>NC_081824.1:74177381-76577381 GCF_030867095.1 Alligator mississippiensis | reverse complement strand
TGTGTTTGAATCAAAACCAACTATAACTTCACTGGAATGAGTTAAAACTGGTTTGCTGGGCTGTGAATTAGGAGTTCTGTTACCAGGAGTAGCTGATAGGCAGCAGTGTAGCAGAAGAAAGGCCAGCTTGCTGAGTGGAACAACAAGGCCAGTAAAAAAAGGAGAGAGGGTTGTTAATACCCACAGAACAAAGAGTATAGAAGTGATTATTCCCCTCTGTTTGGCACTGGTGAGGCCACATCTGGAGTACTGTGTTGAGTTTTGGGCCTCCCACTACAAAGGGATGTAGACAAATTGGAGAGAGTCCAACTGAGGGCAATGGAAATAGTTACATGGCTGAAGCACATGACTTTTGAGGAGAGGCTGAGGGAACTGGGCTTATTTCCAAGAGAAGACTGGCGGGGAAGTGGTGAAGATTAAATAACAACCTTCAACTACCTGAAGGGTAGTTACAAAGAAGATGGAGCTAGACTGTTTTTGGGGGTGGCAGATGACAAAACAAGAAGCAATGGTTTCACATTGCAGCAAGGAAAGTTTAGGTTACATATGAGTAAAAACTTTCTCACTAGGAAGGTAGTAAAGTACTTGAATCAGCTACCGAGAAAGGTTGTGGAATTGCCTTTCTTAGAGGTTTTTAGACCCAGCTAAACAAAGCACTGGCTGTGATGATCTAGCTGGGTATGGTCCTTCTTTGAGCAGGGGGTTGGACTAAAATGGCCTCCTGAAGTCCCTTCCAACCCTGGTCTTCTATGATTCCAGCAGCAGGGGAGGTGACCTCAAGGGACCTATTACCTGCCTCGTTCAGTTTATTCTTTCTGCCACAGCAGAGAAGGCATCCTAAGAGTCCTAGTGGCTGTCTTTTTCTGTCTAATCCTTTCATAACTTCAGCTGATTGCAGGGGAGATGTGAGGGTGCAGTCCATGTTGGGGCATTGGTTGCAAATAGCATCTTGCAGTAACAGAAAGTTGCCAACCCTGAACTAGATTACATGTCAGTTTCACAATTGCCCCAATGTTCCCCTATAGTGTTGGTGAAAACTTCAGTTGGGTTGGTTTACTTTGTTATATTTGGAGAAAGTTTCTATACGTAAGAGCAGGCAAGCATTGGCATTATTGGCTGGGAAAGAGGGGCAAAAATTAGTAGCCGAGAGGTTAACCTAGTATTAGGAGGGTCTGTGCTGGGAAGAGGAAAAGAGGAAGAGTATTCCTTCTTACTTCTGGCAGCCAGAGAAAGTTGATTGGGCACCTGCTGGCTAGACACTGTGAAAAATGGAACCCTTGAGTAAAATGCAAGCATAGTACCTTGTATCTCAGCAGGCGCTATTGTCCTGTTTGTCAGCAGCTGAAACAGGAGCTTGGCTTCTCATCAGGGTGTTGCCTGTGGACAGTGCCTAATCAGTTAGTCTAATTATCTGGCTAAATTGTTTCTGGTTAATTTTCCAAGTCCTGCAAATAAGGAAATGGGTGATTTTGCTTTGGCAATGGGAATGACAGGTGAGGATGATAGTTACACAAGGATCTTTGGGTACATGTCTAATCTTACTAGATGTAAATAGTTGGTCTAATGAAAGATATCACATCTACCCAAAGAACTTTGTCTGCCTATATCCTTAGACCAACATGGCTACAACCAACAATCCTAAAGCATGGATGATAGTTACAGCACTTGAAAATATACCAGGTGTTTTCCAAAAGATAGAGAAGAAATGCCCTTGCACTAAGGAGTTTGCTTTAATGCAAAATGTAGCACTCTTGTGTTAGTATCTGCAGACTTACACCTGGGAAAGGAGTTTAGAAGTTACAGAAGTAGGAGGGAGAGGACACAACATGTAACAAGATGAAGGAGTGTATAAGATTGGGGCAGGGTATAGTCTTGCATATAAAGAGGTGAGGAAATAGCACAGAGAACACCAGGAGAGAATGTGGTGTGACTGATGGAAAGAAGAATGGAATGGAATTAGGAAGGGAAAATATCTAATAAAATCAAGTGATACATTGAATTAAAACTTGAGATGCTTTCTAATTGTTTGATAGCATGTTTAATTTAAATAGACTACACAAACTGTATAGCTGTTTCTTTTGGTTGCAGATGAATGATTTTGGGAGAGCATGGTAGCACAGTTTTCATGCCAGTTAGTTTGTTTAATGATGGCGCCGACCCATTGAAGAAATTTCCAAGTTCTTTGTCTAACTGACTTTCCTTTTGTTTTCCTCTCCTTTTCCTAAAAGTTGCGTATTTTGTAAATGCATAAGATTTTGTTATAATTCGAGGACATATTGAGTCTCATAGTGCTAGTTTAATTTATACTGTTGTACATGGAAAAGAGCATGCAGCTTCTACTGGTATGTGACGAAAATACCTCCAGTGGTTATTTGCATAGTTTCTCTCAAAAACTTTCATATGCATAGAAGTTAATGAGATGATATCCCTTTTTGGCTCCATAACTTGTGCCAGTGGATGTTTCTTCTTTTCTGAGGATTCCATACATGCACTCAACTGAAATACATATTTTTTTCTTTGAAGTAACAGAATTTAAGGGTTTTATTATATGAACTGTCTTGATAAAGAAACAATATTTCAGGAAAAATGGGAGAGGTCATTGGAACATCAAAGAACTGCACATACTCATTTGTATGAAACCATTCTAAAACTTTTCATGCTGTGTGAGAACTGATCGATGCCGTAGAGTCTGTTGCTCATGGCATGCATTACATACTTCAGTGATCATATGTTTTGATGAATAGTATTGTATTCAACATATTTTCTCTTTCTCCATTCGGTTCAGCCTATCCCGTGGGCATGCTTGACCCCATGTAGATAAGAGCATCATGTACTTCTAAAGAGAAAACAAGTTTTAGGAGACAAAATAAAATATTTTAAAATTTATTAGGTAAACTTTCCCCAGATGTGGTATACTATCTAGAGCAGTAGTTCTCAACTCGGATGCTGCATTACGAGCATTTCTGCCTCTGCCATGACCAGGGACAAGTGCCCCATGTGCCTTGTGCACAGTCAGATGGAAGGAGCGGCAGTATGCTTGTGTCCTTATTCTGCATTAGGGTTTTCTGATAAAGCTAAAGCATGAAGGAGAGCCTGTTCATGCCACAGTCCTTCCTAGTCTGCCTCCTTCCCTGCAAACTCCTCCTGAAGAGTCACCTAGGACAATTCTACCTGCTCTTTACATCTGTTCCTGGGAGATGCTGTGCAGGGTCATACTGGCAAGAGCTGTGGCAAAAGCAGTGTCCTGCAGGCTTTAGTCTTATCAGGTAATCCTAACGAAGCAGGATTGCAAGTGTATGCCATAGCCCTTTCCAGTCTGGCTATGGATAAGGCACGTGGGGCTCTTCACCTGGTGGCAGCAGCATCCTGGTTAAGAAGCACTGAAGTAAGTTGAGCACTGTTAGAGGTACTGCATTTTCTATTGTAAAAGTTTCAAGCTGGGAGGTGACAGGGTGTTGACTTTTTTTTCTTTTAGATAAATTATTAACTGCATTCTGGATTAGCAGTAACCAGCAATGTTGGAAAAAAATGGTGACACTGTACTACGTAACTAAATCTGAAAAAAACTTTTCAGGCCAGTCTTTAATAGTCTTTTAGAAACAGTTTCTATAAGTAAGCCTTCTGTGTTCCACTGTAGATCAGTGGTTTTTCACCTTTTTAGATTCCAGGCACCCTTCCATAACTTGCTTGAATTTCTTTCTTCAGTGTATGCCCCAGAAGTTGAGACCATGCTTTCCTTCTCATCCTATCCCTTAAATCTATAAATAATAGAATGGTATTAAATAAATAAATGTTGAAAATTGATGTAAATCTATTCCATCTGTTTCATTTTCCAATTTTTTTCTTATTATCCATAGACAACTATGATCTACCATGACTACTTGGTGTTACCCTTAGTATCAGCATCATTGGGAGGTTTTTTTACATCAGCCACACAATTAATGTGGCAGAGTACAGTTTTTGAGTTAAGGTTTGGTCAAACATGTTTTTTTGATCCACTGGTAGATCTTGGAGCCTCTTGGACTTGATCCAAGGCTGGGGTGGGGGGCTGAGTGCCCTCATGCGAGGGAGGGGAGGGAAGGGGTGGGGGTTGATTGACTGTGGTGAGGGACAGTGCCACAGAGGCAGGAACAGGGGTAAGTTGAATGGGTCTCTGGCCAGGTGGGACTTACGTGCTGTGGGGAGGTGTGCCTCCAAATAATTTTTTCTCCCTCTGCCTTTGTCTGCGACCCCGCTTCCCTCCCCACAGACTTTGCTGAGTGGGAGGTGGGGTGCATGGTAGATTTTGGACTGCTTTTAAATGCCAGAGATGGTCTACTTAAAAAGGCTGGAGACCACTGTTGTAGGATATGCACAAGCAAAGAGTTTGGGTGCCCATTTTTCTGCCAGTTCAAAATTAACTTGACTTTTTACATGTTATATCAGTATCTAGAGATGAAAATTATAAGAATTACTTGGCTGTAGTGCTTATTTTAAAAATTATTCATTTTATGCCCCTAGATACTTTTTACCATATTTATGTTTCTTTTTTAATATTTTAAAATGCATTTCTTAAATACACATATGAATTCTTAAGGGTCAGCTGGGGCCAGCTTTCTGGATATCCTCTTCCCCCCCCCCCCCCCCCCCCCCCCCCCCCGCTTTTCTTTTTTTCTGTATTTCCAAACTGGGATTTATGTAATGTATTTTCTTACTTTAGCATAATTAAACAATTGCTACTTCGTACAGGTCCTTTTGTATATATATTATCTGAAATCTACTAAAACTTTAAAAAGACAGATGTTAGTAATCTTTTATGAAAGCCATGACAGTCCTGCTGAGCCTGAATGAACAATAAAGTAAAGCACTTATAAATTTAAAAAAAATAAGGCTCCAGGCAGTAGTTATTGACACTTATTAAAAAGAGGCTTTGTTAAGTCCTGAACTTACTAAAAAGTAAATCTTTTCAAAATTAGGAACATTCGGTAAGGATGCTGAAAGTTGCTGTTCCATAATGTTTGTGGGGAGATCTCTCCTACAGTGAAGTTCTATAATGAAAAGAGCGGATAGTAAATGGATACTTAATGCTGTCTTACTCCACTAGGGCTGCCTTTGGCAAGTTATACACAGGGGAACTATTGAAACTGACACACACAAACTTACAGTTGAAAATCATATCTTTTTACTGACTGTGCTGAATGTAAAGGCTTTGGTTATTTGCTTTAAATTGTAGTTAATGAGCTTAAATCAAACTAAGAGGCAGTTAGACACTTGAAAACATACTAACCTAACACTTTTTATTGAAATTCCATATGAGCTTAACTAAAAAATAATGTAGTTTTTATGATATGTTATCACCAGAGCGCCTCAAGGGATAACAAGGACCAATGGTCATAAACTCCTCCAAGACCATTTTGGGCTGGACATAAGGAAAAATTTCTTTACTGTTCGAGCTCCCAAGACCTGGAATAGACTCCCTTCGGAAGTGGTGCAGGCACCTACTCTGCACTCATTCAAGAAATGTTTGGATGCTTATCTTGCTGGGATCTTTTGACCCCAGCGGACTTCCTGCCCCTGGGGCAGGGGGGTTGGACTTGATGATCTTCAAGGTTCCTTCCAGCCCTAACATCTATGAAATCTATAATTAAAAGCTAAATAATGCCAAGTAAGCAGCTTTGCCTGCATCTCTCCTGAGCTTGTTTTCAAGTAAGGGTGGACTTAAGCTACAAGTAGAACATATTTAAAATCACTATATTGCATGTGTGCACATGCATAGATAAATGTCTGTGTATTTAAATATACTATGAAATTTTATTTTGTTATGCAGGAAAATTTTTACCTCTAAAGACAATGTTAGGACCAAGATATGATGATCAAGTTGCTGAAGAAAATCGTTTCCATCCTAGTATGCTGTCCAATTATTTAAAGAGTCTGAAGGTAAAATTAATTTTATAAATATATCCTACCACTTAAATGCAACAATTTTTAATCTTACTATGTTAATGTATTTTTATTTATATGTTTAGCATTCCCTTATTTTTTTCTTCTTCTTTTCTTCATTTTTATAAAGAAAATATAATAGTTGGCTTCTCTCAGGATACTCATAGAAATGTTTTGTCTTGTTAACCTAACATTACAAAAATTTCTGTGGCTAAATCGTTTCACTAGCAAAACTGTGAACTTCCTTTCTTGTGTATGCCCTTTAGTGAACATTAGCATTATTGTCAGCTGAAGACCATTTAAGTTTTGTATATAAAATTGTGTATGTTCTTTTTTGCTAAGTGCTCTTAAATGAAGAATAAAAGGCATTTGGGATCTATTTAGTGTACAGGCAACCCCTGCTTACCATGGTTTTGCTTACTGCAGTTTTGCTATAGTGCCCATTAAAAATACCTACCTGGTTTCACTTACTGCTCAGCGGTTTCGTTATAACGCTCAGTGCGGGGGGTGGGGAGAAGCAGTGGTGACAGTGCTGGAGGTAGCGGCGTTGAGTGAAGCAATGGCCCAGGGTGGGGTGGCAGAATTCCAGGGTCCACTCTAGCACACGGTGCTGCAGTAGGTGGGGAGAAGCAATGGCGAGAAGGAGCGGGCAGGGGGCTGGGCAGCGTAAGCATGGAGCCTAGGCTGGTAGGGCCCGGGGCAGGGTAGCAGGAGCCTGGGGTCTGCTCCGGCATGTGGTGCTGGAGCGGCCAGCGGGCAGGGAGGAGCAGCAGTGGTGAGAAGGGGTGGTGGGGCATGAGCACGGGGCCCAGGCTGGCACCCAGGGCCAGGGCTACAGGAGTGCGGGGCCCAAGGCCAGGGCCAGTGCAAGCCAGTGCTCAAGGACATGTGTGCAGTGTCCCCCGCCCCAGGCCACAGTGGAGCCAGGCCCGCAGAACCCCTCATCCCCGGCCTGCAGCCCATGACCTGTTCCACTCCGGTCACGAACTCACTCGTCGGAGCCCCGCTGCTTGCTGTTAATCCCTGGGTGGGCAGGTCCCCAACTCAAGCCCCACAGGCAGGGCAGCTGGGGCTGCACTGGTGGCCTGTGGGTGCGGGCTGGCAGGGGCCATCACGGCAGTAGAACAGTGAGGTTGGGAGGAGCCGATGCCTTCCCTGGTGGGGGCCCACGCAGTGCCTTGCCGGGAATGGCAGGGCCAGGGCTGTCAGGAGTGCAGGAACAAATTATATTTATTTACATTAAACCCCGTGGGAAAATGGGTTTCGCTTAACGCTGTTTCACTTGGCACTCAGTTTTTCTGGAACCAATTAAGAGCACTAGGTGGGAGTTGCTTGTACAGACTGATTGAAACAACTGTATTATCAAAAGATACCAATACAAGCTGTTAAGATGCACCTGTTGTATCTGCATGACTAGTGATACAGGTGTAGCAAAATGATTCTGTTTGTTTTTTGGCTTTGCTTCATCCAGGCTCAGTTAAAGTGATTTTTAGCTAATTTGTATCTCCATAGGGTCATGCAAATGTCACTGTCAGTGTGTCACAGCTGCCCTGTATTTCCTGAGCAGCCACCCCGATCAACAGCTGCTTCTAAAGCAGCTAAATACACATTTGTCCATACTCATTAAAAACATGAGGGAGATTTGCTCTTGCCCAGTGATAAGAATTGGATTAGAAGGAATTCTAAATTCTTGCCCCTGTTCCAGGAACTGCTTATGTGTTTTGAATTAAAGTAATTGAGTAAAATGCGTGAGCGGTAACTGGAATCCAGAACTCCTCTCTTCCAAGTGAGAGAAGGCTTTGGAAAATGGATTCTCCAGTAGCAAAGAGAATTTGTCATATACAGTTGTTAACTGACTCAAGTCCATTGAAAATTTGTACTCTGGATAACTGATTCACAGTTGATGCTTGGTTTCTGCCTGTCTGTACAGGCTTTCATGTCCATGTGGTTACCCCAGATATGCATGAGAAGTTTTGGGAGAAATTGATCATTCTGGGTGGGGGTTTTTTAAGTGGCAAAATGCTGTTCCTACTGTAGATACTTAGCCATAGTTATTAAAAGAAAGCGATAAGATGCTTCCTGACTAGGACAAAGAAGAACTTTTTCATGTGACCAGTTAGTCCATAATGACTCACTGCAGGGTTTCTTGTCCTCTTTGGTGAAGTATTTTGTAGCAGTTCCTGACAGGTGGGGAATTGGACTATATGGGAAAAATGGACCACTGTCTGAAATGGTATTGTAACTCCTTTCTTGCAATACTACATAATATTTCTCAATAACAGACTGGTGAAACAAGACATCCCCAAGAATAGTTCTTTGATGTATTGTGAGGCTGTTAATAGACGTGCCGACACAGCCATTTTAAAGCCTCCGTGGGCATGTGAGATAAATGGAGGGATAGTATCAACAAAGTAGATGAAGATTGTAATGTTAACATAATGAAAGTGTTAGGTGACTAATATGCACAAGTAATGCTGTTTCTTTTGTGTTAGCAGCTCTGCATCAATGGTTTGCATTACAGACTTCACTGGCAAAGATCTTTACACTCAATCACAAGTTTCTCAACCATTTAAAATACACTTCCCCCTTAGTAGCATCATATGGAGTGAACTGGGCATGGCTGACTGAAGATGCTGTGATTAGGTGAAATGATGCCATACCTGCTGGAACCAGCATTTCCCATGATTAGACAAAAGAACCTGAGCTATGAAGGCACATGTTCAGCAACAATGGAGGCCATCCTTTATGGCTGGCATATCACAAATTAGCCCTGCACCCCCCCCCAATGCCACTTTTGTCCCCTTCTCCTGCTTTTCAGAATCTGCTTCTCTGCTTTCTGTTCTGTCCTATTGCTATGCTTTATGCTTCCTGGTCTGCTTTCTGCTGCTTGTTGTTTGCCATGCACACCACAGGCTGCCTCTGCCACTTGTGGCTCTTGTGCCTCATGTTGACCATCCCGGTTCTAGAATATATTTCATACATGCTGAACTCTGGTCAGCTGGAGCAAAGGATGTAAAAGGTGTGTACCCCTTTTGAACAGCACCTGATTTTTTTTCGTATTCCTAAGGTACTAATGTTCCTAGTCATGTTCATTGTCGCATGGTAATTTGTATTTGATTTTTCCCTTGCAACATTTAAAATTCCAGTACATTGTAGGCATGCTACACCACAAGCTAACCATGCCAGCCAGCAGTGCACTCAAATGTGCTACACTGCTCTGCATGCTCTAATTCAGAGGCGGGCAGTTATTTTGGGTGGAGGGCCGCTTACCGAGTTTTGGCAAGCTGTCGAGGGCCACGTGGGTAGACTTGCCCCCTTGACAGGTGCCCCGCTCCCCTGGTTGCCATCTTGGGACCAGAAGTCCCGCCCCCTAATTGCTTCAGCATACTTCAGGTGGTGCATAGGAGTTGGGGGCAGACTAGCTCTAGACAGTTGCTCTTAGGTTTCCTTTCACACAGACCTCTTGATGCAACTGCTTCCCTTGCACAAGTAACTGGTGACAATCTGGATCCAGAGTTCATACCAGGACTCCCTGGCTTTTATGGTAGTTCAGCAAACAAATCAAAATCTTTGGGCTAGAGGCAAGTAAATTAAAATAGTGAATTTTTGAGTCAACTGTGAGGAAACATTTAAACCTTCCTTGAGCTTAGTGTTTTGATAGTAAATCATTTTCTTATTGTCTATAAATCTTAGCTATAAAAACTCTCTTAATGGCATTTTAGAAGTTGTTGGAGATTATTGGCAGTTCTGACAAGAATTTTTGAGGCTTCTGATTACTTGGAAGAAATGGGAGTCACTTTGGTATTTTGAGACCCAGGAATTCTTAAAATTCAAGTGGCGATGGACCTCTTTTTTTCCTTTCACTTCTGGGTAAGGATAAAGTGGAACCTTTTGTATTATAGAGGTTGTTTGAACATCTTGTTTGTTTACCACGTGATAATTATCCAGTTGCCTCACTACATCTGGCTACGAGAGGTGTAAGCTCATTGACTTGCTTTTCTGCTAAAATGGTCAGTTATGTAGCAGTTAAGTGGTATATAGTTTATCACCTTTAAAACACAATACATTTCAACAATTCACACTTCTCAGAGCTATTATTTTAAGTTGCCTGTAGCTGTTATTTCAAGTTTATCTTTATAATCCTAGCATCGGGTACCACTTAGCTTCAGGTGCAGACAGTCCATTTGGAAAATGGCATTTAATTAAAATATGTTAACTAATTTACCTTTTTTTAATAGCTCTTTTTTTCCTTAGGATAGGAAAATTGTAGAAATGTTAAACTTAACTTTGTGCTTTAAACAAAAGCTTAAGTTCTGGAGTCCACCTATAGGAAATAAAAGAAGGTCAGTAAAGTGGCTGCATAATCTCAGAGCTGATTGGCAAAATGGGAGAACTTTTCAAGCGTGTGTGTGTTGGTCATCAGAAAAGTAAAGCTGCAGAAATGACATGTAATATAGGAATTATAAGGTGGGTTGAACTGAGAAGGGAACAGTCAGGCTGGTGGGAGGTTACTAGTGGAGTCTCTAAAGGGTTCATCTTGGAACAGATTTATTTTTTGTGCCAAAGTCATTAATAAAAATATTGAAAAAGTGCTGCTGAAACTTACGGATGACAGTGTTTGGACCTCTTTTCTATACAGGGGAGACTTGGATTGTTATGCAGAAGTGACTAGATAACCTTGAGGACTAGACTAATAGAAATGAGATGAAATTCAGCACGAGGTCATACACTCAAAGGACTAAGAGTCAAAGTTCTTGTTGCATGCTTGGGGCTTGCTAAGTGAGAAGAAAGACTTTGTGTATTAGATCACAGGGTGACTAGGAAGCAACAATGTGGGATGGCTGGGGAAAAAGGCCAATGCCAATTCTCGAATGTTTTGGCTAAGGTGAGGAGGTGCTAATGTCACTGTAGAAGACCTTGTGGAGATTACTACACATAGGTCCAGTCACTCATGTTTTTGAAAGATAAACTCTGGCTGGAATGAGTTCAGAGAAGGGCTACTAAGATGATCAGGGGAATGGAGAGCCTATATTGTAAGAGGAGATTAAAAGAGGTTTGCTTGTTTAACCTTGTAAAACAAATGCTGGAGAGGATGTGATTGCTGTCTATAAATCCATCTGGGCCAAACCCCAGGGAGGGGGAATAGCTACATCAACAAAAGGGTAGTGTTAGCACAAGAACAAATGGACATGCTCTCACCACAAATATGTTTTTTAAGCTGGAAATTAGATAGGTTTGTAACCCTTAGTGAAGTTTTGGAACACCCTTCTGATAGGAGTGGTTTGAAGGCAAGAAACTTGGCTGGTTTCAAGACAGGTAGATTACTGTGTTGAAGAGAAAATATGATGTCATGTCCTGGTAGCATTAGGGTACTATTATTGATGACCTATAGGGTCTCTTCTAGTTCTGTATTTCTATTTTTATAATTAAACCTACAAATTTTAAAAATTTTACTGAGGAATGATCAAATTCAGCTATTGCTTATTCTCCAAATGTTCTTCATTTGAAATCTTTGTGTTTAGCACTTAACCGTGGTAATAGTGTCCTTTTAATAGAGAATTGGGTTTGAACCAAGTGTTTGTAGCATAAGTATTTACTGAAAAAATACACAGAGTTCAAGTTTCATAACAAATAAATATTGTTATACACATTGAAGTAAGACAGCACTTTTCAGGGTTCAGTTTCAAATGTAAAACACATGAAGGCTGAGGAAAAAGTGCAGGAAATTAAACTGTTCTTGCTTTGTACTAGATGGCCAACTCAGCAGAACTATTGTTGCTTCATGATCCCGCTGTGTTACCCGAGTTGTAAATGAAGTCTTCTATGCAAGTGTATGTGCATATATGAATTATATATAACTAAGTGTAAGTTCAAACTGTAGCTCTTTTTGTCGTATTTGTTTGTATGCCTGCTTATGGGATTGTTGCTCTTGATGTTGAGCTTTGGAATTTTTTGAAGACTAGATACCTCAGAGATGCATTGAGAGTAGAGAAAGTGGGGAGTTGCTCAGTCACTTTCCAGCTTATTCTAGTTTTTCAAACCACAGTGAACTTAAGGAAATGTAGTGTCCTTGGTGCTTCTCTTAGTTATGTTTTCTTTTCTTTCCCCTTCAGCCCTTTTTGGAGTTGTATTTTTGTTCTTTTATTTAACAGAATATAGGTACCCTAGTGCAAATCAGTTGGTTCCCTTGCTTAGGCGTTAGTAATTAGGGAGGCTTTTCATGCTTGGGTAAATAAATCAACTAGTCTTTAATACGTACATCAATTTGGATAGCATTTTGCCTAAGAAAAAGATCTGCCTGGTGTAAATGATATCCCAGGATCTTATCCAGTCCATTGACAAAATTCCTAGATCTAGATCTTTGTGGATTGACCTTGTGGTGCTGCTTACTTGGGTGAACAAGGGGTGGCTTGGTGCCCACTAGAAGTGGGACAAACGTGTTCAGATCCATCTACGATTGTATCATTCAATACAGTCTAGTACTGTAACTCTGAGCCAATGGCTTAGAGCAATTTGGAGCCCAACGTAAGTGTTATTAAGGTCCTTACTGCTAAGGATCTCTAGTTAAAGTGGGTCCCTGCCCAAATCAAGTGACTGCTGAATCCAGAGATTCATAAGAGTTAGAGTAGTTTGGTGGTGGTGGTGGTTTAGCACCCCTGGCTTGGGTGAATGGCTTGTCAAAATGGTTTAGTGCCTCATAAAGCAATGCGCAGGTCTCCTCCAGGCTTGCCTGGCCTTGCTGACTTCATTGTTGGTCCTGTTTCTCTGTCTTCTAGAGAACTGTCTGCTGACAGCCAGATCGGTGAAGTTGTCCATGTTTCCTGGCTGGAATTCTATGAAATGCTGTGATTCTGCCCCCAGCCGCCTTCTCAGTAGTACTAGCACTGCTTACAGTTTTATCTGTTCTATGATAGGGCATATCTGTTCATGGGGAAAGAGGGAACTTAAGGGACATCTCTGAATTTCAAAACCCTTTGGCATTGATGCTTTCTGAAGATCTTTTTCTGGGTCTTGAGCTAGGTGGATCTACCTCATAGGGCCCAGTTGGTGCCACACCACTTATAATTTCTGGAAATCACTAAAACTCTTAATTTTGTCATTTCTACCTAGGCTCCAAAAAAGGTTTGATGTGTTGGCTGAGAGAGTCCCCAAATAGCTTTTATTTACTGTGTTGCATGATCAGTGGATCTGCATGCTTTTCCTGCTTGAGCAGGGGGGGAGTGCAAGCTGCTAGTGGAACCACGATGGTGTCTTGGCAGTAGAGGTTTTGTTGTGGTCATATAGAATTTCCCTGTGCCTCCTCTTTGATACCCAAACCTGCTTTATGCGAGTAACTGATGACTGATGGGCTCTCATCCTTTATGTGGATGTGATTGACAGCCTGTTGTGTCTGTCAGTGTTCTTTGTTTTAGCCTTTCCCAGACTTCACCAGCTGTTATCCCTAGTCAGATGCTGGAAAAGCACTTGTAAGTTCTGGAATTTTTGGCTGGTGGCACCAGTTATTTGCTCTTGTTGTATAGTAGTGTTCTTTATTTCAGATGAGAATTACTACCTGAAACATTGTTTTATCTTCTCTTAGAGCAAATTCCTGTTTTATTATGTCTGTCCTAAAAGGAGGCCTCTTCCGGATCACTGATAAGACAGACATCTCTATAGGATGACTCTCCAGCAACATGTTTGGGGTGAAAAAGAAACCTGTTTTCCTTAACACAGGGAGGATCCGGGGGGGGGGGAATAGGTATTAAGGTATTTTTAAATGTCTCTGCTTTCAGTCCACAGTAGTGTATACATGTGATTCTTGTCTGTGCAAAGCTCCGAGGATATGTTCATCTGTACCCAAAATGAGTGAGTCCTGAGACCCCAAAATGTTATAATTTCCATATGAAGGGCAGGTTTGCTACCAGCTTGAGTATAACATACTGTCCTTTTTTTTTATGGTACTTGAGCCACTTTTATGTTTTGACTAATTTTTAAGATGGCATAATGCAGAAAACATACTGCTTCAGGAGTTCCCTTCTCATTTCTCTTACGACCTATATCAGTGATTCTCAAGAAGGGTGCTGTGACATACTTTTAAGGGTGCCACACAGTATTAGCCCTGTTAGGTGTGCGGACTTCTACACATGATTCACAAGGTAAACCTATCCATAGTGTCAGAAACCTTCTGATCTGTTGTGGTCTTTTAGTTCTTTGCACTGGAAGAACTACTTCATTATTTTTCCATAATCAAAAAGAGTGAAAGGGACGAGCTGGCTTTTTTTCAAGGTGTGCCTTAAATGTAAAAAGGTTGAGAGCCACTTATCTATGGTAATAGTCCCAGATGGTGGGCTGTGATGCTCACTTTTGTTTAATTCAGGCGAAATAGATTGCAATAATTTCTAATACTTTCTTGACTTGTCCTCCAGAGCTGATGCTAATTTCAGCAGTTCATCAAGCATTTTTCACCTTCTGTAGGTTGTACAGGTTTTAGTCTTCCATAAATGGGAATGTGTAGAGATAAGTCCAATAAGAAAGGGTATGCAACTATGCACTACCTGGTTTGAGCGATTGCATATTTAGATTCCTCATTTGGCTTCTCCACTTGTATGGAATCTTGGGTAAATAAGATTCTGAATGAAGGAAAGAAACAACGGGTGGTTGGTTGGTGGGTTTTTTTCCCCTTTCTTCCTTTCGCTACCTTTAAAATTTCATTAAGGGGAGGACTGGGGAAATTGGGAGGAGGTCTTGAGTGGAGTTCCCCAGGGCTTTGTCCTGAGTCTGGTATTGTTTTAATGTCTTTATTAATGATTTGGACAACAAGACTGAGTGCATATTTAGCACACTTTAGATCAGGGGTGAGCATCTATTTTGGCTGGAGGGCCAGGAGTTTTACTGACCTGTTGCAGGCCAGGTCAACATCCCCTCCCTCCCCCTCTGCCCCAGCCACAGCTCACCAAAACTCCCTAAGTGGCCCCTGTGTGCAGCTGGCCATGGGTGGGTGAGGATAGGGCCAGGGCTGGGATTAGGATCCCGGGGCTGTGACAGTGGGGGGCCGGGACGGCCATGATCTGCTGCCTGCACAGCCCTGTGATGGACGTAAGTTTCACGAGCAGGGGCATGCGGGAAGTGGCTCGTGGCTCTGTCCTGGGCCCTGACCCCATGCTGTCACTGCCCAGTGATCCTAGGGTCTCTATGGAGACTAGCTGGGACCTGCATGGGGAGTGGGATAGACAGGTGGAGCTGGGTCCAGGATCTTGGAGCGGTAACAGTGCAGAGCCAGGGCCTGCTGCAGAGCCACGATTGGCTCCCTGCTTGCTCCTGCCCACAGAACCTGTGCCTGTTGCAGGGGCGTGCAAGCATCATATCACGGCTCTGCCCTAGGCCCTGGCCCTATGCTGTCACCGCATCATGATCCCTGGCCCTGCCTGCCTGTCCTGCTCCTGCTCCTGGATGATGCTTCCTGCCTGCCTGCAGCCCCATCCCAGCCACCCGGCTGCATGGTAGTATCTGCTGGAAGGAGCCACTGCTGGGGCTGTGGGGAAATGGAGTCTGGCTGCTGCGCCATCCTCGCTCCGCTATGCGCCCACGGGTGGCAGGACTGGATGCACATGTCATGGCTGTCCCCCCATGCCAGGGCCAAGGGACCCACTGTGGGCCAGACTAAATGCCTTTGTGGGCTGGGTTTTGGCTGTGGGTTGAATTTTGCCCACCCCAACTTTAGATGATGCAAAGTTGGATGAAATTGCAGACACTCTGGAGAGTAGGACTTGGTTTCAGAATGACCTGGATATACTGGAGAAATAGTCCAGAGTCAGTTTAAGTGCAAAGTCCTGCTTTTGAGATGAAATAATTGTCAGTACAAATACAGACTGGGGAATGATTGGCTAGGTTGCAGTACTGCAGAAAAGGACTTGGGGGTTACAGTATAGCAGGGTGGGCAAAATATGGTCTGTGGGTCGGATTTGGCTAGCCAACAGGTTTGGTCCAGCCAGGTGGGCGGCCGCTAACTAACCGGATCTGGCTCCTGGGTGGCCAGTGGCTCCAGCCACTGTGTGGCCCCAGGCGGGCAGGGGAGCAACAGTACTTCCACCTAGCAGCATCAGGCATCAGCTCTGGACCGGGATGGGGCTTCCGCTGCAGTGGGCAGGTGGCAGCATCAGTTGTGGATGCTGCCAGTAGGTTCAGGAGCCCAGTTGGAGGACCTGCCAGCAGCATCCATAGCTGACGCTGCCACTGCCACCCTCTCAGTGTGGAGGAAGCTCCCACCCAGAGGCAGGGTTCACAGCTGGTGCTTCTGGCAGGTTCCTGGTCGGGGTTCCAGGTGGGAGCTTTCACTGCACAGGGAGGGTGGCAGCTGGAGGTTGTGTGTCCAGGCTTCTGAAACTATTGGAAGTGTCTACAGCTGCCACTGCAGCCTGCCCTCTGTGGTGATCTACAGCTCTGGCAGGTTCTGGAAGGAAGGGGAGAGGAGGGAGAGAGATGGATGTGGCCCTCAACAGGTCCCCAAAACTCATTAAGTGGCTCTTCAGTTGAAATAATTGCCCACCCTTGCAGTAGACCATAGGTGAAATATGAGCCAAATGTATGCACTTGTTGCAAAAAAAGACCATTGGCATATTGGATTGTGTTCACTGCAGTCTCTCTTGCAAATCAAGTGATTCTTCCCCTCTCTTCAGTGCAGGTGAGACCATATTCGGAGTGCTTGGTTCAGTTTTGGGCCCCATGCTTCAAGGATGGGGACAGACTGGAAAGAATATATTGGAGAGGAGTAAAAATGGTTAGAGGTCTGAGAAGCATGACCAACAAAGAAAGGCTGAAACAAGTAGGGTTATTTAGTCTGGAGAGGAGAAGACTGAGGGAGGATTTGGTAACACAGTTCAAATACCTGAAGAGCAGTTACCCAGAGGGTAGAGATGGGCTTTTCTCTGTGGCTGTAGGGAACATGACTTGGAGCAATGGCCTTGAATTGCAGCAGGGTAAACTTAGGTTGGAGATTAGGAGGAACTGGCTGACTTAGAGGATGGTCAGGCATTGGAACAGGCTATGTAGAGAAGTTGTGGAATCTCCATCCTTGGAAGTTTTCAAGAGCAGGTTAGATGCTTGGCTGGGATGGTTTAATTATGGGTGATCCTTCCTTGAGCAGGGGTCTGGACTGGGATGACCTCATGAGGTCCCTTCCAGTCCTGTTTCCCTATGGTGCTGAGGGAAGGCTGAGTAACCTGGAAATTTGCCACTCTCTTTGTAGCTGGTTAGCAGTGGCATTTGTTCCACAAGTGTGAATGTGCATAGGTGGCGGTCTTCAAGAGCCACTGTGGTTTTTATAGATAAGAGGCTGTTCTTTTTTGAGTAAAGAGGTTATAACAGGATTTGAGGCAAAGGATTCTTGATACTGAGCTGACCTAATTCTCATCAGTAAAACTCTTCTAAGCATTGTCAGAGGGGAGGGAAGCTTTTAAGGCTGGGAGCTTCTTTCTCCTTTCCTTTGACCATACTCCGCAATAATGTTCTGCTATGGCTCAGGTAGTATGCGAGAGAGAGAGCAGCCTGATTCCAATGCAGAAAGGCTGTAAGAGGCCAGCTGAGCTTGTGGGTAATGATTTGGGAATAGATTAGGGCAAGGAGCTGCTTTTAATTAAAGCACTGCCTCCCCATTCCCAGAGCACGTGTAAAAGTGCCCTTCATGTCTGTCCACGCCTGTTGTGATTCATTTTTGTAGGGCTTGAAATTCTGCATCACTTGGTGTTACAAATGTAATGTCTGTCCATGATCATGGATTTTTCTGGAAAGAAACAATATTGAAAAATTGCTTATCAACCTTAGCATGAAATCAGTTTTATTTTGAACGTTACTATAGCTAACTGTAATAATTTTAGTTGTTGATTTTTGAAAGAAATGTAATTTCTTTTTTTTTTCTTTCCCATTTTTTTTTAAAGGTCAAAATGGGTTTGTTGGTAGACTTGACAAACACCACTAGATTCTATGATAGAAATGATATAGAGAAAGAAGGGATCAAATACATAAAACTTCAGTGTAAAGGGTAAGCTTATTGCAACTGTATTAATATTTTACTTTTAAGTGAAAAGACTACTGAAATTAGTTTTCCTTTTGTTTTGTTCCTAACTTTTTCTCATGTTTTCAGGCATGAAGAATGCCCTACACCTGAGAACACAAAAACATTTATCCGTGTATGTGAGCATTTCAGTGAAAAGAACCCTTCAGAGCTTATAGGTGTGTATTTACCTTCTTTATTTTCATTAAATTTTGCTTCTTCATTGTCTTTTTTTCTGTTATCAGGTGTGGCTAATCTCCCTGGTTCCAGGTAAGAACTAAATAAATTTCTATACCACAGTATTTGTGCGTATGGCTTTAGTGTAATGATGGCCTAAAATACACTCTTACCGTTCACAGATACTAGTCTCATATGGCTGTATATATTAGAATTTAGAAGTAATTAGCTACCTTACCCAGACATGTATACAACAGCTTAAGTTGTCCATAGATTCTCCAGTTGTCCATGTTTGGAGTTTTCCTTAACTTCCATGGAAGCAAGTGATTAATTAGGGCAAGGACTGTTATTTCTGGCCCTAAATCTCCTGTGGCATTTAATAAACAAGAAGTGCTATAGTGTTTAAGGCCATGGTGGGATTTATAAAGATCCTCTCAGAATTCACGGATTGTAAGGGGCTGGAAGGGACCTTGCAAGATCATCAGGTCCAGCCTCCTTGCAGTAGGCAGGAAAGACAACTGGGGTATAGATTCATAGATTGTAAGATTCAGAAGCAACTAACAGCACCGTTCATGTTACAGTACAGATTTGGTCCCTTCAGTGGTTTCTCAGGTTATTTCAGTTGTCAGGGGACAGTTGCATAGCTCCTGCTGCCAGCCTCCCTAGAACATTTGCAGTGCAAATGGAGATTGCTTCTGTCTCCAATACATGCTGCTGCCTTTCCTCTCTTTTCCTCCCAGTCCCATTACCAGGTCACCAGATACTTTTCTATTCCCTTCTCAGCCAATGTTTTGATCTACCTTTGGAAAGGGAGAGGAAAGAGGCTGTACAAAACAAGGGAGCAAATATTTATGTTTACGGGAAAAGAATCTGTTTCGAGGACAGGAGCGACAGAGCACGGAGGCTGGGTCTCCATTCATCTGCCTGAGCTCTTTTCCTTTTGGATTCTTTATTTTACCCATGATGTGGAGAGCAATGCCTGCTCTGCAAGCTGGAGTTGGCTGAGTAGCTTTCTTGGCTGAGCAAACTCCAGTTCCTCTGGGAAAGGTTAATTCTAGGTCTTCCAGTTTGTTCCCTAAATTCATTTAGGCATTATTACTAATGTTTTGATTCAGCAATTGAGTTCTCTTGATGTACTGGGCTGTAAACTGTTAATAGAAACTTGATTGGTTTTCTTTTGAGACGTCTACAAAACAGCCATATGAATGTTGTCAGTTTAGCTTTTTCCAAAAGTAGTGGCTTTTAATTTTGCTCTAAATAATCGTGTTTTTAATTTTTACATGTGAACATTTATGTACACATCTCCAGTTTTTCAAAAATAAACCTGTTACAAGTAAATATTAATGGCCCGCCCTGAAAACAACACAACCTGTGTTCAAACAAAACCCAGCTTAACTGTTGGAAGTATCATCATCACTAAAATTTTACAGGCTAAACTAAGCCCAGAGAGTCTGCAGCTAGGTAGTTGCCTTTAGTGGGGTTTTTATACATGTAATTTAAAGGATCTTGGCGAATAATAGAGCTTATACAGCTATAAGAATAGCGTACAGCTCTTTTTATCACTGCTTGGTATACATAATTCTGACCTAAGAACATTCTGTTTTTATCTAATTCTTTTTTAGAACACAAATGTACTAAAGTATGGTTTTGGGGGAGATGTGCACTAGTTTAATGCATTAATTAGTTTTACTGGATTTTGACTTGGGTTTACATGATGGCTTATCAAAACAAAGCTTTTGTATTCTGGTACAAAAAATGACACTTTAAAATGAGACTGCCCACCCTTAACATAGTTGTAGAGGTGCATTTGTATTTATGTAGCTTATCCCCATAAACGTGTAACACTACAGTAACTGTACATAAATCCACCTGAAGGATCAGTCACATTAAGCCATACTGAAGATGCATTTCTTATTTTATTTGGGAATTGTTTATTTGTGAGAGGATTTTTCAATTTAGGAGGATGACCCCTTTTTCTTTGCTTGGGGGAGAGAGTCTTAAAACTCTTGCTGTAATCTGGATATATGGTATGGAAAAACAAAGGGATTAGAAGCAAATTGAATTAACGGTCAAAGTGAAAGCTTGCAGTTGCAATTATCTCCCATGGAATAGGGGTTTGTAGGGTTTTTGAGGGTGTTTCACATATTTAAAAGAAACATTTTTTTAAAGTTATAAATGGAAGGTATTCTCAAATTATTTGTCATTATTTGGAATATGTTGAATCAGCCAGCCACAGCATCTTAATGTTGCAAATTATTGTTCAGGGTCAGTAGTTTACGTGGAAAATAGATACCATTATGATGTGCTTGAAATAGAAAACTCATTTAATTGGCACTTTTAACTTTTTAAATGTCATTTACTATGTTGGCCCACTAACTTCTGACAATTGGATACAGGGAATACAGATTACTCTGCATCTTTCATTGATGCTGCGTGAAGTGAGACATGAAATTGAGGTTATTTGCCAAGGTGGCTTTTGTTTCATTTCCTTTACTTAAATATCTTGGAAAGGAATGTCTTTCTTGGGGGATTTAATTAATACAGTCCTTGATTTTTTTTTTTTTTTTTTTTTTTTTTTTTTCAGTTGAGAGCTTCCTTCCCTCAGGTTCTAGACAGATGATGTTAAAAGGAAAAGAAACCTCATGGTTTAGAAGCAGAAGGAATGCTTGTGTGCTGAGGTAGTGATATTTGAAGAGGACAGTTAAGCATCCTTTGTTTCTGTTCATCTCACAAATACCTGACCAAACCAATGCTATATGCTGTGAGGAGGATGAGAAACTAAACTAGTTGAAGGGTGTTCAACCTCTGGCCTGTAGAGCCATAGCATTCATCCCATGGGGCGTCCCCATGGATCTGGAAATTTGGTGGCAGGTGGCATTACTGTCACCCTCCCCTGCTGCCAAATTCCCAAGTGCCCCCTGTGGCTGACTTGGAGCTGGGCCATGGTTCCCTCCTCACCAGTGCGGCTGGTTTGGGGCTGGGCCATGCCCCTTCACCTCCCCTTCCCCCTTGCACTGCCAGTTTAGGGCCGGGCCATTCACTCTCACCCACCATGGGGCCAGGTTGGAGCCAAGCTGCATCTCCTTCCTCCTGAGGCTGGTTCTGGGCTGAGCCATGCCCCTTTTGTCATGTCCCTCCCCACCCCCCCAACAGGGCCAGGTTGGGGCGGAGCCACACCCTCTTCTCCCTATTCCACTGGATTGGGGCCGGGTTGCTTCTGCCCCTTTCTGGGAGCTGAAATGGGAAGACTGGATGGACTGGGCACTGCCCATCTGGCCTGCTAGAGAAAAAGGTTGGGCCCCCCCTGAACTAGTTTGATGTAGCCAGTGGAAGTCGGAGAATAGTGATCATCTGAGTTGCAGAAGAAAGGAAAGGAAATAAATGGGAAAAATTTGTAGTTCTTTCTAATGTAATTTTTATATGAGAAACATGCTCTGGCTTCAGCTGTGAGGGAGAGGACACCTTTTAAGTTCTAGTCAGGGCAACCACACATACTCCTCCGATTACTTGGGCAGTAGTTGGCTTAACACAAAGTAGTTGAATGTTCTACCCATACTTGATGATAGAATGGATAATGAGTTTTTAGTCTGGCCTTCCGAAAGGGAGTAAAAGTTTTGTGTCTGTCTAATCAGATAGCATTTTAAGTTTTGATAATGAAATAGGTAGCAATTTTCTACTATTTCCCAGCTAGAAAGTCTAATATAGTCTAATCCTCAGACTTAGGACACAATTGGTTCCTGAAAACAGCGTCTTAAGTTGAAACATTGTAACTCGGAACCGATTTTTCTCATAGGAAAAATGTTTTAAATGGGGGATTGGTTCCTAAACCAAGGCCCAATACCGTTTTCACCAAAAATAATCCAGAATTTTGTACTCAGTTAATTATAGATAAGTAATATAGCTACATTAACATATTTATGTTGTAAATAGCAATCATATTGATTTGGAAGGACTTCTTTAAGGTGACTTTGCTGGACTTTTTGAAGGGCTCTTGGTTGGACTTTTTGAAGGGTTCTTGGCTGGATTCTTCTCAGGTGTCTTGTCTGCAGGTTTTTCTGGAGTCTTGTCTGCTTTCTTAAAGAAAGTGTCCAAGGAAGTTTGGATATATGTTCTCCAGGGAGATGGGTGACACAGCGACTTGTTCGCTGTCATGGCGTCACATCAGATCAAGTGTTGTGAAGTCGAAACTGGCATCAGAAAGTTGGAACAGGGTGTCAATTTAGAAACATTGCAACTGTAAGCGTTGTAAGTCGAGGACTGCCTGTAGTTATAAGAGGTAGAAAAATACAGTTAGATCATCTTTTTACCCTTTCAAATAAATACTTGTTGCCTATGTTATATTCTTGAGTTCTTAATCAGTGTCCTTTTTAAATGAGTTGGAAAGCATTTTACAGTTCAAACATATCTCGCTGCTCAGAAGCTTTCCCCAGATGCATATTTTTCCATTCTGCTAAGGGTGTTGCTTTTGTTTGTCATTAAATGTGTTATGCTCTAGTTGTAAGCTTTTCTATTTTAGCAGTAGGAATCAAGTTTTGCAGGATCACGTTCCTTTCATGAGCTATATACAGGAACTTGGGAGAGATCTGCTCCTCTTGAAAGAACCCGAGATAAATAGTTGGGAGGGGTGAGGATGGAGAAATTTGGATCTGACTCGTACACACAGAGAAAAGGATAGGAGTAGTGATGTCTGGGAAAGCTGCATGGCCTCAAATCCCAACCCTTTGCAATCTTTTGCAACACATTTCTTTTACTGTGACACAGGGATACAATCTTTAACTTCTTGATGCCAGTAGCTATTGCAGACCCCATTGCCACCAACTGTGTGTAAATCAAGAAAATGTAACTTTTGGTGTCAATAGAACAGAAATATAAAATGACGAATTGAATGAAAGCATGTGTAATTTTTCTTAACCTACACAAGAGTTGGATTGGAAACTTGATTTTTTTTTTTAGTACAAAATTACAAGTCTAAAGTAATCCTACTAACTTTGAGGAAATTCAATGCGAAGATCTTGTAAGAGAAGTAAACTGTGATGTCAGGAGCTGAAAATCATTGTGGTCTGAAATAAGTTAGAGTTTGTTAGTAAGGGTTAGTAGGGAGGGGAAACATGAAGACGCCCAAGAAATGCAAAAGAGAAGCTTTTCCTTTTTTTTTTTAATTACTGAAAATCTTTTGTATAAATTAAGTATCTTTCAGTTTATAGAAGGTTACTGGCTTGCATGATACATGCCAATAATGAGCGAATTAGCTTAAAACACTCATTGACCAATGATAACGATTTTGCTTGTAGTATGAAGGCAGGTAGTAATGTACATTGTTGAAACAATGCTATTTTTGTTTATTCAAAGAATGGTGAATCCCAGAGTATCTTGTGCTATAGAAGATAAATAACTATTTACGTTTTGATCAGATAGACTCCAAATGAATCTCTATTCAATTTTTAACTTCTGAATTTGGTTGAGAAGATGGAAATTTATGTAAGCACTACTGATGTGGATGAGTTTTTTTTTTTTATTTTGTATTGATATTCAGAATATTAACAACCAGAATAATTTGGGTTGGTATTTAAATACTTAAACAAATACTGTGATATTTGTCACTTTTTATTAAAGTCCAAGGTGACAGGGTGGAAGTTTGAGCAAGATATTAAATCCTCTTTAAAGAATTGTTACAGCAGCAAGAGATGGTCTTCCCTTCAGATCTGGTTATTTGCCACTGGGTGGTGCTGTTACCTTAGGAATAAGGGAAATATACAAGCTTTTGGTTTTCCCCCCTTCACTGGAGAAAGCTCAATAAAATAGAGGCTGAAGAATAAAGTTAATAATTTAATTTTTTGCTCTTTTCAAATGGGAAAGGTAAGTTGTTCCAAGTGATTTATGGTATTTATTCTATGGGTTTCTTTTCATAGAAGCTTCTTTCAAAATTAAAATTAGCAAAATGTAGCCTTAAGTACCCAGTAACACGTTAATAGCCATTTTGAAATAGAATTGAGGTTTATTGATATAGCTTTCATGTTTTGAATCTGGGGTAATCTTGATTATTTTTTAAAATCTGAACAGTATTTTTTTTTTTTTTTAATTTTCTCAGTTGGAATGGGTGAGCCCTTGATGGTGATGGTTAAATACAGAATGAGTCAAGAATTCACATGAGGCATTGTTTAAATAATTTTAAATTATTTGTATGTGCTTGTTTTCTAGGTGTTCATTGTACACATGGTTTCAATCGAACTGGTTTTCTGATCTGTGCCTTTTTGGTTGAGAAGTTGGATTGGAGGTAATTTTGTACATTTAATTAGTTTTTGGGCATACGAAGAGGGAGTTCATTGCTTATGCTTTTCTGTAATGTATATCATTTTCATGATTTGGTTATTGGTTCCTGTGTATTTCTGCCTTGTCTGCTTAAGGGTTTAATTTTTATAAAGAATGTTTTATTGTAATATTGAATCTACAAATGTAGACTTTTTTTCTTTAATATCTGACAAAATGTTGGTTTTGTCTGTGTCTTTCTGTAGATGATGCCAGGAAAGTATTAGTTTTGAACAGGCCACATAGATTAACAATATTCCTATAAAAATCTCTTTAAGTTTTAGTCTGTTTCAGTTAAGTTTGAAGTATGTAGTCAAGTCTGCAGTGGTTAGCCTCTATCAGATGTATTTAGGTTTTCATGCATGTATAAGTGTTGCATTCTCTTTCCCTTGTAGAGAATGAAGAATATTAGAACAGACTGATAGGTGGCTTTTTTATTGCATTTCCATGTAGGTTTATTGGAACTCCTTTGCTCTTTGCATGCCCAAAAGAATGAAGTAAATAGAGCAGCAGGAAAGTGACATGTATGCATATATCTGAAATGAAACAGATATACACTTCCAGGTCCTTTTGGGGCTTTTTTCCAACAAATGCAGTATGTGTGTTGCAGCTTATTGTTAAGCATCTAAGAATTTCCAGGATAAAAATCCATGGTTTAAAAGTGTCAATACTTCAGAAGAAAAATTACTAAAAGCTTTGTCATGTCAAGGATGAC
Organism: Alligator mississippiensis; assembly: GCF_030867095.1. NCBI lineage: Eukaryota > Metazoa > Chordata > Crocodylia > Alligatoridae > Alligator > Alligator mississippiensis. The sequence goes on along the minus strand of NC_081824.1, from coordinate 76,552,236 downwards.
TTTTGTGCATTTAATGATATCCTTTAAACATAGGATTTCCTCTCCTTCCCCCTTAACCTTGATATAAGGTCTGTCTCCCTAAGATCTTGGTAATATATATATATATATATATATATATATATATATATATATATATATATATATATATATATATATATATATATATATATATATGCTTTGCAACTCTTATTTGAAGAACCATTTCTTCTCAGGCTGCTCTTTTTTACAACTGAGAATAAAGTTTATCTTAAGGCTGTTATATGGGTAGTGGGGTCACCTGTGAAGGAAAACTAATGTCATGCTTTTCCATTACTATTGTAGGCATGTGCAATAAGGGTCTCTCAGCCTGTGTCTTGAGAAAAGATTCTTTTTTCACAGTTCACTTGAATTCTAGCGACCCAAGAAATACAAATGACACAAGGCTTCAGCTGAGCCTGTGGATTTAGATCTGAACATTGTTTGGCAGGATGCTAACGAGTCCTGTGTATTGATGAAATGGGTTCTTTAAGTTCCCCTAACTACTTTAAAAACAGCAAATCTTAACTTGAGCCACCATGGGTCCTTGCTCCAGAAGGCAAGACTTTGAGCTAAGACTGCTTGCTGCCATATTCCTCCTAGGCAGTCTCACCTCTCATTTCCTTACTTCTGGGGGACATGCCTTAAATTGGTTGGCCAAGTCTTGATTTTAGTTTTCTTTTTCTTTTAAACTTCATTTTTAAACGTTTTATTTATAAATGAATCCAACTTACCAAATAACAAATTTAATGTTTAAAGACATAAATCCAAAAATCTAATCCCCTAACACATATATGTAGACCTCTAGCATCAGTGCTTCCTTAACTCAAGTCCATGTCCACAGGCTTCTCTTCCTTTCAGTCTCTGACAGTTTTTGCCTCAGTTTATGTTAAGCTTTTGTGTTACTTGACATCGATATAATAATTCTCTTCTCACCCCCTTTTCCTTAGAACTCTGCATAATATAAATCTCACTCTTTTCTATTAATCTTTTTTTAAATTTAAAATTTATTTCAAATTTGTTCTTGAATCTAAATTCCTAGAACTTATGCTTTCTTTCAGTATCCAAAAAAGGTTTTCAAACTTGGAGTTTAGGAGTTCTTACTTTTCATAGTTAACTTTATATTCTGAAACTTTGCCATATTTTATTTCTTTTTGTGGTTCTGGTAGTGAGGTAATTGGTTTTATAATGAATAACATTTGTTTTTTAGTTTTGATTTAGTAAATTATTAATTGTATGTATAAGATTTATTCATCTTGGTCACTTCTGTAAAGAAAGGCCAAAGTTGTTAGAAATGCTAGACAAAATGCAGCTACAATAGTGAAAAACCATCATAAAAAGCATTTTTGTAAGGTGACCAGTAGGGGTGCACCAGTATATCAGTTAGCTATTGGATCAGCACCGATAAAAGGAGAAATGATGTTATCGACTTTTTGGGCCTTTTTGGGTATCCGATAATTATGGCTGTGTGCCCAGAGCACCCTGGTGGCATATTCCAGTCCCCACGCCTCGGCGCTGGCCTTAGCCTGCAGCAGACTACAGGTGCAGGCGAACAGTGGAAGGGCGAGGGAGTGCTGGGGAGCAGTTACAGTGTGCTGTGCTCAGCAACCAAGGAACCATTACCAGCTGCTGCTGCCACTGCCAAGGCAACACCTTGCATGGAGCTGGGGCCCGAGTGCTGGGGCTGCCACAGATGGGCTGCGTGTGGGTGGGGTAAGGTGACACGCGAGGGACATTCTGTTCTGCCGGGCACCAGGCACCTTTGCAAAAGTGGCTTCTGTCTGGTGGCTGCAGGAGCTCGGCTGCATGGGGCTTGCCGCTGCTGAGGCAGCAGCGTGCTCTGGGGCTCCAAATGTGCTTGGCATCGCTGTCTGCATGAGGGTCTGCCCTGCCCCGCCTGCCCGGGATGGCAGCACAGGCTACACAGGATGTAGGGCTGCAGGTAGTAGCCATGGATGAGAGGGCATGGGAATAAGGATGTCACCGCCTTCATCGAGGGTCAGAGCAGACAGGAGGGATGTGTGTGTGTTTCTGATAAATGCCAAACAAACAAAAAAGAAAAGGTTTATGTCAGTAGTTTAAAATGCCTTTCACTCTTACTAAACATTGGTTATCCAGCTGGCATCAGGAGATACGATTGGTTAATCATTGGCTATTGGTATTGGCTAAGGCAGATCTTTTCGGTGCACCCCTAGTGACCACAAGATATGTATACCATGTGTTAAGAAAAAACGTGTTTGCTGTATCTTTTTAAGTTGAGGGATTCTTATTCACAGATAAGTTTTCCATGTAGAATAATCCATCTATATTTATTCTTTAGACAGATGATGTAGGATGGCCACAGATGCACTGTGAATGCTGAGATCTGTTTTACAGCTAGCTTAAAGAAAGGTCATCTTGACAGAGCTCTCCAGCTAGTCACTGGGAAAACTCATTTGATGCTCTTCTTGCAACTTGTTTCCCTCAAGGCATTACAATTTCTGAAATCTGGAAGTGTCTTTCCTATCATGCTAGGGGTTTTTTCCCCCTGAAACCTAAGCTGCATTCTTAGGTTTTATTATAATCTATTCTTTAATACTATGCCAAGAGAGAATAATCAAGGACAAACACTGCTTGCTTGGAGACTTAAGTTTTGAATGTTGGCCCAGAGCTTGCTTGCTTGCTTCCAAGTTGCTTTTGGTTTCTCTGGGAGATTGACTTCCAGGTATTGGGAAGCAGTTTAGGGGAGTTACCAAGATGCAGCTGGTCTTCCGAAGTTTAAAAATCAATCTTCAGATCTTTCTTCACATCCTGTTTCTCTATAATTTAAATGCTTGGATTATTTTACTCTGCCCGGCATTCTTAATATCTGACCACTGTCCAGTCTTTTGCCATTCCAAATTGGTGTCTTTTTTCCTTTTTCTTCTACCCACCCTGGGAAACCTGCCTCCCTTTGGTCTTATGCAATAGTTCTTAGACTGCACACATTCCTATTCTGCACAGCACAAAACCCCCATTAAAACTGTTTCTGTTGGGATTTAAATGTCTTTCCTTTTTTGCTTTCTCTGTCCCCTCCGCTCCCTTCCCTTTGATTCAGTTGAAGAGTATTTTGACATCTCCACAGTCTAATAATATCTGCCTTTTGTTTCAGTTTCAAGATGGCAGAGAAGCATATGAAGATATCTAAAAGGGTCTTATATGGTGTGCATTGAAGATATGAGTGTGCCCTCCAGTAATACTTGTTTATATTATAGATATAGCCTCCAATTCGGCAAAAAATGTAGGTTTCTGTCAGTGTTTGGACAGGAGTGGACTCTAAAGAGGAACTAGGAGAGAAATCAGTTTGTTCAAAATGGACTTAAACACTTCTTTATAACGTAGTAGAACAGTGTCTTAAAGTGAGCAAAATGAGTCTTGGAAAACTTCTTTAGCTGTTGAAAAGTGTTGATGATTCCATCGGCTCATTGATTGTTTATTTTTGAATTTTTCTCCTCCCCACATAGCTCTGTATTTATCTTCATTTTTTCCCTTCCCTTTTCTCTTGCTATTGTGAACCTTTTTTCTCACGAGTCCAAAAGAGAAGTACTAGCAAATGTAAGGGGTCAGAAAGTAGTCTGAGCTATAGCTGTCTCTCAGAGTCTGAGTAGAACTTAATTAATAACTAATAATGGAGACTGTTGTACAAGTAGCAGTAGCTACCAGCTTGTTTTTAACACAATGTTTCATATAGGATAAAGCAAGGAATTTGAGAGTCAGATCAAGATGGTATCAATTCTTGACAATAAAATAGTTTTTTTTTTATTTTTAAGACAAGCTGACGCACACCTAGATAATGTATAGTCTGACATAATTTAGCAGGCACAAATAAGTAACTCTCACTTTTTTTTTTTGTTTACTTTGACAGTATTGAAGCTGCAGTGGCTACTTTTGCACAAGCCAGACCACCAGGTATCTATAAAGGTGACTATTTGAAAGAACTGTTCCGCCGTTATGGAGATGTAGAGGACGCACCACCACCACCTGAACGACCTGAATGGTGCTTTGAAGATGAGGATGAGGACGACGAAGAAGAGGATGATGGTAAATCAGGCGGTCAGGAATCAGAACCTGGATCATCAAGTTCTTTTAGCAAAAGGAGAAAAGAACGCCTAAAACTGGTAAAAAAAAAAATTTTGTGAAAACTTAGCATTTTACTTGCTGAATTAAATTTGGTCACGCCTTACTTGGCATCTGTTACATTCTATGCACCATCATACCAGCATGCTTGTAAGGAAGGGACTTGTTTAGGGCCAGCATTAACATGAGTGAAATTTTAGCATTTTGTATACTCACTTTGATCTTAAGTTATAATACCTCTTCTGGCTATTTGTGTAGACTTAAGAATAGGTTAGAAAAACACTTTTTAATAGGATAGTTTAAATAGGGATGATCCTGCCTTGAGCAGAGGGTTGAACTAGTTGACTTTCTGTAGTCCCTTCCAGCCTTACTTTTCTGTGATTCTGAGTGTTTCTGAACCAGAGATTCAGTCAGACAAAATTATAATATTTTTGCTTGATACATTTTGTGATGTGAATGAATGTTTTGTAGAGATTACATTGAGACCATTAAACTCTTACTCAAGTCTTCAGAAATGCAACTGCTGATCAGTAGACATTAATGCTTTTATTGATTTTTGTTGTCAGCCTAGCCATGCTGTGGAAACTCGATTTTTCTTTTCAAAATTAGTGTTTAGTTTTCAAAAAAATATTCTTTATTTAAGAAATAATTAGTAAAGGTTTTGAGCGGTGCTTTGGCCACAGTAACATGAATTAAAAAAAGGTATAACTTTATAAGCTGGGAGCAACTGTCTGGGGAGAAGAGGTGGGGAAGAGGTCACAGTAATAAGTCATACTATTTTTATTTTTCAAAGAAATGTGGTTGATCCATTATTGTGACTAGTTCTGATATTAGATTGGCATTACTATTAATGTATTAGGTTTTTAAACAGGAATGTCATTTCTGTATCATGCTATAAAGTAGGGAAAATAGTTTTGTTGTCCTAAAAATAAGGGTTTTATTGTTGCTGAACACTGATCCTCATCAATTGTTTTTGCCATAAAGTAAGTGAAAACAAAACTACTGGATGTATAAATGTATGCAGCTGCACCTGTGTGGTGGGTATTCAAAGAGGCTTGAATGTTTGTAAGCAGTCTGAGATCCCTGCAAGAAATGTTGCAAAAATGTTGTTGTTACTAGTGTTGTCCATGTAGGAAAGAGGAGAAGATGGGCCCAAAAGAATATAGAATGTTGTAAATTTAGTCAATCAACTGGTGTGGCAAAAACAGCTTAAATGCAAAAAATTAATGCATAGTCAAAATGTTAGTTATCTCCAGTTCTCTTCCACTGAGCCTTAAAGATGTGCAAGAGAATTTTCTTTTTGGACTACAGTGGCAAGGCTATGTTCTGCATTGCCTGTGAATTGGTTAGTGTTGCAGGGCACCTTGGTGCTCTGCTCCTACAGAGGAGAAACTGCCAGGGGAGAGAGCCCTGGCAGGACATTAACGAGCACAGCTGCGGGTTGCCTGGGCAACTAAGGAGAGTCAGCTGGCCAGAAGGGGGCAGGGCCTGGCCCTCATAAAGCCCTGGGCTGAGGACAGGCTGGCAGTTCCCTGCCAGCAGCCAGAGGGGCAGGAGCTCCTGGAGCTAGGAAGTGAGAATCACAGGAACTGCTGTAGCTGAGTGAAGGATGGCAGCTCTGAGAGGTTTGAGCACCATGGTTTAGCCAGGAGGCTTTATGTTCGAGTTATAGCCAGGAGACTCGAGTTTATGTTCAGGCTTTGATATTACACCGGTGGTTTGGGTGAGGCTATAGGGGTTGGAGGAGGCCTCATAGGGACCCACAGGAGGTGGGGCCCCAGTGCCTGAGTGAGGGCACAGTATTCTAAGGGGGAACCCCAGTGGTATGGGAACCCCAGCGCCAGTGAAGGCGCAGTTTGCGGCGAGGAGCGCAACCAGTGGGTTGCGGGCGGGGAACATAGACCCCAGCCCCAGAGAGGGGCAGCTTTGAGACGCCCCAGCGCAGAACCCCAGAGAGGGGGCCACATTATTAGGAAGCCCAGTAGGGGCACAGCAAGCCCCAGAGAGAGGGCGATATTATTGAGAAGCCCGGCGCGGGCATGTAAAGTCCCAGAGAAGGGGGACTATTGAGAAGCCCGAGACGGGCATTGCGAGCCTGGCTATAGGCTAGTGCGGCAACAGCCCTCAGATAGGCAAGGTGCTGCGGTGGTCCCCGGCAAAAAGGGATAGCAGTGCGGTGAGCCGGGATCAGAGAGGGTAGCCGTGCAGTTGGCCTAAAGGACCGGAGACCCACTAGAGGGTCCCTGAGCGGGACAACACTTTTAGAGAAGGCCCAGAGTGGGCTCGAGGAGAGTCCCAGTGAGGGGCTGTGTATTAGAGAGAGCCCAGAGTGGGCTAGACTACAGGGGAGGCCCAGGAGTGGGCTAGATTACAGAGGAAGCCCGGGAGAGCGGGCAAGTTGATTCGTGACGTCTATCCCATCAGTGAGGCTTGGGTCGTGGTATTAGGGGTTGGTAGGAGCCACGCATAGCCCATAAGGCTAGGGTGTCTGGGGAGCACCCATCATACCGGGAGACCCCCAGGGGGTCCAGGAACACACGGGGACTGAGGTCCCAGCTAACCGTGCCCAGGGAGTCAGGCAGCCTCCCAACTATACATAACCATCAAAGACGTGGCGGGTGAGAATTTGAGGGTGCCCTTGGGGCTGACTTGGCACGGTGAGGGGGCCGTAAGGAGATCACGGCCCTCCTGGCAGACCCCGCCGTGACAGTCAGTTTACTAAATTGGGTGTGCAGGAAGAGGTCTCTGAAGCTACAGTCAGATGATATCCTTCCTTACTCCAACTCAGACCTCATCAGATTTGTCAAACAAGGATTGTGATCTAGAAACCCTGGCTTTTCCATTTTTGCTAACTAGTTCTTTCAAAGCTGGAAAGCTAAATTATACGAATAAGCATGCTAAAAAAATAAAACACAGTTAAACTTAGAATTTCACAAAGGATATTCACATTTGGTTAATATGCGTATTCGTACAATTCAGTTTTACAGCTTTGAATACATGATGAGGAAGAGCTGGGAAATTCTGTGCCATGATTCTTGGTTGACAGATTGGATTGCTTCTGAAGCTGAGTAGAGAAGGATTCAGCATGTTTGTTATTGATTATAGTAATGTAATATACCAAGAAAGTGATTATCAGGTAATTAACTCTTGCTTATATGTCAGATATTCTTTATCATGGGGTGTTGTCTAGAATGCTGATTTTTTTTTTTTTTTAAAAGCAGAGCTCATATCTCATACCATGATCATCACATAATTATTGTTTTTTAAAGTTTTATTGAGATTTTTAAACTCAATACAAAAATAAGTAATATTCATTAAATTATAAGTCAACCTGAACTGTTGCAAAATGTAAGCAAAAAAAGAGAAAGGAAGAGGGAGGGATAAAAGAAGGGATATGTGCTATTAGCAATGCTGTAGCTACTAAAACTTTCCAAGAATTCCTTCCAAATTGCACTAAACTTTTTGAAGCAGTTTAAATCTGCTAAATGTAACTCCTTAAATGCCAGTTATGCCATCTCATTATACAAGACTTTGACCTTTTGGCGATGTCCTGCTTTTCCAATGCAGCGATATAATCCTGCATGTTACTAATAAGGCCAACTGTAAGAATACAATTTGGGAAAGATTCCATTTGAATTACTTAGGGATATAGCCAGGCTCTCACACGTTTGTTAAAGGTCTCAGTGCCTTCTTCAAAACCATGTTAACTCTAGCTATAATTTATTTTGAAAAAGAATTGATGATAAGGCGTGACCAAGAGTTGCCTGCAGAGCATCAAATCCCTAACATGTATCTACTGACAATATCTTTAATTTTTTAATTTGAGGGAAATCAGTGCAAATTAAAAAAAAAAAAAAAAAGGCCCAACAAACTCTTGTTGTATGAGACAAAGTCTTAAGATTACTTGATGTGAACTGCTGATTTCCACTAGGATTCTGTCTTCTGAGTACCTATGTCTCTATTCCACTTCAGTTTTAAATAGTTTGTATCTGGTCTATTATATAACATTGTATATAGTCAGAGAGTGATGGCAGAGAATGGGGAAGAGATACAGAGCGTTTGGAATATTTGCTATATCTAAAACTTTAAGTCCACACTGATTTTTTAATACTTGATACAACTGCATATATTGCCATTCAACTGTCTTTGGAAGGTCAGAATCATCACATAACTTGGTAAAGGATTGAATATGGTTCCCAACTAGAAACTGTTCTACATGCACAATACCCTTATCCATCCATCCACTTTCTCCACGTCTGTTGTGGGACCCGTACTTCATAAAGGAATGCCTCAGATAAAGGCCTTCCAATATAACAAAGGATGAAACTTCAGTAAGTTTGCCCAGTTTTTCCAAACTTGTCAAGCTGCAAAAACATAGACCTTGGAGAAGTAGATAGACAATGATAAGTAGAATTTAGGGTGGTTGATAATTAGGGACCTACTGAACTTGTGATTGCCTGGATTGAGTTAAATCCATGAAATGCTCATGAAATCCATTTTGGGGGGGGGGAACCCTCCAAAACAAACAGAGAAGGAAAAAAAAACCTACCAAGCTCTGCAGCAACTTGCCAGGGGGGAGGGGCTGCCCACTTGAAGGGCTGCCTACAAAATGGCTGTTGCCCCTCGCCACTGATTGGCTGTGCTGGCTGCCTGTCATTTGACTGTGCCCCCCTCCACCAGTTGGTAGCGAGTGGTATGGCTGCATGATGGACAGCCCTTGCAGCCAATCAGTGGCGATCGCTGTGGCCATATGACAGAGAGGCCTTGTAAGCGATTCAGTGGCGAGGGGTGGGGCCCCTGGAGCACTTTTGGCTTATCACAGGCATGGGGGCCGGTCCCACCACACTCGGCCTGTGAAATGGCTGCCTGAGCCTATGTTCTGCCCACAAAATCAGGGGGCAGCCCCAGTGAATGGAAGGTCTTTTGGTTGATAAATGATCAGAGGGCAGGAACTAATCCAGGGGCAGGCAATTACTTTGGGTGGAGGGCCGCTTAATGAGTTTTGGTTGAGCAGTCAAGGGCTGCATGGGTAGCCCTGCCCCTTTCCAGTTTCCCCACCCCAGGTTACCATTTTGGGACTAGAAGTCCCACCCCTAACCCCTTGCCCCCTGGAAATCCTCATTTTGGGAGTGGGGAGAGGGGTTGCGGTCTTAGAACCAGAAGGAAAAAGAAAAACAAATCATACACTAAAAGTCAAACACCTACTATATCATGTTTTAATTTTATTATAAAAATATGTTTGTCATTTTTTGTGTTTGCATACTGTATATAGAAGTGATTGCATAATAACTCGAGAATAAATTCTTAGTCTTGTATATTGTGGGTAGGTGTGGTGGGGTGTGTGTATGGTGGGGACTGCGGGGGTGGCAGTTTGTGAGATGGTGTGGCTGTGTGTGAGAGGAGCATGGGGTATGTGGGGGCAGAGTGTGGGTGTGAGGGGTGGGGGGGTGTGGGACCCCCCACACTCCCCTCAGCAGCAGCAGCAGGCGGGGGCACTCGGGGTGCTTGTGCCCGGCGGCGTGCAGCTTCAGCCAGTGCTGCACATTGCAGTGAGGGGTGCTGCCTCTGCTGGGCAGTATTGCCAGTGCTCCCCACACTTTCTGGGCACGGGAGGGAAGCCCCTGGCACTGGAGCCAGCTGCCTTCTCCACCCCCCCAGGGAAAGGCACCTGGGGCTTCCCTCCAATGCCACGCAGCCCTGGCGGGAAAGCCAGCTGGCTCTAGTGTCCAGGGCTTCCCTATCATGCTGTACAAGTCCGGGGAGTGCTAGTGATGCAGACTGCCTGGTGGAGGCTGCGCCCCTTGCTGCAATGTGCAGCACTGGCCAGAGCTGCACCCTGCCAGGCACCAGCTCTTGCATCAGGTACGAGCGCCCAGAGTGCGCCCCTGCCTGCTGCTGCTGCCGCTACCTGCCGTGCCTGCATGCCATGAGGGGAGTGTGTGTGTGGGCAGTTCTTTTACCCCCTGACCTCCCTTCCTTACATCCACACACTGCCCACACAAGCTCCGTGCTGCCGCTGCCCCCCTGGGTGCAGACTCTGTGCTGCCGCCAGCCCCACAGTCTACGCTCCTTCCTAGCTGCAGCTTTGTTCCCACTGCTTCCCTACCTGCTGCCCAGAGTGACCTGGAGTCGGGAAGCCGAACAAGTTCTCGGTGGCTGTGGCAGCAGCAGCCTTCTCAGAAGCTACGTGCTGGCCAGGCTCAGCCCTTCCGCCCATGAGGATGAGAGCGAGGCGCAATAGAGTATGTTGGTGGGGAGGGGGAGTTGTACACATGGATGCCTTGCTCCCACCCTCATGGACAGAAGTGCTGGGCAGTGCACAATTTGTTGGTGGGTGCTGCAGGTCAGATAAGAGTGCTTGGCGGGCTACATCCAGCCCACGGGCTGTATTTTGCCCACCCCTAAACTAATCTCTCAGGCTGTGACAGAAGTATTAGTGCATCATCTGCATACAGCAGGCTCTTGTGTTCACTTTCTCTTACCATAGTGCCTTTTATAGCACTCATTCCTTATAGAGGTAGCCAATGGTTCCAGTGCTAAATCATCTAGAAGGGAGGATAATGGGTAACCTTGTTGAGTCCCCCTTTGCATAGGAAGTAGATAACATTATTGATCACAACTCTTGAAGTGGGATTTGTATACAACAACTATATCCATCTTATGAATTCTTTACCAAATCCCATCTTTTGTAATACACGAAATGGATAACTTTCCAAGAAACATAATCAAAGACTTTTTCTGCATCAGGTGGTAAGAGTTGCAGGGACTTTGGAATCTTGTATTGCTGCTACTATACCAATAACTAGATGTACATTATCTTTCTGAACCATGCCTCTCAAATAAATCCTGCTTGATTTTTGTGAACTAACATAAGGAAAACATTGCAGTGTGTGTAATAAAGTTTTTGGCCTGGATTTTGGTGTCTTTATTAAAGAAATTGGTTTAGCACAATTCAGAGAAACCTTGCTGGGTTTAACATTACGGAAATAAGTTCATGTAAAGTGGTTGGTAGTATACTTTGCTATAATAATAATAATAATTGAACACATATATTATTATCAATATTTATAATATATGTATTCAATAATTGAAGTAACCGTATATCTTTAAATCTTTTTTAAAATGCCACCGGAAATCCATTATTATTCAGACCTTTATTATTGTTTATGTCCTTTAAGGCCAAAGTTCTTTTATATAATGAATGACAAAGGAGCCTCCAAAATTTCTTTCTTCCTCTCTGAAATTTGTTGTGTAAGGAACATCTAGGAACTTATTCTCTGACTAGTAACATTCAAGTTTTCTGTGTGCATATTAGAATAGAGTTGAGTGAACTGTTGGTAGATTTGTCTAAGGGTCACATGGATTTTCTTCAGTGAGTCTCATAGCTGATATTTTATTATGGTTGTATTTATTCTTTAGTCTGTGTTGGTAATCTTTCTGCACATTCCCTCAATACTCAGTAATCTTGGCATAATTATATACAGCATACTTCACCTTCTGGGACAGTAATTCATTCAATTTGCATTTTGTACTGGTAAGACTATATGGTTTATCAGGCAAAGGATTCATGACTTAAATTAAATCCTAAAAAGAGGATTTTCTTTTTAATGTATCTATTGTCCTTTTTATGCAGAAGCATGCAATATATGCCCTCATAAGAAGGTTTTGTAGTTTCCCAAACTATCAAAAAGGAGGAAACAGTAGGTTGATTAAGTTCCATAAAATTTTTGAAATGCTTTGTAATTAATACTTCAAATTTATTATAATTCAACAGGGATGTATTGAGACCAGATTACTGGTCTCTGTGGAGCAGAGTCGAAGCTCCACCTTGGCATGAGCCAATAGAGGCACTTGACATTGAGTCAGTTATGCTTTGAGAAATTAAAAAGTAATCAATTCTAGAATATACTGAATGAAATAGATGGAAAAAATCCCATAATCTCTTCTTGCTGGATTCAGTATTTACCACATAGCTATTAAACCCAGGTCTGACATATAACTTCTGGCACACTTCATGGATAGAGGGGCATAAGACCTATCAATGTCAGGATCCAAACATTTTTTCTAGTCTTCGGCAAATTAGAAAAAGGTATTTCCCAAATTCAGAGTGCTTTACTGAAAAAAAAAAAAAAATGATGAAATGTTGAATTAGGATGTATTTACGGTCCCAGTGCAGGATATATAATTTAACATTTGCATGAACAAATCTACTTTATGGATCATCAGCTGTGCTAATTAAATGGGGGAACAATTTTTTTATGCACTAGAATAGAAACACTACATGACTGTTGTGCTCACTAGAGACTGCTAAACCCCACCCAGTCATGCTATAATTTTTGAGATTCTTTTACTGGCTGAAGTTTTTTGAAGCATAGCAATATCCGACACTTGTCTTTAAAGAAAATATATATTCTTTTCTTTTTAATAGGGCTGTTAAAGCCCTTTACATTCCAAGATCAACATTAGGCTTCACCATTCTCAGTGACTTGATCTTCTATATTCAATTTTGTTATATAGCTTGCAACTTAGCACATTTTTCTGTATGCTGCTGTAGCATGTAATAACGTCGTTCTCTTGTACAGTTAAAGCTCATAACATACATTCACAAGCACACTATTGAAAAGATCACTAGGGGGAAGAGGAAAAGAAAAAAACCAATGACCAAGAAATACTAAAAGTAAATTTAATGCGTGACATACTAGGTCCACCAGGTAGGTTCGGGCAAGTATAACCCAAAGCTCTCTCCAACACTTTGCAAAAATAAAGACAAAGACATTAACAAAAATCATATGAGTGCTGCACATTAACAACCTGTGTTCAGCAGTCCAAAAAACCTTGCTTTCATTCCTTTGTGTTTTTGTACAACTCAGATTATTCCGTATATTCCTCCTTTCCAGATGTTATGAAGGTAATAAAAGTTTCTGCTTCCTTAGGGTCAGAGAAGCGGTAGGTTTTCCTTTAGCGAATTGTACTTCATGAGGTATCTTGCCATCCTGAATCACAGCTGCTTGCATTTGGTCTGTAGTTTTGTTGGTTTAAACAAGCCTGCTTTTCGGCCACTTCAGGGGGAACGTCAAGAAACAGCATCATGCGAATGCCAGGCTCACCCCATGTCCTAGTTCTCTGGGAGCTTTGAGCACTTTTGCTTTTTGGTAGAAAATCTTAGGAACTTGGCTATAAAGGTCCTCCTCAGTATTCCTCCTGGATCAGGCTTCCTCTGTTGAGACTTGTGGGCCCCTCTCTACTCACAAATCAGTGTTCAAGGTGAGTTTTAACATGCTGATAATGTGCTCTCCCTGTCTCCCCCCAAATTTGGTAGGTTTACCTTTTTTTGCACCCCTCAGGGACTCCAACAATCTGGATGTTGCATCTCCTGGATCTACTTTGTCTTTCATTTTCTCTCATTCCCTGCAGCTCCTTCCTGCCAGAGCCTGTCGGCCTGGTCATTTCCACAGCCCAATCTATGCAGGCAGAAACTGTCTTCCACTCCCTGAACTTGCTTAACCAGGGTATCCAGCGAAGTCTGTATATTCATAGCAAATCTGTGCATCTTTTCCACTATAATTTAAATGCTCAATATGTCTTTAGCTATGCCCTGCTTCAGATAAGTCAAGTCCTATGTCTGTCCTTTGGATCTTACTTTGGAGGCCTCCATCTTAGAAGCCAAGGAGCTCCTTTATCTTTGTGGGTTTTTTTATGTTCCCTGACAGCGGAGGGAAGTGAGAGTTGTTTTTTTTTCCCCCAGTTATAAAGAAGGATCTATCATGGTCCCAAGTATAATTTGTTAAAATGAGTCAGCCCTTTACACAACCAAAAGTGGCTGAACATTTTGTACAACAAGAGTCTCTTAGACTTGCATCTGCTTCAGTCCATACTGCTCCCTGGCTCCCCCGTGATGATAGTAAACTAAAATGAAACTTAAGTTTTTGAGTGGCAATCTGCACACCAGCTGAAAAGAATTGCTTTGTGAACATTTCAAGGTTTTGAACTCCGTTTTGTGTATTTGTTCTGAGAAGTGGCAGAAAAGGACCTTGCCTTTTTGTGGCAACAGATGTGGACAGACAACACAACTTAAATGAAGCAATAGCAGGGTGGTCAAGGCACTCCATCAGGATGTGGGTGTCCCAGATTAGAATTAGAATCTCTCCTCCACTTTGTTCAAGTACTTGTTGCCAATCAGGTATAGCAGGAAGTCTAACCTGGGTCTCTCGCATTACAGACAGGGGTGTGAGTACTTCTCTCCCTTTTTAAGATTCTGTCCTGCACCCAAGAAACTTGCCCAGTGAAATTTCCATTGAAACTGCTGTTTTGATTGGAAAAAAGTTTTGTCACCTTTTCTGACCAGTTGGATGTGAGATGTTTGGAAAAACTCAGATGTATCCTTAGAAGATAATTCTATTCATGGGTTCCTTTTATCATCACCTGCATCTGGTTGACAGTAACAGGAAGCCTATTTGCAGCTGCGATGTTACAGTAGGAACTGAAGTAATACATTTTGACTTGGTGAATACCAGCAGTCATGAGCATTCACAAAAATAATAATGGCAGCATTGCAGCCCCTTCACTGTTGTATTTGAAATCTGACTTCATCAAGAAGGACTATATATTTTGTTGGTAGGATAAACATACATTTCCAAATCACTTTTACAGTTAGCTTGAAATGTATTGGAGCACAACGGTCTAATTTCTGCGTGGGTGGGGGCAACATGCTGTGTAAAGCACGTGTGGCGTGGTGCTATGTGTCTCTTCCCTCCCACTTGACCTCTGCCACTATGCTGTGTGGCAGGCATCTCCTTGGTATACCATACTGTGCAGTGGGTGCTCCCCATCCCTACACATCGTCGCGTTGTTGTCCATGCTGCATAGTGGGCATCCTGCCCCACTATGCTGGTGGTCCTGTGCTGTGCAAAGTTCACAGGTTCCCTGAGCCAGCTGGGTTCTATCTGGTATAGAAAACCTGCCAGCCCTCCAGTATTTGGATATGAGTTGAAGATAGATTACTGCCTGCTGATTAAAATTCCTTTACCTTTTAGAAGTCTTGAACTGACTGATGTGAATGCTCTGAGAAATCTGTATGGTAGACAATTCAAAATGCATAGAAATGCTTTTGTAATTGCAGTGAATGTAATAGCTGCACAGAAATATCCATGGTTGGTTAAAGTGGAATAATATTCAAGCAGTTGCAAAAATACAATAACATGCCACTTTTACACTGCATTAAACACCAAGTTCCGTCTTCTATTTTTAATATAGAAAGCAGACAGCAGAAGTAAGATGTAATTCGCTATTGCGTATTGTTAAATGGCTAGACAAGATAAAATATGCAATTCAAACTAGATTTTCCATCTGATTGTGATTTTTAGTTGTACGTTTTCATTTTATCTCAATCTGTACTTTCTCTCAAAACCATGGTTTTAGTTTTAAATCCACATTTTAGGATGCAGGCTAGCAAAAATGCATTTTGTGAATAACATGCTAAAGTAGTGGGCCAGTCCTGTGATGCTAACATTTAGTTTTCTCTAAGGATTATGCTGTTAACTATCTTGTTGTTTGTGTACTAAACAGATACCCTTTGATACGATCCATGAGATAAAGCAAAACATACCCACTGTTTAAAAAAAAAAAAAAAAAAAAAGAAGAAATAAAGGTGATTAAGGGACCAAAAGAAACTAGACTTTGGTTACATTGAGAAAATAGCTGATTGAAAAGTAGAAAATTTTTTTTTTTTTTCTGATTTAAAATTTTAGTCACCAGTCCTTATACAGAGTTTTAGATGATACAGATAGGATTACAGGGATAGTGTTTGGATAATCAACTATGAAGGAGTTTTAGCGACAGTTGAACCAAGAAATTGCTGTTCTAAATCATCCTGTGGTAACATGTGAATGCCAACAATTGATATTCACACACAAATGCTACCTATCAGTGCTAAAGATACAGGGTTGGAAAGACTAGTTTTGTGTTTTGCTTTTGCCTTTTTTAATGCTGATATACAGGGGTGTTAGACTTGGATTAAAAAAATCCTAATTCATTATGAAAATGAATTAATGTGCAGCATGATCTTGGGTATAATGTTAAGTATAAAACAGGTTGAGTAAATTCTGAACAGTAAGAACATGCATGGAGGAAGAGTACAGCTGAAGGTAATGTGTATGCTACTAAACAACAGGGTAGATTTAATTTAAATCATATCAGTTTTTAAATCATGATTTAAATCACTAGGCAGGAAGCCTCAATTTAATAATTTTTTTTCTACAAAAAGTGCATTCTTGTTGTTTGATTTCCTTTATTCATTTCACATCTTGCAACTTTGCACTTTTAGAGAAAGGTGTAAGGGCTTGACTGTGTACACAAACTTGTAGAGAGACAATAGGGCTGATGGGTGGCTAATCAGGTCTGCTATCTCTCATCTATAAAGGAGCCTCTGGGAACTCTGTCAGATTGGGCCCCTAATATAGTCTGTGGCCTGTTGTCATCTTTTATAAAAACTTCTCAAAAGGTTACATGAATATATTGTCTCAAATAATATATAATTATAAGTTATAATCCCTATTCCATGATGATATCTTTGAGCTTTAACATGTATTAAATTAAAACTATCTTTATATAAGTTTATTTTTTTTAAAAGTACCATAACAAAAAATAAAAATACGATAAAATCAAAATAATCTGATTTACATTAAAAAATTCAAGTTTTGAGTTTTAAAAAACCCCATTTACTTTTATCCACCCTGCTAAACACTTCTAATATGTTTGCTTAAGAAAAAAAAGTTTCTGAAAGCGTGACAGACCTATATTTTTCATTAACATTGAATTCTGAACAGAAGGGCATACAATGTTTCTCTTTTAAATTTTCATCTTTAAAATGTATATTCAATATGAGAACTAAAATCAAACTTTTTAAAATAAAATTGTCCTCTTAAATAAAAAACTTTGCTTATCAAACAGTAACCCCCTGAGGATACCTTGTTTAAGATGTACTTTAGCTGCTCTTTCAAGTCAAAATTGCTGTAAAAGCAGAAATAATTTAAATTCTGGTCTCAACTCTTATATTTTAAATATATTTTTGAATCCTAGAAAAATAAGGATAAATCTTCTTTAATAGTTTTTACTATATTTACAAAATTTCAAAATTATATTAGGTCTTAGCTGACAAATGAGGTCTGGGGTGGTGTGGGCACTAAGATGCGTGGTGCACAGCCCAGAGGTCATAAGTTTGAAGCCATAGCAGAAGTGTTCATGGTGTGGCCTGTCAGATTCCTACAAATCTGCAAATTCTGCTAAAAAAACTCGTCACAAGGAGAAGGAAAGGAAGCTGACAAATTGGATTTATTTTTAAAGTATTATTGTTAAAATAAATCTTTGATAACTTTCCTTATTCCTCAGCATTTTCATAATTGCAAAATATTTTCAAGGCTTCATTATACATTATGTAGTACATATTAAGTTTGCAAGGGAATATGTTTCTGGCCATCAGTGGAGATCTCTAGATTATTACTACAGTAGTAGTAACAGAGTTAAATAAACTAGCCTTAAAGTAGTACAATTAGAAGGCCATTTGATAAATGTATATATTTTTTAAATTTTAAGAGGCTGATATGTTTGTAATTTTGATTTCCTTGAAATAATTTACCCTTTCCAATATTATGGAGTATTATAATCTGTATAAACTGCACAACATTATTCACAACATTTGATATCTTAATCTTGCAGCTGATGTCCTGTTCTGTAGGAAAACATAATTGTGTGAAATACTCTGCCATCTGTGACTATATAAGAACAGTAGGGGATTTGAGTGCCACTTGACTAGAGATCTTGAGAGATTTTTCACATGGTACCTAGGCACCTCACTCCTATTTATGCCTTTTGGAAATTTCTCTGTCTTTGTCTTCCCCTTGCCACTCTTTAGTAGCGTGGAGGGAAAAGTATCAGCCCCACTAAACTCTTTTGTTGCTTCACTCCAGCCAGCCAATATAACCTTTTTATCATGAATAATCCCTGACCATCTTTCCCTACTTCAAGGCCTTCTCTTAGCTAGTTGCTGACAATGAACAGATACTGTCCAGGTACATAGTTGGCTGCTGCCTTCATTGAGTCATTTGCATATTATTTCTATTGTGCCCTGAAACATTTCCTAAATCAGCTGCTGTATCTGACCTACATGCATAGAAGAGATGACAGGCCAAATGCTTCTGAAGCTCCAAGTATTGTGAATGAACCATGCTAATTCTCTAGGATCTCTTGGGTAGGACTGATAATTAATTACTCTATCCTCACATGTCAGGGTCCACAGCCAAGTAAGTAAAATTATAGTTGAAAATTCCAATAATATTCTTTGCTTGCTAGTGTAACTTTGTCGAAAATATTTGATGATATGCCTGCTAATTTGAGTATGCCTGTTGAAACATGGGCTATGGTCCTTTAATCGTACAGATTTCTAGTCCCTCTGGTTTTGTTCTGTTCAGTGTGAATCACTTCTTTTATTTCTCTCAGCAATAGACTTGTTTTATGGACTGCATTCTGTAAGGCTTTTCAACATCCTGCATCTGTAGTGGGATTTTCTCTAGTGCTCAGGTTGACTTAGGCTAGGGACAAACATTACACATACATTGGTTTAAGTGATCAGGAACTGGTTTAAACTTCTAACAGAATAGAAGCTCAGTTCACATAAACCAGTTTCAAAATGGCTGAATGTAATATCAGACTTAACTGGTTTGGTCAAACTGATTTATGCAATGTCTGTCCCAGACCCCTTCCTGGTTTAAGTCAAACCAGAATCCCCCAGCATCCCAGATGCTGTGCTGCCTGCTCCAGAGAACAGGGCTGGCCCCGCACTGCTCCGTGGCCAGAGCTCCGGTGGAGGCTGCAGGCACAGCAGGGGCTGCCTGACTTCCTCTGCCCCCCACTCCCCTCGCTCAATCAGGGATCCCCACCCTCCCTTCCTCCCATCTTCCACAGCATGGACCCCAGCCCCATCGACTCTAGGCATGTGGTATGCTAGCTAGTGCTGAAAGATGTCTGTCTGTGTGTCTCTAATTTCACAGAGACAGGCAGATGGAACAGTGTCTGCTTAGGGATTTTTGGAGCTAATCAGGTCAACTGGTTATGTCCCTCTGTTCCTTCCTTATTCATAGAGTCATAGATGTTTGGGTTGGAAAGGACCTTATCAGATCATTGAGTCTGACCTCCCTGCCCTGGGCAGAAAAGAGCGCTGGGGTCAGATGACCCCAGCCAGGTGCATGTTTAGCCTCCTCTTAAAGACCCCCATGGTAGGGGAGAGCAATACCTCACTTGGAAGCCCTTTCCAGATTTTGTCAACCCTTACCTGAAGTTAAGGGTCTAAGCTAAATCTGTTCTCTGCCAGTTTGTGACCATTGTTTCTAGTTACTCCAATGGGTGCCCTGGTAAACAGAACATCTCATAATCCTTGCTGTCCCTTCTCCCCACCGCAATGAATTGTAGGCGGCCACAAAATCAAAGAAGTAAGAGGCAACCTTGCCTTCTCTGAGGCTCGAACTCAGGACCTCCAGATTGTGAGACTGATGCGCTGCCGGCTGCACAAAGAAGGCCCTGGCTTGGAAAAAAGCTGTTTAAGAAGATCTTGAATTAATGAGAGAGGCTTTTGATTTGTTGATAGGCTGATAAATGCTGTGCTATCAGCCCCCTGCTGGCTCCCCTGCCTGTCAGGTTTGTAGACAGTATGAAGAAGCAGGGACAGGGAGATTGCAAAGCTCAGTATCATCCATCCATACATGCATGCACTGCACCCCCCCCCCCCCCCAGCCCTTTGCCTCAGTATGCTAGCTGGGGGCTTGAGTCTGGCAACGTTCCTGCCCCTTTAGCAGGAGTGGGGAAAAGCCTGGGACGGTGCAGGGAGGGTGGGGGTTTAAACACCTCCCTAATCAGTGTCCTGCCAGGGCCTGGCCACTCCCCCTTCAGCTCAGCATTGTGGAAGGGAAGGGAGGGCTGCTCTAGTGCCCCCCAGCTTCTAGCTTGAGCCACTGCAGGAATGTGCCGGCCTTTCCTCACTCCAGAGGGAATGTCTGTGCAGCTGCAAACCGGTTCAACCTAGGCAGTTTAGACCAACCTACAAAGATTGAATCAGTTGAGGCTCAGGCTTTTTGAATGTCTGTCCCTGCCTTACCAAATGCATTATGATGGTTTTGGATTAAAAGAAAAAAAAATACCACTGCATTCTTGTGCAACCATATGTAACATTAATTTTAAATATTTAGTCTTAAATGCCTCCTTTTGGGAAAATTCTCTGTCATAAATGACCTAGCCCCTTTCAAAGGGATATCATCTTTTTTTCTTTGAGCACTAAGAGGGAATCCCTGGTGAATCACATTCTCCAAGCTTACCTTGCTGCAGGTGTCATGCTTTCAACTCTTACTATGGAGGGAGTGAGAAAGCATTCCCTAGTTGCAAACTCTGATCTTTTGATACAGTATTACCATTCAATCAGCCCGCCATCCCTGGGAAAGTGATAAGGGCAAAATGTTTATTTGCTGCATTGTACTGTTTTTTAATTGAAAACGCTGGTCTTCAGCAGCCTTTTAAAGTTCTGTTCTGAGAGCATTAAAGCTGTTCCTCAGTGACATTACTGGAGTAAATATTAGTAACTTCAGTGGTTTGAACGAAATAGTTTGCTTCTGGGCACTGCTGCAGGAAGACAGTCAAGTAGTTCCCAACTTTTATCTACCAAGTGGCAGAAATAGACTTTTAGAAGTCTCTAATTGAAAACATTAATCTCTAAATTATCTCGTCTGCATTCAAACTCTACAGAAGAAATCTTTGTCCCCAGTTTTTGCCTATCAGTTTTGAAAAAACTATGACCTTCTTTATGTATTTTGGATTGTAGGGCCACCAAGGATTATGATGCAGTGAGCTGTGTGGTTTATAGAAAGATTGCTTGTATTTCACAATGTGGTATAAATTGTGCCTGTATGCAGTTCTATCAGGACTGTCCAACTGGCAGCCTGTGAGGGGTTAAGTTGCAGCTCCTGGGTTTCTGCCTGGCCATAACTTATTCTATCATCCTTGGCTCTCCCTCCTTCCTCTGGTTTCTGCATTCTATGCCCATCCCAGGGGGTAGTGTGGCATGGCATGGAGTGGCACAGGGCACTCAGGGTGAGTCTGGAGCCATATAGCATGTGAAGCAGCTATGGGGGGCACCCACATTGGTGTTCAGTGCAGCAGCAAGGGGAGAGCATGGGAACCATCCATGTGGGATCATTGTAACAGTGTGGAGGGTGGAGAACTGTGTGGGCACATACTGCAGCGTGGGGGGTTGTCCATTCAGCCTGGGGCTCTGGATTCCCTGCTAGTGCAGGCCATGGGTGGGGTGGCCCCCCGGCCACTTAAAAATCAGGGCTGTCCAATTTCTTTCATAAATTGCATCTATAGGTAAATGTTTTAAGTTTAAACATGATGTATGTGGTATTATGTAAGCATTAATAAATACATTCAAGATATGTAATGCTTACTTTACTAATGATTACTGTGAGTTCTGTTTATGTATGGTGCTTGTGTTTAGTATATTGGTACATACTCTGTACAGGTGTGGCTTCTGCATAGACATTTTATAATTTTATTATTGTTTATTAATAGCATTTGTATTATAGTTATACCAAGCAGCAGTGCTTTTATATGAGAGCGAGAAAAAGAAGGAAAAGTCCTTTTCCCCCAACAGTTCAATTATTATAAAAATGGAAAATAAAATCATAAGTCTAACATACCTGACATCAGCTTTCTGAACTGCTTTTATATGACACATCTTAAATTCTGAATTGTATCTGTGTTTTGATTTTTAGGGTGCAGTTTTCTTGGAAGGCGTGACAGTTAAATATGTGACCCAAGTGACAACTCAACCAAAATTGGGCGAGATACAGCACAAATGTCAGCAATTCTGTGGATGGGGAGGGTATGAACAAAAGCCATTTAATATTAGAATTTTTTGTTTGAACTATATTTAAATAAATGTTGTTTTCTTAATTTTGCTGTAGACAAATGTAAACTTAACAATTCAAGAATTTACAAGTCGAGTAAGCAACTATATATTTGGATTAATTTTTATCAGAACAATTTTGAAAAATAAATGGTAAAGTTAATGATGGAATAGCACCAAATGGCTTGCAAGGAAAAACAGCAGTATTAAGAAACAAGATTCCAGAATTACTTTTTCATTGTTGGATTATAATTTATTAGCCATTTCTACACAAATTTTAGAATCTGGATCTGTTATTTTGGCCAACATTAATGCCTTTTTAAGCAGTGAATTGATGGACGCTAGTTTGAACTAGAGAACATATTATATGCTTTCTTTTACATCTGTCAATTCACTTCAGTCCTGATTTCTATACCTTTTTTTTGGTTTTTTGGGTTTTTTTTGCTGCTTAGATCTTCTAGGAAGCCTTTGCCAGTTTTGAATTGTGCATAATATTGGTATAAATGCTACATCTAGCTGCATTTCTAGAATTTGAGTCTCGAATTTGAGCTCCTCTGGGCCACCTAATCTTCAGATACTAATAGTTTAGTGGGTTAAACTATCTCACCTCAAACAAATCCCTGATTAATTCAGACTACTGGTGTTTTGCCATACTTGGAGTTTTTTTAATCAAAAAGCATTTGTCTCTTGTTGCAAATATGCCTTCTTAGAGAGTATTAACTTTGTAGAAGCTGGTGCAATGCAACTCATGCAAGATTGATCTTGCTTGTCTTGTGTGCTAGCTTATTGTAGAACCTTACTAGACATACTGCTCCTTTTAGGTCTGGATTCCCTGGAGCACAGCCTGTTTCCATGGACAAGCAAAATATTAAAGCTTTAGAGCAGAAGCCATACAAAGTAAGCTGGAAAGCAGATGGTACTCGGTAAGTTTTATATCTTTAAAAAAAAATTAAAAAGCATAAATTGCCCTGACAGAGCAGATTCTTTGCATGGGTAGTCTCTGTGCTTCTTGGTATGTGAGTTCTTGCCTGTGTGCAAAGAAGAAGCATATTTTATCAATGAAATTGAAGCTAAAAAACCAAAATGTACATTGATACAGTGTATTGTAACTTTGGTTGATGTTTGCAGTTGGATTTCTCCCAATCTATGGAGCTAGATTAAATGTTCCCTTACAGGTTCTAGCTTGTGCTCTCTTGTTTTCTTTGATCTTTACAGGTTGAGTATCTAGGCTTGAATATAATAGTAACAAGGATCTTGGAATAACTGAATATAATATGTGGTTAGAGGTTTAAAGGAACTTAGGATCATAGAAAGGGAGCTCACAAAGTCATTTAGTCCAGCCCCCAGCCAGGGATTGAACCAGAAACATTTTAGATGTTCAGGTTAAAGCTCCCAGCTGAGCTACTTTAGCATCGGCTTTAAAAGAAAAAAAAAAAAAAAGCTGCCTTCCCAGCCACAGGAATCTGTAGCCAGCCTAGTCTTCTAGGTACTTGATCCATTTTTGGAAGGAAAAAATCCCTATACAGAGACCAGTTTTTATTTATTGTTAGGAAGTTGACATTTGTTTTTTCTTATGGTGATACTGAGTAATGTTAAAAATTTTGCAGTTCTCTACTTCTGTTGATCCTCAAGCCTGAGTAGACCCAAGAGTGCTTTTTTTGATTCATTAGTCAGTGCTGCCACTTGTACTGCAATGGTGATATTTCTTTTTGTAGAATTGCAGGTAAATCCTAATAATATGTTACCAATGTTGAACTTTTATAATGGCTAACTATTGAAGCTAATTCTGTATGAAAAGGTAGAACACTGCTGAAATTAATATCTGTCAAAACAGAGGAAACTGCATAATGCAACTAATGTGAAGTTGACAGAAATCTTCAGTTTAGCTGATGATCAGTTTTCAGTTAAGTGCTCGCTCTTTATTCTGAAGTTATTGTAGTGGATTCATAGAGATCAGTAAATTTGGGGTGCATATATTTTGCTTTTTAAAAAAAAAAATTGAACTTTTAAAAACCTAAGAGCCTCATAAAATTCTTTGATAAACTTAACAGTCTATATTTAAAAGCTATAAATGACAGAATTATGGACATGTGCATTATGGTAGCCTTCAACTGCTTAAATCAGGTACTCAGCTCTACAAGGTCTGCACCTCATTCAGTGGGCAAGATTATTACTAAAGTAGAGGTTTGCAAAAAGTGTGTAGGATGTTTTCTTGTATTCAAGGCATTGATATGAAATCCAGAAGAACTTAGTTCCTGGGTCTTACCCAAATCATAATACAGTGTGATAATCATAATGCATGTTCACAAAGACACCATCCTAAGGTTGCATGGGTATCTCAAGATGTTTCTTAATAATACCATATTGACTCAGTTCCTTGGTGAGGTTTTTTCCCCCCCACTTAACATGGGGGGGGTCTCATCTTGGAGTCGAATATGAGGTGGGGGAGCAGACGGATGCTGTGGTTCCAGTTCCAACCTGGGTGCAGCTGCTTCCCCCAGTGTCAGCAGGCTGCATCCCTGCTCTAGCCTGGGGCATGGCCCCATCTTGGCCTGGTAGCAGTGGCAGCAACGTTTGCTACATGCCCCAGGCTAGAGCAAGATGGAGTCTGCTGACAGTGGAGCAAGGGTAAAGTGGGGGTGGAAGAGGAGGATGGGCAGGTGGGAGGGCAGAAAGAGGATGGGGGCCCAGAATGGTGGTGGGGTAAGGTGGTGGCATGGTGGGGGCCTGAGTGCAAGGGGGCTGAGGTGGTGACAGGGCAGGGGCAGGCAACAGTGAGCAAGTGGAGGTGGGGATGGGTAGCAGGTGGCAAGCACCTGTGCCCCCCCACCTCTTGGCCTCTTGCCACTGCTTTCCTTGCCACTGCTAGTGGAAATAGCATTGAGGACTGTGAGTTGATATAAAAAGTGACAAATATCAGTAGAAAAATAGGAGAGCTTGTTCTGAGGCAAAATTGGAAAGCTAGTAGAGCTACAGTAAAAAAACCCAATCAAGTGCTCATTGGGAAGGCAAACTGAAGATAACGTTTTTAAGTTGTTCAAATCTCATAGCGGACAAGTGTGGTGTAACTGTCTAGAGTGAGTGCTTGTACGTAGATGCTTTTCTGTTGTGCCTAAAATTTAGAGGTAGTCGTGCACAGTAATTTGGTTGTGATACAGCTGCAAATAAAAAATGCTTTTAAGGCCCTGTTGTGCATTTTTGGGGCAATGGGAAATACAGTTAAAATCTTTATCTGGCACTTAAGTGACTGGAAATTCTATTGACTGGAATTTCTGGCCAGATGCAGGGAACGGGGTGTGAAGTTTGACATGGTGGCCACCACCCTGCCCCGGCACTGCTCCACATGCAGTGCTCCCCCCCCCCCCCCCCACACACACACACACTCTGTGTTACCTGAAAACCCTTGCCGGGTTATTTCAGATAACCAGAATTTTTATATAACCGGCAATCTCCTTACCCCATGGATGCTGGATAACAAAGATTTTACTGTGTATTTGGAGTCATTTAGTCCAACACTGCTCAAGGCAGGATCACCCCTACCTAAATGATCCCAGACAAATGTTTGTCTAACTAGCATTTAAAAAATTTCCAGTGATGGAGATGCTATAACTTCTCTAGATAACCCTCAGTTGGAATGTTATTCCTAGTATTCAGTCTAAATCTCCCTTGCTTCAATTTTAAAAACATTAATTTTTTATCTGTGCTTGTTGGACATAGAGAATAGTGGATTGCTATCCTCTTTGTAACATCCCTTTCTGTAGTTGAAGGCTGTTACCAAGCATTTCTTCAGTCATCTTCTCTCCAGACTGGATAATTCCTGTTCTTCCAAACTTTCTTTTGTGTCATGTTTTCTAGATTGCTAATCATTTTTATCACTCTAAGCTGTACTCTTTCCAAAGCATCCATATCTTTCTTGAAGTGTGGTGCTCAGAACTGGACACAGTATTCTCCCCCAGTGAGGCCTGACCAGTACTGAATGCAGTAGAAGAAAAGTTATCTGTGATTTGTATGCAATATTCCTATTAATACAGCCCATTTGCCTCTTGCTTCAGTACTAGGTCTCTTCTATCCCTAATAAATAAGCTTTTGTCATAACTTGTTTAGAAAGATATGCCATATTGCTTATCGAATTTTCTCTTCGTAATTTGGTTGTCTAGAGAAAATACCCATTTCTTGACATAATTCAAGATGATTAGATTACTTCTTGCCTCTCCTCTTTAAAAAAAACCCAACACTTTAATAGAGTGCGATGAACTAAAATATTGAGCAGGCAGTTTAGGCAAGTGAGGCTAAGCTGGGATATCATTTAGGGCAGGAGTTTGTAACCATTCACTAACAGTTGGCTGAATTAACACAGCTCAGTCCTGAAGTGGGTTGGAGATGGCAGTTGTTAGCTAATCCACCACTGGATGGGGCATTTTCTTGCAAAGCTTACTTAACAGTGGGTTAACTAAGCTTCTGTGACAATATAGTTTTTTGGCAAGTGTGATAAGATCTTTTCTGGCCTGCAGGCTGTAGGTTACTGACACCTAGTTCACAGGGTTCTTGTTTAGATTTTATTTTAATACTCAACCTCCATCTGCTTTTGTATTTTTTCCCCTCTTACTGTAAATTTTCCTGCAACTTTGTTGAGAGAGGTGACATATAAGTAATTCCAAAGTGTTTAAATGAGAGTAGAGATTTTTTTTTCATGGGCTCTCAACTGAAATTTTGTTACCTTGAATGTAAGTGGAATCTTTTTGCGTTTTGATAATTACTTCAATATTTCAGACTTTGAGTAAAATCTAATAGCATTTGTCAAAAATAATTAAACAGCTTGGAGAAAAGTTTTAAGGAATGTGCTGTACCAGTTGCTGATTTAATGAATGGTATTCCTACTATCAATAGTTCTAAATGTTTTAACAAGTGCATTCAGTATTGGCTAATTTCTTACCATCACCACGACTAGGCTTCACCTTCCCTATATCAGGTGGAATCTGAGCTTCCTAGGAGTTGAAAGCCCTTTATTCTCTTAGGAGCACTATATCTCAGTTGCTGTATTCTCCTGGAGGGAGATTCAAGGTGACCAGATAACTGATATTGGGACTTGAGTTCTTCTGCAGGGCTTCCTTTCATTGCTTTTAGTCTTTTAGAGAAGGAAAAGTCACACAAGGACAGTCTACATATTCTGCTTAAAGAGACCAAATCCACGTATTCACAAGTAAAAGAAATAGGCACCGATATGCATCTCTATCCATTTGCCTTCCAATTTTTTGGGAAAACTAAAAAGTTCAGTATTGCTGTACAGGTGTATGCTACAGAAACCTGTATCCAGGTTAAAAAAAATTGAGATGGTTTGCTGTTCCAAATCTGATACTATTACAAAAAGACTCCTTGTCTTCCTCCATTTCAACTGGTCTGTGCTGTCTGACAAAATTAGTTCCTTTTTAAAATTCTCAGAATTGTCAACAGTAAAATTTAAGTATTATATTATATCTTAATCTCTTACCTTTTCTTTGGTATTTCTTGTTTCAAAGTTAATTCAAGGATCCACAAGCATTCATGAAAATTTTGTTCACTCGTGCCATGAGGCATTCAGATCACAATATTCCTTTTTGTGTTGTGAAAACTACTGAGAGATAATTGATATTGATGTTTGTTGCATCATGGTCAATAATCTCTCAGTAGCAGGAAGAATTTAATTACTGACATATTTCATAATATATCTTCATTTCAGTAGTGTTAGCAGTCTTTATTTTACAAGATGTTTCGTCTTTTGAATACTACTAAGCCCACGTTGTGGGCTTAGACTTTAATATAGAGGTTAACTTCATTCTTTAGTGTTTTAAAACAAATTGAATATACATTCCCTACAAGCTTTTTGACTGAGTTAGAGTTTACTACTTCAGCTTTTAAAATTCATATTGGCATGGGGGGGAGAGATGGAATAACTCTGTAAATAAATACCATATTGTTCTGATGATAAATTGGTTTTGCTTATAAGCAGGGCTCCTGGTTTTCTCCGATTTAAAAATTGCAAATTCTCTGATTAAACCCCCCAAATCTGTGATAAAAATTAAAGGCCCCCCACAGCCCCCTCCAGCGCTGCTGGTGCCCTGCACTCACCCCCCCCAGCCACAACAGCCCCTCAGACCCACAGACATGCAGACACAGAGCACACACAGACACTGACACCCACCCCAGCAGGTAAGTGTGTGGGGGGGGGAAAGGGAAGGTGCTGGGGGGTAGATCAAGATGGGGGGGAGCGTGCCCCTGTGCTCACTCCCAGGAGCAGGGCATAGGGTGAGGGCAGGTGTGCCACTCTGTGGGCCATACATACACCGGCCGGCCTGATGGGGTTCACACATGGAGGCTGCCACCACAAATCTGCCAATGCACCCTGCGCTACCATCCCACAGCCACCCGCACAGCTTTGTGGGCAAGTGGTTCAGGGTGTGGCAGCAGCAGTATGGTGGCAACCACTGTTTGTGGGCCACACACGTGCCACCCAGCCGGGGGGTGGAAAGGGGGGCTTGCGTGCAGCAGCCACCACTGCACTGCTGCTTATGCCCCGTGACCGGATGCATGGGTCCGTGGTGGTGCAGGGTGGTGGTGGCTACGTGCGGGGGGCGGTGTTGCAGGCAGGCGCTGCCGCTACGGAGCCATGGCCTTCACCCCTGGACCCTAGAGGTAAGTGGGGCGGGGCTGAGGGAGCGGGGGGTGCTGCCGGCTCCGGATGTAGGGCCAGGGGCTGAGGGCACGGGTTCCCGTCTGTGGGGGGCTTTGCGGGTAAATGATGCAGGGCACGCATGCCACACGGCCGCCTTCCCAGGAGAGGAGGAGGCTGGAATGTGGCTGGCTGCACAGCTCCGTGACTGGCTCTGCAGTGGTGGTGAGGGATGGGGAGCAGAGGGGGTTCTCATGCGGCAGCTGCTGCCACTTACCTGTGGGGCTGTGCCAGCGGTGACAGTTGCTGCCTACAAAACCTCCCTGCGCTGCCTCGGAGCCATGCCTGGAGCTGTACAGCTGGCTGCAGGGCAGCAGTGGTGGTGTGGTGGCGGCCGGGCGGCACGCAGCCATCCCTGCCACCATCCTACGCTGTACAGCAGCCACGGCTGCCATGAAATTGTTGCTGCTGCCAGGTGGCTGGCCGCACAGCTCCAAGCACAACTTTGCAGCAGTGGCGTGGGGAGGTTTTGTAGGCAGTGGCCGTCACCACTGGCACGGGCGGCCCCTGGGCTGGCAGCACCCCCAGCTCCCTCAGCCCCTGGCCATCTTCCCCAGCCCTGCCCCACAGTCCCCGAGCCCCACTTACCTCTAGGCTCCATGGGTGAAGGGCATCCTGAGCCCAGCCTTGGCTGAATCGGAGGCTCAGGCCTCGCCCTTCCCCTCCTGGCAGGGCTGGGATTTCCCGCCCTTTTTGCAGTTAGCTCTTGCGGGCTTGTTCCAGCCTGCAAGAGCTCTTTGCAAAAGCGGAGAATCCATGGATTTCTCTGCTAAAAAGGGAAATCTGCATTTTCTCCGATTTAAAAACAGGGAATCCGTGGTTTTCTCCATTTTTCCATGAGAAACAGAAAACCTGGATCTCTGCTTATAAGTCAAATGCACATTTTCAAGTTCAGTTTTAGAAAAAAGAATTTTTCCTTTAAATATGAGTCAGTAACTATGTATTAAGTCCTTGAACTGCTGCTGAGCTTGCAAAATCAAATAACCAGGGGGAGGACTAATGGGGCCACATGTATTTAAAAAAACAAGCAAACTCTGACAATTTCTGGTTTGATATTTCTGTTGAAGAAAAATATTTTAAATGCAGAAGTCAGGAAAATTTAGTAAAGGCCTATTTGTAGAATTTCTTCAGTTCTGTTTTCTCTTTATACCAAAAATGAAATGGAACACACACAACTCAGATACAAAAACTGAGTTACTGTGCTACGTGCAAAGAATGTTTGAACATACTATACTGATTCTATTGTATAATTTGCACAGATTTCAGTTTCACTTCTGTCACTTTCACTTTAGCTCATCCTATTGTACAACAGTATCATCCTGGCTGAGGTACTGTCCCAGGAGCCAGAGAGGGTGAACAGCAAATAGCCACCCAGTGTATGCTGGGGAATCTTGTAGCTGGGCTCACCCAGGGTCAGTTTTAGCAGCATCACGTCTATGAACTGTGGGCATATGATAGTCTGGGTCATCCAGCCATTGTGGTCCTTCCATGCAGGAGGTGAGCCTGCTGCCCTGTTGCTACCATAATGAAGTACATGATCCTGCAAAGCACCCGTAAGGACCATAATGCTTGGTTATTAAGGGTGTTACACAGGGTCATCTGTTCCCTACAATAATGCCACATTATTCAGATTTCGGGTTGATCCCATGTACAAGTTAAGCATGACTTTTATAGTTTTCTTTTGGGGAGAAAAAGGTTGACCTATACTTGGATTAATATGGTATTAGCTGATACTTTATCCATAAAAAAAAAAAAATGTTTATGTACTCAAGTGTGTGGGTGTGCCTGGATATGATATGATGAGATATGAGATGGGGTGCACTGATAGAGATTTTGGGGGCTGATACGTTAGCTGATTTTTAAGGAGGCATATCAGCTGATACTGATCCTATTTCTAATACAGCTATGTGCAGCTGTTAAGTCCATTGTGGGAGGGAAGGGGCATTGGGGGGGGCAAGTCAACGCCCCCTGTGGTGATGGAGGGACTGGGGCAGAAAGAGCCATGGCTCGTCAGGGTGCGGTTCCTGCTGCTGCCTGCACCCCAGGAGGGAATGGTGGGGTGTTGTCCCCCCCCCCGGATCTGCACAAGGTGGGGTGGGCAGGCTGCAGCTGCAGGCTAGAGCTGGGGCTGTGCCGGGCTCTGCTCTGCGGAGGCTGGGCTTGGGGTGGGGGCTGGAATAGACTCCAAGGGGGCTGCAGCCACCCCAAATTTTGACATAACCGACACCGCTGCCTGCCTGGCTCAGCCCTGGCTCAACGCCCTGCTTCCACCCATGCTCTGGGAAGAGCTGGGGCTGCGTTGGTGCTGGGAGAGGGGCTACTGCGGAACTTGGGTTGGCTGCAACCCCCTCCGTAGCTCCCAACCCAAGCCCAGCCCCTGCTGAGAAGAGCCCAGTGCAGCCCCGGCTCCAGTCCACGGCTGCAGCCTGCCCACCCCATCCCATGCAGATCTGGGGGTATGTGCCCCCTCTCTCTGCCCTCCTGGGGTGTGTGCAGCAGTGGGAACCGCCCCCCCGAGCTGTGGCCCCATCCCACGCCTCACCCCGGCTGGGCAGTGCTTGCTCCTGCCCCCTCCCTCCCTCACCGCAGGGGACATTGATCTGCCCCTCCGCACACCCTTCCCTTCCCCTTCCCCCACAACGGACTTACTAGCTGCACGCAGCTATGTTGGAAATCGGCTCAGTATTGGCCAATATGCCTCCTTAAAAATCAGCTATTGTATCTGCCCCCAAAATCTCTATCGGTGCACCCCTAGTAATTATAAATGGATTCTTGTCAAGGTGTTTCAAGTGGAGTCTCACACTGTCCTGGGCCCAGTGCTGTTCAGCATGTTTGTTAATGATTAGGATGATGGAATAGAGAGCTTCCTGAGTAAATTTTCAGACAACATGACACTGGGAAGGATTGCAGATGCATTGGAGGATGAGTGCAATTCAGAAGGATCTCGGCAGATTGGAAAACTGTGCTGGAGCTAACAGGATGAAGTTCAGTGATGACAAACGCAAAGTGTTACACGTATAAATAAAAAACAGATGGCACTGGGCTGGATGGCAGTACTATGGAGAAGGCTCTCGGAGTTGTGGTAGATTGCATGCTTGTATTGAGTCTGCATGGAAGGTGAATACAGTTTGGGGATGCATCAGTAGAAGTATTAGGTGCAGACATAGGAGGTGAATTAGTGCTTCTCTACTCAACATTGGTTAGGCCTCATCTGTAGCATTGTGTGGAGTTTTGGGCTCCAAATTTTTTAAAAGGCAACAAAAATGGTGAAGGGCTTGGAAGGCAAGTCATATGATGGGAGGCCAAAGGAAATAGGCTTGTTCAGCTTGCAGAAAAATTGCTTAGAGTAAAAATGATAGTAGTCTTCAAGTATCTGAAGGCCTGCTACAAAGAAGAGTGAAAATGCCTCTGCTTTTGCTGCAGAGGGCAAGACACGGACCAATGCCTTGAAGTTACCAGGAAGTAGGTTTAGATTGGTAGGTTCAGATGACCCCAGCAAGATGAGCATCCAGATGTTTTTTGAAGATATCCAGAGTAGGTAATTGCACCACTTTTGGCAGGAGTCTATTTCAGACCCTGGACACTTGAATTGTAAAGAATATATATATATAGTTTGTCTAATCTAAAGCAGTCTTCTAGCAATTTATGGCTATTAGTCCTAGTCTTCCCCTGGAGGGCCCTGTTGAACAGACGTTCTCCCAGTCCCTGATATGCACCCTTTATATATTGATAGGTTGCCACCAAGTCCCCTCTGAGTCTTCTCTTCTCCAGGATGAACAGACCCATGTCTCTCAGCATCTCGCATGGCCTGCTTTCCATACCTTTAACCATATGCATAGCCCTCCTTTCGACTCTCTCAAGCTTCTCCACGTCCTTCCTGAAGTGTAGTGCCCCGAACTGGATGCAGTACTCCAGCTGTGGCCTCACCAAGGCCGAGTAAAGCGGGAGGATGACATCTTTAGTCTTGTTTGAGATGCATTGTTAGATGCATGCCAATGTTTTGTTTGTTTTGCCAGCTACAGCATTGCATTGATGGCTTATGTTCATTGTATGGTCTATCCAGACCCCCAGGTCTCTCTCACTTGTGGTGCCACCCAAGCCTGTAAGTATGTTGTGGGTTGTTTCTCCCCAGGTGGAGCACCTTTCACTTCTTGGTGTTGAACATCATTAGGTTTTACTCTGCCTACCTTGCAAGTCTGTCCAGGTCAGCCTGCATCTGCAGCCAATCCTCCGGCATGACCTCAGTCCCCCATAATTTGGTGTCATGTATGAAGTTTGCCAGTCTGTTTTTAACACCTGAGTCCAAATCATTAATGAA
Organism: Alligator mississippiensis; assembly: GCF_030867095.1. Classification (NCBI taxonomy): domain Eukaryota; kingdom Metazoa; phylum Chordata; order Crocodylia; family Alligatoridae; genus Alligator; species Alligator mississippiensis. The sequence continues at coordinate 76,519,155 of NC_081824.1, read as the reverse complement.
TATGTTAAAAAGTACTGGTCCGAGTACTGAACCCTGAGAGGCCCTGAGAGGTCACCAAGCACCATATTGACTCAGTTCCATCTATTATTACTCTCTGGGTTCTGCCTTAGAGCCAGTGACCTAGCTACTGGACTGTTGGGTTATCGAGTTCTCCAACTTTACCGTGAGCATGTCTTTGGAGACCAAGTCAAAGGCTTTTTTGAAGTCCAGCTATTTGACGTCAACCTTGTCTCCCTAACCAGGCAGTGTCTTTCCTGATCATAGAAGGAAATGAGGTTGGTCAGGCATGACTTGCCTGCAACAAAGCCATGTTGGCTATCTATTAGAATACTGTTTTCTGTTAGCCTATTGCTAATGGATTCTTTGATAATTTTTTCCAGGATTTTTCCAGGGATTGAGGTCAAACTCATTGGCCTGTAATTCCCTGGATCCTCCTTCCTTTTCTTCTTGTAGCTAGGTACCACACTGGCCCTCTTAGTCTTCTGGAACCTCTCCCAAGTGCCACAAGTTCTCAAGCTGGTTCACGAGTGCTGCAAGTTTTAACAAGCTGGTTCAGGGGAAATCCAAGACCGTGATCCCACTGTCCCACTAAATGAATGTTTGCTAGTGGCTTTGTATTAACTATAAGTTTTAAATAGGAAGTACTGATTTGCTGCTACTGATGACACATTTATATTTTCATTTAAAAAAAAAAAGTATTTGAACTCTTTATTGTGGTCAAGCGAGTCTGAGAGTTAGCATGGAAGAAATATAAATTTGGGAGAAAAAAAACAGATGGAAGAGGCTTATTTTTGGTTTTCCCTTGAATGTCACAGATGTAAATAGACTGAAATGTATTGGTCACTTCTGTATACCCTGGAACAATGAACGTGCAGAATCTAAATATTACTGCTTTTGAAATATGTAATAGAAATTGTATACATGCAATTTTAAAATTCTAACTTTATAGAATGTCATTCAGTGTTTTTAAAGTATCTTTTGCTTGTTAACTGTAATGATCCTTGTGTGCACTCATTGGAGAATATTGTGTATGAAACCTTGGGGCCTTAACTTAGTATAGTTTGGTATGATTAGAACAAACAGTAGGATGTCATTAAATTAACAATTGGTATTGTGCTCTGGGGCAGAAAATGATTGTCTTTCAAATTTCCTTCCATGTTTTATTTTAGTATAAAAAATATTTCTTCATTGTATATTTTATATTCACCTGGAAGATTAAAGGCCTTTATAAAAATATTCCCATTTTCCTGCAAGCCATTTTAGCTTTCTTTAGAAGCATGATAAATTGGAAATGGTAGAAGAACTATTTGGTAAAGAATGTTTTTCTTTCAACAATGTAGTTGATGCTCTAAATGCATTAAGTGCAAGTATGTTTTCTAATTTTTCACTGGTTATCACCAGACCACAGTTAGATACTGAAACACTCCTTAAAATTTAGGCAATTTTTATTGTGGAGGCTGTTTAAAAATATATAATACATACACATATACAAAGAACCAGTTCTTAAAAGGTAATGATACAGTTCTTTTATGTAGTGCTTTCCCCTTCCAAAGAATTTTCCTTAAAAAACATTCTGAGATAATATGGTGTAAACTAGTTGGTAAACCTGAAAAGTATTCTACAGTTAACATAGTGTTTAAGAGTGGCTTCAATGGCTCTGTCATGCAGCTGTAATTTAAAGGTTGTACTGACTGACATACACTGTCAAAGTGATCACAGTCAGGAAAATGGCTTCTTTTGGACTTTTCAAACCTTCAGCCTTCTTTTCAAAGCCTGTAAGATAAATGTTCATAATTAGTGGAAAACTGTTTAATCGCATATAAAGTCAGTATCTTTAGTGTATAGTAGGGTTGTTTGCTTAGTGGCGTGTGGGCTATATGTGGTCCTTGCAGGATTAATCTGGGGTCTCTGGGCTTCTGCATACCTCCATCTCCAGTTTCTGGTTCCTGGCCCCATGCCAGGGGCAGTGCTGTGCAGGACACAATGATAGTGAAGCCCACATCCCAGGACTGCATGCTGTGCAGTGGGAGAGGGGGTGCTTGGGTGGCACAATGGAGCAAGGTTGCATTTGTGGTGCTGGTGCTGCCTGTGCTGTGTGCGACTCCTGGCTGCTTAGAAGTTGGGTGGCCCTGGTATATGACAAAAGGACTGTAAATGTGTTGCATGAAAATGGTGTCAGGATATTGCTGAACATATGGAAAGCCATCCTAGAATCATAGGATTGGGAGGGAAATTAAGGATCAAATAATCCCAGCCCCTGCACAGAGGCAAGTTCACTATTTTTAAACCATTTCAGATAAATGCCTAACTAGCCTCCTCCCCCCCCCCCCCAGGAAAGGAGACTTCACAATATAGGCATCTTATTCCTGTGTTTTACTGTGGTTACACTGACAGGCTTTTTCTGGAGACTTGATCTAAATCTACTTTGCTGCAGTGTTTAAACCTGTTATGAGACTTGTCTTCTGTGAAAGGGAAAACAGTTTCTCTCTCTCTTTCTCATGGCAAGCTTTTAAACATTTGAAAATTGCAAATGTCATCTTCTTCCCCTTCTCCTCCCCCTCCTTTTTCAGACTAAATATTCCTGCTTCTTTCAAACTTTCCTCATATGGTTTACATTTCAAGCCCCTTTATCATCTCTGTTAGTCACCTCTGGATCTCTATTTTCTGATATGTTCTGTTTAAGTACACATAGTATTTCAGGTGAGGCCTTACTAGTACTCTGTAGGAGGCTATGATTACCTTCCATGTCTTGCATTCTGTTAATTCAACCCAAAATTGCATTTTTAAAAAAAATTTTTTTTTGTACCAGTGTTACATTTTTGTGACGCATGATGAATTTGTGATCCACCATAACACCCGTTTGGTTCTCAGCAGTTCTACTGCCATTGCAGTTGCGCCAAATTCATACATGCAGAATGGGGGATTTTTCTCTAGGTAGAGCAATGCACATATATGTCTTTGAATTTCTTTTTGTTTTCTATACCCCAGTTCCCAAATTTATTAAGATACCTTCTGAATTTTAATCATGTCCTCTAGTGTTCACAGCCCTTCCCACTTTTGATTCATCTGCAAATTTGATCAGTATACACTCTATCCCTCCGTTCAAGTTGCTAATAAATTTTCTGGCACAGGAACGAAAACAGACCCCCATGGAAAACCCTGCTTTGAGACCTTCTGCCAGTCTGACATTGATCCGTTTACAGTTACTTTATGCTTGTTTTTATTCAACCAATTATCTACCTACCTAATGGTAATTCTGTCTAGCCCACTTTTGAACTTGCTTATGAGAATGGCATGTGGGATGCTTTACTGAACTCAGATATATATTCCCTATATCAGCTAAGCTGGTTAGCTTGTCAAAAAAGAAATTAGATTGGCGTGACATGATTTGTTTTTAACAAATCTGTGTTGGCTGCCAGTGATCACCCTTTAATCCTCCAGATGCATCTAAATTGACGGTTTAATAACTTGCTCTAATATCTGTGTAGGTATTGAAGTCAACGTGACCAGAATTTAATTCCCTGGGAACTTTTTGCTGTTTTCAAACATGGGCATTTTCCAATCCTTTGGGTCTTCACCAGTCATCTGATGATTTTGCAACTGTTGCTGATGGACCTAAGATTTCTTCAGTTTATTCCTTCATCAAGGGGTGGATTCTGTTGGTCCTTGATGACTTATCTTCATAGAAGTCATAGGCTTGGAAGGGGCCTCAAATGTTATCTGGTCCACCCTCTGCAAAAAAAGCAGCAATACTATCCCATCAAATGCTTATGAAGCATCCTTTTGGAAACCTCCAGTTAAAGGACATCCTACAACAGTGGTTCTCAACCTTCTTAGGCGAAGAGAGGCTCAAGGCAGCCCTCAGAAAATGCCGGTTTTTTGGTTTCATTAATTTTTTCACCACAGAAAAATAATAGAGCAATTCTTCTGTTGCAAGGAACTCAGAAATCAGATAACAGGTCAGAATGTTTTAATGTACGGATTACTCTCTGAAATCTCTGGGTTTAACTTGTGATTTGTGTTTGTGCACCTAACAGTGCTAACTTTGTGTGGCACCTTCTTGTACCCTTGAAAGGATCTCAAGGCATCCCAGGGTGTTATGCCATCCTTGTTGAGAATCACCGCTACAACTTCCCTGGGCAGTTTCTTCCATTGCCTTACTGTGCTCTAACAGCAAAGAAGTTTTTTTTGTCTCGAGGTCTAATTTAAATCTCTTGCTGTAATTTAAAGCCATTGCTTTGTGTCCTGCCCTTTGTGGTAAGGTGGGGGTGGGGGGGCGACCATTATTCTCTCTCTTTGTATGGCAGCATTTCAGATATTTGAAAACAGCTGTTTTGTGTGTGTTCCTCCCTCCCCCCACAATCTTTTTCTCAAAGTTAAACATATCTAGCTCTCTAACTTTCCTCATGTGGCTTGCTTTTTCAACTCGTTTATCATTCTTTATATACTTGTTATCTGTATCTCTTGCCCTCTTTGTTGTCTTTGTGATTGTTGCAGTTGGAGGGGTTAGGGCTGAAGTAGACAGTAGTTATGGAGCAGTTCTGTCTTGGCCTCTGTTACTAGTCAAAGCCAGTGAGCAGTCAGACTCAGTTTTGTTCCTTTATCTTTTCCATCTAACATATTTCTAAGATCCTTTTTTGTTTTCTTTGATATTTTCTCCTAGCTGTAACTTGCTTTTTTTGCATTTGCTTTTTTTTTTTACCCTATGTATTTGTGGCCTTCCTATGCATGTTTCCTGAGTGAAATATCTTTCCTTCCATTGCCTGTACATGTTTCTTTTAATTTTTCTTCTTTCAAATGGCTAAACAGCTCTTCATTTAGTCATAATCAGACTCTTGTGGTTTTTTTTTTTTTTCATCCTACGTCTGTGTTGGAGTGGCTTGATGTTGAGTCTCTGATGTTATCATTTTTTAGGGACTGCCACCCATCTTGAACTCTTTCTCTTGATTCTTCTGTTCATGGGACATTACCTACTACTTTGACTTAGTTGAAATACACCTTTCTGAAGTTTGAAATGCTTTATCTTGGATCTGACTTCCTATCCCCTTACTTAGGTGTCCTTAACTTTCTAAAACCAGAAAGTTCTCATCCACTTGCATTAAGAACTTGATTGACCTTGTGTTTCACTGTATTTTCCTGTCAACAGATATTGAAAGTTAGAATTCCCTTCTCCCTGTCCCTTATAACTATTTTTGTTAATCTTTCTGAGATGCATCCCATCATCTTACTTTCTTGATTGGATGGTCTTACAGTAGACCTACACTATAATGTAAGTATTATTTCTGTCCTGTTTTATTTTCACCTAGATGCATTCAGAAGGTCTGCTATTGTCTTCTACTTGAAACATAGTGCAAGTATGTACAATCAACATATTGTGCAATTACTCTTCCTCCCCCCCCCCCCCCCAATGCTTTTCCTTCCACAACAAATTGTAGTCATCAACATAGGTAGCCATGGCAGTTACCCCACCAGTCTTGTCATGTAAATTAAGGTATAATTTTCTTTGTAGACTAATTGGTAGGTCATTCTGCTTGTTTCCCTGTTTTCCTTACATTTGTAATTTGTCATCAGAGGTACTTTGTGAACTTCCATGTTTCTTTTCACTTTTTTTAAAGCCCTGTTAATTGCTCTTTCATCCAGGCTTAAGCCTGTTTTTTGGTTTCTAAACATAATTGTTTATTTGCTCATAAGACCCAGTTTAAAGCCTTCTTCACCACAGTATAACTGAGCAAGACCTAAAGATGGTCTTCCTAGTTTTTTTCCAGATGGATCTCATCCTGGAACTGAAGTCAGCTTTCACAATACATCAACATATTGAAGAACCCAAAAGCCTCTTGCAGACACCACGCTTGTAGTCCTATACTTGTATCTTTTGCTTTCAACAAGAATTGATGAGCCTATCACCTGTACCACAAACCACTTGATCCTTTTGTCAGGAGTTTGGTAGTCTCCTAATCTGCTCTGGTTTGTTTCTAGCAATATCACTGGTGCCCATGTGGTTGAGTAGGAAGGGTAGTTGTTTGAGGGTCTGAGTTTTGGCATACCAGGTCAGGATGACAAGCAAGTATCTCCGTTTCCCCCATAGAATTTCCAACCACTAGCATCCTTCCCTTTTCAAGTATTGTAGTGCTTTCTGATTCCTTCCCTCTATTTGTTCATGAAAGTATTTGCTGCAGTGCTACCTGTGCTGAAAGTCTGAAAGCAATTGTTTTTCTCCTCCTATGCTAGACGCATTTAGTTTGCTGCCTTTTGGTGGTCACATGATGCCAAGAATCTTCCCTATTCTTCATTTGCTTCTGCCTTAATCCAGTGTTAGTCTTTTGTATGCTAGGTCATAATTAATGAGTCATGACTTCTTTTCAGGAAGTCTTCATTCTCTACAGAACTGATAAGTTGTTCTTCCACTCCACAAAACTTTCCTTCTAGTAAGAGTACCAGCGTGCAGGAAAGTCTCATCTGTCCTTGGGGGTGGAGCTGATCATGATGGACTGTATACTACTTCAAAGCTTCATTTTAAATCTGTATTTTTTAAAACTTTTAAAAAGTCCTTTAAGAAGTCTCTAAGATGTAAATGGCAATATTCTCCCGGCTGCATTTTTATCTTTACATGTTTTAAGCATATAGGATGGTAGGTGACTAAAACAATTAAATGCGAGTTAGAAAGTCCGTCTTATAATTGATGAAACTGCTTATTCCGGTTATCAAACTTTTTTTCTTTTAGACTGTCACGGCGGGGTCCTCTAGGAGGGCCGTGTTCTCCTTGAGGCCCTCTCACCGCGCTACTTCGGCCCGAGGGCACCCTCCATTCTCGCCCCCCACGTATTGCTGGAATATGTAATAGGGAGGCTGCCTTGTGTTTCCTCGGGCACGTAAGCTCCTGGACCCCTCGTGGGTCGCCCCGTACGATGGGTGCTACTCAAGCACCCCAGCCTTATGGGCTGTGCGTGGCTCCTACCAGCCCCTAATACCACGCCCCAAGCCTCGCAGATGTAATAGACGTTGTTAGGTCTGTACGCCCTCTTCCTGGGCCTCCTCTAAAGTGTAGCCCACTCTGGGCTCTCTCTCTCGCACCCAGCCTCTCACTGGGACTCTCCTGATGGTGCGGTCCCGCTCAGGGACTCCCTAGCGGGCCCCGGCCCTTTCGGCCAACCGCACGGGTACCCTCTCTGACCCCGGCTCACCGCGTTGCTACTCCCTGTCTTCTTGGGGGCAACCGCAGCGCCCTGCCTCGGTCTGAGGGGTGTTGCCGCGCTAGCCTGCGGCCGGGCTCGCTATGCCCGTCTTGGGCTCCTCAATATGGCCCTGCTCTAGGGCATGCCCGCCTCGGGCTCCTCAGTAATGGCCCCGCTCCCGGGCCCCTCAGTAATGGCGCTCCCCCTCTTTGGGGCTCGCCGTGCCCCCACGGGGCTTCTCAATAACACGGTGTGGCGCTCCCCCTCTTTGGGGCTCGCCGTGCCCACCCTGGGCTTCTCAATGAAATTACCCCTCGCTCTGGGGCTGGGGTCTATGTACCCCGCACGCGATCCGGGGTCTATGTCCCCCCGTCTGCAACCTACCGGTTGCGCCCGCGACCCACTGGCCGCGCTCCTCGCCACCAGTTGCTCACACACTGGCGTGCGAGCTGCGCCTTCCCTGGCGCTATGACAATAATGCGCCCTCGTGGCGCTAGGGCACCCCACACTTATGGGGTCCCTATGATTGAGGCCTCCTCCAACCCCTACAGCCTCACCCAAGCCTCCGGGTGTAATAAAGTCAAACAAACTCAAGCCTCCTGGCTGTAACACAAACCTAAAGCCCCCTGGCTAAACCCTAGTGCCCATCCTCTCAGGGCTATCATGAGCTGTACTTGCAAGTTATGCTCCTGCCTCCCAGGCTGCTAGCAGAGAACTGCTAGCCTGGCTTCGGCCCTGGGCTTTATAAAGGCCAGGCCCTGCCCCCTTCTGGCCAGCTGCTTCTGATTAGTTGCCCCGGCAACTTGCAGCTGTGCTCATTAGGCACTGCCAGGGCTCTCTCCCTGGCAGTTTCTCCTCTCCAGGAGCAGAGCACCGAGGTGCCCTGCGACAGACATTACCAAAAGTTTCAAACTTTGTTCCTGCAGCTGTGGTTCTCTCTGGAGATTCCCATAGATTTCAGTGGGATTGGAGTTCTTCCACTTAAGTTTTTTTTTTTTAAAGTGTTGTCTGTATGACACAATTTTTTATAAAACAGCATATATTTCATTGTTTTTTCTATAGTACTGCTTGTTTGCCTCTCACCTATTATGCCTTCTGTTTTTCTCCCCAGCTCCAAAATACCATATTTCTCTCTCATATAACCCACACCTTTCCTCCAAAACCAGCTGGGAGAAATTGGGATATGCATTATGTGACTTCCCATGTGTCTGGAAAGTTGATGGGGAATACAAAATGGTGGCAACCTTAATTGCTGTAGTTCTGGGAGCCATGGCAATGGATGCTGCCAGTGCTGTCTGTCTGTCATCCCCTGCTGCTAGATTTCTGGACTTGTCAGGAGCCCTCCATTCCCCAAATGTATGTCGGATTAGGCCAGTGTGGAAAGTTGGTTCTCGCCTGGAGCGCTGGGTTCGATGCTGCACACTGGCTCCAGAATCACATGCTGGGGCAGACTCAGTGCATCACGTCTGGGACAGTAGGCTGGCTCTGAGGCTGAGTACTGAGTCAGACCTCACATGCGACTCCAGAGTCAGTGCAAAGTCCTGGACTTGCTGCATGCTCCCTGTGCTGTCATGTCAGATTGGGACCTGCTGCATGGGTCCTAGCCGTCTCTTGTCCTCAGAGACCTCGGACCTTATTTGTAATTTACCTATGCACCAAGGTCTGTCCATGACAACTTTGGACTCGCTATTAACACGAAAAAGACTGAAATGATGTTTCAACCTGCACCTTGCACAGCACCCCAGGAACTACATGTCTCAGTTAAAGGCCAACAACTGTTGAGGGTCAACAACATGGGTGTCTGGTGCCTCTTGAGGTGGGGGGGATGGGGCACGTGCTTCCCCCCACCTCCGAAACCAGTCAGTGATCGGTGGTGAGGGTCCTCCAGCGGCCAATCCTGCTGGTGGGGGGGTCCTCCCTGCGGCTGATCTCACTCACCATGAAAGCGGCATGGCCGCTTTTGCTGGTGGCCCTGCTCCCTGGCTGGCACTTGCAGGAGGGGCACTGGTGCTCCCCCCTGCCTGTCGGCTAAACAGGGAGTGCGGCCTGGCAGGGGGTGCACCGGTGCTCTCAGAGGATGCATGCTCACCCCCTACGTGTTGCCGTGGTCAACAAGTTTGCCTATCTTGGCAGCATGCTCTCCTGTGCTGTCCACATTGACAATGAAGTCAGTGCGAGACTAGTGAAAGCTAGCGTGGCCTTCGGCAGACTCTCAGTTGGTCTGGGACTGCAGAGGCATCAGAATGTTGACGAAACTGAAGGTATACAAAGCCATCATTCTCCTGACCCTCCTTTACGCCTGTGAAACTTGGACCATCTACCAGTGTCATTTCAAGAAACTAAACCAACTTCCACCCGTGCTGCCTGTGGAAGATACTAAAGATCAAGTGGTAGGACAAGATTCCGGTCACCAAGGTGCTCAGAAGATCAGCGCTCTCTCGTATTCACACTCTACTGAAACTGGTGCAGCTAAGATGGGCTGGCCATCTTTCAAGAATGCCCGACACTCGCCTGCCGAAGAAAATCTTCTATGGCAAACTGTCAAATGGAGTACGCTGTCACGGCACACCATAGAAGTGGTACAAGGACACCCTAAAAGTGTCCTTAAAGAGTTTTGGCATCAACCTGGAGTTGTGGGAGCAAATTGCTCGTGACTGTCCATCCTGGAGGTCATTAGTCCAGAATGGAGCACTGTCTCCCTTCCCCCCCCCGCCCCCTCCCCCGGATGCGGTTATCTTTGTCCGCGAAGGATAAAACTACTAATACACCAAGGTAAAATAGGACTTATATTATTTTTGGGGGCATGTTACATGCAAGAACATATGGCAATATTCCCCAAATTAAAAGCAGTAATTAGCATTCAGTGTATGTAATGTTGAGAAATAATGTAACAAAAGCATTTTGCTTTATACCTTTCAAATATAACTGCTTCTAGGAGGTTTAGCTGAGGAAGGGTTCAAGTATGCTTATAAGGAATAAGATTTTGGCAGAAGAATTGAACAGTTGGGGAACCTGTCACATTACTGCAATTAAGGTTTTGTTTGTGGTGGGGTTTTGTTTCTTTGAGTAGACATGTTTTCAGGATGTATATATAAAGTGGTTTGTTTGTTGGTACCAGAGGGTGTTTGAGAAATTGGGCATTTGGGTTGTTTGTGAGAGAGAGCTGGTCTTTGGTGCGAGTAAGAGGAACATTTGGCCTCTGTGGCTTCCCCACACATGAGGATATTAAAGGAAGGTCATAAATGAGAGGAATTAATCTAATTGCAAGGAGGAAGACAATCAAAGGACAAGGGAAACTTTTCCCATGGTGTGTGTATTCAATGGAGGTAGAAAGGTCTGAGCCTATCTAGTATAGGAATATGAATTGGAGAGAGTGGTGATTAGGGAGCTGGATCAGTTTATTTTCAGCTGATCACTTGATCATCTGTTTTCAGTACTTGAGAGTAAAAATCCTACATATCTAATGATCTGTAACATACCTATCACTGTACTATTGATGGTCCCATATTAAGCAAATCACTTAAATTCTTTGTTGTATAGGGTATACATTTTCCTATGCACTTGGTCCTGCTCCAGTAGAAATCAGGCAGAAAACCAAAAATACCATGTAAGCCATTATTTAATTTTCAGCTGCTTGGTAACACTTGTTACATAAGTACTTTTAACAACGAAAAGCTGTTTATTCCTCGTTCATGGTTAAAACTACGACAAATGACAGTACCAAGTCATTTGAATATTTTATTAGCATGTAATAATGTTAAGAAAGACCATTTGTTCCATATGCTCAACTCAGAAAGTTTAGCTGGGGAATTGAGCCGGGGGCGGGGGCATCTGCTGCATGACCTGGCTCTGCAGGGAGCAGAGATCCACGCTGGGGTTTTCTCCCTGCCACTGCCCACCCCATAGAGCCCCAGATCTCTGCTTCCTGCGGAGCCAGGTTGAGTGGCAGGGACCAGCACTGCTGTGCTGTGCGACCTGGCTCTGCAGGGAGCAGAGATCCATGCTGGGGTCTCCTCCCTGCCGCTGCCCGCCCCGCGAACCCCACTTTGCTGGGGCAGTGCGGGGTGGGCAGCGGCAGTGAGGAGACCCTGGCGCAGATTTCTGCTTCCTGTGGAGTCGAGTCGCGTGGCAAGGACCAGCAGGTTTGCTCGCTCTGCACTGCTTCCCTGCCCCGCAACCTGGCATGACAGGGATCAGAGATCTGCATGGGGGTCTCCTTGTCTGCGCAGAGGGCAGCAGCCCTCCCCCTCCCCCAGGCGAGCCACCCACGGCTCTGTCCTGGCCCCTGCTGGGGTCCCAAGCGCTGCCCGGCTGAGTAGGGCTGTGCAAAGCTTCCTTTGCAGCCTGTTTGAAAGAGATTCAGCCGAAATGAAACAGGACAGTGGTCCGAAACGAATCACTGTCCTCCGAAACTGAATTGAAACAGCCGTTTCACACAGCCCTATGTGTTTATATATAAGCTCAGTGTTTCTAAGGTTGCTGATGCTAGTGAGCAGCATGGGAATTGGTTTAGATTTCTTTGAAACTATGGGAGTTGCTAATTGTCTCAAATTTTCCTAAAATACCTCACTGACCTCATCATTAAATAATGCCCTGCTTTTGGAATCTGAGTATGTATTGAAATTGAGTATATATTAGATTGAACCACTTATGTCAAACAGCGTTTATAGTTAAATTGCTGCAAAATAAGGGTGTATACAATAGGAAGCTGAAACTTCCTTTCCCCTCTTCCCACCTTCCTTCCCTCCCAGAAGCTGAATCTTTTTTTTTTTTTCCTGTGTCCATTTTTTTTTTTTTTTTTTTTGAGAGAGAGAGAAGATCAAGCAGTGTAAATTATGACTGTCTATGGTTAGTATTTGATCTGGTGGTTGGCTACTGGTTGCTGAATCTCAGATATAAATGAGCTGGCAAATGAATTCAAAAGAACAAACCAAAAGCTTTACAGTTCACTTAAGAGTTGTTTCTTTTTGGAAGAAACATTTTTTTTCAATATAATTTTGTGATAACTTTTATCGCAAGGTATATGGAAGTCATGCAGCTTAGGAAAAATACCTTTGGAGATGTATCTTTTAAAATGTTATACTTTGACACTGATTTTTTTTAAAAATTTAAAAACTGCTCAAATTGTATCTGGTATGAAACCTATATTAATATATTTACTGAAACAGTTGTTAAGCCTCTGGTGTCTTAAAATATTTTTATGTTAATTCTGTCATGAGACAAATCTAAAAGGCAAATTGAAATTTTTCCATTACAAAAATTATACCCCTTGGCTCTGCTGACACAGGTTTTACGTTGTATGTTAGCAGTAGCTAGGAGGTATATGTATGGCTTTTCAAATGTAGCCAGTTTTGTAGGGCTATATTTCAAAAATAGCAGTTGCTGTATGAATAAGATAATTATTACAATATGTTAAGGCGGATTGTATATTTGCTGCCGTTATCGGCTTTTGTACTGAAAAGTGTGATTAGCCCAGGTGGTTAGCGGCTTGTCTTGTATCCCTTGATACATATCTCATTAATAACGTTTGTAGCAGATGTTTCTTCTAATGAGTAGAGCTGAATGTTTAGAAAGGAATAGTGAGAATAAGGTAATGAGTCTCCTTCCAAGACTGGTGTCTTTGTCCAATAAGAATATTAAAAAGCTTTCAAATGTCTATGGAATAATTTTAAATGGTGGAAGGAAAAAAGGGCTACATTTTATTAAGCTAAAATGTGAGCTGACCAAAGTGCATGTCATTAAGTTCCTTGAATTGCTTTCCTCATTTTTAAGAATACAGTCTTATTTTTCATATCTGTGTATATGTAATTTCCATAGAAGTGCATAAATAGAATCAAATACAGTATTTTTAGTTGCTATAAGGAAACCATTTTGGGGGAGGGGGCAGTGGGGAGAACCCCATGCCATTTGTATTTAAAACAGAATGTGAAGTAAAGTCATTTGTCATTTGAATTGGGATAGTTTCCTGTCTAAAGAATCTAAAAGCAAACAAGCAAATACCATATGCATGTCAAGGACCTCCTACGTGAAATTATTGCTAATTTGTGCCAACAAATGTATTTGCAGTTAACTTCAGAAATTCGTATCATCTAAAAAATATTTGTTAACTTTTCATATTTTACTGCTACAGGATCAGTGTTTGAGGTTGAAAGCAGAATAGGTGTACAACATAAAAATGACAACACAACAAAACATTTTTCGGCAAACCATAAACAAGAAGTAGTAATATATTGATCAAACTATTAATGCAATATTTTTTCTTGATTCATAAGTTCCAAACTCCTCACTTAAATTTTGTGCAACTGAGGTAATATTGCTGGTGCTCTTTACAGCACTTTATAGAGTTTAGAGATTACAGCCCTTTCTGAAACAATTTTGTGGAAATTACTTGAAGGAAATCTAGAAGTGTTATAGTATGTGTTATAGTAACATGCTTCACATTGTCAAGAGTTTGTGAATGCTGGGAAGAAAGAGTACTTAGTCTTAACACTTTGTATTGTAAAGTTAGAGGGTCACTGGTTTCGAGTGACTGTTTTAGTCATTCATATCCTGTCTTCTGGTGCAAAGCATATGCTGTTATAGAAATAGTATTGATTTGTACCAGTTCTCCAATTAGAATTACCCGGATGCATGTCTTAAAAAAAAAAAAAAAAAAAAAAGAAGAAATTTCAAAGAGTTAAACTTGGAGCCGAGGGCACTGCAAAGAGCACAATAAACACTGTTTGTAGTATCCTTGTATTTTTTGCATCTGTTTGTTGCATCCACTTTTGATGTCTTTGTTTACAGTGTTTAAGTGTAAGCTTGTTTGGGAATCATTTTTGGCCAGTTCTTAGAACAATGGGGGGTCTTTTACCAGGGTCATTATGGTACAGCCACACAACACCTGAACTGGTCCCAACTCTCAGTGGTTGGGAACCAGTTCACAGTAGTGTGATGTTCTCTGGCTCCAACCACCAGGGAGTAGGTGAGACCACCCAGCACAGCATACCTGATACTGTGGTGCTTAGACACGCTCCTTAGGAGTCCCAAGGGGTGGGTAACCTGTGACTGGGGGCATTTTCACTTTTCCATTGTTCCTTCTCTTCTAAACATGAAACTTAAAGGCCATTTTAATGCATGCAAATGCCGCAGCTGAGAAGCACTGAGAAAAAGGTGGTGGTGTGCTTTTGAACTAAAATACATGTAAGGTGCTTTAGTTCAAAAGCACACCACTACCATTTTCTGCATGCTGATGCGCATTTTGCCACTTGAACAACTGCACACGATGCAGCGCAGTATGCGTCAGCTTGTCTGTGGAGTACGCTCGATTAATTGAGTCTGCGCTGGCGCAGATCTCTGGTGTGGCGTGGGGCCAAAAAGTATGTGTATAAATGCCCAAAGAGCCTTAAGTTGACTGAAGTCTGCAGTCTGCTTGCCTGACTTGGGTGGGAAGGGGGGAAAATGCTTGGATCCAAGCTTTTTGGTTCCCAGGGACTGGGAGACATGGGTGGTTATGGTTGAGGTGGTGAATGAGGACACAGCTGGCTGTTAGGATAGTTTTTAATTATTAACCAATCTGTGTAAAGATTTTTATATCAATGAGCTGACACTTGATATCAATGTCAACAAAAGTGAAAAAGAAAGGGGAGTTCTGGCAGTGTACCACAGCAGCTAGTTGCAGCAGTGCAGAGGAGGGGTGAAGAGCGATGCAATATAGGATGCCTAGAGGACTGACCAGATCCATATCACAGACTGCTTTGTGCCCCCACATAAGTAAATTTGTTCAAAATAGTACTTCATTTTTGAAGGTATGCTTTTGAAACATTCCAGGTGGCTTTAAGTCATATTAACATGTCTGTCCACTTTAGGCTTAAACTTCATTTAAACCATTCTAAATGTTGTGTGTGTCCCTGCCCTTATATGCTACCATGAAATCCATAATGACAGTTGTGAGGAGACATCTCGATGGGCTGAGGATATGAACACTCTTTCCTTTTAAGTTGTGAGTGCAGGATGTAAGCTTCTTGGCTGTACTTCTAAAGTTGTAGGTTCCAGAATAAACCTGAAGGATTAAGGTGACTATATAGCTGTGAGGCACATGGAGAAAGACTATATTAAAGGATGCCATCACATCCCTCAAATCTACGTCCTGAAGACCGTTGAATCCTGGTCTGCTGGAAAACTAATGGATTCATAGCTTCGGTTTGTAGTCAACACTAGTGTTGGAACAAAAGTTTTGTTTATGAGGGTGCCTACAGAACCTGATTGGAAAATTGAGATGGAAAAGCATGTCCGTACTGAAGATCTCAGTGAGTGAAATCTGCTCTGGGATGAAGATGATCTAGATCTATCACTTGAGTGATTTTTCTTAAGCATATAATTACTAAATCCTAGATGCTGTAGGTATGAGATGCTGTTGTATGGGGCATATTTCCACCTCAAGGTAATAAGATTTTTTTTAATGGCTTTTTAAGATTAAAATAACTGTGGAAAAAGATCTTGTATTATTTTGAGACTTGAAAATACTCTAAATTTAAAATGAGGAGGCTTTTGTTTGTGTTTCTGCATGTAGTTTTGCTTTTTTGGATTATAAAATAAACTTGTTTTTCAGTAGCCGCATTTCTGTTGATTAATTTTAAAGGTGAAACTGATGGATGCTAGAGTATTTCAAGTGGCTTTCTGTCCTTGACTTTTTGGAGCAGATCTTGTTTTGTTATGGCTTTACTGGGTAGGATCGAGGGGGGAGCTGCAAGAGAGAGATGGAAAGGGAGATGAGGAAGCTACTGCTTTACTTGTGGTTATGGTATGAAGTCTGATTTATTTTGCTTTTACTCATTTTTGCTTCTCTCCTGCTCCCTGATAAGTACGTATTCTGTAAGTTAAATCTTCCACAAAGACTACTGTTTACTGTAAGTTCAGAGACAAAATGGTTTCTTTTTATGAACCTAACCTGCTATGAAATATTAGATTTTTTTTTTTCATTTCCTTTTTTCTCAAGAGCAAGAAAGGATCCTAGATTTCTTATGAGACAATGAAGTGTGGAAGTTTTGATAGTAATTGTATCTTCAGGGACAATCACTGGTTCTGTTAGTTTTGTTTGTGGTGTGCATTCTGTAATCTTGGGAGCGATAAGTAGATTCTCAGACAGGACCCATGCTTTTCAATTATTTTTCACAGTGAAGACCTATCTTATAGGATTTGAAACTACCATGGTAGCTGATTATGTGAAATATTTGCTGCTTAAAAAAAAAAAAAGGAAAGAAAAGAAAAGGAAAAAAAATCAAACCAACAGCTTCTCAAAACTACTTTCTTTCATTAGGTGTGCTTTTGGCAGTTAATTTTGACTTGCTGTATGCCAAACAAGGCATATTGATTTAAGTTTTACTAAGTGATTTCAAAGTTGAATTTAAATTAGATCTGCCAGTTTTCCTAAGGCTCCTGGCACTGTTAAAATACTGGTGCAGTTCGGATCTGAGGAATTTCATGCTCCATCCCAAAAATAGCACCAGTATGCCATAAATGTAACGGGTGCTCAGGCTTTATGCTACTGTGGCTGAGGAGCCTGCAGTTTGATGCAAAGACGGTATTAACTTACTGTTGATAGGTCTTGACATGAAGGAGAAAAATGGTTTCTCCCCAGATACTTGCTGAATGGATTGCAGTTTACATTCCAACCAGTTACAGAATTCCTGTTGATTGGCTAAGGTCCTAGGTTGGTTTGTTTTAAAGTTCCATTTAACCTATCTGAAGGAGGTTTTTGTAGCTCCTTTACAAATTTCTATAATATAAATATTCTTTAAGGGATCCTTACTTGATTATATGTACTTCCGCAGCCATTATCTAGACTTAGTATCCAGGTCTAATTCTGCTTCAGCTTATTTAATCTTTTACTTTGTTGCCCCACAATTTTAGGAACATTAAACTGCTAGTTAAATCCCCCAAAATGTAGCTCTGCAGAGGCAGTTCTGGGGAATAAGGTTATTTAAAAGTATCTCTTTGTTCATACTTTTGTTGGGGCAGGGAATGCCATACATGTGTAGCATGCAGCACAGGAAAACTGAACCTGGTTATGGTTCTTGGGTGCTCCTGAAGTACACCTATTCGGTCTTTCTTAGTAAAGTCCCTCCATTTTTTTTGTTTGTTTGAATCTTTGTTAACTGAGGAATAGAAATAAATGCTTAGCTTAGATCGGGGTGGGCAAAATAAGGCCTACAGGCCAGATATGGCCTGCCAAAGGATTTTATCTGGCCCATGGAGGGTCCTTCTGCCCTGCCCAACCTAGGTGCAGGGACAGCCTGGGCCGTGGCATGTGAGGCTAGTCCTGCCACCCCTGGGCGCGCAGTGGGGCTGGGTCTGCATGGTGGTTGGACTCTGTTTCTTGGCAGCCCTGACAGCGGTTCCTTCTGTCTGCTGCCACTAGTGCCTCTGCTGCTGCCTGACCTGGCCCTACTGCCCAGGTACCCTGGCTTGTCTGCCCTGCACCCATCACTGGGGGTGCCAGATGGAGCAGGTGGGTTGGACGGGGTGTCCAGGGAGACTGGCCCAGGACCCCTGCAAGCGGGGTGTGCTTGGTCAGGCAGATGGGATGGGGCCATGGGTGGGTGGAGAGTGATGTCTGGGAGCAGGACAGATGGCAGGGCCAGGGCTGGGACTAGGGCCAGGAGGATCGCGGGGCAGTGATCCAGCTTGGGGCACAAGTTAAGTTTGACACCCCTACTTTAGAGCACTGTCAGTGGGAGCTGAGTGGTTCCTTCTTGGCAACAATCGTTGCTCAGCCCAGATATAAAGCAGACAAGCCGTGGGTGGCTTGTGTTACCAAATCTCCATGGGGCAAAAAGATCATTAGCATGAGTTTAGTGATCAGGATTATGCAAGGGGAGAAGAAATTCAGCCCCCATAACCTACAGAAAGAATGTGGAGATACTCTGTAATTCATTTCATAAGTTCATAAGGCTGGAAAGAACCTCAGGAAATAAGTAGCCCCAACCCTCTACTCAAGGTGGGAGCATCTCTGTCTAAACTGTCCCACACAGATCTTTAGCTGGTTTGTACTTTAATTTTGAGTGGTGGAGATTCCACAATCTTTCCAGATAATCTGGTTTTGCTTATCCATTCACATAGTTTAAAAAGTTCTTAATATCTACCCGAAATTGTCCATGTTTCAATTTAAGCCTCATACTTGTCCTGTCCTTTGTAGACACGGTACAATTGATTACTATCACTTTTATAACAACCCTGCTTGTATTTGAAGACTTTTATCAAATATCCCTTCAGTCTTCTCTTCTCTAGACTGAATTATTCTAATACTTCCAAACTTTCCCTGTGTCATATTTTCTAGACCATTAACAATTTTCATTACTCCTCTTGGACTTTTCCCATATTACCATATTTTTTAAATACAATACACAATGATCCCTATAAACTTCTAAGTTCGGTATCAAATATGTGGCCTGTAGGCTGGATCTAGCTTGTTGTGGAGTTGCATGACCTGGCCTGTGGTTACTGGACTGACTCCCCCACATACTGCATATGGCATGCTGGCTGGATCCAGTGCTGCATGCCCTGTACACAGTTCAGAGAGTTGCTCTGGGGCACACACTGCATGCAATGCCCTGCCTGTCCCACCCTGTGAACTGGTTCTGAGGCAGTTCTGCATTGGGCCATGTCAGAACCAGCGCAAAGGGCTGGGCTGGCAGGGTGCTGCATGCAGTGCATGCTGCTAGTCCAGCCCTGTGTGCTGTCATGCACACTTGCCCCAAGGCTTGCTATGTGTGGAGCCAGCACAGGGTATGTGTTGCCCACACTGCACAGGCTGGACCTGGTGCTGCACCTAACATTGGGGACCTGGGGCATGGCCTGTGTGCCACATCCCAGACCAACCCCCCATGTTGCCTGCAGCACTGGGTCCAGCCTGCATGGTGCCAATCCCATGTGCCATGTGTACGCTGGGCCCTGCAGCTGGCTCATGCTGCTTGTGGTGTGTGGAATGGATCCAGTGTTGTGGGCACTGCCCAGGGGATCAGTCCTGTCTGGCCTGCAGACTGGTCCAGCGAACCTCATCTGGCCCTATGAGCCAGTTGAGTTTGATACCCTTTGCTTTAAGTCCTTCTCTGCAGTTCTGCAGCCATAGCAAGTTTTTCTGTTTTGTAATTGTTATTTTGTTATTCTGTTGCATTATGCTTTGGATTTTCCCATATTGAATTTAATCTCGTTTATTACTGGTCATTTCCCCAAATGATCAGGTTCATTTTGAATCCTTATCTTGCCGCCTTAAGTGTCTGCTAATCTACAAAGATTGACTATGTATATAATCCAGGGATTGGCAACATACAGTTTGTGGTCTGTACTGCCTGGCAGAGCCACTGGATCTGGCTTATGGAGCTGGAAGGCTTTACCTCTGCCACCTCCATGCTGAGGCTGGGCAGTGAGGAGTTTCACTGAGGCCAGGCACCTGGTAGCTGCACTCACATCAATACCATTTCTCCCTTCCTCCATGCTCTCAGCATGGGCACAGCATCCAGCTGCTGCTGACTTGAGCTGGGGCTGTGTAGCTTCCAGCTGTACCCAGGCTGCAGATGGGGCTGGGAGTGGAGGAATGGGCACAGAGGAGTGAAGCAGTACAGATGCAACTTCCAGCTGCTGCCCCAGTGCAGCTCTCCACTGACTGGAAGCTGTGTTTGTTCTGCAGCCAGGGGGCTGGGGAGAAGAGGCCGCAGCAGCATGAGTAGAGTTCCCTTCTGGTTGGAAACTGCTTTTACTGAAGGTGGGACTTAGGGGGCTGGGAAAATGGTGATGGTGCTGGCGCAGCTCCTAGCTGCCTGGCCCCAGCACAGGGGCAGGTAAAGCCTCTTTGCTGCTGACATGCTGCTGAAGCCACCCAGTGCACTCCAGACTACAGCCTAATTGTTTTGGTCCATTACTTGAAATGGTTGCTGCCCTGTATAATTAGTTCCATCACCCAAGTTAACGACAACAGGACAGCTCCCTGCGGTGCCCTCCTTGATACTTCCGCCTAATATGAGACTGAGCCATTGATGACTACTCTTTGAGCATGATTAACCAACCAGTTATACAACCAGCTTTTATAATAGTTTTTGTCTAGACCACATTTCCTTAACCTGATATTTGTTGTGGGAGACATTGTTAAAGACTACTGAAGCTGAGATTGATTGCATCCACTGCTTTTTCCCAAGCCACAAGACCTATCTCCTTGTCATCTTAAAAAGAAGTCAGGTTTCTTAGACATGATTCACTTTTGACAAATCCACATTGGCTGTTACTTATCACCTTGTGTTCTTGGTGGGTACAAATTAGGTGTTTTGATTTGTATCACTGTCTTGAGGTACTGAAGCTAAAGGTTTTGAAATGTGGGCACTATGGGAATGATGCATATCCTCCCTTCCAGTTCTCAGGCCACTGAAAAAATAAGTTCCTGGCCACTCATTTGCACTTAGTGCCAATTAGTAGACAGCTCATGAGCAGCAATTCTCCGAGTTTGCTAAAATCTGTTTTTTTTAAGTCCAGTGTCCTTATTCTGCTGTTCTCTTTCTTTTAGGATCATGAACTGTCACAATTTCTTGATTTACTGTCACCCATGTTATCAAATGCAGCTGCTTTTATATACCTCTGGGCTTTTGTCACTGGCCCTTCCTATAAACCTACTTTAAAAAAGTCTCCATTTGGTTGGCCAGTCAGTGATTAAAGACACGCTTCCTCACCTTTGTTAGCGAACCTTATCTCTGCTCAGCAGGCTTCTTCTTGGAACACTATCTCATGATCAAAGAAGCCAAAGCTCTGCAGGTGACACCATCTGTACAGTCACTCCAGGATACATCTTTCCCTGCCTAGGGTTGACCCTTAACCAGGAGGATAGACATGAAGATGAGTTGGCTTGGCTCCCTCTTCTTTGTTGCCAAGCCTTACATACCTGTTTTTTCACTTCAGTTGATGGGGTACTCAGAGGTGTGGGGTACTGTTTGCTGCCTGAGGTGACCAGCTGTTATCTTCTACTGTCCTAACAGCCAAATCTTCTTTTCCAAGGTGTGACTACAGTCTCTTTCTGGCTTTCTTTCTCAAGCTTGCATCATGCCAGCCAACTCCTAATGCTCCTGGATACATCTTAGCATAACCATTTACTCCTTCAGCTCCAGTATCTGTTACGTGAAGGAATTTGCCAATGAATATACTTTGCACTATCTGCAATCGTTTGCCTGGCTATCCTTTTTGACAAAGACGTACAGTCCATATTCCCTGCAAATATGACCAGGATGTGGTTGGAGACATCTGAGGTCAGGAACCCTATCTGGACTAAATAACTTAGTTATCTGACTACTGGATGTGGAAGCCAAAGGATATGTATCATCTTTTGAACAGGTACTTAATGAAATCTGTAGATTTAAGGAGTTGTCATTGTCTTCTTGTGTCCTTGTCATAAACTAGGTGTTTTTCCAGAATTGTGCACAAGCAGTGGCTCTTTCCATTGGTGAAGTGACATTCTCCTTCTTACAAGTCTCATCAAGGTCTCGGCAAATGAGTAGGTGTTCCATAGTCTACATTTCAGCACTCGCATCTATTTGTGTCATTAGAGTAGCCCCATTTGATAATGTGTGTTTTTGGTCTTTCAGTTTGTGCATGCAGGTGATTTTGGCATCGCCAATTTGGTCAGTCTAGATCAGCCTTTCTGGGAAGGTCCTCCTGGAGTTCCAGGCCCATTTCAGAGCACCTGATTGTGCATAATCTTTCCTTCCATAACCTCAGTTGCATCCTGTCAGCTGTTGTGTCTGGGGGTGCAACACTGGTCACAAAACTCTTTCACACTTTTAAGTCATTTAGTTACTTCTGTGTGATCACAGAGTGGAAGTCTGGGGTCTTCCATCTGCTGTGATCTTTCTTTTTGGCTCGCTACCTTTCTTGTGATATTAGGTGGTACAATGCCAGTCAGTAAGTACAGGCTATCTTTTAGCGTTGACTTTAGACATTGTGTTTTTTCCCAACAGCTGTCATTTAGAACTGGGTCTAGTTTCCTGGCTTGAAGTGATCGTTCCCCTACTGGACATGCATACTTTGTAGTGGAGTAACTCATGGCAATAGCTGCAGTTTGTAATGTAGCTGGGTTCACTCCCCACTTTGAGGGGACCAACTTTCAAAGTATGTTATTGATGGTGCTGACTTTATTTATTTTTTTTATCTTCTCTGCATGTGCTTTCAACGTAAGTGTTCGGTCAAGTGTAACCCCTGAGTATACAGGGTGCAGGTGATTAGTCAGTGGGATTCCATCCCAGGAGATGTTTAATTTCCGCTTGGCTTCTCTATGGCATAGGTGAAAAGCTGTGACGTGTGTCTTGGTTGGGTTGGCACAAGCTGGTTCTTATTGCAGTAATCTGAGAGGTTGTTAGTGCACACATCATTCTGTTCTCAACAATGGCAAAGTCCTTATCTGTGCATCATGTCGCAAGAGCATCAGTATATATGAAAGAATGAAGCCAAAGATGGTGGGATGCTGTTGTGTATCATACCCTTAACATACTAGAAAGAATAATAAAGGATAGATTATCTATGACAATCTTAATAGAGGGATGGCAAAAGAGAGAATACTGGGAGTTTGCTGTAGCCTATGAGGTTAAATTTAAATATCAGTAGAGATCTTAAATGTGATTCAAGATAAATATCTGGGAATGGTGTTATAGAAGACTTCAACTTTCCCGGTATAAATTTGGAAAACAGCTCTTTAGTAGTACTAATGTTCTGACCCAGGTAATTGTGGATGTAATGGCTTATATCTGTGTTCATCAAGTAGCTACTGAACCAATAAGAAGCAATGCTATTATGGCTGGTTTTAGAAAATAACCTTGAATAGAATTATTAAGTTTACATTTAAATGTCAGGATAAATGGAAGTAGGTCTGTAAATGGGATTTTTGATTTCAAAAGGACAAATTTTGATAAACTAAAGGAACTAATTAATGAAGTCATTCAAGTTCCTGAGGAGGTGAGGGATTTGAATAGGGAAGTGGCCTAGAATTTTTTTTTAAGCCAACATACAGAAACTACCAGGCACCTGTCCCAGCCTAACCTTAATAATATGGAATCATAGAAGACCGTTGGAGGAGGACTTAAAGAGGTCAGCTAGTCCTGATCAGCATCACTACATACTGGTCTTCACCATCAGAGAAAAATGCTCATCTGATCTGCATTTAAACTTCTAACGATGGAGATTCTACCACTTTTCTAGGTAATACATTCTTAGAAAGTTCTTTCTGCTAACCAGTAATCTTTCTTGTTGCAATTCAAGTTAATTTCTCATTTTCTTACCCCTGTGGACACAGAGGGCACTTCCAGACATGCGTGGACGTTTGGTTCCCTGAGGACAAGTAGCAGCAGCACACCTGGTGCCGCAGCTACTTGTCCCTTGGGAATGTTCATGCCATGTGTGCTTTGGCGCTCTGTAAGTTGCCCCGGATGGGGTAGAGGAGGCTCCGGCTAGCACTGTGCTGGCCTTACCTGGGGTTCTGGGGGCCTCCTGGAGCTGCAGGTGTGGCGATTCTGCTGTGTGGAGCCTGGCTGGCAGCTGCAGCACAGCTTCGGGTGGCTTGGCTACACTTTTCAGCAGTGCGTGCTGGCTGAACATGCGCTGCCTTTTTCCCCCCCTCTTCCCCCCCTCCCCCCCCTTTTTTTTTCCTGTGGTGTGTTTTTCTTTGACCCTTGAATATCACCTGACTGGATATCCAGGGGTAAAAACAACCCACAGAAAAAAACCTGGTGCAGTGCACACTTGAGCAGTGTGCCGTTGCAGTGCAGAGAGCACTGGATTGTGCAGTATGTGGCACTGCAAATATGTTTGTGGCACCACATACTCCAGGACTGCTTGTCTGGATGTGCCCAGAGTGATTGACTTCAATCCATTTGTTATTCATATTTCCTTTGTCCATTTATTTAGACACGTTCAAAACATTGTAATAGTTTAAGACAGGCTGGCAACCTACAGCCCACAGGCTGGATTTGGCCTATAAAGGGATTGGATCCAGCCCATGAAAGTCTAATTTGGCCTTCATTTAATTAACTGTGCACAGATACCCCAGTTGTTTTATCCTCCCTGTTTTGCTAATGGCACACTGATTACCTGCAGCTGCTCCAGCAACTGCTCTTAGCAAGTGCAGCCTCTGCTCATGATTGTCACTGGTGCGGATAGAAGAGAATGGTGGCCCGTGGTTGTAAGCTGCAGCATATTTGCAAAAGGTTGCTCACCTCTGGTTTCAGATGCAATTTTCCTTTGCAGAAACTGCACCAGGTAGGCTGCATTGTATATCATGGTATTCTAAGAATTTTTATTAATTTTTAATGATTCTTTCTAATGGTGTTCCAGGTTAGAGCCACGGCTTAATATTATGTAATTTTGAGGACTTGACCGTCAAGCACTTTTAATAGCAGTACACTGTTAACTGTCCTCCAGTCCTTTGGTGGAAAAGCTGCTTCTAATGAAAGATGATTTTTTTGCTACACTCTCCTTTTAATTGCCAGAAAAGACGTAGATCTAGGATAGGTTTTCATATTTCATCTCTGTATAAAACTCATTTGAAGAAATACTTTATGAGCAATATCCTTTTCTTTAATTGCTCCATCAAATTCCTAGTTTATCAAATTATTTGAGTGATTCAAAGTTCCTATGTGTTTTCACTTTGACTGTTCTGTAGGAGAATTGGTGCTTATTGTCTTTAGAAATTCAGTAGTTGTTCTGTCATTTAGGGTTTTTGGCAAGTATCCTGTGGTCTTTGAGAGTTCATGTGCACATTGAAAGTAGGGAGTTACCAAAATATAGTGCACATGTGTGCACACAAGCTCATTCACATGTGCACAAGATAGAAACCATCTGCTTTAGCTGCTTTGCTGGCCTGTATGTGTTGGATTGCCTCTTATCATTCTGGGGAACACTTGTGTTAACAAAGAAATTTATTGGTATTTTGCATTTTGTGATTTTTATTTATTTATTTATTTATTTTTGTAGCATGGAATTTCTGTAGATCAGTTTGGGTTTTTATGCTTACAGTTTACTATTTGAACGTTAGTATGTTTTATGTATGCTTGGGAATTAATAGATATCATATTTGCAAAGAATACTAGACAATTAAAATATTCAGTAGTTATTTGCCTTCTCACTCCAGAAAAATTCTAGGCTGTGTGCAGTTCTCCCCTCTCCCCCCACCAATTTGACATATAACTTCTGCTTTTGGGTCCATAGTTATCAGCTTTACAACATTCTACTTACTCTCATATATAGAAAATGGAAAACTTTTTTGAATGAGCAGGAAAAGTATCTAGATATATTCTTATGGTCCTTGTTTCATAGCAGGAAAGATTAGTAAAACTTGGAAATAGTAAGATAAGTCAGCTTGTGAGAGTTTTGTGTGAAATGTCTGCTTAGGAGAGGAGAAAGAAGTCTTTGTTGCTTTGAGTGAGACTTTGTGTACTTTGGTTTTGGCTTTCAGGTCTTGGATTCTGACCTGACCCCACATTTTGCTGGTGTGGTGATACTTATATGCTATGAAAAGGCACTACATAGGATTTGAAGCAGTAACATTAAGCAGAAATAACCTACGGCTCTAAACTTCAATTTTTATCTGCATTAAATTGATCTGTGATAATTGAACTTAACCATCCCCCTCCCCATTTAACAAACTATCTTCCCCCGCAACCTACATTTCATGTTTCCAGGTCGAGGGGAATGCAAGTACAGGCAAGCCCCGCTTAGCGCTGTTTTGCTTAGTGCTATTTCACTATAACACTCATTTTAAATTGATACCTGATTCCACTTAGTGCTCAGTGAATTTTGTTGTAATGCTCATGGTCACCATCTTGGGTCATTAAAAACACTTGCTGTCTCCATCTTGGATCATCAAATACTTTTGCTTTCACTTTAACTCTCTTTTCGCTTAATGCTTGGTTTTTCAGGAACCACTTAAGAGCGCTAAGCAGGGGTTGCCTGTATGGCATTGGTGCCTGAAGAGAAAAGGTGATTTATCTAGAGATCCACGTTTACCTTTACTGGGTGCTCTAAAAATAATTGAAGAAGAGTATAAAAATCTTTCATAGTTTAAAGTCCCTGGCACACAATACATTTATTGTGTAATTAACTATAAAATGTGTGTGGGTGGGTGGAATTATTCCTCCCTGTGCAGAGCAAGATGCATGGGGAGAAATTCTTCCGGAGCAAAGTGCAAGGGCTGGAGATTTACCCTTTCAGGGATTCCTGTGCTATCTTGTTTTTAGGGTGCATATCTACTTGTAACAAAAAGGGTGCACTAAGACCCAAATCTGCATAAGACAAGAGCAACTCCAAATGCTCCTTACTATGAGAGACCCTCATAAACTCCTAGACACATCAAGAACTTCAGAGAGGAAGATCTTTTATGGCACCTACCTTCAACTGCCAGCTGTTGTCAGGGTGATCATGCTAACAAGATGGTAGGGCAAAATCAATGCAATGATTTCCTTTTTGCCCTATTTGCAGCATCAGCAGGATTACCTTGAAAGTAACTTGAAGTCTTGAAAGTAGTCATTTCATGTTTAAGGAAGCAGAAGTTTGGTGTATCTCAGTTTCATCAGAGGAAGGAATTGTCAGGAAGGTCAACTCATTTTTCTTCTATATTTTTCCTTGGAGTCAACACAAATGCAAAGTTTAACACAGATGCTACATGTAACTTCTAGTGGAGCTGTACTAACTTCCAGAATAGCCAGAGCCTACTTTCCTCAGGACAGACTCGAGACTGTTTGTGCCCATCACTTAGCTTCAGGCAGATATTTAAACAGAAATAACTTGTCTGGGTGGTGGATCTGCTAAACAGGCACAGCATAGATAGCCCTTGAACAGTTTTACTGGAGGTGTTCTTTTCTTTGTTGGTGGGAAAAGCCATAACAAGGTATATATATGGGAGTCCTTTTCTCCACTTGCTTTCCAAGAAAAGGGTTATTTATTACTGCTTTTGGGATCCCACGTAGGACACTGTCAGATGCAAGCAAATAAATTCCGGAGTAGTTTGCATAACCAATATGTTGTAGAACTAAAAGCAATTCACAACATAGTTCACAGCTGTATGGAGTTGTTAGTCTGGCTATTTGTTTTTTTTCTCCATCTATGACCAGATTCCCTGACCAAGCCTCTAATGTATCCCATCTACGAGAGATCCAGCCCTTTTATAGTAAATTATCTTATGCTTCTCATGAAAGATTTCCTAGTTCCTAGTTATATGAGCTAGGCAGATGGAGGTAGAAGGCATTTTTGGTCTTTTCTCTTTTACATAATTTTATATCTTTACAAAGTGTTCTCTGGACCACATCTAAACTTCTGATCTTAGGCACTGTAATAACTGCATTTAAACCATATTACTTATCATTTTTTATGTTTCCCTTCAGCTACCATTCTGATTGCAATGACAGTAGATTTCATACCCTAGGGTATTAGAAACCCCAGCTTTCTACTGTTAGAGGACAGAACCCTTTTGGTTCTTTTCTAATCATTCAAATTCTACCTAGATTTCATCCAGTAGATTTAGGTACGTATTAGATTGTTATAAGTTTACCGGTGATCAGTATTAAAGCCCGTTCTAAGAGAGGATGCTGTGGTGAGCAGTAATATTCCCATCCTTGATCTCTTTAAGTCTGTTGTGAGTCTCCATGTACACCTCAGCCAGCTGTTATGCTTTGCCAAAATCATCCAGAGCAGACATTTTTGGTAGGACAGTCCTTAATATTACCTTTAAATAAAACTCCCAAGGACCTCTGGCTCAGAACTTTTATAGGAGTCTCTTGAAATAAATTATATACATGGATAAGCTATCAAAGAAGAATGACATTTTTTTTTTGCCTTTGTGACACAGAAGGAACCGATGGCACTTGGTACCAGGCTATTCTTTAACCTCAGCAACAGATCTTGAAGATGAACTGAATGAATGTTTCTGGCCAAGACTGGCCTATCTTGAGTGTCCAAAATGTATGTACACCAATAGAGTGCAAATACATGTATGGGCAATGCATGCTGAAGAATTCCAATTGCTACAAATGCAAGTTACTTTTCCTTCAAACCATGTTTGTTGTAAGATGTTTGCGGCTTTGTAAGCACAAGTTACTGAAAAAAATAGAGTTCCAACTTCAATATTGTTTTCTTGTTTCTTTTAGAACTTCAGTGATTAGAGCTATTCCCCAGATATTTTTAGCTGAGTTTGTGATAAGGAGAGATCTGAGCAAGAGAGTTAGTGACAGTGGGAGACCTGAGGATGGAACGGACAGTGGTATGGCTTTGGTCACAACACATAAGATGGCTTGTTACAGAAATGATTGCCGATATAGGACTTTATATTTAGGACTTCGAAGTATTATTGTTACCATTTCTGCCTGTTTTATTGCATGCTTTGGAATAGGAAAGTGTTACCTGTATAAATGTCACAGGTCACACGGATGTCTTTGTATTATAATATGTCTTCCTATATTTTCATTTGAACAGTAATCTATATTCCTGATCCTTTTTTGTTGTTGTTTTTTTCCCTGAGGCGCACAAAGTAGTTAAATGGAAAGCAAGACTTAAAGAACTCAGCAGTAGTTGTTGGAGGGGTGGATGGTAGGGAGAATCCCTCCACATGCCATACATAATTTTATAGCATGTAAGGGGTTGAATGATGTCTACAAATCTTTTAAATAACCTAGTAAAATCTGCCTGAAAAAATAGTTACAGTATACTCCTAGGAATGTAAAGGTGCTAAGATAATATCATGGCAACCATTGATCCTCTGCATCATGATGTATGCACAAGAGATCTATATGCAGTCGCATCAAGAGCATAGAGGAGTGGAGGCTGCCCTAGACCTACCATTCCCCCTTTAGACCATTGAGACAAGTCCAAAGGCCAGATTGAGATTAGGCGTTCAGAGCCTCGATGGTTTTAGTTTCTGCCGGAGAGCAACAGATTAGAGCTGCTGCTGACTATTTGACACCTAAGTGAGGGCATGTTTTTGTCAGGGTGATGTCCCTTAGCCTTTTTCCAACCAAGGAGTACCCACAAGGCAGTGGGGGTTAGGGTTTTGAGGCACCCTATACTTGCCTTATTTTGGAGGTTGCAACATTATGGTATTTTATAAGAGCTACTCCACTGCAAGTAGCTCTGCCGCATTGCCACCTAGCCCTACAATTGGATGCAGTTACAGTCATACCCAGGACCATAAGATAATATAGGATGCATATAAAGCTTCTGCCAATTATTTATGTTTTAAGATGACTTTGATAACTGTTATAGCTTGAGTTCTTTTAGCAAACATTTCACTCAGACTTTTGCAACATACACTTACAGCTTTTTAAAGCCATACTATGAGGGTGATGATATGAAAGCTTGGGAGTTGAGCAGGTTCATTCATGGCAATTACTTTGATACAGTGCACCAGCAAATTCAACTTGGTAATTCAGTAGGTGGCACTTTTTCCTTCTGAAAATCCTGAGAGGAATAGATATTTATAAAGCATACATTACCATATGGGGGGATATGTTAAATCAAAGTGATTTAAGTTGGTAAGAAAGAAATCTTTCATTTAGATAATTGATTGGTTTATAACTTGTTTTTGTTCTTGAGCTTCTTAATTGTTGCCAGCCAATGGAAAAAAGTCTTCCTTCAGAAAAATAATTAAGACATGGAGTACAGTTAAATATGGCCTTTATACTAGTGTTTATGCCTTTTGCTAACCAGAAGGATATGCTATATTCACTTCTTCCTGTTAAGTTACCTAACTGTTAAAATACTATATTTTAGCACTATATAATATAATACTATATTTTAGTGGTTAGGTAGTTTCATAGATTTCATAGACACTAGGGCTGGAAGGGACCCTGGGGGGATCATCGAGTCCAGTCCCCTGCCCCAGGGGCAGGAAGTCAGCAGGGATCATAGGATACCAGCAAGATAAACATCCAAATATCTCTTGAAGGTGTTCAGAGTAGGTGCTTGAACCACCTCCGGCAGCAGTCTATTCCAAACCTTGGAGGCTCGGACAGTAAAGAAGTTCTTCCTTATGTCCAGCCTGAAATGGTCATGGAGGAGTTTGTGACCAGTCGACCTTGTCATCCCTTGAAGCGCTCTGGTGAACAAATGTTCCACTAGATCAGCCCTGAGCCTGCACTTTTCCAGGCTGAAGAGTCCCATGGCTCAGCCTCTCATCATAAGGTCTGTTTTCCTGACCTCTGATCATGTGCATGGCTTTTCTCTGCACTCTCTCAAGCTTCTCCACATCCTTTTTGAATTGTGGAGCCCAAAACCGGACACAGTACTCCAGCTGCGGTCTCACCAAGGCCGAGTACAATGGGAGAATGACGTCCTGGGATTTGCTTGAGAAGCATCTGTGGATTCAAGCCAGCAATTTGCTTGCTTTACTAGCTGCAGCATCACATTGAAGGCCCATGTTTATCTTGTGGTCACTCGTGACCCCCAAGTCCCTTTCGTCTGTAGTGCTAACCAGTGTAGCACTGCTGAGCCTATAAGCATACTGCAGGTTTTTCTTCCGAAGGTGGAGAACCGTGCATTTTTCGGTGTTAAACACCAACAGGTTCTTGTCCACCCATTTCCTGAGCCTGTCAAGACCTGCTGGATCACCCTCCTGTCCTCTGGTGTGGATGCTTTACCCCAGAGTTTGGTGTCATCGGCGAACTTGGCCAGTCTGCTTCTGACACCAATGCCTACATCATCAATGAAGATGTTAAATAGTATAGGCCATAGGACAGATCCTTGAAGGACCCCACTGGTCACAGTGCACCACTACGATTGACTTCCGTCAACCGCCACCCTCTGGGTCCTACTGTGGAGCCAATTCCCCAGCCAGCGGATCGTGGTGTGGCCAAGGCTGCAGTTAGCTAGCTTTAGTAAGAGGTGATCATGGGATACCAGATCGAAGGCTTTTTTGAAATCTAGATATACGGCATCAATCTCTTCCCCCTTGTCCAGGTGATAAGTCACCTGGTTGTAAAAGGAAATGAGATTGGTCAAGCAAGACCTACCCACAACAAACCCGTGCTGGCTATCCTTCAGAATGTTGCTGTCAGCTGGTCTGTTAAGGATGGCCTCTTTGATAATCTTTTCCAAGGCCTTCCCTGGGATAGAGGTCATGCTGATCGGCCTGTAGTTTGCCGGATCCACTTTCCTCCTTTTCTTGAAGATAGGCACCATGTTGGCTTTCTTCCAGTTCTTGGGCACTTCACCAGAGCACCAGGAGTTCTCAAAGGTCTGTGCCAGGGGCTGGGGTACGATGCTTGCCAGCTCCTTGAGTACCCTGGGGTGTAAACTGTCAGGACCGACTGACTTGAAGGTATCCAGCCTCTCAAGGTGTTCCTTCATGAGGTCAGCTTTGATGGAGGGTAAGGAATCTCCCTCACCCGGGCCTCCCTGTACCGTAGCGGGCAGGGGCGTTTCAGGCTGGACTCCATGGGACTGGTGAAAAACTGACGCAAAGTACCCATTTAGCAAGTTTGCTTTTTCCTGAGTGTCGGTTGTCAGTTGTCCCATCTGGTTCAGCAGGGGTCCAAAGTTGCCTTTGCTTTTCCTCCAGCTCCCCACGTATCTAAAAAAGGACTTTTTATTGTCCTTGATATTTGTAGCTAGCTGGCATTCTGTCGCAGCCTTGGCTTTCCTGGTTTGCTCCCTGCAGGTCTGGACCAGTGCAGAGTATTCCTCCTTGGTGGTAGATCCAGTCCTCCAACCTTTGTAGGTCTTTCTTTTAAGATGCTGGAGGTCCGTTAGTTCCCTGGAGAGCCAAGGGGGCTGCTGTGCCCTTTTCCTGCCTTTCCTCTGAGATGGGATAGACTTTGCTTGCGCATCTAGTTTAACAGGAAGAGGAGTAACTTCACCTGTGCAGTAATTGGAATTCTTCAAGATGCATTATCCATAACTGCATTCCACCCTGGGCATTCAGGATGAGCCATTTACTAAGATTCTCATTTTTTGTACTTTATATCGTGTTAGATGATGAATTACATTTCTAATGAACTATATGGCTAATATTTTTCACTTGTGATTTATATCATAGTGCCTTGGCCTCGGTATTAGAGTTCAGTTAGAATGCAGAAAAAATGTAAACCAGTTTCTTTTAGCTTAACAGATTTTTAAAAAATTATATATAGGTTTATCCAATGCATGTTCACTTAAATCCAATGTATGATTCCTTAAAAAAGGGAAGCATCATATGTTAATACATCAGACTGATTCTGATTATTAGGTTTTTCAAAATTTTTGTACTTCTACATCCTCTCATCTATTTTTCTTCATGGTTTGGAAGAAGAAAAGCTACCTTTTTGATGCCCAATCATTTTTTCATGTTATTATACTGAATAAATTAAAATTAAGAAAATATTCTCTCTCTCCACCTACAGAAGAGGTGACAACTGTCAAGAGTTGGTTTATCATTTCAACATACTCTTTTTCTGGGGCCTCAGATGCTGATTTCTTTTAAGTTCTGTGTTTTACTTTTCTTAAATATTCAGCAGGAAAAATATATTGCTTGAATATGTATTTTTAAAATACTTTTAATAACTTACAGTAAGCTTAGGGCATAACACAGTAAGAAGCAACTTTGGACGAAAAGGGGCTTAGTGACCGACTTGATGCAGATGGATTGATTACCAGCCTAGACAGAAGAATATTCGAGAAGGAGAATTAGGTAAGAATGCAAGCAAGGGTATGTTGGGATGTCACCTCATTATAGGGGCTTTATATACAGGCTTCCAGCCTCCATCACTGCATAGACCAATAACACTTGCCATTTGTTCTAAATTCACAAAGGTTATGGGAGTGTGGACAAATGGGTAACCTGTTCTAGTGTTTTACTACCCTTCTAGTGAGAAAATTCTTTCTAATATCTAACTTAAATTTCCCTAGCTGCAACTTGTTCTGTCATCTGCCACAACTGAGAACAGTCTAACTCAGCTTGGTGTCATGTACAAACTCGCTGAGGGTGCACTCTATGCCATCTTCCAGGTTGCTGATGGAGATATTGAACAAAACCAGCCCCAGGACTGACCCTTAAGGCAGTCCACTTGTACCGTATGCCAACTAGATATTGAGCCATTGATTACTGTCCTCTGAGCCTGATGCTTCAGCCAGTTTTCTGTACACCTTATAGTTCAGTCATTCAGCCTGTACATCCTTAGCTTGCCTGCGAGAATGTTGTGGGAGACTGTATCAAAAGCCTTGCTAAAATCAAGGTATACCATATCCACTGGTCTCCCCACATCCACAGAGCCAGTCATCTCATCATAGAAGGCAATCAGGTTGGTCAGGCATGACTTGCCCTTAGTAAATCCATGCTGACTGTTCCTAATCACCTTCTCCTCCAAGTGCTTAGAAATGGATTCCTTGAAGATCTGCTCCATCATTTTTCCAGGAACTGAGGTGCGGCTGACGGGTCTGTAGTTCCCTGGATCTTCCTTTTTTCCCTTTCTTAAATATGGGCGCTATGTTTACTCTTTTCCAATAATCCAGGACCTCTCCCAATCGCCATGAGTTTTCAACGATGATGACCGGCAGCCCTGCAATTACATCAGCCAGCTCAGCACCCTAGGGTGCATCCCCTCTGACCCCAGGGCCATGTATATGTGCAGCTTTTCTAAATAGTCCCTAACCTGTTCTTTCACCACTGTTGTCTGCTCACCTCCTCCCCCGAATATTCTTGTTACCCTTCATATGCCTTGCTAGCTGCAACTCCAGCTGTGCTTTGGCCTTTCTGACTTCATCCCTGTATGCCCGAGCAATGCTCTTATATTCTTCCCTAGTTATTTGTCTAGGTTTCCACTTATAAGCTTCCTTTTTGTGATTTAGTTGACTAAAGAGTTTCCTGCTAAGCCAAGCTGGACTTCTGCCATACTTGCTGCACATCGGGGTGGTTTGTTCCTGCACTGTTTCAGTAAGGCTTCTATAAAGTACAGCCAACTCTCCTGGACTCCTCTCCCCCTTAGACTGACTTCCCGGGGACGGGAGGTGTCCTGCCCATGAGTTCCCTGAGTGAGTCAAAGTCTGTTTTTCTGAAGTCCAGGGTCCTTACTCTGGTGCTGTCCATCCTTCCTTTCCTCAGGATCCTAAACTCAATCAGCTTGTGTTTGCTGCTGCCCAAGTTGCCATCTGCTAGTACATCCCCCACCAATTCTTCTCTGTTTGTGAGAGGCCGGTCAAGAAGAGTATGGCCCCTAGCACTTGCACCAGGATGTTTTCTTCAACACTTTCCAAAAACTTCCTGACAGAGATGACCCTAGCAGGATGCGGGATCCAGGGCAAATCAGCCTCTGTGGGGTCCGGACGCAAAGAAGCCAGTGTGGGGGGCGAGTGGCTGGATGCAAAGCCGGCAGCGGCGCAGAGTCACCAGCACTCGGTGAGCCCTGCTGGAGGGGCTGCTGCTGCTCCATCCAGCTTCATGAGGTCTGGGGCGGTCATACTGATTTGCCCCTGCTAGGGACAGCCTTGATTCCTGGATTGCCTGTGCACTGCTGTATTGCCTTTCCAGCAGATGTCAGCGTGATTGAAGTCCCCCATGAGAACCAGGGCCTGTGATTGGGAAACTTTTGTTTGCTGTTTGAAGAAAGACTCATCTGCCACTTCTTCCTGGTCTGGTGGTCTATAGTATAGCCCCACCACAACATCAAACTTGTTACTCTCTCCTCTGACCCTAACCCATAGTCTTTCAACAGGCTTATCTCCAGTTTCATACTGGAGCTCTGAGTAATCATATGGCACTTTATATAAAGTGCAACTCCTCCTCCTCTTCTCCCTTGCCTGTCCTTCTTGAGCAGTTTATACCCATCCATGACAGTGCTCCAGTCATATGAACTATCCCACCAAGTCGCTGTTATTCCAATCACGTCATGGTTCCCTGACTGTGTGCAAGAACTTCCAATTCTTCCTGCTCGTTTCCCAGG
The DNA here is from genome assembly GCF_030867095.1 of Alligator mississippiensis. Classification (NCBI taxonomy): domain Eukaryota; kingdom Metazoa; phylum Chordata; order Crocodylia; family Alligatoridae; genus Alligator; species Alligator mississippiensis. Next base: position 76,484,078 of record NC_081824.1, on the reverse strand, counting down.
CTCTGTGCATTTGTGTACAAGTGCCCAAGGTAACTAGTTGATTGCCATGATTTCTTAGGAAGCATAAGAACACCTTCCCTGTTGCCTGCTTCTGCTTGGTCATCCTCCAGGTCACAGACTTCCCCCCATACCTCAGGACTTTGGTCTCCATCCCCTGGCAAATCTAGTTAAAGCCCTCCTCACTAGGTTAGCGAGCCTGTCTATGAAGATTCTCTTCCCTCTCTTTGTCAGGTGGATTTTGTCTCTTGCTTAGCAATCCTTCTTCTTGGAACATCATCCCATGGTCAAAGAAGCCAAAGTCCTGCTGGCAGCACCACCTGCGTAACCAGGTGTTGATCTGCAGGAGGCACCTGCTCCTGCCCTAGCCCTTTTCCCTTGACTGGAACAATCTAAGAGAACATCACCTGAGCCCCTGTTTCCTTCACCCTTGCACCTAGAGCCCTGTAATCACTTTTGATCATTGATGCCCACATGGATGAGCAGCATGGGGTAGTAGTCAGAGGGCTGGATGAGTCTCAGTAATCCCTCTGCAACTGGCAGACTTCCTGAGACAACAGGTCAGGTTGGTAGGTGGATCCATCTGTCCCCTGCAGAAGAGAGTCTCGAAACACCACCACCTGTTGTTGCTTCTTGGTGGTGGTGGTCTTGATCCTTCCCACATTGGGGAAGGCCTGACCTTTCCTCCTCCACCAGTGGAATATATCCAAAGGGCTCTTCGTGCTCTGTTGTTAAAGCTCCATATCTGTTCTCCAGGCAAACTGCTGCATGTGAAGGTGAAGATTTCTGCTTGATGCCAGAGGTCACAAGCTGCCAGCTTCTACCTTCCAGCAGTCCATATCCTCTCTGTGCTCTAGTGCTGCTTCTGGCAGTTCTTTCTCCATGGTCTTGGAGGTTGCCTCCAGCATTGAATCAATTAACTCCTTATGGTGGAGGATACTTCAGAGCCTTGCCACCTCCTTCTGTAGTTCTCTTGCCTGTTCCCGTAGACACCACTAGGAGGCACTGCTCATACCACAGGCATTCTCCCACCTGGCTGTCACCGGAAGGAATTTGCAAGCTGTGGTTTCCACAGCGCCAAACCTGGACCTGGGTGGAAGCCTTGATGGTCAGTGGTCCTGCCTGGACAGAAACCTCACAGGTGGAAGAGAGGCAGTGGCAGTGGCTCTGGCATTGTGATGTCCTCCAAGCTTTTCCCTGAGTCTCTTAATCTGCCTCTTCTCTCTTAATGCTCTTCTTCCAAGCACACATTCCCTAGTGAACTCACATGAAAGCTGGCCTGTTTACTGTTCCTTGGCCCCAGAGGATTCCTTTTCCCCTGCTTCCTCACACCAAGCTCAAAGACTTTCCCCTCAAAGTCGGGAGTGGGAGGGCAGACTGACCTGCAAACTGCATGCCCTGTCTGCTCCTGTTCGCTGGCTCCCTGGTTGCTTGGAGAGTCTTCTTTTATACCCTACTGGGCCTGGACTTGTTCTGCTCTCTTGTTAGGGCTTGTCAGGCACAGGAAGCAATCACTCAGCAGTCACTCAGCTAGCAACACTCCCAGCTTGTCAGAGCACACACCCCAAATTCACACAGCCCACCAAACAAGCATATTTACCTTCCCTGGGCATGTCTATTACTAACACAGCTTCAAGGTTTCTGGTAGCTAAGAGAATTATACCAAAGAAAAGTAATAAAGAAATGTGGGGTTGGAAGTAATCTCAAAATATCATCTGGTTTACTGAGCTGATTATGCCTAGAATAAATCCATAATCTCAGTAATGAGAAAAAGGTTCACAACTGTAAAATGGAAAGGTAAAATGATGCAAGGGTTTATGATTAGGAGCAATGTGAAATTGAAAGATGAAATTTTAAAGTGAATATCAGTAACATCTATTAGACACCTGAAATTCATTTCCTAAGGGGAAATAGTTGAGGCTGAGGACATTTTAAGAATAGATTAGACATGATATAAAAGGCTTCTAACAGACATAAGATTAAAAAAACAAACCAAAGGCACGTTTTATCGGAAGAAGCAGTGCATTGGTTTGACCTGACTCTGCAGCATCTGTTGATTGGGCACTTTCCTGTGGCTTTTTGGTGTTTATCTCTAAAGCTGATTCAATCAGCAATCAGATAAAAGCACCAAAAAAGCTCCACTGAAGCACCTGAGCTATTCAGAACTTGGGGGAGCCAGGTCCAACTTGTGCATTGCCTCTCCAGTCATGTCCTGCAATTGGTCTGGGAGTGCACCAGGTTTAAAGTGCTATTTTTTGTGGATCTGTAAACAGTCAAAATGTAGAATGGAGCAGACGTACATTTATAAAAAGATGGATCAGAGAGCCTGATAGGTTCCCCTGCCTTCATTAATTTTGAGTTTGTAGTTGGCAATACTTATTTACACATTTGTTATGCGTATCTGAGTATTCCTTTATCAGAATTTTGGTCAATGACTTTTTAAAAATCTGTAAATTAAAATATTTTAGGAAATACATTTGTTTTCAAGACTTTTGTTTTAGAAAGCAATTTATTAGACAAGATTGACTGATTCACCTGACTCAGTTTTGTATTTTTGGTTTTGAATTGTTGCCTGTGCAAGTAACTTGCAAAGCTTCTAATTTAAGGGAATATATTGCAGCAAATTTCAGTTCTCCAGAGTTAGATTTCTTTTCCTTTATGTGAAGGAAAACATAAAGAACGCTATTTGTTGTGGTGACTATCAAATAGAAATCGCTTGTGTATAATTTTTAAAATGCCACTATTTATCTATAACACTGATATGGGACTTGAACAGAATGGAATTAGAATCTCACTTACACATATAAGTGGTCTTAGAACCTATTTGGTCTGTAGCTTCCAGCATGTGCTCTATGAGCTGTATAGATAAATAGGAAGTCTGCCATTAAGAGGTTTTACAATAGAAAAAGACAAGAGCGTACAAGAGGGCATATATTTACATGTGCATTAATGCATAGTTACTGCTCGTTAAGTTTAGTACCTCTAATAATGGGTACTAACTAAATGCACAGTAACTGGCGCTACTGCACAGTACCCACCGGTGCATGTCTTTTTAGTGACGCTAATGCTCAGTAAATTAATTCTCTACTGTGCATTAGCACAATAGCACGGCTTTGGCTGTGATGCACTAATGCACAGTAGAATTAGTCTACTGCACATTTAGTGTCTCATTGATGTGCCCAGAAGGGATAAAATATAAGCCAGTGTTTGGGCTGGTAAGCATACATCATGTTAGAGCAATGCCTCTCAACTCTTTTGGACCAAAACAGCCCTCATTGGCTGTGAGGCACCCCCCATAAGTTTTGCAAATTGAGTGACACCCAATTTAAAAAAAGCCTGATTATATATTATAGTGCTTACCTCCTTACACAGGAGCCAGACAGTAGGAGAGGAGAATCTTTCAGGCATGGACAAGCCTGAGCCTGGTTTATCTGCTTAGCTTATATGTTTATCTTCTCACACCTCACTTTTCTCTTCACACCTCAGGGCACACTTGCAAGGGTCTGGTGGCACCCTGAGGTGCCCTGGCACCCTGGCTGAGAGTCAGTGCATTAGAGCCTTGGCTCATTTTTTTGTTTTTCTGGGTAGGGCAGATATGGGAATGGGATAGACATAAGTAAGGATGTCATAAAGCTGATAAAATACAAGTTGGAGGAGGCAGACAAGGTTCCTTGGGTGAATCTGATCTCTTTTATTAGACCAACCCAAATAGATGGAAAATAATTATTAAGCAAGCTTTCGGGTTCAAAAACGAAGGGTTTTTGAACCCGAAAGCTTGCTTAATAATTATTTTCCAACTATTTGGGTTGGTCTAATAAAAGAGCTCAGATTCACCCAAGGAACCTTGTCTGCCTATGTCCTTAGACCAACATGGTTACAACCTACACCCCTGTAAGTTGGAGGAGGAGAATTGGGAATAGAGAAGAATAGGAGCATTTTTTATGTCGCTTACATTTAAAGTAAGCACGGCAAGTTTGGCAAGGATTTGGTGTCTACTACATAAGGGATGGAATCCCTGCTTTAACTATAAAACTTAACCTTAACTATGGACCTCTGACCAATGTGTCCATAAAAATGTTTCTAGATAAGGGAGCAGAATTAAGGTTGGATGTTCAATTTTAATGTACCTACTTAGAATCATAGAATAGTAGGACCAGAAGGGACCTGCAAGATCATACAGTCTGGTCCCCTGCCATGGGCAGGAGGTAATTGGGCTCAAACGAGCTAAATGAGGTGCTTGTCCAGCCTCCTCTTGAACACCTTCAGGGATGGTGACTGTATCACCTCTGCTAGGAGCGTGTTTCAGATTCTAGTTACCCTTACAGAAAATAAGTTTTTCCTTGTGTCCAGCTTAATTTTTTCCTCAACTAGCTTGTGCCCATTGGACCTTGTTCTCCCAAGTGGTGCCTTTCTGAAGAGTTGCTCCCCTAGATCTTGGTGTTCACCTTTGATATATTGTAGGTGGCTATCATGTCAACTCACAGTCTTTTCCTACTCAGACTGAACAAACCCAGTTCTCGGAGTCTGTCCTCATAGGGCCTATCCTCCAGGCCCATGATCATATGGGTGGCCCTTCTCTGTACCCTTTTGAGCTTATCCACATACTTCTTGAAGTACAGTGCCTAGAACTGGACACGGTACTCCAGCTGTGGCTTCACCAGTGCTGAATAGAGGGGGAGGAACACCGCTCTGGATCTATTGGCAGCGCATGGTCTGATGCACACCAGAGTTCTATTTGCCCTGCTGTTGACTTAATCGCATGGTGGCTCATATTCATCCTCTGGTCAGTTGTCACCTCCGGGTCCCTTTCAGATGCAGTGTTAGCCAGTGGACCACCACTCATCATATAGTTATGATGAAGGTTTTTCCTACATAGATGAAGGACCTGGAACTTGTTCCTATTGAACCTCATCTGATTGTGTTGAGCCCATAGGGCTAGCCTGTCAAGGTCATCCTGATTCTTACCCTGTCCTCAGATGTGCCCACATTTCCCCACAGCTTGTTGTCATCCTCAGACTTAATCATTGCACTTTCCACTCCCTCATCCGAGTCATTGATAAAGATGTTAAAGAGCACAGGCCCAAGCACTGATCCCTGGTGGACACCACTGGAGACAGCCCTCCAGGGTGAGGCCATCCCATCGATTACAACTCTCTGAGATCGGCCTTCTTGGTTGTGGACTGTGTAATCATGCTTCTCTCAATGTTTCCTACAATGCGTTTGAATTTTCTTGACTGGATTTCTTTTAAGGGCCTGGGAGGGAAGGGGGAAGGATATAGAAATAAGATTTATAGACAATACCAGTATTGTTTTAACAGCTATGGTAGCTGCATTGCCAGTAAAAAGATTATTAGGTAGCTAAGGGTATATGACAAGCAAATTGGTATAGAAGTGAATTGGTTCTTTGGTTTAAAATTAAATAATGCATGTTGTCTATTTAATTACTATTGTGAGAAGTACTGTATTGCATTCATCAAATAGTAGACTGCAGCTGTGATTTCAGAATATATTGAAGACTGAACCTTAATCTTGTATCATGCATCCAGGTATTTATATTTAGGTTAATGATAAGATTATTTTTCATGCCTACATATTTTTATTTTGTTGAAGTTCATTGAAGACTGCAGAATTAAAAAAACAAAATTGAAAAGCAGGCTGAGCTAGGTAGAGGGTCTTCCAAATATTGAATGGAGAGGTTTTTGAGACTAATTATAGGCATTATATAAGGACTGTATGTACTTTTTAGTCACTGTCGGAGACGATGTTGAGACAATGTTATTGTAGTGCATCTATGATAAATTCTCTTATTTACAATAAGGGGAGTAAACAGATTGAAAAAGTACCACATGCTTCCTGGTATTATTTGTCTTTATTCTTTTTACAGAGCTGTAGAATCCTGTGTGCATGTATCAGGCAATCTGAAAAGTCTGAGTATAATAAAATCATATTTCTAAGATAAATCTCTTCTCACTGGGCTCAAACTGTAATACGATGTTAACTGCTTCAGAGAGGGAACATTGATTTCGAGACCACTAAAACTAGATCTATGGTATTATACCAGGGGTGGGCAAAATGTGGCCCACGGGCTGGATGCGGCCTGCCAAGCCATTTTATCTGGCCTGTGGGGCCCCTAAAATTTTTAGAAAATTAATATTAATTTGCCCTGGGCTGCCTGTCATGTGGCCCTCGATGGCTTGCCAAAACTCAGTAAGCGGCCCTCTGCACAAAATAATTGCTCGCCCCTATATTATACAATACTAGCCAATTGCCCGTCAAGAATGGGGGGGGAGTGGGCAGGGATGGAGTCCCAGGCCCCCCTTGTCTGGGCCCGCTTCCCCTTCCCTCCTGCTGCTTGGGGTCCAGGCCTGCTCTTCCCCTCCCTGCCATAGCGGTGGCGGGAAGGGACGAGTGGGCCCGGGCCTGATGTGGGGGAGGACTGGGCCTGAGGGTGGGGAGAAGCTGGGCCACCACAATGGTGGGGTGGGGGGAGAACAGCAGGTCCAGGCTGACCTGGGGGTGACGGGGTGGGGGTGGGAGGAGCGGGCTCAGGCTGGATGTGGAGGAGCGGGGGTGGGGGAGGAGGCTTGTTCCTCCCCTTACCCCACAGCTGCCATGTTGGGCTGGGCTGGGCTATTGTTCCCCCCCCCACCACCACCGCCATAGCGGACTGGCTTTCCCCTCCTGGCTTAGGCTCGCTTCCACCCCTGTGTTGGGTCTGGGTCCAGTTCTCCCCTGGTCCCACTGTCTTCACCAATGCAATGACGCACCTGCCCCCCCCCCCCCCCCCCCCGGCATCAGGCCTGCTCATGGATGGGAGGAGCAGGCTCAGGGCCAACGTGGGGGAGGGGGGGTGCAGGCAGAGTGGACCCAGGCCCAAGGGGAGGGGGAGGCCTGCCTTGGCCCCCCGCCCCCCCCCCCCGCTGTTGGGCCGGGCCCCCATCCACCACGGTGGGGCAGTTTTTCCCCCCACGTGGGCCTGCTTCCCCCCCCACGTTACCTGCAAGGGGGGGGGTGCGGGCAAGGCCAGCTGTGCTAGTCTTGCCTCCCCTCTCCATCCGCTGTGTCCCCACCATCATGGCGGCGGGCTGCCTTCTGTCAGAATGCTTCTTCAGACTGATTGGCTATTTGTCAGCTGATCAGAGCATGAATAAAATGTTATGGACAGACAGGCTTTTATAAATTAGAATGGACCTTTTATGGAACAGCTGTTTTAATGTTCTGGTATTAGACAGGAGAATTAAGTCTGTCATTAAAGAAACAAACTTGACTATTTGTTATAGATCTTTAAATACTTAGCTGCTCTTTTGGTTAATTTATGGGTGAAATGAGTGGTTATTTTACATGGAAAATGATAACTGCCAGTTTCATAAAAAGAGAGAGTTTTAAGAAACTGACCTGGTTGACAGTGACTAAAGTTTAGTTTTAATTTGTTCCTGGAAACTTGCATAAAAGTAATTTAGTCTTTTGGGAGTACGTTGAATGAAAACATTAAATTTCCCTAAGATTTCTGTTGAAAATCAGCACATTTTTTTTAGATGGGTTAACTGAGGTACAGAGAAGTTGAAATAAATTTTTACTTTGGAATTTACTTTGTAAAATTGGTGTCCTCAGGTTGCTGTTTCCAACTCAGTGGATGCATCTATATGTGCAGTTAATGCACAGCAATAAACTCCGGCGCATATCACACCAGAGTTTATTGGTTTGCCCACATTTACATGTGTGCCTGGGACTACAGCATGTTGAGCCAGGTTGGAGCAGCCCTGGCTGGCAAGGAGCCCCAGGGGGTCAGCCTACCAGCCCAGTGCTGCTCTCACCCAGCTCAGCATGCTGAGGAGAGGCTGGTTGGGGGCATGAGGGTGTTTCAGTGCAGGGCTTGCTAGCAGGCAGCCACTGCCCTGAAGTACCCTCATGCCCTAGCTAGCCCTGCCAGTGTCTACACGTATGTTGATGTGCAGTAAATAACGCTGCTGTAGTACGAACCTGTGGCAGCGTTTATTAGTTTACTGCTACCTAATAGGGCCATGTGTGTAGATGCTGAGACTTTTCTGTGGCCTAATTAACTATGGAGTTAATTAGGCAGCTCCTCAGTAAATGTCTTGTGTAGATATACCCAGTAATTTATTGTCAAATGCCGAAGGCCAGTGCTAATTCATCTTAAGTTCTATATGAAATTGAGCCCTTGGTTTATATTACGAGTAATATGGGTTTTAGAGGTCAAATTTTGCCTATTAATTTGAATAAACTGGTGATGTACTTGCATCAGTGATGCACCTACAATTTCATCACCTTCTGTGGACTGTGCAATATCAGGTTCAGTGGGTGGGAAACTGGCTACAGGGTAGGACCCAGAGAGTTTTCATGAATGGATCTGTGTTGTCCTGGCGTAAAGTGGCCAGTGTTATCCCTCAGGGGTCCGTGCTTGGACCGGTGCTTTTCAACGTCTTTATCAATGATTTGGATGGGGGAGTGAAAAGCTCACTGGCCAAGTCGTGTTCGACACCAAGTTATGGGGCAGTTTGGTCACGCCAGAAGATAGGTTGCTGATACAGGCGGACCTGGACAGGCTAGAGAGTTGGGCAGACCAGAACTAGATGAAGTTTAACACTTCCCAAATGTAAGGTGCTCCATCTGGAGGCAAACAACCCTCAACATGCATACAGGCTCAGTGGTGACGGTATGGCTAGCACCATGGCTGAAAGGGACCTGGGGTAATGATTGACCATCACATGAATATGAGCTGTCAGTGTGATCCGGTGGCCAGTAGGGCAAATAACATGCTGGCATGCATCAACCAATGCATCTTGTGTAAAACTATGGAGGTGATGCTCCCGCTGTACTTGGCACTGGTGAGACCGCAGTTGGAGTACTGCGTCCAGTTCTGGGCGCTGCACTTCAATAAGGATGTGGAAAAATTTGAGAGGCTCCAGAGAAGAGCCACCCATTATGATCAGGGACTTGCAAAGCAAGCCATAAGAGCAAAGGCAGAGGGACCTTGGCCTTTTTAGCCTAAAGAAGAGAAGGTTGAGAGGGGACTTGATAGTGGCTTACCACTATATCAGAGGAGTGCATCAGGACCTCGATGAATAACTGTTCACTAGAGCACCCCTGGGGAAGATGAGGACCAATGGATACAAACTCCTGGAAGGCTGCTTCAGGCTTAATATCAGGAAAAACTCCTTCACAGTCAGTATCCAGACTGTGGAATAAACTCCCTCCAGAGGTGGTGCAGTCACCTATGCTGGTGGTTTTCAAGAGATGATTGGACAGTCACCTTGCTGGGATCACTTGACCCCAGTTGTCGTCTTGTCTAAAGCGGGGGGGGGAGGGGGGGCTGGACTTGATCTGTGAGGTCCCTTCTAGCCCCTAACAATCTATGAATGTGAAACTCTAATCCAAAGTCAGCTACAGTATAGATAGAATTCTTGTGATAGAAGAAAAAATACAGGTTATCTGTCAGTTTTCTTATTATAGTAGTCATGTTTTTCTACCTAAACTTCCTATATACTGTATCATGAGTCTTGTTATAACATTTTAATTTTGGTCCTTTTACGTGTCTGGAGAAATCAAGAATGTAAGTGTTCCTGTCCTACAGTTATTTGAGACATTTTCAGTAGAGGTACACCTATTATATTGGTTGCATATCGGATCAGCACCGATAATTTTTCTTTAAAAACAAAACAAAACATTAAGCTATCGTCTTTTTTTGGTCAGTTTAGCTGATAATGTTCACTGATAAATATAATATACCTTCTAGCTGGGGCCCCCAGATGCCGCGTGCATGTGCGCATCTGCACACATGCATGTGGTCAGGAATGCAGCCAGGCAGTGTGGAGAGCAGTGCCCTGCAGGTAAGTCTGCGGAGGGGAAGGGGCATGCAGGGGGTGGGGGGCGGGAGGGAACAGATCGAGGCTCCCACAGTGGGGCAGGGGATGGAGGGAATGGAGGCACTGGGAGGGAGTGGTCCAAGGCCTGGAGCTAGGGGTACTGCCTAATCAGGGCAGTGAATGGGACCCAGGGTTGGCAGTGGGACTGAGTCACGGGGGACGCGGGGATGGGGGGCAGCTCCCTGTTGCTGTGTGCACCCCTCAGGGGAGGCATGGAGGGACATGTCATCCCCCCGCCCCCCCCCCAATTTGTGTGCAGGGTGGATGCAGGCCAATTTCTGATGCAATCAATTTTTTATATTGGTGCTGATCCAATATTGGACCAATTTATCAGTGCACCTCTACCCCAGATGGTTAGCTAAGATTTTTGTAGGTTACTCACTAAACTTCAGTGCCTATATTTGCCTGAATTACACTTTAGATGTGCAAGTGCTTGATGCCTTGTGTTTTTCTTGTGTTTCTGAGGCTTGTCTTGGATTTTCCTTTGGCTGTGAATCATGTGAAAAGAGATGTAGGTCTGAAGGAAGTGGGTAGTGTGGAGAAGACAGGGATAGGAATAAATTTACAACTTATTCCAGATTGAGTTGTCATCTTGTCTTATATTTTTTATATTTATACTGTACAGAAGATATGATTTTTAGAGAGGATATGATTATGCTCATATTTTTTCATATGATCTGAAAAGAATGAAACAAAAAAAGATTTCTTTGTATCTGTATATTAAAAAGTTAACAAAAAGTAAATGTTAGGTTGGAAAGTTTCTGTTCCAGTTTGAGCTCTAAAACAATTCTAATATTATAAAAGCCTTAGTCTGTCTGTCTGTCCATAATGCTTTATTTTTAGATGGACAGGACAGACAACGAATAGCCTCCACAACAGTGGGGCTGAGGGCCTGGAGGGTTGGGGACCAGGCCAGCAGAGCTCCTTGGAGGTAGAGAGGGATGGTGGGGACCCAAGCCCTGCCATAACAGAGGGGATGAAACCGGGGGGTGAGGCCAGCAGTGGTGGCCTCGCCCCCCCCGCCCCGATGTACTCCTTGGAGCCAGGGGCTCGAGCCCCCACCCCCTTCTGGCCCCCCCAACAAGAGCCAGCAGGGAGGGGAGGTGGGGGGGGAAGGGGAGGAGGCAGTTACCAGTAGCTGTGTCCACCACCCCGTGGCTGCAGCCACCGTACCAGACCCGTGCCTGAGGCCACTGCTGAGCCTGCTGCTGCTGCTGTGCCTGCGGCCGTCACTGGGCCCAGGCCCGTGGCCACCACTGGGCCTGCAGGCACAGGGTGGTGGTGACACGAGTATAGTGATGGATGTGGTGGGGAGTGGGCCTGGACCCAAAGCTGGTGCGGGGTGGAGGAGGGCAACAGGCCAGGGTCCAAAGCGGCAGGCGGGGGATGAGGGGGGGAGACATGCACCCTGGAGTGGAAGGAGAGACCGGGGTTGCGGGAGTGGTCTTGGCCCTGAAGCAGGGGCAGGGCCACCACAGTGGGGGGGGGGACAACAAAGTCGGACCCGTGGCAGCAAAGGGGGGGAAGGAGGGGGGTGGCCCCAAATTCAAACTCAAACTGCAGGGGTTGGGTGGGGGGGAGATAGGGTCAGGCCTGAAGGTGGTGGGGCCGGGCCTGTACTAGCGTGGAGGGGAATGGGATGGCGGGGCCGAATGCTGGACTCCATCCCTGCCACCACTCCCCCCCCCCCCCCGGGTCATTTTTTACACGCAATTTGCTAGTATTTAATAAAAACTGAACCAAGAATATGACAGCTACTGTTGGAGATCCATGTGAAACCCCTATCCATCTGAGTTTTTGATAATTTTATCTAACATTAGGGCAAAAATATTCTAAAGGATCTATTACAAATGATAGTTTTTGGATTGTTAATGTCAAAAAGTTTCAGTTGAAACCTACTTCAGACCTGTATGATTGTAACAAAGGGGTGTGTATTATTTGTTTTGCAGTATGTACTGACAACAGAGAATTTATTCTGCAGCAACTTTTAACAAGTGCAAATGTTAAGTTAAATATTGCGTTAGCATTTATTTACATGGTATTTACATCTGCCCATTATGTTTCTCTGAACATTGTCTTCAGATATTACTACAGTCCTTTTGGTTAACAGACAGTTGCACATTTCAATAAGTGTCCTTCCCAGCCTGCTTAAAGCATAAAATGGATGATTGCATCCAGAGATTCTCAATGACAAGTTAATCAGAATTGCAAATATTAACTAATAGAAAGCAGTCAAGAGCTCTGGTACTCTTCTCAAGTCACAAGATTTATTATTATTGTAACAGTTTATACCAGTGTCAATAGAATAACCTGGAGTGTCTTTGTGTGCTTGCTGTTTATACTAGGATATGACATTATTTTCTATAATTTTGATAATATAATTGAGTTCTGAGTAAAGAGCTACATATACCTAGTAAGTACTAGTTGATACATAGATACAGATTTTTTTCCATGCATTAATGATTTAATGACTTTTTCAGAATACCATCTCCACCACTTACGGCAGCCCTGTTGAATTAGCAGCTGTAGGCCTGCTGACTGAAGTGGACAGTAAAACAAAGGCTGGTTTTACAATCATAGAAAATTAGGGTTGGAAGAGACCTCAGGAAATCATCTAGTCCAACTCCCTGCTCAAAACAGGACCATTCCCAAGTAGATGATCCCAGCCAGGGTTTTGTCGAGCCGGACCTTAAAAACCTCCAAGGATGGAGATTCTACCACCTCCCTGGGTAACCCATTCCAGTGCTTCACCACCCTCCCAGTGAAAGAGTTTTTTCTAATATGCAGTCATACCTTCCTTGCTGCAACTTGAGACCGTTGCTCCTTGTTCTGTCGTCTGCCACCACGGAGAACAGTCTAGCTCCTTCCTCGCTGGAACCACCCCTTAGATAGTTAAAGGCTGCTATCAAATCCCTGCTCAGTCTTCTCTTCTGCATACTAAATAAGCCCAGTTCCCTCAGTCTCTCCTCAGAAGTCATTTCCTCCAGCAGCCTAACCATTTTCATTGCCCTCTGCTGGACTCTCTCCAACTTGTCCACATTCTTTCTGTAGTGGGGGGCCCAAAATGGGGCATAGTACTCCAGATGTGGCCTCACCAGTGCTGAATAGAAAGGAATAATTCCTTCCCTCAGTCTACTGACAGTGTTCCTACTAATGCAGTCCAGTATGCTGTGGGATGTCACTTATAGCTTTTTTAGCAGTGGTACTGAGGAGGACAGATGAGTTTGCATGAAATAGTGTACTTAACAGAACATAAGCAAAGCTTTTGTCACTGAAACATATGGGGATGTAAATGGCTAGCACAATAAGCTTGATAGAAATTGGTGCCTATGTTAGCTATGTGTGTTTTAAGTGCTAAGAATTGTAGTTCTGACTGCTTAGGCAGATGGCTGGAGTGGTTGTGTATTTTATTTTGATACCTATCTTCAAAAAATGATCTTTAGATAGAAGTTGGATTGTGTCTCTTTTGTTTCCATATAATGCATAGGGAGAGCAGGATTGCTTTTATAGTTAATAAAAATATTAAAATAGCAAGACTAATACATTTGAAAATCTGTTTTTGCTGGGTGTCTCCTTACAATGACATTCAAACAGGAGTGGAAACTTTCTCAGTTCTTTTAAATTGCTGAGATAAGATTTCTGAGTCTTCAACAGATTTCTTTTTTCACTGTTGTTTATTCTGTGTTTGTATTAAACACAATACAAAAAGGAGTTTTAAATAACTTGACTAAAATATGCCTTTGTTCTCCCATCTCATTATTTTGATTTTTGATACTTCTAACCATAATTATGCTAGTTCTTCAATTGGTCTTACACTTTAATAGTTCTTACTGAAACTAGGGGTTTTTAAACCAAATTATGGAAGTATTTTGAAGATCCATTCAAGTCTGCAACAAGTTGCTTTCTTTTTTTTTAAAGATGGAAATTCTTAGTATTACTTTTGAACGAATTAAGCATCAGTCTAAAGTAAATTTCCATAACTCTTATTTTTAATAAAGAATACAGTAAAAGGGATGCTAGTGATACTTTTTATGCATGGTGGATCTTAAAAACAAGACTCTTAATAGATTTATTTTTTCTCCCAAGAATGTTATAGATGGTCTCTGGTACTGCATTTCTAATGATGATACAAGTAGTCTTGTAGTCTTTAGATCTTGTTTCTTGAAAACTTGTTGTATTGAAACAAATGGACAGTGAAAACACATTCAAAATAGTAATGAATATCTGATTTTGGAAAGATTGCTGTAAAAAGATATAATATGAAAACAACAAATTGGGATTAAAACAAATCTGTGCACCAGGCACATAAATATTCCTGTCATTTTAAGAAAAAATATATTGCATACTTCATAAATAGAATTAGTTCTGAATAATTGACTTGGTTAAAGACTGCCTTTTGCTGAATATTTTAACTTCTGAAGGAATGTCAAGTCAGAATGATGGATTAGCTGAACATTTCTAATTAGTTTTGTTTATAGAATGCCTGATGTGGAACCATCAGCTCATATTGTTGCATTGACACAATCTGTACTTCCTGGGAGATCCTAAACATTCCTCCTGGAGCCCAGTGGATCACTTCACTTTACTCCCACGTATTGTCTTATGCTTTAGTTATCTCATGAAAATGTGTACCAGTCTTCTGTTATCTACAATTTTGTACAATAACATCAGTTTGCTTCTCTTAACAGTTTCTGTAACCACAAGTCTGTGCATAATGCAGTTAAAGGCATTGTGCAGTGTATAACATATTTAGAAACATGTTGCTGCTCTCAGGGTTTTGCTTAAAGTTCCTATTGAGTTCTCATTCTGTTTTTGCCAATTCATGCAGGCAGCTACACTTTTCACCAAATCAATAAATGTCTATTAAGGAAACATTACTGTGTGAATGAAATACTGAATCCTATTTTTAGTTAATTTATGGACTGTGAAACCAACAAATTACTCTTCTCTATTGTCCTTCATTGTAAAAGAAATGTAGTTTAATAGGCCAATATTGTATAGTGTTTCTAGAGAAGAAAAGACCACAAAACTAGCATTGGTCATTTGCAATGTTACCTATACTTTAGGTTATATAAAATAGAAACAATAATGTAGGAATAGAATTTCATGAAACTTAGCAGAACTATAGACTTATTAATGCAGTACATTTTGGATTTAATAGTACACATTGCAGCCATGATGTAGTGGAGAGGCTTGTGTGCTGCCAATGACCTCGAGCATAGGTGACTGGTAGTGCACGGGGATGCACGTGCCCCCCTGACGGGGTCAGTGCCCCCCCTGATGGCCAACACTGATGCTGTTGGTAGGGTTGGCAGCCTCTGCGGGTGTCCCCCCAGATTCAGGAGGCACCAGTCATGAGTGACCTCAAGAGCAGTGCTGTCTGGAGTTTTGTGCTCCTGGTAGGGTCACAGCTGTTGACAAGATTGAGAGTGAGGTTTCCAGACTAGTAACAATCCAAAAATTAAATCCTCAGTGGTGAAGAAGAAATACTTCACAATAGCTGCAAAGGTGGATGAAGGCTGCAAGGGAACAGAAACCTCTGGTTGTTTAAGTTCTCCTTGCTATCCAGTTAAGGTTTTCTTCCCATGAAATGGCATGTGGTTCTGATGTGTAACAGCATCGACATGTTAAAAGAAAACCTACACTGGCATCTTCCTTCGATAGCAAGTCCTATGACAATGGGCAAGTGGCAATGGTGGTAGATGCTAGTGGTTATTGGAAGCCCCTAGTCATGGACCTATGCAGAAGAGATTATTATTATTGTATGATGGTTGTTTTGTACTTGGAACTGAGACAGGCATGTAATTGAGCAGCTGCAATCATGACTGAGCAGGCCTATTTAGGACCTACTCTGTTCACACTGTATGGGCAGAGGGCTTGAAAAGGGGTCCTAAATATTCTGTCTCATTTCACCTGACTGGAAAACCATGTCCAGTGGGATTGCTCTAGCTGCGCTCCAAGTCAAGTTGTGAAGTTTGCCACCTGGAATGTCTGCACCCTGATGATCAACCCTAACAGTGACTGACCAGAGCAAATAATGGCACTAGTGGCCAGAGAACTTGCACAATTTGCCATTGACATTGCTGAGCTTAGTGAGATCAGATTCATAGGAGAGGGGCAGCTCAGAGAGCATGATAGTGACTACACCTTTCTTTGAAAAGGAAAAGCTGAAAAAGACAGCACATCCATGGTCTTGGTTTTGCTATCAGACTTAACTGATTTGGGTCAAACTGGTTTATGCAACTTCTGTCCCAGGCCCCTTTCTGGTTTAACCAGAGGTCCCCCCTGCATCCCAGCATGCTTTTCAGCCCTGGGCTGGGCTGTGCTGTCTGCTCTGGGTGGTCCTGCCCCTTTGCTCTCTAGCCAAAGCAGGGATGGGGGCATGGCCAGACATGGACCTGGCATGGCCCTCTGAGGCAAAGGGAGCAGGGAGGGGTTTTATTCCCCCTACCCCCCTCGCAGCCCTCCTGGGGGACTGCAGCTGCAGTTTGCCTGACTGGGGTGTAGCAGCCTCTGTCAGGCATTCCCCCCTCTTGCCACAGTGGTGGTGGAGGGGGGGCATGGGGAGGGGAGTTTAATTTCTCCCTCTGTCCTCTATCCCCGCACTGGCAGCCAGTTTCAGGCATTTCCTCCCTTCCCCACCATTCCCACTCCAGCAGCGGGGGGGTGGGGGGTGGAGGGGGGGGCGGCATGACCAGAGCCGGCTAGCATAGCCCAGCCATCTGCTGGCCTTGCCCACAGCAGCGGCTAGGGCTGTGGCGCTGAGATGGGCTGGTGTGTGGTTGCTGCTGAGGGTGAACGCAGAGGGGCAAGCCTGGGCTGGGCCCTTCCCAGCAGGCTATGGCTTGGGCTGGGACTGTAGGACCTGTGTGGCAAGATTGTTTTGGTTCCCTGTGCCCAGGCTGGGTGAGGCTATCATGGAGCCGCAGCTGGCTGGGAAGAGCCTGGCAAGGCCAGCCCAGGTAGGTCGTGGGAGCAGGGCCATATCCCAGCCAGCTGTAGCTCTGTGACATCTGGGCCTGGCAGCACAGGCGGTGGCTGGCCAGGCAGTGGGCTGCCTGGGATGGCTCACAGGTGCCGGCGGGCCCAGCGTCCGGCAACTGCTGCCATGCCCCCTGTCCTGTGCAGCACCCGGCAGCTGCTGCTCAAGCTGCGTGCTAGCCAGGGCTGTTGGAGCTGTTCTGCCTCCCTCGCCTCCAGCTGCCACTGCTGCCTCTGCCCCTGCTGTACTGCTCTGGGTGGGTGGGCGGGATGAGCTTGGCGGCTTCTGCCCAGTGCAGGGAGGTCTGGCTCCAGCTCCACTGCCTTCCACCCACTTTGCCTGCACAATGAGCAGCCCCCTTGGGCAGATGGAGTTGGGTGAAAGGCAGCTGAAAGCTGGATCTTCATGAGCTGCACTCAAGCTTCTCTTTCTCCTCCCCTCCCCCTCCCACCGCCCTGCGCAGAACAGAAAGAGGAAGAGCTGCTGAAGGCGAGGGGAAGCTGTGTACTGGCTGGGCCTGGCAAAACTGTTCTGCTTCCTTCACTTCCAGCTGTGGTTCCTGCTTCTGCTGCACAGCAGTGCTGCTCTGGGTGGGTGGAAGCTTGAGCCCAGCAGCTTCTGCCCAGTATGTGGACCTCCGGCTCCAGCTTTTGGACACCTTCCACCCACTCTGCCAACCCACAGGAGCTGCTCATTGTGTTGGGCAGAGCAGGTGCAAGGTGTTGGGGAGCTGGAGCTGGAGCTCTATGCTCTGTGCAGAAGCTGCTGGGCTCAGGGTTCCCACCTGTCCACCCAGAGCAGTGCAGAAGGGGTAGCAGCAGCTAGAGATGAGGGAGGCAGAACAGCCCCGGTGGCCCGGGCCAGTACATACCTTGTGGAATGGCTGTAGCTGCCGGGTGCTGCATAGGACAGGGGGCGTAGCCAGGGCTGTCCCTAGGGGGGGAGAATCGGGGCGACTGCCTGTGGCCCTGTGGATCAGTGGCAGCGTGGAGCTGGGCACAGTGGTGGCTCCGCATCCAGTTGCTTGCTATCTACCCTTCCCCTGCCGCTGATGCTGCCACCCCTGCAGCAAGCAGGGGGAAAGCCGTGCAGACCCTAGCTGGGGTCCCTGTGCCCGTGCCTCATAGAAGAGATAGTAGCTTAATCCCTCCTGCCTTCCTTCACCTGAGGCACTGCCCAACCTGATGTCTGGCCTTGGGGACAAGCCTGACAAGGGCTGCTTCCCTCATCCCCCTCTAGGCACACCCTGGCTGGGGTCCCTATGGGCCTGGATGGGGGTTTAAACCCCTCCCCAATCATAATTGGCCACCTGCTGGGGGCCTGGCCATGCCTCCCAGGACAGGTTCCCTCCAGCCTTGTGGCTGCTGAGGCAGGGAAGGAAGGGCTGCTTTAGCTCCCTCCCCAGCTTTTAGCTTGAGCCACTGCAGGCATGTGCCTGCATTTCCGGAATCAAAAGTTAATGTCTGTTCACTTGCAAATCAATTCAATCTACACAGGTTAGACTAATCTGCAAAGATTGAATCAATTCAGGCTCAGGCTTTTTGAATGTCTGTCCCTAGCCATGGTGTTTTATTATATGTCAAGTAAGGCAGCTAATTCTAGTTACTCATTTTCCTTGTCAAATACTTGGTTTTAGTTTCTTTATTTTTTAACTGCAATCTTCTATGTTTATTTTGATCAAATACTACTGTTTTTAATAGCTACAATTTAAAATTAAGAAGTCCTGGAATCATTTTATCTGAGTGTGCTCACAAAACATGATGCAAAATGAATTCGTTTTCATATTCCTAATATTGTATTTCCACCACTTGTAACCTGGTATTTGAATTGGGCATCACAGTAACGGAGTTAGATTTGGTGGATGTATCTTGTAATAGGCATGCCCCAATTTCAGTCCTGATGGAACCATCTTGATGTTCCAAGCTTAGGTTGAGGGGAATCATGAGCTTTTAGGTATTGTACTGGGAGAAGAGAGGAGGGTATGTTGAATCAGACCAGTTTGGCATTTACTCTTTTATTTTATTTCATTTTTTTTTTTTTTAAAGGATTGCATGCTGTCATTACATCTTTGTAGGGCAAGGGGCAGTGCTTTGCACTGTACTATATATTTCATGAAATCTTGCGTAGCTAAGTCATTTGGGTTCTTGGTAGCTTAATGAATTCTTGGTTTTTTTCACTATGATGATGTTTTTGTTACTTTGCATTCCAAACAACTAAATCCCATTAGCTGTCCACTGAGTGAAAATGGGCGCTGCTGACAGTAGTGACGTGGCCAAATTTAAAATGGTTTCAGGTTAATTTTAAGCAGTTATAGCATACTATCATTTTTGAGATTCAGACTTCATGCTAAACCTGCAAGTTTGAGCTACTACTGATTGGTAAAGGTAATCAGAGGAGCCCTGGGGATGTGGAAAATATTGCCTTGTTGGGGGTGAGTAATGGAAAGGGTATGATTTGTTTCTTAAGGAGAAGTCAGTATTATCATCAGTCTTCCTTAACATACAGGGAGAGGTTACAGCGTGAGGAGAGATGGCCTGTAATGTATTTAGCAGTCTGAAACCAAGTTTCTTTCCTGGTTTTTGTATACTGTTATAAACTGCAATGCCCTTTATATGAAGCTTCATCTTAAAATGGCTTGGAAAGCTGAGCTCATGCAAAATGAAAGGAACTGGCTACATCTGCACTTTGTAACTGACATTAGCTTCCACAAAGTTTTGGTGGAATTAAGCGTTGGAATTAATTTGTAAACCTATAAATGGTTTGAAATATGGTACCTGAGAGTTTGCCTGTCCTTCCTATGAGAGGACCCAGTGAAACATTAATCAACAGAGTGGTTCAAGTTGGTGCATCCTTGTTTTGAAAAAGAGGGAGACACCGGCAAAGTGAATTATGAAATGCTCTGTTTTGAACTTTGCTTATTTTGCTTCATTGCCAGAATCTGGATTTAAGTTTCTCTTCATGCTCTAAACCACATCATTTTCTTTTGCTTATGAGGAGTGAATAAGTTGAGGATTTGAATGGCCTGAGCTTTTTCCTCATCTTATTAGCTGGTAGATATTTTTAAGTCAAGATGGAAGAGCAGTCCTTTATACTGTGTTTTATATTGAGTATTTTAATTTACATGATGGGGGCTTCTAATACAAGATGGACATTTGAGGAGATTTTTCTATAATAGAATTTAGATTAGACATTCTTAGTAAATTAAAATATTTCCCCCCTCCTGTGGCCAGTTCTGTACCAATGTAATGTAACATGTTATTGACCTGTAACAGCCCATCCAAGTTCCAGTTTCTTGTGCAGAATGTATCTGTTTTATGCCAACCTAATAGAGTCTTTGTGTGGTTAAAATATGGAAAGAAAGCATTTGTATGAGTTATGAAGAAGCGTTGTTCCACCCAAAGACTTTTATTGTGCCTATTTAAAGCATATTACAAAAGGACTCCTTTTGGGGCTATTATTTTTCTGAGAACAGAGGTCCTATGGTCTGATTAGCTTCCTATTCAGGAAGTATAGTAACCTTTGGAAGCAGTTATTGGTCATAACTTGTTTGTGCATCTAAAAGAAGGAATATTCAAGGTAAGGTGGAATTATGAAAAGCAGTGACATTCAAATGTTTTTCCAAGTATGAAAACTTTTACAACTGGTCTTCAAAACACATTTAATTTTATTTTAGAACATCTAATTTGATGTGGATGATCAAAGTTTTATAAAGTTAAAAGAAAATAAACCTGTTGGATTTTCCCCTATTGTTGAAAATCAAAGCAACTGTAACACAGAATGAAAGAAGTAGTTGCTAAAGGAACATTTGTACATGTTCCTTAAATTCAAGACATGGCCCACTGTACCACCGACGGCTTCAGAACACTGAATGATGCTTTGTATTGTAACTAAACAAAGTTCAGAACTAATGCTCTTTCTACAGTCTTCTTGACCATCTGTCATTCTCGCAGGTGACTATGTTCCTCTTGAAATGTTGTTCGGGGGCTGTTATAAGTCTGTCTTCTCCTACTTCTCCTCCTATATTTTCTCCCTTAGCTATTTCCTTCTTTGTGTTCAACCCAACTCCATTTTCTGTGAAAGTTCTGCAACATCTATTCTTGGTTATCATCTCTTTTCCCTTTACGTTTCATGTGCAAACACAAGTTCAGCTACCAACTTTAAGTCGATGATCCCAGATCTGTCTGTTTTGGAAATCTATCTTCTGTCCCAACTAAAATCTTACCCTGTTTCTCTGATATCTCTTTATGGATATCTAACCATTAATTTAGGTTATTCTAGGCCAAAACAGAGTTCTTAATGCCCTTCCTACTCCAGACTCCTCTCCTCACCATTTTTCTTGATCACTGTGTACAGTACCACTGTCCTGCCTGTTACTTTTGATTCATAGTCCGGATGTTGTCTTTTATTTAAATTCCCATGTCCTGTCATACAGGTTCTTTCTTTGCATAACGTCTCAAATATTATACGGCCTCTTCTATCTATCCAAACAGTGAAAACTCTTTATTTAGCTTGCCATCATCTCATATCTTTAACTGCAATATCCTTTTCCTATGTTAGGAAACTCTGACACAGCGCTCTTTCAAATATCCAGTCGCTAACATCACTGTTTCTTGTCTGCCTCTCTCTACAGGCTCTGCCTTCTCAATCACAAACTTAAGCCCTTTATCTTCATTTTCAAAGACCTTCACATCCTATTCTTGTCCTGTCATCTATCCACCACTTGAATGTCAACTTATGCCTCCATGTCTGTATCTATCTCTTGTCTTATCCTTCGACTATAAGCTCTTCAGAGCTCCTCAGTTTTTAGTTCTGTTTTCACAGAGCACTTGGCACAAAGGTGTCCTGGCCTGTGATCCACAACTAGCACGTTTTGGCTTCATACTTATGATGAAATAGTTCAAGGGTGTCAAACATCTGGCCTCCAGGGTCCTTGTGGGCCAGGAAATTTGAGGGTGGGACTTTTGGGAAGTTTGCAGAATCTGGGGCTACAGGGTCCTGTTGGAACTGGCTGTTGCCGCAGGGAATGAGCAAGGGCTGTGCTAACAGCTGTGTTTTATCCTGCTGCCCCCACTGTGGCAAAGTGACTCCTGCTGATGCTTGCCTTGCTGCAGCCACTGTTTGTCCCGTGTATCCGGTCCTCAAAGAGCCCTTTAGTTTAGACTCAGCCTGGGATATGGGGTGAGTTGACACTTGATATAGCTCCTGAGAGGATTAAGGCATATACTGAACTGAGATTATGACCATGATGCCCCGCCCCCTCCACACATGTTACAGGTATTATGCAATTACTTTGAGACCAGCTACACGTGCAAAGTAGCTCCTACAGATTAAAAAGCTCCAACTAGCCATAAAGTTAGACCTCAAAAATGTGTGCTAACGTTATAGCTGGTTGCTATTTACCTTTAATTTGCACATGTAGCAGGGTCTCCCCTGCTGCTCAGTGCCCTGTCAGCTGATGGAGGTCCCATTCACAGTGGTGCATCATGCCCAATGAAAAACCCCTGAGCCCTAGAGATTGTAGCACCTATGACCCCCAGGGGCTGAGGTTTTCATGCACCCCTGAGCCCTAGGGAAACCTCTAGACCGTGGAGAACCACAGCTGCCATGATCCCTAGGGCTTGGGGGGGTATGAAACCCCTGAATCCTGGGGACAGCAGCTGCGATTCCTAGGGCTCCGGCGTGTGGGAAACCCCTGGGTCTCAAGGATCGCTGGAGGATCAATTACCCTACTCTGGGAGCGTGGGGAAACCACTAAGGCTGGAGGATCACCATGATCCTTTGGCCCTGGGGTATTTTCCCACATCTCTGGGGCAGGGTGATCACCTCTACTACAGTTCCTTCCCGGGGTTTTCCTGAACCCCCAGGGTGGAGGCATCGCTGCACCGGGGAGCATCTGGTTCTGGGGTTCATGGGGTTCTCCTGCGGCCGGGAGCCTATCCTCTGGGGCTCCCAGCCACAGGAGCCTGCCTGCTTCTTTGCCTGTGTCAGGGGAGTCTGGGATCAGGCTCGCTGGACACCAGCAATAAGGCATGATGGGATCTAATGAGCGATCTCACAGTTGTGCCTCCTGTTATGCACGTTTGGCATGGGGGGAGGTGCAATTGTATGAATTGCAGATTAGATCCCTTCTCACCTTTACCTGCTCATGTAAAAGGGGCCTACATTGTTGCAACATAAGCTTTCTTTTTCAAGTTAAGTACTTCAGGGTAGGGACTCCTGCCTCCATTGGTTACAGTGCTGAGCATAATGAGGCCTCATGACTGACCTGGGACTTTGTCAACTACTGCAATACAAATAATAAATGTTGGATTAGAACCATTGCATAGCTCTTTACACTTCATTGGAGCTATGTGTCAGTTTACACCAGATGCAGGTTTAGTTTGGTACTTTTATTTCTGTCTCATAAGGCAGTACTTATTGCCTGGATTTTACTGAGTGGAAGTTGTATTATGAGTTATAGCACTCACTTCTGTTCTTAACTTTATCTGCTGAAAAGATGCCTTTTGTAAATATATATGTATTACAGGTAAAAATAAAATATAATCCATGTTTTAAGTAAATATTTTGATGTCTACAGTTGTATTAAAATTTAAAGGCACCTTCCAGAGTAATGATCTTAAATGATTACCTGTGACCCTTGCCATTTTAATGTTTTTAATACCTTCGGTTTGTTGCATTCATATTTTTAATTCTTACAGTGGTTGCATAATTAAAATATTTTTATAAACTTAGAAGAGTTGGTAAAAAGTCTAATATTTTCATTTTGTATTTTTCTCAGGTATATGATGTTGATTGATGGCAAGAATGAAGTTTATATGATTGATAGAGATAACTCAGTGTTTCATGTATCAAACCTGGAGTTTCCATTTCGTAAAGATCTTCGTACACACTTAACAAATACTCTTTTGGATGGGGTAAGTTGGTCAAATGTTTAAATTATTGCAGTATGTATGTAATTCCTCTTTTTAGTAACACAGTCAGACTTTTGGGCCTGGAACTGGCGAATGCAAGGGTTACAGGATTATAGTTTTTTTTAGTGCCTGGTAAGGTATGCTTACTGCACTGATACGTAAACAGTTGTTATTTGGACTGCTTATCAAACTGCAATGATGATTGCATTGGGCGAGGAGTGGTTCACTTTCTTTCAGATTGAAATCAAGGTGTTGAGATGGTAACCCCTGGAAAAAATGTGAGGAGGAAAGTGTAACAGAATAAACCATCAAATATTTGCACTTGCTACCTTGTCATTGTGATGTGGTTAATGTTGCAGGTGATTTCAGTTAACTTGTATATTTTCATGATTTGTCACCCTTCTTGTTGAAAGGGTCTGTTGTTCTGTACACTTGCGTTGTTTTGCCAAATCTAATAATTGCATCGTGCCTTATACGCTGTTTACCGTCTGTGTTTAAAGTTTCTCTCTTATACTAAAGTATTCTGCCTATTAAGTTGGTGTAAACGTACCTATGAATAGCACTTGTTTTGACTGCATCTGGAAACTAATTTATAAAATAATGCACCTGTATTGGTATATAATAATTCAGCCCAGCCTAAACAGGCTTTGTGTTGACCTTTGGTGTGAATCCTAGCATGTGGGCTAAGCAAACACAACTCTGGTGTTGGAATCCTCTCAAGGGGAAGGGTGTTATGGTAATGACATTGCTGTTCGCTTCCTTTGATTGACTGGGGGACTAGCATGTTGTCTTGTCAAGAAGTCTGATTGGTTTGCTTTTATAGCATGTGCCCATTGCTTTCCTTCTTAGTAATTGTGGGAAGTATCCTGCTGTTGTCGCTGCCATTTCTTCTGCTTCTGGAGCTTATGAGTGCTCTTCACACTTGTGCTAGTGAATGTGCTAGAGCACCTAAAACAAATCCCAAAGCTGTGATGTTGTGAAAGGGAATTGTTGCAAGGGGATCTTTGCTCTTTGAGGAGCTGTTTTCCAGGTTTGGAGAGATGAGCAGCAGTAGAAGACTTAGAAACTGGTCATGGCAGAAACATCACAGAAAAATAGGGCTGGCAGGGACTCCAGGAGGTCATTTAGTCCTGCACCCTGCTCATCCCAGACAAATGCTTGTTGAAGACACACAAAATAAAAGGACAGACGTATCATTCCAGCCATACCTAAAACATCAAAAGCCTAGGGATATTTCTAGGATACTATTAAAAGGGTCCGTTATAATTACTGTTTTTGGATAATATGCAGTTGCTTTTTTTTGTGGATTTCACAATAGCTGATTGCTAGGGGCTACTGACATGTGCTTGTGTAGAGTCATGGTGGAAAGGGCATTCTGTGGATTGAGATAAATATGAGGGTTTGGGATTGGTGGCTGTTATGGTCTTGACTTGGAGCAGCAGATTAGGGAATTTAGAAGCTCTTGTGTTTCTAGTAAATTAAAAAAGAGTTTAAGGTGGTTTTGTTCTTGACAATGTGTAAACTTGGAAGAACTCTCAGCTGCTGCCTGTTTCAGGTTCTACATATTTAAGGATATGCTAAACAGGATCGTTATGCAATTTGTAAAACTTTGATCACTGTAATGCACTTTAATAGCTTAAAGTGTTATCAAATTATTCATTAGCTGGTTGGGGAAGCTTCTCAACCAGTCATTGCTAGTTTGGGGTTCTGTGTGTTATGCCAGGACAGAACTTTACAAGTTCTGTAATAGCCAGTGCTTTATAATATAACAAAATGGCTTGCCTTATTGGTATGAAAATATTCATAAGACAGGGTCCTTTTCCATTTTTTTCATTAAGTAGAAAAGCAAAAGGGAATGAAATTAGAATGTCTTGGTTGGTTAAAAAAACCATGAAATAAATTTAAAACTTTTCGTGGCATAACTCCTTTTTCCCAATTCAAATTTCTAAATGAATTTAAGTACAGTCAATTAAAAGTAATGAAAACTGCTGCTGGAACTTGATGTATGTTCAGATAAATTTATTTTTCAATATCTGGAATTTGTTTTATATTTGAACTTCTCAGTAGTTCTGTCTAGTAGCTGGTTTGGATGTTTGTACTGATGAGATGTTGATGAATTTGTTTCTATTAGTGTCCTTTACGCTGGAAATGCATACAATTGATATTTTTTTAAACCCATTGGGTGAAATGGCTTTTTTCAGTAACAGATTGCTAATTACTGCTGGAGGACTTTTGAAATTAATTCCTTAATTATAAAATTAAGTAGTTGCTTGTCTTCAAGTAGACCTTGTACTTCAGAACAATGGAGGGATAGAAAGAAGTAGCCCAAGTGGATATATATAATGACTTGTAACAGCCTGTAGCAGTCTACTGTTTTCATCAAACTTTATTAGTGGCATATTTACCATGACATAGCAGTCAGCAGTTTGCATTATTGCAGTTAATTGCTGTAAGAACATAATGTTAAACTGTGGGAGCACTACTTTATAATTTTGCTTGTATAAATAGGAACATTTTTCTATGAATGTATTGACAGTTTTAGCAACTTTGGACAGAATTGGATCTGTTGTTTGTAAGTATTTATATTTGAGTTTCCCATAACAGTTCACTTCAGGTCGAAATTTGCTTGCATGGTCATACATATTGAGTGGTCAGGTGAGTGAGTGGGGAAGATCTCCTGAGACCCTACTTTACTAGTCTCTTTTAGCAATTGCGATTATTTTGGCAGAAGATAACTTAAAGGCAGTTTTCTGCAAAGTTCCTCAAAACATTGCCCAGAGGCATTGTTTAAGTACAGCGTGAGGTATTTCTTCAGAATCCAGTTGGGCTGGCTGTGGTGTTAGCCCCAGAAGTAAAAGACTTTTTTGAGGGGAGAGCGGGGATTAAGGCTAATTTTAGCAGTCCTACATGCACAAAATTAGGTGCTCTCAGGAATTTTCTTGGCATCCTGTTGACTTGAGCATTGGAATAGTAGAGTAGTTGATGTGGTGGGCACCCTCGGGCTCACAATCTTTCTTTTGCTGGTTTGATCTGTCTAATATTTGTTTGAACAAGGCTTTTTTGCATTTATTGTAAATATAAAGCATACAAACTTATTAAAATTGTATCCAGGTAGTGAGGTGTGCTCTAATTTTGTTATAACTGCCAGGATATTTCTTTCATGTGACAAACTAATTGTCGGCCATCTATGTTTTTTTGAGCAATACATCTGGTATTCAAACCTGTTTACAAGTTTGACAGAACGTCCAATAGAATTCAACCTTTTGATGGTTTCCATAGTAACTTAAGTGTAAAAGACAACAAAGATGCACACTGGTTTTCTCACAGCATTTAAATTGTCAAATTGAATCTCTTAAAAATGAGCAACGCTGTTATTAGGTATAAGTGTTGGTTTATTTCAACCTTCAGAGAAGCAATATGAATTTTTTTTTTACTTAACAAAGTTAGCTGTGTACAGACATAACAAGTAAAATAAAATGGGAACATGCCCATGCCTGATGATGGCACTGCCCTGGCCCTGGCCAGCATGCACAGCTTCCTAGTGGAGCTGCTCCCATTGCTGCCTAGATACTGCTTAGCTTTTCCCACCTCCAGTGGCTTGTTGTCTTCCTCCTGCCCCTGCTGCACTGCTCCAAGTTGCCTTCCAGCCACTTGGCCACATGCAGGTGGCTGCTCATTGCACTGGGTAGGCAGAGTGGTGGAAGGCACCCAGGAGCTGGAGCCCTGCATGCTGGGGCAGGATCCACCTGGCTGTAGTTTCCCCTCTGCTTGGTAGGGTGTGTGATGCCTGGCACATGTCTCTATGGCTTCTGCGGCTGCCTCCCTGTGTTACCTGCTGCTTGGAGCAGCACAGCATGAGGAGGAAGAGCCACTACAAGGAAGGGGGAGCTGGAGCAGCCCTGCCAGGAGCTGTGTGCCAACGCCGGGATGGTGCTGTTTGAGGGCATGGGGCAAGTGCAGGCAGGAGTACAAGATGGGCTGCCCTGGCAGGAGCAGGTGGGGTTTGGCCCCATGCAGAACACGGGGAGGGTGCAGCTGCAGGCCACATACAATCAATGGGTGGGCTTAATCTAGCCTGCAGGCTGTATTTTGCCCACCCCTGGACTAGGAAGATACTCTTGCTATAAAAT
The DNA here is from genome assembly GCF_030867095.1 of Alligator mississippiensis. Lineage (NCBI taxonomy): Eukaryota > Metazoa > Chordata > Crocodylia > Alligatoridae > Alligator > Alligator mississippiensis. The sequence goes on along the minus strand of NC_081824.1, from coordinate 76,456,174 downwards.
ATGAGTTACCATGCTTCTATTCCAAGTGTATAAGAGAATTTATCCTGTTATGGAGGAATGATAAGTGAAAGTGGAAAGTAAACTGGATGAAGTTGATTTTTTAATTTGGTGGCTTTTAAATTCCTTCTTCCTTTTCCTGTCAGAATAGCTCGATGTGCTTTTGGATAGAAAGTACTTTTCAATTCATTACTGTTTAGCACATTTCATTTCAATTAATGTTTGAACAACTTGTTGAATCTTGCAGTACCAGGTATTAGCTTAAAAGGGGAAAGATTAGACTAGAAAATATTGAAAACAATTGTCCTTTGTTTCTACCCTACGGAAATTTCATAAATCATGGGATATAACCTAGTAAATAAGTTGTCACGTTCTTTATTTCAAAGCTTAATATAGTTCAGAGATCAGTTAGCTTTTGTGCATATTTATACTTCTAGTATGAGAGTGTACCTGTGTTTTTCCCACTTGCATAAGGCGCCGTGTATCGATTCAGTAAAACTGATTGGACCGTAATTTAATCATTACTCATTGAAGTGAAGCTGAACAAAATTTGTTCAGTATTTACTAATTGCTGGTGATCAGCTTGTTGCTAGTTAGTTTGACCTTTGATAGTCATTCTTAGATGATGCAATTATGTGAAAGTAAGTCCTTAAAAGGAAAAAAAACCCAGTATTTTCTTGTGTAGTTATACAGATATGCTGGATGTTAGGTTGCAAACCGCTCAAGAATTGTGTGAGACTCCTGAGCAAGTTTTAGGAATTGTAAACAAACTGTGAGGTAAGTGTTCTCATTTAAAGATGTGACAGCAGACGTATAGAGAGCTCAAAGATGACCATCGTCAAACATAGGTGTATGAAGTTAGTTCTCTAAGTAAGAATGGGCTGATTCTTCACACACTGAGTATTTTGGGATTTTAGTCTTAATTTGGCTTTACATTTGAAAGTTTTAGGGGGTGGAAAATCATACCAAGGGTCGGCATCAGAACTAGGATTATTCCCTTTTTCTGTCCACTGCTTGATCCACACACTGGACTTTTACTCATGTGACCTGAGCCAGGGCTCATAAAAGTTTAGCTACAAGCAGCCAATTGGTGGTGAACTTGCAACAGAGCTGTTGATGTCAGTTGTAGTTTGGCTGGCAGTCCCTCTTCTAGATGGGATATGGAACGATGTTCTAAACATCAAGAGGTCATCTGTTTGTTTGATTCCCAAAGTCTACCTCTCAGTCTGAGAGCTTTTTCTACTTGAATTTAGCAAATTGAGACCTGTTTTTCTTTGATATTTGAACTGTCCTGAGATTCAACTTCTTTTCTAAATTAGTGTTTCTCACCCAAAAGTCATGACCCAAAAGTGGGTTGCAAGAACATTGTAAAGGGTCACAAGAAGGTCCCAGGGAATCATGTGGTTTTCCCAGGCAGGCTGCAACACTGGCAGCCTGCATGGAGCCAGCATGCAGCTGGGTGCATGGCAAGCAGGCATTGTAAGAGCAGCCCCAGGAGCCAGAGAGGAAGGGAGGGAGGGAGGGGGCAGAATGCAGCAGCCAGAGGGGAAGGGGGAGGGAGACCGTGTGGTGGGGAGGGAGTTGGCAGCAAACTGATAAGTATGCTAGTGGGTCCTGGTGTGAAAAAGATTGAGAACCACTGTTCTAAATGATAGGCATCAAGTTTGGCATGAGGATGCAAAGCTGCAGGCCACTCTGCAGTTGCTAGGGCTGTGCGCAGATTCTGTCTCTGATTCAATTCAACGGAGATTCGGCCCGATTTGGTGACCAAATCTCCAAATCCGTATCGAATCAGGAGACCCTTTAATCTCTCTGAATTGAATTGGCGAGATTCGGAAAGATTTGACGATTTGGACACAGATGCAGCTTTAAATGTTTTTTCTACATGCTTCAAGGTACCAGATGGCTTGTCAATGCTGAGATGGTGGGATGGATGGAGCACTGCACAGGAGTGTGGTGGGCTCCCCAGAGCACTTGGCAGCAGACCCAGAAGTGGACTGGAAGCACTTCCGGTCAACTTCCTGGTTTGTCACTGAGCATGCGGGGGGGTCCACCCCCTCTGCGCACCTGTGGGATGCTCCATCTGCCCCACCATCGCAGCATTCATGAACCATGCCTGGTACCTTGAGGTATGTAGAAAAAAACACTTAAAACTGTGTCTGTGGTTGAATCGCTGATTCTCCGAATCGGCATCGAATCTTCATATTCCGATTTGGACAAATCAGATTGGGGACAGTGATCTGAATCAACTAATAAAATCACTGTCCCCGATTTGGGCCAAATATGAATCAGATACAGCCCGTTTCGCGCACCCTTAGCAGTTACCTCTCCACCTTGCCTTTTGGAAACTGGTTTTAGTCTTTTGTAAATTTGTTATATTCTGTCATATCCAACAAGCAGATTCACATCTTCCTTGAAGCAGGCCTTCTTCACTCAAACCTCTTTTCTTCTTTGATACTGAAGTTCATCAGTGATTTTGTATACCTCAAATTGGTCTTTCACTCATCTCCATCTACCTAAAAGCATTTCCAGCTTGTTACCCTGTTCTTGTGTACAGCATGCCCCCAAATAAAACATGCATCTTGTTTTTGGAAGGAAGAATATAGAAAAAGATTTTTCCAGTCATGGCCAAATGTGTAATGTAGAATAAGTCCCCTTGGAAATATAAGTGTGTCCAAGAAGTGAGGTATCTCAGGAGACAGTCTGGGTAAGGTAGCAGGCAGCAGGAACCTTCTGGTGGGGCAGGAACTTCCTGTTGCCTCAGCAGGATGGTTTCCTGGGACACCACATTTCCTGGACACTTTATGTTCCCAGGAGGACTTACATACGCGGTTAGGTCCCAGACCCTTGCGAGGGCAGTAGCAGGGCCGTTGGTTCTTTAAATAGTTCTTCATATAAGTTCCTGTAAATAAAGTTCCTCTTGTTCAATATGAGATGGAGATGGATACTACCAGCAGCTCACTTGCTGCTTCAGGCACAAGTTAAGGTACTCAGCTGTGACATGGTTAACACAGGACTCTGCTTCTTCAGTTTGCTCAGCCAAACACAAGTGGCCGCCATTTGGACAGCGGTCTGATGTACAAAGTGCCTCCAGGTGTATTTCCTTTCCAGTAAAGAAAACAGTTTTCCTGCTTAAGGCATGCATCCCAGTTTTGGGGAGCTGAGTTCTGGGGAAAAACATATGTTGTGTGTTCAGGAAAATATGGTCTATCAACACAATAGAACGATCTACACTATCACCCGTCTGTTTCTGGCTTTATCTGAGCATTTAAAAGATTAAGCTATTTCAAAATATGTAAAAGGATAACACACACTTTGCCCTGTGTGCTCTTACACTGTGGCATACAGTGCGTATGCCCCAGCAGACATTGTTTTGGTGCACATGTGGTATGTGCATGCTTGTAGTGGGATCCACATTGACAGCAACATCCTGAAGAACTCCTGGTTACTGTAAGCCAGGGGTTGGCAATGCATGACTTGTGGAGCCATTGGATCCAACTTGTGAATTGAGGACTTTGGGAGCACTTGGGGACAGGGGGCTTTGACCGTGCTGCGCCTCAGCTGGGTAGCAGAAGGGGCTGGGTCCTAGTGCTGACCTGCCTTTGACCATAGCTGGGTCGTTCTGGCCTGCCACTGGAATGCATTGCTGACTCCTACTGTGGGGTAAATAACTGTTTTATACTGAAAAATAGAAGCCAAACTTCTTTATAGTTTTAGATTCTGCTGCATAAAGGCAGTTTATAGCCCCTGGCTTTTGTGAGCCCACAGTCTGGTTCTGTATTTAGCATGTATTTCTAGCTGTCTTGGTTTTTGATATAGTAGCAATGTAATGTGATAGTGAAATTAAAGGGGCAGATGAAGTTGGTTAAAAGGAGGCTAAAAAAGGAAGTAAAGGACAGATTAAGGACTTTTTTACGCAGTCAGGACTAGACATAAATACTGCTTACTCCTGCTGGAGTCATGTCCCCATATTGTCAATGAAACTTGGTCTAAAAACCAAGCTTTAAAGCTGCCACTGGTTCTTCATGCCAGCTATGTTACCTTGGCATGGGTCCAGGTGTCAGTTCCTAGCGCTGATTTTTTTGTAATATGCTATGAAATTATGCTCTACAACCCCAGAAGGTTAGCAGAAAAGGAGATTAACTATGTTGCACAACCTTGACAGTTTATATCAAATAAGATAGCCACTGGAGCTTGCTCTCTGGTTAACCTTGAAGCTCACAAAATTAAGGTAGAAGTTAATGACCAAGTGGCAGAGAACACATGCTAGAAAGCAGTGGTGGTCGAGATTCTCTTTCATTGCTCTAAATTTTGCATTGCATGGATTACAGTATTCCATAGATATTTTGTGGTACCTTTGTTTACAATGTTGTGTCAAACTAATATTTTTGTTTCTAAAATTATATTCTGTTTCAGTGATAATCTGAAAAGTTATTTGGTAAAAATGACATTTTAAAGCTATGTGTTTGATCATTATTGACTTTCAGGTTAGATATGATTAGTTTGCAAGTAAAGGGTTTTTTAGCAAACACATACTACACATTCCGCTTGCAATCTGAGAGAGCCTGCACCAAAATCAGAAGTTAATGAACAGTAATAGTTATGCATGATTGAGAAAAGAATGTGTACTATTTTCATGGCTGCATTAATTTAACAGCTAAGAGGGATAAAAAGTAGTAAAAATACATTTAGCAGAAAAGTAAATATATTTTAAATATATACACAGAACAGACTTGTTAACCATTATCGCAGCAATTTGGATAGTTGTTCAGGTGAGTGTGTCAAGCTCATTTTGAAAGTAAGTTAAAAAGATCAATTACACAGGTTTTTGAAATGTTAAAATCTAATAGCATATTAGAAAGTACTGAATATTTCAAACTTCAGACTGCTTTTGTAAACATCTTATTATTTCATTATATCCTATTACAGGGGTTTCAGCCTTTTTGGGTCAGTGTACCCCTGGCAGCCGGTTAAGAAGGCAGGAGTCCCTCAGTGGCCAGATGAGTGCGGGGGGGAGGGGTCCCCCAGCAGCCAGTCGACAAGGGCGGGGGGTTCTCCAGCGGCAGAAATGCCGGCATATCTCCATTTGAAAACCCCTGTCCTATTATATAATCCCTACTTCTGGGTTCACAGCCTTTATGCCCAAAAATAATACATTGCTTTAATCTTTTTTACATGTGTGAAGTTACAGTACTTCTCTGCTTCAGTATAGTCTTTCCAAAGGGTTTATGAACTCACACCCTAAGTTTTTTCTTATAATGAGAGATGAGGAGAGGTATTGTATAGAATATGATTAGGTGCGTTGGCCTGGATGACTGACGTGGAGCTAGTCCATGGTGGCACCTCAAACCAGCCCTATGCACTGCATGCAACCAGAGACGTGGGGCAGAAAATCTTCCAGTGTTTTATTTTTCAGTGTGCTAAAATTAGTGTCAACAGTTTTCAGTGCCTTTGGTTTTTTTTCTTAATTTTAAACAAACAACGCAAGGGAAGTACATGCTATTGTGTATTGTCTTTACATTTTACAAGTATTCCAATAAAAATAATTTCTTTCCACATAAAGCTTTGAACTAGTTTCAATATAACATTTAAACCACATTAAGTGTGCTGTATTTTTAATTTTTTTCCAAAACAAATATTTCAGTTCAAATACTTGTGGCTATTGGGACATAAAATTAACATGGGGGTACTTTTTTATTTTTGCATACTAAATATAAGTCAAATAAACATGCTAAATCAGATCACACTCTATTTAAGGCATTGTAAAATTTTCCAGAGAACTCGTATCTCTGCATACAGCATGCACCTGCCAGCTCCACACAGCATGTGGAGCAAGTTGGATTGATCTAGCATTGATTGCATGTGGCATGTGGGCCCATTCTAAGACCCATAGGCAGCACCTTGCAGGCCCCAGGATAGACCTGGCCTGTGAGCTGTATCTTTGATACCCTGGTATGGAAAGTTAAGTGACAGTGATAAGCAAGTAGGGAGGGTGATAGAATGCAGATACAATAATCCTATCAAGGCAGAGGACAAAAATTCATGAGATGTATATATGAGAGGGTGAGGTCATTTGTAGCGTCGTAGCAGGAGCATGGAAACGGTTTGAATGGAGCAGAGCCAGTCAGATGCTTTGTTAACCAGACTGTTAGAGGAGGTAGTGTACTTGGGAAACGTGAGATGGAGAGACAATTGAGGAGGAGGTGGAGCAGTTAATGAAATGTGTCACTTGAATGGCTTCTCAGGTTTTTTTTTTATAAAAGAAAAAATATTTCTGTGAAACTAATTAATGGCTGAACCCTTGGGCCTTTATTTTATGTAGCTATATTAGTGTGTACCATGCTGAAGCCTCGTTAACTTTTTGATGATGTGACTTCTAAACTGTAGATGTTTATTCAGTTTAGTTAACGTGTTTTGACAGCTAATGTAGGTGAAGTCTTAGAGAAGTAGACCTTTGTTCCTCATGTTTCTTATAGGAGAATAACACCCATTCAGTGACAAGAATTCAGTCAAGAATTCCAGTTCTTTCCCATCTTGTCTTCTCACACACACAACAGTACCACCTCACACTCTTGAGTTGGAACACCACACCTTCTTGAGGAAATAGTATTGGAGTTGCATCTTTTTCCTTGACAGCCTTCCAATGTCTGACTTTTTATGTAGAAATATGACAGGGCTACACTCTATCACTTTATACTGCATTACTTGAGCATCTTGTCAAGATCCATATGGATAGTGTATAAGAAAACTTGCCTCCATGAGAGTGCTATCTTATATGTATAGTAGAAGGGTGTAATAAATGTCACTCTTTCAAGAGAGCACACATGCAAGAAAAACTTTTTTGTAATGGCCCTTCTGCAGGTAAGTATTAAACTCTGTGTTTTTATTACATTGTTGATGTTAAGATGACTGTTTTTCCAAGTCCCTTGTTTTGGGTCAAATGGGATTGGAATTTTAACTTTGCCTAGTTAAATTCTTCAGACCACTGCATTATCATTATTATGCAAGAACTAAGAATTATAAGTATGGTTTACTTTTGAAAAGAGGAAGAAAACAAACGTGTCTTTAAAAAGTTTGATAGCATCTATTACAAGTTCAAGAAAGTAACAGCTGTGAGTTAAGAGATGTCAGTATCATAATTATAAAACATGGATGTATTTTTATTTCTAACGTAATTTCCAGAGCTGTTTTGTATTCCATTTGTTAATTGTTATAATCCATGCATTTGTTATTGTGGGATATACTCAAAATATAATATTGGATATTAAACAGCTGTTAAACTGGAAAAATGAAGAGAACACTGCAGGTTACATGATATCAAGTAAGCGCTCATATTTCATGAGAAGGACCTATCTGTAGCAATGTTAACCTTCTATATAGCCCAGGTTTACAACATGGATTGCTACACATACTCCTTAAAAAAGGCAGCAGTTAGGACTTACATTATTGTGTTACTATGAGAGATGTGATCAAATGATGAGTACCATTACACATGATTTCCAAATAGCGGTATTTTCTGAGGGTGGAAAACGTACTTCTTGGTTGGCTTATAGGGTCAAGGCACAAATGGCACAGGACAGGTATAGGAAGGAAATACACCAGCAGAAGATAAAATAAATGTGGAATATAAAGATAATTATTTGGAATAATGCTTTTTGTCTGGTTTGAGTTTTATTTCCTCTGTATTTTCCCTGAGCCCTTTCTCTACATTTTATGATCTGTATGAGTCTTAGGGTATGGCGCATGTACTTGGAGGTGTTTCAAAAGGCTAATGTTTCAAAAGGGCAGCTGCTGCTATGTGCTAATTATTACTGGTGGATAAGATGTAAACAATACAAATGTAAGTAAAATGCTTCAACTTTTTAACCGTGGATGAAGTACTGTTACAGTTGGAGCAGTTTTGCTACATTTGTATCCTTCATAGCTTGTCCACAAGGACAATTAGGCTCTAACAGCTGCTCGCCTTTTGAAATGTCTCCAAATATATCCATATCCCTAGGTTCTAGGTTGGCGTGAGAGCCTGTTCAGAGTGTTTCCATGTAGCTCAAGCAGAAGTTTTTGGTTCCTCCATGCTTGAAAGACAGTTTTCAGCCAGAAATGATAAATGTAACAAGAGAAATTCTGAAAGAGAGCAGATAACTAAGAGGTTTTGTTTGATGGTTGTTAAGATGGCATCATAAGCTGCTGCTCTGAGTTGATAATGATTTGTTCTGCAGCGTCTATGCAGGGGTTAGGAGAGGGAGAAGCTGAAAAACAGTCAAGAGGAATTGGCAGGAGAAGAGGGGCAGTTTTGACATAAAAGGGGAAGAAGATTTTGTAAAAAGAAAACAAGTTAAAGTGAAGGGGAAAATATGAATGAAGGGAAACTACCACAGGGAAAAACAAGAACTCTGAAGAAAAGTGGAAAAAAAAGCTTGAGAGATGAAAGCAAGATGAAAAAAGAAAGAAAAAATGGACTCCCAATATTAAAAGTTAAAGAACCTAACTTGAGTGAAGACACTGAAAAGAATACAAGGGGGGATAAAAGAGCTAGATGTAAGAAAAAAGTATGAAGAGAACAAAAAAAGGGAGATGGGGAAGGTACAGTGTTTAAATAGGAAGTATCCCAATAAAGTATTGTGCCAGTAGCTGCAAAATTTTCCATATTTTATAGTAAGTTAACAGATCTGTCTGGGTTTTTAAAATATTTTCTCTCTTTTTACATTTTGAATCTTTCTGCAAAAAAAGCATCTTGCTTTTCTTGAGGTGAATTGGGAGAGTTGATTTGCTTAAGATTTATGATTGAAAAATTCTCTTGGTTTTGTGGGTAGTGCATATCCACACAACTTATTGGAATTATTATCTAGTTATAGAAATCTTTCAGAACAAATTTTAACTGGTTATAAAGTATATATTTTAATGTTAGTGATCTGATATAATTGAAGCAGCTTGGTTTTAATGTAGACATTTCTTCAGGAATCAAAAAAAATATTTGAAATCAGCTATGCTGTTTCCCATTTGCCATAGTAGTTAAGTTTTGCTTTTACTGGTATTGGAACACATTACTTGCTAGGTTTGTCTATCTGCCTTAGATACTGTGATCTTCACTGTAGAGAAAATAATAAAATAATCAACCTTAATGAAGATTAAACTAATTTTTGTAGTATTTTTACTTTCAAAGTATTGTACAAATGTTTAAAAAAAAAAAATTAAATTCTCCTTGTCAGGGCAAATTGGTTATTATACAGTAGCTTCAGAAAAAAAACCCAAAAAAAACCAAGCACAGTGAAACATTTCGCTATAATAAACCATCATGCCCCTCTTCTACAAAGAAAGGATAACTAGAAAAGACAGTCAAGTAAAGCATTTCTAAGAAGTGGGGAAGAAGAAAAGAAAAACAGCATATTACTTACTTTATGAACAATGTATGTTTGATTTTGACCATTATATAATTAATTTCAAATGGTAATTGGACTGACGACCAAAAGAAATTTGTATAAAAAGGTTTGAGAAGCATAAATGGAAATTTAAAGATGTGGATTGTTTCTTGTGGCGTGAACACTCCAGAGTACTTCCTTTGAAGGAACTTTACTGGTTAGTCAAAATTGTGTAATAAAGAAGTAATGTCTTGGTTCCACGCTGTTTGATGTCTGTGTTAATATTTCTGTAACAGTTTTTTCTGTGTTAAGGCCTCTGAACTTAGTAAACTAAGCAAAGGACTTGATGTTACTTTTTAATTCATAGCTACTGTACTTACATTACTGGCAAAATTTTCAGATGTCAGACTGCCTTAAGATTAAAATTTCTATTGAAAGTATTTTTTTTTTAATTTCTATACCACATACCAGAAATTGGGTAACTTTCAAATCTGTGATATATTGAAGCCCAATTCCAACTCAGGGTAGAGTTCCTTAATATAGGTTCTTCTTTTTCTTTTTTTCTTGAAAACTTTTATAAGGATCAATTCTGACAAGAATAGTATTTTTATAGCATTTAAACTCTACTTCCAAATATATATTTGCATAGAACTTGCTCTGTAACAGGGTAATCCAATATTGTATAATTCTATAGGGACGTAATACACAACTATTTTGGCAGCATTTTATAACTTTCAAGAATTGCTAAAATAAGCATTAACAGATTTGTTGCTTTTTTTTTTTTTTTTAAGGAAATGATCATTGACAAAGTGAATGGCCAAGTTGTCCCTCGTTACCTGATATATGACATTATTAAATTCAATGTAAGTACCTTTTGATAATTATTACTTTTCATTAGTATTGACTATATTATCTGTACAAGTATAACTAAGAGATTAAAAAAAAAACTTGAATAGCCAGTCTGGCCATTGGCAGTATATACAAGAATCAAGACTGAAAGCAGTTTCAGAGTAACACTACTTGCATGCTTGGTAAAAAGTTGTCTTTTTCAAAGAACACTCAAGAGGAAACTGATGTTTGAAAATACCTCCAAATACTGTCAAAGTACTGTTTCCTACAGCAGTTTTAAATATGGTTTGATTCTCTTGGTAGTAATTTAGTGTTTATTCCTATTAAAACTGTTTAGAGCTAGTACATTCTACCCCTAAATAGGAACAATTAAAATTCCTGTGACACTTTTGCAAGCCTCAGAGATGGAAAATGTTTTAATGCTCATGCAAATTTCTTATTTGTTGGGAATATTGCATATTGATTCATGAGAAACCTTGGATGGTATGGATACCACGGATTCACCTCTTGGGGGAACTTGAATAGCTCTAGCTTTGCTAATTTGGCAGGGGTTAAAATAGCCCAATTAATGATCTGAGACTTTGTAGCCATGAAAATCAACAGAGAGGCTGTTTTGAGTACTGAATTTTTCTGTAGTATGGCTGATGTGGGCTGCTGGTAAGTGAGCTGGGTTGGGACAGGGGCAATGGACTTTTGTCCTGGTGGGAAACTCTTCTAAGCTGTTGATAAGAAGTAATAAAATTGTCCTTAAGACACAATGGCACACTGTTTTGGTAGAGGTGCCCTGATATATCAGTCCATATCGGATTGGCACTGATAAAAGGAAAATTGACATTATCAGCAATTAGCTTTTCATGACCAATAATGTCACCAATAAATGCTGCATGCATGCGCACAACCGCAGTATGCACACGGCCAGGAATACAGCCCGGCAGCTTGGTGGGCAGCATCCTTCCAGTAAGTCTGTGGGGGAGCAGGGGCATGGGAGGAGGGGGAGGCAGAACGAGGCCCCCACAGTGGGAGGGAGTGGGGCTGGGACAGAGGCAGAGACAGGTAGGCACTGCCGAGCTGGGGTGGGGTGAGACGCAGCTCCCCACCACTGCGTGCATCCCCATGGGGGGCATGTACCCCCTGGATTTGTGCGCGGGGTGAGAGTGGACTGCCCAATGTGGGCTCAGGGCCAGGGGCTACACCAACCTCTTCCCAGCAGGGGGGCTGGGCCAGGGCTGGCAATGCGGGGGGGGGCTATGGCGAATTTTGGGGTAGCTGTAATGGAGCCCCAGCCTACCCCCCCAACTGAGAAGAGGCTGGCACAGTCCCTGGCCCTGGGCCCACAGCAGGCAGCCCACCCTTGCCCTGTGCACAAATCTGGGGGGCACATGCCCCTCATGCCTCCCCTGGGGGTGCACGCAGTGGAGGGAGCTGACACCCTATGCCGCCCACCCCCGCCAATGCCCCCGGATGAGCCGCCTGCAGCTCCATCCCATGCCCTACCCTGCCCCACCCCACCCCACCCCAGCTGGGCAGCATCTGCCCCTGCCTGCCTCCCTCCCTCCTTGTGGGGCCCTTGATCTGCCCCTTCTCCCCCGTGGACTTACTGGCTGGACTCTGCTCTTGAAACTGCCCGGCTGCATATTGGCTATCAGCTTAGTATCAGCCGATATTGTTGGTTAATAATCAGCCATCGGTATCAGCTAAAAAGATTTTCATTGGTGCACCCCTACTTTTTGGGTTCTCTCTCCAGCTTTATTCTTTCAGCAACAGGCAGCTGTTTCTCAGTTCTGCGTCATGCTGCAGTCTCTCATATATGCTAAGCCAGGAGCCAGGGCAACAGTAGAAATTTCTTCTGGGACCCAGGAGAAAGATCAGTTCAGTAGAGGAGAAGGAATATCGGTGGGTAGCAAAGCTTTGAGGGAGCCAGTGGTGAAGGGGGGAGGGGAGGAAAGGGGAAGGGAGGGAGAATGTGTACAGTCATGGAGCATATATGAAGAGTCACTGCAGAGTTAAAAGAAGCCACTAATCTTCTACAAGTGGTATATCAAATAAACTCAAGGTCTAATAGCCCCCCTCTACATGCGCTGGTTAATTGTGCAATTACCTTGAGACTAGGTAAAAAAAAAAGTAGCTATCACACAATAAAAAGCTCCAACCAGCTATAAAGTTAGACTTTGAAAATGTGTACTATTTATATATCTGATTGCTATCAACCTTTAATTTGCATGTGTAGCAGGGTCAACCCCTGTGACTTGGAGCCCCATCAGCTCTGGACTCCCAGCCAAAGGAGTTCATTTTGCCCAGTCAAGGCTACAAGCCTCGCAACTGCTGGGGGCTAAGCAGCTACCAACTCTGGGTCCTGCAGCACCCCACAACTGCTGGGACCCACAGTCCCACAGCTGCAGATGCTGGGTCCTCAAAGCATGCCTCCTGGCGATTCCCCTGCATCAGCAAAAAGGCAAAAAAAGACATGCACAATCCCACAATTGTGCTTTGTGCCATGCATGTGTGATTGTGCATTAGATCCCATTGTGCCTTTACCTGAATGTGTAGAGGGGGCCTGAGAGACACTGAAGGTACTTTTACATTGTGTTTATAAATTCATGTTCCCAGAAGAAAAAGCTGTCAATTTATGCATGTTAATGGTCAATTGCCTGGGGTATTTAAGCCTTCTAACAACCAACTTGGAGAAAATCTGGCAAAAAGTTTCATATGTTGGCTGTGATGATGAGTGGGATTTCTTGTCATTGATGTGTTATGAAAGAGCTAAGGGAAATAATATTACTATGAGTAATTATTTGTAAAGTAATTTAAATAATTGCTTGAAATCAGAGTATAACATAAATGCTAGTTTTAGTCACTTAAACTGTGATTCAGTATTCTATGAAAAATATAGTAGTACGTTGTTCGCCTATATCTTGGAGAATTTTGAATAATAAGATTGCATTTTAATAATGCTGTATATTAGTACTTAAGCCTTGATGGAGTTGATGTGCCTGAAAGATACAGTAAAAAGAGTAAGTTTTAATTTACAGTGGATGAGATTTATTTTTCTTAAGTCAGAAGAACATATAGAAAGAAGTACTGAGAAGATTTATTTCTATATTATCTGTTCTGGAAATGGACAGTATATTTTGTCAGTTGCTGATATTGGTAGTTTTGCTTCTGTTTTTAAAACTCCATCAAAACAGATCTTGGGAGAAGGCATCAATAAACTATTTTAGATGCTTTACCTGGAAACGTGTTCAGTGTTTTGAAGTATCTTAGTGTTTCCAAACTGTGGGGTTGATTCTGTTATATGGCAAAGAGAAAGCAGATAGGGAATTATTACTTACTCTCTTGCAATAGAACTACAGGTCACAAAATGAAACTGATAGGTACTAAGCTTAAAACTAACAGAAGGAAGTTTTTTCACACAGTGGGTACATCTACTTGTGTAAATCAGCATGACTACATTTAATGTGCATTAAGCTAATACACATTAAGTGATTTTTTGGCAGATGTTTACAGGTGCAGGGACTCGGGACTGAAGTTAGTCTCAAGTCCCTCCATCCCTGCCATGTGTCCCTGTGGCCACCAAGCCTCTGACCATATGGCTGCCAGCACTTGGCAGCCATCTTGGAAACTCTGATCCCTGGCCAGCCCCTTCCTTGCCCAGTGCAGGGGCAGCATGTGGAAACTCCCTCTATGCGCACCCTGCCTCCCCATGCCATGGCTGTTCCAGCCCCTGCCAGTAATGCCCAGTGTCCTGCTGCTTCAGCCCAGTGCCTACTGGTGACGACCAGCGTCCTGTGCTGCTGCTAGCCATTCTGCTAGCCCCAGCAGGTCCCCCTCCTCCACCCATCCCCTTCCCCAGGCCCCAGGACAGCTGCTCTTCCACCAGTAGGGGCCAGGGCACCGGCTGCTGGAGGCCCTGGCCAACCCTGTTCTCCTGCACTTTCTACTCTAGCCTGCCTGCCCCACTACCCACACAAGTCCTACCCCCTGCCCACCCCCAGCACCACTCTCAGGACACATACATGGGTGAAACAATAACGGTTTATTTCCCTCACAGTACTCACCCCCCTTCCTCCCCCCTCCCTTGCCAACACACAGAGCCCCCTTCCCCCATGCCCCCTCAACCATCAAAGCCCCTTCCCCCCTCCCTTCCCAACACACAGTACCTGTCTACCCCCCTCCCCACCCACCACCAATAAAAAAACCCCTCTCCCCAGTGTCAGAACTATTTACAACAGTCTCAGTCTCTGTCTGAGTCTTGGAGTGAGGGACTGTGGGGTGAGGGGGGTATAGAGGGCAGATGCCCAGCACCCCAGCCCTGGCCCATTCCTTGCAGCTGCAGGGGTCATGGCAACTGCGGTGGGCTTGTCTCCAGTAACGGCCAGCTCCACCTCTGCCAGTCTGAGTTCAGGGCCAGTGGCCCCAGGGCCAGTGGCCTTGGGATGAGCAGTGGGGCTGGTTCTAGGCAGGTTGTGGGGGACCCGGGGTGGGGGCTGGGCCAGGTGCTGCAGTGACCAGGGGGCGCTGGATGACCTCCCCCTCAGGGACAGCTAGGGGCCTGCTGTGGGGCAGTGGGTGGGACCTAGGGGCCCTATAGGGGCCTGGCAGTGGAGGGCAAGAACATGGGTGCCACGCCCAGGACTGTGTCCAGGGCTCGGTGATCAGCTTCCATGGCTTCCAATGCAGGCCTACCTGCTGCTGGAGCAGCTCCATGTGGTCCTGCTCATGGGCCTGCATGTATGCCCAGTACTCTCACTGGGCTCAGGCCTACACCTCCTCCCAGGTGATATCTTCCTGCTGCCAGGCCAGTTCCTGTGCCTCCCATGTCTGCTCCCACACCTCCCATGCCTGCTTCCGCACCTCCCACTCCTCTGGCACCACCGCCAACCACTGTGGTAAGCTGGCCAGGCAGGCCTGGGCCTAGGTGGCTGCCACCCAAGCTCCCCATCCCCACTAGCTCTCATGGGGCTGGTGGCTTTCTGGGGGCTGGGTGCAGCCAGCCTACCTCCCTTGCCCTCTTCCCAGGGCAGGTCAGACCAGGCTGCTGGCAGCACTTGCTGCCACGGCTCCAGACCCCACTCCCCAAGCTCTCTCCCTGCAGGCAGCCATGCTGCTGCGCCGCTGTCCAGCCAACAGTACTCAGGCTCAGGGCACATGGGGTTCCCGAATAACTGGGGTGAGGAGCTGGCTGTGCCCTTCCCTCCCTGCTGGGGCTTCTCCAGGGAGGTGCCCCAGGGCTAGCCTCACCCTGCCATGCTGCTGCTGTGCCCTGAGCGTGCCCCTGCTGTTTGTGCCCTGGGTAGGTTTGTTCAGGTGGAGGTGTCCCTAAGCCACTATGCCCTGTTGCTGCTGATCCTCCTGGTGCCCTGGGCACACCTGTGCTTCTGGTTTAGGACCCTGAGCTATAACAGTACAGGGGGCAAGCCCGGGCTGCCCCACAACCTCTGCCTCTGCCTGGAGGGTTACTTGTGGCAGTGCTATATGTCCCTGCCCCGTGCTGCCAAAGAGGACATAGCTGCTGGCATCAACACCTTCCTCTGGGTGAGAGGCGCCTATGCTTGCCCAGCTCATTAAAGTTCTGAAATGTCTTCTGCCTCCCTGTGTGCTGTAGTGGGGTGGAACCTGGGGCCAAGAGAGTGCACGTGGGCTGGGTGGGGATGGGGGCCAGGGGCCAGGACCAGAGATGGGGGTGGGGATTAGGAGGGCCCTTTTTGGGATTTTACCATGCGTCCAGGGCTGGCAGTTCAGCAGGGCCTCCCTGTCGGCAATGGCAGCTGTCTGTGCCCAGTGTCCTTGGCCCATGGTGTGTGGTAGGCTGGTGCCCAGCCAGTGGCCCCCCTGGGGAGGGGCTGGTACTGGTGGTGGCGTCTGGGGTGTGGAGCTGGTGAAGCAGTCGCTGGCCAGGGCTCCCTGAGCTGCTACTGGGTTGGGGGGGGGGGGGGGAGGCAGAGCACTGAACACCTGAGGTCTCTTCCTCCAGGGAGTTGTCACCACCAGAGGGGTCAGGGTGGGGTGGGGGCTTGGCTAGGCTGCCCCTGCTGGTGTAAACTGAGGGGTTGCGGCCTGGGTCCTGGGGCATCAACATCTAGGTCAGTTCCCACATAAAGGGCATGGTCTTGCGGCCATGACTGGACTGACAGTTGTGGTTGGGCATGGCCACCCGCTGTGCCCACAAAGTCTTGATCTTTATGTGGCACTGCTGCACTGTCCAGGAGTGCCGTTGATCATGCATCCTGCTCAACAGGGCCTCATAAATATGGTTGTTTGAGTGCCTACCCTGTTCAAACTGCCTCTGGACCTCCACTTCTCCCCAGAGGGCCATGAGGTCACAGACCTCCTGGCTTCAGTTGGAGCCCTGGGTGGAGGACTCGGCTGTGTGCACATGGGCAGGGCTGGTCTTTGATGGGGTGGACATGGTGCATGTCGCACACCGGCTCTCTGGGGCCCCCCTCACAGCAGTCAGCAGCGTTCATCGGAGAGGTATGGCCAGGGACTGGGAGCTGTGTGGCAGAGGCAAATGTGCCGCAGGACCTGCAAACACAGGAAACAATACTGAGGGTGAGCCAGAGGCAGCCAGGCATCAGCTGTGGGGAGATCCCAGGGGTGGGCAGAGGCAGCAGCAGGCTGTAGCCCTTTGCAACACTCACTTGTGGTCAAGCAAGAGCTCTGGCTAGGGGACAGGACTGGCAGAGGCAGCCTGGGTCTTGTCCAGAGGGCACACAGGCCTTCAGTCCTCAAAGGTCCTGGTGTGTGTGTCCCAGTGCACAAAATGGCTGCTGGCTTTTATAGCCTGCAGGTGGGGGCTGCCACAGAGCAGCCCAGGCTGGGGCAGGAGAGGTGCCCAGTCAGGAGCCCTGGGGCTGGACTCAGGGTGGCTCCCTAGTGGCTAGGCAGACTTGGCACTAAAGTTAGTGCCAGATCATGTCTACATATGTGTTACTGTGCATTAACTAATCGTGACTAAATTTGATACTTGCATTTGCAAGTATCCAATTTAAGCGCTATTAGCCTAACTTCATCATTTTTAATGTGCATTAAGGGCACACATGTGTAGATGTGTGCCTGTAATGCACATTAAAGTAGGCTAATATGTATTAACACATGTCGTGTATATGCACCCTGTGTGTAATGAAAGTGTGGAACTCGTTGCCACCAGATGTTGTGGAGGCTGACAGTTTAGCCAGCTTCAAAAAGGACTGGACAAATTCTTGGAGGAAAGGAGCAGTGGTAGCTATTGAGCATAGGAGTTAGGGATATTGCCTCTTAATTAGAACCTCCCTTATCTTAAATGCTGGACGCTGTAAGTAGGACAGGACCAGTGAAGGGTGAACACCTTTTTAAAATGCAGTGGCAGGACACAAGCATGCCCCTCCCACCCTCCACCCCTGGTGCTCCGTTGGAGTGGAGTGAGGGCAGATGCAGGCTTCCCACTGCAGGCACAAGGTTCCACACCCTGCTGCCTTTCCCTTGGGAGCCCTGTGCGCCCCCTGCCTGCCCAGCAGCAGCAGGAGCACAACTCCATGCCACAGCTACCCCCATTGTTGCCAGGTGGGTAGGGGGCACATGGCTGGTATGGGGCTCCTGAAGGAAAAGCAGCAGGGTGGGGAGCCCTAAACCTAGTAGGCAACCTGCATCTGCCCCTGCCCTGTGCACAAATTGGGAGGGAGGAGGGGCACATCCTCCCCCCCCCCCATACTCTCCCTGGGAGTGTGTGTGCAGTGGTGGGGAGCTGCCCTCCCCCTGCACCCTCTGGATGAACTGCCCATGACTCCATCCCACCCCACTCCCTACCCCAGACCCTGGCCGCATGCACCGCCCTGACTGGGCAGTGCCCCTAGCCCCTGCCTCACTCCCTCCCTCACCGTGGGTGACCATTATTCCTTTCCCCCCATAGACTTACCTGCAGGGAGCTGATTTTCACACTGCCCAGCTTTATTTCCAGCCATGTGCACATGCGCAGATGTGTACATGCACATGGTGCCCTCTGCGTCCTGCTCCTGGCAGCCTCAAGCAGCCCATTGGAGGCTGGAACGCTGCCAGTCTGCAAGGGGAAATCCGCCATTTTCCGATTCTTGCAGGATACTGAGAATACAGGACAAATGCTATCCCAGAGTCATGCAGTGCAGGACCGGGACTTGATAATCCCATTCCAGGACTGTCCCACCCATTTAGGGATGGGTGATCACCCTAGACCAGTAGGGGGAAAAAAACCTGGTTCATAACTCAGTTCACTTTTCTTTTCAGCATCCACTCCCTGCGCCTGTGTGACACAGGATACTGGGCAAGATGGACTTATGGTCTGAGCCAGTAAATAGCAATTCTTATATTTTTATATTCTCATACTTGGATTGAGTAATGTGTCACTCGGTGAGTAGCCATCTTTTGGAATTGAATTCAGCTCAGTAACAAGGGCATCTGAATCAGGCCCTGCATTCAATCAGTGACAAATATTCTGTATAGCTAAGATTGGCATTAGGACAATGAATTATGGGGACATTTTGACGGTCTCTGCTTTTAAGAGCAGGATGTTTTGTGGGTGTGTGTATTAAATTATAAATACAGTTTTTATATCCTAAAACCAATGTGTTAGTAATTTGAACTTAGTAAATATAATTCTTAAATCACTCTGAGGAGTGTATGAAGACTGAGAAATTTTAATGAGCAAAAATTGTTTTATGAACAGTGTGTTCACTTCTGTAATTACTTTTTCTATTAATTAAATCCCTTATTTCTCTTTTGCCTTTCAGTTTCTGTCCTTCACCTTCTCCCACCTGTTTACTGCTTCTCCTGTCACTCCTTGTTTGTTCTCTTTATGGTCCTGCCACTAGCTTTTAATATATACTCTCACTCACTCCTTTTGTTTGTTTTTCTCCCATGTTTTTTGCTGTATATTTCTAGTCTCATCTTACTTTTCTTTTTTCTTTGTCTCTCTTCCTCTGCTCTGTTATGATCTGTGCCAAAGCTGTCATGGTCACAGTTTTAGTGAAATAAAGCTTTCTAACATTTTGATTTTCATGCATTAGATATTGGGGAATCTTGAAGTAAAGAAGGACTTGTGCTGTAGAATGGGATCCCATTTAATGTGAAAGGGAGCAGGGGAGTGTAAAAGTGTTCATTCTTGCAAGAGTTTCTTTTTCCTGGGATTTCAGGAACACCTGAGGGGACCAGGCAGGAAGGGGAAATAAAGAATCTCTGCTGCTCCTGTGGCATGATTAGAAAGTGGGGTGCTGCTGCACCTCTGTACCCCCTCTGGATCCACCCCTGACATGAGCATCTGCCCTTGGATTGGATTATAATGCTCTTAAATTTCTTTGAATGTATTGTAACTCCAAGAAAGAAGTTCATAACAAAGTACTGCACTTCTGGTCTCAGGAACTGTCTGTTATAAATATGAGCAGAAGCAGAGCTTCAGCTTAACAAGGCCATTAGTAGTGATCACACAGTAAAGATTAAAAACCACAGCTGTTTTTGATAATTCTAGACATTTAATTATAAAACTGGGCAACCTACAATATTTGGCTTGGCATGAAGTGATCAAAGAATGTTGTTACTGAGCTGCGTGATACGGAATAACTCAAATCAGTGACAGTATGGGCAAGCATACATTTAGCCATTCAAAAAGGCTGGCTGCTGCTTAGGAACAGGCAGCAGCTGTAATAATTGAACTGTTCTGTCTGCAGGATCCTGTAGTTTAGCTAAAGTGCCCTTATTTTGGCCCTGAAAGAAGCATGGTTAAAGTTGGAACAGCTACACTTCTATTGCTATAGAATCGTGCAGACCTGTCAATTGTATTGCGGTGGCTTGTAGTAGGTAGCTTTGATAGTGATATAATTGTTATGGCTGTCTATATCCTGAGCTGAATAGGACATCTTGAGGAAGTACAGGTTAGTAGGAAGTGCTGGAAAGTGACAGATTCACTATAGTCAATGCTGAACATTACTCATTAATTATTCAAAATGCTGTAAAAAGTCTACATTCATTTTTTTAATTGAAATTTTCTGTCCTTCATGGGAGGAGGGCAGAGTAGGGTTCATTGGAATCTTGTAAGCAAGAGGGTTCCTAGGAAACGAGTCTTTCCTCCCTGTCCAAAGCAGCTGTTTCCAAAATCATCCCCTTTTTTGCAATGTTTTTGGGGCTCAATCTATGCTTTGTATTCTTGTCAAACTGATCTTTGCTAAAGTACAATGCCCATTGACGCTAACTTGAAGCAGTACTGCTAGTTACTTTGGGTGTAATTTAACTCCAGGCATGAGACAAAAAATGGCATGCTTAGAAGAGTGAAATGTGCAGGAAAATGTGTGTTCTGTTAACAGTGGGCCACGTACATTTGGAATAGTTTGGGAAGGGGAGCAGGAGATGCTGCTCTGGACAGATCAGCAGCTCTTATGCTGTGTAATTATGTGCTGGAGCCTGAGATACAAATGTAACAAAAGTACTCCAACATTAACCCTGTTTCATCCAAGGTTAAAGATGTGATGATTCATCTCACTTGTATTGCTACATGCTCATGCATAGGTAACCATTGCAGCAGTGCATCTAGCCCGCAGAGCCATCTCATCTGGCCTGGAGAGCTCTTCACAGGTCTGGAAATTTGGTGGTGGGGAAGTTATGATAGTTAATGCTGCTACCACTTCCCTGCTGCCAAATTTCCAAGCCTCATGGCCAGATAATGTGCCTTATGCATCAGATTGGGTCAGCCCATGGGCCAGGGCTGGGGTGGTGGGTCCCAATCTGGTGCATTTGGGGTTGGGGCAGTGGGCCCAATCCCACATCAGTCATCTGGCCCACAGCCCAAAAAGGTTAGGTGCCACACCATAACAGCTGCTGGGCATGAACAGCTGTTCATTTGAAATTTCTACCACCAGAAAGTCTTTCTAGGGGAAGGAGTATAAAAGCATTCAGCCAGTAGCTATGCCATCTCCTTGCTCCCCACACCTTGCCCAGCATGGAGCAATACTAGTCATGCAAAGGCACGGGAGGCAGCGAAGGGCTATCTAGGAGGAGTGGAGTGGCAGGGAAGTGGACAGGCATTTGTTCCAGCTGGGAAAACTCTCCCACAGGCAAGATTTTTCCTTGTTGAACGAAGAAGATGTTTCTCCTGAATAAGGCATGTTCCCTGTGGGAGAAACATAAATGCTTGCATGCTCTTAGTTTCTACTGGGAGAGCAGAGATTCTCCCAATAGAAACCAAATGCCTGTATGTAGCTTGTGCTCCTGAGCAACAGCTCTCTCCCTTTTTAGAGCTGCTTCAAGTATATTCTTGTCCACACATAGAAGACGTCCACCAGAAAAACTGTATGGTGCAAGGTGACATGTTATAGTCATTCAGCCTGAGCAGCATCCCTGCTCTGCAAAGTGAATCCTTATGAGTGGCACTTGAGAAGGCCAGGTGGGAATGTTTCTTGTCTTGCATATGTTCTGCAGGGCTTATTTTTGAAGTTCTGTCCCAAGACTCAAACATGTTGTTTAAAAGCAGTATTCAAAGTGCACAAAAATCCACATGTGTGTTCAGATTTTATTTTGGACATCTTGTTAAGGAAACAGCATTCATTAAATAGAAGGAAGATTAAAAACTCTTAAGCAGTTAGTTTCATATTACCACGATTTATATTCCTGAAGAGTGGAATTAGACGATTCCTGAAACCCAGTTCCTCAGACATAACACTCAAATGCTTCCAAAATCTTTTAGGACTCTTGTGTAGATCTGGGGGATGAGGGAGTTGGAATACATTGGTGTGTGGAGCTTAGGTCAGGGATGTCAAACTTCTTCACCCTCCTCTGCTCCCCTTCCACCAGCTCCAGACCATGGGGCTCCTTGTGGGCCAGATATAGACCTGGTGGCAGCAGGGACAACTGCTGTGAGGGAAGTTGTGGCAGCAGCAGGTTCAGTGACTCAGGTGGCAGTGGGATGAGATCTGCAGCCCTGGGTTCTGTATTGGGTGCTGGCCCCACTCCTGAATTCCTTGACTTGCTGGAGCTGTACAGGCTGGAGAGAAATGGTTCAGCTTGTCAGATCTGGCCTGTGGGTTTGTATGATTGACACCCCTGGCATGAGTAAATGCAGGCTGTTCTTGAGCTCAGCTCCAGAGAAGCCAGCACATCATTAAATGAAGACCCTGATTAGTGCAAGGGATCATCTAAACACTGTTCTTGAAGCTCAAGTTCAATGGTGAGTACTTTTTTCTTTAATCCCTAAATAAAAAGAGATTTATTGTATAAAAGGGCCTTTACTTTCTGGGATTTCAGAAGTGTTGGCAGCAGAATCAGAAAGAAGAGAAGTTGTGTTCCTTCCCCATCAATGATATTCTTGAAGGAAAAGAGAAGTGGAGCCATCTATGTCCTTCCCCTAGTCTTACAATTCCCTCTGCACTGCTTCATCAGGCCAGGTAGGGTGGCTCCTTGGCTCCCCTACTACCATAGCTCTCTGTGGAGTAGAAAGAAGCCAGAATTCCCCATGCCACCTCCAGCAGGAAGAAGGGCCTCCAGACTTACCTTTTCTTGCTGCTGCTGAATGTAGTAGGTAATGGAAGGTCAGAGCAGGGCAGGAGAATTCATAGGGGAGGAAGAGGGTGTCAAAACAGTACAGTAGAGAGAGGATTTAGGGATCTTTTAGCTGTGCCCCCAAACTTCTCACATCCATATCTCCAATTTCTTTTCCACCTTCAAAGCATGCTCCCACAATGGTAGGACAAAGCTGGGAATAAGCAGTCTCAGTGTACAGCACAAGCACACAGTACTTAACTGAAATACATGGAGTTCAGCCTTGTTAGTTTTATGATTAGTTAGTTTTTCTTTTTTTCCATAGCTTTTTGGCTTCTTTGAAAAGCATATTCCTTTTATAATTTGCAGGATAGTCGCACAAGGATATGTCAGCACTTGGATCTCCCACCTTTTTGTTTTGGTTTGGTTTTTTCATTGTTTTTTAGTTGAGACCTCAAGGTTTCATTTCTTTTTTTGACAAAACTGTTCTACAGTTATTTAATAGGACCTCCTGGTTGGGCGTTTAATGCTTGCTAATTGCCAGTGGTGGAATACATATGAGCAATCTCTTGAGGAGAAAATATTAGTGTTACTTAAGTTTCATGACCTGTCCTCCTTCTCTTCTTCTACAGAGCACTCTCCCATTTGGTGCTCTGGCAAAGAAACTGAGGGTGCGTGGGATCACTTGGCTTTCTATGCCTATTGGTATTGGGAGCTGTATATATTAAGAAATCCAAGACATGGGTACAGCCCTAATAGACTTTTGCTGGTCAAAGGAAATCAACAAAGTATAGATGGGTGCATGTACACCAAAAGTAACTGTTCTTTTCCTTGTTTGTGCAATAATACTGGCATACTGTAGGAGCCAATTAATATACTTGTATCAAAAAAACAAAAAGAATAGTTCTTTTCTTTTTCTCTGTTACCTCAGACTTCAAATTTTTAAAATCGTAGCCAAGTTTTCATGAGAGCAGATTGGAATGGTAAGAATAGAATGTGCTATTGAAAGGAAAATGCTTATAAAGGTAATGTTTAATTGGCAGAATGAATTTTACTTTTTTTTTTTTTTAAATGGTATATAACAGTATATTTAACACAGAATTTCCTCTAAGTTTAGTATGCATAAAGATGTGGTGGTATCTGTAAAATAAAGTTAATCATTTGTAAACACTCTAATGGTCATAAATCCTTCCCACAGTAATCACGCTTCCCAGGAGTTTATGCTTGAAGAATTTTTGTTTTAAATCCTCATAAAATATTACGTCTTACTTTTCATCATAAAACTCATATTAAAATGATGTTAAGTTCACAGTACATGCTACCTCTCATTAAATAGTCTATTAGTTAGCCTTATCTTAGAACTACAACATGAAAATATAGGGGCACAATTCAGAAGGCCAAGCTTTTTATGGGCAGAATCTCTTTATATTTGCTAGCACTGGTTGGCTAGTAAATTTCCATTCCTATTTTTAATTTCTAGTTTGCTTAGACACTATAATTTTAAAAAATAGGTAGTCTTGAAAATGGCTTTGTTAGTGATAGCAGCTTAGAAAAAAAGACTTAGTTCAAATTAGGCTCTTTCTCCATTTATACAAATTGCTTCTTTCCCGAATATTCATAATGTTTTAATACCTTGCTAGTTAATGGTGATGTCATTTTGCTTGATGTTCTTCTGAAAGGCTTTAATAGGTCTTTTCCATTCACTGTGCATAGAATATACCTAATATTAAAACAGTTGCTAATTTAATTTTTTTTTTATTTCAAGGGGATACATTTTTGGGCGGCATAAATTAACATCTGCAAAGAGCAGGCAGTGCTTAGTTGTATATGGGAGACGCTCTAGAATTGATCTTCAGACCCATAAAAAACAACCCATACATACTATGGGTTTAGTGTAATGTAATACGTTACATACATATTACATTAATGTATTTAAAATAAATTAACATTATACTCTAACCATGCTTATAAACCACATAATAAAAATATCTTCCCAGCATCCCTTATTAGCTGAAAAATTGCGCATATGTATCACTTAAGGATAAGTAACACACACTGTCATTCATCATTCTGTGACTGCCAGTGTACCAGTGTTGATGCCTTCTCACGTTTTCAGTTTTTCTTTCTGTTACTTCTTCTATTGATAAGGTGTGGAGAAAATCTGCCACTATATTCTTCCACTGCTGACTCTCTTGCCCCACTGAAGAATCTGACCTGTCAGCTCCCTCTGGGCTAATTCCGAACTTCAGCTTCCTCTTCTTCTGACTGTGGCATGTCTCTGGCCGAAATCAAGACCAGCTGACTTCCTGCAACTAAAAAAAATGTTCTCCTTTCAGTTATGCCATTTTCCTAGCTAAATCATTCACTTCAACTTAATTGAACCTCATCCTTGAAACTTGCCTTTTTGCCACTCCCACTTCAGCTCCCCACTCTCTCCCCTCTTCTCTCTCCACTTCTGCCTGCATAGGATCAGGATCTTGGTACTATATTCTAAAAGAAAATGGACAAAATAAACATGATCTTCTCTCCTTGTCTTTCCCTGCTTTCTCCCTTGTGTTCCTATGGCCCCTGCTATACATTACATATATTATGCAATTAACTGGTTAATGGTGCAATAAATTTAGACTGGCCACCTGTACAAAGTAATGATCACACAATTAACTGGCTATAACTGCATAATTAATTTAGACCATTCATACATGCAAAGTATTTATCACGTGATTAAAAACTACTTACCAGCTACAAAAAGAGCTAATCAGCTATAAAGTTAGTGTTTGAAAATGTGTAACAACTCTGTAGCTGGTTTCTAGCTAGCTTTAATTTGAACATGTAGTAGGGTCCTGCAGCTCTTTCTAATAGCTTAATTATGACCTGGTGTCTTCACAAGTATGCAAGGCCTGAGGTATACCAAGTTTTAACTATGTGGGAAGTTTGAGCTGTAATGGCTTCTGCTGTGGTCTTTTCAGACACAGAAAGACCTAACACAGGGCACTAAATTTCTGAAGTAATCTCTCTTAAAATTCAGTTTAGCTAAGCTCTTCTGTATATAGAAAAAATAATGTACCATTAACAGTGGAAAAAGCTACCTTGTATTTGCTGTGTGCCATGTCCTTTTGGGGACTTCGTGTTGAGTAACTAGTGCGCTGTAAAGTTGGATCCTAGTTGACTGCAAACTAAGTTGTGCAGACAAGCTGTAAGTCTATATTTCTTGTCCTCATGATGTTTTATTTCTTAGTCTGTTGTTACATGTGCTTTTGCCTTGTAAATATGAATTTTAGTTGTTACATACTGCTTACTTTGGAAAGTACTTCCTTTCATTATACAACTTGTTTTATTTCACTCTGAGTTTTTAATTAATCTATAGCTGGAAGTGTTCATTTAATATGCCCATTATCTTTTCAGCTTGCATGTGTTTATTGCATCATGGTAGAATATTATAATCTGTTTCCAGTTCTCTTAATATGCAATTTAGATTTTTACTTCCATATCTGGAAATTTGTGTGGATGTTACATAGAAAACCAGGTAGTCCCCTTTAAGTAACTAAAGGGTGAATTATTTAAGAGTGTAATATGAACATAAAATGTACTATTTTAAAATTCTCAAAAAATTACAATAAAATGGACTCATAGTCAAGAGTTAGTATCTCTGATTCTAAGAGCATAAAACATTTACATGCTATGTAGTTCAGGAGGAGAGAGAAAAACTGCCTCTGGCAGATTTATAAAGGATAAGGACTTAAATAAATGACAATATAATAGCTTAATTAGGACCAGGTCACAAAATACTTAGATGCAGGAGTTGAGGTAGATGTCATCTGCTTGGAGTTTAAGAAGGCCTTCGATATGGTATCTCATCCTAGTTTCATAAACAAACTGAGCAGCTGTGACATTGATTACACGGTCAGGTGGGTGGCAGATTGGCTTAAGGGTCACACCCAGAGAGTGGTGGTGGATGGTTTGGTATTGACCTGGAAAAATGTGGGAAATGACGTCTCCCAAGGCATGGTCCTTGGACCTGTGCTATTCAGTGTCTTCATCAGTGACTTGGATGAGGGTGTGGAGAGCACTCTGTCCAAATTTGCTGATGACACAAAACTGTGGGGTAAAGTAAACACACTAGTGGGAAGGGATCAAATCCAGGTGGACCTGGACACATTGGAAAAGTGGGCAGAAAAGAATAGGATGCAGTTCAGCAAAGACAAGTGCAAAGTGCTGCATCTAGGGAGAAGGAATCGCCAGCACACCTATGGGCTAGGGGAGGACCTTCTCAGCAGCACAGTGGCAGAAAGGGATCTCAGAGTCATAGTTGACTCCAAGATGAATACGAGCCATTAATGTGACGAGGTAATCAGTAAAGCTAACCGAACTCTATCATGCATTAGCAGGTGCATCATGAACAGGTCTGGGGAGGTGATATTTCCCTTCTATGCGGCATTGGTCAGGCTGCAGTTGGAGTACTGCTTCCAGTTCTGGGTGCCTCACTTCAAGAGGGATGTGGATAACCTTGACAGGGTCCAGAGGAGGGCCACTTCTATGGGTAGGGGCCTGCAGGTAAGACCCTACGAGGGGAGATTGAGAGACCTGGATCTCTTCAGCATCTGCAAGAGAAGGCTGAGAGGAGATCTTGTGGCTGTTTACAAATTCATCGGGATGGGGGCAAGAAATAAGCGATGCTTTGTTTACCAGGGCACCCCTTAGAATAACCAGGAACAACAGCTGCAAACTGACAGAAAGCAGATTTAGGTTGGGCATCAGGAAGAACTTCTTTACAGTAAGGGTTGCCAGAACCTGGAATAGACTCCCAGGGGAGGTGGTACTCTCCCCTACGTTGTGGGGGGTGTCTTCCAGAGGAGAGTGGACAGGCAACTGGCTGGGGTCATATGGCCCCAGTGTTCTTTCCTGCCCAGAGCAAGATCCCTTCCGACCCTACCAACTATGAAACAATAAATGGGGTGATGGTACTGACTCCTTTAACAGAAAAAAAAAAAATCACTATTTGTCACATGTCTGAGTGAGAGTTTTACTCAGGTTTGACTTGTTTCCTGTGGTGTCACTGTAATAAGTTTTACAGTCACTTACAGAATTTGTGCAAGAAAATGGAAGATGAGACCTGAATATCTAGTATGTTAAAAAAAAAACCCCAAACTAATTAAAAACCAAACTCGTAAATAAACATATCAGGCCTTTTTCTGTCTTGAAGTCCAGAAACCTATTTCTTTCCCTCTTACAGGCCTTGTTAAAGAATTATCTTAAAAACAATGTTTTGTTGCATCATGTTTTCAAAATGTTGTGTAAAATTGCAGATGTAGCTTCCATGTATATTGTATGAACTTATAAACTCAGTATTTTCAATGAATCTTTAATATATTACCTTTTTTTAGAAAAAGAAAAGAAAAGTTGATTAACTTTTAAGGAATCTTAACTTTCTCCTTCCTTTCCCCCCCCCTCCTTCCCCCCATGTCCCACAAGATGATGATTATTTTTGTGGAATACACTGCTGCCTGCCAAAGGCAATTCTTATAAATGAATGGAAATCATGTCAGTTAAAAGCATCCTGAATTCAAATACCTGAAGGTTGATTTTAGA
The DNA here is from genome assembly GCF_030867095.1 of Alligator mississippiensis. Classification (NCBI taxonomy): domain Eukaryota; kingdom Metazoa; phylum Chordata; order Crocodylia; family Alligatoridae; genus Alligator; species Alligator mississippiensis. The sequence goes on along the minus strand of NC_081824.1, from coordinate 76,427,915 downwards.
GAGGATGGATATAGGCTTTTCTTTGTGGCCATAGTGAACAAGATTGAAGCAATAGTCTCGAGCTTCAGCAGAAGAAATTCAGGATTGGGAGGAATTTTCTGATTATGAGAGTGGCTAGTTATTGGAACAGGTTATCTAGAGAAATTACAGAATCTCCATGCTTGGAAATTTTTGAAGGCAGGTTAGATGCCCATTTGGCTGGGATGGCTTAGTCAGGGGTGATCCTGCCTTGAGCAGGGGGCTAGATAGATCAGTGGTTCTCAACCTTTCTACCAGGACCCATTTGTAAACTCAGTAGTCAATCCTGACCCAGTGCCTCTCACTCCTGACCTGCTGCCCCCCAGTGTGTGGGGCAGGGGGTGAATGTATGGGGGGGGGGGGTCCAAGCATCCTCTTGCAGGCTGGAACTCTGCTAGTCTGCAAGGGGGGAAAAGCTATGGTTTCCCATGTTTTTCTCACAAGTTTGTTGATCCATTTCTAAAGTTTGTTCGCAACCCTTTCATATATTCTTGCAACCCACTTTTGGGTCACAATCTACAAGTAGAGAAATGCTGGGATAGATGACTGTATGAGGTCCCTTCCAGCACTACTTACCTATGATCCTATGAATATTTCTTTTGACTTTGTAATGTAGCCTTATTATGAATGGGTAGTTTATTTTGTGGAACATTCATTGGTACCTGCATAATCATAGAAAGTTAGGGTTGAAAGGGACCTCAGGAGGTCATTTAGTCCAACCCCCTGCTCAGAGCAGTACCATCCCCAACTAAATCATCCCAGCCAAAGCTTTGTCTAGCTGGGTTTTGAAAACCTCCAAGGATGGAGTTTCCACCACCTCTCTGGGTAACTTGTTCCAGTGTTTTACCACCCTCCAAGTGAGAAAATTCTTTCTAATATCTAACCTAAATTTCCCTTGCTGCAACTTCAGACCATTGCTCCTTGTTCTTTCATCTGTAACCACTGAGAGCAGTCTAGCTCCATCCTCTTTTGAACCCCGCTTCAGGTAGTTGAAAGCTGGTATTAAATCCCCCTCAGTCTTCTGTTCTGCAGACTAAATAAGCCCAGTTCTTTCAGTCTTTCCTCATAAGTCATGTCCTTCAACCACCTCACCATTTCTGTTGCCCTCCGCTGGACTCTCCAATTTTTCCACATCCTTTCTGTAGTGGGGACCCAAAACTGAACACAGTACTGCAGATGTGGCTTCACCAGTGTTGAATAGAGAGAAATAATCACTTCCCTCAATCTGCTGGCAGCATATCTACCAATGCAGTCCAGTATGCCTTTAGCCTTCTTGGCAACAAGGGTACACTGCTGGCTCATATTTAGCTTATTGTCCACTGTAACTCCCAGGTCCTTTCCTGCAGAGCTGCTGCCCAGCCAGTCAGCCCCCAGCCTGTACTGGTGCATGGGATTGTTCTGTCCTAAGTGCAGGACTTTACACTTGTCCTCATAATAATGTCAAACATCTGATACAATTCATACGTTTGTATGTACTGCATGACAAATCAAACCAGCCTTTTTAAATATGAATGTGGATGAACCAGAGCAGTTGCCAAAAGTCAAATATTTTGAATTCATAGCTCTGAGAAGTGGGAACTTTGCAACTCCCATTCATCTCATTGGGGGATACTGTACAGCCTAAGGGCATCCCTGTAAATGTTAACAGTAAGTATTATATGTTGAGAGCTAGGGCTGCGTGCAGCTTTGGGTGCTGATTAGATTCAGAGGAGATTCCACCTGATTTGGTGGCCGAATCTCTGAATCCGAATTGAATCAGGAGACTAGTTAAAAGGTCTGAATCAATTCGAATCTCTCTGAATCGATTCAGAAAAGATTTGGAGAGCTTTGGTGATTCGAGCAGTCCCCGCTCACTGCAGCAGGGAGCTGGACCTGGACTCCATGCTGGTAAGTAGGGAGTGGGGGAGGTGGGGCTGGAGGAATGGGGAGGGGACCATGGGGGGACCCCTGCCAGGCTACATCTCCTGTTTGCTCCCTTAGCACCACCTGGCCCCAGCTCCTGGCTCTTCAAAAAAAAAAAAGGCCCCCATTCACCAGCTGCTGCCTGGCGGGAGGGCAATCCCTGCTGCCTGCCACTGCCCCATGCTGCATAGGGGGCTCTGCCATGAGCCCCCTGACCCCTGCCCACTCTTCCAACCCTCCCCCCCATGGCTACCCCACCTGCCCCAGCTCCCTGCCCTAAAAAAAAAAAAAAGAAAAGAAAAAAAGCCTCCACTCACTGGCTGCTGCAGCGGCCTCAGGGCTTCTGGGGGCTCATGGCAGCAGCGGGGATTGCCCTCTGCCTGGCAGCAGCTGGTGAGTGGGGACTTTTTTTTTTAAAGAGCTGGGAGAACAGGTGGGGGATGGGGCCAATTGGGAGAGTCATCCAAATCAATTCGGGACAGTGATTCGTATCACCGAATCAAATCACTGTCCCCTGAATTGGCTGAATCCAAATCTGATGTGAGTACTAGCCACTTTGTATAGGGCTATTGAGAGCTACTATGATAAGGAAAGAAGGATAGATAGTAAAGGAAGGAGAAACAATGTTTTTAGCATACAATAAAAACTCCTGTTTGCTCTCTGCCTCCCAACTCCCCCAAGTTCAGAAGCAGGGCAAAAGAAGGGGGATGAGTGATGGCAGCAGTAGCACTTACTCTAGTGTTCCAGAGCAGTGTCTGAATGCTGCCAACACGTGTAATCAGAATTGGAGAAGTGGTATCTTTTATCAGACCAACTAGGTAGTTGCAAAAAAATGTCACCACTTCTCCCATCTTTTCCTCTGCTGCTGAATTGTGAATTGCAGTTTGGGGGTTGCGGCCACAGTGAGCTCTCTTCACTGTGCTTGAGCTATGCACCTGAATAGAGCCATGAGCAAGGAGTTTATTTTTTGGGCAGTGCAGAATATTTATAACATTATAGTTTGGCTTTTTGGTAACAGGTTTGAGTCCCCAAAACTGTTTTTATTGATATAATAATTCATAGAAGTATTCTGCAACATTAATGGACACCATAACAATATTGAATAAATGTCAGTAGCATGCTAGTTAGGATTCTTATCTCCAAGCAGCAGTATGTCATATGATATTCCTTTCTTGTACCACAGATAAATTGTATAAAACATTTGACTCCTAGTTTCTTTGACATTAATTTGTGTCTCATTTCTGTGAATGTTTGAGTTTTAAAGGTTAGAAAATGTTCATTGTAAAATGCATTGTCAAATTCTAATAGTAGTCTAGCTGTTAGTTTCTATTTTAGAAATGAAAAACCTTCATAGTCATAGTTTTACAGCATATTTCATTACTATAATACTATTTTACTCTCTCTTTTCTGGTTAAAAAATGAAAAGAAACATAAATATTAAAGATATTCCTCAACTCCCAACTTATTACAATCTAGTAAAGAATTTATCTGGGGAATAAAAAGGCACTTACCAATTAATTAATTGGGTTTTTTTAAAAGAATATATATTTTCATGAAGCTGTTTTAAAATAAAGTATTAAAAATACATATTGGTAATTATACTTCTACTGTTGAGAGAAATGTATACTCTGTTATTAATGTAATATTCAAGATATTAGACTTACAGACCTTCAGAAGATGGAGAAACTTTATAATAGGATTTTATTTGGAACTGCAGATGTCAGCTGTGTGTACTTTGAATTGTCAGTAATCATGTTACCAAAGACTAATATTTTAGCCTGTTTTTATGCTGTATTCTAGTTTCAGAATCATTGAAGTTAAGGCAGTTGTGGCATATATCAAAGTATGTATGATATTTGGGTGTATATTGTATGTATTGAATTATTCATATTTAAGGTATTGCTTTTTGGGATTGTGTGGGCCGGGAGCGGTCCGAGGCCCTCGGGGGTTTTTTTTCTTGCGGCGGGCTCTGGCCAGCAGCCCGGACACGCCGGGTCGGGGAAGGCAGGCGGCACGCTAGAATTAGGCATGGACGCTTAGTGGTTGATTTAAGATTATTTTACTTACACCGAAGATGGTCGCGGTGCAGGCAGAAAAACTTGCTTGAGTTGCAGTTACAAAACGAAACAAAACTCGAACCTGCAGAATACGAGGGTACGTCGCAATGTGGTTTCGGCGATGGGAAGATGAACAAAACTCTCGAGAGTACGTCACAATGGGGCTTCGGCGACGGGAAGATAAACCTGCAGGACTCGAACCCGGACAGAGCTCTGGATACACTCACACGAAGTTTGCTAGGCTCCGTGGAACTTGCGCACAGGGAAGGGTATGTCGAGGGATCAGGCGGCGACGGGGAGAGGCGAGAGGCTGATCAGACCCCTATAGCCTTCTTGAGATACACGCTGGGTCCGATAGGCTCCGCAGCGCTTAGAGATCTTCACGAGATATAAAGTTCTCTACCTCCTGATAGTCGTGGAGTCCTCCAACTTGGGCGGAAACCGCTCAAGCCTCTTATACGGCTAGCAGGCCAATCACTAGCTGCCACGTGGGAATAATTTAGAACTGGCCAACAGTGGGACACAAATTTGAAGACGAATGGTGGGAACTCCTTGCAGCATGCATTTCTCTGTTGCAACCTAGAAATGCACCCTGCAAATAAAGCTACGAGTGGCGGGAAATAATTTAGCAGTGCCGAAGCGCACGCAAACAAAAATCACACCCTTGGGTTGTGACATCCCCCCTTGCTGAAGGCACAGCTGAATTATGCTGCACGCTCGTCACTCGGGTTATCAAGAGCTCTTACCACGGGTTGTTGAACTAAACGAATAAACACAAAATTTTCTAACATAAGAAGTTCGTCCTCTAGGGATTGAATCAAATAATAACCAGCACAAATGCATATACACATGATCAGATTCATAACGAAGAACTGCACGATCAGGGCTTCAGTGGGCGTCATGGCGAAGTTGCGTGTCAGGCCCTCACTTCTTTCGATGGTGTTATCCTTCTTGGGGCTTCTCTTCACCACGCACTCTGAATTCCGGATCTGTAAACAAAACTCTCAAAAAATAAGTTAACGTATATCAAAATATTTACAAAATTTTCATGGAACTATACTATCAATTTTAAAACATATAATACAGGTGTTTGCTACTTTAATCTACCCTCTCTTGCACACTCAACTAGATGAAATCATCGAGGAGCCGTCGTCTAATTCTTCTAGGTAATGAAAACCTAACTCATAGGCCAGTTGCCATTGGCCTGTGTCCCCTAAAATCCGAAGTTGTCTCTTATTGAGTCCAGAACGCTGTAGGAGAAATCCAAACATGTATCGCTCCTCTGGTGTTCTCTGTGGCAATGATGGAAGGTCGGATTCGCGGTGTCTTGTGCCTTGAATCTCGGTCGGGTGTCGACGTTCCCGATCACCGGATAATCTTGGCTCCATCAGGATACGCAGTCGTGACAACTGACGAAGGAGGTTACTCCCGGGTTGGTTTACCATTGGGTTGAGCAGAATCCGGAGGACAACGATGTTCTTTCACCCATAAACCTCAAGACAACTATCTATGCTGTGAACGGTCACTGGAACTGTTCCAGGATCTCGTAGATGACGGTGAGGCCATGGTCTTATTCGCTGGAGTGATGTCAGTCCCAGCGCACATGTTCTGGGGTTCCAGGCACAGTACGAGACTCTGATGATTGCTAGCATGAGATGTTCTGCGCCGGTATGTTCTGGCCGTCCGTCATGCCATGCGTGGGCTTTCTGACCAATCAGTCCTGCAACAAGCACTGGCAGTGGAATAGGCCAGTGAACGTTAACCGCTACCATGTCGATGTCAGTGACATGTCCTCTACTCCACGAAGCTTGTCTGACCAAGAAGCTTGCTTCTTCCTGGTTCAGCAGGTCGGATCCAAGTCCCACGACCAGACGTCCCAACCACACAGCTAGAGTTTCTTCAGGTTGGATTCTTGATTCTCTGCACAAATCCTGTAGTTCAGTTCTGGTGCGAGCATAGTAGGCAGTAGCAACTTGGTTAGTTGTTTTTACAGGCTGAACTACTGCTGCGGGAGTCATTGCTGCTGTTATTGCTTCAGGCAGGAGGGGCAGATGCACTCCTCCGCTCGATTCTTCCCTCCGTCAGCAAGAAGGTGTGGTTGCTGAAAGCGACGCTGCGTCGGTGGGCGGGGTTGCCGGAAACGACGCTGCATCAGTGGGCGGAGTCACTGGCCGAACTCTTGCGGGTTCGTCCGAAGCTCCACCCTTCTCTTCCGGTTCTTCCACGCAGTCTCCCTCTTGCTCGGCGCCATCTTGTTGTGGCGTTTCAGGATTCTCTTTCGCAGCCGCTTCTTTGACCGCTCGAACGGCCATACGCAGCTGGGCTTTCAAACTTAAATTCTTCTGCATTAAATCGGTTACAGTGCGAAAAGTTGCAGTTAACACTCCCCCCTTGTCGTTTTGTGGGGCCACCCTCTCATCTGCGGCGCGTTCATCCGTCTCCAGATCTTCGCGGAGTTTGGATGGAAGCTCGCCACCCCTTAATCTAGACGCCAGCATAAAGGGGGCGAACCGGTCGATCGGCACCGGTTCTTCACTCTCCTGTGCACATCTTAGGCAACGGGCACACTCCCTGGTGAGGGTCGGGTTTACTTCGCCCGCCGGGTTGACTCTGGTGAGGGTACACAGTGTTGAGGGGCCTGAACAGGACCCGCTCATCACTCATTATACACCCAAATGCCGCGGGGCGCAAATACACTTCCCTTTCTTTCGGGGCTCCGTCTTCAGAAGCTCCCTCTTCTCCCTTCAGCAAAAGACGTCCGCTGATAAATCTCTCACCCGTTCCGCCCGCCTGGTGGTAAGCAATATGCGCCTCCAGTTCCATAAAGCTTTCTACTTGGCGTTTTCCACTGCGCCAAGGGCAGTTCTTAACTAGTTCTAGCTCCAGCGTGCCTTCCCCTGATCCCATCCTCGTCCCCATGTGCAGGCCAGGAGCAGTCCGAGGCCCTCAGGGGTTTTTTTCTCGCGGCGGGCTGTGGCCAGCAGCCCGGATACGCCGGGTCTGGGAAGGCAGACGGCACGCTAGAATTAGGCACGGACGCTTAGTGGTTGATTTAAGATTATTTTACTTACACCGAAGATGGTCGCGGTGCAGGCAGGAAAACTTGCTTGAGTTGCAGTTACAAAATGAAACAAAACTCGAACCTGCAGAACACGAGGGTACGTTGCAATGGGGTTTCGGCGACGGGAAGATGAACAAAACTCTTGAGAGTACGTTGCAATGGGGTGTCGGCGACGGGAAGATAAACCTGCAGGACTCGAACCCGGACAGAGCTCTGGATTCACTCACACAAAGTTTGCTAGGCTCCGTGGAACTTGCGCGCAGGGAAGGGTACGTCGAGGGATCAGGCGGTGACGGGGAGAGGCGAGAGGCTGATCAGACCCCTATAGCCTTGAGATACACGCTGGGTCCGATAGGCTCTGCAGCGCTTAGAGATCTTCACGAGATGTGAAGTTCTCCTCCTCCTGATAGTCGTGGAGTCCCCCAACTTGGGCGGAAACCGCTCAAGCCTCTTATACGGCTAGTAGGCCAATCACTAGCCGCCACGTGGGAATAATTTAGAACTGGCCAATAGTGGGACACAAATTTGAAGACGAATGGTGGGAACTCCTTGCAGCATGCATTTCTCTGTTGCAACCTAGAAATGCACCCTGCAAAGAAAGCTACGAGTGGCGGGAAATAATTTAGCAGTGCCGAAGCGCACACAAACAAAAATCACACCCTTGGGTTGTGACAGGGATGAAAAATAATATGTTCAGTTTATTTCCATACCAAATTTAAAAAAGAGGAGGGATTCTCAGTCTGCCCCAGACGAAGCTAACTGTCAAATGGATACAAAAACCCAGTATGTTTTATTAAAGTACTGTCTGGCAGCATCCAGATAGAAATCTGTAAGCGTTTCTATTAGAAAGAATTTTCATTGAACTTATCATTCAAATACCTAATTTTCCCATCCACCATTGTCTGAAAGAGAATTACTATGGTGTAGCTGGGCAATACAGGTTCAAACAGTGCCAAGTAGCTTTCAGTCTCTTGGTTTAACTGAAGAATCCATGTTAGGTTCATTCATTTTTTCCTATGCTGTTTTATTTATTGTTTATAAGTCTTAAAATCTTACAATTCATTTAATTGATTGCATCATTTTCTATACGGTAGGTAGAAAGGGTTTGTGAGTGTATGTTTTTGATTTTTATAAAGCTTTCAGGTCCCTTATATAATACATTTGGTTCCTTTGTCTCCATGTTGTTTGTGAGCAAAGTTTGAAGAATATAGCCTTACATTCAAAATAACTGCCCATCTCCAGTGCATTTTGTAAAATGGGGCAATATTCATGGATTTATTCCACTGGGAATTAAGTTTTACATTTTGGGGATCATCTTACTCTTCTGTTATAATGGAGTGATTTCTTAAAAATACAAAACTGTTAACTAAGGTGCTATGGTATATTGTGCTATATAGCAATTCATGCTCTGATCGCTGAAGCATACACTGGTGCACCAGATTAACCCCCCCTCTCCCCCCCCTCTTCCCCCCCCCCCCCCCCCGAAATATTCTAGGACGGTGTTTCTCTACCTTTTTTAGACTTGAGGCACTCCTTTGACAATTCGGGCTCTTAGTTTTTACTGTTTTTTTTGTTTTTGTTTTTACTATAGAAAAATAATAGAACAGTTTTTCTGTTGGAAAGAACTGAGAGACCATACCAGGTCAGAATGGTTTTAACACTGTGGATTCCTGTTTGAAATTTCTGAGCTTACCTTGTGAGTTGATTGCATACCTGAAGGAATCTCAAGGTTGCTGCTACAGCCTGGTTGAGCATCACTGCTCTCGAAGGTGGTGTTGAGTCAGCAGATGACTTCTCTCTCAGGGCATGCTTAAACTTGATTTTTTGCTTGCGTTTTAAATACATGTTTATTAACACAGACTAACAAAAGACGCTTATAAATTCCAGGATAAATAGGACACATGTTTCTTGCTAATTGTATTTAACCCCAAGCTGTACTATAGTAGCAAATGTCTATATTCTGAGGCAAACACTGGTGTAGTGTATACTTTGAGAATTTACAAACTTTTTTTAATCAACACATGGTAACACAACTAAAAATTCAAGTAGTCTTACCCTTGAGCATCTTTTGATACATGTCTCATCAGGCATATAAAGTTTTTGTTTTGTTTTGTTTTGTTTTTTTAATATCCAGAGTAGATTCTAAAATATGTTGTATCCATTTTTGGAAGAATTCTATAAATATATGCTTCTGTCTACATGCTGTCCAAACAATCTCCTCCTGTTCTTGTTAATGTCTTTTTGAGTTATTTATTACAGCCTACATTACCTCCTACCTTTTTTGCTAAAAGCTGGGGTTTTACCATCTTGAGACTTAAGTCAGACTTGTCCCAGTCTGATCTTGTTTTTCTTTCTAGTGCTCTTTATTCCATTCTTTAAGCAACACTTGCTAATTATGGTAAACTAATAACAAAGAAAAACCTTCCCAACATTACTTGAATTCAATATGTCCTTGATTTTAAATTCAGAGTTATGCTAATTTTCTGTTTATTTCTAAAATTAAATGCTTTGAGAGTGAAACATACCCCTATTTTTCAGTTTATTTGGCTGATGGAGAAATTACCACCGTTTGCCATGTTATCCCAAAGCCATATGCTCTTCTTTCAACTAAGCTTTGACCTTCATCAGGAAACCAGTGCCAACGTACCTTTTTCTTAACAAGCCTTGAAATAAAAGATGAGTCTCAGAGCTACAACTTCTTCAGAATAAGTATGAGAAGTCAAAGGAGTCTTTAAGGAAGAAAGATTTAGGTGATTAGAAGATTCATGTGGAATTAAATAAATTAATTGAAGTTACAGACTTTTAAAAGCTTCAAATTTAATTTCTGCTGCTACAGTAAAGCCTATTTAAATTAATATTGTAAAATAATAGTGTAAACATTCTTTCTAGGTTATTTCAGGTTGCTAATTTTAAATATTAGCTCTCTGGTTGAGCAACGTTTCTCATAAGAAGGGACTTAGTGGGGATGTAGGGATATTGGAAAGCAGAAGGTAGGGGTGCACTGATAGAGATTTTGGGGCTGATACCAATAGCCGATTTTTTTTTTTTTAAGGAGGCATATCGACCAATACTGATCTGATTTCTGATATGCGGTCCCGTAACTTGAAGAGCAGTGTCCAGCTGTTAAGTCTGTTGTGGTGGAAGAGGAGAGGGGAAGGGAAGGGATGTGGGGAGGGGGGAGCAGATTGAGGCCCCTGCAGTGAGGGAGGGAGTGGGGCTGGGGCAGGCGCTGCCTGGGCAGGGAGGGTTGTGGTACAGAGCCACGGCTCATCGGGGGGGGTGCAGGGGGAGGCAGCTCCTGCTGCTGCGCTCACCCTAGGAGGCATGGGGAGCATGTGTCCTTGTATCGGGGTGGGGTGGGCTGGAGCTGTGAGCTGGGGCCACAGGTGGGATGGGGCGTGGGGGAGCTACAGCAAATTTTGTTGTGGCTGCAGCCCTCCCAGCGCCACCACCCACCTGAAGCACAGTGCAGCCCAGCCCAGCCCCTGCTGGGAAGAGCCCAGTGCAGCCCTGGCCCCAGCCTACAGCTGCCACCTGCCCAACCCCATCCTACCCTGTGCAGATTCAGGGGCACATGCCCTTCCAGGGTGCACACAGCAGCTGGAGCCCCACCATTCCCATGCCCCCCAGGTGAACTGCTTGCGGCTCTGTCTCGTGCCCTGCCCCACCCTGCCTGCCCAAGCCCCACTCCCTCCCTCACCGCAAGGATCTTGATCTGCCCCCATAAGCCACTTCCCTCCCCTTTCACCACAACAGGCTTACCAGCTGGACACAGGTCTCCAAGCTGCTGGGCTGTGCTCCTTGCCATCTACATGCTACACTGCAGCTGCATGCATGCATGAGCCATTTATTGGCCAAATTATCAGTCACATTAGGCTGATTTCCGATACAGTCAATTTTCTTTATATTGGTGCTGATCCGACATTGGATCGATGTATCAGTACACATCTAGCAGAAGTTTCTGGTGGAATGTGCTTAGGAAAAAAATAATTGGATTTAATGTTACTTTGAACATGAAAAAAAAATACCAGGAAAGACTCTTAGAGGAATCCTTATGAGAATAAGGTAGTAACTTCTTAGACTCGTCCAGATTGGAAATACAAAATAAGTTTGTGTGAATGTTAATAATTAGCATCACAAACCCATCTGTGGGAAACCCCTACAAACCCAAGTTTCTCCTTACTGTGCAGATACTTGCTGCAAGGAACTCCCTATCCAAGCAAACCTCCATTTCGCTGTGCTTATACCAGGGTCTTATTTGTTGTGAAGGAATCTCTTCCAACCCCAGGTGGCTACTCCGTTTTTGGATTGAGAAGAAATTATAGGTTCCTCTCTCTGTAGGAAGAGAGTCAGCCTGGATTATCACTTGCCTGGAAGTCGCCCCTTCCACAGGCAGTCAGTAAAGAGACAACAAAAGGATTTATTATAAAAACAGAACAAGCATGAGAAATCAGTAACCGTACATTGAGATTAGAGACAGAGATATAAAAGTAAATGAACAAAAGAATACTGGAGCATTGACCTGTTTTTACCCTGCACATTACATCCAAATATTCAGTCCTCACCGAGCTTTTTCAGAGAGAGAACGTAATCCCTGCCTCTTGCATCATGCCGGAGCTTTTTGCATCTCTCAGTCAACTTGCTTTCCCAGCAAGAACCTCATATGCCTTTTTACCCAGGAACACTGAAGACAAAGCCATGCTTTTGAGGCTGTTTTTATGTACTGTTGCCAGTCTGGCTATACACATGTATCACCCCTTCATTTCTTGGGGGAGAGGGGGAGCCCAAGTCAAATGCTAACTCACAGACATTGGTTCTTTTAGATGTGAACAGTTAAGAGCTCCTCAAGTTAATCACTGCCTTACTGACACAACCTTGGCTATAATATAAAGCTGTATCAAAATTACTTTCATATCAATTACTATAACACATACTATTATAAGATCAGTAAAACTGAACACAGCTTTGCACTGGCAACAGTTAGTCTAAATGCCATAAGAATAAATCTATTTGGAAGAATATCCATGCATTTCTTACAGTGAAACCGCAAAAGTAAATACGTCTTCAAGTGAATCCCTGATGATTAGATTTTCTTAGAATGTCAGTCATTACATAGATGAGTTTTCAGTTTGCTGTAAATTAAAGGTTTGAGTGACCAATGGAACATAGTATTTTTGACTGGTGTTTTTTAAAAGCTTCTGTTGCATCACACCATCTCATGCAGGGTGTGTAACAGGTGTGTTGCTCACCCTTCTTTAAGAATTTTCACTGCCCTAATTTTTCATCCATTTAACTTGATCTACAGTAATAAAATGACTTGGAAAAAGTCCAAATGAATGAGAGAAAAACAAATGTTATTTCATTCCGTGCAACTCAGCCATACTATCTTATTTTTTTAGCCAATGTTGTAGACAAAAGGTCAACAGCCAGATAGCTTCAGTTCCTTCCATCTCCCATAACACCACATTTTAGAAAGGAAAAGACCTGAAGTGTGGGATGGGAAGTCATGTCAGGCAGTCTGGAGTGGAGAGATGCATGGGTTTTAGAAATTGTTTTTGATGACCAGTTGGACCTATGGTCTAGGAACAGATATTCAAAGAGCCCGAGCCTGAATTGATTAAATCTTTGCAGGTTAGTCTAAACTGTGCAGCTTAAACTGATTAATAATTGGACAGACATTCTCTGTTAAGTAAGGGAATGCAGACACATGCCTAGAATGGCTCAAGCAAGAAGCCGGGGGGTGCTAGAGCATGCCTGCCAGCCACTGCCAAAGGGGAAGGAAGAGAGATGCCCTGCAAGGCTCTCACCCCTCGCTGCTGGAGTGGAGGGGTATGGCCAGGCACTAGCTGGAGCTAGCACACCTCATGGGATGCCAGCCATCAGCCCAGGAGAGGGGGAGGGGTAGCTGCTGCCAGACTGAGGGGTGGGGATAGGGAAAAAGTCCTTTTTCTGAAGCAAGCATGTATTGAACGCAGCAGTTTGCAAAGCATACAACAGGGAACTACCAAAAATCTTCACCTAAGCTAAGATGCAGCCCAGTAAAACACAGCATGCACACCTTAGTCCAGGGGCGGGCAATTATTTTGGGTGGAGGGCCGCTTACTGAGTTTTGGCAAGTCATTGAGGGCCGCATGACAGGCAGCCAGGGGCAGATAACTATAAATTGTCTAAATTTTTTAGGAGCCCCGTGGGCCGGATAGAATGGCCTGGAGGGCAACATCTGGCCCGCGGGACGCATTTTGCCCACCCCTGCCTTAGTCTAACTGAAAATGTAAACCAGCAATACAAGAAAAAGCCTTGCATAAGTCTTACTAATCCTGTGTCTCCTTACAGCTGGGCATTCAGAAAGGCTTTGTTTAGGTATTCTCATCTTTTACAGGTTCTGTTTTAAAATGTAAATGTAGCTCTGTATTTGGTGAAGCTGTCTAACCCCCTCCCTGCGTGGCTGCAGGCAAACCATGGAGATACGGCTGGGGCTGGCAAACCCCAGCTGTCATCTGCAAGATTTGCCAGTGGGGGAAATGGGACAGAGGGAGGAATTTGCCTCGGGCCATGGCAGGCCAGCGTTAGGCCGCTATCTGCTCCTGCTCCTGCTCCAGCTATAGAGCAGAGGGGAGGGGCCGGCCCAGTTTTCTGGAGCAGAGAGCAGAGCCCCGCCCAGCCTAGAGAGCGTGCTGGGATGTTGGAGATGTCTGGTGTAACTTCAACCAGGAAGGGGTCTGGGACAGACATTACATAAACCGGTTTGAGCCAGTTCAGTTAGGTCTGATACTGCATTCAACCAGGTTTACCTGAAACCGGTCTTGGCCATTTTCAAACTGGTTTATGTGCACTGAATGTCTGTTCTGATCACTTAAACTGCTTTATGTATAATGTCTGTCCCTAGCTGTGAATTGACTATGCAGAAGTGTCTATTTTGGGTTGGAGAAAGTTTTTGGATCAGAGGTTCTTTTTGTGCTGTGCAGCAGTGATCAGGAAGGATTCTTGGAATGATAAGAGAGCTGATGCTCAGAGAGCTTGCATCTTAGGGAAGGGGAGGGCTCTTTGGTCCCACTAGATAATCTAAGACTTAGAAAAGAGGAGACAACAATTTTGGTTGGGGGGGAAAGCTGGGTCTTCTGGGGCCATAAATGGGTGGAGGAAGAGGACCCTGGAATTTGGAGGTTTCTGGGGGGAGATTTAGGGCCTTAGTAGGTGAGAATAGAGCCAGGAGGCTGCCTTGTAAATAAAAGACTCTTGATGTTGCATTGCAAACTCCTGTTTGCTTAAATCTTTCATTTCATCATTTCTCTGACTTGAAATTTAAGATAGCTTCTCTTTTTTTTTTTCCTGGTTCAATCTCCTTTACATTATGGTTTTACATTAATTAGAAATGAATTTAATTGCATGTAGTTTGCTGTTTAATTTCTCTTTTAAATTTGTCCTGTTCCTTTTGACATGTGTTGGAAAAATGAATGCCTGCTTTTTCTTTCCCCTTGTTTAAGTTCTCTTCCTTTTTCTCCTCCCATATCAGCCTTTGATTTGGGAAGCCCCTGTGATTGATACTTGTGCTAATCCTCATGTCTGCCAAATGCAATAGAGCCCTTTCTTGCTTTTCTGGTTTCCTGTTTTCATTGCTTTTAACTCTTCAAAACTTTCATCACTTAGGCTGAAACTTTTGAGGCTTGCTCTCTGAAGGTCAAGGAGGACTTCTTTTTTTTTTTTTTAAGTTTAACAAGTTGTGTGTGAAAGAGCAGATGATGGATAGTCTAGTTTGAATAAGTTAAATATTTTACACTGGATAAAAAATACTTAGGTATAAGTTATACCTTTTGTTTCTGTAAATGGATCCATTTTATTGACATTAACATTTCCAAAATTAGCATTAAAATTTGCGTGTAGCTTGTTTGTATTCAGATAATGGCAAGTACAGTATGTTGCTACCACTGCGTAGCAATCCAAAGGTAACAAACCCCATTATGATCAATGTTGATGTGCCAGATGTGTGTTTTGAACAGCCTTATTGATCTGATGCATTGCACTGAATGATGTAGTTTGTGATTTGTTTCAGCTCTTGAAAGGTCACAGTATACCGCTGAGGATTACGTTAGAACTTTTTAGTATCTTTATATGGCTGACATTCTGCTCTTTTTGTTGCCATTACTGTTTCTTTACAGATTTTCTAAACTTTTATAACCATGTTTTTTTCTCCCTTCTCCCCCACCTCCCAACAGGGTATTTCATAACAGAGATAATACATGTACATCTCTAATTCTTATTGCAAAGTCTTTAGTGTACTTGAAGCAAGGGATTTGTTTAGCTGTGGAAGTGGCATTGTTGTATTGTCATTGTAAAATGTAATTGTTGTCTTGGTTCATACAGGATTAGGTAGAAAATACTGTACCAAAAAAACAGGTTATGGTTGCTTTTCATAAACATATTTGGATAATAATCTGCTTTATTACCTGAAAGCATTACTTGTTCTCTGATGGCCAGACTCTTAAAGGTATTTAGGCAACTAATTTCTCTACCCTTAGATATTGAGCACAGCAGTTGATCAGGACATTTATTTTTTTACATAAGTCATTATTGGATCAGATATCTCTTGTCCTAGATAAATACATAAAAGTTGCAACTTTGGAGGAAAGATGTATATCTTATAATAATTTGATGATTAGTGCATGTTTGTAAATATTTTTCAAGTCAAACATTAGTTTATTCAAATAACTTGATAGGTATTTGGTTTTGAAATTAATTTTGTCTAACTTGGCAGAGACAGCCAGTTGGAGATTGTGATTTTAATGTTCGACTCGCATGCATAGAAAAAGAGATTATATTTCCACGACACGAAAAGATGAAGAATGGTCTTATTGACAAAGCACAGGAACCATTCAGTGTTCGAAACAAGCCATTTTTCGACATACACGCTGCAAGAAAGGTAAATTTGACCAAATTTAGATTTTATTCATATTGTTGTGCTGAAGACAGTAACTTTTAGATTTGTGTGCAGGCTTTCCTTTAGCCTACCTAACTTTTTTGCTGGGATTTGGGAGTTGAAGTTATTCTGGATGTGGTCTGTATGGCTTTAATCTACCTGTTCTTTCATGTTTACCATATTCTCCCATTTAAAAACTGTTTACTTCTATACAAACCTCATGTTTTATTTCCTAATGCTCAGTTGTGGTGGCATCGCAGTGTTCATTGGTTTAAATCTATGTGAGCTCCTGGGAATGTCTGAGAACTATACTGTTTACACCATCTCTGTTTATAGATGGTTATACCAGTGTTGTTTATGGATCTTTAGTTGGGAAGGTAAGAATCAGAAATAATACTTAAAATTGCATTTTAAATGAATTAATATTTTGCAATATTTCTAAACTGGTCAGCTTCTCCTCATGTTAATTTCTAAAATGCTTTTTCCTTGGTCTTCTAAGATAAAGCAGTTTACTTACAAACATGTTAGAGTTTCTATCTCTAACTGCACTTTCTAATCAGTGTAGGAATATGATATCCTTGTGTACATTTTTTTAAATCCTTCTATGTTAACACACAGGTGATACTTATCTCTTCTAAAATATCCCATTTACACTCCACAGTACTATACAAATAGTCCCATGTGGTGCAAATCAGCATAGCAGAACATGTAGCTGCTCAACATTTAATCACCTCCTTCCATTTGCTTTTGTTGTTGTCTGGAATTTGAAGCAGGGAATGTGTATCGAACAAAGCATAAGTAACACACTTCTGACTAACAGGGAATGACTGATAAAAACTACTATGTGGAGGCAACATGACTTTCAAAAACCATTCATTATAAATTGACAAAAACACAGCAGTAAAGTGGACCACCAAAACTGAGTTTATCGTTGTGCAGACAATGTGGTATAAAAGTTTAACCAGTTCTCCTTTTACTTTAGTCTTTTGGGATTTTTAAATAGAAACATACTTTAAATGACTAAGATAATAGTGCATAGAGACTTTAAATTCTGAATAAAATTTTTACAGGAAAAAAGTAATTTTGATTAATACATAATAAAGAGTTTATAATTGGTAGAAATGTGCTGGTGCTTCAGAAGCCTTACTTTAGGCTTCACATTTTTTTAAGAAAGTAAGAAACAGTACCTGTTTAATAATTACATATATTATGTTTTTAAAAAGTGGGTGTCCAGTGCAGTGGGACATATCTAATCACAGGAATTTGGCTTAAAGATAGAAAAAAGAGTGAGTATGAATGGTCAGTTTTCAGGCTGGAAGGAATTAAACAGCAGGATTCTGCGGGGATCAGTATTGGGACTGGTGCTGTTTAATATTCATAAATGATCTGAAAAAGATGGTGAGTAGTGAGGTGGCCACATTTGCAGATGACACAAAATTATTCAAAGTGGTAAAGACCAAGTGGGGCTGCAAGGGACTACAGAAGGATCTGGCACTGTTGAGTGAATGGGTATCTAAATGGCAAATGAAATTCAGATTAAATAAGTGTAAAGTGATACACATGGTCACAACAAATAACCCAAACTATATCTACAATATGATGGTCTATACATTAGTGGTTATCACACGGGAAAGAGATCTGGGAGTCAAAAAGGAAAATAAAATTCTAGGGATTATTGAGAAGGAAATTATGAACAAGTGTCCTTATACCCCTTTGTAATTCCATGGTGCATCCACACCTTCAATGCTATACCCAGTTTTGGTCCCCACACCTCAAAAAAGGTATAGAAGAATTAGAGAAGGTACAGAGAAGGGCAATAAGGATGATTAGCAGTAGGGAAGGGCTTCCATGTGAAGAGAGACTAAGGAGGCTAGGCCTAGTCAACTTAGAAAAGAGATGCTTGAGGGGGTACATACTAAATGGTGAAGAGATAGTAAGTAGGGATTTATTATTTACTGCCTTTCTGATTTTAAGAACTAGGGAGTCATAAGAGAAAACTAATAGGTAATAATATTAAAACTAACAAAAGGAAGTTCTTTTTTACACAGCATGCAATTTAAATGTGGAACTCATTGCTACAAGATGTGTGGAAGATGACAGTTTAGCCAGATTCAAGACAGGATTAGACAACTTCTTGGAGGAAAGGAGAAACAGTAGTTACTGAGCCGGGGAGTTGGGGGTATAACTTCTGAACCAGAACTTCCTAGACCTTAAATACTGGAAACTGCAAGTGGGAGAGGAACAGTTGAAAAAACCCTGGCCATACCCTGCCCGCTCTCCCTTTCAACATCCATTTCCTGCCACTGTGGCACAGAATACTAGACAAGATGGACCTGATGTGACCTAGTATATGGCAGATTTTATGTAATCTTTAAGCTTCATATCTGCATAACACCAGTAGTTTAAGTGCCCTGGGAAGGGCATTTAAAGGGATTATATATGGATCTAAGAGGGTAAAATTGCTGCACAGCTGCTCTTAGATCTCCTGCTCTGCCATAGCAAGGGTCCAAGAATGTAGGTGAGTTGATGGAATTACTTGTGTAAGCTGAAGCTTCACCAGATACTGTGCAGTGTACAAGTCTGTTACCTGCATGGTGTGTATTTTCCTAATTGCACCTACTTTAGTTTGGAAGAGACCCCTCTAGGACAAGTCAAGGTACTTTCTAAAACTTAATATCCTATCTCTCCCAAAAAAATTCAAATGTTCCTCACCATATTTTAGTAATGGGTAACTCAGCTCCTTTGGAATCTAGCATTTCATCACCCTTAAGAAAAATGATATCCCATACAGAAATGTTAATTTGTTCCTACCCTGCCTTTACTTCAGAATCAATATCCCACTTTCTGGACAACTCTCACCAATGGATGATGAACTAATGAAAAACTAAAGATACAGACATGCACTGCAATTGAACCATTCCTAAACATTGCTGATTGGGAAACTGTTCAGAATTGTGTGAGATACTGTTACTTGACGGGGGGGGGGGGGGGGGGGGGGGAGAATGAGGCCTAGCCCAGTATGCCTTACAGTGGGCAAGTTGAGGAAGAGGTGGTTCAAGTTGAGGAAGAGGTAGTTCTTGCACCCATAGTTTGGAAGTTGCAGGGAGTGGGTGACCTGTTCCTGGGGGTGCATTTTCACCTTTTCTACTTTTGCTTTTCTCTTAAACATGAGTTCAGTAAACTTAAAATGCCAGGAAGTGACTGAACTTTGCGGTGGCTTGTTGCAGTGTTTGAACCCAAGCTTTTTGGTTCCCAGACAGTAGTGAGCCATTGTAAGGGCCTGTGATCAAGTAGGGAGTGAGCTTATAGGTGCTTGTTAGGAAGATAGCTCTTATAAACAAGCAGTGCAAGGGGAGGTTAAAAGTACAAACCAAAGAGGAAAAAAAGGAGAGGGAAGCAGTCAAATTCTGACTCTGTATCAGAGCAACCTGTTGCAGCAGTGGCTGGGGTTGAGGAGTGATGCACTGTGGGCTGTCTGGAAGCCAGATCTGTGTTACAGGACAGTTAAGCTAGGGACACATTAAAAAAGCCCAAGCCTGAATTGATTCAGTCTTTGCAGGTTAGTTTAACCTGTGTAGATTGGTCTGATTTGCAAGTGAATAGACATTCACTTTTGATTCCAGAAATGCAGGTACATGCCTGCCGTGGCTCAGGCTAGAAGCCAGGTCTGCAGGGTGTCTGGGGGAGAGGGGCATGGCCAGGCCCTAGCAGCCTTGACTATGACCCCCACCTGGCCTGCAGGGACCCCAGCTAGGTTGTGCCTGGAGGGGGAAGGGGGAAGCAGCCCTGCCAGAGGTTACCCCTCCCCCCTATCCCCGCTTACTGCTCCAGCGGCATGAGCAGGAGCATAGCCAGACCCCAGTATTCTGAGGGGGAGGTGGGGTTTAATGCCCCCATTGTGGGGGTGGTGGTGGTGTGGGCACCAATAGGCTCCGCTCATGGACCTGGGGTCACAGCAACCAGACACCGATAGCCTGAGGGAAAGGCGTGAGTAGCACAGGCACTGGCATGGCACTGGCTCTGTCCCACACTGAAGATCCCTTCAGGCAGAGCCCATGCCACAGCACCTGAACTGAGGCCCTTGGAGAAGTGAGTGACGCCCGACACTGAGGTGACGGGGAGGGGGGATGTGACCTGGCTTTAGGCATGGAGGGGTGTAGGGGGCAGCTGGGGCTAATTGCAGAAACTGACTCACTACTGCCTCCTGCTGTGGCAGTGTGGCCTGAGCTGGGGCAGCCCTAGGAGTGGGGGGCCAGTGCCCTCTGCTTTCAGCCCCACACGGGGGCTACGGTTTACAGGTGGACTGCAGCTGGAGCCCCCCTCCCTCTTCCGGTGGTGGGGGAGCAAGCCATCGTGGTGGACAGAGTTGAGGCACCTGTCATCTGTTGCCTGCTCACAGTGGTGCCAGGTGCTTGGAGGAAGCAGCCATGGGCCAGTTGCTGCCCACACCATTGGGCTGCTGGGCCAGGGCAGACCGGGCTGCAGCGGTCCATTGCCTCTCCCTGCCACTGCCCATGGCAGCCTGGCCTGAGCACCTGGTACCATCATGAGCAGGCAGCATGTGAGAGGTGCCTAACCTCTGCCTGCCACAGTAGTTCACTCTGCTGCTGCTGGGAGAGGGAGTGGGGCAGGGAGCCATACTCCAGGTGCAGTCCTCCTGCAAACCACAGCCCCCATGGGGGGCAGGAGGTGGGAGGCAGCAGGTGCTGACCCCCTGCCCCCTAGGGCTGCCCCAGCTCGGGCTGCATTACCACTGCTGGAGGTAGCAGTGAGTTGGGCTCCATGATTAACCCCGGCTCCCCACCACCCCCCTTCCGCACCTGTGGTCTGGCTAGGGAGGAGGGGGGTTGGGCCAACCCTGATTGTCTGGAACAGACAGCCCACCAAGCCCAGCCCAGGACTGCCGAGCATGCTGGGATGTTGGGGGACTCTAACTTAAACCAGGAAGGGGTCTGGGACAGAAGTTCCATGAATCAGTTTGACCTTAATCATTTAAGTCTGATACTACATTCAACCAAGTTTATCTCAGAGTGGTTTCAGCCATTTTGAAACTGGTTTATGTGCACTGAACTTATGTTCTGTTACAGGTTTAAATCTGTTTCTGATCAACAGATCAGATCAGAACCAGCTTGTGTAATGTTTATCCCTAGTCTTAGTGTCTGCACATAACACTGAACCCGTTCACAGTCAATCAGTTTAAAATAGTACTTGATTTTCCAGGTACACTTGATTTTATAGGATACCCTTTTTATGCTATATTGCCCACTCTCCTTTCTTTTCCTCCTATCTGAGAACCACACTGAGGACTCAGGTAATACTTGAAAACAGCCCTCATCTTAGACTTCTGAAAAACAGTAAGAGTTCTTGAGGAGGAGGAGAGTCTCATTACTGTCATTCATCTTTTTTACTGTAACGAAAAGATGAAGCTGTCTACAGAATCGTAGAAAACTAGGGTTGGAAGGGACCTCAGGAGGTCATCTAGTCCAACCCCCTGCTCAAAGCAGGACCATCCCCAACTAGATCATCCCAGCAAAGGCTTTTGTCTTGCCAGGTCTTGAATCTCCATCCATAGAGGTTTTTAACAACCTCTCTGGGTAGCCTGCTCCAATGTTTTACTACCCTCCTAGTAAGAAAATTCTTCCTGCTATCTAACGTAAATTTCCCTTGCTGTAACTAGGGACTGTTGCTCATTGTTCTGTCACCTGCCACCACTGAGAATAGCCCAGCTCTATCCTGTTTTGAACCAGGCTTCAGGTAGTTAAAGGCTGCTATTAAATCCCCTTATAGTCTTTTCTTCTCTAGACTAAATAAGCCCAGTTCCCTCAGCCTCTCTTCATAAGACATGTGCCCCAGCCCCCTCACCATTGTTGTCACCCTCCACTGGACTCTCTCCAATTTGTCCACATCCTTTCTGTAGCGTGGGCCCTCAAAACTGAACACAGTACTTCAGGTGTGGCTTCACCACTGCTGAATAAAGGGGAATAATCACTTTCCTTGATCTGCTGGCAACACTCCTACCAATACATCCCAGTATGCCATTTGCTTTCTTGGCAATGATGACATACTGTTGGCTCATATAAAGTTTATTGTCCACTGTAGCCACCAGTTATGCTGTGACTGGTTACGTCAAGGAGCTTTAGAATTTTATTTATCTTTTACCACTGAAAACTCCCAAGTATCAAACCAGAAAAGTAGGTTCTCTATTTAATTGTTCACGTGCAGTCTTACTTGTTTCACCCCCGTGAACTTCAGCCAGAGACTTTGTCTTACCAGTATCTGTTGCATGTGCTCTAGCCCTCCACTTATATTTCTCCCATGCTCAGGGTTATATAGATCAGCACAGACTTTCTGTTCCTCAGTTCTTCTTTACCCCTTGGCTGAGTTGGAGCATTTCTTTTTTTGCAGACTGCACTTTGCACGGTTTTGTTTTAATTTTTATTGACCTATTGCTTTATTGTTCATTATTTATCTTATTGTTTTTCTTCCTCCACCATAATCTTTTTGGGGAGAGAAGGGGGGAAGGTTTCAGTTTCTGGGTTGGAGTCTTAACATCTGTCTTTTCCCCTCTCCTCCATAGTTGCTTTTAGCTGCACCACAAGGCCATGCCCTTTAGAGGATCCACTCTTTAACTTTTTTGTGGTGACTGCCTTATTCCCTATCTTGAGGCATTTTATCACCCAAGGAAACTTTGAATATTCCTCCTAGGCAAGGCCATGAACCTGGTGGTGGATGTGGGAACCAAGTCTTCAGCCTGACACTACCACCTCATTCTGGTCTTCCTCCTTGGCAGCAAGGCAATGTTGGTATTCAAGATCCTGCTCAGAGTTAGGTCCTCATTCAGAAGCATAGCAGGACAACACCCTGTTTCCTTGCCTCCATAAGCAGGGTCTGGCCAGCAGGGTGCTGTCTTATATGTCCCTGTTATGGTACCCAGAACCCAGTTGTCAAGATCAGCGTCAGATAAAAGCTCACGTCTCCCTAGTACATCCCAGTAAGGAGAGGGCAGCTAGGCACGGACTTTATCTCAAAACAAACTGGAACACATCAGCAGTATCAGCTGCTTCCTTTAGTGGGACTTTAGAGATTATTTGACAAGCTCCTCTTCCAAGATGGCAGCTCCAGTGGATCTTTTCCCTCCAGAATTACCTTTCAAAGGAATCAGGTATTAGACAAAACCACTCTTTCCTAATGCTGCAGATCATGATGTTCTGACCACTGATCCAAGCTTCTTGCCATAGCCTGTAAAGGTAGCCTCCTCTACTTCTGACTTCTGAGCAGGGTATGCTTATGAGTCTTTCCCACTGCCCTTTTCTCCATTAAACCAACAGGGATGTCCAGCTCTTCTGAGCACCAACCACACCCAACTGATCAGCTGGTCAGATCCGTGGTCCCAGTGAGCATCTTCTCATTTATGGTGTATTCCCATTGGCCACTGAACTTTCCTCTGCCTTCAGACCATAAGTACTGGGTGGTTTACCCACCATTCCAGTCTAACACACAGTCCTCATAGCTGGACCACTAGGCAACATCTGTTGTGAGCACCAGCATATTCTTCCCTCTTAGAAGTTGAGCCAGTGTATGCAATTTTGCCTTAGTTCTGTTTCCCATCTTGATCTGTGATTTCTCACATGATGTATTTTGTGAATGATGCTAGTGGTTTCATTGACATGGTGGGGGCATCTTACTTTCTTTCCCTGCTTCTTCAGTCATATGTTAGGAGACTAGAGTTGAGGGAACAGAGGGTGTGGCCTTTACATTGGTGTGGGAGGGATGGGAGGAGTTCATGCTATGGATATTGTAAAGGTAAAATAATCTGATATTCAAAGGCCTTAAGAGATGCACACAAATGAGGCCGTGAATGGGGACAGTGCACCTTGAACTCCAGCATTGCAAAATGCTCCATCCGGCACATTACTGACTTTTACACTTGCAGCAGTGTGACTTACTCAGGAAAGATTGTCAAGAACAGAGGAGCCGTGTACATAGAACTTGGAGCTGAGAACAGTCAAAGAAACCTTGCATTCCACTTGCAAATCTGTCATGTGCTGAAAATCAGACAAGACTGAAATAGGTATTAAAAGGAAGGAAGGTGCTGTTTTCAAACTTTTTAACTAAGTGTTGCACAATGATTTTTTTCAGAAGTTCTTAGTATCCATCTCTTTTTTCCTGTAGAAAGAAAGAACTTTCAATTAACATTCATTCAGTTTAAAGATGTTAGAGATGTCTTAGCACAGACTAGAATTAATGAGGAATAGGAGTTGAATGTTATTCTTGGTAGTATTTTTCTATTAATATCCTACTAATAGTTAATTCTGTAAAAGATTGTAAGCAGCAATAGTTTTTTACAAGGATTTAATTCTCGCCAGCAATTTAAGAATTTATATCTAAACGTACAAAGTAAGGAGAAGGATAATACATTGTTATTACATAGTGAATGTTTTCATCTAGTCAGTATAATGGATGAAAGATAGTTTTCAATGTGATTTGTATGAATGGACAAATATAATAGCAATGTTAGCCTATAAGCATGTTTGAAAAAAATATTAGGAACAGCATATGCAAAGTCCAAAAAGAGGTAGATTGCTTACTTCATATATCAGATTGTTAACTGTTGACAGCTTATCTCTTAAGAGCTGATGGTGGTTAGGAATTCAAGCTGAAAATTCAGTAAAATCTGTTTTTAAATTTTGTAGCTCTTGTCAGTCAAAGCCAATACAGCTTGGAACCAGTTGCCAGTAAATCTGTTTGGTAATAGGTATGTGGAACACCTTTCTGCAGTAATCACCCAAAAAAACAGGAAGTTACTTATTCTTAATTGCTTATTTTTTGTGGTCTTAGTTTCATAAGTGTCCTATATTTTTTTTTTCTGTTACACTGGGTTTGTATAGATTTAAAAGTCCCTGGATATGAAATATTTGCATAGCTTGGATTGCAACAACACGGTGTATTATTCTTTGTTTCCCCTTCCTTCATAATATAAATTGCTGTGTATTTAGACTACAAATGTTTCAAGGTAGAGGCTGTGTCTCATTACTCATTTGTATGGTGTCATGAATACTAGTGGTACAGTTTCACTGCTGCTAATAAAGCTTTGGTATCCTGCTTGTCTATGGTTGCTTTGCTTTTTATTGTGTCTTAAGTTTTCTGATTTGTATGTATTTTTAAAAGACTGAGAGGAAAATGTATTTAAAATTGCCGAAGAGTGATAGATCTTGTGTATTATAGATTCATAAATGCTTCTGTCATACTAGTGGTTTGTGAATATAAAAATATTTTTCTCATTTTTTGTTGTTGGTCTTGGTCAACTAATTAATTTTGGAATGAGGCATTTTCTTGAGAAATTTAATTCTTCATTTTCAAGTGAACTGTAACAAAACAGCCAGCAAATGTGCAGAGGAAGGGGGAGGCAGAATTACTTACAGTATCTAAACTATCTTTGAGCATTCTTTTTTGTCTCATTTTTTTAAAGAACATTCCCCACTGCATATTCATGCATGTATTAAATCAAACTGTTTGAAAAATAAGGGAATTAAGACCTTTGTCCATTAAAGGAATAGTTTTGATAAATCATATCTTAATCTAAAAGACTTTGTACAAAAAAGGGAAAAAAATTAACATTCTCAAAAGTCATCCTGTTGTTGCTACACAAGCATTTAAAATATTGTTAATGTTGTAGACCTGTAGGGAAGCTCTTCTCTTGGAGTTCTTTGCTCTGATTTATAGGAGCTCTTGCTGTGTCCTTGGAGTCTAGGTGTGTTCTTAAGGAGAGTTTTCTAACCACTTGCTTTGTATAGTTTTTGAGAGAAAGGTACTTCTGAGAACCTCCAATCCAGAGTTTCTTCTTTGGTCCATGCAGCAGAGCAGTTGATGTTCTTTCTTTCTCTGCCTGCTACTTTTCCCTTTTTGAAACTTTTTAAAGACTTTTTTTAGATGATGATGAAGGCAGTATTAAATGAATCTTAAAATGCAAAAAAGATCTACTTTGGGATTTATATATTAGAAAGAGAGTTGTACAATCAAATTATGTTTCTAAATGTGTCATGAACGCATCATAAATATCTGTGTTAAAAACATTTGTAAGATTAAAAAGTCTGAACATGTATCAGGTACTAGACAACTATCAGTCATGAAAATTGCAGTTTTCATGCTCAGTTCAATTTTTTTTACTTGTTTTTTTATATATGGTGTTTAGTTTCTTTTTTTAAGAAAAAAGAACAAAGAGAAGGTTAAATTGATTTAATGTGCTCAGATTCAAAATTATTTAGTTATGTGGGCATGTAAAATATTATCTTTCCACAAAAGGCATTTCTTCATTCTGTCATTTAAATAACCATTCCCTATGAGAATTTTTCCATTGTACTATTGTCAATGGGAAAACCAGAAATGTAATCAACAGATAAACTTGACAGTTGCCTTAAATAAGGAAGAACTTTTACACCAGTCCTTGCAGTATTGTTGGTATTTCCTGTGCTAAGGACAGGGACTTTTAGGTAGTACAGCAATTAATGGAGGTGGAATTCTCTAAGCTTATATATACATTTTTTAGGAAGACTAAAATATACTGTTATACGGGTCCTGATAATCTAAAGAAATGTAATGTAAAGAACCATGGCCTCAAATTGGAATGTACTACTTTGTCTTTATCAGTATTTACCTTATAATAACAATCATTCAGTAACAGTGCCTCTTGGCACTTCTAGGTGCATGTAGAAGATTTGTAAAATCAAGTTCGTATTAAAATAATATCAATTCGAAAACTTCAACCTCTGCAGCAAAACTTAGCTCTACTCTACTAGTCCCAATAGGTTAAAAAAACTGAATACATGAATCTTGAAGTATTCCATGAAGAAAATGAAATAAGGAATGAATCTTCACATTTATTGAAAAATGTATGCATCAGAATAGACTTTTAGAATTTGTCCTTACTGCCTGAACTGGAATAAACAATAATATTACCCAACAGTTTCTCAATTTCCCCTCAATGGGCAGTAGAAGAAATAGTGACTATGACTTACCTTATAAGCATCCATCACATCTAGTATGAGTAATATTTTTCATTATTTATTTTTGGTTATGATTAAGTAATTTTCGGTTTAGTGTCCTGCTCTGAAGTGAGTATTTAAATATGCTATCATTTTGTTCAACAGATCTGCTTTCCATCATCTCTGTACAGCAGCAAATATATTCAGTGCTAGGAGACCTGCAGAGCTGGCATAACTGAGAACAATCTAGGTTTCCCTGGCATTATCATTAAAACCTGTGATGGGGTGTGTCAGCTGCATGCAGTGCATCAAGGACAAGGAAGGGTGGGGGGGGGGGGACCAAGAATTTCCTCTATTCGGTTCAGTGAACTAAAATCTTAGTTCTTAGGTTGTGTTCATATGGATTGACTCCAAAGATCTCGGTGTCTAAGGAGAATAGCATTTGAACCAATGTTCAAATCCTTGCTAAATACAACCTGCCTCAAGTGGATATTTTCACTTTTTGCTTTGTTACTTACTATCACTATTTTTTCTAGGCACCAGCATTCTTTCTCCTTTTGTAGTTGGGAGGGGTCCATGAGGAATATGTATGCATGCCCTTCTGTCATCTTCCACTTCTTTTAAAGAACTCTAGGAAGTTTTGAAGCAAATGAGCCAAAGTATACTAGTGTCCTTTACCTGATCCAAGGCTTTCTCCAGTATCTCCACGTGTATATTAGTTTACCATTCTCTTGCATCAGGTGCAGCCTTCCTCTGAATATGGAGACTATTTCTGTTTGTTATATCTTAGGTAGCTTAATTCCATTAAAACATGGAAATTGGGATACTTGCACAAATTCTCCACTGGGCTATTCATTTTTAAGAAACAGCATTATTTTCAGGGACAAACTTGAATCCATCTTGCCGAGTGTGATATATTAAGGAGAGAGAGGAAACTATGGGTGCAGCGGTCAGATTTGATGTGGAATAATTTTCCTAATTTATAGTAATGATGAGTATTTTTATATAGAAACCCATGTTATATTTTAAAAATGTTGTTGACAGCATTCTGTTAAGTTACTGCCCCCCCCTAATTTATTTAAGAGATAAAAAAGCAAGTTACCAAGCATCTTAATAATTTTTCCATGTTGTTATATCAAATTAATTACAATATTTTTATTTAAAAACCCCCCATGATTTTGATAGAGGATGGAGCATCCAGCTATTTACTACATGGGCTTTAGTCATTTGCTTATCTGGGTTACCACTAAGACTGCTGACTGCTCCAATGACTCTTGTAAATGTTTCAGTCAGATTGATCATTTTATGATTCACAAAACATATAAAATAATCCCAAGATGTTTATTTAATTGGTTTGAGTAGATGCTTTCATTTTATCTGTGAGTCATCTTGTGTTTCTGTGTCTTGAAGTGAAATCTTTGTGCTAAAATTTCTATAAAGTATATCTGCATCTTACTATTGAGTTACGTTAGGGTGAATTGCTTCTACGAATTGTGTTGAGTTTGTCACAGTTCAAGTCAAATGCTAATTCTAAACCATTACTGCTCTTGAGCCTTTTAGGCTTCGAGTCTTTCCTAGGTGTCAAAGAAACTCATTGTTTACTATTTAAAATTCATTACCATATTGTATAATCAAATTATACCATATAAGAAATAGATTTTATATCAAATGCCACAAGACATAGAAACAGAAGAACAATAAGGCTAAATACAGCTTTTTTTACCTTTCATGTAGAGACTACACTTGCTATCTCAATAAAACAGACTCAAGACACTAGGTAAAAGATCCCACCAAACCCCTAGATTCATGTCAGACAGCACTAGAGAAGTTGTCTTGTAGAGGGACAATAACGAAAGGGAGGTTGAACAGGAAGACTCATGATTCTTCAAAGATATTGCCTCTTTTCTCTTGTTCAACTTTTGAAAGTTTGTGACCCATTGTATTTCCTAATAAAGCTCAGACATGTCTTAGCACTGACAGTTTTGTACTTAGACACAGGTGAAATGAACCAGTGCTGGAAGCAGGGCCCTGTACAGCCTTTCAGACTGCTGCTTTGGACTTGTTATCAGGCTGAGGTGATGATCAGGACTTGGCTGGATTAAGAACCAGTGACTGGACAATCTCCTTCATGTTGCATTTTTTCCCCCCTCACTGAATCCAGAAACCCTTCTGGTCAGAAAAATTGGTCTATAGAACACTTCCTTAAGTAATTGGAAGTATTCTAGTCTCCTGGTCCCAGGGTCCTTTCCTGGGTATGTTCATATGATTGTATTATGATTGTATTAGCTCTTTGCGCTTCCAACTGTCAAAGATTTTAAGGAAGGTCATTATAGATAGAGGCCTCAAGCCTTTGGGGACCACATCTCTTCTTTATCAATTTCTCTGTTTCTGAACCTCAGAACCAGGTATCCAACTCCTATAACTCCAACTTTTATATTCTTCATCCCCAAATGTGGCAGGGTTCCCTGAGTACCTTTCATGTTTTTAAGGAGTTTCAGGACCCAATGAGCAAATCATCATCCCTCTAAATTCCAGTAGAGGATCCTACCTATTATTTTGTGTTTATTCTACAACAGTCCACACAAAACAAAGTAGTTTTCCTTATCAGCAGGGCTTCACATACCTATGTGATACTGTATGCCAAGCTTTACATCACATTTATGCAGGTCTGGCTGCAATTGAAGTGGATGTTGGAAAGACATCCACTGTACGTGATGTAAGATTCTGAGTCTGTTTCTGTATGGCGTGGTGGGAAGGTTGCAGTCAGTATTTGCAAGGGAGTTTTCCTTTGTTTCTGCCATGCCATCCATGACAATGTGACACAGGCCTTCCTATTGGACTAGAAAGTATATACAGGAGACCATCAAGCATATGGCTTCTGAGGCGCAACCTTGGTCTGTGAGATCAATCTCTTGGACCTCAGGGTCTGCAATAGTATTCCTCTGACACATCTCATGTTATGGTGGACAATCCTAATGCTATGTTGTATTTCAAGAGGCAAGGTGAAGTGAGATCTTTCAGAATGGAACTGGTGCTTTTGCCATCAATTTCATCCTAGTAGTAAGCCTCCTTGGCCATCAGAACAGCAAGCCAGCTATTCTCAGTGGGACCATCTTGCTAAATCACAAATGGAGTGTCAAGGACTCAGTTCTACAGGATATCTTTTATAATAGGATCATAAAGATATTTCCTTCTTTGCCTCCTACAGCAAATGTTGGTCTTTTTCTTTCAGAATGGGTTCTGTTAATTCTGTGGGTTGTGAAACATGGATACCCAGAATATTCCTTAAGGCTTGGCAAAATTCTGCACATCTAATTGTCCTGGTCCTAGCTTGGCTCAGACAACAGCCTCCTGGACCTTCTTTCCCTGCAATCATGGCAATGACTTTGTTCTTAATGCCCCACTTTCTGGGACACAAGGGAAGATACTTCATCTACACCTAGCTTCTTATATTTCATGGTATAGGTGTTGGATGACTGCCAACAGTTAAGCAAGCCCACACCTCACTTCTCATTTATCAGAAGGGAGACCTCTATAATGCACATCATTCTGGCCAGATGAACAGCGTTTTCAGTGGAAAGGTTCCTGCCTGAGACATCTATCTTAGTATCCTACCTATTGGAGCTGAAGCCTATTTTGGAGTTTGGTTAAAGTATACCTACCAGCCACCTTAGCCCATGACCCTCCTGTTAAAGGCTTCTTAGTCTTTTTCCTATCCTGTGGTTTTGACATTTCTAAAGTTTCAGTCTGCAGGGGACAAAGTTTTTCTCTAGAACTCTTGTTGTTGTAGTGGAAGAATCAAATGGCACAGCAGTCTTCACCGAGACAGTGTCTGAATGGTTCTCTACCTGTATCAAGTTGGGCTACAGGTTTGCAAAAGTAGAGGTCTCAGTAATGTTTAGAATATACTACATCAGAGTTCAGGCAGCATCTGTGGTCTCTCAATATCATCTTTATCTCAGACAGATGCAAAGCTGCTGCTTAGAAGTCTCTTCTACACTGTCATCAATTACTGTATCACTTTTGAAGCTTCCAGAATGAAAACTGCATTCAAGAAAGTGCTTCTGCAGTAGCTGTTTTGTCTAGAACAGTGTTTGTCAACCTGTGGGTCGTGACCCAAAAGTGGGTTGCAAGAATATATGGGCGGGTTGTGAACAAACTTAAAAAATGGGTCAACAAACTTTAAAAAATGGTTTGTCCTCTAAAGGTGAAAAACATGGGAAACTGTAGCTTTTCCCTTGCAGGTTGGCAGAATTCCAGCTTGCTTGGGGCTCCCCATGCCTCACAACCCCCTCTGCCCTACACACTGCGGGGCTGGGGCCGAGGAGCAGTGGGTCAGGAATGAGGGGCACTGGATTGGGACTGGTCATCGATGTTTACAAATGGGTCCTGGTACAAAAAAATTTGAGAACCACTGGTCTGGAACCCCAGGAATCCCATTTCCATGTGAACTAAGCAGTGCTTTGGATTGGCCCACAGTGGAATGTGCATATGAAGAATCATTCAAAGGAGAAAGTTACTGAAGTCATAGGAGTTCTTTTAAGATGCTCATATGAACATTTTGCATCCCACCTTCTTTCCTTTCCTTTCCTACTTCTTTGGAGCATACATCTCGGGATACTATTATATGAGAAAATGAAGAGGAAGTTTGCACCACCTTTTTATGCAGGTGGTGAAGACCTTAAGGAACAGTAGGAGGCAGGCAGGCTATATAGGCACGTGGTAGTAAGGCAAACAAAATTGAGCTTGACCATGACTCTCACACTTATCCCAAAGTGGAATATGCTTATGGAACCACACATCTCAAAATGCTACAGTTAGTGTAGTAAGTAAATTCTCTTTTTTAAGGAACATCTCTTCCTGGTATCTGGATAAGATAAGGATAAAATGCAACCCTGAGCTGTCCAGTTTGAAACTAATCCTTATTAAACTACATGTAACATTGCTTCTTGGTTATGGCATCACCAAACTCCATGCAACTAAACATCAGTACTGAGGTTATGGACTCATTAACAGCCTTGCTATTTGCACTTTTTCTGAATTGTGAATTAATGTATTTACAGTATTCAGATGAAAACCATTTCCCTGAACCTTTTTAAATTATGAACATATGATGTCAAGTGTTGGTTAGCTCTAAGTGGATTACAAGAGAACTATTTTGATCAGCCTGGAGTCTCAGCAGTAAACTGGAAATGAAATAAATGACCTAAGCAGCTTAATTACAAAAATGGGGAAAGGTGAATATTGTCCATATAGCTTTGGGAATGTGCTGCATTTCTAAATCATTACTCAAAACAACTATAAAATGCTGACTGTTTAACAGATTTTGTATGATTACAATGGACTTTTAGAATCAATTTTGGACTAATCAATGGAGTTAAAATACTGTCTGTTTTCTCCTTTAATCTTAAAATGTATTGGCTGTAACATTTGAATGTGGTTTTTAAAATTATAATTATTAGTTTAATAGCAGTCTCTAGAGTTTTGTCTGAGAGGACTTAATTATTTTAATTAAAAATGTGGGCTATATGTTATTATATTGTCATTAAAATTATTTTACAAGGAGAATGACTTTTTTGTTGCAGGACTGCATTTTGTCTTGTAGAGCCTGAGATTCATTGTGAGGGATGTTGGGGGGGAGGAGGAGGGGTAGAAGGTGAAGAAAATGGAAAGCTGAGTGTGACTGTTCCAGGAATCTGGAACTTCCTAACAAGAACTCAGAATCTTGCTAACCTTAAACTCTACTTTGATGCAACAAAATGATTTTCTGTGCTGCGAGAAAGTACTGTTATACATAATTCATTTTTTCATTCTTCACTTGGAACACAATAAAACTATTCATTATGAATAACGCTTGCCCCCCGTTTGTTTGTTTTTTTTACTTCTTCAGATATTTTTCCCAAACAGATTTTAGCCTAAGGTTGTTTGTGAAAAATGTATAATTTATTT
Organism: Alligator mississippiensis; assembly: GCF_030867095.1. NCBI lineage: Eukaryota > Metazoa > Chordata > Crocodylia > Alligatoridae > Alligator > Alligator mississippiensis. The sequence goes on along the minus strand of NC_081824.1, from coordinate 76,395,032 downwards.
CTCACTGTTCATTATTACAACTTCATGATATGTCACCTTAATAGTTTAATATTGTTTCTCTTCCCTCAGTGGGAGTGTATGCAGTAGTGTTAAAAGGACAGGGCTGTAAGCCTGTTCTTTGATTCTCTCGACATCCAGTCATTCTACCAATGAGGAGTGGGGACAGTTAATGGAGTGTAGAAGATATAGACTGGCAGGCTTAGGCTTCTTTTTAACTAGTTCATTTCTGACTCATCACAACAATTGTACAAAGTATGGCTACCAAAAAAATTGGGCTGAAACTTATTTTTCAAGAATATATAAATATATATTAATAATAAATATTTTTCAAGCATAAATAAACTGTTTTACACATGAACCTTCACAATGAAGTCATGTACTCAAAGCATTTAAACATGCTGAATAGGTGTTTTGTTTCCATTTCACTCATATACTATCAAAAAATATTTTTCTTATTAACCCAGCCCTATGTGGAAAACATGAAAAGTGACACTGAAATCAGTAGTATGTCTGATTTAAGCTCTTTAAACATTGTTCCTTCATTTTTATCTAAAGCACTCAAGAAAATTGAAAATCAGCATATGCAAGACTCATGCATGATTATTTTTATACAGAACCAATAATTATACTATATTACTAGTAGGATTTTAAGAAAGCATTATTCACATGGGTAGTGAAAACAGCTTAGATTTATAGGTAGACTGAGTAATAGGGCTGCGTGAAATGGCTGTGTTTTGTTTTGGTTTTGGAGGGACAGTGATTCGTTTCGGTGTTTTGGATCACTGTCCTGTTTTGATTCAGCCAAATCTGTTTTGGAGGTTCAACAGTGTTTCAGCCATAGGTTATAATGGGGAATCACTTAAATGCCTATAACATTCTCATTTCTTGCCTGATTTGGATGAAAATTGCAAGGATGGTAGCCCCTTCTGAGGGCAAGAAGCCTGCCAAGTTTCAGATAGATAGATGCAGAGGTTTTGTGAGACTGCGCATCAAATTATTCAAAGCAAAACTAGTAGCACTTGCTGGAAGTGGCAGCATGCTGTCATCCTGTGTACAAATCCGGGGACCCCCACCCCTCCGGGAAGAGTCTGAAACAGCCCTGCAGCCCTCCTGGGGGGCGCGGGCCCCCAGATCTGCATACGGGATGACAGCAGGCTGCCACTGCTGACTGGAGCCAGCGCCAGCACTGGATTCTTACTGGCACTCGAGGCGGACTGCACCAGGCAGACTCGGGTGCTGGCACTGGTCCCAGCCAGCAGTGGCACAATACTGTTACCTGCATGCTCCGCAGCCAGTGAGTGCGGAGCTTTAAAAAAAAAAAAAAGCCCCACACTTGCCAGCTGCAGCAGCGGCAGTTGGGACCTCTCAGGGCTCACGGCAGAGCCCCCACCTCACACTGAGGGGTAGTGGGGATGACCTCTCCCCTTCACCTGGCAGCCGCGTGGCAGCTGCTCCATGGCATGGGTGCAGTGCAGCTTGGCAGGGCACTGCACACTGTCTGAGAGCTGGGGCTGCTGGGGCTGAGTGCTGCCGGGCTCCAGGTGACTGCTGGAGCTGCTCTAGCTCCAGGACGGCACACAGTGCCCTGCTGAGCTGCGCTGTACCCACTCAATGGGGCAGCTGCCACGCAGGTGCCAAGCAGGGGTGACCCTCTCTGCCCCCTGTTGCCTTGTGCTGTGTGGGGGGGCTTTGCCACTAGCCCCCAGAAGCCGCAATTGCCACTTCTGCAACTGGTGAGTGCGGAGCTTTAAAAAAAAAAAAAAAAAAAAAAAAAAGCAGCCCTGTTTACTGGCTGCAGCAGTTGCGATTGGGACCTCTGGGTGCTCATGGCAGAGCCCCCACCCCGCGCAGCGCAAAGCAGTGGGGGACAGCAGGGATTGCCCCCTGCCTGGCACCTGCGCAGCAGCTGTCATATTGCACAGGTGCAGTGTGGCTTGCCAGGGCGCTTGCTGTCTGGGAGCTGGGGCAGCTCCACCTGTCAGCTGGGGCACCCAGTTCGATTCCCTAGCTCTCTGATCATTTCCCCAGTTCCTCCCTGGGGGCGCAGGCCCCCGGATCTGCACATGAGGTTTCAGCAGGCTGCTGATGCCGACTGGCGAAATAGTCCAGAGCTGCTGCCATTCTGAGCTGGCAGCAGCAGCAGCCTGCTGCCATCCTGCGTGCAGATCCAGGGGCCTGCACTCCCTGGGAAGAGCTGGGGGAAGCGATCAGAGAGCTGGGGGAAAGATCGGGGAGCTGAGGAATCAAACTGGGACCTGGGGGAACCTGAATATTCCCCCAGCTCCAGCTCTTGGTTTGATTGCCCAGTTCTCTGATCGCTTCCCCAGCTCTTACCGGAGGGTGTGGGCCCCCAGATCTGCATGCTGGGTTTCAGTAGGTCGCTGCTGCAGACTGGGGTCAGCAGCAGAACCCCAGTCTTCCCGGCACTTGGCATGGGCTGTGCCAAGCAGCTGCCACCCCAGGGGGCAGAGGTCATTGTGGGACTCCTGGCATGGCTTTACAAGCACTCATGGTGCTTTGGCCAGGTGCCAGAGGACTGGAAAAGGGCCAGTGTGGTTCCCATTTTCAAAAAGGAGAGGAAGGAGGACCTGGGAAACTATAGGCTTGTTAGTCTTACCTCAGTCCTGGGGAAGCTCTTTTAGAAAATTATCCCGGAGCATATCTGCGAGGGACCAGCAGGGAAGATTATGCTTAGGGGCAACCAACATGAGTTAATTAGAGGCAGGTCCTGTCAGACCAACCTGGTTACCTTCTACGACCAGGTCACAAAATCCTTGGATGCAGGTGTCACGGTGGACGTAGTCTTTCTAGACTTTAGGAAGGCCTTCGACACTGTCTCTCACCCCATTCTCTTAAAAAAATTAGGTGACTATGGCGTCGATGCTTACACAGTCAGATGGGTTTTAAATTGGCTGGAGGGCCACACCCAGAGTGGTGGTGGATGGGTCATTTTCAACCTGGAGGGATGTGGGCAGTGGAGTCCCCCAGGGTTTGGTCCTCGGGCCCACACTGTTTAACATCTTCATCAGGGACTTGGACAAGGGGGTGAAAAGCACCTTGTTCAAATTCATGGATGACAGTAAGATGTGGGGAGAGGTGGGCATGCTAGAAGGGAGTGACAGGCTACAACTAGATCTGGACAGGTTACAGGGGTGGGCAGATGAGAATAGGATGGGATTCAATACTGACAAGTGCAAGGTACTGCACCTAGGAGAAAAGAACCAGCAGCTTACCTATAGGCTGGGGAACTTCCTTCTAGTCAGCACAGAGGCAGAAAAGGATCTTGGAGTCATTATTGATTCCAAGATGAACATGGGCTGCCAATGTGAGGACGCAGTCAGTAAGGCTTAACTGCACCTTGTCATGCATCCACAGATGCATCACGAGCAAGTCCAAGGAGGTGATCCTCCCCCTCTTTGCGACACTGGTCAGGCTGCAGTTGGAGTACTGCATCCAGTTCTGGGCGCTGCACTTCAGGAGGGATGTAGACAACATTGAGAGGGTCCAGAGGAGGGCCACTCACATGATCAGGGGGCAGCAAGGCAGGCCCTACAAGGAGAAGCTACGGGACTTGAACCTGTTCAGCCTTCACAAGAGAAGGCTGAGAGGAGATCTGGTGGCTGTCTATAAACTTACCACGGGGACCAGCGGAGAACGGGAGAGTCCCTGTTCCCCTGATCACTACCAGGAGTAACTAGGAATAATGGCCACAGTTGACTGAGGGTAGGTTCAGGCTAGACATCAGGAGGCACTGCTTCACAGTCAGGGTGGCTAGGATCTGGACCCAACTTCCAAGGGAAGTGGTGCTTACTCCTACCCTAGGGGTCTTCAAAAGGAGGCTAGATAATCACCTAGCCGGGGTCATTTGACCCCAGCATTCTTTCCTGCCCATGGCAGGGGGTTGAACTTGATGATCTGCTCAGGTCCCTTCCGACCGTGCCAACTATGAAACTATGCCACTGTCCTCAGCCTGGAGCAGCAACCTGCTGAAACCCTGAGTGCAGATCCAGGTGCCTGTGCACCTCGGGAAGAGCTTGGGGAAGCGATCGGAGAGCGGGGGAATCAAACCGGGAGCTAGCTGCCAATATCAGAGCAGTCCTTCCCCCCCTTTTTCCCCTCCCTCTTCTTATTTTTTGTTTCCCTGCAAGCCCGGCTCTGAAATTCGAAAATTCTCCAAAACATTTTGGAACTTTCAGTTCATTTCAGACCTTCCATTTTGATTCGGATTCGGTGTTGTGAGTGACACCTGAAACACCTTCAAAATGAAATGGCTGCCGAAATTTCACACAGCCCTACTAAGTATGCATTATTTTATAAAATAGGATTACAAGTCCTTATCCTTCATAGCATAAGTCAAGCACTAATTCCTTTGTTGAAAGTTCCTTTGTAGGTGGTTGCAGCTATAATGTCACCAAAGGTTGTAGCCAAATGCATATTCTCTCTAACAGAAGCAAGAGATTCTTTTTTCCTTATAGTCAGTGGTTCACCTGAAAACTGTTGCAAATCAAGTCTCAATGAGACAGATGGAGCCTAAAGGTTAAACAACGACATAGGTCTGCTGCATAGCCCTTTTCAAATATCAGTCTACTCTACATCAATGGCTTCTCAGTTCTGAGAATGTTATCCGATTTGAAAAATGACAGCTAGTGTTAGAGGGAACCCAGTGAAGGTGAGGAAACTCTGCCTAAAGATTAAACAGCCTAGGACTTTTTTCAAGTATTCAGACAAAGATACAGTCCTCTAAAGCATATTTATTTAATAGATTTTCTGTCATTTTTCTGGACTGCTTAGCACTTAGACAGTCCCAACCCTCTCCACCTTTCCACCCAGCCCCCTTGGAAAAGCTGCTTTGGTCATTGTTAGGAAGTATACTGTATTTACTTGAATCCAGGCAGACCCTGAATTTAAGATGACCCCCCATAATTAGATTGTATCCATGGGAAATGTATAACTTTATTATAACTTTTCCTGTGTAGAATCTCATTATTGGAGAGTCTCTTTATACCTCTCACCACTTCAGTGGCAAGTGGGGAAGTCAGTAGAAGGGCAGGCAGTGGGGAGGGCAGATGGTGAGGGGGTTAAGCATCAGCCTGCCCATCCCACTACATGTTCCCTTGCATGTCTGCCCCTCTGCAGCCCTCCCCCACCTGGGCTGCTTACCCGTGCTTTGACTTCAGCAGACTGTCCCAGCTCTAGCCTGGGGCACAGAGCATGTGTTGGCTGTAGCCCCTTATCAGTGGCAGTGATGTGGCAGTTTCAACTGTCTTGAGCTGCTGCTATGGGGCCAGGCTGGAGCCAAAGCAAACACATGCTCTGTGCCCCAAACCGGAGTGGGGACAGAGCCTGCCAGAATTGGAGCAAGGGTAAGCAGCTGGGGGTGCAGGCAGCAGCTATGGCTCTGGTCTCCACCCAGAACCACAGCAGCTGCTTGCTCCCTCTGCTGCTTACCCCATAGATTCATAGATGTTAGGAGCTGGAGGGGACCTCTCGAAATTATCAGGTCCAGCCCCCCTGTGCTTCAACAGGAAAGGTGGTGGAAAGGTGAGCATCCAGACATTTTTTGAAGATATCCAGAGTAGGTGATTGTACCACCTCTGGGGGGAATCCATTCCAGACTGTGGACACTCGAGTTGTAAAGAAGTTTACTGTATGTCTAATCTAAAGTGGTCTTCTAGCAATTTATGACTGCTGGTCCTAGCGTTCCCCTGGGGAGCCCTGGTGAATAGATGTTCTCCCAGTCCCTGGTGTGCCCGGTTTACATACTTATCGGCTGCTACCAAATCCCCTCTGAGTCTTCTCTTTAGGCTGCACCACCTCAAACTCTAATCCAATGCAAGGGACTTTTTCACCATGTTAAATGATAGTTTGTCAAAGTTGTATCCTATGGTAATATGTGGTAATTTGGCTTTTTAAATGAAGTAGCTATAAGCCTGCATATTTAGGTAAATAAGCCTCTGAGGGAGGGAAAGGTTAAAGACCATTTAGAAAACCAAATGGCCCATTGGCAAAACCCTGGGATGAGATTGCAGAGAGGCATTAGTTCTACAACAAAGTTAAAAATTAAATGGGGAGAGAGAAGAGATGTAATGAGAAGAATCTTTATACATTTGGTAGTGGTTTTGATTTGCATATCTAGGTGGAGGAAATATCCGGGTAATGCCATCTGGAATAATTTTTATGCCAAAAAAGGTGTCTTTCTTTTTTGTTTTATTTTTGGTTTTATGCCTTAAGGATTGAATTCAGCCAGTCCTTATCAGCCCTGCATTTCCTGACAACAGAATTGGCAGTAGCTTATTGGTCTCGGTTCAGTATCACCTTACATCCTTTCTTTGCCAGGTTTTGTGGGCAGTTTGTCTTTTCCCTTGTCCTCCTCCTCTCCTTTATTTGTCATCTGTTTTCACTGTTGGTCCTCTACTGTGCTGTATGTTTTCTCTTTACTTTTTTCCTTCCTCCCTAATTTTTTCATATGCCCTCCTCCTGAAAAGTGTGTTGGAGAGGGGTGGGGAAGGGAGGAACGTCTAATGGTATTTGGGTACTTCACATCTATATAGTAAACACTTGCTCTCTGATAAATACCCTTTTGCTGTTGATTACACCTTCGTACTGCCTCTTCAATAGTAGAAACCTGAGATACGGAATTCATTTTCCCATGTAGAGCAGGGGTCAACAGCCTTCGACCGGTGGTCCAGATCCAGCCTGGGAAGAGACTGGATCCAACCTGTAGCATCTCAGGGAATCAGTAGCATATTCAAGCCACAATATCGGGAGATGGCATCTCCAGGGTCTTACTGCCTAACCTAACCTTTTCTGTCTTTCCCCCTCAGTATTTGGTGATCACCGGAGGGTGCGGGGCTGCAGGATGTGTTGGAGGCTGGGTCATTAGCTGTGGCTCATGGTTGCAAAAAGGCTTCCAATCCCTGATGTACACCGCTGACAACTCAACATTTAGGATTGTGAAGGGGTTGCAGTGGTATTGTTTCAAATGCTCATTAGAAGGTATTAGAACCCTAAACTCTGCCAGCTGCATCTATAATCCATCCAGTAAGATGGTAAATATTATTTCACACTTTTAATAAAAAAAAAAAAAGCTTTGCCTTTTGTATATTAGTAAATAAAGAGGATTTTTGTGTAGAAGCTGTAGACTGGTCTGTTCACCATTAAACAAAGTAGGCCAATAGCACTGGGGTATGGGCATACAATTGACTAATTATATAAAGAATTTTGCAGTATACATTAATTTAGATGGGGAGCTCACTGTAATTTCACCTTCATGAACTTGCATCTTTGATCCTTGCTTTGGAAAATAATTTATTGGACTTGCATTTCTTAATTTCCATGGTTGAGAGCTTTAACTTTGATGCATTTCCTCTAGCCATTTTTTGTCTAATGACAGCTAACTAGCAAATAAATATTTTTCTTCCTTAGTTTCTAGCCCCCCCTGCTGTCCCTCCCCCCCCCCCCCCCCAAAACTCCCTGGCAAACACCTAAGTTGAAGATGAGCAAGTTTCAAGCTTTGGTGGGTGTAGCAGGGCACTAAGGTGCCTGCTACTTGGAGAGCTGGAATAACCACACAGGTGCTGGTTGCTGGGGTAACCAGAGCGAACTAGTGACCCACACCTGCCTAGTCAGCTGACCAGACGGGGCGGGGCCTGGATCCTATATAAATCACAGGCTGGAGGCCAGGAGGCAGTCCCCTGCTGTAGCTAAGGGAGAAAGTGCTCTGCCGGAGAGAGTAAGGAAAAGAGATCTGAATACAAGAACAACTTGAGACTAGTGAGAGATGGAGCACCCCTAGTGTGGCGGGAAGAATGTTGGAGCCAGAGGGCTGAGATTTATGTTATAGCCTAGTGGCTTCTGTTTGTGTTTGCTGTTTGTGACCGGAGGTTTGGGTGAGGCTATTAGGGGTTGGAGGAGGCCTCATAAGGGGGCTCATGGTAGTGTGGGGACCCCAGTCCCAGAGCGGGGGCAGCACTGTGAGAGGCCCCAGAGCAGGGGTAACAACTGACATAAGTCCGAAAGGGCAGTATTGGGAGTGTGCTAACCCTGAGCGCCAAAAAGAGCGCAGCAGTAGGACTGTGCAGACCCCAAGTGCCTGGTAAGGCAAAACAAGAAAAGATCGTGTGGAACCTGAATGCCCAGGGAAGTACGGTTACGAGACAGGGCTGTGGAGAGCCCGAACGCCCAGTGGGGCGCCGCTGAGAGACAGGGCTGCAGAGAGGTCGAACGCCCGGTGGGGCGCTGTTGAGAGACAGGGCTGCAGAGAGGCCGGACGCCCGGTGGGGCGCTGTTGAGAGACAGGGCTGCAAAGGGGCCAAACGCCCGGTGGGGCGCCGTTGAGAGACTGGGCTGCGGAGAGCCCAAGGGATAGTATGAAACCAGAGACCAAAGATCATCCGTTCCATCTGCAAAGGCTTGAGGCGTGGTACAGGGGTGGTTGGAGCCATGCATAGCCCATAAGGCTGGGGTGCCCGGAACACCCATTATAGAAACGGGACAAGTGACAGCAGGAGAACCATGGCCAAGAGGACGAAAGGCAGCCTCCCTATAAAATATACTACATCAAAGTCGTGGTGGGCAGGAATTTGAGGGTGCTTGTAGGCAGCTTGACACAGTAAAGGAGGAGTCAGGGGAGAGCATGGCGACCCGAGTATGCCCTCCTGTTATGGTGGGCAAGCAGAAATGCAGGAATAGAAACAGTCTGAATGCAGTGTTCCTTTGTCTGCGTGCTTTTTGATGTTTCTTTTTGTTTTGGGTGATGTTATGATGTTTTAGTTGTTAAGACAAAGACTACTAATAGATCATGGGGAAAACCTGATTGAAATTTTATAATGTGAAATAGAAGATTGTCTACTAGTATATTTTTCACAAGATTTATCTGGCCAAGTAGTGATTTTACAACTCTTATCCATTGTCACTGACTCCAAGTATGACAAATGGAATAGCACAAAGGTAGATTCCATGCTGCTGTTTTGCTATCCCATGTGCTAGACTTTTGCAAAATTATGCTTCCCTTGATCCGAGTAGGCTGCAGTATGATCTCATCTCCTTGCTTTTCTGGCACTCTTCATGGCAGAGGCTTGATGTCGCTTACATGGAAATGGACCCTGTGGCCTAGCTGTTCTAAGCTTCAGGACCAGTGTTTAAAACCCCTGACTTTACAGTAGCTTGAGCACATCTTTTCCTGAACTCCATCCTTATGATCACTCTGAGTTAACTAAATTCTTGTTGATTTATCTGATCTCCTTGCACAGCCTCAGCAGTGATAAGGCTTCCCTGCTGGGATAAAATGGTTGAACGAACTCCTGAGCCATTTGAGGGCATGTCTGAGTGAGGAGAGGGTGAGATGGCTTGGCTATATTCTGTTGATCCTCAGCTGATGGAAATTTGAAGGGCCACCCCATGGCTACGGCTTGTAAGACTGGAGTAAGCCTATAAAGCCCAGCCCACAAAATGAGGAATTCATCGTTCCCTCTGATGCTCTTTAAAGTCCCACACTTGCTTGCCATAAGCAGATTTTTAATTGACAGGACAAACAGAAAGAGGAGGAAACTGACTGAACAGCAAAGAGGTATTTGTTCCATGGCTTCCCTAAATCGTATGTAGGAGAGGAGTCTATCTGTAGAAGACTAAGATGTTTATTTTTGGTCATTATAATTTTATGTTGAATCTTGAGTGAAGTATAATCAGCAAATATTATGGAGAAAAAAATTAACTGCATTTAGTCTGAGCTAAAAAATCACTTATTCTAGACATCAACTACATCTTATGTTTCTGGGAAAGAATGTGATAGCTGTAGGTGATAGAAGCAGATTTACATATCTGCATTGGGGATTATGTTTAGAACTAGTGACCATGTTACAGATACTGCTAATGGTGCAAATTAAATTAATGTAGAATAATGAGTTGTGGAATATGTAATTGCTGATTCACTGATTACATAGGAAAATAAACTCATTTGGCTAAAGATGATACCTTTTTATGCATAGTTAAACATCACAGCTATGCATATTCAATTTAATTTTTGGAGTCTGTTTGAAAATTCTAACCTTATTGTTTTAACAGGGTTATTTTTTGCCATGGAAACAATTCATATGTTTTATAAGTAGAAAATCAAGTGTAGACTTTTAAATGCGAATGTTCTTGTAGTTTGTGGTATCTGAAAGAGTGTACAGAAACTCAAGTTACACTTAAGTGCCAGTTGGTATCCCAGTGTGGGTGATTGTCGTGGTATATTTCATGTCTTTTGAAGTAGAGTTAGAGGACTCAGCTGTGGTGGCTAACTAGGTCACTCTACTCATTAATCGAGGGGCAACTGTTTAATAGTGTTCATTGTGCCACTTCCCAGTCTGCCACTTTCCAAAGAGCCTCTTGGCAATGGATCTCCACAGGGAAGCCATCAACCTTCCCATAAAGGAGTGACTTTCAAGAGGTATGCATTTAATTCAGGCAAATATGTAGTGATACAGGAGTATGTATCAGGATATATAGGATTATAGTGTCTCTGTGGTATATTATATGCCATTTATTCAGTTTTACAAACATTTCAGTACAGTATTTTGTTCTGCAAATTAACAAAACATTGTTCCAGTATTTCACTGTTGGGGACTACAGAAGCCAACTTTAATTAGCTAAATTGCTGCCCTCAAGCACCATTGGGTAGCTGAAGAATCTGAAACTTTTTAAGTGCAGAGTTTATAATATTAATCTAATTGTTTACATTATATTCAGTGTGTTTATGCCCAGTGGAGTATGTTAGCCTGTTTTGAATCAAGCAATATTACAGTGAAGTGTATATTACTGACATTTTGTATTTTGTCAAATGGCTAATTGAATTGTCACATACACATTTGCTTATATAGATTAAAGGAATCAGAACTTGTGGTAAAGGTGATATCTTGTATTAAACTAACTAGATTTTTGCAAATAAAAATTCTTTAGAGAAATAAATAAAGAATTTTTATTTGCAAAAATCTAGTTGGTCTAATAAAAGATATCACCTCTACCACAGAGTTCTGACTTCTTGTGCCTCTAGACCAATACAGCTACAACCTGGATACCTTATATAGATGAGTCTTTCTTCATAGAACATCTTACTAAAATATGAACAGTAACTCTGCGATCTGTTAGAAGACAGCTTTCAATTCTTTAAATTCTACTCATTCATGTTTCCTGTTCTCTGTTGTGACAATACCATTTCAACACCACATCTGATTAAATTCAAAGTATAAGAAAATTACAAGGCATCAATGGGTAAACTTTTATTAATTTTTTGGAGGAAAATAAGACTGCTTTCCCTACTTGTTATGGGGAATACATGGAACCTCTGCCATCTGTTTAGCAGAGCCATGGTTTCAAACCCTTTTTCTATCGTATGAGGCTCAAGGAACTGGTTAATGGCGGCCTTCCAGCATAGCAATTCTGAGCTCTCCTTGGTAGAGCGCCCTAAATTATTACTTCTGAACAGAAATAGAAATGATGATTAGGGTATCTAGGAATGGAAGATGTGCATGTATCCCCTAGCATTGGAGACAATGTGGAACAGGGAATGAGTGGAATGGAAGGGGAAAAGAAATCCCAGTAGAAGCAAGGGGGAAGCAGGAGTGTATGGTAGATGGACAAAATCCCTGTTCCATGGAAATAGTGGGGGTATAGCAGGATCAGGCCCCAGGGGTGGCTTTGACATCCCCTGATGGCCAAGTGACTCCTGTCCCACTCCAGCTTTTGAGGGTACCTTCCATTTTCTATCTGTGCCATGCCTTGGTGTATCTTAACCTTCGTTCCATCAGTCTGTTTCACGTGCCTGGCTGGCTCCAGTCTCCCTCCTCTGTCTTTAAATCGTGGTCCTCCTGGCCCTATCTGAGCCTCAGGATGCAAGCCACCTTAGGAGCAATAATCATGGCCTCTGTCGTTCCATATGTCCATGTTCATACCTTGCAGATGTTAAGCTTGCTCCAAGTACCAGCCTGTACAGCAGTAGTCTCTAACCTTTTGAAGTAAGAGATCACCTTTGGCATTTAAAAAGAACCCAAGATCTACCATGCCTCCCATCCCCCTTGTGTCCAGCAGGCAAGTCTGTGGGGAGGGAAGGAGGTGGGGCAGATCAAGATGGAAGGAGAAATAATTATTTGGGGGCACACCCCCCCAGCAGGTAAGTCCCACCCAGCTGGGGCCCCACTCAACTTACCCCTGCTCCTGCCTCTGTGGTGCTTTCCCTCACCATAGGGGCCTCGATCTAGTCCCTACCCCTTTCCCCCACCATGGACTGACCTGCTTTGCTGGGGCACGCGTATGCATGCATGTGGGTACTCAGCCCCCAACCCCAGGCTTGGATCTTCTTCAAGAGGCTCCAGGATCTACCACTAGAGGCTCCAAGATCTACCGGTGAATCGAGATCCATTGGTTGGTGACCACTGCTGTACAGGCTTCAGCCCTATGGGCTTTGGCCTGCTGGTTGCTCTAGCTGTGGACTCCTAAGCGTAAGCCAGTTTGCTCCAGCCTTGCTTCAGTCCCAGCCCCTTCTCGGTTGTGCCTTACTAAGGCCCTGTTGGCTCTTGCCTGCCCCCCCTGTCTTCCTGGGGCATAGGCTTTGGTCCTCTCAGCCCTTAGCCTGCCCTTGTCTTATTCTTGGGGTGCAGGTTCTGGCCCCCTTGGTTTTAGCCTGCCCCCCTTAGCTGTCTCCAGGAAGTAGGTTGGGTGTCTGTGGCCTAGTTTCCTGAAGACCCTCTCTCCCAAGAGCTACTTCCCTTGCAGCTTGCAGGGCTAGACTGCCCTCCTTCCAGGCACTCATATATGCCTCTAAGCACCCAGGTAGCTCCTCAGCCACCCACAGGTTTGCCCATCCTCTACGATAGCCCTACACAGCATACTTAATCTGCTCTACTTTCCACTTAGGGACAGGAGCCTCTGGCTCCATGTTGTAGTGGGAGCATGGAGTGGGATGTATGGGTAACAGAATTCCTGATGGGGAGAGCACTGACCCACTGGATTAGGAGATATTGTATAATTGGGAAGTATATAGCCAGTGGTGGAGAAGAGGTAGGGAATGGAGAAGCTCAGATGGTGGCCGATTCCCTGTGAAGAGAATCTGCTATAACAGAAGAGGGGCAAGGAGAGAAGGAGATTGTGATGCAGAGACTGAAGGAAAATGCACATGAGGGAAAGGAGGCATGAAAAACCTTATGGATGAAATTTGGGGATTCTGGTATGACGGAAGGGGAAAAGATATTGTCTCCGACTTGGAAGATTGGAATAGCTTTGTATACATGAAGGGGAAATGGGAGGCATTCAGCAAGAGGAGGATGTTTGGTGACATTGGACATCATGTAGAATCCCCAGTGATGTTAGGTTACACACAGAACCCCTGTTTTGGGAACATTACAGGGAGCCCCAAAATTAAAGGGTGGTTGGAGAGGGCCACAGAGGTAGCTGGTGGGATTGAATGGAAGAACACAAGAGCTTCTCTGCATAGCAAGCTCAGCCCAGAAGCTGTGAAGTATAACCCTTCTAGCTTAAAAAACTAAAAATAATTTATGGAGAATTATTGTTCTTTGGAAAGTTCCTCCATATCTTTGAGGAATACCCGTTTCCCCCCCTTTTCAAAAGCCTTCACCAAAGTCCATTAAACCTTCTCAAAGTTAGGTCTGTTTCTCTTATTTGAGAGAAGCATTTGAAAACATTAAGGATAATTGATGTCAGTCTCTCAATTGTATATTTGAGGAGAGATTGACAGAGAGACATGACTAATTACTATTTTGAATTCAGTAATGCAGATGTGCTGTCAAATGGAGTATTAACTCTCGTACCGCATGTGTTATTCCAGGATACTATTTTGGTTGTATTAGGTATGTGACCTTTGAATTTGTTCTCCCAGAACTTGCAAACTGGTAATCACTCAGCACGACACTGAAGTATCCTAGCCAAATAATAAGCTGGGTGGGGACAGGGAGCTAGAAACCCTAACACTGGCTTGGATAGAATTTTCTAAGTTTTATTTCAGTAAAAACTAACTCCAAAATTTGAAATGAAAATGGAACTGACCTTTTTTTTTTTTTTTTTAAATGAAAAATTTCCCTTAACACCTAGGTATCTAAACACTGGAACCTTTCTCACCCCTTTCCTGCATCTTACTCATGTTTACTAAAGACACCAGTGTATTTATTTTTTTCTCCTGTAGCTGGGAGGAGGTATTTTTAAAGCTTTTAATATTTGAAAACCAGAATCAAAATTTTATATCTCCTCACTCACAGGCCTCCAGGGCTAATGTAGGCTTATCCCCCAGTTCTTTTAATCTTACGGGTAATCGGAAAGCTCCTGCAGGACTAAGCAAAGATGAGAAATGCTGTTTTTTGCAGTCAGAGTTCTGTTTTCAGACTTTATGAATCTTTCAGTTCAGCTCCCAGCATGGCAGCCTCTCCAAGCAGACCTTCAGTCTCAGAAAAAGGTCAAATTATCTGTCTACATGTGCCTCTCCCCCTTCCCCTACTCTCCCTGTTTGCACCTTGCGGCATAGAAGTGAAAGCAGAGTTGTTGATCAGAAGTCTAAGTGTTTGTTAGTTTGAATAGTAGAAAAGACACCTCCACAGCTAGATACTCTGTTAAATGGAAAAAAATAACTATCTGAGCCAGTATATTCCAGCTCTACATCCTTTGTGAATGCTGGTCTTCGACATTAGGTTATCTTTGTAAGCTCTGGAACGAACATGGGTGCTCTAAGAATTCCCTTCGTAGACATTTGTGCTACTATCCTCTATTTGAAGGGCAGTCAGTTTTCTTTCATTTCACAGTAATAAGAATACTTATGGGTCTTTTTAGGATCTGGATTTCCTCAAATCAGAGAATATTTAGGCTTTCTTGTGTTCCAAGTATTGTTCATAAGAACTGATGAAACCCCACTTTGAGCCTGGCTTCCTCTCCTCTTATTCATTTGTCTATTAAAATATTATATTTGGAAGCATTTACAAATATAGGAAGAGGAGCCAACTTGCACAGTGTTTATGAAGACAGAGTAACACTGAAGCTCATCCCAAACTTCTTCCCAAAATAGTTGATTTCGATCTTAATCAGGTAATTCACATTTCTTCATTTTTCCCTAAGGCTGGAGTCAGACATTACACATAAACTGGTTTAAGTGCTCAGAAACTGGTTAAAACCTGTAACAGAACAGACATTCAATGCACATAAACCAGTTTGAAAATAGCTGAAACTGGTTTGAGATAAACTTGGTTGAATGTAGTGTATGAGACTTAAATGATTTGGATCAAACCGGTTTATGCAATGTCTGTCCCAGACCCATTCCTCGTTTAACTTAAACCAGAGTCCCCTAGCATCCCAGATGTTTTGCAGCTCTGGGTGGATCTCTCCATTCTAGAGCTGGCCTGGCTCCTCCCCTCTGCTCCCTGACTGGAGCTCTGGCAGAGACGACAGGCACCGTAGCATCTGCCTGGATTCCCCCTGCCCCATTTCCCCCTTCACTGAACGCCCCCCCCCCCCCCACTTGCTGCTCAAGCAGGGATTCCCCTCTCCCAGAGCACAGACCATAGCCAACATGTGGTATGCTAGCTAATGCTGAAAGGTGTCTGTAAGGCAGAGAGGATAAAGGCAGATGAGCTTAGGGCTTTTTGGAGCTAATCAACAGGTAGCTGGTAATGTCCCTCTGTTCCTTCTTTGGAAAAAGTTGTTTAAAAAGAACTTGAACTAATGAAAGAGACTTTTGTTTTGCTGATGGGCTGATGAATGCTGTGTGTAACTCCCTGCTTTGTAACTAAATGCTGTGCTGTCTCCCTCGCTGGTCAGGAGCAGTGTGGGGGGGGGGGGGGCGGGAAACCCCTCCCTAATCAGAGCCTCCTGCCAGGGCCCGGCCATGCTCCATCTCAGTTCAGCACTGTAGAAAGGAAGGGAGAGCTGCCTTAGCCCCCTTCCCTCCTCTGGCTTCTAGCCTGAACCACTGTAGGCATGTGCCTGCGTTTTCTCGGTCCAGAGGGGATGTCTTCACGGTTATAAACTGGCTTAGCCTAGCCAGGTTAGACTAAGCTGCAAAGATTGTATCAGTTCAGGCTCAGGATTTTTGAATGTCTGTCCCTAGCCTAAGTGCACTCTCCAAAACTTTTTAGATGTGTGGAGAGTACTGTTGTTTTATCTAGACAGGTAGGAGTTGCTTAAGGCAGTAATGCTCAACTAGTGTGCCCCAGCACCTTGGGGTACCATGAGATCCTTTCAAGGGTGCCACAGTGTCCCTCACAGCATTAGCACTGTCAGGTATTGAAACATAATTCACAAGATAAACACAGAGATTTCAAATAGGAATCCATAGTGTCACAAACATTCTGACCTGTTGTGGTCTTTCTGAGTTCTTTGCAACAGAAAAAAACTGCTCTATTATTTTTCTGTAGTCATAAAACAAGTGAAAGCTCAGAGTTGGCATTTTCCAAGGAATGTCTTGAGCCTAAAAAGGTTGAGAACCATTGGCTTAAGATATCTCAAAGAAATTGTAGAATTTGCCAAGAAGATAACACTATAAGGCACGCTTTCCAGCAGATACTGCTGGCCAAATGGATTAAACTCAACTGCACATGGAATGAGCAACCCATGAGAGGAATGTATATGAACAATACATCCTGAAGAATCACAGTTGCTATAACATAAATAACAATTTATTTCCTGTGTCCCTGCTGATGTTTACATATAGATTATACATCACAGGAGAGTGGTAGGGCCCAAGAACAACACTACCCAATGTGATTAGGCCACTCTCATCTTCCTTGTAGACTGTGTGCAAGCGAGCTCCAATCAGAGCAGGACATGAAAGTGACGTCATGCTAACACGTAGGAGGGAAAGTGCAGCTGATGATCATCAATGAATGGAACTATGAATAAAATGCCACAAAGTAAACAAACAGCCAAGAGAATTAGTTTTTTAATCCTTTACTTTTAGTAATTGAAGGGTACGGCCTCTAATTACTGTCAATATATTGTGGAATATGATTTTCAAATTGGCTATACTTTTCACTACCTAGGTACTGGTAGTTAAAGCAGCAGGTTAGGACCTATATAATTTGTGGTTATTCTGAGCACTCATTATTTAAATAATTACAAAGTATTATAATCTAAACGTGTTCCTCTGGGCCAGGAATGATTGTGAAGGCAGATAAAGTTTAAATGTAGAAGTATTGTTTTAGAGTAATAGTATAGAGTTATTTAGATTTAGCCCACAGTAGTAGTATTGTAGGTAATACTTGTTTGCAGCAATCTTATCTAGTAGTCTTAAAGGCTTTGCTGCTCAAACCTACGTTTTATTATAGTAAGATCCTGTTTTCCTTTTACACTTGTTAGGCTATATGCTTACTACCATGTTTTCATTCAGGGAAATGAAATGGGGCTGTTTTACTATGCTTGGAATTAGTAGTGTAACTTCCCTGTAAGACTCTTAAAACACTTGAATGACCAGGTGTATCAACAGTGCTTTTGTTTTGATTATTGGCTATTCCTGCATGTAACAGATGGCACTTACTTAAAACACTGACAAGATTTGGGATAGCAGAGCATTACTAATAAAACCCATCACATGGTAAACTTGACCTGACATTAATCAAGTTTTGAATGCGACAAACAATTCATGGATAGTAATTAGTCTTTTGATCACATTAGTGACCATTGGTATCACATTGCTGCCATAATCTGTTTTCATTGTAAAGGGAACAGATCTATTGCAGTAATTGTGTATTTTTTAAATGTCTTTTGAGCCAAATGTTTCTATATGATTAACTTGGGAAAGGGATTATTTTGAGGTATTTAGTATGATTGTTAATTTACTGGCATCTCAGAAAGCAATGTGAATAATTATGGTAGGACACAATATAAATATATTTATTTTTATTTCAGCAGGGAAGACTATGATTTTTCCATTACTTTAATAAATTGCCCTTATTCTCATCACAATGTAAAAATTTCACCTTCAACTACTGTAACAGATTA
The DNA here is from genome assembly GCF_030867095.1 of Alligator mississippiensis. NCBI lineage: Eukaryota > Metazoa > Chordata > Crocodylia > Alligatoridae > Alligator > Alligator mississippiensis. Next base: position 76,377,062 of record NC_081824.1, on the reverse strand, counting down.
CTATTAGAAAAGTAGTAATAGCATTTTTTTCCCAGTGGGATTAATAAATGGATAAATATGCAAAGTTTTTCTTCCTGATTAGTACTGAGTGATCACTCAGTATAGTGCACAATGCTTTATATAAACATGATAAGCTTTCCACCTTTTGTCCATTATATTTCAACCTGTGTTGGTTGCATGATGCAGCCACATGAAAGCTTAGGTTTCACTTGTGAATAAAAATCTATTCTACAACTTATGTGCAAGTCAGAATGCAGCCATGTATGGCTTTTAAATTCATTTTACAGACAGGAAATGGAAGGGGTATTTTTAAAGTAATAAAATGTAAATCTGTTGATGGTTTGAGTTGCATAGACACTTTAAGTATGGTAACTGTTTCAGATTATTTAATTGAAAATGAAACATTTGTTTTTAAGTATTTGCTTTTCTATAAGATGTGGGAAACTTCTTTAGATAAATTTAATTTCCTAGGAAATACTTTTCATTTAATTTAATTTCCATGGTTACCCATGATAACAGGGTTTTTATCTTGCCAACGCTTTTTAGACTATAAAGGATGAAAATTAGAAAGCCCCAAAATATTGTATTATGTGGTAGAGCTGTGCAAAACGGCAACATTTGTTTCAGTTTCAGATTCGCCATTTCGAAGGGACAGTGTTTTGTTTTGCTGTTTCAAAGCACTATTCCATTTCGTTTCGCCAAAACTGTTTTGCTGTTTCAATGTGTTTTGGCATTTCGCCCATAGGCTATAATGGGGAATCACAAAAATGCCTAAAACTTTGTCATTTCTTGCCTGATTTGAATGAAAACAGCAGGGATGATAGCTCCTTCTGAGGCCATGAATCTTGTCAAGTTTCAAGGAGATGGGTGCAGGGGTTTCTGGGAAGCTGCACCTCAAACTGTTCAGAGCAAAACTTATGACCTGTGTAAATGTGAAGGCACTGGGGAATGAAAACAGCAGGCATGGTAGCCCCTGCTGAGGCCATGAAGCCTTCCAGCTTTCAAGGAGATAAGTGCAGCGGTTTCTGGGAAACTGCACTTTGTCACAAAGTAGGGTCCCTAGAGATGGCTGTGATACCCCTAGGGCCCTGTGACCATGTCAGCTCTGCCCTGCGGGCGCCTTATATGCATACCTCATACAGGGAGGGCACCACCATCCTGCTGAAGGTGGTGTGTGCGGGCACTTTGTATGATGGGGCCATGAGCACCATGAGCTGCTTGAACCCTGGCCACTGAACAAAGAAGGGCTGGCCATCCACAGCAAACATCTCCCCAGTGCTCTAGTTGACCTCACTTACCTTGGGAACACGCCCTCCTGTGTGCCTGCCTGTCCCTCACTGGCCCAGGGTGGCCTGCCTCTGCTTCAGGGTGATGGGGGCTTTTGAGCGAGAGGGGAACTTCTTTTTGGGTATGCTCCCACTGGTGCCAGGCTGAGGAGAGGAGCAAGGGCAAGGGGGTGGTGCCTGCAGAGATACATCAGTATCCCTGTGGTTCTCATGCATTTTGCTCCCTTGTCCTGGCTGGTTTTGGCTTGGCAGTGGAGGCAGGCAGCATACGTGGGATCAAAATGCCAGCTCAAAATGATCCCAGACCACTCTACCCCCTCACTTCTGGGATATGGGTGCGTGTGTAGATGCTGCTTTTTCCCCCTCCTCGGCAGACAGAGGCACAGCAACAGGAGGAGCTGACTCAGCTGAGCTGCTTGCCTCCGCAACCTCTACCTCAACATCCTCCAAAGTGCCTTCTGGGGAAGGAGACCTGACTCTAGGGGAAACTTGAGGCGTGTAGAGCACAAACTCAGACGATTCCCCCTCCTTCCCCAGAATTTCCCTTGCTGTGGCACCCAGATCCAGCTCCAGCTCTTCCTCTGGCACTGGAAGGCTCAGGCTGGGAATTTAAATTGGGGTGGAGGAGACTGTAATGCTGGTGCTGCTTGTTGTTCTCATGGTGGTGGTGCTCAGGGTTGTTGTTATTATGGCAGGTGTTATTAGAGGGGATGCAGACACTGCCCCCATCTCCTTGGTGCCACTGTCAGCAGAAGTGGTATGACTGTTAGTTGTTGGAAAGAGGCTGTGTCTAAGTTTTTTGAGGGGAAACTTACAGCTGTCCCTCTGCCCCCTCTTCCGCCCCAGTCAGAAGAGCGGCCACCTGCTTTTCCAGCACGCTTCTTGTTTGGTGTACTGGTAAATGTGTGTGTGTTTCTGTAATGCATGTATTTATGTAATATATAAATATATGTTCTGTAATACATGTTGTGCTTTCCTGCACAGTCAATGCAGACTGTCAGGGAAAACGCAGATTTCTTTTATGTGGAGAAATAATTACAGAGAATAAGAAAAACAAAAGGAGGATTTTGGAGGAGTAATAAATTGAAAGGAATGGATTAGAAAAGGGTATTAGGGTATTTTGGAAAGGATTGTGTCACAACCCAAAGTTGTGATTTTTTGTTTGTGTGTGTGCTTCGACACCGCTAAATTATTTCCCACCAATTTGTCGCTTTCCTTGCACGGTAGAGTTCTCTGCTGCAAGAGAGAACTCTGGTGCAACGAGGATTTCCCGCCAGATTACAGCTTCTTGGCAGGGTGCATTTCTTTTGCATCATAGTGATACACGCTGCAAAGGAGTTCCCGCCATTTGTATTAGGATTCACGCCACATTATTGGCCCATTCCTAATGTAGGCACACGTGGCGGCTAGCGATTGGCTTGCTAGCCGTACAAAAGGCTTAGGTAGTTTCCGCCCAAGTCAGAGGAGGGAGGACGAGAGAGATTCTTTGTGAAGATCTCTAAGCGCTGCGGACCCTTGTGGACCCGACGCGCCTCCCCTAAGCAGGCAATAGAGGCAATAGAACCGAGCCTACGGAGCTTTAGCTTCTCGCCTCTCCCCGTCGCTGAGCGCAATCCTAGATGTATCCCTTTCCTGTAACTTCGGACCCGCGGAGCCTAAGTAACTCTGGGGAACCTTTCGAACCTAACCGAACCGGACCCGCAGAGCCTGAACAACTCCGTGGGAGCAATCGATTTGCTGTGTTTCTCTAGTGAGGATCCAAGCGGGAGCTGTGCCTGGAAACCTGTCCAGCCTACGCCAATACCATCTTTGGGTGTAAGTAAACAATCTTTTCAATCAACCATTACGCCTCCGTAACTAATTCTAACTCGCGTGTGCTAAACCGCCCCGCGGTTCTCTCCAGCCCCGTGTGCCCGGGCTGCCGGCCACAGCCCGTGTGCAATGAAGATGGGCCCGGCTCGCCCCCGGCTCGCCCATGGCGACGGGAATGAGATCGGAATCGCCGCCGCACATGGCGATAAAGGTGGGATCGGGGCGCAGCCTGCAAAGATTGGATCCCACTTGCTAGGAACGGACTAGCAAGTAGGAAGTGAAAACCTTCCTGATGCTGCTGGAGGACGCTGCTCTGTCTGCTGACAAAGGCACAGCTGCGAAGCTCATTTCAAACAATGCTTTTATGCTCCTTCTCTGTTCCTCCCCAGAGCACTGGGGTTGGAGGGGACCTCAGGGAAGGATCGCAGTTACTGGCCAGCTACACAGTCAATATCAGAGCAGTCCTTCCCCCCTCCTCCCCCTCCCTCTCCTTAGTTTGTATTTCCCTGCAAGCTCGGCTTCTAAACTCTGAAATTTTTAAAATGTTTTGAGTGCCTTTGTTTTGTTTCAAAGCTGTTTTGAAGCCTTACATTTTGTTTTGGTTTCAGTGTTTTGAGCTCAAAACGCATCAAAACACCTTTGAAACAAAACGTCTGTTGAAAGTTTGCACAGCCCTACTATGTGACACTTCTGCTCCTTGTTCCACTATACCGATATTGAATTCAGTAAAAAATGTATTGTTTTTGTGCATCTTTTTTTTCAGTATAGCATGATGAACTTAAATTTTTTGAACAATATATCCAGTACAATGAGTAACACCAGAATGTATAACAGAATGAAAATCAAAATCTCATCCTTTATGGCAGGGCTATCCATGTGGTGGCCTGCAAGTTCCTGCCCAGCCAGGGGTCCCCTCATTTCTTTCAATGCAGTGGCAGCTCGGGGCTTGTAGCCCTCTCCTCCTTTCCCCTCCCCTCCTGTCCATCCCTCTTCTCATTGGCTTCCACTTCCTACCTCTGTTCCTGGGGATGGGATGGTGCAACAGGAGGGTACCCATGTTGCATATGTGGCTGGGGGCTGGCATACTTGCATTGTACATGTCGTATGGGGGAGCTGGGTTGCCTGTGGTGTGAAAGTGGTGGGTGGGAGCTGCCTTTTATAGTGTGCACAGCAGGAGAGCCAGGATTCATGTGCTACTTATGCAGTAGGGAAAGGGGCTGAACTACTCATGCTGGACCAGTGGCAAGGGAGGGAGGAAGGCTGTCTGCAGCATCACAGGAGAGGGGGTGTCCACATGGCTTACTAAACCAGGAGAAGAGTGAGACTGTGTGCAGGGAGGAGTCCATCCACCTGTGTGGCAAGCGGCCCATGCACTGTGCAACACTCAGGCATCAAGAGGTTGGATAGCCCTGCTTTTTGGAAAGATATGATTCGTCCTATAAATACAGCATCTCTTTCATTTGATCTGGCACTGTGCAACATTCACATTAAGAAGTTAAAACACAAGGCAAATCAATATGGCAAACATTAAATCGAATAGAAAAAAGGTCTCAAAACTTAATCTCAAATGGAGAATCTGTTATTATGTGGGTGTGATCCTGCTGAGGTTGTACTGGTAACAGTTCTTGGCCCTATTTCGCCTTCTTATGAGTGGTTTGGAAAAAAACCATAAGATCATCTCGCAAAATTTTCAGATAACACAAGGCTAGGTGAATAGTAAATAACAGATAGGACAGATCACTGATACAGAATACATTTGATAACTTGCTCAATTGAGCAAAAGCAGTAAATACATTTTTAATATGGCCAAATATAAAATTATGTATCTAGGACTGAAGGGTGCATTGTGTTTGAAGTGGAATAAATTGTCATAGAGTTTGACTTGGATCAAAAAAATAGCAGTGCTGGTGTGGGCAGACATGCTGCTTCCAAGCAATCCTTGATCATTCTATAGTATGTGGTATTGCTTCTCCACCAACAGGTGGCTGGCAGGGGGTCACATCCTAGCATGTCTCATGGTAGGTCCAGTCTGGAGGATTCCAGGGATTCCCCCAAACATTGGAAAGCGATGATTGCCTGGCTAGCCAGGGACCCCATTCCCACCCTTGTGGTAAAACTGACCAGTCAACTCCTGTTCTGGACCGCTCATCAGTTCCTGCAACCACTGGTGGCAGCGGTGATCCCTCATGGCCGAAGATGATCATTCCCACGGGCCAAGTAAAGGGTTAAATGAATCCTTTGATGGCTAAGAAAACTGATCCTAGAGCCTTAGACTCTGGCAAACGCTGGGTAGACTGATCCTAGAGCCTTAGACTCTGGCAAAGGTGGTGGGTAAAGTGGGGGTCAGACACAGATTTCTCAGTCTTGTTTCCTTTCCTTCCATTTCTGTCATTTTTCTGCCATTAGGGCAAGAAAGTTTTCCACAAAATAAGATGCACCTTCTCTCACAAGGCATCGCCATGTAGTCCTGTTCTGGCCTAGTTTTTCCCAATTTGTGGTGTCAATGCCACACTTCCTAATATTTGCCTTGAGGATGTCCTTGAAGCATTTCCTCTGGCCATCACATGTCATTTGTCCTTGGCTGAGTCGGGAGTATAGTGGTTGTTCTGGTAAACATACATCAGGCTCACACATACAATGCCCTGTTCACCACAGCTGATGTTGGATAATCAACGCTGCCATACTGGTGGTGTTAGCATCAGTGAGGACACTGGCATTTGTATGACAATCTTCCCACTTTATGCCAAGGATCTTCTGAAGGTAGTGCTGGTGATGCTATACCAGGCTTCCCTGTATAGCACCCAAGCATCACAGCTGTAGAGAAGAGTTGAGATGCCACAGTCTTATATAGTAAGAGCTTTGTTTGAGTCCTGATGTTGTGATCGCTGAACAATGGTTCAGTCTTCTGAAGGCAGAGCTGGCACATCAGATCGTATACTGGATTTCCTTGTTGATGTTGGCCGCCTTTGGAAGATGGCTGCCAAGGTATGCAAAGTGTTTAACATTAGCTCTTATCCGTCAATGAGGATCTTTTCAGGGGGAGTTGATTGGTCTGGAGCAGGCTGGTGAAGCACCTTTGTTTTTCTGATGTTAATGGTCAGACCCAGGCACTGGTATGCTTGAAAGAAGCAGCTAAGGGCTGTTTGTATGTCCTCCTCAGCAATGGTAACACAATCATTGGCATACTGAATTCCACAGTTGAGGCCAAAGTAATTTGGGCTTTGTCATGGAGGTGGGAGAGATTGAAAAGGTTCCTGTCCATCCTATCCTCAATGCCATGTAGCAGGCAGTAACGGATGAGTATCTTGATGACTGCAAGAAAGATGGAAAACAAAATTGATGCAGTTATGCAGCCCTTCTTGACACCAGTTTGAATGGTGAAGAGCCATTGCATAGGATGAAGGTAGTCATCTGGTCAAGGAGGAGTTAGGATGGTGATGAATCTCCCTGGGCAGCCAGACTTCAATAAGATCTTTTATAGAGACTCCTGGTTAACAGAGGCAAAGGCTTTGTTCAAATCGAGACCATCACCGAGATCATTACTGAGACTGCAGAATAGACCTGTACCACAACCTTGCTTTGAAGACTCTGCTTGCCCAGCATTGGGAGCTTATTACCTAGCTATTCTGGACAAGGCAACTTTTGAGAGATAACAAGGCCACGTTTGCTGCAACCACCTGCACACAATATGAAGTAAGTTGTTTGCTGGGGAAGACCGAGCACATGAAGAGCAGCAAGTGCTTGGGAGCCTTTTGTCCTGACCGTCTGTGATGACAAGCACGATTAAATGACCTTTTGTATATCCAAGAGGATTTTCATGGAGATCTGCAAAAGCTGGCCTCCAGTTTTAGATGGCAAGCCACCAGGATGAGAGCCTCCCTGATTCATAGAATCACAGAAAATTAGGATTGGAAGGGACCTCAGGAGGTCATCTAGTCCAACCCCCTGCTCAAAGCAGAACCATCTCCAATTGGATCATCCCAGCCCAAGGCTTTTTCTACCTGGGTCTTAAAAGGAACAATGGTCTCAAGTTGCAGCAAGAGAAGTTTAGGGTAGATATTAGGAAGAACTTTCTCACTAGGAGGGTAATAAAACACTGAAATAAGCTTCCCAGAGAGGTTATAGAATCTCTATGCTTGGAGGTTTTTAAGACCCTGCTAGACAGTGCCTTGGCTGGGATGATCTAGTTGGGGATGTTTCTGCTTTGAGCAGATGGTTGGACTAGATGACCTTCTGAGGTCCCTTCCAATCCTGATTTTCTATGTTTTTATGTTTCCCAGGATGCTGAGGGCATGTGGTGTCCAGAGACCTTGGGATAGTTCTCTTCTGTCTCCATGTCTATCTTGCTAAGTGGATGTGGATGATAGAAGGACCTCGCTTCCTCCTGGTCCAGAAGAAGCATTGGCTGTGTGCAGACTTTCACCACCATAGTGGCATCCAAGCCCTCATCCACCTCCTGCCAGAGATGGGCATTGTCTGTGACTTCACAGCAGGGCTGGATGGAGTTAGTAGGCACTCATGACCCTGTGGGTACCAGACACACAGCTGTCATCTCAGGCCCTCTTGTACCAGAGATTCTGCTGCCAGCCCTTATTGTCCTCCAGGCTGCCATTTCTGCGATGATTTGCTCAAACACCACCTGGTTCCAGTGGCTGGCCCGGATTACCTACTGGTTCTGCTTGGCCCAAATGGGCAAGTCCATTGCCCACTCCCAGCTGCAGTTGAGGATCTGCTGGAAGTGATTGGAGTGCAGTCATGTTGATATGAGTGCTGGGGATGACTGCTAGAGGTTGATTGCTGGCTTGTGTCCATGAGCTAGTACAGATGCTGACCTTGAGTGCATGGCTGGGAAGCACAGAACGGTGGCAAGCCTTTTCAGTGGGCAATAAATAGGTGGATGAGGTCATTTGTAGCCTGTGACCCCTGGGAAGTAAGGTTCTGTCCTGAATACAAGAGGTGCTGGGCGAGGCAGTTGCAATGCATTGTGAAGGACTGCCTTGGCTGCTTCTCATAAGGTTCCCTCAACAAACATACCGACATCCTTTGAGATATTCTGAAACAAAATGATGCCACATTTTCCCCCATACTCCATCAGCCAGTCTTGTTGTGGGTTAGGAGTCATGTACATCTGTATACTGTGTGTTATGGACCAAAACATTTGCCTCATGACAAATGTGACATCTGTCCATACCCAAGATTGCGAGCCCTGTTTTCAGGAAGGGGGACAGTGTCCAGACAAGCAGTGATTCTGAAGAAGATAACAGCAGAACGACCATTCCCATTGTGGTGTTATCACCAAAATGACTATTGTGATCTTTTGATGTACAAATAGGGGAATCTCAAACCAAACAGGATTATATTTCCTCTAGATTTCACATGAGGGTGACTATGTCTGGAATCTGCTTCCAGTTCTGGGGTTTGCAAATTCATGAAGAATATTGAAAAATTGGAGAGGCTTTGGGGAAAAGCTATGAGAAAGACGACAGATTAAAAAAAATTGAAAAATGTGCCAGCAAGAGTCCTGAAGATCTCAGTTAAATTAGTATATTAAATAGAAAGCTAAGGGTTGACTTGATTAAGAGTGTATGTACCGACATGGGGAACAAAGCATTGATAATGGACTCTTCAGTCTAGCAGACAGTTTTAAGATGACCCAACAATTACTACTTAAGACTTGATAAAATCAGATAGAAATACAACATTTTTAGCAAGAGTAAGTAATCCCTAGTATAATTTACCAAGGTTCATGGTGGATTCAAGCAGTACGAGTGTGTGTGTAAGAGTGTGGGCAGGGGAAGGGATTTGGTGTAATAATGGTGAGCTTTTTTTCCAAGCATTGCCCAGCAGCTCAGATGTCATCTCGGAAGTTTGCCTCCCCCCCGGTTCCAAGTTACATGTTCTGCAAGGCTTGCTTTTGAAAAAATACAGTTGAAAAGCTGAAACTGAAAAATGATAGCAGAGTTGGTTGACAGCCCTATTGTTTCCAATTACTGCTTTCTGAGTGAAGGATGCAGGAGGAATTGGTGATGTGCAAGTTAGTTTTGATAAGGGACAGAAGCCTAGAAAAAAAAATATGGGCCAAACTTTAGTTTGTGGTAACAAGTTCAGTTAAAAAAAAAAGACATAATTAAGTCATCTCAGGATTTCTTGGTTTCATCTAATATTGGGTTTTCTAAAATACCACTTTGGTTATTCTCAAAATATTTTTGTTTGAGCCATGACAAGGAAGATCTAGGAGTTTCACAAGAAAGGTTGTTCTCAGGAAATTTCCAGTCTGATTTTCAAACAAAAAATAAGTTTAAATGAGTGTTCAAATAGGTTTTTTTGTTTTGTTTTTTTTACCAGAGTGCTTGCCTGTGCAAGTATGAATTCCATTGCACAAACCTTTAATTAGATTGTAGCACAGAGATTCTTTCTTTAAAAATCTCTCATTGTGGACACATCAGAAATGAAAAGCGGCTTTATTATCTTGCTGCCTAATAAGGATATGAAAAAATAACTTTAATAACAGATATGAATTAAATTAATTCAGTTGCATTCATCAGTTTTATTGCATGCTCTTAAAAGTCCATAAATTTTAAAGCATCTGTTCCTCCCACTTTGGATGTAAAAGTTGTAGAGGGATTTCCTCAACATACCAGGTGCAAGTGTTTGAGAGTTTAATCAGATCTTACTAAATTTTGAAAAATACAAGGCAGTGTGAAAGTAGCTGCAAAGATTATGAGAGGTGACAAAATAGGTATTGAGGCTGTTGTCATAGAAAACCTGTCTTATAGAGGGAGGGGCATAAAGAAAACCAGCTCAGAGTATGGATCTGATAGACAGCAACAAGCAATTTAATGCAAAAATGAAGAAAATATTTCCTAGGTATATGACCAGTGCCTGTTTTGAAATAACCAGAGTAATGAGAAGTGAGAGGGAGAGAGAGGTTAGTAGTTTCCTTTTAAACCAGGCTCTAATCAGCATGTGTTATATGTGCATAACCCATTACAGACTGATATGCTTGAGAAAATCTGCAATCTCTGTAGTGAGGTGCTTCATTTATAGATTTATAGCTATACATGCTGGCAGCCATTGATTAGAATTCATACAATGAGCACTAGGCTTAGGCTGGTTGAAAAATGTAAACATTATGCAAAATGTCTTTAAACGTTTACCAAAAATTATGTCATAGAATCATAGAAAATTACGGTTGCACCGTAATTTTGGGACCTCAGGAGGTCATCTGTTCAACTCCCTGCTCAAAGCAGGACCATCCCCAACTAGATCATCCCAACCAAAGAAGCTTAGTCTAGCTGGATCTTGAAAACCTCCAAAGACGGAGATTCCACCACTTCTCTGGGTAACCTGTTCCAGTGTTTTACTACCGTCCTAGTGAGAAAATTCTTCCTAAAATATAACCTAAACTTCCCTTGCTGTAACTCGAGACAGTTGCTGCTTGTTCTGTCATCTGCCACCACTGAGAACAGTCCAGTTCCATCCTTTTTGAAGGCTGCTACTAAATCCCCCCTTGGTTTCCTCTTCTCTAAACTAAATAAGCCCAATTTCCTCAGCCTCTCCTCAGAAGTCATGTGCCCCAGCCCCCTAATCATGTTTGTTGTCCCCCACTGGACTGTCTCTAATTTGTCCGCATCCTTTCTGCAGTGGGGGGTGCAAAACTGAACAAAGTACTCTAGATGTGACCTCACCAGTGCTCAATAGAGGGGAAAAGGAATCGGAACTCATGGTAGAGTTGATATCTTTTATTAGACCAACTTGATTTTTGCAAAAAAAATCTTTAATTGCAAGCTTTCAGGCACAAGCACCCTTCTTCAGACATAGGAGAAAAGTTTGTAAAAGTTCTCCTGGGTAGAAATTAAAGTTCATATTTTATAGGGGAGTTGAAGGTGTGATACAATCTCCTGTTTGGAACAGTTCATTTTATATGCAGATTGGGCTCAGGGAAAAGTTGGAATAATCTGTTTACCTTTAAGTTGTTTGGTGGTAAGCAGGATGTAGTTATATTTCCTTCTACTTATGGTGTTTCATATTTCACAGAGAATTAAAAAAGATGGAGTGCTCTTTTGGGCCAATATTTCTTATGTGGTAAGGTGTCTCTGAGCTCTGTGATGATGTAAATTACCTCGAACAAAGGCAGGAGCAGGGTTGCAGATTTCAGGTGATCAAACTTGCTTCTTTCTTGTAATATATGAAGATTTCATTTAAAAAATCGACTAAAATTCAATATCTTCCATGTGTCAGGTATCCAAGTTGTAGCTGTATTTGTCTAGAGGCAAAAGGAATCAGAACTCGTGGTAGAGATGATATCTTTTATTAAACCAATTAATTTTTTACGAAAATCTCAGTAGATTAGAACAATCATTTCCCTGATTATCAAAGGACCGATGAAAACCCAACCTGAGCCCCAGACCCCTTCACCCTTGCACCCAGAGCCCTGTAGTCACTTTTGATATGCTCAGGTTCTCCCCTGGCAGTATCGTTGGTGCCCACATGGATGAGTAGTATGGGGTAGTAGTCAGAGGGCTGGATGAGTCTCCATAATCCCCCTGTGACATCTCAGATCTAGGCTCTAGGGAAGCAGCAGGCTTCCTGAGACAACAGGTCAGGTCAAGAGATGGATACCTCCATCCCTGCAGACAGTACTGTAGGAAGGGAGGAGCAAGTTTGACGACTGCCCTGGTAGTCGAAGAGAAGGGGCGCCAACAGGTGCTGCCCAGGACAGAGCTGCGAATGGCTTGTTTGGGGGGGGACGCAGGGATGGGGAGAGAGCGGCTTATGCTGCTGCGTGCACCCCTGGGTAAGTATGGGGGGTGGTATGTGCCCCTTAGATCTGTGCACAGGGCAAGGGCAGACTGCTTCTGTGCGCTTTCCCTGGGCACTAGACTTTCTTACTATGGCACTGCCCGCAGAAGGGAGTCTCCAACCACCCCCACCTGTTGCTGCTTCTTGGTGGAGGTTGTCAGGATTCTTCCCACGTTTAGGTGGCCTCGTCTGTCCTCCTTCACCAATGGAACTTGCTCCTCCCCCTCTCTTGCCTGGGCTACATACCTGTTGTCCAGGCAAACTGCTGTAGGTAGAGATGAAGATTTCTGCTTGCTGCACCTGTCATAAGATTCCAGCTTCCACCTTTCTTGGAGTCTATGCCCTCTTCCCTCCTTAGTGCTGCCTTTGGCAGTTTTTCCTCCACAGTCCTGAAAGTCTCCTCCAGCATTGAACTGATGAACTTCTCATGGTGGAGGATACTTCAGATCCTCTCCATCTCCTCGTGTAGCTCTCTTGCATGTTCCTGAGAGACACCACCAGGAGGCACCGCTCGCATCGCAGGCATTCCCTGACCTGGCCATCTGTGGAAGGAACCTACAAGCCACAGTTCCCACAGCACCAAACCTGTACCTGCGTCGAAGTGTCGATGATGATCAGTCCTGCCTGGACAGAAACCTCACAGGTGTAAACAGGCAGTGGCAGTGGCTCTGATATTGCAACGTCTTCCAGCCATTTCCCTGGGTCTCTTAATCTGCCTCTTCTCTCTTACTGCCCTTCTTGCAAGCCAGACCTTCCCTAGAAGACTGTAGGCATTATACAAAATGTCTTTAAAGGCTTACCAAAACTTAAGTCATGGCACTTAGAATAATTTTCGTTCCAAGCAGTTAAGATTTCTCACAACCCGGGGCTTTACAAACCTCTTCCACTGACATAGCTAAATCAAATGTTATTTGTTTACCTCTAAAGCTTTTGAATCTTTCTTCCACAAGTTTCATTACGAAGTGAAAAAGAAACAGAGAATGAGCAGCTTGAATGTGACTTTGAAATAATACCTAAGAATTGGTGTATGCAAAATTCATACAAGCTTGCAGTTCTAAGATTTGAAAAAGCAAGAGAATGACAGATGCATTATTTGTTTTCCTAAATGAAGGATGAAGTTTTCCACATCTGAAACTTTTAAAGTACAGTATGAAGTAATCAGTGATGTTTGCTCAAAATGTTGCTGATGCTTTGCATCAAAGATCTCGGTAAGATAGCTAAGTAGTTGACTTACCATATTTACTCAAGTTATATGCAGTCTTTCAACTTCCTTTGTTGAAGATACAGTTTTATAACATGTCATGCAGAGTATACACACAAACAGCAGGAAAGGTACTCTCTACTGGACTGAAAGCTTTTAAATTTCTCTTTCAAGTTAATTTGCTTCTGTATATCCATTAAACTTCATGTCCTGCCTCCTGAGTTAAACAACCACTAATTATCAACTGTTACTGTTGAATGGAATCTGTAAGTACCAGAATTTGTACTATCCTGAAGGATCTCAGTTCCCTTCAGCTTATTTAAAAGAAGCTTTTAAAGCTTCGGGATTAGTGAATCTTGATTATTCACCCCCTAGCCACTGGAAAAACACTGTTCACTGATTGGCTTAGACTTTTAATAATATCATCTGTGGCAATTCAGGCTACAAGATCTACATGATGAATAGGTAATACTGCTTCAGTAGTATATTTTTTCTTTTAAGGTAAACAACAGAAGTCTTCTTGTCACATGATTCCATAATTTATAAGCAATTATAATGTTGTCTTCTGTACATCAGGATTTTCTTATTGCTTGTAACATTTGTTTCTAGTTTGTGATTTGTTTTTAAACTAATACATTGTTTTTAATATTTTTAAAACAGTGAACTGTTAAGAAAATATGACCTCTTTTAATATTCATAATAGAGCAGGAAACTGCATGAAATGAACAAAGGGCTTCACAGGTGGAAATTTCATAGTAGTAGAACACTAAGAATAGCATAGCAGTAAGATTGGCTTGTATGCATCATTTATGCCTCCTTTATAAAGCATCATTGAAATGCATTGCATTTTATGTGGTCCCTGGCAATCATCCCAGTTAAGCAGGTGTGCCATTTATCATGGTGCCGATTAAATAGCTTATACTGTTCAAGTTAATTAGAAATGTTAACATGTTTGGTAAATTAAACAGGAAGATAGGAGGCTTATTTAAAGATGAGTTTTGCATAAAAGTTCATAAACTAAAAACCTAATATTAGGGTTTTTGCTATTTAGAAAATATTTAATACAAGTTTACTCATAATTCAAGAATCCTTTTTATATTAGTTGTACTCTTTATACAGTTTTCCTAAAATATCAGATCACTGGTTTATAAATTATTTTCAATATTCTTTGGTTCCAAAGCAATTTCAGTTTAACCAGAATTCTCATGAAAAATATTTGTCATTTATCCCATGCTCTGAAGGAAGTTTATTAAAAACATCCCCTTTCACTACTAGTTTGTTTTCTGTGATTTATTTAGTCTACATTAATCACCAGGTTTACCAGGTTTTTCTCTCATTTTGATAGGTTGCTTTTCTAGCCTACTATAATTGTTCAAAGCAGCTTGGTTTCTCTGGTTACTTCTCTTGTTCATTCCTTCCCAACTTTGCAAGTCAAGCTGCCCTGATATAAAAATGGGAAAAAACTTATGATACTACCTTGGAAAAGTGATTTAGCCCCACTTCAAGGCGAAGAACAGACATTTGGGAGGTTAAATCAGATTTAAAGGGGCCACCTGATTTAAACGTAGCTCATCCCAATGCCAACCTTACACTTACAGATCCAGTCTCAGAGGCTGGCAGTCAGTCTAAACCTGTAACTGAACAGAAGTTCCATGCAGACAAACCGGTCTAAAAATTGCAGCACCCAATTTAAGATGAACCTGGATCTATGTAGTATTAGACTCATTTGATTTAGGTCAAACTGGTGCATGGAACTTCTGTCCACTTCCCCTGCGCAGACCTGGGGCTGGGAAAAAATTGTTAAGGAGGCCATCAATTACAAGCTCGTAACTGGTGTGGTATTAAGAGCAACCGGCATGGCTTTGTCAAGGGTAGACCATGACTGACCAACCTGGTGTCCTTTTTATGACCAGGTAACTAACCATCTGGACAGGGGACATGAGGTTGATATCATTTACTTAGACTTCAGTAAAGCCTTTGATTCTGTTTCCCATGAGATTCTCTCAGTTAAACTGGAGGGTACTATCCTAGACCAGTCTACAGTGAGGTGGGTGGACAACTGGCTTAGAGGCTGATTCCAGACAGTTGTAATTGATAGGATGGTCTCATCCTGGAGAGCCGACTTTAGAGGTGTTCCCCAGGGATTGGTGCTTGGACCCGTAACATATTTATCAATGGCTTGGATGAGGGGGCGGAAAGCCCAATGATTAATTTTGCAGATGATACCAAGCTGTGGGGAAATGTGGGCACATCACAGGAGAGGGTAAGGATCCAGGATGACCTCAACAGACTGGTTCTATGGGCTGAACGGAATCAGATGAGGTTCAACAGGGAAGAGTGCTGGGTTCTTCATCTGGGTAGGAAAAACCTTCACCATAACTACACGATGGATGGTGGTCCACTGGCTGGTCACAATCAACCGGAAGGTGAACTTGAGCCAACAGTGCGATGAAGTGGCCAAAAGGGCACATAGAACTCTAGCGTGCATCAGCCAAAGTGTTGCCATTAGATCCACAGAAGTGCTTCTCCCTCTCTATTCGATGTTGGTGAGGCCACAGCTGGAGTACTGTGTCCAGTTCTGGGAACTGCGCTTCAGGAAGTATGTGGTTAAGCTTGAGAAGGTACAGAGAAGGGCCACCCCTATGATTAGGGGCCTGGAGGATAGGCTCTATGAGGAAAGACTTTGGGAACTGGGCCTGTTCAGTCTGAGTAATAGAAGACTGAGAGGTGACTTGATAGCTGCCTACAAGTATGTCAGGTGTGAGCACCAAGATTCAGGGGAGCAACTCTTCAGAAAGGCACCCCTTGGGAGGATGAGGATCAATGGGCACAAGCTAATTGAGGGAAAATTTAGTTTGGGCATACGGAAAAACTTCTTTTCTGTAAGGGTAACTAGAATCTGAAACATGCTCCCAGCAGAGGTGGTGCAGTTGCCATCCTTGGAGGTGTTCAAGAGGAGGATGGACAAGCACCTCATTCAGCTCATTTGAGCCCAATTACCTCCTGCCCATGGCAGGGGACCAGACTTTATGATCTTGCAGGTCCCTTCTGGTCCTTTGATTTTATGATTCTATGAAAACCCAGCAACTGTCCGCAGCCCCGTGGCTGCTCTTTTCAAACTCCTCAACACTGGGCTGCTCCCCTCCCCTCCCTTTCCCTCCCCTCCACAATCCCTGAACAGCCAGTCCTCTCAACCCCCATCCCACAAGCTGCTTGATGCAGCTGCTTTTATCAGTGTTCGCTACTGCTGGAACCAGGCAAGTAAGTCCAGGTGGGGGGAGAGGCAGGAGGGATGGTGGTGTAGGTTCACTGAAAGGGACCCCTCCCCCCCCCACACTTATGGGTCACACCTGTTCCTTCCACCCCACTCGTGGGTCATACTTCCCCCCCCCTCGCCCCCACTCCACCCATGGGTTGTGCCTCCCCCATCCCCTGGTGGACCCCTGATCCCCTCCAGCCTGCTGGACCCCCAATCCCATGGCTAGTCCCCCCCATCCTGATTTACCTGCTATTAGGCAGACATTTTTAATTGATTTAACCTCCCCCTAACACCTCCAAATATCTGTACTTGGCCCAAGAGTGACAGATTAATTCCTAAAAGAATAAGAGCTATTTTTGTCATGCTTTCAGTTGTCTGCCTTCCAGTGCAAAGCCTGCTTGTTTGAAAGCAACTGTCATAGTGCATTTTGCCCAGGTTTGTACTTTGAGCTTCACCTCTGGAGAACTTGTGAAATTAACACCAGAAGAGACCTGAACATGAGCAGTTGAGAGTGGGAAGGGCTTTTAAGACAACTGATAAAAGGTTCCTTCTTACTTTTAATGTTGGTTTCATCTGCTAAATGAACATTTGAGAGAAGACTGTATTTGTTTTTCTTTTTTAAAGAATTAAACATCCTTGTCCAATAGGGTATGAGGCTTCATGAAATATCCTATATCTCTTCCAGCAAGATGAAAGAAGCTCAGATTTGACATTTTCAGTGTAAGGAGCCAGACAAAAGAGAGAGATCTTTTAGGCCTTTAAAATGACTACCTGTTTGATGAGGAAAGGATGGGAAATAATTCCTAATTGTATTAAAATGGTACCATGGGATATTAGAACCTTCTGACACTAGATACTGTATAAGCACAGAACAGAAGCCCCCAATCTCTAAGCTGAGGAACTGAATCATGAAACAAACATCAGTTAATTCCAGAGATAGATGGGATGTACAAAAACAATGAAATAGCAGGTCAAGATCAGCAGTGGTCACACATTGTCTTTTGCCAGTTGTTCAGTTTTGGGGGTGCAGTGATCATAAATGGGGAGGTGAGTTTTAAGCGTAGATCTGATGGAGGGCAACAAGGTAACTTTACAGATGTTTACAGGCTCTCTTCCCATGCATAAGGGATGGCATAAGAGAAAGTATAAAGGTGCTAGTTTGGTGGTCAAGACACGCTTTATTTGCAGAGCAGAGGTAAATGTCAATATCTTGGCAGCATATGATAAGTAAGGTAGGGATAGACCATGAAGGTGCTTCAGAGTGTTTGCGTTTGCTATGTTGGAGCCTACTGAGTAGGCAAAAAGGGAGAAGATGTGATTGAAATGGCAAGTTAAATTATTTTCTGCAGCAGCAGCTTTTTGAATGGATATACATTTTGTAAAATGGGTTTTTTTGAAGCTGTAAAAGAGAAGAGGAAGTTACAATAGTTGAGATTTGAGATTAAAGCCTGGATGAGAATTTTAGCTATGTGGACAACAAGAACATATCAATTCTTGTTTATAAGATTGGATGTGATGGTCTATATGGAGGGATGACTAGAACATAATTCACAGATTACAGGCATGATTGAAAGAGGAAGAATGTTGGTAGTATTGTCCTGAGTGACTGCAAGATTGATGGAAAAGGTAAACTCTATTTTGTTCATACAAAGTTGAATCTGATGCCTTAAGATCACAAGGATATATTACAAAGGTAGGCATATTCACTTTGTCACATAAGAGAAGCTTCTCTTACTGGAATACCTTTCTACGCACCCTTCACATGTGAGCTATAATAGTCATCATTTGTCAGTTAAGGCAGTGTTGCTCAACCCTTTGATACCTAAGGCATGCTTAGTTTTGGATTAAAATGGTGGCACACTTCATTCTTATACCTGAAAAAGGATGTGTACATGTGTATGTTTTCATGCATGTGTGTGATATATTACACATGTGCACATATATATTAAAGATGCAGTGATGCCCAATCTTTTGGCCTCATGGGCCAGGTCAGTCTGCAGGCAGGATCCTGCTGCACAGGGCTAGCACAGCCAGGACATGATCCCATTGTATGGCTCTTAGAAATTTGGCAGTGGCAGTACTAATTGCCATTGTTCTCCCTCTAGAGAACTTCCAAATTTCTGGAACCATGGGGGCCCCACAGGCTGGATGACTGTTCATTTTCGTGACATACTTCTGCCACTCTTGTGGCAAACTACTGTGCTATGGCCCACCCTTTGAGAATCACTGCAGTAGAGCCTAGCAAAGGAATGTAGACATCGGGTGTCTATCCATTCTAAAGAGCGTTGCTCTCAGACGGGGGGGGGGGGGGGGGAGGGGGGAGACATCAAAGCTTCATGTTTAACCTGAAAGAATTGCTACTCAGAATGCAGAAAGTGATTTATTCTCTGTACCCTTAACTTTTACTGTAGCTAGCACTAGATCATATGATGTATATCCATTCCCTCTTTAAATTATCTCTGTCTTCAAATTGAAGTTCCTTTTCAAACTACCTTGTATGGGAAAATAAGTTTTTAGGTTTCCATTTGTAAATTCTGTGTTTACACCTCCTGATTTGCTTTTTTGTGTTTTTAGCTAACAATTTAGGATTTCAGTTAAAGTATGTTGTTTTGTTTCAGTACAATATTAGTATTTGGGAAGGAATTGTTTTATGTATTGGAAATTAATAAAATAAATTACACATACCTTTCTGATGCCTAGTAAATATACTTTTATCAAAAGCTCTTTTTGACTGAAAGCTGGTTTAATTTTCAGACATTTTACTCAATGTTTAAATAGTTTCACAGAAGTTTTAGCTGATGGACAAAAATGTTGTGTTAAGCATTTGTCTCCATCCTTTCCAAAATACTACATTAGTCAACTGAAGCAAAGATTAACATTGTATTTATAACAGTGTAGTTGAAGTGCGTTAATTATTTTTTAAAATTGTGAATAAATATTGGGGTTTTGTATGCTAATCATGCTCCATTTTTGAAAAGTAGTTGCTTATGAGATTACTGTGCAGTTAAAGGGTTTGACATTTATGAAAACTGGTGAGCATGTGGTAGGTTTTCAGGTGTTAAATACAGGCTTTCTGTAACACATCTCAGTGGGTCATTTTTGACTCAGCATCTAATACAGTACTGCAAATCAAGTTATTTTATTGCTCTGTATAATTATTCTAAAATTAGTTTTGAAATAGAATAAAGAAATCTAATAGCTATTCTTTTTTTAATAGAGGGAATCCTAATATGTCAATAACCAAATTTGTCTTTAAAACAAATTGTTGTATATCTAACAAAAAATGAATGCTTAAATGTAGTTAATCACAGGTTTTAGACTATTACAATTTTAGATGTTATTTTAATTTGTTATACCAGAATTTTGATTATTTATTTATATTGTAACTTCACTTTGCACTATGGCTGCTTACAGACATTAAAAAAAGAAGCAGTTTACCAGAAGAAGCAGTGTCTTAGTTCGACTAGGCTCCGACTAGTGTCTGTATAGCTCAAGTGCTTCAGCAGGGCTTTTTGGCGCTTTCATCTAAAGCTGATTCAATCAGCTATAAGAGTGACAAAAAAGCCCCGCTAAAGTACTCAGTCTACACAGACACTGGGGTGAGCCATGTCCAGCTAATGCTCTGCCTCTTCTGGGCATGTGCTGGGCTCAGCATGGGAGTGCCATTTGGGGTTGTTTTTTTCAAATGTCTGTAAGCAGAGTATGTGTCCAGCCATTTTTAACCTCTGCCAAAAATTATGTTCCTAAATCCAGTTCAAATTTTCTGTGTCTCTTTTTGCTGTAGTATTTGTCACTGAGGTAACAGATCTGTTAATGTATATTTCAAATATTACTTAAGCACCCACAGCTTGAGAGATGCTCTTTTATTAGCGAGAAGTAAAAATTGAAATTAACGAATAACCATCTACATAAATTGTGCTGAACTTCACCACTGCTGATCACTCTCAATCATTTATCCCTATTTCATGTTACATGATATAAATATTGATGATTTGTTTTGGTTTGGTTAATATTTTCTTAGGTCTTGAACATCTTGAGGTTAACCCCAATTGAAGTCAATCTGGTTAATGTATAACAGAATTTAAGTGTCTTGGTTAATTCGGATGGTAACTTTTAAGCAGTTCAGTATCATCGTTGGAACGTACTTATTAAAGGTTCTTCTATGTGAGAACCTTACTTATAATTATTAGAAGTTTTGCCTTATTTTCAAATATGATGCAAACTTTTAAAAACACTACCATTTGCCTATTTAAAATGGTAGACTTATTCTTGGTGTTTTGGAGAAACAAGATATATATTGTCCCATCCTTGAACTACTTCTGCTCCATCCATAACTCAAGTGTTTAGGCTCATGTTTTCCAAACATTCTTTTTTCCAGACTTGTATCTTTTGCCCTCTTTGCTTACTTTGTCTTAGCCTCAAATTTTATCAGTAAAGTTGTCATCTAAATTCCACCAGATTCTGTTTCTTTTTCTCTTTTTATGTTTCTCAGATTATGACTCTAACTTTAAATGAAATTCTGTATAATAAGAAGAATTTCTTGTATTTACCTGAATCCAACATGACTTTGAATTTAAGATTACTCCCCAAAAACTAGGTCTATAAGTGGATAATTTATAATTTTGTTACAATTTTTCATGCATAGAATATAATTATTGCAGGGTCATCTTAAATTCCTCCTCCCTCCCACAAATCCAGCAGGGAAAATAAGGCAAGGGGCCTGATTGGGAGATGGGTGACCTGATCCCTTCCCCTTTACTCCCTGTCCCCCCACCACTTATTTCTGTTGGGACTATGCATCCTAATGCCTTTCCCCCTCCTCCCCCTCAATGCAGCCTCTGTCCCTCCCTCCCCCCACTTTTACCCTCAGTTGTGGCTCTAGTCTGATCCTAGCCTGAGGCATGGAGCACATGTACCACATAACAGCAGTTGAAGCGACAGTGGCTGTAGCCAAAGGATACTGGAGCTGCTGCCACCCTGCCTTTGCTACCTGTCTGGGCTGGGACTTGAGGTACCATGTGCTGTGTGCCCAATGTTCCATGCCAGCATAAAACCAGAGCTGTGACTGACCGTAAGCGTTGGGGGGGGCAGGTGCCAGTGGGGCAGAGGTAGTAGCAGTGGAGACAGGGGAGCAGATGGCTCCTGCGGCTCTGGCTCTGACCCTGGGTTGGGGCTGGAGTTAGTTGCAGCAGCCACCTGACCTCCTCCCTCCCCCTGACCTTGTACTTCAATTAAAGATGAGGGGCTTTTTTCCCAGTGTTGACTTGGAAAATAAACCTTGTCTTGGATTTGAGTAAACACAGTTCTTAAATAAAATGGAACGGATCTTACGTAACTCTAGAATATTTAAAGTTAAATATTTTCTTTGTATGTGGAAAATGATTTGGCTTTTGTTTTTGTTTTACAGCTTCTTGAAGGAAGTTTTGCTAGGGAAGTCAGTCATGAAGTGGATGGACTAATTTTTCAGCCTACAGGGGTAAGCAGCATCAACAATAGTTTTTATTATTAACAAATTTTAAATATCAGATTGAAAAATTTGGGCTGCCTTCCCTCACGCACACTAACAAAGCTGCATATATAAAGTCAATACCAAGGGTGGGCAAAATATAGCCCATGGGCCAGATCCAGGCCACCAAAGGATTCTGTCCAGCCTGTGGCAGGTCCCTTGGCCCCACCTAGCACAGGCATGGTGGGGTAACCTAGGCCATGGCGAATGTAGCCAGTTCGCTGTTCCTGGACGTGTGGTGGGGCAGGGACGGCATAGGAGCTGGACTCCACTTTCCAGTAGCTCTGATGGTGGCAGCTCCAATGGTGGCTCTGCTAGTATCTCCGCCACCACTGGACCCAGCCCCACTGCCCAGGGATCCAGACAAAGCAGACAGGCAGGCAGCTGGGGCCTCCATGGAGACCAGCCCCTGTGGGCAGGGTGCACTTAGCCAGGCACATAGGATAGGGCCATGGATGGGCAGGGAGTGGCATCTGGGAGGAGGACAGATGGGTGGGGCCAAGGCCTGGATCATTGGGTGGTAACAGCACAGGATTGGGGCGCATAGCAGAGCCATGATATTCTCCCCACACACACCTGTCCATGGGACCGGTGCCGGTCGCAGGGACATGCGGGGAGTGGATCATAGCTGTGCCCCAGGCCCCAGCCCTGTGTTGTCACCACCCCACAATCCTGGTCCTACCCACCCGTCCTGTTCCTGGATGCCACTCCTCCCCTACCCATGGCTCCATCCCATCCACCTGGCTGAGTGCACCCTGCCTGCCAGGGTCCTGGCTGGTCTCCATGGAGACTCTGCCTGCCCACTACTTCTGGCACCCCCAGCAGTCGTTTTAGGGCCTAGCCTGGACTGTATCAATTGCCTCCCCTACCCCACTGCACTAGGCTACTGCTAGTCTACACGCATACTTGCACACTTTTTTTTGTCTCTGAATTTTTGGAACCATTACCAGGACTTAATTAGAGGAAAATGATATGTACACCTTCACCTTTAAAGCTTGGTACAAAGAAAATATTAAGAAATAAGTAAGCAGTTCTTGCTTCACTTAGTGCCCAGTCCTGTTTTTAATGGGCCTTTTGAATATCAAGCACTTTTCTTCAACCATAGTGACACTTCAGTTAAAATAAACTAGATTACATAAAAGCATGTTTCTGATATCTCCTTGTAATCTCAGGGCATTAGATTCAATTTTCTATGTGTAAAACTGTACAGTTTCTATTACTTCGTGACTTAGTTTCCAACACTGAATAAGTAACTTATAAAATAGATCTATTTTTAAAAATGCGTATCTCATAACATGAGAATTTTTCACGTTGGGTTGACTTCCTCAGGAAAATTTCAAGTGTTGCTTCTTTAAAACATTGGTAACAGTATCTGTAAAATTAATATAGGGTTTTTATAAGTGAAAACTGACTTTATAAAATAATTAAAATAACATGGCATGTATTAGAAGCTTCTGGACCAGTAGGAAATAAATATCAGGCTCATCAAAAATGTTACCGAGTTAAATACAGGTGGATTTTTTTAATTACTGTTTTTACAACAAGAAAAACAATGCAGATAGTGAGTACTCGGGCAAGAAGATGTGCATAAAAGGGAAGAAGTAGGATACTATCCCTTCCCGCCCATTAAGGCTACTCTTAGATGATTGATTTTAAATACAGTGTAAGTTCTTATGAATGGTTAACTGAAATGGCAGCAATGTTTGTGTGTTTTCTTATGTGTTAAAATAAATCTCTTTTGAAAGCAAATAACTAGAGGTGCATAGATACATTGCTCTGATATTGGATCGGCACCAATATAAAGAAAATTAACTGCATCAGAAATAGGCCTGATGTGGCTGATAATTTGGCTGATAAATACCTGTGCATGGGCAGGTACTGCCCAGCCAGGGCAGGGTGGGGCATGCAATGGAGCCGTCGCTCATCTAGGAAGTGCAGATGGGGGTTGCTCCCGCTGCTGTGCGCACCCCAGGAGGGGGGTCAGGCGTGTGCCCCTGGGGTCTGGGTGTGGGGGGGTGGGATAGGGCTGTGCTTGGGGTGGGCAGCGGCAGCACATGGAGGGAGGGCTCTGAGGGGCTATGGCAAAATTTGGGGTGGCTGTAGCCTATGCTTTACCCCTCCCTCCCAGCACTGCTGCTCCTGCCCCAAGCTCAGCCTGGGCCAGCCCCTGCTGGGAAGAGCTTGGAGCCACCGCAGCCCACAGCTGCAGCTCGCCCTTCCCCATGCCACGCAGATCCTGGGGCACACACTCCCCACATACCCTCCCGGGGTGCACGCAGTGGCGGGAACCGTCCCCCCTCCCCAAACCCTGTGGACAAGCCATGCCTCTGTCTTGCACTCCACCCCAGCTGGGCAGCACCTGCCTCAGCCCCAGCTCACTGCCTCCCTCACTGTGGGGGGTGTTGATCTGCCCCTCCCACTCCCTTTCCCTCCCCTGTCCCCTTCCATCACATCAGACTTAGCAGCTGGACCCAGCTGTATTGGAAATTGGATCAGTATTGGCTGATATGCCTCTTTAAAAATTGGGTATTGATATTGGCCCCCATAATCTCTATTGTTGCACCAGTACAAATAATATAGTTTCCCAATAGATTTATTTAAATTGTAGTGAGAAGAAAAAATAATGCCCAAATGCTATAACTCCCCATTTATTTAGTTTTTAAGTAAATGTAGGTCTTTTTAGTATACTTCCCTATATGTAGACCTTTGTGTTGGTGAAGTGAGCACAGGTCTGGAAATAGGACTAACCTCTGATCTTTGCTGTTTTTGCAGCAACTAAGTATGGAACAAGTGACTGTCTTAGCATTGTTTGTTTCTCTGAGTCAGGGTTGTAAATTTCTGAATAGTCTGTTCCATGAATTTAAAACTTCTCAATTGATACTAGAACAAAAATCAGACTTCACTGAGAGTCTTGATAACCTTGCAGAATGTTGTTAAAATCTTCAGTGATGTAAAAATATCTCAAAATCTCTATGGAAATAAAAGAATTTGTGTAATCCAGGTCTTTTTCAAATGTAGTTTACCCTGTCTCTGCCAGAAGTTGAATCGTCTCAGAATACATTCCATTTTTCTGCAAATAAAAATTACATAAAACTATATATGTGCTTCTATAATTTATGTTTTCTGATTTAACCTGTTGGAGAGTTTGTAACATCTGAAGTATAAAACATTTGTAATTGCCTTTCATTTTTAAAGTATTGGTTATACTTGCTCATTGCAGTTACTTATTGATCACTTTCAATATTTCTTTCGAGATTTATTAAACTTAGTTTTGTTGTAACTACTGTTAAACAACTGTTTTTTTTAAATTGACCGATGTATAGATTTCTTAAGGTGTATTGTATTTAGAATTGAGGTAATAGGACAGAAGAATTTCTTTTCAAAGAACTATGTGATTATAGGAACATCAAACAAAAAAATAAACAGGCTTGCTTAAACTGACAAAGCAGGGATTTGCTTGCTGTGGCTCCTTTCCTAACGCATTTCTAGAAGTTTTAGCATGAAGTAAATTTTATTACTTGAGAACCAATACTTCAGAGAAACTAAGTGTAACAGATTGGTTAGGACACATTGAGAATATTTCTAAGCTTATTTATTTCTTTTATTGCATTGCGGTAGCTTCCACAATGTACTGGGGTCTTTCCACAAAAGAGACAGTCCTTGCCATCTTCCAGGCTGTGGAGATAAAATAGATGGAAGGTAGAGGAAAAGATGAAAGGGAATCGGCGCAGTAGTAGGCTGACAACTTTTTAGATGAAGTAGGGCCTCACACACTATTAGATGATCATTAGATCATTAAAAAGGGGAAAAAAATGGTGAAAGTAATTTGAGTCAACTGAAGATCTTGGAGACACTATTTGAGAGGATGTAACTAGTTGAAATCAACCTGATGTAGCAGTTGCAAATGGTATATGATCAAAATAGTTGAGAAGTAAGATCAGTATGTATGTATTGTGGAGAAGGTAAATATACGATTTATCAGGATGGACAGAAGATTAAAGTTGGGCCAAAAAAAGTCAGGAGCAGATCAGACCTGTGGATAGAAAGCAGTATTAGAGGAGCTACTTCTCACAAACTTAATGGTTCTATAAACTTTTTTGTTCCAATTAATTAATCAATCAATCAATCAATCAGTTAATTAAACACTGGCCATTATTGTGGTACATCTCTGTCTAATCATTCTCAAATAATCCTTCTCCCCTCTCCCCAGCTATACATTTTCTATTAATTTTGGTAAAATACTGTCTGTTAAAATGAGTAGTTTATTGAAAGCAATCGGCATCTAGTCTCACATGTATGTATGTTTCCACTAACTGCAGAAAACACTTGTGTCAGAGATTGAGCTGAGCAGAGAAAAGATATTGTTTCATGAGTTATTTTGTTACTTCAGAATTTGGTTTAATTTTGAGTCAGAATCAAAATCAAAAACTGAAATTTTATGTGAAGAGTCTTGGGGCTCTAGACCATGGAATCCCTGCTGTTCCCTAACCCCCGAGCCATATGCCTGTCTAATTTCTGAAATTTCCTCCTTCAAACTGAACTGTGTCTGAGTCATGTCTGTAAAGTAATTGTGATATATCAGTAAATTTCATGAAAAATATTTCATAGGAAGGTTTGCAAGCAGCTTTTTTGTGTACCAGGTACAATTATGTATCTTTCTTTTAGCGTTTGTTCTGCTAGCTAACTGTAAACTCAGCCTTATTCTTTCCTTGCTGTGTGAGGAACCAAACTGCTCATGCTCTTGGTACTTGTGATAGAAAAGTGGCCTCCACAGTGTACCAAATACTTTGATATATCTGAGAGAAAATGACTGCAACCTTTCCTCCTTCCCTTCCACGTTGTTCTATACACTTCCACAAAGCATGTGAGTAAATTGTCTTCTGGAAAGTGATGGAGACATTTGGATGTTGCATAGCAGGAACATTTTGCAAGTGCTTTGGTGTGGTGTGTGCATCAGTGATTCTTGATAAACTCTTTCCTATATCTGTCATCCTCTGAAAGTTGCACTCAGGCAGAAAATCTACAGTGACATTTTCTTATCCCTTTATTTCTTGTTCCCTTTGTGTGCCCCCCCGCCCCATTTTTCTTTTTTTCTTTCCATCTCTGCCCATCTCGTCTGCTCTGCTGTCATTCCTTTTAGTTTCCCTTCCCTTTCCTGTCACTCCTTCCTAATTCTGCCTCCTTTTCCCTTGCTTTTTTATCACATCGAAGCACCACTGTTGTTCCTCTTATACTGCTGAGTCGGCTCTATTCCCTCTGATCAGCTTTCTGATCCCTCTGCATATAACAGGTTGGCAGAACAGGGACTGAAGCTAAGTGCTAATTA
The DNA here is from genome assembly GCF_030867095.1 of Alligator mississippiensis. Taxonomy (NCBI): domain Eukaryota; kingdom Metazoa; phylum Chordata; order Crocodylia; family Alligatoridae; genus Alligator; species Alligator mississippiensis. The sequence goes on along the minus strand of NC_081824.1, from coordinate 76,349,870 downwards.
GAGGGAGCAGAACAGACCAGAAGGAAGCTTTGTGGACAGGTATGTCACCCATTGTTTGTGGCCTAGATCTGGAATGAAATTGCCCTGTATGTTGCAGCATAATATATTGTTCACTGATTCTTAACATTCATATAATTTTAGAATGTTTGGAATATTTTTTCTGTAAGGTGACCAGATAATTTGGAAATAATTTTGCAAGCTCTGTACAGATCATTTGCCATTTGTCAGACTTTGTTTTTACTTGTTCAGTCAAAATGAAACCTGAAAAATGGCTGCTTATCTTTAGATGGCAGAATCAGCTCTCTGACCTGTGGCCGCTCATCAGTGAAATTACTTTTGCTATCTACCACGTAAATCATAATCCTCATTGGATCTCTGTAGGCTGTTTTGAGACCATGTAATTTTCATGCTGGCAACCTCTTCATAGCTAATTTACCTTGCTCTCTAGAACTATTGTTGTGTGCTGCTTTCTAGGTGGATAGGGGAATACTTCTGTTCTAAGAGCACTGCAAAAGAAGATTCATTGGCCACAAATGAGAGAAGCTCGTGGGACACTGGTAGACTTTCAAGGAAGCCTGCATCACACTCTGTACTTTCAAACTGCATCTGTCTCCCTCTTAAGCTCTTTGGTTTTAGTGTTTCATTCCAGTTCCATATTAACACCTTTTATATTTTTTCTTTGGATGAAGCATAACCCCATATCCCTTTAAAGAAAAAAAAAGTTTACAATCTCTGTTCTTTTAAGGTATGCACCAATTTTTTGCGCTCTAAAGTGGTTTCATAATTTGAAATAGGTTCTCAAGGTATGACTGAATTCTTATGGCCTCCTAACTCTTCTCAGTGTCCAGCACCAACCTGAAGCCAATCGCTTGAGATGAAAGCAGAAGAATAAACAGTTTTCCATTCCCAAGTAACTTTACATGTGATTTTAATACAACTTTCCCCTCTCTAGATGGTCAGTTTCACTGAAATGCTTGATTGCCTATTAATTATTTCCACTATTTCCATTGTAGTAGACTAGGATATCATAATTCTCCTTCAGTGTACAAGTTTGCTGAAAATTACTAAGTTTGTCACCGTGTGAAATGGTTCCAAATGTTCATATTTAGTTTCTTTAGGTACTGCTGACTTTTCTTTAACCACCTCATAAAATTGCTGATGTTGTTGTTTTAGCTTTTAATCTTTTGTGTGAGTTGGAATACATTTGGCAATAACTTAAGTACTGCATGTGTGAAGTTGAAATATCATTCTATATATATAAAAGCTTTAGTCTGCCTGTCTGTAATACTTTATTTGCACACTGGTTAGTTGTCTGCCAGCCAATCAGAATGCGAATAAAGCGTGCTGGACAGCTGGTGGGCCACTAAGTGATGGGGGGGAGGGGGAGGAGTGGCCCTGGGCCCACTGTGATGGGGGAAGGGGGAAGCGGTCCTGGGCTCGGGTTCAATGTGGTGGCGGGGGAAGGGAGAGGAGGAGCGGGCCTGACGTGGCAGTTGGGGGGGAGGGAAGGAGCGGGTTGGCAGCAGTGGGGGAAGGGGAGGAATGGGCCGGCGGGGGGGAGGGGAGGGGAGCAGCGGGCTGGTGGTGGGGAAGGGGAGGAGCACCCCGATGTGGAGGGGAGGAGCAGCCTGATGCGGCAGAGAAGGGGGTGAGTGGGGCCAGACCTTAAAGCAGTGGACACGGAGGAAGGGAAGTGGGGGGGAGTGGGACCAGATAAGGGGGGGGTGCTAGTTTTATGCTATAAAAGGTTTGGGGTCCTCCAGTTTTTTTATATTACAGCAGCATTTATTGGCTGTAGTCAGGACTTGACCTTCATACTCCTACATGCTGTACAGTGCTAGAGATAGATGTTGTCCTTCAATTAAAGTCTGTCATCTAAAGGGAAGCAAGGAACAATTGAATTTATGTAATTTTGAATACATTTTTATAAACATATATGCATATACTATTTTCTGATTTTTAGATTGTGCTTTTTTCAGATGTCCCTCACTCAACCTCATCCATAATATTGACTAGCTTCTTGTACACTTCACAGCAGAAATGATTTTTGAGAAAATAGTTTACCCTTCAAATCTGTATTGACCTCTGCTATTAAAACCCTTCATGTTTCATTACTTATAGGGAACTTCTTGCTGCTGTGATTCCCTTGTATGAAGAACATTAGTGATTAAAAGTGGCCACTGTTGTCATGCCAGCATGTACCTTTCTTGCTTTTGTAGGTTGCCCTACAATAGAGAGCCTGCTGTCAGTCTCCTGAAGTGGCACTGACCTTTATAACAGCATATTGTGGCCACAAATAGCTATGTTATACTCCCAACAATTCTTCTCTAAAATTACTAATTATATCTCAAATATGCAGTTCCATTTTATGGGTACTCTAAAATTTCTTTTAATAAGGCACAGTATTTCCTAGGGGATTTTTCTGTGAGTATACAGTTCCCATCTTGGCCAAGGTAATCCCAAATTTATAGCCCTCATTAATTGTTTATTTTATACCTGTCACTTTTATTATTCAAGATAAATTTTTTTAGACATTTACTCCAATAAGTCCATAAATAAAAGTTGTTTGATTTTTCAGATGTGGTGAATGCTTGTAACTTTTAATGGCTTATGGTGAGCACCCTTAGCATCCACTTGGTCTGAAAGTAGACTTTTATTTAGATCAGGAGTGGGCAAAATACAACCCGTGGGCCAGATCTTGCCCACCAAAGGATTTTTTCCAGCCCACAGTGGATCCCTCAGCCCCACCCAGCTCAGTCACGGAGGGTAACCTGGGCTGTGGTGCACACGAGCAGGGAGCAGCATCTGATAATAGGATGGGCAGGTGGGGCTGGGAATGGGATAGAGGCATGGGGCCAGGGCCCAGGGCAGAACCACGATCTACCTGTACATTTTTGTAATGGGCACCAGTTCCATGAGCAGGGGCATATGGGGAACAGATTACGGCTCTGCCTCAGGCCCTGGCCTTGTGCTGTCATGGCCCCATGATCCTGATCCCAACTTTGATGAACCTGAGTGTCTTCTATGATGAGATGACTGGCTCAGTGGATGCAGGGAGACCAGCAGATGTGGTATACCTCGATTTTAGGAAGGCTTTTGGTGTGGTCTCCCATAACATTTTCGCAGGCAAGCTAAGGAAGTATGGGTTGGATGAATGGACTGTAAGATGGATAGAAAACTGGCTGGATCATCAGGCTCAGAAGGTAGTAGCCAATGGCTCAATGTCTGGTTGGCACCTGGTATCAAGCAGTTGGTCCTGGGGCCAGTTTTGTTCAATATCTTCATCAGTGACCTGGAAGATGACATTGAGTGCACCCTCAGCAAGTTTTCAGATGACACCAAACTGCAGAGAGTAGTAGGTATGGTGGAGGGTAGTCTAGGATTCAGTGACCTCGAGAAATTGGAGGATTGGATTAAAAGAAATCTCATAAGGTCCAATAAGACAAGTGCAAAGTTCTGCACTTAGGCTGAAAGAATCCCATGCACTGGTACAGGTTGGGGGCTGACTGGCTAGGCTGCAGCTCTGCAGAAAAGGACCTGTGGGGTACAGTGGACAAGAAGCTGAATACGAGCCAGTGCAGTGTGCCCTTGTTGCCAAGAAAGCTAGTGGCATACTGGGATGCATTAGTAGAAGTGCTGCCAGCAGATCAAGGGAAGTGAGGATTCCCCCCTGTTTAGCACATCTAGAGTATTGGGTTCAGTTTTGGACCACCCACTACAGAAAAGATGTGCAGAAGTTGGAGAGGGTCCAGCGGAGGCCACCAAAAATGATTTGGGGATTGGGGCACATGTACTTATGAGGAGAAGCTGAGGTAACTGGGCTTATTTAGTTTAAGAAAAGACTGAGGGGGGATTTAATAGCAACCTTCAACTACCTGAAAGGTGTTTCAAAAGAGGATGGAGCTAAACTGTTATCGGTGGTGGCAGATAAGAGAACAAGGAGCAATGGTCTCAAGTTGCACCAAGGGCAGTTTAGGTTAGATTTTAGGAAGAACTTTCTCACTAGTAAGGTAGTAAAATAGTGGAAGAGGTTATCCAGAGAGGTTGTGGAATCTCTATCCTTGGAGGTTTTTTAAGGCCCAGCTAGACAAAGCCTTGGCTGGGATGATCTAGTTGGGGATGGTCCTTCTTTGATCAGGGGTTGGCCTAGATGACCTCCTGAGGTCCCTTCCAACCCTAATTTTCTGTGATCCTGTGATTAATGTTAAAACAGGTGACTGGGTTTTTTTTGTGTTATTTTTTTTTTAAAGAAATTGCCAGACGTATGGATTTCTGACTCACTATTTCAATTTTAGACACGTCATTCTCTGAATTGCTCATTTAATTCAACTCCTATGTTCAAACAGTAAAGCTGAAAAGGGATGATTTCATCCCATTTCAGTAAATCATACGCACAATGATAATTTCATTCCCTGTCCAGGTAGCTTTCCTGTATCATTCAGTATCTTTCTCACTATTTTTGTGGGTAACAAAGATACATTTGTATTCTTTCCATAAAATATAATTTAAAGTCTAAGCTTGAATCTGATAAAAAAAGTTTCACCCTCCTTCTAAGTAAACACTCTTGTTTTTAATGGAGTACATACTGAGCAATTTAAGGACATTATTATTAAAAAAATTATGCCCCAGCATATACTCTTGTAGACAAAATTACACGTTCATGACTCGATTTAATACCACAAATATAGTATTAGAAGAGCAAACTATAAAATGGTTGGTCAAACATAAGAAATGATTCAGTACTGGCTGCAGGTATTCAAAATGCAAAGTTATAGTTACTTCTCAATGTACTATGTATTTTCTTAAGTTATGTATTTTGTCTATGTTGCTGAAGATTTTGCTCAGTAATACAGTGAAAAGTACATATGTGAGATGAGAAAAAAATAAGAAAAACTACATTCATTTACCCAGACTTCCAATATACAAGTGTTTGGTATCCCTTTTTCACTTGCTGAGAAGAAAATAGCAGCAAAAACAGTGATACTTCTGTAAAAATTCAGAAGTATTACTAGACTCATGGTAGGATGATTGGAGAAAGATGGAGTGATAGCCTAGTTTCCCAACAGAAGTTAGTGGAAGTTTCCCAACAGAAGTTAGTGGAATTCATGAAAGATTTCATAATTACATATGCATTCAACCAATACAAAAAAAATGCATTTTCACAGAGATTATAAAGAAAGCTGTTAAAATTAAATGCACACTTAAAATAGACATGTGATGACTGTTGCTTTCTGAGTGACTTGATCTAATTGGCAGCAAAGAAATAGAATAAAAAAAAAAAAAAGGTTCCATGGAAAGGTTCAATAACTACTTTGATTTCTTAAGTCACCATAACCCAAATTTTGTGTTTATAAATTAAGCCCAGTGCAAGGAAAAAAACCTTGTAATGTAATTGGGGCAACATTCATTTTATGTTGTGCTTCTTGTCTGTATCAGGCTGTGGCCTCAAACCTGGGGCCTTGTGCCTGGCATGGCCACTCATCCTGGTTCACTGCCTCCCCAGCTGAGCATCTAGGCAGACACAGGTGGTCCATACCTTCCATTGGGGCCTAACCACCCACCCACTCCCAGCTGCCAGAGTTGCTGGCAAGGGTCAGTTGACCTTTCACCCCTTCCTATAAGAACCCCTGACCCAGAATAGAAAGCGTCCATGCAACAGTTCAACCCACGCTGTTTTGCCTTTGGCTTGTGCCTTTACTGGCTCCCTGACATGCTCTGGCTACCTGACCTGGCTCACATATGGAGCCTGAGTTTGGCCTGACCCTTTGACTCCTTAACTTGATTCCTGGTTTGCTGTTTTGATTACCTGATCCAGCTGGCCGCCTTGGCGCCACACTCTGCCTGATCTTGTAGATTTCTGACTCAGCTCCTTAGACAGATCTCCTGGCTTCCCAGCTCCCCTACATACAATCTCTGCATGCTCCATTTGATCTTGATTGCTTCTCCAGACCCTGGTTGGCTCTAAGACCTGGGCACCCATGAACCAGCAGAACCAGTGTCTAGTGTTTAAAACATTGTGGCAGGGCACTGTTTGTGCATGCAACTCTAAGGGCCTGAAGCCAGCAGCTGGCAGGCACCTAATGAGGGTAGCCATTTTGGGTTCAGGGCTGCCCACATAAACAGGGCATTTTGCTGCTGGAAGGCCAGGCAACAACAACACCTGGTTGCAGGGCTGCTGGTATCACCTGGAGGTAAGGACAGGAGCTGTTGGGGATGGTTTCATAGTTTCATAGTAGCTAGGATCAGGAGGGGCCTGAACAGATCGTCTAGCCTGACCCCCTGCCACAGGCAGGAATGAATGCTGGGTTCACAAGACCCCAGACAGGTGATCATCCAACCTCCTCTTGAATTTGCCCAAAGTAGGGGCAAGGACCACTTCCCTGGGAAGTTGGTTCCAGATTTTGGCCACCCTAACTGTAAAATATTGCCTTCTAATCTCTAACCTAAACCTATTCTCCATCAGCTTATTACTATTGTTCCTCGTCACCCCAGGTGGTGCTGGGGAGAAAAGGGCTCTACCTATTTGCTGTTGATCTCCCCTGATGAGTTTGTAGCCAGCTACCAGGTCCCCCCTCAGCCTCCTGTTGCTGAGGCTGAACAGCTTCAGGTCCCTCAGTCTCTCCTCGTAGGGCCTGTCTAGCTGCCCTCTCACCAAGCGGGTGGCCCTCCTCTGAACTCTCTCCAGGCTGGCCACATCCCTTTTGAAGTGCGGCGCCCAGTACTGGACACAGTACGCCAACTGCGGCCTGACCAACGTTGCATAGAGGGGGAGTATCACCTCTCTGGACCGGCTTGAGATGCATCTTTGGATGCATGACAAGGTATGGCTGGCCTTGCTGGCTGCGGTCTGGCGTTGGCGGCTCATGTTCATCTTGGAGTCAGTAATGACTCCAAGATCCCATTCCTACTCTAGGCGTTCAAGAGGGGAACTCCCCAGCCTGTATGTATGTTGTGGATTCCTTCTCTCAAGGTGCAGCACCCTGCATTTGTCTACGTTGAACCCCATCCTATTCTCACTTTTGTAGTAGACTAGAGTGTGTGGGCCGGGGGCGATCCAGGCCCTTTTTCGAGCCGCGCGGGCTGTGGCCAGCAGCCCGGGCACGCTGGGTCGGAGAAAGCAGGCGACGCGCTAGAATTAGTCACGGACGCTTAGTGGTTGATTCAAGATTGTTTACTTACACTGAAGATGGTCGCGGTGTAGGCTGGACAGTTTCCCAGGCACAGCTCCGATTAAATCCTCATTTGAGGACTACGACAAGCTCGGGTCTCTCCCACGGAGTTGTTAAGGCTCCGTGGATCCTTTTGCGCGCAGGGAGAGGGATACGTCAAGGTTTGCGAACGGTGACGGGGAGAGGCTAGAGGCTGATCAGACCTCTGTTGCCTGCTTGAAATGCGCTGGGTCCGATAGGCTCCGCAGCGCTTGGAGATCTTCACACAACATGAAGATCCCTCCTCCTGGTGTTCGTGGAGTCCTCCAACTTGGGCGGAAACCACTCAAGCTTTTTATACGGCTAGCAAGCCAATCACTAGCCGCCACGTGTGAATAATTTAATGCAAGCCAATAATGGGGCTCGAATTATCATACAAATGGCGGGAACTCTTTGCAACGAGCATTTCTTAACTACAAAGAAGAAATGCACTTTACAAAGAAAGCTACAAATTGGCGGGAAAATAATTCAGTGGCGCCAAAGCGCGCACACAACAAAAATCACACCCTTGGGTTGTGACATAGAGAACCTGGACCTTTTCAGCCTCCGCAAGAGAAGGTTGAGAGGCGACCTTGTGGCTGCCTATAAGTTCATCACGGGGGCACAGAAGGGAATTGGTGAGGTTTTATTCACCAAGGCGCTCCTGGGGATTACAAGAAATAATGGCCACAAGCTAGCAGAGAGCAGATTTAGATTGGACATTAGGAGGAACTTCTTCACGGTTCGAGTGGCCAAGGTCTGGAACAGGCTCCCAAGGGAGGTGGTGCTCTCCCCTACCCTGGGGGTCTTCAAGATGAGGTTGGATATGCATCTAGCTGGGGTCATCTAGACCCAGCACTCTTTCCTGCCTATGCAGGGGGTCGGACTCAATGATCTATTGAGGTCCCTTCCGACCCTAACATCTATGAATCTATGAACCCATGCTGATTGCCCCTGAGCATGATCTCCCCTGCAGGCCCCCCACAGATGTTCTCCTTAATGATTCTCTCCAAGATCTTCCCAAGCACCGAGGTGAGGCTTACAGGCCTATAGTTACTTGGGTCTTCCTTCCTCCCCTTCTTGAAAATTGGGACCACATTAGCTAGTTTCCAATCCCCTGCCATCTGGCCAGATGACCACGAATGCTCATACAGCCGGGCCAAGGGGTCTGCGATGACCCCTGCCAGCTCCCTCAACACCCTTGGGTGGAGGGCATCTGGACCTGCAGATTTAAAAATGTCTAGCCCTTCCAGAAGATCCCTAACTACATCTACTCTGACTGAAGGCCTGACAGAGCTATCCCCGAGATTGTCACTACCTCTGGTAGGTGGGATGTCCTGATCCCTGTTCAAGAAAACAGAGGCAAAGAAACTGTTAAAAATATCAGCTTTCTTGTCTGGTGTAGCCACAAGATTACCGTTTGCGTCTTGCAGAGGCATTGCCTGGTTCCCTCTTTTTGCTCCCAAGAAGAGCAAGGCTCCTGGTCCTGGGTACGACCTAAAACTGCACCCTGCCAGGAGCGGGTGGCCTGGTGGGGCTCTCAGTGGCACTTTAGCCCCCAAGGAAATGCCAGGCGAGTTACCGCCCCGATGAAAGGTGAGTCGGGGTGCCTTAACCACAGTTCCCACCTTTGGGTGGGTCAGGTCATCGGAGGTAGAGGGGGCCAGGCATGGCTACAGCCACCTGAGCCCACCCAAAGAGGGAAGCCCCAAGACCCCAAGTAGAGGGGGCTTTTAAGATCTCAGGGTAGCACCATGAGCTGCCTCTCCAGGGGGGCAGTAAGGGTCCCCTGTGAGACCCTGGAGCACCAGTTATGGTGTGAGTCACCCCATCCCCCCACATCCAGGAAGGGGGACCCAGAGAGAGAGTGGGCTAGTGAGGCCGGAAGTAGAGTGCCCCCTTGACTGGTCAATGCTGGGGCCCGGACCAAGAAGATCAAAAGGGCCTGGTGCCCACTACGAGGGGCACCCAGAGTTGTGGACCTGGGGCCTCGCCTGGCCTTGGAGGTGAGGCCAGGGCCTGTGTGTGACTGAAGGTCCCGAGGGGGGACCACGCCTGAGAGGGGAGCCAGCTACAGGGAGCTCGGCAGCCTGAATGAAGGCGGCGTAGGCCTCCTGAGCAGAGAGATCAAAAGAGGGTCCTGCCAGGAGGATTCTGGAGCCTAGTATGGGGCTGGTGTGACTAATAACATCTGGATGCCATCTGCAAGGCTTGGGCTGTGGTGTAGGGGAGGTACGGAGCCACGGACACCCCCCAAACATTGGGGGTATGGTAATGGGCAGCCTCCTGCCTTATTTAACAACTTTTCATTATTCCAACAAGGCATGGTGGGAAAGACAGGCAGGCGGCATGCCCAAAGGCAAGTGGGGAGCTAGCTGTGGCTAGCAGGGATCCCCACTTTGCCACAAACATGACCATCAAAACTACTACTCTAAAATTAGGTTGACAAAGGAGATTGCCATCACAGCTTATGGTATTAGAGTAGTAACAAAAATGTGGAAGTAAAATGGCAAATGAGGAGTATGGTAGAATTTAGAATTCTTCCAGTGTTAAAAACATTGAGATTCTTGTCAAACCATCTTAGTGTCAATAAAGCAAGTAGGTTAACACTTTCAGATAAGTTTGATCAAAATTTAACTAAGCCTTCAGACACATGAGGAGAGAGGTAAAGCTCAAGGCATAAACCTGGAGCAGATTACCTTATCAGCAGATTGTACATTTGAAACTGTGAGAAATACACAGGCAGCGCACTGAAAGGTAGGCATCTGAAGACATGAGAAAATTGACCTTGGTTCATCCCGGGGTAAATTTACCACTTTTGTGGCTATGACATATGTCCAAAGACAGAAATAAAAATGGTGAGCATAATTGGCAATGCATTCATGTATCTCTTCTCTCTCACAAGATTCACTTTTGGACAAAATGTCTTTCTTATGAAAGGGGAATAAATGTGTATGAAGAAAATCATGGAAAGTACTTTGTTATTCATTTTATAAAGTCTGAGTTGTTTCCCGCCCCCCCCCCCCCCCCAAAAAAAAAAAAAAAAGAAAGAAAGAAAGAAAATAGCTGACATTTTCTGGGGAAAATCATAACAGCCACTCTTTAAAGCAGACCCATTTGCTGTTTCCATGTAATAATTCTAGAAAAATATACTTCCCTTCTCAGTACTCTTAATTATGCTAACAACCAAAGTTTCTTTGAACTAATAGGCTTTTAAGCTATGTTTAATGTTAATATTGATTTTTGTATTTAAACTTGCAGCAATAATATAACCAGACTTTTGTCACTTTTTGATGATTTCTTTAAAACTTTACATTTGGTTTAAATGTTTTTAATGAAAAAAGACTACCTGAATATAATTTTCATAAGACATCATCTCTGCTAGAACTGAATAAATGACGTAGAACAATGTATGTGAATATTTATAGTATCATAGTCATAGAACTTGGGGTCAGAAGGGACCTGAACGGGCAAGAACAGGTGCTGGGATCATATCACCCCAGCCAAATATCTGTCCAGCCTCCTCTTGAAGACCCCCAAGGTAAGAGAGAGCACTACCTCACTTAGGAGCCCATTCCAGAGCCTGGCAGCCCTAACTGTAAAGTAATATTTCCTGATGTCCAGCCTGAACCTTCTCTCTAACAATTTGTGGCTGTTATTCATTCACATTTTGTGAAAAATTCACTTTGGTTATTTCTACTGCTTTTTTGTTTGCATTCCATGATTATATAAGACACTTTGCCAGTAAAATTCAATATTATAAAAAAATCAAATCTTTACACACATTTATTTGTTCCAGAACTGCTTGTATCTGTTTCCAATTGGATGCACACACAGTACTATGTTTCTTACCTGGTTAATTGCTACTGAACACAGGTTAAATTTGTACTATTTTGTGATAAGTTCATAGAGTAGAATATTGACAAAGATATTTGTAGAATAGATTTGGGTACGCATTTTGTCAAATTATGATCTGCTTATGGGTATGCCACCAACAGAAAAGAGCTAATTTTTGTCAAATAAATTATTCATTGAAAATCATTCATTCAACTGTAATTGCTGCACATTTAGTTGGTCTATCTATATGGAAAGCAGCAAAAATACTGCTAATAGTGTTCATTTATAGTTGAGAATATTGGTTGCCTCTAAGTGGTGGACAGAAAATTTAAATTCTATATGCTGTATAAGGACAAATTGCAGAAATCTGGTTATCTGTAATTATGCATTTTATTTTTTTTATAAACTTGATCGCTTAATGTGTTTGCAGTATAAGACAATAAAGTGCACCTAACCCTGAAGGATTTAATGGCAGAGTTGTAATATATATATTTTATGTTGCCATCAGTCTCTTGCTTCTCTCTAAGGTAGTTTTTTTTGTTCAGCTTGCTTTGCGACAGTTAATCAGTTTTTCCTTACCGTCAGCTTTGGCTTTAATATTACATACTTGTTAAATATTCATGTTTTTATTAAATCTTTACCACTGCCAGATATATTTAATGTTATGGATAGACAGTAAAACGAAATCTGGTATTAAGCTAATACTTCGTTTTGGAGCATGTTAGAAATCAGAGTGGTTAGCTGCTGTACCAGAGATGATGTTACCATGGAGAGAGCTTCTGTTTCCATGACATTTGCTTGCATATTTTGATAGACCTTCAACTGAAGTATGGTTTTGTCCTGTCTATTTTGGTGGGTGTTGTTCCATGTCTTCCCAAACTGCATGTAGCTTCTCATTACAAATATATATTAATTTCTCAGGAATGTTCATGTTCAATTGCCAGAAATTAAATGCTTTAAAACTTTTGGCATCTAGAAGGCAAGCTGTTTTTTATGATTTTTTAAAAAAATTGGATTAGATTCTCTAGCTTGGTTTTAACTAGATATAAATGGTTTTCATATATTTATATAAATATATGTATATAAAATATATGTATGGTAATTACAAAAATGATACAACAGGCAAAGCAGTATCTAACTTATTTTTAAAAGAATTGCATTGGTTTTGTATCTAACATCGTCACGGTGGTGACATCAGCTTTTCAATTAGATGGCAAGGGGAAAAGCAGAGGGAGCTTCAGCTTACAGCCTTAAACAGTTTTACTATTAAAGAATTAGTTGATTTTCTTGAAGGTAGGACAGGGGGAAGGTGGTAAAACTACAAAGGCTTTTTTTTTTTCTTGAATAAGAAAAAATAATACGTGATTTTTGAGATGCTAAGTATTTCATAGCCATTCATAAAAGGCCCACTTTCTCTGCTAATATTTTTTCCCTTCCTCAAACAAAAACCATGGTTAATGTAATGACACTCTACTGGAGGTGCTTGCAGCTCCTATGGCAAAAGCAAAATAATTGAAGTCACTATATATAATAATTCTTTTGAGTAACTGTTCACATGCATATTCCGCTTGTGGTGCAGATGTGCCCCATATGCTCACAATAAGAATATTTTGATCAACAATATCCTTTGTGGCTGTGCAAACAGCCCATGTGCCTCCCTGTGCAGTGGGCACATGGGTAGAACAGGTCAGGCAATAGTTGGTTTGTTCTTGCCACCTCTGACTTCAAGGCAGAGCAGTTTGGTGGCTGTTCTTCACTCACTGCAGCCTGCTTTGTCTCCTCATATATAGATTTCTACTCCAGGTAATTATTTGTGTTCTGGTAACTTTTTTTATCTCTTTGCAAAATACGGATTTTTGATAGGTTTTGCATGTTCGGATGCTTTTTAAGGTTTTCTATTACTAGGAAATGTTTAACTACTACTACTTCCCTGGTTACAGGGGCCTAAGGCCCCACTCTTAACCATAAATATCCCGGTTTCAAATACTGTCCCTCTTGTGAAAGAGCTATGCTTGTTAATGACGGGAACACTAGATGCAGTTTTGTTGGAGGAACTGTACCTTCCCCACAAAATACAGGTTCTTTTCCAGAAGGATTTAACACACAGGAATGACAATTTCCAAATGTTTCTATTAGATAAATTAGAACATAAGAACATATGAAGTGTGATACTTAGTCAGACCAGCAGTCCCTCTCAATAGTATGCTGTCTGTAACAGTGGCAGAAATAGATGCTTTAAAGCCGGGGGGTCAAACTCACTCTGGACCCTGAGCCATATCCAGACCACAGGGGCTCCTCCCAGCCTGGATCCATGGGGCTGTGTTCTGGCAGCAGTGTAGGTGAAAGGCCGGGCAGCTGCACAGAATTACATTCAGGCAGTGTGGAACTAGAGACATACATCGTTGAGGAGCCAAGGGTATGTGGCAGTGCAGAGCTCTGGCCAGGCAGTGGCATGGAGCTGGGGCTAGGACTGTGCAGTGGCATGGACATGGATTTGACTATGGGCATCAGCCCACTGACTCCATTCCACTGCCCAAACACAGCTCCATGCAGGTGCATGTCCCCAGCTCTGCTCTGTGAACACAGCTCATGCAGTCATGTGTGTTCAGCTGCACGCTGCTTCACACCTCGGCACTGGCAACAGGCCAGAATTCTCTGGTACTGCCAGAACACAGTTCTTTGCAACTACACATCCCCAGCTCTGTGCTACTGCTCAGCAGCATGGAGGTGGGGGGCTGCCACTAGTAGCCATCTCTTTTGTGGTCCAAATTCTGCTCTGCTGTTTTTGCAGTAGCCCACTGAACTACCCGTTGGCCAGATAGAACAGTTATGTAAGCCAGATTTGGCCTGTAGGCCATATGTTTGCCACTCCTACTTTAGAGACTGAGCATATTATATGCATGGTGTATATTTAAAGTGATCTATCCCGTGTCGCACCCTCCTTGACATCCACCATTGTTGAGTTAGGGATGCCAGAGGATATAACCCTGAGTGTTCAGTTTAATATCTGTTAATGGATCTATTGCCCATAATTTTGTCTAGTCCCTTTTTAAACCTAGCTGTATTATCTGCCTCTACAACCTCCTTTGGTAGCGTGTTCCAAAAGTTAACTGTGCCCTACATAACAAAGTACTTTCTTTTGCTAGCTTTAAACCTGTTTCTGGTTAATTTCAGTGGATGTCCCCTAGTTCTAGTATTCTGGGACTTGGTGCATAACAGTTCTCTGTTCACTTGAACCATACCCTTCACAATTTTATAGACCTTTATCATGTTTCCCTTTTGGCCTTCTCCTTTTGAAACTGAAGAGTCATAGCTTTTTTAGCGTCTCCTAGTATGGCTGCTGCTTCATACTCCTGACCGTCATGATTGCCCTTCTCTGTACCTTTTCAAATTCTACTATATCCTTTTTGGATGCAGACCAGAAGTTCACATACTAGTCAAGATGGGTTTTTGTAGTGGCATGATGCTATTTTCCATTTTGTTTTCTATTCCCTTCTTAATGAAGCCCAACATTATATTAGCTTTTTTTGGTTGCTGATGCACATTGAGCTGATGTTTTTAGAGAGCTGTCAACTGTAATTCCAAAGTCTCTTTCCCGAGTCATAACAGCTAGTTCAAAACCCAGTATTGTATATGTATAGTTGAGGTTATTTTTTCCCATGTCCATTACCTTGCACTTTGTGCAAATTGATGTGATGATCTCCAAATTCCAAATGATGTTACTGTCCATGTATAGGATGTGCTTGTCTCCAAAATGCTTTGGTATCCATAATACCTGGCTGCTCCCAAGCATTTCCCCAAACTTCATATCCAGGCTCAAGGAAATTTGACAGGAAACTCAAGAGAAGGTTAGGGAGGAGCCCTGATTTAAAAAAAAAAAAAAAAAAAAATCTTATCCTACAAGAGATCAGCTGTGAGACCAGCATCTTATGAGAGCTACTAAGAGTCCATGATCTGTTGATGCTGCTACCGAAAATTGTGAAGATCTCTGTATTTGGTAGGGATGCAGTATAAGTATGTGTGACTGATTCTTGCAATACCAATTCATGCTGCTTGATTGGCTTCATTTTCTCTGTCAGTAAGGTCTGTTATGACTTCCAGTTCTAGTTTTAACTTGTTACTCCAGTACTGAATGTATAGTCACTAGCCACATCCACATGAGCATGGACGTTTGGTTCCCCAGGGACAAGAAGCAGCAGCACACCTTGTGCCACCTGTGCTGGCCCCAGCAGCTTTACCTGGGATTCTGGGGGCCTCCTGGGGCTACTTGGAGCCTGGCTGGCAGCCAGAATGTGGCTCTGGCCAGCCAAGCCCTGGTTTTGAGTGGTGCACATTGCCCCTGTGTGTGCTACTGCTTTTTTTGCGCAGATTTTTTTTTACCCCTGGATATTTAGGGGTCAAAGAACACCCCCACGCTGCTCCCTTGCAGTGCAGAGAATGGCTGACCATGTGGTATGTGGTGCCACACATGTCTTCGGCACCACAAACCACATGGCCGCACATGTTTGGGCATGGCCCCTGACCACTTTTTTCCAGCTAAGTTTTGCTATTCATCCTGCTGTATACTGTGGTACTGGTAATGTATATGGCATCTGAAGAGTCACTTTTGCTTTTGTCAGCTCTCAAGCAACCACTGTCAGCATTGGTTTCAACTTTTTTGGAGGGACCTAACCACATCTAGAAGCTTACAAACTAGTGTGGCTCACTCTAGCCTCTTTTTGCATCTTTTGCTCCGGTATTGTTGGTAGAATGCTATTTTATAAGATTGTCTTCTGGGATATTTGAAGACAGCACAAGAGGTGTGCTTTCCTCATGTGGCTCATGCATATTATGGTGACATGGACTATGCTTTCCTACTCTGTGGCCGGTCAGAACCCTATCATGACATTTTCCCTGCATATCCATATGTAAATCCTTTAGGTCACATAGTCAAGAACGTTATCCCTGGAACATAGATGCCCATGGGAAGTCAGACACAGTGAACGCTAGAAATAATTGTATTATTATATCCATTTCCATGTTGTACCTATCCTTTCCCACCCATTCTCATCACTCTTTAACTCATCCTACAAGGGACAGCAAGGCCATGAGTTCCTCCTGTTTCTCTGCTGGAGTGACAGATTTCCTGCTCATTTTGAGAGGAAGTCATTTTATTCAGATATTTTCTCGGTCTGGAAGGAGAAGAGGATGGTGATCCATCTTAACTTCTGAAGTTTCAAGTTTTGCTAGTAAAGTGAACTTTAGGATGGTCATGTAAACTTCTATAAAAATGCATTCTGGACTCTGGAGACTGGCTCTTATCTTTTGACATACAGGATCCATCCTTCTATGTTGCCGTAATTCCAGTACTTAAGATTCCAGGGTAGTCAGGTATTGTGTCCTTTCCTTTCAACATCTCTGAGAGTTTTTACAAAAGTACTGGGAAAGGTCACAGCATGCTTGAAGAATGGAATTTTCTGTGCATATTTAAATACTTGGTGTAGTCAGAAGAACATTTCAACAGTAGAGGGCTGGGTTTTGTTACATTTTGATTCTGTTCATCTTCCTGGCCCAAATGGAGCAATTCAGGGAAACACCAGGTTAAAGAAGAGTTTTTAGAATCAGTCTTCAACTTCATAAAAACTATAGATGGCTACCTTAGGACAGGTTCAAGGACATGTCTGTTTTAATATCTCAGATGCAACTAAGCCCAGACACTACAATAAGAGCAAATGTCACATGTCTTAAACACTGTTGTAATGCTGTATTCCAGACTACCTGCTTGGTATATGTAGAATTTGTTAAAAATTGATTTATGTTCCTATGAAACATCCCCTGAACATACTTCTGTCTATGCCTTCACTAGTTTTTTTCCTCTTTATAGAAATTATAGAGATTATAGAAAGAGTGCAGGAATCTGTGCATGAAAGTGTGGTACAAATTGAAATATAGGCCTGTTGAAAGCCTCTAGGTGAAGGCTATAGGGGAGAGCAGCACTGGGAATGTCATGGTGAGCATCTGCATCAGGCTACTAAACCAGGAGGAAAAGGAGGCAGCGGTGAATGAGACTTGTTTAAACAACTCATGCACCCTTCCAAACTGTAGGACTTGATTTTCATAAGGGACTTTAATTACCGGGACATCTGCTATTAGGTAAATACAGCAGTGCACAAGAAGTCCAGCAAATTCTTGTAGTGTGTTTTGAAACAGATAGTATACAGGCCAACTTGGGGGGAACTCTTCTGGACTTGCTGCTCACAGTCAGAGAAGAACTGGATGAGAGTGTGAAGGTGGAAAGTAACTTGGATTACAGTGGGTACATCTACATGTGCTGTTAGCATGGAGCAATAAACTCTGCTGCATTTACTTTTTTATCTGGGACCAAAGCATGTTGAGTTGAGTCAGTTAGCAGGGGATCTGGGGGAGTCAGCCTGTCATCCCAGGGCTCTAACCCGGTTCAGTGTGCTGCAGAGGGACTGGCTGGGGTACAAGGTTGCTCCAGTGTGGGGCTAGCTGGCAGGGAGCTCTCTCACTGAAGCACCCTCATGCTCCAGCCAGCCCCATCACCATTTACACATGAGTTGCTGTGCACTAAATAATACTGCTGTAGAATAGTACCTGTGTTTACAAGTACTAACCCACAGCAGAGTTCATTAGTTTCCTGCGGCTTAATAGGGCCGCATGTGTAGATGCTGAGACTTTACTGCAGAGCTAATTAGGCTCCACAGTAAACATCTCATGTAGATGTGCCCAGTGACCACAGAATGGTAGTGTTGAAGATCCTAAGGGGAGGAAAGAAGGAGAGCTGTAGAGTGAAAAACACTGGACTTAAGAAAAGCAGACTTTAACAAGCACAGGAAACTGGTGGGTGGGATCCCTTGGAGGCAAATATGAGGGAAAAGGAGAGCTGATTGCAAAGGAGGTCTTAAGGGCATAGGAGCAAGTTATTTTGATGTGACAGATGAATGGGAAGTGTAGCAAGGGGCCAGCCTGGCTAGAGAACAGTCTCTTCAGTGAATTGAAACTCAAAAAGGAATCCTACAAAAAGTGGAAATTTGGTCATAATACTACAGAAGAGTCTAAAAATATTGTGCAGAAATGTAGGGAGAAAATTAGGAAGGCAAAGGCACAAGTTGAAATGCAACTGGTAAGGGACATTAAGGGCAATAAAAAGGCATTCTACAAGTATGTTAAAAGACCTTATGGAATGCAGAAGGCAGCCTAGTTATGTGGTATTTAAGGCTGAAGTTTTTTACTTCAGCCTTCAGAATTCTGGGCAGCTATTAGATGATGAGTGCAGTTGGTAGCAAAGATAGAGAAGGAGACAGACAGTTTAGGGTAGTAGAAGAACAGATTAGGGAATAGTTGGAAAAGCTAGATGCTTTCAAGTTGGTAGGGCAGGATGGGATGCATCCTAAGGTACTGAAGGAATTGACTGAGATAATTTCAGTGCTGTTGGCTGTCCTGTTTGGGGGCTCATTGGAGACTAGATGAGGTCCCTGATTAGAGGAGAAGAGGAAACATAGTGCTCATCTTTTAGGGTAGAAGGAGAATCCACAGATTTACAGACCAGTTGGCCTGACCTTGGTACCTGGAAAGATCAAGAAATCTTATTTGGAGAACAAAGTGATCAGAAACAACCAATATGGATTCACGAAGATCATGGGGATTTTATAAGCGTCTTCAAATCAATCAATCAATTGGCACTGTTGTTCTTTACAGAGCATGGTGTATGTGCCGATGAGTTCTTTGATTGCTGAGTCTGATTCGCAAGTGACAGTCCCACCCACAAGTAGGGCATACCCACACACTAGCAGTGCTCTGAATCCAAGCAGCAGATTCTTTCCTCCTCTGACACCAGTCATCACAAAACTTGATCCATTTCATTGTCTCGCATTGCCTTGCTCCATCTGCAAGCTGACTCCAGCAACCAGTGGCATTCTGCACTGCTTTCCCAGTCATCTACAGTGATGCCAAAGGATGCTAAGTCATCTTCACAAGCATCCTGAAATGCAACCATCCTTTGTAAGCATCCTTGCACAACAGTCTGCCTCTCACTATACCTGAAGGGCAATTACAGAGAGGATGGAAATGGGCTTTTCTTTGTGGCTGAACGAGGAACAGTGGCCCAAAGTTTCATCAGGAGAATCAGGCTTCAACAGGGGAAATGTAAGCTGCAGATTAGGACTTTGACTATGAGGTTTATCAAGCACTGGAACAGGCTACCTAAAGAAACACTGCAATCTCCATCCCTGGAAATTTTTAAGAGCAGGTTAGACAGACAGTTGGCTGGGATAGTTTAGTCAGGAATAAATGTGCCTTAAGCAGGGGCCTGACCTGCGTGACCTTGTGAGGTCCCTTCCAGCTCAACTTTCCTGTTATACTGTGATCTTAAGTGCTGCTTATACTTCATCTCCTGTCTTATCCAAGACAAAGAAATGGAGGCTTTGCTGTTGGGATGTATGAACAACCTATCATATCAAGGGTCTTTGGACTCCATAATAGGTGAAAATTAGGGGTGCCCTGATTAAAGATTTTTTGGGCCAGTATTGGCAGCCAGTTATTAACGAGCTAGATCAGCTAATACCGATCTGATTGCCAATATGCAGCCTGGCAGCTTGGAGAGCAACATCTGGCTGGCAAGTCTGTTGGAGGAGAAGAGGTGTGGGGGGGGCAGTTCGAGGGCCCCACAGTGAGGGAGGGAGCGGGGCTGGGGCAAGTGCTGCCCAGCTGCACCAAGGCAGGGCACAGGACAAAGAGGGGGGTAGCTCCTGCCACCGTGCACCCTCGGGGAGGCATGGGGGCAGGGCATGTGCCCCCTGGATCTGTGCACAGGCCGAGGGCAGGCTGCCTCTGCAGGCTGGCACTGGGGGCAATGCCAGGCTCTTCCCAGTTGGGAGTTGGGCCAGGGCTGCACTTGGGGTGGCTGTAGCCCACCCCATAGCCCTCCCTCCCAATACTGCCACCCACCCCAAGCACAGCTCCGGCCCAACCCCGCAAGGGTGCACATGGGGCAATCTGCCCTTGCCCCTCACACAGCTCTGGGGGCATTTGGCCCCTATTCCCTCCCCAGGGGTATGCACAGCGGTGGGAGCTAACTCTCCAGACAAGCCACTCATAGCTCCATCCCACACCCTGCCCAGCCCTGGCCGGGCAGCCCCTGCCCCTGCCCCACTCCTTCCCTCACCATGGGTGCCTCAATCTGTCTCCACCATGCCCCTTCCCTCCCCTCTGCCCCTTCCCCCCCACAACAGACTTACCAGCTAGACGCTGCTCTCCACACTGCCGGGCTGGCCGCGTGCATGCTGCAGATGCATGCATTCATGCATTATTTATTGGCAATGTTATTGGCCACATCCACCAAAAAAAAGCCATTTGCCAATAATGTCAATTTTCCTTTTATCGGTGCTAATACAACACAGACCAATGTATTGGTGCACCTCTAATGAAAATTCATATAACCTTAATAGGTCTCAAGAAAGTACATAGCGCTTTTGAGGTATTTCTTTATACATTCAAGATCAATTGGTTCTAATCTTTAAGGATGATATAATGACCTTGTTTTACACAAACAGGCAAGGAGGGGCAAGGCCTTCTCTACTATGCCAGGTGGCAGCCAGTGTGTAGAACTAGCATGCATCTGAGCAGTTACTGCTCTGTGTGGACACACTGCTCAGGCATATAGCTCCAGTTGTGAAAGGGAAATCATGGACTCAGTCCTGTGTGACATATTGTAATGTACTTATCAAACTGAAGACATGTTTGCAACAGACCAGAAAAAGTGAGGACTTTTGTTGAAAGAGGGTTTCCTGATTTCATAATTGGGAGTCCTGAATACCTGCCTCCTGCCCCATCGTCCCACAGTTCCATTGATTTTGGGGTCTTATGCAAAGGCAGTACTTAGCCACGATCGGTCTAACAGTAGCAGTGTAGTCGAGACAGTTTGGTTCCCTGTGATACTGAATCTGTCTGTGTGCCTGACAAAGGCATTAATTCTGATGCCAGATTTGTTGACACAAGTGGAAAGGAAGATTTGTTTATCCAGACCTAGAATCCCTCCCCTCCAAAACCCAGCTCTGTCTGTGTGCCCATCCTGGGAAAATGTTTTTCTTTATCTGTTCCAAATATATGCTAGCCTATCCAAAAAGATTTGAAAAGACAGGCCTATGTAGGAAAATGGATTTTCTCTTAGTTTCAGCAGAATGCTATAATTTCATACGAGTCTTTGATAAGAGTCCTCTCACTGCAGAATTCTTATTTGACCAGGAGCATTCTGTGTATTAGCTCAAAGTTCACCTTGGTGCAATCTCTGTAACAGCCTCCAAAATAAGGGCATCATATTTTCTTTCAACTGACTACACTAACATTTCTGAAGGGTCTTACCCTTGTTTTTATGAGTCAAGAGTACAGATGAGAAACTTTTCTTCCAAATATAGGATATTTTACGTCAGTCTCTTCACCCATTCTTATCCCTGTCCTCGCTTATCAGTAAGCAGGATGAACAGTACTTGCCTATCATCCCTGTGGGTGTGCACCAGCCATCCCCATTAACTGCAGAGGCAGCATAGGAAAGTAGAAAACAAAAACAAGAATATGCTGACCAGAGCGCAGGAGCAACATAAACCAGATTTGGAGTGGCTTCATACAGACATTTGAACAGATTACTGAGACAGAAATTAGGGTGTGAATTTATAGTTTGTCAGCTACTTCATGGTAACTGCCCAGGTTCATGGTCTTACCAAGCAGAGTAAATAGGACCTTTACCCTGCCTTCATTGAGGAATAAGCTACCTTACATTCATCACCAAGCAGGGTGGTACACAGGTAGTTCCCACCAAGGTAACTAATGAGCTGTAAACTCTCATCCTAGCTTACTTGCCAGTATCTTTTTCTTGTTCCCATTCTTGTTGCATCCTTATTTTCTCTCCTTTCCCCTCAGACTGTCGTAGACTTACTGGTTTTGATGCTACGTGCGCTGCAGATGCCTCAGTAACCCTTTGCTACATTTAGGTGAATGGAAGTTTGTTTCCCTTTCATCTTTAGGATATGACTACACTGTGATCACAGCAACTCTAGAGAGAAATATGAAAAAGAGTTAATTGTGGTGTATACAGTGCTTTTTTTGTCTGATCTATAAAACTGTTTTCTGAAGGAGGGGGGGAGGATATGCTTTGCCATCTTAAGCCCAGTGGGCATTATAGCAGAACTACATTCATGACCTTCAGCACCAAAAAAGGCAGAAAAACGTAAGTTTTGTGCTCAGTCGCCAGTGGAAAAAGTTCAGTGAGTTGTGAGAGAAATGGACTGCATTAGGAAAGCTCCTTAATAATTGGGACATATTTATTTGGCACTCCTATGTCATGAATTTGTGTTATGGGGCTGTTTGATTGAGGTTATGCTTATATTGTAGTCACAGTAATGATTGCAATGTACCATAGAAATATTGAAGCTAACTTGAGCACCCATAACAGTCTAACTGTAACAACATGCATCTCAACATGGACTATATAATCAGTCCAAAAAGCAGAAGTAGCTAGGAGCTTAACATAGGTAGGCTGCTTCTGGCCAGATTGGCACCTTAATTAGACATCTTAATAGCCAGAAGAATGTTTATGAGATGCCTCAACGGAAGGTCTTTTTGCAACTCAATTTCTGGCAGTCATGGATGTGGCCAAAACTGTAGGTGTCCGGTTGGGTTTTCAAACTGGTTGAGTACGTGGGCCACTTAGACATCTGACATTTAAGTATGTTAAGAGTGCAACTAAAATAATAATGAGCCAGCACAGGTTTGCCTTTTACAGATCAATTCTAGTTTATTTATTTGTTGAGAGCATAGAAAGTGTTGATTTCTGAAAGAAAAGGATAGTTAAAAAAAAAAATAAAAAAAAATAGGTGAATAAAATGAAACTTGACTTAAAAAAAAAAAATCCTGAATACAGTAAAGGTTGTGAATAGGGATAAGGAGGGGGGGAATGAAAATGAAAGACAGTGTTTCTCAAGGAGTGAGTGAGTGAGTGAGTGAGTGAGTGAGTGAGTGAGTGAGTGAGTGAGTGAGTGAGTGAGTGAGTGAGTGAGTGAGTGCGCACATTTCCTGGGTAGCTTTAAGACTGAAAAATTGGTGTTGTCATCAGTACAGTGTTGTGCTGTACAGATAGAGAGAGCAGTTGAAGTCCAGGGATACAGGCCCAGCCCATGCATATTAGGAAGTAGATAGTTGGCTAATTTGAGATGGTAGGCAAAGATTTGAGGAAGCAGCCAAACAGAAGGTTTGTTGCCAACACCAGAGCCTGTGGTAGTATCAGCCAGATCACCATATGTGGGAGACATGTCAGGAAGAATATACTAATCTATGTTTCAGAAGAGCAACTGAGGCACAGACTTCAATAAGGAAGTCAGTGCTGCCAAAACCTCTCTCAATAGTGGCCAATACTGACCAGGCTTTACTGCAGCCATAATTGCTTGCTCTGTTGTAATTACTGGCACTTGGGTCAGGTCTGTAGAGTTGTTTGTGCTAAATCAGCACAGCAAACATTACCAGTTCCCCTTTAGAACAGGCAGAGCCCTTACACTGATGAGTCTAAATCAGTTTTCTTCTCTCCACATGACTTAAATCACTCCCTTGGAAAACTTGTATTTTTCTTGTGTGCTATGCCCCTTCTACTTCTTCTAGTCTTACTAAGACAAGATTTTGTTAATTGAATTAACTTTTATCTCTGGTACCTTTGAGAGAATTTATTGTGGCTTAAGCATGTTTGAGTGCAGCTTTTTTAGAACCTTTCTAGATATATCATTTTGTTACTTATGGGAATGGAAAACACACTAAGTATTACCCACCCTGTTTACTTCCTTCTTCCCAAGAAAAATCATATTAACATTTTGCTTGGTGAAAACATTCTTGTAAGTCAAATATAGCTTTTGCAATTTTAATCTAGATGCATGCTAGTGAATTTAATGTAATTAAAGCTCATCATTTTATAATCATGCATTAGAATATGCAACTTGGAAGGATATTTTTGTTCTTTCTTTGTAATACATTCAGATTCAGTATACTATATTTTGACTCATGAATATTTAGTTTAAGGAGGCTCATAGCTATGTAAAATGTAATAAACTATCCCTTAATGACAATCTTGTGCAACATACTTTTGGCAACATGTAGAAAAGATCCTGCTGGCAATGGTATGCATTATCTTTTATGCATATCTGCTCAGCTCTTGGGGCTTTTCAGTCTTCAAATTTATAAGAAAGATTAGACAGCACCTGAAGCAACCTGAAAGAATGTTGCTTCAGTTTATTGGTCTGCACTGATATTCTTGCTGCTTTGGTTAGGTTAAAGGTATAGCCCAGCATATTGGCTCTTGATATTAATCAAAAGTTCCAGTAGATATTAATCACTGTTCCAGTAGAACAATTTTGACATGTATTTTTACATTTTCTCCTTCAATGTTGTTGTGTGGGCTTCATTAATTTTCATGAACTGTAAGGTGATTTGCTAAAACATCACTCCTTGGTACACTGATCCTCTGCAGCAAATTCATCATGACTTAGTAAAAATGTCAACAATCACACAGTTATGGAGAGGCCTTTGAATTTCCACATCATTGTCCTGTTACTGTAGTGTATAACATAGAGAAATTGCCTAACTTAATATTTTTTTTCCCAGTAAGTCAGGTGGAGCAGTTGTTCTTTTTTCGTGGAGCTGCTCCTACTATAATGGAAAAGCTTCTGTCAGTCTTCAAGCAGTTAACACCTGCTACCATCCAACACTCTTAAGATTTCCAAAAACTTTTCTTACTATTTGATAAAAATCCAAAAAGAATAAAAGTGCCTCCCTTCCCTGTGTGAGGCTGACCATTTTTTTAATGTAAAATCATTGGATTTAACTTAAATTTGGAAAATGACCGTGGTAGCAAATCTAGAGAGTGACAAAATGTTAAAGAGATCTAGAGGAATTGGAGCAATTGGAGTGCCAGCTGAGAGGAGATCTGGGGCTAATAAATCTGAAATGCTTGGCACAGTTGAATGGGAAACAAACAGCGGCTGTACACAAAATACAGTGTTTTAACCATGGGGGTTGTACTCATTGTTTTAAAGATTTTTTTTTTCTTGCTTCCTCAACATTACTTTCCATTCAACCAAACATCATTAGCTGCTCCAGGGAAGATATGATATTAGGACTAAGGAATGAGATGGTCCATGGAAGACTGTGAAAAATTGGTCCATAAAATGGGAAAAATTGATAGTTTTCCTATAATGTTTAGTGTTTAAGCAGGCCCATGAAACAAAATAATTGAGGAAGGAGAAAATGAGATTTCAGTTCATAAAGAACAGTACTTTAAACAAAACTTCAGCTTTTGTGAAAAAATATGCTTATAAAAAGTGATAAAATTCAAACAAAATTTTGTTTTATGTATTCCTTTTCATTATGGCAGGTGCACTTGCCAGAAACTAAGGGCAGAAACCTGAAACTTACTGGAGAGCTTTTTCGTAGCCAAGGCTGAAGTTCTGATGTTGTCAATATACAAAGCATGCAAAGTTAAGCATGACTGTTTGTGAGACTGGGGCCTAAAACAGTTACAGATATAGCCAGAATGATTATAGTGTGTTATTGATGATTGAAGTAGATTATTTAAAGAACAAAATTCCTTTATTAATAGTCTTCCCTGGCAAACTTTAGCGAGGAAAGCAACTGAGCATGAAAATGTGTTATTACCTGGGCTGTTTTACCAGGCAGTGTTCAGTTATTATCTTGCCATATAATAATTGCTAAATCTAAATGCAATGCTGCATAGGAAAGTGATATCCTAGACTTCAAGATATATCTTAATGTTTAAAAACGTGCAGCGTGTTCCTATGTGTTCTAGAGTTTGGAATATATTATAACAGGAGTCGGTGACCTATGGCCTGTGGAGCCATTGGATCCCATCTGAGGAGCTGATGTGTTGGGAGGGGAGATGGAGATTGCAACATTCAGTGGCAGGGGACTGTTACCAGGAGGCAGGGAGAAGTGGCAGCAGCACTCAGGTCCTACTGCCAGCCATCTAAGATCCAAGTTGGGTGCTTCCATCCTACCACTATAAGGAAGTTGCAGACCCCTATACTGTACCATCAAAAAGAAAGGATGACAGAGGAGACCTTGTGGTTTCTGAATTTTGGAGGCACACAAATCATGGTATTTTTTCCTCGTTAAAGTATTTTATTTAATTTTATATGCTGTACTATAGAAATGAGTTTTCAGAAACAGTTTAAATGAGTAAAGGTTAGAGGCTTGGCAAACAGATTTTGGAACGGCTGTCTTGAACCTCATCATATTTTGGGCTGCGTGCCACTGCCATGGGGCTATGCTCAGTGTCCCAGGCTGCAGCCTGCATGGACCCTTCCACCATGGAACAAAAATAAGGAGGAAAGGGAGTGGGGCAGGTGGGGGAGCAGACACAGTGTGAAGTTAGGTAGGGGGAAATGTGGGAGTGCAGAGGTGTCGGGGTGGGGAAGGGGGACAGGCAGCAGCTTCAACAATTGCTACAACCCTGAATAAGACAAAGGGATCCACCCCCCCACCATGTGAAATGAGGAAAGGAAGACCCCATCTTAGAATCAAGTAAACATGGTAGATGCATAGCAGATAAAATATATGAGTATATCCTGTCCGCCTAATGTACAAATAGTTCCCTTTTAATTGACCATGGATTTTTCCTGAAAGAAGGAAGCTAATTTAATTTATTAGGTTTGGGCAATAAGTTAAGCTCTCCTCTCCAGATATGTGCTATCCGTAGCTGGTGGTACACAAGAACAGACTATGGTAGAACCTTTTAATATCTTAATTTAACTTTTCTCTGTATGGCCACATCCAGATGAGCGCAGCTGTGCAGTATGTGGTGCTGCCAGAGTGTGTGGTGCAACATACTACACATTCAGTTGTTCTCCATGATGCAATGGCAAAGTACGGAGAGTGTTTTTATTTACCCCTAGATATCCAGGGATCAAAAAAACCTGCAGGAAAAAAAAGCAGAGCAACACATGCAGGGGCAGTGTGTGCCGCTCAAAAGCAAAGGCGGGCCACCCAGAGTCACACTCTGCCTGCTAGCCAGGCTCCACATGGCAAAATTGCTGCTGCTGCTGCAGCTTCAGGGGGCCCCCAAGACTCTGGGTAAGGCTACTGGGGCTAGCCCAGTGCTGGCCACAGCCTCTCCTAATCCCACCCAGGGTAACTTGCCACATGGCAAAGCGTGCATGACACGGGCGTTCCCTGGGGACAACTAGGGGTGGCACAAGGTGCGCCACCACTAATTGTTCCTGGGGAACCAAACATCTGCACTACATGTAGACTTGGCCTGTGTGTGTGTCTGTGCATGTGCACCAAATTCATTCCTCTTTAGTATTTGTAGTAGGTTCACTTTGGCATGAGTTTATCATCTTTATAACTGCAAGGCTAGGACCTGATCCTTCATAGTGTGGAGCTGAAATGGGAATTGGGGATCAGTAGCTTTTTGCTCAGGTTTAGACTCTTAGTTCCAGATTTGAAGATAGGAACTTTATTGCTTTAATCTTTGCTGTTAGCAATGGATATGATTGACAGTAATTGTCTGCAGGGATGAAAGGGTGGGAATTTGGGAGAGGGCAGGTGAAAGAAAGTTAATCATAGCACTGTTAATATAATTTTTTGGGTTTTAATGTGTTCTCAGACAATTGAACATTAATTTTCATTTATTTCTTATCATGGTATTTGTACATCATGTGCTTTTCACAGCAAAATTTTTTCAAAGTGTGGCTGTCAGAAAACAGTTCAGAATTGAATCCATTGAATTGTCAATATAAATTATTTCTGAATTGGAAAAACTAATTTAAAGGCAGGTTTCATTTGGGGAAATAAATAAAACACTGGCCTGCTTCTCCTCTTTGAGGGTTATCTCAGCTCAAACGTGATAAAATTAAATAAACAGAATAAAACAAAAAAATCTATTGACAAATTGATGTATTTTTATTGTATGCATTATAACATTAGCTTTTCCTGTAAGATTTATGTAGTACAGTTTTAAAGCAGTAATAAATTATGGTTGATGAAGAATAAGAAAATTACAAACTAACCAATAGCATTTTAAAAATATGTGAAGTAACAACCATGGAACTTAACTATATCTTTTGACTAAGGCGAAATAATCATACTGATGCTAGGCTTATGTTTGTACAATAATTTGAGCTTTAAGAGCTATCTGTGATTTATTTCATCCTCTTTAATTAAGACCAGGTGTCACAATGTTTAGGGCTATTTAATGATTGGAAGGATGAAAGGAAACAAAGTAAATCAAGGTGAATTAAAACCATTTTTTTCCACTAAAGTTGCATGCCAAAAGAAAATGAACAGTGAATAATTTTGTAGCTGCTATGTTCCAAATGCTAAAAATGTGTGTTTAAGCTATGAACTGGTCTTCATTTATCAAATATTAATAGGATTAATATTTAAATAAAGTTGCAAAGAATTTTTGTCACATTTTCCTCTTTGCTCAATGGAATATTAAGAAAAGCTATTAGTATGGTTATGAAATGAGATGTTTAATGAGGCCTGAGGTATAAAGCTAAATTAAAGTGCAGAAGTAGAAGACATTGAAGCCCAATAATTACAAAAATTAAGTCCAATATAAATATTGCATTGACTTCAAATGTGCAGAAAGAAGCCTTTGAAAAAGGCAATTGAAAAATCTCTCTGAAAATATTAACAGGATGATTTCTACTTACAGGTTAAGTTTCTAAACCTTATTTGAAATTCCTTGAATGAAATATAATTTAAAGTTGTTTAAGTGAATGAATACTAGCAGCATCTTTGTGCCACGTTACTGAGTCTGATCTGACAGTTGTTCTTAATATTTCAGAAAGTGTTTTTCATTATAATCATATTCTCCTTTCCACTTAGTAGAACACCATGTCTCATACATTTCAAAACACAAATTATATAGTCTTGAAACAATGCATCTTTTTCATTGGGCCAAGAATGCTTTACAATAACATTTGAACAGTAGAACTACTGCCAATTTTATCTATTCTTCTGGGTAATCAATGTTATTACTTACAAAATGTCACATCTTCCTAGAATCTCAATATAGTGATAGTACTCTGATAATAAAACCCTACATGCCATTAAACTTGCATTAATACACCAAAATTAGTATGTCAGTGGTTAGTGTTTAGTGGTATGGTTTCTATATCCAAATTGTAAAACTAAATGCAGAAAGTTGAACTATTTGTATATACAGGTTAAACACAAAAAATATTTCCAATTATATATTTGTTTATCTCTTGGAGAGAATGCACCTGTATAATTGTAATAGTCACATTCTGTAACATTTTCATCATTTCACAATTACAGTAAACCAACAAACAACTCATCAAGAAGTCTAATAAAACACTGTAGAGATTAAAAGAATCTAGACTTTAGAATTGAAACAAAATCATATATACTCATTCTTATATTAGATCCAATAAAAATATTTTGCTATCAAATACATAAACTCTTCATTGTCACGTGACACAAAATTATCTAGAACACTGTTATCAAAATCTGTATCATAGCCTGAATTTAGATGATTTTCTTTAGTTGTGAAAGTAAAATGAAGTTGGCCTAGCCAAAGGAAGAATCTTTTTCCATTTTTTGTAAATTCTAAAATTATTAGTTACCATTTTTGTTTCCTTTAATATAATGAACATAAATTAAGGAACACATGGAATTCATTGCTAACCCTATTTGAAGGGGTCATCAAATACTGAACATAATCACTGAAAATTAGGGTTGAAAGCAAGAGGTCGCCTAGTCTAACCCCCTGCTCCAAGGAGGACCATCCCCACTTATATCATCCCAGCCAAGGCTTTGTCTACCGCTAAGGGTGGAGATTCTGCAACTTCTGATGGGGGCCCGTTCTACTGCTATATATACTACCCTCCTCGTGAGAGAGTTTTTCCTAATAGCTACCCTAAACTTCCCTTGCTGCAACTTGAAACCATTGCTTCTTGTTTTGTTGCCTGCCACCACTAAGAACAGTCTAGCTGAATCCTCTTTTTAACCATATTTCAGGTAGTTGAAGGCTATTATTAAATTCCCTACCCCCGGCCCAGACTTCTCTTTTCCAAACTAAATAAGCCCACCTCCCTTATAGCAGCCTTTCCTTGTAAATTGTGTTCCCTAGTCCTCTAACCATTTTTGTTGCCCTCCACTGGACTCTCTTCAGTTTGTCCACATCCTTTCTGTATTGGGGGGTCCAAAACTGGACACAGGACTCCAGCTGTCACCTAACCAGTCCCAAATAGAGGGGAAGAATCACTTCCCTTGATCTGCTGGCAACATTCTTCCTAATGCAGCCCAGTATGCTGTTATCCTTCTTTGCAACAATGGCACACTCTTGGCTCATATTCAGTTTATTGTCCACTGTAACCCCTAGGACCTTTACTGCAGAGCTGCTACTTAACCAGTTGGTCCCCCGCCTCTTTCAATGCATGGGATTGTTCTGTCCTAAGTGCAGGACTTAGCACTTGCCTTACTGAACTGTATGAGATTTCTTTTGATTCAGTCCTCCAATTTGTCTAGATATCTCTGAATCATAGCCCTGTCCTCCAGCATATATACTACTCCCCCCAGACTGGTGTCATGTGAAAACTTGCTTCCAAGATCATTGATGAAGATATTGAACAAAACCACCCCCAGGACTGACCCCTGGGGCACTCCACTTAATATTAGCTGCCAGCTAGACATTGATCCATTGATTGCTACTCTTTCAGCCCAATGATCCAGACAATTTTCTGCCCACCTCACAGTCCATTTATCCAACCCATACTTCATTAGCTTACTTGCAAAGTTGTTGTGGGAGATTTGAATTAAAAGCCTTGCAAAAATCAAGGTGCATCACATCCACTGGTCTCCCCACATCCACAGAGCCAGTCATCTCATAGAAGGCAATCAGGTTGGTCAGGCATGACTTGCCCTTGGTGAATCCATGATGGCTGTTCCTGATTACCCTCTTCTCCTCTCTAGCCTGGTCCCTAAATAGTCCCTAACCTGTTCTTTCACCAAGGTCCTGGATTGCCTTTGCACTGCTGTATTGCTTTCCCAGCAGATGTCAGGGTTGTTGAAGTCCCCCATGAGAGCCACAGCCTGTGATCAGGAAGCTTCCGACAGCTGTTTGAAGAAAACCTCATCCACTTCCTCCTCTTGTTCTGGTGGACTACAGCAGACACCCACCATCAGCATCATCCTTGTTGCTCTCCCCTCTCTGACTTTAACCCAGAGACTTTCTACAGGACTGTCTCAAGTTTCATACTGAGCGATCATACAGCTCTTTTACATGAGGACCAGCTCCTCTTCCTCTTCTCCCCTCCCCTTCCTTCCTAAACAGTTTGTACCCATCTATGACAGTATTCCAGTCATGCGAGCTATCCCACCAAATCTTATTTATTCCAATCACATCATGGTTCCATGACTGTGTGAAGGCTTCCAGTTCTTCCTGCTGGTTTCCCAGGCTCCGTGCATTTGTGTGTAAACACCTGAAGTAACTAGGTGATTGCCCTACTTTCTCACTTGTGCTTCCTCCAGGTCACTCACTTTCCTACTTACCTCAGGGCTTTGGTTAACAACCCCAGCGAACCTAGTTTAAAGCCCTCCTCCCTAAGCTAGATAGCCTGTCTCTTCCCTCTCTTCATCAGATGGACCAGAAGGATCAAAAAGAACACCACCTGAGCCCCTGTTCCCCTCACCCTTGCACCCAGAGCCCTGTAGTTGCTTTTGATCTGCACAGGGTTCCTCCTGGCAGTATCATTGGTATCCCCATGGATGAGTAGCATAGTGTAGTAGTCAGAGGACTGGATGAGTCTTGATAATTATTCTGTGACATCTTAGATCCAGGCTCTAGCTAAGCAGCATACCTCCCAAGAAATCAGGTCAGGTCATCAGATGGATGCTTCCGTCGCCAACAGAAGGGGTCACCAACCACCACCACTTCCTCTTGCTTGCAGTGGTTTCAGTCTACCCATCCTTGGGGAGGCTTAGCCTGGTCTCTTCCATTGATAGAACATGCTCCTTCACCTGTGTTACTAGGACTCCATACCTATTCTCCAGTCAAACTGCTGCAGGTGGGGATGAAGTCTTCTGCTTGCTACCAGAGGTCACAAGCTTCCAGCTTCCCATGATTGAAAAAATCAAAGCCCTTCTGGCAACACCATCTGCGCAGCTATGCACTGACCTGCAGGATGTGCCCATTCCTGCCCAGGCCCTTCCCATGAATCCAAGTCCTTGTCCTTCTCCTGTGCTGCCTCTGGTAGTCTTTCCTCTGCAGTCCTAGGAGTCTCCTTCAGCATGAAACTGAAGTCCTCATAGCTGAGAACGCTTCAGAGCTTCACCACCACCTCCTGTAGCTCTCTTACCTGCTCTCTGAGGGACATCACTAGGAGGGTACTGCCCACATCACAGGGACTTCCCCACCTGGCTGTTACTGGAAGGAACCTGCAAGCCACAGTCTCCACAGCGCCAAACCAGAGTTTGGGCAGAAGTCTCGATGGTGAGCTGCCCTGCCCAGACAAAAACCTCACAGATGCAAGCAGAGGAAGAGCTGGCAGTGGTAGTGTCTCTGGCATTCCACTGCAACCTCCTGCAGCCATCTCTCTGGGTCTCTTAAATTTGCTACCTACCTCTTCCTGCTGCTGTCTCTAAGCAGACTTTCTCTAGCAAGCTCCCCTGTAAGCTCCTCTGTAAACTGATGTATTTGCTGCTCTTTGGTTCCAAAGGTGTCCTTTTCCCTGCTAACCTGTTTCCTGTCACCAAGCTTACAGTGAAGGAAGGCAAGAGAGGGAGTATCTGGGCAACCTCCCTAGCAAACTCCCCACTCATTCTGGTCTTTAGTTAAACAAGGTACTTAAGTATTGATCTAACTGCTGAGCTTTAGCTACTTATACTAAGTATCTAGGTTATTCTTAATTAAAAAAGTCAGAGGGAGGCAGTAAACTGACCTGTGAAATGACCTGCCAACTGCTTTCAGACTGCCCTATTTGCTGCCCCTGGTCACTCGGGAATTCTCCTTTTATACTCTTCTGAGCCAAAATCACAAACTGTAAACTAAGGGCCTGACACGGGAATAGGAATTGTCAATAGTCTGAGCTTGGAAGCTGGGCCCAGGAGAAATCACTAAATTTCTTGGATTTAGTTTATGCACTTTTCGCCCCTTTTCTTCCCATTTATAAAAAATTGCCATTGCAAAATCTGGAAGTGGCTGTACAGAAATGGTTCAATGTCTGTAAAAAGGAAATAATCCTTAGTACATTGGGGTGATTTGTCATCTTAAGCAATATAACTTTCCCATAATTTACCATATTTACTTGAATCCAAGATGATGTTTTTCCCCTTCAGTCAGCAGGGGAGAAAAAACAGGTCTTATCTTGGATCCACGTACCAGTGCTCAGGCTCTTCCCTGTCCAACCTCTGATCTTGGCCCAGGCTGCTACTGCTGCTGCTTCTTGAACCATGCAGTCAGCAGCAATGCAGCAAGTGCGGGTAAAGGACCAGGGCTATGGTCTGGGATGGGCAGCAACATGGGTTGGTGATGGGTGCAGGGGATGGATGGCACTGTGGGTGGGGGATTGGATGAGGGATCAGAGAGGGAGAAAAGGCAGCAGGGCGGGTCTGGGGATAGGGCAGCAACACCCCTTTGACCTATGCTTCTGATTGAGGGGGCAGCAGTGTGTTGAGGGATGAAGCAATAGTGTGTGCTGCTTCCCCATCCCCCAACATGCTGCTGCTCTATCCCCTGATCTACACTTCTGATTGTCAGCAGATGCGTCAGGGGATGTGGCAGCAGCAGCAAAATCAAAGGTAGGGCAGGAGCCCAGGATGGGGGTAGGGCAGCACCATGTACTGCTTCTCCGACCTCTGCCCCATCCCCCAGTGTGCTGGTGACTTATCCTCTGGCCCAAGCTTCTGCTCTATCCCCCAGCGCACTGCTGCCCTATCTTCTGATCCATGTTGGTTAGGGTAGGTGGCAACAGTGTTTTTGGGTATAGGATGGCATTGCTCATGGGGGTTAGGGTAGGTAATGGGGGATCAGGCTGCAGCAGGGTTTGGGGATCAGGTGATTGGGCAGACAGGCAAGGCAGGGACATGGGGAACAGGCCACAGAGATATGGGGGTGGGGGCAAATGGGACAGGCAGCAGTGGTGCAGGCATGGGAGGCAAGTGGTGGGGAGGCAAGGTATGGGTATCAGGCTGCCTGCCCTCCCACCCGTGGTTTGGGACAAATTTAAGATGACCCTCCAATAATTAGATTTTGTACATGTACAGTTATAACAAAGGTATATTTTTCTGTTTATGTAATCTAACTATTGGGGGGGGGAGTCGTCTTAGTTTCAGGTAAATAAGGTATGTGTTCTCATTGAATGCCCAGCTATCCTACCTGATCTGCTCTAGTTAACTTGAAATGTAGCAGTTTGTGTTTGTAGTAAAAAATATTACATATTTTCTGTGGCCATAGGTTCACAACTGGGAGCAATAGCTCTGAACTGCAGCACAGGAAATTTTGACTAGAGATTAGGAAGAACTTTCTGACTGTGATGGTGGTCAAGCCTTGGAACAGGCTAAGTTTTGAAATCTGCATCCCTCAGTTTTCAGGAGTGGGTTAGACAGACGCATGTGATGGTTTAGGGAGGAATGATCCTGCCTCGATTCGGGACTGGACATGGGCAGACTTAGAATTTTGAAAAAGGAGGTGCAGATGGTGAGGTGCATCATCACATATAACACAACACACATTTTTCTCCAGATAAAAATAAACTAGAATCTTAAATAATGTGCCAGGACCCAAGGCTGTATTATTCAGTTTAAGATAGATTGGTTTTTGCTTCAAACTTAAAAACAACCTGCAAGGCTGTGAAATAGGAGCTTCGTTACCAGGAGAAGGGAGAAGATAGCAGAACTTCACAACAAAGGCTAGCTTGATTGGTGGAACATCATGGCCATTAAGAAGAGAGGGTTATTAATACCAGTGGAATGAAGAATGTAGAAGCAATCAGGTAGATTATAATGAGGCATGAAATCAAGTGACTCCCTCAACACTGCCTGACTAGAAATGCTGCTGCTACTGCCAGGCAGTTGGTTTTAAACCCTTGAATCAGGAATCAAAAGGGAGTGCAAATGCATCAGTGTACCCTCCTGGATCTGCCCTTTGGACAACATGACCTCATGATGTCTCTTCCAGTCCTATTTCCCTATGATCAAGTGTGCATTATGTTGCATTTATCAGTAGGGTATTTCAGCTTTTGCTTTGCTGTTTATTCATCTGGCTTCAAGGTGGCAGTTAAATTCCTCAGAGTCTTCTCTAGTCTTGATTAATCAAGTAATTTTGTTTGATCTTTAAAATTTGCCACCTTACTGTTTTGTGCATACTCACTATCATTTAATAAAGTTGTTAAACAGCATTGACTCCACAATGTAAATTTTTGCTGTGCTGACCATTTTTTTTACCCCATGCTACGTTTTTGTGCATGGCTATTTCAAATTTCTAAGGGCATGCAAGTATTTAAATCTAATCTTTGACTGTCTAGGTGAAAAAAAAATTAAGATCAGTGTTTACAATTAGAATCTTAAAACAGTATTTAGGGATGCAAACTTATGTGTCTGAATCTTTAGAAATGGTGAGCACCTATTACTTTAGTTGATATCAGCATGAACTGTAAATGTGGATCAAGGAACCTAACTAGACATTTACATTTGAGAGTTTTTTGTCCTCATAGCCTTACATGTGTTTCATTTAGACCAAGTCTTTTTGAAAATCTAAATGAATTGTCAGCTGATTTAATTTACCATTTTGTTAATGTACAAACTTTGGAAAAACAACTTTTATATGAGGAAGCAGTGGTGTTCATTTAAGTACCTTAAATTTCTATTTTTAATTTATCATTTCAGTTCACTCTCCCATTTCTGAAAAATGACCCTGGTTTGTAATTCCCTACATAAGTGGCTCTCAAACTTTTTTTTTCACGGACCACTTGAAAATTGCTGAGGGTCTTGGTGGACCACTTAATCTCGATTGTCAGAAAAAATAAATCAAGTGCAGGGCCAAGTACAGATATTCTCGATTGTTCCGCAACCTTTCTGTGGACCACCTGAATGGAGCTCATGGACCAGTGGTGGTCCACGGACCACAGTTTGAGAACCTCTTCCCTAGATTACCTCTACATCTTTTATGAAGTTAGGTGCAATACTTACTATGCTCCAAACTCTTGAAAGAGAATCTGTTTTTAATGAGATGACGTTTTTCATGATTTGGCCGCTTGATTTGGAAGCTCCTACAAAATCTTTAGTTAAATATCTTACATATGAAGTATTGATGGCTTGTTGCTCTACCTTGTTATTCTGGTATTATTTCTTCTACCCTCACTATCTCTAATATTACCTCATGGTTAATGTCTGATAAGACTTGTCTGTGGTATCTATCTCTCTAACACTCTGAGAGCATCTACACGTGTCATTAAGGCAATGTGATAAACTCCAGTGCAGTTTGTGCCAGAGAAAACTGCTCCCAGACACACAAGGTTCCTTGGGTGAATTTGATATCTTTTATTAGACCAACCCGAATATGTCCTTAGACCAACACGGCTACAACCTACACCTCTGCTCCCAGCACAGCATTTACACGTGCACCCAGGACTGTAGCAGTTTGAGCCAATTTTATTTTTAATGATTTTTTTTTTGTCTCATTATAATGAAATAGAAATTCTGAATCCAGAATGGATACTTCTCTGCAAAGTGCTATGAGCTTCTTATCTGTGGAATTTCATAGAAGAGTCCTACCTTACCAAACAGCATTATATTAGAATAACATACAGTAGTAGGAAACAAAATAATTGCCCAGCCATTTCCACCCCTTATATAGAAATACAATTAGCTGGTGACTACTTAATGTCATATGCCTTTTGTTATTATTTTAGCTGTGGCCTTTTACAAGTCAAACAAGCAAGTATCCTGTCTCTCAGGCAATTGGCCCAAGCATATTTATGTTTCTAGGTCGAAGAAAATTAGTGTCTGTAATTAACTGTCATAATTTTCTTCAATTTTTACATGTTACAGGTTCCTTTGTAAGAAAAACAGAGATTTCTAATTGGACCTGTCTGGGGAGATAACATAATGATGCGTGACAGGTTTTTTTCTTATTGCGCTGGGAAGAAAATCCCAACCAAACACAAGTAGCATAAACATCAGTTTTCAGATAATCCAGTAACTTTGAGGTTGCCTAAAAAAAATATGATTCAACACTTTGACACATTTGATAGCAACTTTGTTATCCATCAGTTTTATACTTGCTTTCTAGTTTCAGCTTTTTGATTACTGTTGTGCTGTTAGAAAAAGCTGTGTTAGTCTGAACTCTGAATCAGTTAGGGCAGGGGTTGTCAACTGGGGGTATGTGTACCCCCAGGGGTACTTGGAAAAGGGCTAGGGGGTATATGCAGGAAGGTGGGGTGGAGCAGCGCCACCTATCACTCCATGCCGCCACCTCCCATGACTGGGGAGGGGAGCGAGGGCAGTGGCTCCCCTCTTCAGGCCGCATCACTGGGGGGGGGGGTACCTTCCACTGCCACATGCAAGCCCCCCCCTCCCCCCCCCCCCGCCAGAAGTGTATCCAGAAGGTTGAAAACCCCTGAGTTAGGGCATTTATGCACATGTGCCCAGAGGCTCATCGAACAATCTTTAGCTAAAGCACCCCCGTTACCATTTTGAAGCATGGGGACACTGATGCATGAAATGCGGGAGGCTGACAAAGCATGGCAATTGCCATGCTCCAGCAGACTAGATTAATCAAGTTTGCTCCAACACACTGGAATTACAGTGCGTTGGAGCAGCCTCCCTGCTTGTATATAGGCACTCTTTGTTTCTAAATTGCTATACTGCCCTACCTTCTGCCTTTAGTCTTAATCTTAATCTTTAACCTTAATCTTTGTTAGTCAGGTATAACAATTATGTTAATTTATATTTTCTTTCTCAGTCTTTTGTCTTATGCATTTGTTTTACTTCAATATTAGCAATAACTAATCAGTTTAAAAGAATATACTAAGTACTGAATCTTCCTTCTGTGCAAGTATTGTAATTTGTTATATTTTACCAAATACTTCAAGTAATGTAAAATGCTAGAGCTCACCTACCCCAGGAGTACCGGAGATCATAGTTTGTCTTTTATGAGCAATGTCATTTAGAAGCATTTGACACCATAAGAATTATTGAATATCAGCTTATAAGCATGATTAAATTGCTCTTTAATTTGCTTTAGAAATACAAGCCTGGTCGATGTGATGATATTTTAAAATGGAAGCCTCCCAGTCTGAATTCTGTTGATTTTCGCCTAAAGATAACAAAAATTGGTGGAGAAGGGTATGTAAACTTTTTCGCTTTTTAAATATGATATAAAACATTTGGTTGAGTGCCTCTTAACAGCAAGTCTTTCTGTAATATGTTTTGAGGTTTTCTAGATTCAGTCCCTGCATTATCAGTGATGTTTATTCATAAGAAACATAGCTAGTTGTTTGATTAACAGTTGGTATTGTACCAAGAAAATGAATAACTGATCTAGTCATTGTAGATGTAGTTCTTATAATTGAGTTTTCCAACTATGATGTTTTGAAAAAGTCATTCTATTCTGTAATATCTCTTTGGTACTTAAACATTAAGACATCTGTGGCTACTAACAGATTTGGAGGGGTGGGGTTGGGAATGAAAAGAAACACACTTGTTTGACCCCGCTCCACAGCATCTGTATAAATTGGACGCTTCAGCAGGGCTTTTTGGCACTTTTTTCTAAAACTGGTTCAAGCAGCTATTTCATAAAAATGCCAAAAAAGCCCTGCTGAAGTGCCCGATCTATACAGACATTGGGCAAGCCGGGTCAAACTAATGCGATGCCTCTTCTGGGCATGTGCTGGGCTGTGCCAAGTTTAGAGTAAAGCGCTGTTTTCCAGGTTGTTTTACATCTGTAAGCAGCTATGTTATCTTAAATTCTTAAACCAACTCTGTGGCGTTTTTTGCAAAGTTAAAAATGCCATACACCAGATTTAATCTGTTTGATCTGTCTACAGTTGCACATAATTACAAAACAGTAAGCACTTGCTCAAAATCTGTAATTAAATGTAGCAAGTAGTTTTTCACTTTAGTTATTCTTCAGTATGTCATCTTCAGCACCACCAAGCTTTCATGAAGAAGGGAAAAGCTTCATAACTCAAAATATTTAATTGCCTTTAAATTGTATTTCTCCGTATTTCCCTATTTTTTGAGTGCAGATGCTGCTTGTAAATTGTATTAATGTATTAAGTAGTTAGAGCTCCCCTGGATCATGATATTTTTAAAAGTCATTAGATAATGCTTACCATGGAATAGATTTTATTCAGCATAGCTATTTGTGGATATTAACATCTGATACTCATTTCTGCTGACGGTTTGAAATACTGACTTTTAACTTTTCTCTGTGCCACTGGCAACTGACTGCAGTTTAACAGTTAATACATATATTACTGATTGTTCCAGAGAACAGAATTAAATGGTAACAATAGCACCTTTTGTAATACCACATATTCAAAATCTGTGTATATCTTAAAGACATGGAGAATTTACAGAACTTATACCTGATAATTCTGAGCATGACACAAGATCAGAATAAAATATGTGTTTGGGTTTTTGTGTTGGAATACTGAGTATTCAGTACCCCATGGCAGAACTGTTCCTGGGTGGGAATAAATTACAATATTTAAATTTAGTTTTTGAGAGGCAGATGTTTTAGTTTTAGAATAATACTATGTTTACTTTGTTCTATTTTAAAGAATATTGACAGTAATCACAAATGTTAAACAGGACAATTTTTCATAATGAACATTTATTTCAGGGCTCTTGGGATTTTGCTAAAGGTTAAAAATGTTGTAGTGATGGTCCATGACATCCAAACCACCAGCCCAAATCACTCCGTTCATATTACGTCAAGTATTTATTTAATGAGTTGATGCTGATCTTGGACAGGCATTTATTGTCACTTATTACAAGGGGTCTGGGTTTTCCATTTCCCATGGAAAAACAGAAAAAAATGCAGATTACCCCCTTTACGCAAGAAAAAAACAGATTTTTCATTTTAATGGAGAAACACCCACATTTTTCACATTTGCAAAAACCTCTCTGCAGGCCGGAAGAGTTCCAGCCTGCAAGGGGCTGAGGGGAGTGGGAGGAGGGTGGTCAGGCAGGGGGTATATGCACATGGCTGCCAGGCAGCCTGTAGAGCAGCTCCCGCAGGTGAGTTTGGCAGGAGGGAGTGGGGAGGGGGGATTGAGGCCACTATAGGGAGGGAGGGAGTTGGGCAGGGCTGGGGCTGCTGTCCGCACGGGGAATGTGGGGGGCTTGGGGCCCAGGGCTGGACTGCACAGCCACAGGGCCCTGGTGGGGATGGAGCCACAGGCGGCTCGGGGAGCGGGGGGCTGGCTCTCTGCTGCTATGCACACTCCCGTGGGGGCCTGGGGGGAATCTGTGCCCCCCAGATCTGTGCACAGGGTGGGGGCAGATGCAGGCAGCTCTCTGCGGGCTCGGGCTCCCCACCCTGCTGCCCTCCCCCGTGGCCTCCATAGCCCAGCAGGCCATGGCAGGCAGAGCAGGGTTGGGCAGGGAGGCTCCTTGCTGCTGCGAGCCCCACATTACCCTGGCAAGGCATCCCCTGCCTGCCCCGCAGCAGCGGAGGTGGCAGCACAGGGTTGTGCCCCTTGCTGCTCTGGGGTGGGCAGGGGGCACATCCCCAAGGCAGCACCAATCTCTCAGCAAAAACGAGCCTCCCTGCCCAGCCCCACTCTGCCTTGCTATGCTGGGTCCTGCATGCTGAACTGCAGAGGCTCTGAGGGAGGGGAGGGGAGGGGAGGGGAGCAGGGCATGAGCCTGAGCCCGCGGTGGGCAGCCCGCCCTCATCCCACGCACAGATCTGAAGGGCACAAGCCCCACTTGCCTCCCCCCAGGAATGCACTCAGTGGCTGGGAGCCAGCCCCCCCAGCCAAGCCTTCCTCTAGGAGTACACTCAGTGGCAGGGAGCCAATCCCCCTGGCAAAACCCACAGCAAGCAACCCACACCTGCCCCGCCCCCATGGGCTCCACTTTGGCCATGCTGCTCACAGGGTGGGGGGGAGGGGGAGCCAGACTCCATGCTCCGCTACGTTGCAGCAGCCAGGGCTTGAGTGGTGCTGCAGACCTGGGTCCCTGGTCCTGTAGCCCTGGCAGCTGGGGCCTGTGGGTGGGGGGTGAGGGGCACCAGCAGGGATGGGGGAGCTGTGGGGGCAAGTGAGGGGCACCAGCAGGGCTGGGGGGTTCTGGGAAGGGAGTGAGGGCAGCTGTAGGACTGGGGGGCTGTGGCTTGGGAGTGAGGTGGCTTGACCTGCATTCTGTGAGCTAAAGGGCAGGGGAAGCTCTGATTTTCCATGATAAAAAACCCCCAAATCAAATGCCATAATTTATAGGTATTTAGAATTTATTTTATTATAGTGATTGAGGCAGTGGTAGGCTTCTAAATTGCTTTAAAATTGTAAATATATCTCTAGAAAATTATGTTCATTTGACATCCATATGTATAGTGGTGTTTCGTTTTAATTGTGGATTTGGGGGGTTTTTATCAGAGAATTTGCATTTTTTTCATCAGAGAAAACAGGTTCCCTGCTTTATTACTGTATTAACTCAATTAACCGAATCTAAGATGAGTTTTTTCATCCAAATAACTTGGGGTGGGGGGTAAGGTTGTCTTAGATTTGAGTTCTAACTTGAGGCAGATGGCAGCTGAGCTCCAGGGAAGGGGGCATAGGGCTAGAGGCATTGAGCGGGGACTGTGTGGGAGAGATTGCACCATCTGTCCCCCACCCCCTCAGCCTGCTTCACCCCCTTTACCTTCTACTCTGGCTCTGGCCTCTCTAGTCATGAGACAGGACCAGGCTGGACTGGAGCCAGTGACTGTCCTGGAGCTGGACAAGAGCAACCAAAGGTAAACAAGGGAGTGGGTCAGGCTTAGGAGGGCAAGAAGCTTGGGGGATGGATGGCAGAGGGTGTGAAGACAGGCACTGGGGGGGGGGGAGGAGCAGGGGGCACCTGGCAGAGCAGGGAGCAGGCAGCAGGCACAAACATGGGTGGGGCAGGGGGGCAACATAGCAGGGGCCAAATGCAGTTGGGGCAGGTACCAGAGTGGGCAAGTAAGTAGCAGAGGGCACAGGCATGGTGCGGGGCAAGGGGCAGGAGGGACACATGGTGGGGGGTGGGGCAGTCTGGCCTCTCACACCCTGCCTCTGCTTTCCCTGCCACAGCAGTGTGGGGGATGAATTTAAGATGACCTTCCAAAAATTAGATTCTAATCATGGAAAATTATAACAAATGTAATTTTCCATGTATAGAATATAATTTTTGGAAGGAGGGGGATGTCTTAAATTCAAAGTTGTCTTGGATTCAGGTAAATACAATATATTTGGTAGAACATGATGCTATTTGATCAGAACTGAAAATGTTAGCAAACAAGAACTCTTTCTAAAATATTAGTCTAAAATTTGTTGGACTCAGGATAAATGGCTAAATAAATAATTGGCTTGTTCCAATATGGAATTTGTAATGTTTTCTAACGTGGAAAACATTTATGATCCTTCAGCTACAGAAAATGAATATTTGTTGTCACTTTTCAGAAGCAACTTTCTAAATTTTTGGACATACAAACTTTTTATATATCTTAGGTCTCATGTTTCCCACTTGCTAGGTTTGCATAGTCAATTTAAGGAGCACCTTTCTAATTTCAAATGCAACATTAAAAAAATGAACAGCTTAGAATTAGAAACCTGGATATCCTGACCTGGGTTTTTTGATTATTCAGTGTACATACAATACATCCGGTTTCTTTTCCCCTAGATTGTGCTATGTTGAATCACATGTAGCAATTAACTGAAGTTTGTAACAAGCTTACAGGTACCTAAAAAAGCAATTTAATGAAGTACTGAGTAAAAATATAAATGTTCAGAGTTTTATAAAGAAATATTTATGGTGAGTAATGACCTATAAAATCATAGCTTCTGACCAATTAACCACAAACTATGTAGAAAAATACCATGGGATTCAGTGCTTCAGTTGTTAACTTGATTATTCTATTATGGCTTGGCAAAACCTTCCCAATGTAAAGTTATTTGAAAGGGATAACTGAATTATAGGATTTTTTGATGCTAGCTGCAGTTCTAAAAAGGATAGCATATAATTTTATAGTATAAAAAGGCAGCTTTAAGCCTCTGAGCACTGTTATAATAAAATGACTATGAAAAAGCTCCTGTTAGATTGTGTTCTAATAAAACTAGAAAATCTGTTCTGTTGAACTGCCTTGCTGTTGGCAATTCTGAAATTATAGTATTGGGCTTCCTTCCCCCCTCCCCCTTAAGCTAGGATTTCTGAAAACACATTGATAAGTGTCCAGCCTGTCTAAGATGGAAGAGTATATATTTTTTTCTTTAAGTCAAAAATACTATACTTTGAGGAGAGGCTTGACAGCAAAGTAATACAGATGTGATTAGAATGCTCCCCTGAAATGTATCTATTATTTTATAGTTCAATAAAACAGTAATACATATGGAATCAGAATTTGTCCCTGTATTGATCTGTCACTGACAAATGGTGAGGCCAAACTGATGCATTGATCCTAAATAAATACTAGATGGTACTCTGTGATCTCAGTGAAGAGTAGAACAAACAAATACTAAAATAATAGTGTAATAAGCATCCGCAAGTCCTCCTTTCTACATTATAGTCTCATATTTTCTTGTAAACATTTGAGAAATGCCTGGATCTGTACCACTTCACAATGCAATCTCATGAGAGTTGCCAACCCAAAGGAGTGTTGGTTCAGGTCACCTTATGTAAAAAAAAAAAAAAAAAAAAAGTTACTTAAAAAAAATTAAGTAATGGTAAAGACTGGCCTGTAGCTGCCTTTTTACTGGCACAATACTTGCCCTATCTGGGGATTAGGGCAGACTGCTTTTGGACCTGCTGGTCTTTTGATTGAGATGCAAAACTAAGATCCTGAACACTTTTAAATAATCTTGTGGCATATGAATGAAGGAGTCTTCTCTAATGACTTTGCCAAATTCCAGTTTGAGAAATTATTTTCCACCTACCTAAGATTTCCCCTCATCTTTCCCTTGCAATTTCTAGTCCTAATTTTTTTCTGTGGTGGTTTTGTTCACAACTAAATAGCAGCTGCGTTGCATCCCAGAGGTGGCTATAATTCTGTTACAGATGGGTGGCTCATTCTTTTATCT
Organism: Alligator mississippiensis; assembly: GCF_030867095.1. Taxonomy (NCBI): domain Eukaryota; kingdom Metazoa; phylum Chordata; order Crocodylia; family Alligatoridae; genus Alligator; species Alligator mississippiensis. The sequence goes on along the minus strand of NC_081824.1, from coordinate 76,305,565 downwards.
TTATTCTTTTTCCCACTGAAATCAGTGGGATTTTTGCTACTGAATTAAATAAGAGTAGGATCAAACTCATGACCCATAAAGCAAACTGAGGATAAAAGCCTCTTACAGAAATGTTTTGCAATTTTATATATATAATTTTACAATAAGAAGCATTGCTTCAGTTCAGTAAAAAGTCCAGTTTTATAATGGGTTTTTTGGTACCCAAAATAATTGATTCTGAAGGTTCAGTTTAGTTTCAGATATCACTATTTAACTGTTTGAATCACACGGTGGGGGAGTTATTTTGAAAAGCCTTTCATCAGACAAAGCAAAAGATTTGAACCAGGACGCACCACATCTATATGTTTAAAAGAAGGTAACACCACGTGCCAATACTGAAATCACCTCAGATTTCCCCGGGTTGCAGTCTTACTTCAGGAATATGAAGCCTGCCCTTCAACACTGGAGCAATACCTTGTGTTTGTGTCTTGTAAACATTCAGGAATATGAATATATCTAGTTCACTTAGTAAAGAAATTAGATATTAATCAAATCACCGCAGCAGGAAAGGTTGTCAGTAATACTTAACTACTGTTCTGGCATATCATGGCTTTATCATAAGTAGAGAAATGATTATAAATGATCCTTATCCAAAAGTGCCTCATTCTAAGAATATTTGTAGGAAAACCTTTTGAAGATTCCATAAGCATTAGCCTGTTGATGAATAAAGTAGCTGATTCTTGGCGGCATACAGAGACTGAATCTCAATTCTCTGGTCTTTTTCAATAGCTCTCTGAGTTTGTGTGCAAATACAAATATGTAAAAGTAAATGACAAACAGTTGGTCTGATAGATTCTGTACAGGAATTCTAAAGGTGGGAGACTCAGATTATCATAATTGTTGACATTGTTTCCAGTCACAGATGTGCTTCAGTTTTCTGTGAAACTTCACAGTATAAGAGAATTTTACCCATCTTGTAAGGGAAAATAGATTGTAAAGTGCAGTTTAAAAAAAATAGTTTTCTATATTGGGAAGTTCTTAGTTTTTCTCTCTGCGTGGAACCTTCAGCAGAGCACAATGTAAGCACCTTGACCTCATAAATTCAGAAAAAAAATGCTTTATTCAAATCTTGGACAAATTTGCTGCCAGCAAAAATGTGAAGCGATTATCTTGGACTCGTAGAGTCCCAGGCACAAAAACAATGAATATAAGCAAGGATTTTTTCCCTGTTAGATTAGATGAATGGTTACATCCTAGTATATTTTTACTTTACAGCAAGAATAATATGGAAAGTTTATCAATCAGATAGAACTCAAGTAATTTTAATTATTCTAGAATGGCCATGCAGAATCATAGAAAATTAGGGTTGGAAGGGACCTCAGGAGATCATCTAGTCCAACCCCCTGCTCGAAGCAGGACCATCCTCAACTATATCATGCCAGCTAAGGCTTTGTCTAGCCAGGTCTTAAAAACCTCCAAGGATGGACTCCTTGGCCCCCCAGCCTGACTTCCTGCGGGATCCTGCCCATTAATTCCCTGAGTGAGTCAAAGTCTGCTTTTCTGAAGTCCAGGGTACTTAGGCTGCTGTTTTCCTTTCTTCCTTTTGTCAGGATCCTGAACTCAATTATCTCATGGTCACTGCTGCCCAAGTTGCCATCCACTTCTGTGTTCCCCACCAGTTCTTCCCTGTTTGTGAGCAGGAAGAACAGCACGGCCCCTAGTTGGCCTCTCCAACATTTGCACCAGGAAGTTGTCCCCAGTACTCTTCAAAAACTTCCTGGATTGCCAGTGCACTGCTATATCACCCTCCCATCAGATGTAAGGGTGATTGAAGTCCCCCATGAGAACCATAGCCTGTAATCAGAAAACTTCCACTAGCTGTTTGAAGAACGTCTCATCTACCTTGTCTTCCTTTTCTGGTGGTGTATTGCAGAGATCCACTGCAAAATCACCCTTGTTGCTCTCCCCTATCTGAACCTAACCCAGAGACTTTCAACAGGCCTGTCTCCAGTTTTATTTTGTAAACCAATCAAATAATATTTGTGTAAATTATTATTAATTTATATTACGTTCATATTGAAGGTCACAAGTGAGATCAGGCCCCTCTGTGTCGGGGGCCCTACAACCATTAAAAAAAAACAATGCTGTGCTGTCCCGCTGTGCTTACCATCAGGGTTCGATATAGGGGAGGAGGGGGAAAGAAGGATCAAGAGGGCTGAGCTCTCCCATAAGAGACAAGAGCCCCCCCACAAAAGGTGAGAGCCCCTGGCCCGTCTCATGCCTTTGTAAGCAGGTCAGGCAGCAGCTCCTTCTAGCTGCCAACTGCCACCACTGCATAGCCCCCCGAGAGTCAGAGTGTAAGTCAAACCGTGCTCAACATACAAATGAGGACAGATGGTATGCAGTCAAGGTACAGTACAGTCCTGAGTTGACCATGGCAGGTGCACAAGATTCCATATATTAACATAGTGTGGACATAGTAGAGTTACCTCTGATGGTATTCAGACGTATAGGATAGTTTAGGAAGTTGCTATGCAAAATGATTTGGAGAAAACATTACCTGTATGAGGGGCAGGCAGGAAGAGGGCAGAAAGGTTCCATGGTATTCCCTGAGTGAGTCAGAGTCTGCTTTTCTGAAGCCCAAATGTCTATGAAATCTATGTATGAAGCACAGTGAAAGTTGCCGTCATTGTTGTAGTGAAAGAGACTCAGGTGTATACATTTTATCTGGCTGCTACACGACTGCCTTATGGCACTGTGGGTATTTGGTCTGTATTTCTTATATAAGAATACTTATTATCATTTTCTGGCAATTCACTTCAAATTAAAAGAATCTACTTTCAAAGTGTGCCATTGCACTTGGGCAGCGTTTATACTCTGGTGTGCTGAACATAATGTTGTACCTTCCACAATTAATGCTCAACATGCTTTTGGAATTTCTAATATTGTGTTTCAAAAAAGAGCTCAGTCTCAGCTTTTTATATGTTCAAGTGGCAGCCTTGGGCAATCTCCATCTGTCAGATAATTATTCTGCTTTAGCTACTCATTTCTCCAGATTTTTAAAAGCTTTGCTTCACATCCTAAAATCATCTATGTGTGTGCACAATGGATTTTAAATCTAAGCTTGCATGTCCTATGGATCCTGCTTCTTTCCAACCAAGAAGACTGAGATTTCTCTTGAAACCCCTATTAAGATAGGCTTCATTGCTGCCATGTAGTTGTTTTCAGAGTTGTATACTTCATTAATGAAATTTCTGCATGTGCCCTGAGAAAATATCTCAAAACATACATCTCTAAAAGTAACTTGGTTCACAAAAAACATGCTGCCTTGATAGAAATATTTTATAATAAAGTGGCTGTTCTGAAAGACTTCCATGGGTCATGTAACTTGGATTTAAGGAAGTTGAAATATTATTTATGTATAGCACATTTCAAGGAACTGTAAACCTCTTAGTATGGTATAGAAACGAAGAGCTCAAGCTAGGACTGGTGGAAAATATCCCATTGCAGTATTTTAGATGGAAAATTGAGACTTTGGCTAATACAGATTTTTTTTTTTTTTTTGCAGGAATTGTCTGGTTTACTTAGATAATATTAATTTTTATTTAAAAGGAAAAAGCTTGATTAAAAAAATCCTTCCTAGTGCCTTTCCAAAGGAATGGCTTTCCAAGACGAGATAAAATTTCTTCATGAATCTTCAATGACCCCCATGATTCACATAGGGGGTCCAAAAGAGAGATACTGGTGCATCATGGAAGTTATAGTCTAAGCACTAAGTCTGGTCCATACACAAGAATGGAAGCATGAATTATGATTCCCAGAAGACACTGCACATTTTTTGTTTTAGGTACAGAGATTTTGCATGGAAAACTTGGCAATTTCCTGGGCTGGGAACACCTCAATTTCCAGTCAATATATGTATCATCCATTTTCTTCATATCTTAAATTAACTATTTTACTGGACCTAAAGAGAAGCAAGAGATTAATTTAAAAATGCCACAAAGCTTCTACTTAATTTCTTCTTGCATTCTTACTAATCTAGCCTTTCTAATGATGAAATATTTAATAGTATTAAAACTACAATACATGAAGCACATGGAAAATTTCATAGCGAACTTAACATGCTAAACTGTCACAGCTTTCCTTTGGAAATGAAATCTTTTCAACTGAAGAATCTGCATTTAGTCTATATTACATCAGTGTCTTTGGGTAAGCAAATAATATTTTATCCAAGTCTCTTACCTTTAATTTTGTGTGTGTGTGTGAATGAGGTGGAGTGCAATGTGCTGTAAAACATTTAATTTGTAGTAAAGTTTGAATATTTTCTCTTCCTGAGTTCACAAACAATAGCACTATTATCAACAATATGTCTGAAGGTATCTTGAGTCGATACCAACAAAGTTTATGAAAGGGCAGTATGTAAATATAAAAGGTCAAAATAAAGGTCATCATTCAATGAATGTACACTCAGAGGTCAACTGGGAGAAGGTGAGGCTCTCACCAGAAGTGTAGGTTAAACTTCCAGGGAGATATTTGAAACAGAACTGCGTGCAGTCTTTGTACTTAAGAGTTCCTTTTAGCTTCCTCCAACACCAAGCATGCGTGCATTGGAGTAATGAGTGCCACCCTGGCTATGTTTGTTATGCTCATACTTTCTATTAAACACAAGCAGGGCTTCGTACCACCTGAACTCATGGTACAAGGAGGCTGGTAGGGAAGGGCAGAAGGGAAATGCTGAAAAGTTTAGGAGGGGTGATCCTGCCTTGAGCAGGGGGTTGGAGTAGATGACCTTCTGAAGTCTCTTGCAACTCAATTCAATGATTTGTAAGAACTAAAATGTTAAAAGTACTGGAAAAAAGCCTTTGTTTAAGCCCCTTCAACAGACAGTATAATGCCTGGGGTTGGTGCTGGACTAAAACATCTTGCAAGCAGAAAGAAAATTAGTTATGATTGCTTTTAAGGACCCATTCCTCCTCCTCTGAAACAAGGGCCAAGAATCAGGCATGTCCCAGAGCCCTCAGCTGAACAGAAGTTGTTACATGTAAGAAGCAGCTTATCTATGGGTGTAGATAGAAGTGACAATTTTCACCTGATCTGGCCACAAAAGCAATCTATAGTCTTGACCAAATACAAGTGCGTGGCTGCAAACAGCTTCAAAAATGGCCAGATAGGTGAAAATCTGACCCCTCATTCATAGTTTCATAGTTGGTAGGGTCAGAAGGGACCTGAGCAGATCATCAAGTCCAACCCCCTGCCATGGCAGGAAAGAGCACTGGGGTCAAACGACCCCAGCAAGATGTTCATCTAGCCTCCTCTTAAAGACCCCCAGGGTAGGAGCCAGCACCGCTTCTCATGGAAGTTGGTTCCAGATCCTAGCCACCCTGACAGTGAAGTAGTGCCTCCTGATGTCTAGTCTGAATCGACCCTCTGCCAGCTTGTTATTTCTAGTCATTCCTGGTAGTGCTGGGGGGAATAGGGACTCCCCCAATGCCTGCTGGTCCCCCCTGACTAGTTTATAAACAGCCACCAGATCCCCTCTCAGCCTTCTCTTGTGAAGGTTGAACAGGTTCAGGTCCCTTAGCCTCTCTTCATACGGCCTGCCCTGCTGCCCCCTGATCATGCGAGCGGCCCTCCTCTGGACCCTCTCCATGTTGTACACATCCCTCCTGAAGTGCGGCGCCCAGAACTGGACACAGTACTCCAACTGCAGCCTGACCAGTGTCGCATAGAGGGGGATGATCACCTCCTTGGACTTGCTCGTGATGCATCTGTGGATGCATGACAAGGTGCAGTTAGCCTTACTGACTGCATCCTCACATTGGCAGCCCATGTTCATCTTGGAATCAATAATGACTCCAAGATCCTTTTCTGCCTCTGCACTGATGAGAAGGGAGTTCCCCAGCCTGTAGGTATGCTGCTGGATCTTCCCCCCCAGGTGCAGTACCTTGCACTTGTCAGTGTTGAAACCCATCCTGTTCTCATCTGCCCACCCCTGTAACCTGTCTAGGTCTGATTGCAGCCTATTCTTCCCTTCTGGTGTGCCCACTTCCCCCCTCATCTTAGTGTTGTCTGCGAATTTGAACAGGGTGCTTTTTACCTCCTTGTCCAAGTCATGATGAAGATGTTGAACAGTGCAGGCCCAAGGACTGAGCCCTGTGGAACCCCACTGCCCACATACCTCCAGGTCAAAAAAGACCTGTCCACCACCACTCTCTGGGTGCATCCCTCCAGCCAGTTAGTGACCCATTTGACTGTGTGTGTTGATGCCACGGTCCCCTAGTTTTTTAATGAGAATGGGGTGAGAGACAGTGTCGAAGGCCTTCCTAAAGTCCAGAAAGATTTACGTCCACTGCTACCCCTGCATCTAAGGATTTTGTGACCTGGTCATAGAAGGCCACCGGGTTGGTCTGACAGGACCTGCCTCTAATGAACCCATGTTGGTTGCCCCTAAGCATAATCTTCCCTGCTGGCCCCTCGCGGACATGCACCAGGATAATTCTCTCAAAAAGCTTACCCAGGATCAAGGTAAGACTAACTGGCCTATAGTTTCCTGGGTCCTCCTTCCTCCCTTTTTTTGAAAATGGGCACCACATTGGCCCTTTTCCAGTGCTCTGGCACCACTCCAGAGCACCACGAGTGCTCGTAAAGCCATGCCAGGGGTCCCGCAATGACCTCTGCTAATTCCCTCAGCACTCTGGGGTGAAGATCATCAAGACCAGCTGACTTAAATACATCCAGTCCCTCCAGAAGTTCCCTGCCTAGGTCCTCACTGACCCTACACCTGGGTGCGCCTCCCCTGGGGACTATGGGGGTCCCAGTGGAGGGGGGGGGTGACCCGGTCCCTGCTAAAAAAAATGGAAGCAAAGAAATTGTTAAATAGGTTAGCTTTGTCGTCTGATGAGACGACCAGTTTTCCTAGCATCTTGCAGAGGCCCCACATTACCCGGTACCTTCTTTTTACCCACTATGTATTTAAAAAAGGACTTCTTGTTGTCCTTGATCTGGGTGGCTAGTCCCAGTTACATCTCCACCTTGGCCTTCTGGACCACCCCCCTACAGCCCCGAGCAACCGAGGTATAGTCCTCCCTTCCATTGGGTGTACGCCTCCTTTTTAGCTAGGAGACATTCCCTTATGCTTTTGGTGAGCCATGGGGGCTTTTGTGCCCTCTTGCCCCCTTTGATCCATGTTAGGATTACCTCCCTTTGGACTTGGAGGATTGTCTCCTTAAGGAACGACCACTCTTCTTGGACACCTGACTCCTCTCCCCTCCGGGACCTCAATGCCTCCCCAACTAGTCTCCTTACCTCATTGAAGTCCACCCTCCTGAAGTCCAGGGTTGCTGCCTTGATGCAGGCCTTTGCCACCTTGCATTGGATGGTGAATTCCAGCAGGCGATGATTGCTGTCGCCCAGGTGGTCGAGCACCCGCAGACCCTTCACCAGGTTGTCGCCTGTGGCCAGCACCAGGTCCAACAAGGCGTCTCCCCTGGTGGGGCTGTATACCTCCTGGGTTAGATGGAGGTCCTGTATCTCGACTAGGATTCTACGTGAGTGGTCAGACCTGGCTGACAGCTCTTCCCAGCAGATGTCTGGAAAGTTCAGGTCACCCATGATGACCACGTCCTTTGTCCTAACTACCTCCGTGAGCTGACTTAAGAATTCCCGGTCTAGCTCTTCCCCTTGGTTGGGTGGTCTGTAGTAGACCTCCACTGTTAAGTCCCTTTCCCCTCGACTTCCTTGTATTCTAGCCCAGAGCACTTTAGTGTGCCCCTCATCTGACCCTGTGCTACTCATTGAGGATGTGTATTTCTCCTTGACATAGAGCACCACGCCTCCACCTTTCCTCCCTGTCCTATCCCTCCTGTACAGACTGTAGCCCTTGATATTCACTGCCCAGTCATGCGTTGGGTCCCACCACATTTCAGTGAGCCTGACTATGTCTGGGTTGGTGTCAGCTAGCAGGAGGGTAAGTTCCTCCTGCCTGTTCCCCATACTACGACCATTTGTATAGAGGCATTTGAGGCCTCCTGAAGATGCGTGCATTGGCCCCCTAATCTTAGTACTACCCGGGTCCCTGTTGCTTACCTGGGTATTTGTTCTGCTCATCATCGATCTAGGCTGGGCTGTTCTTGTGGGTGACACTTGATTTAGTGGTGCAAGGCTTCCTCTGCCCTCATCTTCCCCTTCCCTTGACGAGCCTAGTTTAAAGCCCGCCAGAGGAGATCCGCCAACCTAGAAGAGAACACACGCTTACCTTTGGGGGAAAGGTGAAGCCCATCCCACCCGAGCATGTCTCTTGTCCTGAAGTGTGGGTCGTTTTCTAGGAAGCTGAAGCCTGCCTCCAGACACCATTCCTGGAGCAGCAAGTTTATCTCTCTGATGCAGGTCTCGTGTCGTCTTCCATGTCCACTCACTGGTAGGACAGAAGAGAATACCACCTGTGCCCCTATCTCCTTCAGCATGCCCCCCAGAGCATAGTAGTCCATCATCAGGTGATCAGGGCTTCTTCTGGCTGCATCATTAGTGCCCACATGGATTAGGACCATGGGGTAGTAATCGGTGGGCTGGATCAGGGCCTGGATCATCCCTATCAACGTCCTGAATCTTTGCTCTGGGCAAGCAGTGGACCTCAAGTGTTGAGGGGTCCTGGCAACAGATGGGTCCCTCTGTACCTTTCAGGATGGAGTCACCTATAACGATCACTTGATGTTTCCTCCTCCGGGTCTGCTTAGCTCCTTCAGCCTGTTCAGAGTATGGAAAGTGTGGAGTTGCCTCCTCTCCGGAGGTTTCCTTTCTTCTCCTGCAGTGTCGCCAGGGCCTCGTACTTGTTCTCCAGCCGGACTGGAGGAACTGGTACTGCTTTGCTGCGAGCCGCCCTAGTTCTGGAGGTGAGCATCTGCCACTCTGCTGTGGAGGGCACCTCCCATGGTGCTTCTTCCTTGGGTGCATGGCACTGCAGAGAAAGGAAATACCCATCAATTTCATCCTCCGCCTCCCTGATTCCCTTCAGCTTGCTAACCTCATCCTAGAGCTCCCTCACCCGTGCCTCCAGGGCCCTAAGACATGCGCCTGCAGGACAGTTGTGGGGGCCCCCAATCCCTGCTCCCCCGGCCCTGCGGGGTATCCCCCGCTGGCCGGGGGGCAGGGGGACACCAGCTTCCCCATGGGCTCTGTCTGGGTGGAGGCCTCAGACAAGCCCTGGGTAGGTGGCACCTCCCGGGCAGGGGCCCTAGCAGCACTCTGCGTCAACACTATTATATAAGTTGCTATTTATTTATATTTTTGTGTGGTGCCTTTGCCCTACCCTTGCTGGAGTCTCCCTCCTGGCCCTTCCTGCCTGCCTGCCAGCGCGAACGCCAGCACAAACTCTCGCACGCTCTTACAGAGCATGCCTGTTTGCGCGCTCTGTTCATGCGGCGCGGTTCAGGATTGCGGCTCCCTACCAGCTCAGCTAAAAGGGATCTGGGGGTCTTCCCCTCCGGATCCAGCTCAGCTGTGCTGGCTCCCTCTGCTCCAGTTACCTTTGGGGGATCAGCTGTTGCTGTCCCTGCTGCTGGCTCCGCTGCTGCTGCGTCCGCCTCTGCCTCGGGTCAGGTAAGGGGGCACGTGTGTGCAGGAACGCATGTGTGCCCAGTTCCCTCCTCTCCTCCTTGCTCCTGGCTCCTGATTGCATGAGGGATCAGATGAAGACGTTTCAAAATGTAGCATCTTTTGTATCTTGTGTCTGTGGAGCTCCCAGCCTGTCACTGTTTTCAGAATGTGAGGGAGGACGGAGTAGAGGGAGTTCAGTTTGGGGGGTGTTCAACCCCCCCCTCCCCCCAAATGATAGGGAGGGTATATTGAAGCCCCCATGAGTGGGGGGGGGGAGCTCCAGTTCACCCACCTCACCCTTCAGCACCAGCCGGGGAGCCCCAAGAACAAGCTTACTCCTCTGCCTTTCCCCCCTTCCATTCTGAAAACAGCAAATACTGCCAGAGAGCCTGGCCGTTGCTATGGGAATCTGGCTGCAGGCTCCCAACCCCAGCTAGCTTTCCCTCCTCTTTGGAACCAACAGTGAACTTCTGTTTGGTCTGGGGTAACACTTTAACTCAGAATGCTTTGCATAACACATTCTGAGTTACAGCTGGGAATTGCACTTCTGTCTGTGCCCTGTGGCCGTGTTGAGACAAGTGCCACCGTGCAGTATGTGGTGCTACAGACACATCTGTGGTGGCATATACCACACATTCAGGTGTTCTCCGCACTGTAAGGTAGCAGTGCAGGTGGGGGGGTTTGTGACCTCGGGAGAACCTGGGGTCACAAAAACCCACGGAAAAAAAAAAGCAGGCGGTGCACACGGGGATAATGCATGCTGCCCAAAACCAGAGCCTGGCCAGCTGGAGCCACACTCCAGCAGCTAACCAGGCTCTGAGCATCAGAATTGCTGCTGCTGCAGCCCCAGGAGGTCCCCAGGTAAGGCTGGTGGGCCCAGCCGAGTGCTGGCCCCACCCTCCCCTACCCCACCCAGGGTAACCTGCTGTGTGCCAGAGGTTGCCGCTGTTACTTGTCCCCAAAGAACCAAATGTCCATGCTCATGTGGAGGCGGCCTATGAGCACAAGGAGTGGAACCTCAGATTGGGACCTCTTAAACCACTATCTAGCAGCTTTTCCTTCCATGGGGTCAGACTATGCATTCTCTGATCTGCTGTGGGCATTATGCTAGCCTTTGTCTTTTCTTTGTGTCTCGGAATGAATTTCCCCTTTGATGCCAGCTTAAGGGAGGCAGGGTTTGGTTTTCTGCCTCATCTAAGGCAGTTCCAGAATCTTGTTGCATGGGTAAGGAAGTAAAGTTCAAATTGTATCTGTTTAGCAGGTGTCAGGTACTCAGCACACATATTTGTGCCACAAGAGGCTCTTGTTCTCTAATAGACTTGAGTTGAATGTGTATTTAAGGAAAATTCATAAGAAAACAAGAAGGAGTTAGCTTTCCTAACATCTGGTAGGTCAGGAGTTGGTGCCCTTTTCAGTAGTCCTGTTCAACCCTTATACAAAGAGAAGGAGGTAGGGTTTCAGTATTCAGTGCCACTGTACCACCATGGCTAGGGACAGACATTCAAAAGGCCTGATCCTGAATTGATTCAATCTTTGCAGGTTACTCTAACTTGCTAGGTTGAACTGGTTTGCAATGGCACAGACATTCCCTCTGGACTGAGGAAATATAGGCATGTGCCTGCAGTGGCTCAGGTTAGAAGCTGGGGGGGGGGGGCGCTCAAGCAGCCTTCCCTTCCATAGTGCTGAGGTAGGCATGGCCAGGCCCTGGAAGATACTCTGATTAGGGAGGGGTATAAACTACCACCCTGCCTGCATTGTCCCAGGCTTTTCACCTGTTCACTGCTCAAGGGGCAGGAGTGTTGCCAGCCCTGGGCTAGTGCTCTGTGACAAGGGTGTGTGTGCAGTGCATGCATCTGTTGATGATACTGAGCTTTTCAATCTCCCTCTCCTTGCTTCTTCATACTGTGTGCAAACCTGACAGGCGAGGGAGCCAGCAGGGGGCCGACAACACAGCCCATCAACAAAACAAAAGTCTCTTTCATTAGTTCAAGCCCTTCTTAAATAGCTTTTTACAAGGAAGGAATGGAGGGACATTACCAGTTGACCTGTTGATTAGCTCCAAAACACCCTGAGTGGACACTGTTCTGTCTGCCTGGCCCAGTGAAATTGAAGGCACGCACGCACGCATGTGTGTACACACACACACACACACACACACACACACACACACACACACACACACACACCTCTCAGCGTTAGCTGGCATGCCACATGCATAGGGTCTGTAATGTGGGAGATGGGAGGGAAAGAAGGGGGGATCCTTGTTTGAGTAGCAAAGGGTGGGGGGCAGGGGGAAGCCAGGCAAATACTGCTGTGCCTGCAGTCTCTCCCGGAGCTCTAGCTAGCAGGCAGAGGAGCAGGGTCAGTCCTGTTCTCTGGAGCAGACAGCACAGCCCAAGGCTGCAAAGCATCTGGGATGCTGGGAGACTCTGGTTTAAGTTAAAACAGGAGGGGGTCTGGGACAGACATTGCATAACCTGGTTTTACCCAAATCAGTTAAGTCTGATACTACATTCAACCAGGTTTATGTTAAACCAGCTTCAGCCATTTTGAAACTGGTTTATGTGCACTGAACTTTTGTTCAATTACAGGTTTAAACCAGTTTCTGATCACTTAAACCAGTTTATGTGCAACTTCTGTCCCTAGCTCAAATTATAATAGTCATAATGAAGGCTGGGGCAAGAGTGCATGAGGATGGTGAGAGTGCTATTAAGAAGAATAAACAGTTGTTCTGCTAGTGGTTGCTACCCATTGGGCGTTGAGTTAGATAGGTCTCAACCGTCTACTACAGCCGAGCCGATCCTGAAAATAAGTGTGATGGTTTCTGTAAAAGGAAAATTATTGGTGAGTTAAATTGCAGCCTAATTGAACCACGTCTCTTGCAACTTGTCTTTCTTCCTGTGATATATTTTATTAGACCAACTGAGTAGTTGGAAGAAAGTTCTTAGCAAGGTTTTGGGCACAGTCACCCTTCTTCAGGCAAAGAGAGTCTCTGCTGGTCAAGACTTTCTATACCTAAAGAAGGGTGACTGCACCTGAAAGCTTGCAAAGAACTTTTTTCCAACTACACAGCTGGTCTAATAAAAGATATCACATCTACTCAAAGAACCTTGCCTGCCTATGTCCTTAGACCAACATGGCTACAACTAAAAACCCAACAGAGGCTTCCACATGCACATAAAATGCACACTGAGAGCTACACCCAAAATTACAGTATGAATAATGAAAAAGAAGCCAGAAAATATGCAATATCAAGTGCTTTCCCTTTTTTAAATGTTTACTAGGGCTGTGCGAAATGGCAGCTTTCCATTTTGCCTTGAGTTTCAGTGGTTCCACGGAACAGTTTTTCGTCTTGAATTTCATTTCAAGTCAAAACAGCTGTTCCGTTCCGTTGAAATAGAAAAGCTGTTTCAAGGCTGTTTCGAGTTTCGCTGGGGATGGGGAGTCAGACCAGCTGGGCTGACTTCCCATCCCCAGCGCTAGATCCTGCCAGGGGCAGGAGGCAGCCTAGATGGTCTGCTTCCCTGACCCCCGCGCTAGATCGCGCCAGGAAAGCAGCCCAACTGGGCTGCCTCCCACCCCCAGCATGATCTAGCGCAGGGGTCGGGGAAGCAGCCCGGTTGGGTTGCCTCCTGCCCCGGCACAATCTAGCGTGGGGGTTGGGGAAGCAGCCCAGCTGGGTTGTCTTCCACCCCCTGCGCAATCTTGCACTCAGGATGAGAAGTCAGCCCAGCTAGACTGACTTGCCATCCCCAGCCTCTGGTCAAAACGTTTCGACCAGCCTCATTTTGTTTCGAGGCCTTTTCGAGGGCTTTTGTTTTGTTTCGACTGTGCTGTTTTGACCTCGAAATTGGTCAGAACAGTGTTGAAATGAAACGGCCAGCGAAATTTTGCACCGCCCTAATGCTTACCTAATTTGCCACTCATTTCTTTCTTCAACCTTTTTACAGCTATTAATTTCTCATTTTCTCTTTTGCATATGTTTTAGCCCCTGGTTGTCTTTGCATTCATGCATGTTTGCACATCTGTGCATGTTTGTATGTGTATCTTTCACTAAAAGGAGTATGCGACTGCTACATTTGCTGCATACATATGCCACATGCTATATAATATGTTATATACAGCATGATTTGAATTTTGAGCAGTACCTTCTAAGTGAGAGGTAAAAATGTGGCAACTTCTGATTTAGTGGGTTTCTCACTACACCTCCCAAGTAAAATCTGTCATCTTATGTGGATAAACAGGACTATTCTGGAAACTTAGGAAATCACTTGCAATTTCCATTAGTTGGGAAATTAGGACATTTTTTATTAGGAAATGAACAGGGTGAAATTAATAGGTGCCGGTTACTTGTAGAATCCAGAGACCACAACCCAAATGATTAACCATGAAACCACTCTGATCAACATACAAGCCATAACTTTGAGTCTTAAGAGAGCTTAATTGCAGAGTCCCATTCTATTGCTTGCCCATCAGATTGACTTTTATGTAGAGGTGAACTGATATACAGGTTGGACATTGGATCATTGCAGTTAAAAAGGGAAATGACATTATTGGCTATCAGCTTTTTTTGGCCTTTGTAGCTGGTTATGATTACTGATAATTATGCCTTCTGGCTTGTGTCCCAGACATCCCCATCCACAAGCCAGGTGATCTTGAGCATGGAGAGCCTGATCCAGATCCTGGGGCCCAAGCCATTCTTCATCCCCATCCCCTCACTGGCAGGCTGGACTTAGACTCCCTCATGGGGCATGGGGGCTTGCCCTGCTCCTGGCAGCAGTAGCACCAAGAGGTGAAGGGGCCTTTCCCCCTGCTGGAATCCAAACAAGCTTTAGTTCAAGTGCCCTCACCGCCATTTTTAAGCACAGGGACAGTGATACATGAGACACAGGAGGCTGCTGGAGCGCATTTAAAAAAAAAAAAGGTTTAGTTATGTCAGAAGTTTTAAATGCCTTGCATTATTATTAAATAATGGTTATCAGATCGACATCAGACAATATGTTTGGTTAATCATCAGCTAATAGTATCAGCCATGAAAATGTTTATTGGTGCACCCGTACTTTTATGTACTTAGAGAAAAGTGGTGTTTACTAAAATCTCCTACAGTGATACTGGAAAGCTGGATTTAGGCCATTTTATCATAGTCTCCTCCTTATAAATATTGAATAGAAGATGGGGATGATGACCAGATCTGTCTGCTTAATCAGAGATGAGGCATTTCACATTTTAAGCTTGTAAGGGTCTCAAAAAATAGATTTGGTTTAAACTAAATTGTGGAGTTGCATCAAATGTAAATAAAGGTTCATTGTACATTTTCTTGTTCTTTAATATTAATTTCAGGAAGCTAGTTATGCTCCAGTTTTAATCTATGCATTTTAATATACTTCTTCATGCATAATTCATGTACATTCAGTAAAAAAAACAAAGTGAAGCTATTTACATACTAGGATGATGCTGTGTGCATTGTTTGTAGGTATCTTATATATTTTACAAAGTATATCTGGCTAACTTTTAGAATATAAAAAAAAGGTTCCTTTTCATTTTAATTTTAATTCCTGGTTCCCCATCCCTGCTCCCACATATTTTTGCTATATCTAGAAATTTGTCAGAGTATATTATTAGGCTTTAGTTGTATTTACAAATTTTATATAGCTTGCCAATTAAAACAGCTTGTATTTAATGTAATGAAAAGAATGACATTGGTCCTAGTCGTATGGTCCAAAGATTTGTAAAATACATAAAAAGCAATTGACTAATTTAAATTAAAATGGTCTTCCCTCTATCTACAGTCTTGAGGGACTTACGTGTTACTTGGAAAATTATTGATGTTGAGATGCAGCTGATGGTGATAGACATATTCCACTGGTTTAAATTAGCCTTTGTAAATAATAAAAATGCCCTGAAATATCAGTCACAGGTTTTGGCACTGTTAAAGCTCAGGGTTTTTTTCATCCTATTCATTTTTTATGCAGATTTGCTGAAATCTATATTTGAATACTCAATAAAAGCTTTATTGAAATAGATCTTTAAAAATATGGAATGACTATAATTTTCATGTGCCATCACTTTATCCCTTTTCAACCTATTTGTTAACATGCCATAAATTACAGTGATCTTTTTTTCTATTTTAGATTCCAGAAGTACCACTTAGTTTTCTGGATCTATCTGTGTGTGTGTGTGTGTGTGTGTGTGTGTGTGTGAGCATTATCTTTAGTGTTATGCTTTCATGAATTATAAATTGGTGTTTTGAAAATGTACCATTTTGCTGGATGCACGATGTTAGGAATACAAAACCTCTACAAATCTCTGTTTCAGGAGTATGAAACATTCATCAATGTCTTTTGAAGTTAAACAAGAAGACATGTAGATATATAAAACCTCAGTTGGCCTCTCTGTATATTCTTTTGTGCATGAGAGGAGTATAAAACAAGAAAAAAATATTTTGTCACCAAACTAAACTAAGACAAAGCTGGTAAATAAAACCTATCTGTTAATGTTGTGTACTTATAATCTGTTTTGTTCCAAACATTTTATTATTTAATTTTCTGATAGTAGTGTATTAGATTCTCAAATCTCATGAGTACAGATAAAGGGACGAAATAATAAATACATCTAACAATAAAACAATTGATGAGAATTATAGCTTGAACAATACCATTCAGTTTGCTTTTGATACCATCAAATAAAAATGTTGTTGAAATTGTTTTGGAAAACAGAAGCCCAACTTTCTCTGGTTTAATGAATTCCCAACTACTATGGAATCAGCATACCATATTAAAATATAAACAACCTTGTTATAGGTTGTTTGCATTTCTCATGTAACAATACAATAACTATGATATGAATATACCTAAAATGTTACAAATCTCTTTTAATTTTCTAAGGTTTATCAGCAATTCTGTCTTTTTCTGTTTGAGTGTCAAAAGAAAGGCTGGTTTCATATGCTTATCTTACAGCCTCACGGACATTAGAAATAATTCTGCCTTCACGGTGAGCGTCAGGCCCATGTGTTGCAATGAACTTAGTCACAGGAACTGGATTCTCGTTAGGGTAGAAATAGCCGTCATAATTGTCACTTTCCTTGAGCTATTGACCTGAAAAGGACAGGATGAGTGTATGCAGGTCAGTGTTTGCATTCTAATGAAATGATTCAGGTTTTGTAAGATGGTACTATAAGTATTGAGACTGATTCTGTAATAGTAAATGTAACTTCATGGTGCCCGGAATTGAACATTTTTAAAACTATTATTCTCTTTTGATATAATAAGTGTAACAAGGAACCCTAGCCCTGTTATGGAAAGGAGGGGACCAGGGAAGGAAAGGCAGAGGGGGCCTCTTTAAGGCCTGAACCTTTGTAACCCAGAGAAGGGGACAATTACCTGCTCTAAGGAAAGACCCAGCTAGCAAGGACAGGGTGGAGAAGACCTTGTCTGTCAAGGGAAGCCCCAGCTGGGCAGGAGGGTGGAAGCAACTTGCAATAGAGGTGGAGTAGGGACACCAGAGGGGAGAGGCCAGGACTTGGGATGGAGACTTAGACTTGCACAGCTCTGCCCATAGTCAGGCAGCTGCAGGACCCAGCAGGGGAGGAGAGCAGTAGACTGATCATACCGGCACCCAGGGAGCCTGGCAAGGCTGTGCATCCACCTACCAATGCAAAGGGAAAGGAGAACGAGAGAGAGGGGGCAAAGCCCCACACAGCCCTGTCAGACCTGGAGCTGGGGACAGGATAGAGAGACAAGGTGCCTGTGGTCTAGGCTTAGGTTCCCTAAAGGCATACGTTTTAGAAAACAAATCAATTGACACCAATATATGGCAGGAAAGAGAAAGAGAAGAAAGGGGACAAACTAGAGGACCAGAGTAGATGGCCAGGTGCAAGGGGGTACCCGCTTGTCCCCAGAAGAGCATCCTATTACAATAATGTGAAAATAAGTCTGCTATTTTTTTTAAATTGCTAGTATTACCTCAACACTAGCAAGAAATAAAACCTATGGCTGTATCCACATGAGAAGGGGCGTGCATTTGCAGCAGCACAAATAGTAGTGGCACAAATCTGTGCTGCTACTTTGTGCTGCAGCTCATGCCCCTGCTCATGTGGTTTGCAGTGGGGCACATTATCCTGCTACTGCTGACTGGGGCACAGGGTGCCTTAGCACAGGGCTAGCCAGCAGGCAGCCCCCACCCCAAGGTATCCTGCAACCCAGCCAACTGGGGATCAGCACATGGAGATGGGGGCTGCCTGCACTCTATAGACCCCACACGCTGAGATGTCCTGCACCTCAGCCAGCTGATACCTGACTGGGGCACAGAGTGCCTCAAGATGGGGAAGCAGGCAGCAACCTGGGTTGGGGTGCAGTGTGCTTCGGGACAGGGGTCCATGTGCCTCAGTGCTGAGGCTCCACAGTGTGCAGAGACAGAGGAGCAGGCAGCATTGGGCTGGTTAGAGCCTGGACCAAAGGAAGAACTAAGGCAGGCTAGAGCCTGGGCTGCCTACTCCCCCATCTCTGCATTTGTCCCAGCACATAGCACTTTGGCATGCTTTACACCACGTTTTTTCTTGGGGGTTTTTTTTGCTACCAGGAAATCCCAGTAGCAAACTGTGCCCCAGCACTGCAAATTAGCTGTGTGGGGCAAAGTTTAATGTGCAACGTGCAGTTTGTGGCACCAGAATCCTCGCGTGTCTGCACATCTGGATCCAGCTGATGGGTTAAGTATTTTTTGCTTGTGGTGACTCATTCTAAACTGGTACAGTTCGTTACATAAGTTTTGTGTATAATAAGCATGTGTTTTCCAGCATTTTCAGAGAAAGCAGTCAGGCCAGAAGATACATGCAAGACTTAATTATCAACAATTTTTTTTTCCCCTTTAAAATCAATTACTTTAATGACTTAGGGTAGGAGTTAGCAAGGCTTTTTCTGGCAGTGGACCTGAATGACCCACCTGAGGTCTGAGGCAGGCTGGTGTTAGCACCTGTCTGTCGCTGCCACTTTTTTCCTGGCGACAGTGTGGGCAAAGCTCACCAGTGCCCCCGCAACTCCTTGGGCCAGATTCAGTGGCTCTGTGGGCCAGCAGGTCTGCTTTGCTGATCCTTGGCTTGGAAATTCTTAATAGGTTTGGTTCCAAAACGTTATGTTTTGAGGGGCTGATGCATAGTTTAGCCAGTGCCGTCCTGATGAATGTTTAGGCCAGTACAAAGTCATATTAAAGTAATTGAGACTATACTTAAGCAAAAGGTTCTGACCACATGAAGCAGCTTGTTTAGTAATAGCCTGAGTAGACAACACAGATCATTCAAAAGGCAGAGGCTTCAGTGGGGAAGAGCAGCCCTCCACGTAAGCTGTGGCAGCTGGCTGGAATGGCTGGAGGTGATCAGTATGCCATTAGCAACATGCAGATCAGATCAAACTGAGACTCCGTGCACCCCTAATAAAACATGGACTAAATCAGACTTTTGCAGGCTGGATCCAATCCCTTTGTGGGCCAGATCTGACCTATGAGCCATAGGTTGCCTACTGTTGCAGTAGAGGCTTGCAAGTTATGAATCCCTATTCACTGACTTTTATTATCTGGAGTGAACTTCTTCCTCAGTTTACATCTCATTTTGTCTATGCTGATAAAATATTCTATGATATGTATTTTAACTGGCGAGGTGAATCTCTTGGGATGACTGGTAAGAGATTCTGGTCTCTTACCATCCATCCCAAGTACTTTAATCTCAGTCTAGATCAGGTATGGAGGTGTTGACCCAGCACACTAAAGCCTAGTATGCAGGAGAGCCTGCTACTCAGCCTCTGTCACACTGAGAATTTCTATGGTGTTCGCCCTCACAAGGGGTACTAGGCACCTCAGGAGAAGGGTGGGTGATACTTTACCCTCCGGGTAAAGATAGGACAGGTACAATACGCAGGTGTATCCACAGATGGCAAACAGCGTTCCTCAGGCAAGTGATCCATTGATCATCCAAGCATCCCGTACTCTCAGTCAACACTGTCCACACTTAGGCAAAGCACCCAACTCTCAGTCATGCTCTCTAAGGCTAGGTACAGACATTACACATGAACTGGTTTAAGTGATCAGAAACTGGTTTAAACCTGTAACAGAATAGATGTTCAGTGCATATAAACCAGTTTGAAAATGGCTGAAACCAGTTTGAGATAAACCCGGTTGAATATAGTATCAGACTTAACTGATTTGGCTCAAACTGGTTTATGCAGTATCTGTCACAGACCCCTTGCTGCCTTAAGATAAACCAGACGCCCCTAGCATTCCAGCATGCTGTCTGGGCTGGGCTCTCTGCTTCACAGCAGGGCTGGCCCCTCCCCTCTGATCCCTGGCCGCAGCTCAGAAGAGACTTGCAGACAGAGCATCTGCTTGGCTTCTCCCTGCTAACCAGGGATTATTCCCCCCTTCCCTCTGCCTTACACAGACACCTCAGCATTAGCTAGCAGACCACACACTGGCTACGGTCAATGCTGTGGGAGAGGACAGAGGCAGACAGGTTTTTTGGACCTAATCAACAGGTAGCTTAATGTCCTTCTTTGGAACAGCTCCATTAGTTAATGGAGAGAGGCTTTGCTTTCTTAATGAGTTGATAAACACTGAGTTAGGAGTGATAAACACTCCCTGATGAGCAGCTAAGGAGGAGGGGGAATAATCAGAGCATCCTGCTAGGGCCTGGCCACA
Organism: Alligator mississippiensis; assembly: GCF_030867095.1. Lineage (NCBI taxonomy): Eukaryota > Metazoa > Chordata > Crocodylia > Alligatoridae > Alligator > Alligator mississippiensis. The sequence continues at coordinate 76,285,315 of NC_081824.1, read as the reverse complement.
CCCCTCTCAGCTAAGTCCTGTAGAAGCAAAGGGAGGGTTGCTCTAGTGCCCTCTGGCTTTTAGCCTTAGCCACTGCAGGCATGTCCCTGCATTTCTGAGATGTCTATCTGGGTTGCAAACTGATTTAGCCTAGCCAGGTTAGACTAACCTGCAAAGATTGAATCAATTGAGGCTCAGGCTTTTTGGATGTCTGCCCCTAGCCTAACAGATTCCAACCACAAGCCCAGCCATGTCAGTCACACAGTCTTAGGTACATACCCAATCACACCAATCACCCAGTCAATCATGCACTGAGGTAATGCCTCATACAAGTTTTATAGTGGCTATCTTATGCCACCTGTCAGTCGTACTCTTGTCCAATCATCACTGACGTTATGCTGTCCATCCGTGGTATCTTTCAAATGGACCACTCATACCTGTTACCACCACACAGCTCATTACCATAATTTTCCCACTCCTGTGGTTACATAATCACGCTGCACTGTGCACGCTCAGATCATGAAAGTAGGTAATAGTGTCATCAAGGTCAGAAGTTTACAGGTTCCAGAGACCTCTAACCTATAGCCATCCTACACATGTGTGACCAGACCAGGACTCGCGGTCTCCAAAGGTATTGCAAACGTAGACTCCAAGTTGTAACAAAATCCCTGCTTTATATCAAGACCATCTGTGGAAATATGTACCACACGTAACCCTGACTGTCCTTTGTAACTCAACATTGCATTACATACATTCAGACTGTGAACAGGTGTGGTTCTTGACCCTCTGAGAGGACAAAGTCCCACTAATAATAGAAAAGAATTCAATTCCAAGCACAGTCAAGAAATTATATTAGAAGTCCTCAAAGAAATACTGTTTTACTTTAATTTTTCTTTATCTTTGTGTAAAAAAAATGTCATTTAAAGAGATTCATATTTAGTCAAAGAAATACATAGAAAAGGTCAATGTAACAAGTCAATGACAAATGCAGTGTAACAAATTAATTTGAAAAAATTAGAATTCATGCAAGATGCATTAAATACAGACTTTATTTGTGGTCAGAGTGGTAGTAAAGCATTAGGGAACTTAAGATTCAAAACTCAAAGCAAACTACAACAAGATCCTATGGATACTGATATTAGGTATACTTGCATCATGATATTAAGTTATTGTATCTTTGTTATGTTGATTCCATTAATACCATGAGAGCAGTGGTCTCCAACCTTGTTAAGCAGATCACCTTTGGCATGTAAAAGCAACCCAAGATCTACCGTGCACCGCCGCTGCTGCCTGTCCCCACCCCCCCTTGTCCAGTAGGTAAGTCTGTGGGGAGGGAAGGGGGGTGCAGATCGAGAAAAAAAATATTTTGGGGCAAACCTCCCCAGCAGGCAAGTCCCACCCAGCCAGGGCCCCACTCAACTTACCCCTGCTCCTGCCTCTGTGGCACTGTCCCTCACCATGGGGGGTCTTGATCTAGGCCCCGCCCTTTCCCTGTCCCACAGACTGACCTGCTGGACTGGGGCATGAGCATGCATGCATGGGGGCACTCAGCCCCCCCCCCCCCCCCGCCCTCCAGCCTTGGACAGACTCCAGGAGGCTCCAAGATCTACCAATGGATCGAGATCCACTGGGTGGTGACCACTGCATTAGACATTATAGATTGGCATAGTATGGATGTTATGGAACAGACTCTGGGAAGGATTTGAATGAGGAAGGTAAGGTGACCAGGCAAACTTTGCTACATCTGAAGGAAGCTTCTCAAAAATGTATTCTCTGTGTTAGTCTCTTACAAGACGCATAATTTTATGGAGCAACATTAGAAATGTTGAATGTCATCATTATCAATAAGTATACAGTAGTGTTAAAACTTGCATTCAAATAGTTGAGTGATAAGCATGTACTTTGTAGATGAAATCACTAAATCTGGGGGTAGGGGGTAATAGATGACCCAGATGCTGAATTAGTTCTGCATTAATGAGGTCTTCTACAGTATTTTCTCTCTTTAAGAAGAGAAAACTCATTCATGGCCATAAATATATTTTTTTAGCCAAAATACCTATAGTAATAGTTCTGAGTTCTCTAGTTACGGTGACAATGTTCTTTACATAATTCTAATTGAAAAACTACCATTGTTCTTCCTATTCTCATTCAGGAACCGTGGAAATGTCACACATGCCCCAGTGCTAACATTTGTACTTCAATTTATAAATAATAATCATTACTCTAGAATTGTTATTGTCGATAATTTGGACCTCAAAATAAGTGTATGCTTAAGGATCAAATGCCTTGCCATATTTGATTGTTCCAGGTTAATTTCAGTCTTCAAAACAGAGATAACATAAGAACATATCTAGATGTTTCCTTTGTGTTAAGGTGATTGGTGAATGGGATGCAATTACATTACCTTAAAAATGACAAGTATTAAACATTGATAAAATAAGCTATACAGAATACTGGGGAGGTCAACCTAGGACAATAGCCTGACCTATTAAGAGAGAGAAGTAAGATTCTAGTCCTGCAATTGACTGTAGGTGCACCTCTGCATGTTCTGACTTGCTTGGGATCTACATACACCTGTTTTGTGTCTTCTGTATGCTGCCAATTGCAGGATTTGTATTCTGTGTTTTAACCCAGTAGTTTTCAAACTGCCTAAAGTTACAGAACTCTTTCATATCACTTATTCCACGATGGAACCCTTACCCCACTCCTATGGGTTGATGCAGGGCCAGGCAATATGGCCCTCTGCACTGTTATCCCAATCTCTTTGCAGAACCCCAGATAACCTGTTGTTGAGCCACAGGATTCTGTGGAACCATTTAAAAATCAGTTTTAACCTATAAAACTCAGTTCTGTTCAAGAAAAAAATGTAGTTGACAGAAGCTGTGGAATTTTTTAACAGCATAAAGATTAATTCCTTAATTGAAAGAGCTTTAAATTGTATGATGCGAGTTTACTGGATAAGTCCCATGAAGGGAATTGATACCTAACATTGTGGCTGTACTCTATATATAATGAACTACTTTAAAAAAAATTATATTAAAGTTTATAGTATTGCCTGTTCTGTCACATCCCATTTTTAAACTAGATCCATATCTGAAGGTGCTCTGACATATTCTGTTTCATAGATTTCATAGACATTAGGGCTGGAAGGGATCTCACGAGATCATCGGGCCAGCCCCCTGCCCAAGGGGCAGGAAGTCAGGTGGGGTCAGAGCACCCCAGCAAGATAAACATGCATTCATATTTATGCCAAATATTTATCTCATATTTTAATGACTGTATTGTGAGAAACAAGAATTATTTTCCTTTGCATTAATAAACTGCACACAAATGTAATTTTGGCAATCCATGACATATGAACATGTAGATTAATTACAGAGTCCCTCATCCAGTGCAGTTTTCTTTCAAATTAGTGTTTAAAACTAACTCAATATTTTATTTGATTGGCACAGAAAAACATTACTATATGGCTCGACCTTCAACATTCTCTTGAATTTTGCTTAGCTTAAAACATTATTTCAATTTGTATAACTAATTAATATGCCTTTATTTTGGTAATCACATACTAGTATTTGGTGACCTTGAAAGAAAAAAGCTAAATCCATAATCATTTGTGTGCTATACAGCTGCATGTACTGGAAAGAACAAACAGATTGTTGCAGAAAATGGTATTTGTGAGAATCATGCAGTGGCAGTACCATCAAATGTTCTTTTCTCAGATAGTGCGCAATTTCAGGATGTGTCATCATCAGTTATATAAACCTAGATGGAAGAAAAGCCTATATTGAGGCTGACTAAATTCTGTCTGAAAATTGCCAGGAGGGGCTGGAATTGTTTTTGACAGCTGGGAAAAGGCAAAACTTATTCTGTGGCTCAGTACCACAGATGATATGCAAAGGTAAGAACAAATGATCTTGAGTTATATTAGCAGGGAAAGAGGATGATGTTGGGAAAATGAGTAGGAGAAAACAGATGTGTAGATAACTAGTAATACTAATGAGCTGTGCCTCTTCACCCTTTCCTCAGTCTTTGCAGGATAATCTAACTGTTCTTTTAATTAATGGTGGCAACAGAAGCTTCCTGATTTGAATTTTTCCATATTGTACCATGAACAAATGCGAGGGCGTGAACATGCATAACAGTTGAACCATTCCCAAATGTCACTGTTTAGGAACTGGTTCACAATTTTGTGAAGTGCTGGGGCTTTCACACCACAGAGTGGGAGCGAGCACACATCTTATATGCCTCATAGTGGGTGAGTGTTGTGAAGGGGCACACCTGTACCCACACTTTGGTGGTTCCAGGAGATGGGTGTCTATGGCTGGGGTCATTTTCACTTTTTTGCTTTCTTTCTTTCCTAAACGTGAGTTCAGTAAACTTCAGGAACTTGCAATTGACTCAAGTCCACAATATGCTGTACCTGACTATTTTGGGGGTAGGGTGGGGGGGTGCTTAAACTCAGGCATTTTGTTTTTCATCCTTTGGGGAGGGGCAGGCATGATGAAGGACTGTGGTCGAGTAGGGAGTGAGATCACAGCTAGTTGTTAAAAAGTGGCTAGTTGTGGCATGGGGGGAGCAGGGGAGTGAGGAGCAATGCAGTGTGGGATGCTTTGTCATAGAACACACAATCAGAACCATGTCACAGAATCCTTGATGTCCACAGTTCACTAGAAACACTGAACTGGTTTCCAGTGAATCAAGTCAAAATAGTGCTCGATTTTTTCCAACTACACTTGGACCTTTCTAGGCAGCTTGGACATTTGTACATACCACAAAATTGGCCTTTAAAGTGGCTTAATGCCCTTTTGCACTGCTTTACTGATGCAGCTATTTACACATGTCAGCGGCTTAATGCGCTTTAATGGTGTGGCTGTTTACACATGTTGGCAGCGTAATGTGTGTTAAATGACTTTGGGATGCAGCAAAATAAAACTTGTCTGAGGTGTTTTAGTTTGCTACCTTATAGCTGCGGAGGGAAGCACCGGGCCCCATGCAGTTCAGGATCTGTGCAGGCAGTCCGGTGGCCGCCTGTGCAGACACTTCACTAAAGGAAAAAAAATGAAAAAAGTGATGAGAGCCTCGTCTTTTTTTTTTTTATTCCCTCGTGGGGGCCCGGTGCTTCCCTCCGCAGCTGCGATGACCCCTGGACTGCGCAGGCCAAATGCCTCTGGTGGGTGCTCCCTAGGGGGGTGCCATCGCTGCTGCAGAGGGAAGCACCAGCCCCTTCCCCCTTCAGCTCAGGAACCTCTCAGCAAACTGGCAGCTCGCCCTCCCCACCTCTGGAGAGACAGGTAAGGATCGGGCCCGACCCTTGTGTATATGCCATGGGGGTTTTCTTTGCCCTAAATTGAAGCGGTGTGTTTAAAAACCCAGTGCTTCAATTTAGGGAGCATTAAACCTAAGTAAACCCCCATGGTGTGTGCAAATGGCCCTTGAAACCAGTTTAATAAGCTTGTATATATATCTCCTCTTCAGGTTTAAGCCACATTTAAACCATTTTAAGTGTTATTTAAGTCCATGCCCTTCAATATAATTCATCATACGGTAAGGAGGAGAGCCACAGCTAACATTGAGAGATGGGCCTTATTTAGAATTGATGGATGGAGGAGGGGTAGGCAGGCATAGATCCAACTGGGACTGGCTTGGAGCCATAGGACTGGCTCAGACATTGGGACAATCTCAGAAAAGACTGTTCACCCTATGCCTATTCATCAATGCTTGGGAAGAAAATAATGCTTCTACCCACAAGCCTCCATATAGAGGGGTGCACCCCTATTTTACCATCCCCCAAAATTATTCAGAACAATTGTTTGAATAAAAATACATTAGCACGTCTTTTAAAAATCATTTTCATGGGTTGTGATAGTGGCGGAAATTAATTCCCTTTCCTTTGCTTCCTTTTATCTTTCAAATGTCAAATGCAATAATTAAATTCTATCTTAATCTAATCTACATCAGTTTAATTTAGCTTGAATGATTTATGCTTGGTAAAATGACCATTTGCTGTGTGATAGTAACTTTTTTTTAGCTGTAGTAACAAAAGATGGCAATAAAAGTAGCTTTCAGTTTCAAAGAAAAGAGTAACCTATTTAATTTTCAAATAGATAAGGTACTCCTTTACAAGAACAATTAAACACTGATTTTGCAGCATTAATATAGATTGGTGCTATCTAACAGACCTGTTCATAATTCAAGAAAATATGCATGTACCCATTATGTAGATTTAGAGCAAATTTTTCCTCTCTAATAGAGCACATTATTACTATTGCAGGGAAGAACTCCCTTTATACAAAAGATGAATTCTAAAATTGAAATGATTTTAGAGTTTAGAATTTAAACACAGTTGTCAAAAAGATTAAATCACAGAAACTGGCAAATTAGTCCCATTGTTCTTTTATATTACATGAAAAATATATTAAAGGACTGCTAAAATACACAGTTAAACTTTAAATTTAGGAAATAAATCTCCAACTTGTGAAACAACATGGATGTAGGATATGGCTATCAATAGTGCAGTAACTTATTGATCACAGGAACTACTTCTAGTAGGAAACAGATATGAAAGGTCAAACTATTAAACATTTAACCCAGCAGTTCCCAACCTTGGGGTTGCGGCCCCATTTTGGGTCGCAACAATAAAAAAAAATGGGGTTGCAAAGGCGATCGCAGATTTTCTCCTTTAAAGGAGAAAAAAGTGGGAAACGGCGGGTTCCCATTCCAGGCTGGCAGAGTTCGAGTCTACAAAGGGCTGCTCGGGGCTGGGGGGAGCAGGACCCAGGGTGATCAGGCAGGGGGCACCAAGTGCATGTGCAACCAGACAGCATAGAGAGCAGATCCCACAGCCCGCTCCAAGTAAATATATGGTGGGGAGGGCAGATTGAGGCCCCCATAGTGAGGCTCGTCCAGGGCAGTGGCAGGGGGCCTGGTTCCCTGCCGCTGCACACAGTCTCTGGGTGGGAGGTCTGGGGGGTCATGTGCCCTCCAGATATGTATGTGGGCTGGGAGACAGATGTACTGCTTGCTGTGTGCTCCTCACCCTGCTGCTCTCCCTCCAGGGCCTCCATGGCAGAGCAGGTCAGGGTGACTCAGTGCTACTGCTAGGAGCCCCATGCTGGCTGCACTGCCATGGCGAGGCACCCCCTGCCCACCTGGCAGCAGTGGGGGCTCAACTCTGCGCCGCTGCTGCCACTGCTGCCAGGTGGGCAGGGGGCGCCTTGCCATGGTGATGCAGCCTGCATGGGGCTACCAGCAGTGGCACCAAGCCTTCCCCACCCCCCTGTGCCAGGTCCCACCCACTGGGCCACAGAGGCCCCCGGGGGGATGGCAGCAGGATGGGGAGCCCCAAGCCCACAAAAGGTAGCCTGCATCCTTCCCCTACCTCCCTACAGGTTCTGCTTTGGCTGTGCTGCCTGCAGTGGAGTGGGGGGGAGCTGGGGTTCAGGTGCTGCTGGTAGGGGGCAGGGAGCTGCAGGCCCTGGCCCTGGCCCAGGTCCTGTAGCCCTGGCAGCTGGGGCCCCCCTCCAGCAGGGCTGGGGAGGGCAGGGGGCTGTGGGTCACGAATGAGGGGTAGCACCAGGGCTGTAGGGGGGGGGTATGGGTGGGAAGTGAGGGGTGCTGGAGGGTGGGGGGTTGTGGGTAGGGAGTGAGGGGCCATGCTGAAGAAATGGGGTCATAAGTGGGGTCCATGCCAAGGTAAAGGTTGGGAAGAACTGATTTAACCAGTAAGTGCAGTAATAACCAGTTAGCTTGCCAGTTATCTTTTAGCTCCAGGCAGGCGCAATCTGGTAGAGAAGGTGGGGAAGGGAATCTGTTGGGAAACCCCTGCAGGAATCAAAAGGCAGCATGACAGGCAGATGTGGGGGGAGGGGTCTAATACCCATAGCCAAAGAGGAGGATGCCAAGTGGGCTAATTACTCTTCAATTAAGCAATTAGCTGCTTGTTCACAGGTGCTGCCTCCCCTTCATGTCGGGGAAGGTGTTTGCCTCTTCTTCCCCCACCCTCAGTCATAGGTTCCACTGGGAGTCCGGAGCAGCCCCCAGTAGCAGCTGTGTCCCAGCCACCATGTTATCAGTTAATCGGTTAACCAATATGATTAGAGGAAGTTAAACAAATATTTTTTAAATGGTATTTACATCCCTAGCGGGAAACGGAGTAACTGGTAGCAGTTGTAGTCTATGTACAGAATAACAGCCAGGGCAGCAAAGGAAGATGGGACATGCTTTGCTGCTGGGTTTCCTAGCTCCATTTAAAATAAATTATCAGCACAGATACATTGAGTGTTGAGCATCCTGAGCTCTATTCTAGGTTATAAGGGGTGGGTGATCCCTTGTTGTTGTACATTTCCCATCTCTGCCCTTTCCCTTCTGCATTTGTCCCTATCCTCCTTTCTCTATAAAAGTCTTCCCCCTCTGAGCCTGTTCTGTCTAGCTTTGACCTTCTTCCCTTTTCTTCCTTTCTCCACTCAAAGCTATATATACCTAATTTTGCAGGATTGGGCTAAAATGTCTCAAGCATTCAGTTTTACCATAAAATTGATGAGACTGTTGTTTGTTGTCAGAAGGTTGGTACTTTAAGGCTAAAATCAGTCGTGGATTAAAGTATTTGGAACTCCTCTGAAGTGGGTAGAATTATACCCTTTTAAATCAGGGCTGAATTTGACCTAAAGTGTTTAAAATAAAGTATGTTCTTTGTTCTATATCATTTGAAATTAATTGGAATGAACTGTATGCCTTAAAAGGTTGATTATCTATGCAAATCACTAATAATACTGTCAAGTATGTCTTCTAATTGGAAAATCAAAATATATTGGACAGTCTTATTGACTAAGTTTTTTAGCAGGGTTTTTTGGCAAATGTCAAATGCAGTGCAAAATAGCATGCAAAGTAGCTTGCAAAACAAATGATGTCTTGGTGTACTGCAAAGAGAAAAAGAAAACTGCTTTATGGTTCATTTTGTTAATTGATAACTTAATAATTTAAGTTTAATAAATCTTGTCAGGAGCAGATAAAAAGAGAAAGAGTAGGTCATCCTGATACCTGTTAAGTTATTAATTATCAGACAAGGTCTGAAAATGCCTATTTTTTTGTCTGACACAGCTAGAGTATGTCATTATAATTGCTCTTTTTTTCTTTTTTACATAATAAAAATGCATAATACAGCACAATAAGTGGAAAGATGTATTTTTCTGTAATAATAATTCAGCAGTTTTCACAAGCAATTCAATTATTTTTCACTCCAGTTTATGGGGAAGAGCTGTTTTTGCAAGTTGCTTATTATCACCTAAGCCCCAGGTTCTTTGACTTTTGAAAGGGTCTGTCACAAAATGGTTTTATCATTATAAATGTACCCTATAAAAGTGGCATTGAATTAGAGACTAGAAGTACTTGTAGTTTTTTAAAAGCTTACAAAATTGTTCTACAAACAAAGACATCAGTAGAAAAAGCTCAATACTGTACTCATTGCTTTATAGAGATCAACATTTCATTCCACGTTTACTTACCTTCATTCTAAATTAACTGCAAAGTTTTGTGTAATTTTTGAATATCTTGGTCTGTGTTACTTTATTTTTGCAATTTTCATCCATAGTAGAAGTGATTCCTTTATTGTTTCATTGTAAAGCTGGTCCTGTGTTGTTTACCAGGAAGGTACTAACTGTCCCTGCTTGAACCATGGTATTTTATTTTTGTCCCAGGTTAAAGTTTGTACACCAAAAAAAACACTTCCAGCTTCTCTAAGGCAAGCTTTTCTAATGTAAGTGCCATAGTGATGCAGGCCATATCCACTCTTGATGTGCTGTTTCCTGGACTAAAAAGACTATAACTTAGAGGTGCATTGATACATCAGTCCATAGCATATCGGCACCAGTAAAAGAAAAATTTACATAATCGGCGATTGGCTTTTTTGCAATTGGCCAATAATGTCACCGATAAATGCTGCATCTTTGCACACAGCTGCATGCAGCCAGGAGTGCAGCCTGGCAGTGTTGAGAGCAGCATCTGGCTGGTAAGTCGGTGGGGTGAAAGGGGTATGGGGGGACAGATTGAGGCCCCCATGGTGAGGGTAGGGAGTGGGGCTAGAGCTCAAGCAGGCATTGCACAGCTGGGGTGGGACACGGAACAGCATGGGATGGAGCCACAGCTTGTCTGGAGGGCACGGGGAGCAGGGCAGGGGGCAGCTCCCGCTGCTGTGTGCACCCCCAGGGGATGCATGGGGGGCATGTGCCCCCTGGATCTATGCGCTGGGTGAGGGCGGGCTGCCTGCTGCAGGCTTGGGGCTGGGCCGGGCTCTTCCCGGTGGGAGCTGGGCCCAAGATGCACTCAGGTTTGATCGCGGTGGGGCGAGTGGTGGCAGCTCTGGGAGGGGGCCTATGGCAAATTTTGAGGTGGCTACAGCCCCCGATCCCTTCCTTCCAGCACTGCCACCCACCCCACCCCCACCTGGCCTGAGCACAGCCTCCCCACCAGGAGGAGCCCAGCGCAGCCCCAAGCCCACAGTAGGCAGTGGGCAGGATGCCCTCACCACGCACAGATCCAGGGGCCATATGTCTCCCATGCCTCCCCTGCAGGTACATGCAACAGTGAAAGCTGCCCCCCCCCCTTGCAGCCCCCAGGCAAGCTGCAGCCCTGTCTCACAGCCTGCCCCAGCTAAACAGTACCTGCCCCAGCCCCACTTCCTTCTTCACCACAGGGTCCTCGATCTGCCTCTCCACGCCCCTTCCCTGCAACAGACTTACCAGCCAGATGCTGCTCTCCAAGTTGTCGAGCTGCATATTGGCAATCGGATTGGTATCGGCTGATACAGCTGGTTAAAAATCAGCCATTGGTATCAGCCCAAAAAATCTTTATCGGTGCACCCCTACTATAACTAGATTAGTGCACCAGTAAGTTACACCAAACAGTGGACTCTCTGGGTGCATGTGAAACCCTGGTTCTGAATCAGGGGCCTCTGGACTTGGATCAGGGGCCTCTGGACCATGATAAAGTAGAATTACTTTATCATGGCACTACACAGGAAACAGCAAGTTTCTTGTAGTACTAGAAATTAAATACATTTCTACTTGTTTTATATGAAATTGCCATAATTCAAATTAGGATGTTTAGAACTTAAATGACATTTTAATTTTCATTTTTACTGGAACTTTAATAAAGCATTATGGGTCAGACAGAAATTTGAATGCCCTTTAATAGACGTAAGAAAAGTGTGAGTTCTTCAAATGCTGTGCAATTCTGATTGATTCACTATGAATAACAGACATCTTTATAATTTTTGTTTGCATGGTTTATAATATTAACATGACACAAAAATGAGGAAGAGAAGGGAATGCAGCAGTTTATAGGATTAAGTTTACTTATTTTGAATTTGTGATATTATAATTACCCAAAAACCATTGCAACTTCATGTTGCAGATGCCACTTGGTCCCCAAGGAATCATGTGTCCCTTACAGGCAATGGTAGAAAAACCCTCTAGAGGTGTAGGTATCTATTTACTACAAGAATTTCAGCAAATGGGCAGAAGTTTGTAAAAAAGACAATATAATTGAATGAGCTGAGTAGTTTAATTTATAAAGACTGAGTAAGGGAACCAAATATATGTCTTTATTAATCATTTATACTTTTGTCAATCTCTGTAGAATTTGGATATCTTTCACTTAAGATCAGTAGCAATAGTAACATGTCTGATGGATTTTCTGGAAGCTTTGGCACCTCTCTTGATACAAACCCTTCTTGGGGTATTTTTGATTGGTTGGGTTTCTTTTTACTTTTTATGGTAGAGTGCATAAGCGGATAAGGGTTTCAGTGTTTAATGTCACTTTTGCTATGAGGGAAAAGCTTTTTCAGACAGAACCCAATACCTAATCTTTTCTGATAGTTCATTCCATAGGTGGAACCACTTGTCTATGAAAGCTTTGTCCTTTTTTCTCTCACATGCTTTGTTTTGGGATTTGTGTTCTACACAGTTCTAAATGAACATGCTATCTAAACAAGGTATACAGTGCAATACATTCTTTAATGTTACTGGAGCCTGATGTATTTATACTATAGTCCTTTTCCTCATTAAATCTCTAAAATGACCAAAGAAGCCAAATAGTAAAGGGCAAAAAGGAATGTTAGAGTGGTCTGTCAGTGCATGGGTATATAACTAAAATGCTCCTCTTCATCTTCTGTCTGGTATCAGACTGGAATGTAGGAGTAGTCAGATTAGAGCATACTTGGGGTCCATCTAGTCTGCTAACCTGCCTGACTCTGGTCAATCCCACATGCTTCAGTGAACAATGAAGGGAATCCCCCAATAGTCAAATATTGGGCGTGCTCCCAGCTCAAAAGATTTATCCCAACCTATCATAGTTAGAGAGTGGATTAAATCCTCAAATGTGAGGTGTTATATCCCTTCCAATACTTATTTTCTTCAAACATGGCTTTTGCCTAATAACTGTCAGTATGTTGTTATCCATATAAATATCTGATCCCCTGGTAAAATTTAATAAATTCTTAGCCATAATGACTTTCAATGGCAATGAGGATTTGTTACCTTTTAATTTTATTGAATGCTCCCTTGTTCTTATGTTATGAGACAAGGAGGACAGACATTTTTGATTGAACTTTCTGGTATCATTTGTATTGCAAGAGTTTAGAGTAACCAGTGTATTTAGGCTGCCTTTTACTTTCCATTATAAATGTTTGCGGTCTTTTCTTTGAAAAGTGTTTCTGCTTTCATATTTTTCAGCAGGCTTTTGATAATGATAGGGTTCTCCCTTTGGCTACAAAGCTAGAAACTGTAGACCTGGGATTACCTTGCCTTTTGAATGTTGGGCTTCCCAGGCTAAATAAAGTTCTTTAATGTAGTGTTTGTATGCATGATTTTCCTCTTTCCAAAGAAAACAATCCAGTCTCTTCAGTTGCTCTTTATGTGAGTTGTTTGTGAACCTAATCTCTCGTTCCCTTCTTCAGGATTTTATCTGATCCTTTTATACCCATTTTGAGGTGATTATTATTGCATGTGCTGCTCCTGATAATGGCAAGCTATTAATTTATAGAATTGTATTGTGATTTTTTCTATAAAATTTAATGAGTTCTTTAAGAAACCTGATATCTTTGTTTTGTTACTGCAGCTGCATGTTGAACAGAGGTCTTCAGTCAGCTGTCTGCATTGCACAGCTCCTTTTTCTGGGTTATTAATGGATTTAGAATCCTGTCTGAGGTCTCTATTATCTGAGCCAATCTGCTTTCTTGCTAGTGTGCATTACTTTGCAATTAGCAACAGAAAATTTTGGCTGCTTGCAGACGTTAAAAGCAAACAAACAAACAAAAAAAGCGCGTTACCAGAAGCAGCAGCATGTTACTTTGACCTGGTTCTTCAGTGTCTGAATAGATTGGGTGCTTCAGTGGGGCTTTTTGGAGCTTTTATTTAATGAGTCTATCAGCTGTTAGATAAGTGCCGAAAAAGAAGCCCCACTGAAGCATCTGATCCATACAGACGTCGGGCGAGCCTCATCCAACTAACGCAATGTCTCTTCTGGGCATGTGCTGGGCTCAGCATGGGAGCTCAATGAGTTTAAAGTAAAGCACCATTTTGTTTTTTGGTTGGGTTTTTTTTTTTTTAATGTCTGCAAGCAGCCTTTGTCTCTGTCTTGTTTTTGATTCGATGTTGTTTTGGTTTAAGTACCTCTGAAGTTCCTTGTGGTTTTTTCAGACTTGAATTGAAAGATAGGATTGTGAATACACATTTATTAAATTTGCAGTAATACCAAGGTGGGAGGTGGAGGGGTGAAGCATACACTTCAGGAGACACATTTAATTCTCAAAATAGATTGAGAATAAATGGGATGAAATTCATAAAGGGTAAGTGCAAGGTATTACATTTACAAAGGAACAAACAAACACATAAATACAAAATGAGAAAAAATGGATAGGTCAGTACTTCAGTAAAGGATTAAGGATTATAGTGGATCAAACCCAAATATGAGTCAACAATCTGATACTGTTCCTTTAAAAAAAAAAAAGAAGTTTATATCTTACTGAGATGCATTAACCCAAGTTTAATGGAAAGCGAATCTTCTACTCTCTTGAGCGCTACTTAGACCTCATTTGCAATGCTGGCTCCAGTGATTGGTACAATTCTTCAAGGAAAATGTGGACAGCAGAGAGCAACAAAAATGATGAGAGGTCTAGAAAACATGGTATATGAGGAAAGTTGTAAAGCACAAGGGTTGTTTAACCTAGCGAAGAAGAGGTGGTGGAATTTTGATAATAGTTTTCAAATGCAACATAAGTTGTTATAAAAGAGTTGAAGATAAGTTGTTCTCCGTGCCCACAGAGAATAGGACAAGATATAATGGCCTTAAATTATAAGGCAGAAAATTAGATTAGATATGAGGAAGAACTCTCAAACTATGAGAGTGGTTAAGACTACCCAGAGAAGTTGTGGAACCTCCATCAGGTTAGGCGAATGCTTATCTAGGATGGTTTAGATCAGAATAGTGGCCTTGAGCAGGATGTTGGATTGGCTGACCTCTGAAATCCCCTCCATTCTCATTTTTCTACGGCTCTGACTAACCTTTTCATCAGCAGACTTTCTGATTGCTCACCCCTTTACTAGATCACTAATAAATATTTGTATGCATCAGGCATAATTCAGAGCTTTGATCATCATTAACTTTTTGTCATGATGAAAATTGACCATTATTTTTTTTTTTTTTTATTCCTACCTCTTAATCAGGTTTTCATCCATGACAGTATGTTGCCTTTTACTCTATGATTGCTTAATTTCTTCAGTAACCTCTTGTGAAGGACCTTGTCAAAGGCCTTTTTTGAGATCTAAATGAATTATGTCAACCTGTTTTTCATTACCCACTACTTTATTAGACGCTTCAAAGAATTCTGATAATTAGTGAGACATGATTTTTCCTTTGCAGAAACTGGCTGGTTAGACCTTTATATTTTGAACTTCAGGATGTCTTATTCTGTTTTTAATTTCAACCAATTTAGTGGCTACAGAGATAAGGTTTTACTGGTCTGGAATTTTCTGAACCCCTGAAGACTTTTCAAGTATGGGTATAGTATTTCCTATCTTTCAGTTCTCTGGTGTACTAGCTGTTAATGAAAACTGGCTTATTTTTACTAGCTTTTACTATTTTTACTAACTTTTCTTCAAGGCCCTTCAAAAGTCTTGGATGAATAACATTTGAGTTTGGTGACATATTACATTTTAAATGATAAATTTGTTCCAGCACCTCCTCTTCTAACTCCTCTGCAGTACCTCATCTTTGTCACTAAGGAAGAACAGGTCAGGGTAGGTATCTCCCTAGCATCCTTTATATTGAACACTGATGCAAAAAAACCCTTTTTATTTTCAGTAACATCCCTATCCGTAAATGCTCATTTTAGTTCCTTGGGATCCAGTTGGCCAATGAATATTTCAGAGGGTTTTTGCTGTGATATATTTGGATTTTTTTAACTTGTCTTTTTAAACCTATCCTTTTTGCTTTGTAAATTTAGTTTTGGCCCTTCAGCTCTCCTATTTGTGCTTGTTGTAACTTAGCTGTTGGCTTCAGTGTGGTTGGCTTTCCAACTCTTGAAATGTTTCTGTTTAGCTGAAATAGACTTTTAAACCTTACCATTTGGCCAAGATTAATTACTTGACTTTTTTTGTTTTTCTTTTTATTAGTGGTATGCATGCCATTTTCAACTGACAAAGTACCATATTTACCCAAATCTATGATGTCAAATTTCAGATGCCCCCTCCCCATAATTAGATTATGTATATAGAAAGTGGACCCTAGCCACTTTGCCCTTGCCCTGCACTGTCTCCCCCATGCAGCCTGCTGCATTTTTGCTCCTCCACTGCAAAGCTACCTTGAGCCACCCTAGCCATGCAGCAATGATGGTGATGGCCCCAGACCCAAGCAGACAATGACTGCAGCTCCAGGTGTTGCAGTTTACACTAGGTTTAAAAACCTGCTTTTGTTAAGGATTCACACGACACCTTGTTCAATTAATAGCGGAAAGGCTTTAATAACAATACCACAAGCAAGCTATAACATTCCTTCCTAATATAACACAAACTATTACAGAAGTCCTAGTACATATTTAGCTGCAAGAGTGTTTTCTCACCAGTGCCGGCTAGGAAGCTGGTCCAGTCGTGCAGCCTTTACCAAGCAGGATCCTTTGCTGGTTAAGCTGGGTGTGATGTTGTGATTTTCTGTTTCTCCTGGAGCGCACACCTTGCTGGCCATTCTGATTTGCTCTTCTACTGTTTAATTGTATAAGATCAAGCATTTTCCTTGATGGTTGGTCAATTAAAGTCTAAACAAAACAGGGAGGGAAGGGGGGAGCATCACACTACAATTGTTAAATTGTCTGACTCCTGTTTTTGGATTGTCCAGATGTGAAAACTTGTGTTTTTTGTAGCTATGACCAGTTCAGAAGTGAAAGGTCAATTAAATGTGATGGGTCTTGAGTTGCTAAACAAGATACCTAGAGACATTGGTTACTAGACCTGTCTTTGGGTATTTGTTTAACAGTGGGACAAATTTGCAATAGCCTGTACCAGGGATGGTCTATTTATAAAACTCCAAACAGATATTGAATGATTGAGACATTTGTAACACCGTAGACATTGGATACGTGTTTTGAGAAATATGAGAATGTCTTTAGCAAAGCAGACACGGTTCTTTGGGTAAATCTGATATCTTTTATTGGACCAACTTAAAACATTCTTCTTTGCAAGCTTTTGGGTACAATTACCTTTCATCAGGCAGAGGAAGTGTCTACAGAAGTTCTGTGCTCTTCCTGGATGCAGTAGTAAAGCAGCCAGAGGCCAGTACGTACACAAGTCAGTTAAAATGTAAATTGGGATGGTCAGTAGGTGAGAGACAGGTTGTGGTGTGGGGGTTGGAAGGGGAATAAATGTAGCTGTAGTTAAGGGAGTGGGGGAGTGGTGAGGAAATGAGTATAGCTGGTAAAAAGTGGAGGGTTTACCTGGGGGGTCAGATGCATCTGACTCCCCAGGTAAACCCTCCACTTTTTACCAGCTATATTCATTGGGTCTGGTATTGGGTGCCACAAGCTCCGCTTTCTCTACACCTAATGGGTTTCAAACATGAGTGGAGACTTGATTTTTCTTGTGGCAGTCTTGTCAACACAGTCCAGTTTTGCCCCAGCCACAGTCTTTGGTGCAGGAGCGTTTCCTTCCTAGCTTTTAAAAATTATAAACACTATGATGATTTGGCATAATCTAGCCAAGAGAATGTAATCAATTGAGATTGCTCTATTTTGCATGGTCCCAACCACTACCTTGCATTTTTGTGCAAGACACACCGTTATTTCAAGAACACCTGGTTTTCTGGTATGTGTAACTTCACCTTTGTGGGGTTTATTAAGCATTTTAATTTATTGAGACTCAGTATCCTCACTGCCATCACAATGTTAAAATAGAGAAAGGGGCACAACATTTTTTGCACTTGTCCTAAGTCATACAAGTAATCTCTTGGAGAACTGAGAATAATGGCAAAAATCTCCTGACTCACAGCCCTGTGTTCTAACAATATGACCCTCATGGAGGTTTAAAATTGAACAAAAGAAGTTTGCGACTGGATATTAGGAAAGTGTCCTAACAGTTAAATTTCTTGGTTGGGCTCCCACAGGAAAAGGCAGAAGCTCCTTTTTTCAAATTATTTGCAACTAGACTGGCACTCAGTTATATTGTTGGTGGAGGAATAGGCATGGTAACTTTAATGAGTCCCATTCCTCTCAACTCTTTATGGTTTAAGTTGGTTCATGGTTTTACATATAAACGTATAAAACAACTGTTTGTGTTGGGGCTATAGGGAAAATGATTAGACAGTCATTCTGGCCACTTACAGACATTTGGGGGGCGGGTAGAACAGTGATTTACTTTCAGCTTGGGACACCCCCACACTGAGCACAGCACATGCCCAGAAGAGGCCTTGTGTTAATTTGACCTAGCTCACCCAGCATCTATATAGATCGGGCGCTACAGCAGGGCTTTTTGGTGCTTTTATCTAATAGCCAATAGAATTTGTATATAGATAGAATCAGCTATTTAGGTAAAAGCACCAAAAAGCCCTGCTGATGTGTCTGATCTATACAGATGCAGGGGAGCCAGGTCAAACTGAAGTGCTTCCTCTTTCGGTACCATGCTATTTTTTGGGGGTGTTTTTAGCATGTCTGTCAGTGGCCTAAAATAGTTTTAACACTGGATAGTAGTCTAACATCATTACAAATGCAGCATAGTAAGAGTGCTTTGAAAACATCTGGGATGGTTTTACTTATAAGGTACAATGATGATTCTCCTTTAAAGCCTCCTTTAAAATGCTTCCAGGGAAGCATTTACATAGAGAAAACAATAACCCAAAACTCTTCATCTAAACCACTGCTAATTAGACCTTCCTAATTCTATAATAAATCTTGATTTTACTGTGTCTATTTTTATTCCTTTTGACCTTGATCCTGAATCTCACTAGCTGTTCATCTCTAATTTCATTTTGAACACAAATGAGGAAAAATATCACTTTTTACAACTTCTTTCTAATTGCCATTTGTATTAGGCTTCATATAGCTGGCACATAACAGTAGCACAAAGTGCAATAGACTTGTTATTCAGTAGAAGTGTGTCCTTTTAAGGATCATTTACTTTCTACTTCCATACTCTCGGTAGTCACTGACAGATTGTGTATTACTATTGAGATTGATGTAGTTATGTTCAGCCTTTAAATAACACATAGAAATCTTTTTCTATGAAGGGCAATTAAAGCAGGTCATTGATGTTTTCCCAGATTATTTGTTTTTGAATGAAGTGGCATTCTATTTAATACAATTTCATAATATGCATTATGGTGACTTTGTGAGCCTGAAGTAAGTTTGTGAGAGGGAGCTTAACCTAGCTTTGCATTTAAGTTGTTTTACCAAGTATTTTTTCCTATGAAATATATATTTGTAATACAGTTACGTTAGCTGCTTCTGACTTTGGATCAGGGCCTTCTATAACTTCTGTACCATCTTTGGACTTATTGGGCATTTATACATGTACTCCAGAAGGCGGGGGGGAGTGCTTTAATTAGAGTGGCTCCAAGAGCTATTCTAGTTTAAGCTCCAAAACCATCCCATGTATCAGCGTCCCTGCACTGAGAGATGGTGCCAGGGGTGCTTTAACTAAAGCTTGTCAAACAGGGATGCTGATGCATGTGACACTGGAGTCTGTTGG
Organism: Alligator mississippiensis; assembly: GCF_030867095.1. NCBI lineage: Eukaryota > Metazoa > Chordata > Crocodylia > Alligatoridae > Alligator > Alligator mississippiensis. The sequence continues at coordinate 76,266,113 of NC_081824.1, read as the reverse complement.
AGTCCGGTAATTACCACGCTCAGCAGACTCGATTAACCTGACACTGTAATTACAGTGCATCAGAGCAGTCTTGATGTACATGTATAGGCACCCATTTTGCCTAAGTTCTCTTTGGGTTTACATTAGTTACAAAAGTTTCAGTATCTTTACTATCTTGCTATCACTTTTGGTATCTTGAGATGTAAGCAGTTGTTACAACTCTTATAAATTTCACATGATACCAATATAAGCTGCTACGGTTTCAGTATTACATATTAGAGCTGTGCGAAGCTTAGGTAGCTGATTCGATTTGGAGGAGATTTGGCCTGATTCAGGGACCGAATCTCCGAATCGAATCAGGAGACCAAGTAAAAGCTCCGAATCGATTCAGCCGATGTGGAGATAAGGCCATAGACTAAACAGGCAGCTGACAGCTACCTCCAGCTGGTAAGTCTGTTGAGGTTAGGGGAATGGGGAAGGGAGGGATTGGGGCTGGGACTGGGACAAGCTGCCCAACTTGGGAGGGCGCATTACTCGGGGAGAGGGGGTGCAGGATGCGGGTGTGGCAGCACTGAGAGCGGGGGCTATGCCCTGCTGCCACTTGGCCAGCTGGGGCGGGGGGGGACGGGATGCGGGCACAGCTCACTCCTGTAGCCAGTGAGTACGGGGCTTTTTTAGTGCCAGGACTAGGCTGGGGCCAGGCGGGGAACAGGGCTGGGCAGGGCATCCATAGGGGCTTCTCCTGCAGCACTCCCCAGCCTATCCAAATCAGCACCGAATCTTCCAAAGCTGATTTGGCTGTATCAGTTCAGGACAGTGATCCGAATCTCCGAATCAAATCACTGTCCTCCGAATCATCTGAATCCAAATAGAATACTTTATTATTCGCACAGGCCTATTATACATGCATTCTTCTGTTACAATGCAAGAGTAGCAATTTTGCTACAGTGTTAACCCTGCTTCCTTCAGCATGAGAGTTACAACAGTTCAGATAGCTTCTGTCACTACAAGAGCAAACATATAAGTTACATTGTAACAGCTGATAAATGCTCCAAAGTAGCAGCTCCTATGCCTCTTTTAAATCAGTTAAAATGTTTATTTTTCTGAGACCTGCCCTTTATCATAATGATTATACTGGACAGTTGTATATTTTCTTCGTCCATCAGAAAAGTTACTCTTTTCAGTATGCCTAGTACTTTGGACCAGTATAGATTTGCACTGCATGTGTTACTGCATTAATGTAAAATACATGGTTAGGTAACCATACTACACCAGAAAAATTTCCTCCATCTTGCATGTCAGCCACTCTGCAAATACATAGAATCATAGAAAGTTAGGGTTGGAAGGGACCTCAGGAGGTCATCCCCAACTAGATCACCCCAGCTAAAGCTTTGTCTAGTTGGGCTTTGAAAACCTCCAAGGGTAGAGCTTCCATCACCTCTCTGGGTAACTGGTTCCAGTGTTTTACTACCCTCCTAGCGAGAAAATTCTTCCTAATATCTAGCCTAAACTTCCCTTGCTGCAACTTGAGACCATTGCTTCTTGTTCTGTCATCTACCCCCACTGAGAACACTTTAGCTCCATCCTCATTCAAACCCCTCTTCAGGTAGTTGAAGGCAGCTATTAAGTTCCCTCTCAGTCTCCTCTTCTCTAGACTAAATAAGCCCAGTTTTCTCAGTCTTTCCTCAAGTCATGTTCCCCAGCCCCCTCACCATTTTTGTTACCCTCTGCTGAACTCTCTCCAATTTGTCCACATTCTTTCTGTAGTGGGGTGCCCAAAACTGAACACAGTACTCCAGATGTGGCCTCACCAGTGCTGAATAGAGTGGAATAATCACTTTCCGTGACCTGCTGGCAACACACCTACCAACATAGCCCAGTATGCCAATAGCCTTCTTGGCAGCAAGGGCACACTGGTGGCGTATATTCAGCTCATTGTTCACTACATGAATGATGTGTGCCCCTGGAGGCTGGGAGGGCATGGTGGCCACTTGCAGGTGGCAGTGGCAGCAGCAAGCCGACCAGGAGTCAGTGACCACCAGCAGACACTATCAGCAGTGGCCAGCAGTGATCAGTGGCCACCCTGAAGATGCCCCTGGCAGTGTTGGCAGTGGCCACTGGTGATCGGTGACCACACGCCACTAGTGTCGATGGTGAGGGGGGCGGGTGGCAAGTGGGGCTGCTGTCCGCAGGTGCCATCAGCAGTGGCCAATCATGGGGGGGTTTTCCACCAATCTCAGGGGGTGCACCTGCATGCACCCCCTATGCATCACCAGTGGTTCACTGTAACCCCCAGGTCCTTTTCTGCAGTGCTGCTGCTTATCCAGTCAGCCCCTAGCCTGTACTGGTGTATGGGATCATTCCATCCTAAGTGCAGGATTTGGCACTTGTCCATGTTGAATTTCATGAGATTTCTTTTGGCCCAATCATCCAATTTGTCTATATCACTACTGACATATGTCAGTATTATGTTTTTCATCTTCATTACAATATGCATTAAGCTGGTAATCATAGAATCATAGGGCTGGAAGGGACCCCAAAGGATCATCATGTCCAGCACCCTGCATGAGCAGGAAAGACATCTGGGGTCAGATGACCCCAGCTAGGTGACCATCTAGTCTTCTCTTGAAGACCTCTAGGGTAGATGATTGCACCACCTCTGGGGGGAGCTTGTTCCATAGTCTGGACACCATAGTTGTAATGAAGGTTTTCCTAATGTTCAGCCTGAAACTATCTTCCAGGAGTTTGTGACCAGTGTTTCTAGTTTTCCCCCAGGGTGCCCTGGTAAACAGTTGTTCACTGAGCCCCTGATGTATACCTCTGATATAGCAGTAAGCTGCAATCAGGTCCCCCCTCAGCCTTCTTTTCTTTAGGCTGAAGAGTCCGAGATCCCTTAGCCTCTCCTCGTATGGCTTGCCATGCAAGTCCCTGATCATACGCGTGGCCCTTCTCTGGACCCTCTCGAGCTTTAGCACATCCTTATTGAAGTGCAGCGCCGAGAACTGGACGCAATACTCCAGCTGCAGCTACACCAGCGTTTAGTAAAGCAGAAGAATCACTTCTTTGGATTTACTGGAGATACATCGATTGATGCATGCCAGAGTTTTATTGGCCCTAGTGGCTACTGTGTCATATTGGAGGCTTATATTCATGCTGGGGTCTATTGTTACCCCCAAATCCCTTTCATTTGTAGTGCTGGTCAGGTTAGCGATGCCCAGCCTGTAGGTGTGCTGGGGGTTCTTCCTTCCCAGATGCAGCACTTTGCGTTTTTCTACATTGAACCTCACCTGGTTCCATTCTGCCCAACATGCCAGTCTGTCTAGGTCTGCTTGCATCTGCAGCCTATCTGCGGGTGTGTCCACACAACCCCATATCTTGATGTTGTCTGCGAACTTGGCCAGTGGGCTTTTCACCCCCTCATCCAAGTTATTGATGAAGATATTGAACAGCACTGGGCCAAGTACCAACCCCTGGGGTACGCCACTGCCCACATCTTGCCAGTACAACATCGATCCATTCATTTAGACTGTGTGTCCTATGCCGCAAAGCAGTTGTGCACCCGCTTGATGGTCCCACAGTTGAGCCCGATATCTTCTAGTGTCTTGGTTAAGTCTATTTCTAGGTCCTTTTCCTTCCCAAGTATGAACATTAAATGTATATTAAGTCCTGAATTTAAATTAAAATGTACAGGATATTTGTGCATGGATCACTTTTTCCTCTCTAATATTTGGATTTAATCCTTTTCTACTCCTTTAAATTTTATAACACCTAGGCATGCATTACCCATGAGGTAGATATCTTTTTAGTATTGTCTTCATCCACGTAATAAATCACTTATAAGTAGAGACTGAAATATTTTGGCCTCAGTATCACTTCTAGAAATACTCCATTTTTTTTTTCTGGTGGTCTCCTTAATTTTTTCTATTAATATTTCTAGAAAATAAGTAGTTGAGAACCTAGAAGACCAGAAGGAATATTATTATTTTAGAAAACAAAAAGGTAATTACAGTATCACAGCAGAGATACTAAAGTCCAAGAGGCACTTCCAATAAAAGCTTCATTTTATGCTTAAAATACTGCAGGACAGGACAACATTTTACTTTTGGTAGGGAGCACTAAGCATAAATATAATCAGATCTTATTTTTAAGAGAAAATTATAAGATCTCAGGTGGATAGCCTTACTTGCTGGTCATAATGCTTTTTATGGAGTGTTCATAGTTTTCTTGTTATCAAGACTATTTTTGTCAGCATTTTCTCTATAAATACTTTTTCTTCACAGTTTGTATTATAGGAAAATTAACTCCTGACTAAAATATGATAAACGTTTCAGGGAACAGTTTTTAAAATGTGTCCGAAAAGATTATTTACAGCATAAAATTATTGTAATGCCTGGATCCTAAAAGATCATTTCTTAAAATCTAAAAACATTTACGTTACAATGAATAATGATATTCATTTTGTAGTTTATTTCAAATTGAAAAGAATTTAAAATATAATTATAGTTTAGAGGAAATCTTGAAAAATGTCACTGGAGCGTCCTATTCTTATTTTCAACTTAAGTATTGAACTTGCTCAGTCACATCCTGATCCTGAGCATATATATCAATGGGACTACTACATAATAGTAAAATTAGATCTGAGCATGAGGTCAGCATGGTTTCTAAAAATTGCTTTCTTCTTCCAGAGGTGGTCCAAATCAGCAGCAGAACTAGGACAGGGTGAGTGGGACAGCAGCCTCTGGGAGCTGGCTGTGAGGGAGTGTAAAAATCCCACCCCTGCCCCTTGGAGTCTTTACTACAGCAGGCCCAGTTCTGTGCGGCCTCTGCCTGGCCATAAGAGCAGCCCCACACGCAGTAGTGCCTTTTGGGGGTAGAGGCTAAGTGGAATGGTGTTCCCCCCCAGCCCCCAGGAAGTTTTTTCACAGCAAGTACAGCCCTGCACCCAGTAGCATGCCTGGGGAAGTGGGAGTGAACATGGCCCATGGGGTGGCTATCAGGGAGCCTGTGCCAGGAGACTGCTGTGCTAAACTTCCTCCTTTGCTGCTGCCTGTGCTGCCTTCACAGGGTAGGGAGTGTCAGCTACAGCAGCAGCAGTACCAGTAACAGCTGACTTCTGACGTCAGAGAGCCATAAGAACATACTTGATCAGACCAATGGTCCATCTAGCCCAGTATTGTCTCTCCAACAGTGGCAGGAGTGGATGCTTTAGAGAGAGAGCATTGAACTGGATATACCTAGAGTGATCTATCCCCTATTTTGTACCCTCCCTGACATCCATCGTTATAGGTTTAGTGATGATAGAGAAAACATCTCCAACTGTTCTGCCCAAGAACTGTTAATAGGTCTATCATCCATGAATGTTTCTAGTCCCTCTTTGAACCTGGCTATGCCGTTTGCCTCTACCAGATCCTGTGACAATGAATTCCCCAAGTCACACATTGCATACAAATGTAGTACTTGTTAGCTTTAAACCCATCTCCTCCTAATTTTAGTGGGTGCCCCCTAGTTTTAATATTCTGGGACTTGGTGAATAACAGTTTCATGTTCACTCAATCCACACCCTTCATTATTTTATAGACCTCTCTCATATCTCCCCATCAGCCTAATTCTTTCCAAACTAAAGAGTCCTAATCTTTCTAGTCCATGGGTAGGCAATTATTTCAGCTGGAGAGCCACTTAATGAGTTTTGGTGAGTTGTCAAGGGCTGCATGCATAGCCGCACCCCCTGACTGCCCTATTGGGACTAGAAGTCGTACCCCTTAACCCCTGACCTCTGCCACCAGAAGTCCCTCCCCTCCTTTGCACCAGCCCTCCAGTACTCCTTTTGGGAGGGAGGGGGTTGCTATCTTAGAACCAGAAAAAAACCAAATCATACATTAGAAGTCATACCCCTACTATAACATATTTTAATTTTATTACAAAAAATGTTTTTGTCATGATTTGTGTTTGCATAGTTTGTATAGAGGTGATTGTGTAATAACTCAAAAATAAAGTCTTACTCTTATATATTGTATGTGGGGGGTGTGGTGTATAGTGAGGTGAGGGAGTGTGTATGGTGGGGGGTGTAGGGGGGTGTAGTGGGGTGTAGGGTTGTTGAGGGGGTGTGGCTGTGTGTTGGGGGAATAGGATATGTTGGATGGTGTATATATGTCAGTGGGGGTTGTGGGGGCAGGGTGTGAGGTTTGTGGGGTGAAGAAGGGTGGGGGAGTGTGGGGACCCACATGGCGCACAGCCCCTGCTGCCAGCAGCAACAGGAGGTGGAAGCACTCAGGGCATTTGTGCCCAGTGCTGGTGCTGGCATCCAGCTGGGTGTGGCTCCAGCGAGTGCTGCATGCAGGAGGAGGAGTGCAGCCTGCCCAGCCACCTCTATTATGGGGGCTCTCTGTGTTGCGTGTGCAGCTCCAACACTCGCAGTGGAGGAAGCCCCGCACTGTATTCTGCAGGGAAGCAGGGGCTGAGGTTCCCTCCACTCCCAGCTGAGTCTGGGGACCTGCACAGCATGGAATGGGGAAGGCAGTTGGCTTCAACACAGGGCTTCCTTCAGTGCCAGTGTGGGAGCTGCACATGTGCTGTGTGGAGCCCCCACGATAGAGGCTTCTGGGCAGGCTGCACTCTTCCCCTGCCCCCCACGCACAGCGCTGGCCAGAGCTGCACCCTGCCAGGCACCAGCACCTGCACTGAGCACAAGCACTCCCACCTGCTGCTGCTGTCAGCAGCAGAGGCTGCACACCGTGTGGCAGAGTGTTTTGACAGGTTCCCCCAACCCACACCCTCCCTAAAACCCACACCCTGCCCAGCCAAGCTCTGCACTCCTGCATCCCCCCTGGACGTGGGCTTCACACTGCTCTCCACGTTTCCACCTAGCTGCAGCTTTACCACCTTGTTCAAGCCCCTGCCCCCACCCCTATTTCCCCATCTGCTGCCCAGAGCAAACTGGGTGCCTCGAAAGCCAAGCGGGTTTCCACGGGGGCAGCTGCAGCAGGGGTAGTAGCAGTCCTGCCTGGAAGCTGCATGCTGGCCGGGCTGGGCCCTTACGCCTACAAGGGTGAGAGCGAGGCTCAATAGGGTATGTAGGGGGGGCGGGTGTGCATGTGTGTGGGCACCTCACTCCCACCCTTGTGGGCAGAAGGGCTTAGCAGGGTACAGTTCATTGGTGGGCACTGCAGGACAGATGAAAGTTCCTGGTGGGCTGGATTTGGCCCGTGGGCTGTATTTTGCCTGCCACTGTTCTAGTTTCTCCTAGTAGGCCAACTGCTTTATATCCCTGATCATTTTGGTTGCTGTTGTCTGTACTTTTTCTAGTTCTACTACAACAGGGGTGGCCCACCAGGCCATTCTATCCGGCCCACAAGACCCCTAAAAAATTTAGAAAATTAATATTTATCTTCCCCTGGATGCCTGTCAAAGCTGACAAGAGCCAGGGCAGTAGGACCCAGGGAGAGCATCAGCAGGACTGAATAGCCCAGCCCCACCCACCCCCAGCCATTTCACTCCCTTCCTGCCCCCACCCTGCTCCAGCACCATGTGGCTGCCAGCTGCATCACCGGACCAGGAAGCATGGGGCTGCACCGGTAGGGGGGGGAGGGTGTGGGCAGGCAGGCAGGGACTCTGTGTGTGTGGGGGGGCAGAGACAGTGCGTGTGTGGGGGGACAGAGACTGTGTGTGTGTGTATGTGTGTGTGCATGTGCGCAGGGGCAGGGACAGCGTGTATGTGTGTGTTTGTGTATGCAGGCAGGGACTGTGTGCATGGGGGGGCAGGCAGGGACAGTGCGTGTGTGGGGCAGGCAGAGTGCGTGCGTGCGTGCGTGCGCACGTGCTGGCAGGGACTGTGCGGGGGCAGACAGGGACTTCTGTGTGTGTGTGTGTGTGTGTGTTCATAGACTGAGTCCCACACACACACCCCACCATACACGTGCACCCACACCCCCCTCGCACTGCTGTACACACAGACCCCCCCACATCCCTTCAAACACCCAACTCCCCACAAACCCCATACCCACCCACAACCCATATATCCACACACACACACCCACACACTCTCTCACCCCACACACCCACAGCTCCCCACAAACCTATACCCACCCCCCCATAATATACAAGAGTAAGTCTACATTTTAAGCTATTGTGCAATCACCTCTATATATATATATATATATATATATATATATATATATATATGTATGTATGTATGTATGTATGTATTAGACAAACGCATGTAAATCAGGACAAAAATATATTTTTTAATCAAATTAATGCAGTAGATGTTTGCTTTTTAGAATATCATTTGTTATTTTTCTGGTTGCTAGATGGCAAAACTGCTTGCTGAAAAGAGTACTTTCGGGGGTAAGGGGAGGGACTCCTGGTGGCAAAGGTCAGGGGATAGGGGGCAGGACTTCTGGTCACAAGATGGTGACCAGGGGCAGGTCATCTGTCAAGGGGCAGGGCTACCAATGCTACCCTCAACAGCTTGCCAAAGCTCAGTAAGCAGCCATCTACCCAAAATAATTGCCCGCCCCTGTACTACAACCTTTTTTTTGAGGTGTGGAGACCAAAACTGGATACAAATTCAACATGTAGGTGCACCCATATATCTGTCTTGGCATGACAATGTTCTCCATTTTGTTTTTAATTCCTTTTATTGTTTTGGGGGTTTTTTGGTCATCTTGGCACATTGAGCTAATGGTTTTAGAGAGCTGTGTCTACAAGCACTCCAAGGTATCTTTCCTGAGTCATAAAATCTAGTTCAGAACTCAGCATTGTGTACATATAGTTGAGATTATTTTTCTCCATGTACATTACCTTGCCTTTATTGACACTGAAGTACATCTGCCATGTTTTTGCCCAGTTACCAAGCTTGGTGTGAGATCTTTCTGCAGCTCTTCTCTGTCAGCTTGGGATTTGGCTACCCAGGTTAATTTGGTATCATCTGCAAACTTCACTGTACGCTCCCTTTTCTGGATCGTTGATGCAAATGTTGAACAAAATTGGGCCCAGAACAGATCCCTGTGGTACTTCAGATATGGCCTCAGACATCTTATTGACAACCTTCTGCTTTCATTGTCTTTTCCACTTGGGCTCTGAGGTTCCATCATTGGATCCACAGGATTGTTTTAAAGCTGAAATGGAGTGTTTTCCTCTGTCTATTCACTTGCTTTGGCTAAGGCATTTTTGGTAGCCAAATTGAATGTTCCTGTCAACATGCCCTCCAAAGTGCTTGCCTCTTCTGTTGGCCTGAATCTCTCAAGACAGTTGGATCAGTCTGAACATAGATCCGGCTTCCCTACACATTACAGGTTGAATACTGACTGCTTGGTGGGCTTAGTGAGAGTGGTTTTGTTGAATGTGAAGAATTCAGTATGGAGGCTTTCACTGGGCCAACCTAGGCTAACAAATGGAAGAGGTTCTCAGCATGACTAAGCATGATCAATTTTAAACACAACACCCAACTACTGGATTGTGCTGTTGTTCAGGACCACCCTTCATTTTTTTCTGCTTCATTTAACATGTATTTCAGCCCCATCCAAGGATGCCCATCTAAGTGCAGACAGATTCCTGAAGGGCGTTGCCTTTTTTTTTTCCCTCCCTGTTAGGGAGCAATCACCTTCCTGGGATTTCAGTTTGGCTTACCTTAGGTTTGATGTAGCCTCCATTTCAGCCTTTGGAAACTTGTTGTCTGTAACAAGTATCCATGAAAAAAGTATTATTTAGCTGCAATTATATCAGTCTTGAAAACTGGAGAAATACAGCCTGTTTTTTCAGAACCTCGATGTATAATTTTCCATAGGGTAAAGTCACCGTCAGGTATCTCAAATGTTTTGCTTCAGGTTCTAGCCACTGATTTTCATTTAACCAAATGTTAAATTTCCCTGTTGCAGGGAGGCTAGATTAGATACATTGGTTGTGCTCAGAGTACTGAATTATTATTTATATAAGACTAGACTTGTCCTGATAAGCAAATGAGTCTGCTGCAAGTCTGCTGGAGCGTGCTAATTAGCACGCTCCAGCAGCCTCCGTATCATGCGTATTCAGCATCCCTGCATTTCAAAATGGTGGCAGGGGCACTTTAACTAAAGCCTGTCAAATGAGAGCGAGAGAGAGAACATAGCCTTCCAGCATTTTCTCTCCCTTCTGCCTCCTCTCCCCTACCGCCCCAGGGACACAGTGTTTCACTTGCTTTTTTTTGCTGCTCCAGCAAGGAGCAGAATACACCCCTTTCACAATCCCTACATTATGGTATAGGGACCACCAGGTGATGACCTGAGCAGTCTGGATCAGTCAGTCAGGAGGGCCCTATGCACAACTGCCACCTGTTGCCAGGCAGACTAAGGGAGCCTGTAGAGCATACTAAGATGTGTGTGCAGGGGTGCCTTCTGCATGCACAGTATTAGCACTGCAAGCTTTCTACCCTTCAGGTCCTTAGATTCAAATGCCTGTACATGTGGCTCTGGGTAATTTTTTCTATCAGGAGAACAAACTTGGGAGAATTTGAAATTATTTTTAGTGTTTACGCAGCCACAGTTTTGTGTGTGTTTGTATAAAACTAAAAATTAGTTAGTTACAGAACTAATAGAACTTAATTTAGCATTTCTTAAGTAAACATGCACAAATAAAGTTCTATTTTCCATATCGATTTTTAAAAAATAACTGCCCTTAAGTTTTATCAAGGAGTTAATTCAGTTGTGAAATTAAGATCTTTAATTCTCTCTTTTTTTTTCTTTAAGTAGTGATTGCTATAACACCACTACTATTGGAATTCAAAAAGGGGCATTGATTTCAGGAGGATATATAGTACAAGAAATAATATAATAGCGGTGTCCACTTGTTATCAGGTTTAGGCATCAGATAATAAAGAAGATGATTTAAGGATAGTACTATGCAACTGTGAAATCAGAAGGGAAGCTGTATGGTAAATTTGTAAAAAGGGGTATTGTTAGGAGAAAATATGAAGGTGGACTGGTTGGTACATATATCTTCCTGAGGGTGTAATTGTGACTAGTCTGCAAGGGTAAATGTTAATCATGTTTCTGAGAAGGTGCATTAGTTAAGATAATTAGGAAGGGATAGCATTTTGCCACAAGTGGCATGTTGTGCCAGTATTTTGCCTGGTGTATGTAATATAAAAGCAAATTAATTCTAGATGCCAGAAGGAGATGAAATTACATTGCCCTAAAGGAGTACTGAAAAATAGGAAATGTACATCTGAGCTTTCTGATAGGTTAGCAGTGCGGTTTAAAATGAATTATTTAGAATTCAGGTATGCCCAGGCCTGTGCACAAGATACAGATTGCAGACAAAGTGCCTTCCCTAAACAAAAGAATTGGAGAGCATAAGTATTCCCACTTTTAACAGATACTCAAAAGAAGGTTGACTGGGCAGGGTTGAATGCTGAAAATATAGGATGTGCTGGAAAAGTTGCTGCTCCGGCATGGGCTTCTCCAGAGCTGCAAGATAAATTATGTCCAAGTTAACCTGCATTATTATTGGATGCTTTCACTGTGGGCTTCTAGATTCATGGGTGCCAATGCTTTTGGCAATTATGCTACAAATTAGCCCTGCACCCTCCCCCAGTGCCACTCCAGTCCCCTTCCTCTGCCCAATCTCCTGCTTTGTTTTCTGCCTGATCTCCTGCTCTGCTTTCTACCTCCTGCATAAACTGCTGCTGTGCTGGTTGTTGCATGCCACACACAGAGGTTGCCCGTGCCACTTGTGGCACTCATGCAACAGGTTGGCTACCCCTGTCTTAGGTTTTCCTAGCGGCAGTCCATGTTTTAAAAGCCATAAATTGTTCTTAATAGGAAGGACCTTGGAATTCAGCAAGTTTGTTCGTCATATAAGTTGGATTGTTTATTTAACAGAAAAGTGTTAGAGGAGTTACATTAAAACAAAATTGAATGCCAGTTAGGAACATTATATGGCAAGTTTTGTATATTAGTGCCATAAGAATTAGGGAAGATCACTTAAAACCCATTTGTCACAATACTAGATGTTTAAGTAAAATATAACAAGAAAACTACTGTCCCAGTTTCATAGATTCATAGATTGTAGAGTCGGAAGGGACCACAATGGATCATCGTGTCCGACCCCCTGCCCCTGGCAGGAGAGAGGACCAAGGTCAGATGACCCCAGCCAGCTGACTATCTAGCCTCTTCTTGAAGACCTCCAAGCTAGGCGATAGCACAACCTCTCTTGGAAGCCCATTCCAGATCCTGGCCACCCTTACTGTGAAAAATTTCTTCCTAATATCTAACCTAAATCCACTCTCAGTTAGTTTACACCCATTATTCCTAGTCACTCCCTGGGGCGCCCTAGTAAACAGTGCGTCACCTATTCCCCATTGACCTCCCCTAATAAATTTATAGGCGGCCACAAGATATCCCCTCCGCCGTCTCTTGTGAAGGCTGAAGAGATTCAGCTGTCTCAACCTCCCCCCATAGGGTCTTTCCCAAAAGCCACTAATCATGCGAGTGGCCCTCCTCTGGACCCTCTCCAGATTCTTTGCGTCCCTCTTGAAGTGCGGCGCCCAAAACTGGACACAGTACTCCAACTGCAGCCTGACCAGTGCCGCATAGAGGGGGAGCATCACCTCCTTTGATCTGTTAGTCATGCACCTGCTAATGCATAACTAGGTGCGATCGGCCTTGTTGATGGCGTCGTTACACTGCCAGCTCATGTTCATCTTGGAGTCAATTATGACTCCAAGATCCCTCTCTGCCTCTGAGCTGCTGAGAAGGACACTCCCCAACCTATAGGTGTGCTGGGGATTCCTCCTTCCCAGGTGGAGTACCTTACATTTATCTTTATTAAATTGTATCCTATTTCTCTCTGTCCTGGTTGGCCTGAGTCTGCTCCCTGCCCTCCGGTGTACTAACTTTGCCCCATAACTTGGTATCAGCAAACTTGGAGAGGGTGCTCTCCACGTCCTCATCCAAATCGCTGATGAAGATATTTAATAATACTGGTCCGAGGACCGAAGCCTGCGGGACCCCACTGCCCACCTCCCTCCAGGCCAAGAAGGAACCATCCACCACCACTCTCTGGGTGCGGTCCCTAAGCCAGGTGGCCACCCACCTGACTGTGTAGGCGTCCACTCCACAGTCTGCTAGCTTCCCAGTGAGGATAGGGTGTGAGACTATGTCGAAGGCCTTCCTAAAGTCCAGGAAGATGACATCAGCCTCAGCTCCCGCATCCAGGCAGTGTGTGACCTGGTCATAGAAGGCTACAAGATTTGTCAGGCGGGATCTACCTGTGACAAACCCGTGCTGGTTTCCCCTCAGCATTGTTTCCCCTGCTGGGCCTGCACAAATGTGTTCTTTGATTATTTTCTCTAGTATTTTCCTAGGAATAGAGGTAAGACTGACTGGCCTGAAGTTACCTGGCTCATCCCTTCTCCCTTTCTTGAAAATGGGCACCACATTGGCCCTTCTCCAGTCCTCAGGGACCTGGCCAGAGCACCACGAGTGTTCAAACAGCTGTACAACAAAATGTTACAACGTACCTTGAATCCTTACAATAGGAATCATTCCCATTTTTCATTTAGTATGTACCCATTAGGCACTAGCATTTAACCACTGGTAAGCCTTCCTGTATGTGTGTATGTATGTTAGAAGGGTTTAAACAGATCATTCATTGCCTGCTCTTGCTATGACAGGCTCAAACTAATCTATTAGTCCCTCTTTCCCTTCCAATATATTAGGGGAAAATATGAATATAATTTCTAATCTTGAGGAGGTTGAAAAGAAAGCACTGTTTTGACATCTCTTTATGAATGGCATTTGATTTTTCCACTTTGCAAAATATCAGTAATCCAAATTCACAGTGAATCACCTTCCAGCGGAGGTGTTAAACATACTTTCTGTCCAAATCAGGGCACCCAACACTTTGGTCTTTTCACAAGCTGAACCACTTGCCTCATGGGGCTGGATTCAGCCCATGGGGTTTTTGCCATGACTGACTGACCCCTTGCAGAGGGGCATTAATCCCTGTTGTTTCAGCATAGCTCCAGAACCCAGAGTTAATGTCATTCACATTTTCCCCTATTCCCCCATCCATCCTGTTGGAGTTTCTAGTTGTCCCTGGTGACTATTACCTATGTCAGGGGGAAGCAGGGAGGAAAGGATGAATCATAGTGACATTATTTCCCAGGGTTACAGAGCTGGGCCTTAATGGTAGCTCCAGCAGCTGCAGGAATTAATACTCTGACCTCTACAGGGCAAGCAGTACAGCACTCCAGTGCATTCATCTGTCCCACTTTTCCTCACAGGCATCTATTGTTTCATATTCTCCAGGATTACATGTCCCTGGTGCTTAATATTTCTAATCTTCTTGGTAATATTGACCACTTGCACACTATCTGACCTAGCTGCAGAAACCAAATTAGCTCTATAATCAGAAGTATCAACACATTTTTGAACCAGTTCACCCTTTTGCTAGCAGAAATTTTGGTGGTACACAGTGGCTTACTGAATGGAATCTAATGAATAGCACAGTGGTGACGGGGCACTGCTAAGTGGCACAGCAGTGAGTCTTAGGGATTTTTTGTTATGGTGTTGGGGTAAGTTGCTTTGGGTCATATTGGTTATATCACTTCAGATAATGTTATTTTTAAACTTGCAACTTTAATGTTGAGTCTGTTTGCCTTCACTTATTTTAAAGTAGTAATTGAGTTGATACTATTACTTTAAAGGGCCATTACCAAACGGAAATGTTGTATGCCCCATGGTTTTTGTTCATGACTGAGCACTGCCTGGTTCCTGTATAAGGACACCAAAAGTATTGTGAAATTAATTTGTGAAGCACTTCTTACAGTAGAAATTCAACACACTAATTTGCAGGAATGTGTTCCATCTTTACTATGTATCTTTTCTTTGTAACCAATTCATTCTACACACTTGTTCTGTTCGATCATATTTTTCAATAGTATTTCTTTCTGGATCATAATTAAGCCTGTTACACTAACAGGGGTTTAATAACAACTATCACACTTGGAAGAATTCACTAGGCTGTAAGAAATAGAGAGAGATCTTAAATGATGTTGTTTTTTTTTTAGGCTCCTTACCCAGAATGTTGGTCTTCTTTATGTCGGAAGCTTTGACAGACCTTTTGCACATATTAAGGTATGATTAACAAGGTTTTTGGGTTCACCTAAAAGTCATTAAGTTCTTGTATATTTCTTGAAATTTCAGAGTGCTTCAGATGAATTAATACAATTTCAAGAAAAATGAAAAATATTATAATTTTCCTCGGGTTCATCATGTTCTGGGATTATTTCCAGTGACATTTATGTATTTAGCTTGTCAAAAAAATTGAATGTTTTCTATCATCTTGTTTGATTAATTTTGACACTAGGTTAATTATCAGAAACAAAATGTTTATTTTTTAGGTTACTTTCTCAGTGACATTTCAAAACAAAGCCATCTTTTCAACTCTAATCCTTCAAGTGATTTTGGGCAGGGAAGACATGGCATTAGAAAACACAAGAGAGTATTTTCCCAACATTATTAGACTTTGTTATAAAGGACATGTAACACTTCTCAAAACGTTCATCTTTTGTGATGTAATGATTATATTTTTCAGCTGAACTTTAAGTAGATCTACTGTTTCTAACAGCTGATTGCTAGTGAAGCTTTGGGAAAGCATATTGGTTTGGATGAAAATTTCATTGTGAAGTTTCCTGAGGGTAGAGAGAGATCCTCCCAGAAAACCCATTAGCACAGTTTTGCATTCACCTGAGATGAGATGTGAAATCTGATTTTGGAGTGTGGCCTGGAGTCTAGGTTTTGCATATTGTAAATGAGTGTCCTAATCAATCAATCTGAGGTTGATCATTTTCAATCTGTCTTGTTTTCACGAAACAACTAAAGGGTCTCATTTATATTGCACATTGAAATGCAAACATTTTCAAGATTTCAATGTTTTAATTATTTGGCCAGCCCTAATAAATTAATTAATCTCTCTCTCTCTCTTCCCCTCCCCCCACAAACTATTGATTCTTTTAAATCAAAACCCAAGTTTTAAGAATTTATTCAAAAAACATAGGAAACATGTACTATCTTCCTACATCCCTAAATTTGCAGCATTTAATTGATTTGACATCCAAACTATTTTTAAGTGTTCCTTCTTGAAACCTTATATGGCAAGATGTTTCATCTCAAGTGAATGTTTATATCCTGAAGTGTAACTCTTTCCAAAATAGTGTTTGCATCAATGAAAATGTTCAATAGAATCTTAATTTATATAAAAAGTGGCCATTCTGTAAGTATCTGGATGCCTCAGGAAGAAAAGATAAAACATTAGAAAAATGGTTGAAGTAACACATCTGAAAACTATCCTAAAAAAGTTAATTGGTGGAGGTCAGTCCTCCTTTGTAATCTGTTCCACCCTGTGGAGGGCTGCCCTTGACTCCATCTAATCCCATTAACCTAGTATCAGCACCATCGCTCATACCTCATCGCTCTCCCCCAGTACCTCCTGACAAGTGTAAGGTGGGTGGGAAGAGATATTGTCTCATTATACTGGACGTTATCAGCTGACCTCGTTCCCTGATTTCTTTAGGAGATGCTTGCTCATAATTCATAGATTCAGTTCTCATTAATCAGGGAATCCAACACACTATTGAAATATTATTTGCACTGGATATTTGTTATGTTGTGACAACATGATTTTTACCGCCTAACCACAGGGTCCTTGGACTGGTGTGAGGAAGATGGAAAAAAATTGACACTGGGCCTAGGCCAGTCTGGCAATAAAAGGACTCCCAAAAAGGCATCTAGTATGATGCCCACAGCAGGATCTAAAATAACAATCTTACTCTCATCTCAAGAAAGGAAAGCAGGCAGCTTTTCCCACACAGAACAAGACCCCAGAACTAGTGGAGGAGTTTATAAGCCTACTCAGTGTCAGTGTAGGAGCCAGTAAGCTCATCCTGTACCCTTGTGTCTACATTTCTAAAATTTCAGGCAGTTTGATGTCGTAGCTAGAGCAGATCCAAATCTAGAATGCCTTATCCTGGCATTCAGGTGGCACCATGTATTCCAGGTGTTTTCATCTCCATGATTGTACAAGATACTCTGTAAGCATCTCTCTCTTCCAAAAGTCATGTCTAATTTTCAAGAAATATAGGTTGACCTAACGTAACATACTTAGCGTTTAAGTTAATATAAAGGCCTCTTCATGGTTTTTATCATGTGAAACCCATCAAAATAGTATCTGATTATGGGAGTCAGCCAAAGGAAGGCTCTCCTATCTGTTACCTTACAAGTACAAGAAAAAGTAAAGAGCTCGTTTGATTTCAACCATTCAGCTGGCCCCAATAAATAATGGTTTTGTATTTTATCCTGTTGAAAATGCCTCTGTACTTCTCATAACCCTATACCAAAATGTTTTTTTGCTAGATTGTTTAACCCTTCTTCATCTTAGGTATCAGTTATTGAGAGTTATTAATTCAAAATTATTTAATATAGATCTTTGTTCATTGATGCTTATGAATTCTCTGTTTGTAGCTTAAACCCTTTGAAAGATCTGAACACTGGATGGTGTACTCTCAACCTTTCTCCAAATATGTCAACTACTTCATTGGAGTATACAGCATCATTAGGTTTTTTCAGTCCCTACTTCATGGTTTTCTTTTCTATCTATGTCTGCTTATATGTCACTATATTTTCCCTTAAAACATTTCATCTTACAATGAACATGCAGATTTTATGTTAAAAAAAGGCTTGCAGGGTATGATTGTTCCCATATTTAGGTTTAACCTTCCAGATAACCCTCAATCAGCCCATGCCACATCAGCTGCTTTCCACCATCTGCATTTTACTTTATGGACCACTCCAAAGCCAACACTGCTTGTTCCTCAAGTAGAACTCTTGTAGGAATCTTTGTGTACTGCTTATCTCTGTGCCTGGCTCTACTTATGGGCAGTAGAGATAACAAATGGGGTACAAAAAGGGCTTGAAGCAAGGAACAGGAATTGCTGGGAGTGCTACTGTTGGACTTTTTGTGATCCGGGCCTGCAGCATAAAGGTGAGCTCCAAACATGTTGCAATATGGAGCAGGGAAGAATGCAAGTGGCAGTGCAGTCAACCTCATGTTGAACTTCTAGACAGTTTCTGGCATTTAACTGTCTTCCCACAGGTGGTCAAGCTAGGATCTTTTAGTATTGGTGGTTGTGGGCAGGGGTGTAGGGTGGTATTTGGCTTGACCCAGAGGATCAGTTTAGATGACACTCTTAGTTAATACTTATAAAAGACAGCCTTACTTATTTGCTAAATTATTTGTAGACTATAGAGAAAAGTTGGAAGTTCTTGTGCCTGTATCCAAAGACTGTCAAAATAGGGCAAACTGTGGAAGTTGAAGTTAGGATCTTGCATGCATTTCTGTACTTGAAGGGAAATGGAACGTAGTCCACAAGGGCTGAAGCACTCTTTAAAACAGGGCTGTCCAATTGGTGGTTTGTGGACTCAGTGTAGCCTGCACAGGCTAACATATAGCCCCTGGGCTCCTACCCAGTCACCTCTCCCTGCATCACTCTAGTTATAGCAGAGGCAGGTTCTTTGAGTTCCCTGTCTCTTCTCTGACTTACACTTCCTGCCGCTGTCAGCAGTAGCATGATACAGTCCACAGTGCCAGGGGAGATGGCATCTCAGAGTGCCTCTGCAGTGCGGTGCAGCTTGGAAACCTACCTTTGAGGAGCTGAAGGTGAAGTGAGGCACCTGCCTGCAGTGCAGTAGGGGAGGGAGAGGAGAGCACCTACACACATGCATAGCATGCAGCTTTGGAGGCAGGGGGGAGTCTGTGGTCCCTTCTAGTACAGGCCTTGCCTGCTTATAAGTTGGACAGCCCTGCTCTAAAACATAAAATGACTCTTACAGAGATGTATAAGTATGCTTACTGAAAATAAATACATACATATGCATAACATTTCTTGGCTATGCATCTAGATATAATACTCTATTTGGGAGGGAATCCTGAAATGTTAGGCTTGTTTTCCTCTGAGCCACCTCATTTATGGGTCCTATTATTAATCCATTACAACTGGGGGAATTGCCATATACATGTAATTTATAAGCTTTCTTCTCTTTTGTTTTGGAGTCATAAGTAAAGCTTTGACCATATGGGAACATGAATTTGGATTAGTATTGGAACAGCAACTTTATATACCAGCAGTTCCCAACCTCGGGTCGTGACCTAAATGAGGGTTGCGGGGGCAATGCCAGTGGCACCGCACACAAAGTACGAGCCACACCGTGTGCCAGGAGCTCTCCCAGGCCGCCTCTCCCACCACCGTACTCCGCTCCCAGCAGTGGGTCATGGCAAAAAAAGGTTGGGAGCCACTGCTACATACCTTCAGATCCATAAGGGCATAGCTTCATTAGGTGATTGCACATTTTTGGGGTCTTGTATCCACCAAGAGTGTGCATATAACTCACAAATGTAGGTCTTTGCACGCAGTTGTCTCTATGAATGTTTGTTGCTGATAAGTAACCTTTATTTAATTTTTCTTCCTTCAGTAAGTCCTGTAATCTTACTGTGTGGTTCCTAACAATCCTATCTGAAACATCTGTGAGCCAAAGTGAACATGTTTGTTACTACATTGCTATGTAACTGTGTAAACCAGAATATCCACTAACTTTGAGTTGAAGGAAATCTGCTTTTGCTCCAGTCTTTTCTGTTAATGTAAATTAGCAACTCATCACTCATCGTCTTACTGTTGACATCCTTCTTCTTCATGACATCCCAACTATTTTCCATTTCTTTAGCTTATTTGATAAAGACCAAATTGACGATCCATATATTTGAACCCATTCATTGTAGCCTTTTTAATCTTACAGTTTTCAAAACAATCTTTGCATAGATAATACTTTTGGTTTGAGGATTAAGCAATTACAGACCTTCATATCCAATATTAATACACAAAACCCACTATGTTGTTTGTCAAATAAGGTCAGTCTATACATAAGTAGAGAGAACTCCTTATACAAGTACCTCTTTCCAGCAATGAATAGACTTGATTTTCCAGAACCATGCAGTATCTAAAGATGATGTAAGGGGTTTCTGGTCTGATAATGGTTGGCAAGTTTGAGGAAGAAAGGACTGAAATACTGCCATTACTTCTGGGGCAGATTTATCTGTTATAGATTTTCTGTGGTTTTATGGTGGTTGTATGCCTATGCATGGAAGTTTTCAGTTACATTTTTAGTTTCTTGCTCTTGAGTTTTTTGAGGCATGCTATGTACAAATGAACAATACAGTAATTGAATATTTTTGCTAAATAAATTATTGAATTAATTAAGAAATTGTTCATCACATCTCTTTTTTTATTCATTTTAATATTGCCAAGATTAAATGGTACCATATAGATGATTGATCCTTATGTTGTACCTGGAATGCAGTACCTGGCTTCTGAACTTACTATTGGTATTCATTATATGGCAGGGCACAAAGCACGCCTTCCTCAGATCTTCTAAATCTATTGTATCTGATAGCAGGTAGACCAGAAACAGCACAGAAGGAATTGTATCATCCCAGAGTGTACTGTTTTAGCTTTCTTGGCTAGAACAGAGAAGTTACATGCAGTTTTTCCTTGTAGTGGTTTATTCTGCCATGCATTTTCTGAGACATTACAGGCTTCATGTTTTGCCTGTGAGCATAGAATTTAGACTAGCATTCTTGAGGCTGTCAACCAATGTTGATGTGTTTGTTCGGGCTTTTTTGTAGCTTAATTCTGCATTGTTTGGGTGGTTGTTAGTTGACCTGATGCAGGTCAACTGATAGAAGTTTATATGTATATATTTGATTTTCATACTTTTGACAATTTTGTACTTGTTTTTATCTGGAAGAAGTAATTTTGAAGGTTTTCAGTTTCATCTTGTGCTAAGATGATGTTTAGGAATGTTCCTTGATATTAAGGATGTCACATATTGTAGAGAACGTAAAAGCAAACAATTCAGCTAGGATGGCATCAATATCTATATTTTATTAAGTAAACATAAAGTTAATGTTTGATAGCTAATGCAGATGGCTGATAATTAATTCAGAGAGAAGAATAAGTGAATTGACAGTTTGGAGTCAAATTAATAACTGCAGTGAAAATCCCTGTTTATTTTCAGAACATTGCTCTCTTAAGGTTATATTGAGGGAATGGATTTAATTTAAAATTAGTTTTCAATATCACTTTAGTTCTGTTTTTAAATTAGATTATTCCAGTCTAACATTTAACTCTAGCATCTGTTCAAAGATGTTACAGAACATTTTCATTTTCAAATATGTTTGGTCTTATATATGTGTGTCTGAACAGAAATGAATAGAACATTCTCTAACAATTTCTACCATTAACTTTTAAGAAAGTGAAAAGACCAAAGATTAAGCCTTGAGGGGATTCAGTGATTTGTGGGTTCTCTCTATTAGGATTGATCTATTAAATCTCTTATAATCTCACACTCTAGATAAAAGTCTTCTATAACTGTTATGATCCAAAATATAAAATAATTTAGTTGGAAGTCGTTTGTAATTATCATGCGATTTTTCCCCCCCCCCCCCCCAAATTCATTGCCATTGTAATGTTGTTAGTAACCTTCAACAGCTATTGTATCATACAGTTTGATTTGATTAGGAGTAATAAAATTAAGTATGCCAGCATATACACTAGTCATTTTATGAAAGCTATGTTATATGGTGTACACATTAAAACTGTCAGGTGGGATGCTTGTAGAATAAGCAATTATCATAATACACGTTTTCAGATTTTTTTTATTTTAAAGAAAACATATAAAATATAACGTATTTTATAAAATATCTTAAAATATATAAAATAAATTAAATCTATTTTATAAAATATCTTCTTTAAAGAAATTGAAGTCACATAACATTTTGAGGGAATGAAAGGTTTTTTGCAGTTCATCCCCAGTTGCTTCTGGGATTAAAACACATTTTTCAGTACATTATGTTCTCCATTATTAAACAGTAACCGATCTTCTGGCAAACTTTATTATTTAGTTAATGACCAGTTTCATTTTAGGCTCTTAACATATTAAATTACCATTTGAATAGAGATTAATTACTGCTATTTTAAAACAAGATTATTTTTAAGGGTAGTTATTAAAAGTTGCATAATAAACACCACTTTTGTCAAACTGAGGCTGTTCAGTTTCATAGAACAAGAGGACAGTTATGCTGGGGGGGGGGAGAATATTTGAAAATATACATGTGCTATTTGCATTTTGTGTCCACATTTTATTATATCCATATGATCTGCTCCCAATTTCATGTAGTAGGGATGTGGAAATCTTTTGTGTACTTCTGAGGAACTTGCACTTGGTCTGTAGGTGAGTAAATGTGGTCTCCTGGTATGGTCAGTGACTTGTATAGGAATGAATTTTAGTTTAATCTACTTATGTACCCAGTTCTAGCTTCTACCTGACTTCAGACTGATGCATCTGGCCACCTCTCTTAACGTTAAAGAGCATCATTAGTGATTGCTAGGAGATAAAGTAAATCGGACTGCAGCTTCTCCTGGGTAAATTATAGCCCAGAAGACCATATCGCCCACTTTTTCCCTCAGAATCTTTAACTACATATTGAAAAAGAGGGTTTTATAATACTTTAAACAGTGGGTCATAAAAGATTATATAAATATAAGTCCTGACCTTGTCTTGAAGACAATACTTAGTCCTCATGGCCTGGTTTTAATGTCCATCATCTTAGCTTCAAATGTTAACAGAATTTTTAATTTATTCACAGACTATTCTACAAGTATGTCTCAAAAGAATATTTTGAATTTTTATAATGGGTTCTGGTGAAAGGACTGCTGTCAGGCTGGATGGAGATTACTGGTGGAGATATTTAAATATTGGTTTGGGGACCACACATATAATAAATTGGTCACAAAGAGTAGAAAACAAAGATAGGAGGTATTCCCAATTCAGAAGAGAGCTGTAGGATCAGGAATAGGATTCAAATCCAGTTGTGCAAAATGCATGTTTGTGCAGACACACCATGGACTTGAAAGAGATCTCAAGGGTCAGCTAGTCCAATCCCCTGCACAGATGCAGAATGTGTTATTTCTAAGCAAGGGCTGTCCTAGGGGTGGGCCAGGAGAATTGGCAACCACAGAGTATGGAAAGATATGGGTATATTAGTTCATCATGGACTATGATGCAGTTACCAAAAAAAAAACAATGAACAACAAATGTGATCATAGAATTATTAGGGAAATTGTTTCCAGGAAAGGTTGGGAAGTATTGAAGTCATTCTACTGTCTGGTCACTCATTTTCAAAAAAAGATAAAGTCTAACTAGAACAGAGGCCTAGAAGGGCCACTGCAATGATCAGGAGAACAGAGTCTCTTTTTTTAACTCTACAAAAGGAGACAACAAGAGGTTGTCTTGTTAAGCCTAGCAGTGCAAAAGTTGAGTGTGGAAATGATTACTCTGTATAAACACATCAGCCAAGGTGTGGGGAGTAGGATAGGAAAGACCTGCTTAAGTTCAAGGACAGTTTTAACATATGAAATTTGTATATAAACTGATTGTGAATGAATTCAGACTTGGAATTGGAAGAAGGTAACTCTCTGTCAGACTGAGTAGGTGTTGGCTGAGCCAGAAACTCATGGCTTACTGGGATGACTGGAAAGGGTTTACTACTAAAGCCTGTCAAAAACTTAAGTGATCTCAAAGGATCAATAAGGATCCAGTGGAACCAAGTGAGCAGAACAGAGTTTTGATTTGATTTAATCGTGTTGTAGACGATAGGAAAGTAAATGTATAAATACCTGATTTGTGTGAGAACTTTGGAATGAATGCATCCCTGTGTTATTCCCCACCATTGGAGTAACTGAAGCTGGGCGACTGGGGAAGCAGTTATAGATGTCACCTTTGGGGTGGGAGCCAGAAATAGCCACCACTGCAGTGGAAGCTGACCCCGCCACCATGATCAACACAATGGCAGTTGACAGTGCGTCATACGTCGTGGCTGTCCAGGCTCAGAGCTGTCTTGCTACACCCATCTTCCCCATAGCCAGCAGTTAGTTTGATCAGCTGCCTGACATTGATTAAAGGCTTTTCTGATAACAGACTCCTGATTCGTGCTTTGTGTGTTTAAACATATGGGCATGAAATTGTATTGGCAGCAATAAGTGAACCATCATAGTTGCAAACAACCTAAGTAGTTTTAAGATGGAGTGTTATAAATTTGTTAAAAGGAGCTTCCTGTGATAGCAGGAAGTTAGACTTGATGGGCAAGGAAGTTGCTCCCAGTTCTACATTTAATCCCGTTTATTCACAAACTATGTGAATTGAGAAATGTAAACTGAACTGACCATATAGAGCTACAGTACTTCACCTCAACTTGTCGATCTAAAAGAAAAATGTCTACCTACCTGTGAAGGTAAAAATTGCTGTTTCAGAAAATAAGCCATGATCATCCACCCAGTTCACCTTCTGAGAAATAGCTAAAGCAGTAATTTTATTTTATCTTTAGCAGAAATAAATGAAGGTGACATGATAAAGGATCTAAACTTAACTAGTCTTAAATATCCTTTCATTGTTACCTGCAGTGTGTCATTAATATTTTTATTGTTTATTAGTAACTCTTATGTGTACTGTAAGTAATCTATATCTACAGTAATCTGGAGGTAAACTGTAGGCACTGTAAAAGAATAAAATAAGCATTAATACATAAATAATGTTTATTTTTATAGCATTTGCAATTTTGTCATGCTCATCACAAAGAAAAAATAGATGTGTTTTTGCCAGAGCCTACAGTATAAATTCTAGATGTGACATAGTGAGTAGGAGTTGGGGGGAAATAAACAACAGGATAAACGAATGAGTTACAAAATTTTCTCAGTCTCACGGATATTTGGTTTGGGCATGTGTGCAATGATGGTGGTTCAGTTACAGGTTATTTTGTATTTAAAAAAAGAAGAAAAAGATAAGCATAGATATTTGGTTGTAAAGGTATGTAATGGAGCAGGACAGTCCAACTTCTAAGTGTCTAAGGCCATGCCCCCCTGTAACAGGGAACCCTAGCCCTGTTAACCTCCAGACAAATGAGAAGCAAGAGAATGGAGTGGGGGCATTTTAACGCTTAGACTTTTGTAGCCCAGAGAGGGAAGACTTTAGATTAGCCAGCAGCCACAGGAGCCCAGAGTCAGGAGTCATAAGGTGACAGGGAGATTCTTGGAAAAACTAGCTGTCTAGCTGAGTAGAAAACTCTGCGCCTAATTAAAAGAACTGGAGACAAGTGGCCAGAAGGTGGCCCTGTGCTGGGGCCAGAGCAGGCAGTCTGGCCATGACTTGAGCAGGGAGAGGAGGTCCTGCTAGCTGAAGCTGTAAGAGAGAAAGCAGATCTGGGAAGGTACTCTAAAGGCTGGGAGGGAACCAGCAGAGTGGGGTAGAGATTTGTTTTGCAGCAGCATCAGACTCAGAGTGGGGTTTGTGCTGGCAACCGACTGGTTGATGCTTTTTTCCTGTTTCCACTGGGTGGTGAAGGCCACAGTGAGGAGGAAAGAAGGCCATGCTTGGAGCCCTGAAAGGAGGGAGAGATGGTGGAGAAGCACCTCTGCAAGGGCCAGTGGCCTGTGGGATGGATAAACATACAGGGCTAGGAGGCCCAGTGAATAGACTTAAAAGAATACTAGAGGCCTGGGCATAGCTATAGGGGCAGCCAGAGGCCACCATTAGTACCCCTACAGCACAGTTAGGGTTGGTAGGGCCCTGATGCATGCACTGGTGTCAGTGTGGTGCAAAAAAAGAGATAATTGAGATGGGGCACCATAGCACACGCAGGAACAGGCTGCCAGTGATACTGGTAAGATAGGCCAAGGCAGAATAGATTATTAACTGATAGATAACATCAAGGGATGATGGGCAAAAAGATAGAAAGAGTGGTATCCTAGGAGGCTGGACTGGGACAGGAGTAGATCAGCAAGCAGGCAGCGCTACAGCTGCCTGGGAGCGGGTCCTCTGACACCTCACCCCCTTCACCGTACACCCCCCTGCTGTAGCTCCCTGCACTCCTTCTTCCCTCTGCCAACTGTACCATGCTCCTGGGGGCCTCTTCCACTGCTGCATAGCACACCCTTAGGCTGTGGGACAGGCAGGAGCAAGAAAGGGAAGCTGGAGGGAGGGGGAGCCTGGAAGCCCCAACTGCTGCTGCAGCCAGAAAGAGTGGTAGTGAGGTGGGAACCCAGGGGCTGCAGTTTAACCCTGCGCGCTGCCTTGTAACAAAGTATATGTTTTTTGTATTTAGTATAGGTAGATTTATAAAAATGTATTTCACTGCACCTTATCTGGTTTGGTGAAGTTATTTTGACGTATTTCTTCACATCTGCCCTTTGGAGGATGCTAGTTACTCTGTGCAGTAGCTGTTTGGTGCCACAGACCGCTTCCAAAACTAAGTATATTAAGTCCTTGGGTCAGAAAGATAAAGAGATATGTTTGGCTCCTGGCAGAAGCACGAGTAAAGGCACCGTGGGATCTGATGCATGATCCCCAGTCGTGCTTCCTGCCATGCCACGGGAGCCCAGCCTGATTCATTCAATTAATGGAGGGATGGGAACCATCCATGAAGTTACTACACATTTTTGTGTAATAACTTTGTGGCTTATTCCTTGTTTTATGATGTTATTAATTGTATTAACAAATGGCTGGGTAACAACTTAAGATGTAATTAATTGGTTAATCGCTTCTTAAGTGTAACCCATGTCAGGGGTCTAAGAAATATTCAGATAAGTACAAATTGCTAGTTCATTCTTGCTTTGTTTACATAAGAGGCAAATACACAATAGTTCAGAGGGAGAGTGGGTTCGAGGGTAAGCAGCAACCAACAGACAATGTCAAATAATTCTCTGATAGAAATCCCCTGAGCTTCCTGGGATATGCCTGTCAATGTGTGAAGCTTGGTCACTGTTTCTTTAGCCCAACCAGTTTTATTATCTTTCCTTGAACATCACAGGAATGATGCTGCCTGGCTGCTGAGAGGCCAAGCAGGAGTTCTTTTGCATCCTTCTTTTTCTGTTTAACATTGATGTCCAACTTAAAGAAATTATATTTCTCATAGAAGTCAGTGTGCAGAGATTGCCGTGGCATCAAGGCTTTTGAATTAGTCAAGAAGTTAATTAGCTGGAAAACTCTTAAAATTGACCCAAGTGCCATTTTGCTGCTGTTTGTCTTGTTCTTAACATTCATCATTCCAAGAAACTTGCATACACTCTCATTTAAAGAGACTGATCCATTCTGAAGGCAATGCCTGTATTTCTGATGGTCACACCTGTATTTCTTTCTCTGCAGTCCCATGTCTTCTGCTCTCCATACTGATTTTGCATATAGCAGGGAGTCAAGTTCAAGGTCTTGGTACTTACTTTCATGGTGTATATGGCCTCAGCCCAGACCTCTGAAAGATCACCTAAAGGACTGGAATGAGGACTGCAGTAGGCGGCATTCCTTGGAAACGGTGGACTTTTCTGCCATAAGGACAGAGATGGTCTGTAGATGATGGAGCTTTTTGTGGGGTGGACCAAGAATAGAATGATCTTCCACAGGAAATAAATTATCAGAAACTTCACAACTTCCCACTCGCTGTTCAAGCTGTACTTTTTTGACCTTCCTCCTGCAAATTAAACACAAATAATTTAGAAGGAACACTTTGCATAAGACTAGAGTTATTTTCCTCATTTTTTCCTGAGAAAATTACGTAGTTTTCCAGATTTTGATGATTGGATGTCAAAACTCAGTGTTGAATGGTAGATGGAACATACATATTATCTCTTGTTCAATATCTTGAGGCCATGAAACCTGGTAGCAGAATGAGTATTCCTCTGAATGATGACAGGTTGGAACAAATACCTTTTAGTTCACTCTGATTAGCATCCTGTCACTTTCACAGTGGTCTGGTGACCTTTGAAAATTTGAGGCCTGCTCTGTAGTCTCAGCCACTGTTAACTAGCATTCCAGAAAAGGCCACAATTTAAGTTTCTGTGGCATAACACACTCCTTTTCTTAACAAACACTTCCAAAGTTACAAACAAGTAGTTTTAAGAGAGATTGGTTCATTTAGTGTCTTGTAGAAAATGGGATACAGGCAGGTATTCATTTCTACTGGTAAGAATTTATCTGAAATGCAAACTGATAGAAAAGTAGCTTGGGAACAGGAGCATGCATGTGTTCCAGCCCCCTGCCTGGACAGATATACAAGCCAATGGGGACTGGAGGACTGTTGGTCCACCCCTTCTCTTAGGGGAGCCCATTACTTGAGAGCCCATCATCTTCCCTGCCTACGGAAGGCGGCAAGCTGTCGAGAGGCAGCCCTCCAGCTTTTAAACTTCCACGTGTGCAGCCCAGATAGACTATACATGGAGTGATTTAAAAGCTGGAGGCACAGGAAAGTAGAGCAGAACAGGAAGGGGGCATTCAAATGTTCATTCTTGGGAAAGAGTTTCTCTCTCAAAGGAGGTCTTCCAGGATCTTTCTCCCAGGATCTTCTCCCAGAGGGGCATGTACTCCCCAGGAGAAACTGAGTGACTGCTGTTATGCTTGTCATTTCTAGGAGGAGAAGGGTGATATTCCCAGTAAAATGTCATGCCTGTACATGGCTAGAGTTGGTACTGCTTACATGCTGAAGTTCTACATGGGTGCAGGTTTTCCACTGGACTTTCTACAGCCCTGATTGACTTTACCACATTCTGGGAAAGTCACTTAAGACATCAAGAAATTCACCATTCTCTGTGCAAATGGATCCACTCAGAAACATGTGGACTCTCTTCCAGTTTTCCAGCTCTGCAATTTAGAGTAGACCAATTTACATGGCATCTTTTAATCACTGATGACATTATCTCTAAATACTTAGAAGACTCTGGCCACCAATACTTTTTAAATGCTATATATATATATATATATATATATATATATATATATATATATATATATTACATGTTACTTATTCTAAGTGAGGAAATTGACATTGTTGAGGTTGAATTTGATTATATACAGCCTAGACTGCATTTTGAGGACTAATTTGGCCATCAGAAAATTGCCTAATATTCAGCATGAACCATTAGTGTGTCCAGCCCACTTGTTGTACATGTTGTGCTGTTAGCAGTCTACAAGCTGATTAGGTCCTGGCAATTTGAAAGCTGCTATTAGAAGTGAGGTGCTCTAAATAACAAGGTAGGGCATCTTAATGAGGTATGAACAGCTGAGTGTAGCCTATTTCCACATAAAGTAGCCAGCATGCTTAAATCAGTTTTAACGTTGAAAGCAGTGGAATTTGAAAAATGGGTAGTGAGTTTTAATTGGCTTATACTGTTCTGCTGTACCTTTTGAAATGTAATATTTGGTGACATGAGGGACCAGTCGCATGATCCCTGCCAGCTACTACTACTTGAGGTACTATGACTAAGTACCCCAGAGCTCAATAATTCTCAAAGTAGTACAGATCTTAACAAACAATCTCTATCACACACAAAAGCATAACCTCTAACAGAAAGTGTCTTGATTAACTGAAAATAATAAAGCATTTGAAGTTGCTAGTAAGAAATCCACCCCTTCCAGGTGTTAATGGCTAATTTTTTGGTATCTGATCTCCTTTTTTAATTAAGATGCACATGATTTTGGTTTGCAATCCTTGTTCCCTCTCTTCTCCTTTTTTTTCTTGATATTCTTTGTTGCAACTTTTATCAAATTACTTTACAAGGTCTTCAGGACCATAATTACCTCTATGTACATGTCCAGCAAGTAGTGTATAGGGCTTCAATACAAATTAATATAAATTACACATAATATTTATTACTTGTTTTATAATAGAGGCTAGAGGTTCTGACATACCCCTGGGGACATTTACCCTGTTCTGTGAATACACAAATAGTAAGAAATAATCTCTCTTGAAAAAGTTTATATTATAAAGAGGCAAGAAATAATAGCCAACAAATCTACATAATATTTCTTGTTTAATTTGGAATAATGCCAGGGTACACCTTTAACTGGTACATTGTCACAAATAATGCATGTAAAGTGTGAAGACAGTACTGCAACATAATTTATGAATTTGGAGTATTCAAATATTTCAGAGTGCTCTGCTTGCATCTGCTTGCATTTCTCACAATTAAGTCTGCAAAACCAGCCAGAAAATTAGCTCTTTATAAAGCATGAGGTGTTCCATAAAATTCCACAGACTTGGGAAGACTACCTCTGCCGATTTTCTGCTGTTCCTGCGAATAATATAAAATAATTGCCTCTCATTTTTTGGACACTACTTTTTATTGGCTAGTTTTTGTTATTTCAATTTCTAGTAGGTTACAAAACCCCATCCAAATATATTCTTGCTAAGCATATAGGGTAAATTATGCCTTCTGGAAAGGTTAAAATAAAATCTGAATTACTTTTGAAATATCTGTATTTGTATTTCAATTGTATATTTTTCCTCTGTTAACAATTTGAAGATAAAACCTTCAAACACATTTAAACATGTAAAACGAACAGATTGCAATTCTTCAGAATTGGAGGTTTTAAGGATTGGGAGTTTTGGACTACAAACTCTTCCTAGCAATAGAAAATGAGTATGAGAATACATTTCTGTCAAAATAGTTGTAGACTTTGAGAAGTGCATACTAACTGGCAGAAGGACATTAATTTAAAGTGTAAGCAATCATTGCTATGCGGTACAGTTTTATTTTTTTTAAAGGATATATACAATCTGTACTATTTTTTGCATTTGTATGGTAAATCGATAATTGTTCATTCTTCCTTTTTTATTGGAGCAGCCTTGGTATAAAATGAATGGAAGTTAATTAATTAATTAATTAATTTCCCTCATTTATTGTGTCATTCAGTTCTTCCTGTAGGCATTGTTCCTTTGCTATAACAATGGCAGCAGCCAGATAAGAATCTTTGCACTTTTATTCTAAGGCCTTTCTCTTCTGCATTAAATCTCTCCCTTCTTTACCTTTGTAAGAAAATACCTCTTTCAAACAGTGTCTGAAAGCATGTTATACTATCATAAAAATGTGGAATTGTTACCTTGCTGTAATGTCCTGTTCTATAAGGTATGTAGCATATTCCCCGCCAAAATATTTACTTGGAAAAATAAAGTGTCTCTTTTCTTTGGAGTTGTTAAAGCTATTTTCATTTCTTTATAAGACATCATGGATTTTGTAATGAGAATCATGGTATGTATTTTGTAAGCATAACTAGAATTGAGTGTGTGTTGTGTTTCAAGGATATCAGTCAATGTGACAGGCTTATGGATTCAAGGCTGGATTTAGACTTTGAAAGCATGATAGCAGAGGAGGTAGAACAGATGTTGAAGTTGCAAGGTGACTATTAGCAGCAAAATGCAAGTGTCACGGGTAGCCAGTTGGCAGGTGTTAAGGTAATAATGAAAAAAGAAGGATGCTTTGTAAGGGAGCAAAATGATATAAAAATTGTGTGTCGTGGGTGATAAGGGAAGGTTAGTAGATGGAACTGTATGGCACAAAAATAAGCAAGTATTTTAGAACCAAAATCAAGGTCTCCACTAGGTACATGGATATTTTCTGATTTTTGCATCCCTTTTTGGAAATGATATTGATACAAGGGCCTTTTTAGAGAGAACACCCTTGATTTATCCATCAGGGCATTTTTACCTTCTTCATACTTCTTTCCACTGATCCACTTTTGTTGTAATACCTGTGAGAAATAAGCCAACCAGGAATGCAATGCTTCAGATAGATGTTAAATTAAAAGAAAGAAGCAGCAAAAGAAAGGAAATTAGATATTTGAATCAAATAAGCTGTGCAATAAGTGCAGTCTCTAGTCAGCATTCTCTTATTATCAGTGGTCTTGCATTTTGTTTCTTTTGCCCCTTCAGTCCTGTTACACTCAGAGCATCCTGTTTCAACTTAGAAGGTCTTTGCAATACAAGTCTTCTGCAACTTCCACAATAGAGTAAATCAGCCATACAAACAATACATAACTCTGACAACAATTGCTTTTTCTGACTTTTCCTATTTTCTAATTAATTTGCCTTATTGAATTAGCCTCAGACTTATTCATCATATTGTGTATTTAGCTTCTGTTATAGAAGGCTGAATTCACAAATAGAAGTTTTTAAATTGTTTTCTGTAGCTTTTTTAGAAAAAGTTTAACATGAAAGGTAAAATACACACACAGAAGTTTGTGTAAATAAATGGAGGGTGTATGTTTATCTTATTGTATGAAATATATTATCACGAAAGAAAGATTTATCACCATCTTTCAGTACTGTAAAAAATTAAAAGCAGAAACATCTTACAGCATGTATCACCTGATGAACAAAACTACTTACACAAGGGGGAAGATATTCAATAGAGAAGGCAAAAATAAAGGTAAAACTTATGAGTTGCTGAAAGAGGTATTGGTAATAAAAGGAAACTTCTATTACTTTCCCAATAAACAAACATAGCTGTGTCAGGTATTTCTATCATCGATGTTACATTGATCTTTCATACTTGCATTATCTCAATAGTGACTAGCTCATCATGTTTTACAGCTTTCTTAAAGTGTGTCCTGTTTTCTTATGACACATATCTTCATTGTTCTTCTGCTCTGTCACATTCTCCTTCCCCAGCTGCTTCAGTTCTCCTATACTGTTCTGGCCTCCTTTTGCATGTCATCAGAATTTGGTGGAAGAATGTTTTCTTGTGTTTCCTTTTATAAAAGATCTCATGAATGAAGACCAGTTTGCACTACTGGGGGGAGGGGAGGGAGCACTTTCATATTCTTTTGGTGCAAGAATTCAGCACAGTAGTTTTTGTCCTGTTCCATTACATTCTGGCGCCTGTGTTGAGTTGTATGTGTGCATCTGTGAGCATACTTTACTTCAGGTGATTGCCAGGTAGTTGAACATAGATAACACTGACAAAATGGTCGTTTGTGGGGTAATGTCTTAGGTTTAACTGAGGCAAGTGGGCCTATTTTCTGTATTAATTATTCTGTATTAATATAATAATTGCAGTTAGTTGCCATCAACATATTTGCATTTTTACTTATCTGATGTTAAATAAAATGGGTTATTCAAACAATATGGTAAATACGTTCCATTTTTTCACAAGGGGATTTGAGAAATTCATTGTGGACCTTGCCTTCACAGTGAATCAGATCTTATATTTGACCTTTTTTCATTAGTGTTCCCATATAGGGAATCTTCAGTTTAACGTTTTTGTCCTTATTTACTCTAAATTTTAAAGTATTTAATTTAATTCTGTCTTCTATTGGCAAATTAAGTCATATATAGTGCAGTGTTAAAGAAGAAAGGATGGATCAAAACCTCTTTTGCAGAAAAGAGAGACATTGAAATGTCAGAATTCATTATGATGATTTATTTCTTATTCTGGTAGAACTGAATAATAAACAAGAACTTGGGTAAAGTGTGACAGAACTACCTTCTTACCATTTTTCCTTGCCCAGGTGTCCAAATCTAGTACAAACAGAATTAAGCTATTGCTGTGCAGAATTTACAGTCAGATCACTCTAAATTTGTTAAGCAGTCCCTAAATAGAACTTTAAGCTTCATGAATGAAACAAATGAGGTTGAAGTTGTAGTGCATTTGGAAAATACAATCTATATTACCTTTAAAGTAAATAACTCATGAATGAATCAAGATACTGAATTTCAAACAATATGAGTAAAAATGTTTGAATTGTAAGATATTTTCTAATAAGATTTCAAGTAAACAGAAGATAAAAATACTATTGGATTGATGAAGCTTCTGATGTTTTAGAGAAAACAGCTAATGCACGTTAAATTTAGACAGATGAAAAAGAATAGACCCACAGACGATAAATCAAGATAGGGAAGAAGTATTAAATGAGACAATTCGGGAGGTTATTAGACCTCCAGGAGGACAGAATCAAATGACAGTATGCCCAGGGAAAATCTGAGTTTCCTGCAACAAGGTAAGAGTCAGTACTGAAAAATAAAAAGATAGTTTCCTACTACAGCATGGGAAGATAAATAGCAAACCTGTGATTGAAGGATAGGTATGCTATTTGGAGGCTACTCAGTCTGGAAGAATTTAGAAGTAAGCTACCAGAGACAGCAAATCAGATGAGATCTTAATTTTAATGATGCCTCAGGATAAAAGCCCATGACATTTTCTGAGTACCTGTAATTCCCATAAGAGGATCACATCTAAAATAAGTCCAGCAGTAGTTTTATTACTATATAGCCCTTCCCCCATATGAAAGATGGGGGGTTGGCTCTGTAATAACTTCTAAATACAGTAAAATCCCTGTTATCCGGCATTCTACTAACCGGAATACTGTACTAACTAGCACCATGCCATGGTACCACCCCTACCCACCACCCCGCACCACCACTATCCACCACCCTGCTCTGCCCCTGTGTACAAGTCGCGTGCAACCACCCTGCACCACCACCATCCACCACCCTGCGCCACCACTACTGTGTGCAAGCTCCCTCCCCCACCCTGCTCTGATATTTTTAGATATCCAGATTTTTTACATAACTGGCACCTGGCATCCCCCACTTATGCCGGATAACAGAGATTTTACTGTACCATATGTTCAGTATTGTGTCTAATTGTTATAAAAGAAGCTTGTTGTATCAATTTGCATGGTTAATTGAAGAGCCTGACTACGTACAGGCAAAACTATTGTGGCTTCCAACATCTCCCAACACTTGAGACACTAAAAGAGCCATTTGCTTTGATATCCAACCCCTAATCCCAAGATGCAATGTAGTTTAGGAGCCAGTTCAGGAGTGGGAGAATTGTGTGATCCTGGGAAAGGTGAAAAGATTTAAGGTTGGGTACCTGCTGGGATGCACTTAGGAAAGGGTCAGAGGTGCTACTGGCCTCGTAACTATGACACTTGTTGTGACCTCTGTCTGGAATTTTGTGCAAATTCTGTTTCCCATTCAAGAAAGATGTAGAAAAGCATGAGAAAAGGAGTACACGGAAAGTGGTAGAAGGCTGAGACATCTCTACTTACATAGAGAGACTATATGATCTACATTTACCATAGGCAAAGCACTTCATATAAGATTGCACGTCTCATCCTATGATATGATACCTTTGTATACAATTTTGCCAGTACTAAAGGGGTATGGAATATTTGGGAAGGGCAAATTGGGTAGGAACAGAGGGGCAGAGACTGATGAGAAAGCTGCGTAAAGTAGAGAGAGACAGGCAGAAAGCTGTGTAAAGTACACTCTTTCCAAAGCATTCCACTGACTATGTTTTTCTGTTCATGGCAAACAATTGTGAAACCCACTTTTAAACAACCCCTCTAGTGACTAGTCCATTTAAATCAGTGGTTCTTTTAGAATCAAGGCACCCCCCAGAAAATGCCAGCTCTTGACTTTCATTCATTTTTGACTATGGAAAAATAATAAGAGCATTTTTTCATTGCAAAGAACACAAAGACCACAACAGGTCAGTGTTTTTGACACTATGGATTCCTGTTTGACATCTCTGGATTTATCTTGTGAATCATATGTAGGTGTTTGCAGATCTAACAGTGCTACTATTGCATGGCACTCTTAAAATGATCTCATGGCACCCTGCTTGAGAAGCACTGTTATAGATATCATCCTATTGTTGTTTCCAGTTATTCCATTGGGCTAAATGGTAGGAGAGGTATGTTGTGGTTCTATTGTTTGGGAAATAGTTAATGACCCAAGATGGAGATCAGTGTGGTTCTCTAAGCGTGCTTTTATTTTAATTTCGGAAACCAAGTAAACCCCCCCCCCCCCCCCCCCCGTTAAATAAACGTTACAGTTGCAGTCATCAGTGCCATAGCAAAGGGGGGCAACCGGGGTGACTGCCCTGGGCACTAAAGTAAAGGGGAACTAACTGGTGCTACCCACCTAGCGTGGGGCACACAACAGCTGCGAGCAGCTCATTGGAGGGGACGGGGGAAGGACAGCTCCTGTTGCTGTGTGCTCTCCCTGGCAAGCATGGGTGGGGGGGTTGTGTGCCCCTTGGATGTATGTGCGGATCAAGGCTGAGCTGCTGCTGTGGGCTTTGTCCCGGGCACCAAACTTCGTTGCTACGGCAGTGAAAGTCATATACTCGACTTTTAGGGATTCTCCCAATTAAAGTGCCTGTGCAATCTTAATTTAGCCCTCTTGTGCATCTAGTCTTTAAGTACCCAACACGTGACATTTGTCTGCTTTATTACTACGTGTTATATCCTGCTTCACACATTTTTCCAAAGTTATAGTCTTTGAGGAGTACCTCCTCTGGGAGAAGGAAATATAAAATAAAATTCCAGGTAGCAGTAGTAATGTAGTATCTTGGTGTGTAAGAGTTGACAATGAGGTCAGTTAGTTCTTGCATGACAACAGTAAAACAACAACAGTTTCATCTTTCTGGCAAAAATGAAAATAAGGATAAAAAGCAACAAAGCTTGGTGATGTTGTTGTTTCAATAAATTGAAGATTTGCAAAATGCCACTTCTGCTTCTCTCTGAAGACTAAATGTTTATTGTATAGCAAAGCACTTTGGAAAAAATAGCACTTTGGAAAAAATAGTGTAAAAGAAAGATGAAAAAATGTGGCAGTATCATTAACAGCTTTGTGTTGGCCTCCCACTCCTTACTGCCAAGAACTATAGACATTGTTGTATTTACAGAAAATGAAACTGCAGATATACAACATCTCTTTTTACATGTTACCAAATTCATTGAATTGCTATTTACTTGGTACATAAATATTGTCTATCAATGACTTTGTAATCAAATGAGTTGCAAAGAGATATTCTTTCCTTCTGATTAGGCGAGGCATTGAATTTGTTTTAATAAATGAATCTATTGATTTTTAGCTTTACTTACTGTAATCAAGAGATGCTTAGCCATGTTAGTCTGAAGTCGGGCAGAAAGAAGGCCGGATGGCACCTTAGGGATTAACTAGTTCAGAGTGGAATGAGTTTTCATAGGCAACATCACAGGATTTATTTGTTTGTCTCCTGCCCCCCCCCCTCCTCCCCCCACTCTTGAATAAACTCTATTATAGTTCACTTTTGCTTTCAAGTGGAGAAGCTTGTTCGGTTTAGAACACCCAACTAATATTTATCTTCCCAGGCTTCTACATGAGGACTCAAGCCAAGATGGAACATTTGTATAAAACCTGTAAATCGGAATGCAGTTCCTGCTGTCCAATGCCTGATGAAGTAGGTTGTTGCCTACAAAAGCTTGTGCCTCTCTCAGTCTCTAAGGTGCCACCTTACCTTGCTTTCTGCCTTACTGTAATCAGAAGTAGATTAATGAATTTTCAGTCAGCAAATTCAAGGATAGCATGCTAGATGCTCTTCAGTATCATTGGTTGAGGTGTTCATCTCTGCTTCAGCCTATATATATATATATATATATATAGTAAAGGGTCAGTAGAAGCCCCATTTCCATTGCAGAGAACCGGAGCCTTTCCTTTCAAGGATCTCCTGGAACCCGTGGTGTGGTTGGGAGTAGAACATTTCATCCAAGAGAAAGTCTGCAACTGGTAGCTCAGCATCACCAGTGCCTATAGGAATCTGTAACCTGGGCACTTCCCCCTTGAATGAATGCCTAGAACTGCTCAGAATTGTCAAAACACAATGGTGATAGGAATTACCCTATAAGTATGCTTATTTGTATGCAAACAAATGGATTTGTGTAATTATTTTGATTTCAAAACTAAAAAAATGAATCCCAAAGGTTTTGATACTAAAAATTGCATGCAACATTATGCAAGAAGTAAAATACCCTATCTGGCTTATATCTTAGTAATGTCCAGGTAGAATAGAATAACAGACTTACCAACTCTCCATTTTCACTTCACATTCAAGTAGTCCTTGTTAAAAAAAAATTCTCCTGATGTGTTTGCTGTTCAAGATGGGCCAGGCTAGGCCAATTCAAAAGTATTGCAACTAAACTCTTGAAATGTTGTTAGAGCTTTAACTCACAGGAAAAAAAACAAAACTGGCAGATTATACCAGAAGCTGAGCAATACTAAGAGCAATATAGAGCAGCTTGTAAATAGCAAATTGAAAACAAAATGTCTTTGGTCCTTGGCTATAATAATGTGAACAAGAACTATTCCAGTAGTTTCCTATACCAGGATTTCCTCTTTTCCCAATATGAGTAGGAAATCGGGGCTTCTACTGGGTATACTGTGGATGCCATTATTGTAGAATTGGGGTAGTATAGATGGGCTTCAGAAGAATTTAACTTAAAAAGAAGCCAAAACTAAAGGCATCACTGAATAACTCATAAGACAAAGGAGCCAGGTTACTTGGATAAATAAAAGATGATGAAACCTGATACCAATGTACACAACTTAATTACAGGCCTACTTACTGCTTTGTTCCAAACTTTGAGAAGACATCCTGTTTAAAGGCCATTTTCTGTTTGGCATTACTATCTAGTAGACATAGCAAAGAACTGTAAACCACAGTATTTCATTGCTGCTCTTGGCTCTGCCACTAAGTCACTGTGTGAACTGTGGCAAGTCAGTTTCTCTTTACCTCATTTTTTGCCCTGTAAAATTTAGATACTTTTTAACACAAAAAGCCATCAGGGCAGCTTAATATTTGTAAAGCATTTTGAGATTATCAAAGAGAGAGCTGTTGAATTGGAAACCTATTGCTATTTGTTTTAAAGTATCATCTGTTTCTCCTTTCCCCATTCTTTTCCTATTTTTCTGCATATTTGCTTGTAAGCAAGAGCTTTATTGTATAAGACTGAGTCCGGTCCCAATGATTTTCTTCCTCAGGTGGAATAGTAACACTTTGTGACACCAGTTGTCTGTTGTGAGGATGGGTCATGATGTTACTAAGCATCGAGGCGAAGCCCTTATATTCAATAGCTGACTGTACAGATGTTTGGTCTCTTGAGAGAGATTCTCCTGGGAGCCACTTCACTTGGGATGTTCTCAAGTTATTTTTCACCTAGAGTGGCCATTTGTACTCTGGGAGAAAAATTATGAACGTTTGTACGCTCGTGTTTTCTCTTGGAAATTTCCCTAGACAAAATGAGTGTCTGTCCATAGACTTAAGATTCAAGTCACCCCACACAGCTTGTTTCCAAGTCAGAGCCTTGGACATCCAAGAGAGCAGTCTCTTTAAGAAAGAATCTCTTTAAGAAAGGACATCTAATCGGTGATCAAAAGGTACTATTCTTTAGTTACCTTTGGTCAAGCCTCAGAGGTCAACTAAATGAAATATTTTCATGAAGTTAGAGTGAGGACTGAAAATGTATAGGGGATTAACCTACAGTTTATTATACTGTTAACTTACAGTACAATAGCAAAAGAATAGGAAAAAATATTCAATTCCCTTTCCTGAAAATGGTGTGCAATGGAAAGTTCAAGGGAAAATATGGCTTCTTAAGCTTCCTGATCTCTGGGATTTGGCATAGCCAAATTTAGTAAAATTAGTAAAATGTGAGTTGTGTCCTCTTTATGCCAGCACCAGCCTTGCAAAGTTATGAAACTTTTAAATAGATGGCATATTAATAACCCAAAATAAACTGTCCTGATTTGTTAATTAAGTTAATAAAGTAGTAAACAAACAAACCTACTTAAGGCTGTAGATGTGTACAAATTGCACAAGATGCCTAGGCCATCTGACTGTTAAAAGTTCTTGGAAGTCCTCTAGATTTGTATTTCTGTTACCATATTTTCCTCACATAGAACACAACTTTTTTCCAAAATTCAGCTGCTGGAAATTGGGTGGACATAAGCAAAGAAGTACAGCAGTAACAGTTTCTGTCCCTGCTGGGAGGCAGGGGGGCAGCACAAGTAACACTGCAGTGCTGTACATGGTGCTTTCTAAAGGCTGGCTGTGAACACTGTCTCTTTCCCCCTGCAGATGCTGCTACTCAGTTACCTACTGCTACTTTCCAGCATTTTTCAGGAAAGATTTTTTTTTTGTTTCATTCTGCCTCTCAAAAACAAGATGTGTTTCTTATTTGGGGTTAGGGGGTATATTGTGTGTGTGAAAATATGGTGTAGTTCTTCAAGGACCTATTAATATTCATGCTTAAAAGTGTCAAGTGAACAAGTACCTATACTGCACAGTTGTTGTGGTCCACATGACCTGTAGAAGTTACCAATTCTAACCAGTATCCTAGGAAACCCAAAACACAACTTTCAAACCAAACCAAAGACTAAATCAAGAAGAAGGGAAGGAAGAACAATCGGGCGGGGTGGGGAGGCATCATACATTTGTGGTTGAGAGCCAAGCAGGAAGACATTTCCTTCTCCTCGCTGGTTTATCAGTAAGCCCCTTGCCCCCTGCTAGTCCACCTGGTGACTGACTGGTACCACAAGGCGGGTTTTTTTCATTCTTTTTCTACAACTGCAAGGGTTAGAAGTTCACTTTTAAAAAGAAGTTAAGATTCTGATGTAATCATATGAATCCAAGAACAAGGGCTTTAAGGAAAACCCTAAACATCACAAGGTATATGATTAAATCCATACTTAACAGTACTGAATTACTTTTTCTGGACAGACACTGTGATTTCTGGTAGCCTTTGCTGATGCTAAACTATTAAATTAAGTAAAAGAACATGGCCCTTTTATGGAAGAAATGTTCTTTGATTATGAAATCTCAGTTTTGCAATTCAAGAAGTGTCCCTTTAAACCTTTGTGTTCTGGTATAAAGAACATCAGCAAGTGGGAGCTACATCTGAAATGCATGAGAAAAAATGAGTTAGATCTTCATAAATATGCCATTGGCAAAAATGGCAAAACATTTAAAAACATGTATGAGATTAAATGATGATTTACTTCATACACATATCATTTTGGTCTTTACAAAGAGAGGAGAGAATTCCAATGCTCTGATGCTTTCAAGCAATAACAGTGTTTTTCTCAAAATGTTAACAATCTTACTCCCTACCCCCACCTTCCTAATAACAGTTGCATGACATGATTAATAATTTACATATTACTTATCTTACCAACATTGGATATTGTAAATACACCAAGATTCAGCTTCTGAGATTATATTTTGCTTTCTTATCTAGTGTAGTCTAAATATGAGATCATAAAATAAACTGAAAATGATGATTAAGTCTTTCTTAATTGTGTTATTTAATAATATTCTGAGACAGAAATTTGAGCCACAGGGAAAGCAGAGCTGTGAACAAACCAGTTTGGGGCTTTGTTAGGCAGCAGAGTTGACACGTGAATATATTACATATGATTATCATAAAATTATGGCCTGGAAATTGAACAGTCATGCTGCTGCATTTTAGACAGCACATTTATAATAAGCTGTAATAAAGTAAACATTTTGAATGGATATAAGAATAGACATTACTTGCAATCACAAATGTGTGTTCAATTGAAATGCTTTTGAAGCTCAATTTAACAAAGCAAACAAATTTCCTGGCAGTATTAACATAATTGTTCTCAGTGCTGAATTTTGATTTATGAAAAAGAAAAAAAGCTTTAAGCACATTAAACTAGCTGCTTAGAAAAAGAACAGAAGAAATGAACATGGTTTATGATGGCGAGCATTTGAAAGCCAAATGTTAACAAGACAAGCATGGATGATTTGCTAGTTTGGATTCATATTTGAACTTGTTTTGGTCAGCTATGATAACCAGTGTAGGGAGAGTGGGAAAAGGTATGGAGCTGTGATTTCTAGGAAGTTTTTAGAATTCTACTGACTCTGAAATGTTTGTTTTGGCTTTGTTTTTAAGTGATGATTTGTTTTAAAATATCACCTTTCCTTATATCAGCGTATTTCTTGTCAGGGTGGGTGTAAGGGCTGGGAAACGAATAAAATAGGATTTGGAGACGTTAATGCTCTTTAACTGCTCTGCCCACTGAGTGACCTCTACCTCTTTTTGTCTTTGGTTCCCCAACTGCCAAATGGGAATAACAATCATTTATCCTACTTTGTAATCTAAGAATGCAGGTTATTTCCAAAATGTCATATATTATCTGCACAAGATTCCCACTTCTCGTTCATTAGTATGTATATGTCTATAATACTTCTGCAGTAGTCTCGGGAACACCACCCCAAAGCTTCCCTTATCTACCTGTTCCTGCTGTTCATGAACCAAAATTGGAAATGAGGCAGTGAAGCCACCCTAATGGTCTCTCCTGCTCTCAAGCTGACCAGAGGCAGAGGACGCTTTCAGAGTGTGACTTCACAACCTCATCCAGTTTTCATGCAAGCAGAGTGGCAGTGTATGGGCAAAGCATGCTCAAGAGCAGAGTTCCTGAGACTACCATGCAAGCTGTATAGACATGTGAGGCTGGTAGATTTCCTTAGGCTTTACCCACCTACTACTTTGTTAAAGGTCAGCGTACTTCAGGCTGTCAGGACCAGTACTAGGTTTCATGCCCATCTTATGCCAGGTATATATACTGTCCTCCAAACATCACAGCCTGCTAGCAGAGGAACTCCCTCTTGGAATCTACTCTTCTGCAGGGATCCAGCTTTTCTGTCAGCACCACCTTGTATTCTTACCAGGTTTTCTCATTCATACCTTTTAGCTAGTCCTTCATGAATGTTTAAGTTCCATGTTGAGGCACCTCAAAAAACTGCAGCACATTTTGAGGCTAGAGTTTTCATTGATATACCAGACGGGCTGGCAGACACAGCAGTGTTCCAGCCTTTGCCGCACTGTTTGGCACGTTTTTCTTGATAGACCAAACCCTGAATCACCTTGCTATATTGTATTTCACAAACTCATGGACCATGAAGTAGGCATCAGCACTTACTCCAGTTTCTCAGCACAAGGTGTAGTGCTTTTTCACTGCTGCCTCAGTCATATTTGTTTTCTTTCTTCCCTGGTGGAGGAGAACCATTTATGGGGTTCATGCCATTTCAGTGCAGCAGAATTGTTTAGGCTCTATAACTCTGTGTTGTCATTTACTTCAGTCATTAGTTTGCTTGTGCAGTACCAGCCTGGGGTATATGTGCAAGGAAATAGGCTGTGTTGACCAAAAGTGTTGAGTCTTGAGCTACTGTGGCAACACCTCTGATGTCATAGAGCTGGCCTCAGTGTCAGTAGGCCTAGTGTGAACTGTCACTTACAAAATGATCTGTACCACGTTGCCTAAATCAGTAGAGGCCAACTTTTTTGGCAGACATGCTGCAAGGTAAGGCCCACACCCTCCCCAAGTGCCACTCTAATCACCTTCTCTTGCCTGCTCTGCTTTCTGCTCCCTGCCCTATCTGGCCTTGTGTTCCCTGCTCCCTCCCTGATTGTGTTCCCTGCTCCCTCCCTGATCTGCTATGGGTTACATACAGAGGATGCCCATATCATAGGTTGGACACCCGTGACTTAAATGATTCCTAGTAATTGCTTTCAGGCACTAAGGAAATTGGTGCTGACCTTCAAAACAAACTGAAACAGGTGGCACCGAGATAAGACTTCTGTCACATCTTTGTTTAAGTTCCTGACTCCAAGAAGCTCTGTATGGAATTTGAATTCTTTTTTCCTCCTGCAAACCAGAGAGGAAGTATGTAGATTTCATCTGTCAGTAAATGTTTGGCAACCTGAATTGATCACTTCTGGTCTCTATACTGCCCACAGTACATTTTACAAAGCATTCGTCTCTCCTGTTTCTGTGGGCTCAGGAACTTTTGGTGCAGATGGAGTAGTATTTCTGCTATGACACATATATATGTCCTGTGAATATGTACCAAACGCTTTGTTGCCAGCAGTACAGGGTGCTCTAGTTTCTCCATTTCCTAGACATACATTTGAATTGGGACATGCTGTGAGGTTAAAGAGGATACAGGCTACTTTTTCATCTCAGAATAACCTGAGAACTTTACTGATGCCACAGTGGGGAAGCAATGATACAGTAACTCCATAGAGGAAGTGTTTTTTTTAGGTTTTATAGATGTTATTCAGGACACCTGATTATTAAGTTTAGGCATCTACAGGGGCTATGATTGAGGTGCCTGAGCCAAGGATTTTGATTTAGCACGGTTACCTTTTTCTCACACTCAACAAGTGAAGAGATGGTAGACTCTTATCACCACTTGCCAGTCTCACAGGTGACTAAAGAAAAAAAAGTATCCTCCTAAATTACATTTTTTACTATGGTGTGTAGCCTCCTGAGCTGAAATGATTGGACTCATTTAGATAAAAGCTTTATCAGTGTAAAATCTCAGCCTTTTGCATTGTGGCCTACCAGTCCTTCATGTTCAGAGTTGAAGTGGAGAGAGAGAAAAA
This sequence comes from Alligator mississippiensis, assembly GCF_030867095.1. Taxonomy (NCBI): domain Eukaryota; kingdom Metazoa; phylum Chordata; order Crocodylia; family Alligatoridae; genus Alligator; species Alligator mississippiensis. The sequence continues at coordinate 76,221,987 of NC_081824.1, read as the reverse complement.
GGTCCCTGCTCTAGTTGATTGAGCGAGACATCTGAAGTTTGAGAAACTGGCTTGTGAGAACACAGACCTGACCTAGAATCTGGTTCTGCTCTCTTTCGTATAGATGAGATTGTTAACACGTGAGGATGCCTGTAGGTCTGAGTTCCACTTGGGCATCCATAGAAACCTCAAGAACTTGCTTTGCTTTTTTGGGAACATAAGAAGACTTATTTGCTGACATAAATGAAAATGAAGGGGCTACCCTATTTATCTGGGCCTGTGTCTTATTCCATAGGTCCCTTCAAATGATAATGCAAAAGACTCAACTGTCAAACCTAATTTTAGCATCAGTGACTAGCTAAATTTAAATTTAGCTAAATCAGTGACAGAGTTGTTCAGTACCGTCCTACGTTGTGTTTTTTGGCCTTAAGATTACTAAAATCCAAAGAATCCCAACACTACTCTCTGCTTTTAAAAAAACTCCAGAAAATTTTAGCCAGCTGGCCTTTTCCTATAAATTGCTGGAACATGTCTGCCTATTCCACAAGTCCTATCATTGTTCAGATTAGTGTTATAAGATCAGACTTATAGTCTCTAACTTCCTGGAAGGTTTTCTGTCTATTTTCTTTTGGCATAAAAAGTCACCAAGGTTGCACTACCAGTCAAAAGAGGGGAAGGGGTTTTATTTGTGATATTTCCTGGTAATCAGGAAAATTTGAGGGCTTCTGTCCCTTCTAGAGCTTTCAGAACCAGTGGGAGTAAAATGAGTTATAATATATACTTGGTGTTGTCAGTGCTTTCGATTTTATTGGAAGTCTCACGGTCCCTGGTGCTTTTCTTAAACCATCAGCTCCTGGAAAAGGTATGAATCTCTCCTTCCTTTGCAGAAAAGTAAGCTTCTTTTAGACAATGTACAGTCATTTAATTTATCCTAGGGGAGTCACTACTCTTCCAGGAGAAACCACGAATATACAGGTACTCAGGATTTTTTTCTCCGAGCAAAAATGGCCACTCCAGGAGAAAAATAACCTGGGAACCACCAGGGTTTAACTACTCCCAAGAGAATTTCTCATGAAAGAACAAATGTCTGGACGCATTCTTTTTTGAAAGAAGCCACGGCACAGTCCTCTAGCATCCCAGGGTGTTTTGCTACCCGCCCTCTCACCTCCCCACTGTGCTCCCTGTGCTTTCTCCCCCATGGGAGATAATGTCACTTGGACTGGACTCTTCTGCTCCAGCCAAGCAGGGAACAGTTTCCCCCCCCCCACAATCCCCAACTTGCTCTGCAGGAAGATGGAGCCTGAGACAGCCTGGGTCAGCCAGTCAGAGATGCCCTGTGAACTGCTGCTGTTTATATCAGGCAGAGTGAAGGAGCCTATAAAGCCCTCTAAGATTTGTGCGCAAGGCCCCCTTGGCTGCACAGCTTGAACACTGCAAGTTCTCTGCCTGTGCTTTTCAAGGGCTCGTTCAAATCTCTTTTCAGGCATCTCTGGGTGAGTTTTTGTACAATGCATTGCAGCAATCGCATAGTCTCACAAGTTAAGCAGAGCTAGGTTGAATTAATATTTCAGTGAGACATCCAGAGAACAGAGAAGTGCTGCAGGGAATAGAGTGAGTGACTCAGTAGGTAGAATTAGCTCAGAATCCATTTTGAACGCCGTAGTATGAGGGTGCTAAGGGGCACTGTATTATTTAGAGATGCTGTCATTTGGCTGAGATGTAAGCAGACATCTTGACCTTTTGTGGTCATCACAGGTGCTGTGGCAGTTTTCACAGGAGTGAAAATTAATTAATCTCTGTCTATACAAGTGCTTTCCCTTCTACATTTTCAAGTGGATGTATTGTTTTTCATATCATGTCCCAAATCAGTATGTAATGTTGCTACATGTGTACAGTGACCATATTTCTTCTCAGATGGCTGTGTTGCTGTGATAGGGTGAAGTAAATTTGGGGTATAGGCAGTATCTCAGTTTCTTTGATGCTTTGGGTTCCTCTCAAGGCAAACAGGCTATACACTAAATTAATCCTTTCTGTTTAAAAAAAAAAAAAAAAAAAAGCACTACTGTATTAAAAGACTGTACTGTGTGCTATATAGAAAGATGGTATTGGTAGTAGGGAAAGGGTTCCAATGCAAGAGAAGGAAATAACTATTTTAAATTTTTTATATGATCTAGTCAGGATTACTATATTTACTTGAATACAAGATGAGATTGTTTTCCCCATTTGGCATGGAGGGGGGAAAGCCCTTTGTCTTATAATCACATACAAGGAAAATGACTAAATATATTATCTATCATTAAACTGCTGCCAAAAGCAACATGTGCTTAGCAATGGAAACCAACCATGAAGTTAGTTAATCATTGAGCATGACTATAAAAGACATGGCCCACATTGGACAAACATGTTGATGGAAACCTACCACAAGGATAGGTTAATGCAGCCCATCTGAATATGACATAATCAGGGTTGTCTTCTATTCGAATATATATGGTATTTACATGATAGAAGTCTTATGCACATCCTGATTTTGATTCTTCACCTAATATGTGATGCTGTGAGATCACATTTTTCATTTGAGAACAAATTCTCAATTAATGGAAGCTTCACAGGGTTACATAGTTCAAAGAGAGTTTCCACATCTGAAGCCTAGTGAATGCTGGTCCTACAACCCCTAGTCAGGTAGGAGCAGGTACTACTCTTGCCTGGTATCTTTATTGCTGGCAAACTGGTTAATACTCAGCTGAAAAGCTATTACGGTTGACACCCTGTCTTCTTCATCCCATGAAGCACAGCTGGAGGAAGCAGACGCCAGAACTCCCTTTCGGGAAGTGAGATGCTTAGATCTCCTCTGCAGAACGTAGCAGTGGGAGGGCAGAAGAGTGGAGGTGCCCAGTGCTAAGATGACATGAATGGGAGCCCTGTCAGAATCTGAGGACAGTATGTGCAGTATTTCATTCTGTTTCCCACCAGGAAGGAGCTTTAATCGCTTACCCGGATCAGCTAAGAATGAACTAACTAAGGGGAAAAATCTTAGGGAGAGGAAGGGTATTTGGGGGAGAGTTATGTCTTGGTGACCTCCAGATCCCATTCAAACTTTAGCACCATTCCAGGAACTGGAGTGTGAGAGACACAATTACCAAGGGAGCGTTCAGTCCTCTGTAAAAATCTACTTATTGACAAGCCTAGAAGAATGCAGTGATAGTCAAGTATTTTTCAATATTTTTCTCATTGAAAGTTTACGTTGTGCTCAAGGTACTTTTTGTACTCAATAAAATGTTCCACAACCCCTAAAAGAAAGTGCCCTTAAACGTTAAGGCAAGTGCTTTTTATAAGACCAAGGTCATTTAATAATAAATGATAGCTTCTGTTCTTCTTCTTTGGTAAGATAATTGCTATAACTTGCAATTGTTAAAGACTATGATCAGCAGCTTTCCAGCAGGGAAATGCATTTAGGTCAGTGCTTTGGCAGGTGTTCGTATTTCTGGAAAGATCCATCTCCCAGATTGCTAATGAGTGGCCAAGCAAGTATACAGATAGTTAATAATACTGCTTAATTGCCACAGTCAGATTGAGCAAACACATAATTTATTGCTATTCTGAGCATCTGAACACTAGAAGAATGATAAACTATATGACAAAGCCTTACTGAGATTGTTAGTGAAAGTCGCTGGCTACAGTTGACTATCTGTTTCTAGCAGGTGATTCCTCTAACAGCATTTTCCTGCTTTGGCAGGGGAAAAGGCATATAATTCTTTTTCCTTGGCAGCTATTTTCAAAGTATTATACCTTTCCAGATCATTACACAGCCAAAAGTTTCTTCCTGTGTTTAAACATCCACAGTGGATTCGAAAAGGATGTTGTGTTTTCCTGAACATAGCTAATGAAACATAAATATGTTAACTGAATGTGTTATATTCTAACCAGATGTTTGACTGATAGATTTGAACACATGTACAGAGAACTAATGTGCTATGCAAAGAGGCTTTCTAAAAAAGGAAAAGACAAATAAATTGGAGAATTATCTAATCATGCAAACAGGAAATGATTCCCCTCATCTTGGTGATCACAAAGCTCATTTTGGAAGTTAAATGGTTTTAAAAAGAACTCACTTCAGCTGAAAAATGAGTTTCTTTCAAGTTACTGATATAGAATGCCAAACCTGACACTTTTCTGGGAAAGTCTTACGACTGACTGGCCTGAGTTAAAAGCATTTGTCTCATGGCTAAATGTGAACCACCTCCAGGCCATGTCCAGCACCTCTTCTGGGGAAAAAAGCTGTGTCCACTCGGTCAGGGGTCTGACTGGCTATAACCGCCTCATTTCTGTAATCTGGCATGTGCTGACTGGGAGCAAAAGAGCAGGGTGTGTTTCTTGCTGGCGGTCCTTGGTTTACACTTGGGAAACAGCTTCTTAGAGCAAACTAAAGAATGTTGGAGGAGAATTGCTACAGTGTTAGATAAGGTCTCAAGTTTCCATGGTTACTTGAACAATTTGTGTTGTATTAGACGTTCAAATGCAAAGGATGAAGTAACAAAAACAAATGGGAAGTACAAGTATCATTTAATAGAAAGGCAAATAGTCAAGGATATTGGCGGCTACCTGACGAGTATGAATGAATGAAGAAAAGAAGCCTGATGGATATTTAAAACATGCCATTTGAAATGTGTGTTCCTTCAGAATTAGAATTCCCTGGGTTTTTTTTTTAAAAAAGGGGGGAAATAATCCCTGAAAACAGAGTGGGATGATTTTTCATAACCTAATTGTGATACTGAAATCTGACATTTGGCTTTATGACTTTCAACAATGAAGGTTGGTGCAAAACAGATAATATGTTTTGTTTATTTAGTAGCACATACAGTGGATGCAGTTTATTCCCATGGAAACCTATTTTCATTTGGGCCAAAAGCAACTTTTTTCTTCGCTAGTGCTGCTGATGTATTAGCATAATATAACGACTGCATATTGACAGCGGATTTCAAACATATTTGAAAAAGTGTTGAGTAAATGAGCATATGTATAGCGGAGTGGAGACATTGAACTGTGCAGCTTTTAGTGTGGAATAAAAGTGTTATGAGCAATTGCAGGGCAGTATTTGGCCTTCTGTTACTTGCCCCAAAGTAAAGGAAAAGTGCCTTTCAACTTTTTTAATACAGTATGATTATCCTTAAACTTCTTTTTAAAAACAGGTGACAAAAGAATTAAAACAGTACGACAATAAAATTATAGAGTGCAAGTTTGAGAACAACAGCTGGGTCTTCATGAGGCAGAGGATAGACAAAAGCTTTCCAAATGCTTACACAACAGCTTTAGGTAAGTAAAGTAACTTATGCGTTCAAGCTTTTATATTAACCACGTAAGTAATTTGATTGCAGGTACATTGTCAAGAGCTTTGGGCCCAAAATTTCATCTGCCTCATGGACATTGTAACTGAAGAAAAGAAAGTGTTCTGTGTTCTCTGTGTTAAATTTGGGGCTTCTGCATTAATTTGAGGGGCCTCTAATTTTAGGGGCCTGAGTGTTTCACATAAAGTGTAAGAGCCTCATCTGGTATGGACTTAAGCTCATGCTTGATTTTATAAACCAGGAGCAAAGTAAGTAACTAAGACATGCATTGGCTTCAGCAGGACTAGTCAGAGATAAATCAAATAGACAAAATGCCCCCTGACTTCAGTGGAACCAAGATTTAGCCAATAGTTTATAAACATTCTTGGGTCCTCTAAAGTCCTGTATAGAAATGCAGATGTGTAGATATATGTTAAATTCAAGGTCTGTGTTTGTGAGGGCCCCAAAACATATTTGCAGTAGCTTTACAACAGCAGTTAACTAACAAACTCTGTTCCCAGCACTCCGTTGACTTATGCCGAGGCACAATGAAAGATACTTTGGCACGTCAACATGCTATATAAGTTAAATTCGTTGAACAAAAAAAAGCCACGATAATTTCAGCTCTATTCAAAACAGCAAAATCATTGTTTGCCAGATGGAAGACAAAATTATTAGGGGAAAATGTAATTTCAGTCTTAAAATAGTAATACAAACAATGGGGAGTAAAGCAAATGAAACTGGGGGGTGGGGAAATGTGTCCTCATAGGATTATAATGCCTTCAAGCTCTCTTATAAATAATGACAAAGAATGTGCTGCAAATGTAAAGCAGAAGTTTTCATTCAGGTGGATTATACAAGTTTAAATACAATTAACAAGCTTGAGATAATATGTCTGCAAATAGTCGTCAAACCTACTTTTTTTTTTAGGGTTGTCATAAAGTTAAATAAACATGGTATTCAGGACTCTGAAGGTCAACAGGAAAAAAATATATCAATTGTCAGTTTTTCTACCTTTGTAGGTTTCTGAATTCTTAATTCCAGAATAAATTGCTTGGAGAACTGAATCAAAATTAGCAGTTTGGTCAGCCAACAGTAAAATTGCTGCACCTTTGGGAACCACCTCAGAATGCAGGATGCTCCACCACTGGGCAGCAGGGGAAAGAGGAATAGCCCAGTAACATAGTACAGGCACCCTATAACGCCCACCGTCAGCAGCAGTGCTCTCAGATTGCTTCAGCAACTGTTTTCCCCTAGACTTTTCCCAATTCCAAGCAACAGAAACCATTTCTCTTTGTTCCTCTGTTGCAGAATCATGCACAGCTGTCCCCTTCTCTCCCTCATCTTCTCATTGGGAGCTGGCTGCTTTTATTTTTGCTGCAAGTTTTCCCACCAAAATATAATGGAGTTCCTAAAAATGAATTCTTTTCATGACCAGAAAACCTATTATGGAATTTTAAATATTTGATAGGAAATGTTAAACCAAAATGAAGTGTTTTGTTTTCATGTTCTGTTTTAGTTCAATTTTCCATGGGGGGGGGGGGGGGCGGGGTTGTTGGTTCCCCTTTACTCTTTTCCCCATTTTTCTTTTCCTTACTGGAAAAAAATGAAGGATATGAGAAAGTGAGCGAAGGTATTTTTATCTCTATGGCAGGGGCAGATGGGGATATATGCACATGGATGTGTGCATACCTTTTTTTCTGTAATAGAAAAAATGAGGGAAGTACTAAAATGATTTTTAAAAATTGAGTGATACTTTCACTCACTTAAAAAATTATTTTGTTTTAATTTTTTTTTCCCAAGTCACTCTTTAAAAATATTCATAGAAATGTATTAGCTCAGTCTTGTAGTGATTTTTTTTTCTTTTTTTTGTAATTGACGTTTATCTTTTTTAACTGGCTGTTTCACACACATACACACTAGATTTTTTTAACCACTTATTTATTAGCAAAAGAAAACCCTAGAGGTTGTTTTTAATATTACGTGAATGTTTTGTATGGATCCAGAGTCATGTGGGTATGAAAATAACATTTTTCTGGTCTCATAAGACCATACACTGATTTCTAGTTATCAAGCTGACTTTATATCAGTTGAGGGGGAGAGGATAAACGCTTTGTTGGATGGTTGTTGGGGCTCAATAGATTAAACAATTGCTCTTCATGAAATTGCATCTGTAATATGGCCAATTCTCAATACCATCTTGCAGCATTTTTCCTTCTTACATTTTTTCCACAGTAGTCATGAAATTCTTCCTTAATCTATCTTCCTTCTAGTCTTTTTAACCCAAACTCTCATGATTAACCAGAGACCAGATTTCGGAGGCAAAATATAATTGAGATATGTAGTTGTTATTTAAATAGAATCAAGCCTTTGCATAGATTATCTAAATCATTTATGGTATTTAGTGACAAATTTAAAGACTTAGTCTATTAAGTTTTACATTTGTCCAAATGGGTTAAATTGTGTATTTCTACCTGTTCTGCCTTGATTAGGATTTCAGAGACCTGTTCCACCACTACTGTATTACTACTGCCTGTCTAATATGTCACTTCCTCACATTTATGTGCAGTAAATTAGAGTTAATTTTACTGGTTTTTTTCCTCCTGATTTTGGGGAATTAGATCAAGTGCCTGTTGAGACAAAAGTGTTTCTCTTTGAAGACCCCAGCCCAGTGTGAGCAAAGCATAAAAAATTGACTCCTAGCACGCAACTTCTACCAAATCCACGTGCAAAGCATAACCTTTGTGTCAATGATGATCTTAATTTTGCAGATACGTGTTCACACTGTTCAAATGTTGACTGTAACAGATTGGTTTAATAATTTGAGAATGCATTCTTTGTTTCCAGCCATATGTAACAGCATCCAAAATCCGGTCACAAAAGAAATGCTGTTTGAGATCACTGAAAGGTGTACAGCAACTTCACAAGGCCAGACACGTAACCATCACCTGGATCCTGACACTGAACTCATGCCACCACCTCCTCCCAAAAAACCACGCACCGTAACCTAACGCCACAGGCTCAGCATATGGCATATTTACAGTTCTGCAGAAGGTGAAATGAAAGTGTGAGAATTAAAAACACTTGCAAAAAAAAGTAATTAAAAGCATCCTGTAAATACTAAGATGCATCTTTTTCAAATGCCACATCATGAACTTTCTTTTCTAACTGGTAAATTCAACTTTACTTTGTGGGATTTGAAGATTGAAATATCCAAAGGTTTAGACAAGAACAGTACAGAATCAATGAAAAGCTGTCTTGTTTCTATACGGATATATTTCACCTTTAATTTATAATGTCAGCAATCTGGAACCGAGAACATTGGAACACTGTAAGTTTTCGAAGCTGTATTTCAAAGATAGTGGTGTTTTTCTTTTTTATTTAATTGGTTAGGATTTATCATCTTTAGTATAATTTATCATAGTTTTCCTACATTTCTGAGACTCATGTTTAAGAGCAAACAGCAATGTTGTTTGTGCACTGTATTGGTTTAAAAAAAACCTTATTAGGGTTCACAAATTTTAAAATTAGTTGGGCTTTTTTGTTGTTGAAATATTAAAGTGAGTCTTTATTGTTGTAAACAGCATCCTTCTGAAAGGAAAAGTGCTGGGTGTCTTTTTTCCTGTTTGAACTCACACACCTCATATGGTGGGCTGATTTTAGCTTTGCCTTTTAAGTTTATCTGTAGATAAGGAACACTCACCAAATCCTTAGTATTAAGGTGTCTGTTGTGAGACAATTTCTAGTTCAGGGCTTAGTTCTCCATTGTAAAGAATATTTAAAAGTACACCTCACTGTGATATCCAAGAGTAATAACTAGTACTAATGATGTTGTCTTAGATCCAGCACAAAATGGCAGAAGAAATGCCAGACAACTCCTCTGACAGAGAGGTAATGCCAGTGGAATTGAGCTGTATCACAGGGGAAAGGGTCTTTTGTTAGAAAAATGCCAGGGCAAAGGCAAAGCATTTATTGGTGGAAATGAACATCCTGGAATGAGGGCATTTATTTTCAAAGCTGGAGAAAGCTGTCCTATGACCATATTTAATCCACCAACTTTATATCTTATACCAAATGCTGAAGCAAAAATCCTGATGACTCTTGCTAAAGTATGTTGACAGTTGTTCAGACTCGTTAGTATTAAAAAGCTGCATTCTGTTTGACTTATGAAGTAATTGTCCTGAATTTAAACTAATTAGAAACAACTTTAATGATAAAAATGCAGTTTTGAAAAGTTTACTGTACCATTTATAAGCTGGTATTTGGCTGTTTATATATAGCTTACTTATTGATATGTAAGTATGGGTCATCCATGCATTCAGCAATCTGATTAGCTAACATGATTTCATTTGGTATAATATTAACCAAAAACATGTTTATATTTAAATGAGTTTTAACGTTTGTAAACAAAGTTAACTCCTGCAATATTTTTTTCTATATGGAAACTTTAGGGCTATGCTTTGTGGAGGCTTCTCCAATTGTTTCAACATGTTGTATAAGTATACGCTGTATCATTTACATGGTAATCCTAGCATCTCTTTCCTGGGATAGTCCATATATGTTGTAGGGAATGAAAGGAGTTAAATAAGTTACTTTTTTGCTACATTAAAACTTGAGAGGAAAAAGTGTGTTCATTAACACTCGTGTTTCAGTCGTACACACTTTCTGCTCATTATCTATATTAAAGATACAGTATTGCCTATGCAAGGTTGCAAAATTGTCTCCTAAAATCAGCCTTATAAATTTGATATGAAAATCTATGCAACCTCTACATTCTGCATTGAAACACACAGGAAATGATTTTTTTCACATAGTATATTTTTTCCAGACACTCTTTTCAGTGAGATAAATTATAACAAACTTTTTGTCAACAATCTTTTGTTTAAAGATTGTTTAAACAGTGCTGTTTAATGGTTGCGACCTTTTAAATATGTTATATTTAAAAAGAGCGTCTCATTGTTTTAAGTACTTATCCATTTTATGGCCTTTGTACTACTTACCACCACCACCACCCACTGCTGCTTGTATTTCAACTGAACTTTAATGTTTCTTTTTTTCTCTTTGCCTATAGCGTGTGGCACTAGTCTATCTTCTACATGATTTCACCTAGCTCAGTCTCACTTATGGCCCTTTGCTTATTTTGATATTGTTCTTCTTCCTCATTCAAGCTTCAAATGGATTTAATGAAGGAATTGTAAAGACAGTGAGACAGTGAAAGCTCATTTGATGATTTGGAGCTTCATGTTGTGATTTGACTTTGGAACTCTTCCTGTACTGCTTGCCCTTTGCTGTTATAAAAGGCTATCTTGGCTTTTCTCCAGCTTTTTTCAGAAAAACTGTCTACCAAGAAGGCATGGTAGAAAGAAGAGCCAGAGTTCTTTTTTTTTTTTTAAGAAACTCCATTTGGACCCAGCTGGGTTTTAGGATTGTAAAATGTATGAGACCCCTTTCTCTGCTAATAAATATTCAGTAGTCAAAGATCAAGGTCAAGGGGACAAGGAAGGCTGTCATAAAAACTAAGAAAAAACAAACTGTCTACTCTGAAGCTATAGAATATGAGTTCATCCTCCCCCTCCAACTCCAGTTTTGTCATTTGTTAAATAATGCCTATAGAAGTTATTGCATTTTGCTTTCAGTGAAGTTATCAAAAATGTCAGTACATTCCTCTGCAAACTATGTATTAAGTATTTTAATAAAGTCAGTGGTTTAAAATACCTTTGCTAATGGTCTTGTTCATGCTTCTCGTGTACAAACTTTCTTAGCGCTCATTCTCTTGCCAACAGTGGGGCTTCTATTATACACATTTTTCACATAAGATAGTGCTTCACTGATTACAGAGTTCAGAAGTTCTGTGGACTAGAGATTCTGTGTATAAGCACTCCCAGAGAGTGAATACATGATGCCTCTCTTGGCTGTGATAGGGTTTGGTTTTCCTGTTGCTGGAGAGAGAACTGAAAAGGTGGGTGAAGCAGAACCATTGTTTATAATCTTCTAACATTCTTTATTAACTTAGGCTTCCATCATACAAGAATGGACAAGTTCCCCAAATGAATTTTGGGGCTTAATACGCTCCAAATACTTTCACTCTCTTTTTCAGTGAAATTACCTATTTCTGTGTCTTCTGCTTAGTCCTGTTCATGGAATATACCAGGTGGTGCAGATTAGACAATGGAACCTTCTTATGGCAATGCTCATCAGTCTTCAGATGCCCTTTCAGTCCCTGCTCCCCTCCCAATGTTCAGAGAGTAGGACTGTAAAGGCAGCGTGACACTCTGACACCACAATTCCTTCTAGTCACAGCAGCAGACTGATGTGAAACTCTCTAGATCCAACTAGACACAGACACGGTTCCTGCTCTTGAGAATTTAGATCCAGATTCACAAAGGTATTACGCACCTAACTCCCATTTAGATAAGATACCTAAATACCTTTGTAAATCTGAAACATACTATCTTAGGTTTGTGTAGTTTTGCGGGACGTTAGTTTTGAGGATAATCTATGTTAAAGGGGGCAAAAAAATTATTCTTAGATAGGTAGTAATTAAGTCTTCAGTTCCAGCCATGAGTTCCATAATGGAGCTGAAAAATAAGCTTCACTAATCCAGTGGTCTTTCCAGCATCAGGCCCCCGTATGCAGATATACACTGGCAAGGGTCACATCCTTCAAGGCTCTGTATCTGTAGCACACTTACTCATGAGGGTGCATAAGTGGCTTCAACACAAGCTGAAAGTCTTGTCCAAGAAGTTCTGGCTGTGAAATTCTCTGGACCCAGCACACCTAAGTTTAGGGATTTGCACCTACAGTGAGAGAGCCAGTTGTCCACCTTGGGATTCTGATCTTTGCTGCAAAGTCAGTTTCCAAGTCTTCAGTTCAGTTTTTTCCCCAGCTCATCATGCCTCGCACTGTGCTGGCCTGAGACGAGCAAAATTATTGAACTTTTGGATCTGTCTGCTTTCTTTCTAAAGAAGAATGTGAAAGGCAGATGGTTCCAGTTAGCAAAGCTAAGTCACATACAGGTCATTGAATCTGGATCTGAAAACATATGGGACATTTTTAATACCCTGTGCCCTGGGGTAGAGATCGGGGGGCATGCGTTTTAATTAGAGTGGTTCTCGGGAACTGCTTTAATTAAAACACCTTACTCTTGTAGCATAAATTCATTATAGGGACTTATGACTGAATTGATTACCAGGTCTGAGAGAGACTTTTTGCCTCAGGGAGGATCCTTTGTATCTGTCTTAGATGATCGGGGAAAGGAGGTCAGAAAGTTTGGTTTAGACATTCCTAGGCACTTCCCTCCCATTTCTAAAAATGTCTCAGGCACAAGGTCTCTTGTTCTTTTCCATTTTATGTACTCTAGGCACTGAAGTTTTGCTATGAATTTGTGTCAGACCTATGATCCAAGGAAAAATCAGAATTCTATTAAGGAATGTACCTCTGAATATGATGCACATAAATCTTCATACCCTTTCAGATCTGAAACAAAGTTTGAGTTCAGTTGCTCACATTGATAGGCAGTGCACACACTGGGAAGCCCTATTTGTTTTTGTGTAGGCAATGTAGACATGTTCCACCTTCTCATCAACATGGGAACCCTGCTCCTACCTAGAGGCTGAGAAAAAGGCTTGTTCTTCAGGTCTGAGATTTCTACATCCATCCCTTTTGCCTACTTTCAGGGATCATTTTCCCACTCCAGTTCCTGATACTGTGGCTCAGGTAGATTATCAAGAGTTGGATTCCGATTCACAGATTCATTTAGATAGGTATTGATCCAACCAACAAAAAAGTAACAAGTTTGCAGCTTCTATCAATCACCTGAGAAGAAACTCCCCAGGCTGTCTACAGCATCTTGATTACTCCATCCAAAACAGAAACTAAATAACCCTGTTCCAATATTAGACAGATTATCAAAACCTGAAAACCAGTTTGGTTTTCTCGACCATCTTGTTAAGTTATATTGAAAAAAGTTTACAAAAATTGTAATACTTAAAGGATACAGGAGATTTTCATTCTTTCATGTGTAAACTATCCTTTTTCTGGCAGTGACAATCTATATCATATATATGAGAAAAGATTATCCATATTTTTAAAGTACTCCCTAACAAAAAAAAAAAAAGGAAACTAGCTAATTCTTCAGTAAAAGGTCAGACAGTGGTTAAACGTGCACTTAAACCTTCTGTTGATGCTCTAGGTTCAGCAGCCAACACAGTTGAATTTACCATCACTCTATTCTGATAAACTGAATTAACATCTTTTGCTCATTGACTGAAAACCAAATGCCAAGTTGAAGACCTTCCCTTTTCAAGTAGTGGGATATTTAGAAAGAAGACTGAGATACTGGAGAAGATGGATGTGAAATCTTCCAGAAGATCTTTAAGAAAGCCCTTCAGGTCTGTTTTAGGTTCCAATTCTTCACAGACAATGTGATGGCAATGTCCAACTGGTGGCTTCCAAAGGTTTAACTTGAGGCTCCCTTGTCTGGATGCCACTTCCTCGCCACTCCAGCTGCTGCTGTCACCAAAGTCTCTGGGCTCCCCCTCCCTTTGGCTTTGGCTGCCTGTTCCTGTCCCTGGAGGTGGGGCCAAGGGAGCCTGCAGCTGGATGCCTGGGGGACACTGCTCACTGCAGTGCAGGAGCACCAGCATGCTACAGTGGGGAGGAGAGTGGAGTGCCTATAGCTTGGAGCAGGGGGTTGGACTAGATGACCTCCTGAGGTTCCTTCCCACCCTAATTTTCTATGATTTTTATGATTACTGGGGGGACCTCGGTGGTGCTGTGTACAGAGCATGGAGATGCTGGCAGAGTGCAGTGGTGGATGGGTGTAGAAGAGTGAGACATAGCTCAGCATGCTGCCCACAATGCATGGAGCCTTGGGGGCATGCAGCCCTTGCAGAGTGGTGGCTCCCAGCCACTCAGAAGTTGAAAAGTCACGCATTAAACCAGTAGACAAGGGGAAACTCAGTCTTCCCCACTGTGGTGTTATGGAGTTGGTGTAGGCAATACAATTTCTATCCCATAGCTCTATGTCTAGCTCGAGGCGGCTGTGTCTCAGCATGCTGTCAGCGTATCGTTCCAATGGTGGTTTTGTGCAGCTTAGCGGAGTCTGGATTTTAGCCACTCTACTCATTCCAAAGTGAGCCTCTTGCTCACCCTCTAGCCCAGTGTCTGCCCATCTGCTGAAAAACCCTCCTGGCTCCTCATCCCTGTCTGGCTAGGTATGCTTGTTTCCCCAGTCCTGTCTGCCTATCCAAGCTATATCTAACTGGTCATAACATTCCTCTAACCCCTTTTCATCCCCACCTTACTAATACAGTCCCAGTTTCTTTTAAATTATCATAATTACCCTACTCTTTTTTCTTTATCTGGGATCCCTTGCAATCACCTCTCATACAGCCTAGTGTATGATTGGTTGTGCCTAATGCTCAGCCTCTTCCTAGCTGTTTTCAGATGCCATTAAAAAGGGGATTAGTGTTTTCTGTGGATGAATTGGGGAGGTTATTGCATTGCAGGGGCACCTTCGTGAGCAGCAGAGTGTCATTTTGTGTGCTTCAGTCATGCCTACAGATTTGTGATGCATAACCCTGTGCAGCAACGTAACATAGGCAGACACAGAATCACAGAATAGGATCATAATAAGGCCTAAGTAGGAACTCTTTGCCACACCTCAGATCAGTAATTTCTCATCCAAAATTTTGACAAACATCTCTACCATGTTTATAGCAGATCCAGTAAAAGAAATTACCAAGCAACCCTACGTCTCTCATTCCTTGGACAATCATGCCTATAACTACAACAGTGTTTCTCAACCCAT
The DNA here is from genome assembly GCF_030867095.1 of Alligator mississippiensis. Taxonomy (NCBI): domain Eukaryota; kingdom Metazoa; phylum Chordata; order Crocodylia; family Alligatoridae; genus Alligator; species Alligator mississippiensis. The sequence goes on along the minus strand of NC_081824.1, from coordinate 76,206,876 downwards.
GGTACGCATACCCCTGGGGGTACGCAAGACACAGGACGGGGGTACGCGGGCGCTGCAATTTGGTCTTTGCCTGCTCAGGCTGGAAGTTCCGAACGCCACCCCTCCTGCCGTGTCTGGTGCACCGGGGCTTTCACTCCCCAGCTTCAGTGTGCTGGGGGATAGGGAGGGAGACCCTGTGCAGGTTGCTTTGCCCTGGGCCATGGGCCATGAGGAAAAAGTGGAACTTGGCTCGCAGCGGCAAAACCAAAAGTGCCACAGTGGGACTTCCAGTTTTGCTTTTGCTGTGTCAGTCGGCAGGAGGTATGTAAGGTACCAAAGGATGAATGAGAACCATTACTCTACAACACTCCTGCAACCTGGAAGATCAAGACATAATTGCAACAGTGTCCACAGTGAAAAAGCTATCAGCAAGATCAGAAGCCAGAATGTTTAGCACTGATCAGATGAAAAAGGGTGAGTTGAATGGTTTCTTTGTTTTCAAGCAAACCCAGATAAATTCACTGAGCAGAACTGCAACATGGAATGAAAAGTGAGAGACCAAACAGCAGAGCATGCAGTGGTAGCACACAGTTTCCACCTCATAAGATAATGAAGAAAATGTCATCAATCCATTATGGTCTTGGCCACATTTTTTCTGGGAAAATCATGAGTGACCACTTCTTAGCAAGAAAGACCATAAAGAGAGACTACTGTAGTAGTGAACTGCTGTGCTTTTGAGAAGGTGTCAAGAGCAAGAACCATGAAAAGCCAAGTTGGAGTCCTGCTTCTCTAGGACAATGCATTATCCCACACACATCAGGTGGTAGTGACCCTATATGTCTTTGAACTGCTTCCCCTTCCAGGCTGTTCATGAGAGTTGGCTCACTGCTCCCCAAGTTGAAAGAATACAAAGGAATTATTTGTGGGAAGAATTCTGGTGACAATAATGATGTGATTGATGCAATCAAGGGGTTTCTGGATGGGTAGGACAATAAATTTTACAAGACAAGCATAACTAAGTACTGTCTTGATGTCATGGGGGGGGACACTGTAAAAAAATAATCAAACCTTTGAACCCAAGTTATAATTTTTACTTTATTAGGCAAAAGACAAAAAAAATCTGATTGTACAGTAGATGCTAAGAGCAGTCTGGTTTACTATGTTAATAAGGCTAAAGAATTTGGGAATTCTCCCAGTGTCTTTATTTCCTGTGCAAACTGTCCTAAACACCATTCTGTCTCTTTATAGGTTAGCCAGTGTACAAAAGAAAGCCCTTTATTAGGGTACGGCTTGCCAAGTTATCCTGTGAGCATTAATATTCAGAGGACACTCAAAGACCTGAAGGTTAATTACCTCTAACAGGAGTCTTTAAGAGTCACACTTCTAGCCTCTTTTCCTTTGGAGCCCTGATGGAACCTTGACTCGGAGGAAGTAGTAGAAAGAACTTAGATGGAAAACTATACCATAGCCTCTTTTATAGCCTCACCTTCAGGATGTCTAGGAGACCAGAGGGGATGGAGGAGCAGAGAACATAAATGAGCACTGTAACAGGCCCTGCTGTGAATAAGTCCTCTTGCCTGTGTATAAGTATCATATACAAAAACACAGTCAAAGAAGTGTGGTTACATTCATTTCGAGCATGACAACCAGAATGAGAACTGTTTGGAGTTCACTTTGATATTATGACACCCATTGCTTTCAAAGGCTTTTTTGAAAAAGCTAGTTTAATCCTCTCCCAGGGTAGGAATATATTTCAGTTGAAATACTGTCTCCCAACATCTTTCCATATATTTGATCAGAAGGAAACACTGAAATTAAGTTCAGAAACATTTGACTGATACTCTGAGAAAATTAAGTTTTGACTAAATGTTCTATAACAGACCTATTCTGGGAAGTGAGATGGCACAAAAGCTATTGTATTAAACAGATCTGCATGAATGGCAAATATTCAGATTGGAAAAACTTTTAATAATAATTTTTATATTATAATAACATGTTTTTGTCATCTTTATCAAAGCACTCCTCAAAGGTTTTTTAAACTCATACAGCCATTAAGGGATTGAAAAATTTTATATCAATAGGCACACTCTCAGCTTGGATAGTTTGCTTAACTCCACTGGCTTCAAAAGAGTTGCACTGATGTGTCCCAGCTGAGGATCTGGCATAAATTCTGGACCTCATACAAGTAGGCTCAGCACTGATCTGATTCCCTGAAAGCACCTACTACACCCCACACATGCCATACATAAACCAGTTTTGAAATTCTCAGTTTTCTTATTGTTTAAAATCTTTTGGTTCTGCTTCTGTGAACAGTTATGAACTCTGATCTTAAACCATATAGCTTTTAAAGGCTGTCATTTTTCTTTACTCTGAGTTGAATTGTGATGTGTTTTTAGTGCCTTCTGTCCCAAGTATTGCTATAGTCCAAAGCCATCATGCCCTTGGCAGATTTGATATCCTTTAATTCCAGGGTAGACAAAATACAGTCCACCGGCCAGATTCAGCCCATCAACTGATTGTGTCTAGCCCATGCATGGGTACCTACTGATTGATTGTGTCTGGCATGTGGCTGCTTCCATGGTGCCCCACGTGGGGCCAAGCCCTGCTGTGCTCGCCAACAGCCCCAGCCAGTGCACACAGCTTCCTAGAGGGTCTGCTCCCATTGTGGCTGCAGCAGCCTGGGTACTGTTTGGCTCCCCCTGCCTCCAGCAGCTTCTCCTCCTCCTGCCCCTGCTGTGCTGATTTGGGCAGCTTGTAGTGCACAAAAGTAGTGGCAGCCTTGGGGCCATAGGCCGGGCACCACAGGCCCAGCCAGGTTGGGGGAAGCTACAGATGAGTGTCTCCTGCCCCAGTGCACAGGGCTCCAGCTCATGTTCCTGGCTGCCTTCTATCCACTTGGCCACCTGCAGGTGGCTACTCATCATGCTGTGTGGGCATACTGGGTAGAAGGTGGCCAGGACCTGAAGCTGGAGCCTGTGTGCTAGGGCAGCAACCACCCAGCTATAACTTCCCCGCCTGCCTGGCTTGGGCATCTGCTGCCTGGTACATGTGCCCACAGCTTTCCTGTGCTACCTGTTGCCTGAAGCAGACAGCAGGGGCAGGAGGAGGAGCCACTGGAGGTGGGGTGAGTCGAGCAGGGTAGTTGAAACAACAGCCCTGCTAGGAAGCTATGCATGCTGGCTGGGCTCAGGGTGGTGCTGTCTAGTGGGCATGGGGTGGGGGCAGGCAGAAGCATGGTATGGGCTGCCCCATGTGGAAGTAGACAGGGCTTGGCCCCATGCAGTGTGCCATGGGGGCAGCTGCGGGCCAGATGGGGAGAAGTGGGGGGAGGCAAACCACACCTGTACCACACCACCTGGGTGAGCTCTGCTGCATGCACCTCCTGTTCCCTGCACCTTCCTCCTTCCCCACACCTCTGTCCGACTTCCAGGACCTAGTACACGGGGAGCCCCCTCCCCCCCCCCACAACATCCCCATACCCCACCCATGCCACATGCCCACCCCCCACTCCTCCCACACAAACCACCCTCCCACATATACACGAGTAAGACTTTATTTTGAGCTAGTATACAATTGCCTCTATATATACTACTAAAAAAAAAAATCAGGGCAAAAATTATTTTTTGAAATAAAATTAAAATGTGTTATAGGAGATGTTTGATTTGTAGTATATGGTTTGTTTTCTTATCTATACTTTGTTAAAATATATCTTCTGAAAGATTTTGCAGCAGATTGCCTGAATATCAGTGATAAGAGGTGGTGGTAGCAGGGGTGGGGAGAAGCAGTAGTAGCGGAAGCCACACTGGAAGTGCTGAACCACCTCTGGTGCTATTTTGGCCTACCGCTCTGAAACGATTAGCAACCCCTGCTCAAGATCATTTGAGTCCTTTAAGAAATGTGCATCAGTCTCTCTGAGTGCCCCTCAACCCAACTATTGGTTAAATAAAGTCTTGTATGATCATCAAAGCCAAGGCATATTTTAAGGAATATTTGCAAGGGGTGAAGAAAGTGACCTTGCTGAAGGCACCCTTTGCAGGGAGGGTGGCACAGGAGAAAATGCAAAGATACTAACTGAAAAAGTGACAATGGATGCTTAAGACCTCGACAGAGATGAAACCCAAAGGAAACAAAGCAGTGGCAGCAAATGTAGACACCATAAGAATGGGGAAAGGAGGGAGAAACAGGCGGTGTGAAGAAGCTTGAATTTGATGTGGTGGAGAATGGAGAGTAGATTATGGGTGAGGTGGCAAATGTATTTCATGTTATGTGGAGAGGATGCAGAGAATATCAGGGGTGTCAAAGAGAAGGAGACAATAACTAGGACAGCAAAGATGAGGGTCTGGATAACTGTTTCCTAGGCAGAATGGAAAGGCCTGACCCCCAATATGCTGTGAGGGGAATTCTGGAGCAGGCTTTGCATCCAGGCTAGATATGAGAAAAAAGGTTGTGGGGCTTACATGGCAAAGGATGGTGGTGGTGTCAACAGCAATAGAGTGTGAAGGATGTTAGGAGGATTTTGTGGGGAAAACGAGTTCATTTTATTCATTCAGGCTGTGTTAAGTTTACATTGACAGACATCTGTGAGGAGATGTCAAAACTATAGGCTGGACTGGAGACAAATCAGAGGTGGGGAGAGATAAGGCTTGTGAATCATCAGTGTAAAGATGGAGGTCCAAACTGTGAGTGAATGAGCCAGTGAGATCATCCAGGTATTGAAAGAGGAGGTTCAAGTGACTAAGCTTTGTGGGACTCCCTTGAAAAGTGAGAGAAGAAAGGAATTTGACCTGCATGGGACTCAGCACTGGGTTAATGTTAATGTTGCTGGACTCGCAGCACTCAATGCTGTTTAAAAGCTCTAGCCCTTGATTAGCTCCCAGCAGAGTTAACATTGACATTTTCAGCAAAGCTGACAGAAAACAAGGGAAGTGATTTAATGAAAAATTCTGAAGCCTCCAAGTTGATTGTTTTGCAGGATTTGAAAGGAACTGTTTCCCTGTTTTTAATCATTTATAAATTTGTTTTCCAAAAACTAGGGATTTTTTCATTGCAAGAAGGGCAAAGGCAGTTAAAAGGCTGGAAATAAATAAATACATGGTGGGGACTTTGGGAGTGGGAGGCAGCAAGGGGGTAAAGGCATTGTTGTTTCACAAGACAATGGCACAGTAAAAAGAGGAAGGATACATCCGTAGTGAAAAGACTCCATGTGGTCATGGAGCTTCATGCCAAGGCATTCAGCTCTCCTAGTGCAGTACAGTAATAACAGAATCAGGTCTTGAGTATAGCTCTGGTGTGGGAAAGGTACAGACATTGCAGTGGGACATGAGTGGAATGGAAGGGCTAAATATCTACTGCCAGAGGCAGATCTATGGGTGGTGCAGTGATGACGTTGCACTCCCCTTTGATTCCTGTTCTTGCTAAACTTTAAACCAGCTGCCTGGGAGGGCAGGAACATTTCTATTCAGGCAAAACTGAGGAAATCCATTGACTTCATGGTTCATTATTATCTACCTGATTCCTGCTAATCTGTCTCCACTCCATAGGTGTTAGCAAACCTCTCTCCTTTTTAATAGCCTCAGTGTTCCACTATTCAGACTACCATTTCTTCTTCAGTTGTGCTGTGATAGCCATTCCTAGTAAAGCCTTTTTTTTTTTCTATTTCACAGCCCTGCAGGCTGTTTTTAGCTCTAGCTAGAAGCCTTAACTCAGGTGTGGTAATATTAATTGAGGTGTAGAAATGACTGACAGTGAAGCATTGTAGGCACTGTCAAGACTCTTAGGGGGATTAGATTTTGTTATATGAACTTGAATAAAAGACATACATTTAACTATAATGACTGCAAGACTAATGTCACAAAATATTTTGACTATTTGTGCCTAGTTCCTTGCTTTTAAACTTTATATATAATCTAACAAATGATTGTACATTCCAATAAAGTGATGTTTGTTTTCCTTTGATCTTACACAGAATAACACAGCATTAGGCCCCTAGCATATTAGTAAATCTTCTAGTTTCTCTTAAACTGGAGAAAAATGTTTTCCATGTTATATGTGAGGATGCACCACACCATCTGTAACCCGCTTTTCAAAATCCTAGATCTGCCCAAGTCTACAGCTACCGGAATAAGAGGCCCAAAGGAAGGAGGGTGAGAGATAATAAAGTCAAGGTAGTGGTGTGACTAGAGTTATATAGGTGAGTGACAAAGGAGATACAGTGGTGTTTAAAAAACAGGAACTCTTTGGTGGAAGAACTCAGGGAGGAAGAGAGCTTAGTGAAAATCAAGGGAGGCTGCCATTTTTCTGCAGCAGAGAAGTTGACACGAAACAAAGATGTGAGAAAAAACAAGAGCCAAGGGTTCTGATGGGATGTCCATAGAGAAGGGTTCTTGGTTCTCCCTTACTTTGTGTATGCCTTGAAAAGGGTTGTATAACAGTGAGCTAACATAGTTTGACTGGGAGCACTGGACCCAAGAGTAGGATTTCTTTGGGATGAGACCTTCAAAGCAGCAGAATAACAGGCAAACTGATTCCTCTTTTCTTCACACACATTGTTTTTGTTAACTCCGATTTATCAGTAGAATAAAGGGATGAATTAGTAGGGGCATCACAAGAAAAGATTGGCTTGTGTCAGATTCTGCAGTCAATCACCAACACTTCCCAAACCCATGTATGATAAGGAAGGAAACTATCAGGTTGGTTAGTTCTGTACAAATGCCTATTCAGTATGGGTATATATATATGAGGAATACAGAGCTTACACTGAAGGACCTTCCTATTCACCCAGTGGGCCAGATGATTTATAAAGTTCAGGAAGCCCCAAACAGTTGGAAAGCTGCACCAAGGAGACAGCTAGGGGATCCACAGGAAACATCAGGCTGTTGCAGACTGTACCACTCTCTCAAGGTGCTCTGTCAGTGTAAAAGGTGTGTTCACAGGGCAGTATGCTCCAAGCAACCATTCTTCTGTCTGGAGATCACTGGAGCATACTGCCCTGTGAACATACCTTATACACTGACAGAGCACCTTGAGATACACAAGTACTTCATGGGAGCCAGAATCTAATCGGGACAAGTCATGAAACTAGACAAAGTCCCACTTGACTCTGGAGTTTCTGTGGATTTTCACAGCACAAGCAAGGTCAGAGTCTGGCTTTCAGTGCTTGAGATAAGAATAAGACATTAACCTTGGTTTTCAGTTTCCCTTGTCAATTTGTCACGTAAATGGCATTCTTTTACTGTGTTTGTTACACCCACTTTGGCAAATACTCTTATACAAACTCTTTTTAATAAACAATTTTTGCTTTACTGTATGGAGGTTTGACACACATAAAATATCCATTCAAAAATTCAAATGAAAGACAAGACTTTTGGGAAAACCAACTAATGGAAAAAAAATTAAAAACCCCTTCTACATGCATCAAACACAGACAATTCTCATCTTTGAAAAGGTTTTTAAAACAGTCAGCTTTGCAGGAATAATTTATTTTCTGCTGCCAAATAAGTTTGTTCTTTTAAAAGAAAAGATTTAATAAGTGACTGTTGTGCAGAAAAATCAATCCTTTGAAATCAATGGTAATTCTGCCGGCAGTTAATACTTATTCACATGAGTGAGGGAACCTGCTGGTGTTCTACAAAAATCATCTGACAGACAAATATTAAAGTTTGAAACATGACTCCTGAGCATATATGGTTTCTAGATCTTACCATTTGTTGTTGTTTGCATCAACATTTTGTGTTTTACCTTGGAAACCAAATGTAGTCTATTGCAGCCAGTCAGATCACTAGATGGCTGCCTCCTTCAAAAGAAAGTTAACAAGAGAATCAAATGTCCCTTCTCTCAATCAGATGGTTATTATATTATTATATAAGATTTGTATTAATAGTATATATAATATTAATATACAAGATAATGAGGTACAGCTTTGACAATTATTTTTAAGGGAGATGGTGGTTTCTGGTTATCGGAATCTAGTAAACCTGCAGTTTCCTCTGTACTCCTTGGGCATAGATCAAACATCCCTTTTAAGCAGTGGTTCTCGAACTTTTTAGACTTGAGACAGCCCTTAATGGACTCAAGGCCCACTTTTGTGAATAGCTTTTGTGAATCAAGCAGCATCCCAGTTCCAAAACCTATGTATACCTATTGATTACAGTGCTACCCTCCTTGCAGAGGGGCCTGGGCTGTGGGGATGGGGGAATGGCCAGGCAGGGACAGAGCCTGGGCCTGGGCCTGTGCCCATCTGTTTATCTCCTCACACCTTGTGGCACCCTTCAAAGGATCTCAGAGACTGCAGGGTGCCCTGGCACCCCATTTGTGAATTACTGCATTAAAACGTTGGTCCTCTTTCCTTTTGTAGTCCTGCACTTAATGCTGCTTATCTGGACCAGAGAAGTCTGACCCACTATGTTCTCTAAATCAGGGGTTTCCAGCAATGGGTCAATGTGCAGTTATTATCCAGGACTTTAGGGGGGCATGGAGCTTAACATCACTGAGTGAAATGATGAACCCTTCTCCTAAGGAGCTTTCAGTTGATCCACCATTGATCCTAGGATTGGTGACAAACATAGGAAAGAGGGAAAGGATGGAGAGCAAGGCTGACTGTGATCTACCAGTTCTGCAGTTCTTCAGGCCCCAGATTCTTCAAGCAGATTCCCATCCACACGGGTTTTGGCAGTCTCCAGCATAACCCTCTCTCTCAGAAATTGTTTCTGCAACCCGTGCCCAAAAATAGCCTTATTTAAGCGAGGAGAAGTACATGGGTACAGATTACTTGCATGATGGGTGCATGTTCCCACAGGAACAAGGCAGGAATTCCTCTAGCTTTCCTCGGGTAAAGCATGCAGGGACAAGTCGGGGCTCATTTATTTACACTGCACCAGCAGCAGCGTGGCCTAGTCAAGCTGTTCCTGGACACATCCCACCCTCCCATGCCCTCACACATGCTTAAAGGCCAGAAGTATGTGGGTGAGGCAGTTCCAGGGCTTCAGGATGTTACCGTTGCTGCCTGCATCAGACACTCTTGTGTGCGTCCTCGTCAAACAATAGAGCTTTAGCTTCTCCAGACACAATGGGTCTGAAGTGCTCCAAGCTTCAGTGAGCATTAGAGTGCAAACATTTGAGTGAAACATGCCTACTAGCACAGCAGTAGAGCTTAGTATGGATAATGGACCCCTTGGCCATTAAGTAAGAAAGGTGGGAAGAAAGAGTTGCTGGATTAGAAAAAGGAGGGGGTTTCTAGGTGCTACAACTCTGTAGTTAGGTTGGAATTTTCAGACGCACTGAAGTGGGCTGTCCCAGAGCTGAATAATAGTCCTTTAAATAGCTTGGGGCCAGTTTGGTGGATCTCTCTATCTTCTAGTGCAGAAACCATCAGAACCCTGGTAAGTAACTGGGCTTTGTGCTACTGTGCATAGTTGTCAAGCAGAGCTGCTTGGGATCCCACTATGCCATTGTGTTTTCCCTGTATTCTTAATGCTACGCATGGAACAAAGTTACAATACATGATGAAAACGGAGTTCTAGTCCAGAAATACAATAGGGTAAGGAATAACTGTGGAGACCTATGAAATATCTAAACTAAATTAAAACTGCACCTTGCAGAGTTGAGGCTAGAAGCCACTTACTATATAGAAGAAGAGACTTAACAACATCTGGTTGCTTGGGGAAATGGACTTATTTGATGACTCAGTTGAGGACTGGGCCACTGATATTGAAAGACTGGAACAGTACATAATTACTAATGATATCAGTGATGATGATGAGTTTTACTGAGTGTAATGGGAGCCAAAAGCTATGACTTGCTGTGCAGCCTAACAGCTTCTCTTAAGCCATCAGACAAAAGCATTTTCTGCAATTGTGGAATTTTTATAAAACTGCCTATCCCCAACTGGTAAATGAAAAATGCTTCTGCTTTTATGGACAGAATAAAAAAGAAAATGAAACAATTCCTGAATATGTGGCTAGATTATGAAAATTAACAGAGCATAGCCAGTGTAGAGAGAATCTGGAGATGCATTTACAGATGGGTTAGTATACAATATGCAAACTCCAAGTGATACTTAAAGCACTCCAACTAGAGTGTGTCGCAGTTATGCTCCTCACTGGAGATGGTCAGTTATTACAAGAAGTTCCTGCCTAACAGCAGTAGTATTACATCCCCCAAATAAACTGCTGTGTAATGGACAGCAATGGTGTTGGTCCACACAGAATACCAAGTCTTTGAAAGATGTCACAAAGCTCATACCTGATATCTAATACAATTATTACAATGAATCTTTGCCTATAAAGGTAGGCTGTGATGTTTCCCTATATGGCATAGGAGTAGTAATTTGACGTGATGAAAGACTGCAGCAAAAAACTGTATTGCCTTTCCTCAAACTAAATTCAGTTTCTCTGTCAATTTGAGCATAACTCAGTTCTGCAGAAGTAAAAGATCACATAACACCTTTATCCCTGCAGGAAAATGGTTGGTCCTGATTACAGATCATCAACCTTAGTCTCAAGATTTCCCCAGAGACAAGAGTACAGGACATGGCTGCAGCACAGTTCCTGAGATGGACAATATTCTGGGACCCTCGCAGTTATGATACTATGTTCGTACACACCAACCAGTATACAGATATAGATTGATTGTCATGATCACCACAGGAAGCAGAAGATAAATGCACAGAAGTGAAACTAAAGGAAGTTGACACGTTCTGTATGGCACACACAACAACAAGTGCCAAGCTGCAACCAAAAGCTAAAAATGGGTATGTAAAACATAATAAATGGATAGACTCACATGCATGCCTGCATACACACACACAACTTTTTCTAGCTTTCTTTGCTCAGAAAGAACAGTTAAGTCGCATCAAGTTTGCCCAAGTAGAATTAGTTATTCTTGCAAAGCTCAGTTTCCACACAAAATGACATGCAGGTTTCCTGGGAGCTTTAAAACACAAGTCCAGGCCAGAAGTCTTGTAAAGTGGCTGCACAAGTCCATGAATTAACAAAAATATCACCAGGTTGTCAATAAACACAACCCAAGCCTAACTAATTCACATTACATTCTTCAGATCAGCCAACTTCACAGAATTCACAGAGACTATGCTAAACCGTTTGTGGACTGTATGTTTTGTTGATTGCAGTAAATGCTCATTCAACATATCCTGAAGTATTCTGCGTGCATTCATGTAGTTCAGCACAGACAGCGAATTCTTAGTTTTAGGGCCAGGATTTCCTGAGCAGATTGTAAGTGACAAGTGAACTCAATTCATAGCCAAAGAGTACCTGCTGTTTGCTAAATGAAATGGTACTAGACACATTACATCAGCTCTTCACCCGTCTGTCCCAAATGGATTAGTGGAAGGATTCATTCTCATGTTCAGGCAAGCAATTAATGCTACAACCCCAGATACAGGGAGCTTGCAGCACAAGATCGCACAATTTCTACTAGGATTACTGTAAAAACTGCTCCAAACCAGACATCACTAGTGATGTTATTTGAGATGGAATTTAAGGGGTTTCTTCCATTTGAAAGAAACTGTGGTGACATGGCAACCAGGCCGTTTTTACATGGAGGAAAAAGTCTAAGACATTACCAGGCAGTTGTATACTTAAGGGTGGGCAAGTGTGCTAGGAGCCCCAGGGATGAACTAAAGGTGGGGGAACACCTAAAGCAATTGTGTCAGTCCTATCTCATCAGAGAGAAGTAGCACTAAAAATGTCATAGATAAGTTGTGTAAATCAGCTCCGAGCACAAGTTCAGCAGAATATATTACATGAGCGATAGCTTTTGAAAGCAAGCAGTCTACAACTACAGCTGCTGATAAGGACTTGTAGCAGGGAATCTGCTGTTGCTACAACTGACTCTGACATAGCTCTACCAGAAAGGGCAGCTACTGCTCCAGATGTGATGTCTCTGAGACGCTTTTCAAAGAGAAGTTGCGTGCTGTCTCTTGGAATTGAGGACAAGTTTTAGTCATTGCAGTTCTGGCAGAACCAGTGGGGCGGGTTACTAACTTTGTCACTGCTTGGGCCTTCTCTGAGATAAATAAGACTTTAGTGTCATGATGTCAGATTAATCTTTTATGAATATTTTTCTACTGTTGCCAGTCTAGCCTTCCCAAGTGCACATATCTTCACTCCAAAAGGCTGTTGTATAGGTAAATTAATGAATACATTGGGATCTGGTAAGTCTGTGCGCCATAACTAGGAGCCATTACACTGTGACTTATTTGAATAAATGTTTCCCAATAACATTATTAATTCTCTAAACTTGCTGAAAATGAAAGAGAATACTAGTCAAAGCTAGATGTTATTGAATTTAGCTGCTTTGATGTTTCTTAAACAAATCTTTGGGCAGAAAGTAATTTCTCAACCTTGTCTGCGCACATCACATAATTGAATATTTTGACAACTTCAACTGTGGTGCAAATGTCAATGAAATCCCAGTTATCCATTTCACTGGAATGGTTTCCTCATTTCTCTTAAATTAAATGTAACAAAACTAGTTTCTAGCATATTCTAAACACTGTTTTTACTTCTGTTTTCCAGGTCTGTTTCTGCAACTGATTCATATTTATATTCTGCTTTTTGACATGCTTGAAAAGATGATAATTCAAAGCGTGGCCTTCCCCCTTCAAAAAAAAACACTCAAGGTTTGTTTGCTGTTAGGAAATTTGATCTGAATTTGTAACTTTGTTACTGCTGTCGGACAGTGAGTTTATAGCTGGGCAATAAGAAATTTTGCCTTGTACTCTGTACATAAACAAGGCTAGCAATAATATTCATGCTTATAGAGCGGATCAAATGTTGTTATATCAGAAGGAGCTGTTAGAAACTGATAGGTGTAAGTCTTAAATTGGGATAACAATGATCCAGATTGACCTATTCTTTTCCCCACAAAGTATTGTGAAGCATCATCTTCAGAAGAGGCTGTTTTTTTGTGTCCCAAAATCTTCCTGTAAAGCTTTTGATTTGTTAAATTTCTCACTCTTGCTGTCTTGCAGAAACTAGGGCATTTTATTGCTCCTTATCAGCCTTAGGTTTCATAGCTTAAGGGTAGACATTAAGAAGCGTTCAGAATGCTGTGTTGGTGAACTGTCTCAGCTGCATCCCAATAGCTTTACTATTTTATTTTCCTTTCAAGAAATCTCTAATAAAATAAGATTTCATTGTTTTAAGAATTTAGGATGAGGGACAGCTGTTGGGACCCACGGATCCTCTATTGGCTGCCCTACAAAACTCAAGTCAGTCATTCAACACCTCCCCTGCTGTAAAATAGCCTTCATTGCTTGAGGGTAATTTGAATAATGACTTGCTGAGAACCCAGCTATTGTGCAGACAGAGAGGAAGCCAGATAGATTTTTCATAAATGAAGAGTAAAAAAACTTAATAAAGAGTTTGATTTATTAATTTTTCTCCTAAGCCATGTCACATCTGACATTGTGGCTTTCTATGATAAGAGGAGGTTTTGATGGAATCAAAATCCTTTCTCTGACTCTGTGTGGTCTCTAACTAAATGATTCACTGAGGCTGACTCGGCCAGCTTTTCCAGAAAATGTGAAGGTTTTTTTGCCTGGGATTTAATCTATCAAGAACTTCTAGAAAAATCAGCGTGGTTTACATTTGTGCTGTCTAATGATTTTATGATTTAAGTATGTCAGCTAACCTCAGTGCCAAATACTTCATTGTTAAAGGCCTGTTAACCTTGGTTGTCTTTTACCAGGATTCAGTTCCTGAAAAGGCCATTTTGGCAACTAGACACTGGTACTTTGAGAAAGTCATTAACACAACTTGCTCTTTGTGAATAGCAGCCCTTACAAATGATCTTCTTGACTCTTCATTTAGAAAGTCTTTGTTCTTCCCACCAGCCTTTTGAGGATTTGGAGTAAGCATAAGATCAAAACCACTTAAACCCAGTACTTTGTACAGTACTAACAATCAGACTGGGCCTTGCATCAAAGGTATAGAAGCAGGGGATCTTTCAGAAGTGGAGCCAAACTGAGAGTTAACATGGAGGAAAAAAAGTCTGTTTTCCACTGATGTGCTTCTCCAAGAGAACTCATTATCCAGTGGCTTCACAGGGAAACACTAGCTCCTTCTGTAGAAGAAATAAACCTTGGCCTATACCCTGCATGCTTTATCAGAAATGGAGAGAGAAAAAGATCTTCAATTTAAGGCCTATTCAGCGTGGCTCTGTTTGAGATTCAGACACAAATATGTTAAAGTTTTGTGTTTGCAAATGAAAGATTTCTTGTCTACCTACTGATGCAAGTAGTAGGTCTGGTGCTGAGTGAGCACAATTACTCTTGAAGTTAATGGCAGGTGAGTGTGCACAACACCTTTAGGAAGTCACTTAGCAGCTTGCCCAGAATCCTCAGGTTCTTCATCAGTTTGATAACAACAACTGGATCTCCACAATCTGCTTCACCTCTAACTCGTTTACATCCTGCTTGTCCTCCTGTATATATACATGTCTTTAATCTGTAGCTGACTTAGATACCTCTTTTCTTATGTTAACCCAAAATAATTTAGCACCTTATTCTCTACATTTGACAAGGAATACACTCACTCTTATCTTGTTTGATATCTGCATGGGGCTTCTGCCACGCATTGATAATGTTAATGTTGCAGGAGGGAATGCTGAGCCACAGAAGTATGCTTTCAGCCTAAGATTAAAGCTCAGTTTAGTTTAATTGTCCTTGATTTTATCAACCATCTGAAGTGACCGATTCCATATGCAAAAATAAATATGGAGGGAGGGAGCTCAGAAATGTCTTCCTCTTAAAAGGAATGATCTTATGAAGTCTCCATTTCTGTTCTGCAGTGTTCAGTCTTGAAACTTATCAAATAGTTTGAATACAGGCCATTGTGGTCACTTATAGAATCCATTGTAATAAGAAATGGAGACAATCTCGGACTTGTCTGCACCACCTCCCTGCTGTACTTGGCAAGGTGGCCACGTAGCTTGCCCTTCCCATTAAATCTGGCTCTGTCCATACTAACTCTTAGAAGTGAAGAGTAGCCATCTCAGGATCCCTGGAAGTGAACCCTGAGACAAAGGGACTAAAAGCAGTGCCAGGTGGACACTAAGCATCACTGGGAGATGGCTCCATTGCCCCATTTTTGGGAGGTGGAGTGGGTTGGGTGTGCCTCATGATGGCACTGCCCAGTGTAGTACAGATAACATAGATATCCTGAGGTCCTAGAGTTCCTTCCCTTACATATGCAGGAGGAGAGAGGCTACCAGCAGAATGCAGGCAAGGATATTCTTCCATCAGGATTTAACATATATAGTATTTTGCCCTTTTTCTCTCCAAGAAGCACAGGACATAAGTAATTTCATGATATAATGCAGTTTGCTTTGGTCTGCTTCTCTGAGTGAATGGTACATAATCCTACTTCTGTAAAATGTACTGCTTCAGGCTGCTTAATGCCCTGGATTTTTATCATTATTTTTGTCTCCCTTCAATACTTTTATTAAGTACATTTATGACTGAATAATACTAACACATATATTTATATCTATTATAATCTTTATTGTATATATTTTTGTGATTCTATATTTCTATATTCATTTATTATCAAACCAAAAGTGAGAGGGAGAAGAGGGATGAGGAGGAAGGTAAGGGTGAGGAGGATTAACTTTCACAAAATGTTCACAATCAAATCACTGGTTGGGGAAGAAATGCAGCCTTTTAACCATTTAAAAAAATCTTTCATATAGTCTTGTGTTGAACTAAACTGCAATTGCTTCCTGTAATCCAGCATGAGTGGCAGGACATTGGTGAGAAAGACATCTGCTATTCTCCTCTTTATACACAATGTTACATTTTAATTAAGACTGCAGCATCGTGGTCGGTCTCGAGGACATTTTGCCTTAGGCCATTAAGATTGACTCCCCATTTAGAGTATTGCTTTGGCCTTCCCAGAAAACTGCTGGGAGTGCCTGAAGTACTGTGGATGCAGGGTAAGAGAGTTTGGAGCAAACTTCAGCAATTGGCAACTTTTTAAAATTGACCATGGCGCAGAATATAAAATGCCCAAATGCATTTTGCATTCTGGTCATGTTCAACTCTGAAAGAAAAAGAAGCCAATTGTCTTTCTTAGATAATAAAGCTGTACTAACAGGCTGTAGTGTGAAAAGGAACTCATCTTTCTAAATAGTTTCTGTCAGAAATCAGAGAAGAACTTTTTAAAAAATTCTTTAGAGATCTGGGGGCAAATCTAATACTGGGCTAAGCCATCATTATTCTCCTGAGGGAGAATAGAGCTACAGCTATTTACCTCGAATGAGAACATGTTTCCTTGGGGTTTTTTAATAGTAGGGAAGTGGTAGATCTGCTTGTTCTGAGCATACACTCCCTTGTCTATTCTGGGTAAAGGGAAAGAAATGTTTTTAATGCAAGATAAAAGAGAAAGTTTTGAGTGCAAGAATTACCTCTCTTATTTCACTTGTTTTATATGGCTTTGACGTGAGACATATGATCTGATTTGGATTAAAAGCAAAGATAAACTAGTTTTGCTCCTACACATTGTGTTTTTTTAAAGCCTGCACATTCCATTTTTTGATCTACTCCCAGATGATTTCTGAAGGGAATATGGCTGGTTGTGACTTGTTCAAAGACTGCTGTTGTCAAAAACATCAGAACTCATCTACTCTGCCTTTTTTTAAAAAACGAACTAAAATGTCTCTGAAATCATATACTGGTTCTTCTCCCTCTCCTTCTTCTTGTCTCTTCACTAATATAAAACTTCCTATTCCTGTAGCATCTTTCATCTGAGACTCTAAAAGTGCTTTGCAACCATCATGCTTCTTGGGTAACACTCTTGTGAAGTAGTTAAGTTAGGTCAACTTAATTTTACATAGGGGGAAACCGAGGCACAGAGCTTATTAAAGTTCCTGCTTTCAGTGACTCCTTCTTTTCAAGGTGTTTATTTATTGTTTGTCTAGCTTTTTGCATGCAGCTCAAAAGGAACACCTACTCAAATGTTTTTAGATGCCCTTAACATAATTTGGATGATACCCAAACCTAACCAGAATGGGGCAACACAATGCAATATAGATCATATACTGACCGTATATCCTCCTTAGAGAGGATGGGGGTAAGAATGTCTTGCCAACCTGTTGGCTTTGGAAATGGTATTTAAATGTTGGCTTTTGAAAAAGTGGCTTATAAGTAATATATACATGCATTAGACTGATAGTTATAGCAGCAAGGGTTATTTGATTTCTAAAGAGCTCACAGTCGCACAGGTTTCCCAGCCTTCAGAAGCAGACAGGGTGTCTAATCCAGGCAGGAAAACAGGAAGGCCACACATCCTGGGTAACTGAAAACATCCAAACTTTATTTTCATAATAGAGATAGGCTTCAGGGCCACTATGGCTTCAGGGCCACTATGGCTTCAGGGCCACTATGGCTTCAGGGCCATAGTGCCCACTTGCAAAAAGACTTAAGCTTTCCAGTTTTGGGGAGACAGACCAAATTAGGAGGACATCGGTAAAGTCCCAAATTAAGAGATAGGCATGTGATAGGTTTGTGAAAATAGGGTTTTGGCTGACAACATGGGACATGTCACTGTGTGACCAAACAGCTACAGCCATGGATCAAGAGTCATCAGAAATCTCCAGGAGAAGAAAGAATAAAAAAGGAAGAGTTTTCAAAACAGAGGAGAGGAAAACAGTTGGCATTGGCCCCGACGTCCAAGGCTGCTGATGTTGGACACTCAAGCAAAGGATCTCAAGGTGGCATTTATGTACTAGCTGGATGAACTGCTTGCCTTGTGTATATTCTGGGACTGGGGAATTTGGGCAATGTATGCTGTACTTGCTTTGACTCATTTCTTTTATTTCCTATCACTGTGTATCAATAAACTCACCTATTATCAACCAGAAGGGGTTGTGGTCGATCTGAGGGTTGTGCTCGCCCAGAACAAAAGTATCGGGGCTAGGATGAGAGTCCAGAGCCAACAAACCCATTTCACTGATGCACTCCAGAGCCAGGAGTATGCCAGTGGAGCTGGTCCCCAACACCCACTCTTGAGACCTCGGTGTCTAGCAGACATGAGAAGCTGGTGATGGGCACGAGCCCAAGGAAGTCCCATTGGCAGCTCTCTGGCTCTCCATTACATCAGTAGACTTGGGTGGGTGAGTCATGGGCAGCATGTGCTCAGCGTTGTCCTACTCAAGCCTCCCCACTGCTGCAGACAAGGCCTGGTTTATTTCTTAGCCACAAGACCATCCGTTCTTCACCTCAGGATTTACTCAGCTGTCTTGGTGCTAGTAAAGCCTCTATCACTGTTCTATCTGGCATTTCCTCACACTGCCTTGTTAAATCTCTTGCGGCAATACCTTCTTACTGTTTTTGTCTGTGCAATTTTGACTGGCTGGTTGCATTACCCTGATGGCCTGAAAAGTGATTTCCACCCCCCCCATTGATTGCCCTCTGAGGCCTTCTGGCAAAGGTGCAGCTAATTTTCTTCCTGTGAGCAGCAAATGCATTTTTTTCTCCTGCTACACAGTACAGAAAGTAAGTGTCAATGCAGCCAGTAGTCAAACATTGCCTGCTATTAAATGTATACTATACGTCTGTCACTGAACCATCTGAACTGAACCCTGTAGAAGCCCAAAGTTTGTTGAGGAACAGCTTTTTAAAGAAACACCCATTTACAAGGACAAATGCCTCGTTAAAACGTTTATCTATAAAACCAAACAGGTACAATGGCTGAGCGTTTCTCTGCAAAAAAAAAAAAAAAAAAAAAATTGGCATCGTTGGTGGTGCAGCAACATGACTCACCAATGCAATTACCATGCATTCATACCCTGAGAAATGAAGAATGTATTTCATGCCTTTTCTTGCTGTTCAGGGGCTCTGGAGACTTGAGAGCTTACTGTTCATTTGGGCTATCAAATACACCCACTTTGAAAGTGAACATAGCAAAGTGGAGTCAAACCGATGCTGCCAAGCTGAAATCACTCTGTGGAGCAGCAACATGGATTCATCTTGAATGCACTAGCCAGCAGCCTTGGTGAAATGCTGCATTTCCCACCTCACTTGAAGCTGTAGTTCTGGAACTTTGTAGCTGCTCCTTTTGCACTACAATCCTGCTATTCCTATCGACTTCATTCTGCTCCATTCAGGGCTTGTGTGGCAAGCGCAGCAGCAAAAGCAGAGCTGAATTTTTTAATCATAACTTTTTAAAGGTCTTATCCTGTGTTTTATGAAATGTGGTTTCTAGCTCTTCAGGCAAGAAAACAATAATATTGGCAAGGCACTCAGTATCCTTGGTTGCTATTACCGCACTCATCGGTGACATTTACATGTAACAAATATCATTTTCTGCTCTAGTTGTTTACACTTTCAATGAAAAGTGTGGCCAAGTCATCTGCAGTAATGGGGTGTAGCAGATCTGAAAGCATTCATGGCTGTGATGATTTTTATCATTTTCAAATGGCTTGGAAATGCACTATTAGGAAGAAATTACCTCCCAGCCTTCCCTGCCTCCTTTGCCCCACAGCTCCATTGGCTGCATGTGCTCAGACCTTACGTGTGTGCTTAACCCTTGAAGGCTGTGCTGTCACTTGGAAATACCTTCCCAGAGCTGACACGGATCTGGGCATAGGTCTGTTTACGCTAATGCAATGTGAAAAAGCAATGAAGCTCTCATCTGTCAGCCCCAGATACAAATTTAAATTAAACCTCATTTAGCTGGGTGCTCCCTTTTGATTTATTGGCAGATGCCTCTCACTGTTTGAGCCTTGTTAAATTTCTAGCAAACACTTCACTGACCAGCTGTTCCTATTAAGTCAAAAGAGTGCCACAGAGCAGGGTCAATGCTGCTTCACTTTTGATGGCTCTTACATGTTGTCCCTGTGGAGCTTTCATGGCCAGGGTATTATACCCATCACACTAGGAGATGTCTGCTTAATATGAATAAAGTATCCTAGGTTCTTAGCCTCCATTCCCCCTCCCCAGTTCTCACATTTATATGCTCTGAATCAGCAATGCTGCTATCAAGTTTCATATCCAAAGATGAAATAGCATCATTTTCTTATTTAAACATTTCTTCATATTATTAAACAGTTTACTGTGAACCAGTCAGTCATTTTCCTGATAAGGGTAAAATAAACTTTTCTGCACTGTAGTGGGGTCACCCATTTCAGAACTAGTTTTCTTTTTCTCCAGATCCTGGTTGATCAGTGCTAGTGTTTCGCTTTCAAAAGAGGATATTTTAAATGTCCAGGGTGATAAATGTGTCAGGCATAGAAAAGGAGCCAGAGAGTGAAGTTCTCCTTAGGTATCATAGCAATGACTTTTTATATGTATCTAGAGGCCCTCCTTCCTGAAGTTTATAGTTCACAAACTTGAAACAAAGTTTAGACACTTTTTTAGTACTTCTTTAAGCAATGCGTAGCTAACTTGTGGAATTCCTTGCCACAGGAGCTGGTAGAGCAGCATAGCCAGGGTCAAAAAGCGACTAGGTGAAAACGTGGATGATGGATCTATTAATAGATGTTGAACAGAACAGTTGGAGATATTTCCTCTGGCATTTCTAAACCAATAATGGTAGATGCCAGGGAGGGTAATGAATAGGGGATTTAGTCTTTTCCCTCTAGCATCCAGTTCTGCCACTGGGCAAGATGGACCCTTGGTCTGACCCAGTACAGCTGCTCTTATGTTCCTACCACTGAAATGTGGCTTCCTCTGAAGTGGTGACCAGAAACAGATTGATGTTTACTGGCAATGCTTGACTGGGAGTACCAAAGCACTACATAGCACACTGTGGAAACTGTATTGTCCCTGAAGAGCAGAAGTAACCTTGGTTTTGCAAGTTCTCATCTGAAAAATTGACAAAGGGTGACCTTCATGTAACTCAGAGTATGTAGCTTCCAGTATTAAGTTGACCGTGCCAGGACCTGAGAGAATTGTAAGTATTCCAAACTTGAGGCATACGACCATTGTTATAGTTTGCTGATACCTCGTTCCACTTCATTATTTATTCATATGGCATTTTATAGCTGTGGCTGGTGCTGTTCAAAACGGTAAAGACACAGTTTCCACCATGAAGAGCCCTACCACTTGAGAGCCCCAGTCCTGCAAAGATCCTTCGCAGTGCAGAAAATAAAGAACACGTGTAACGTTTGCTGGGGTCCATACCCAGGTGAGAGTGCTGGGAGACAGTGAGGTGGGCAGCAACTGGCTTGAGAGTGACTGGTAGGTCCCTTTTTCACACTCGACAGCAGGGGTGGCCCACCTGTGGCACAAGTGCCACAAATGGTCTGGGCAGCCTCTGTGTGCAGCACACAGCAGTTCAGGGAGGGGACAGGCAGCACAGCAGCAGACAGGGCAGGAAGGAGAAAGCAAAGCAGGAGATCAGGCAGGAAGCACAGCAGGAGATCAGGCAAAGGAAGGGGATCAGAGTGGCACTCAGGGATATGAGGGGCAAATCTGTGGCATGCCTCCCAAAAATGTTGCCCCCTCTCTCCACTTCTCTACATATTGTGCGATTTACTAAATTATTTCTTTCTCAACTTTCTTTGATGTGAGAGTGAAGCATTGCTGGCTTGCTCTGTGCATGCAATTTAGGTAACCCTGAATTTCCAGTCACATGAGATTTAGCCTCTTGAGCCACATGGCTTAATGCCCCCCGTCCCCTCCTGGGAACAAAAACATTTCGTTTGAAAAGTGAAACACCTGGCCAAGGACTGTAAGTATCCTCAGCTCCTTCAGTGGGTTTCTATCATGTATTTTCCTGGAGTAAGATGTTGGAACATTTTGTAAATGCACACCAATGGAGGTCTTTTCCTAGGATGTCTGAGTCTGAGCTCAGAACCAACAGCTGGGACCACGTTACCTTTCCTCTTCCTTATTGGTTGAAACATTGAACCTGAGTGTATTCTCATGGATATGCTACAGAAATCTGTATTCAAAATGATATTTCCAGGCAGCAATGGATTGCTGGACATGTACAGGCAAAAGACTGAAGAATGTGACTTGAAAATTCTGTGTGCAGTAGTGAAGATATCACTTTATTCCAGGCTCCATCAGTCTATTTAGGGTTTGTCTGCTCCAATCTGACTCCTTTAGACCCAGAGACATCGTCCTCTTTTTAATACCAGGCAAGTTGCAAATTGGCTTAAAAATATAAAAGCTGTCCTGATCCATAGGCATGCTTTCTCCTGCTTTTAGCTGTCGCAGGGCACCTTAGTGCCTGCTCCTAGAGAGGAGAAACTGCCAGGGAGAGAGCCCTGGCAGAGCCAATTGAGCACAGCTGCGAGTTGCCGGAGCAACTAAGGGGAGCCAGCTGCCTGTAAGGGGCAGGGCCTGGCCCTTATGAAGCCCAGGGCTGAAGCCGGGCTAGCAGTTCTCTGCCAGCAGCCTGGGAGGCAGGAGCTTTAGGACTGAGGATGTGGAAAGGAGCCTAGCAGCAAGTACCATGGTCATATGGAGCAATGTTGTTATGGCCATAGGGCTTCGGGTTTGAGTTACAGCCAGACGGCTTGAGCTTGCATTTGTGTTACAGCCTAGGGGCTTGTGGGTTTGCTTTGACATTGTGATATTACACCCGGAGGCTTGGGTGAGGCTGTAGGGGTTGAAGGAGGCCTCAATCATAGGGACCCCAGAGAGTGTGGGGTGCCCTAGCGCCAAGAGGGCGCATTAATTTCACAGTGCCAGTGAAGGCACAGCTTGCACGCCAGTGCGGGAGCAACTGGCAGCAAGGAGCGCGGCCAGTGGGTCGCGGGCGCAACCAGTAGGTTGCAGACGGGGAACATAGACCCCGGATCACATGCGGGGTACATAGACCCCAGCCCCAGAGCGAGGGGCAATTTCATTGAGAAGCCCAGGGTGGGCACGGCGAGCCCCAAAGAGGGGGAGCGCCACATTGTATTATTGAGAAGCCCTAGAGAGGGGTGATATGGAGCAGCCCTAAGGAGGGCCATACTGACGAGCCCTAGAGCGGGGCCATATTGAGGAGCCTGAGATGGGCATAGCGAGCCCGGCCGCAGGCTAGTGCGGCAACACCCCTCAGACCGAGGCAGGGCGCTGCGGTTGCCCCCAAGAAGACAGGGAGTAGCAGCACGGTGAGCTGGGGTCAGAGAGGGTACCCGTGCGGTTGGCCGGAAGGGCTGGGGCCCGCTAGGGAGTCCCTGAGCGGGACCGCACCATCAGGAGAGTCCCGGTGAGAGGCTGGGTGCGAGAGAGAGAGCCCAGAGTGGGCTACACTTTAGAGGAAGCCCGGGAAGCGGGCGTGCAGACCTAACAACGTCCATTACATCTGCGAGGCTTGGGGCGTGGTATTAGGGGCTGGTAGGATCCACGCACGGCCCATAAGGCTGGGGTGCTTGAGTAGCACCCATCATACGGGGCAACCCACGAGGGGTCCAGGAGCTTATGTGCCCGAGGAAACACAAGGCAGCCTCCCTATTACATATTCCAGCAATACGTGGGAGGCAAGAATGGAGGGTGCCCTCGGGCCGAAGTAGCGCGGTGAGAGGGCCTCAAGGAGATCACGGCCCTCCGCGAGGACCCCGCCATGACATTAGCTTTAGGACATCTGAAGGCATCTATTAAAATAGTTACAGTATTAATAAATGAATTTAAGAAATACACTATGTTCTCAGCTCTCTCTCTAGTACAAAAAAATCTAGTGATTACAGGCTTTAGCTCAAAAATACCAATGGACTGACCCAGACCTCTGAAAGCATAATTCTAAGCTTATAGCTTCTGCCACAGAGATAAAGAGGGAAATTTCTTTCCTACCAGTAAGTAGATTGAAAGGTATTTGCAAGATTAGTAATGGTACTATCTTTGATTCCTGATACCAAGCTCTTGCCCATGATGAGGAAAGGTTAAGGCAGTTATCTGAAGAGGTGCCTTTCACTGCAAATAAAGGAAACAGCCTCTTGGATCATTGTCAAGGTGGCTGAAAAATCTCATCCTTGTTATTTTCGTTCACCCAGTGCATTATGAATAAGCCTGACCATGTGCCATAACATACTGCACCACCTGGAATAAAAGGGAATGCTGTCTGGGAGTCCCAGCCTGGAGGGGAACCTTCGTGCTGGCCTGGAAGGGAGCTGCCAAACTGAAGGAAGGGTGCAGGGTGATTTCCTGGCCCCTCTTTGCATCCTGTTAAATCTTCTGTGCCAGAGATGACTCATCCTTGGGGTTCACAAATATACTTCTGACGTGCTGCGTTTTTTCCCCTTCCTTTTTTTCCTTTTGAAATGGATGGATAGCAACCGGAAAGTGATACCTATTTTGAAAAGAATCCTCTAAGGAAAGGAAAAGGTTATTCTGAGCCCTGCTACCAATACCGTTGAACATAACCCAATTTTAGGGCTCTAAACTGAGCACTGGCCTATACTATCCATTTTGCGGGCTTTTTTAGAACCAATGGAAATGCTGTCAGCCCAAGCCACCTGCCTTATTCCTTTGTCATGACTGTGCCAAAAGCATCTTTATTTGGATGGGAAACTGGTGACTAGATACTCTAGTCATGTGCCTCCTCCTCTCTGGAAACAGATGCATGCCTGGGATGTGGGAATCGTCGCAGGTGTTGGGGGATGTATTTTGTGGGTGTTCTTTGTTAAAACACTGGCAGCACATGATGCTAGTAGAGCAGAGGAAAGGAGTTTGGTATCTGTGCTAATCTTCCAATGAATATTCCTTTACACTTGACCACATTATAGTAAGGGGCATCTCAGAAAAAGTGCTAGGATAAACTGAGATGCTGAACTTTGACTTCATATCTCCGCTATAAATATTACGAATAATCTATGTGAGGCCAGGTTGTAAATGCCATCTGATGTTTTAGCTTCAGCAGATTTAGTAATTCTTGACAGGGAGATTAACATTTAATTAAAACAATATTGGTAATTACAGTTTTGATAAATTCAGTGACTTTTCTTACTAGAGACAGAAATAATCCTGTGAGTTTATTAAAAAAAAAAAACTGGCAGAAGAGGTAAGAAATTATCTTTGTAAAAAATGCTCCGGCAGTTGTTCGTGCTAGCCCATTATACTGCATTTAACAATAAAAATGCTGCAGTGGTTGAGGTGTCATTGTAAAATGCTCTCGAATGCCCTTCTTTTATGTAAGAGCACTTATGGTAGAGAGACAGTAGCTATTGATGCCATGTTCCAGGCCCTGTGAAATGGCTACCCTGCTGAGATTGTCCATAGCATGGTGTGATCATCATAATAAGGTTGCCACCTGGCTAGTTTTTGACAAGCTGTGCTCTGTGTGTGTGTGATTGGGTGTGTTACATGTGGGCTGTTAGCTTTTTTTTTCACATAAAAGCCAGTGAGAGCTTAGCTGCGAGTAGGCTGTTTTTACTTCGAGTTTGTATGCTGCGCCTTTGAATTTCCACTGGGAAAGAGCAAAAATCAAGGAAACCTTGAGGTTTCAGCATTTGTTTTTATCATAGCTTGGGACCAAAATATTGGAATTTCAAAAAGTTTAGAAGAACAGAATTAGAAACAGTAATTTTGGAAATATTGTAACATTTTTAATAAAACTGTCAACATGAAAAAAAGATGATGTTGCCATTAGATTGACAGGTGCCATTTCATTTTATTGAAGGGACCTGAAATACTCCATCTTATGTCAGTTCCATATCAAACTCTGTTTTCTTAAACTGCTTCATGGCTTAACAGGAGTTACAGTTCAAGGCCTGCTGCCTCCACTTGCTCCAATGCAGGTGCAGGGTCTGGCTGAACTACCTCTCCCATCAATTATCCAGTCGTGACTCCCATGATACATATACAGAGGGAAATCTACCTTGCATTTGGCAGATACCGTCCTCCAAAGAACTCTATGGGTAAGAAGGAACGAGAGCCTGAGCTACCACGTGCTGATAGGGAAATGCAGTTCAACATGGAATTAGACTGATTCAAAATTAAATGTTTCAGGTCAGTTGATCGAAATGGAATATCCTGATCTGGAGTTAAACTGACCTAGAAAAATAACTCCGTCTTCCTAGGAGAAAATCAAAACTGTTTTTGCAAAACTAATGTTGTCATATGGAAAATTTCAGTTACTCAAAAATTTCATTTTCCATTGAAAAATTAAACCAGTAGAAAATGTCCTGATCAGCTTGTGTCTTGGTTTTCTTGATGAACTTCCTGTTCTAGTCACAGGGTGAATATGGTTGTGTCGGACCAGGTCCCAGACAGAGGGAGTGTGGAGGTGATCCCAGAGTCAGCTCAGCTGAGCTCAGGTCTGTTTTTCTGTGGGTTAGCCCCAGCAAGCCAGAGATGGGAGGACATAGTATGTTCATAAACGTCATTCTGGATTATTTGCTTGCTGAAGGGTTTCTGACAGAGCAGCTGACCAACTTTTTTATCAGAAAAATAACAAAGGCTTTTGTCATTAAAAAGGAAAGATCAAAATTTAGTTTTTAAGAATAGCTGAAATGTTAGGGGGTTGTATTATTGCAAAGGAAAGGAGGCTGAGAATAAGTGGTCAAGAATGAAAGGAAACTGTCTTCTTGGTAATACAATAAACTCGGGGCTTTTCTTGCTTAGTTTTCTTGCTAGATTCTTGGATTTTGCTTGCACCATTCAATGTTGATGCATTTTCACTGCTTTGCAGGGGACCAGGTTAGAGGAAGATTGGAGCACCTTCAGCTCCTGCAGAGAGAGCTGGTCAAGCAGAAATAGACCTTCTGGGGCCTCATTAGACAGCATTTGTGCTGGGCGATAAACCTTTTGCCCCCCTGCAAGGAATGAACTGCCAGAAGTCACATGGAGTCCTGGAAAAATAAACAAGGGGGTTGCTTGCGTTCATTGTGCCAACCAGCCCACCTCCATAAAGAAAAGAAGCAAGCATGTACCTATATGTTAAAGGAGAACAAGAGATGGTGAGTGCACCTGATAATTCCATGCAGTGACACCTCAAAGCTCGCTGGAAAGTACTGTGGTCAGAAGTATTAGGAGAGTTTTATTTGCAGGTGCTTCATTGTTGTTAATCCACTCTTATTAACATTATACATTGCATATTCTCTATCCTTACGCATTTAGAAAGTAAATAAGCTCATCAGACACATGTTCTGCTTTATGAGAGCAGAGCTGCATAAAAGAGTGTGAATGAATATGAATAACCCGTTTTTGGCATATCCCGAGCTTTGGAGCTGATTTGTATGAGTCAGAAATACGCACTGTGAAAAAAGGGCTCTCATCCCAACATGGAAGGAAGAAGTGGGGAGACTCTGTAAGACTGATATAAGGAACATGTCCCTTCCTGAGACAAGGCTTATGAAACAAGTGATAAAATTTCATGTGGGGGCTCAGTTTTCATGAAAACTATTGGAGTTTATACCAACACTCTGCTGATGCAATTGTTGCAGCACAAATGTCTTCAAAAGGACTGTATGTCCTTGAAAGGGAAGAGAAGTTAACAAGAGAGTCTAAAAAAATCCCAGCACTTGAAAAAGTCTAGAAGCATTTAAATTTTGCTTTTACTTTGTTTTTTTCCTTTATTTCAAATGGTGAGTCTTCAAGAGGATATCTCTATACTTCTTGTCTTTACAGTGAGAAGTGAAAATCATTAAACCGTTTAGCCCCATCTGCATGTGAACTAGAGATGGGCCCAAGCTAAAAGGGGTAAGTATGGATTTGCAAGTCTCTCACATTTCTGGGATTTTGGGTCATGGGTTCCAACAAGAACCCATCATTTTTGGATCAAAGACTAGAGCCACAGCTTTTTTCTTCACTCTGAGTTATTCACCTAAATTATGTCAGACAAGTAGCCATAGCCAACACTCTCAAGGCAAGAGTCCCTCTCCACCACCACGGACAACAACTCTGCCTGCCAACCTTTGGCACTCACCAATAAAAGGTGAGAGCTAAGAGGGTTGTTCCTGTATTCAGAGGTGGTCTTTAACAACAGCTCTGCCTGCGTACACCTTGGCCAACTATGCCATATTCTTGCCTTTACCTGTGTCCAGTTCTTCACCAACAGTTAAGTAATGGATGCTTTCCATTGCTACCTGGAAGCCAAGCCTGCTTCAGTTCTGCCTCCCATTGGCAGGGGGAGGCTTCATGTTCTGGTATGAACCCTTGCTAACACTTCAGAATGAATGTGAGAGCACAATCCAGCCAGGAAAAGGGACAGTCATTCATGCACTTCTGAATAGCAGTGAGATTAGTCTGCAGCAGAAAGAAAGGGACAGGAGCATGCCATTGCTTCAGACACTTAACCCACTTGTCTCTTCACGGGAATACTTGTTAGCAGGGCACCACATCCTACAACTGAAGAAAACTGACTTCATCTTGTGAGTATGTTCCCCAAACCTTCCTTCCCAGCCATATGCCCTACAGATTATTACTTTCATAGTCAGTAGGATCAGAAGGGACCTAGTCAGGCCTGGGCATGGCCCCCGGGGCTCTACACAACTCCCCACCAGACCTCCAGCACGGCTCTCTACAACACCAGGCTCTCCTCCCCATGGCCAGGGGCCTCCCTGCCCCATAGCAGGGGTGGGGGTCCCTGCCCAGCCCTCGGGGCAGGGAGCATGGCTCCGCAACCCCATGGGGGCTAGGGGATCAGGGTCTGCTGTACCCCCATGGGCACCCTCCTGTGGGGCAGAGGGGGAGCTGGAGCAGTGGCCAGCTGAGACTCCAGGCTCCAGACCAGCTGCCCAAGGGGGGCAGGTGGAGCCACTCTGGGCAAGGCCAGTGCAGGCCGTGGCACCCACGAGAGAATGGTGTTCAAAGCTGCCCTCCCTTACTGCAGCCCAGCTGGCAGCAAGGGAGTGGCCGAGAGCCTCTTTCTCCCAGTGCCCCCCCGCCCCCGAGACCCACTCCCTTACTGCTCAGGCTGCCTTCTCTACTACTTGCAGCATAGCGAATGAATGGTGCAGACTTCCCATCAGTGACCTACTGTTTGTCTAGGTCACAGTGTGAATGCCATGTTACTTGCGACTTTCACTTGGGTTAAGACCTTCAGGTAGTACTGAAAACTGGCCTACTCCTGGCAGGCTGGCTCTACCTATTATGTGTTTATACGGTGGTGTGTGACATCTCAGAGAGGCCTTAGGAATAAGAGTCAGTCCACCAGGCTGCTGGATAACTGGGTCAGCAAGCTGGCAGGAAACCATGCAGAGCTCTATCCCAGTGTCACTGAAGTCCTCCAGTTTGAACAGAATGTTTTGATTTCAATGAATCTGAAAATTGATGAAAAAAAAAAAAAAAAAAAGTTTGATCAGAAGTTTTCTAACCAGCTCTAGTATCTGTAGGCAGAGACAGATGTAATATTTGAGGTGCTCACAGTACCTTTAAAGCCCCCCAAAAAGTGCAGGTACTTTAGCACCTTCCAAAAGAACATGATAGGTACATGGGTAGTAGGGCTGTGTGAAATTTCACTGGCTGTTTCGATTCAACACTGTTTTGACTCATTTCAAGCTCGAAACAGCAAAATTGAATCAAAACGAAGGGCTTCGAAACAGCCTAGAAACAAAACGAGGCTAGTCAAAATGTTTCAAAAGTTTTGAAATGTTTCGAGTTTCAAAGCAGCCAGCAGCCAGGTGGTGGGAGACAGGGGAGAACCTGGCTCTTCCGCAGCCTGGTGGCAGGAGACAGGGAAGCTGATCACAGTGCAGGGGAAGGGAACTGAGCCCGGGCTCAGTTCCCCTCCCCGGTGCTGTGATCGGGCTGGGGAAGGGAACTGAGCCTGATGACTCAGTTCCCTTCCCCAGTGCTACAATTGGGCTGGGAAATCAGCCCAGCTGGGCTGAGTTCCTTTCCCCAACTTGATCCAATGCTGGGGAGGAGAACTGAGCAATCAGGCTCAGTTCCCTTCCCCAGCTCCCCGGTCCCAGGGGCAGCACTCAACTTCCCTCCCTCATCTGGCAGGCAGATCAGGGGCCCACAGCCCGGGAAGGACTGACACAGCCCCTGTAGCCCTCCTGGGTTTGCAGGCCCCCATCTGCCTGCCAGATGGGAGTGCCTGTTTCAAGCTTCCCCATTATAGCGAATGGGCGAAACATCAAAATAGTCTCACTATTTCGACAAAGTGAAACGGAACAGCCGTTTCAAATCAAAATGAAATTCAAAACAAAATGCTGTTCCATCAAAACCTCAAAACTCAAGTTGAAACAGAATGGTGCCATTTCGCACAGTCCTAATGGGTAGTCCTCTAATATCTCACATTGCTTTGTTTCCTTCTGCTACTGCTCCAAGGAACTACCTCTATAATTTATACCAAACTCCATCTGACCCTGGCATTTGACCTCATCTATTTACTGTCAGGAGTAAGGGCACACCATACCCTCATTTTTCTCAGTCTGTGCTATAATAAGACAGCATTGAGAAGCTTCAGAGCATGTCACTAGCAGCCTTCACCCAGCATGTCAATGCCACGGTCTCTGCTATGAACTGGAGGCAGCAGAGTTAATGGACCTCTTTGCCATATGGGGAAGTGAGAACACCCAATTCTTATTCCAGACAAGCCACAGACCAATGAACCTTGCAAGAAAAAAAGACTATAGACATCAGCCAGGTATCATTCACTGGCAGATAGAAGCTTCATTAAAAATTACTGGAAACTTTAGGCTGTGTCTACATTGTTCGGTAAAGCTGACTTCAAGACCATACCACTAACCTGCAAACCTCTAAGCTTGACTTCTGGTAGCAGTCCAGCTTGATCTCCAATGCTCTGCACAACTTCAGGATCTGAGCGTAAGCCTCTGTATGATGCTTGCTTAGCCTGTTGGCTTCTTCAGACAGGAGCCCGGGTATTACTCCTCAGCCAGTCCTCCCAACTACAACATAGTTTTTATGCTGCAAAAAACCCCAGACAAATAAGCAAACAAAACCAAATCTTTATGCCCTATCTCAGGCACTAGAAGGGGAACCCCTTTGGCTCTGGCCCTCAGTGCAGCAGTCTGGTCCCTTGC
Organism: Alligator mississippiensis; assembly: GCF_030867095.1. NCBI lineage: Eukaryota > Metazoa > Chordata > Crocodylia > Alligatoridae > Alligator > Alligator mississippiensis. The sequence goes on along the minus strand of NC_081824.1, from coordinate 76,176,015 downwards.
TGTAGCAAGCTGTTAGTCTCACAGCTGGCTTCCTTCCCTACCATCTGTTCCTTCACTCCACCCCTTCTTGCTCTCCTCTCTGGGTTTTAAGCTCACAGTGGGACACTTCCTTCTTAGCAGAATACCCCACAGCTGCAAGTCATTAACAGGGCTGGCTGCCCCTTTTTAAGGGGACAGATCACCCTGTTATAGCCTCTAGCTCATATCTCACCACTGTGTGTCCAGAACTCACCCAGGTGCTGCAGGCCAGCTCTCAGCTCAACTGCCCATGATTAGAATCATGCACAGGAAAAGAGACAAGGAATTCACAGTGAGATCCCTAAAAGGGCTCCAATAGAGGAACAAAAAGCTTGATATGGTGAGGGCTTCAAGGTAACAATTTATACACCTAGGGCTGTTGAAATGCAATGCTCAGAGCTGACCCTAACTATTAGTGTAGACCAGTGGTGCTCAACCTTTTGGCCCTGTGGGCCAGATGAGTGGTAAGAGCTAGGCTGCAGGCCAGATCCTGGGGTCAGCTCCTGGATTAGGTCCTATGCAGCCAAATTAGGCCTGCAGTGGCTCAGCACAACTCTGCATAGCTGGACCAGGCCCCATGCTACCTCAGGGTGGCCATCCCATGCAGAGCCAGGCTATACAACCCGCGGGGCTCCCCAGAGGTGCAGAGATTTGTCAGCAGGTGAGTGTCAATTAAAGCTGCCCAACTCTTCTGCCACTACATTTTTTGACCCTTGAGGAGCCCTGTGCCACAGCTTCATGGGCTGAATCTAGCTCTCAAGACATGAGTCGAACACCACTACTATAGAAAGAACTTCAGATACAGATGAGCCCAATTTAGCAGCTCTGTGTGTCCCATATTTGTAAATTTGTTAGCTCATAGAGCTGAAAGATATAAAGCATGTTCTTGTAGTGAATAGTCAGAAAATGTGCAGAGTTTAATAGCAAACGATATGCTTTTTATAAGATTTTGAAACCAATTTATATAATGGATTGAGACATTTCCTTTATATGTTAACAAGTTAAAATTTCTACATAGGCATCCTCTGTGAAATTCTTAATATAGCTTTTCCATAAGGGGTAGGTGCTAATGTGATCAAACTTAATTATTACTGAGGGAAGTGCATGTACATTCTGATCTAACCCACCATGTCTCTTTCACTCACTCAGATTAGCCACAATGCTTATTTCTAGGATGTTGCTAAACGATGTGCTGTATTTTGGGGATCAGCTACACCAACCTATTGCTTTGATTCTACCATAACAGCATTGTTGCTAACTCTCAAATGTATTCATGAGTCCTGAAATGTTTGATGGTTCTTGTATTTGGAAGTCCCAGCTGCTGGAAACAAGTGAGTTTATAAGAATCTGTGCTCTCACCTTAAAAGTGAGGCTGGGGTGGCGTGGATGCTAGGGTGCATGGTTGACAGGTGGCAAGTTCGAGGCCATAGAAGAAGCACTCATGGCACAGCTGTGTCAGATTGCAACAAATCTGCAAATTCTGCTAAATACTTCCTCCCAAGGACATGAGAAGGAAGGACCTTGAAAGAGGTTGTAACCCTCATGATTACTAAGAAAAGCTTGACAGCATAACATGAATGAACTCAGGAGTCTCAAAAATCAGGAAGCAAATCAAAAGTTAAGATCTATCATCTAAGAAACACCCCTACCCTTTCACCTCCCTGTGATTTTAAGCCAATCTCATTATTTTGGTAGACATTTATACTTTTTTTGACTGCTTGTGGTTGTCAGTAGTGTGCTGGGAAGTATAGAATAGATGGCTAGCATGGCATCAAGCTGGAATAAGCTGTTTCTTTCTTAGGTGCAGTGTACATTGGCAGGGTACACTTAACGGTTGGCTGCGTAGAGAATGTGACAGACAGAATAGTGTCTTGTGTGATCCTAAGGGAGTATAAACAGGAGCTCTGTATTCCCTCTGTTTACCTTACTCTCTGGTAGCTATCAAAATAATTTAGAGTCAAGCTTCAAGTTTATAAGAATTGCCGGTGGGAGGGAAGAGGTTAATTTGGTTTTTTTTAGCTCTGATGTGAATTATCCATTTTGGCAAGTGAATGGGAACAGATACATGTACTCAGTATTTTCTGTCACACACACTATTATTAGTAAGAAACACATTTCCTTTTGGGGTGAACATTAGGGACAAAAATAAGGCTGTTCAGATTTCCACCTCCTTTATTAGCTCTGCTAAAGCAATTGTGCTGGCATTTAGAAGAACTGGCAAATGCATTTGCTCAGCAGCAAATATGATGCATTCAAGGTTCTTTTCATGTTAAGAAGAAAATAGGGGCTTTTAGGCACTGGAAATGTAATATCCAATCTTCAGTAATGATTTTTAATACTGTCAAAAAGAAAAAAAGGCTCCCATTCGATCACTCACACAGCGTAAAAGGTGGGAAATAGCCTGAAATGATCTGAAATCACCTTGATACAGGTCTAGGCTTGTATTGGGTGCATATTTGCTGTCCACATAAAGACACATTTGCCTTTGGTGACAAAACATTTGGCTAAATGTTGGGTTTTATATCCAACATGCACTGTATTCCTTAGTTCTTGGACTGAGTTTGTTTTACTTTGTAATCCAATAAAGGCACATAGGCAAGACACTTCACAGTACCATTGTGTTCTTCCAATCTGGAGGAGGATATATAATCTTTTCCAAGAATGGGCATGTTTTGTTCTTATCTAAATTTCAGTTCACTCTAGTTCAAAGTCCTTAAATGTCTTGCTTATTAAGGAGCTGTGATTGCACATGATGGGAAGCCTGAAGCCAAGTGAAATACTGGGCATGTATATTTGAATTGCAGTACCCGTGATGCTCTTGATCTCTGTTGTTTCACTATAGTTTCCTCCAAGTCCTAATAATCTACAGGATGTGTTGAACATGCTTGTGTTGAGTATGCTGGGTTCCTAAGCCATCAGACTGGTTTATCAGATGCCAATGCATCTCCACTTTCATCAGGGGATTGCACCCACCTACCACAAATTTGCATTAGAGCACCTCTTAATAGTTTGCTTTACAAGTAGAAACTGTGAATTGCTTTTCCACTGTAGCTTGCATCCTGTTTCTATGTGATAAATTAAACCAAGCCCTCTGGCCTCCAATACAGAGAATCACATGATCTTCATGACCTGCTATTACATTGCAGAGGGAATGATGATTCTAGGCTATCCTAAGAAGAAAGAGGCCTGATTTTTGTTTTATGTTGCCTTCCAACAAAGAGAATAATGTAATCAACACCACAACAGTTGCAAACAGCATATCTGCTTTTCTCACCAAAGTGACCAAGGACTGAACAACTTTGGAAAGCAATCTACCTTCTTGGGGTGAGAGGTGATTCTGACAAGATGGGCCCAAGGCATACTGATGAAAGAGCTTGCATGAAGTATGTGTTTTTCGGCTGCATCAAGGACTTTAATATCCATCCATCAACTTGCATTTGCACTAAATTCCATTTAACAAATGGTTTTCAAAATAGGGTGAACTTCTGAAACGAGAGTATTTATAGAAAGAGCTATTTAGTCTGCTAGCAATTTTCAGTATTCATTTTGCTATTGCTGAATATACAGAACAGGATTATTCACCCACATTACCCAGCTGCTTCTGTTTGATAATGAAGTGAAGGTTGTGATGAAAGTGTCTTTCCATGGAAATGACTGTGATGTCACAATTCACATTTATGACTTTAAATTGGGGTCCATGAAGAGGAGTTGATTTTTGAAGGAGGAAATACTGAAACATAAATATCTTGGAGTATTAGCAAAATAGTCAATTAAAATTCAGTAAATTAGAAGCCAATGATGAATGAACTAATTTCATTTTTCTATACTATATTTGAATGATATTTCCCAACAGGAATGGTCCTTGAAAAAAATCAGAGTAACTCATAAAAAGAGCAGTTGTATTTTGTTAGGAAATGATTCCTCTTTAGAAGAGAGTCAGTGGGGTATGAAATTCACTGGGAGAGATGTAGGGATTTGCCAAATTCAGAAAGCTTAAGCAGCCTTGCTTTTTCTGGGTCTGTTCCTGTTATTGTAAAGAATAAACAGGGATCTTAAATTTGATGAAATGTCTTTGCTGCATCTTCAGACTGAAAATTGTCAGCTTGGCTGGATGCATAAATTTTTATTTGGATGTATTTTGCTGCCTTTAGCCATTGACTCTCAAGATCAGTATTTTAAAAATGATCATATCTTAAGTGAGAATGTTTACCTTGCTAAGTGGCCCTGAAACATCCATTAAAATGTGCACATGACTATTTGACAATTCAGGTAAATAACTTTAGGCAACATATTTGCATCTGTATGTTTCGCTTAAAAGCTCTGCATTAGTCAGACATTTTTTGTTCTTTTCCTACATAAAATGGAATTGATGCTCAAATGCTTTTGAAACTCTTAAGAAAATAAACTTTGCTTTAAAATACTTTTTCTGTCTAGATGCTTCACATATTTTAGTGAATTTATACTCCCAGCAGCCTCAGGAGGTAGGGAAATATCCCCATTATAAAGATGGCAAAATATATTCTTTTGCATTTTCTTCATGGAACATACTGTTTTTTTTCACTAGGCTGTTGATTTATCCATACTGGCTATGCACCACAACATAGAGTATCTGATTTAATTCCAGCCAAATCTTCCAGTCACTGTCCTTCAGTATCCAATCAACTAATAGTATTTCAGTCTTCCCTGAAATACTATTGGGGAAGTATTTTACCTACTAATAATATAGTATCACTAGTGATATAGCAGATAGAACTGTGAAATATATGCTGCAGGCCACAGTCCTGTGCTATCAAGTATGAGATAAATGACCTGGAAGACCTTTTCCATCTCTAACTTTTACCTTTCTTCTCCCTATATTATTAGGTTCAGTATTGCATGTGCCTTTGTGCATCCATTTGCACCCCAAAAACAATGTCCATTTCATAGCAAGAATAAAAAAGTTCAAGGAGGGCTTATACTAAGTGTAATAGGGGGCTTTCTTGGGGCTGGTCTGCCACTGGCCTGCTCACCTGTTCTGGGCTAGCCTCCCGCCTCCTCATCTCCTACGCCTTGTTGTCTTTGAATTGGTTCTAATAAGGTGGGAGGCTGCCTATTCTTCCCGCAATGCCAGGGGGGTGCCATCTGCAGCTCCATTGCATCCCTATACCGCAGCCCAAGCCTCACAGATGGCATCCAACTGACACAATGCTCCCAGCCTACAGCTGGGCCAAGCTTAGCCCTCGTTGTCAGGCCTCAGATACACACATTCATACCATCCTCCTCTCACTAGGGCCTCTCACACTCCACCCTCTCTCTCAGGGTCTTTTTCACCCATTGACAACTTGTACCACCTTGCTCCCTCTCAGAGTGGGCCCCTTCGGCCATAGGCTTTACCTAATGCACGCTTTGGGGGGCAGACATGCCGGCTTTTGGGCCTCTCCCATGACCCTCACCAGGGTAGTGGCCAGCCAATTACCCAACTGGGGCCAAGCTTGCCCTGGCCCCTCCCAGGGCAACTACACACACAGCTCCCAGCCCTCTGGTTTCCCTCTCACTGGGGCCACAAGGCTTCCCTCCCGGTGGGGGCTCAGGTGGCCATAGCCATGCCTGGCCCTTTTATACACACAGTGTTGTGGGGGCTAGGAGTTAAGGTGTCCCAACCCACTTTTTACTGGGGTGGTAACTGGCCTGGTATTTCCTGGGGGCTTCCATGCCACTGGGAGCCCCACCAGGCTACCCATTCCCGGCAGGGTGCAGTTTTAGGTCATGCCCAGGACTAGGAGCCTCCAAACCATCCCCTTAAGCTCTTGCCCTTACCTCCAAGATATTCCATACAGCCTTTCAGCCAGGTAATGTTTCTGCCTGGCCTGCCAGCAGCGAACTGCTCTGTTTATATAGGTGGCCAGAGTTCTAAAATGGCTGCCATAATCAAGCTCCTGAGGGCTGTTTGGCTCAGCCCTTAAAGTGTCCGGCACCAACAGTTCCCTGCCACTGAGGAAAATCTGCAGTGTAAACTGAACAGAGGTAGTTTCAAGGACAAGTCCATTGCAACATGGCAGAAGGAAATGCATGGGCTCTCAATTTGACAGCAAATAGGTTATTTATTAATTTTAAGTGTAGGGTCGGAAAGAATGATATTAGCACTGGAGGAAAAGCCACAGAAAATGGTAGGTAAAGAGGTAAAACTCATAACATTGATCTTATCTTCAGTAAAGGGATATATAACAAATGAGAAAAGATAGTGTTTGTAATAATACCAGGGATGAAAAGTATCCTGTGCTTAAGTTACAAATAGATCAGCCCATTGGGCTCATGAAAAAGTTGTGCCTACTGTAGGAGACCAAAACATTTCAGGATATCTTCCAGGGGATAGGGAAAGTCTTAAGGTAGTGTAGAAGAAGGGACCATCTGTCCCATAATTCATGCCCTGAGAGAATAAAAAAGAAACTGGACAAGTTGGTTTCTCTGGGAATCAGAGTGGGGAAAACAGCAGAGTGCACGTATTTGCTGGTTATTGTAAGAGGGTATGTATGCCCAACCTCATTTTCAATTTAAGGGGAAGATTTTAGTACTAAATTGGGTATTTTTAAAGATGCTAAGATGGTGATTCCTAAGGCATTACAGAAAGAATATGTTAAAAATCATTTAAGGATTGAAAAATCTAAGAGAAGAGACAGTAAATATCTTAAGCTGGCCTTAAATTAACATTTTAGTAACAAATGAGTGATATCAAGGAAGCAGGTAGGCTTGTCACATAAGCTTAGCCAAAAATATAGGCCAAATCAAACAAAGGAGCCTGTGTTGGTGGCACAGGAAAAAGTAATTCTCCAGAGCAAAATCTGCATAGACTGCTTTTTCCAGTCAACTTAAACTAATTTCCAAAAAGGAGAGAGACAAGGACACTGAGAGTTTTAACAGCTGTCATATTTCTCCTGGGCCAGATTGTCCCTGTCCTTGGCTGGGACAGGGACAAGTCATAGCACAGTTGTGTATATGCCACCCTGCCAAGTGTCACTTGGTTTCACTGCTGCTTCTTCACCGGTAGGTGACTGGTGAGAGAGCACATATCCCAGCATGCCTCACATTTGTCTAGCTTCTGGAGGTTCCTCGGGATTCCCCAACACAGATGTTTCAATGTGTGTTTTCAGACAGGCAGCAATGACAGGTTGAGATGTTTGAACCCCAGGAGATGGTACAACCAGAAAGGGTGGACTTACTACCATCTGAAAACAGTGATGTTGATGTCACGGAGGAGAACTGCAGATCCCCATGACAGTATAAGGGGCCTCCGAGACTAAATGAACACTCCTAATAAATTTTACTTACAAGATTATAGTTTACTGCACAGTAAGCATGCACGTCTTCAAGTACACATGCTTACTGAGCAGTAAACTTCGCTGCTATGAGCAAATTTGCTGCATGCCAAAGCAAGTAGAAAATTTACTCGTGCATACTTACTGCACAATAATGCTCATGTAGACACCACCCAGGAGCAGATTTGCTCCCAGTCAGCCCTACCACTAAGGGGCCAGCCTGAACTCTGACCCAGGGCCCTGGGGCTGGAGTCTCTCCTGTCCCAGGGCTGGGCTGCCTCTGTGGAAACCCCAGGCAGAGGTCCTTTAAAAGCCTGAAGGTATTTTGAGCCCTCAGGCACAACAGCAAGGAGACTGAGGGGAACTCTTGGCCTTTGCTGCCCCTGCACAGGCTGCGGGGTACCTGTGCTAGCTTGCTTGCACCCTGATGCCACTGCCTAGCACTGCATTGCCATGCAGCTGCCAGGCCCGTGTAAGCCCCTGGGCCCAGCTGCATCCAACTCCTGGCCATTAGGGTCAGCACCAGCTGCCCACAGCCAACTCCCATTAGCCAGCCTGGAGCCTGCAGGTGCTGCAGGGCATTGCCTCACCACGCACTTCCTAGTCCCATGCCATGCCCCTGTGCTGGGCGCTGTAGGCAGTTGCCTAGGCCTGGCAGCACAGGGACAGCTGTGTGGAGGCCCGGAGAGCTGGTGCAGGAGCCTCAATGGCTTCATCACTGACACCATTTGCCATGACTCAGGACCCCAACTGGTTGCTAGAGGAGACTGGTGACTTCATGCTGCTGTGGGGAGAGGCAGAGGTGTAGCGGCAGTTTGCATGAGGCGGGTACTCCAATGCCCATGTCTATGAGGGGCTGTCAAGCTGGACGTGGGAGCATGGGCATGATTGGTCAGCATGGCAGTGCCACATAAAGGTCAAGGCCTTGCAGGCACAGTGGATCACCATCACTGACTGCAATCATTGGTCACGGAGTGCCTGGAAGTCCATGCCCTTTATGCAGCAACTGGATGCCATTCTTGTGCCCCAGGCCCCAAGAATGCTGTGTGCACCAACATTGGCAGCTTGTCTAAGCCCCAGCTCTGGGCTGGCCCCTGTGGTGATGTGTTGCTGGGGAGGGACCCGTGAGGTGCCAGCAGCTCATCCTGCCAAGCTTCCTGTCCTCAGCCTCCACCAGCAGCTCAGGGAGCCTGGGCCAGTGGAGGGCCCCAACATCGCTGTAGCCTTAGGCCCAGCCATAAGGCATGGCTAGCTATGTCACCTCCAGCCACCAGCAGCACCAGCTCTGCCCACACCTCACACCCCGCCTCCCGAGGACACTGCTAGGAGCTGTGCGCTATTCCCATCAGCCAGGACCAACTGGAACCACTGGGCATGCAAGCCTCAACCACAACATAAGCCTTGCACTGGGGGGAGGGCCCTCAGCCCTGGCCCTGGTCCCTCCTTGCTGCCCTTCCTCCCTGCCTAAGCTGGCCACACTCCAGTGGCCCCCAGGAATCCCACCCCCCCAGAACATGAAAAGAGGTGGGAGACAGTGCAAAACTTTATTGAGCAGCCTATGCCCCTGCAGCTAGGTGGGCACAGGCCTCTCACACACCGAGGAACGTGTCAATGTTGGCGGCAATGCCCTCCTTGACTGTGGGGGGCAGAGACTTTTAATATAGTCACAGGAACCTTTCAGGTGGTGGCAGAGGATGTGGGACAGCCCAGGCTTGCTCCCTGCACTGTTCAAGCTCCGAGTACTGTGCCAGGTATGCAGGTTTGCCAGGGGCACCATGGCCATCAGCAGAAGCAGGGTATAGTGGGTTGGGCACCCCTCAGTCCCTGCAAACAGCTCCTCATGCAGCACCCAGGACACACACAGTAGGGGTACACTTGGGGCACAGTGCTGGCATGGGATGGGGCTGGCTCCAGGGCACTTTCCTGGAGAGGCCCCCTGCAAGGAGCCTGGGGGAGCAGGCAGATCCTCAGCCCAGTCACCTAGGAGCCCCACTCTGCTCAAGCCTGGATGCTGTGGGTTTGGCAGCAGCACAGGAGACCAGCAGGCCTGCAGGAGGATAAGTGGGGGAAGTGGGGTCTGGAACTGCAGCAGCAAATGCTGCCAAGAGCCTGGCCTGTCTCAGCCTGGGAAAGGGACAAAGGAAGTAGGTTACCTGTGGCTAGCTGGCCCCAGGGGAGCGAGCAGGGATGGGGAGCTTAGCCAGCAGCTGCCTGGGCCCAGGCCTGCCCAGCTGACCTACCATGGTTCCTGGGCACTTGTGCATGCTCGATCCCCAATCTGAGACCAGGCATCGCGTGTTCCCCCCCATCCCCCCACCCATCTTATCTCAGAAATGTTGCACTCTCACAACCAGCTTGTTTCTCATGGCTATGCAGGCCCTGCAGCTACATGTTGGGGAGAGGCTGCTGTTGGTAGCTGGGTACAGCCTCAGGGTCACTGTTGTCCTAGCTGGGGCCCTGGGGATGCACCAACTCCACAAGAGGAGGAACCAGGATTGGACCCTCCTCCTGGGATGGCTGGTGATGGCCATGGAGAATCGGCAGACAGATGTGGTGGGTGGAAGGCATTGCCCAGCAGAATAGGTGGCAGGCAGAGGGCATGGCCTGCAAGGATGTGTGGAACCAGCGCGAAGGGGGGTGTGACTGGGCAGACCAGGAGTTGAGGACTCAGCTTTTGGCCCTGGAGTGTGAGCGTGTTGATGCCTTTCAGGAGCAGTGTGTGGTCATGGCCAGGGCAGTGCAGGCACAGAGGAAGACTGCTGGGTGCTGGACACCATCCTGGCCCTCGTGGTCACCTTTGTGCCGCTTACTGTTCTACACCTGACCCTAGCCCTGCCTTTGCCCTGGCAGCCACCCACCACCCAGCAGCAGGCTCCCTTGTTATCTTGGGCAGAGGTCCAGTGCTGCCTTCACCAGCCAGGAGCTCCTGCCACAGCCCCTAGCCCCCAGCCTGGGCACCCTGCCACCCAGCTCTGCTGTTCACCCTGGTTCCACATGGGTGAAGAGCCAGAGCTGTCTGCAACAAGGCCAAGACTGCATGCCAGCCCTGCTGGCCCTGGTCACTGGCTGCTGGAGGGGGAACCACCCAAGCTGGGAGACCAGTGACCTCCATCACTCCTGGGCAAGCCCCCTGCCCATCAGACTTGCTGCAGCATGCACACCCTTGGGGGAATGGCCAGAGGCCTGGGTGCTGGCTGGCTGTCCCTGAGCTCTGCCCCCTAGATATCCCCACCCCACAGCTAGATATCCCCACCCCAGGAGGGCACACAGACACACCACATTGTAACTACTTTGCACAGGGAAGAGGGTGTTTTATTGGTGGGTGGGATGGGTGGTAGAGGGGTTCTGGTGTTGGGGAGGGAGAGGGGATGGGTTCTGGTGTTGGAGAGGGAGTGGGGAAGGCGGGGTCTGTTTGCTGTGAAGGCAATTAAATGTTTTTCTGAGAACTGTCTGCAGTGAGCGTAGTGCTGGGGGCAGGTGGTAGGGTGGGGGTCTGTGGATGGTTGTCCAGGTGAGCTACTCTGGGGAATACAGGAGGAGGTGATTGGCCAGCACCTCTTGTACCCAGTGCCCTGGCTCCTGGTGGCATGTGTGTGGCTCAGCCAGGGCCTTGGCTTGTGGGGTCTGTCTCTGGCACAGTTGCTGCAACTTGTGGTCCCACTGCCAGGTGTTCTCTGCTTGCCCTGCCTCCTCCACCCAGGCCTCACAAAAGAGCTCTGGGTCTCACAGATGTTATGCAGCATGCAGGCTGCGATGATGACCTGGTGGATCTTGTCCTTGCTAAACTCGAGGCAAGTGGTGAGGGTGCACCAGCGTCCCTTGAGGTGGCTGAAGGTACACTCCACCAGTGCATGGAGCCAGTCCAGGCACTGGTGGAAGTGGGCCTGGTCGGGGTTCATTTGGCCAGTATAGGGCTGCATGAGCCAGGAGCAGGTAGGCAGGGTGCCTGATAAAGACGAGGAGGACCACCATGGCACCCAGTTGCAGGTCTGGCACCCCTGCCATGAAGCACCCTCTCTACACCAGGGCTGGCAGGGTAGACATCTGAGACATGGGTGTTGTGTGCATTGCCCGCCCAGCTGGCACTCACATTGGTGAAGGCATCACAGTGGTCGACAGCAGCCTTGAGCACAACGGAGTGAAAACCCTGCCAGTTCTCAGTTGGTTAGTTTGGAATTTTGAGCTGGTTTCTGGAGAACTGAAGTTTCCTAATTCTAACATGAATAACTTTCCCAATTCTAACATGGATTTCTTCCTTGGTGGCACTGAGCTTTCAATACTTCTAAGGTAGGTGAAGCCCACTATCTCTTAGATCTACTCACTGTTCACTTCTTTGTGGCATGGTATTCTAGCAAGTATGTTGTTTTCATTTCTTCTTCACTGATCTTCAGCTTGACTTCTTTTAATCTTCCTTGTATTTCAGTTTTTAGCCTTAATCAAATCTTGAAATGTCTGAGCCACAAGGAAGATACTGCCTGTGAAGTCTAGGAGTTTTGGGTGTTGCTTGATGTCTAATGTATGCTTCTTATTTCACCTCTAACTGTTTCTCATCATCCAGTCAATAACTAGAAGAAATGGCAAGAGTGATAGAACTTAAAATCATTCAAATTACAAGCAAGTGTGACCTTCTGTCACACTTGCTTGTAATTTGAATGATTTTAATAGAAAGCTAAGGTAGACTCTTTTAAATGTGAAATGATTATGAAAAGGGCTTTCACAATATTAACTGTTTTTTTCTGGAATTCCGCAATGTCCAATTAGTTTCCAAATAACATCCCTATCCACTCTATCAAATGCCTTTTCAAAGTCTAGAAAGTTTTGTGGGTGGTGTGAAAATGTTCCCTAACTATTTTTTTCTTTCTGGAAGCCAGTCTGTTCATCTCTAAATTCTGTCTTCACTGCTTGTTTTGTCATTTCTTACAATATTCTTGCCAAGAGTTTACTAATGCTTCTCTAGTTTTTATATATCACAAAAGATCTCCCTTCTTAAGTAACTAAATCATGAGATCTTTCTTCTTTTGAAGAGCATCTTCTCAGATTATAGTAAAGAGTTCATACATGGGTAATGTAAACAGTAGACTGCTTGCCTTTCTCATGTCTGCTAGCGGGATTATGTTAATCCTTTGGATTTTTTTCACCTTTTAAGCCTTTTCTTAATGGTTTTCCTAATTTCTTTTAACTGTACCTGTGGATGTCAGTCATGTGGAGAGTGTTGTATGGTCATGTCCATCTTAAAACACTTGCAATGTTAATCTACCATCTATTCAACTGGTCTTCTATTTTGGAAAGTCATGTTTTTGGGCTAATTGTCCTGTGCTACTTAGAAATACTTAGGTATTTTCTTATATAGAAGCACTGGAATTTGGTAAACTGTGTTCTTGCCTTTTCATTGGATAGCAGCTTTAGCTTCTTGAACCAAGTTATTTACATGGTTTCTTTTATGCTTCCTAGTACTTGTATTACTTGTGGCTTTATTCAAAAGCATCTTTTCCTTCTTTTATCTAGTCTCCCCAACTCATTGGACAAACAGTCTTTTGCATCCTTTCTGAGGGTTGAATTGCAGGTTCCTTGTATGTTTCTTTCTGTTTCTTCAACATTTCTGTGGTCAGAAAGGTTTCAAATCTGTTTCTCTATGAAACGTAAAATAAGTTTTTGATAGTTGGCTCCTTCAGTTACATTATCTCATATATTCTCTACCAACAACTTTCACTTTATTTTAAAGTTGATAACTTCATTCTAAAGACTCCTACAAGCAAAGCCTGGTTGGATGATATATCAGCACCTATATTTTATGTGACATCCTCCATGGTTCCCCTCCATCTTCTCTCAATGGTTAAGCAATAAATGTAGTAAAGCATGTTTCCATCTTGGATACCTAAATAACTATTGTGAGATTTATAAGGTAACATACTTACTTTCATTGCCAAATAATTTAAAGCATAGAAATAATTCTCCATTTTCAAATATAGCACAAACATAACATGTTGATGATGTGAATCTGAGATCTCCTTTTCCCTGGTATGCTGTCATTGTGTCACTGTTCTTTTAGTAAATGTTATAATTCAAAAAGTAAGACAACTGTAGATAATTGTTGTATGCATAATTTCACACAGATTGTGCTGGCAGTTTACTAATCTCTGAACATCGAAGAGTTAATGAAATATAAGGAGTTTGTGGAGTGTCAATCTGAGTTTGTAGTCTCTGTTAATGATTATAAAGAAGTCCTATATCTGAAGGGTTGTATTGCCTAAGATTGAGGTCAGACATATAAAAGAGATAGTACTGGAAAACCAAGAAGTTGGCAAGGTACAGGTGACATATAGACATTTTTTAAGGGATTATGCTGCATTCAGGAGAGCAAATGTGCGTGAGAGAGATACATTTAACAAATTTCAATATTTATGGAGTCTTTAAATCAAAACAGGAAAGGAAAAGCTTGTGGTTATCTTTAGGCAGAATGTTACCTCTTCCTTTCTCCCTTTATACCTTATCTCTAGAAAATATTATCCTTACGCATAAATCCAATTTCCACTCTATGCAGTTGACTCAAAAATCTACATCTGACCTCCAGACCTGTCTCCTGTGCAAACTGATGTCTTGGTGTGCCTCTCTGAAGTCTCTTTGTAGATGTCTAGCCATCAGCTGAATTTCAACATGGCTAAATCTAAGTTCTTAATCTTCCCCCAACTCTCCTTTCTCTCCTCCTGGGGCCGTACCACCATTTGCCTGCCACGTTCTATAGTATTGGCATCATCTTAAATCAAACCTCTCTCTAGTGCCTCATGCCCAGGAGATGTCTATATTTTGCAGATTCCTTCTGCATAACATTTCTAAAACATTACCCCTCCTGTTCATTCACACACCTAAAACTTTTATCTAGATTCTCTTGACTTCATTTCTGATTACTTCAACATCCTTCTTTCTGGCCTTGTCTCATTGTCCATCTGTACACCTTCTGTTATCTCTTGTCTTATCTTTAGACTATAAGCTCTTTACATTAAAAAGAACTGTCTTTTCTTCTTTGTTTATACAGTGCCTCACAACGAGAGGACCCTGGCTCATAAGGAAGCTCCTAGGTGCTATGGTAATACTACTACTTGACAAATTAATTAACAGTTTGAATGGAAATGTAATGAAGACAGCTTTAGCAGTTGTTAGCGTTGGTTTTGGCTGCTTGAGGCCCTTTATTTAAAAGCATGGAAAGAGGAGCTATGTATGGTGTAAAAAAGGGTAACACTAGGAAAGGGAGTTTTTTGCCGTTTAGGGAAATCACGTGAGGATTGTAGCTTGCTGGGGTATAGTTCAGCCATCAGATGTCTCCTGACTGTATTGATGCTTCCAGGAAGGGTGGGATTTCTGGTAACAAACAGAGACAAAAATGAAGCTGAAACTGTTTAGAAAACCTGTTTGTTTTGTTAGCACTTTGGTGCCGGCCTCTCTAGGAAATGTCTGTTGTTTAAGGAGAACAGTGACTCCAAATATTATGACAGAGGGAAGATTGTTAAGAAAGCAGTTGTGAGTATAAACTATTGTCACCTTTTTAATTTAATATTTTCATGTACAGTTCTGTTCTGCATTGCTCATTAGTGTAATTGAGACAGCAAGTTAAATTTGCAGCTGCACAGGGCCTTTAAATTACTCTTATCAACATTTTATTTGCATGAACAATGAAGCACCTCACATGCACTTTTCTGTATGCTATAAAATATATTCTTTGCAAACTTAGGCAGAAATCTTTAACGCATAAAGAGATTTGTAATAACATATGTACATTTTGTCAGGCGTTGGATTAATCATGAAGTGAGATGCGGCTATATTGAGGGACGCTGTTCCTTTTATCTTCTCTGTGTTAGTAGTAGTTCTCTGTGTTTTGACATGCATCAGACAGCACATGTCCAAGAATGCTTAAGGAAGCAGGGAAATGAAACAAACTTCATTTGAGCATCTTTGTACATTCAGCACACACCTCCCTACAGACCAATGTGTGCCTAATAATACAATAAGAGGCCTAGGGACCCACCAGGAAACTACAAGCCAGTTAATTTGATATCACTTGTGGGAAATGTGCTGGAAGCTATAGAGGGATTTGTTAAGGGAAATACTTGGCAAAGCCAATTGATTAGGGAGATTTCGTAAGCAGAAGTCCTTCACGAACTGCCAGCATAGAAGAGTGGCTGCAGAGGATGCTGTAGCCAGACAGTCTCAGGATGCCATACTGATGCCACACAAAATGGGATGCCAGTCCAATAAAAATAAACAAATAAAAAGATTGGGAAGTAAATCCTTTCTTCTGTTTGAAGAGGGTTTTTTTTCCAGTGGTGCACAAGGTTGTGCCAGTAGCTGCACTGCTGGTGGCACTGGTGTTGGTGGTAGCCAGACCAACAGTCCCACCAGTTCCTATTTTTACACCCACTCCTAACTTAGCAACCAGGGCTCATAGGGCCTGGCACATAGGGCCTTCCTCCGTGGAGCACCTGAGCCCTGTCACTTAGAAAGAGACAAAACTCATATTTTGCAGGTGGTTCTGCTTTCTAGAATGGTCCAGAACCAAACCTGAGCTCCAAGTGCTCCTAGACGTTGTATTTGCTTTGAATTTGGTAAATGTTGTATACCCAAGGGCAGCACAGAAACAGCTTCTAAGTAGCCGCTTCTTCAGCTGGCTTCTGATCTCATGCCCAAAGTGAATTGAAAGAGATGGATTCACTAAGTGGGTGGGTATTTTCTACGGCAAAGCAGGCAAAAGACAGGATCGTATGGATGTCTTCCATCAATGCTGCCAAGGAGAGACCTGGGCTAGGTGTTTGCAAAGAAAAAGCTGGTTCATGTTACATCATCCTATGAGCTTTGTCATGCAAGTGGTCAAAAGCAGTGGCTGGGAAAGGCTTGCAAATGTTGGAGAAATGAAAGCAGACAGAGTGAGGGGAGGGACCTAGAGAGGTTTGACTCTTTTGCCAGTTCAGGCCATATTTAGTCTTTATCCATCTCTACTGGGACTGTGACTGGATACCAGAGATCTGCCTGTACTCCAAGGGAGCATGGCCATTCGGAGGGGTGACATCCTTGAAGAATCTTTGGCAGCTAGCAACTGCAAGCAGTAAGGACTAGAGCCTGAGCCAAGGATCACTCCAGGAGAATTAATTCAGACTAACAGGGACCACTGGAAAGGAAGAGCAATCAAAGCATTCAGAGGAAGGAAAAACCTCCAAGAACTACTTTTTGCAAAGACTGAGTCAAGATTTGTAGGCTGGCATATGCTGCGGGGAACTCTGGAAAGAGCACTGCTAAGATACCAGGGAGAGAGAGGTTGGCAAGACCAGAGCACGAGAGAGTCAGTGTACAGCTGCCAAGAGTACATAGCTGACCATACAGGGTTTTCAGCACTCAGAAGGGCTGTGCCAGAGGGATAAAAGGAAAGGTTGGAGTCACAGTGAGGAGCAGATGAGCAGCCCCAGGGGGTGTCAGAGTTATCCAGCGAAGCAAAGGGCAGCAGCCATGAGACAGCAGGAAGCATACAGTTACAAAAGCTGTTGCAAGAAATCCAAACATGTTTTTTTTTTCACAGAGCTAGTCAGGAACCAAGTGCCCAAAGGAACAGTACCAGATTCAGGATGTTGGACCATTATGTTGTAAAAGCTAAAGCACCATTTAGGAAAATAATAAACCCTCATTGCTTTAGTGATTTTTTTTTCAAGTTTCATTTTAAAGGGGAAGCAAGTTGAGGGGTTTTTTTTCTTCAGTTTAATAAGTGCTCATATAACGAGACAGCTTCCAAGGGAAAATGTGGAGGGGAATAGACACATTTGTTCTTTGTTATGAAAATATGTGAATATTTTAATGTGGTAAAATGTTATTTGCCTCTGCAGAATTCTTTTACTGTGCAACTGTACAAACAGAACAAAGGGGAAATTACTGGGGAACCAAAGGAACAACTTTGCTTCTGACTCTGTGTGGGGAAGTAAAGCAGATAAAATTGATAACAAACTCCTGGAAGGGAAAAAGAATTTTTCTAATATTCCAAGCTGTGGGAGTCTGCGCCTTCGATAAGTAGTAGAGAAGTCTTGCTCTAGCTTTTCCAAGCAAGTAGCTGATGTAGTCCCTCCACGCTCCGTCGTAAAGAGCAAATAACAACCAGAGCTGACAAATAGTGTGTCCACCACCTCATTACTCTCATCCCTGACTTGTTCTTACAACTGCTCCCCTTGTGCTTGTGTACAGCCTTGTGCACTGCCTAAGGAGGACACAATAGAGAACACCTCCATCCGTGCTCCTTGGAGGAAGTAGAGTCCAAAAAGCCTTTGTGTTGCAATACCTCTCCTGCGAGGATATAAAGCTCACTTCCCTGAGGACATCTGTATGTAGACTTTCCCATGAAACAGAGGTATAATGAACAACATGATTTATGAGCAACTAGAGGAGAAGGGAAATAAAACAAAAGAAAGAAGAAGATAAAACCATTGTAAGGCAGGTACAACAACTGGCTGAATAATCTTTTGCTAACAGTAGTCATGGGTATTTTAATGTCTAATTGGGAGGAGGCATCAAATAGGGTTCCCCAAGGGTCTGTCCTGGATATGGTACTGTTCAATATCTTCATTAATAATTTGGAGTGATGAAGTGCCCAGCTGAATTAAGTGCATGCTTAGCAAATTTGGATGATAGGGTTAGGATGCAGCATCACTTAGTTAAACTGGAAAAATAGTCTGAAATTAACACAAATTCAAGAAGAACAAATGCAAATAAAAATGAGATAATCCCATATACAAGTATAAATTGGGGACTGATCAGTGAGGCTGTAGTACTGCTTAAAAAGGACCTTGGGGTTATAATAGACCACAAGCCAAATGTGAGTCACCATTTAGTATTGTTGCAAAACAAGCCAATAACATAGTGGATTGTATTAACTCTTGCACTTAGAAACTGGATTTTTAACTTGGTGCTTTAAGAATTGACACAACACTTGGTTGATGAAAGGCTTGCTTGAATGACTACTAACAAGTTACAAGACTAAATGACAGGAATAGACTCTTTCCCAATATAAAATAAATGAGCTATATACACAGTCCTTGTATTAGCTGCAGGAGACTCTATACGCATGCAGGCCAGAAGCTGGTTCAAGTCTTCAGCCTTCTCAAAGCATGGGTCCATTGCCTTAGACCAGCTGGGGGCAGGTTACAGTGTCCCTTTTTCTCTCTGGAGAAGATGCCTGCCATCTGCTGGCACTCGTCCTTCTTATACTTGTTCAATGGTATAGCTTCAAAGCATTCTTCCTTGATAGTTGGTTAATCAAAGTCCAAACAAAGCAGGCGAGGATGGAATTAACATATTGCAATTATATCCTGTTTGTGTGTGTGCTTGTGAAGTTTGCAAGCTTTTGATCAGTTTTGGAATTAAATGGAATGGGTATTGAATGAGATACCTTTAGGAAGTTGATCACAAAATACTATTTTTCAGTAGTTATTTTAACAATGTAGTCTAATAAATAGCATCATCAAATGGCTCATGGAGATAGTGAAGATCAGAGACCATTGGATACAATAGGCGTGAGGTAGGTTAGATGCAGTAAGTAGACTGATTTAAGCATACAACTTTAGACAGATATTGGATGTTTGCTTTGGGAAATAGGTATTAATCAAAGGGGGAATGTTTTAAAAAGGATATATATGCAGTAATGTTTTCAATGCACCTTGGCTTTTCTTGTGTCTTACAGGCTTTGCTTTGAAATGGAGAGTTTAGTTCTTTTGCTTTCTTTAGTGACATCTAGCTCAATTGAGAAATAAATGTAGTTTGTATGTTTCTCCTCAGGCCATTTAGCTTTCTGGCTTGCTCTCTGAGTCTTGTTACATGTATGTAATGAGTGTGTTAGGTCTCTGCCAATACTTTTAACTATCACTTTTTTTTAGGCTCAGGCGTGGTAGAAGGTTGAAGAGTATTATTATTTTATGGCATGGGTCTGGTATTGGGTACCGCAAGCACTCCACTCTCTTTTATGCCTAATGGGTTGCAAGCCATTAGCAGAGTTTGATTTTCTTGTGGCAGTCTTGTTACCTAAACCCAGTCTTGCCCCAGCCAATTGTCTTGCATTTTTGTGCAAGAGACACTGTCCAAGCATTCACAGTTTTCATATGCAGCATTAACTACTTGAAGAAGTGTCTAGGTTGCTTACAGGTGCTGCTACTAGGTATTCACCTCAAGAGTCCTACTAGGTCCTAGGACTGTATGAAGCGGCTAGTATTCACTTCAGATTTGACCAAGTCGGGGGACAGTGATTCAATTCAGTGGTTTGAATCAGTGTCCCAAATCGATTTGGCCGAATCTGATTTGGAGATTTGGCTGCTGCCAAATCAGCCGCATCAACCAGGCCGCATCCTCTGCCCGCTGTCCCAGCCTTGTCAATGGCCGCCCTACCTGGCCCCAGGTCCTGGCTCTTTAAAAAAAAAAGCCTGGCACTCACCGGCTGCTGCCAGGTGGGGAGGCAATTCCTGCTGCCCCTCACTGCCCCATACTGCATGGGGAGCTCTGCCATGAGCCCCCAGAAGCCCTGATGGCTGCTGCAGCACCCAGTGAGTTCAGGGCTTTTTTTTTTTTTTTTTTTTTAAAGAAATGGGAGCTGGGACTAGGTGGGGCAGCTATTGACGGGGCTCGGACGGCAGACAGGGGATGGGGGCTCATGGCAGAGCCCCTCATGTAGCACAGGGCAGTGGGGGGCAGCATGGATCACCCCCCACCTGGCAGCAGCCAATGAGTGGGGGCTTTTTTTTTTTTTTTTTAAAGAACTGGGAGCTGGGGCTGGGCTGGGCTGGGCTGGGCTGGGCTGGGCTGGGCTGGGCAGCCAGGGGGGTGGCTGGGAGAGTGGGCAGGGGTTGGGGGGCAGTCAGGGTGGCTGGGGGAGCAGGAAGGGGATGGGGCCTGGTGGGTGTCCCTCTATGGTCCCCTCCCCCTCCTCCATCCCCCTGCTCCACTTACCAGCACGGAGTCTGGGTCCAGTTCCCTGCGGCAGCGAGTGGGGAGTGCCCGAATCTCCAAAGCTCTCCAAATCTTTTCTGAATTGATTTGGAGAGCTTCACACCAATTCGGACTTTTTTTTGGTCTCCTGACTCGATTCAGATTCAGAGATTCGGCTGCCTATTTGAGCTGAATCTCCTCCGAATTGAATCAGTACCCGAACCTTCACACAGCCCTGCTAGCTCCTACACCCTCCCTTATTCAGTAGTCTTTCTTGCCATGTCTTGATGTTAAAATTAGTAGAAGAGGCTGCACAGAGGGCAAGACATTCTTTTGAAGAGGTGGGCCCTGTCTGGTCCGATGCTCTCTCCCCAGCCTCATCCCAATTTTTACTCTCACTAAGTCCTTTAGCTTGGGGCCCACTGCTCAAGGCTGCAAGCTTCTGGCTCAGCTCTGGTCATGACCCATGACCTCAGGTTCCAGCTCCTGCAATATCTGCTATGTAGGCAGCTAGAGGCCTTGAGTTGTATTTTTTCCCTGCCACATCCTGCCTTATAGTCCAGGCAAGGTCAACCTCATTCAGTCACAGAATGCACTCCAATCCTTGTTGTCTGTCCACTCAGCACAGTTCCATATTCAGGGTGTCCCTAGTCACCTCCTTTCTGTGGTCTCTGCCTCCCCTGCAGCCAGAACCCAGCCCTCTGGGAGAAAATGAAAACCACAAAATGCAAGCACCAGTCCCGGTTCAAAGGAATGGTGGTGGGCTCCAAGTAGAAAGGAAAACAAAACATAAAGTAACGAGGGTACTTAGCTTGCTTCCTATGTAGGTCCCTAGCTTCTCTTCACCTGGGGCTGCCTCCTGAGTCCTTTCACCACAATCCTCATGCCTGTCAGAGATGGTTCCACCCCCAACTGCTTCCACAGCCAGACTGCCTCCCCTGGTCTGAAGCTTGGGCTTATACAGGGCTCCCTGGGTCACATGAGCCCTCTACTTCTCCTCCCTCGGTCATCAGGCTTTGCCTGCACCTGGAACTGGTGGCTATCTTGCTTTAAGCTCCCCTGCCTGTGAGTTTGCCTCTGGCATCAACACCAGGGCACAGATAGGAGAGATATAGAGATGAAGTGGAAGTAACTGAGAAGGACAGTGGGGGCAGAATCAGAACCACATAACCAGGAAACCAAGGGGAAGGGACCTCTACCATGGACAGGATGCACTGGCAAACACATAAAAGGTAAGAGAGGTTGGAAAAATTGGGTTTAGCCTGGAGAAAAGAAGACTGAAGGGGAATTTCAAATAGTTTCATAGTTGGTAGGGTCGGAAGGGACCTGAGCAGATCATCAAGTCTGACCCCCTGCCATGGCAGGAAAGAATACTGGGGTCAAACGACCCCGGCGAGGTGATTATCTAGCCTCCTTTTGAAGACCCCCAGGGTAGGAGCAAGCACCACATCCCTTGGAAGTTGGATCCAGATCCTAGCTGCCCTAACTGTGAAGTAGTGCCTCCTGATATCTAGCCTTAATCTACTCTCAGTCAATTTATGGCCATTATTCCTTGTTACTCCTGGTAGTGCTCAGGGGAACAGGGACTCCCCCAATGCCTGCTGGTCCCCCTTGGCAAGTTTGTAGATGGCCACCAGACCCCCTCTCAGCCTTCTCTTGTGGAAGCTGAACAGGTTCAGGTCCAGTAGCCTCTCCTCATAGGGCCTGCCCTGCTGCCCCCTGATCATGCGAGTGGCCCTCCTCTGGACCCTCTCGATGCTGTCCACATCCCTCCTGAAGTGCGGCACCCAGAACTGGACACAGTACTCCAACTGTGGCCTGACCAATGTCACATAGAGGGGGAGGATCACCTTCTTGGATCTACTTGTGATGCATCTGTGGATGCATGACAAGGTGCGGTTAGCCTTCTTGACCGCGTCCTCACATTGGCAGCCCATGCTCATCTTGGAGTCAATAGTGACTCCAAGATCCTTTTCTGCCTCTGTGCTAATGAGAGGGGAGTTCCCCAGCCTATAGGTATGCTGCTAGTTCTTCCCTTCCCAGGTGCAGTACCCTGCACTTGTCAGTGTTGAAACCCATCCTGTTCTCATCCGCCCACCCCTGTAACCTGTCCAGATCAAGTTGTAGCCTGTCCCTCTCTTCTAGCGTGCCCACTTCTCCCCACATCTTAGTGTCATCCATGAATTTGAACCCCCTCGTCTAAGTCACTGATGAAGATGTTGAACATGAAGGGTGGCTGTAAGGAGAATGTGATAGACTATTTTTGTGGTCATAGGGGATAGGACAAAAGCAAGCAACAAAGGAAAATAAGGTTGGCTATTAAAAAGAACTGTCTCACTGTGAGGGTGGTTAAGCACAGGAACACACCATATTTACTCAAATCTAAGATGACCCTAAATTTAAGATGATCCCCAAATCATTTCATTCTATACATGAAAAATTTACAAGGTTGCTATAATTTTCCATGTATAGAATCAAATCATTGGAGGATTGTTATTAATTCATCTCTCCCTTGGCACATTCATCCCAGGGCACATGTCTGCTGCAGGGGGAAGGCAGTGGGGAGGCAGGTGGTATGGGGAGGTGAAGCAGCTTGCTCCCTGCCTCCCTACCACCTCTGTCCCCTGCCTGCCCACTCCCCTCTAGCCTTTGGTCCCTCCTTCCTCCCAGCTTCTGCACTTCCACTCTCCTCCAGCCTCTGTTCTCTCTCTTTCCCCCAGCCTCTGCTTCCCCATACCTAGGGAAAAATCTTTGTTTTAGCATTGAGTAAACACAATATTACCTAGAGAGGTTGTGAAATCCTTGCTAGCTTTTAAGAGCATTCTAGACAAAGACTTGTCTGTAATGCTTTAGACTGAGATGCTCCTGCCTTGAGCAGGGGGTTGGATATGATGATCTCTTGAGGTCCCTTTCAATGCTATTTTCAATTATTCCATGAAAAATTGTTTAACATGACAATTTTAATGAACTAGACAAAGCCTTCTCAGCTTAGTTACAGTTAAAAGAAAAAAAGAAAAGATTTAGCTTGCCTGTCTTGGAAGTAATTCCCTCTGTCTGGCCACTTTAATCTACCTATCAGTATAGAAGTCTCCAGAGAGTAACTGTGTCCCAAGATTTCTCCTAGACACTCCTGTTATCCAGTTCTCCTCAGCAGTTTTTGAAAACAAAGCAGCAATGTGGTTAGTAAAAGTGTTTCATTTTCATCCTTCTAAGAGCAGCTCCTTTGGTGGAGCAGAAGGGAAAAAATAAACCTGACTTAATTATGATAAGAATATAAGAGATGCCTTTTCAACCCCTCCAACTATTTAGTTGGTCTAATAAAAGATATCACATTTACCCAAAGAACCTTGCCTATTAAACCTCATACACTTTAAAGTGAAGACTAAAGTGTGGAAAGTTTTGATTCATAAGCTGCTGTTTGCTGCTGCTGCTGCAATGGTAGCCCACACAAAAAAAGACCTTCAAAGCCTTATCAGTCACTTAATTTATGCCTGCCAAGAGTTAGGTCTTACAATTAGCATCAAAAGACCAATGATATCAGTCAGAACACTGATTCACCACCAGCAATCACAATATGTGAAAACATATTGGATTTTGTAAGTAAATTTACATACCTTGGCTTCATTGTTACCAACAACCTGCCACTTGAGGCTGAACTGAATACCTATATTGGCAAAGCATCAGGTATCATGCTTGTATCATCAATACCCTTTTCTACAGCAGCAACTGGGAGAAGATTGCGGAGGCCTGAAGTGCTTGGAAACAGTCTATTAAGCAGTAAATGAACACTTTTGAGGAAAGAAGAGCTTAAGATGCAGAGGAAAGAAGAAACCTCAGGAAGAACCCTATACCACATTCAGCACTGTAACTTCACATATGGTAAGTGCAGAAGGGACTGTCATTCAAGAATTGGGCTCCACAGCCACACTCACAGGTGTTCAATGAGCTGATGACTCACTCAGCACAATTCTGTTGTCTCATGAGACAGATGCCTAATAAGAGATGCCATTCTGGGTCAGACCGCAAGGTCCATCTCACCCACCATTCTATGGGCGCGTCTACACGAGACGCTTACTGCCCAGTAGCTCGTTACTACTGCACAGTAGCATCACCGGGCATGGACCATGATATGACGCTACTGCACAGTAGTAATGAACTACTGTGTAGTAGTAATGAGCTACTGCACAGTGTCACTAGGCAATCGTGCCAGAATGCTACTGTGCAGTAACGCTGGTTACTGAGCAGTCATTTAATATGTGATTATGTAAGTACTAAGTGAGCAGCTCGTGTAGACGTGCCCTGTATCTCATAATGACAAAGCATGGATGTTAAGGGGAAGTGTATTTATCCAGGGCCTATGCAGACAGATCTGTCCACTGCTTCTCTTTCCTCTAAATGCTTCCACCATTTAAAGGCCTAGGAAGTTGTAATTTGGAGGTTGCACCCTTAACTTGTATGTTAAATACCCACCAATGAGCTTATCCTGCATGAAGTTGTCTACTCCTCTTTTGAACCTATGTAAATTGTTGGGCTCTACAACATCTTGTGGCAATGAGTTCCAAAGTTAGTTTCATGCTGTGGGAAAAAGAACTACTTTTGGTTAATTTGAAATCTGTTTCCTAATAATTTTTTTGTATGTCCCCTAGTCCTAGTATTGAGAGAGATGATAAATAATAAATGATATGTGGTTGCCTTTCAAAGTTTTAATGGCCTTGCTTGCATGCCATCCTTTCACAGAACACCTTGGTTGGCCATAATCAGCTTTGGTCAGACTGAAGCATTTCCCCCCCCACCCACTCCATTTTTCATGAGTTATGAAATATGGATAGCATTCCAAGCCTTCTGCGAGCATGATTATGGCTTTACTTTATGTGCAGTTTTTCCAATGTCTGTAGAAAATTGCTTTTTACTTAGAGAGGAAAAGGTGTTTGAAAATGACCATTGGCAGAGTTAAATTTGTAAATTCTGGCATACTGAGGTACAGGTCTGGAAATATGATAATGGATAATGCAGATAAAACTGAAATAGTTAATGCCATTTTTTACTTCGCTTTTTGAAAAAAGGGCATCTCTCAGGTGCCAGGCACACTTAGCAGCAAGGACAGGTATGTACCCAGTCTAGAGTGGCAAAGGAACATGTCAGAAATTAGATAAGCTGGATATTTTCAAGTCAGCAGGGTTGTATGAGACTTATCCTAATGTACTCAAGGAATATAGGCTGAAGTAATTTCAGGTCATTGGAGTGTTATCTCTGAGAACTCATAAAGGTCGAGTAACATCCCAGAGTACTGGAAAAGGATGAATATATTTCCCATCATACAAAAAAAAGGAAAGATGGAGGACCAAGGGTATTACAGACCCATCAGTCCATCCTTAGCTATAAACAGGCATTGCCCTTGTGCCACCATAACATTTTTTATAGTGGCAAAAAACCCAAGCAAACAGATGTTTTTGCCCTTGTCTTATCACAAATACCCAAATTGTGGCTGTGACAATTCATAGTCATAGTTTGTGCCTCCTAGGCACTGAGGAAGTCTGTTTGCTTATGGTGTGAGAGTGCAGGCAGCCTGGGTCTGCCTGCCTTCTCCAGGTTCCCTAGGTAGGTGCTTCTGGTGTTTCAGGGGCTCAAATCTGCATGACATTGGTCCTGGGCACCTGATCCTGACCAAGTGCCCACATCTGCTGGTGAGGAGCAAGGAACTCCATGAGCTTCCCTGCTCTGCCATGGCAGACATGTGTCCCAGAAATACCCCTGCAGGGGCAGATCAGGGACACACCTGTAGGAGTGGAGGGCCTGATCTTGTAGGGGGATTCCCAGGGCACCTCTGCAAGTGGGGAAACCCCTCTGGGAAACCCTATGCCAAGAATCCTATATCAGGGGATTCCCAGGGCATGCCTTTCATACTGCAGCTCAGGTATCATGCTCCCATTTCCTAGGTTAGGGGGTGGTGCCCAGGGACAATGCCCCACATAACTGGGCCCCTGAAGTGGGCACGATTGGGCCCCTGAAGTGATCTAGTGGTGCAACCACCCCCACAGCATCTGTGGCTGCCAATGAAGTGAACCAGCTATTTGGGGACAGATCCTGGCATAGCTGACCCCACTCCAAAGACAACATCTGTTCATAACCTTTGACACCTGCAAAAACCGTGGAGCATTTATACAGAGTATTTTTCTAAGAAAACGGAGGATAACAAGACGATAAGGATTAGGCAACATAGACCTATCAAGAGAAAGTCACGTTTAACCAACTTGATACCCCTCTGGGACAAGGTGACAGGGTTTGTGGTATGCGAGGAGCAGTGGTGTGATATCCATTAACTTTAGCAAGGTTTTTGACACCATCTCGCACAACATTCTTGTAAGTCGACTAAAGAAATATGGTCTTGGTGGAGTTGCTATGAGGTGGGTGAGTAACTACTTGGAGTACTTGTCAACAGCTCAGTGACAAATTGGGAGAGGACAGGGGTGGATCTGGAATGCCTAAAGGGGCCATGGGACATGACCCTCAGACCAAGATGGATACTATGGGTGAGGAGAGGCTGGAGCCCCCAGGCTGGTGGGGAACACCATGGAGCTGGGCAGGGATCAGACACTTGAAGGGGTTTCTTGTGTTTCCATGGCTGCCACTGTCCCTAGATAACTCAGAAATGGGCATAGCTCCAGAGCTCCCTACTGCCCTGCTCAAGCTGCATGCTCCAGGAAGCAGCTGTATAGGATGCTGGGCTCAGCTGGAGACAGTGGCAGGGCATGCAGGCTCCTCTTTCCATCCCCTGTAGCTCACTTGACCACCTCCTCCCCCTGGGTGTCTCCACCTGGCCAAGAGTAGGCGCTGGAAGGAGGAAGCTGTGCTGTTGCTCTGATCCCAGATGAGGCCAGCATCCCGTGCAGCTGCCTATTGCTGCCTGAAGCTGAAGTGGGGCGGGGGAGGGGCGGCTCTTGGGCTCCCGCTGTGCCTGTTTCCACCAGGAACAATGGCAGCAGCAGGGGGTGGGTTCCTCCCTCCAGCTCCTTCTTCTGGCCAGTGGGGATCACAGTAGGGGAATGGCAGGTGCAGAAAGAAGAAACCCACCTGATGTCACCAATGTCCCCATGGCATCCTGTGCACCCATAGCCCAGGGCTATAATGGTGCAGGAGCTGCCCTGGGGCTTTCCTTGCACCTGGACCAGCTGGGGATGGCAGTTGCAGTGGAAGGAGGGGTGCATTCATAATGCTTCACCCTTTCTCCCCTGGATCTACCTCTGGAAAAGGGTATCAAGTAGGGTTCCCCCAGGGCTCTGCCTTGGGGGCTGGTATTATTAAATATTTTCTCTAATAACTTTGGGGATGGGATAGACAACACGCTTAGTAAATGTAGGGAGTACACAAAGCTGGGTGGAGATGCACGCTTTGGATAAGACCAGGATCCACAGGCAGAAACACTGTAGATCATTCTCTGGCTCCATTGAAGCTGGGAGCGGACGGGTTGTGTGATATGGTCTGGAGGCAGTGAGCATTAGGGGATGGCTAGAGAGAGGTGGCTCCCTGGAAGGAGAGGTGGGACGGAGGTCCCCACCTGAGGGAGCTACCTGTGCCTGAGAGAAGACTGTCCCTGGGAGATTGCCACAGAAATTTTTATGAGGACTATTTGGGAGCCTGAGCACAGGGTAAGGATTTTGTTTGTCTTGTTTTACCATACCCTGTTGTCGAAGCATATGATCACTTTTTATTTTTTGTACTATTTATTTTTCCTTGTAATAAGCCCCTTCTGTTTTTCCCCCTTTACTTTACAAAAGTGCCAGTGGTAAATCATGATTTCTGGGTAAATGAATAGCCTGGGCATACCTGTTCAGCAGAGCGGGGACCATTTGGCTTACACAAAAACCAGGGTGTATCTGAAAGCATCCTGACACCCTGAGGTTTTGTCACAAAATCTCTGAAATGAAGGAGGTAAAATCCAAGAAGGAAAACTATTACACTTATGATGGAACAATAAAATGGACAAGTATAAAATGGGGAATGACTAGCTAAGTTACTGCAATAAAAAGAAGGACCTGGCAGTTATTTTGGGCTCAAGCTGAATATGAGCCAAAGGTAGTAACATACTGAGTTGCTTGCATGTCATGGGAAGCAGTTCTTCCACGGTATTCAACAGAGATAGGGACTCACCTGGAGTATTGTGTCCAGTTTTGGGCACTGCACTTCAAAGAAGCTATAGACAAATTGGAATGAACCTAATGGAGAACAAAAATGAGAAGAGGCCTGATGTATGATAAAAAGTTGGAAGAATTGGAACTATTTAATTTGGAAAAGAGAAAACTGAGAGGCAGATTTGAAAACAATCTTCAAATACAAAAAAGGGGTTGTTATTAAGAACTTCCTAAATATGAGAGTGGTTCAACATTAGAACAGGTTTTCCTGGACAGATTGTGGAGGCTTTCTTATTGAAAGTGTTTAAGTGCAGGTAACACAGACACTTTTCTTGGGTGTCTTAGCAGTGTTGGACTAGATGACCTTCTGGCATCCCTTTGAGCCCTATCTTCTATGCTTCTGTAATTTCCTGTGAGAATTCTTAAAAAGCACAACTAAGCAACTTCATGGCAAGTAAATTAACAAATAATTGTAGTTCACACTAGAGATCTGTTTGTGACAGGAAGATATGAGTAGTCTCTCATTCTCTATGAATGTGAATGGTGGAATATCGATGGTCTGTGGCTTTTGAAAGGAAATTCACCATTTTGAAGTGCCGCTTAGATAGGAATCCTCAGACCCTGTCTTAAGTGGTCTGATTGAAGACAGATTTAAACTATATAGGTTGGCTAGTTTGGAGGCTCCAAGCAGCCAACAGAGCTGCATTTAGAAAAGTCAGAATTATTTAAATATTAAATAAGTGGATCACTGAAGGCAAGCCCAGGACAACACAGGTAAACATAGCATCATATTGGAGAAAAACTAGCAAAGGGATAACCAGCTATATCCCTCTGCCACATGTCTGATATTTGCAGATATTTGAAAGTTATTATACAAATATATGTAGCTCAAGTTATAGCTGCACTGGAGAAGGCAGACTAGCAGCTGAGCAGTACTGCTAGACTAGAGAAACACAGCAGAAATCAAAGCAGATTTTACTTTACCTTCCTAAATCTATTGTATCCAGCTGCTCCTGTAAAAAAATACAGGATCTGTATAATCTATCTATATAATGTAATTGGACTATCCGAGTACTGTTATCCACACTGGCAATTTACTATCAGTTTGCTCAAGGACAGTCAAATTACTTAATTACATGTAACAGTTACTCTGTAGAGATTTAGGAAAACACAAATAAACGTAACTAATCCCTTCTTATTTATTCCTTGCAAACAAAAGCCTAAGGATTTGAAAGAAAGCAGTGCAATTAATATAATTAGAGATGGGTGTCACTCAAATCTTGAAAATGCCCTATGGATATCTGGGTATTTTGAATATGTAATTAAGGTACTAGAGGAGACTGACTTTTAGAACATGGTAACCACTGAAGGGGGAATCACTGCTCAATCTTGTAATGTTACCTTCCTGTCACTGGGTGGCATCTTCTGCAGGCCAGTTCCTGAAGCATAGTCATGACAAGATAGGGGTACCTTCCTCGATATCACTGTATTTGATAACATGCTTGTTTCTCTGTACTCCACACATGCTAATGACCCTCTTCCCTCTTGAATACTATCACTCTTCCACTAGTCACATTATACTTTCTGCTGCATTTCTCTTGTCTTCTAGCTACTCCTGATTATGTCTCCCTTCTATTTGGCAGCCTTCCTCCATTTCTTCAAGAAGACAGCTTGTATTCACATATGGAGTTTTACACAGACTATTGTTCTATACAGGCAGTCCTCAGACTTAAGACACAACTGGTTCCTGAAGACCATGTATGAAGTCAAAACAACATAACTCAGAACCAATTTTCCCATAGGACCAATGTTATAAATGAGTAATTGGTTCCTTTATGATGCTTGATACAGTTGTATCCAGTTGTATCTAAATTTGTTGTGGTAGAAGGGGAGGAGGGAAGGAAGGGGTATGGGGGGGTGCAGATCAACACCCCAACAGCAGAGGAGAGATTGGGGCTGGGGCAAGTGCTGCACAGGCAGGGCGGGGGCACGTGGGATGAAGGTACAGCTCATCACGGGGGGTGGGGGGGAGGAGGGGACAGCTCCCACCACTGTGCACCTTTGGTCCAAGAGCTGCTTGTCAGGCAGCTCCTGCTGCTGCTCCCACCACTCATCTGGGAGTGGGATGGGGGGTGGACAGCTCCTGCCTCTGTGCACTGCTTGTCTGGAGGCAGCACAGTGGCTTCATCCCGCACCTGTCCCAGCCCAGTTGTGCGAGTGGCGGCAGGGCATAGCCCCTGCACCCTGTGCCACTGTGCCCACCTGGAGCACAGCACAGTGCAATCCTGATCCCACCTGCCCCACACAGATCCATGCTCTCCTAGATGAGCGGCGGGAGCAGCAACAGGAGCTGCTGGATGAGCCACCTCTGGGCTAGCAGTATGCAGCAATGGGATCTGTCTCCCTCCTCCCCATGCCTCCTGGACAAGCTGCACCTTCCTCCCATGCTCCCCTGCCCTGCCTGTGCAGTGGTTGCTGCAGCCCCTGTCCCAAACCCTGCCCCATTCCCTCCTTTGCTGCAGGGGCATTGATCTGCTCCCCCCTCCCCCCCACACCTCTTCTCTCCTCCCTCCCTTTCCACCACAACAGACTTACCAGCTGGACGCAGCTGTATCGCGCATCATAAAGTTGAAACCTGCATCAGAACCTTGAAACATGGTGTCAATTTATAAAGGTCATAAGTGCTGTTCATCATAAATTGAAAAGTCATAAGTTGAGGACTGCCTGGATGTTACTTAGCTCAAGCTCTGTCAGCTTTTTTGCCAGACCTGAGGAAGGGAGCTTTATGCGCAAAAGCTTGTCTAAGAACTCTCCCAACTATGTATTTGGTCTAATCAAAGATATCCTATTGTATTTGGAAGAAGTCAAGTATTGGGACAGCTATCTGGATGGCCTAATTATGTGTGGAAAGATTGACACGTATTGATATTTTAAAATGAAGTAAATGTAACTTCAGAAGGAAGAGAGACACTGGCAATTCTGGAGTTTGATTCCTTTATTCATAAAACAGTTCACATAACATGTTGCGACCCTATTCCTTATCCTGGAGCAGTAAAGATCACTTCTGGGCTAGGGACAGAAATTACACATAAGTGATTTGAAACTGGTTCAAATCTGTAACACAGCAGAAGTTCAGTGCACATAAACCGCTTTCAATATGGCTAAAACTGGTTTAAGATAAACCTGGATGGATGTATCATCAGACTTAACTGATGTAGGTTAAACCAGTTTATTGAATTTCTGTCCCAGATTCCTTCCAGATTCAAGTTAACTCACAGCCCCCCAGCATCCCAGGATGCTTTGCACCTCCCCACCAGCCCCCTCTTACAGGGTGGGAAGGCAAGCCTTGGTCCAAGCTGTCTGCTCCAGCCAAGCAGAGAGGCATGCTTTAGTGCTACCCTGCTTCTGACCTGGGCCACTGCAGGCATGTGGCTGCATTTCCAGAATTAAAACTGAATGTCTGCTCTCTTGCTTATTGGTTCAATCTATGCAATTTAGACTAACCTGAGAAGACTGAATTGATTCAGCCTTAGGCTTTTTGACTGTCTGTACTTAGCCCTAAAGCAGAGAGGATAGTTTGGTTGCAACAGCCTTATTCAGTCACAGGTGTGTCTGCTGAATCGGTGTACTGGGGATGTTTTGTGTGGGAGAAAACACTCAGATTTGGATTGAGAGCACCAAATTCATTGCACGTAGGCAATGAATATACATTACATTTGTTACCTACTGTCACAGGATTTCTCTGCATGTGAAAAAAGAGCATGGCTGCAAGCCAAAGAAACTAGCTTTAGTTTTCTCAGGACATGCTGAGATTTTTCTGTTAATGCGTATGCTTTCTTCCCTTTTAAAGAAACTCATTGCAACAGGAATGTTAGTGGGGCAGGACCTATGCTCTGCATATCAAAGCAAGAGAGCTTTCACTGAATACCTAAATGATTTGTATTTAAAGATTGTGTAATTGCTGTAATATGACCCAGAGCCTGCTGCTCCCTCCAGTCTGCAACCCTCATTGATCAGTAATAGTAGCCTAGAACTGACTTTTCCAAAATGGAGTGTCACCTTTGAACTCTAGCATCCTACACCACATTCTTAAATAAGAATGGCAGCTACTCCACATAAGACCTTTGCTGCAGAATCACATCTTATGGGGCATGGAGGAAACTTTTGATGTCTTTTCATCACTGAATGTTCCTATGGTGGCAGCTTCTGGTTGAAGCAGAACTGTGCAGCCCCAAAGAAATACTTTATCCCTGGAGAAGGAGCACACCTACCAGTCCTACTTACCATGTATATAGTGATGAAGATCAGGGTGACTACAGGTAATTCCTTCTTTAAAGATAGTCTCCTGCACATCCTTTGATGAACACAGAGCTTAGAGCAGAAATAGGCTGACTCTCAGTGCAAGGCAATTAGATACAATGAAAATGTGGGGTGCTAGGGCAGAGAAAAATAACAGAGTGACCAGGAACAGAGAGAAAACCAGAAGAAGCCCCTCAAAGAAAAAGAATCAAAGGTTAGATTATCATAAATTCTGACACAAATGCACAACAGACTAAGAGGAAAAGGCAGGCTGGGTGCATCCAAATGAGTGTGTATGTACATTTCCCCATGGGCAAATAGCAGCAGCACATGCTGTGGTGTGTGGCAAGTTGCCCTGGGTGGGGTTGGGTAGGCTGGGGCCAGCATCTGGGTTGGCCCCAGCAGCTTTACCTGGGCCTCCCAGGGCTCCAGTGGCAGTGATCCAGCAGTGGGGAGCCTGGCTGGCATCCAGAGTTTGGCTATGGCCCTCTAGGCTCTGGTTCCAGGCAGTGCACACTGCTGCCATGTGTGCCACACTGTTTTTTTTAGGCGTGGGTTTTTCTGAGATTGGGATCTTCCAGTGTCTAGCCCCCCCCCCCCCCCCCCCCCCCAATCCTGCAAATTAGCAGTGCGGGGAATAACTGCATATGCGGTGTGTGCAGTATGCAGCACTGCTGACCAGTCTGCAGTGCCTGGGAACTTGCAGTGTCTAGCCCCCGCCCCCCCATCCTGAAAATTAGCAGTGTGGGGAATACCTGCATGTGTGGTGTGTGCGGTATGCCACATGTGCACGCTTGCCTGAATACATCCTGTGATTCTGTTACCCAAGTATTAACATCTCTGGCTAAAAAGACCTGTGCAAGGAAGGATTAACATTTACAATAAAGGGGACTGGCTATTACTGCACTGATCAGCAACACTCTATACTGCCAAGAGAAAAGAAAATAACATTTTTAATAGCATGCATTAGAGGAAAAGATGCACAGGCTAAGCATGCTAGAGCTGCTTTTTGACAGATGACAAATATCCCAGGTAAAAGGGGATCAAAGAGTTTAGGAAATATCCGCAAGATATACCAGCGATGTAAAATCGTTTTCCAGTCTGTGTGTCTGACTCAGCATTAACACTACCAGAAGGGGTAATTTTAAGGACTCTGGGATCAGATTTTCAAGCAATACTTTGCATCACAATTTTCCAATATTTTTTTTTTCACCTCTGCAGAGAAAGAAACATGGTCAACAAACTGTCTGAAGGATCCTGAGAAAAATGTACCTATCTTTCAAGTTGCTTAGTGGCCTTCTCCTTGTGCTGTGAAAAGCAGGAAATTATCCAATGTAATTCAATACAACTGTGAACCAACCTCACTCCCCTTATCACTAAAAATGGGCTTAAATCAGCTACTCGGATCCAAATCCCCAAATTTGGGAATGTTTGGATCTGATTACATTTTAGTATTGTCCTGCTTCTGTATTTAAGAGCCGTGCCTCCTAATACTTCCAAAGCAGCAAGATGGGCAGAGGGACCATTTCTGGGGTTGGAGGTTAAAGGGCTTTTTTTAATTTTCTCTCCGTTAACCTAATCTAATTAATTACATTAGATTGTAAACTACTGCAGACAGGCACTGTCTTCATTTGCATTTGTGCATTAACCTGCACCATGGAACCCTGGTCCTTGTGGGGGACTTTGTGCTCTGCCATAATAAGAATGATTAATAATAATCTACAGGGAAGTCCAAAGCATACTGAAGGCTTAATTAATTATGTAAATTGTATGTAGGTATTACTTTGCTGGCTGGTGAAAAGCAGCCACAGGGAGAATGAAACACAGTTGTGCATAGTAGCTACTCTACAGTAGTAGACCAGAAGTGGAGAGCAATACCATGCTCAGCTGCCTAAGGATGTTTAGGTAGGCAGAATATAATTCTCTGATGTTTATTTGGTGTCCTTTGAACCTCTTGAAACCTGAATGAAGCAAGAACAGAACCAGGAATCTAGAAATTCCAGGTGTTTGTGCCAAGGACTCCTGCCCAGGTCTGCTTTATGGAGAGCAGTCTCTTACTGGAGCACACCACACAGTAAGTGTATTTTGTAAGACTTTTGTTTGGTAGCTGTATTAGTGTTCAGAGGCTCCATTTTATACTATCCATTTTGGTTTGGCAGTGGAAATGTACTCATGTTTGAACGGCTTTGTCCCGTGAACAAATAGTCATTTGAGCTGAGTCCATTGATTCCACAGACTTGGATCCCTGAATCCAACAAAAGAGACTAGTCTAAGGCTTCTGATAAACATTGTCAGGGCCCTTCAGTTCACAAAAGCCCCGTTACCAAGAGATTACATGAATTAAAAATTGATGAATGTTTTGTATGAGATGTCTTGCAGTCAAGGATATTTAAGCATGTAAAAGAGTTGGAGGGCTAAAGAAAAAGTTGGTTGCTAACATTTCTGTATCAGGATTATATTGGAGGAAAAAAAGAAGAAAGAAAGGGAGGGAAGAGATATTTGTGATTTTGCAGAAGGACTTGCTATACATATACAATGAAGGAAGATTAGACAAGATGTTCTTTGTTTAAAGACGAGACCTTAGGAAAAGTTTGGAGATTTTCACTGCCCGCAGGAGTTTCATTGGAGAAGAAGGCTCCATGCTGAGAGGGGTACCTTGTCAGAAGAAAAACTAGCATGGTAGTTCACCACGACTTTGTCCTTGGCAGTACATATCTCTGGCCCACTGGTGGGACTACATTGGTGATACTATGGGGAGCTGTCTGGAAGCCCCTACAGGCATGGATGTGCATATACAGAGTCCAGGGAAAGGATAAACTGAACAGAAATGATAAAAGGCCTAAAGCAATAACCTGCATGCAAATATAGTCTGTCTGTACTCAACCAGGAAAATTCATCTTAATATATAGGCAGGCTATGCAGCCTCTATCCATGAACATGACAATAACACTAGCAGAAAGTGCAATGCAGCCTCTGCTGCCTGGGAGATCCAGCAGGTCCCTGTCTGCTGTGCTGACTGGTTCTGTCTCCTTTCCAGTCACTGTAACTCTGCCAGTGGAGGATGTGCACTGCACTGCCTGCCTTTCGGGCCTCCACCCTTGGGACCTGTTAGTGGGGAAAAGAGGGATTGGTCCACAAGTGTCAGCGTGTGAAGATCTCAAAGCAGTTGCCTTGTATTTATCAGACCTACCCTGTTAGCAAAAAGCTGGGGGCTGAAATCCTGTCAGTTGAGCTAGGATTTTCAAAAATAATTAGTGAATTGTGGTCCTTTGATTTTTGGAGATAGCTCAAAAGAGCCTGATTTTCGGAAAGTGGCTACTCACAACTTCTTGGACAGCAAACCCCTTTAAAATATCTCACATTGAGCATTTAAAATCACTGGTCATTTCTAAGATTTAAGGATTATGCTGAGTCCTCATCCATAACTCATTCCAATGCAGGCTGCCCCGATGGAGGGCACAATGTCAGGCTGCTCAAATTAGAGTGGTAGGAAATTGGCAGTTTAAGCTCCATCAGTGACTACATCCTGACCATTTTGTATGAACATGTGCAGACTTACGTAACATAATAGGGCTGCCTCCATTTTCTTCTGCTGAATGCAGTATTTTACCCTATAGAGGCACATTACATTCACCCAGAAGAAGCGGAGGGAAATTATTTCCTCTCCTAAGCCTCACCTGTGAAAATGTTTCCAATAACTGAGACAAAGTAGAGTGGAGAATTTGTTTTCCATCTATTCTGAATTTCCACGTTTTAAACTGGAAATTATATGGTTTCAATTTAAAAATGGTTTCAGCATGCAAAGTGCAGATGGGTATGTGGAACCAAACTTTTCCAAACTTCAGGTGTTTGTGTATATGTGTAAGTGCAGTGTGTGTGAGTTTAAGTTCTATGTAACTCCAGTGGTTGCTGTTCAGTCCTAATTTAAAAAAAATACATGAGCAGTAACTTAGAAAAATACAGAATTATCGTTTGCCTTAGAAGGTCTGACTTATTTAGCAATGAATTTAAATAAATTTGATTCAATGGCAAATGTAAGAAATATCAAAGAGAGAGCTCTCTTTTTTCAACAGAATCATTTCATTTCCTGAGAATCATATCCTTTAGAAAATATGATGTCCTGAAGAGCAGGTTCATCTGCACATTGCTAATTTGAAATATATCTTTGTTGTGTTATAAACATTTTCACACAAATAGCAAAATATAATTATCTTCATTAAAGACCAACATGTAGAATTTATTGGGAGAGAATTAAAAAAAAGTCCTTAGCAAAATTAGCTTATTTTCTGGGCAGAAGAGGAGAGATGAAGAAAGGGCACAAATAAATTAAGGTAATTGTGCTCTTTAAAAGCCAACTGAACAGACTACCCTGAGGAGCTTTCTTTCCCACTGAACTGTATTGCTAGTTGGAGACTGATAAAAGAATAAGCCTGAAATTTTGCATTTGCACTTTTACTCACACAGCGTGATCTGAGCAAAGTATGTACATTTCATCATGTTAGGCTCTCCTGGGAATAGCTGCTCATTACAGTGTCAACTGTCCCTGCCCTTTGCTAAAATCCCACCAAGGTCAGACGGTGAGGTGATGAACAAAGGCAAGCTTTAACCCTTGACCTTTGGTTCCCCAGGTTGGGTGTTGATGGATCTGCACTTAGTGGTGATGGTTTTCACCCAGCTGCTGTTTGTTAGGCGAGTGAAGTGATGTGTTGGAAGCATGACAGGTTGCATTTCCTAGCACAATGTGTAGGATAGAAGTCATGTGCCACTACCATTGGTCTGGGTAGCTTTTAACGTTGCTTCATTGCTTTGCTTGGTTCTTGCTGCACATGTGGAACCTTGGGCCCAGCATCCTTGAAACATCTGGACATGTGAGACATATAAAACATCTTGAACATGTGAAGTATATTTAAAAAGATGTACTGGGACTTCATCAGTTAGGTTGAGATCTTGTCCCTGTCAGTTAAAGTTTGCCATTGCTTCCATTGGCACCAAGGGGGGGGCGGGGTGGAGGCAGGGAAAAGAGCGCAGTGGTGCAGTTGCACCCTGCTTTGATTCCTGATCCACCCAAAGTTTAAAACAAACTGCCCCCTCAGGGGTAGCACATTTCTATTCACTTGACTTCATGGCCTATTATAATCTCCCTGAATCCTTCTAAACTTCATTCTGCATGTGCTAATAATCCTCTCTCTTTTTTAATGGTCTTAATGTTCTGCCAATTAAGCTATTATTTCTTTTGCAATTCTGCTGTCTGTTAGCTGCTCCTGGTAATGTAGCTCCTATTCCACAGCCTGGCTGTGTAAAACACAGACTGTTTTAATTCTAGCTAAAAACATTAATTTAGGTGTGGAAATATTAACTCAAATGAACATTAATTCAGGTGTGGAAACAGCTTTTAGTGAAGCATTGGATGCACTGTCAAGATGCTCAAGAAGGCTTGATATTGTTTTATGAAGCTGATGGACACTTAATTTTAATGACTACAGAACTAAAGAAACAACATGTTTTCAGCATTTGTGCCTGGTTTGTTGTGTTTTTAATACACAATAGAGAAAATTAATGCCCATTCCAATAAAGTTATATTTATCTTTGCTTCAATCTTAAATTGAATAATATAGCCGTAAGCCCCTGGAATATTAAAAAAGCTTCTAGTTTCTTTTTTATCTGGAGAAAAATGTGTTCTGTTATATGTGATGGTGCACTTTGCCATTTGTGTCCTCCTTTTCAAAATCCTGGGTCTGCCCATGGGCTGACTTGACTAAGCCCTTGAATTAGCGGTGAACAGTGGAGACCTTAGGCACCCTCTCAGAATCATAGAATCATAGAAAATGAGGGTTGGAAGGGACCTCGGGAGGTCATCTAGTCCAGTACCCTGCTCAAAGCAGGACCACCCCAACTAGATCATCCCAGCCAGGGCTTTGTCTAGCTGGGTCTTAAAAACCTCCAAGGATGGAGACTCCACAACCTCTCTGGGTAACCTGTGTGCCCAGCCAGCACCACTCAGGTTGGTCTCCATGGAGAGCCTGGCCCCACGCTGTCACAGTCTCGCTACTCCTGGGGTCTCCATGGAAATTGGCTGGAATGACACGGGCAGGGGCTATTAGGAAATGGATTCTAGCTATTGGCTGGATCTGCTAATCTGCCATTTTGCCCACCTCTGGTTTAGCTCCATCCTCTTTGGAACCACGCTTCAGGTACCTGAAGGCTGCTATTAAATCCTCCCTCAGTCTTCCCTTCTCCAGTCTAAATAAGCTCAGATCCCTCAGCCTCTCCTCACAAGTCATGTCCCCTAGCCCACTCGCCATTTTTGGTGCCCTCCACTGGACTTTCTCCAATTTGTCCAGATCCTTTCTGTAGTGTGTGTGGGGGCAAAACTGGACACACTACTCCAGATGTGGCCTCACCATTGCTGAACAGAGGGGAATAATTAATTCCCTCAATCTGCTGGCAACACTTCTACTAATACAGCCCAGTATGCCCTTAGCCTTCTTGGCAACAGGGGCACACTGCTGGCTCATATTCATCTTATTGTCCACTGTAACCCCCAGGTGCTTTTGTGCAGAGCTGCTGCCCAGTCAGTCAGCCCCAGCCTGTACTGGTACATGGGATTGTTCCATCCTAAGTGCAGGACTTTGCAGTTGTCCTTATCGAACCTTATGATTTTTTTTTTTTTAACCAGGGCTGCATTATTTTATGCAGATACACTATCATAAACCCCAGGGCAGGCATTCTGAGATGAGCATGACTCTCTCCTACTGCTCTCTTTGCATAGATGTGACTGACAGAAATCTTCATTTGTCCCTTAAACAAGCTCTCAAGTCTTGTTATGTGCTGCAGAGATCAAAACAAAGGGCTTGTGAGCAGGTCAGCAATTCAGAAATCAGGAAAGTGAGAAATGCCAAGAAGGAAATGGAAGTACAATGACCTTCCCTCAAGGATACAGCTGAAACCGCAACACACTTATCTTGACTTTCAGAGTAATCCACAGAGCGAGGAAGCATAAAACAATACAAAGGGATAGAACTGAATGAAATTAAATTGACCTTCTTACAGCATATGCAGCTAAAACTGTGACGTATGGGCTTGATTTAGAGGTACTTCAATCAAGCACTGTACAGAGGATCCCCACCTTGTAATCTGTCAAGATATACTGCCTAGGGGCTATGTGGATACCTTTAAGAGTGTTACGTATAAGTTGTTACATTTGCCCTGGGTAACTGCAGGAGGGAATAGCAGAACTATAGGCAAGGCACTGCTCTTTGAATAAACAAGTTCTGTCATTCTATAAGCTTAACTCCTTGGTCTTTTGAGAACAACACATGGTACCAGGAGTGGGATGCAAAGAAAGACAAAATAAAATAAAATAAAATAAAAATGGAACATCTCAGAATTCCAGAGGAGTTGAAGTGTCCAGCAATAGTGCAGAAAATTGGAAGAAATTTAAGCAGAGCTTCACCATATATATGATGGCCAGTGGAGCTACGGAAAGCGAAGATTCACCGAAGGTAGCTATTTTTTAAAAATATAGCAGGTCCAGAAGGTATCTCTTTATAACAGCCTACAACTGTCAGAAGTGGAACAGAAAAGCTATGGCACAGTAATAAAGAAGTTTGAAGAACATTGTATACACAAACAAAATGAAACCTTTAAACTGTATAATTTCCACATAAGACAGCAGAAAGAAAATGAGACAATAGAGGAGTTTGTTAATGACCTCAGACTGCTGAGCCAGACATGCAACTTTGGAGATCTAAAAGAGTCCATGGTCAGAGACTAAATCATTTTGGGTATAAGATATACAAGCCTTATAAAAAGACTGCTAGAGGATTCTGAGCTTGATTTGGAAAAGGCAGTTAGAATGTGCCAAGCGGCTGAGATAACAAATTTCAGGCTGCAAAAGCTGGAGGAAAAAGCAGAACAAGCTGAACTAGACAGGATTACAAGGCTGCGAAAACCTAAGGCAACACACAAACAATACAGAAAGGAGGACCTTGCTATGAAGCTGGCATGTGGAGGCCAAAGAGAATTGCCTGAAGAAACAATGGTTAGATGAAGATGCTGTGGGGGTTAACACCAGCCCATGCAATGCCCTGCATTTTGGTAAGCACTGTAACAAATGCAAAAGATTTAATCACTTTGCGAGGGTTTGCAGAAAGGAGCAGGGTGCAACACACAAGAAACAGCAGGTGCATGCTCCGTGGAATGAGGAAAAGGAAGAATTCCTCATTGGCACAATGCAAGAAGAAGTTAATTCTTCTGAGGATTGGACAATCACCCTGGACACCAAGGGCATTTATACACATACCTTCTCATGCTGTGACGTGCTGGAGATCTGGCACATTGGAGCAGACTCAATTAATTGAGTCTGCTTTGCATGCAAGCTGACGTGCCTGGTGCTGTCTCACATGCATTTGTATAAATGACAAAACAGGCACCTTCTCTGAGAAAATGGCAGTGGTGCGCTTTTGAACTAAAACATCTTCAAAGCGCGCTGCTGCCTTTTTCTCAGCACTGAAGCGCATTTTGCTGTTTATAGAAATGTATACAAAAGTGCCCAGCACTGCATTGCACACACATCTAAAAATGCCCCAATGGACTAATGGTAACTTTTAAATTAGATACAAGGGCACAGGACAATGTAATACCAGAATATATTATTCAAAAAATAAAAACTAAACCTGTGTGCTATGAAAATAAGAAAGCAAGACTTACAGCATATAATGGGAACATGATTGCAACCAAAGGTGTTTGTGCACTGCATGTTAGACACCAGGGTAATATAGTAAAAATTAAGTTTGTAACAGTCCCAGGAAAGTTAGTGCCAATTATTGGGTTGTAAATGTGTAAAACTCTAGGTTTGATTAAGAGAATGCATGCCATTGAGGGATTAAAAAGCAAGAACATAGAAGAAGAGTTTTATAATGGCTTTTAAGGCATAGGGAAACTGTCAACTGAGTACAAGATAGAATTATGAGAACCAAATGCTCCCACCATACATGCTTCAAGGAATGTTCCCCTTGGGGAACTGAAAAAGGAATTAGATAGATTAGTTAACATGGACATAATAGAAAAAGTAGAGCAACCAACTGCTTAAATTCATTCACTGGTCATAATAGAAAAAAAATGGATCCTTGAGATTATGTCTGGATCCTAAGCAAATGAACAGGTACACCAAAAGGGAGCATTTTCCCATTCCCACCAGAGAAGAGGTTTTTGGTGACATGGAAGAAGCTAAATATTTCTCCACTTTGGATGCCTCTTCTGGGTTTTGGCAAGTACCCCTAAAAAAGAATAGTACTAATTATGTACCTTCAATATGCCCTTCAGAAGTTATTG
The DNA here is from genome assembly GCF_030867095.1 of Alligator mississippiensis. Lineage (NCBI taxonomy): Eukaryota > Metazoa > Chordata > Crocodylia > Alligatoridae > Alligator > Alligator mississippiensis. Next base: position 76,134,002 of record NC_081824.1, on the reverse strand, counting down.
CTTTTGTACATTTCCATTTGGACTGTGTTTTGCATTTGAAGTATTTCACAGAAAGGTACAACACAGTTTTGAAGGTCTTGATGGAGCTATGGTGTATATTCATGATGTATTCGTTTGGGGAAATACTATGGAAGAACATGACTTGAGGCTAAGAACGGCACTAAAAAGAGCTCCCAGAGCAGGTTCGAAACTGAACAAACAAAAATGCAAATCCAGGGTCAAAGAAATAACATATCTGGGAGAAAAGCTCTCTGAGAAAGGGGTGCAAATTGATCCTGCAAGGGTTATAGCCATTACAAACATACCACCCCCTACAGATAAGGAAGGAGTGCAAAGATTAGTGGAAATGATCAATTTTGTAGGGAAATATTTACCTAATTTAGCAGAGCAGACCAAACACCTTAGATCACTCCTACAAAATAATGCTCAGTGGATATGGGAACATGAAGATGAAGCTAAATTTAAAAACTTGAAGGAAAAAATAATGAAAGTTCCAGTACTAAAATACTATGACCCTAAAATATCCATTAAATTGTCAACAGATGCTTTTAAAGAAGGCATTGGAACAGTTTTGCTTAAAAACCAAAGGGATAACTGGAGACTAGTGGCATATGCATCTAGGGCACTCTCTAAGTCAGAGTGTCTATATGCACAAATTGAGAAAGAAAGTTTATTGCTGGTACATGGCTGTAAGACATTTCATATATGCATCTATGAGAAGTCTGTGGTAGCTGAAGCTGATTGTAAACCTTTGGTAACTATAGCAAAGAACGGGTTATCAGACATGCCACCCAGATTACGAGACTTTTCTTTCAACTGCAAGTCTATGATCTAGACATACAGTACATGCCAGGAAAACATCTACTTATTGCAAATACATTGTCCAGAGCACATGACACAACAGAAAATGACAGAATTCCAGACTCAGACATAGGACATGTTAATCTAAAACAGAGATTCCTGTCACAGATAAAATGTGGGCACTAATTGCAGAAGCTACTGCTCAGGACACCACATTGCAAAAAGTGGTAACAACTATTTGCAGTGGTTGGCCTGGAAAACATATACGTAGCCCCTACTCTTAGTTCAAGGAAGAGCAGTCAGTACTGGATGGCATTTTATTCAGAGGCTCATGACTTCTTGTTCCAGCAGTGCTAAAGAAAGACATGCTAAACAAAGGCTTGTACAATGTGCCTAAAGTACTGATCAGTGGAAAGAAAAGAGCCCATAATGGTCATGGAGAAGTCTGTAGCTCCATGGTATCAAGTGGACATTGACTTATTCAAACACGCAGGAAAAAATTATGTATTAGTGCTGGATTATTCTTTTCACTATCCTGAAATTGCATTGCTTGAAAGCATAACAGCAAACCATGTCATAACTTTTATCAAATTGGTTTTTGCTGGACATGGGTTTCCACAAATTGTGAGAAAAGACAATGGACTTCAATTCAACTGTCTTGAGTTTAAAGAGTTTGCAAAAAAATATGGATTCTGTCACAACACTTCAAGTCCTAAATACCCACAATCCAATGGTTTGGTAGAAAATGGAGTATAAATAGTGAAGAAATTGTTGAAAAAAGCTACAGATTCACACACCAATGTTTACCTATCACTCTTAAATTACAGGGCAACACCTATGAAACATGAATTATTCCCAGCAGAAATGCTGTTTAACAAAGAAACTCAAAACCAGGCTTTCAAATCTTGTGGATGATGCTCATCAGAATGAAAACATGAAAAACATTTAAAACATGTGAAAACATTAAAAAAAAATTGACAAACTGAAACAAAATGGTACAATGACAGGGGCTGTAGAGAGTTACCACAACTGCACAACAAAGAGATGGTACTTATTTCAGATGTACAAATGTGAAAACAAAAAGCACTAGTTTCCCATCAAGTAGCAACCAGATCCTATAAACTAGTCACATTGGAAGGACAAGTGTTAAGAAAGAACAGACGACATTTGCAGCTCATGAAGGGGAGAAAAGAAGCAGCATCGTGAGATTCACCAAAGGAAACAGAGCTAACATCAGTGACAGAGGAGACTGAAAATAACAGAATTGGAGGCATCTGAACAAGGAAACGAAACAAGAACTGAATAAAAAAGGATTGAGAATGCAGAGAAACTGAGAAGACCACTTAGAGCTAAAAAGCCAAAACACAGGCTAATAGAGACCTGTTAAAATGTGCTTTCACTATGGGTTGAACTAAACTGCCGATGTTAGTATTACATGGGGATATGTTACATGTAAAGGGGGAAGATGTGTGGATACCTTTAAGAGTGTTATGTATAAGTTGTTACATTTGCCCCAGGATTGCAGGAAGGAACAGCAGCACTGTAGACAAGGGACTGCTCTCTGAATAAACAAGCTCTGTCGTTCTATAAGCTTAACTCCTTGGTCTTTTGAGAACAACATAAAGGCCACGCATGGCAAAGAGCTGTTAAACACCAGAACATGGTCACACATTTACAGCAGAGTTGCCATCCTGAAAATGGTCTTTGCATTCCCATCTGCTCCCAGTGTGCCATGGAAATGTAAACCCAAATCAATTCAACTGTGTCTTGTTCTCTGTGATTTCTTCATTTTAGGGGCCATGACACACCATTGCACACTATTGCAAAGTACATCGGTTTTGTGAACCCAATGCAAATGATACCAGGATCTGGAGCAGAAAGATAGCCAACTATTCCAGGGTAGCTGCTTTCAGTAGGCACTGTTACAGTGCCATTTGATAGTGGGAGCAAGTAATAGCCTACTTATCTATAGCAAATGGCTATTCTGTCTATCTGGATGCTGATGTAGGTAAACCCTAATTTGTCCCCATGCAAATGCACACTAGATTTGAATAACTGATAAGGGTTGCATGCAATGTGTTTCTTGCTTATACTGTTGCAAAGACTGATTTCACCAGTATAAATGTGTTGTAGCTCAGTCTTACAATTCCTTGTCTAGTCCCTGTACTTTGAAAGAAGTGGGACCTCACTGCTGATACTTGTTGGTGAACAGGAAAAAAAGTGCTCAGGACTCTGTTAGGTCCTGTACACATGCAGAAGCAGCCTTAAGACAGCGAGTGGAGCTGAAGCAATGCAAAAGCAGGTTTGAAGTAGTAGGTGGTGCTGAGATGAAGTAGAGGCAGCTTCACAGAGCTGAGACTACTTGTAAAGAGATCACTAAAAGTAGTATCTACGTTGTGTGGGGGACACCAGGAAGGACCACCCCAGCCACCATTTCAGCTAGATTAAGTGGTAGAATCACTGCAGAGCCCTTTATGGAGAGATTGACCTGACCAGAATTGGACTCCTCCGCAGCTGGAGGATGAACTAAATGAGGTATAAACAGAGGAGGTTTGTGAAACAGCTAACTGCAATACCTCATTAGCCACTCACACCCTTGTCAGAGGACTGGGTTCATACCTGATTGCTGAGGTACTATGTGACACAAGGTCTCACCTTCCATTGTTGACATATTAATCTGGTGTTTCCAAATTCATGATGTCTTCTTCGGCAATCCCTTACAGTTGAGGATGATTGTCTTTCACGACTGTCATATTTATGTGCCTGAAGATGGCTGATGAGGCCTATCTGGGATTGACAGACTCTACTGCAGCTTGGACATGCGTTTCCGTGTGGGTTGGGTGGCTCTGGATTCTTCATTTGGTCTGTGACACACTGTTTCTGCTGCTCCTCCTTTTCCATCTCCTGTTGTTGTTGTTGTGAGGTTTTAAAATACTAAGATCCCTACAGCAGACTCTTCCTCCATTTGGGGTGATCCTGGGTGATAGTCTCCCTTGAGTTGAGACTGATGTTGCATTTTTTCAAGTTGGCCTTGAGGCCACTCCTGAAGTGCTTCCTTTTCTCTCATTTTGAGTGTATGCCTTGGCTGAGCTGAGAGGATAACATTTGCTTTGAGAGTCTGGAGTTGGACATCTGTATGATATAGCCAGCCCAACAAAGTTGGTGTTGGATGATCATTGCGGTAAAGGTTTACTTGTTTTACACCCTTGAACTCATTCATTGTGAGTGGAGGAATATTGCTTCATCTGAGCACCTAGACAACACAATTTAGCTATGCTGGTAACTGAACCTTGTCTTTTCTACTACTAAACAGTGCCTGGTAGAAGAGTTATGCCTGCATCTTACTGTGTTCATCCTCCTAACTAGTTGTATTGTACAGATTCAGTGGTGAGTAATGAGCAACCTGTCCTACTGAAGTCACGTGATAACCTTGTGAGTGCAAAAGCCTTTGGAACAAACTAGATCTAAATGCATTCCTCCACCAACCACTGCCCTGGAGTAGAAATGTGTCACCTCTACTTTGCTGGCTCTGTATGAGAAGCAATAAACAAATACCGTGTTTCTCTCTCTCAGCTGCTCTCGACCAAACTCTTCACTATTTGGGGACAGATTTAATATTCTCCATTCAGGTTGTGTGCAAGAAATCTCTGCAGAAAAGTGCATGGCGATAAGCTGCTAGAGGAAGATCTATATCTGCATCAAATACATAAATATTGCTCATACCTCTAGTATACAGAGGCTGAGAATTAAAAGGAGAATGCATCATCCTCACTTTTACTGATATGCCCTGATTTTCATGTCACAGGACTGACTTACACCCATTTCACTATCTAATGAGGCTGTGGCAGTATTCTCAGTAGTTCTCAGCATTGCAGTAGAAATCCCTATTCTGGGCTTTCTTGCGGGGATTTTTTTGGAGGGAGGGGGGTTGGAAGAAAGGAGAAGATAGAAGATAGTCTTCTATTATGAGCCACAAAGTTCTGAATTTGGAAATAAAAGTGCTGGGATAAAGGTAGTGGAGTGAGAGGTGTGTGTATTTACAGCACAGCTGCTGTTTTACTCTCATTCTCAACAGAGAAGCGCTGCAACCTGATGAAAGGCATTGCTTTACACACAGGTTTCCCTCGCACCTTTTTGTACGGGAATATCTTAGTGTTTCTTAGCTTCTTCAGGCAAATGTGCCAGTTTTCCCGAAACACACCTTGGCTGTGCCTTCTCTCTTCCCATTCAGTGCTGAACGTGCTCTCTAGCATTTGAGCCAGTCTGCTCAGAGTCTCTCCACTCTCCCTCTGGTTTGAGTCAGGAATTAGGAAAGGCTGGAGCGAGCATTACCGAATAGGAGCTTGGCTGCAAGCCATGGACCATCCTAGACTCATCACTATGATACAAGAAATGAAGGAGAGGTCAGGGCTCACAGCTTGGTAGTGTCATGACTCTTGCTGGGATGGGTTAGCAACTACTTCATTATTTAAAAAATGGCACTTCTTAACCATGCTGTGTGGATGCGGGACAAGCCTCTCCCCTGCCACCCCTTCTCTCTCAGCCACCATCCACACTAAGGCCAAGAAATAAGGCCATAAGATCAACTTCCTTGCACTTGTGTTCTTCCTGCCCAGTCCCCACTAAATGTACCTCATTTCCAGTAAAAATGCACCCACCTTCACAGGCATACATCAGCTCCTTCATACACCTCACCCTCTCCCACCATGGATAAATGTATGAAAGAAATCTTTTTCCTGTCCCTGCTCCCATCTTCCCCTGCCCCGTTCCCGCCCCGGGTCTGGTACCAGCTCTAGACATTCAAAGACCTCCATTTACATCTTTTAGACCAGGGCTGGCCAACCCACAGCATGTGCAGCCTCTGTGTGTGACACACAGCAGATCAGGGATGGGTCAGGCAGCACAGGGGCAAATAGGGCAGGGAGTAGAAAGTAGAGCAGCAGATTGGGCAGGAGAAGGGTATTGAAGTGGCACTCAGGAAAGATATAGGGCTAATTGGTGGCACATTTACTGAAAAGATTGGCTCCCACTGCTCTAGAGTTAAGGCTAGTTCAATTCTGTCGCAGTCTTTGAATGGAAAACACGAACCTGGAATCTAGCAAGATACTTAGGATACAAGTGTGGCTTGTCACTCAATTTCCCAATATCACTGGGAATCAAAACTAGTGGAAGAGGTAATATCTTTTATTAGACCAACAAGATATTTGCAAACAAATTATAAAATAATATCTTGTTGGAAATAAATTATTTTATACACACACACACACACACACACACACACGTATATATTTAAATATAACACTGTATTAACATCAAATTAATCAGAGGACCCAAAACATATCTCTACGCACAATATATCTGTACCTCTGTATTTTAGAAAACCTTCTACTCCATATTTGTTCACAAATATCTTGTTGGTCTAATAAAAGATATCTCTTCTTCCACGAGTTTTGATTCCTTTTGCCTCTAGAGCAATATGGGTACAACCTGGATACCTGACAATATCACTGGGCACTTTTACATGTGCTCTGTTGCATTCTGATTAGAACGTGTCAGAGCAGACTCGATTAATCAAGTCTGTTGAAGCAATCTAATCAGAACGCTCCAGCGTGCTGCCGTGTCTCATGTATTCAGCATCCCACGTTTCAAGATGGTGGCAGGGGCACTAACTAAAGCTTATCAAACAAGCCTTAGTTAAAGTGCCCCTGCTGTCATTTTGAAATGAGGGATGCTGAATATATGAGACACTGTGGGCATTTTAACTAGATCAGCTCCCCCGCACACCTTGGAGCATGTGTACAGGCATCCACTGTGATGATAAAATGGCCCCACTAGAATACTATGTAGTAGCAGAACTAAAAACAAAGGCACCTAGGTTTTCCTGCATGAGCCTGATTAGCCTTCTCTTGGATCTCTCTTCAGAAAAGCAGCACTTACCTTGAAATGTCAGTGGGTGATTCTCTAGCTAGGAGATAGCTGCTGTTGTGAAGTTTGTAGCTAGTTTGGAAAGGACTTGTCGAGTAATGAGAATTTAACACCCAAGGTTTTCTTTGGTTTTGGTAAATCATTTACCTTTTACTTACTCTCAGTATCATTTCTCAGCAGTGTTGGGATATGGCTAGGCACCTGGGGCAAAGCAGAAGGGTAACTTCCGGTACCATTACCATTGCAAATGTGAATATGCAGCTGCTGGCAGCAGCCATTTTTTTCGTCCTACCTCACCTCCAAGTTGGCACCCAGGGGGTTGCCCATTGCCTCCCACCAGTTATGCCAGTGTCATTTTGGATACAGACTGGAGCTAGCAATGAAAAATTGGTTTGGGAAGCAACTCTTCCCACAGTCTTCCCTGCACTATTCTCAGCTGCATACCCCCTACCCTGCCAAACAAGCCATTCTGGTCCAGGGTAGGAGGAAGCTCAGCTCCAGCTTTGCTCCTAAGCCTAGGACCAAAGCCAGAGCTGAGCTGTGGCCTGCCCCAAATCCAAGATGAAATACTCAAATCCAAGATGAAGCTTGTTTTTTCCCATGTTGATGGGGTAGTGGGGATCCTCATTTTGGATTTGAGTACAGTACATCCAAAAAAAAATGAAAACAGAAAGTCACAGGACTCAAAGTCAAACAAGAACAAAACATGTGACATTTGTGATTCTCTGTGTCAAATTTATTTCCCTTTCAGGCACCCAGGACCAGGGTGATTTGGGATTTAGATACATCTAATACATATTAATTACCCATCATAGAATCAAAGAATGGTAGAAAATGAGGGTTGGAAGGGACTTCAGAAGGTCATCTAGTCCAACCCCCTGCTCAAAGCAGGACAATCCTCAACTACATCATTCCAGCCAGGGCTTTGTCAAGTCAGTCCTTAAAATCCTCCAAAAATGGAGATTTCACCACCTCTCTAGGTAACTCATTCCAGCACCTCACCACCCTCCTAGTGAGAAAGTTTTTCCTAATATCTAACCTAAACTTCCCTTGCTGCAACTTGAGACCATTGCTCCTTGTTCTGTCATCTGCCGTCACTGAGAACCTATATTAGTAAACATGTTGCATCTATTTTAATTAACATGGGAATTTTCTTTTCTATTAGAATGCAGAGACATTGTGAGACTCTTTTCTCTCAGCTCAGTGTTGTTTTTCCCCCATATCATCTTGCAGGGCTGTATTGACCCAGAGACCCATGAGGGTTTTGGAGGCACCCTTGTAGGTCATCAGGGCAGTTGAACAGGCCAGAGACACTAATAATAATTGCTTGGCTGGTGTGTGTTTTGCAGTGATACTATCCTAGAGGACTGCCTACAACTGCATGCTTACTATCCTGGGAAAGCCCTTGCCTTAATAGCTGGTACAAGAGGTATAGAGGAGTTGTTAAGATCTCTAATATATAAAAATAAATGGTTGGTATAGGAAGAATGGGAGGGTGGTAGTAGGAGGGAAGGAGAGCTAATAAAGTTTTAGGGTTTGGGGTGTCTGTTAGGTTAATCCAGCCCTGTGGTCTTGATGACATATAACACTTCCACTTGCACTAGTTTAATGTTATCATGGAGAGAAGAAAGGGAGAAGGAGAAATATGCAGAATCAGGAAATCCTTCAACCCCCAGGTTTTGGCTAACCAGTATCATTGCCCTCACCTAGAGTCACTGAGGGAAAATTACCGAGAGAGAGAGGGAGCTCAGACCTCGATAGATTTTCCCTCTAGTGTTCCTCTCTTATAAGAGTGCAGATGTTACTTTCCAGCTGGGTCTGAGAAAGAAGTCCTACTGTTTGAGGATGTTGAGAAGATTAAGGGATTAAACAAAAAGGGCTCTTTTGCAAAAATCTATCTTCCAGATGGTGCTTAGTTGGAATAGAAAGTTTTCTAAAATACCAAGGTACAGATACATTGTGTATAGAGATATGTTTGGTTCCTCTGATTAATTTAATGTTAATACAGTGTTATATTTTTTTCTAGAGAAAATCAGTAAAAGGAAGTCAGTAGGATTGGGTCAACCCCTCAAATTATTTTTTCAGCCTGTTAGTTCAAACTCATGAACCTTCTCCTCCTTCTACCCAATACTTTTATCTTGCGGGGTTATTTTTTTTTATAAGAAGTGGTACAATTACAAATACATGGATGGCTGGAGTGGGTGGACTGTGAATATTCTCTTTTTTTTCTGGATTAAGTCCTAACTTTTAAGTTACTTTATATTTAAAGATCTACAGCTGTCTCTGATATTCATTCAAAAATGAATGGCTTTAGCAACCTGGCATGCACTGAAGTCTTTCGGATTATTTCAGGCTTTGGATCAGGTCTTTAAAATTAGTGTGTGTCTTTATTAGTGTGTTTTTTTGGGGAGGGGTGGCAGTGGGAGAGTTGCATTTATTAGAGATGAAGGATTGTGTGGCTGGTGTATGAGCTTTCCCTGTATTCAGTTTTATGAGATTGCTGCATGTATTCTTAAATTGATTTGATTTTTGTTTTTAAAATCTGAAAGAAATAAGTACATATTATATAATTATCTGGATGTCAGGGAACCCGTGCTCTAACAAGAAGAATACACCATAAGTTAAATGTCTAGTTGGGCAAAAGTATCAAGTGGGGTTCTCCAGTGGTCTGGACCAGGTCCAGTTTTGTTAAACATCTGCATTAATCCTTTAGATAATGGGATTGAGTGTATAATTAGCACATTTGTGCATGACACCAAGTTGGGTGGAGTTGTATGTACTCTGGAGGGCAGGGCTCTGATCCAGAATTACCTGGATATACTGGAGAAATGGTCTGCAATAAGTCAGATGAAATTCAACAAGTGTGGCGGGCCAGTAGGGGGTGCTCCTGCCCTAAGCCACCCACTTCACTGTGCTTAACCACCTTCCAGGCTCCGAGTGCCTCCCTGGGGGCACCTCACATTTGGCCCTCTGCCTGGAGCACACCAGCTAGCCTGGAGGTAATGCCGCCACTACCCAAAGTTTGGAGTGATCCTGGCTCTGTGCCCTCTGGGAAACACAGGGCTAGTAGCCCTTGAGCATACTCAACCCACTTCAAGAACTTGGGGTGCTTCCCTCAGTCTGAAGCACAAATAGTGGTCTCCCTTAGTCAGCTGAACCAACATGACCCCAAGGCATAATCTAGATGCACTCCAAATAAGTCTCCCATGCTAGGTACAAAGGAGAACTTTATTGGTTACAAGGAGTAGGTTTGGAATAGGGTACAGGTTGCAGCAATATCTGAGAAATCCTATAGAGCAAACAGGGTGACTGGGTAGCCTTTGATCACGCATTTGAGTTACTGCAAGCTATATATCTAGTTAGATCTCAGGTATCTTACTCACAAGTATCATCCAGAGGCAGGTGGAGATTCCCTCTGGAGGCAGGCAGTTCCTTGATCATGAGTTTTAATAGAGAGCAAGTTTCAGATGGTCCACTTTCTCTCTAAGTTTTCATCATGGCTACTGCACCTGCTCCTGGGCAGTCCTAAAGTTATATAAACCTTATGACCTCATTTACCTGGTCCAATGAAGGCCACACCTGTTGGCTGGCAGCCAACCAATCTGAATTGCATCACTGGCTGCCAGGTACACTGGCAGGGTCTCTAGCCCCCTCCCAGTCAGGTTGGCATTGCTTCAAACAATATGGCGTGTAAGCCCCTCACCCAGGTATGTGATGCCACCCATGTAGGCAGAGGGAGCAGGTTTGCCCCCTCCCTCAGGAATGTATCCAGCTCAGGGTCACATGAAGAGATGGGGCAGAGGAGTGACCATGGTAACCAAATTGTCAGGTGGCAGAGTTTTGGAGAGAGACAGGGATGGTATCCTGCCACAACAAGGACAAGTGAAAATCCCTTTCATGCCAAAATACAGACTGGAGAATAACTGGCTAGTCTACGGTACTGCAGAGGGGGACCTGGGGGTTATGGAAGATCATAAGCATTGGTACGAGCCCACAGTGTACCCACGTTACAAAAAGGGGCAACGGCATACTGGGTTGTATCAATAAGGGTGTCACCTGCAAATCAAAGGCAAGTGATTCTTCTACTCTATTCAGCAGTGGTTAAGCCTCACCTGGAGTATTGTGCTCAGTTTTGGGCCCCAGACTTCAAGAAGGATTTGGATAGTTTGGAAAATTCCATCAGCAAATGACAAAAATGGTTAGACGCCTGGGAAACATGACTTACAAGAAAAGGCTGGAAGAACTAGGGTCGTTTAGTGTGAAGAAGAGAAGACTGAAAGGGGACTTGATAACAGTCCTCAAATACATGAAGGATGATTATGGAAAGAATGGGCATAGACTTTTCTCTGTGGTTGTAAGGGTCAGGACTTGAAGCAATGACCTCAAACTGCAGTAGAGAAAATCTAGTTTGGTGATTAGGGGGAACTTTCTGGCTGAGGGTGGTCAAACATGGGAAAAGGCTACCTATAGAAATTGTGGAATCTCCATCTCTGGAAATTTTCAAAAACAGGTAGGACAGACACTTGGCTGGGATAGTCAGGGATGATCCTGTCTTGAGTAGGGTTTGGAGTAGATGGCATCCTGTGTTCCCTTCCAGCCCTACGTTCCTATGATCAGACTTTCCTAAGCCAGGCTGACCTTGGTGGACACCCATCATATGGATTATGATACTACTCTATGGGTGCATCTAACCATGAAACAGGGGTTTAGGTTGTAGCCGTGTTGGTCTAAGGTTATAGGCAGACAAGGTTCCTTGGGTGAATTTGATATCTTTTATTAGACCAACCTAAATGGTTGGAGAATAGTTATTAAGCAAGCTTTCAGTAATTGGGTGTTTCTGTCTTTGATGGATTTCCGGTGTGCGTTCATTCTGGTGCGCAGTTGTTGTCTGGTCTCTCCTACATATCTTCCATCAGGGCATTTGGTGCATTGGATGAGGTATACTACATTCTTGGAGGTGCAGCTGTAAGATCCTGGGATGCTGATGGCTCTGTTGTGGGGTGTAGTAACAGGGGGGGTGGTGGAGATGTGTTGGCAGGTTTTGCATTTCTTGTCATGGCACGGTCTGGGTCCTTTTGGTGTGTTCTGGGCTTGAGGAAGTTTGCTTCTGGTGATGAGGTTGGCAAGGTTTGGTGCTTGTCTGAAGGCTAGGATGGGGGTTTTTGAACCCGAAAGCTTGCTTAATAACTATTCTCCAACCATTTAGGTTGGTCTAATAAAAGATATCAAATTCACCCAAGGAACCTTGTCTAACCATGAAATTAATTTGAAGCAATAAACTTTGGAGTAGTTTGAGTCAGAGTAAACTACTCCCAGGTGCAGCAACTATGTGTGTGCCTGGGACAGCAGCAAGTTGAGCTGGGGCAGAGCAGTTTACGCCAGGGCTGAGGGCACAGGAGGTCTGTTCTGGACTCTGGGTGGCAGCATCAGGTGATGGAGGGGCTGGCTGGGGTATGAGGGTGCTGAAAGTGCAGAGCTGCATGGCTAGGCAGGAAGCAGGAGTCTGGCCCCCTGCTGGCTGGGCTGACCTGAAGTCAGCATCTACAAGTGTGTTCAATTGCAGTTAATTACCCTGCTGTAAGCTAGTACTGTCCCTGACCACAGTACTATCTTATGGCAGCATAAATTAGTTTGCTGAAGCCTAATACCATCGCACATATAGACGGTCGCACTTTACTCTGCCGCTAATTAGTCTACTCTGCAGTTAAGTGCATGTGTAGATATGGCCTGCATTTGCTTTTCTGTAGAATTTATTTTTTTTCCTTTCTGTTCCTTTTTTAATCTTTCAATGTTTTGTTCTGCTCTGCTTTGCTCTGCTTCACTGTCACTTACTTTCTCCTTTGGGTTGATCTCTTTTCCTCTCTTATTTTCCCCATGTTTTTTTTTCAAGCACAGGCAAATCAAGTAACATGTCAGTAGACTGCAGTAGGAGGTTAAAAACTGTAAAGTTAAAAAAAAATCCAAATCCTTCCACAGTCTTTTATATTCATTTACTTACTTTTTCATAATAATAATAAAACATTTGCCAACTCAGCTGCTCATTTTCATTCTTCTTGGTAGCCACAGTCATGAACTTGCAGATCTAAGATACACATGTGTGTCTGAATATGCAAAGTAATTTGAAAAGGGCATAACTTAAGCCAAAAACAGGAAGGAAATTCACAGATCTCCCACTGCATCCTGTTTTCATAAAAATGGATATTTCTGGAAATGTTCAGACATACAGCTCTGGAACAGTGGAGTTTGTTATTAACATCTAGGCCAGTGTGTGAGTGGCAGCAGTGGGAGGTACCCCAAAATGACCTAACACAAAGATGTCACCTCTGTGGGTCAGAGGATAATTCTGCCTCTAGCCCATTCCATCTATGGCTAATCAAAGAAGACTGCCAAATAACAAATACATTTGTGTCTCTTATCCATATGCTATTTCTCATATGGACAAGTGTTTACAAGGAGAAGACTGCAATCACTAGCTTGTTACTAGTTTAGAGATCCCTAAATGACCATTAGGTGGTAATAACTTCTAGTAATATTCTGGATCATAACCGGTAAGGTTGAGGTAACAGACTCTTTACATTGCCATTTTTCACTCTATCTGTAACAATCTTTGGAAGGACCCAGACATGGTAATCAACTTGTTTGGAGGGATCTCACCACTGCTGCTGTGCAGAACATCCCAACAGCTGAGGTGGATCTCAGACCCACCAGTTCAAAAGCACAAAGCCCTCTTATTTGAGATGAGTCCATTTTAGTTATTACCTGTTAAAAGGCAAATATTTGACCAGTTCAGATTTTTTTTTCCCCAAACTGTGAGTTCGCATTAATAAATTATTTTATTTAGCAATCATTCTGGCCTCCTTTGGCAGATACCTTTCTGGCTCATGCCTTGGTCTTTGGGGATTGCACAAAATTTGCCAGCCTGAGTACTCCCAAATGTACCTAGATGTGATTCATGCATCTTTTCCCTATTTGTGTCTTCCAGGAGTCACTAACTAGAACCCATATTACTTTTACAATTTTTGGAATGAAAATTAGATAGTTTGTTTTACAAAAAGTTCTTATTAGGGTTTTCCTTGCCTTTCTTTATTGGTCACAGCCTATGTGGGTTGTTGAGCTGAGTCAGACACCAAAGAGCTTTGGCTGCTGCCTGGCTTTTATTCCAGTTCCTTTTATGTAAATGCAATTGTCTGTATAGGAAATAAGAACCTGGGGTTACAATGGATTTCCTTTGCAAAAGCTTTCCAGAGTACTAGACCTCTGAGTTCCTCTAAGGGAACATTCCTCTGAGATCTCTAAGGGAAACTTCTTTTATCACCGTGACTGATACAGCACAATGAAAAGAAGCCAAGAACCACATGGCATTGATTGCAGAGCTGGTGAAAGTTGCACAGGATTGTGAGCCAGGCTGGTAAGAGAGTGTATATGCCTTGCACTTGGTAATCTAATGATGTACGCAGGTTCAGGGGACAAAGGCATATTGGCTATGGCACTGCCACTTGGTATTCACAAGTGGAATAGAGGAGAATTGGCTGATATCAGGTGGTATTTGTTGATGGCACTGACTGGACCAGAGACACCTAATAATGTTATTAGCTGTAAGGAATCAACTCTACACATACTATTTGCACTCCCAAAATGATTATACTCATTAATATGAAAAGATATTCTGGGCACAAAATGAATGGAAACCAGACCCTTAAATGCAATCACAGGCAGTTTACAACTATGTATCTCAAGGTGGGGTAAGTATCATTATCTGTGGTTTTAAGGAGAGGGAAAGTAATGCATAGAGAGGTTAATGGCCTGACTTTAGAAACCCTGGCACCCACATTTCATATTGTTTTCAGTGAAAAGTCAAAGGGCTCAGGATCTCAATCAGTGGCAAAAGTGGGAACAGAATCCACATTGCCTGACTTCCATTTCCATTCCTGTCCACTCTAACAGCTGTTAACTGGACTGATGGTTGACCTGGCCAAAAAATGAACACTACCTAAGCCATGCAGGTAATGCTGGCAATATAAATCAGACAGGCACATAGTGATGGACTGCTTTTCAAAGGACAGAGGTTAATTACACCAGAAAATGAAAGATTAAATGCTTGAAAAGAACTATCAAGGTCACCAAAGAGTAACTGAGTGCAGAATGAGAGCACATCAAAGTGACTGGTCCAGGATTAGAACTGTCAAAATAGATTCAGGATTTGGAGGATATCTATGCAACTTGTATGAAAGATGCATGATGCAGCTCAAGAGCATGATTGCCAACAGAACTGCTGAGAAGACCATAGCAGAAGGTAGCTGCTGATCTGTTCACTTAATAATGCCAGCTATATTATAGACTGCTACTCACAATATTAGAAGTGACTAACCTACAAGTGATTAATGGACTGTAAGTTATATTTGTGAGGCATGGAATTCCTGTAAAACCTTTTTGGATGATGGATCAGTTTGTCTCAGAAAAGTTAGAAAATCTTGCTAAAGATTACAGCCTAACCATTCCAAAATGGCTATAGATTTTGAGTACTACGGTTCTGGGTGACCATTTTGAGACCCCCCTCACCAGGCTTATATTTCAGGACCTGCTAAGCACATGCCATCTAAATATCAAGCCTCATGGTGTTTCAAGTTGGGTACTCAGAAACTGAAGGCCTTCAAATCAGCAGTCTCTTTCAAGTATGTAGGCATCTGATTCTTCCCACTTGACTGGAAGAACTCATTACATATGATGTATGGTGTAGGAAAGAAGGTGAAAAAGCAGTTGAAAGAATAAAAGCTCTTCAGAAGTGCCAAGATATCCATGTCATATAGAGCGACATTGTTAATACATTATGTTTTACCAATGTAAATCCCAATGAGGTGGAAGATTATACCTTTTGTTACCAATTCTGTAACAGCAACTAAATCCTGGATGGCGAGACCTCAAAGTCTTCAGAGAAGTAGGTAGAAATTTAAATGAATCAATAGACAGCATGTGGTACTGCACTCTAACTAGGATTAAAGTTATGGGTCAAGAAACCCCCAAAATCAAGACGATTGTTCGTAAGACCACCTAAATCCTGCTGAATTAGAGCATACTGCCTCTGCAGAAATAGTGTTTAAATGACCCTTGTCCTTCAGATACCTCTGAGAAGGTTTCCACTGCTCCTCAGTGAGACTGTAGAACAATCTGGGAAGATGCCAGGGCCACTGCTCAGGATGGGTCTGAACTACAAGAATATTACTTTCACAGGGTTGTTCAGGTTGTTCACTAAGGTCATGTTGGGGCTTTGCAATGCTAATTATGTTCAAAGAGAGGAGATATGTTAGTAAGCACAGAAACTTTGGAGGGGTTGCTTTGCATTGTGAATTAAGACAGTCTTATATGTGTGTTTGTGGCTTATTAGATTTGGTCTGACATGTTGAGCTTTTTCTGTTGAACAAAACGTTTATATTTTTATGCAAAAGGCAAGGCATTTTGTAGGCAATATCTTTTATTGACCTATTGCTTAGTTAGGATAGATTTAGTTGGGATAGTTAGGACAGATTTAGCCAAACTTTGGTTATCATAGTAACTTCCTTGAAAGCTGGTCAAAAGACCATTTGTCATCTAAAAAAGTATGAATTAAAATTTTGTGAGGGGTATAATACTTACCCTTGTTGAAATAATATTGGTAACTATTCTCTGCTTTCTCTCTGCCCACAACACAATGCATAAACTGCCCTGCCATATTGTAATCTACTCAAAGGAAATGGCATTAAAGTGGTGGGTAGATCTGAAAGCTCTGAGCTTTTTTTTTTTTTTCTCCTTTTTTTGGAATGGGAACAAATGAAATACTAAAAAAATTGCATGTGAACAAAACTATTCACAGAAGTTGCTCCAAATTTGCAAATTGCTTCAGTCAATCAAAATTGATGAAAAAATTGTGAAAGATTTTGAAAAAACTTACATGTTTATGTTCAGACTTCTTAAAAGATTTTCCTTTTTCATTTAGAAAATTACATGTTTAAAAAAATTCTTCAAACCTAAATAACCAAAGACTGTATTATTTTGAACTAAATGCTTTAAAGATATTTTATTTCACCAGGACAACTGAAAAAAAATTAATTTCATATCAACCAAAAATGGAATGTTTTTGGAGTTCCTAGTTCAGAGATTCTCAATCAGGATGCATGGTACCCTAGGGTATCTTGAGATCCTTTCAAGGTTCCAGGGGTGTCACACAATGTTAGCATTGTTAGCTATGGAAACATGATTCACAGGATAAACCCAGAGATTTCGAATAGGAATCCACAGTGTTAAAATTCTTCTGACCTATTGTGATCTTTCTGACTTCTTTACAACAGAAGCACTGCTCCATTGTTTTTCCATAGTCAAAAAACAACTGAAAACTAAGAGCTGGCATTTGCCAGCAGGTTGGGAAACCATTGTTGAGAACCACGAGATTGAGAACCACTGTTTAGTTAGTCAGACAACTGAAAAAAATCTGTTTTTCTCAGAGCTCTAGTGGTGACACATATGCAATGACACATCATTTTACTGTTTGACCACTAGATGTCTTCGTGCTGTGCTTCCAGTTCCTACAAAGGTGTTGTTACCCATGGCAAAGTTGGAAGCCAAATTGCTTTGTTTACAGTTATTTTCCATAATAAATTCCTGTTCGTTAGGGATTTGTGGCTCTGTATATTGTGACAACAGACATGCACACAAGAACAAAGGAATTGAGAGTTAAAACATCTGCAGTTTGAGAACAGCCTGGATATAAAATATTCTAAGGTCTATATCATAGAGTTATCAAAAGAGTGAATCAAGAACAGAATAGCTGATGTTTTGTTCCTGGAAATAAAGACATTTTGATAAAGCTTGTGGTATCAGCTTATGAGCAGATAGCAAGGGTTTCTGTGGTTTCTGGTGAAGAAAATTAGAGCAGTAAATAAATGTCTTATTCCTGCACCAAAATTCATCTGTTGCATCAGCAGAGAGCAAAGCTTTCATTGGCAGGCTTGCCTTATTTGCATTTACTGGGACTGCATAGTGAAAAAGTTACAATCACTTTGTTATTCCAAAAATTGATGTGTGCGCCATAATGCAATCTTTGAACTATAAGAGCTTCTTGGAATTTCTGGGCCAAATTGTCAGCTGATGTAAATCAACGTCGCTGTTAGCTTTTATGGTGCGACTCCAATTTTAAATCAGCTGTCCCCAGATACTTTCTCAAGACCCCCAAAATGAGATTTTATATGCTTCCTGAAACCTGTTGCTTTTAAATAAGATTTTTTTATAATGCAAAGTGCCTGAAAATCATTTAAAATAAATAAATAAATAAATAAACCTTTAAAAAATTGTCTTAACTTGGCGAGAGAGGTTGTCACTTATAAAGCCCCTTTGCACAAACTAGCACAATCCCCTACATGGCTGTCTGTGATTATTACATTAACACATCTCTATGGTTACACCACAGAAACCTTTAAGTGTGAATGCATTTTTCTCTTAAGTACCAAGATGTTCCTGATGGAAAAAATGACCTCTTCTTCACTCCTAAGATAGTGGCAGGAAGGTGCTCAATGCTGCCTGTATTTTCCTCTTTCTCCCTGGAAATTAGCTATTTGTTTTTTTCCAGTGCTGCATGTACTTTATTGGGTAGGGCATCTGGATAGGCAAGCCCCTGTTCCATTTGACAGAACGTTCTTTGATGTGCCAACCTACAGCAGCACCTTTGAGTTTATTTCCAGGGATGGTGATGCTCATCTTCTCTTTTCTTTAATTAGGATGTAAAGCCCTTGGGTCTGGGGACCTGTGTCTATACAGTGCTTAGAACAATACACCCCATCTTTCCTAGTGTCTCCTACTACAACAATGTTGAAAATAGTGATAACAGATGGACTATGGCAGCTGTGATGGCTGTGTGCATTGTGAATGGCAGTACAGGATCTGTCCTTCTGTCACAAACCTGAGGGATTTGTGGGGATTTGTGTTTTATTGAATTTCTTTTACAGATATGGCATGTGTAGTCTCTATAGATAGGTAGCGTCAAGCTGTATAGTATTTGCTCTAAAATGTATTTCTTATATGTTATAATAGGGTCAGCATTGCACAATATAATACTGACTTCCAAGTGATAAACAGTGAGTTTCTTTGGCACCTAGTAGAGGGTCAAAGCCTAAACAGCTGAAGAACAGTAATCACTTTGAATTAGTAACTGATAGGAGCATGTTTACTTTTGAATAGGCCCTTCTAGACAATGACAAATTTATATTTTCAAAGGAGACACCCTAACATGTGTAGCACCTGATAACAGGAAGAACATTTCACTGTGAAGGCAATTCAGTGAGAGATGGCATCTTAGGGATATTGGACTAGTATTCTTCCTGTCTGAAAGGATGCACATATACTCCTTTCCTTGAGGGCAAGGGACAGACATTACACATAAACCAGTTTAAGTAATCAGAAACTGCTTTAAACCTGTAACAGAACAGATGTTCAGTGCACATAAACCAGTTTGAAAATGTCTGAAATAGGCTTGAGATAAACCTGGTTGAATGTAGTATCAGACTTAACTGATTTGGCTCAAACTGGTTTATGCAATGTCTGGTTGCACCCCATCAGACCCCTTTCTAGTTTAAGTTGAAGCAGACTCCCCCAGCATCCCAGCATGCTCTCTGGGCTGGGTGGGGCTCTCTGCTCCACAGCAGGGCTGGCCCCTCCTCTCCGCTCCCTGGCTGCAGCTCCAGCAGAGACTTGCAGGTACAGCAGGGTCTGCCTGGCTTCCTTCTGCTCTCCCCCTCCCCTCACCACTCCCTGCTAAGCAGGGATCCCCCATCTGCTCTGCCTTACACAGAGGTGGTTGTTCTGATATTCTCTTTTGTTTGTTTATTCTTATATCTCTGTCTGTATCTCAGCGTATGGTTGCCGATTTCTTATGCTTGTTATTTTTCTAATACGTCTTTTTGTTATCTGTGTTATAATTAATTTATGGTCAGTGTTAACTCTGATCTCAGAGCATTTCCCCATATAGGCAGACCTCTTCTGGATGGGCGGAGGTGATCTATCTTTTCTGAGTGAATGACCAGACAAGGGTGTGATTCTCTTATCTGGCAGAATCCCTTTTGCTAAGGACTGGCACGGCTTGGGTGGGAGAGGGAAAGCTGAGGAATCATAGGTCAGGAAGGTGATTTTCAGAGCATCTCAATCTGGTGTTTTTCAGGGCGGGCTCTCCCATGTCTCTGGGTGTGGGAACCCATCATGTGGCTGATTACCCTGAACAGCAGTGCACAGGCTGTTCTTCAGCTGTTTTAAGAAAGTAAAGTTCACCGATTATTAAACAACTTGTAAGTAAAGCTCACCACTTAGAAATTCCCCTCTACTCCCATGCAGCAGCAAAGCAAAGCAGGGCTTGCAAGAGTCATGTCAGCCAACGGGAAGCCCCTGCAGCAGGGGCACCTTGTGCCTCACACCTGGCAGTGGGGCAAACACCTGGCATGCCTATGCCTGCAGCCCCTAGGCAGTGGGTACTTACCTTTTCCTCTCTGGGAGAGCTTTTAAACTCCCTGCCAAAGTGGGGAATCAAATAACTTGATTGGATGAGCTAATCAAGTACTAGGCTGCCCCTGGAAACATGTGGGGCTTCCACGGTGTTTCCAGGGTTCTGCTGTCTTTCCTCTCGGTGCTTTCGGTGAGTTTCAAAAAAAAAATCCCTGCCTTCCCTCTGCCCCACAGCTTCAGGCCATATTTTGCCAAATTTCAGTTTTCCGGAGCTTTGCAGGGAACACTACATTTCAGGCTTTCCCCTGAAATCCCCTGAAGCCCAAATTACAGTGGTCCCTATTTATGAGGAAGGGATGAAAGAACTAGGGTTGTTTTTTAGTTGGGAGAAGAGAAAGGAGGATTTGAGAATGGTCTTAAAATATCTGAAGGGTGGTGAAAAAGAGGATAGATCATCATCTGTGGGTGAAGGTTGAATATCAAATTTAGGGTGAATAATAAGAAATATATTCTGACTGTTAGGGTTGTTAAACATTCAGAAAAGGCTCCCTAGAGAAGTTATGGAATTTCAATCCATGGAAATCTTTAGGGGTAAGTTAGACAAACGTTTGACTGGGATGGTTTAGTCTACCTTGAGCAGGGGGTTGGAATAGATGGCCTCCTTTGTCCCTTCCAGCCCTGCTTTTTATGATGCTATGTCTAGATAATAATTCAGTTTCCTCTCTCCTCGCTAATTCTTTGTTCTGTCTGCTGGGACTGGCAACAGGGATTTCCAGTTAGTACTAATTTTTGTGGTGTTGAACACTTGGGAACAAGAAATGTACTTTGCACACTTATGTATATATACATACAATTATCAAAAGGTAACAGCTTCTTGTCTCTGAAGAGATTTGAAGCAGCATCCTGGAGCTGGAAGGCTCTCTATCCCATTACCAATCCCCTAAAGCCTCCAGTCCTGCTCAGTGTCTTTCTTTAGAAGCATTGACAGTTTAACAGCTCCAGTATATACTTTGCTCTGTGCAAGCAAAGAATGATATATAAAAATTTGATTAGAGGTGACAGGTCTACTTTAATAATTACCATTAACAACAGGATGTACTGGATGGTATATGTGTTTCCAGTTGTTTTGTGAAATTGCTTGTTCTTTACAGCAGGCCAGATCCTGAGATCATTACTCTTACAAAATTTCCATTGACTTCAATGGGAGTTTTGAGTGCGTTAGAGCTTCAGAGAGTTCTGTTGGACAAGACAGTACATCTTTGGATCTTGGTAAGGTCCTAGAAATAAGAAGACAACAGTTTTTCCCTCATTTCTCCAGGACTCAAAGCAAATTGCGATCCAAATTTTCCAGGCTGTATTGAAAACTTGAGTAGTTGTAAAGAGTCTTCTTTTGCCAGAAAGCCATTGGTGTTTTTGGGGAGGGAATAATAAACAAAAGAGAATGAAGTCCAGGGGTTAGGGTCCCCCCACAAAAGAACATGTGAAAGCAAGGTAAAAATCAACTGGAAACTATAGTAATGTAGGAGCCAGTTACGGGAAAATAGAGGTGTATAAGTCTAGACAAATCAATCCAGAATTTGCCGCTGTATAATTGCATGAAAATGAAAATGAACAGAAAAATGGAAGGGCTTTTAAAATGAATAATGTTCTTTCAGATCTTATACCACTAAAGGAATATGGTGCAAATAGGAATAAAATAGGAATATGGTTAAAAACGTATTTAGGTCCCTTTTAGTCTTGCAAGCATTGGAGGAATGAAAGTACTCTAATTGTTTTTGTATATATGATTATTTCCTGGCAGTCTCTGCAATGTAAGCATTGTAGCATTGTACTGGTACATAGGAGCTAGGAAGTAAGCATAGCTATCATGATGAAGGGTCCTAAGCACTAAGGTAATGCAAACAATAAATAATAATAATATAAATCAACAATATAAATATAGTGTCAGTAAAATGCAGATGGTGCACAAATAGGGCTAAGTAAATTGGATTTTAAAGTTAATCCACTTTTGACAGTATAAAATGAATGTGTTATGAATAATAGAGGTTAGGATATTTTTTCTTAAATGTGGGCCACATCATGCCATTGATTTTAAAGCACAGCTCTATATTAAAATCAATGAGTAGCTCTGCTTAATCACTGGTGGCATGATATGGAGTCATCTATCTGTCTGGTGTCCCTTTAATAATAAAATAAAATAGTCTTCAAATTAGAAATGGCCTTGAGCTGCATAATTTGAATCTGGACTTCAGCCCACTAACTCAAGGGTGCTTAATTAAAGGAAGCTGATTTATTGAATTATATTTAAAAGACATTTACAAAATTTGGTTTCTGATATCTAACATCTGAAAGTTTGTGATATTTGGATCTTGGGTTTTGAGTCCAACTAACTCTTAAGATTGTGCTTATTTGTCATTTTGAGTTGGTCCATCAGGGCTCTCCAGTTGCTTCCAACTTGCAGAAGTTGGGCAGATGTTACCTAATCTCTGATACATAAAGCAGGACATCAAGGGGCATTGCTTCCCCTGCTTCCAGAAGCCAGGATAGTAGTCGCTACAGCAAAGGGAATGCAGATTGCTGTTAGATTTGTCTAGGTAAGGTTATGTATCCCCTGCCTGTCTTATTCTGGTCAGTTATAAATGTCCTGGTCACTGTCACAGCCAGGTATCCAGAACTGTTTTTCAGTTATTTTGCTTTCTAATCTGATTACAATATTTTAATTCTCTTTGTGGAATAATGTTATTTATCTATGGCCTTCAACAGCTTCTTAGATGGTGTTTCAGTTTGGCCTTAAGCAGGTAAGGCTGGCTGCATATTCACAAAAAGTAGAGTCTAGTAAGACTTGTGCCAGAAACATACTTTTTCAGGATGTTGAGTAGCATCTTATGCTTCAGAACGAAAATGACAAGCTATGTTTATCCTTAAGGAAAAACAGATGGCTATTGAAGTGGGGAGGGAGATGGGGGGTAAGGAGAAATGCAGAGAAATACACTGTGCACAATGGGGACTTTCAGCACACATGGAAGTTAGAAATATACAGGAATTAAACTGATCAAATAAATGCTCAGGAGACAGGCTCATTGGAAAAGGGAAACAGTGTTTTGTTGACTGCACAAGCAGTCAGCTGAGATTAAGTTTGCTCAGACTTTTTGAAGCATATGACTTGAATATTCCCAGATGTGTGGTCCCTGGACCACTGATGGTCCCTGAGAGCCAGCAACTCCCAGAGAGCTGGCACTCCGCATTGTTTCCAGTTGGTAGATTGCATCAGAAATTGCACCTGCCTTAAACACTTTCCTTATACTACTACTTTTCTAAGCAATTGCTTTTGTAAGCAATTGCTGTAGCTGCCTCATGAATTTTCTGTGCTTACACGTGAAAGAAGGGAAGGCTCATGGGAGGAAGGAAGAGTTGACTGTCAGGGAGAGTCCTTCATAAGATGTGGTCCACTCTAAGAAGAAACATGTGGGAACTCTGATCTGGTTCATAGACTTCATCTTATGCTGGCATTAAATCATTAGTTTAGTCACTCCCACATTCGTAGCTCGGTTCTTATCCTGTGGGAATGAAAAGCTGGTGTCAGGGTACGTGGATCTCACATTAACATCTCCAGTAGAAATAGCACTTTTGTTGCTGTGTTTTGACAGGTGTGAAATTAGGCCAGGCGATCACCAGTAGCCACTCATTTGCAGCAATTCCAGACCTGCCTGCAATTTGGTATGTGCCATAGGATATTGCAGTCCACAGGACCAATTTTTAGTGTTCACCAAAGTGTTAATGCTTTGCAGTGAAAAATTAGAACACGATGTCTATGTGTAAATGTATGCCGAAATGGGTTTGACCCACTTTATCTCCACTCTCAGACTGCACCTACTAAATCACACCAGTGAAGATAGATTATCCTTTCACTCATGAGATAAACCTGTAAACTAGTTCTTGTCTGCAGCACTTGTGTATTATAGATCTTGTGTCCTCTGAAAGATGAATAATTACTATCCTTGGAGAGTTGCTCCCTCTAAAATGCAGTCATTACAGATTCTGCAGAGTGGGTGATCAGTGTGGACAACAATGATAAAACGAAGAGTCCTCTTGTCCCCACCAGGCAAGAAAGTGTATGGAAACAACATACCCTTGTTAGATTAATGATAGGGCTTGTGGACAAGTTTCCATTTCCCTTTCTTTGATTAAATATATGCAGTTTGAGGATCACAATATATACTTAAATCAAATTGTAGCATAAACCATATACGCACATTGATTTAAAATGAGCTTGTCTCATGCCATGTTATACAGAAGTGTCTGATCCTTTTGGAATAAATTGACCAGATTTTCTTTGCTTCTCTTCATATTTGGCAATCTGTCTTCATCAGAACCTTGGTGAATCAGATAACAAAACCTAATGAGTTGTGCATCATAAATCTGTAACATATCTCATGGATGAGTTCATCCCTGTGCATGCGGCATACACCCTATATTTAGAATTTCAGACCTACTCATTATCCTGGTGATACGTGAAGTAGGAGAAGAGACAGCAAGAATTCTTTTTCAACATATGCTCCAAATATAACATGCAGAGTTGCTTCATGGGCTACATCCTCCAAAAGTATTTTTAAGAGTAAGTATGTGAATTGTCTAGTAAAGTGAAATTGTGAGGAACTTTATACTTTGTTTTTCGTGGCTCTGAGCTGTTTCTCTCACTAGCTATGATACAGCCACGATAACAGCAGTGATGAGAGTTCCAGTTCATTTGTGAACGTTCTTTAAAAGGTGCCTTTTTTGGTAGAGAGAAGTTTTCTCATTCCCGTGCACTTTTTCTTATGTGGTTTGCATGCTGATCAGACTAATTCTTTGCTCTTGCCTTCAGTCCAGTTCCATGAAACCAGTTATCACAACTGTTACAATTAGCATCCTCATTGGAATTGATGCAGAGCATTTAAGGACTGAAATATTACAGACTTGGCCACCTTCCCATTGAGAGGTGGGATGCTTCCAAAACAGACTTGCAATGTACAGCAGAGCAGTGAATCTTGTATTGCCAGTCCTCTTTAGTTCTTGTGAATCTGTTGCATTAATCTAGAAATATTCACTGGAACAAAAACCAGGTCCCAGTACTGAAACTTGCATTTGAATACAAGATCCTTATAGCAACCACAGTCCTTGAGTAAAATTTACTCTTTAGCCTTTAACATTGGGTCTCAAAAGGTTGAGAGAGAGACAAGATGGTACTAACATGTCTTCAGGTACCTTGCTAAATGAATGCAGGACCACTTTCCTCGGAGCAGGCAGTACTGTTTGTCATTCTCAAGCTTAAATGATATATTTCAAAGCCACTGTTGTTTGCTTCTAACAATGACTCAACCTTGAAAGGAGTTTCTGTGAAAAGCTTGAAAGAGTAAAGCATCCTGTATCACTGAGAAGACAAAAGATGCTCAGCATTTACAGAGAGCAGAGTGCAGCCACAATGGGGATGCTATTCAGTACAAGTATTTAGATTTTTATTACTGCCCCTGCTATTACAACCACTACCACTGTTGTTGTTGTTATTATGAAGGCAGACACAAAAGCTTTTAAATGTGTTTTTCAGTGTACAATACCTAATCTCACCAGAATGACAGTGATTACACAGGAATGGATGGTAAAACAGCAGCATGAGGTAAAGGCCTAGCATTTATGCTTCATCAATCTTTATGTAGTGGCTCCATGACCAATCCAAGGGAAAAAGGTATTGATTATACATACAAACAGAAAAAATACAAACCGGGTTAACTTCTCTAGAAACAATGAACCAACCGTCTGGAGTTTCACCTATATATACCATGAGGGAATCCTGCCCAGTCTATGTAGCATGATTTAATTGAAAATAATATCTTGCATATAATTAGTAGACTATATTTTTATGTAATAAAGGCATCCTTCCCTTGCTCTAGGTCAGTGATTCTCAAACAGGGAGCTGCAGCACCCCAGGGTGTGTCTTGAGATCCTTTCAAGGGTGTCACAAAGTGCATTGCAATGTTAGCCCTGTTGGGTATGCAGACATGATATGTAAGAAAAACCAAAAGATTTCAACAGGAATCCACACTGTTAAAAACATCCTGACCCACTGTGGTCTTTCTGGGTTCTTTGTAACAGAAAAATTACTCTATTCTTTTTCTGTAGTCAAAAAATGAGCCTTTTCTGAGGGGTGCCTTGAGTCTAAAAAGGTTGAGAACAACTGATCTAGGTGCCTGTACAAACACGTTTTGTAAAATCCAAATAAATTAGACATTAAGCCTGTACCTGTAACAGAACGTGAAGCTCTCTGTATAGGGGTAACATTTTCTAAAGTATCTAAATGACTTAAGGTTCTACATTCAATTTTAAAAAGTCACTTGGAGACTTATGGCAGCTCTACCCCCTCATCCGATAACACACACAAGGTCTACCCTGCATACCTACCACACCAAGATGTAATACAGATGCTTTAGCACAGTGATGGGCAGTAGTGTAATGTTTGCTTATAGAGAGGGAACACAAGAATAGCAGCTACCACAGCTGCTGTTCAGCCATTGTAGCCAGTCCAGCCATACCATCACCCAGGACTCAGACCTTGTTGTTATACTTTTGGCAGTGGATCCATGCTAGGAAGCCTTATTGGTGTGATGGCACCATTACATCCATTTTGGGATGTCTTGTGGGCACAGAACTTGTGCCATACTTACCAGCACTGCTTCCTGGCAAAAATTTCTCAGCAGCATAGATATGCCCTTAGTATGTAGAGAGGCCAGAGCTCACTTGGGTACCAGATGCAGTCTTAATAGGACTAGCTTGAGTACTACAAAAGAAGGTAAATTTAGTTCACACAAGCTGCTGCATCTAGACTTCTAGCATATCTTAACCTATCTTGGGCACCTCTGCAGTAAGATACACATGTAGGAGCCTAAGCTTCATTCAAAGTCAGCAGGATTTTGGAACATGCGATTTAAACTGTGAAGAAATCCCTCTCTGTCTGTCCCTGTCTTGGGTCATTCCAGCTGTGCCCCTCTCTCTTTCACTTGCTTGCTATTTGGTTCAGGGTGGCTGACCAGGTGACCTAGCCAGATAAATTCCTGAGGGGAGGGAGAGTGCTCCCTCTTCCTCCTGCGACATTTTGGAAAAGTCACAAGCCACACATGCCTCCAGGTACTGCAAGGATGAATCCCTGTAAGTAAAGACCTGGACGCTAGCTAGTCAGTTAGAACTAAGTGTAGATAGTTGCATCTTAAAAGGGTCACTGTACCCAATATCTGTAAAGGCTCAACTTATTTTGGTTTGCTTAAAGTGTATTCTGACTCCTTTGTTCTACCACTCCGCACCCCCCCTGCAAAATCAATAAAAGTATTGGGTTACAGTGTGCCTGGCTGTTTCACTGTGTAAGGGGTTAAGAGGCCTTTTTGCTCCCAGCCCAGCCAGCAGAGCTTGGCTGTTTATGTTCCCTCAGTCATACCTGAGGTTACCCTGTGAGGCTTCAGGCTGAAATATTGCCAGTGGACAAAGCACCCCCAAGGCTTGCAGGGTCTGTGTACCCTAGGCTGCACCGAGCCCTAACAGTGCCCAGGTGGTGGCAGTGTTACCCCAGGCTTGTGAATGTTCTCCAGGAAGGGGGCTGGCTGGCCATAGGCTCCCTAGGGGAGATTCCTGAAGCATGGCTTTGGGCCTGGCACAGTGAGGTGAGTAGCTCTGCATAGTAGCGCCTCCTACTGTGCTGCCGCACAACCATCCCATTTGGCTGTAGCTCACTGTGTGCACATCTACAAATGAAATATGATAGAATTTAAGGCAAAGAAAGCATTTCATTTTGCATTGTAATGATGCCTTCCCAAGTCTGCAACACCCTGAGTTGGGCAGAAGGGTGTTCTGATGGATAACATCACAACCTTTGGCCTTTTTTGAACAAGGTCAGTCTTTGTTTCCTAATGATTTATATCATGATTTTATCCTCCCATGCCAGCCTACAGGGTGTAGAGGCAATTTCCAGCCTGCCCCCTGGAAACCACATGTCCAGTGGCCTAATAGCCCCAAACAACAAACCTTTCTGGAACATGTCACCTCTCCTGGCAACCTACATTGTACAAACCAAATGCATAGCACATCTGTTGTCCATCCTTCCCTACTAGCTAACCACTCTTTGCCCAAATATCATAAGAGTAAAGTAACCTTCATTGGAATGGGGTTCTTAATCACAAAGGAAGACGGAAAATGACCTACTATTTCCAAGTTCACCCAAGATGGGTAGAAACCATGGAAACAGCACTCATTTTTCATAGTAGTGAGCACCTCTGTGACAACCACTGCAGTCAGTTTGCCCACATCAAATCAGGTAGCTCCTGACCAGTAGCTATGGAGGGTGGTGGGCTTTTAGGTGGTGATCGCAAACTGCTTCTCCACACTGGGGGAAGTGTACATGTTGGCCAGCTGCTGCAGCAGCTCTGGGGTAAGCCCCATCTCCAGGAAAATGGCTATTGCCAACCTGAAATGTTGCTGCTGCTATAGGCCACCACTAGGTCTGTAGCACAGTCCTCATCCAACCAGCTACCACTTGCTTCCTGATGCCAGAAATGGAACTGCACCAAGGGAAGCTGCTTCAGGAAAAGTTAATCCACAAGTAGCTGCTTGATCTCCTCCTCCTACTGTTGTAGCCAAGCTGCTGAGCAGCACAGTGGCTGTCTTCCAAAGCTAAAGCTACCCAGCTTCAAATACAAGTGCAGCAGCCTCTGTGTTTAGTGATTCTTAGCATTGTGACATTGCAGCCATGCTCCAACCATGATGGGCAACAGCACTTTGAAAATGGTGTGGGTCTCCAAAAAAAAAAAAAAAAAAAAAGGAGAGATGTTTGGTTTCTGGGAAAACAGTCCTGGAATTTGAAAGTCCGACCCCAGGAATGAATCAGGAATTTAAGTGGCTTCTTCAGAATATGCCACAAATAAAGTTGCAAAGAACACAGTGGTAGACCCCAGAATGCTCTGTGCTTATCCTGACCAAAAGTAACTGCAGGGTGCAGGCACCGATTTTGGGGTATGCTGGGAATGGATGGCTGTGTGGATGTAATTATTTATTATTTACAACTAAGTTCCCTTCTATGCATACACACAGCTTGGGGTAGATGAGAACTTTCCAGGACACCTAGTCAAGTGCTCAAATGTTAACTGCCAAAAGTGGCCTGAAAGAGCATCATCAGAATGATTCAGCCATATCTCCAGCTTAGAACGAGCACTGGCAGTGAAGGGGCTAAGTCTACTCCCCTCCAAGAACAATCCTTAAGGAAAACTGTGATGTCACCTCCCTCTCCTCCTCCCCCCACACAGTTGAATGACTATTATCTTGTCCTGAGAGAGCTTTTTCTTGGAGCCCCTTCACCCTGGCCTCATTTTTTCCTCCTGGCAGGCCTCTCTGAGGGGATTGCTCCCCGTGCAGATGGGAGATCTTGAGAGGTCAGTGTTGTGGAATGCTGATTAAGGCCTCTTAGGTTTCCCCACCATAGATCACTGACTAGCCACTCCATGGCCCCCCTTACTGTCAGGCACTATAGGACTTTCATCCAAAGGAGTTTGTGCACCAGTGAAGATTTGGCATCTATTGGGTCTCACTAGGCTGTAAAGTTTCATCTGCCCTCATGGAATTTTACCTTGATTAGGTGAAAAAATGTGTCATTAAAATCCAGAGAAAGAGATTAGGTAACATGTAACAGGTGAATCCTGCAGGAACAAGCCATTCCAATGCACAGAAAGACTAGCAAGTATGGCAGAAGACCAGCTTGGCTTAGCAGGGAACTCTTCAGTAAACTAAATCACAAAAAGGAAGTTTACAAGACAATCCAGAGAAAGTGATTACTTTAGATAACATGCAACAGGTGAATTCCATAAGTCTTTTGCGCTAAGGCTGCAGTACTTGGAATTGACAAAACTGAATTGCCAAAACTGATTCCAGTGTAAGATGATCGTCAGGTATTTCCACCCTGGTGTTCAGGGGACTGAGCAAACAGGGACAGCACATGGGGCAGTTTGGAAGCGGTTTGCTGGGAGCAAGAGGAGAAGGGGAAGAACATCAGATCCTACTCCTGGAAAGTAAGTGAGCCAGGGCTGTCTGTGTTTGGCTTGCTGAGTGCATGTTTGGTTGGCTGTGTGTTTGGGCACATGCTCCAAACAGCAGGGCAGTGCTGCTAGTTCAGTGATTGCTGAGTGATTATTACCTAAGTATGACAAAAGCCCTAACAAGGGGGTGGAGCCAGTCTAGGCCCAGGAGAGTATAAAACAGGGATGGGCAATTATTTTTGCTGGAGGGCTGCTTAATGAGTTTTAGCAAGCTGATGAGGGTCACAAGGGTAACCCTACTCCTTGGCAGGTGCCCCACTCCCTCGTTGCCATCTTGGGACCAGAAGTCCTGCCCCCTAACCACTGACCTTTGCCACCAGAAGTCCCTCCCTTTGCCCCTGGAAGTACTCTTTTTGGGAAGAGGGGGTTTGCATCTTGGAACTGGAAAAAAACCAAATCATATACTAAAAATCAAACTTCTATTATAACATGTTTTATTTAAAAAATATTTTTGTCCTTATTTACTTGTGTTTGCATAGTGTATATAGAGGTGATTGCAAAGTAGCTTAAAATAAAGTCTTACTCTTGTATATTGTGTGGGGGTATGTGGTTGGGGGGCTGGATATGTGTGGTGGGGGAGTGGGGGTGGGGTTTGTGGAGGGGTGTGGGTGTGTGGGCAGGGTGTGGTGTTTGTGGGGGGTATGATTGTGTGTGGGGGAGGGTGTAGATGTGGGGGAGGATGTGTGGGTATGGTGGGGTGTGCATGGGACACATACACACATAGACATGTGCCCCAGGGTGACAGCCCTCCCCATGTGCAGGGCAAACAGGCCCGCTGAGCCCTAGGGCTTGTAGTACCTGCAGCCCTAGTTACTGGAGCCGCCGCTCCACCTTCACCTAGCAACTGGGGACACCTGGGCCCAGGGCTGCCATGCTCTCCATCCCCCCTCTGTTGCTATGGAAGCCAATGGGCTCCTGTGGCAGCAGCAGCAGTGGCTGTAGGGCTCAGGCTGCGGGGTGCAGTATATGTGAGCTCCTGCAGCCACCCCCCTCCAATTGCTGGGATTAGTGTGGATTTGCCATGCGGGGGAGAAGGGATGGTTGTAAAGGAGGTTATCCAGGGGAGGCCATCTGTGTGCGAGGAAGCCAGCGGGCATGCCCCCCTGAGCTGGTCAGCAATCCCCCCAACAGCTCAGAGCCTACGCACCCTGTGGCTCCTCCCTACTACTGCCAACAGTGCACAGCTCCAACCCTGACCCCAGGCCAGCACACATCCACTCCAAACTTACCCCAGCCAGAGTGGACCAGCTGGAACCCACTCATACAGCCTCAACCCCAGCTTGCCCCACACCTGCTCTGCAGCACCCACCCACGCTGAGCAGCGGCCAGGCAGTAGCTGCTGCTTGTGCAGGGGAAAAGTAGCTGCTCCCCCTCACTGCTGCTGGGCCATTCTTGTTGCAGTCACCCAGAGCCTGTGCCTGGTGGCATATAATAGAACAAGGAGCAATAGTCTCAAGTTGCAGCAATGGAATCAATTTTAGGGTAGAGTAGACAGTAGGAAAAAAAAAACCTTTCTCACTAGGAGGGTAGTAAAACACTGAAACAGGCTACCCAGAGAGGTTGTAGAATATCCATCCTTAGAGGTTTTTAAGACTTGGGTAGACAAAGCCTTGGCTGGGATGATATATTTCGGGATGGTCCTGCTTTGAGGAGGGGGTTGGGCTAGGTGACCTCCTAAGGTCCTTTCCAATTCTAATTTTCTGTGATTCTCAGAATATCACTGATGTTGATATTACCAAACCTTTCATTTCTCTTTTCCTTCTGTGGGTGAATGTTATCCTGCCCTGAGGCAGTGTCATCTTCTTGGAAATGGACAACCCAGAATTCACTGGGTTTGGGCAATAACAATGCAGGAGCTGGCTAACCAGCAAAATGATGTCCTGTCAGAAGTCAGTGTGACCTATAAGAAGGGTTCCTATGACAGAGTTGATTCCCTAGAGGGCTCTGCACCCTTGCTCAGTTTGGAAGGAGAGATATGTTGTTAATAGTCTGTAATACTTAGTGAAATGTCAGCAGAACTACACTGTACCAGGATTTAATGCACTGGCTTGTGTGTGTGTTCATCACTCTTGTCTTCTAGATGAAATATACATGAAAACTGCTCAAGTGTTTTTCATTTTTTTCCACTGGCCCAGTCTGTGAAAGTCCTCTTGTAGATTACTGGATAGAGATGGGTCCTTTACAAGTAAAAGACAGAAATGCTCTTTCTGGTTCTGTGTACATGTTGTTAGGCTTAGGAAGGCTACATCTATTATTTTGCCACCTGATATCTTTCAGCTAAAATTTCCTTATTGGTCTGAGCATCTAAAGTAGAGAACAGGTTTTCTTTGACTTCACTTTGATATAGGAAAGTCTCTAGGGGTTCGGGTGCTACAGACAGCAGCAATCTCTCCTGTGTTAAGATCTGCAGAAAGAAACATAGGAACATCAGCAGAGCTTACTGAGTGGGTAGCACTGGCCAGGACAGATGAGGGGAGCATTCATTTATTATCTCTTCATCAGCAACCAGGCCTCTAAGTGTCCTCAATGGAAATCTTGCCTGCCATCTTGGAAATAGACCCCCACCTCCACCCCAGAGCACAATGGTTAGTTTGCCTCTTTTCACACCATTTAGGGTGAGTAATGATAAAAAAATTCAGCCATTGATAGCCCCATGCTGGCTATATCTGCATTATGACAGAAAAATGAAGTATAAATCTTGCTGTGAGCTAGGGAAAAGTCAAAGGGGACTGTCATTACAGTAGGCATCATTACAGATGCTTTACAACTAACGAAAGTTATGTTCCCCAGGGAGAAGACAGCCCTGTCCAAAGAGCTCACTAGTTTGCCTAAGATGGATCAGCTACTGTACACATGCATGGTAAAAAGAGAATAAAGATTAATGGCAAAAGCACTTAGTGATTTCATGAGAGGCATCCACAAGATTGTAGCAAAACCCCCAGTTTCTTTCTTTCTTTTTTGTATTTATTTTAAAATGCATTCCCTCCCCTTCCCTAACCATTTCTGACCTTTTCTCTCCCTCTCTATTCCCTATAGATAAGTATAAGTAAGCTAAGATGTAGGATAAGCTTTAAACATTTTTATTTTGGTAGCAAGTTTTTGGTTTTGGATATTCACTGTTTTATATTGTATTATTATTAGGTTTGTATTGATTTTTACTGTTGTATATTGTATTAGTATCATTTTTGTATTGATTTTGATTGTTTCATATGGATAGTGTATGGTTTAGGCCTGTGTTTGTAAGTGAACCAAAGTCATGTCAAGTTTCCATTTTATATGTCAAGCCTCCATCTTGTGTCATCTGCCCGGGCATCCCCTGAGCCACGTATCCCTCCCATGTAAATTGGTTCCTGGATGAATGAGTGCGATTGGGAATAATTGAAATACAATGGTAGCAGGCCTCTACTGAATGGCCTGTAACAACTGGGCCATCACTTCTCATTGATTTATCCAGGAACCACGGACCTCACCCAGGAACAGAGACAAGACCAGCATTTGAAAGACAAAAGACCCTACAAAACCAGCAACTCTCACCATTACAGACACCCAAAACTGCACATCCCTGCATGGAGCACACATGCTCAGTATGCCAGGGGCTGACCCTTGCCTGGGCATGCCTCCTGTCACTAGGGTCACACAAGGTCTGCCCCTATAAAAGGGGGCAGTGAAGACAGACCCAGTGGGATGCCCTCTCCATCCAGACCAGCACCATGCCACACCACCTATCAACCCAGAGGCCCTGCCGGCGACCCCCCTCTGGACAACACCTACTGGACAAGGATCCCTTTCCAGCCTGGATACGTAGATATTACCTGCACACCTCCACCTACATTTTGGACTCTCTCTCTGTCTCTGTCTCTCTCCTCCTGGACTTCAGTGGACTTCAGCCCCTGCACCAAGCCTCTTTAAACCCTGCTGCCATTGTGTGTGGGTGGGTGCAAGGGAACCAATTTGGCTTTGTGTCACCATCTCCCCTGTTCAATAAAAGCACTGTCATTTGCAACCCCAAGTTGGGTCATGTTTTACTGAATCCCAGTCCCTTCCCTATCTTAAATTCCAGCCTTATTCTCTCTCTCTCTGTCAGCTCCAGTCCCCACCCTCTCTGCTAGTTTCCCAATCTCCTCCCAATTCCATCTCCCTTTTTCTGCCACCTCTCAGCCTCTCCTTGCTTTCCTGCTGTCCCTGCTGCCTGCTGCTTTTCCTGTGATTTTCTGCTGTCTGTCTCTCTGTTTTCAGGCTTCCCCCACACCTTCTGTAATCTCCTGCCCCCCCCCCCCCGGCAGCTTCCCAGCTCCTCTTAGCTGTCCTGCAGTTTTCTCCAGCTTCCAGCACCTACTGCTGTTCCCTGCAACTTCTCTAGCTGCCCTGGAGCCATCCTCTGGCTACCCACACCCAGAGCCCCTGTTTAATACCCACACTTTCCCTTAGTCCCATTTTCCCTGTCCCCATCTACCTTTTCAGCTCCCCCGTAGCTCTGGCTCCATTGCCAGACTCTGTGCCGGCATGCTCCCCTGTTCTGCAGGCTTTGGGCATTGTCTTTTAATCAATTAAGATCAATTAACCTAAAGTTACCCCCGAGCCTTAGTTCTTCAGCCTAGGCCCCTCTAGTCTACTGGTTCTAATCTCGGTCCGGGTGACTTTCATTTCCAGTAACTTTAACTCCCTACACTTCTATTTTCTTACCTTAACCTTTCCCCAGGTATCCCAAGTATACCAAGTACATGCATACATACACATCACAACACCCGACTTAGGAACTCACCTGTGTGTATGTGTAGGTGGGTGGTATGTGTGTGAATTAGTTAATACACATATATATACATGTCAGTGTGTGTGTGTGTGGTATATGAATTAGTAATCCACGTATGTG
Source organism: Alligator mississippiensis (assembly GCF_030867095.1). Taxonomy (NCBI): domain Eukaryota; kingdom Metazoa; phylum Chordata; order Crocodylia; family Alligatoridae; genus Alligator; species Alligator mississippiensis. The sequence continues at coordinate 76,098,842 of NC_081824.1, read as the reverse complement.
TATTGGATTTGCAGGTGTTGGTAACTGGCAACTAATTCTGTCTAAATGTCTGTGTGTAGTGTACATGGGCTTAAACTGGTGATAGGTGTGCATGAACCTAGACTAGTTATTTTGAATATGTGTATATCTGAGTTGCTAGTGTGAGTGTGTGTGTGTGTATATATATATGTGTGTGTGTATATATATATATATATATATGTATATGGCATTGTGTGCATGATATACAAATTAGTGATCTGTGTCTAACTTTTGGGGTGTATAGTGTATGTACTTGAGTTGGTGATAAGTATGCATGTGCCTAGGCTGGTTTGGATGTGTATGTGCCTGAGCTGGTAGTGTGTGTGTGTATGCACCTAATTGATTTGTGTGTGTTTTGTATATGTGCAATTGTACACCACGCCCTCCTGTCTAACAGTGCTATATTGAGATCCTGAGCATTAGTCTGACCCCTCAGGGCAACAAGATAATGTATTACAGTGAAGTAAGGACGAGGATGTACTGTATTCAGTGTTTGTATAACAGAAAGGTAAAAAAGGTACAATATGAAAAGGTAGAGATGAGGACATTTCTTTACCTTCCCATATTTGGAGAGGTTTTAAGACTGCTCATTAATTTTTGTGCTAGTATTTTTTCTATTAACTGTTCCCAAGTCTATTCTCTTTCCTGGCTCCACAGGAAGAGATGGGCTTACTCCTGAACTGTACTAATCTTGCAGTCAGCACACCTGAGCAGTCAAGAGGCAAAGACTGCCTGTACAACTCTTCCACTTCTCTTGATGCTTTGGATGGCTGAGGGCTGAACTGGTGTCCTAGTTTTTCTCAGGATGAATGTGATGTCTGTTTGTAACTACACTTTTCTATCTTATAATGGTTTATGCTCTGCTCCCTCAAAGAGCCATTAGACTGCTATAGACTGATGGAGTTCAATAAAGATGGATTGTGCTCCCTGCAGCTTTCAGAGTGCCCCTGATACAATTTGAGGTCAGGTGAGGCTATTGTAGAGATGACTCTGTATCTGCAAAAGTGGAGGAATCTTCAACAGCTATGCAGGAAAAGTTTGAATTCCCTTTGTGCTTAGTCTAATGGTTAAAGGAACTTCCTTATCAAGGGCAAAAATTTGACCATAATATTTTCTTGGAATGTTCTTAGAAATATTTTCTGTTAGTTGTTTCAAGGCTTGTATGTTAACAGTACTTCTGCGTGGCTCTTAAGACTTCTCTGAGGAATTATACGGCATCAGAATGTGCGAGTATGGGGGTCATCCTGTCTTTGACATTGGCCAGTATCGGGTAAAAGGTGCAATGATTTTAGCTGCACTTCTATTACAACATGAACGTGTAGACATGACAATTCCACCATAACAGCTTATATTTGTATCATTTAACAGTGATACATTGTTCCACTTGCCTATACTCCTAGAAAAGTAGCTGGAGGGCAGGGCAGTGGCTCCAGGCAAGCAGCTTCCCAGTAGACATGAAAGGGGATGCTAAAAGTCATGGGGAACTCTGCTGCGCAAGAGGCATGGCCTAAGCTCTCAGCTGGGAAGATGCCACTTCCAGCCAAAAGCTTCTTTAGCAAGGGTTGGAGCAGAAAGTCCAAAGGGGCATGAAAAGAGACACTGTCTAGTGAGGTGAGGGCAGGCAGCTGTCAGGGAGCTACTCCTGGGAAGAGGCTGATATATAGACAGATTTTACTGGAGGATCTGAACAAGCAAAACCTGCCTGGCCCGATACCACACAGAGGTCAAGGTTGCAACTTTTCCTGTAACTGTGACATAGCCTAAGTCTTGATCTCTTTTTATGTGCCAAGTTTTTCATTCTTCTAATAACTTCTGTCACCTGTCCCCAGGGGCCCCTTCTATTTTTGATATAGGAATGTATATACAAAAGGAACGTATATATTCTCTCTCTCTCTCTCTCTCTCTAAACACACATATAGTCTATATATTCATATATATTCTATATGTATACCATATATAACATGTAAATATTCTATACATTTGTGTGTGTGTATGTATGTATGTATGTATGTGAATCTATATCTATATATATATATGTATGTAGGTATATGTACGTATGTATGTATGTATGTGTATCTATATCTATATATATATGTATGTAGGTATATGTACATATGTATGTATGTATGTAAGTTATACCCACACACACACTTGGGTTGTATATTGTGCTTTTTTTTGGTGTGGTTTTTCATATGGTAAGAAGGCCCCTGTGTTTTGGCCATGTGTTAAGCACATGACAAGCTGAGGCCTGTATCTGGGGGAAATACAGGTTTCCCTTGCTTTATGCGGGTTCTGTATGTGTGAATTCACTCTTATGTGATGACCCTTTTTATACCAAAAATGTGTTATATGCAAGGTAAATTCACTCTTATGTGATTAGTGTGGTGGAAGTCTGCAGTCAGCTGCTTTGTGCAGTGCATTGTGGGAGTGACGTGCACCAAAATATAGTCTTCCGTATGGATCTGGGCTCCTTGCTCGTTGTCTGAGACATGTATTTCTGTAGTTGCCATCCCCATTATGGTAACATTCACCACCACCCTGTGGTTGTGTGTACTGTCTGCTGTTGTTGAGTACCACAGTTGTCTTGTAAAAGTGGTAGAAATGGGTCCGGGGGTCAGTACAGTTAAGGTCTTGGAAGGTATTCCTATTTGTTACATTGTAAAGTGGGTTCTCTTTATGTGAATTTGAGTTATGCGCCATTTTCCAGGACCACATGTACAGCATAAATCAAGGGAAGCCTGTATATAAAACCTGCTGGCCTCATTGACAAGAGGAAGCAGAGGGCTCTTCAAGCTGATTGGCTGGGAGATGAACTGGAGTGTGGCACTCCCTGACTGGACAAGGTCAAGGTGATGTCACGCAAAGGAATATAAGGTTAACTAGGCTGGTTTTGGGCGGAGAAGCTGCAAGGGGCTGCTGAACAGCGAAGTCTTTTCCAAGGGAGAAGTTTGCAGATAACGAAAAGGGAAGCTCAGGTAGGTGGAAGAGAGGGGGAGAATTGTCCCCGTGTCTGGGAAGTCCTCCCTCCTCCTTTTCTTCCCCCTTTTTCTTTTGAAGTTTTAAGGGATTAATACGGGGGAAAAAGAGTATTGGTTCCTTGGTTTTGGTGGCTAGGAGTTAGGCCTGGCAGCTGAAACAGGGGTGAAAACTGGGGGTTTCTAATCCTGCCAGTTTTGGTTTGGGGTTGAGGTTTGCAACTTTCTGCTCCCAGTGGAGCTGTCACCCAAACTACCTGGCCTAGAGAGCAGGCCTGGTCTTTCCCCTTGTTTCTTTTGATGGTCCTTTACTCTAGCCAAGCTGCATGGTTGGGCTGGCTGTAGCCATTAATCAACCTGGCTCCTTTTGGAGTTTTTCCTGCAGATTTATTTCAGCAGGCCATATAATCCAGCCCAGAAGTTTTGGGGTGCATGCATGCTGCTTGGAGCTGCAGTCACTCCCCACATACACATACAGCCTCTCTGTGGGAGCAACGATTGGCACACTACTATTCCTTCAAGAGCAATGAGGGGCCCTTTGCAAGGCAGAAAGACCCACGCTCTCTAGCAGCTTCCCCTGGTGCAGCAGAACCTGTAGATTATGTCTTGTAGTTAGTAATGTTTTACATTGGATTTGGTGTTTTCCTCTGTTTTCTGTAAGCTATCTTTTGTTTTACACTGCTTGTGAGGAGGGTTTTTTTGTTTATGTGGGATACCCTAATAATTCATTTAGTATTTCCCAGGTAGTCTGGGTGGGTTTCAAGTCAAGATAAAATATATCTAGTACCCCAGAGACTATAAAGATTGGTATTGGTGGTGATGTCTAAGGGCCTGGACACGTAACACATTAACAGTTGTGTAATTTACCTTTGTTTTGTGAGATGATATGAATGACGCTGGAATCTGGAGTGGTTAGGCTACCACCATCCCTAGGGTAACAAAACTACCATAGTAGGTGTTATTACAGTGCCTTGCCACGAGGTGGGGGCAGGGAGCAGATACCTGCTTGCCTGCACTGAGCAAATGGCTAACTGTGGACACACCTTACCTACACCAGGGGAACTTACACAGTGCAGATTCATTACTCTTTTTTCATGCCCCCAGGCCAATTCTGTTTTAAATGTTAAATAAATTCTATGTTGTAATAAATGCTTTGGGAGACCTCCCTAAGAAATTTATTTTTTAATAAATTACACTGGTCGAGGGCTTTATGTCATATGTCTGGTACATTTTTTACACTGGTTTTCAAGTAGGTCTCACAGATATAAACGTATCATGTGTGTAGGCCCTGAAAGCACTACACAAGGAGTTTCAAGCTAGATCCAAATAGCAAGTTAGCCTCCCAAGGGGCCTCAGGGAGAAGATGTTCAGTGTATATGTAATAAACACACTAGTGCTGAACCATTAATAAAGTAACAATAAATAACGAAGGATATGAGAAAACTTTTCCTTCCCCTGTCTGCAGCTCCATCTCTCATGTCCTCCTTCTCGCTCCTCTGTCAGCTTTTTCTAGCCCCATCAGTCCTACACTGTCCAATAGCATCTGCATGAAGTAAAGTGTGTAGTATGCATAAAATCAAAACTACTGGCATTGCTGGTGATTTCAGCAGTGACTCATCTGCAGCAGCACACTATAATATCTAACTTTTACTGCTCATTATAAAACCATATCTTTTAGTAGGCTTTTTTAATGCTCAGCCCTCCCAACAATGACATCCAAAAGCACATGAAGAAAAAGGTTCCCTTTCCCTGCTCTCTGTGCTGGAAATTCACATGTTTAGGCCTGCATGTGTGCACACACACATGTAGATAATGGTGATATCTGTCTGATAAATTGCAAGGCCTTGTCCTTGTGACCTCCTCACCTGCCCTTTGCATTATAATACATCTCCCATGGGTCTTATTCTAACACTCCATCCCCCGGGAAGCTTCAAACATCTGCTGCTTTGGTAGACCTACCTGACTAAGAAATTTATTTCCCTCCAAACATAGATCCTTTTTGCCATGACCTCCACTGTTACCCTGCCTCAAGTCTCTGTATGAAGCCTTCAATTTTATATTTAGGTTAGCTTTAAGGACCAATACCTCATGATTCTTCAGGCCAGAGATGAGAGCTTTATGGAAAGGGAAGATTCACAGCCTCCTGATGAGATACCCAGCATTTGCTTCTAGCTCTGAATATTCTTGAGATATTGGATTTTAAAGGCTAGAACTTTTTTGTGTAGAAGAGCTATTTTTGGCTATCTTCTGAGTTGTTTTAGATTGATTAAGTTTAATCTTTCTCCCCTTCTGAACTCTGCACAGTTGGATTCATGCTAACTAAGGCTTTAGAAGCAGAAGGATATAAAAAGTGTCCCAACACAATTTTTAAAATGCTCTCAAGCATTTTTAAAATAGTTTCCCTGTAAAAGTTTCCCTGTAGCACTTAGCCCCTGATTCCATAGCCTCTCACTGGCTACACAAACACTTAAGCATATGCTTTACTTTTAAGCACCTGCTTAAATTCCTTTGATTGCATATCATAAAGTGAAGAATCTGACCTGCTGAATAGAAATAGATGTAAGCACATACATGCTTTTCTGGCTTGAGCCCATACAAAGTGCATGATAATGTGATTTTTATCTCCATTTATTGGCGGGATGGCAGAGAGGCACATATTGTATTTGCAGTTTTGCCAATTATGATTAAAGCATCCTTCCCATGTTCATTCTGATGCAAACTTTGAATTACGTTACAAAATATAATTACATTATTGGCTATTCCAGTTATCCATTGGTTGAACTGTTGGGAACTATGGGAAACTCCGGTCATGGATGCAGGATGTGGAGTGAGGTTGTACTAGCTGAGGAACGGCCAATAGCAGGGGCTTTGAGACTATGCCAGAGGTTGGACTAGATGATCGTCAGAGGTCCCTGTTATTCTGTGATTCTGTGAGTCAGTAATGAGTCCAACTGCAGACTGTCTCTCTTCTTTCATCATGAATTTGTGTACAATACAGAAGCTTGAATAATGGTCATAGAGGTATTCCAGATTTATCCTGTCCCCCTATCCTGGCAGCAGACTATTGGGATTGGTCTCTGTTCTCTTGGCCTCCACTTACTTCTCAGTTTCAAGCTCATTTCACTGAAGAATATAAAAGCTAGTTCAAGGTATAAGATTCTTGCCATGATAATTAAGGTACTTGTCAAATCAAAGGTAGTTATTCATACTGTTCTGAAAAAACTCTGTTATTCAATTAATCAGTCATCTACTCATTTCATACTTGACTAGTAACTTGCATGCCACTCACCATTTCTAGGTAAGGATCAACAGAATTAACAGATCCCATAATTAAGAACAAGCCGAGAAAAAAAAGTATGTAAATATTTTTACTTTTTTTCAGACATAATACGCAAATTGTTAGAAAATTGTTAAAATGAATTGAAGGGGCAGCATCAGCAATTGAGACCCATAATTTTTGGCCTGCACTAAAGAGATTTTACAAAATTCAGCCTCAGCTCCTTGGGATGGGACTTTCAGCATTTGGCAAATCACAGTACTTGCATGGTCCTCATCACTTCAATGAGAGCAGCTCAGAATCATGAATGGACTTTGTGTTCACAGTGTCCCTGGTGGACAGGGAGGTACTTTATCCCTATTTTACAGATGAGGAGTTGAGGCACAAGATGGGTTAAGTGACTTTCTCAAGTTCATACAGGAAGGCCATGGTAAATCAGGAATTGAACATAGGTCCCTTCAATCCAATCTAGGACTCAATCTGCCGTATCATTCCTAATACCCTAGTGGCTATTCAGGATGCTTCCTGGGCATTTTTACACATGCAAGCGCCACAGCGCAACGCACTTTAAAAAGTACCCAGTGCTGTGACACTTGCAGTTGTATAAGTGGAGAAATGTGCTGAGAACATGGTGATGGCACACTTTTGAACTAAAACACATCGGAAGTGCTTTAATTCAAAAGCACATCACTACCATTTTCTGTGCGCTGATGTACATTTGCCACTTATACAACTGCACGTGGCGCAGCGCAGTTTGCTTCAGCTCGTGTGCTGAGCAGGCTCGATTAATCAAGTCTGCTCCAAAGCAAAAGATCTCCAGTATGTCACAGGACAGAAAAGTATGTGTATAAATGCCCCGCCCTTAGGCAAGTGTTTTGTTGAAGGAAGCACAAGGGCATTTGCTGAAAAAATCTTAAGGAGAAGCTGAAATATCAGAGGCCAAGGCCATTGGTGACGCGTACACCCCCTGACAGAAGCACCAGTGATGATGTTGGTGGTGCCTGTGGTCAGTTGCCACTTGCCACCCCCTCCCCTCTTGCCACCGACACTGCTGACGGCATCTGCAAGTGGTCGCCGACTGCTGGTCGGCGCTCGACACCCCCCCTGCCCCTCTCCGCTGCCAGCACCACTGCAGCCACCTGTGGGAGCTCCCCACTTGCCGCTGCCACCCCCCTGCCGCTGCCTGCAGGTGGTCGCCATGTCCCCCCAGCCTCCAGGGGCATGCATCGTTCATGGCCAAGGATGTACAGTTGGATAGCATGGATTGAACCTGACTTGAATCAAATGAAATGGACTAGTTCAATTTCATTGTTCAGCTGAGTGGAGTGCAGAAAAGTGTATAGCTTTAATGAGGATTTTAAACTTCTTTCAGTGTTAATACATTATTAATGACATCGGTAAAACACACAAAATTCTATCTTGCGGAGATGCTTATGCTGTATTAATTTCTGTAATATCTGTCTTCCATCACTGCATTAAACAATGTGTTTAATGGCGGCCACATATTAGTGCTTTTTATTTGCTTATCATCACTCAGAAGTGTGTGCAAAAAAGTGTTTTGTTGTAGTGGGATTTCTTTTCAAATATATATCACACAGAAAAGAACCACACCCATCAGTAGTGAAGTTTGTAATGGCCTTTTTTTAGATTGTGGTGGGATTCTGGGCTAGCTGTGGAGACTGTTCTGCCTTCTGCACATTTGAGAGAGAATCAGATTGTAGAAGATCCCAGTGTACCAGAGGGGCAAACTGGCTGAACACAATTCTCAGCCTGCAAGTTTAGAACTCTTAGATATCCTCGGCTTGGGCCATCCAGTGCCTGGAAAACCAGAACTAAGATCTTATATATGACTTGATGTGTTATATGAGGTCAATTGAAGTGGAGGAGAGCTCAAAGTGGAGAAGAGTTCATCCCTGAGTTCATCCCTGTTCTCCTCTTGCATTGTTGAGGAGAGACGCCATAGGATTCTCTACTAGATTCCTAAGCACAGAAGGTTTTGTGCAAAGTGTATTCCAGTGGTGTAGTAAAGATCGGACACCAAAGGTTTTGTGCCAGTTATGCTTCAGTGCTGTAGTAAAGATAGGAGGGAACAAAGAGTGAATTAATGAAGCCTAGTCCACCGAGGTAGACAGCAAAAGATGGTAGAAAACATGATGGCAGATAAAAATATTTAGTCTGACAGAGTATCTTTGATGTATTTTAAACAAAAGTGCACTTGAAGCATACAGTAAAAATGTTTAAACTACCAGCTCTTTCTCTAGGTGCATTCAAGATGGGGCTTATGTACTGTATGCATAATGCATGTATGTCTGTGGAAATATATAACTTAATCACATACATAGTCATAACTACTGCATAATACCCATGCTTAATAAACCAAATACAATGCAATCTCATTAACTAGTCACTGAGATAACTTGTGACAATGGTCTTAGTCAATACCCTGAATTCCTGCCAGAGTCTTATTGAGTTGTATACAAAACTTTGGCTAAATCGTCATCTGTTTAAGCATAGCCATTTCCAAATGTATATGTGTACTGCAACAAAATGGATAATTAGCCAACTTACAAGGTACTACACTGTGACCTCCACAGCACCTGTCAAGCCAGCTGATGTTCTCAGAACATTGGATACTCCACAGCTGTTCTTGGCTCAACACAACAGATGATCAACCATTCCATTTTACAGAATTATCTTTTGCTCTGGCAATGAGACTGTACTTGACTGATTTCTTTTTACTCCATTATAGTCATGTAATCCTCACGTAGTAACAAATTGTGCATTAATCACTTATTTGTAGACACAGACAATTCCCATATAGTGAGCCAGAGTATGCACAATTTGCACTCAGAATTCCTGTAATAGTTTCCTTTATTATAAATGCCAAAAATCGTGCTTTGCTGTCTCTTGATCTGAAATGCACAATACATCCCATTTGAAGTAAAAAAAATAAACTACTGATAATTGGTCACTCATAGAGAATTAGTCATCACCAGTCCCCTCAGAGTGATGAATTAACCAGGATTTACTACATTTTAATATTATTACCATACATATGACACCACTGTTTCCAGGGTAACTTATGAACTTCAATGAAAGGAAAAACAGACAGATTTTCCTAAAAAAAAAGTCCAAAGCAAATTGGCAAAAAGGTCTGCAATAGCCTAAGAGTGCTATAAAGACTCTATAACTCCTTGTTTGGGAACACCTGGAGCTCTCCTTAGGCATAGTGCATAATTTGCTGGTCTCTGGGACTCTCCAGGCAAGTGACAATAGGAGCGTAGACTGCCCCATGCTCTCTCTCTAAAGGCCTGATCCTGAGAAGTACTGAAGTTGACAGCAGTGGCAGGTGCTCTGCTTCTCCTGTCTGGCCTAACAATACGGGCAGTGGGCGGCTGGAGTGTTGCACACATCAGAAGATGATAAATGACATAAAAGGCTCTACTGAATCACAGTAATGGTTGGTTAGTTGATTCATTGGATAATGAGTACTTTTCAGACTAATTTGAAGGACTTTATTTTTTTGACAAGTACTTTAATTTGCACAGTGAGCACACAGTTCCTTAAATTAGCTGTATACGTGCATAGGGGTTTGATGAATTGTGTGTATTAAATAAGAAAGTGCATTACCTTGTGCTCTTGGAGTCACTTAAATATCAAACATCCAGGGATGGCAGTACAAGAAGATAGTGGCACTGAAGACATTGATCTGAGCATAAGCATCTCCCAGAACATATAGGCACAATCGAATATGTCAAATGGCCACTCACTTGAATGTTAATGTTAACAGCCAAGGTCACCTTTCAAGGGATGCACCTTAACACTGTGCACTGTGCCCCAGGCAGGCCCTATTAGCATTACATTGACAGCATCCTCCCAGCACTGCCCACCCCTCCCTTAGCTCTGCTCTGAAAAATATTCCAGAGGCATCAGCCTCTCCTAGCTGATGCTAAACAGCTCTCCCCCTCCAAGCGAGCTTAGGCTCAACTTGAATATAAATCCTCATTAGTTGTCATCTAAATATGCTGGGGTCTCATGCCAAGTATTGCAGCTGAGCTTGGGAAAACTAAAGCAGATTCTAATTAAAGATGGTCCCAGAACAAAACCTTAGGTCACAAGCTCAGACTCTGAGGTAAGTTGGATCTAGATCTGAATGTCTCAGGTCAGAGTTTGTCTCTATCACCACCACAGCCATATATCTTCCCTAACAAGATGGACCTATTGATAAATACTGTGCCAGTGTCCTTCTAATTGAGTAGCAGACTGCAGCAGAGTGGAGATTGGCACTCTATAGCTTCATTTTAATTAAAGGATGGGAAATTTTAGTTAACGAGACATAAAAATTAAAATACAACCAGTGTAGTGGCCTTTGCTGTTTCCTTGGATTTTAAAAAGAATCATGTTTTAATTGTTTTCCTCATATTCTTTTTTTCATCGTTTACAGCTTTATATAACTGTCTAGAGAAATATATAATCTTACCAGAGAGAAGATCAAGAGGGAGCCTGGATAATTGGTGTAGCAATACTTTTGGCACCTGGGAAAATCTTTGGAGCCAGTTTAGGGGAAGACATAACTGGATTTTTCTGCTAAAATATTAACTTCGTGAAGAAGTGAAAGTCATTGTCACTCAGATTGTCACCTTAGGTTTCAGAGTCAACAACTCACTGGGCATGTCTACACATGCACATTTACTGCACAGTAACATAAATTACTGTGCAGTATGGGTGCGCATCTATATGTATATACCTGTACTGCACAGTAAATATGGTGATTTACACCATCTTGGGTGTAAACCTGATATCTGCATGATGCAGGTATAAAATATATGCTGGATTAATCCTGTGCAGTAACGCACATGTAGACACCTTACTGCGCAGTAACACTGTATGTGTGGACTGACTTGGGACTACCTTTACCCTCAAGTCAGTCCACATACAGCATTAATGCGTTTTAACACCTGCACATGTATATGTTGGCCTATTCCTGCTTACTGCTCAGTAATTTACTGCACAGTAAATTTAAACTGGTGTAAATGCATGTTTAGACATGCCCACTAGGGTCCTTGGGGTAGTTCACAGCTATTGTAGAAAGTCTACAGGACATCACATTCCAATCATTTCATCTGTTCAAAGCTCTCTTCACAACCAGGAGGACTGGAATAAGAAGCCCTATATGGGAAGGAAAAAAATGGTCTACTCAGCAAAGAAAACTATGTTTTGTTCTACTGTGGGGGGTATGCTTTGTGGAGGGGCATTGTGCTGTGGGAAATATCTTCTACCCTAGGGAAGAAGGGCATAGCTCATTGTTTGCCTGAGCTCCCAGTCTGTCTGCATCCACTTGTTGACTCTTGTCTTTTCCTGCGATTATGAGCCCTTTGGATTACAAAGTGTCTTTTTGTTCTCTGTTTCTAGAGCACTTGGTGCAATGAAGTCCAAGTCCATGACTAGGACTCCAAAGTGTTACAATAAAACAAATCATAGATAACAATAGTAAATTTCCCTAAGATATTTACTAGGGCTGCGCAAAGCTTTGGTCCCTGATTCGATTTGGCAGAGATTTGGCCCAGTTCAGTGTCCGAATCTCCGATCCAAATTGAATCAGGAAACCCTTTAATGTCTCTGAATCGAATCAGAAGCCTCCAAATCGATTCGGAAAGCTTCACAGATTTGGACATAGGGACAGCTTTAAATGTTTTTTCTATATACCTCAAGGTAGCAGGTAGCTTGTGAATGCTGCGATACTGGGGCAGATGGAGCATCCCACAGGAGCGTGGGGGGCTCCCCAGCATGCTTGGCAGTAGACCTGGAAGTGGACCAGAAGCACTTCCAGTCCACTTCCGAGTCCGCTGCGGAGTGCGCAGGGGGACCCCACCCACGTCTCCCCAACTCAGTGATTGGTGTCTCCTGAGTCTCAGGGAGCACCCAGGGTCCCCCCATGGCTGATCACTGAGCCAGAGGGGCACAGCCCCCCCCCCCCCCCGTGCTTTTTAAGGTGGACCTGAAAATGGACTGGAACTACTTCTGGTCCACTTCCGGGTTCACCAACAAGCACATGGGGCGGGGGGGGGGCCTGCAATCCTGTGGGACACTCCATCCACCCCAGCATCATAGCATTCACAAGCTGTGCCTGGTACCATGAGGTATGTTGAAAAAACATTTAAAGTGATATCTATGGCTGAATTTCTAATTCTCCAAATCAGAATCAAATCTTCAGATTTGGATTTGGAGGAATCGAATTGGGGACAGTGATCCGAATCAACGAATCAAATCACTGTCCCGGATTCTGGCTGAATCTGAATCGAATACGGCCCGTTTCGCACACCCCTAATACTTACCTGGCCTTAGTTACTTCAGGAAAAATACTTTTATCTCCATTTTACAGATGTGGAACAGAGATACAATGACATTGTGTCAGGTATGACTAATAGTTTTGCTAATAGATTAGACAATGGAGTTGCATAGATGATTTTCATAGGGATGGTCTTGTCTCAGGCAGGGGTTTGGATTTGATGACCTCTGCAGGTCTCTTCCAACCCGACTTTTCTATGATTTTTATGACATGCCCAAGATCTCACCTGATGCCTGTGGCAGAGCAGGGAAGTGTACCTGAGTCTCACTAGCCTCTAGCATTACCCACAAGCTAATGGACAGCCTTAAGGTGATATAAGAAATTAATCTCTGACTCTGAATTTGAGGACAATGGCTTTTAAAATTTTTCTGAAGTTGAATAGGGTTTGAAGCAACATTGTAATCAGAATGTCCTAGCAATTATTCAGTTTATTAAACTGTGTTGTAACTAAACGCTTTGTCATGGATGATTAATTATGTAAACCATTGCAGGAGTTTCACACAATTGAAAGAAATCTTAATATTTGTACATCTGCTTTCAGTCCCTGTTTGAGCAACTTTTGTAAGATCATATGAGTCCCCAAACAGCTGTCCTTGCTTCTGTGTCAGTGAGCTGCTAGAAATATCCTATTAGGTGATGTAGAGAAATAGCAGACCTGGGAAAGTTGACGATTGTGAAGCCTGCTTAAGGTCAGTAGATCATTGCATCTTGTCTTTACATGTAGTGCATCTGCACAGGATGTTTACTGTGGAGCTGCCAAATTAGCTCTGCAGTAAAGTCTCAGTGTCTACACATGTGCTCCTTCTAAGGTGCAGGAAACTAACTCTGATGCAGTTCAAGTAAATACAAGTAGATACAAGTACTATCCTGTGGTGGCATTCTTTAGTGTGCAGCAACACATGTAGATGCTGATGGGGCTGGCTGGGGCATGAAGGTGGCAGGCAGCCCTGCACTGGAGCACCTTCATGCCCCAGCCAGCCCCTCTGCAGCATTTTGTGCCGGGTTGGAGGAGCCCCAGGCTGGCAGGCTGACCTCCCAGGGCCTTCTGCCATCTACAGCTGCTGTGAGCCTGCTCAGTGTGCTGCGGTCCCAGGCGCATGTGAAGATGTGGTGCCAGAAGCAATAAATCATGCTAGAGTTTATTGCTTTGCATTAATTGCACATGTAGAGGTGCCCAGGGAAAATGGAAGAGACCTGGAGGAGCTTCTTTAAAATCTGTAGAGCTTCTTTAAAATCTGTAGAGTACTACTCTATGTGTATTAGCAATTAATTTAAATTTCCTTTATCTAAAAAATTAGTTATCTTATAAAACAAAGCCATAAAGTTTTCTGATATGCTCTACCTTTGGTCAGACCAGGTTGTGTGTTGGTTCATTTTCTGTTTACCTTCACATATTTAATTCCTTTTCCCTTCAAAAGTTTATCTAAAGCCTTGCATAGAACTGAGGTCAGGCTAAAATTCCTGTAGTTGCCTGTATCACTTTACTTCCCTTTATAAATATGAGACACAAAAGTCATAGCCCTACCTCTGACTTGATTTATTTATTTAAAGTACTTGTTTCTGGGTATGTGATTTCATGTGCCAATATTTTCAGAATTCTAGAGTGGAAATTATCTGCCCTCCCTTTCCCCTGCAATTTGAGTGCGTTCATCTTAAAGCTTTGCAATTACTTTGCTTGCAGTTAGTTCTAATCTCATCGTCTCATTTTTGTTATCCATCTTACCTGTGTCTCTGTAGTCAGTGATTGCCTCTTCATTGAGAAATGAGAAGAAGTGCCTTTCAGTTTTATGAGCTACCCCTAGGTTAGTCTTTATTTCTACCCCAACTTCACTGAAGAATAGCCCCATTTCTTTCCCGTTCTCTTCCTCTTTGCATGGCTGAAGAACATTTTGCTATTTGTTTGAACATTTTTTGCAGGATCTACCTCAGCTTGACTATGCCTCAGCTGTGTCTCAGGGGTCCAGAAGTGTACCAACATAGTGGTCCTGTCAGTTTCCAGAGTGCATATGAAGTTATCTTCCCATCTTGCTGATTCATGAAATATCTTACCCTGGAACAAGGTCACTGTCATTGCAAACCAGGGTTTTAAAATGCCAATTAATTCAATGAGGATGTCAGCATGCACATGGTTGCTTTCTGAACACTTCCCCACAGGTGCAGAGAGGGAATGGTTAACCTGGAGCTGTTTAAATCACCTTCAAGCGAGAGTCAGCAGGTCAAAAGACAGTATGAGAAGTGGGGCTGCTCTCATGACCCAGGTACCTGTGACCACAGTGAAACACTGCCCTTTTGGATGCCAGGCCCTGGAGGACCTGTGGACCCTGGAAGACCCCACCAGAGTTACAGAACAGGATCTATTTTGTGCCCAGTATAGGAAAAATCTATAATTGTGGTGGGAGGATATGAAAAAGAAGACAATGATTAAATCTGCCCATCATAGCATATTTGTCAGACAGTTCAGCCCAGGTCTGTGGATCTGGTTGCTTATCCTATTCTCCCACAGACTCATACATAAAGGAAAAGGTTAATAGGATTAACAAAATCTTTGGAGGCTAAGTCCTGTTTACCTTAGTTGCACAAGTGACCCTGTAGACAGTGGCAGTGTGACATTTTCCCTATCATTTTGGCATCAGTGCACAGTGTAGAGAGCAGGATTCCTTTAAGGGCAAATGCCCAGGTATTGTTGTGCAATGTTCTCATGAAAGCATTTTATTGTTGGTGTTACTTGAGACTCTAGTGCCCTCAGAGGATTAAAAAGAAATCAAATGAGGGTCTCAATAAATAGAATTTCAGATCTTGCATAATATCGCTCAATGGCAACAGCAGGTGTTTGACAGTACTGCAAACTTCCTCAGAATGAGATCCTGCCAACATGGCTATGATTCAGCGGAATGATTCAAAGACTGCAGGACGTATCCTGCCAACCAGCCTTCCAGCAGAAAACTGTTAACCCCACTGCAAACACTGCCAGTCCATTAACATTTAAGATTTGATAGGTTTGCATGTCTGTAGAAGGAATGCATCCCCTTCAGGTAATGGGGGAAAAATCCCTTTTCTTCCAGAGAGATAAAGGCAAAATAATATCTTTTAGATGAAGTGTTACTTGGAGGAAAGAAAGGCTCAAGATGTAACCTCTTCATAGATTACACATTTTTATAGTTTGAAAAATGCCTCCTCCCTCCCTTTCCCCAAAACCTACAAGCCTCATTATATTATTAATATACTATTATATGAGGTGAGGGTTTCTCATCAATGTCCACTAATCCAAACAAAGGAACTGCCTTCTGAACTGTGTGAAAATGTCAGCCACTTAAAAAGATAACCAACTGTGGTAAAAGAGTCTCTCTGAAATGTCATTAGGATCTGCTGTACAGTCCCCATCTCTCTCAAAGATACCATTCGCCTTCTGCACTGCAGCTGGGCAGACATGAACTCTTGCATGCAGGCATTTCCCCATGTATGTACCGTGTGGAGACACACAAAGAAATCTACTGCTAGAATATTTGCATACACACTGTTTCATGGCTTTTAGTCAGTTATCCATGTTAGCGATACATGCTTGTGGACCCTGAACAGGATAATCTCAACACAGTCACAATCCTTCTGCTATGCAACCTGTTAACCTGGGTTAGGCTGATGCAAAATGAAAACCCTTTCAAGTAAACGGTTAGGAGTGAGACATGATAGGAACATGTACAAATTAATTTAGCACTTCTTTTGCTCCATTTTCCCTTTGTGTAGCTGAAGAAAAATCAAGACTGGAACTGAGAAGCAATTCACAGTGCTGCTACTGTAATCTTTGTTACAGTACAATGTGTACCTCCTTCACTGTCCACTCTTTCAAACCTTCTGTAATATGAATAATGACCTACTCCACCTACAGAGATTTTGTTAAATACTATGCCTTTTTTCACAGGTGCCAGGGAACCTTCTTGGATCAAAACTGACTCTTTTAGAGTTGTTAAAAGCAGGTGACAATGGCTTAGCGGTCTAAGCACCCTATTTGCAATAATTAGGCTCCCTGGAGTGACAGGTTAAAAATCCTAGTAGTGTTGTTTCAGTTCTTTATTCTCCAGAGGTGGATAAAATAAACCAACTGTAGTTGGGTCTTTTGGACAAGAACTTAAAAAACGAGGGCTAAATTCACCGTAGTCTGTCTTCTTACTCTTGGGTGAATTATACACCATGACTTAGTCTCCTTATAACATCTGACTAATAGGATGTTGTCTTTAAAACATATGCCTCTCTGAATAAGTTAGTCTCTAATGTGCCACCCTGTCCTGCCTGACTTCAAACTAACATAGATAGCTAGTGCTACCATTCATAGTCTTCTTATGTGGACCTAAAAGCTCACGGTGTTTTACATAAGAGTAGCTGTTTGCCCTAATGCTAGACTATGTCCATTAGTATTGGAAAACATAGTGTACTTGTTTGCCAGCATGCTCTCCAGGAATGGCTGTTCTTCAGTGTGGAATTGATTCTTCCATGCATAGCATATATGGTGTTGAAGACTTGGAGAGAAGAGGTGCTAGATACATGGATCATGCTGATAGAAATAGCAACCTGTTTTTCAGTTCACAAGACTTTTTCCATACCAATGTTCTCTACCATACTTTGCTACTCTTAGATTTCAAAACACATCTCTACAGTGTTCCCACTGGGCCAGTGATGTTTTACAGCAGAAATTGGAACTTCATGGTGTTAATAGTCATTCTTTCCTTCCCAAATGGCTATTCCTGCTCTTAAGCTGGGTGCTAACTCTTGCAAGGGCAGAGAAATGTACTACACGAATCAGGCCTCTTTCTGTGTGCCATGTCCCTGGGAACCTAAGCTAGATCAGCTCTACTTCAACAGGCAGCAATAATACAACTGGCTGAAGGATGTGCCTGTACCCAGGATCCCATCCTGGTGTTTAGGCAGTTCAGGAAGAAGCTGTCTGATTTTAAGTGCCCCTGCTAGGATGCCCACCCTACAGCACAGACAAGAATCAAAGAGAAAGCCATATGAAGCTCAAGAGACTGTCCTTTGGGTCCTAGACCATCCCCGAAAATTGGAAGCAACTGGTGTAGAACAGCATTGGACCTGCAGCAAGAAGACACAGAATGAGAGAAGTAGGACTGGAAAGGACCTTCAGAGGTCATCTAGTCCAACCCCCTGCCTGAGGCAGGATCATCCCTAGCCAAAATATCCTAGACAAATCCATAAACTAATCTAAACTAATCTCTGAGTAAAACTACGGCCAAACCTGACGCAACACAAGGCATAACATCCTAACCTGCCACAGGTAAAAGCAGAGGAGCCACAGTAGCCAAAGTCCTGCTTTTATAAAAAGATTGCTAGTATACAATCAAGATATCCAAGGTAGAGGGTCATGCCGCCAACTACAGAGGAAGGCCAAACTCCCACAGTCCATACCAATCTCACCATGGGGTAAAATTCCTTCCTAATCCCAAATATAATGATTGGCCTAACCCATAGTGGAGGGGCAAGGCCCTTTAGCCAGGAACCTCTGGCTTTAAGTCCCAGGAGGAGCACTGGCACTCTCCAGTCAAAAATCCCGGCCTTGGCGGCAGCCAACACCCCTGCACAAGGCTTAAAAACACCTTAACACACCTGGATGGCATTGGATAGGGAATGGGAAAGAGACTTCTGTGAAAGGGACTTTGCAGGTGCTGACAGGCAGATCAGATGCAAGGAGTTTTGGGAGAGAGAGAGATTTTGGGGGGGCCAGGCAGAGAAGGAAAGGTAGCTGAGCAAGAAAAGATGGGATAAGGAAAGGGAGAAGTGAGAAAGCAACAGAGAAAATAAGCATAGGGGAAGGGAAAAAACGGCATCTTAAAGCATGAGGAAGAACAAGACAGGAAGGAGATGGACACAGGACAAAAGAAATAAATAAAAAAGGCAAGAAAACCTGCGCTGAATGTGAGGGTTAGTTAGTATTCTCTTTATTCACATTACTCCATTTTGTTTTCCTAGTAGGAAAGGAGAAGCTGGATGGTGGGGGATGGGCCTGCTGAGTCCCCATGGAAGAGGCTGCACATGTGGCCACCACCCAGCGTGCGGGAGGGCAGAGACCACGCCAGCATCTTTCGCTTTCCAACCTGAGCACCCTGTGAATAACACTTCACCAGGAGAGCAGACTTTCTTGCCGGAAAAAAAAAGAACACACAAGTACAAGTGAATAGCAGTGGAGCACGGCTAGCTAATTGCAGTCTCATGTAATCTCTTTCAGTCGTTAGCATGACTGTATATATTTCCAGCCCAATTCGTCTATCTTTTCCGGCCTCCTGTCTTTGCAGCTGCCTCCTCTTCTCTCCTTCCTGACGGCAGCAAATCTCTGCTTATCACCCATTTTCATGCTGTGTTTTGTCTGTCTCTGTGTTCATCCCTGTACAGGCTTCTTGGCCATAGTGTATGGCTATATGGCAGCTTCTTTTTTCCTTACTGTGTAAGCTTCTTGTTTTAGTAACCATGTGTGACCCTTTGTCTTAGTTTATTTTTCTGGATGATCTAATTTCACACATGTTCACACTAAGTCCCTGCTTTGCAGAGTAAGTGGACAGTGTTGGACGTGCTATTGTTTTGGAAGGCAGTGCGATTAATATGATTATTTATTTATTATATTTTTTTCTACAAATGTATCCACTGCATGAATTTTTCATGCAAACTCCTCTTGAAAAGCCATTCCTTCCTCCTGGGAAGGATTTAATCTCTTTGGGGAATTCTCCCAAATTCTTATATTTTTTTAATTGATGCCCATCATGTAAGAAGTGCTCTGTCTACAATATTGATTGCATAAAAATACACAGACCTGTCAGTCTCTCTTCTCCCAAGGCAAAACTCTCTCATTGTCCTTCTCTGCCTGGCTATAATCTCAACAAAGACAGACTTCAAACGGCTAAGCCTCCTCCCATTGTATTGGGACTCTAAGTAGTGCCCAGCTTTGCACTCACATTTAACAGGTTTCAAGCTTCAGTGATAAACTGGCAACATTTTTCTTCATGACAGCTGTTTGACAGCTTTAGAAAATGGATAAAAAATGGAAAATTATCCTACAGAGGAAACATACCCTTCTCTTCATAACTCAAGCTGAGACATGGCATGAATGAAATAACACACTTATTACATTCTGGGCACTGAACTTAAAATGCACTGCCTTTCTCTATTCCACTTGATTTGATAATCTAGAACAATTTAGGCCCCTAATAAATTAAATTGTTCGGAAACTTGGTTCACTGCCTAAAATCTGTGCAAGGCTGTGCTGTTTAATGATGTCTTTCTTCCTTTCTTTCTTTCAGTGTTTTATCTTCAGGATAAATAATTCAGCCTAATAAACCCTGTGATCTGTGAGGTTAATTGACACCCACAGTAATTCTCAACTCATACAGCACCCATATTTATATGCCTTTCATTGAGCTCTGCAGTCCTGTTTAATTTTTTTTTTTTTGCCTTAGCTTACCAATCAGGTTCATTGTACTGCAAGAATGCCTGATCATTTCAAATGTCATTCCTATTCCTGAGCATGCAAGTGCCAACGTCAAAGTAGTCTCTCTCAGATGGCTACATTGCTGATCCCTAATAAATTATAGGGGAGCTGGGCTTAGAATTAAAAATAAAATGTGTCAAAAAATGTAGAAATCACTAAAATTATTTGGGGTTTTTTGCATAGACTGTCCAGCTCAAAAGCTGGATAAATAGACTGTTGTTATTAAATGTTGCATTTGAAAAAAATCTGGAAATTCATTGAATATAGTAATTGAGCAGTATTTGATCAGCTCTACTCCAACAGTCCACAGAGAGCTCTGTTATATAACTCACAAACACATGCTCCATCTCTTTCTGCTTTAAGGCTAAGATACAGTACACTGGGTATCAATAAAATGTTAGAACTAACCCAATATGTCAGAAGTACCTCTTTGTAACCTTCAGCCTGTTTAGCTCCCAGGAATAGTGAGTTAATGAGGGTGTGCTGTGTTTTGGACAGATGCTGGAATGTTATGCTAGGCTGATAGCTGCATCTCTTGGATCAAACACAACATTGGGATGACTCATACATTTTACTAATTTATAAGAGCAGTCTTCCTTGAAATCCCAATGTAAATACTATAGGCCTGTTCTATGAAAGTGAATATTGCCTCGAAGTCAATAAAAGCAATGGGGATGGTATGCTGAACGCAGTCACCAACTCATTACTTTTGTTTTTCACATCTTGCATGGCTTTTTATTTTCCCTTTAGATGTACATGAGGGATTTCAGGTATCCAAGAGCCCAACAGCACAAATCTAACTACAGAATATTTTTCAGAACAAGGAACAATAAGCAGCAAATAAAAAGGGTTGAACACTGATTACACAGTGATGGACTGCAGTATCAGTTCCTTGGCTAGGTAACTATTCACTAGTGCGTTATTCCAAAGCCAAGACAAAAGCAAACACACACACAACTCTTGGCCCCCAAACAATGGTATATTCAGTTTTAGAGTTTCAGTTGCAAAACAGTCCCTAAACAGGATGGACATCTGAATTCACACCTGTCAGCACCAGCCCCCAGAAGGAAACAAGAGCCTGTTAAAGGTCAACTGGGCCTCACTGTATTTCCTTTTTCAGTTTGATTGAAGAGGTGGTGGCAGGTAAGTGTGTCAAACTTCCTGGCTGTTGACATTTGTATTTATTTTGACTTCCTAGAAGTTAATCTATTCAGATATTGATCTGTGCTTACTGGCTTTTCTAAACAAAAGAAGATCAGACATCCTTACAGTATCTGAAGGTGGAGGAAAAATCTCCACAGAATTTTTCACTTCTTCCATTCTTGACAAGTCCTACATTATCATTAGGTACCTCTCCTACTGGTATCTTCATCCCATCGTTTATGCTATTCTTAAACTGTTTGAGCAAAACCTCATCCTAAAGCTGATGTAGAACAGAGGTGGCTGGCCAGCAGCACATGTGCTACAGGAGACATGGGGAGTCTCTGTGTGTAGTCTGCAGCAGATCAGGGAGGAAGCAGAAAGCAGAGCAGTAGATCAGGCATGGGAAAAGAGTGGCTCTTGGGGAGGGTGTGGAGCTTAATTTGTAGTTGGATGCTCACTGATTTAGAACATTCACTGTCTGGTCCATGAGTGCGACAGTGCCCCCTGTGTGACATCCCATCCTGCATGGGGTTTAGGTTTGATTTTGAAAAAAATGTATGGCCTAATTTAAGAAGCCAAACCAACAAAATGCATTCTATCTATTTTGGAAGCGCACTCTGCTCTGCCCGCCCCCCGGTTGTGAAAGTGTTTGATTTCACAAGATAGAGTTCTGACACTGAAAAAAGAATAGTTTCAAACACTCCACAAAGGATTACTAAGCACTTCTTTATTACTACTGATTTGTGTGGGATATTTTCAGATATTAGGAAGGTAGCAGTTTATAAAGTCCTAGAGTAGACAGATAGACAATTCATGATAAATGGAAGTCAGTATCGTAGTCTGATGTCACATCTGACATGCTTGTATGTAAAATCTGCTTCTCTTGAGACTTTTAAAAGTCAGAGTGCTATCTTCTTTCTTTTAAAAATATATCCATCTGTTTCCCTTTAAAAATGTACATACTGACTGAACTCCTTAAAGCTACCAGGAGGCTTGGACAGCCAATTCCCACTAAAAAAATTTATAGAAGTCCTTAGAGGATTTGAAGATTTTAATTATTGCACTCGATTTTCAAAAGATGCTGGGTATTTTGAACTCTCATTTAAATCAGTTGGACCTGTAAGTGCTCAACATCTCTGAAAAACAGTCTTATTATATATGTACACATGCACTCAGACTCACAAACATGTGCTATTACTATGTGTCTGTCCATAGGGGCGACGCGTAGGGGGTACATGTGGGTGCATGTGCACCTCCTGAATGTGGTGGTGCACCCCTTACAAAAAGATACCTGTGGGTGGTTGCCGCTCATCACAACCCCCGTTGCCGGCACCACCAGCAGCATCTGCAGGCAGTCAGCGATCCCCACTGGCCGCAGCCAGCAATGGCAGCGGCATCTGCAGGAGCTCCTGCTTACCACTACCATGCTCCTGCTGCCACCATGCCCCCCCAGCCGCCAGGGGCACGCGTCATTCATGTGTCTGTCTTATATTTGCATGCATGCCTACAGACACACAAACATGTGCCTCTGCTTGTCCCCGGGGAACACCCATGCCATGTGCAGTGTGGCACACGGCAAGTTGACTTGGGTTGGGTAGGGATGGCTGGGGCCAGCACTGGGCTGGCCCCAGCAGCCTTACCTGGGGTCCTGAGGGCCCAGTGGGCCAAAGCTCATGTGGCACAGGCATTCTCCAGGGACAAGTAATGGCAGCACAAGGTGTGCTGCTGCTATTTGTCCCTGGGGAACCAAGCATCCACGCATGACTGGACACACCCATTGGGAGTAGTTTTGCTCCCAATGGGTGCACATGTAGATGCGCTCCAGGGAAAGCTTACTGTGCAGTATTTTACTGTGCAGTAAGCTTTCTGTGCATTAATTGCAGGTGTAAATACACCTCCAGAGTCTAGCACTAGCCTCTTCACCTGGTGAGAAGCCAATGGCTAACTTCCTGGCATTGAAACAAAACAGTACTCAAATGCAGAAACAGTTATATACATACGGACCAGCTCAGGAAGGTCCTTTCACCAGTTTAGGAGTATCATGGAGCAAACAGACAAAGGAACAAAAATATCAGCAGACAAGCTGACTATTGAGGTTCAGATCAGTAGGAGGAGGAGATTGGGTGTATGGGGGAAGAGTTCAGCATTGGTAAGGAGGGTTATATATAGGTATATCTATAACTACCCCCGTTTTTGAGTTGTGGACAGGGAAACTTTCTAATAAAAACAACAAATACTTAAATGACCAGTAATGAGTTTTTCTTGTTTTGAAGGACCTTAGTTGTGCTGCTTCAACTCCTGAGTGGCGTCCTTCTCAAAAAGCCATCATCGCTCCTGAGTGGCTATTTTCCGCTTTCAGAAATGGAAACAGGAAAAATGGTTAGACAATGCTCATCAAAAAATTAGAGAGAGAGTGAGTCTCTTAGAAGAAAACAACAAAGCAGAATCAACCCTTTTAAACACAAAGGAGGATAGGACAGAACTTGATTCATTCTACAGCTCTCTGTGCTTTTACCCATTTAATCCTTTGCCTTCAATTTTTTTCCCTCCCTTTTGTAACATAATACTGTACACTGAGAACCACAGAACTGTAGATGTTAGAGATGGAAAAGACTTATTAGATCATTCCACTCCATCTCTCTGCCAGTGTGCAAGTATTCCCTGTGGTACATTTGCTAGCGTTTTGTCCAGTCCAGTTTTAAAAATCATAAGTGACTGGGCTTCCGCAATTTCTCTTGGGATGCAGCTGTACAGCTGAAAGTTTTTCCTCATAGTCAGCTTACATTTCCATGTTTCTAATGTCATCCCTTTAATACCACTTTATAATTATACCTCTACGTAGCATTCTAAATTATTCCTTTCCCTACTTGGAGTTTATACCTTTCAAATGCATGCATATTGTTAGCATGTACCCCCAGGAGTACCTGCTATTGTCAGATATATTGAGCTTTTTTTAATCTTCCCTTTTAAGTCAGTCCTTCTTCAAACAACTTCTCATTTGTGCTGGCATTGGGGTGACTATCATTGAATATTCTAGGTGTGTGCGCACTGGAACTAGACAGAAAGGAGACTGTTCTCCCCTCTGAGTCCTAACAACCAGGCAACTGCATCTTAAAATTGTACTGGCATTTTTTGCAGCCATATTGTAATATGCACCTATGTGACCTAATAGTCCACTGTCATCACTGAGTCTCTTTCAATATTCCTTCTAGCAATTCCAGTTTTCCACTGAGCATGCATGTTTTGGTTTGTTTATCCTTAGGCATATTTACATTTTACAAGCAGAAACCCTGTTTTTTTTCTGTCCACTCTCTGTTTGTGATAGTTCCAACTTCTGAGTTATATTTACATCTCCTCCTAGTCTGGAATCATTTGGGAGTGCCATTCATGAGGCTTACATCCTCTTCCAGACCGTTAATGAAGACATTAAATCAAACCTGTCCTAACATCGACAGCATTTCCTGCAATTCACTCCCAGTGTAATCTTTGGTTGCCTGACCCTTTCCCTGTCTTTATTTCCAATTGTGGTTTCCTTTTATCATTAGGCTATGAAGCTGCTGTATGTTATTTGTTCTTAATTCTGCTGCTTCTCTTTTTCAGAGGACCTTTATGCTCTTGCTTATGTTAGGCTGTTTCATTGGTGAATTTTAATACTTTTCTTTGTTTTCTAATTCCTCCACATTCACAGGTCCAGGTTTCCTGAATTCCACACTCATTTTCTTTGCTATGCCAAATTTAAATAGCTTCTAATTGTACTGGCTCCATGTTTCCTTTGGAGCTGTAGCTCCCCAGTGTTGTAAACATTGGTAGATGGCAGAAGGTTATATATTGGGAATCTGGGGAGGTTGTTTTTAAGGGTTTTTTTTTCTTAAATTTCTCCTTTGTCTCTTTATCCTTTTGCTCATCCTCTCTACACAGCCACATATCTATGGTGGAGGTTTGTTTTATGACATAGTAGTGGCCCTATCATATTAAAGCAGAGACTGGAATGGTGTTATGACCGTATTACAGAATTGTTTTTTCAGATGATAATACAATTCCCCTAAATAGTAGGGTTAACTATCTACGCAGATCTTTCACATTTTCTAATGCACATACTCCTTTTCTGACCTTCTTCTAATACATCTTGTATCATTTTCACCCCTTGTATTAACATCACCAGAGTGGATGGCACACCTTTGTTTGGAAAATGTTTTGTATATTTTATGTATGTTTTATGACACTCATTTATGATATACATTTTTAAACGTAAATTATCACTTTTACTATAACCCTTCCCTCACATTAAATGCTTATTTGGTTGTTTTTGTTTTCCAAAATATTTTTCCTCCAATTTTTTTTTTTTTGCAAAATAAAAAAAATCAAAAGGAATTAAAAATTGTATTTCTAAAAAAGTTATTTTTTATCCCCTACATGACAGCCCCAAAATGTGGATCTGCTCTACAATAACAGTACACATGTGATTAATTTGGTTGTAAAGCAAGGAAAAGCTACTAATGCTAAATATGTATTAAGAGCTATCTACTAGAGCTGGCTGGAAATACTTCAGGAATCATTTTCTAATGGAGAATGCAGTTATGTCAAAGCCAAAACACACTACAAAATCATGTCAATTCTGACAAATTTTGTTTAGAAGAAAACTGGGGAGAGAGTTCTAACAATCTCACAACATCCTTTCTGATTGTTTTAAAAATAATGTTGGTTTTGATTTTTTTAAAAACTTGTATCATATTTTAGACCGAAACAATATTTTTATAAAGCAACATTGAAATGAAGTGGTTTGTCAAAACAAAACATTTTGATCAGCCCAAAGTGATTTTTTCCCCTTATTTTGAATCTTTTTTCAAGCATTTTGAAAATGTCAGGCTTCGTTCCTACCCAATACAAAGACAAAACATCAGCAAAAAAAAAAAAGATAAGAAAAGAAAATCATAAAACAACATAAAATGATGTTTCTGTTCTCTGAACAGCTCTAATAGTAGCACATTAATGTTCAGGCACTTCAACATAATCCCTCAGGGACAGTCTTGGCATTTATTTCCCACTTGAGATTCAAAATATAAGAAAATAGTTTTGAAGATGTTTTCTACCCATACATCAGAGCAGCTGTGGTTCTGTGACCCTAGTATCAGTAAATATTATGCAGTTCTCCACACCAGTCCAGTGGTGGCTCACCCATTGATAGATGGTTTATTTTGGGGTATTTTTTTCAAGATGAACTAACTGTTGACTTCATTTCTTTCTAATAGCCCTAACAACAAGTACCAAGAGAGGTCTAACTAATATGGTCTGAGGTCCAAAGAATGGCTTATACAGCCTAATCCCTGGATAAAATTTTTAAAAATCTCTTGCAACAAAGTTGCCTTCAGGTTCATTTCCATGTATAGTGCCTCTGTTCATGAATCAGCTTTTAGGAATTGAAGCCTTTCATCCTAGGCACCAGAGTGATTCTGTGGAGAGGTCTATTTGTCCAAGGCCTTGATGCTGGAAAGAAATCTAAAGCTCAACTGGCATTTGCAAAGGGTGTTGAAAAGGCTTTCAAATGAAATCCTGGCACGTAAAATTAGAAAGATGTCAATAAAAATTGACAATGGAACTTTAAATAACAAATCCTTTTCAATCTCCCCATCAGAGGGAAATTAACTAGTAACTACATATAAACATGCAGTTCCCTTTTAAACAAAAGCCATGAGGAAAAGGTTTTTAAGTGCCTTTATTCCCTCTTCTCTCCTCTTTTTTCACTCCCTCTGTCTTTCTCTTTGTCTTTCTCATATGTGCCCTCTTGTGTCACAAGAAAAGGCTTCTGGTCCCTTTATCTTTTTATACTCTGTTTCATATTGGTTTAAAGTTACAATACACTAATTTGATCATTCCAGTTAAATGGTGATTTTTTTTAAACATTAGGAAAAAAGGATATTATTAGTGCCATTAAAATCCTTTTACACAGTAATAGTTTTTTTGTCCCTGCACGGCACATGTGCCCATTGCTGACAGCTGGTTCTTGTGGGAACAATAAAGAACTCATATGACATTGTCAGCATCTCCATCCCTTCCTTGGGACTAATTAGAACAAATCTCTTGAAGGTGAACAGAGAGCTGTCTGTCTCTTTTCTTTCCTGACAATTATACTCATGGGCAGTGTGGTTCAGTGGATATAGCACAAATGGAGACTCAGGGGACCTCTTGGTCTGATAAGTGACCATGGGCAAACACTGCACTTCAGTGTGCCCTTTTACCCTGTATCTGTCAGTTCTCTCTGAACTTCTTTGGGGCTAGGAGCATCTCTTCCTTTATGTTTGAACAACATATAGCATAATCAGATCTTCTAGACACTGATGGAATACCAAAAATATCAAGCTATTTAAATATTCATATTTTTTTCCCTAAAATTTAAACTCCTTGTTTGAAGCCATCACAAAGGGTGGGAAAAATCACAGAAAGGAGCTGGCTCAAACTGGAGCTCAGTGCTAGCGTATATGCTTCAGTTCTCTTTACTTCTCATTTGCATCTTGGACTGAACCCAGCACTGAGGCTTTGAGTCATGGGGGATCATAGTTGGAATGAGAAACGTATTTTTGAAACGTCTTGGCTGCATTTGGGAAGCCCTTGCCATGACAGGCTTGACTGACATCTCAAGCTCGCTCTGTTCCTTCACTTACCCTGCAGGGTTGCAGTGTGAATGGTAGATGTGGCCCCCCTGAACCGACCATGCAGGTCCACATGGAGCCCACCTAAGGGGTGCTGCTCAGGAAGCATCATCCCAGGGAAAAGCTCCTCAGTCCTTGCATGACACAGGTCACAGCTAGGAGGCATTTAGCTTAAGTTGCAGCATTTTATGTAGTGCAAATTGGCTGTGATCCATTTCCCATTTTACTCATTCATCTTCTACTTCTGTTGCGTGGTCAGAGATAGATGCCAAGTACATAATTTTACTGTACAGTGCTCTGATCTTGTGCTTAGTTTGTAGGGTATTAGACAGGGATTTTTATTGGATTAAAGGCCAGGGATCAGTTTCTGAAATGTTCACAATCATTCTCTCTAAATCATCCTAATGCCTGCAGTGACTATTCATAGAGTGAAATGTGTAAGGAAAAATTGATACCACTCAGATAAATGGAATTACAGTATGGATGGCTTTGGCCCAAGAAGTTATGCAAAGCAGATTTATACATCTGCAAATTCATGTTTTTTCTGTTTTGTTTTGAGGAGGAAACAATCCCAACACATTGCATATTTAGAACACAAAGAGTCAAGGAATTACAAACTTCAAGTTTTGCTAGCAAAGTTAACCTAGCCATGCTGCACATACATTTTTACTATGTCCATTGGGCATAATTCTGAAGTTTCCATATTGAAAAATACTCACTGAAAAATCAGGGGGAGTTTTCCTTGGAGCCACATTCAGAATCCATCAGGACTCTGAGTGTGGCAGTGGGTAACAACCTTTTCTCCCAAGGCCCTCACCTCCAGGATCCCACCAGTATTTGTGCTATACTAAATTCTCTTTCATATCTGCACAAGACCACCAGGAGCCTGAATGTAAAGACAACACATGGTTTTTGCTGGTTACAAAATGCAGCTGCCCACATTCTTCAGAGCTCAGGTTGTCATGAGCACCACAGACCTCCGCTCTATTTCTGCTTCTGTCTGGTTCCCCAGCAGCTTCTAGTGCCAGAGGAAAATCACAGTCCTATTTTTCAAAACTATTAATGGGATGGGTCTACTGCATCAAAGATTGAATTTCTATCCCCCAGTCACTGTGAATATGGGTTGATTCTCCTGGGTCAATGCAGGTCACAAAGCTCAGGAGGAAGTGTCAAGTGAGAACTTTGGAGAAAGCACTGCCTGTCCTCATGACCCAGACAAGGAACACTCTTCCAGGGGAGATCATACTCCCCTAATCACCCCAACATGAAAGTTTTCAAACCTCACCTGCTTGCCGAACAAATGAACTGACAACCCCTATCCCAAGCAGGGCTTTGATCTCAACAAGAAATGGAGAAGTGCCAGGAAAGGGCTTTACTATTGCTATTGATTTTATACAGTACTCATCTAGTACAATGAGGGCAGTAGCATAAAGCCTACTATAGACAGGCAGATACTGTACACTGAATTAATGTTGCTATTAGAATTTTAAGCCTAGTGTTTCATTATGGATTTGTGTGCAAACTTCTTGGTAACCTACAATTAACCTGTATGTTAATTGTAAAGTTAGGCTTTAGCTCTTACATCCTCAAGTACTGTATGTACTACTGTATGTACTAGGTTATGCTCCAGTTCCTTTGTGCTGCTTTGGCAGTGCAATGTATTATGAACTTGCATAGGGTAGAACAGAGCTAAGTTGAACTAGGGCTTAGGACAAGGGCATTTTTAGGGCTGTGAAAATGGCACCGTTCTGTTTTGACTTGCGTTTTGACATTCTGATGGAACAGTGTTTTGTTTTGAATTTCATTTCGATTCAAAACTGCTGTTCCGTTTAGTTTCGTTTCGTCGAAACCGTTTTGCTGTTTCTATGCTGTTTTGACATTTTGCCCATCGGCTATAATGGGGAAGCTCAAAACAACCTATAACTTTGTTATTTCTAGCCTGATTTGGATGAAGCTTGCAGAAATGGTAGCCCCTGCTGAGGGCATGAAGCCTGCCAAATTTTAAGGAGATAGGTGTTGGGGTGTCAGGGAAATTGCACCTCAAAGTCTTGAAAGCAAAAAACTCACGTCACCTGTATGTGTTAACCTACAGTGGGGTCAAAACTGCAGGCATGCTAGACCCTGCTGAGGCAACGAAGCCTGCCATGTTTCAAGGAGATAGGTGCAGGGGTTCTGGGCTCTGGGGCCAACTGACACCAAGGCATAAAGCGGGGCAGTTCAAACAATGCTGCCTTCTTTCCAGTTTTCCATTCCTCCCCCAGAGCACTGGGATTGGAAGGGACCTCAGGGAAGGATGACAGTCACTGGCCAGCTACACAGACAATAATGAGAGCACTCCTTCCCCCCGCTCTCTCCTTCTCTGTACTTTAGTTTCTGTTTCCCTGCAGGCAAGCCCAGCTTGAGCTTCGAAACTCGAAACGTTTTGAAAATTTAGAAACATTTCGACTTGTCTTGTTTCATTTCAAGGCTGTTTCGAAGCTCTCTGTTTCATTTCTATTTTGCTGTTTCAAGCTCGAAACGAGTCAAAACAGCGTTGAAACTGATGGTGAAATTTCGCACAGCCCTAGCATCTATGTGTCTGCATCAGAGGCAAGGCCAAAGCAGGTATAGTAGTGCAGTAGCACCCACCCCCTTTTCCCCCCCTCCCCTGTTTTCAGACATGGCTGCAGGAGCAGCAGTGGGGGTCTTTTTAAAGTCCCTGAATCAGGTAAGATTTACCTCCCCCACTGCTTCCCCTCTGTGCTCAGCAGCATTTTCCCTCCCCTCCTTTTCTATTAGCTACCTTTCCTGCTGTTGCTGTCCCCACTGTCTCTGGCTGTCCCAGGGGCATGAGGAGCTCTAGAACAGCTCATGCTCCACCTCAGCTGGGATGTGTGGGAGCTGGGCTCAGCTGGGGGCAGCAGCAGTGGGAGAGGCAGAGGGAAGCAGTGGCATGGATCTACCACTCTATCAGTCAAAAATGCCGTGGGAAGAGCAGCTGGGGACATTTTTATAGGCCCCAAATTGGGGAGAATTCCCCCCTCTCCTTCATGCTCAGCAGCACCT
This sequence comes from Alligator mississippiensis, assembly GCF_030867095.1. NCBI lineage: Eukaryota > Metazoa > Chordata > Crocodylia > Alligatoridae > Alligator > Alligator mississippiensis. The sequence goes on along the minus strand of NC_081824.1, from coordinate 76,067,902 downwards.
CCTCTCCCCATCCCTTTTCTTTTCCCACCCCCTACCTTGCCCACTCACCACTGCCATTGTCTCAAGCTACACTGGTGGTGGGGGAGGCTCCAAAGCCACTCTTACTGGGCTTAGCCAGGGATGGCAGCAGTAATGGGTGGGTTTGTTCACCCTCCCTGATCCCCTGGGCATTCCCAGCCAGCCTGGGAACATACATGAGGAAAGGGAAGCTTCCCACCTCTGCCACTGGTCCTGCTGTATGGCTGAGCCTGCCTACATGTGCAGTCCAGCTGCAGTGAGAAGGAGCAGGTCTGGAGTCTCCCCCAACACTCTCCTGCAGGGGACAGAGGGGACAGCAGCAGCAGCAACCAGCTGGCAAGGGGGGAATAGAAGGGGAGGAGACATGCATGGAGGGTAAGGGAAAGGGGGAGGAAAAATCATTCCCTGGTTGGGGGACTTAAAAAAAGATCCTGGCTGCTGCTCCTGCAGCGTAGTCTTCCTACCAATGAGAGCAGGGAGACTGGGAGCTGGGTGTTAGAACACTGCTGCAGTGCTACTCAATGCTCCTGTACCCCTCTCCCCCTTAAAAAATCCTGGATCTGGCCCTGGAAAGTGGCAGCAGTGGACAGCTTCCTGCCCAGTCTCCCTGGGTGTTTCCTGCTAGCCCAAGAGCAGGCAGAGGGTGGGGAACCCCTTCCGCTGCTGCTGCCACTGCTGCTGCTGCTGCCCCTGGCTGAGCCCAGATCCCCATGCTACCCATTAGGAGCAACTCTGGTCTCCCTGCACCTCCAGAGAAGCTGGAGCAGCAGCAGTCATAGGTGGGGGAGAGGGGTAAAGGGAGGGGAGGAGAGGGGATGTGCCACTGAGCATCAAGGGGAATAGAAGGCAGGGATACTTATGTGATTCAGGAACTTTAAAAAAGTCCCTGGATGCTGCTCCTATGACATAGTCTGCAGATCCTGGGGGGGAGCGAAGCAGGGGTGCAGCCGCCCCTGCAGCACCAGACACTGCTCCTATATCCCCTTTACAAAGTTCTAGATAGTCTGCTTCATATATATATAATCTTTTGTGATACTGCACAGACTTAAAAAATAACTGTACTTTCACTCTTAACTACCAGATTTCCCATTACATTAATCCTTGTTATAACAGCAGTTCTTTACCACATCCGCAAGCCTAGGTTTTGACTATGCTGTGATAATGAATCTCAGTATGAGGGTTAGAGTAGAATAGTGTGAAGATGGTGATTCATCACTGGAAAAACAATTTTCTTGGATAATGCATTGCCTAGATGCATGATAGTGAATTTATAAACAAGAGGTTATATATATATATATATATATATATATATATATATATATATATAGTTCCAATGATATGATCTAATATTATCAACTATAGGAAAGCAAATGCACTGAAATAATCTTTGAAAGAATTCAAATGAGTTTAAAAGTGAAGTCCAAAATGCTAAAAGTAACGAACAGGGTCCTGGACCCTAAAGACTGTATTAATCACATTTGTACTTTTTTGCTGAAGGCTGCTCAGAGTTTGTTGGCATTATGGGCTAGATAATTGCTTGGCCATCATTTTATGTGGACATAGAAACAAAGGGACGTAGGCATCATACTAACTAAACGTGATGACAGTGACCAGTACCCTCACAAAGGGAGGAGGACCAGGGCACCAGCTCTGGGCACTGACTCTGGGAAGGGTGCAAAAATAGCAGCAGTTGTGCTGGCAGCCTGGCCACTGCTAACAGCATCTCAGCGACTGATGCTTCTCCATGTGCTGCTGCTGCCCAGGGTGTTCAAGGGTCCAGTAATGCCTATGGCTGCAATGTTATTTAAATCCCATTACCCAGGAGAGAAGATTCCCACAAACTGCCCAGCAAAGGTGTTCCAATCTGTTTCCCAGCTGGCACCAGTGACCCAGTGATCTGGTCTGTACAGCTACAGGCTAATACTAAGACCATGCCCCTCCCTGCACTCTCAAGCTTGCTCAGAGGTGCTGGCTGGAAGTCAGAATCCTAATGTGATCCCTCCCTCTACTCTGGAGAGAGAACCTACAAGAGACATGGAGCCACGGCCCCCACACACATATTCCTGTGCCCAGGACCAGATACTCACCAGATTCCAGGAACTTCAGTTAGCCACCAGGAATAGTCAGTTCACCAGGTCCATCAAACCTACAGGAATCCTCCAAGCTGTAGTGATTATAAAAAATCCCAGACTCAAACCTCCTGGATGCTGGAACCCATAAAGCAATTTAGTAATTTTGTCATTTGGGAAAAGTCCCCTCCAGGCTTCGTCATGGACAAGGAGCCGAGACCAGAACACCACAAAGAGATCTAGCAACTGGATTAAAGGAGCCTCCAGTGCCTGCTTTGCCAACGCAGCAAGCTTAATCAATTTGTTTCCTCATCCGCCTTTGCCAAATAGGAGACAATCTCTTGGCCCAGTTCCAACCCAAGCGTGCTGGTGAGTGGAACAGGTGCCCACAACTCTGCAGCAGGTGCGTGTCCCCTTTACCTGCCCCTCTCCCCGTGTCACATGCTGCAGCATGAAGGAAGAAGGGGGAAGGGAAACACTGTCTCTGCACACAGAGTGAGAGGAAGGAAGAAAGAAGGGATATGTGGGATTCTGCTTCAACTGTTTTTTGCTGAGATCTCTCTCCCCTCTCCTGACCCTTGTCTCCACTATTTTCAGCCCCATCAATTCAGCCCGAGCTAGCTGAGCGAGCATTTATATCATATAGGCTAAATTCCTTTTCTATTTAAATCATGGGGAGCTGACACTGAATTCCACCCACACTCAGGCTCAACAGGGTGGAATTCATTCAGGTACCTTACCACTTGAATCCAGCTAAAACGGTGCACAGGTTTTACTCTGTCTTCCAAGGGGAAAATGTCCCCTGTCACAGAGCAGAGTCTGGCCCTATGGCACTGGACTCTCTTGAAGTTCCTAGTTTCCTGACAGGTATATAGATAGCTAAGCTGTTGCCAGCTGGCAGAGTGTCAGATCCTTGCTGTCACAAGTGAATACCCTGTTGCATAGCTGTCAGTGCTACATAAACAATAGCACCTGGCAAGAGAGGTGGTTATACTGCATACTGGTTTGTCTTGGATTAGTTTGGAGTGAGTCCTTCCTGAGCTGGGTAAACAGGTCAGCTGCTCTGTGGCTTAGTCGTAGTAGGCAACCGTTGATCCTTCTGGATCATATTGTAGGTCACTAGGACCTTCAACACATATGCCTCGGCAGGAGTATGGAGGAGTGGAGGTTGCCCAGACCTAACATCCCCTCTTTAGATCATTGAGACAGAATTCAAAGGCCAGACTCATCTGGACATTCAGTGCCTTGATGACTATAGTTAATAGGGCATGCGAAGCAGGCCCTATCGATTCAGATTAGGATTCAGGCTGAATCAGGGACAGTGATTCGATTAGCTGATTTGGATCACTGTCCCTGATTCGATTCGGCCAAATCTGAATCTGAAGTTTCAATGCTGATTCAGAGAATCAGTGATTCAGACATAGACACAGGTTTAAATGTTTTTTCTACATACCTCGAGGTAACAGGCGGGGAGGCCCTCAACTTCCGGGTCTGCTGCCGAGGATGGTGGGAAGCCCCCTGCACTCCTGTGGGACGCTCCGTGTGCCCCAGCATTGCAGCATTCACGAGCTGCCTGGTACCTCGGGGTATGTAGAAAAAACATTTAAAGCTGCGTCTATGTCCAAATTGCTGAATCTTTCCAAATCTCTCTGATTCAATTCGGATTTGGAGATTCCACCACCAGATTGGGCCGAATCTCCGCTGAACTGAATCAGGGACCGAAACTTCACACAGCCCTAGTAGTTATACCTGTGGTATAATAGAGCAACTTAATAAAGATATTTTAACACTGTAATTAAGTCCGGGCTGTCTTGGTAATGTGTTTTGCTGTATAATATGGGGTTCTGGGCCTGTTTGCCCTGCACCTTGTCTTGTCATTTGTACTCATGTAGAGTGAATGTAAATTTCACAACTTTCAGATTATTTTTCATAATACCCTCTCAGCATTGGCAACTGCTGCATAGGTATAAATGGATAATGCAGGCTCAAAGCAGAAAGGATTCAGACCTGCAATCTAAGATGCATCACCTGGACAAGTCAAGCCTTTGGAGGTTCTTTCGGTCTCTTGCACTTATGACAGACTCCTCTGTTCCTTAAAAAGGATGCTTTAAAGTGTCTTATGGCTTTATGCATATGCATATGAAGGAACACCATCTTATTTTGTGATCCTTCCCCCATGTGATAATGGGGAGGTTCATAGCCCTTTGAGCTCAGTGCACTTCTTCCACTGGTACTTATTATCTTATCTCTATCAAATTTTTTTCCAATTATGGGTGTCTATACAAAAAGATGGAAATAGATGCAATCACATAAGTGTGTGTCATATTTTCCATAATGCCATACAAAAGTTTTAAACATCTGGTACCAATCTAGGGTGACCATACCTCACAATCTACTTAGCATTATCTTATTATGAGATTTAAAACTCAGTATTTTTAATTAGCTGTCCAGCTCTTCCATAAGCCAGACCATTCATAACATTTCTGAATACTTGAAAAAGACCATATCAATATAGGCCTTATACTGCCACCTTGTCCACTGGCCCCTCACCCCACTTGCAATACATAGCTCTAACATTGCATGAATATAAAAACTGAAAATTTCTCAGATCATCCTGTGAATGAAACCTTTTTAAAGGCTATGCATTCATTTTCATTTGCCATTCTAAAATAAAGAAAATACATTGCAAGCCCTTCAAGCTTAATACCCACAGTTATCGAAAAGATGCATTTGTGGTAAAACTGTATAACCATAGACAATTTAAATGGCATGCTCTTTCATTTACACCAGGGTGGAGGTTATAAAGCATTAATATATGCAAAGATGGAGAGCAATTTGGAGCTTTAGGTTTTTAAAAACAACTGCTCCCAGCAGATAGCTTTTAAATCAGTCTGGGGTAAAGACAAACCTGATTCTCTGAGTTCTTCACCTGAAGCGTTTCTCAGCATACAGATACAGATGTTTAACACAGACATGGCTGATGAAGAGTGTAGCCTCATACCTTTGGTAGGTCACATGCATCAGTGATGCCCCGCATGGTGAGATTGTACTCTGTGCAGGCCCAACTTTTCCATTGAAGATGAAGATGGCTAGATCATGCCCTACTTAATACAAATTGGTGACCCTGGGGGTTCTGGAAAGTTTCCAGTTTGACATTTCATTGGACAAAGTTTGGATACTCCCTATATTCATTAAATATAAAAGGGAAAAAACTTAGCGCCTGAAATAATAGCATTTGTCAGTTCCATTTGCAGAGTGCTTAGCTCAGCTGAATTAATGCCTGCCTACTAGGCAAACTTAAAATTTTTTCTTTTTTTCCCTGACCTTTTTGAAAAGTCCTGTGCCATTAGACTTTGCTGTAGAATCTACTTTGATCTCTTGCATCTCCAGAAATCCTTATTATGTTCCTCTTACCAATAGCATATCTAATGTGGACATGAATACCTGTAGCTTGAAAATCTTAGTCACCTGCCTTGTGGGCAGTTGATACCACTTGTCTAACTATTATTATGAACTTTTTTTCTGAATATCTAGCTTCAGCTTTTACTTCTGTAAATTAAAGCCATGGTTGATTCTGAAGCTGTGAATGAGATAGAGGCAAAAGTGGAAAAAAACTGTACCTAAAGAACCTCTCCATACAAATATATTACCCAGGAAGGTGGGGGAAGAATTGACTTCCTGAAGTTGAAGAGAGTCAGATAAAAATATTTTTCTGATTGATTACTGTATTGCTCCTGTAGAATCTAGCTTGATAAATGAATAAGGAAAATGTTGAGGCACTTTATATTTTGAAAGGAAAAGCCAAAACAGAGGAGAAATGCACTACTCAGTTCTGGGCCTTCCCAATCTTACTTTCTTAAGACTCAGGTCAAGCACAAAACACACACCCAAGGCCATGCTCCTTAGCTGAACATTTATTTTAAAGAAAAACTACAGGTTCATAATTATGTATTACCTATATAAATGTCCAATCTTTTTGGAGCCTTGCTAAATGCTTGGCCCCAATTTTATTTTGTGGTAACTGGTTCCATTGGCTAAATATGTATTGTGGAAAAGGGTACTTCCTTCCATTAGTATTTGAATTTGCTGCTTTTTAGCTTTCAGCCCCATTATACTTGTGGTATGTGAAAGTGTGAAGAAAATATGCAGATCTCTATACTGTTTACTATCCTATGCATCATCACCTTACTTGTCTCTTTTCTGAAGCACACTGTTCCTGTCTTTTCAGTCTCATCTGCTGCTGAGTGCATGCCATCAGATACTAAGTCAATGGTTCCACATTTTAAGTTCTGGTCCTTACTCACAATGGGCCCTCAGACCCACCGTCCTCAGAATACTTTGGCTCATGCTCCGGATGAACTGATCTGGGTTTTGGGAAGGACAGGGAAAGACTTGACACACAGTACCTTGTACAAGATGTCTATATAAGACAACAAAGTCTACATCCTTTTATCAATTTTCTTGGGCTTTTCAGAAATAGTTTATATTCTGTCAAAAGTCTGATGCTATATTTTCAAGTAAAAGAAACTAAGGCACCAGATAACTGCAATGGGGAAAACATTTATAAATGGATTCCTTTTAATGACAGAGGGATAATTTTTTTTTACCTCTTATTTTGAAGAAGGTACATAATGACGAATAAAGTGTTGCTATTGTTTGACCAAACAATGCACTTGGATGATTGTTGAGAAAAAGTTTCATGAAGTACAAAAAGTATCCTTCTTTGATAATGTAATGTCAAGCCATTTGATGAATTGGAGTATGTCAACCAATTCTAACTCCTGCTGCTCAAGCAATAAAATTTGTTTACATGAATTGTACAGATTTAATGCTGCTCTTTAATGCAATAGCTGTATGAAAAAAAACCATCTTTTGTTGCCTCTAATGGCAATTAAATCCATGTTTATCTAGTGCAATTTATTTGAGTTCACCATAACCAAGAACCACTTTGTGCTTCATGAAAGTAAAACATGCCAAGGTGTGTCTCAGAAGGCTACGCAGAGAGAAGAAAGAAAAATGTACATGTAGAGTTGAAAATTGCATGAGAAAAGGAACAATAACTCTCCTGTATATTTTTCCTTCCCAGAAGCTTCATAGAGGTTTCCTTGGCCTTCACCTGCAGCACAGGATGTTGTACTCTGGGCATCCAAGTCCACTTCTCAAGGACAGGAAAAGGAAGGTTAGAGGAGCAGCCACACTCTACAGCATTCTCTTCATGGGATCCAGCCTGGGATTTAATGCTATAATGAAAATATTACCAGGGCATCCAGGGCTGCCAGACACATTTTCTCTTTGCCTGACTGCCTCTACGTGTCTGTTTAGGCTTCCATATGGCACCCATTGCTGTAGCACTGAGCCCTATGTCCTATATCATGTACTGATTCCATGAGGTTATTATTTTTCCCTGGCTAACCATTTACCAATCATATGGTTTGCCTCCCTTCTACCAGACTTAACTTTGTTCTTTTGCATTGCTTCCTACCTTTGCAAGACAGTGAGGGATATGTCCTTAGCCATTCCCCTCAGAGGCTGAACTGAATATAGGAGATAAGAACTAAAAGGATCACCTGAAGGAGATCTTTTTTACCTTAAAATGGAAGGGACCAGTAGTGTGGCCACAGGTGGGCAAGTGGGCCATGAGCTCCAGGCACTGTCTAAAGGAGGGTGTGCTGGGATGGAGGTGGGAGGCCACCTCATCTTCTCTTACCCGTCCTCAGGCCCCACTACACTCAGCACCTTCCCTGCAGTGGTTCCAAGAGCCAGGGCAGAGGAGACATTCCAGTGGCATTAATTCCTACAGGATCAACTCACCTTGGGTGCAAAGTCAATTAGTTATGCCTCTGGGAGGGACCCAGAGGGCCAGGTTTCTATCTTCAGCTTCACTTACTTTTGTATAGTTTATCAAGTAAGAAGTTATTATACCTCTACAGTACAGAGTCCAGCTGTGTCTGAGTGCTCATGCACACTGTTCCTGTCTTTTCAGTCTCTCCATCTGCTGCTGAGTGCATGCCATCAGATGCTAAGTCAATGGTTCCAAATTGTAAGTTCTGGCCCTCAGACCCACCGCCCTCAGAATACTTTGGTTCGTGCTCCAGATGAGCTGATCTGTGTTTTGGGAAGGACAGGGAAAGACTTGGCACACAGTACCTTGTACAGGATGTCTATACACAACAACAAAGTTTACATCTTTTTATCAATTTTCTTGATAAAGGAAAAGAACCAGAAAAGGAACCAGGCTTGCCATGTCTGCCTCAGGTTTGCTAGGGGCATATACACATATCCTAGGGTACTTAGCACTTTTAGCTCAGAATAAAGAGCACAGCATGATGGGAACACCTTGTTATGCAGATCTGGGACAACCGGCAGTGGCCCCAACCTGATGGAACCACTATCACAGAGCTGTAAAGGAGCTTACCCCAAAACTCCACAGCTGGGACTCCCAAATGGGAGAGGTCAAACCAATCCAGAGGTGGGTTACAATTACTGTTTGACCACCTCAGACTGCTACAGCTCAGTGGCTAACCAGTTTGGCATTGGCAAAACTTCTGTTGCTCAGGTCTTACTAAACAGCAGGCATTTAATAGTTCCCCTGTTTAGCCTAAATAGGAGGTGGTTATTATTCCCACCAGCTTTAATGAAATTTGTGACTGACCTTGGATCAAAGAGTTGAGAATCGCTCAAATCATCATAATGACCGTGTGTGCGTGTGTGTGTGTGTGTGTAGGAGAAATATTAGATATAATGTAGAATATATAATGATTTTTTAATCCCCCTAAACCAGTGATTTTCAACCAGGGTGCCAAGTATTACAGTATTTACTTGAATCCAAGACAAAGTTTCCCCACCAGTCAACATGAGGGGAAAAAAGCCTTATCTTAGATTTGAGAACTGGCCTGGGGCAGGCAGCAGGGAACTTGGGGGGCAGACACTGGGGAGCAGGCAAGTAGCAGAAGGGTCAGGCACGATCATGAGGGGGTCAAGGGATGGGGAGCTAACAGGGAGCACAAGGAGCAGGGAGGCAATGGGCAGGGTCTGGCCCTTCACTCCCTGCTGCTGTTTTCCCCACCAAGGCGGTGGAGTAGACAAACTTAAAATGACCCTCCAAAAACTAGATTCTATATATAGAAAATTATAGTTACAGTTATAATTATATAGTTAATTCATTATCATTTTCCATGTATAGAATCTAATAATTGGAGGGCCATCTTAAATTCAGTTGTCTTAGATTTGGGTAAATGTGGCATTATGATAACAACTTCAGCTGTTGTAGTTTGTCGGTGATTGTGAATGCAAGACTTTTACCTCCTGTCTATTAGCTGTAAGGATTTTTGTAGCATTCTATCTACCACTGTGGGCAAAGTGAATTACTGAGCTATTAAGATAGACATTGGGCCCAATGGTATCCAGTTTTACTGCAGTGGTACTTAGATAATCAAGTTTCATTACATCAAAGCCTAGGCCAGACAGTTAACAGCATGGATATTTTTCCTGAGGTAAGACAACTCGTGCTCTATTTACTTCACTTAGGGACTTTAAAGCATTCCAGTGAAAACAGACAACAAGGATTGGTGATAGAGGAAACGGAAAATATACTAACTTTTAAAACAGCTGCCAATATGGCAATGAAGAAGTTGGGTGGTGATCATGTTGCATCCCAGGTCTATTTCATCTCCTTCTAAACATCTGCTATTGTTCTCTTCATTTGGGTCTGTCTCCCAATGTACCACCTGTCAGGTTCTTCAGAGGATGGCCCACTGACAGAGAGCATAGCAGCGAAGTGGAGAGAGTTAAACCGAACATGCTCTTGTCACTTCAGAAAAAGACACCCCTGTTTTTTTTATTTATCAGTATGTACAAATTCACCAACCCTTGCTATGCATTGAAGTATCAGCTGTCAGGAAGCAGAATCAGGCCAGAGCAATGTCCCAAAAATCCTCATCAGCTGGACTTTGGGTTAAGAGTGTTACTTCAGATTCGCAGACTTTTCCTGAATCAGGAAGAAAATGTACAAGAACCTTAGAAGTGTTAGAGCGGTGAGGGATGCTGAGCAGGTCATTGAGACCCCACTAATGGCAACTAGAACTTTGCTGTTGATTTTAATAAGAACAGCACTGCTCTCTGCACCACCCACTGTATTTCTTGGTATTCTGGGATATGCACAACTTCTAGGCCATCTTCCATAGTTGCTTGTTTAGGTACAATGTGGCCATGTCCAGAGAGCGTGATGGCAACACCACTGTCCTAAACTGGTTCCACTACCTAGAGTATCTTCCCATTTAAAAGTCCTGCTTGTATTTTGGCTTGAATCCAAGTTGTTTCATATTAAATGCTTTTAGTTTTATTCTCAATAACTAATTAAAACATATTTACCCCTGTCACCATGTCACTGTTACAGCCTGAGAAAAGCTAGTAAGTCTTGGTGACCAGATAATTCTTGTCCTCTAATTAGGGAAAGTCTTGGCTCAATCACTCCTCCAGGAGAGAGTGTTCCTGTCCTCGCTTAATCTTGCCCACCCCAACTTTGATGGAAAATTATGGGAGGTGATGTTTGGTCTAGGAACAGTCAATCCTTGAATGGCTAAGAGTACCAAGAATAACCCCTGTCTTGTACAGCACTGCATCCTTCAGGACTGGCTGACTGGCTTTAAGGGCCAAGGTTTTGGGAGCTTCTCCAACCCCTACACTCCTGCCTTGTACCTCCAGTAATGTATTTACTTAAAGTCTTATCTGCACCCAGCCTCATTGCTGTAGGCACTGGATTTAGCTCCTGGGATACCCAAGAGTCTGTTTCTTATAAGAATAACAAAAGGTGAGCAGCTCAACTACTCTTCACCTGTATGGTGCACAGCTCGTTCAACTGTCTGTCCATCACCAAGCCTCAGTTCCTGGAGCTCCTTGGGTTCTCCCCCCAGCTCTCCGCTCCAATCAAGTGCAGTCTCTGCCAGTCTCAGTTCCCTGCTGGGGAAATGACTGAGCTTTGATCAGCTGGCTCCTGGTTTGGCAGCAGAGCTGGTGCAGGGTTCTGGCCCTGCCCCCTCTCTCATGTCGGTGTAGGTCTCCAACATCAGCCTCAGTCCCCGTGAGACTTCTTGGTTCAGCTGGGGCTGAATGATGTCCTTGCCTGAATTGCTGGGGCGGGGATGTGAGCGGGGTCCTTCTCCCCTTTCCTTTACCAACTTTGCCACAACCCCCTCTTTGGAGTATCTCTTTGTGCATGTGTGTGTACCAGGACCACATTTTCCTCATAGGTTTGTTTGAGTGGGGTGTAGGAGTTGATGGTAGGCTCTCTAAGGAAGCTAGGCTATGCCTATCAGGTGAATTTGCCATCCCCAGCAGTGGTACCCTCAAGTAGACTGCACTGTTCTGGGAGGGCTGCCTCCTAAACAAGAAGCAGCATAGCTTCTGTGTGGCCTAACTAGCACTGCTGAATGCCAATGCTAGTTAGCTCACTCCTACACTAATTAGTATGACTGTGTGGATATAGCTACCCTGCTGTAGCTTGGAAAAGAGCCCTCTTAGACCAGCACAGCATGTCTGAGGAAACTACCACTGGGTACAGTCAGTTTACTGTATAGGCAAAACCTACCTGGTTCTCATTGTCTTTGGTAACTGAGTGCCTAACTCCTGTAGGATGCTTTGGAAATCCCAGCCCTAATTCTGTTAATTTATCCTCTAAATCCACTGTCTTCTCTGAGAAGCAATGCATCTTAGCTGCTCTGTGCTCTGACTCCAGGTTAATTTCTATCCGTTCTTCAGCGTGGTGTGGTACTATTTACATTTTAAGGCTTAGTATATCATCTGTTCTGGATAATCATAATAGAGTATCATTTTGGCAGTGTACTTTGAATCAACCCAGGTCCCACCCCCATACAACTTATGGGTCAACAGTGGTAATATCCATAGCCTAGAAGCGTCCAGAACTGCATGTAGTACTTCTGCTATGGTCTCACCAGCACTTCGTACAGAGGAGATAGCCTCTCCTTTGAGTTACATGCATATTATGATTTTAAGACATATCCCTATCCCAGCTTCCCCAGGCATTTTGACAACAGACTAAAGAAAGCAAACAGAAAATATGAAAATTGACAAAATTCCATCAACTCCTCCAAAAAGGAAAGCAAATCCTTCACTGCTCCAGCAAGCTCTGAAACAACCAGAATTAATATATTCACCCTGCAGCATACTTTGAAGGTTAACAAATGCAAGCTATTGGACAAAGGGGGAAGATGAGCTCCTCAGTCAAAGTTTCTCAAGTTGGGCACTCTCTGGCCTTATCTTCCAGATGTGCAAGCCAAGAGTGCTGGTTCAAGCACCTTAGCTGTCTGTGACGGCAGTTTGTTGTAGTAAAACACAAGGGCGGCGTTTTCTATTTAGTACATCCCATGACTCTATTTGCCTTTTTAATTAAGGCATTTCATTAGAAGCTCAACCTTAATTTAATTTTTTATAATTACCTTAAGGTCTTTCCCTGCACTGCTGTTGCCTAGCCACTGATACCTTTCTTTTTGTACTTGTTTTCAGAACCTTTGTAACCAATACAAATGATGCTGCACATTTGCCTGTTCAGGCTTCCTTCCCTCTAATTTATCTAGATTGGAGCAGTGGCTTCTCAATTATCAGCTCCTGCTCCAAAGTTTGTTATCTTTCTATTACTATACCTTCCAATTCTTCCTGCAGATCATACTGATATATGGATATATTGCATCAAATTGGAGCCATGAAGTGTCAGGGAGGGCATTTGTGAGTGTTTTGGGCTATGAGAGCTGTGGACAAAGACAAACAGCATGGGCTGCAACATATTTACCAAGTGACAATGAAAGGTGCAGTGCATAGTATGGGGAGGAAAGAAGGGAGACAAACAGATTCACTGTTTAAGGAAGTAATGAATGTTTAAAAGCAGGAATACAGTATATGAGGGTGGGAGAGGAGAATTTCCCTTGCTTCTTTCTGCTTCTCTCATACATATATCATGTTTTGACTGAAAGCAGAACAAAGGTAGGAGAAGCTGTGGGTCAGACTCCTTCCTTCCTTCCTTCTTTCCCAAGAAAACCCTCTCTTTAAACAGACTTTGCGTTCAGAATGAGATGATACAGAGCATTTATTCTTCCTGACACTGTCACTTCCTCCTCTTCTCTGGTCAATTTCTGAATGTTGCTCAGTCACCAATAACAATCATGATGATTGCATTTTCTTTTGCATACCACATCAAACCGATGTGCAAGAAATGTGGCACATGTATGCTGCAAGGACTTGGCTTTGCATTTTTGCCCTCTGCCAGCCCATACAAATCATATGCAAAATCTTCTTATGCTGTAATATAACTAGGGGTGGGCAAGCAGGGCACCAGCTTTGGGGGCCAATTTAGAGGGGGCACCAGAATAACAGCCCCTCTGGAGTCTATGCCATGACAACAGCAGTCCATGCGCAGAGAATTAAGACTGCTCAATTCTCAGAAGACCCCCCCCCCTCCGACCCCCTATTTCTGGCACTCCCTCGCACAGGCACCCAAATTCTTACTACACCTCTATTCCTATGTTTTGTTAGCCATTATGTAGACGAGGTAGTGAACTGGACCTGTTAGTATTTTTACCCCAGTAGGATTATCCTTCCTGAGAGCAGAACGTTGAGTGAACCTGTGTGCTTACCCCTTTGCCCAAAATGCATAATAATGTTTCTTGTTTCTGGGAACTAGGGCTGTGTGAAATGGCACCGTTCCATTTCAACTTGCATTTTGACGTTTTGACGGAACAGCGTTTCATTTTGAATTTTGTTTTGATTCGAAACCACCGTTCCATTTCATTTCGTTGAAACTATTTCGCTGTTTTGACGTTTTGCCCTAGCTGCTGACAGGCAAAACTCGTGACATGGGTGGGTGACACTGTGTGTGTGTTAAGGTGCACCATCACTCAACTGACCCCAAGGCAGAAAGCAGAGCAATTCAAACAATATTGTTTTTTATGCAGTTTTTCCATCCCTTCCCCAGAGCACTGGGATTGGAAGAGACCTCAGGAAAGGATGACAGTCACTGGCCAGCTATACAGACAATAATGAGAGCACTCCTTCCCCCCCACTTCCCGCCTCTTCCCCCTCCCTCTCCTTACTTTAGTTTTTGTTTCCTTGCAGGCAAGGCCTGCTTAAGCTTCAAAACTCGAAACATTTAAAAAATTTCAAAATGTATCGACTTGCCTCATTTCGTTTTGAGGCTGTTTCGAAGCTCTCTGTTTCATTTAGATTTTGCTGTTTTGAACTCAAAATGAGTTGAAACAGCATTGAAATGAAACTGACAGTGAAATTTCGCACAGCCCTGCTGGGAACCCCTTTTCCCCAGGACTCAGAGTAGGAAAAATGAGTTGCTACTCCAGCCTAAGGGCTGGAAGAGCCTTTTGTGGCATTGTCTGAGAAAAAGGCAGATCTGTGTAACAGAAGATCCTCTGTGCATACTCTCCATGGAAGAGTTGTACCTGTTCAAGCCAGAGCCCACACAAATCTAACCTCCACCACATGGGAAGGGCATACACACCCATACAGTCTCCTTTGATAAGCAATATCTGCTCTGACAGGTGGCATGATGCCAGCCAGCTTTATCATCAATGTGGGTGGGACTGTCTAAGGAGGGGGCCTGGTCATGGTACTTACAACCCATAGGGCCAAAGAAAGCATCAATGTTTCTGCATGTCTGGCCAGCTTCATTCACAAGGACTCTGGTCTGCCCGAGTTGTAATTAAAAGGTGTCCTCTCCTGACTGAACCTTCAGACAATCCTCTGCCTTCTCCTTTTGGGATAAATCCCTCCCCCAGGTTAAAATGACCACCTTTTGTGCAGGCAATACAACAGGCAAATAGAGCTTACCAGCAGAGTTGTATGCATGTTATAACTTTAAGACATATCACTGTCCCAGGCACATTGCTGTACTGGTAAGAATCAGGCCCCATGTGCTGTATGGGTTTTAAGTACCATGTTAGCTTCTGGGAACTATAAAGGAGTAAAATGGCAGAAGTTTATAGTTACAGTGGTGTGCTACTAGGAGTAGCTGTGGTTTAAATGGAAAAATTGCTGCATACCCTGTTTTCAAGATATACAGGAGTGAGGGTAGGATTGATGTATGAGGCGTGTTATGTGACCTCTGCCATGTCAGAATTCAGAAACTTATCTGCACAGTGTTTGTATCTCAGCCTTAAAAATGTATTAATTGGAGCCTGTTTGTTGGTCGTGCTGTGTGGCAGACCCTGTTTATGAAATACTAGTCATAGCCTGAAATACTGTGGGTGCCAAAAGCTGACTGAAGGAAGGGCTGACTCTTGCTCTGCACTGATTCTAATCATATTGAATTATTTTATCTGAAAGTCCTTGAGCTTTGCATTGTTCCAAGCTCACCTGTAGATGCTAGATAATAGTGATGCACTGATTATTGAGGGTCTAAATCTTGCTTTTACTTACTTGAACTGAGCTGGGTAAGGCAGAGGAGGGTAAGAGGAAAGTGGTGCTGGTTAAGTCTTCAGTCCTAAAGCCTTTTTGAATGACTTTGGATGACTGGAGTTAGGGGAATACTTCATGAGTTTTCTTTTACCACTGCTCCAAAGGGGAGGGGTGCATTGTGCATCAGAGGCCCATTATGGACATGCTGGAAGGCAAGGAACTTGGCTATGAGTCTAACTGGCAGGTCTTATCATACTGGAGTTGTTGTAGATGAGTTGACCTTGCTCCCCCAGCTTGGTCCTCTCTCCAAAGCGTTAGTATGTATGAGGATGTGCTGCCCTTCTTTATTATTATTTTGTGGTAGTACTAAGAGGCCTCAACCAGGTTGCCACCATGCATGGCACAATACCTCACCTCCCTCCACAAAAATAAAAACGCCAGTCCCTGCCCCAGAGAGCACATGCAAGAACCATCACCTTGGTCATCACTAAGGATTTCACTTCAGACCTCCGGAGTTAAGGGCACCTTGAGCTAAAGCCCAGGTTCAGCGAGATGTGTAGGTCCTATCAAAGGAAACTGAGAAAAAGTCAGGATCTATGAAATTGTTCTTGTCCCCCTTTGCACAAGAAGGAGCATTATAGTTGGCTACATGCCTTGTTTCTATATGTAAAAATATGCCTTTTCTTTCCTGTCTGAAGGAGAGAGAAAGACATCAGGCAGGTTTATTTGCTGTGTGGTAGATTTCACATTCAATTTTCTCCTCTCACATTAACACAGTAATCGTGCAAGCATGAACCTGCCTAGTTATGAAGCCCATGGGCAGTTGCTGGTCTGTCTCACTTAAATGCCTAAATGTCAGGGCTTGAACCAAAGAATATGTTTGTCTTTCCTGTTTATCTATCAAGTGCATATACTAAATCCACTGCTTCCTCTGTCATAGCCTGCTACCACTCACTACTGTCATTTATTGTGTGCGTATGTAGGGTGTTGTTTGCAAAGAGAGTCTCAGAAGATTTTATCAACATCAGGGCTCTGGCCAGAAAGGTTTGGGGAACTGCTGTGTAAGACCTGCTGCCAGTCTCCTATTACCTTTAACTATTTATAAAGATAATTGGTAAATGTACGTGTGTGTGGACACAAAAGGGAGAGCACCTGATGGGAGAATAATGTTGGGAGACATGATTTGGTTTGGGCTATTTGTGGTAAGAAAGACAGAACCAGAGTGGTGTCAAAGAAATTCAATGAAGGAAAAGGAGAGAGTCCTCAACCGGGAGAGACAATGGAGGAAAATAGAGTGAATCCGGAAGAGGTCACTAAAAATGATTAGGGGACTGGAGCATATGACTTCTGAGGAGAGGCTGAGGGACCTGGGCTTATTTAGTCGAGATGAGAAGACTGAAGGGGGATTTAATAGCAGCCTTCAACTCCCTGAAGGGTAGTCCCAAAGAGGATGGAGCTAGACTGTTCTCAGTGGTGGCAGATGACTGAACCAGGAGCAATGGGCTCAAGTTGCAGCACGGGAAGTTTAGGTTAGATATTAGAAAAAACTTTCTCACTAGGAGGGTAGTGAAGGGCTGGAACAGGTTACCCAGAGAGGTTGTGGAGTCTCCATCCTTGGAGGGTTTGAAGGCCCAGCTAGACAAAGCCTTGGCTGATATGATATGATATGATATGATATGATATGATATGATATGATATGATATAGTTGGGAACAGTCCTTCTGTGAGCAGGGGATTAGACTAGATGATCTGCTGAGGTCCCTGCCAAGCCTAATTTTCTATGACTGAGGGGGAGAAATGAGGAACAACTCAGATTGAACCGTTGAGAGAAAATAAGGAGTCAGGAGGAGGGAAAGAAAAGACCAGGTTGTGGGAAAAGAGAAAGAGAATAGTGACTAAAAGAATGTAGAAAACCGGGACAGAGGGAGAGAAAGGGGAGAGAAAAAACTGTGAAGGCAAGATTCTCCCACATGGTAGGGTTTCTTTGCATGAAGCTGGCAGCATGAAGCTGCCCTAAAGCCAGCTTAAAAAGCCACCAGGCAATTCCTGGCAGTGGCCTCAGAACAGTTCCATCCTTGGCTGCTAGTTCCATGGGCAAGGCTGGTGTATGCCTGGCGGCCAGAATAGTCCTTTTGGGGCCATGAATAGCCAATGTAAACGGAGCAGTCTTAGGTTGATAGGGCTATAATTGATATTGCAAACTCATTGACTGGATAGTTCCCAGTCTTGAGAGAGACCCACCTTCTTTCTGAGTACTGCCAAGTCCTGCTCAGCTGCAGATGAGGTTCTAGTTACCAGGTTGCAAGTAACTGCAGGACAGTCCTCTGTGTAACCCACAGGGCTGGGCTTCCTACCTCACTGTTGGCAAATCATTTTTCCATTCAGTGCCTCAGTTTTCCCATCTCTAACATGGACGTGATAATTCTTGTGTACCTCAGAGGCAGGTAAATGTATCTTAAAATCCTCAGAGGGAAAGTGTTTTACATGTCAGTTCTTATCATTTAGATGTCACCAGGTGGGAAATACGAGCAGAATCACAACAAGCTCACTCATGTCACCTAGTCACTGTCACTCAGGGAGTTACATAGAACTTGACATTGATGTTGTAGCAATCCCCTCTGAACTGCAGACATGGAGGTGAGGGTCAGAGTCCACTGTCAGTCACAGCCCTGGCAATGTGCTGATTTCATTCTAGTCACACAAGTGCAAATGAGGGCAAACTTCAGTATAACCTGTTAACCAGGAATAAGAGTGGAAAGAAAAGGAAGAAGACTGGATTCACAGCACAGCTCATAAGCAAGAGCCAACTTACCCTAGTCAGACGATAATGAGTTGTCAGGATTATATGTGGCAGCAACACTACTTGATTTGAAGTGGAATTATTAAACTGATTATGGGAAAGTTCTCGTATCTCCATTCTGCCAGAATCCAAATAACGAGCGGCAAACAAGACGAAAGTTGAGCTAAGACAGGAGAACAGTGAAACGGACTATTATCTGTCAGAGAGAGACACGCATTGAAAAAAGGGAGTCGTTAACAGAAGGAAATAAACCTGTGGCGAGGAATGAATGACAAGAAAGTGAGAAGTTTGTTTGCTATGTAATGAAAAGTACTCATTTTTTAACACTATGGAGCTCCAAAACAAGGTGTAAAGCCGCCTGACTGTTACAGCATACATGGGAGCATGTGCTATATCATCAGTAATGAGCTGGTTAGTAATGAACTAGCTTTGCCTTTTTAAATATATGCATTGTGTTATGTGTGTGTGTATGCACATGTCTGGGAGGGAGAGAGAGAAATGATTTACTTCCATCAGCCTGCATTAAATGCTGAGAATTAGCTTAGCTATATGCCATATTTCATATTAGATTACTTTGGGAACACAGTAGGAGATAGAATTTATATTCTTGGTATAAATGAACTTCATAAGCTTTACTTCACAGGGGAAAAAGAAATCGAGTCTGATAAAGTTCTATGACAAAAAAGCAACATTTCTATGGAAAAAAAAAACTTTTGTGATCAGAGATGATGAATTGAATTGATGCACAATCAGTGTTCCAGAATACTGGAGATTAGAAACATTGATAGCTTATGCCTTAATGGTCCCAATTCTGCTATTAGCCTGAAATTACAGTTCAAACAGTCTAAGACTTGTGTGCCCCACAAATTCATAAAAATTCAAGAGCTACTTCCACCACTCTACTTTTGATAAATTTTCTTTGATTCAATAACCTTTCTTAATGGAATTTCTCTCTCTCTCTCTTTTTTTCTTTTGGTCCACACATTTATTATTTCCTCCCACTCCTTTCAGTGGGAGTGCAGGCCTCTGACTAAACATCCATGTTGTAATCTGTACAGAAATTTACTGATGGGGCATGACAGAAAGGACTTAAAGAAAATTATGCATTTTCTCTGATCTACCCTAGGGCACACGAATCAAAGTCTCTCCTGAACATTACATAGTAAAATTGAAAGTAGCTACACTTTATATGGAAATTAGATGCTCCTAGAATATAATATAACTAAGCATATATCAAATACGAAAGACAATGAACACAGTAACTGGGTTTTTTTTTAGTGAGGATATAAACCTCTACTTTACTTTATTTCTTACATATTGCCTTAATATACTGTTTCCTCAGATAATAACATCTCAGCAAAACAAATCTCGGAAGAATAAATCTATTTTTTTCTGGTGTGCTACATTGTTTGTGATTTTCAAAAATTTTTATATTAGACTTCTGGTAACCCTTATTTCACATTGTATCTCTACACCACTTTAGAAGTGGATGCAAAATGGGTCAGGCATTTGTCAGTTCCCTGTTGTTATTGTCTGTCCTATTGGCTCCACGAGAAATGGAAGCACATCATTTAGGAAAAGGCCCATAGTGGTGCATCTGGTGTGATGGTATACAGAATTAAATGTCTAATTTTATTTTCATCTTGATTACTTTCTTTGTTGTTTTACAACAAAAGGAAAATTATACTATAGGCAATTTGACATCTTGAATTTAAAGCAGGCTGTTTTTACTCACAGTATTCTATTTCCTTCCTGAGTGAATTTACCATTAGCAACATAGCCCCTCCAGCTGTTATTGTCAAGGACTGTACCAGTGGCAGCTGCCACATGCAGGTTTGCTGCAGCTGGAAGAAAAATCCTACAACATCTGGAATTCTGTCTCTTTCCTCCATGGCGTCTGCAGACCTTTCCTGCTATATATATATATATATATATATATATATATATATATATTTATGAGATGTAAAGCTGAGGCTGTAAGAATAATTGTATTTAAATCATAAGCAGCAGCAAGGAGAAAGGGGCTTGCTTGGTTTGATACAAGCCAATGACAGGCAGAGTAGCCCTAAGGAGAATCTTGTTTCCTTTATTCTGGTGAATTTCCCTATACAGTGTTAGAAGAAACTGGTTTTCTGTGCTTCTTGATCATTGTCACATGGCAGAGAGGCAGAAGTCATCTCATTTTGAAGAAACATAAATAAAAGAGAAAGAGAAATGACCTAGTTCATTCTTCCACAGGGCTCTGTTTTTTGATAAGCTCTTGGGAGAGACTCTACCACTTCCTCCAGTTCCAAATCACAGCTTGACAGAGAGCACAAGGTACAGGCCAGTGTGTCAATGAATGCAATGGAGAAGGAAGCTAAAAGCAAGGAGGGGGTCCACTGCAGTGCATAAGGGGACTCAGGAGATCCTGCCTGAAATCCCAGCTTTGCCACAAGTGCCCTGTGCATTGAGAGGTAAGTCACTTAGTCTCTTTGTGCCTCAGTTCCCAACCTATAACATGAGAATGATATCAATTCCTTATCTCACATGAGTGCTGGGTGGGGAAATATTTTAATAGAAGTAATACAAGTATTGGGGAGAGAGAAGCTTTATAAGCACTTTGCATTCGTGGTGAAAGGAGATGAGAGTATTAAGTCATTGTTTAAAAGAGCAACATGCCTGTCATCCCACAGACCATGTAATAAGCAAACAGGTGGACTTTCCCCAAAAGGCTTCAGACACCTGGAACAATTGTAGAAGCCCCCACAAGGGTTCTCTGTGAATGAGCAGTTCTCCATGATAGTAGTATGGCTACTGAGCGGCAGACTGGGGTCCTCATATGGCACTGATAATGAAAAACAGGGTATAATCCTGTATTTCCATATCCATAATGAGGCAAGATGAACCAGTACGGAGGGAAGGGTATAGGCTTCCCACTCCATGTATATAGTGCCAGTAGTCATATGGAAGAGGCCCTGACCATGTTGTGACCATTAAATGTTCAAGGGCAAGGAATACATTCCTTAAGGTGACAGGTCAAGAAGTTTAAGCAAATGTTGTCTCTTCATCTCTTTCTGTTCCTGATGAAAAGATGGTTCCTCTTTAACAAAACATGCAGGCTACTTAAAAACATGGAGGTTCTGTTGAAAAGAGGATTTTCTGCTGATTTATCCTGTTCTGAACAGTAAATAGACTGTTCCATTAAAGACTGAAAACTGATATAGCATTTGTTATTAGAAAGTGCCCTTATTTATAGCAGTACCATGACACTGCTGGCATTATAGTTTTACCATTCATGCCTAGTCAGCCTGTGACACTGGTGCAACAAACTAGCACCATGAAATTAGTGGGTATCAGAAAGATCTGGGCTGAAACTGTATTAACTTTTGCTCAGATTCCAGACTAGTAATTGGAGCAGGAAATACAAGCAGCACAGCCAGCCCCAGGCTTCTCTCCCACCTCAGCTAAATCTGTGCCATTTTTTGCAGTCTCTGAGGAAAAGTAGCAAGGTGACTGAATTAGATGACATCCCCTTTTCTGTACTGCTGCACTTTCCATGCAGAAATGGAAAAGCCATGCATGTATTGATCCTGAGGTGACCAGACGGTGGTCCTCTGCCTGTACAGATATACTGCATGGTTCCAGCAGCCGTGCTGATATCACAATGACTCCTTACTGCTCCGTTGACTTTATTCTGTGACCTTGCGCAAATCATTTAACCCCAAAGCACCTTAGTTTTACCCAATTCCACATATAGGACTTGTCACAGAGGGCTAAAGAAGACACTGTAAAGACCCTTGTTCTTCACTGTAAAGAACCTTGAAAACACAGGATACATACAAAGGCTTATTATTTATTACTTCCCATCATAAGAATTGTTGCACGGTGATGAGAACACAGAATGGCTGCTGCTATCGTTACATTTCAGAACTGACTACATTTCAATAACAGCTGATGCGATTCTACCTATACAATCTATAAACTTTTTAGTCTCCTTCTGGATAACAGGTACAATGTAAGTGGAATGTGGCATTGTTATATTATTCACTGTGCTGGCTAGGGGCAGTGAAGCACTATATTATCCTTTCAGAAAATATAGCAGGAAGCAGCTCTATATTCCATTTTTTCCCCCGTTAAATGGAGCAGTGCTGCTGTATTCCAGCCTCAGAGAATGAGTGAGAACCTGTCAGATGCCTTTGTTCCCCTTCATGCTCAAGATTTGTAAGTCATGAGTAGGTGGACAGCGCAGTTCTTGTTGGGCAACAAAATAAACTATTCACATTTGTTGAACAAGTGAGTGCTTAGGGCTGGACTCTCACAGCCATCACTTTGCTGCTCAGAAGGGGAAAACCACTGCCAAGACGGCAGCTCCGGCTACTTGCCCGGTACCCCTCTGATTGTGTGTACATGAGGAGAAGTGAGAAACAGGAACAGCCCTAGCCTTGCCTCATTTCTCACCAGCACAAATGGCATTGCTTATTCCAAAGGAACTTGACAATTGATTTGATTTCAGAGTGTAAGTACCACCCTGAGGAAAAAATGCCACATGTCTCATTAATTTACAGAAGAAAGATATAACAAGAACCCATGGATAGAAGCTGAACCCAGATAAATTCAAATCAGAAAAAAGACACACCGTTTTAACAGTGAGGTGATTAACTACAGTAGCAAACTACCAAGGGATATGATGGATTGAATTCTTCATCTCTTGCTCTCTTCAACACTGAACACCTTCCTGGAAGACAGGTTTTGGCTGAATACAAGTGATTAAACTCAATACAGGAGCGATTAGGTGAAATATAAGGGCCTTTGATACAGAGGAGATCAGACTAGATGACGATCCAGTAATCTATTCTGGCCTTAAATGCTATCAATCTAAGAGTAGATGGCCTGATGGAAAGGAAGAGAGAGGTTTCTCCACAAAAAAAAGAGGGTAAGTTAGGAAGGGACTGGTACTCAAAGGCATCATTCATATTCAGATCTTGTTCTTGGAATAATGCCACTGCGGCTGCTTCTTCCTTAGGAAAGGTTGTAAAATGACAGTGCAGCCCTTAGTTTGCCTCCTGTTATTACTAGTAGTAAGAATTTCATATTACCTTAAATTTACATTCTCTATTCTACCTGCAGAGGAAGGCACATTTCCTGCTTATAAGATGATCATTTTAGATGAAGAGATAACTCATAGGTCAAGAAGTTAGGAAAGAAACAGGAGGAGAAAAGATTGAAGAAGTAGCAGGTTTTAAGGAAGGATATGAAGGAGGAAAGAAAGGGGTACAAGAGAGAAAAAAAGAGAAAGATTTCTCAGAACTTAGGGCATGTCTACACTATATACACAGTACTCTTGAGACTGACACCAAAAAATAAACCCTGCCCATCTGTCCCTACTCAGAGCTTCAATGAGATGGGAGTCCAAGATGGGTGGTTGTTCCTCAAGGAGACAATCCTCCAAGCTCAAAGAGAGCCAGTCCCAATGCGCACCAAGGGGACAGGAGTGCTAAAAAGCCCCCATAGCTTGGCAAAAGCATCCAGGAATCCCTCAGGGCAAAAAAGGAGGTGTACAAACAGTGGAAGAAAGGGGCTATCACCAAGGAGAATTACACCTCCGTTGCTTGTGACTGCAGGGAGGCTGTTAGGAAGGCCAAGGCAGAGATGGAACTAGGGCTAGCAACCAAAATTAGGGATAACAAAAAGTCCTTTTTCAAATTCAGAGGGAGTAAGAAGAAGGCACTGGGGAATGTGGAGCCCCTACAGGACAGGCTTGGCAATCTGGTGATTGTGGCTAATGAAAAAGCTGACCTCTTCAACTAATTCTTTGCCTCCATATTCCTGAACAGGGACCGGAACATTTTCCCCACTAGGATTATGGACAGACCCAGGGGAGGCACCACCATGCCTAGGGTCAGGTATGACCTAGTTTGGGAATTGTTGGAGGGGCTGGATGTGTTTAAATCAGTAGGTCCAGATGCTCTTCACCTGAGGGTACTGAGGGAATTGGCAGGGGCCATAGCAGGGCCCCTGGCATGGCTTTATGAGCGCTCGTGGGGCACTGGCCAGGTACCAGAGGATTGGAAAAGGGCCAATGTGGTCCCCATTTACAAGAAGGGGAGAAAGGAGGACCCCAGCAACTATAGGCCAGTCAGCCTTACCTCGGTCCTTGGGAAGACCTTTGAGAAAATTATCAAGGAATACATCTGCAAGGGCCCAGCAGGGGAGGTAATACTCAGGGGCAACAAACATGGGTTCATTGAGGGCAGGTCCTGCCTGACTAACCTGATTTTCTTTTATGATCAGGTCACCAAGTCCCTGGACAAGGGCGTTGAAGTGGATGTTGTCTTCCTGGACTTTAAGAAGGCCTTTGACTGTTTCCCACCACATTCTCTTAAAAAAACTAGGTGACTGCGGCATTGATGCCTACACAGTCAGATGGGTGGCAAATTGGCTAGATGGTTGCACCCAGAGAGTGGTGGTGGATGGGTTGTTTTTGACCTGGAGGGATGTGGGCAGTGTAGTCCCCCAGGGCTTGGTCCTGGGGCCTGTACTGTTCAACATCTTTGTCAGTAATTTGGATGTTCGGGCGGAAAGCACGCTGTCCAAATTCCCTGATGACACCAAGATGTGGGGTGAGGTGGGCACACTGCAGGGGAGGGACAGAATCCAGCTAGATCTAGACAGGTTACAGAGGTGGGAGGATGAGAATAGGATGGAATTTGATGCAGACAAGTGCAGGGTACTGCATCTAGGGAGAACAAACCAGCAACACACCTATAGGCTGGGGAACAACCTTCTTGTCAACATGGTGGCAGAAAGGGATCCTGGAGTCATTGTTGACTCCAGGATGAACATGAGCCACCAATGCAAGGAAGCAGTCAGTAAGGCTAACCGCACCTTGTCATGCATCTATGGATGCATCACAAGCAGGTCCAAGGAGGTGATCCTTCCCCTCTATATGACAATGGTCAGGCCACAGTTGGAGTACTGCATCCAGTTCTGGGTGCTGCACTTCAAGAGGGATGTGGTTAGCATTGAGAGGGTGCAGAGGAGGGCTACTTGCATGGTCAAGGTGCAGCAGGTCAGGCCCTACAAAGAGAGGCTGAAGGGCCTGAATCTATTCAGCCTTCACAAGAGAAGGCTGAGAGGGGATCTGGTGGCTGTTTACAAACTCACCAGGGGGGACCAGCAGGAATTGGGTGAGGCCCTGTTCCCCTGGGCACCACCAGGTGTTACTAAGAATAGTGGCCACAAATTGTTAGAGAGAAGGTTCAGGCTGGACATCAGGAGACGTTACTTTACAGTTAGGGCTGCCAGGCTCTGGAATGGACTCCCGAGGGAGGTGGTGCTCTCTCCTACCTTGGGGGTCTTCAAGAGGAGGCTGGACAGATATTTGGCTGGGGTGATATGACCCCAGCACTCATTCCTGCCTTGGACAGGGGGTTGGACCTGATGATCTGTTTAGGTCCCTTCTAATCCTAAGCACTATGATACTATGAAACTCTGTATGCTCCAGACTCAGAACTGAATTGGTGAGATTGCTCTGGGTATGCCCCCGCCACAGGTCTCCTCTCTGTCTCTGATATGCTTGGGAGAGGCTGCAGGAATAACCTTCAAGTGTCTTCTGGGTAAGGTTATGCAGGGTCTTGAAAGTGAGGACAAGGGCTTGTTTACATTTTTCTGTAGTAAATTAATGAAATAATAAATCTCTCTGCAGCAACAGGATCAAATTCTTCCTTCAGAGGTTTATGCTCAATTCCCACTGCAGGCCATTGTGCTACATTTGTGTACCTGAAGGTAAGATGTTGTTCTTAATGTCATTGATACTGATTCATAGCTTTTGTTTCATATTGATACAGAGTTATGGTCGACCTATATTCACACCAACTGCTTAAAAAGAGACCCTGCTGTTTCACCCTAGGACCCTCTCCAGGGTGATAATAGAGCATTCAGTGTATCTACGAAATCTTTGAAACATCTAGAAATTGTAGCTTATTGCAGTGTTTTGCAGTGTCCTGGTTTTTTTTTTGTTTTTTGCTTGTATTCATTGGATGATGTTAGAGGACCCAGGAACCAACCCATGAAAAGGCAGTTATCTACTTAGGGTGACATCTGGTCCTTTGTTCCTTTGGCAAGCTCTTCTCGTTTTCTTTTTTTTCAGAGCATAAATGATAGCATCGAGCTGTTGACATGTTTGGTCCAGGTTTATCTCGAAGTCATCTATCTGCTTATGCTAAGGGAATAGTATGAACTCTTGATGACCCAGGAAACCTGCCTTCATATTTGGCCTGAAAGCCAATTCTGCAGCCAGCATATCGCAATCTTGATGGGATTTTAAGGTAGAAAAGTTGTTTGCTAATTTTTTTGCAATAGAGAATCATTGATGACTACATGGCCTGATTCTGAACTTGCTTAAACTGGTTTAATACCTGGCTAACTCCACTGGGCCAGTGTCTCTGCTGTACCTGGAGGATATGTCCACACTGCTGGCTTACCCTGTGTTTTTGTGCATCTTAGCCCAAAAGTCTTTTTTATCTACACGTGAAACCCTTAAGCATTGGTTTGTATGTGCTTTCAATTTGGGCTCACTTGTCTGGGTGGGAGTTTGCTTTAAGTCCCCCACCTGCTTTGGAATGAGGATGCTGTTTGACATACTTGTAGCTGAGATTGCATTTAGATTGTATTCTATGTGTTCCAACCCATCCACCTACCCACTTCCCACTGACCTCCTATGGGCCAGATGTTATCTGGCTGTTTATATATATCTATATAGATCTATATCTATATCTATATCTATATATCAGTTCATGACACCTGGTCTCCTTAATTCTCTGCAAAACTTAATCTGGTTCAGCCAAACTGATGGATTTCTGTCAGGAGGATTACATTAACCTGTGGTATGAGTACTGACAGCATCAGGATGCGGGGGAAGCATCTGGAAATGTAGCAGGCTTACCTTTCAGAGCTTGGGTTGAGTCCCAGGCTTGAGGTCCTGCTGTTTTGATTGGTGGAGCCCATCCATGAATCAGCAGGCAACAGGAGAAATTAAGTCACGGCCCTTTCCTGAGGGAAGGGGGAGAAGAGCTCCCCCAGACCTGACTGAAGACTGCAAACTGTCAGGTCCGGAAGACTTCAGGGGCAGAGCCCTGGAGCATATAAAAGGAGCTGCGTGCCCAGCATGAGGGGCAGATGTGTCAGGGACAGAGAAGTGAGAAGAGCGGGGCTTAGAAGAGCTGAGGAGAGCTGCTCATCAGGGCAAAGCAGTAGCCCAGGAAGAGCCCCTGAAGACTTCTATCAGTGGAGAGCATGGCACGGCTCCAGCGGTTAGGCTGTCAGTGCGCAGCACAGCACATGGCGTCCAGACCCTTGGAGCTGCGTGAGGTGGCTTGAGTCTGCAACCTCTGGCATGCAGCCAGAGACATGGTGCACAGGCCGGTGCACAGAGCAGGATCTTCGGAGCCCCTGTGGGGGCTCCGGTCCTCAACCCCCAGAACAAGGCTGGGAGCTCAGTGCTGGAGGCACTGTATGGAGGGTGAGAGACCTTGGGAGCTGCTTGAGGTGGCTCGGTTATACAGCTGCTGACACAGGGCAGCAGCTCAGTGCAGACGGCGCTGCCCAAAGAGTCTGGAAACAGACTGAGCCCCGAGCTGTCCAGGCCTCCAACCCCTAGCCCAAGGAGAAGCGCCCGCTACACACAGCTGTGCATGTGGCCCTAAGCCAGGATGGCGGCAGCAGTCAGGCAGCAGGAAAACCTGGCAGGGAACAGAGTTTGACCTGGAGAACAAGAAGCAACCCTCCGGGACTGTGGAGTAGTAAGTTACCCTGGAGAGAGGGTCCCCACAGGGGAGGGACCCCTCCAAGGATTGCGAAGGGGCACCACGTGGGCCGCTCCTGGGTGATAGCGGAGCAGCTTAAGAGTCTTTGAGGCCTTCCTCTCCTTTTTCTTTTCTCCCGCCTCCTTTCCTGTAGTGGTGCCTTGGGAGTGGGGCCCCTGCCCTGGAGGGCACCCAGGTAGTCTAAGGACTGCTGATTATATTTGTGGACTGTGCCTTACAGTTTATGTGAATAATTTGAAGTAATATTCTGTGTATGAATAGAGTTATAAGGTTGCCTAATCAATATCCTTTGGTCTGGTTTGTTCTACTGCTCATCTGTATTTTATATGATTACTGGGTGTGTGCATATCTGTGTGTGTGTATATATATATATATATATATATATATATATATATATACACACACACACATATATATATATAGGGTTTATTGTTTTGTAAATTTGTACATATATATATATTCTATGTCCTTACCCTTTAATGGTTTTGTTGTAATAATAAATCTCTATATAGTTAAGTAATTGATTGACTGGACCTGACTCTATAGGGGACGGAGGCGGCTGCTGAGCTGTTGTGTCCATCCACAGCACACTGCCCTACCAATAATTCCCTCAGTTGGAGAGGGAAATACAAACCCATGTACACCCGGGCTACAGAAAGTTCATTTCTCTGAAGTCATCTGGAAGAAGGTAGCAGAGCTGAGGATCAAGCAGACTGCAGTCCAGTGTTGGGAGCATATTAAAAAACACTGGTTGGGCAATCCTTTGACTTCCTGCACCTAGGAATTTGATCAGCATCTCTCCACTTCCTTAAGCCTGAACTCTCCAATTCACAACAGGATTCTGTGCAGGGCCAGTATGATTTTAAAACCAGAGAAAGCGGGGATGAGGATGGGATTAGAAGAGACCACAGAAGAGCGGACAGAATTACAGGAAGGGACCAATGCAATGAAACCAGTCTTTGTTGTACAACTGGATGTGACTGGTCTTGTGAGCAGCCTGGAGAGGAAGTAGTACCAGAGCAGAAGCCAGAGATACAGCTGGGTGAGTGACAACCTCCATCTTTATGAAACACTAGCCAATTGCCTGTCAAGAATGACAGGGGGTGGGGTGAGCGGGGGCTGGGATGGAGTGCCACCCCCAAAGCCCCATGCTGCCACTGTTCTGCCTCTTGCAGGGAGTGGGGTGGGGAAGCCAAGGCCAGTGCTGTCCGGTCCTTGGCATGACTTGCAGGGAGTGGGGTGGGGGAGCTGAGGCCAGTGATGCTGACCTCAGCTCCCCCACCCTCTGTCTGGTCCTTGGCCTGGCTTCAAAATCATGACGGCGGTCCCCCACGCTTGGAGCACTCTGATTGGCTGTTTCCATCAGCCAATCAGAGCATGAATAAAGTGTTACGGACAGACAGACAGACGTAGGCTTTTATAATATTAGAATTATGAGGAAATATGCATGATAAATGGAAGAATTTACAGGATATGACTGACAAAGCTATGGTTATGGGGTATACTACACGCAATGGAATAGGATTAGCTTTAGTTGAGGCCAGGTCATCTCCCTGTACCTCTCCTCTCACCATGCATGGACCAATATGAATTGCAAATTAAGGTAAAAAAATGCAAACCTCCAATGATCAATACTGTTCACAAAAATTTGAAAAAGAGAAAAACAGGATTACAGGCTTATGAAGAAGGAGTAAATAGTTCTTCATGTTCTGCACTTTGGAACTGTCTTTCATACCAGTGAACTAATATCAAATTAGGCAGCTACTAGTTTTATAGCTGTGTCCCAGACAGTCTTGATTAAAAGTCCAAGTAGCTGTACCTCAAGAAAAGTGAACTGGGAACATCATGATTTGGCTACTTTATCCTATTCATTCATAACACTGTTCAGGAGTTGTCTGGATTTTCTGCCAGGTGGTATCTGGGATATTTTCATAAATGAATAACTTGAATTCTAGAACAAAACAAACTTCTCATGGCCACATCATTACCCTACTCACCCTTTCCCTCCTTGCTAAAGTGTTCTCCTTGATATAGGCTGATGGAATTGCACCACTCAGGGAAGCTATTTCTTCTTTCACACAGGAACTTACAGTATAGATTCCCTGAATTGAAATAGAGCAAAAATCACTATTGATGACAGGTCCCTTATATGACTGCTCTACCTGATTCCCCACTAGCTAAGGCCTGAACTTATTTTTATGATAATGTGTTCTTATGATAAAGTTCTTATGATAATGTGTCTTTATTATGGGTATACATGTGATGGTAGCCTCTGGACTGGCCAGCATTTATACAGGGAACAAACACTTCCCACTAAAGTGATAAAAGTAGGAAACTGTGGCCTTGTTGTGATCCATAAAATGGAGGGATTCTTGTCTTTATTTCCATGGACAAAAGATACTATGCCCTTTTGTTTTCTTAGCAAGAATATCTACTTCATATGGACTGAAGTAGCAATGCAGGGCTCTTGGGAGAGGACCCTGAAGCATCATGAAAAAAAGAAGGGGAGGAGATTAGTTGTTTTATGAACAAACAACAGGAGTACCAGAGAGGAAAGAAGAGAGAATAAATCTTAATTTCCTGAAGAATGTCTAGAGGATGAGGGATCAAGACCAAATGTAACAGAGGGAGTCGTTTAAGGCTATATCCCACAGCATCATCCACCCTCCTGCACACTGCCACAGCCCTTGAATAATTTTAGCAACAGCTTCACTATGAACAACTATGAACAAGCATATGTAGCCGACTCACCTTTGGGTTGAGTCCCAGGCTTGAGATCCTGCTGTTTTGATTGGTGGAGCCCATCCACCAATCAGGGGGCAGCAGGAGAAATTAAGTAACACCCCTTTCCTGAGGGGAGGGGGAGAAGAGCTTCCCCAGACCTGATTGAAGACTGTAAACTGTCAGGTCTGGAAGACTTCAGGGGTGAAGCCCTGGAGCATATAAAAGGAGCTGCATGCCCAGCACATGGGCAGATGCAGCGAGGGACTCAAGAAGAGTGGAGCCGAGAAAAGCTGGGGAGCTGTCCCTCAGCAGGCAATAGGCCCAAGGCTCCTGAAGCTGACACTGGAGGAGCAGCCTTGGGAGCAGTGTGAGACTGCTCAGGCTGTTGACGGTGCACAGGGACAGTGCGCAAAGACCCAGCCCTGGGAGTGGTGTGAGACTGCTTGGGCCCATCACGGTGCACAGATCGGTGCATGGAGCCCAGGCTTTGGGAGCCGCAAGTGGTGGCTTGAGCCTGCAACCCCGGCAGGGCCTTGGGGGCCTCAGGGAGGTGGCTCAGGCCTCATCTCCCAGCAAGCAGCCAGGTCCCACGGTGCACAGGGCGGTGCATGGGCCTGAGCCTTGGGAGCCAGGGAGCAGCGGAGGCTGCTTGAGTTAACCACCCAACGTGAGGACGGCTGGCCGGAGCATGAAGGGCCTGACCTGTGCTAAGACAGCCCTCAGTGCTGAGCCAGGGCATGGGGAAATGGTAGTGCTGCAGCATGAGGCCCAGCACCCAGGAACCAGTGGCAGTGGTGCAGCAGCTGAGAGGAGCTGAGCTGTCGGTGCCCGAGTGGGGCACAGGGTAGGGAGGAACCCAGCAGCACGGGAGAGGCCTGGAGAGGCGCTCCAGCAGAGGAAACTCCATCAAGTTGCGCCCTGACCACTGCCACCTGAGGGAGCGTGAGTCATTGGGACCTTGAGTCCCACAGGGGAAAGACATTTGGGGCAGGCAAACCCAGAGAAGGGGCTGGGTGGGTAGCTCCCCACCTAGTCAAGGCCCTAAGGGGAGGGGCCCCTGGTGCTTCTTGGACACCCCCCCTCCAAGGGACCCCATTGGAAGGAGGACTATCTCATGCCATGGGTCAGGGACTGTATTAAGGAATAGATGATATTAAGATTATTCATGTTTGTGCCTTATATTTTGCGATTGAAATGTTGTATTGTGATGTTGTAAATAGTGTTATTTAGGGTTTGACCTTGGTTATTGGTTAGTGTTCACTATGTAAATATATGTATATGATATTTAGTTTTATGTATATGTATATTATAACTTAATAAATTATGTATAGTTAAGAACTTTGGGCTTGGGCTAACTCTATAGAGGAAAGAGGGATCTGCCTGAAATTCTGGCATCCCTCTCACAGCACCCCCTCCTGCCTACCCACCCCATTCAACTGAGAATAGGGCACACCCTTGGGTGTACCTGGGTTATACATATGTACCCTGTTCACCCAGATAACCTGGTTAACTGTGTGGAAGAATCACCATACTTCTGATATCCACTTTGACTACCAGTAAGATTGATAAGAATGAACTTCATACATGATGTATGTCTCTGCTTTATTTTTTAACATTTGTTATTGCAGTATTTTACCTTGTGCCCTGTCACCTGTGGACAGGCAGCTTGGATGCCTGCAGTGATTTGCAGTACACTTTTGATAATTCAAATGATTTTGATTTTGTTAATCATTTATTGTAGTAGGGCAGGGCATTGGCATTAGAGTACCTGGAAAGAAAGGAAGAATTGTGAAATTTTGCCCAAAGTTTTTAATAAAGTATCAAATGCTTTTATAACCACATCAAACTAATAGGAAATAAACCATAGCAAATCAGCAATAGCAAAGGAATAGATCAGGTACTGCAACAGTGTACAGCTTTGCCTCCCCCCACTGCAGCCTGTATCACCCAGCAATATAGAGTTGTGGGCACATGAGGCATCCTTTGTTTCCCATGCTTGATCGGACTCAGTCCCAGTGAGGACAGGACTGTAGCATGTTGGGGTCCCAGGGGCAGCCATGACATCCTCGAGTGGCTCTGTGAGTGTGGCCCACTCCACCCCTAGGGCACCTTCCCTTCTATCTGGCCACGCCTTGGTGGAATAATAATAAATAGGGAGGCTGCCCATGTGTCTTTGCATAGCCCCAGTCCAGCTGGACCCCGCTGGCTCTACTACTCTGAGGCCCTTCCCTGGGCCTCTCTGGTCAATGTGCCCTGGAGGGCACCTAAAGCCTTAAGGGCAAATTGCATGGCTCCAATCCTTCCCTACACCATGCCCCAAGCCTCACGGGTGTTACAGTATCATTGTTCTCTCCTTTTGGGGCTTTCTGCCTCCTTGGCCTCTGCCCTTGTACTCTGGCTAGGCCCTCTAGCCCATGCCCACTATGCCGGACCTGGCTTTGAGGCACTAGCTCTGGTTTGGCCTTTTTCAGCACTGGGCCCCTGGCCCGTGTCTGCTGGGCCCCAGGCCTCTGTGTGGGTTGCACCATGCTTCGCTGCCAGGACCTTTGCCTCTGTGTGCCAGGCCACAGCACTTGGCAGGGCTCAAGGTGATCGTGTGCCCCTCAGGCACTAGTGGGACCTCCGTACACTGCCACTACAGTCCCAATCCAAACTGCCGGTGTAACTTTAACATAAACCATAAGGCCACAGTCTGTAAAATAAACATAAAGGGGAAGCAGTCCTCTTCCCTTTAAGAGGGAAAACTTTCCCTCACCCCTCACTTAGGATAGCTTCCCAGCCCTGGGCTATATTCTAGTGAGCTCTCCTAGCCTCACAGGGATCCATATGCAGCACTGCAGGCTCTTCAGGATCCCTGTTGCTGGGAGCTTTTTACCCTGTGGCCACCAGGGACAGAATAGCTTGCTAGCTCAGGCTTGGGTTTATATCTTCCCAGGGCCCTGCCCGCTTCCAGTCAGCAGACTGCCTGGGCTGCCGACAGGTGACTGGCAATTGGTCTAATTGGCCTGTTGCCCTGGCAACCTGCAGCTGCTGCACCCTGTATAGCTTGTAGTGTTCACACATTGGGCTGCTTCTTCCTGGAAGGAACAGGGAGCCCCAGGTTCTCTGTTACGAGGACCCAATCCAGGCCTGCAAACCAGACGTGGCTTGATCCCAAACCTAGTAAAAACTTTCAACGTTATGCTTGCACAAGATGCAACATGTCACAGGAATGTGTTGGCATTGGCCACACTGACATCCAGACAGTGTCGGAGGCAATGCCGACTTGCCTTCAACCTGCTGAATGTACGCTCCACCATCCAGCAACTCCTTTGTGTTCAAATATACCTTTTTCTAACTTGCATTCTGGCATCAAGATACAGTTCCATGAACCATGGCAGTGGAGGGCAAATAGGTTCCCTTCAAGTAACAGTGTGTACAGACCCTTGATTCATAACCAAGGTATTAAGTAGGAATAAGGTCTGTGTGAGTGCCTTACCCCTTCAGCAACCTGACACGATGCACCTTTCCTGTATATTCCATGCTAGTGTTTATATATACGCCTTTAGTTTGATAAAAGCTTTCCTGACAATGAGATTGCACCTTTTATAGGTAACCCATTGATCAGATTCCTGTGACCAGGGCTGTCCCTGGGGAGTGGGGCAAATTGGCACAACTGCCCTGGGCCCTGCGCTTTGGGGGGCCCCACGGAGCCGGGTGGAGTGGCTGTGGTGATTCTACATTGCCGCCAACGGCTTCGCATTCAGCTGCTCGCTACTCCCTCCCACTGCTGGCACCACTACCGATGGTGGCGGCGGCAGCTTCTTTGCATCCAGGGCACGTGGGATTGGGGCGGGGCCCCACACGAGCTGATTTGCCCCGGGCCCTGCACCCTGCTCGTGTCGGCTCTGCCTGTGACAAACAAACCAGGGCAGATTAATGTGCCATTGATGCCCTGTCCCTGTACCCAGAGTATTGGAAGTCCATTCTTCTCAAACTAGTCTGCATAGGAAGAATGGTGACTGCAATAAGCAACAAGCAACAAGTGTCTCCAATCTGCTAGGAATGAACTTCCCTCTGTGAACTACTCCGGCTTTACAAAAGGCATAATTGCTGGTGAAATACTTTCTACCCACCCACTTTGCAGCCATCTAGCAGATCTTCTTTCTGTACATTGCTGCAATAACAGTTAAGCCAGCAGCAGAAACAGCTCATCTAACAATACTGGGTCCTTGGTTTGATACTGAGGGGTAATATAGATGTAAATGAGGATTGCGTAGAGCTAGAAGTGCCTCTATTAGATTTGCTGGCATACTCAGTTATCTTCTGCAATGGGGCCTTGGAAGGGCACAGAAGTACTCCCACACTGTATTGAAAAGAGCTGCACAGAGCTTTTCAAGTTAGTAAGGATCAAATAGTTCTGGGACACATCCCCAGTAATCCTATCACCAGTCCTGGATAAGTACAGTGTTAGTGTGGATACAACTATATACAATATTCTAATTACATGTCATCACTAGAGGATATCTACTTCTCAGCTTCAGAACCTGCATATGACCATCTGCTCTAGTCTGTCTGTGATGAATTTGTGCAGCTCAAGGACAAGTCAAGCCTGACCAACCTGATGGCCTTCTATGATGAGATGACTGGCTTTCCGTGTGCGGGAAGAGCAGTGGATGCGATATACCTTGGTTTTAGCAATACTTTTGATATGGTCTCCCACAACTTGCTTGCAAGCAAGCTAAGGAAGTACAGTTGGATGAATGGATTATAAGGTGACTAGAATACTGACTGGATTGTTGGGATCAAAGGGTAGTAATCAATGGCTCAATGTCTAGTTGGCAGCTGGTATCAAGTGAAGTGCCCAAGAGGTTGATCCTGGAGCTAGTTTCTTCAATAGCTTCTGGGCAGGGAGGAAGCTTCACTAGGTGGCTTCTGCCCCAGCACACAGGACTCTGGCTCCAGCTCCCAGCTGCCTTCTACCCACTTGGTCACCCCCGCATCTGGAATCTGGAGCTGGAGCCCCATGTGCTTGGGTAGGAACTGGCCAGATGAAGTTTTCTCCCTGTTCAGAATGGCACAGCAGCAGCA
This sequence comes from Alligator mississippiensis, assembly GCF_030867095.1. NCBI lineage: Eukaryota > Metazoa > Chordata > Crocodylia > Alligatoridae > Alligator > Alligator mississippiensis. Next base: position 76,032,000 of record NC_081824.1, on the reverse strand, counting down.
GAAGGAACAACCACCGCTGGAGGTGAGGGGAGCTGAGCAGCAGCCGGGAGGCTGCAGCCACACTAGGAGCAGTCCCACCAGTAAGCTGTGTGTGCTGGCTGGGGCTGGGCCTTCGGGCATGGCCTGGAGCATGGTGGAGGCTCCACCAGGTGCGACTCAGCCCCATGCACAGTGCCATGGGGGCAGCCAAAGACAGCACTGACTGGGTAAGCTATACTGCATGTGGCCCCTGCCTCCTCCTCTATCCTCTCACCCCTATCCAGCATCCCAGGATCTACCACCCAAGTAGCTCCCCCACGCACACTCATACATGCACCCCCTGCCCACACACCCAACAACCACCACCCACACACACCTCTCCACACACCCCACACAGGGCAGAGGCATGCAGAGAATGAATTGCATTTCTACCCCAGGCCCCAGCCCTGTGCTGTCACTACCCTGTGACCCCGCTCTGTGATCCCAGCCTCACCCACCTACCCCGCTCCCAAACACTATTCCCTACCCTCCTGTCATTGGCCCCTTCCATATAGGGAATTTTGGTGAGTTGTTACGGAGGTGAGGTGGCAGGGGCAGCAGGGGTTGAGTTGTAGTGGGGGGCGCTGGCCCAGCCCACTACAACTCAACAAACCTCTCTGTGTGGCCCCTGGGCCCAAATAATTGCCCACCCATGAGCTAGACTGTTCTCAGTGGTGACAGATGACAGAACAAGGAGCAATGGTCTCAAGTTGTAGCAAGGGTAGTTTAGGACAGAAATTAGGAAGAATTTTCTCACAAGGAGAGTAGTAAAGCACTGGAACTGGTTACTCAGAGAGGTTGTGGAATCTCCATCCTTAGAGGTTTTTAAGACCAGGCTAGATAAAACCTTGGCTGGGATGATCTAGTTGGGGGTAGTCCTGCTTTGAACAGGGGGTTGGATTAGATGACCTCTTGAGGTCTCTTCCAGACCTAATTTTCTATAATTCCATATGATACCTTCAGATTCATCAGAACAAAAGATAAGAAGCCTAACAATAAATTTCTAGCCTTTGTGGTCACGAGGAAAAATTTCCAAATGTGAAACAAAGCAGTAATACTTCCTTGAGACAGAGAAGGTAGCAAGACACAGAAAAAGGTTGACTGAGAAGGGAAAGAGAGAAGGAGCAGAAACAGAAACATGAGAATACTTTTCAGTGACTGATATGCAACATTAAAATAAATGTCTGAAATGATAGTTAAATTTCAGTTACTATAAAAAAGCCAGATTCTAGACTTTATCTTTGTACAAAATTCCCATTGATACAAGCAAGAATTTTAAGCATAATTTTTAATTATGGATCATGAATGATGGTAAATGTATACCATCACTCATACGCCATAATTAAAAATTATCAGAATTTAATTAAAACTGTGGGAGCTCTTGAGCGATTTTGTTAGCTACTTGTGGAAAGACCTGAAATCTGCCCTTATATATAAATCGTGAAGTTGAAGAAAAATGTGTCAATGAAATAAACCATATTGTTATAACCAAGTCCATAAACTACTTGCAAGAAGTCCACAAAGCTTCCTAAAAACTGATCTAGAACTTTTCCCTTATAGAGTTATCCCTTACAGGTTTTTAACTTTTACCTGTCACCTTTGCTGTTGTCATATTTTGAGGAAGACATGGTGATGCTATTTCTCTACATAGTTGTTTTAAAGGTTTTTGAAGAAAATAAGTCAGCCAGACAATCATAATAGTTCTTTCAGGAGGAGAACCCAAGCAGTAGTTATTGTAGCCAGAGAAATAGTAAAAAATCTTAGTCGAGTCCTTGATCTTATAAAGGCTATGCACGTGTTTCATTTTAAGGGTATGAATAGTCTTGCTGAATTCAAATGGAATAGTCCAGCATGTTTAAAGTTAAGCCCATTCCTAAATAGTCCTTTCACATCTGGGCTAACATTGTAAAGGAATTTGCTGTGGCTGTGTTTAAATTCCTTTTGTATTCATTTTCTATGAATGTTTGAGAGTTCAGTCTTTACTGATTAAAAAGTTTGTGGGAAGTGGTTTTCAGAGTCAGAGGCACAAGTATTTGTGACAATTGAATTGTAAATTTGCATAAGCAAGTATTCATGTCATAGATACTAAAGCAATGTTCTCATCATGAAACAGAAACAATAGCAAATGGCTTATCTGACCGAAGTAACTCAGATTGAATTTTGAATATTTGTTTTCAATCCACACAGTTAAAGATTAGAAAAGGTATTTGTTGAATACATTTGAATAACAAATGATTAAAGAAAATCACAATGTGTTCATAGGTATTCCATGGACAAAAAATAATTTCATGAATAAATTATTCTCTTAATGCTATTAATTAATATAACTTAATTTGTAATCAATTATCCATTTGATGCATTTTGCCTTTATTTCTGTTTGCAACCCACACATTTCTTTAGTGATTCATTCTTAGTCTCAAAATCATTCATGACGAGCTCATGGTGACTATATATAAACTAGCCAATTGCCCGTCAAGAATGACAGGGAGGCTACGGGGAGGGGGCTGGGATGGAGTGGTGCCACCTAACGCCCCATGTTGCCGCTGTTCTGCCAGCCTCTGTCTGGTCCTTGGCGCAGCTTCGGAATCATGGCAGTGCTTCTCCATGCTTGGAGCACTCTGGTTGACTGTTTCCATCAGCCAATCAGAGAGTGAATAAAGCATTATGGACAGACAGACAGACGTAGGCTTTTATAATATTAGAATTACTGCTGTTTTGCCCCAGTCCTGCAAACATTTCTGTGTGTGCATTTACTACTTTTGACCAACGTAGATAGGTGATTAGGCTGTGTGAAGCTTTGGGTGCTGATTTGATTCAAAGGAGATTTGGCCTGATTCGGTGGCTGAATCTCTGAATCTGAATCAAATCAGGGGACCAATTTAAAGGTCTGAATCAATTCAAAGCTCTCTGAATCTTCAGAGAGCTTTGATGATTCGGGCAGTCCCCAGTGGGTGCAGCAGGATGCTGCAACCGGACTCAGAGCTGGTAAGTAGGGGGTAGGGGAGGGGGCTGAGGGAGGTGGAAGGGACCATGGAGGGACCCCTGCCAGCCCCCCTGACCTCCCCACTCCCCCACCTCCCCGACTCCTGCCCACTCCCCCAGCACCCCCCCCATGGCTGCCTCCGCCTGCCCCAGCTCCGTACTTTAAAAAACCCCCCAGTGCTCACCGGGTGCTGCTGGGCAGGGGGGCGATCCCCACTACCCCCCACTGCCCCATGCTGCGTGGGGCATACTGCCACGAGTCCCCTGACTCCCCTCTCACTTCCCCAGCCCCCCCCCCATGGATGCCCCGCTCAGGCCAGCTCTGGCCCTTTAAGAACCCCCCCAAAACCTTTCCCAGACTGACTGCTCCTGCGGTGGCTTCAGGGGGCTCATGCAGAGCCCCCCACATGGTGCAGGGCAGCGGGGGGCAGTGGGGATCACCTCTCACCAACAGGAGTGGTGAGTTGGGGGGTTCTTTAAAGGGCCAGAGCTAGCCTGGGTGGGGCACCCATTGGGGGGCTGAGGGAGCAAGAGTTGGTCAGGGGGCTCATGTAGGGCCCCCCACACAGTGTGGGGCAGTGGCGATCGCCCCCTGTGCCCAGCAGCATGCAGTGAGTCAGGACATTTTTTCCTGAGTGCCAGGAGCTGGGGCAGGCAGGGCAGCCATTGCCGAGCTGGGACAGCGGGTGGGGGATGGGCCTGGCTGATTTGGAGATTCTGCAGCAGCCGAATCTCTAAATCAGATTTGGCTGAATTGAATTGGAACAGTGATTCAAATCACCAAATTGATTCACTGTCCCCTGAATCGGCCGAATCCGAATCCTAAGCAAATATTAGTCGCTTCGCACAGGCCTAATAGGTGCATCATTCAACTGGACTATTCACAGGAGTAAAATTAAGCAGTCACATATGTGTTTATAAGATCGGATTTTGGGGTAACTACATAATTCTTATGATCCCTGCTTATATTGAGCCAGCATAGCATGTATTGCAAAATTTATAGTCAAATATATCAGTGCTTCTCAAACTATCTGATGTGGCAGACCGGCAATTTTTTTTCCAGTGGGCCAGGGACCGGTGCCCAGTTCAGCCAGTGGCAGCAAGTGCGTGTAGCAGTGCTACAGAAATGCACGACTGGCTGTTTCTTTCTCTTTCCTCACCTAACACGATGTGACGTCACCTGGAGTGTTGGAATGTACGAACTCTGGCGCTATGACATATCAATGTTATGCTTCTGAAAATATATTTCTTTCTTTCCTGGCCACTTGCTGTGGACCGGTGACCGGTGGTTCATGGACCGGCACCAGTCCGCAGACCACCACTTTGAGAAGCACTGAAATATATGATTTGAGAATTGCTTTCACCAGTTACTTGAGTATTGAACTAAACCTTTGCTTCTCATCAGTACATGGGCAAGAAAAACTTGAGTACTGTGGAAACCATAAATGAAAATGTTACAAGTAGAATTAATAGAAAAAATGTTGATAAATCATTTCTGTCAGTATTTGCCAATTTGTTGAAATTGAAATTCTTCTGAAGAGTCAGTTCAACTTTGATGAAATTCTGCTAGAACCAGGCAGGAGTTTGAAACCTGTCTGGTAGGCCCCTTTTCACTAGCTTACCCATCTGGCTTCATGACAGATGGCCTGGTAGGGAGCCTGAGCTTCTGGGCTCCTCAACAGCCTGTCTGGTAGGCTAACAAAGAGCCAGCAGCATAGAAGACCTGGAAGTCCCAGGTCCCAAATTTGTAGGGTTGTGGTTCTTCATGCTTCCAGGCTCCTCAGTTCCATGGTAGCTGGCCAAGAAACTGCCAAAAAAAAAAAAGGCACCAAGGGTTTTCAGGGTCTTCAGTTCCAGTGTTGCCTGTCTGGCAGCTCCTTCAGAAGTGGGGCTCTGAGTAGCAAAGTTGTTCTGTTTCACAGGGAACTTAGAAATGTTTTGTCCTAATTCTGAATTGAAATGAAATCTTGAAAGTCCTCTCTGGGACAGAATTACTGCTTTCTGCCCAGCCTCACGCCTGTGCCTGATTAAACAGAAATTTGTTTTCAAATTTGGCTGAACGTTTTCAGGAAAAAAGTGTTCTACTATTTGTTTAGCTCTAGTAATCAAGGTCTGAACTCACAGCAGAAACAGGGAAAGGAAAGCTGGGTAATTTTGGCCATAGAGAAAGGGGTTGAAGAGGTTAACTTAAATGGCAAAATCACTATTTTGTACTGCACAGATTATCATGTTCCTTACCCCATTCACTTACTCCTTCTGCCCAGTGAAACTACCATCTCTTCTTCACAGCTCAGAAACTGGAGTTAAACAAGCAATTGACATCTTGTATCACTGTTTCCATAAACACATAGTACTAGCATAGTCAGAGACTACCATAGGCATTACAGCACTGATCATCATCCTGTGAGTCAGGCACTTGCAAGCACCTTCCCCAGGCTGTCATCTTGCCACTATGAAATCAAAATCTGAGTCAGACCCTGAATTAAACTGCTATAATTATCAACCCTAATTTAACTGAATCTAGCAGTTTGTCATTTTGTATTCAATGCATAAATTTGGAAATCTATCATTTTGGCTCCTGCATGCACCTCTGTTCTGCACCTTCAGTTACAGAAGCAGTCCCTCCATGGCTTTATGTTCACTTTGTGGTGCAATCTAGCAGGATTCCACAATGAATCAAATGTTGTCACTGAGCCACTTTATTGCCAAATAGCTAAACACCTATTTTTGAAACTGCTATGTATTTATCTAGGAATCCTGATATTCAACAATAATAGGAATATTGGAAGTGACCTCGTTAGCGAGGTAAAATCATTGCATAGTTTTGGTAGGTAATTAGAATTTCCTGTATGACTGTATTGATTTAACTTGGGGGGGGGGAGAAGGGGTTTATGGGAAGAGCAATCAGGAAATTAACACAATACATATAGATAAGGACACTGAAGCATACCTTTAAACACAATGGGGCAAGCTGTTAGCTGCAAAAATCCTGTCTCCAAGGAAGATGAAAACGTGTTTGTCCAAGCTGGGAACTTGGAGATTTAAAAAAACTGACTGGTATCTAAGGAGGAACTCTTGCTGAAGCTAAGGAGAATTGACTCATGAGTTAAAAGGACATATTTAGTGAGGTGGACCTCAGGGCCTCAGCAGGAGCATATTGGAATTTAAGGCCTACTAGGCTTCCCACACAGAAGACGGTTAGAAGCTTGGCTACTCATAAGTATGCATAGAAACCAGTGGTGGGCAACCTTTAACCCATGCTGCAGTCCATGGCAACCCATGCTGCAGCTGGGGAAGCAAGCAGGGTGGGAAGAAGCAGCAACAGTGTGGATGCAGCTGGTAGCTGTCTGACACAGCTACTCATTGCCTGGCTCAGCATGGATGTGGGCACGGGCACAGGCAAAACACTCCAGGTCTATGGAGCCAGATCCAATGGTTCTGCGAGCCTGATTCAGTGGTTCTGCAGCCTGAAGGTCATATGTTGCTGACACCTAATATAGCTTGCTTCATTGTTTTTAAGAAATGTTTTTTTTTCTTAAATGCTTTTGTTCCAAATAAATCATTCTTTGTTTCAAGGGAGACTATCTGGTTGATGTATTATTCACTGCCATTGCTTTTGCAGAGACCAGAACTCCAACATCTGAATCTGAGTCAGACCTACAGTGTCAGTCATGGGAATGGCAGCATCTGATGAAGTGAACCTGAACTTACGAAAGCTTGTATTACATATCTCTGATTTGTCTATAATGTGCTGTCTTGAGTCAAGGAATGACATCCTCCATGGTCCAAGAGTCAGGGAATCCCATAATTCTACCCAGAACAAAGTAATGACCTGAGACATAGGAGGAGTGTACTTGATGAGGTCAGGAGAGGATATAGATGGTGTAACCTAAGGAACTGTGACACCAATATAAGGGCCTTCGTTTGATGATGCTTTTATGACTTGAAATTTAGTGTAGTTCTTTATTTTTCCTAGGCTCAGAGCTGGTGCGCTATCAGAGTTGCATGGCTAAACCTGTGTTGTTGCATATGGGATTAGATGACTAAATTTTGCTATATGCATCCATACCTAATTTTGCATCCACAATAGAGGGTAAAAATATGCTTTAGAGAAAGTCTCCTAGGGCGTCTGTGCATGTGCTCTGAAGTGGGTGGGTGGGGGGCGTGTTTTAATTAGAGTGGCACTTGGAAGCCACTCTAATTAAAACGCTCACAGCGTCTTGTGTATTCAGCGTCCCACGTTTCAAAATGGTGGTGGGGGTACTTTAACTAAGCTTGTTTGACAAGTTTTAGTTAAAGCACCCCTGACACCATTTTGAAATGCGAGGATGCTGAATTATGAGACGCTGCAACATGCTGGATCGTTCTGATTACGATGCTCCAGCAGCATCAGATAATTGAGTCTGCCCCAGTTAATCAAATCTAATCAGAACGTATCAGAGGATCTGTAAAAGTGCCTTAACGACTATAGAATGGTACATTTCCACCGCTGCTTTCTCTTACCTGCTTGTCTTGTCTTGCCTTTCCATGCTTTTGTAACCCAATAGGAATTTAGTCCTTTGTGTGTAGTGTATTTACAGTAGTACCTAGAGGCCAAAATGAATATCAGGGCCGTCTTGGGCTCTGTGATAAACAAAAACAGACTGAAAAAGAGATGCTATTCCTCAGAATTTAAGTTCTAAACAGTCAAAAAGTGTGAGAGGACAAAATGAGCCAGAGTGACTTTCCAAAGGTTTTACAGCAGGGTGATAGCCAAGCTGGGAATAGAATTGATGTTCCTTGCTTCTTAGTCTGCTGTCTGGTCCACTGGGCCATAACACCTCTGCTGCTGTCTTCCTTCCTTCTTACAGTCTTCTGTGCAGTCCTACAGTATATGCTGTTCCCCTAAGACACTCACTCGGGTTTGTCTAATAGTTTTTGTACTGTGCTTATTCACTGCTCTACGCTCTCATGGAAATTCCCAGATGTCAGAAACCAGGGAGATTTTTTTAGAAACTACTATGAAAGCCAAGACTCTCATGACAGCTGTGACAGACATTCATTCTTAATGTTAATATCCTAGTTCATACTCTGCTCATGATTATAGCATCAATATTACACAGCACTGCATGGATGATTTCTGTATCTATTTAGAAAGAGAGAAATAAATGCTGCTGCACCATAGAATCACATATTTATCTCACTTAAAATCATATTTTGTTCTTTATACTGTCAATGCATGTATTTAAATTTCAAATGAATTTTTAAATGATGCATTTAATGATCAGTTTGTTAGAAGCGGTAAAGGATCTTTCATTGTTGTATTTCTAATAATTAACTATTTTGATTGGTTCTGTTAATGTTAGTTTTAAATCTAAAGAGCTTAATATCAAAGAGGTCAATCTTGAAGAAAAAATTAGTTGGGCAACTGTCTTGTTATACAAATTATGTTCCTATCAAATGGGGGAAAATATAATTTAGCCAAAGATTAATTACATAATAATTATACTGGAGAAATATATTATCTAATATAATTTGTTAAATGGAGGAATTTAATACAAAGTAGTACATTCCCAAATTTATACAAATAACACCAGATGGTGAGCAGCTAGTTTTAATTAAATTAGGGTTGATAATTATAACTGATTAATTTTAGGTTTGACTCAGATTAGAAAGCATGTATTATTTTCCTGTAAATTTATTTTTGGTCTCCTAACAAGGATGTGAATATTGCATTAGTTGCTGTGGTCTGCAATGTCAAAGAACTGTGGTCGGCATTCAGAAGTCTCAGAGTTGTTTGGCTTGATATTTTAATAAATCTAGGTAAGGACACCCCATCACACACTTTGTTGGCTTGGTAATGTTACCGATATCTTTGAGTGTGAAATGTTCTGCCTTTTAATGGGCCAGCATTACTGATGCCAGAGGGAGTTTTGCCAAAAAAAAAGTAGGAAGGAATTTCTACACTAGTCCCAAAATATGTTTTTTAATCTTCCTGTGTTGAAGAAGTAAGTGCACTATATCAATTGGCTTTCAGAGGAGAAAGCAATTTAAAGAGAACAATTAACTTCCAGATTTTCCTATGATTTCCAGTCTGGCTTAAATGAGGCTAATCCATCTCTGAACACAACCACCCTTGTACCTGCTTTTGTTTTTGTCTCCATTCTCACATATACAAATGTTTGAGGTTGTGGGTACAGAATGCTAAAGGGCTCTGTCATCCTTGTTACTCAAGGTCCAATTCAATGAATGCTTCGGTTCAGTTCAGCAAAGCATATAATATAGTCACAGGTCCCATTGCTTTCAGTGAGTCTTAATCATGTATTTAAAATTCAGAATATGGCAAAGAGCTTCATGGCTTGATGGTGAAGTGCTTAGCGTCTGTCAGTATCGAGGCCACATTATTGCTTAGTGGCCCTAATCTAATGGAAATCTTCCCTTGATTTTGGATCAGACACAGCATGAATAAGGGGGACAGAATTAGGCCCAGATTTGATTACAATAAACATAAGGGAATATTTTTGTCCTCTGATTTGGTTTATATTTATGATGCAGGTTTGGTGGCTTCACAAAATCGAGGATACTCAGGAACTCATGGCAATCCGCCACTCTACAGGACTGGGGGCCTATGTTAACATGTTTCATATAAGAATAAGTATACCTATCTCAGTGATTCCCAACCAGGGTACCATGGTGTGACCCGGAATGCCTTGAGATCCTTTCAGGGGTGCCACACAATGTTAGCACTTCTAGGTGTGCAAACATGATTCATAAGCCACACCCAGGGATTTCAAATAGGAATCCATAGTCTTAAAAACATTCTGACTTGTTTGGGGCTTTCTGAGTTCTTTACAACAGAAAAATTGCTCTATTATTTTTTCCACAGCCAAAAAATGAGTAAAAACTAAGCTGAAATTTTCTGAGGGGTGCCTTGAGCGTAACAATGGGTGCCTCAAGCCTAATGAGGGGTGCCTTGAGTCTTGCGAACCAATGGCCTATCTGGAGCGCTGGAAAGGACTATATTAGTTTGAAACTACTTGTAGTGTGTGTTTCAGTGGCCTGCTCACTGCATCTCTTTCCCCACGCCTGCAAACAGAAAAGAAGAATGAAGAGGTTGGAATATAATAGCAGACTGTCATAGTTGAAAGGCTCTAATATTAATAAAAAGAGACATTCAGAATCTGAAACAGCAACTGAAAATGGCCCAATGGTTATGCTTTCCAGCAAATAAGATTTTAGAAGGGAAGAAGTGACCTTGTAGGTTTTCAGTCCATTTCAGATGTCATTACCAGACTTTAAAGGATCCTTAAACCATCTTTCCAGGTGATGCCTTCTTAGAGCGAGCTCTCAGCCTGTCACACAGACAAAGTGCTGGGGGCCAGCCTCATCTCTCTAAAATGCCATTTTCCTTTATCTCTGCTTTCAGTCTGCACAATTCTTCCTCCATTATCTTTCTAACTCAAATCCTAGTCCTCTGCTTGCTTTTTTATGTTGAAAAGTGGTCTCCTTGCATCTGAACTATATCAAGTATGTAAATCAACACATTTTCTGTAGATTGATTTTTCTCTGTGAACTAGTACTATAATTTGCAGTCTTCTACCTGAGAATTGGGAGTATAATTTGAGCTGCTGCTTTGTGGAGTCTTCAGTCACTATTTTAATTTCCATACATGAATAGTGTTCTTTTCTTTTTTAAATTTTTTCTTTTCTTTTTTTTTTTTTTTTTTTACTTTTTTCAGATCTTGAATCTTTCTCAACAAAAGGATTGATTCTCTGGTTGATAATAGCATCACTTATATTCTGTAGCTTCCAATGCTAGTACTGCAGAGTCTGAAATTCATCTATGATGTGACAGTTTTCTCAGAAGTTCTGAAAGAAGCATAATCCTGCAACTATCAACTCAACAATAAAATTATCTCTCTGAAATGGGAAACTGAGGACACAACAATGAAAATGTTAGAAACAGAATAAATAACACAACACTATTGCGTAAGGAGAAGTCTTTCATGGATCTGAAAAGCCAAATATAGATATCAAAATTAAAATATTGACTGGTTCATGACATATTGTTCTTTCTGGCAGCTACACATACAGCCCAGTTATGAAGTCTCACATATTGCATTTACAAGTAAATTAGATTTTTTTAAATCCTCTAAAAGCAGTAACATACAATAAACTTTCCTAATTGTATTTACAAATGGGTTAGAAAGGAAATTTAGCACTTTATAATGGCATTTTTCTAAAAGTATTCCAAGTAACGTCTTTCTCTCATGCATATATATATCCACATATTGCTATTTATACATGGTAATCTTTGACAATAAGGTAACAATACATCTCATGTCCCAATATGTTTGCAGTATGAAAGCCCAATCCAAGCCCCCATAAGGTCAATGGTAATCTATCTACAACTTTGGCAGTTCTTAGAGCTTCCTGTACAATTTCCCTCTATTGGGGTGTTAAACATGTGGCCTGTAGGCCAGATCCAGCCTGCAAAACTGGGTCCTCTGGCCCCAGCGGCTTCTCATCAGAGCTTCTATGTTGTCCCACAAAGGTGAGTCATTCAGGCAATGGGGCTTCTGGAAGGTTGGACACCTGGCCCTCAGGGCTTCTTGCTGAAGCTTCTAGGGCCACTGTGTCAGCAATTAATGTTACCATGACCTACTCTCTCTTTGGGGCCAACAAATGTATGGCTTCTATCACTGCTAGAAATATAATTCAGTAGCCATCAGAGATGGGAAAAGGGCCCTGAGCAGCAGCAGTTTTAACCCCTTGGGTGCTAGCTGTGCCAACACAGCAGCTCTGGTAGGAAATATGGCCAGCCAGCTGATTTCAGTTTGACCCCCTAATCTATTAGATACTAGATTTTTGCTGTTCTCAGAAATTAACTGGAACTATATGGAAAACAGACTTCCTGCTTCACTAGAAATTCCACAGTTTTTAAAATTTTTCTCATCTCGAGCAAAGCAAAAGCAAAAAAAAAAATAATTAAAAGAGTATTAAAAAGTGTTCAGGATGATGAAAAAGCTTTGTTTTTCTTCCATCATTGTAATTTTAAAAATACTATAATATGAGATAACCTTGGAACTTGTATTGAAATGAAAACTGAAAACACACTATTCCAAAAATTTCAAAACATGAATGATTTGATCTTATCTAGCTACTTTTCCCCTCAAAATAAAATATTATAGAAATTCATGGATTCTTTGGTGATAGCTTTTAGTGGTACAACTGGATAGTGGAGGAAACTTTGGTCCAATAAAAGATATCATCAAAAGATCCTTGCCTTTTGCACATTTCCTGGACCGTCCTGGCTACTTCATTCCGGTTCTATGGAAATGTATAAGTTTCTGTGAAATACTTTCCTTTTGACAAGCCAGTATTTTATAATGGAAAAATATTAAATATTCCATTGTAAAAATTCAGACCAGATCTACTGTTAGCACAGATTTCACTCATATCAGCATATGCAAATGTGCAGATGACACTAAATTGGATCAAAGTATAGGCACTCTTGAGGGTGGGTCTAGGATCCAGAATGACCTGGATAGACTCAAAAACTAGGCCACAATCAGTCAGATAAGATTTGACAGGGATAAGTGCAAAATCCTGCACTTGGGATGGAATAATCCCATGCACAAATACAGATTGGGGAAAGTTTGGCTAGGCTGAAGTACTGTAGAGGAGCTGGCAGTTACAGTGGACCACAAGATGAATATGAGCCAACAGTGTGTTCTTCTTGCAAGAAAAGACAACAGCATCCTGGGTTGTATTAAAAGAAGTGTTGCTTCCAAATCAAGGGAAATGATTTTGCTACTCTGTTGGGCACTGATGGGGCCTTGCCTGTAGTACCATATTCAGTTTTGGGGTCCACACTTCAAGAAAGCTGTGAACAGATTGGAAAGAGCCCAGCAGAGAGTGACAAAAATGATTTAGAGGGAAGCATGATTTATGGAGAAATGTTGAAAGAATTAGGGTTATTTAATTTGGCAAAGAGAAGACTGGGGAGCAATGATTTGATAATAATCTTCAAACACCAGATGGGTGATTAGAAAGAGGATGGAGATAGCCTTTTCTCTATGTTTATAGAGGGCAGGAGTACAAGCAATGGTCCCATACTGCAATAGAAGACTTTAAGGTTGAAGATTAGAAAGGACTTTCTGACAATGAGGGTAGTCAATCATTGGTACAATCTACCTAGAGAAGTTGCAGAATCTCTGTCCCTGGAAATTTTCAAGAGCAAGTTAGACAGACATTTAACTGGGTTTAGGATGATCCTGCACTGAGTGGGGGGTTGGACTACATTACCTCATGAGGCAGAATGCCATCTCAGTCTCTGCTATCAGGCTTATTACCTATCTGGCAATTTGGTTACCATGGTCACTGTAGAGGGCAGGCATCCCTGCCCCCATTTGCTTCAGGTAACCCTGAGATGTAACCTGAGCTGGATACATTCCTGGGAGGAGGGGAGAACCTGCTCCCTTCGCATACATGACTGGCTTCACACACCCGGGTGGTAGCTTAAACTCCCTATTGTTCTAAGCAATGACATCAGGACTGGGAGGGGGCTAGAGACCCTGCCAGACTACCCGGCAACCAGTGATGCATTTCAAATTGGTTGGCTAGCAGCCAACAACTGCTGGTCTTCATCGGATCAGGTAAATGAGGTCATAAGGTCTATATAAGTTAAAGACCACCCAGGAGGAGGGGTGGCAGTCATGATGAGGACACAGAAGGCAGCTCAGCTTTCTAGTTTGCTCCTGAAACACATGGACACACTACGAACTGCCTGCCTCCAGACAAAAACATTATCAGCCTCTGGATGATACTTGTGAGTAAGCTCCTTGAAATCTAACCAGATATACAGCTTGGAGTAACATAGGTGCTGTCCCAGGGAAGAACAAGAAGGAAGCCCCCGAATAAGAAAAGAAAGTTATGGGGAACAGAATAAACAAGAGAGAGAGGGAACAAACAGAAAAGTGAGGAAAAAGCATTTACTTACAGGAGGAGTCGTGGTGCTGCAGGAACAAGGATAGAAGCCCATGCAGCTCATCAGCCTCATCTTTATCCAACTGAGGCCAGCCGATGACGTCACCAGCAATCATCAGCTGGCGGAGATAAAAATGGCGGATGGCGGAGGAAAGGGGGAGAGAGCAGACCAGAGGGGCATGTGGACGAGGGACACATGACGGGAATCCCCCAGGAGGAGCAGAGCCACGGACAAGGAGCCAGCAGAGGCTCCTGAAGAGGGGTGTATTGGCGGTGGCGGGGAACGAGCTGCTAGTAGTGAAGACAAGGCAGAAGCAGCCTCTGCAAGCTGCAAAGATAGCAGCGACAAAGGAGGTAGAGAAGAGCCCACAAAGACTCGCAGCATAACAGGTGGGAGTACTGGGAATAACGGGGAGGAGGAGGAAGTAACCCCACGAGGAGAGCCCCAAAAGGAGCAACAGGAAAGGCAATGGAAAAGCAGTGCACTTACCCTGAACCCAAAAGGTGGCCAGCCATATTCAGTGGGACCATGAGACACCCGGACGGGGACACTCCAGAAAGGAGAGAAGTGGGGCAGCGCGGGGCTGGCGGAAAGATTCACAAAGGGAAAAAGACGAATTGAACAGGAGACCACGGGCATATGACCCAAGCAAGGGTCAAACCCTAGGTAGACTTCAGGGAACGAAGTTCCCGGTACCTGTATGAAAGGAGCCAGAAAGGGGGCTACTTTGGGTCTTAGCAAGACAACAGGTGAGTTATCTTGTGGTTTTCTTTTGTGTTTTTGTCTTTTATGTTTCCCCATGTGAAGAGGTTGAGAGAGAGAGGATGGGCTTAGGTAAACTGAGTACTTGGTGCAGGGCCCGTAGGGCTCTACATTGTGATTTAATCCTTAGGACAGGAGTAAATGCTAGCCAAATACAGGTTCTATGGTCAGGACCTCCAAGTATAAAAAAGTCTATGACGGGATGAACGAATAAGCATCCACAGCTAACATATAGGACGGGAAGCAACCGAGAGGCCCCACAGTTACAACCGGGGAGAAGAGGGACTTGGCCAAGAAAATGGATCCAACCAGCAAGGTGGCATAAGGACAGGGTGTAGGGGTGGCGGAGCCCTGTAAGTGACCGTCGGGCAGACTGTGTGCTGCAGAAGGACCCCGAGGAGTCAACCCTCCACTGGGAACAGTCAAAGTCGTGGCAGGCGAGATAGGACAAAACTACTTCGGGAGTGAGCAACTACTCAGCCATTTACAGGAGTCTGCAAGGCAACACCACCCATCGCTTGGATCAAGGCTGCACGTGACCAGGTGTTCAAGTCCTGGCGGTCACAGATGCATAATCAAATCCTACCCAGCCAACCTGTTTGCTCTAAGGTATTTCTCTGATATTGCTCTACCCTGTACCCTCTTTCAAACCTACTCCTTGTAATCAAAAAAGTTCTCCTCTGTACCTAGCATGGGAGACTTATTGGGAGAGGGCCTAGGTTATGCCTTGGGGTCCCCTTGGTTTGGCTGACTAAGGGAGACCACTAATTGTGCTTCAGACTGAGGGAAGCACCCCAAGTTCTTACAGTGGGTCAAGTACCCTTCAGGTCTCAGAGCCACTAACAGACCAAGACTCGTGAGCGGTGGCAGCATTACCCCCAGGCTTGTGGGTGTGCTCCAGGAAGGGGTCAGCCAGATGTGAGGCACCCTGAGGGAGGCACTTGGAGCCTGGAAGGTGGTCAGGCACAGTGAGGTGGGTGGCTCAGCACAGGAACACCCCATACTGCCCCCCCCCACACCTTCTAGCCCTACTTTTTTATGACTTTATGTACTCAGACATAAAACTCATAGATCCAACCTCCACCGAAGTCAGTGGAAGCCTTGTCAGTGACGCTAGGATTTCATACTTCTATGTATATGTAAGTATATGTGAACATAGATATATGCATCTACATAGATGTATGTATCTACTTTTTTGTTTCCCAGTCCGGCTGTCATTGTGGCTTCAGTCTTGTAGAAAGCAATGGGAAACCAGCAGTAGCCATTTTTAGTAAGTACAAAAATCATGAGTAAATAGTGCTTATGTAATCAAGAACGGGTTTAAAACTGGACACCTTAAATCACAGAGTTTAAAACAGCATTTTGACTAGACAGCTTTGTAGGAATTTTCTTCTGAAATGTTTGTAAGGAAAATCCAGTTTCTGCAAAAGTGAAAATTTGTATAGAAAAATGTTGACCCTGTTAGAAATTTGCTCCATTGGAAAAAAATGCTTTCTCATTTTAACTGGATCAAATGAAGCATGTGTTTGTTGAGCTGAAATGAAACATTTACTTTTGGGTCAGTTCAACATCAACCTATGTTTTCCTGAGGTGTCATGGTGCCTTGTGGATCAGGTACTTCATGTGTCTTTTCCTTCCTTGGCTGGACCATATGTCCCATGATTCACTGGAGTACTTGATCTAACTAAGCCAAGTGGTGCATCCTATGTGAAGTAAAATGGACAGGGAATTCCACAGAAATGAATGAGAAGAAGTATTTGAACTGTAGCTTCTATGAGGCATCATGGCACCTGAAGCAGATATCACTTAATGTTGACCTGTCCCAAAAAGAGACTATTTTAACTCCAGAGCACCAAAATAAAATGATTTACTATTTCTGAGTCAACATATTTTTTAAATCTGCTCCATTTCAGGATAAAAACAAATGTCAAAGTATTGTGATTTTCAGTAGGATTGAACATCTGATTTTTCTTTAACACTAACCATGAGAATTGGAAACGCTGTCGTATTTGGATAGTTATTCACATACTATTTTCTTCTGCTGCTCAAAAAGTGGCCATTTTACCAAATATGATAAATTCTTATTTCATTTATGCTAAATTAGATAATATTTTAATGTAAAGTTCAATATTATTAACTACCACATCTGTTACAAAACTGAGTCGATTAGTCTAATTAGTCTAACTTCAAAATATATGATGCAATCATGCTTTCATAAGAATTTTGCAATGAGATAGACAAATCCTTACTAGCATGTTTTTATTCCTCTAAAATTTGGGGAGGGAGGGGCATACAAAAGACTTTAAAGACTAACACCCTAAAACTAGAATATTCAATACTGGGAATAATCTGAAGCAAAATGAAACTATGTTGGGCCATAAATTAATTAGGCAACTCTGTAGTAAGCATCTCATGTAAATGCTCCCATTCAGAGCAAATCTTCATGCACACAAACAGTGTGTATACCTACTGTGCCAGCAAAAAGAAAATGATATACCTGTTAAGCAACTGTATGCCTATTTGTTTGCATGTAAATATTTGATTTCTACATAGCAACTAAATATGTGGGTATGCATGTGTTGTAATAGATAAACTGTCTGATTCTACTTCAGAAAATTTGGCCCTAGGAGTATGACACAAAACTGATGCAAAAAACAGTGCAAAAAAAATCTTCCACACTGATCTTAATTCAGTCAGTTGTGTCTGAGTATTGTAGCAGTCTTGCAGATAAGTATATGATGTATTGCAACATTCAGGGAGTGGAACCCTGAACTTTGAATTTCCCTGTTTTTTTTGGTTTATCTCAGAGCTTCAAAATTACTCTTTCAGCAGAAAGTGAGTGAGAGAGAGAATATTATGGTCCTGTTATCTGACCAGGAGTTTTTCTATATTATAAAAAATATTGCTCTCTGTTTCTCATACTATGAAATTAATATTCACATCCAGGTTCCTTAGGAATCCTGAATTGTATGCATGCGTAGGACCTATATCCTGTTATCACCACCTCACAAATATCAAAAGTCCCTTCACCAAAAAAGGACACTCCTCAAGAGAGATAGGAAGACATTAATGTGAAATATTTACTTAGTCCAGTAAACCAGTTTATCTTAAACCAGTTTCAGCCATTTTGCAAGCAGTTTATGTGCACTGTACTTTTGTTGTGTTACAGATTTGAACCGGTCTCTGATCACTTATACCAGTTGATGTGTAATTTCTGTCCCTAGCCATAATGAATGACTGTGACCATTACTGAGGGGAGCTATAGCAAATGTTATTGTTCCTCTCTTGTGCATGGTCCATTTCCTTTTAAGAGAAATGAATGAAAACACTTTGTTATAAGTGACTTCTAATTTCTCAGGTTAGAGGTAAAATTCAGGTTAGAGTGCTCATAAATGTGTGTAAATGGGTTTCTTAAACACTCTGGAACCAGAGAAACAGGGATCATCTTTTGATCCATCCTGACAGCATGTGTTAGAAGCTTGCCTAAAGCTGCTGATTTTCTACTGACTCTTTTTGACATATGTAGCTTGTTAACTCCAGTTGGAATACAAAGGGTGTCTGTGGCACTTTGGAGAAGGAAGAACTAGGACAAAGGAGAGAGGCTCTGGGGACAACTCAGTTAGTGAAGGATTTTACTGTGTTTGAGTTACCAGCAAAACCAAACCCTATAAAGTCTCACTTCCTCCAGTTTGCATGCTAACTCAGAATTTGTGCGCTGTTGAGGGAAGATAGAAGCTCAGCACATTTATAAAAATACCAAAAAATGTACCAAAAATGTTATTGGCCTTAGAAAGTGATAATGCACAGGGCAATATTATATGTATATCTTGACTCAGTGCCTGAAGTGCAGGTGCCAGCAGCTCTGAGCTGCTGCTAAGAAATGCCAGCTCTCTGGGACTCCAAAGTATCAGCTGTGTGAAAAGACCAGAACTGGCAACAAAAGGCATAGCTGATGGCTGACAGTTTTCTTTGCTGCCTTTCCAGCTTCCCTCCTGCTCTTCAGCTGTGGATGTAGAGCAGAGAGCCATGGCAGCAGGACAAGTAGGACTGTCCATGCTGAGTCCATTACATATGCTAGCTAAAGTGACCAGCTATGCCCTTCCTTTGACCTCCTCTTCCTAAGGAGAATTTGCAACCTCAAATTCTTCATGAATATGAGGCAGTAGTAAATAGGAAACAGTGCGAGTAGAGACAACTCTTCCTCAGAGGCTACCCCCAGCAAGGGATCAGACCTTGAGGTTTCTCTTATCTCAGGAAGCCATTCCAAAAAATAAGAGCGAGGCATGGGGAGTCGTTAGAATTAACACGTTTTGTACAGTGCCTTGCACAATGCCCACTTAATATAACTGGGCCTTGGAGCATTACTATGATAACAACAACAACAAACCATGACTGTCTCTGAGGGCAAGAGCAGGAAATGAAATTGCCTTCGGATAAATATAGTTTCTTTTTATTGTGCACTTTGTCCTGATTCTTTTCCTTCTAGCAATGTATGACAATTTCAGGAACAGTTTATCTTCCCTTGGGCAATGTCTTATTGCTTTTCACCATCATAGCCAGTCAATATTTGCAATGATCTGTCCATCCTGCCATGTAACCATTTTTGGATAACAAAAATAAATACAGGGGTAAAAGGTCTGATAAGATTTTGAAGATTAAGATGAAGAAGCAGGTTGATGCATTCACATCTCCTGCTCTAATTATAAAGACTTTCCTATATAATACCCTCCTTTTGTTTCGACTTCAGTGTTAAGCTCCCCAGGCAGTGTGTGTGTGTGTGTATACACTATGTCTGATTAGTTGTATTATTATTATTACTATTACTATTACTTCAGTGTCAGATGTGTGTATTTATTGGGTTGGATATTTGACCAGTTAAATAAAGTTTGGTCAATCTATTGGTCAAATATTGGTAAAAAATTGTAAAAAATTGCCAATAGGTCCAAATAATGCACAGAACAAGCACAAATTTTCCATTAAAAATGTGTGTCAAAAACAATAAAAAACATGTGTCTGTCAAGAAAGCTACAAAAAAAATTTAGCATTTTTGTAAAATTGCTACAAACTTTGACCGGTCAAAAAATATGCAGTCAATTGACCAGTGAATTGACAGTATTTGGTCAGTCAGTTGACCAACCAGCTTGCCAAACCTAGTAATATAGCCAGGATGCAGGTGGGAATAAGTTAAAGGAATACACTGAAGACTGACATGATCAAAATCTGATTCTTCTTAAATATTATTTCTTCTTTTTCAAGTATTTTCTTCTGAAGCAGAAATAAAATTAGGAAGTTCCAGATTGAGATGTGTAATGGTCATAAAATCCCAGCTTGTGAACTTAGGGAAAAAACAGCAAACACAGGATGTTGAGTGTGTGGGTATCATGGATAGGCACTTTATAAGACGATGCTATACCACTCTGTGACCTCCACCACAGAGGCCCTGTGGGACCTGTCTTGTACACCAGCAGAGGTTTGACAGGGATAAGAATCATGCACTCAAAAACATGCTAGTGCAGGATCCTGCCAGTTTATATCCTCTGCCAACTCACAGTAACAGAGCTGACACAAAGAGGCAAGAGAGGGCACAGCTGGCAGGCAAAACTCTGTCATCAGCATGCCCGCATCTGCAAAATCTGTTGTGAACAGGTCACCCAGCTGGGATTTTCAGACTATTTCAGCCCTTGTTTTGGAAAGCGGTATTTCTTTTCTTTTTTTTCCCTTTTAATAGAGATATGTGAAAAGAGAACCAACACACATTTCAATTTTTTTAGGGTAGGACACGTGTATGAAATTTTAGGCCTATTGACCTTAGCAGGGTCCCTGGAAGAAATTAGTACAATTAGTGCCATGTGTTGTTCTAAAAGGCCATCAGCTAGGAAAGCAAAGCCAAAATGTAGGAGAGAAGCAGCCTGCTAATGTAAGGCTTAATTCAAGAGATCCTCAGTGACTTGAGTGAGGTGTTCAGTGGCACCGGGTCCCGTTGCTGTAGTTGAGGAGCTGTAAAATACATGGCTTATCGTGAACTAGATTCACATGCAATCCTCTACTGCCCATCAGATACCCTGCACCCAATTTTGTCAGGTTCTGAGCACTCCTTGGGAGTTGACTTTAAAGGAGGCTAAGCATCAGCCTGAACGAGGCCTTAAGTGCTCCTCCCATTTGAAACATGTTGTTTCAGTTACTGGTACCAAATGCAGACTCTACAGGCTACGTATTCAACATTCAGAAGCCACAGCTGCTGGTATTGCCTTGAAGGTTTCTTTCTTTTGTTACCTCCTGCATTCTGACAAGCACACTGAAATAATGTCTGTGTACTAGGAAGGCAAGACTTTTCTTCTGACCCACATTCCTAGCATGGGTGAGAACCCCGCATAAAGCAGCTCTGAATTCAGCATATTAAATCCACCTGGGATATCAGGGAAGTGGAAGCAGCTATCAGGGCAAAAAAGCTAAGATTAAGAGACTCCCAAGGGAAGCCTGCGGCTACAGCCAAGCTCATGGAGGAGCTTAAGTTGAGAAATATCCTGGGTTCTTCTTTTTTTAGTTACCTTGAATGCCAAGCCTCAGGGAAGGTGTAAGTCTGGACATTTTAGGGACTGTGAGCCCTTTGAGGAAAGGAATAGGGAACTGGGGGTAGATACAAAAAAGGACTTGGGTTTTGTGATACTCAGTGTCAGAGTGCCCAACTTCTAGGCATCTGCAGGAGCAGATCCAGAGGAGTTGCAGTGGCATGGCTGCACCCCTTTTCTACAGAGAAGGTCACTTGTTGGCAGCTCCATTTCTCTGCTGCCCATGGTGCCTAGTCTCCTACAGTGTCCAAGGGAGGGCTGGAGTGGAAGACCCAAGGGAAACCAAGCAGAGAGCAGGAGAGGAAGGGGGACTATCTACAACTGCTGTTGTCTCCAGGTGATCTAGGGATGGAAAAAGCCCCAGGACCACTTCTGCCTGGTTCCAGCCAGAGGCTGTGGACAGGGATGCGTGGGGATGAGGTGCCAAGTCCCTGCTCCCTCCCCCATCACTCTTTTCCCCACTGACCAGGGGGCTCCAGTTGCAGGGAGCAGCTGCACAGAGTTCCAGGCAGGGCTGGGGATGGTGGCATCGGTGGGTGTTCCTCCTCCTTCTAGGGCCTGCTCCCGGGCCCTGGGGGGCACCTGGAGGGCAGGTCAAGAGTAGGCCTTGGAAGGGGAGGATCACCCACTGACATTGCCATCCCCAGTCATGTGCGGCATTCTGTGCAGCCACTCCCCAGAGCTGTAGCCATCAGGCCAGTGGGGGAAATGTAGTAGAGGGGGAAGGAGCAGGGACCTAGCACCCTGTGCAGCCTTCCCCACAGCTCCTGGCTAGAGCAGAGCTGGAGTAGTCCCAGGGCTTGTACTGAAGGGGAAGGGGTACTGAGAGCTGTTGGTGGAGGGGTCTTACCTGCTTCTCTTGGCAACTGCCCTGGTGCAGCCTGAGGAAGCAAGGGGTGGGGGGGAGGGGGGTTGCAACCATCTTCTACAGCCCTGTTTTCAACTTCCTGAATCCACCCATGGGCACCTGGTGCCCAAAGTAGAATCCAGAAATCTGTGTTGGGTCCTTACACAGTGCATGGTGAGAATGAAGTGCCATAGAGTGGGCCAAAACAGCTAATACACTAAGCAGAGAGCAACCCAGAACTAGCCAATAGTAAAGGCTCCTCTCTTGGGCCTAAGGTTACTCGGGGCTGAAAGGCAAGGTGTTGTAAGTAGCTGGGCTGGCCAGGACCCATTGGCGATGCGTAGGGGGTGCACCTGAACTGATGGAGGTATCTCATGTACAGTCTTGAGTGAGGACCCTGAGCTCTGAGAAGTGGTGCGACTTCAGGTGCACCCTGTGCCTAGTATTTCTTATTGGTTAGTCTTTGCTCAGCACTTAGACAATCTGGACCCCACCTTCAGAGGCACCTGAATCTCTAGATGGATATCCTAGGCACCCAACTCTGTTAATTTGGATCACCCTTTGTGGGACAAGGCACCTATTCTTAGGTGATTCAACACCTAAGCTGAAGTGCCTGTAAAGCTAATCTAGGCTTGGCTCTAAGCCATTTATTTCAAACACAACAGAGGCCACTAGATTGTTTTAAAACGTGGCTGTGGAAAGAGGAAGAGAAGGAAGAGGTGAGGGAGGTGGTACCAGCCCCTTCTCCTTATAACTAGACTACTGAAGGGGTGTCAAACTTATTTGGCCCCCTAGACTAGATCCAGACCACAGAGTTCCTCACAGGCCAGATCTGGACCTGCCTCTGTAGGCAGGGTGATTAGCAGCAGGGAGCTGCAAAAGTTAATGCAGCTGTTGCTTGCTCCCCACCACCAACACATCCCCTCAGTGGGGCTCCATACCCCAAATTTCAGTGGTAAACCCCACCACAAAATTCCCAGCTCCTCCAGGAGATCCATAAGCCAGGTAATATGGCTCTGCAGGGCAGATCGGGCCCACAGACCACATGTTTGACACCACAGGTCTAGTGGTTGGGGCATTTGCCTGAAATATGGGAGAAGAGGTAGGTTCAGTTAGATTCTTTGCCTTAGGCATATTCAAGATCACATTTACTTCCTCAAGGGTATTCTGGTCCTGAAGAGCTCTGTGCTACCACAGGTAGATTGCTTCCAGTGCCCAAACTAGCTTGTTTACAGCTAACTTGGATATCTCTACCTGTCATTGAGTGGGTAGTGCAGACATACATAAAGAAAATTAATATTTTATAAATGAAGTAATAAATGACTGGAACAGAGTCATCAGCAATCAGAACCTGTAATATTTCTCTAAATATTTCCAAAAGGGCTGACAGTGGAGCCAGATAAATAGACAGCTAAAAACTCTGTAGAAATACATTTTCTAGAGCTGACTGACTCTGCCCTGTAGTCACTAAACCTCCCTTGTCATAAATTAGAGGGAGAAGAGCAAAGTACAATGAACACCTCCAGCAATGGGAAAAGATTTGGCCTGTTAATTGCTAAATGATGTACAATATAACAATCTGCTCTGCATTTTAAAATGTCAGGGCCATATCCATTCCTGGTTTAACTCTAGAGCCTTGTGTGCCTATGAAGAAAGGATGGGCATTATTGTTTCTAGAGGTCAGATTCGGCCTTTGGAAGATCTGTTAGTTTGTCAGGACAGATTTCATTGGTATATTATGACATCAAAGACACCATAATACAGCAGGTTAGATTCTCACCAATGTCTTTATGCTACTCCAGTGGCACAGAAGCAGGAAACATGCTTCCCCACTTGGTGTGGGGGTGTACTCATGTGAACCAGAGATAGGCGTTTCTTACATCTCCACCCCTGCTATTCTTATGCATGTGGGGAGGGAGGATGGAGTAAGTATGGAAAGCACTGCACACTGGCACTGTCCTGATAAAGGAGTGCTACCCAGGGTGAGTCCCCACGTGCAGGGGTGTACACTTGTGCTGGCCCCAGCAATATTACCTGGTGTCCTGGTGCTGCAGGGGTACAGATCTGGCAGCATGGAACCTGGCCGGCAGTCAGAGTGTTGCTCTGG
This sequence comes from Alligator mississippiensis, assembly GCF_030867095.1. Classification (NCBI taxonomy): domain Eukaryota; kingdom Metazoa; phylum Chordata; order Crocodylia; family Alligatoridae; genus Alligator; species Alligator mississippiensis. The sequence goes on along the minus strand of NC_081824.1, from coordinate 76,007,747 downwards.
ATGGCCAGCCCTACATTTATCTGGCCCACACTATTGACACGTGCTCTGCACTGCTTTTTTCTCCAGAGTTTTTTTTTTTTTTTGGTGTTACTGGGATTTCCCAGTAACAAATTTTGATGCTGCACTGCAGTGCACATTTTTATGTTCCCCGCGTGTGGTTTGTGGCACCACCAACTGCACACCTCTGCACGTGGGGTCCCACCCTCTGAGACAAGAGTTGTTGTTTCAGGCCAGAGCAGCACTGAAGCTGTTCTGCCATAAACCCAAGAATCAAGGAAAGAAGAGAGGTGTAGGCAATTTCTTTGCTCTCTTGCTATGCTCAGAACACCAGCAAAAATTTTGACCTGTCAAAATAGTTCACTGTAATTCAATTCAATTCAATTTATAATTCAATTCAATTTATTAAGAATTCTGGCTAAATGCCATGCTCCTGAAAATGACCTAACATAACACACATACAACTATAATATAAATAAGTTTGAACAAAGTAACCTAACTACAAATATACTAAAAATAGAGCCCACCAACATAAAAACCTTATTAATATAAATATAGTAGTAAATCAAGACATGAATCTATAATATTGTTGTACATAGTTCCACAATTGAGACAATAAAATCAAATCTAATGTTAAAATGTATCACTCATATTAGTAATAAAGGGTATTTAACTCTAATCACCTCAGCATTATACGCAACATTTGCAAGACGGTTTACTAAATTTGGATCTGTTTGCTGTAAAAGCCAGATTAATTTCTCTCTGTTTGAAAAATGTATCAATTTCTGGCAGAATGGTAATAAATAGGTTCTCCTTATGTCAGTATATAAAGAACATTCTAAAACATAGTGGATAATATCTTCCAAGACAGACTGGGACACATCTTTTAGCCCTTGGAATGAAAAATCTATGTCCAGCCAGAACAGCTGTGGGCATCTGTTTGTTCCCAAGTCTAGTCAAAGAGGATTGTGTTGGAAAATTGTATTTTCCCCTAATAACTGGGTGCATCTACATGTATGCTTAACTGCGGAGTTGACTTATTAGCTCTACAGTGAAGTGTCACCATCTACATGTGAGGCATTATTAGGCTGCAGTAAACTAATTAACCCTTCTGTAGGATAGTACTATCCAGGATAAGTACTATTCTATGGCAAATTTATTTAGTGCACCAAAGCGCACGTGTAGATGGTGACTGCCAGCTAGCCCTGCACTATATCACCCTTGTGCCCCAGCCAGCCCCTTCACAGTACTTTGAGCCAGGGTGAAGTAGCTCCAGGTTGGCAAGCTAGGCCCCCTTGGCCTGCTCCACCCTGGCTCAATATGCTGCAGTCCTGGGCGCGTGTGTAAATGCTGCACCTGGAAGTATTTCACAATGGAGTTTATTCAGGCACGTTAATATCAAGGTAGATGTGCCCACTGAGGAGCTTTGTTACAGTCCAGGCAAAGCTCCCCCTACTGGCAGTTATGTTTGGATATCCATCTGCTAGGTCTGTGCTTTTAAACTTCACAGGGTCAGGGCCCACATCCGAGGTTCACTTCACTTGCAACTACCAATGTCATATAAGCCATCACCTGCTCACAGTGTCCCTCTGCTGTCAACATTGGACAGAAGATCTCTACATGAAAGAATGAATTAATTGCAGAGAACTATGCTACAGAAAGCTATTCAGGGCTGTGACAGAACATGTTAACCAACCTGGACACTCCATCACTGACCCAAGGGTGGCTGTTCTTAGGCAGCATCTTTAAAAACTGGTTTGAATGTGAAACCTGGAACAAGAAATCACCCACAGACTGGATTGTGCTAAGTATGGTTTAAACAGGGACTGTGGATTCTTATCTCATTACCTGGATTAGTTTTTGTGACTTCCGTGTTCCTGTGTGTTTATTGCTTGCTTGTTTGCCTCTCCCAGCACTGTCCCTGCCTTTCCTAACTCTCCCCCCCTTCCTGGCTTCTGTATTCAAATCACTCCATTTTCTATATTGCTCTATGCATGTCCTTTCAGAGGCTCTGATGAAGTGAGGTTGGGCTCACAAAACCTTGTTGTATAGATAAATATGTAGTTACTTTGGTTATTCTATAAGGTGCAAATCTACTCTGCCCTCTACTTAACTTCAGGCAAACACAGCTATCTACATCTATCTGCTTTAGGATTTGGTCACCGTGCTCCCAGGATTCCAGTTTGTTCCCTGGATAGCTTTTTTGGTTTAGGTTTCTCCATCAGATCATGGATTCTCTATCTCCAGCTAGCCAGATCCCTTTAGCTTCTGCCACTCAGGGAGCCAAAAGGTTTCAAAAAATGATACAAAAAATGTTTTTTTAGGAAACAAATACGTTTAGAGTTGAACTTGGAGTTTGATTTGGTTTCCATTTTTCTCCAGCCAAAAGTCATAAATTTGGGGGAGAAACTAACATTTGCATTTGAAAAAAGATCATCAAAAATGGGTTTGAAACAAAACTGTTAACCAGCTCTTTTCATTACTTTCTAAACACTGCTGCACAATGTGGAATCTGGACGTGGGTAGCTTTTTTATTTCTATGCATTTTACCAGTCAGACCAAATATGCTCAGGTTTGCATTTTTGCTTTCATGAAGCTTCTCTATAATTTTCCCCCCTTACCTGCATTTTTCTCATTATAAAAGCCAAAAGGCTCTACCCTGCTTCCCTCATGTATCCAACACTCCCAATCCTGCTGAACACATTCAGTGGGAATTTGGGTTGCAAAAGAAATAGGATCAAGCCCTGAATAAGATTCTACCTTTAAAAAGCAAAAATGGCTTCCTGGTTTAAGGGAATAAGGCATAGGAGGATTTAAATTCTACCCCATACTTTGCCACAGAATTTTTATGCAAGTTTAGGTAAGATGTATATTCTCTGTCTTTGTTTTCTCATCTGTAAAATATGGATCATAATAACTATGTCAATGTGGTGTTGCAGGGCTAAATTTACTGTTGTTTGTAGAGTGTTTCGCCAGCCTGAGGTGGAAGGTGCTGTTTAAGTGAAAAGTCCTGCTGTGTTTATTCACCCTCATTTATTTACCTGCAGTCTCATTTACCTTCTTATTAACTAGTGCTTGAATTATCATTCAGGGTTCTTCTGAACTTCAAGAATCCCAAGACTTAAGCTGAGATCACTGGCATTGTAGAAGAAATTATGAAAAAGAATAAAGGTCATATTTTTGGAAGCAGGTAAAGATCACGTAAACTTTAAGTTTACTTGTTGGGAATCCAGAGCTGCAGCACAAAATTGATTATTCCTTTCATCATACCATATGTTGACTGCTATTGCAAGTAAATATTTATCCTGTTGAGTGCCTTTCTCTTTTAGGATGTTGAGATTCTTACCCTGTTCTGGCCCCTCTTCACATGGTAAAAAGGTTATAGCAGTATTACAGGGTTGGAAGAGCTCTGTATCTCCCTGAAGGAGAATTTGCACACCACAGACACAGCAGATTTGCTCTGAGCTTGATCTTGCCATACAGGGCAGGACAGAAAGCAGAACGGTACCCAATAATGCAGCTACAGTACATACCAAGATGGAGATCCTAGGTAGTGGGCTGACCCAAAAGGCATCCTAGAGAGACAGGCTAGGCTGCCCACCAGAAATAGTTAAGTAATCCCAGTAACCTTTCCAGTCTCAGAGGATAAATATGGCACAGATATGATTTTTGTGACTATGGCAATTAAATTGGTCTTAAATCTACTTTTGGCCCTGTTTCTACTGGGTTGGAGTTGTCTGCATTGCCTCTTAGAAGGTAACATTCCACTTATGCAAGCTTAAAAAACTGAAATCTATGGTTCAGAAGTTAATTTTTCTGTAATTTCATAAATTATGCAGTGCATGGGTTTAATCATCTATATTAGCATCTGCTAAGGCACCTCTCCATCTTGTATTAACATTAGGTTCATTACAAAGCTCAGGTTCTGCCCTGAATATCCCACAGGGGCAATCAAACACAGAAGGAACATTAGCATTTTTTAACCTGTGAAAGCAACGCTCTGAGATAAACATATGACCAACCAACTAATATTTAGATGTCTGTTAGATTTGACAGTTCAAACACATGTTATTCTATAGTAACTGTAATGGAGAATAGTATAACTTGCATAAGTGTTTGATTATACCTACTCATAGCTTACGCATCTCTGATTCAGTTAATCTATAAAGTGGATCTCTCCCCGATAATCTACCTATAGAAGTAACTTGTGCATGAATTTTATATGGAATTATAATCTTACCAGTTTATAAAACTCCACAATATGCCTATGTAAAGATACCAAGTGGCTCAGCCATGCAGTTATAATGCTACTACTCCGTATGAGTAAGGTACCAGAATCTAACCATAATTGAAAATCTAAATAAAAATGTCATTTTTGGCCATATGACAAAAAAGGAAACCACGGGGTATGTGCCTACATCCACCAAATTCAGCAGTTATTGCTAATGTGTAGGGCTGGCTGAAATACAGAATTTCCATTTAATTGGAAATTATATTTTGATTTTTTTTTAATTGTTCTGAATTGAAACACAGAGCCAACATTTAGACAGTTTCTGTAAATGGAAATTTCTGAAAAAAAAACATTGTTCTGGATCAATTTAAGATTTTACGTCTGTTTTTGGCTTTTCCTTACTTTTTATTTTATGTTTTTAAACTATACATATATCATTTAAAAGATCATTTTACATTATAAATAAAATAAAATGAAAGAATGTAATGATTAGGTGACAGTACTCAAATTGCTAATTGTTTTTCCAAATCGTTATTGAACTTAATCTAACTGGTAACTGGTAATTACCTTTGAAATTGGTAGTTGGTATTCTAAAAGGTTTGGTAATTGGTACCTTTTTCACTCATAATTGGCATTCTAATTGGTCATTTGTAACAGCCAGTGGGATTGGCAATTGGAATTATAATGGGTATAACTAATTAATTAATCCATAAAATGTATGTATTTGTAAAATTAAATAAAGAATAATATAAAACATAATCTGAAATGAAAATGTTAATGAAAATGTTAATAAATAAAAAATCAAGACTTTGTTCTGAGAAGAGAGTATATTGAAATGCTTCATTTTGATAGACTTTTAAATGAAAAGTCATTGAAATTGTTATGATACCACAGAACATTTCAAGTTAGACAAACGTTTCAAGACCTGATGAAAAAAGCCTGTTGGAGAATTTCTGACTAACTCTACTTAAGTGCTTTGGTGAACTGTGTTATTCAAAGGTCGTCTTCTACCTGTCCCCTGCCCAGGTATATACAGCAAGATCTATGCATGCATGATCTTTCTCGTACCTATCATTACAGTATTTATGCAGCTTGTATTTTTCCCTAGTGTTGCGGAACATTTGGAGAAGGCCTTGGTTATTGTACCCATCTGCACACCACACCTTCAAGGAGGCAGTGCCTGGCATGCAAATTAGCAGTTCCTTAATGACTGCTGCAACGGCTGCCTTGAACCATCTTGCCCTGCCTTAGCAGACTAGCTCTTGGAATATATGTGTTGACAGCACCATCAATTGTCCCTATATAGTTCCCACCAGGGAGTGCAAGATTTTTCCTTCAATTGTTTTATCATTTGGCTTTGAGACGTTGTTTAAAGACAGGCAAGATAAAAGAAGATATTTAAGCCCTGCAGACCTTTTTTTCCCCCAAAATATGCATATAGATATGTTTGTTGATTGTGGGTTTTTTTTCTGTTTGGGGGAATATTTGGCTTGACATACACTGAATACACATTTATAAAACATTAAAGGAAGAAATTTAAAGAAAAAAGAATGGGAGTGTAAAGATATACTAATGACTTCTATATAAAGAGAGCAAGACTAAGGTCTAGAGATAAGTAATTAAAATTGTTCTCTTCCAGTATTTGAAGGGTCTCCAGAAAGCTACAAATGCAGAAAATACCTGGTTGCTCATATACATCACAAATTTTCATGGATAGGTACACAAATCTGAAAACAATATTCCATGCCCATTTTTTCCCCTAAGCAGAAATTTGAATAGCTGCTATGCATCCTAGCTGCAATTCTAGCTGGCTTAGCAGTTTGCATTTTTTTATAAACACAGAAATAGGAGATAGAGAAGGCCTGTTAGGCTTCTCTTCCACTGCAGAATTGTTTCTTACAGTATCTTCTCTAGTACTTTGTCCAGTCAAGTTGCACAAAAATTGTGGGCAACTTGGACACCAGCTCCAAAAAAAACCACAGCAGTTACACTCTCAGCCTGGTTACAACCACTGCTGCTGACAGCACGGCCCCTGATATTGCCTCATGAGCCACTGCTGCTCAAGAATGCTCCAGTTATGCAGCCTAATTATAGATGTCTCAAATGATAGACTTCTCCTATAAAACTATTCACCATTAGTGACTGCAGTTGTTACAACCCAGTGCTGGAATTATTTCTAGCTATGAGAAGGAGGATTTTAGTATGAACATGCATAAAAGAGGGGAACACAGTGACCAAGGAGAAACCATGAACTGAATACAAAGGGACTATATGTCAAAGTAAAAAGATGTAATTCTTTATAAGGCAGTATAATTTTAAAGGATTCATTTATCTCAAATAACTAGAGAGGCAAGATGAGCTTTGAAACAAAATAGAAAGTCTCCATACTTTTTCTTGTTAGTCAAACTGCTTTCAGTTGGTGGCTGGCATCCTTGACAAATACTCAGTTACTAAAACATGGAAACTCTGGAATGTCTGTGCTTCAAACAGAAAAGTTCAGCTTGTATTTCACTTGATTGAATTTTGGAAGAGTGCATTTTTTTTCTATCTTCTAGGCTTCAAATAATAATAAAGATGGCTTAAGGAATAAAATTTGTAAAAGGCTCCTCACACTGAAATGTGAGGGTGCATTTTTAACACAAGTTTTGAGGTGACCTTTATTTATCCTTCTTAACTTATTTTCATACTCTATAAGGTCCTTACAGAAACAGTTCTAGACCCTTGTCTCCAATAGCCAGAAAATTCAGGCTGATTTGTAATATGCATGGATTTCTTAGTGTGTAATTAATTTTTTCAAATACTTTCCCTTTTCTTTCATTCCTTTTCAAAGGCTTGTTTAATTTAACAAATCAACGATCCATTTATTTCTGATTTGAAAGTAGTTAATGCAACTAAAGTGTGGCTGACATTTGTGAATCATTAGTGTTCTTACAGCCTGCACTCCTTATTCTTCCCTGTTGTGATGGGCATGTGGAAACTATATTTACCCATGTCTTTGTGTGACTGATTGTAGGTTATGTATACACTTTGTGATTCATTAGGTGAACATAATATATTGCTGCTGCTCAGTATGGAGTGTGCTGTACATACTGGTTGTTATGCATGGGCAAAAACATTGTTAACCCACATTCAGTGTTGAAACAAATCATCACTCACTTGTGCCAGAAAAAAAAAAAGCAAGAGAACATCGTAGTTTCATCAAGTAGTTCAGACATCTAGTAGGCTAAAAAGTCAAGTTAAGATTCTGCTTGCAAAAAATAGCCATATAAGTATGCAGTGAATATTACTTAACTACCCTTCACCCTGCCCCAGCAGCACCATTTAAGCTGTTGTATTGCGTGCATGGTTCCTTTTGTACTAGCCTTTGAAGCTGAGTTATGGTTGGAACCAGAAGTTCTAAGAAAACTCTAACAAATGTCCAAAGACATCCTAAAGTTTACTACTTAGAGCTTTGGAACGGTGATGCTACCATCACTAACTTCTCGTTTTTCTCTTTTTTTTTCAGAAACCCACAGCTGTCAGCTGCAGACATCTCACATTTGGAGAAAACCCTGTATAGAAACCGCAGATCATTCTGTTTTGTAACTGGTTTCATATAGCATCTCTTCAGTGCTAACTATGATATTTATCCTTGATACTAACTTTAGCTCTTTCTACAGTGTGCAATAATAGCATGCTCTCAGCCTAGGAGGTTTCGATACTAAAGTGTCCAATGCATATCTCAAAATTGGCAGAACATGGAAAGTAGTTGGAGTGCAGTGTTGGGGATGCCCAAATTAGCTCTAAACTAGCTAAACAAACTAACACTAAGCCAACTCAGGTAAGTGAAGAAGTGTAGCTGTGGCAGCACAGAGTTCTGTGTGGACTAATTTACCCTGCTTCTTGGCAGTTGTGAGTTGCTACAGTGCCATTTTTCCCCATAGGCTACAGGTGGCTGAGACTAAGGCTGGAGCCTGTTGATTCAATGTATGATTAAGAGGAAGGTGTTCAAGTTTTTGCAGGCACTGTGGCAATAATCATCCTGTGAGATGGTCTCTGTTGCTTCACAGCTTGTTTCAAGGATCTGACACGCTCCACCTTTCCATCCTATGCACAAAAACCCCTCTGACTTCCAAAGTATTAAAGGGCCTTGCCCTCTTACTGCTCAGTCAAGTTTCGAGTTTCACCTACCCACATGCATACTAAGCCCTGCAGAAAGCACTCAGGATAAAATCACAGCCTTTGGGAGATCATAGACTAAGTTTAGGGCAGATCATGTCAAGCTTTTATTTGAAGGTATAGGGAAGAAGGCAGCAATGAGCAGCTCACATAAACAGCAGTCATTTGGGTAAGCACATAGGATATAAAGCACTCCAAACATGGCAGGGACCTGGTCCTGGCCCACCTTGATAGTGGCCTACTGAACTAGCCAGGTACCCTGAGGGGTGGAGACAGACCTAATTGAAACCTGGAGCTTGGGAGAAGACTTTTCCCCTGAGCTGGGATCCACCCTCTCTAAGGGCAGTGAAACTTTGCAGCATGCCCTGCAAACAGCTGTCCCTTAATACAATGCTCTAGTCCTAAATGGTGACAGACAAGTGAGGGTTTAACATCCCCCAGGAAGGAAGGAGAGGATGAAGAAGGGTATGGGTTGCAGAAACATGACAGTGTAACTACTCTAATTAGACATACCCTTGTCTACAGACTGAAAGGATCCCCCGCCCAATGTAAAATGTAAATGGTTAGGCAGCTGGTAGGCTGTGACAGCTGCTTATCATGCTGGACATAATTATCTCTTTGTTACCTTGTGCTCCATTTGTTGTATCCACCTGTTGTGGGTTTCAGGGATTTTGTTTGTTTATTTGTTTTGTTTGTGGATTATAAATTTGTTAAAGAGAATGCTCTTCCTAATGTATCTGTTCAGTGCCTAGCCCTGTTGTGCTTTTAGGTACTGCCACAGTAGTATTAAATAATAAACTACACTTATATTTCTAGGCAATATTATAGAAGGTTTGGGGAGTGATTTGAATGAAGCAAGGGCGGATGCTTGATGGATAGATTTAAGTCTGTTGGATATCATGGAAGAAGGCACAGGAGCATTTGTGGAGCACGGAAGGAAAGAAGAATAGAAGCTAATGGTATTGGTGGACATATCATATTACAGACACATGGGTCAGTACTAATGTACCATTGCACCATCTCTCATTGCAGTATGCACATGAAAGGGAAAAATATAGTAGGCAAAAAAATCTTTAAGATGTCTGTGCATGTATTTTTTATGCTAAGTGCCCATATATTCAACGGAAGGCTTTGGATCGTTTACAGTCTTCAAATCCGTAGAGACTTTCATCTGCTTCAGCCTAAACTGTGCCAACTAAATAGGCAGATTGTTTGAAGTTGAGGAGAGGAATCTTATTTTAAAATGTCACATTTTATAAAAATAATGCTTCCCCCTTCCTCCAGTCTGAGCCAGGTTTTCCAGCTTTACCACCCAAAGTTATACTGGAGAAATAGTGTTTTTTTCTGAAAGCATCTCTGTATCTGTAAGAAGCATGCATTTGCTGTGACCTGCCCAGCTGGGTGGCACAACTCTTATAACTTCAGGTGATTTTGACAAAGCCACCAGAGATGGAATTTCCTCCATAATCCTAAACCTTGCAGTGTCTTTACGTGCAGCTAAAATAGACTGATCAGGAAATGAATACCAGTGAAAAATAGTGAAGATTGATTCAAAAAGGTCTACTTTTTCAAGCATAATGAACATAATAAACTTTTAAATAGAAACATTATTCACTGTTACATACAAAACACATTTACTAGAGTAACAGGCTTCTAAAGAATATGACCCTTATTATAATTTTTCACAGTACTATGGAGCATTACAGGAAAGAAATCCCACTGGCAACAAGCAACAATATTTTTTTTCCTTTGGCACTTTCCAGTCAATGACGTCCATGGACTTTGTAAATATTAATTAGTTTTATCTTTGCAGCACCTCTAGGAAGTAGAGAAGGACCACCCACTTTTAACTGATAGGGAAACTAAGGCAGAGAGAGGTCATTATAGGAGGTCAGGGTTGAACCTATATTTTATTAACCTCTGGTTCTGTGCACTGTCATAAATTCCTACTGAAACACAGCTCAGGCATATATCACCCTTTACAAAAAGGACCTCACCTTACATGGAAAAGTGACAGAGACACAGACACTGCCTGAGAATGGACAGTAAGATTATTCAGTATTGCAATTTTCTACCTTTACATGGAACACGGGGATGTCACTCAGCTGCCCATACCAATGGCATAACTGTTTCCTTTAGTAATACACATTTCCAAGGAAGTGAGAAGGGAGCAGAGGTCATGTAGACTCACACAAAGGACAGAAATCAAACATAAAAAGATCTGATTTTGCCTTCCTTGCTAGATGATACCCCTGCTAAGCTTATCATTTTATTGAGTCCACTGGATGATACCTCAGCCAGAAATGATGGGTACGGTGCGTAAATACAACAGTGCAGGAATTCTATAAAGTGTTTATTTTACCACTTATTTGCGAGAACCTTTGTAATTCATTCAAGGCTTTCACTTGTAACTTGAAGTTACCAAACCTGGTAATACAACCCTACACACTCATATAGTCTTTTTTTTTTCAACTCATGCATTGGAAAGCATGGTTCAGTAGGGTGAGAATCTAACATATCCCACTGCTGTAAAAGCTGATTTGATCCTAAAAAGGATCAACCACATGGATCAACCAAATATTAACTGCAAATAAAGAAGTCTCCATGCAGAGTAATTCAGATGCAGCAGCACATTTAGGGACTTCCATACTACTTTTAGGCTTCTCAGGCACACTCTAGAAAACAAGAACTGTAGAAGAAAAGAGAAGCATAACCCTGAAGTAAGCAAAAACTTTTTTGTTCCTTATTTTACTGTTCAATATATTGCACAAACTCCAAGCTGCAGCAGGCTGTATGTCCAATAAGATTTTAATAAAAATGGCTTTTTAAAGTAATTGTGAGGGAGAGGACAGTAAAAACTGAAGAATATTTAAACCCCTATGGCTTCTGGCATCACTGCTAAAACTTTTCTATTAACTGAGAATATGTTACATGACCTTTATATCTGGAGTCAAGGCATATGAGTGGGGGGGGAGGGTGGTAATGGAAGGTGCAGAAGAAAAGTGAAAGGAGTCATTTCAAATAAATCTTTTTGGCCCATGTTCATCCCTGGTGTAACTCCATTGCCATATGACATGACATGAAATAATTTAATGCAACACAATACAATGCAGGAAAGAGTGCTGAGGTCAAATGACCCCAGCCAGATGCCTATCCAGCCTCCTCTTAAAGACCCCTGTGGTAGGGAAGAGCACCACCTCCCTTAGAAGCCCATTCCAAATTTGGCCACCCTTACTGTGAAGAAACACACACACATACCCCTATATATATCTTATTTTCTGAGATCCCTATACTTCAGTATCTCTGCGTGTTTGTGTGTATGTATACACACACACACACACACTTACTGAATGAACCATTAATTCCTAAAAACCTCTTGTGCACAAGTGAAAACTTCATCTGCCGTTTTGTTCTCAGATCTGCTTTTAACTTGTTACAGTGTTGACATGAAAGCCCTGTGCTCTTTCATAGATACTTTACTTTTGTTTTTCCTTCTTGCTTTTCCCATTTTCAAATACATTTTATATAGTGTCACCTCCATAAAATGAGTTAATTCACAATAGATACAAACAACACAACTCCATACAACATATCCACAATGGAGTTTCAAGATGCGGTCTAAAGAACACATGACAACACACAATCATCCTGGTACCTTGATTTAGAAACCCCTTCTCCACCTACTGTCTGCCACTGTCTTGTTACATTAAGTCTAATGTTAAGCCATACTCCTGCTATCAGAACTGTGTGTGGGGACCCCAGCATCTTGGCAGAACCTCACTGAAATAATGGGACTTTGAAAAGGTACACACTCTGTTCAGCTGGATCTAGTAATGAAATCATACCTTAAATGATAAGTTCTTTGCTCCCTTTGATAGGTGCAGTGTCTTCATGAGGTTATTTTAACATGCATCTGTAAAGCACCTATCACAGTTTGAGATCCATAATGACAGACAACTTTTTAGTAATGCAGGTGCTGTACAATTTTTATTTCAAAGCATGTAAAAAAATACACAAGCAGAAACAGTGAACCTATAACCAAGACATTTTATTAAAGGAAACTTTACATACACAGTTGTACACAGAACTGCACTTCTTGTAGAAGCCAGTTAAATGAATAAAGTGTGTGTGTGGGGGGGGGGAATGCATTCCTGAAAGCATTAGCATGCTTTTACCCCTCAAATAAATTTTACTATTATAAATGTAGTGGTTGCAGACAGGGCAGAGAAACATCAGCTGAGGTAAGTACCCAAACTTTGAATCTTCAAGACTAAACTGTGGGCCAGCCTGGGTACCAGCCAAGGGGAATAGAGAGAGGTAGGTACTGTTTACTTCTTCCAGTGGATGCACACCACCAGCTCCAAAATGCAGAGGTACCAGGTTCTGCAAACCGAATGCATCCCCGATTCAGGGAGATGGAGTGGAATGGAGGCTGCTAGTGGAGGGAGGGGAGCTATATGGAGCCTTGACTGAGGCTTAACTCTGGGAACAGATCAAAATGAGTCTCAATGTATATAGCAGCATAGTGGCTTTGCCCATCGGGGAGTGAATGTGTACTGCTGTGGGTAAATAAAATATCTCTCTAATTTATGCTTTTCTCAGAGAAATGAGGAAACAGGGAAGGGAACTGTGACTTGAGCCTTCCTTTTTTTGTGCTGCCTCTGAAGCAGCCAGGGAGAAAAGCCTGTGACCTGAGAAGCTGCAGTCTCCCCACCCCACCCCACCCCAGCTGCAATCCTTCAAACACCCCCTCCCTTCGCCACTACCACTGTAGCTTCTCCAGGAGCATGGCAAAAAGGTAGTGTCCTTTATGCTGGGCTTGACTACACACTGCAAATCTAATTCTTATGTAATAACGCTCTTATTTTACATTTAATTATAGTTGTTGGGTAGTATTAGCACCTCAGCCCCCCATCCCAACAGAGGCCTCATTGTGCTAGATGCTACAAAACACATGTAAAGAAAAATTCCCTTCTCTAAGGAGCCAAGGTTGTTAGGAGACATAAACTGAGAATATATAATACTCATCCAGTCATGTTGGTTTTCCTTTGCTGGATCTGCACATGAACTCTAAAAAGACCACTATATATTGTTCCTACTTAAAAACTGACATGGATTGTTTTTATGTATAACAAGAATAAGTAAAATTGTGAACAAAAGTCAAGGGAGAAAAATCTGTATATTCCTATGAAAGACCCAATCTACGTTGGGGTTGTTTCATGCTGTGTTGATATTTTTTGGTTTTTCTTCCCTTCTTTTTTGTTTCTTTTCTTTTTTTGCCAAACCAATGAATAATATAGATTTGCATTGCATTGAAGTTTCAGATACAATCCTATGCCTGTTTCCATTAAATGAAACATTCACAGCACTCACAGTCATTTGGAGATATTCCTGGCTTTGATGCTTCTGTACACTAAGCAGAGTTTATGGAATCAGGAAAAAGCTTTGTCATCCTGTTTTCCTCAGCCCCTTCACTTCACTACACAGTTGTTGTATTTATTTATTTATTTTTGGAAGCTACTTCTTTTATATACTTTGCTGTGCATATTTATGATGAAAAGATGATCTATGTCCTCGTTACTGTTCTAGTGCTCAATGATGAAAAAAACATGTTAACAAAGAAAAATGCTTTTCAGTCGGCTCATAATGTTCCCCGCTGTTCAACTGGGACTGTAAAGAGTATGGTTTAATGAAAGAAGGTGAGAAGGTGAAAAAAACTAATGAGGGTGTTCCTCTGTATTGAAAGATCACTTAGGAGCTGCAGTGATTTCCTTTGTGTTAAAAGAATGTAAAAAATAAGGTTCGAAAGCAGCATCTCCAAGGTCAAAGAGGCCTGTCCTCTATTACACAGCACACTCATTCCCCTCCCTGGCAACCAGCTTTTTCCACCTTGAGCAGCTTTTAAAAAATGTTCTGATGGTTGAGTGAAAAGAAATCTCATTTGCCTTAACCAGCTTTTAGCTCCTGAGGAACATGCGGAAATGCTGCACAAGGTGTGCTAAGCTGCATGCATCATTAATGGAGCAGCTCATGAAGTCTTAGCCAGAACTGCAGTCATCTGCTCAAAGATTCAAACTCTGGAGAACAAGCTACTCCAAAATTGTGAGCATTAAGCTCGTGAGATTACTGCCATTTGCCCCTTAGACTTGTGGGGAAGAGCAAGTCAATAACAGGCCACACTGAGCAAGCAGACTATGCAAATAGTTCAAAGCACAGAGCCAAATGAAGTTGCTGTAACCATAATGTGCAGCATGGGATCAGTGTCTCATGATTTCAGACTGAACACAGGGTTTGCTTAGTAATTTTCCCCCTAGTATCTTTAAGCAGAGACTTGAGCATCAGAGAGAAAAGGAGAAAGAAAGGAGAGGAATATGGACTGGGCCCCTAAAAAACATTTTCAAGAGTTCTTCTCTAACCATCAGCAAGCCTGTGACAGACAGAGGGGCTTTAACTTAGCTATTCCTAATTGCAGAAGCTTGACAAGCTTTTGTTTCAAAAGTAGGAATCCCTCATAGCAGACAACTTGTCACTCTACCAGCTCTTCTCTTTGTTGCCTTTGTTGGGAAAGTGGGGAAGGAAGGTCATAAAATGTAACATCACTGCTACCAGAGCTAAAAAAGAAACCTTGTTAGTACCCTGCAGTGCCACCCACAACAGAATAGTCAAAACATTAAAAAAATCAATAAGGCAGAAGGTTAATCTCAAATGCATTCCGTCCACTGTGACTATTAACCCTCCTGTCAGGAATAAGTTGAGATTAAAAAAATATATATTTATAGGCAGTCTTAACTGTGCTCTGTATCTCTCTCATCTTCTTAATTTCTCCAAGTGCATAACCTAAATTACATAGAACAGTGGCTAAATTGGTTCATCATCACTCAACTCCAATTTAAAAGGACAAAGCAAGAAGAAACTGGAGAGACTAATGTTTGGGGAACTGGATAGCTTCAGGGGATAGTTAATGATGGGATAGAGAGACTTTAATGCCTGCATCACTGGTTTTAATTTGGTTCAGGTCAGTAGTGACAGAAAGCCATTAGCATATGATAGCTGTTCTTTCTCCTACATGAAATGAGTTGGCGGTCTCAGTCTTGTTCCTAATAGACAAATATCCACCAGTATAAATTACAAGTAAGAAATCATTCGGCATAATTAGCTATCTCATTGGCTGTTGTAGTTGAGAGGCCAAGAATGGACATGGTACAGAGACAGAGCTTCTGTCTTATCCTCAGAATAGGACTGAGGTGTATGGGTGAGCTGGGACAATGCGTGGGAGCTTTCAGTCTCACAGTCCTGTATCAGTTATACAGGCAGTAACTACCAGTTGTCAGAGCTGTCAATCCAGCACCCTTCACAAGGATTAACTTCATATTACATTTAAAGGGAAAGAGAAAATAGCATTACTCATACAATTTAATGATACCCTACATTCCATCTTTTAGGGTCACTGCAAAATTTTATCTGAAATATTTCAAAAACATTTGGCAAACATGGGGTTAGATAATCAGCAGAGATCCTGGGTAGCTGATTCACTTTCCAGGCTTATGTCATTCTCTGGACTCTCTTATTCACTTGATGGCAGTAAAGCTACTTCTGGACACCAATATTCCTGATTGGGTTTTTATTGTTATTATTTGCCATGTGTTCATGCCTAGAGGTGCTACCCAAGCTTGTGGCTCCATTGAGCTATACAGCTATTAGCAAGAGAGGTTTTTTTTGCCCTGAAGACCTTCCAATTTAAATAGAGAAGCCAGTCAACGGGTGACAGAAAGGAAGCAGCATTATCCTCATTTTACAGATGGCGACCTGTAGGATAGAAAGATTAATGGCTTGATTGTCAGAGGTGCTAAGTTCCTGCAGCTCCCTTTGAAGTCAGTGAGAGTCATGGCTACTCAGCACCTCTGAATATAAAGTCATAAGTGATTTACCTAAAGTCACACAAGAAGTCTCAGATAGAATCAGGGACTGAATCCCTGAGTCCCAGTCCAATGTGTCAGACCATCCTCAGCTGTTCAACAGACTCCTGAGAAAATGTAGAATATCCAAAAATTATGTGTATAGTAAAAAGTTTTTTTTTTACTAAAAGATCTTCATAGCCATGCTGCCCATATAGTTTTCCAGGCCAGGCAGGTCAAAAGATACTGGCTAGATTTAAGGAGCAATCCACTAGTCTTTCAGCCTGGTGGTTGGGCCTAAGGTTAACACTCTTATGCTATTAAAAAAATTAAAGAGGTCTGAAATAAGCCTTAGAAAATAGTTACTTTAATGGGCAATGCATGTGGTCATAATAATGGAAGACTAGGGTGAACATATTTCTCTGGTCTCAAAACAGAACGCTTCGGTTCTCCAATACCCTGCAGCTCTCTGGCATGGTCATCTGTTTTTGAGCTCTGGTCTCAGCTAAGCATGTCAGAGAGCAGGAGTGGGGGTAAGATCTTGGCGGGTGGGTGTTGAAACTGCCCTGGGAAAAGTTGGACACACAGTCAACCTATGGAAAACAGACCAGCTAAATCTCTCTGAGAAAGCCATTCCATGATATTAGACCTTGTGGCCATCAAGGAGCTGGAAGAGGGTTAATGAAAACAACCTAAAACCTGATAATGTGTTTTGATGCCAGTGAATGTTGGAAAATATTAGGAAGTGTAGGAACATGGTAGCCACCATTTAAAACACTTTGTGATCTAACTCCACTCAGAAAAGGTGTTGGCTATTGCCCTCAAGCCAGTAACCAGAGCTGGAAGAAAAGTCCTATGTGGTGGTCCCCAGGTAGCTTTTGTAGCATGAAAGGCATTTGGTAGTCCAGTGTTTCAAGGCTTTGTTGCTTACCAGCTGGCACAGGAAGGAGATATTTTCTCCCTATGAATTCTAATGGCTTACAGGGGGTAGGGAGGGGGTCACCCTCCTCAGAGGCCTTGGGACATTGACCATAGCTGAGTGTTTTTTGATTGGGGTATGCTGATAAAAAAGTTACAGAAAATCTGTAACTTCCTCGCTAGAGGGTCTTGCTCTTCCATTCAGTTACACTGGGCCTGGCTATACATGCATTCATGTGCTTTAGTTAATGTACATTAAATCTGGTACCTCTGGGTGCCTATACACAAGCACCAAGGATGCTTCAGTGCACTGGAATGACAGCATGTCGGAACAGACTTAATTGAGTCTGCTGGAGTGTGGCAATTACCATGCTTCAGCAACCTCCTGTGTCTTGTGTATCAGTGTCCCCATGCTTAAAAATGGCAGCAGGGGTGCTTGAACCAAAGCTTATTGAACGTGTTTTAGTTCAAGTGTCCCTGCTGCCATACATTTAAGCACAGGGATGCTAATACAAGAGACGTGGAGGCACTTTAATTAGAGCAACTCTGAAAAACGCTCTTAGAGAGCTGCTTTAATTAAAGCACCACCTGCCCCACCTCTGGAGCTGGTGTAAAAGTGCCCTCTGGGTGTGTCTACACATGCATTAATGCACTTTAGTTAATTCACATTAAATCTAGTACCTCCAGGCACTTACACACACGTGGGAAATCCAGTGCATCAGAGCAGACTTGATTGAATCTGCTCAAGCACGTAAATTGATGTGCACTGGCAGCATTGCATGTCATGTGTATCAGCAGTGCAGCCTGCATCAGCGCTGATAAAATGGCGGCAGTGTGCTTTGAACTAAAACACATTTGATGTGCTTTAGTTCAAAGTGCACTGATGCCATTTTCTCAGCGCTGATGCATACTGTGCCACTAATACACTTGCTTCTGATGCAGTGCTAGGCACTTTTAATTAATGTGGCGGGGCCAGGGGTGGGAACAGTAGATCCTGGGGTGCTCTTTACTTACAAAAAGTGATCTTCACCATAAAAAGGTTGGAGACCACTGTCCTAGGATCTTTTGTGCATTTATTAACCAACTACTTCCCTGTTGATACAGTGGTAAGGAATAGAGCCCATGTCACACACCTTTTTAGCTATGGCATATTATAGGGTGTTTTAGACCTTTCAGATCTTGTAATTGTAGGTAAGGGTTTAAAGTGGCAATTTTGGACACTAAGGAGTGCCTGGAAACTGGACTGGAAGGCCCAAGAAAAGGCCCCTTCCAGTCCCATGATCCTAAATTCTATTTTGTAGGTTTCAAGATATCAAAATTTGTTTTTGTTCCAATTCTGAATGAAACCCTAGCCTTCTTAAATTCTTTATAAAGGAAAGTTATGGGGAAAATGTTTCAGATTGATCAAAATGTCCTATTCAAATGTTTAAATAGTGTATTATTTTGCAACACACAGTATAACAAAAATAAAACATCTTGAAATTAAGTCACTCCAAAAGAAAAAAATCAAAAAAATTCAGTTTTGAAAATCAAAATGAAATATTTCAACATTGTTGGACAGTTTCCCCCTTTCTCCTCCAAAATTAAACTATTTCAGGGAAATCAGCATGTTTTTCAGAAGCTTTTTGATTTTGACAAAACTGCATTTTCTGATGAAGAAATGTTCTAAGTTTTTTTAGTAAATTATACTAGAAATAGGTGTCATGGGCCTATAACCATCCTGCCTTGGTATGGTACTAAATGAGAAACAGGTGCTACACCATAGTGTATTGGTGCCATTCTGTGGCTTGCTGTGTTTTTGTTTGGGTACTTTGCACCTGCGGAGCATGTGGCAGAAGGCCACCTCTGTCTCTCCCCAAAAACTCTGCTCTGTGACAATTTGGTTAAAATGGGCCCTGCAGAGGGCAAACATCCCATCTCTTTAGGTAACCTGAGTTGGATACATTCCTGCTCCCTCTGCCTATGTGCCTGGCATCACATACCTGGGTGAGGTGCTTATGCTCCCTATTGTTCGAAGCAATGCCAACCTGACTGGGAGGGAGCTAGAGACCCTGCCAGTCTACCTGGCAACCAGTGATGCATTTCAAATTGGTTGGCTGGCAATCAACAGGTGTTGGCCTTGATTGGATCAGGTAAATGAGGTCATAAGGTCTATATAAGTTAAGAACTGCCCAGGAGGATGACAGTAGCCATGATAAACACTGAGAGAGAAGAGTTGAAGGATCTGAAACTTGCTCTCTGTTCTGAAACTCATGATCAAGGAACTGCCTGCCTCCAGAGGGAATCTCCACCTGCCTCTGGATGATACTTGTGAGTAAGATACCTGATATCTAACTAGATATATAGCTTGCAGTAACTCAGATGCGTGATCAAAGGCTACCCAGCCACCCTGTTTGCTCTACGGGATTTCTCTGATATTGCTCCACCCTGTACCCTATTCCAAACCTACTCCTTGTAACCAATAAAGTTCTCCTTTGTACCTAGCGTGGGAAACTTATTGGGAGAGGGGTATGCCTTGGGGTCATGTTGGTTCAGCTGACTAAGGGAGACCACTATTTGTGCTTCAGACTGAGGGAAGCACCCCAATTTCTTGAAGTGGGTTGAATCCCCTCAAGGGTAATAGGCCTGTGTTTCCAGGGGGCACAGAGCCAGGATCAGTCCAAACCCTGGGTGGTGGCGGTATTACCCCCAGGCTAGCGGGTGTGCTCCAGGAAGGGGGTTGGCCAGACATGAGGTGCCCCCAGGGAGGCACTGGGAGCCTGGAAGGTGGTCAGGCACAGTGAGGTGGGTAACTTAGTGCAGGAGCACCCCCTACTGGCCCGCCACAGAGCACAGGAAGCACTGGATATTCTTGTGCACAGGTGTTGCTTGCATGTTTTCTAGTGATGCAGGAGGTACCTTCTAGTCCAGCGTTTCTCAACCCGTGGGGGGTTGCAGCCCAAAAGTGGGTTGCAAGAATATATGAAAGGGTTGTAAACAAACTTTAAAAATGGATTCTCCTTTAAAGTAGAAAAATGTGGGAAATGGTGGCTTTTCCCTTGCAGGCTGGCAGAGTTCCAGAGCTCCCAAATACACCCTGCCCCACACACTGGGGGGCAGTGGGTTGGGAGTGAGGGGCACCAGCACAGCCAGGGGGCTGCTTTCTACTTACACTATTTACTGGGTTGCAACTGGCCATGTTTATAAATGGGTCTTGGTACAAAAAATGTTGAGAATCACTGTTCTAGTCCTATATGCTTATATAGTATAACCTCATAAATCTGGCATGCTTGAGACTGAGCACCTGGCGTAAATTTGAAAATTCCAGATTTTTGAAACCAGAGCGGTGGCCAGTTGTGGAGCGGAGGGAGAGGAGGGAGCAGCAGCTGGACCCAGAGCAGTGGCTGCACATGAAGTGGGGTGGTGGATGGTGGGGTCTAGGAGGATGGGGGCGGGGAGGGGAGCAGCAGCCAGTCCCAAAGCAACAGCCACACACGGAACGGCGACACAAGGTGGTGGATGGCAGCTGCCTCATGCGAGCTTCTGTCTCCACATCCGGCAGTAGTGCATTTTTAAAAATTGCTGGATTTTTGAGAATTCCAGATTTCTGATATCCAGATTTTTGAGGTTATACTGTATTCCTATGTTTTGTCTAAGTGGCAGAGAATACCAGGGGCTTATTATGAGAAAAAAGCTGAGCCACTGGCTTAAACACCCTAGTTCTCAAACCAGTTTTTGTCTCCAGTAATGCTACTGTCACTACTACCACCAGTGAGCTAAACTAGTGTGGTTGTGGCCAATTGGAGCATATTTATAAATTGAAATTTCCTCTTCTGTTACCACAATGACAGAAAGAAGAATTACGCTGTTCTTGAAATAAATCCCTCCTCAGGTTGCAGATTTTTAACAAGGTGGTTACTGGGAGGTAGAACGAGGTGTTGAAATTATACATGTTCTTTGGTTTTCTCTGTGGGCTGGTTCTTGTCTACATGTCTACTGAATACAATTTTCCTTAGGATAGGAGACGTGGCCTCCCTCAACTCATACGGAAAATAAGCATAACCCAACAGATTTAAATTAAAAACAAAAAGCACAAACCTCTCATAAAAAAAGGAATCAAATAAAAATGTTCAGTTCTCTTAGGAGGACATGTTAGTACTTTCTGAAATGTACAGCCACAGAGAACTCTGCTTTGATTTACTGCTGCATTAAACAAGGTTTCTTTCTACATACCAGCATTTCAGAAGCAGAAGACTGACTTTCCTCAGAAACTGCCATGACGCACAAGTGAAGTATCTCCCCTCCACCCTGCATCTTCCTCTAGGAGTGATGCTGTCATTTCTAAAATGTCTCTTTCCTGTAGATTTGATTAACTATGAAGTAACTTGTGGACCAGAAATACAAGCAGTCAGTCCTAGTCTCACAAACTTGGCACAGGACAATGAACCAAGAACTTTTACATTCTAATCCCAGTTCTGATACTGGCCTGTTTTTGAACAGACAGGTGGGCCACATTTGGGTGGCCCATTAAGACCCCTTGAAGGGGCCCAATTTTCAGAAGGCAGCTGCTCTACACTTCTTGCAAATCATATGCTTTTAAAATGTCTCATGTTGGGCATCTAAAAACGTGATAAACACCAGAAATCTCTAGTCATTTCTGCAGAGCCAAGGAACACCTTTTCTGCCTCATTTTCCCTATCTACAAACTTGCTTGTGTAGTTGGTATTATGGACTGAGTAACTGATGTTTTCCCGTACACTTTAAATGCTAAGTGAGGCAAAGATTTCTTAGGCTGATATCTTTTACTGGACCAATATCACCCTAAGAAATCCTTGTCTCTAGCATAGTTCCTAGACTGTCACAGCTGCAACATCACTCTCAGACTACCAAGCATTATCTAAGTATTAGACAAATATTATGTATGAATGTCTGGGGAGACAAATACGTTTTTGTACCTCCTGGAGACGGCTGCTATTGGAGGGGAGGCAGATGTATTCTTTTTCAGGGAATAATATTTAAAATAAATTGCAATTTTTCAGGCTTGCTACTTGTCCTTGAGTCCTGAGTAACATTTCATCCCTCAGAGATGAGGGATGCCTTCCACTATATCTGATGTTATTATTGAGCACCACAATTGCACTGGCTGCTGTACAAACATAAAAATTAAGACCCAAAGAAACAGTCATCTGGATCAGATATAACAGGGGCCACAGCTAATAGGCTCTGGAATTTCTGAGCCTAGCTAGGACAGTAATACGTGCATTAGAAATGGACAGAGAGGTTTTAATCTTGATGTACAGAATATTTTTGTAGCCAACCTGGCTGGAAAAGTATGCCTCAAGAGAAAGAGATTTAAAAAAACAAAACAAAACAGTCGCTGCTCATCAGCTGGGAGGGAGGGGAGATGTAAGAGAGAGAGTGTGTATGTGTAAGAGAGAGAGAGAGAGACTGCTCATCACTGTGGTGTGTGAGTGACACTGCTCATCAGCTTCGTAGTGCATATGTGTAGTTTTTTTCTCCTCAAAGGATCACCATGACAAATGTAAAGTCCAATCAAGGTTTGATATGTGCATATGGGAAGCAAGGGGCTGCTGTTATTGGAACAGACTAATTAGCATGTCCCCTAAATTCCTCCTGCTGGGGCAGCAGCCAGAGCCTGGTGGTACAGGCTTCCCAGGTTGGACACAGAAGAGAGAGGAGGCAATGGTGACCTCACCTTGTCAGATGCAAACCCAAACCAGGCAAGAAGGGCTGGGGAGCAGTTGAGTTAATCCTGCACCTGTGTGAATTGCACTGGGTACCAGATGCTGCCTCCCCTAGGTCTTGCAGAGGCTGGAGGGACAGCAACACCGGAGGAGAACACTTCCCCGCTGTTAGGGAGGCAGAGGGGGCGATGGGGGAACAATTTGTTGCCCCCCTGGGAGTAAGGGAAGGTGTTACCTTTAGGACAGGCAGCAGGTACCAACCTCCCCCCCACCCTCCATCCTAGAGCTTCTGTTGCTCAGCAGAAAGCTGCGATGCAAGAGGCAACACTGAGACGCTGCTGATAATAATAATTAATAATTTAGAGCCCCTCACGGGATGAATGGGGAAGGCTGCCTACAAAGGCAGGGCTGGCTACGGGCGGGGACGTGTTGCTAGGTTGCTGAAAAGGAGAAGATGGGGGGGGGGGGGAATTGGTGTGTGGCCGGGAAAGGGGGGGGGGTTGCCCGGGGCACAGTAGGGAGAGGAGGCAGGCAGGCAGATCTGCCCCCCCCAACCTGCCCTGCAGCACCTTGATGCAAAGGGCAGCCAGACTTCCCCTTTCTCCTGCTGGACCCCAATGCACAGCAAACCCTGCCCAGCTCCCACCACCCGCAGCAAACCCACCTGCCCCCTACCCAGAGCAAACCCACCTGCCCCAGTGCCCACAGCAAACCGCACAGCAGAGAGAAGTAGGGCTGCATCCACCTACCCCAAAGCAGAGACCCCTCCCTATCCAAGCTGCAGAGCCACCCCCTACCCCAGCGCCCGGAGCACCCTAGCGCCGCGCCCGCCCCACAGCCACCTCCCTGCCCCGCCGTGCCAAGGCAGCAGCCTCTGCCCCTTCCCCCGTGCCCGGCGCCAGCCTGCCTCCCTCCCCGCCCCTCCCCTCCCCTCCCCGCCCCGCCCGGCCCGGCCCGGCCCGGCCCGGCCCGGCCCGGCCCGCGGGGGGGCAGGCGGCGAAGTCTGGAGCCGGGCGCTCCCGCCGCCGGGCGCCCGCGCGGGCCGCAGCCGCAGGACAAAGGCGCGTGGCACGTGATGGGCCCCGGGCTTCATAAATGGGGCCGGCGACAGCGCCGGGGGGGCGCGCCCAGGCAGCCTCCGCCCGAGCCCGAGCCCGAGCCCGAGCCGCGCGGCTGCAGCTCCGCGCCCGGCGCTGAGGAGGTGGAGGCGGAGGAGGTGGCGGCTCCGGCTCGCCCCCCGCGCGCTGCCTAGGACGGCCTCGGGCCCGGCGGGGCGGGGCGGGGCGGGGCTGGCCCGTGGGACAGCGCCTGGCTGAGCCGCAGCGCCGCGCATCGCCCCGCGCCCCGACGGACCGGCCGGGCCAGGCGGAGGTAGGGCAGCGCCGGGCTGGGCGCGCGTCCGCACGCGTGTGTGTGTGCGCGCGGGGGCCGCTGCCCCGCGCTCGCGGCGCCGGGAGCAACTTGTTGTGGGCGCTCCCGGGCGGGCTGGAGGGAGCCGCGCGGGCGGAGCGCAGGGGCGGGCGCTGTCCCGGTCCCGGGGCCGCGGGCGGGCAGCAGCCGGGTCAGGTCTCGGGCTCCTTGGATGCGTTTCCTCGGCCGGGTCCTCTGCAAGGCTCGGGTGCTCCGAGGGGTCTGTTGCTGTTGTTATTCGGGGTGTTATTTCTTCCCTGGGATTTCAGCCATTGAGCCTGAGGTTGATGGGGACCATTGCAGCGCGGTCGTGCGGGGCAGGTTTTAAGCGCGGTCGCGCAGGGCAGGGTCGAGGCGTGTTCTCTGGGGCAGGCTTTACCGCCTGGACATTTTTCTCTCTCCATTTTCTTTTTTCCTGTGATAGATAGATGTGCACTGAATAGATTGGGGGGTGTTGCTCCTGACAAGAAAGCACCCCATAGGTGCTAAGGACTGGTTGCTTTATGGTTAACGTATATCTATTCTTCTCCATACGGGAGCTGGCAGAGCAATCAACCTCTTAGCTTCCCATAGGACTTTGTCTGACATAGGGTTTCTCTTCTAATCCTCACCCACTGGTAATTTACAATGGATGACATTCTTATTGATTTTTTTTTTCTTCTTCCTCCCCCCCCCCCTTCCCTCCCTGCACTTTTCCCCTGCAAACTCCACTATTGAGGTTTTAGCTGAAATAAAGGACCACTTGTGAGTCTGTATGGAAAGGTGTTTAGTAAAGATGCCTCTCAACCTTTAACAAAAATATATATATATTTTTTTTTTTCAATTTCTCAGGTGGTCTAATAAAAGGTATCATTTTGGAACCAAGAGTTCTAGATTTTTGCACCTCTAAACGTTAGGCATCTGATATCTGGTGAATATTTCAGTAGGTTTCTTCTTCTTCTTTTTTAAAACAGAGATCTGAAAAAAAAAAACCCCAAACCCCCAAATCAGTGAGGCATTTAAAAAAAAAATCATATTGTGCGCGTCAGAATAAACCTTCGGATTGTGAGGAGTTATTACAAGTCATCAAATGGGTTTGCTGTAAGTGGACATGTTTTTGTTTCAAAGCTATCCGCTAATCTTCATAGAGAACACCCCGGGATAAGGTATGTGCTGTGTGTTTGATGGGTGAAGGTCTTCACTGCAATGCTTTGATTTAATAGAAGTAAAATGGTGTGAAGAAGATGAGCTCCATAATATTCCCCCTTTTCCAAAAAAATTGCTGTAAGGATCACTTGCTGAAATTACAAGAACGTGCTAACAGCTTTGATCCGCTGTAGTATATTTCAGTAGAGTTAGGGAAATTTATGAACTAGATCTGAACAATCTGTCTTTTTGAGTGCTTTTCTGTTTTATGAAATAATTGCTTGTTGAGTGCATTTTGCAAAAGTCTTAAATGTGAGAAAGTGGGTTTTTTCCCCTCCTTATGTATATCCCTCGTGTTCAGTCTTATTGTTCACCTTTTCCTAAAGGAGTATATTGTCTGTCAGTGGTGGTATTGAGATTTGCATCTACATAGGCTAGGCAGAAGACCACAATGATATTTTTTTCTCTTTAATAATATTCAAATAATAGAAACTGTTGAAAGTGTAACAATTAGTTGAGAGCTGTTAATTTTTTTCAGATTATACCTAATAATTACAGCTTGCAAAAGTTTCCCCTTTTCTCTAAAAAAAAAAAAAAAAAAAGCGTCACTGATTGTGGTGGAAGAATTTTTATAATGCAGAAAAGAGTCTTTTAAGTTCACTGGAAAAGAAAAGCATGAAACATCTTTACATAGTTCAAAAGATGAACGTGTAATTTTCTCTATTTACTTGAGGTTCAAATTGGCTGTGTAGCAAGCATCAAATACAGGCATATCTTTGCCTCATTATATGCTAGTGTTTGGAATGAGAGGCAGAGCAATTTCAATAAAAACATTAAAAATGAGATTGATAAGAGCAAAATATCTTTTTCTGAGCCAGCAGGCTTCTCTTGCTTCGGGGGAAAAGTTGGCTAAGTAAAGAAAAAGACTGTTTTTTAGAAATTTACCTCATCACTTCCCAGTAACATAAAACATCGACTTAAAAATACCATGCAATATTCCAAGTAGAATAGGAACCAGGATTATATTAGTGAGAGAGTAAATTATTTGAAGCTTTGATCTTAGCTGTTGTTCTTTAGTTAACTATAATTGCATAAAGGACACCAAGCTTTGCTAAACGGATGACATGTCCCAACCAATGTGTGCCAGTCTTTCTGTGGTCAGTTTTTTTAGTTGGGCAATTAAAGTTTGAAAGGTGGAATAACTTCTTTAAAAAATCATTTCCTACTTTTATCCTTCTGACTCTTTAAAGTGGTCATTATGGAAAGCTCGCAAACTGTGATAGAATTGAGCATTTTGGTGCTGTTGTTACGTTTTTGAGAGTGAGTCCTCTGA
Source organism: Alligator mississippiensis (assembly GCF_030867095.1). NCBI lineage: Eukaryota > Metazoa > Chordata > Crocodylia > Alligatoridae > Alligator > Alligator mississippiensis. The sequence goes on along the minus strand of NC_081824.1, from coordinate 75,980,996 downwards.
TGCCTTTTCCTTTTATTGAAAAGAGATTGGTGAGGAGATTAAAAGGCAAGTAGAAATCCAAGCCAACCTATATATTCAATTAGCTCTGCCTAAGGATTTTACAAATTTCTTTTAATTCCTGACTCCACAGGTCTGTTTCATTCACTCAGTTCCAGTCACCTAACTAATTTCTTATAGAAAAAAAGTTCTGTACATTTAGAAAGTGATTTGCGTAACTTTGAAAATGCAAACCATGTGACCTTTTGCTAGTGATTCAATCAGATTTCTGTGCATCTGCAGAATTCATTTTTATCCACAGTGATTTTCTTTTCATTTTTTTGGTGCATGACTATATTGCCTTTATTTGATTCTCCTCATGAAATGGTACATGTCTATGGAGATGTTTTGCTGCAGTTCTCCCAATATTTCAGACTATCCAAAATGATGAATATCATGAAAAATCATTCACCAGCCATCTAAGTGAAAACCTAGATATTTCCTTTGCAATCATAGAGAAATTGTACAGTCTGCTGCTGATTTAAAATGTGTACTGTAAGTGACCCTAACACTGGGATTTGGCCAAGTTCAAAGCAGCTGTGCAGATGGACACAGAAGACAGAAGGCAGAGGGAAATAGACCCTTTTAATCACAACAAGGCTGCTCTTGTTTGACTATCTATAGTGGAAATGTATGCCAGGCCCTAGTACTCAAAAGCAAGCCTGCAAATGTGCCAGAATAAGCAGCAATGACATTCTGTTCTTAATAGAAAGTTAAAACTTGATAGGATTTTGCCCTCTAGCTTGTCAGTATTCTCTTCTACTTCTCCCTGTGTGAACTGGCATTGAATTAGTTTAAAAGGTGCACACAGAATTACTGTTGGTGAGACAAGAACTTCTGAATGTGTGTGTTTGCTCCTGATCACTGTTACTAAATTGGATCCATTTCTGTGAAATGATTATAATTGCTTGTAAATGAATTTCTTTTTGGAAATAACTTTTCTTTCTGAAGTTCCTTGTTGCATATAAAAAGAGTTCAATTAACAAGTTGAGATTGGATATTTTTTTATCATAATGTTTTTGTGTATTATAGGAGAACGTTATGAATATGTAACAACTGAGCTTGATCCTAGTCCCATTGAAGTAAATGGGAACAGGGGAGTGTTCACACCTTTTTCTGAACAAGTTAGCTGTTCCATTTGCAGTAGGAATGAATGTACAGTATCTGTTTTGCTATTGCATTATTTAACCCAAATTTTATTGCAGAGATGTGTGTCAAGCTATTGGCATAACCAGACTCTCAATATGTAAAGCTTTTGTTTTAATTATGCAGATTATGGCTACAAATGATCAGATTTTACATGATTTTGTATTAGTTTATCTCTAACTGTGTGTATTCATTTTTGTTGAGAAAACCATGTTTACTCGCTAAAAAGTACTGAGCAGAAGCAGTTGATTAGGAAATACTATGAATTCTATTTCAGCCCCCGCTGGAGTAATTTTCACACCTGCCTTTTAGGAAACCTTTCAGAGTTTTTTGTTTTGTTTGTTTCCCCTTGGTGAATATGTGAAATGTGCCTGCTATAGTTAGGAATCATTATTTTTAGCCAATTCTGCCTCTGTTTAACACAATGCAGTACTCAAGTGCAGAGTATATATGTAACTGAAAAATGATGTAAAATGGGTTTGGAGTTTAAAAATAAATATTTTTTTACAGGATCTCAGTGGATATACTAATTTTAGATTCTTGCTTTTTTCCAGGAAGGCTGTGTAAGGGAAACATTAGAGTGGTGTGCAGCAGATATTTCGCATACATGTATTTTACATACACTTATTATTTCTTATCTTGTCTACTAACCCTTTGGCACCAGGAATTTGGGTTTACGGATGATACACACCTCTTCAGCATTTGTAAGACTTCACATAGACATACTATGAATGTGCGTGTATATCTGTGTATATATTTGTGTACAGTTATATTAATTCATTTCTAAATGAAAACTTATTTACCTTTAAAAAAAATCGTCAGATATATTTACTGGCAGGATGTACGTCTGCATTTTGGGATTCTGATTAACTAATATCAGTTACTGTAATTTATTTTTTCTCTTTCTTCTTTTCTCTTTTTTCTCTTTCTCCTTTCTTTTTTATAAAGAAAAGCATCTGCTCATTTCAAAGACATGCACCATTGCCAAGCAATCTGGTGTAGTGGCTTAATATGCTAGCAAATAATTTCACAAGTTGTTTGTGTATTTGAGGGCAGTATATATGAATGTCATTATATTCTGAAGTGAAGAATGAGAAAATTATCTGAGCTTATTTAAAATGTTGTAAAAAGCCAGACAGCCTCAAAACCTGTAAAACGCTTTCCATATTTTAAATGGAGTATTTAAATCCTGACATCCTATATCCTACCAAGAGTTCTTGACTTATATTGATAATATGAGATGACACATTTACTTGCAGTACTAACTTCTGAGCGTGGTCAATATAAGATGATGTAATAATACTTTCCGAAAGAGGTGGGCTCCTGTGAACTAGAGCTGAAAGCATATTATGTTGTAGGTGTCCAGTAGGATTTCTAGGCACTGTCCTTAGGTCACTGCCTTCCCTTTTCCAATTCTGTTATATCCCCTGTGTAGACCATCCATGTTTATATTTGCACATCCTTTGTTCTTAGTCACCCCTCAGATATGTACCCTATACTTCATTTTTTTTCTCCCCAGTCATTTTGATGTCAGTAAGGTCTCTGATCTGATCTGTTCAAAACCACCCTTCCTTGACCCTTTCCACCTCTTGTGTCCCTTGTGTCAATTTATATACTTATAACCCTGTCCTGTTTACTGACCTTACTCCTTCATTTCTTCCTGTACTGTTTAAGTGCAGATTAAAAAAGGACCTTCAAACGAACAGTGTACAAACCTGTCCTTCCAAAAACAACAGTATCTGCCCAATCTTCAGATCCATTACGAGAACATGAAATACCATCAGATACTTTTCACATGAAATACCATCACATACTTTTCACCTTATAACATCTCAGAAGTATAGTGTCTGTCCTCATTAATTTCAGAAGCTGCTAGTAGTCCTTAAACTCTTTCATACCGTTACTTCTTTTCTTTACCTACCAAGCTTTCCCTGGCCAGTCAAAATGTCTGTTTTCCTTCTTTAAATCTAAACACAAATTATCACTTCTGTCTGCACCCTAGAACTTGTGCTAATATCCTCTCCATTCCTACAGCTCCATCTATTGATACCTTTTCCACTTCCCTTCCCATTTGATGACAACATACAGGGCACGTCTACACAAGGTGCTTCATGCGCAGCAGCCTAATAACACTGCGCAGTAGCACGTCACAGCACAAGCAGTGCTAATACACTACTGTGAAGTATTATTAGGCTACTGCACAGTAGCATCACCTAAAAAGGCATTTGCCAGCACTAGTACACAGTAACTCCACTTACTGTGCATTTAGTTAGTACTTCATCAAGCAGTAACTACAGCTGCTTTAATAAATGTGTAGACATGCCCACATTCTGTTACAAAACCACTTATTCACTTGCCCTTCTATTCCCCAAACCCACACACATCCTTCTCCTATAATGGTTGCTACAGCCCCACCACTCAGTATTTTGCATCTGGCAAAATTGGTATGTAAAATCTGTTGCTGATCACCTCTGTATTTATTAATCAGTGTGTGGCTCTTCTGGGGATGGGAAGGAGGGGTGGGAAAAGACTTCCTTGAAAATGTTCTGTGGTACTCGACTCCCTTACTATTCTATCTTTACTCTTCCCTCTCTTAATAAAGTATTTTTGGTTTGGGTTTTTTTCCTTCTTAATTTCTCCAAATCCATGTCCCATAGCTATAAGGTCCTTGACCTTCTTTGTTTTGAATTTTGCTCTGGCCACTTGGTACCATTCACTTCTGGGTGATTAATTACTCGTACTACTTTTTATTTTCCCTAACTTCACATTGTAAACCACTTCATCCACCTGAGCCATTTCAGGAGTCTCTGGATTCCTTTTGTTGTAGTTCTGCTCCTTCAAATCAGCTGGCTCTCTTTCTTTGCATTTGGTGATCCCACCTTCTCTATGCTAAGCCCCGTCTTTTGTACAGCCTCACATGATTCAAAGCCACTCCACTCTCTTCTTTCTGTATTTAGCATTTAGGTAAGTGCTAGTAGCTGTACTTAGCACCTGCACCTAGCAGTGTTAGTGTTCATTGAAAAATGCAGAAAAATATTTTTTAATTAAAATGTTGTTGAAATGTTGATTTTTGGAACACTTTGCTCAACAAAAATTTTCCACTGACAAGTCAAAATTAAAAAATATTTTCAACTGATCAGTTGTTTTTCTACTCATTTTGCCTCAGTAGGTAAAAGGAACTTTGAATTTTCAACTTTCTTAGCTAAATGTTTCTAAGACAGAAGTGCTTCTCTTGAGATAGAAAAACGTCTCCGAACACATCCATCTCTTCTGTCTCTCCTCTTGAGTCCAGACTTTTACTTGCTTCCGTTGTCCATAAGCTTGGTGTCATTGGGCATTTATGGACATCCTCCGGGGAGGGAGGGACACGAGGGGAGGAGAGGGAAATGCTTTAATTAGCATGGCTTTGAGAGCTGTGCTAATTAAAGTGCCTAGAGCATCATGTGTTTCAGTGTCCCTGCACTGAAAAATGGTGGTGGGGGCGCTTTAACTAAAGCTCGTCAAACCAGCTTCAGTTAAAGTGCCCCTACCACCATTTTTCAGCATGCGGATGCTGATGCATGTAATGCTGGAGTCTGCTGGAGTGTGGGAATTACTGTGCTCTAGCAGACTCGATTAACTGAGTCTGGTCCAACGTGCTGTAATTACAGCGCGTTGGAGCCACCTCCCTGTATGTGTTCTGTTCATGCTACAGTCTCAGCTCTACCTCTGCTGAAATCCTAACCCATGACCTCATAAAAGTTTGTTGCATATTATATCTTGTAGCATATTGTTGGCATCATACAAACAATACATAATCTTCTCAAATGAAAACATCTTCGGCTTTTTTGAAGTATTTTATCAGATTCCAGCATGTACGGCATGCTGCTACCCAGCTTCTCACTTGTCCATACAAAAGTAATCATATTAGGGCATCTTCAAACAACTCAGATGGCTCCATGTACGTTTTGTATTCTCACTCAAAACTATGCTCTTTGTCTTTAAACTTTCAATGGCCTTATCTTTAAACTTTAGTGGACATTTCCCAGCTCTTGTTCCACCTCTAAGACATAGCAGGAGCATGTATATGGCTTCTAGCATGTATGTCTATAAACAGAAGCCTTCCTATTCCATCCCATGCAACATCCACAAAACTCCACAAAGATGCCAAGATTCTTTATGCATCTCCATTTTGCCTAGGGTAAAGCATAGAGAATGTGGCATGGGCAAATAAACGTGGGTGACTGCATATGCACAGAAGCAATACAGAACAGCCAATGCAATGTCTACCTTTGCCTAAGCTCTTCCAAATGAATAGTCTCCCTGAGAAGTGCACACAGTTGGTTTGAGTCTCTAGTTCCACAGGTGGGGGGCGAGGAAACATATTAAGTGAAGCTGAGACCTTTGCATAGAATAAGGAACAGGAAAGCCCAGCCACCTCTTTCTGGTTAGGGCATTGGTCTGGAAGTAGGAGACTGGAAGAACAGGCCAGAGGCCTGATTCCACAGCCCAGTGTGGAGGGTACGCTCCTTAGGAAGGAGAGAGCTCTAGGTTTTGGTTTCTGCTCCCAATGCTGTTTATACATGTTACCTATTTACTATATAATGCAAAATGTCCAAACAGTACTGGGGGGGCAGAAGCCAGGACTCCTCCTCTCCTAGGGGAGTGCCTTCTTCACTGAGCTGACTAGTCAACTTCCATCTTGCATATTTTCTTCTAGCCTGAATGAATCTAGCCAAAATTCCTTTCCATTCGAGGGACAACTTCATCAGGAAGAACAGGGGGTGTTTTTGGCACTGCCAGAACCTAGGTATCCCACTTCCTGTGGAAGTACCCAAAGCACTAAGCTGCATAAAAAGTGGCTGGGCCTTCTCCTTCTCACTGCCTTTTAGACATGCTAATTTATGGAGACATCTTCCCTCTGAGCACATAATGATGGAAGCATGTAACTTTATGCCATGGGAAAGTAGGAGAGAGATGCATTTTCACAGAACAGAGTAGGATCAACCTCTGAAGGCATACCAGCTTGCCCATTTGGTAGAGTTGTGTGTTCCTGGGTGGAAGAGAATCTCAATTTTGAGGCACCAGTCCTGATGTTAAACACATTATTTTTGGACCAAAGATGGTAAAAACTGAGACATCTTGGAAGAGGAATAGGATCTGGGCCATTGTTTTTTTCTTCTCTCCTGTGTTTGTTCAGTGGTGGCTTCTTCTGTGCCTTTGCACAATCCTAAAGCTACTGGTATGTCAGCCTTTTGCTGTACATCTTTTGCCCCTTGGTATGGCTATTCTGTATCTCTGCTCCCTCTCAAGTCTCCATCTACTTTTAGAATTTGTTTTTTTCTCCCCTTTCTTCCCTGCCAACTTTCTTTCCTTTGCTTTCTTTTTTTATTTCAATTTGGTTTTTGTGTTACCTTTGCAAAGTGTTTTGCATTATAGTTTGAGAGATGCAGTCTAAAACAAACTTAAGTCATACTTAGGGCCTCTGTCCTCCTCCAATTGGTCTCTTAGATTTGTAGATGAATCTGCATCCATGTGAATCCCTAGTGACTTAAGGGGGTGTGGCACAGACCCAAGGTTCTGGCTACATAGTATTCAGTTACAGGTTTATTACCTTAGTTGGGATTTACTGTTTACTGTCTCACAATATCAGAATTAGAGGACATAGAGTGAAATTAGAGATTTCACACAGTATGTAATTAACTTCTGGAACTCCTTGCAACAAAATACTTTAGGTTCAGAATTGGATTGGACAAATTAATGTCCAATAGGTCCATCACTAGGTATTAAATATGATAGTGTGGCTGCAACCATACCAAGACCCCTGGATGCTGTAAGAGAGGAAGAGCAGGAAACAGATCAGTCTGGATTTGCCCTACAAAAACACTCTTTTCCTTAGCATCTACTCTGCTGCTGTGAGGTACAGAATAGTGGGTGGGAGGAACCAGTGTTCTGACCTTGTATGGCATTTCTTATATTATTTCATCTTGTCTAGAGCTGGGTGGGAAAAAAATTCTGTCACAAATTTTAGAGATTTCAGAACATATCTTGTTCTATATAGGAACTCTTCATTTTGAAGTTTTCCATGGAAAAAGTTGAAACAACTTCCCCTATGAATAGCTCAGCTGTGAGGCACTCATTTGGAATGTTGGAGACCCTAATTTGTGTCATATAATCATAGGATCATAGAAAATTGGGTTTGGATTGGACTTCAGGAGGTCATCTAGTCTAACTCCCTGCTCAAAGCAGGACCATCCCCAACTAGATCATCCCAACAAAGGCTTTGTCTAGCCAGGTCTTCAAAACCTCCAAGGATGGAGATTCCACAACCTCTCTGGGTAGCCTGCTTCAGTGCTTTACTACCCTCCTCGTGAGATAATTTTTCTGATATCTAACCTAAACTTCCCTTGCTGCAACTTGAGACCATTTCTCTTTGTTTTGTCATCTGCCCCCACAGAGAACAGTCTAGCACCATCCTTTTTTGAACCACCCTTCAGATAGTTGAAGGCTTCTGTTAAAGCCCCTCTCAGTTTTCTCTTCTGTAGACGAAATAAGTCCAATTCCTTCAGCCTCTCCTCACAAGCCATATGCCCCAGTCCCCTAACCATTTTCATTGCCCTCCACTGTCTACATTAGTTGTACAAGGGACTTGAACCTCAATTTCCTACATTAGGTCAAAGTCCTAATCACTGGACTCTGAAATCAGTGTCTTTTATCTCTAACCTAATAGATACTTAATTATTTGTTTAAAGTGGAATACTTGCAACAGGAGAACTCCATTTCAGAATAGTTGAGTGGACAGTACACTCAACTGGCCGGGCAGAATGACAATCAGGTCCTCTGTCTGTAGCAGGCCCAGCAGTGACTCCAAACTTAATTTCCTGCATCCTAGGTGAGTGCTGTTGACTGGCCATTTTGGAAGTGAGGCATAGCTTCTTTTTCTGACGGAGGATCCATCCTTGCCAAATCTGGTGCATATATCCCCACAGAAAGCTTTGATTTTGATGAATCCGTGTTCCCAACCAACATGGCACACTGTGTCATGGCACAGCTGATTATTTTTCATTGGGCAAAACACACCTTTGATGGTGCAAGGCATCCCCGCTTTCCCCAACCAGCCAGACACATTCCCAGCGATCACTGGGGATGGGTCTGACTGAGATGGGTAAAGTGGGGTTTTTCTCTGCCCAACCAGACCTGGGGCATGGGTCTGACTGGATGAAGAAAAGCCCTTCTCTGAATCTTACTAAGCAGGGAACCTCTATTTTTCTCTGCTTATGAAGAGGCAGCCTGAGATTCCCTGGGGTGCTTCTCTAAGTGGGGAAAGTGCTTTGGGGGCTTGAGGACCCCTCAAGCCTCCAGCACACCTGCCAGGATGGCAGGAGAAGGCAAGCAGCTTGGACTGCTTGTACGCTTCTGCCACAGAGATAATAGATCTCTGCCTCAGTACCATGGCAGATGCTATTACCACCCTTTGTTGCACAGGTGGTTTTCCTTTCATGTGATGCAGAAAAGGGTATCGACGTCAAAAACATTTATAGTGGCACAAAAGAGATGTTGGACGATGTCTGTTTCCACCCTAAGGGATCACCCTGCCCTACCCTTTGCTTGAGTAATAACACTAATAATAACCACTTAGCTCTGGTTTCAGACCAGTTTACATCCAATGATAAACGCACAAGTGAATTACATCAAAACTGAATTTGGTCCAGAGACTTCAGTAGGTGTTGCACTTACTTGTACCAGGGATGATTTTGGCCCACCACAGCTAGAAACTATCCTACCTTTTATGTAATTAAATAATTTTCAGTGATCATTTTTGAAGTCATCAGTCAGGATTGGAAACCTTAATTATGTTCTAGACAGCAATATTATTCACTAACGTATAAGACAAGAGAATTATTAGCAATATAAATGTTAACTTTTCTAGGTCAGTTCTAACTCATTTAAGCTATCATTTACTCTTAGATCCTATGTCTCTACTTATTGTAATTTCTACCATGGTAAAATCCATTTGATCCAGTTGAGGTAGAGGTCCTATTGTGCTGAGCACTGTCTGAGTACATAAGATACAATTCCTGACCCAAAGTTCTCACAGCCTAAGATGAAGAGCAGTATATGATTTTTGTATACAAATTACCGTTCATCTGTACCCTGCTGCCCTTTGACCTATGCTTAATTAGCAGTTGATATCATAGAAGTAGGGTATAAAAATAAAAATCCAAGTATCTTAAAAAGGAACCCAGTGAATCCTCATTATTATTTTTATTATTATATTTGTTTTGACCCTTAGGACTTTTCCCTTTTGATTTTGACTACTTGTTCCAGTGCGTTTATAGCCACTTTCAGTAACATTATCATAGTCCTCGTAACTACTTTTTGAAGAAAAAATTCAAGTATTTACTATTTTATTAAGTTATTAAAATTGCTCTGTAGATTATCCTACTTTGAAAAATATAACTAAAAATGCAACTGTTGTAGATAACGGTGATAACTTCAATAACTTTCCTGCCTCAAGTAATAAGAGACTTGTTGCTGTGATGAAGGCCAGGTCTTCTCCCCTAAGTGAATAGGCCTTGCCTGCAGACTTACAGAAGGGTTGGGGAGAGAGATAATCCTCCTCTGTGCTAACCATGAGTGAGTCAGTCAGGCATTCTGCAGTAACTACTGCTGTTAGTTTATGGATTTTAGTAGCATCTAGAGGTCTTCTAACAGGTTTTCTATAGCTGCAGAGCCAGGGGCAGAAGCAAGATTTGCTCCTTGCACTTTAATAATTCAGCTGTTTATAGGCTGAGTCCTCCAGAGTGTTGAGTCTCCACAACTTGTAGTAGAAGATGTGGGTGCTCATCATCTTGCACAATAAAGCCCTAATAATGCAGGTGGGGAAAAAAAAAGAATTGTTAAACAAAGTCACCAAAAGATAAATAACCAATATGTCTGCAAAAGCTACACCTAGTGGCAGGCGCTTTTGTACATTTTCTTTGGCAGTGCCAGACAAAAGCCACAGGTTTGTGGAAAGAGTGATATAGCCTATAGTAGTGTGCAGCTGGGGAAAGAAAAAAAGGAAGTCCTGATTAGTTTTAAGTGTTAATTGTTCAACCTTTGTCTGGAAATAGAATTTATTATTTACCGTGACTGGCTGCTCATAGTTACACAACTGCACTAAAATGTTGAGTGTCAGCACCAGTGTTTGTCTGCTGCTCACCTTTAATCATTTTTTCCATTTTAAAAAGTGAGCATAAAAAGCCCATTTAAGGTGCCAGGCTAAGAGCTTTGGAGACTGAATTCCTCTATTTTCAGAATAGGTTCAGACAGCACAGGAAGTAGCAATACAAGATTTTGCATACTGCCTCACCAGCATGTCTCTGCACTGTCCTAGAGGGACTTGAGCTGAACTGGAAAGCCTTGTTTCACACTTGAATTTGCTGACAACGCCCGAAATGTGCTGGTGATTTTTGCAATATAGCCTCTCATCTGCTAGGAAATTATATTTAAATCCCCATATTTATTATTTTTATCATCATCACCAGGTGATCATGTCTCTTTCAGTACTCGTCTGTGTTGCATTTAAACCAACTGCTTGAAAGTAGGTGACTACATAACTTATTATCAGTCCTCTCAGCCTTCCAACTGCTGTCAGCGATACTACCAGTTTTTCCCATTTGTGGAGTTAGCATTGAACTTTTTCTGGACATCACACAACACCAACATGTACATAGCCCTACAGCCATAAACTTTGACACTGTTTTCACCAGTTGACAATGAGGAGTATTTCCAACTGGTTAAATATAGATCAGTGCTGCAATTTGAGGATAACATACCACCTATATTAGACCAAGCTAAACCCCAGGAAAATACAACTCAGCAGCACTGGAATGGCTGTTTTACTGCAACTTTAATAAAAATCAACTGCTATTTTAATAGGTGCATCCACAGATACTGCTAGAGATTTCCAATTATGATATTCCCAGCAGCAAACAAAAACAAAATTAATGTCAGCTGCATCCCCAAAAGCCTAAACTACATTACTAATGAACTCCAAAGTACTCTTAAAGAAAACTCTCTATGCAAAGACAATAAGGTGGAAATTACTGTAATAATCTAAATATAGAAATAGCAAAAAAAATGAAATTCAGAGTAGGATTTGCCAAGTAGGATTTGCCACTCATGATCCTATTAACCATGCTGTTAGCATAGCATATGCATGTATAGTGGTATTGTCACACAACTCACTACTGACACCTTGGAAAGTGCACATAGAAATACATGTTTTTCCATTTGTATTTCAAACAAAGGTAAGATATGAACCAAGGCTGTACTTTATGCTGAAAAAATATATACTTAATGTGACTGTAGCAGAAACTGTCTCCATAGTAATTTGATTGTCTGGTAGAAGTGCACAGTTGCATAAAAATTTAAAATCTTGACTCAAACACAATCTTCTTGACTTTGTGCTTCAGCTTTAAATGTTAAAACTGTTGTCTTCCCTATAACAGAAACGAGCATTATTCCAACTGAATATTTTAGTTACTACAGTTATCATCTGTATTTTATAAAATATATATTTTTAAGAGAAATTTAATCTCTCAAGTTAGTTGAAAAAAAATAAAGGTTTAAATGAACAGGATTTTCTTCATTTGTGCTAAATTGTTTCTGGTATTGCTATGCTCTGCTGAAGTTACCACATTTAACTTCAGAATTAGACATATGCTAATTTTCTAAATCATTTTTATAATGTATAGAATATGCTAAATCTACTGTGAACACTTGTCAAGTACCTTCTGGATGAATGATGCCTTGCATGTCAGATTATGATAATTCAATTTCAGTGCGCACTTCAGGAAAGTTTGCTTCCCTTACCATTGCCTCCGCCATTGCTCCCTACTCAGACCTTCAGAATTTAAATTACTCAATCTGTTATAAGAGTATCTGTTTTCTAACTTTATGACCTTGTCCAGATAAGTTACCTGTACAAAGCAACAGATGTCACATAGCCAGTTTCTATTATGTTATAGTCTCATATTGAGCATTACATGTATTCTTTCACCATATTTACAACACCAAGACTGCAGTGTTCTGTGGAAGTGTAGATGCATATCCTACCTTTGACATTGGCTATCTTGGAGTCTGAACCCATCCAAAGCCCGCTGAAATCAATAGGTAGACACCTATTGATATCAGTAGATTTTGGACAAGGGCCTAAGTGCTCAGGTAGGAAAGCGTAAGTGCAGTATAAATACCTGGCTAGCTAAATGAGTTTCTGTGTTTCCTGTCATTTTACGTGTTTGTGTTGTCATGAGAAAGAAAACCAACCCTGTTTTAAAGAAAAACTGAGCAGATGTGTTTTAAATGGGCAACTCCCCTCATTAAGGGGTCGAAGTAATTACATTCTCTGGATTTTTGTCAGCTAATCTCTTGCGCATTTTCTAATTGTTTTATTGCCAGCTTCAAAGTGATCAGATTAAGTCAAGGCACGACTACACAGTATTAGCAATTTGCTAGTGGCTAGGACAACTTCTTCAGAGTTTAAACTTCCATTTAAAAACAGACCCTCTTACAGTTGCTGAAATAACCATTTAAATGTCTGATTACAACTTCATATAGATATAGAGAAACAATGGCTCTGATTTTTATTTTCTGCTCTGTCAGTAAGAAGGGCCCTTTACATAAGTGTTTAGGGCCCCTTTGTGCTATCCAAGTAGAGCAGATGGGTCATGGTATAAATGAGAATCAGACCCTATGGGCATCTTTACATGTGCTCCTGACACGGCATCAGGCATTTTTTAATTAGCAAGCTGTACTAATTAAAGTGCCTGCACATCACATGTATCAGCAGCACACTATGTCGCTGCACTGAGAAAATGGTGGTTGTGCGCTTTGAACTAAAGCACATGGAACGTGTTTGAGTGAAGAGCGCACTACCTCCATTTGCTCAGTACAGAGGTACGCTGCATTGCTGATACACATGATGCACAGGGCTGCCAGAGCACATCAACTTATGTGCTCCAGCAGATATGATTAATGGAGTGTGCTCCAATGCAGTGAATTTCCAGCACGCTGGAGCAGGCTCCCCGCATGTATGGAAGTGCCCTATAGGTCTAGCGCCTGTGTAAAGTGCTTCAGTTCACCTCTAAGAGGTGTTAACACTTCAGACTACTGATCCAAATCAAAATCTTGCTATTAACTATTTCACTTGTATTTGTTTAATAGACAGTCTTGGTCTTTCTGGAATGACAGACAGAGCTTGTATAGAATATCCTTCTTTTTCTTTTTTCCCTGGATTCTGACCATCTTAATTCCCTTGACTAGCTTAGCATAAAAAAGTAACAGAATAATGAAAATCTGACTGCTTCAAATTCATATATCTGTAAATAAAACATTTTAGAATAGCAAGTGTGCATTTGCTACCCTAGCTTGGATTACTGATGGACATATATAGGAATGCAAGATGAACAATGAAACATGTATTTACATGGGAGTCTTGATTGATCGATTCCTTCTTCATTCTTTCCATGCATTTAGATTTTCAAACTCTCAGAACCTTTCAAAATCAAAACACTGATGCTGGTGAGGATAAGGATGATAATTCTGTTTAGGGCAGTCTCTGCAATGACAATTGGTGCTGCCCCATGGAAACATCTAAAGAATATTGGTAGACGAAGGTCTTTGAAATTGGATGCCTCCATTCAAAATTAGAAAAAAAACCCACATTTCTGGTGAAGCTATTGAGAAAAAAAATGATAGAAAATAAAAACTATTCTCTATGGAATATTTTCCACCACTATTCAGGCACTTATTAGTGTATAGCCATTCAGTGTATTTTAGATGTTTTGTTTTGAAATGATCATTCTGACTCATTCTGACTAGTGAGGTGGCATAGGCTCAATTGGATTTAGGACAGGAGAAGATAAATGTTGTTTGACACATCTCAGCTAAGTTGTTTGTAGACGTGATCTCTCCATTTATCTTAATTTAGTTTGATCTTTTCCCTTTAGGATTTCCTAAGACGTATTTTTTTCCCAAGTCTCTCTGAAGTCTATATAATACAAGACTGAGGTTATGAAGTCAATCCTAGATGGCCTCGCAGACACGACTTTCCGCACAATTACAACAGATCTGCTTTACGTGGGTTCCAACGATATCCAGTACGAAGATATTAAAGGTGACATGGCCTCCAAGCCAGGATACTATCCACAGAAATTCCCATTATCTTCCTTCAGGGGTGATCCTTTCCAAGAAAAAATGACGGCAGGAGATGATCCCCTATTAAGTATCATTCCATCGGATCAGATCAATATTACAGAATTTTACAACAAGTCCCTATCCTTCAAGGATAATGATGAGAATATACAGTGTGGAGAGAACTTCATGGATATGGAGTGTTTTATGATTTTAAACCCTAGTCAGCAGCTGGCCATTGCAGTGCTGTCCCTTACTTTGGGCACCTTCACCGTTTTGGAGAATCTTCTAGTGCTTTGTGTTATCCTGCACTCCCGAAGCCTCAGGTGCAGGCCCTCCTACCACTTCATTGGGAGCTTGGCAGTAGCTGACCTCCTGGGCAGTGTAATTTTTGTCTACAGTTTTGTCGATTTCCATGTTTTCCATCGGAAAGACAGTCCTAATGTTTTTCTGTTCAAGTTGGGTGGAGTTACAGCCTCATTCACTGCCTCAGTAGGCAGCCTTTTCCTTACTGCAATAGACCGGTACATATCTATACACAGGCCATTAGCTTACAAAAGGATTGTTACCAGACCAAAGGCTGTTGTAGCATTCTGTGTGATGTGGACCATAGCTATCATAATAGCTGTCCTTCCTCTGCTTGGCTGGAACTGCAAGAAGCTCAATTCTGTTTGTTCAGACATATTCCCTCTCATTGATGAGACCTATCTGATGTTCTGGATTGGAGTCACCAGTGTGCTCTTGCTGTTCATCGTCTATGCCTATATGTATATATTGTGGAAGGCTCACAGCCATGCTGTCAGAATGATTCAGCGTGGCACTCAAAAAAGCATAATAATTCAGACTACAGAGGATGGTAAGGTACACATCACTAGACCTGATCAAACTCGTATGGACATCAGGTTAGCCAAAACCTTGGTCCTTATTTTGGTGGTTTTAATCATATGCTGGGGCCCTTTACTTGCAATTATGGTGTATGATGTCTTTGGGAAAATGAACAAGCTCATTAAGACTGTTTTCGCATTCTGTAGCATGCTCTGTTTGATGAATTCAACAGTGAATCCCATTATCTATGCTCTAAGGAGCAAGGACTTGAGGCATGCTTTCCGGAGTATGTTTCCAACTTGTGAAGGGACTGCACAGCCTCTTGATAACAGTATGGAGTCTGACTGCCAACACAAGCATGCCAACAATGCAGGTAATGTTCACAGAGCTGCTGAAAGCTGTATTAAGAGCACAGTTAAGATCGCCAAAGTGACCATGTCTGTCTCCACGGACACAACTGCAGAGGCATTGTAAGTCAAATACCTCTCAACATTCTGAGAAAAGAAATTAGTTCAAAAAAAGACTCAAAGTGTTTGTTCCCTCATCTGTAACATTTTTAAGTTTACTGATCATTTTAAGAATCATTGCCATCAGCCAACTCTCCAAGTTTTACAATTAGGGATTCAAACAAAACAATTTTCACTTAAAAATGTTGATTGAATAATAAAGAGCAAATTGCTGAAAGAATGTATAGAAAATATGGAATTGGCAAAATCTTAAGAAGTTTGTGCTAAAAAATGGCGAAACCTAATTGAAAACTAAGACATCATAAAACAACTTCATCAAATAAGAAAAAGCCTTGTAATCATAATTCTCATTGCAATGTGAAATGTATTAAATGTCTGTAAGTAATAGAAGTTTTGAGGTGTTTTTTTTCCCCAAAAAAGCGGCAGTACTGAGTTTTAGCAGTTTTGTAAAACGTGTTGTCCTGTGAAATGTATGCTGTTTTTATTATGTGTTATTGATATTTGTCTAATTAAAAAAGTGATAAGGTAGACTTATGTGGAAATGTGAATTATGTGTTATGTAAACCCCATTGAAAACATTTAACTGTATTTGAAAAATTCCTATGAGTTATTTTGGGAATTTACACTTTTAGTGGTCTTCTGTGGACTTAGAGGAAAGGCTTTGTGTTTCTTCTACTAAAATTATTTGACATTAGAAATCCCCATTAATTTTGTTGAGGGTGTAAAGAATAACAGCAACAAGAGAATATAGAAGTATGTAAGTGCAAGGAATGCATTGGTTCAGACTTTTAAATACCACTGCGTATAAACATAAAGACATTTATTGTTATACAGACTATTTCCTTTCTCTTGGGCACATGTGAATATGAACACTGAGAAGAGAAGGTACTGGATATTGGCTTCTTTAGCTGGCAACTGTTTTTGGTCTCATGCTATCACTGGACTTCTCAAGACAGCATGTGTCAGACTCATTGTGTAATGTTATCACTGCGCAGTTGATGTATATTTGACGTGTGTTTGCATTCCTATATCCAGATTAAACAGATTCAAAGCCTGAGATGCCAAACTCCAGTCATTACTAAAAAAAGGAGGAAGTATTGCCAGGATTAGACTTTTTTATTATGTGTGAGCGGGTATAGTATTAAATATCTGTGTGTACATGTATGTGTGTGTGCACGTGCACAAAAATGTGTGCATGTGTATGTATTCTAAATAAGTGTGAGTCATTTTACTAGGCTAGGAAACTATGACCAAACGTAAGCTGTATTTCTTGTTGCGTGCTTTGCACATGAATTCTGTTTCTAAAACTGAGCTCTTCCACCTGACTAGTTATGAAATTAACTGGTTTTAAAATTCAGAACATGCTAGCAAATCCATATTGGGAGACTTATTCATGTATTAGAGGAAACAGCATTTTGGTTTTGCTTTAGCACAAGGTTTAGCAGGAGGCAAAACAAGCCATGAACAAAAATAGACAACTGAAAATCAGTGTTTTACAGTACTTTAAACACATTGTGAATGCTGAAGATAAAAAAAAAAAAAAATTATTCTTAAAGTCCTTGAGTATTACTTGAGTCCTTGGTTCCAAAGAGGATGGAGCTAGACTGTTCTCTGTGGTGGCAGATAACAGAACAAGGAGTGATAGTCTCAAGTTACAGCAAGGGAAGTTTAGGTTGGATATCAGGAAAAACTTTCTCATTAGGAGGGTAGTAAAACACTGGAACAAGTTACCCAGAGAGGTTGTGGAACCTCAATCCATGGAAGTTTTTAAGACCCAGTTAGACAAAGCCTTAGCTGGGATGGTCTAGTCATGATGGTTCTGCTTTGAGCAGGGGGTTGGACTAGATGACTTTCTGAGGTCCCTTCTAACCTTAATTTTCTGTGATTCTAAAATTAACTAATGGAAATGTAGTTGCATCTCACTGTTAAACAGGGTACAAAAGACAATGGAAGCCTGAAACCTTTAAATATAAGGCAAAGAAAGAAAAATTGTAGATTCAAAGATGCAGTTCCATTTTAGGATGGAATTTCTCTAAAACTGGGGATTTTAGTATTTCATGAAACAATCGCACTGGTGTGGAAATGCTCATTCTGAATAAAATGCATTGAGTCTGATTCCCTACTGGCAAGTACCATTGGCTTTGTCTTGTTTCCTGTTTTGACTAGTTTAAGCCAGTTATCAGCTCAAGGGTTCACCAAGGCAGGATAGGAGGATCTCTCTTGTCCTAGTATTTGTGTAATAAAGGCCATGCTGCCATCCAGCCCTCCATGCTCTAGGGCAGGGGTGTCAAACTCACCCTGCCCAAAAACCAGATCCTTGTGGGCTAGAGCCGGACCTAGCAGCAGCAGGCAAGCAGCACTGTGTCAGCACAGCCATCACTTGCCCTCTGCCACCAAAGGTGCCATAACCCCAAATTCCTGGGTCCCCCAGGAACCCACTTGGCTGAAGGAAAATGGCTCCATAGGCCATATGTCTCATACCCAGCTCTTGGTCATGTTGCTTATGGAAGGGGAGCCCAGCTGGATCTATGGTGATCCCAAGCTTCTGGAGTGACCCTTTTAGAGCTCTGGTATTTGGGTGCAGGTCAGAGCAGCCAATAGCCCTCAAAGACCTAGTGGCAACTTCAGCCTTCCCCAGGGTTGTGGGGGGAGCTTACATTACATAGAGGCCCCTTGGGCCCTTTGCCTGTCTAGGGCCCTGCACGGATCAGAGCGTCAAAGGTCTAACTCCATGCCTAGTCATTTGCATTTGTGTGAAATCCAAATCAGAACAGTTGCATTTTTCTCCTGCCATGCACAGGTATAAATAGCTATGTAAGGTACCAGACAGGAGAGATTCTAGCCCATCACTTTAAGACTTGTGACTCATCCTAAGAGTCAAATCATGCAAGGTGCAGAGTTACTACCACTCCCATTTAACTTGGTGGGCATGTCAGGACACTTTACCCCCTGAGAGGTGGAAGGTGAGAAGCACTCTGTACTCTGTAAAAGAACAACGATTAGCTTGATCGCTAGTGAACCCTAATTATAGAAGCTTTTTTTTCCCTTTCCAAATATAACCTGCTCATCCCAAAGCAGTTTGTTAGGGAAAACATAATTGTCAAATTAAAAGGTACTTTAAGAGCCATTTTTTTTAAACTGTCGTTTTGTGAATTTAATGCAGATTTTATAGATTTCTGTTGTGCATTCAAGTTCTAAACTTTACATGACAAAACATGGGGCAATGGGGCTGTCTTGGCACTAAACTTGGTGCTTACTGATATAATAAGAAATAGCATTCTGTGATGTTTTAATGTGTCATTGAATACCTTCATTTACATAGGAGTTTTCTAAAAAGCTCTGTGAAGTGTTTGTCAACTTAAAAATGCATTCATTAAATGAGGTGGCAAATATGTCCCTACAACCTATACATGAGCTATAACTATTATTTAATTAGATTATCAATTACTGCTCCTAGATTAGCTGTACTTACATTTCTGCTTTAGGTAATCCTAATTTGCAACTGCCCACTTTCTTCTGGTGATAGCACAGCCAACCTACATAGCATTTCACAGCCACCCACAACCTCACAAAATGAATAACTCTAGTTACAGTTCTGTGTATTTATCAACTCTTAAGTGTTATATATCTATAAATGAGACCATCCGTATCACGTGCAAAGTTAGGTTCTCAACAGTTTAGTTGTATATTTGTATATTATCTCCTCAGTGCTGTGCAATCACTATCAAAGTTTTCTTGCACTGGCCTTCTGATGAAAATGTCTGCCATAAGATAGAACATTTTTTCTAATGTTTTTTGGGCTGAATGTATGTAAATAAGTGAAAAATAATAATAATAATAATGAAAAGACAGCTGTACAAGCAGTGGCCTCAAAAGTCTGTAATTTTAGAATAGGACAAATGTTGAAGTTGCTGTGACATCTGAAAAGCTACCTTATAAATAAACTGTTTACAGGGTCTCTTGGGATGCAATGTCATAAAGAAAGGGAAGTCTTTCCTTTTGATAATATGAAGTAAAGAAATTGGATTACCTGAGCTTTTTATTTCCAATGTTTCAAAGTGGAGAACATAATTCTTTAGTCTGTAAATCTAACATTATTACTTCCTCTTAGAAGAATATTGTATCATTAGATGTTTGTTTGAGCTGGTAACATCCTTGCAGCTGCTGCAATATATTCCTGTTAGCAACTTGTATAATACTTTGTACACAAGTACTGGTAAGACTGTCATTAAAACTAGCTTTGACCATTTAACTACCAGTAGCAGAATAGTATTTCTGTAATATTTCCAATGTATTACTACCATATCATATTTTATTTCTATAATGTAATTAAACTGTTATTTATTCAAGGAAAAAGTATTCTGTTATTTTTGCCTTTCAAAATTTGCTGAGAAAGTTGCATTGTGATGCCATCTCAATCCACAATCTAGAGCTGTACATCTTATTAATACATTTGTCTGACACTTTTCTATACAGTATTTCTCAAGCTTCATGGATTGTCATTGTATTTGGATTTCTTTAAGGGTGGACTACATATTTTATGTTTTTGCCTTTGGTATGGAGACAAAAGGGAGAAAATATGGTTAAGACTGTTTCTCTCATTTAATTATATAGCT
This sequence comes from Alligator mississippiensis, assembly GCF_030867095.1. Lineage (NCBI taxonomy): Eukaryota > Metazoa > Chordata > Crocodylia > Alligatoridae > Alligator > Alligator mississippiensis. The sequence continues at coordinate 75,960,748 of NC_081824.1, read as the reverse complement.
AATTTTTGTCTTGTACCTGCAAAAACTTAACTATTCTTCTTGAATCCTGGCACACTAGAGTTTTCCTGTAAAGCATGAAGGAAATCAGACAAAATGTTCCCTGATTTATTTAAAAACCTAAGCAAGTTCCCTGACAAGAAATTTTAAGATGCCAATAAGGATCAAATCAATTTTCTGACACTAACACCCAAATTAAACACAAAACCTGCAATTATGACTAAGCAGGTTCTTTCTGAAGAGTTTTTGCAAATCAGATGAAGGTTTTTTGGAAATTCAGGTGTTTCTACTGACCTTTTCCTTGTTTTATCAGGCATAGTATTGACTTATAATTTCTAGGCTTTTAAATGTTTGAACTTTGTGGAAAGCTGCAATTTCCTTTGGAGGCTTTCCCTTAATGTATTGTTGAGCATGGAGTCCCCATGTAAGCTTTGGTTTAAAAAAGCCTTAAAATATTATTAGCTCTAGTGTTTTGTCTGTCAGATTACATTTGCATAGAGATGCAATCATATTAGAAAAAATCTTATAATGATAAAAAAATAAAAGATCTGACAAGTAGCACAATAAAAAAACCTTTAATAATTTACTAGTAAATGTAAAAATAATAAAAATAATTATTTAAACCTGATGAATTGGATTCATTCAGGGATTGTTTAAATAGGAATGATCTTGCTGTGAGCAAGGGGTTGGATGAGATGGCCTCCTGAGGTCCCTTGCAGACTTCATTTTCTGACTCTAGAAGGAAAGTCTATAAAAAGGGATTTTGAGATGGCAACCTACTGTCTGCTGTAGGCTGATAGAGCCAGTTCAACCCAATAACCAGCATTGGTCAAAGACTGGAAAGGCTGTCTAAAGGACTTGCTAACGGAAAACATTGTGCAGTAGACACTAGTGACACTAGTATGGGGCTTCCGGCAAATACAAGCCCCTCCTCATGGTATAACCCATGTGAGATGCCAACAAACAAATTCACGGCTACATCCCCTGGAATGATTACTTCAAAGAACACAGGAAGCCTGCCTAGCATAAGGGAAATGCAATGTATCTCACTCTGCACCATCCAACTCCCAACTATATTTCCACTTTCCCAAAATGTGGGGTTCACAGTGACAAATCTTATCTACTCCCTCTCCGTTTATCTTTTTTCTATTAACAAATGAGATAAATAATACTTGCTCAGTTCAAATCTTTCTCTAATCTTACGTTTCTTATGAGGCCCTCAAAGGCCTTGTTTAAAGACCGTTGACTAATAAAAAGACCCCCCATTCACTTCATTAGGTTTCTGTAGGTGCTCATGGTACAGCACTTAAGCAACTTTTTCTAGCTATCCTTATGCTTTCAAGATTTCTGAGCTCTTTAAGTTGTGGATTGGACAAGGGACATTCTGTATTGCTACTGTGGTGTAATTCTTACATTTTAGGAGATATTTGCTAGTGAATTATTGACAAAAAAGCAAATACAAAAGAAAAATCAAGATCAAATTTTATGTAAATGAAAATATCTGAGCATGTCAGTTGAAGCGCTCAGTATCAAGACAACTAGGAAAATATTCAGATTGTTTTAACATCAAGTTTCATTGGTAAATAAGAGCAATACTGCCACATTATGTCTTTAAAGTGTTACATAACCAAATTGCATGCCTGTTCTTCACAGCCCAAGAGGAAAAAGTGGCAAATTCCCAAGCAAGTGTCTTTCCAAGCTACTCTTATTCAGGGATTATGTAGTCACATAAACCACCATCATTTCAGCCATTCAAGTAAACATCAGATCTATCATTATTCCGATTCTTCTGAAGTCTTTTCTAAAAAGTCACAGCATCATCACACTCAATCCTTATTTTTTATTTCCAATTAAAATATAAACTTTGACTAGATTAAGTGATGAAGTGTTTATGGTCAGTGAAAGAAATGACAAGGGATAGGAAGCTTTTCCAAGATAACTGAAGAAGGCCTGCTCCAGTCCAGAAAAACAGATTTTCCCACCCTTATATTTTAGCATACTTTTCCACTTGTGTCCTGTTCACATGCTTTGGTCTTATTAAGAAATGGACCTTAAAATCACACTCAGAGTTCTACCATAACAGAGTTAGATATGGCAAGGGATGGTTTATTTAATTGCAATCAATTATCCTTGTTTTAGAGAAAACAAATACAAGCACAATATACATTTTAAAAATTCAGGTTTCAGAAAAATCTAATAATACCAGGTCTCCATGCAATACTAACAGTAGTATATTATTTGCTTCTCCAATGTTTTACAGCACCTTTTTCCCTACAAAGCAAGGCATTATCTTTAACAATAGAACAAAGAAAGGGGTGAAATCCCAGGCCTAATGAAGTCACTGAGGAGTTTTGCAATTGACTCCTTTGGAGCTGATATTTCATACAAGATTGCCAAATTCATGTTTAATATCTATAGCACCATTGCAGTTTCATTAACAGGTTTTCAAAGTAACAATAGTCTTGATAAAAATCAAGTTTTTTTTTAATGAGATGGATCAATTTTTAGTTTTAGTGGAAAGCCTGACTTGGTTTCAGTCAGAAGCTATTTCTATGCATATGTGCAGAATTGGGTTCTTTGGTTACAGATAGGTCAGGAAAATGTTATGAGTAAAAAGATGATCAGCAGAGCAAAGCTGGCCAAATCATTCCTTTTGAATTTATCCTGACTCTGTTCTTCATGTCCTTTTCCCCTATGTAACAGAGGAGAACATCCCATCCAGTGCACCAAGACAAAACTGAATAAAATTCAAAACCTTTCTAAAAAAAGTTGGTTGCCAGATGAGAGAAAATCATAACATGACACTATTTCACTGACACTGACTGCACACAAGACAATTTTCTCTTTTTCCATTTATACTCTTAGTAGGAGGGATCAAAATCTGTTATTGCAATTTGAAGAGGTTTCCTCTTCTAAAGAATCTAACCGAACAGACCTTCTAGTGAAGCAGCAGCTTGCAGAGAATACTATGAGTCAGTGGGGATGCTGGTAATGGTGATGATTTATTGCAGACCAGTCCTGTAGCGCCTCCGCATAGGGAACTTTGATGGGCTTCAGTGGCACTTCTCTGTGTAGAGCTGCAGCAGGGTCAAGTCCACTTTTCATACTGCTGGACTTTGTATGCCTTATACACAGTGGGCAACTTTTCCATTCAGCTAACAATTTACAGTGGCGAGGGAAGGATCTGATCTTGTATATAGATAAACCTGTTCACTTTTCATTGTAATGCATCCATTCCATTCCACTGAGCATCACCACTGTTACCCACCAGCTTTCAGAGGGGTAGAAAAGACTAACTTCTCCAATAGAAATACCAGCCAGTGGGTTTAAAAAGCACATGCAAAGTTGGAATTTAAACTGAGCAGCCCATTAGCAATCCCACTCTTGAAAATAAAACAAAGCTACGGGACCTAAATCTTTGCTCGTATTTGTGTAAGTCAGGAGTTTCTCCAATGAAGACTGTGGAGCAAAAGCAGCTTAACCAAGAAAAGGTAGACCCCATGTGGTTTTTACTGACCACAAACCCTTCAAAGACTAAGTTGCCTAAATACTTTTGGGAATCTGAAAATCAGTATCCTGATTGCACTTCGCCTTGGAAAAATATCACCTAGAAATGCCCATTTTATGTGTTTTTTGATGTTGCACTCCGTCACTTAAAAACGCAAGATTCAGCAGGTCATGGAGAAGCCAAATCCACCTCCCAGAACACTGTCTTCTAAAATCTAAAACTGTCATACAATTACCCCCCAAGAAGGTTTGAAAAGAGACCAGAAAGTAATGGGAAATGACACAGAGGACTTGTCTACACAGGGAAGGGACCTAAAGAGCTGTTGCAGATTAGCTATACATTCCAGAGATCGATATATTTCGGACACCCTTCATAGATTTCAAAACCTTTTTCCTCTGGAGGGAACAATAGGAAGCAATTGCTAGGTTTGGCAATTTGGGAAGATTGACCAAAATAAGCAATTCTGAAAAGGCTCCCTGTGAGAACTCTCTATTCCATATTAAAAGAGGATGGCCAGTGAAGAGGACTGTCATTAAATAAAATTGTTAATTAAAGTAATAACATTAAGTCATTAACAAACTAATCCATAGACTGTGCAAGTTTGCACTAAGGATTTGGCCTGTCCCTTTCACATGCCAGTTTAAACCATTTGAGCCTTTGGTCTATTAATGGCACTGAAAGAAGTACCTTTTGTGCCATGGAAGAGTTCCAAAATATCAAGCAACAGTCAAAAAGAAAGGATTTGAAAGCATCTTTTTTATCTAAGAACACAAATACAATTACTTAGCATCAACTCAGCTGAGACATAAGCAGAAGGATCCTTTCAGCCAAAACACCCTATTATATACCATCAAAGCAGGAAATTCCACTCCACCCATTTGTTGGCTGTTTTTTTCTTTTTTTTTTTAGCAGAACCCACTTTATGTTTAGACTTTTTGTCTAACTGAAAACAAGAAAAGTGTCAGATGCTCTTTCTTGAAGTCTTTAATGTGCAGAAATCCAGGTAAAGGGATTATTGTGTACAGAAAACCATCCAAGGGATGACAGGAAATAACCAGCCCATTCTAGCAATTCATATCTGTTCTTCCAAGTAATGGAGTTGCACTAATAAGAGCTCTAAGCGTTGAGAAATGAAACAGACTGCTCCCCAGCCCAACCGCCTTCTAGATAGGGACAACCTTTTTGCCCATCTCAGAGGAAAAATCCAAAGACACCTTAGGAAAACAGGAAGGATCAAGTAAATTCTTGTATTTTCCTAACTTTGTACTGAATTCAGAAAAGAAGTAAATCAATAAATACTATAATAAACGTTATGTATAAGTAATAATAAACAGAGCTAGCAAAGGACCAAAGCACTGGAATAAGAAATATAACATTAAAAAAACTATCTTTGTATAACACAGCTTTGATTACAATAATAGACCTCACCATAATTCCAGAAAAGGTTCCAGTTTCCCCCCAGGGTACTATGAAGCAAATCAAAATGGGGACTGTGGACATGCCTGACACCTCCTATTTTCTAGTTAAAAGAACAAGGATTAGGGCATGCTAGTTATAAAGCGAAGCATAGAGAATCATACAGGGTGTAAATCCATTCAGCAAACACTTCTCTCAAGATAAACCTTCACAAAGACTAAAACAGATAATCTGATCCTGTAAATTGCCATATCAATCCAGGAAACAATGCAATCATCACCTCCGCAACTCATTACATATAACCTAATCCACAGTAATTTTCACATCACACATATTAACACCCTGCACTTACAAATTCCAGTTTGATCAGACAAAATTAATGATAGAGGTATTTTATCTAAACTTAGTGTTTAAAGTTTAAACAAAATTCACATTAAATTGACTGGCAGTCAGGCTATAAGAATAGCAATTACTTGCCGCCTTCTCTTTTTGTATTTTATTTTTGGGGGATTTTTTTGCATTTGAGTTCTGCCAAAAGCTTCCTGTTTGACTTCAGCAAGTTGCTTAGCCCCAGATTCTCAAAGGATCAATCGGAGTTAGACACCCAGATTCACTGGATGAGAAAGTCCAAGAAGGTGTCTGACACTAAACTGGTAGTAGGGGCACATACCCAGCTATAGGGAATCCTGGGTTCTGGTCCCTGCTCACATTATTGTCATTATATTTTAAATCGAAAAATCATTGGATAAAATACAAGAAACAGTCCTGGAAACAGAGACCAGAACCCAGAGCGCCCTCTTCTCAGGTGAGTTTCCAAATCAATATACTACAGAGTCATTTCCTCTTCCCTGCCCTGCCCTGTATTCCTTTTTACAAGGCAACATGTCTTCACCAGCAGGGATGGCAAGTACCCCACCACATATCCAGAATAGCCTACAGCCTGCTGCCATGGGTTCTCTTCTGGGAGATGTGGGCTTGATCCTGAGACTGAGCAGGAAGTGAACCTATAGAAGATGAATAGCATCTCCCATTTTGAAAGAAAGTAGTGGCCACAAGTGCATTTTGTGAAGATCCTGATTCCATCAGTGTGTCTTAGGCCCACGCTGCAAACACCTACTAGATTATAGCAGAGACATGCTAGTTTCTGGCTCCCATGAGAGGGATATTGTCAGGGATCTGGGCAATGGGCAGACAGACAAACCCCAGCTGGCTCGGATAGTTTAGCTGGGACTGGCAGTTGGCAGCCTGAGTGCCTTCAGCTGATCCCCCTTTGAAGTCCTTGGGTGAGTTTGCATATAACCTGCAGCCCTTGCAGTGTTCTGTGGGCTTGTAATGAGACACATATCTCATCTGTCTAGTCTCAGTGCTCCTGATGCCGGGCCTTGGTTCTGGATTCCTTGCTCCTAGCATTGGTCTTTGATTTCTTACACTGGTTCCTGGCTCTGAGTTCCATAGTCTAGTTCCTGATCCTTGGTTCCCCGTTGTCTAGTCTGGTTCCTACTACTCTTCTAGCTCCTAGTCCCCAACTCCTGCTTGAATCCTCACCTAGTTGCTGCCTGCTCTTTTGCCAAGCCAGAACCCCTGGGCCTAGCTCCTAGTGCTCAGCTCCTGCCTGTGTGTCTGTCTGCCTAACCCCTAGTGTTTGGACTTCTCAGTATACCCTCAACTTGTTGACTCCCTGGTATTGCAACCCTTGGCTTGTGTGCCCTTATCCCTAACCCATATCTGGTTTGTGCCATGAAATATCTAAGCTGGGTGCTCAACTGCTCAGTTCTGTTAGGACAGGGGCAGCTTTAGTCATAAGCACAGGCATCATTTTAGGTGTCTGTGGGACTTTAAAAAAAAGCAAGGCACTTTTGGAATTTAGGTACATCCTAGATTAATTGGCAACTAACCTGGAGGGTCTCGGGATTGCAGTTTTTGACTTAAGCACTCATTTATGTCCTACTTACAATCTCTTTTTTCTTTCAAATCTGGTCCTTAGTTTCTCTGCTTCAATTCTTCATTTGTGACTTGATAAAAACAGGTAACAGGAGTGCTGTGAGTATAAACACATGAGAGATTCTTTAGTGCTCATGTAATCCATGTTGAATTGATCCACAGAGAATATAGACTTTTTACCATGTGAGAGTGACTTAGGCTTTTGGTTTTGAAGTTCATAAAAGTCTTTCAGAGTATGGACACACAAAGAGTCACTATGAGGCCAGTTAGGGTGTCAACTCACAGCATGTCCAGTACTCCAAAGGTACCCATATGCACAGGCCATATGCACAGCCTACCCTGTGGTAAATGTGAGAACGCTTACCCTGCTTTCACTGAAAGGTGAGATACTTCCCATTTCCTTCAGGATAAGAGCATCCATAGGGACAGTTACTGGGGAGTAGCTGGCATGAAACATATTTATACCCTATCTCAGCATTTCCCAACCTATGGGTTGCGGCCTAAAATGGGTTGCAAGAATATATGAAAGGGTTGCAAACAAACTTAAAAAATGTATCCTCCTTTAAAGAAGAAAAACATAGGATGCCATGGCTTTTCCCTTGCTGGCTGGCAGTGCTCCAGCCTGCAAGGGGTTCCTGGGGGATCCCATGCCCCACGCCCCCCCCACACACCTCATGCCCCACACACCCATTCCCTGTCCCACACACTGGGGGTGCTGGGGCCTGGGAGCAGAGGGCAGCAGGTCAGGAGTGAGGGGCACTGGGTCAGGACCGGCCATCAATGTTTACAAATGGGTCCTGGTACAAAAAAGGTTGAGAACCACTACCCTATCTTACCTCATGGTAACATGCCTATGTAGCCATACTCTTAGATCATGGAAAGACTCATTTAGTTGCATGTTTCAATAATATTAGAAAACGAAAACTGTAGCAGGGTCCTTTAAGGTCCAGTGTGTTACTCTAACCATTTCTACACAGAATAGCAAATTCTAAGGTCTGTAGTCCAGAGGGATCCCAGGAATTATAGGTGCATCAAAGCATGCTTGGGAAGTTGCCAGGGAGAAATAAGAAATAGCTTTCTCTGATACTAGTGAGAGATCAGAGTCTCATACTAGGAGTTTTGGAAGAGGCCAAAAGAAATTACCAAAAGGCTGAGGAAAGAACCCTGTGAAATGTGTCCTGTCTGGGCTAGAGACTCGCAGAGGTCTGAAGAGATCAGGGACTGCTTGTGAGTCTGCAAGAATTGAACCAGTGATGGATGGTGTCTCAGTTTTGTCCCAAAGCAGAATAAGGCCCTGGGGTAGAAGTTGAATGTTTGTAATTTGTTGTTTGAGTTTCTGTCTCCTTGAGAAGGGAAAGAGGTTTTTTAGTTTAGCTGGAGAGGCAGAGGCTGTATCTGGTGCTGGAGAAGAAGATGACAGCTTTAGGGCCCTATAGGCACCCTCTCTAGAAAACAAATCTAGAATCTTTTGTGCTCTCTCCTTCAAGACCTTCAGTCTTGAATTGCTGGTGCTCAGTGCCTTGTGGATGCAAGCACTCTGTTTTTATCCACACATTAAATATTGCTAGACTTCCTCACACCTAGAAGCCAGAGTAAGTCTTTCTGTTTTTATTCCTTACATGACAAAGCTTGATTGTAATAAGAAAGGACAGAGCCAGCTTTCACATTCAGTGTAGACTCCCATGCTGTTCTGTTCTCACTAATTCCCAATCTGCCCTATCTTGCTGATTACAAGAGGTTTTTTAAATAGTTGTTTGTGATATCTAATATTAGACTCTAAATTGGCTGGCTTTGGCATAAAGCTTGATCCTTTCTGCTGACTATGAAATTATGGATTAAAGTAATTGGAAATACCCTTTTTGCCCCTACTGTTGATAGCTTGTACCAAAATGGAAAGCCAACATCTCTTCTAGTCAGCCAAGTGTGAGGTCAGGTGTGAACAGCAAAATGCTTCCATGGAGAAAGAATATGGTGAAGCCTCAGGGAAAAACAAAGCTAGGGATTCCCATGTGTGCTGCAGTACAGAAGTTCTGTTGTTTGCGTTCTGTCTTCATTGCCACCGTGTAATGGGGCTTCTGGGGTGTTGTCACCCCCCACTAGAAAAGCCTCAAACTTTTTCATTTCCAAATACAGAATTCCTCCCTCCCCCCACATCAGACTGTGCCAACACATCGAATTATAGAAAAATAAGGCTGGAAGAAACCTCAAGAAGTCATCTAGTCCAACCCCCTGCTCAAGGCAGGATCATCCCTGTCTAAATCTTTACAGACAAATATTTGTCTAACCTACTCTTAAAACTTTCCCAGAATAATGATTCTACAATCTCTTTACTTAATCTGTTCCACACCCCAAGTCAGAAAGTTATTCCTAATATCCAAACTAAGTTTCCTTTGTTGAAAATCAAGACCTTTACTTCTTTGCTGGTCCCTACAACCATAGAAACAGTCTATCACTATCCCCTTTATAACTGAGACTCTCACATCCCAAGTAAGTACTCTAACAGCAGGGCCATTCTTCAGAGGGTCTTATTTGTGGTTTGAGTAGACCAGTGGTCTCCAACCTTTTTAAGAAGGAAACCACCTTTGGCATTTAAAAGCAACCCAAGATTTACCATGCGCCACTGCCACCCCACTCCCCCCGCCCAGCAGGTAAGTCTGTGGGGTGGGAAAGTGGGGGGCAGATTGAGGCAGAGGGAGAAAAAAATATTTGGGCACACACCTCCCTAGCAGGTTAGTGCTACCTGGCCAGGGCCCCACTCAACTTACCCCTGCTCCTGCCTCTGCGGTGCTGTCTCTCACCCCAGGGACCTCGATCTAGCCCCCACCCCTTCCTTCCCCCATGGACTGACCTGCTGGGCTGGGGCACATGCATGCATGCATGTGGGCACTCAGCCCCCCACCCCAGCCTCAGATCGACTCCAAGAGGCTCCGAGATCTACTGCAAGGGGCTCTGACATCTACCTGTGGACTGAGATCCATTGGTTGTCACCGTTGGACTAGACATTGAATTCTGGAGCAAAGGAACCTCTTCCAAGGAAAGTTTTGTTGAAACTCGTATGTTTGCATAAAAAGTTTCAGCTTGCTCATGTGTCAGTTTCTGACAAAGTTTAGGAACTTCAGTGTTTGTTCTAGTTGGTTCCTTCTCCAAAAGGACACTTCTAGTCCTGTTCATCTGTGTCAAAATGAGTCACAGATACCACCAGATTCCTTTGCACTGCTGGCTCCATTGCCTTCCATAATACTGGCCCAAAGATTTCTTGGAAATAAAAGGTTTGCTTTCTCACTACTGACAAAAAAAGAAGAAAAAGCAGACATGCTTTGGAGTGGGGACTGACCGTTAGGGACAACAGGGCAGTCAAGATGGAGGAAAAATAAATTTCTTCTGCCCTTATGGCTGAGCAGCCACCAAAGCATTCTAGCTACCAGAAGCCTTCAGGGTTTGCTTTTTTTTAAATCCTCATATCCTATTTGAATCCCTACCTTAAATGCCATGAGAACTGGGAGAACGATCTTCAGGAAAAATTGTGACTAAAAAACAAACATTTGCAGGCATGTGGGACATACACAGTTAAAAAGAGAGAAAACACATCCAGTCCTGTATCAAAATCAGTCTCCTCTAGAGACCAAACTTGGCAAACAAATCTGACAAGGAAGCTGCTGTGAATTAGAAAAGCTCTACCACATTCACAGGCCGAGTGACGGACGCTGGTTTAGCTCACCCAGTCACACTTCAGTTACATCAATGGAAAATGTGTTTACTGCACAAATTTAACTTCAACTGAAGTGGCTTTTCTCCCTCTGCAGAAGGGGGAAAAAATAAAAGCAAATGACGCATCTTGTGCCTGGCTGCAGGCTTGCAACAAGTGCAGCAGCATTTTACTCTGCATCTGGGGTGGGGTGGTGCTTGAGGAGTAGGCCCATATTTGCAGTAAGGCTTTGGGGAGTGGAGAGTCAGTGCTCCTATCCCGTGCATGCCATTCTGACAAAACTGTTCAGTTCCTCCCCACCAGGTTTCAGGATGAGGGGATCTCTATAAATCTCTCTGGGTCTCAAAGAAATATTTTGGAACCCCAGGGGAATTATAATCTTGGTCAAGGACTACTCCCACCCCCTTTAAAGTCAATAACCCGTTGACTTAAGCTGTTCTAAACAATACTAAAGACCAAACCATCCACAGAAGCAAGAGACATCATCAGCTGCCTTGCAGCTCCCTGATATTTGCTATGGCCCAAAATGACTCAGCCCCTAATTTTCTTCCTAAGATCACTGTCTGAGTGACTTTCCTGTCTATATTGCTGTTACACCTGGCAATGTGTGATAACAGAGGTTAGTAGCAGCAGCAACACAACAAAATAAACAGACTTTATCAGCCTGCTCCTATGAGAAATATCAGCACTGCATTTAATTCCCAAGACATCTTTCCTACTAAGAGACAACTTGTATTACAGTCTGCACTTTATTAGAAAGAGATTCAGCGCAGGGCTGAAGACCACACAGAGCTTTGTCTTTAACTGCTAATGCCTTACTGGGGAACTTAACTGGGATTTAAAGGGCACATATCCTATAGGCTCCTTGAACAAGAGAGAATGGTACCTTGTTATGCAGCCTTTGTGCAGGCTTCATTATTCTTTCAATTTGTATGAGAGAGATTGCTGCTACTGACATGCCCATCCTGTACCCTGAGCAACCTAACAAATTAAAACTTACTTGCTGCAAATAATGAATTCATAAAAAAAAAAATATGGCAGGACCTAGTCCATCAGAAATAAGTACAAAAAATAAAGGTCATGGATGTTACAGAAGCACTGACAGAGCTATAGCAAGGGCCAGTGCTTCCACCTTTCTCTCCACCATGGATTCTATGTGCATCCCAGTTGAGTCACAGTTCATTTTTAAAAGTTATGTATCTCTTTAAATGAAAAGCATAATCTATAAGCAGCAACAAGAGATATTCCTGGTGAATTACAGGAAACAATTAAGCCAAACCAAAGCCAGATAGAAAAATGAAGGGCCAGATTCACCAGGACTCTCTAAGGTTCCTGTGTTCATGCTTGCATGACTACACATGGAATTGTTAAACGATAGATTATAGTCCTTTCCAACAATGACCTGAAGTGACCACTCATCCAACATGTCTCTGGAAATAACATATATAAAGCACATTTATCTCTCTACAAAACCAGGTTCTCAGCAGTGTATTTATGAGAGGTCACCCTAGATAAAAACATGTACCATGCCACAATAAGGCTGTAACTTTTTAAAGATGGGTTTCCCATCTAGTTATGCTTATGGTCATAGCATCTGACAAAGTAGGTTGTTGCCTACAAAAGCTCATGCCTCTCTCAACCATTTAGCCTCTAAGGTACCACCATACTCTACTTTCTAAAGCCTGGTTACCAATTAGTTAGCTTCCAAAAGCAAGTAGAAAAGGATCAGACTTCCAGGGCATGTCAATATGAGATGCTTAATTGCACAGTAGCATAGTTTACTGTGCAGGAAGTGTGCATGTATAGACATGCACATGCTTACTGCACAGTAAAACCCCTAATTGTATGTACATTTAATACCTGAAAATGCAGGTATCAAATTTACTCTCGATTGGTTACTGTGCAGTAATGCATATGTAGACAGAACTGGAGAGCAAATTTGCTCCCAGGGCAGCCCTGACATGAGAGGCCTGGCCTAAGGCTAGCTCCAGGGCTCTGAGCTGAAACCTCTGTTGCCCAAAAGCTGGGCTGCCTCTATGGCAGCCCCTGCCTCAGGTCTTTAAAAGCCTGCAGGCATTTTGAGCCCTGGGTCACACCTGCAGGGAGCCTAAGCCCACTCCAGGTCCCAGCCTGCCTGCACCCTGACACTTCTGCCTGGCACCACAGTGCTGTGCACAGGCCCAGCCAGGCCTGCCAACCCCCAGGCCCAGTTGTAGGTAGCTTCTGGCTGCTGGGGCCAGCTTCACCTGCCTGCAGCCCACCCCAAGCAGCATGCCTTGAGCTTGGAGGTGCTGCGGGGCATTGCCTCTCACACACAGCTGCCAGTCCCTCACCAGGCCCTGTGCTAGGCACAGCAGGAGCTGCCCGGAGCTGGCAGCACAGGGACAGCTACGCAGAGGCCCAGAGATCTGGTGCAGGACCCACAATGGCCTTGTTATTTCCAATGCCTATGCCCATGCCCTCCACCCAGGCCCCAACTGGAGGAGACTGGCAATCTTGTGGCACTGTGGGGTGAGGCAGAGGTGCAGTGCCAGTTTGAGCAGGGCAGGTGCTCTGATGCCGATGTCTATGAGGGGATGTCAGGCTTGATGTGGGAGCATGGGGACAACCGGTTGGTGTGGCAGTGCTGCAAAAAGGTCAAGGCCTTGTGGGCATAGTGGATTGCCATCATCGACCACAATTATGAGTTAGAGAGTGCCTGTAAGTCCATGCCCTTTATGTGGCAACTGACGGATATCCTCACACCACAAGACCCAGGCCACAGCTGTGCTGTGTACAGTAGCACAGGTAGCCTGCCTGAGCCCCCACCCTGGGCTGGCACCCATGGTGACATATCACCAGGGGTGGGCCCCTCAGGTGTCCAGCAGCCTGTTCTGTTGAGCTCCTTGGCTGCACCCTCTACTAGCAGCTCAGAGAGCCCAGGCCAACGCCTGCTGCACCAGTTCTGCAACCCCAGCCCCTGCCACAAGATGTGACTGGCCATGACACTGCTGGCTGTCAGCAGTGCCAACTCTTCCTCGGGGGGCAAGTGGGCCCTGGTTGGGTGCCCACCCACCATACCCTGCTGTCCAAGGGCACTGCCTGGAGCTGTGCACTGTTTCATAGTTTCATAGTTAGTAGGATCAGAAGGAACCTGAGCAGATCATCAAGTCTGCCCCCCTGTCATGAGCAGGAAAGAATCCTGGGGCCAAATGACCCCGGCTAGGTGATTATTTAGCCTCCTTTTGAAGACCCCCAGTGTAGGAGCAAGCACCACTTCCCTTGGATGTTGGGTCCAGATCCTAGCCACCCTGACTGTGAAGTGGTGCTTCCTGATGTCTAGCCTGAACATACTCTCAATCAACTTGTGGCCATTATTCCTAGTTACTTCTGGTAGTGCTCAGGGGAATGGGGACTCTCCTGTTCCCCACTGTTCCCCCCTGGTAAGTTTATAGATGGCCACCAGATCCCCTCTCAGCCTTCGCTTGTGGAGGCTGAGCAGGTTCAGGTCCCATAGCTTCTCTTCGTAGGGCCTGCCCTGCTGCCCCCTGACCATGCGAGTGGCCCTCCTTTGGACCCTCTCCATGCTGTCCACATCCCTCCTGAAGTACGGAACCCAGAACTGGACACAGTACTCAAATTGCGGCCTGACCGATGTCGCATAGAAGGCAAGGATCACCTCCTTGGACCTGCTTGTGATACATCTGTGGATGCCACCAGCCACGCCAGCCCTGGCCACATGGTAAGCCCTACACTGGGAGGAGGGCTTACTATGCCTCTGCCCCCACTCCCCACCCAGTCCGCCCACACTCCACTGCCCCTGGGTCCCCACCTCACCTCCCTCCCCCTCCCCCCCCACCAGTATGCAGAGAGGTGGGAGACAGTGCAAAACTTTATTGAGCAACCTGAGCCCCCAACAACTAGACAGGAACAGGCCTCACATGCTGAGGAATACATTAATGTTGGTGGCAATGTCCTGCTCAGCTGCGGGGAGCAGGGACATGTAACAAAGCCACAGGTAGCCCTCCGGGTGATGAAGGAGGTTGCGGGGCAGCCCAGGTTTTTCCCCTGTGCTGTCGTAGCTCAGGGTCCTCTGCTAGGTGCGCAGATGCACCTGGAACACCATGGCTATCAGCAGCAGCAGGGCATAGTGGGTCAGGCATCCCTCAACTCACACAAATGGCTCCTTGCATACTACCTGGGGCGTGCACAGCAGGGGCACACTTGGGGCACAGCAGCAGCAGCACAGTGAGGCTGGCCTCCCCGGAGAAGCCCCCTGTGGGGAGGGAGGGGGTACGGGCAGCTCCATCCCAGTTGTCCAGGAGTCCCATGTGCCCTGAGCCCAGGCATCATGGGCTGGACAGCAGTGCAGCAGAGCAGTTGACCTGTACAAGGTCAGGGGAAAGGGCAGCAGGGTCTGAAGCCACAGAAGCAGGTGCTACCAGGAGCCTAGTCTGTCCTGCCCTGGAAATGGGGCAGGGGAGGCAGGCTGCCTGTGGCCAACACCCAGCAGCTCACCGGCCCCAGAGAAGTGAGCAGGAATGGGCAGCTTGGCCAGCAACTGCCTGGGCCTGCCCACGCAACTTACCATGGTCCCTGGGCACCCATGCATGCCCAACCTCTGATCTGAGGGCAGGCACTGTGTGGCCCCTGATGCAGAGCATCTTATCTCTGAAATGCTGCAAACTCAGACAAACAGCTTCTTTCTCATGGCTCTACAGGGCCTGCAGCTTTATGTGGGGAAGAAGACATCCACAGCTGGGGCCCTGTGGATACATTGGAGGACCAGAGGAGGACCCTGGACAGGACCCGACTCCTGGACAGCCTTGTCATGGCATTGGAGGACTGGATGGTGAATGCTTGGGCCTGGCAGGCAGAGGACACCACGTATGAGGATGTGTGGGATTGGTGCAAGAAGGTGCAGGACAGGGTGGACCTAGAGTTCGAGGTGCAGCTCCTGGCCCTGGAGTGTGAGGGGGTGGAGACACTGTAGTCCTGGGTAGGGCAGTGCAGACTATGGACAATGACCGCTGGGTGCTGGACACCATTCTGGTCCTGGTGGTTGCCTTCATGCTGGCTGCTGCCCAGCCCCTGACCCTAACCCTGCCTGCCTCCTGGCAGCCACCCACCACCCAGAAGCAGGTCCCTGTCTGGGCCTTGGAGGAGGTCCTGCACTGCTTTCAGCAGCCAGAAGCCCCTGCCCTAGACCTGCCCTGGGTCCAGCGCCACCCAGACCTCCCTGCTGGGCCCAGCCCTGCCGCTTACCCCGACTCCACATGGGTATGGAGCCAGCGTTAGAGCAAGTGCTCAGCCAGTGCCTCCTGCAACCAGTACCCCGGCCCCTGCTGGTGGGTGTGTGGTTCTCCTGGGGTCTCGGTTGGCAGGAGGGCAGGGCTGCTACTGCTACTGTCACCACAGGTGGCACTCCTGCTGCCAAGCGTCCTCCCCACACCATGTTTCCTTTGCTTAGACCTCATGGAACAGCTCCCCCTGGGCCTCACACAGAGGACACCACATATGCAGCACACAGGCTGTGATGTTGAAGGTTTCCAGCCACTGCTCGTAGTCCCAGATGTGCTGGATGACATGCCACTATCAGTCCTGGCTGGTCAGAGGCAGTGGAGCTGGAGGGCAAAGGCAGCCCTGGTGGTGGCATCCAAGAGCCCGTTGTCAGCATCCCTGGCCAGGGTCCAGCCTGGTGGATGGGTTCAAGGTGGCAGGTGTGTGTCAGCACCCCTGGGATGGCACATGGCAGGTGGGCAGGTAGTCTCCGTATGTGGGTGAACCAGGAGGGGTGAGACAGTTATGAGCCAGCCAGTGGCCAGCACAGCATGCCAGAAGGGCCTGCGCAGCACCCAGAAGGAGTGTGGGGCACTGATCATCGCTGCCAGGGGGAGAGGCAGGAGCAGCCATGGTGCAGGGAGGCAGAGGTGGTGAGGAGAGTGCTGCTGTGTGCTGTCCCTTGAAGAGAGCTGCCAGCTGCTGGCAGCAGCGGCTGGAGCCTGGAGCTCCTCCCGGTAGAGTTCCTCCTGGTGGTGGCCAGGGCCCGTTGCAGGGCCCCAGGAGGTGGGAACAGATTGGCAGCAAATCTCCCGCTTCCCTGCACATGTAGATGCCTGCCCAGCACCATTTACTCATGAGTAATTTATTCACAAGTAAACTGGTGCTGCAGCAAATGCACATGCAGATGCGCCCACACAGAACAACTAAGCATCAAGTTGTATGCCAAACTCACATTGTCTTTGACAAGAGCTCCACATATGGAGTAGTGACAGCACAAACCCACCATATTTTATGAGAAATCCCTTTGGGGACTTACCCAGCTTGCTGAGCAGGACAAGATTGTTCATCACCTTGCAGGACTGACCTCATATCATGTTATTATGCTTTATATTGGTAATGTCTCTATTATAACTGGAATATTTAATAAATGGATTGTGAAGGAAGATGTATCAAAAACACTGGGCATGTGCAATGCAAACCGCTCCCAAAGATGTAAAAATGAAGGGGTCGATTTTGTCATAAGGATGTATACATGTAAATCTTAATGGTGGAAAAGGTGGTTGAGGTAAAGAACAGAGCCATATAAATGACTCAAGGACTGGAGAAAATCCCTTTCTGTAAGAGCCTGAATGGACTAAGTCTGTTTCTGTTATCAAAAAGAAAATTAAGAGGTAACTTGATCACAGCATGTAAGCACCTTCAGAAGATACCAGGTATTAACCAGCAGGCAAATGCATGAGAAAAATCAATGGCTGGATGCTGAAGGCAGATAAATAGATAAAATAGAAATGAGATAAAATATTAACAGTGAGAGTGATTAACCATTGAAACTACTGAGGGAAGTGGTAGATGCTACAACTCTTTACATTTTCAGATCAGAACTAAATGCTTTTCTGAAAGATATACTTTAGCCATATTAAAATCAAGTTATTAGGCTCAGTAGAGACTGACTGGTTAGAATTTAAGTGTCTGTGATATACAGGAAGTCACACAAGATGTTATAATGGTCCTGTCCAGCCTTCAGAATTTATGAAGCTATTCCACTAAATGGTAGCCTTGTGTACATAACTGAGGGGGAAAATTGATCCAAAGCCTTCACTGTATCTTTCATAGGGCTGAGAAAAATGAATATGCCCATTGTCAGTACAGAACTGAATCTAACGAGACGGTAAGAGTTAACAGTAAGAAGAGACAACAGTTAATTAATTTTTATTTTTTCAGCAATTATATTGGAAGTCTGAGTGCCTATAGAAATGAGGACCATAAGGTAGTAATTTACACTGGAGTTGTTCAAATTAAATAGGAACATATAACCGTGTGTTTGGAGACTCTTAGTCTTCTGTGATAAAATTGCATTAGTAATTAATAATCTCACTGAAAATAGATAGAGAACCATCATCTGCTACCATGTGTCTATTAGCAGATAAATCCAAAGTGAAAGATAGTCCCTGTGGGAATACTTGATGGATTATATTAAATTTAATGGTAATGGAAGGAATACTGTAATTGTCAGATGCTGCAGGGAAAAGATATGGAGGAGGTGAGAGAGAGAGACTCATACTGCTGATATGACAGACCCAGTTACAGGGCTGACTTCTTACAATTCTACACAAAGGAACACAGGAAGTTTTGGCCCCCTCTATAAGCAGCAGGATGCACCAGACAAACCTAACTAATGCGATAGCCTGCCCACATCATCCCCAAGGGAAGTATGTTCTGCAGGTTGGGATATCTCCTGCTTCTCAAACCAGCTGGCACTTATGATGCTATCAAGGGGCTGGATTCTATTACAAGTAAGTAGATTTAGACACCTGAGCATGATTCTATTTCATCTTGCTTGAAAAACTTCTAATACAAAAGGTGGGTGGATCCTCCTCTTCATTGCCTTCTTGCAAGTCATTCTTAAGGGTACGGTAATAGTGTGTTACAAAAGTAGGCATACTCCTGGATTTTCAGGGAGTTGAACAGGGTGAAATATAATTGTGCTTTGGTACCTAAGTCCATTCAAATGCCTGGCAGATAGAATGCAATGTGGCCCTGTGTGTGCACCACTAGGCTCCCATTCCATGAAGCATTGGTGATGCCCTGGTTACCCCATCTGATGCATAATCCTTCACTGGCCAACAGCCCATAGGTCGTGACCCAAAAGCGGGTTGCAAGAATATGTGAAAGGGTTGTGAACAAACTTTAAAAATGGATTCTCATTTAAATGAGAAAAATGTGGGAAACTGTGGGTTTTCCCTTGCAGACTGGCAAAGTTCCAGTGTGCATAGCGCTGCTTGGGGCACCCCATGCTGCACCCTACACCTCACACACCCACATTGTGGCTAGGACCTGGGGGCAGCGGGCAGTGGGTCAGGAGTGAGGGGCACTAAGTTGGGACTGGCCATTGATGCTTACAAATTAGTCCTGGTACAAAAAAGGTTGAGAACCACTGACTTAGGGCACACCTACACTGTTTCCACAGCCCTGCCCTCAAGCCTGCTTTACTCCTCTGTGGGCTGCTCATGGCAAACCCAGAAATAAGATAGTAAAATCATGCTGACAGCTCCCCCTGCTGCCACTTTTGGGCACACCAGAGACAGAGATCACATCAATATCCGACTGCATCAGGGGCAGATCTGGGGAGGGTTGGTGGTCCGGTATCCAGCCCCTTTAATTCTTGATTCTTCTTCCGCTCAAAGTTTAAAACAAACTTTTCCAGCAAGGACAGCTGCACTCCTATTCAGGGTGACCGGAGGGAATCAATTTATTTCAGGGTTTATTATTATCCATTTGATACTTACTAATCTCTTCACTCCATAGGTGTCAACAATCTTTGATCTTCCACTAATAAAGCTAGTCTTTCTTCTACAATTATCTTGTCTGCTATCTACTGGTAATGTCTCGCTACTCACTCCCCAGTGTGTCCAATAAAGACGTGCTGCTACCAAGGAGCCTGTACTGGATGGTTTTGTTTCCAGAAGATAGGGCAGCTGGGAAGGGCGGGGGGGGGGGGCTGCACCAGCAGCACAAAGACAGACATGGACAGATCCAGGGGAGTTAGTCTCCCTGGGTAGTGTTACATCTCAGCTCTGTGGTCTTGGGAACCCTGGCACAGGATGCAGTCTGTCTGACTCACAAAGAATTCCCCCCCCCCATCCTCTACCTAAACAAAACTGATTAAGATGCAGTGAGAGACACACCTAAGACCCTCCAGATAAGGGTGACAGAGTGAAACAACTGCCCTAGGTCTCAATTGCATCCAAGATGGAACCAGATGAGCATTCATTTACATGAGAGATGGAGAACAGAAAGCCTGAAGCAGAGATTGCAGTGAATTCTGGGATCAGAGAAGCAGGGGAGCACTGCATGATAGGGAATCTGTACTCCAAATGCTAATCAACCCACATTTACACACACCCAGCTCAGTATTTATCAGACCAGTTCTAATCTGGATTTACAAAGGACCTTCCCCTTTCCCCCCAGTCACACACACACCTCTAAGTTTAATAGGCATCTTGGGCCGTACATTCCCCGGTCCCATTATTTAAACTTGATTGACTAAAACTCAGTTGCCGGGTTAGGGAATGCTGAGGCAAGAGACCGAGTCAGAAGGGGTATGGGCAAAATTCGAACAATGGTTAAGGGTTCATCACAGCGTCCAGCCCGTTGGAGCCCTAACCACAGGTGTTGTCATACTTTTCCCAGGACAACTGGTGGAAGTCCTCCTGCCCAAAGGTTATAAACACCCCAATAATTGCCTTAAGTCTGTTAAAAGACTATATGGAAAAGTCATACTAAGCTGAGGCTTGTTCACAACAAGTAAAAATCCAAAAGCCTGATGCTGCAATCTATCTATTGTTTCTGAAGAAGCCAGGAGATATCCCATCAGTATATCTGCTATCCATAGGAATTTCAAGCTGGCTCCCAAGTATCTGGTTACTCCCTAACCTTATGTGTTTCCTGATTATCAATCAGTTTCTTGAGATGTTCAAAACCAGATAACCCCTTGTCAATAGAAAAGACAATGATTTACACTGTTGAGAATGCTTTGAAGCAGTTGAACTGAGGGTATAAAAATCTGTAAAAAAGCAGCAGTGGGGGCGCTTCAAGAAGAAAAATTGGGTTGCTGACACCATCCCCTGTTGTTCTTGGGACGCTGGAAGAACAGATCGTCTCCCTTCAAGGATTGTGCTATGAACTTTACCTGTCAGCTTTGCAACCCGAGTACCTTGGACTGGTGAGATTCCAGCGCTCTCTCTCTCTCTTTTCTCTCTAGGCATACATTTCTGAACCTGAACTGTATTAGTTAAGCTTGAGCTAAGTTTCCCCAAATACTTAGTGAAACCAGGGTAATACTGTAATGGTTTGTGTTTGTTTTTCCTTTGCATTTCTATTACTTTTAGTACCATTATATATATTTCATACACTTAGCAATAAATTACTTTTATAGTCAAACTGGTAGTAACTGGGTACATTTTTCCTTCTCTACTTCTCCTTCCTCATGTGCTCTGTAGCAGCGCATCTTTTACCTAAGCTAAAGATCCCTGTGAAGCCCAAAAATACTGTGAGGTCTGCTCATCAAGAGGCCAAAGATTGGGACGTGCTGAGTTTGAAATACATAAGGGGATCAGCTTCTACACGCTGATTGACCCAGTTTGACTCAAGCGTGCCCTAATGAACCGAATGCTGGCCCATGAGGGTGTCAGCTGGACACCCAGCCAGATTCAGAGGTATTCTGTTCACCTGTGCACTTGTGTCTGACTGCATTTTACTGTTGCTCTGATGAACTGATTCTTGGCATATGAGGGTGTCAGTCTGTCCATGCTGATCAACCCGGCCGGGTCAGGCATGTCATGTTAATCTGTGTGTGTTTGTGTGTAGGACTGATTTGGGGACTGGAGAAACCCAGCCCCATTGAAACTGAGTCCTGCAAGATAGCTCCATTGGGGGTGAGGACTTGCAGAAGGGAGATATACAGCTCTGTATAGAAACACAAGTAACGCAAGCAGAGCATTGATAGAATTACCAAGACCCTAGAAATGTATCCCTAATAAATGAGCATGCCCCAAAGTAATGGGCAAATCTGGTAACAGTAGGTGCTGCAAGCAGCTGAAGTGAGTCCTCCCCAAGCCCATCTGTTTCTTTCTTTATGCAGAGGGTGGAGGGCAGTGGAGATCAGCTATGGGCATGCTGTGGGGAAGGGTGAGAAAATGGTGGGGAAGGAGGACAGTTACAGCCCTACTTTCACCTGCCCTGTGACCAGGGAACATGAGAGGTGGGGAGAACTGCTTGGGAGGGATTGTGAGGGGAAGCGGGGGGGGGGGGGGGGGGTTGCTGACACCATCCTGGGGGCTTATAAGGGACTGGGTGAGCGTCACAGGCATCAAGGGGCTCTCAAGGTGGGGCTGTGGGCTAGAGGGTTGTAGAGTGAGGAGGGGCTGGGGCATTATGGTAAGAGACACAAGGGGTTTTGGGCTGAGGAATGTGGTGGGGGTCTGTGGGGGTCAAATGGGATGCGAGAGGGGTTGGAAGCAAAAGGGATTGTGGTGAGGGAGTACCAGCAAATGGGAGGGACTGTAGTGAGGCTTGGGAGCTCAAAGGAAAAGGGAAAAGCTCAGTGGGGTGCAAGGGGGTGGTGAGGGGTCAGGAAGTCTGAGGCATGATGGGGACAGGTCAGTACAGGATGCAGTTCATTCATGGGGACGTTAGGAGACAAGGTAGGACTCAGTGCAGTGTGATGGAGATGGTGGGGGTCTGATAGGGTTTGGGGCATAATGAGGTGAGGCTAAGCATGAGGGATATGTGGGATAACGGGGGCAGAATGGAGCCAGGGGGCATCTGAGGTGGCAGGGGAAGTGCACAAACGGGAGTGAGGGGCACTTTAGAGCCATGGTGCAGTGTCTTGGGGACCCACATGTTGGGGTGCTGGGAGAAGCTCTGTCTGTAGCTGAGCCGGGGGGTAACAGCTGTACCCTCCTGGCACCAGATATCTGCCCACCCTAGAGCTGTCAGTCAACCCCTCCACCCACCCAAACTCAGTTATATATGCTTTTGCTTGGATCTGAAACTGAATCATATAGCCCTACCCCCTAGAATATTAGTAACGCTTTTAATGTCTTTTTAATTGGATAAAATATGTGTTGTGTTATGTGGTGATGCACCACACCACCTGCATCCTTCTTTTTCAAAATCCTAGAGCCACCCACTTACTGGCTAGGCTGAATTTGGCCCTACATGTAAATATTGTATATGTCATGGGAAACAAACATTAGAAATACAAATCCACAATTTCATTTCAAGGGGAAAAATCCTAAAAGATCAATTGGGTTTCCAGAAGCAACTGAACACAGCAATTCTTAAGTAACCAAAATAAGGTTGTGGGCTTTTTCTCATCCAGCAGCATTATAGGTTGGAAGCTATACATGGTGCACCTATTTGAGAAAGGAGCATATTTCCAGACACTTCTATCAGAAATATACAGGTATGTCTAGATAGAAACAGCTCCCAGTTGTCCAGACTTTTCAGAAGCATAAATGTCTGAAGTATTTGCAGTCAGGAAGAAAAGTATTTTGATCTATTTGTTTGAAGATACAATAATCTTGTTAAGAATACACATATACCAGACAACTTGTATTTAGCACCAGGTGCATACAGAATCCCATCAAAATAAAACAGAACCACATTGATCATGGCTATGGTCCAAGATGTGCTAGGAAAAAACCCTGAGTTTAACAGAACAACTTGTTAAGTGAAAAGAACAGGTTTTCCCCATGACTTTCCAGCATGATACTAAGGATTAACCTACTCAGCCAGCGAAACATCAAATTAGTATTATGTTAGCAGCACAGACTCTTGTCTGAGCTCAGTCTTTCCCAGGGCCCAAAATACCATTTTAACTGGTGTCTGAAAGCTGTGTTCTGCAGATTAACATTTTTCACAGGTGACATATGCCACACAACTGAAAGGAAAGCGATAAACAAAAGCCAACACATGTTGACAGAGAAACAAACCGTGAATATATTATACTAGATTATGTACACAGACCCTGGAGCTGCGAGATGCCAAGAATCTTAGTCTTTTAGTAGTCTTCCATATAACAGAGCTCCTTGGAGAAGAGGGGAGGATGGTATTGGTGTTTCAAATTTTGGTCAGTTGACATGGGTATTTTTTCTGTTGGATTAATGTTTCTTTTTTATATTATACAGTTCAGTGTGATGTTGCGGGAGTTGGGTGAGAGATTCATATCCGCTTGTTTGACTAAGGTAATGAAAGTATTCAGTACTGTCTTTTAGGAGACAAGTCCCTGTAATGGTCCCACCTGCCCCAGGCTGCATCCTCACAATGCACTTGGAACCCCTGGTAAATCACTGTTGAAGATTTTGTCCAGATGAATCCTTAATTCCTTTGCAGAGGAACAGATCCAGGACCAAAGTGTAACCCTGTTGCTATTCTACTGGTATGACAACTCTCTCTGGTGCTTATTTGCATGCTACCATTGGTATGCAAGGTTGGATTATGGGGACTGCATCTCTTATCTGCATATCCTCCATTGGTATGCATGGGCAAGGGAGTGAAAAAATCTTTTGTGCTTGTTTTGACTGTGATAACATGTTTTAACTGCTTTTAACATTTTGAATGTGAGTGGCCAGGGAAATCTGGCTCTGCCTTCTAAAACTGTAACATTCCTAATGGAGACTGATGCTGTATGGTTTCATCTATATGAGACACTTTACTGTGGAGCTGACTAATTAGCTCCGCTGTAAAGCATCACCATCTACATGTGTAATGCTATTAGGCTGCAGTAAATTAATTAACTCTGCTATAGGATAGTACTGACTGACACAAGTACTATTCTACAGTGGAATAGTTACATGCCACAAAACGCACATGTAGATACTGACATGGCTGGCTGGGGCACAAAGGTGCTACAATGCAGGGGCTGCCTGCTGGCTAGCCCCGCACTGACGCACCCACATGTCCCAACCAGCCCCTCCACAGTATGTTGAGCTGGGTCAGAACAGCCCAAGGCTGGCAGGCTGACCCCACTGCCACTGTGACTGCCAGCTGGGGCTACTCTGGCGCAGCTCAACATGCTGCAGTCCTGGGCACATGTGCAAATGCTGTGCCTGGGAGCAATAAACTCCAGTGCAAACTGCACTGGAGTCTATTGCTACATGCTAATGACATGTGTAGATATACCCTATAAGAAAGTTGAGTAAATGTAGCTGAGGGATCAGTGCTCACTGTGACTTCTGTGGAAGTCTAAATTGAAGGCACCCAAAGGGAAGGAGAAGAGGTTCCAGACAGGAGCATCTTGCTGCAGGGGAGATCCCATGATCAACACAGTGGTTTTCCCAGGGAGAGGTTTGTCCCTTGTGCTCTGGGCAGGTTGACTCCTGTGATTTCCCCAAGGCAGTTCTGCCAGGGTGAGACCTATCCATTGCATTCTGGGTAGGCTGATCCCTGTGAGCATGCCTGAATGTGGGGATCCTGACTGCACAACTATGTGACAATGGAGGACTGCTTACATACTTCCCCCATGGCTTGTTCTTTAGCCTTGTGGCTAGGAGACTAGGGAGCATCCAAACCCCAAGGCCCTCAGCTTGCATGTACAATGCCTGCCATTGATTTAGGGAGTATCCGAAGCCAAAGACTGATGGGTCTGGGAGGGAGGACACTTGCCTGATGATAGAGTCACACACGTAGACTTGAATAATTGAGCTCTACTTAGTCAAAATTTGGAATCTGACTATTGGGCTTTTCCCAATAGAATTCAAAACTGGTTTGACCCTTAAAACAAGATTTAAAAAAAATCAAACTATAAAGGGCTAAATGCTAGTGATGTACAGGCTCCTTTAATGGGTTCAATCTGAGCCTGTTACCCACTTGTTCCTAAAAGGCTGAAATCCTTAGGGTACTAGCAGGTAAAGCCTGTACTTGCCAGTTCCCAAAGAGCTGAGGTTGCATTTAAAAGAGCCTGGCAGTGGCGAGGAGCAATGATGAGCAGCACCCCTGAGGACATGCACCCCCCAGCAGCAGCGAGGAACACTGCCCCAGCAGTGGTGAGTCAAGGGAAACCTTGTACTAAGAGCTACACTAGCTCTATTGACTATACTGTTCACCCTGTGTGGGACTAAGTGAGACCTCTAAACATATTGACTGTGCTGAACTGCTAATAGTGGGTTAAAATCATAGGAAATTTAGGTTGGAAGGGACCTCAGGAGGTCATCTAGTCCAACCCCCTGCTCAAAGCAGGGCCATCTCCAACTACATCATTCTAGCCAGGGCTTCGTCAAGTCAGGCCTTAAAAACCTCTAAGGATGGAGAGTCCATAATCACTCTAAGTAACCTATTCCAGTGCTTCACCACCCTCCTAGTGAGAAAGTTTTTCCTAATATCCAATGTAAACTTCCCTTGCTGCAACTTGAGACCATTGCTCCTTGTTCTGTCATCTGTCACCATAGAGAACAGCTTAGCTCCATCCCCGTTGGAACCACCTTCAGGTAGTTAAAGGCTGCTATCAAATCCCACATCAGTTTTCTCTTCTGCAGACTAAATAAGCTCATATCCCTCAGCCTCTCCTCATAAGTCATGTGCTCCAGCTCCTAACCATTTTCATTGCTCTCTGCTGGACTCTCTCCAATTTGTCCACATCCTTTCTATATTAGGGGGGAGGGTGCAAAACTGGACACAGTACTCCAGATGTGGCCTCACCATTGCAAAACAGAGGGTAATAGTTACTTCCCTCCATCTGCTGGCAATGCTGCTACTAATGCAGTTGAGATGAGCTTCTAATTATTAAGTAGTTCTTAAACCTGTTTTGTCATCCCATCTCAGTTTCCCCATTAATAAACCCTGTTATAGTTTGATATTGCTTCTGAGTGGGGAAGCTTGTTCACATTGGAACATGCAGGCAGAAATTATTTTTCCAGGTTTCTGGGTGAGAGCACAAGCCAAAATAATTCATTTATGTAAAACACCTAAGGTGAACTCAACCCTTGTTGTTGCCATATGGTGTCTGGCAGAAAGGTTACGGAAGAAACTTTCAAATACAGGTATCCCTCGCAAACCATGGGGGTTAGGTTCCTAAAAGTTCCCATGGTTGGCAAAACCGTGTTTGGCAAAACTGGCAGGGCTGGAGGAGCAGGGGCTATGGGTGGGGGGTGAGGGGCACCAGCAAAGCTGTGGGGGCTATGGGGGGGAGTGAGAGGCATGAGTAGGGCCAGGGGGGCTATAGGGGGTATTTTCAGACTGCCCCCCCCACCCCCTTCTCTGAAGCATAGATACTCAAAACCGTGGTTGTCAAAACCGTGGTTAGTGAGGAAAACCTGTAATGTAAGAGCTGCTACTTGGAGCCAAAACCTTCCACTGAGGGTCAAGCCATACCCTATTTTTACAGGGCAGCATGATCCAACAGAGGGCTGGGAACCAAGTAGCCCTAAGCCTTAATCCTGACTTTGCTAGAGACTTGTTCTGAGAACTTGGACAAGCTACTTAACCTCTGCCTCACCTCCTGCTTCTCTTGTTTCTTGTGGGAATCAATTGTTAAACCTTTGTACATGGCTTTGATGAAGCATGCATCACTTCACATATACTTAAGTGCCAATCTGGTGGTTTTCCAGTCAATCAATTACTATGTGTTCCTGGTCCTAATTAGGTGTGTAAATATGGATTTAGGCACCCATGTTCAGAAATCTGGGTTGTAATATGTAAATAACACCAAGATTGTGACAAACTCAAATCAAAGTAAGGGAATTCAGCCTACCTAGGTTTAAATGTTCTTAAGTGCCTAAGTGATTGCTAAAAATAGGGTTTAGGTTCCTAAATCTCAGGCTCCTTTTTTTACCCACTTGCTGGTCTGCCACAGCAATACATAGCATGCTCATGCAGAGCAGTGTCTTTTGAAAAAGTACAGAAGCAGAGCTGGAGTCAAATTTGTCTAATTTCATTTTATATAGTGAACCCCAAACTTGTGCCTAACTTGTTAAATGGTTAACAGAGGTTTCCAGATACTGAGAATATGTCTATAATACTATTGAGTCAAATGTTAGAAATTCTAGCTTCAGTCACATGAACTGTCCTGCCTCTTCTATTCACCTTGTGCTACTTTTCAAACACACCACTAAAAAGGATCCTACTTTCCTTGCCAAGTGAAAAGCTGAGACCTTCTAGGAATCTACAGACCACTTGTCTCACTTCCTGGTTTTGTATATATTTATGGACGGTAAGAAGAGGAAGTGAAGTACAGAAAGTCCTGAAGCAAGGAACTGTGGGACTGCTGCTGACAGACTACTTGTACCAACATGCAGGTAGTTTCTAAACAAAATGTAAAGAAAGGTGGATGTGGGAAGTTTGACATCATACATAGAAGTTTAGCAGAGCTTCCATGTTTCAAGTGGCCTGAATGTAAGAATCAGTGGGAATGGGCTCAAGGATGATGTTAAGGTCAAGCCTAATTATTGGTCTAGGCATGGGTTTCCATTGAGTCTGGGCCACGTTCCCATGACTGGATTGTGTTAAGTATGGTTTAAACAGAGACTATGGTTTTTTTATCCCATTACCTTGAGCAGGGGTTGGACTAGATGACCTCCTGAGGTCCCTTACAACCCTAATTTTCTATCATTTTGCGATTTCTACCTGGATTCGTTTTTGAGATTCCTTTGTTCCTATGGGATTACTACTTCCATGTTTACCTTTCACAGCACTGCGCTTCTCCCCTTTCCTCCCACTCTAGCTCTTCTGCTTTTGTATTTAAATTTCCATACTCTGTTTTGTACATGTCCTTTCAAAGCATCTGATGAAGTGAGCATCAGCTCACAAAAGCTTGTACTATATATAGTTTATTTGATTAGTTTATAAAGGTACAAATGTACCCTGCCTTCTCCATGTTTCTATTGACTTAGGTCTGATTCACCTAACCTTGGAAAAACATTTTAGGCAAACTTCCCTCCCCCCACCATGTACTTAGAAAGGGATTTAAGGTTTCAAGTGGGAACCTTAGGGTTTTGTTACATGTTGCTCTTTGACCTGCTCAAATGTTGATTGGTGTTATTGCTGACTTGAACTTGGAGCAGTTACACCTTAAGGCTGAAAACCTCCTCTGACTGTCCCCCATTTGCACAGCTGAGATTTGCCACTAGAAGGCTGGCGAGCAGAGCCCTGTTTAGGAGCTACAGCTGTGAGTTGCCACTACAGGGCTGGTGAGCCAGGACAGGCTTCTAGCCCTGTTCGGGGGGGGGGGGGGTTGAGATTTGGGGGTGCAGGGGGAAACATGGAGCTGGCAGGTGAAGAGTTAATGGGATGTAGGTGGGCAATGAAATAGGAGGTGGAAGGGAAATGGGGTGGGGGAAGCATGGTGAACTGAAGAAAGTAATCCACTTTACAAGTAAAAAGAAAATAATGTTCAAAGAAATAAAGAAGTAAACCAAAGAAGGTCTCATGTTTTAATAAATTGGGATTGGAGTATGGGGGATGCTGGTCATGCTTCCTGGGGTGGCTGGGAGGTGGGAGCAGTGAAGGAAAATGCTTTTGGGGGAGCTACTGCCCCTGCCCTGGAAAGGGAGCCTCAGCTCATGGGGACCTGATCTGGCCTCCTACCTTGCTTCCCCTTCACATCTCTAGATCCTAGACTTTTCTGTGTCCTACAGCCTGGCTAGTTGGCATGTGCTCCACAGACTGTTTGCATGGGGTTGTACCCCTGGGGATGGAAAGGTCACCCCTGGAAGTGGGAGGGGGAGTTGGCTTGATGCCAGCATGGCCTCCTGGGAAGTAGAGTTCAGGTGATGGAAAGTTTGTTCACACAGAACAGGAGGGCAGGTGAGGGTACACTGAATCCTGGGATGCTGGAGAACTGCAGCTTGGGTGGCTCATCTGTGGAGAGTGGCCACAGCTTAATGGCATGAGCTGGGCAGGACAGGTCTGCAGTGGCATAACTATAAGCCACCTAAAGTGTGCTTAAAACTAGTTTCAGATGCTAATGTTTGGACAATCCAGGGGTTAAGAGCTCCAAGTTCCACCTAAAATTACTGTGTAACAAGGCCCTTAGAGATTCCAACCAATGGCCTTAATTTTAGACCCTATCTGCTGTAGACATCTGCCCCACAGCACATCAGCCATCAGCACAGCTGCCCTGGGTTTCTCCATCCCTCCTCTTGAAGCTTGCAACTGCACTGCCAAGAAGAGAAGTTTGGGGGGGGGAGAGACAGAAAAAGTGCAACTCAATGAAATGGACACTGCCCCAAAAGGGAAAGAGTCCCAGCATCTACTGCAATGACATTTCATAACCTGCATTCATAGAAAAATAAGGCTGGAAGAGGCTTCAGAGGGCCATCTAGTTCCCTTCCACCTCAGCCTGAGGCAGGATCTTCCCTGGCTAAACCATGCCAGACAAATGTTTGTCTAACCCAGTGATTCTCAACCAAGGTGCCTTGAGATATTTTCAAGGGTGCTGTGGGGTGCCACACAATGTTAGCACTATAAGGCATGCAAACAAGATAAACCCAGAGATTTCAAATATAAATCCATAGTTGTTGTATTTCTGAGTTATTTGCAATAGAAAAACTGTTCTATTATTTTCTGTAGCCGAAGAAGAATGAAAACTAAAAACTGCCACTTTCAGAGGGTACCTCGAGTCTGTCCAGAAATCCCTTGAGTCTGGCAAGCTTGAGGACCACTGCTTCCTGTAGAGTGGAAAAATCATGACAAATTGTTTGATAACCTCCACTGATGAAAACAGCAGTTTTGCCTACTTATACCACAGTCTAGTGCAAGTGCAGCTCTATGGATGGCTGTCACTAATGGTTATAATCCAGCCAAATCCCCAATATAAACACAACCTTTATTGCTTGTTGAGTTTCAAGTTTCTTGAAATCTAAACTTGAAAGGAATCCCAATGGGTGAAAACCTACAGAGATGAAAACCAAACAGAGGCTGACAATGCACAAGCCCTCAGTAAACAAACTGCTGAGCAGCTTGCCAATGGGGTCATCGTGGTATAACTGAGATCAGACCTTGGGCTCATCTGTATTGCAAAACCCTGGGAAATGAGACTGAGTTAAGCTTGTTTTGATGATGTTGGTGTTATCTGGCCTGAGTTATTGGAGTGTGCTCTTCATATGTTAATAGTTGGGTACACTGTTAAACAGAATCTGATTATGTTTTGTTTGCTAGAGGCAACAAATCATTCTCATAGTCTTATTTTCATAAAAAAATTATTCTATGTTAAGATTTCATTAAGATGTTAATTGTTCTCTCAATTATATGCACATAAATAATAAACAGGAATATCTACCCATTATTAGAAAATAATTTCAACACATGCTGAGCCATATGCTTTAATTTGATTTAAATTGTAGTGGAAGTTTGGTATATATGGTTGAAATTAACAGCAGTACTTTTGTTTAGAAAATGTTTCTTTATTTCCTTCTGTAAAGAAACCTGATGAAGAATGCCTTGAATTTGAAAGCTTATATAACTTGACTCCAAACATGCAGTTGGTCCAATAAGAGATAGCTCCCAAAAATTATTTCCTTCTATAAGAAATATCTTGCTTAAAACCATGTTGAGAAAATAAACAATATCTGATTAGAATAACTAAAAATAATAGGGTTTTAGTAATGCAACATAATGTGTAGGTTAAATTAGACTGGCATTCTTGGAAGTCACAATAATAAACACAATTATGAGATAGGAATAAACTTCTATCATTTTACATGAAGCCAGCTCCTAGTGGCAATCAAAGCTGTGATGTCTGTTGAACCACAAGCTAACTATTTCAGGATTAAAACCTTGATCTTGCAATGAGTGATTTGTGAAAAGAACCATGCTCTCACAGTCCCACCAAAGTGACAATGGGGCTGCCTGCTCATGCAGAATGTGGGTACAATTGGGGATGGACTCTTCTTGTATATTGTTCATTGATGGTCCTCAGAGATAGAAGTCAGTAGGACCGGATGAAATAGGGATGTATGCTTGGTCCCTCAGTGTGAAAGGGTGAGAGAAAGCAAACAAAAGCCCTGAGGTACCTTACATGCTGAGCAAGGTGGGGCAGAAGAAGAAAGACAGTGGGCAGCAACAGATAGGGAGAGTGAAAATAAACAACACTTACAGCATGGAGGGCCGGCAGGGCTGCAGCTGGAGACCGGAAGGGAAGAGAAACACTCACCACACTTCTGGAGCAGCATCTCATTCTGGTCTGGAGGTGGGAGGCTTCCCAGAGGTAATTCCAGTCTTGCAGAGGGGCAGAGAGGGGTCAAATCCCTGCAAGCCACAGAGAGAGGAGTGGCTGAGTGTCCCGGAAGGAAGGTAAGGGTTGCGAAACTTGCCAGAGGAACCCTCGGGGAGTGACCCTGAGAAGGAGGCAGGGGGAGGCCTGTGCACACATGGCTTTTGATAATCTCTGGAGTGGAGTGACAGCTGAGGATCTGGGGAAGAGGACAGAAGAACTGCTGCCTCAGGTTAGAGCCTTGCGGTGCATGGGAGAGATCCCATTAGGACTGTGATCGGACTAATTGATTTCTTTCTGGTGTGAATGGGACATGAGAGCCTAATCCCAGGTGAAGGAGACATGGACTGAGCCTGGCAAGGAGACAGAGAGCAGTTGGGGGGCGGGGGAGGGGGGTTGGAGGGGGATTGTTCCTTTTTTTGGATATTTGAGCACAGGTCAAGGCCAGCCCTGGAAGGGTGCACCTAACCAAAGCCAATGGTCACCCTGGCGGCAGAGGGCGGAACAATAGACTAACAGGCAGTATTAAGACCTGGCTGCAGAGGACTTTGAGTACCATCTGGAGAGGCTAGGGTGGGGTAAAGGGGAGGTTTGGAGCCCCACAGAAGAAAACAGAGATTGAGACTGGGTGGGATCACCTTGGGCATTGTCTCCTAGGAATATAATTTCATCAAAGTCATGGCAGGCAAGAAACACAAGATCAACTTCCTGGCAGACAAGGTGATCTGAAGCTGAGGTCCACCCTGTCACCGCCTGTAGGAAAATTAACTCAGGGCAGTGGTAGCAAGCCCTACAACACCTACAGTCGTCACACTCAGTTACACTCAATTTTAATTAAAGGGGTGACATGGACAGATTAATTGATCAAAGCTATTCCAGCTTTAAAGACAAAATGTATTAAAGACATGAAAAACACAGGGGGGTTCTTACGTAGAGCTTCCACACAATGCGACAGCTCAGCTGGCCAGGCATTGTCAAATCACTGAGACTTCCACCCACAACAGCAAAGTGTCTTCTAAGGTTTCCATCTTCTCAACTATTGAGCTTTCCTAAGGTTAAGCTGCTTCAATAGCTATTTATGTCATTCAGTATTATTTTTTCCTTTCTACATGATTAACATGCCTTCACATAGGATGGTGTTACCAGCTCCAACCAATCTCTCCTTTACAGCAATTATTCTCCACCAATCACTCTCTTTCAGCAACTATCCCATCGCTCACTCCCTTCACAGCAACAAACATCTTGTTACTGTTACCCACATTCTTTCACTTTTCTAAGTGTTAAATAGGTTAGTTATGTAGGTCAACTAGCTAGGTCACTTCCCTCTCCCACCCGCCCCCAAGCTGCTACCTGCTTGCCCCATGTCTAGCTAATGGTACTGGTTATGTTAAGGCAGAATTTTGCCAACTCAGAACCAGAAAAATACCAAATTATATTCTAAAAAGTAAACATCTACAACATTTATTAATTTGATTTAAAAGAATATTTTTGTCCTGATTTACATGTGTTTGTATAGTGTACATATTGCAAAATAGCTTAAAATGAAGCTTAATCTTGTATATTGTGAGGGGGGGGCATGGGGGATGGATATAGGTTTGTGGGGGGCTGTGGATGTGTGGGTATGTGGGATGTGGGGGAGGGTGTGGGTGGTGTGGGTGTGGGGTGAGGGAGCATGTGGGTGTGTGTATGGTGTGGCATGTGGGTGTGTATGGGGTTTTGTGGGGTGCTGTGTGGGAGGGTGGGTGGCTGGGGTGCATGAGGGGGTGTGGGTGTGAGGGCATGCAAACATGGCAGTGTGAGGTGGGGTGTGCGTGTGGAACTCACCCTATGGACACACACACTCTGTCCTTCCCTCCCTGCACACACACACACACACACACACCCCTCCCTCTCCTGGCCCCAGGGTACTGGCATGGGCCCCATGCTCCCACGGTCTGGCAATGCAGCCAGGAGCCATGTGGTACTGGAGCAGTGCAGCAACAGGAAAGCAGGGAAATGGCTGGGGGTGGGGCGGGGCTGGGCTGATGGGACTTGCTGCCAGCTCTCCCTGGGTCCTACTGCCCCTGGCTCCTGTCATCTTTGGCAGGCAGTCAGAAGCAGATAAATAGTACTTTTCTAAAGTTTTAGGGGCCCTGTGGGCTGAATAGAATGGCCTGGTGGGCTGCATCTGGCCTGTGGGCCATATTTTGCCTGCCCCTGTGTTAAGGCCTCAACATGGCTTTGGTTTTGTCAAGCCCTTAAAATGGATGTTGAGTTCTACACCTCCTCCTCTGTAATAGCAGTGGCTGGAAACTTCACAGAGGGACCCCTAAGCAATATCACAGCAAAGGATTTGCATGGAAGCCTACTGATCTAACAGAGTAATAGCATGGATCACAGGAGCCTGAACTGTGGTCTCTGTAAAAGGCCCATTTCTGCTACTGACTGAAACAGGCAGAAGGACCAAAGATACACTTGCTGGAGGTCTGATGATGCTGGGAAGCCCTGATTTTTAGTGATCTTCGGCAGGTAGAAAGAGTAGTGGATCCAAGGCCATGCAGCGGTATGGATGCACCCCCTTTCTGCTACAGCCCCCACTGGTCCAGGCTGATCTGAGCACACAGAGATCCTCAGAGCTGCTTCTACCCACTCCAGCCTCATGTTGTGGCTGTGCAGGGTGCCAGGCTTGGCTGGGGACCACTGCAACAGCACACAGTTTCCTCCTTCCAGCGCTTGATCCCTGCCTCCTGCATCCTCTAGTGCTCCCTGCTGGCCAGCAGCAGATGCTGGAAGGAGCAACCTGTGCACTGCGGCCACCATCTGCAGCTCAAACAAGCACAGAGGCAGCCGCTCCTTCCCCACTTCTGCCCTGTGCTACAGGAAGCAGCTATGCTGAGAGCTCATTCAGCCAGGAACAGTAGCAATGTACAGTTTCCACCTTCCAGAGCCTGCTCCCAGCCAGCAGGGGAGTGGGGAGTGGGCAGGGAACAGGGACTGGAAAGAGGAAACTGCATGCTACCACCACTGTCCCTAGCCAATCTCAGTTCCCCATATAGCCATTCCCCATAGCCCCTGGCTGGAGTAGGGCAAAAGCAATTCTGCTCCCCTGC
Organism: Alligator mississippiensis; assembly: GCF_030867095.1. Lineage (NCBI taxonomy): Eukaryota > Metazoa > Chordata > Crocodylia > Alligatoridae > Alligator > Alligator mississippiensis. Next base: position 75,925,901 of record NC_081824.1, on the reverse strand, counting down.
CCCTGCCTTCAGGTCAGCCAGGGACAGTGGCAATGGTGGCAGCAGGAACAGAGGACACGCCCCTCTCCTTGATATGCCTGCTCCTTGCCCAGCTCCACAGTGTCTTCTGCCAACCTGGGGACTCCAGCCATGCTTCATTTTCATGCCTCCATGATCTGAGGGGCAGTATGCTGCACCCCCCTTTAGGAAAACTTGGACCTGCCCATGGGTAGAGATAAAGAAACAGTATTAAAAAAAAGGCAGCTCTTTCAGATGGAAGTGGAAGATATACTAGAAAATATGTCCACTATATCTTCATTTCTCAACTTCCAAACAGGTATTAGAAGTTCAGCATATGTGTAGGAATTCAGATATGTCATCAAACAGAAACGTGAATGGTGAACAAGAAAAAATGTAAATGTAGAGTATAAGTAATCAGAAAACATAAGTGAGAGCCTGAACTGCAAGCAATCTCCTTTGCAAGAGACTGCACAATAGGAAAACCTGAAAGTCAAAGCCAGAGGGACTTGGAAATAAGAAAAAGGAAATTAAATTTAGAAAAACCCTATTTGGATAGTGTTAACTTTGAGACAGCAAACAGAAAGGACCAGGAAATTCAAACCTCAGTCCAATTACCTCCTTATTTCCTGGTCCTTGTGAAGAATAAAGAACTCAATCAGATTCAATAATTGAAGTTTAAGTAACAAGTTAACTTTACATATCTTGATATGTTTCTGTATTTGCATTTATTTAAACATAGTTGTTGATAGTTGTGCATTTAGTGACTGACCCATAAGAAAATATTTATGTTTACACTAAGTGCACTTGGACCACAGTCTATTAATACTGGTATGTCAAACCCAAGATTAAGAATTTCAGTTATGTTGAACTGGAACTCACCCCAACCCAAGGGTATATATAATTAATCCAATCTTGATTCTGTTTAAATCAAAGATGAAACTCCCACTCATTGACTGAGAGCAGGTTCAAACCATATAAAAGAGTTTCTTATTATAAGGTAACACCGACTGGTCAGTGTGAATTATTTGGTAAATATTTATTTTACTAGAAACTAAAGCTTATAGTTCTTAGGCCTTACTCATATAATATTTCCATAGATGTCAAGCTGGTAGGGTTTTTGCCTTCATTGTAGGTTGGCTACTTCACTGTCCCAAGTCTACTTTTTTTTCCTCTAGAACTATAAAAATTGCACTTGACTTGTGTGCAGGGTCAGCATATAGAGAGGCCATCAGTCTTGACTTTTGACTTGCAATACTCTTGTATAAGCAGTAAAAATACCAACTTTAGCTTCTTCTTTTTTTCAGGGCAGGTTAATGTTTGAATACATTTAACCTTTTGATTACTTTCCTTGGTTATCTGATTCTCCTGTGAGATTTTGTAGGGACAACAGCAGTTCAAGGTCTTTATCTGTAGCTATTGACTTATATTGAGGGAAAAAGCTTATTTTCCATAAAATTGAACAAAAAAGTATGGAGTTGACTCATATGTGTCAACTTGTAATTGGAACAATATGGCATTTGAAATACATAAATATTACAGCATTTTGACACCTGATCCTACAATCCTTAGTTTCCCATTTGCTTTAACAGGCTCTTTGGAAACATAAATAATATGTATGCACCTTGTCACCAGGGTTCCTAGGGAGGTATTTTCTGGGACACCCTTTGCCCATTAGTTCTTGATCATACATAATAAATCCAGAAATGCAGGGGTGGGGGCCAATTAGGGAGTAGCTCCTGCAGATGGAGCAAACACGTCTGTCTCTGACATGTTTGAAGGGAGATTTTGGGAGTGTCTCTGGGATGGTATCAACTGCTGCATTTCCAGGGTTAGTGTGTTAGTGCAGGATTGGGTGGGTGGGCAGGACAGCCTGGGGATGCAGTAGAGAAGTACCCACAGATGGCAAGCCTGGCCTCCAGTTGTAGGAAGTGATCACATTATCCTGATGAAAGCTATTTGTTAAATGGGAGGTTCCCAGAACAGTGGACAATTATTGCAGAAGACATGAATGGCAAAATCCAGACTGGCCCCTTAGATACCCTGCACATAGACAGACCTTAGCATGCCTAAAAATTAGCTCCAAGAAGACAATTCAAAGAAACAGAGTTACACACCCACACTTCCTACACAGTCAGTGAAGAGAGTTAGGTGCCTCCAAATGGTGACTCAGATTGCTCTGAGTCAGGAGTTGCTTGGAGCTGGCCAATAGGAAACATTAAACACAGGGATATCTCTGAACTCCCACCTATTTCCAGATCTTAGGCTCCCAACTCAGGACTGCACATTAGGTGCCCTAATTCACTTGAGATTGAGAAGTCATAGTTCTCTGCTGGGGGTACGTGCTGAAAGGAGGAGAAGGTCATGCTCATGCCACTGCACCTACCATTTACAAAACAGCCTAGTCATTAAAGCACTTGCCCAACAAGTGGGAGACCTGGATTTCCTCAACCTGGAATGATCAATCCCACATCTCTACCATCTCAGGAGACTGCCCCAACCATCAAGCTATGGGTTAGGCTTCGGTTAAGGAAATGCAGTATCTTCCCTCCCTCTTATTGAATCTGTGCCTTTATACAGTCATGGGGCCAAAAGGCGATTAAACCAAAGGGAGCCTGATTCTGTGGTCTATTCATTAGTGCATTCATCTGGGAGGGTAGAGAGACCTGTGTTTTAATCTGTAGTCTAAGTCCCATTTAAGGTGCATATTTTAATTATGTGGATGTGGCTCTAAGGCTTTTTTTGCAATAATGCTCTTCATTGAATGGAATGTGAAGGTGATTTTTTCTCCACAAACACTTTTTCACTCATAGCACTTAAAAAACCCCCAGCACATCAGTACGGATCATGACTAATTACTCATACATAAATAGTGGGCTAGATTATGCCCCAAGTTACTCACTCTTCTACTCTCAGTGAAGGAAAATCTGCCCAGCGGTGGGTTGTGTCAACACATAGCCCCTTCTTTCCTTTTGCTAGCAGAGCTCACAGCTAGCCAAAGCAGTGGGTGATATTGATTATGGAAGAAGCATGACTAAGGTACGTGGGGAATACATTGATTCAGTCCACTTCCTTAGCAGTGCCTGCCAGCTGACTGACAAAAAAGCCTCAGCTATCATTTAAAGCTACCCTTGCCCACCAAGAGGAAAACAGCAGTACAATCCCCACTTTACTTTTCCTTGAGAATGTCTTCCAGTGCACAAGAGCACCTACTGTGCAGTAAGGTATAACTTTTCCATACCAGTATAGGCAGGAGCAAATCTGACTTGGAAAGTGGCAGTACTAGTCAGACTGACAAAGCCTGCAAGGTTTTGAAGAGACATCCTCTTTCTCATTATTGGCTGAGCCTGTCACAAATTGCCTTCCAGAATTTGTCTGATTACTTGTAATATAAACACTTTGGATTGCCACATCCGATTGATTCCAAAATTTCCAGGAATGCTCTAGACAATAACCAAAGCCCTTTTGGTTTGGTGAAATGTTGAAAATTGTTGGAGGGAAATGCCCCCTCCACACACAAATCCCTTGGCACACACCAAATTAACCAGCAATCTCTAAGGATCAAGGACCTGGATGGGACATACAGGGTGCAAGATGGAAGGAACTGAAAGAAGCACCAGGAAGCTGGTCTGTGGGCCCGTGGTTTGAATGCTACTTACACTTGCAGAACTTCAGAACACTATTCCCTGAATATCAAAGAGCTAGTTGAGTGTAATAAGCATGAAGACCTCTTAAGTTATTGCCCATGGCACAGTACTTGAAACATGGTGACAGAACTCAGTTAAATGAGATCCACAGCAAGGAAAATAATGTGATTAACATGCAACCACAGTAGCATCTAGACACAGATTAAACAGGTAGGATGGATAGACTCAGACTTCCAGGAACACTAAAATTCCAGCCAAAAAAAAATTGGCACAACCAAGGAGGCAAAGGCTTAAGGCAGAATTCTGTTTCACTGCTAAGATGAATAAGTGCCATGTATACAGCAAGCCACCTAATGACATTCTAATTTGCCTTGTGTAACAACCCAAATCCCCTGTGTACACCTAAATACCTTACTTGGCTACATTCTTGCACTACAAACTAGGTTTGTCCCTATTATGTATGCTTGGAAGCAATATTTTACTGCCTCAGAGGCATCAAAGTCCGTTCACACTCTCTTGCTATGCAGCTTTGCCTAGGATGCCCAGAAGCAACGTGTTAAGCCCCAAATCGTGGTGAGTCAAAAATCACAGCTATTAACTTTTTTCATTTTTAACTCAGTGTACTAGGGCATCAGCACTGACCTCTTGCCTGATGGCTGAGGCATTAGGGTACCTGTTATCACAAGGAGTAAAGTTGGAGACCCTGATTCTAGGTCCCCTCCCCCAAGGAGATTTGAGACCCCCCGTCAGAGAGCAGCACTCTAATTCCCAGGCTATGGAATTAAAAATACCTTCCTGTTGGGGCTGTGTCACTGTGCAGCCAGGGGTGGGGACAGAAAATAAACAAGCAAGGGGGAACCTAATTCTGTCCTTTACAAGAGGTGCATGCTCCCTTGGCAGGGAGCCCTTGCTTCTAATGTTTGTGCATTTTGCGTTACATAGCCTTTGAGAAAAACTGCACAAGCAACAGTGCGTGTAGAGAGAAAGTTTCTTCACATGGTGCCCCTCCTGTTTGAAACTCCTTGCCTGCTGACTGCACTGGGCAGAAAGGCTGTGAGTGGCTTCCTGCATTGCAGAACTTCCTCATGAAGGAAAGGTCACTTGGAAGATATGACCCGGAAGCTCCTCCAGGAAAGAGGATGTGGCTGTGTTTGGTTAGAGGAAACTACTGGCTGGTACACAGGGTAGTAGCCAATCTGAAGGTTTCTGACTTTCCTTTGAGAAAATAAGGAGGCCTGAACACATGCAATATTCAGTATTCTCCAGCCCTCTGTCATTAGCCCACCCTCCCTGGTGGGACACCAGCTGATTTTCTCCACAGTCAGATCTCTCCTGAAATCACAGTTCTCCTGTGACACCTCTCACAAGGGATCCAGCTGTATGAACAGGCCTGGGAGCAGGGATCAGAACCCACAGTGCCATCCCTTCCAGGACAGGACCCTCTGCCCAACCCTCCCCCCTTGCCCCATGACTCTTTCCCTTTTGGCCTAGGGGGCAGCTCTAAGAGGGGCATGATGAAAGATGCTCCAGGTTTTACCATACAGACTCAGTAGAGGAGGTGGCCATCTGGGGCACTCTGCTGGGACTTCAGAGGTATGGGTTCAAGTCCCTGAGACTGAAAGGGCCCTAAAACCTAGGTCCCCTAAGCAATCTAACCATTAGGCTACTTATGGAGGAGGAGGGTGAAGGTCCTGCAATTATATCAGACCAAAGATCTCTGTTTGGAGGCATCTAATTATTGTCCAGTGAAATGAATGGGAAAGCTATATGGTTCTTCAGGGTGAAGTTTAGCCACACACTTCTGAGGCCACAAGAGTGTCCACTGAACTCCCCACTGAAAGCATAAAAGAACTATACATCTCCCTGGCGAAGCAGAATTCCTCCCTAATTCTCATCATGCAAGTCAGGGCTTTGGCTGCAGACATGTATTAGGCACATGGGTCAAAACCCTGTTTACCTTTATGTACCTAAGTGGCAGTTACCAAGCTGTGTAAAGTGGCATTTTTGGCACTCTATGAACAATTTATAATTCTGTTTCACCACCTGTGTCTCGCCCACTGCACCTTGCATTTAATATTAACTGGATAAAATAGAGAGAAATAGTGGGAAAGATTCTTCCACACTGGGAGCAAGGACCCAAAGCCAGAACTCAAGGACACATCCCATCCAGGGAAGCATGATCTCATGAAACTACACATGTTTTGACTTGTTCTTGTCCTCCTGGCCTCACATATCACCCATGCTTTGCTGTCAATTTAGCCAGGTTCTAGGAGATGGGGCAGGAAGGGGTCTGTATAATGCCTAGTCTGTGGCCTGGTGATAACAGAATGGTGCTGAGAATCAGGAGACACAAGTTCATATCCCCTCTACATGAGGAGAGGGGAAAGCTAAAACCTAGCTCTCCTACTTCCAGGGGTAGTGCTTTAATCACTCAGCTGTTAGGCTAAAACATGTGGGGACTGCCGTTAGATATCAGAATGCAGAGATGAGAATTCAGGTGCCCACGTGTAGCTCTGGAAACCTTAAAGTTTTCATAATTGAAGACAGGCTAATTTGTGAGACAGCTCTAACCCTAGAGAATTTCCCTCATATAGGCAATGGCAGATAAACTGTCCAAGGGAAGATCAGAATGGTTTCAGTCACTAAAGCAGAAAAACTACATAATTCAAAGGAACCAGACAGACTGACTAAGAATGCAGGCATCCTCATCCAAAATACACTGCACAACCAGTAGACAACAGTACAAAGTATATGGGAAACAGAAACCACTTTATGTCTTGCTGTCACAGCCAGGGCTGGATTAACGCATAGGCAAACTAGGCACACGCCTAGGGCCCTGAGCTGCAGGGGCCCCCAGTCTTTCCCTCCACCAGTGACACGAATGTCCCCATCTGCCTCCCTTCCCTTTCCCTTCCCCTCCTGTCCCTTCTGCCGGCCCTGCCACAACAGTGGCTGCTTTCTAGCAGTGGCTCTGAACCCCGTTCCCAGCAGGCAGCAGTGCCAAGGTGGGGAGGGAGGGGGGTCTCAATCGGCCTAGGGCCCACAAGTTTTTTTGCTAAGAGCCCACTAAAGGGTTAATCTGGCCCTGGTTACAGCTGCTCCAAGGAAGAAAAAACAGCTGTAATATGGAGACTTCCAGTGAAGAGGAGGGTGTCTACAGAGTGCATTAGCAGACTAGAGATTCTCAGTACACATGCACTGCAGAAAAAGGCATTCAATTGTATATTGGCTTATGCTATTAGACTAACCAATGTAATATGATTCCAGATGGATTGTGGAGCCAGCTGCAATGTAATCCCAATACCATTGATAAATAACAATATTAGCCTCAAGAAATGTGATCAAGTGCTAGCGACGTACAGTAAAACCATTCTGAGGCCAGTGAGCAAATGCAGGCTGTCAATAAGGTGGAAAGACAAGAGATTTCATTGGAGTTTACAGTAGCTACAACCAACTGGGCAAGCTGTGGATCTGATTTCAGGACCACACCAGAATGCCCTTGCTGTGAGAGAAAAGGGAGAATAGACACAGTTGGTTCTCTCCAGAAAGCTTTTTGTTTGTTTGTTTTTTAAATTTCATGCCTTGGGCCAAAGTAGTTCCTAATTCTATCAATGAAGGAGAGCTCAGTTGTTCAAATCAATATAGCACTACCATCAACAAGTATCCTACCTGCCAGACTCTTCAGTTTGGGGCTTCAGATACTCCCGCATCCATGGCAGGCATCCTACATGCAAACCCCAAGCCCAGAGGCTTTGGATTTCAGATGCTGCCTAGTCTTGCTTGCCCCTAGCCTTCAGGGGCTCTGGGAGGTTGTCCCTTATTGTCAGGAATAAGCTGTTTGTGCAGGATAAGATTTTGTTTAAAGGGGACCAAATAATAATCCCAGTGGATTTAAGTTGATCCATTGATATATCCTCAGTGGTTACAAGCCTCCCACCTGGGGATAGATGCATTCCTCAGATGAGTTAAGGCATGTATCTACTGGCTAGGTATGAATGCTGAGTTGAGAGTTTACCTGGAACAGTACAAGAGATGCAGAAAATAGATCAACTACTGAATGAAACACTACAACTTCACAAAATCCCAATCTGACCCTGGGAATGGGCCACACCAAGCAGAAATGTGAGCTCAAGACATGTTCCCTTGGTATCCTACAGAGCAACAGGAAGACAGAGTTGCCAGTACAGAAAGCCAAGAGACTGCTGATAGAGGCAAAAGAAACAGGAAGGTATCCTCATCTTGTATTATTGAACCAACAGAGTGTGACCTCCTGAAGGCTTCTGGAGACTACTTAGTAGCCCAGCACAGGAATTTAGGAACTGGAGAACCAAGTCTCTACTTCCCATGAGGAGCAGCCTGCAGCTCCCAGCAGAGGAAAAAGGGAGAGTTCAGAGAAGGGGTTATGAGAACAGCAGCTGAGCTGGCAGCCAGTGCCCTATAGCTACCCCAGTGAGGTCTTGAGCACAGGACATTGGCTAAGGATAATCCCACAGTGCCCTGTTCCTGTCTTTGGCCACACTTCCTCTCTCTACTAACTATAAGGGACAAACCCAGACAAACAAAAGAGAAATTGGCAAACCAATTGCTGGTGGGGGTCTACCAGGGAACCTGGCTGCATTTTACTGCCCTGCCTTAGGAAAAAGAAATTGGACATTTTTGGTCTGGGCTAGAACATTTGATGTAGATAGGGGAAGGGCAGGTCCTGCACCTCAGACCGGTTGAGGACACATGGTCAGTCCTAAATAGTAGTGCAGACATGCCTTTAGAAGCTCAGCCATCAGCCAGCATGATATGGAAGGGTTAGACAAAATTAGGTTTATTAGGAATACAGACAGTCATCAGAATGGCACAAACAGGAAACAAGGCTGGTTCAAAGAACAGCACAGTAAAAAGACTATAAGATTGTAATGGACTGGCAGTATAAGTCAGCTCTGTGCAGGAGACTAGATATTAGTATAGTAACCCAACAAGTAAATTAACACTGCAAAAGATACAGCAACAGAAACAATCAGGAAAAAAGATACAGCAATCTGCATTTTAACTGGACTTGGAGGGCAGAGCACAGGTTGTGGAAGTGAAGAGTTCAGAGGAGACACCCACAAGCCAGGCTGGGGCTTAGAGAGTCAGTCACAATGGCAGCATTTCTGTGCATAGTTCTTTTAATGATCAACTAGCTGGTTGTGTTTTACAAGCATTGGGTCTCACGTTATTACCTAGCATGTAGTCTATGAAACAGCAGCCATTAATACCTGTCAGCATAACAATAAGATCGTCTCAGTGACCAGTACACTTTACCTCCCAAGCAGAATGATAAGTGGGATGGATGCGGGGCCCCCCCGCACCCCGGTTAGTTTAAGGATGCGGGAGGGATCCTGTCATGGGAGGAAAGTAGAGTGAAGGGGCTGCACAAAGCTGATGGCCTAATGTCACAAACCCTGCTGTCAAGCTGTTTCTGGAGCCCCAAGTTTCTCCCCACTGTCCTGATGCTTGTCTCAAGGACCAGACTAAGGTTTTCCCCCTGGACAACTCCTTGTCCCCTAGTTCCAGCTGACCTCACACCAGACTCTGCAGCTGGAACGGGAAACGTTGCCAGTTCCACAACCTTCAGGCTGTAAAAAATTATAGGTCCAAAGAAGCTACAAGCCTGAGCTTTCAGTTGCTCTGAAATCACACTTTACCACAGGCTCTCAGTTAAGGCAAACATATAGCAAAAGGATTTACTACATGGCAGCCAGTACCCTAAGGCTACAATCTACTGATCAACGGTCTGGATCCAACCACCCAGTAACCATACACAACAATGGCAAAAAGCACCACACCGAGCTGCACTGGGGACTCAGGTCATAGGAGACAGCTACAGAGGCAGGACAGCAGTGGAGATGAAACTCAAGACAAGTGGGGAGGAGCAGCAGTAAGCTAGCATGCATATACAAACAGCGCAATGTTCAGGACCAAGACAGAGACCATATCTGCTCTTCCGGTTCGGGTCAACCTTATGGCCACCCTACAGACCTTAGCCATCAACTGTCTATACTGTAAAACCCCTTAGCTCAACCCTTGGCTGCAGTCCAGCCTGACTGCAGTAGCTCTTCAGAATTTCCAAGCCTGAAGTCAGCTCTGCCGCTGAGCTCAACAGTCTGCAGGCTTGGATCTCTTTACAGCAGAGATAAATGGTTCTAGAAAAAATTACCCATAGAATCTGCTGGCAGGGTATAGAAGTAATTCTCACTTTCTTGTCTGACTATAACGGTCCTTCAGAGAGTTTTGTCAGTATTTCCAGAGACCAGCTTCCCACTGACTTGTACCACCTCTGATAATTGGAGACCAAGATTCACCCCAAAAACTACATCTGCCCAACAGACGCTTCCTAAATACCTTAACATCAGCACCACCACCCCCTTCATAAACTATGAAGTCCTATTGTCTGTACTGTTCTATCTCATTTCCAGGGGAGCAAGAAAGTCTTCCTGAACATCCCTTCTGGCTAGGGGGTGGAGGGGGTGGGATCTTGCATTCTCTTCGTAATGTCCTTTCCCCCGGTATATCCTTGTCATTGTGAAAGGCTCAGCATTTCTCGTCCTGAGCTGATCAATCCCAGAAATGGTTTGCCTCCCTTTTCCAACAGGCCTCTTTTCCAGGTACCTGGTGGTTGGCCTGGGTTTCTCTGACAATGACCCTTCTCTTTGGAAAGCAATTGGCCCACACACAGAACACCCAGAATAGGGAGGCAGAGATGGAAGGTGGCAGAGAGCCTGTGTGATAGAGAGGGATGGGAGTGTAGCATCCAGGGAGTTTCTGGGACAGCATGGAGAGATACAAGGAGTCCCTGGTGGACATAATCAGCTGAACTGACAGAATCAATTAAGTATACAACCCGCTTGCATCTAAATATTGCCTTTAATGCTATTAGGTATATATGCAACATCCAAGCAGAGAGCCTCAGCCTCACCGTGGCTGCATAACTATCTGATTTCTACCTCTGGATGAAAACCCTAGAGGCCTATTCTGGTTCTCAGCATAAGAATAAGGGAATTTAGCCTTTTCTATGCCCTGGCAATATACCATTTCAAGCCAGGAGCTTTGGCACCAAAGGCAGCTTGATGTAAATTACAGCTCGTGGGTCTAGTTCTCAGCCAGCCCCAGGAATAGGGAGGTGAAGGGACTGCAGATGTAGTATAACATTATCTAGGCTGCACACCATCCCTGGGCTGCACCAGCTCAAGAGCTGCAAAATAAAGTCAGTGTTTCTGTTAACATGAGCCCTGAGAGCTGCTCAGAGGCTGCAGGCTCCAGGGTTTATTCTACTCACAACTGTTTCCCCAGATTCTGATGCACAGCCCTTCGTCCTGCTTTCTGGACTTGAGCCCCCTCCAGCTCAACAGTCCTTATGTGGAGGAACCGCACGAGGGGTGGGAATGGGAGCCAACCTCCAGGCAGTACATACCTTGTTGCAAATGCTTTTCCAGCTGAGCTAGAGTGTGGGCCGTGACCCTTGTGAATCCCCAGTGTGTGTGTATGACTGCTTGATTTATGTAATCATTGACCTAGTGGCCATGCCTATGATTCTCTAATGGGCCACCTCATGCTCCCTTGCTGGGCTGAATGCATTTGGCCTGGAGCCTCTCTTTCCTGTGCACATACTCGGCAGCCTCTATTTTGTGAGTTCATTTTGTGCATTTGAAATTACTCACAAAATTGCTTCTCTCAGGAAAGTGAAACAAAACTGTTTAAGTGACTCAACCAGCTATCTGCATAGTTACAAAGCAGGAAAGAATATACTGTTACTAGGAGCCAGACTGACCTCTATGTTAATGGTGGAGATGTGGAATGACACAAAATGTACTGCTCCTTTTGTTTTCCTGTGTGCTTTGTTGTGGTTTTCAGGCAGAATCACTTTGACATTTTAAATTGTTCTGCTCTTGGATGTGTCACTCTTGTTACTGGCATGCAAACTGCATAGACCATCAAGATTGAATCCAGGGGAAAATGGCATGGTGGGCCTGGATACTCCACAGGGGTAGGTTCCTCATCTGCCTCTGAAGATGAGGATTTGCCAAGATCCACAGCAAACAGGTGCATGAGACTGCTGAAGTGCTCCAGCTGTTTTCTGCAGCTTTCATTTCAACTGGCAGCAGCTTCTCCCATTACCTGTGTGGGACCACTGAGGAGTTCCAGCTGAACAGCAATAAAAGCAGTATGAGCCATAGATAGCATTCAGCCAAGTGGTGTCTTTAATTCACCAAGCTGCTGCAAATTAAGTGGGTTGAGAATCACCTGAATATGAGCGTTCTAGGTCCTGCTGAAAACCAAAGACTGGGAATTTTACATAATACAATGTTAAGGTGATCTCCTGTCCACATTCTGCCTGCTAAGCCTTACTTGTCCCAGAGATTCCTTCTTTCAAGCTTAAGATTGTATTTTTTAATGTTCTTTCTGTTGCTGCAGAATCAAAGAATAAAACATAATTTATATAGTAACAGTAACAAATACTACTGCATAATCTATAAATACGGAAAAGGAGATTAAGGTAAAGAGTGTGGCCTGTCACTAAATTTCACAGCTGAAAATATTTAAACCTATTTCAAATGCCACAGGAGATGTTCCACATGATGACCTGGGAGCAATGGCAAGCTTGTGAAGCCCTAGTCACTTGACTTCATACCAGGGAAAAGCGCTCCAAATCATTTAGATCAGTGGATTCCAAAGGATTCCAAGACTTTGCCAATTGCCTCTCAGGGGGGCTAGAAAATTCAGTTAGATCATACTCAACAAAAACTATCCTTACTGGAAGTGAAAGCTGTGGTGTGGAGAGTGAGTGCATGACAATGTATATCCCACTTACAACCAGATTTTCAGTGTAGCTGACAAGCACTTGGGTTAGGGTTACATTCCTACTCCTTCCCTCTGCCTTTCATCCAGAGACTGTTTGGTCCTGATCTGGTTCTCAGCTGGCGCGTCTACACGTGCTGTTGTTACTAGACCGTTGTTTAGTACTTCCTTTTGGAAGTACTAAATGACAGCACAGTAACAGCCTGTACTGCACTGTGTGCATGCTGCGCAGTTATTTTTAGCTGCTACATACATAGTTTCAGTGTCACGGTTTTTGCCTGCAAAAGCTACCTCACCATAGCACATTGCTACGGCAGCATAGCATCACATGTAGATGTGCCCAGCATAAGCTGCTGTAATTATCATGGGTTGCCAAGAACTCATTCCAGCTACCACAGTTTGCCTGATTGGGAGGAAGTGTCATTTTCCTCCCAGGTTTGCATTCTGCATCAGTGACCAAACAGTGAGGTATTATAGTCACTACTCGACACCTTACCTAAGACTCCACATTGGAAGAATCTTCTTAAAACCTGAAATTCTGCACTGTTCAAGTGGTGCAAAGCTGTCAAAAGCAGTCCATGATCTGGGCCACAGCTTCCAATCCAAAGACTTAGACTTCCATTTTTGTTGTTATATGATTTGATTCTATAGGACCTGATTCTGTGGCAGTTATATCAAACCCCAAATCAACTGAGTGCTTGAGAAAGGTAAGTGTTGACAATTCTGGCAGTAATTCTCTATCATCACAGAACAACATGGGGTTGCACCATGAATAGCAGTATGGTTACAATTTTCCTAAATTAAATTTTTATTCTTCATTTTCCAGTGTCAATAGATTTTTTTCATCCTGTATGTGGAACTTGTGCACAAACCACAAAAAATCATGGAGAAAAAAGAAAGAAAGAAAGAAAGAAAGAAAACAGAAAAATTCAGCTCTGAAGATGAAGAAAGCATCACAGGTACATGAATTATACTTGCATTTACAAGTGACAACTGAAAAGAAGTATTCTGCATTCTATTCCAGTGCTTCCACTTTTGGTTTCTCATTTTTGTGCTTCCTCTCATGGTTGAAAAGCCTAGCAATGCAATTCGCATTTCAAACACTGCTGTGAATCAGTCTTCCAGAGACGGATGTGTCTTGCAAGAGGTGGGGAGTGATAGATATTACTCATTTCCCTGGTAAGGTTTTGACATGTCACTTATTGATGAACCAATTTTGCTGAATGCAGTGAAATCATAAGATTTTAGTGAGAGGTATGCTAGGTCCTTTCCAGGCTTCTGCAGGATGGATTCTGCTCTATTATACTGGTGTAAATTTTGACAACTAGTGGTGTTAGGCAACTAGAAAAACAGTCTGACTCATACCAGAATAAGGCCCTGTCAGTATGTAAGATGCAAATCATGGTCAAGAAAAGCTGTGTTAGCTTTTATCAAGGATAAAAATATTCTGAAGTAGACATTCTGTAATCATAGATTCTATGCCACCAATCACTGAGTGATAACACTCTCCTATTTGTACAGCAGCTTTCATACCAGAGAATTCCAAAGCAGTTCAGAAACCAAATTACCGACTAAAACCCAGTGTCCATCTCACCCCCATTGAGATGTAACAAAATGTATGTTAAAACAGCAACTTTTTAACAGCACACCTACTACTCAGCAGGTTAGGACATTTAAATGTATGCACAGTGGTTGCCTGGATTGAGGATGCAATCTGATTAAGTTAAAGAAGGATCTCATCTATGTAAATATGTCTGTTTCCCCCTTATAAAATATTCATTTCATATATATGTTTGTAAATGGCATCAACAGTCCTGCTTTGAGTGAGCCCCTGAGAAAGTTTCCCCTATAAAAGCATATTGTTGTCACACGAGGCAATACTGCAGATCTGTATGCAGAAGGGGAAAAATTCTCCTGGTCTCTCTTTTTCCTTTTATTTACACACTGAGGATATCTGATTATTCTCTTCAACTAGAATTGAAACAGAAATGAACAGAGCTGTGACAGCAGAAACTCAGATGAGGTTTTCTTCTTCCCCCGCTATTTTTTCAAAACATAAAGTACAATCTAAAGTAAAGTACCTCTTTGGTGTTTTCTCATTATCTACAGCTTTTGATTGCAGCATCCATCCTTGGTAGTTTTACTCACGGTGACAGGGAAAGCTAACACAGGGAACTCCAAAACATGCTTTGCCCTCACAGTATAAACCAGTCATTGACAGAGCTAATCCAGATTTTTTTGATTGAAAACAAAAATAATCTTCCTGAAAAATTATTCTTTCAAAGGAAATGTTGGTCTTGGTTACTTGGAAAAATTAAAGGTATTTTGAAATAGTTTTGGTTATATTTTCTGAAAACAGAAAACAAAATTTGGTGTTTTATTCCTCTCCTCCTCATTTTTGGCACCACGTGCTAAGAAATAAATTCCTAGGGTTTTTTCCACATTTTCTTTCTTTTTCCACTGTGAAGTTCCTTGTAACTTTGAAAAACTTCCTCCAGGTCTGGAATGCTAGAATAGCAAAATGGAAAGTTTTGCAATTCTGACTTCCAAGAAGTCACAGGTCACTTTCCTTTTTGTCACACTGTCCCTTCTACTGAACCCTCAGGTGCAGGGCATGAAGTGAACTAAGTGCCTCCAAACAGGTTCACAGTGGCCACCACATTGAGTAGGGAGCTCCTGGAGCTTGAATATAGAAAACATTGTATACAGGACGGTGTCTGAAATCCCACACCTCTCCAGAGTGTGGACACCTGACTCAAGGCTGCAAATTTGTCCACTTGGAACACAGAGGCCTAGACCCTCTCTTGTAGGTAGGCACCTAGATCCTTTTAGAGAACTGAGCAGGGATCACACTTTCTAAAAGTAGTAATAGTTATTATGGTACCACCCACATATCATAAGTGACTTGTGATTAGAGCAGTCAGAAATCTGGGATTGCTTCCTTCCTCAATCTGAGGAGGTTCAAGCCCTCATCTCCCAGCTCCCTGAAGAATGTGCTAACCATCAGGCTACCAGCTAGCCAGGGAATAAAGAGTTACCTGCTATTTCTTCTACTGAAGCCAACCCCCTGGGCAGTCATTAGTGCTAATTCATTAGTGTTGGGTTATTCAAATAAAGTGCATATTAATAGCACTATATAGACAGTTATACAAGAACACGGGATGTTGGTGATACCTACAGAAGCGGGGATTATATCATGTAAAGCAGTGCAGATTCATTAGACCAGAACGTGAAATCTCAAGGGCCAGAAAAATGATGCAGGACCAGTTCACAGGCTGGATGAATGGTGCAGACCCCACCCTGTGGGCTGGATCAGACCCATAGTCTCTCCTCCCCATCCCCCCATGCCAGATCCAGGTGCAGGAACATGCCACAGTGCTGGGCTTCTTCTCATAGTACTACTGAGACTCCAGTGCCACTGCTTTTGCTTGTGTGCTTGGCAGTCAGGACTATGAGAACTGTGGTGCTGGAGCACCAGTAGCACCGTGAAAAGAAGCCCGGCATCACAGACACTTAGCTACTGCCACAGGAACAAGCCACTGTGCTGCTGTGTCTCCAGCACTATGGTTCTTGCCCAGGCACTTGGCTGCCACTACAAGAACAAGCTACTGGGGCTGCAGAGCTGTGGGTCTCACTCAAATGGCTGTTCATCACAGCCAGAATCAGGGCAAAAGTCTGCAGGCTAGATCCAGACCATGAGCCATATCCTTGTCCCGCTGTCTTAGCCAGTGGCTTTTTATTTTAACATACAGAGTATTTTTAGGAGTATGGATCAAAACCCAGGACTCCCACTCCCCAAGTGCCATAATCATTGCCATGGGCAGATCTAGAATTTTGAAAAGGGGTATGCAGATATTGTCACATTGTCACATATAATGTAACCAATATTTTCTCCAGTTAGAGAGAAACTAGAAGCTTTACAAATATGCTAGGAGCCCAGGGCTATGTTATTCAGTTTAATATCAAAGCAAAAACAAATATAACTTTATTGGAATGTGCACTAATTTGCTAGTTTCTATATTAAGTTTAAAAAACACAACAAACTAGGCAAAAAATGGTCAAAACAGTCAAAAGATATTGTTTCATTAGTCTTGTAGTCATTCGATTATACATCTCTTATTCAAAGTCATAAAAGAAAATCAAGTCTTCTTGTACATCTAGACAGTGCCTCCCATACTTCGCTGTTAGTCATTTCTACACCTTCAGGTGTAATATTACTACACCTGAGTTAATGTTTTTATCCAAAGCTAAAAACAGTCTACAGCAGTGGTGCTCAACTTTTTTGGCCAGCAGGCTGGATGGGCAGTGCCCAATCCCTTCACATGCTGGATCTGGCAGGGCCCCATCTGGCCATACAGAAAGGGAAGGGGGGCAGCCAGCTTGAATCCAACCATATGGAGGAAGAGGTCTTGGTCCAGCCCCAATCTGGCCCCATGGGGCATAGGCCAGCCCCAACATAGCTGGGCAGAGTGAAGGGGGCATGGCCTGGCCCTACAGAGGGAAGGGGATGTAGCCCAGCCCTGCAGGAGGGCATGGCCCAGCCCTGAAGGGAGGGGGAAAGGGGCATGGCTCAGCCTTATGGAGAAGGGGACACAGAAGTGCCCCCCACTACTGCCAGCCTCAGGGAGAAGGGGACACAGCCAAGCCCCAACCCAGCTGCATGGAGGGAAGGAGGTGTGCCCTGACTCCAATCTGCCTGTGTGGGAAGAGGGTCCTGGCCTAACTCCAACTAACCCATCAGGGCTTTGAATTTTGGTGGCAGTACTGCCACTTCTCCCCCACCACAAAATTACCCAACCCATGGGGAGACTCATGGGGTGGATTCCCAGGATCCATGGGCTGCATTTGGTCCTTGGGCTGGTGGTTGAGCACCGCTGGTCTACAGGGCTGCAAAGCAGAACAGAGACCTTACCCAGAATGGTTAACGGAGAGCAAAATCACAGAAAAAGGATAGTTTGAATAGTGGAACATTGAGACCATTAAAAAGGAGAGAAGGTTGTTAACACCTATGGAATGAAAAAACAGATTAGCAAGAATCAGGGAGATTATAAGGAGCCATGAAATCAATTGGCTCCATTAGTGCTGTCTAAACAGAAATGCCACTTTCCCACCTGGCAACTAGTATTGGGATAGAGCAGTAATCAAAGAGAGGTGAAATTGCACCATTACTCCACGGCCCCAGAACTGCCCCTGATTGTTCATACTTATAGAATAAAGAAAGATTAACAGGTATCTGGTAGATTATAAACAGGGATCTCGGTTTTCTGTTCACCATAGAAAAATATGGTAAAACATGGGCTTTCTTTTTTTAAGGAGAAAAATGCAGATTTTCTCCTTTACAGGAGAAAAATGCAGGAAATAGCAGGTTTCCCTTTGTAGGCTGGCAGAGTTCCAGCCTGCAAGGGGCTCAGGGGAGTGGGAGGAGGGCAACCTGGAAGCGGGCACCATGTGCATGTAAGCACGCACATGCACGTGGCAGCCAGGCAGCATAAGAGCAGCTCCTGCAGCTTCTCACAGATAAATCTGGAGGGGGGAGGGACGGGACGACTGAGGCCCCCATAGTGATGGGTCCTGGCAGTGGCATTGAGCCACCTCACCCCACTCTGCCCTGCTGTGCTGAATCTTGCCCACTGGGCAGCGGAGACCCCCAGGGGGAGGGTAGCAGAATGGGGAGCCCCAAGCCTGCAGCTACTAGCCTACATCCACCCACGCCCCATGGGCTCCACTCCAGCTGTGCCGTCCATCGGGGAGAGGGAGCAGGCCTCCATGCTTCACTCTCCCACAGAAGCCGCCACCTCCCGTGAGCAGCAGTTGAGGCTCAGGCAATGATGGAGGGGGGGCAAAGGGCTGCAAACCTGGGTCCCTGGCCCTGTAACCCTGGTAGCTAGGATCCCCCTCTGGTAGGATGGGCCGGAGGGGGGGCAGGGGGCTTGGGGGGAAGTGAAGGTCACTGGCAGGGCTGTGGGGGCTGTGGGTTGGGAGTGAGGGGCACCAGCAGGATGGGAGTAAGGGGCATCAGGAGGCCTAGAGGGCTGTGGGTTAGGTATAAGGGGCATTGGCAGGGATGGGGGAGCTGTGGGGACTGTGGAGGTGGAGTGAGTGGCACCAGCAGGCCCCAGGGGGCTGTGAGTCAGGTGTGAGGGGTACCAGCAGGGCGAGGGGGCTGTGCGTGGGGAGTGAAAGTTACTGGCAGGGCTAGGGATGGGTCAGGAGTGAGGGGCAATAGCATGGGCAGGGCACCAGCATATTAGGGCTGCTCAGTGCCACAAAGCAGTGGGCAAGGGGTGGCGGGGACAGCTGCAGCTGGACTCACATCCTGGTGAGCAAAGGGAATAGGGAGAGCTCTAATTTTCCATGATAAAAAACCCCAAATCACATGCCAAAATGTATAGGTATTTAGAATTTATTTTATTATAATGATTAAAGCACTGATGGGCTTCCACATTGCTTTAAAATTGTAAATATGTCAATAAAACATTGTGTTCAACAGATACCTACATATCTAGTGGTGTTTCATTTTAACTGTGGAAAAATGCAGATTTTGGGTTCTTTAATCAGAGAATTTGCTCGTTTTTATCAGTGAAAACCAGGATCTCTAATTATAAGGAGCTGTGAAATCATTTGACTTCTTCCATGCTGCTTGAATACAAATGTCACTTCCCCTTCCAGGCAGTTAGTTTTAAAGTTTAGGTAGAACATAGGAAGCCCAAAACTATTGGTGTGTGTTAAGCATCCTCTGAGCACATGTACTGGATGAGCTCCCCTCAAGGCTGTGAGGGAGGAAGAATACCTCAGTTTTTGGTAACTAAGGGAATGCAGAGATGAGCAGTTCAGATTGGGACAGTTTAGGGCATGCACAGAAGGAGAGCTTCAAGGCTGAACAGGTCACACTTAGGGAATTTAGGCAGCAGCCAGCAAAGGGCTTCTGGATCATGTTTTTGGATTTAAGTGCCTCGGTTCCACCTAAATCCTATTTTAGCGGCTTACATTCCTTACTGGGTCCAGCCCTAAGACTTAGCAGCACACAACGTTCTGATTAAAAAACTAGCCAATACAGTGTCAACAGAGCACCTGCTAAATGGATGGGCAACTGAGTGCTTGGTGGATCTCAAAAAGTTGCTCTTGGTGGCAGTTTTCTTATGGTGTCTTACAGGGAGCAGCACTAGGCCCCAGTCCCTTCAACTGTTTCCTCAATAATATGCAAGTAAATATAAAATCACTGTTGGCGAAATATGCAGAGGACACAAAGACGGATGGAGTGGTGAATAAGGATGAAGACAAGGCAGATGTTCAGAGTGATCTAGACCACTTGATATGCTGGGGCTATTGAAATAAAATGCACATGGAATACAGCTACACAGCACAGTTATACATCTAGGAACAAGGGGTGTTGGCCATACCTGCAGAAAGGGGGATTATATCATGTAAAGCAATGATTCTGCAAAGGATTTGGGGGTTATAGGGGACAAATAATTCAAGATGAGCTCCCAGTGCAGTGGTATAGCAGAAAGCACTACTATGATTCTTCCATGTATAAAACAAAGAGGTACAGAAAAGGGCCACAAAAACTATGAGAGCACTGGAGAGAATGCATTTCATTGATAGCTCAGTCAAAAACGAATGGTGACTTGATTAGAGTGTTTAGTAACTATGTGGAGAGAAAATACCGGGTACTAAAGGGCTATACGTTAGCATAAAAAGGCTTAATAGGAACCAGTGGCTGGAAGTTGAAGGCAGACCACCTCAAATTAAAAATCTGTCACTCAGTTTTTTTGACAGTGAAGGTGATGAATTCTTGAGACAATGCCTTTCTGGAAGATATGCCTTAGCCAAATGCAAACACAAGCTATGTAACCCATTACAGAGATCAGTGGCAGAAATGTAAGGATCTGCAATATACAAGAGTTTCAGACCAGATGATCCCTAGAGTTTCTGGTGTTAAGCTCAGTGAATTTATGAACTCTTGGCTTCTCTGTTTTTTTCTGGAAATTTAAAATTTCTTCCCCTGAAACGAATAAAAATCACCTGGGCAGCACACAGGCAGCTTGAATAAAATCAGCACTGGAAAAATAAAAACAAGACATTCAATTATACATGACTGGCTCCCACACTATTGAAAGGAAGCTGACATTTTGACTTCTGCAAGCTGGGAAACTGCTAGGAGGATCACTTGGACTGGGAAGACTGATGACATTTTGAAAGAACTACATATTTCACCTAATGAACTTTTTATGAGACAAGGAATTTACCCTCTTTCTAAATACTGTAATTATAAAGCTCTGCAAGCTTTAAAGATAAAATGAAAAACTGACACAGGCGAACTTAATTTACCTGGATTTTGCAGCTCTAATAATATTCTTTTAATGTGTTTTTTTCTGTGTGTAATTTCCTACATTAAAAAAAATACCAAGCTGAAAAAACCCCAGAGATTTCATCATGTGGTATTAACTTGACAGTCATAAAGCAGGGCTACATCTTTTGGCACTACAGGCCTCCTGCCACTTGAGCTATTGAAGTAACTGACAGCAGTATTAGGTTGTTATCCTCTCTCTGGGGTTGACACATGCCTTGCCTGTGGGTTTCACAGGTGTTTTCTGGCAGTACAGGAATGATGATGAGACCTAGCAGCACTGGGTTCTATTTCAAAATCTTGATAGGAGCATGATCTATTTTTCCAGTTCTTGGTATTTTTGACCACATCCCCTCCAAACTGCCCCTGTCTGATTCCTGTCTTTACACTCATGCCTCCTTGTCCCAGTTCCTGTCTTGTTACCTGCTCACAATTTTTTTATTCAGTCAGCCTTAGCCTCTTTCTCCAGGTTTGATATGTGAGTCTTAAGCTTCCTGCCCCATTCCCCTACCAAAACCCAGTCTCCAGTTGCTTTCTCAGCTAGTCACACAACCGTCATGCTCTGCCTCAGATCCTTGACTTAGTTTCTTAGCTCTTCCAACCCCAAGACCCCGCTCCTGATTCCCTGTCCACTCTGCTTCTAATCTTAGATTCCATTCCTAGGCTCATCCAGTTCGAGTCGCCACTCACTTGTAGCTGCTTTCCCAAAAAGTCCCAGTACTTCCTCACTCTTCAGCTTCTTGTCATATCCATTATATCCATCTTAACTCTCCCCCTGGCACTCAGCCCGCCAGGGTTTCTAGTCCCTGTCTACTTGTCCAATCATACCCAGCTTTCATGCTCCCTTAAGTTTTTCAACTGATTTCAATATTCTTCTCACCTGATTTCCCTCATTGGCTTTCAGCCTGAGTCTACTCATCCTGGGTCCCAGCCTCTCCTCTTTATCTCCGAGTTGCATTTTCACTACCTATTCAGTCCTATCTTCCCAGCCCAGCTAGGCCCTGTCTGCCATCCTGTCCACTTCCCCACAGTCTCCTTGGCCAGCCAATCTAAGTCTCTTTTCCTGCCCATTCCCAGCTGCTCACCCTTCAAATCCAAGTCACAGTTTCCTCCATCCCCAACCAGTGCCAGTTTCACAAGACTTATGTTCCAATTCATTTCTTTACTTCCTTTTATCCCACTTTTGTCCCCTTTGTATTCAGATCAGCAGGTTTCTTCTCCAAGCTACTCGGAGCTCAATTCTAGAGCGTAGCTTAGTTCAGCTTAGGTGGGAGCTTGCATTCAAGCCTGGACCAGACTTAATTTCTCTGGGACCATTGTCTATGCACACTCTGTTCAAATGTAGGAGTTGTGAGGGGACAGGCTCCTCTGTGGGAATGGTGCATATACAGTCTAGTCAGCACATACAGCTGTGAGAGATTCATAGATTCATAGACATTAGGGCTGGAAGGGACCTCGGAAGATCATTGAGTCCACCCCCCTGCCCTAAGGGCAGGAAGTCAGCTGGGGTCACAGGATTCCTGCAAGATATATGTCCAATTGCCTCTTAAAGGAGTCCAGAGTAGGTGCTTGTGCCACCTCTGGAGGCAGTCTGTTCCAGGCCTTGGGGAGTCGGACAGTAAAGAAGTTCTTCCTTATGTCCAGCCTGAAACAGTCTTGGAGAAGTTTATGACCATTAGACCTTGTCATCCCATGGGGTGCTCTGGTGAACAACTGTTCCCACAGATCCTGATGTACACCCCTTATATACTTATAGGCCTCCACCAGGTCCTCCCTGAGCCTGCGCTTTTCCAGACTGAAGAGTCCCATGGCTCTCAGCCTCTCATAATAAGGCCTGTTTTCCTGCCCTCTGATTATTCATGTGGCTCTCCTCTGGACTCTTTCAAGCTTCTCCATATCCTTTTTAAATTATGGAGTCCAGAATTGGATGCAGTACTCCAGCTGTGGCCTCACCAAGGTCAAGTACAGTGGGAGGATGACATCCTGGGATTTGCTGGAGAAACATCTGTGGATGCAAGTCAGAGTTTTGCTTGCCTTGCTGGCCGCAACATCACACTGATGGCTCATATTCATGTTGTAGTCAATCATGACACCCAAGTCCCTTTTGGCTGTGGTGCTAGCAAGCGTAGCACTGCTGAGCCTATATACATGCTGCTGGTTTTTCTTCCCAAGGTGGAGTACCTTGCATTTTTCAAAGTTGAAGGCCATCAGGTTTACATCTGCCCATTTTCTAAGCATGTCAATATTGGCCTGAATCATCATCTTGTTTTTGGGTGTGGATGCTTTACCCCAAAGTTGGGTGTCATCAGCGAACTTGGCCAGTTCGCTTCTAACTCCAATGTCCACATCGTTAATAAAGATGTTAAAGAGGATAGGCCCAAGGACGGAGCCTTGGGGGACCCCACTGGTCACAGCGCACCACAATGATTGACTTCCATCAACTACCACTCTCTGGGTCTAGCCTTGAAGCCAGTTCCCCAGCCAATGGAGTGTGATGTAGCTGAGGCCACAGTTGGCCGGTTTTTCCATAAGAGGATCATGGGATACCAGATCGAAAGCTTTTTTAAAGTCAAGATAAATTATGTCAATCACTTCTCCCTTGTCGAGGTGATATGTCACCCGGTCATAGAAGGAGAGGAGATTGGTCAGGCAAGACCTACCCGCAGGAAACCCATGCTGGCTATTCCTCAGGAAGTTGCCCTCAGCCAGTTGGTCGAGTATGGTCTCTTTGATTTTCTCCAAAATCTTCCCTGGGAGAGAGGTCAGACTGATGGGCCTATAGTTCCCCATATCTACTTTCCTCCCTTTCTTGAAGATGGGCACCACATTGGCCTGTTTCCAGTCTTCAGGTACTTCACCTAAGCACCATGATTTTTCGAATATTTTAGCCAATGGTTGGGCTATGACACTTGCCAGCTCCTTGAGTACCCGAGAGTGTAATCTGTCAGGACCAGCTGACTTGAAGGTGTCAGGCCTCTCAAGATGATCCTTTACTAGATCAACACTGACGCTGGGTGTAAATCCATTCCCACCCTGGCCGTCCCATGTCTTGCTAGTCAGGGCAGTTCCATTGGACTGGTGAAAGACCGACACGAAATACCCATTTAGCAGTGTAACAGAGTCATGGCTGCAACTCTGTTACTGAGGAAGATCAACAGCTGAAGATAATTGCCACACCCTAGAGAGCCAATGAGGCTCCGGAAGGAAGAATAAGAAGGGGTGAAAACCAGAAAGAAATTGCCTTCAGGCACGTCCACAGGTGAGAGAAGCAGGCGAGGAGCCCGGCAAAAAAAGGGATTACAAGGAAGATCCAGAAGGGGGGACTCACCCACAGATGCCAACAGAACTGGTGGAACGACATCCCTCGAAGAGGCTATCTCCTTGAAAAGCCCAATGGCCATGGTGAGTCCCAGGAAGTGGAGCTGCGGCACGGAGAAAAGCTGCGGCTCCGAGTCAAGGCTCGGCGGGATGGCCCAGAAGAGAGAGGGCGCAGGGTGGAAACACCCGACCAGGCCCGGGGGGGGGGGGGGTGGTAACAGAACCCTGATCCCTCACACAAACGGAGGGTGAGCCAGGAAGAGAGAAAAGGAGCCCCGGTGAAAGAGCAGCGCTCCGCTGGCCGGCATAGAATGTCACAGGGGAATCCCGGTAGCAGCGTTAATCAGCCACTAATGAAGCAATTAGCAGCTGGTTACAGATACAAAACATTCTACTTACTGTCAGCACGAGGAAAAGGACTCTTCGTATACGGAAGAGCCCCGATAGTGTATCGGGTGGGCTGCCTTGTTCCCTGGAGATCCCAAAGAGAGTGAGTGAGGCTATATTAAGTAATCAAGCACCTTTATATGATCTGAATCAGCGTGATCCTTTCCACAGGTACCTGTGTAAATAGCAGCTCTTCCCATTTTGTTTAAAGATCAAAGTCGTGGCAGGAGAGAATAGCGGGGTTCGGGGGTACTCGGTACGGATCCGCTGACAAGCAGGTTAGCCTTATCCTGGTTGTCGGTTACTAGCTCTCCTGCTTGGTTCAGCAGGGGTCCAATGTTCCCCTTACTTTTTTTCTGACTCCCTACATATTTAAAAAAGGACTTTTTGTTATCCTTGATGTGTGTAGCCAGATGAAGCTCGGTTTCAGCCTTGGCTATCCTGATTCTCTCCCTGCAGGTATGGACCAGTGCTGAGTAAACCTCCTTGGTGGCTGTTCCATCCTTCCATCCTTTATAAGTCTCTCTTCTGAGGCATAGGAAGTCCTCCAGTTCTCCACTGAGCCATGGGGGTTGCTGTGCCCTTTTGCTACCCTTCCTCCAAGATGGGATGGCCATCCCTTGTGCCATCAGGATCGCTTCCTTGAGGAACACCCACTCCTCTTGGACTCCTCTTACAGTCGAGTCTTGGTCCCTTCAGGCATCAACAATGAGCCTCCTGAGCTTGTCGAAGTCAGCATTCCTGAAGTTGAGGACTTCTGTCTTGATGACTGACTTGTCAGCTTTGCAAAGTAAAGGTACTATCCTTTGGATAGTAAAGGTGATCAGCTCATGGACACTCTCACCCAGTACTTGCCATCAATTCTTAGGTCAGTGACTAAGTCATCCCCTTTGGTGAGCACCAGGTCCAGCAACGCTTTACCTCTCGTTGGCCCATAGACTTCCTGAGTCAGGTAGCGGTTGTCCATGCATGTGAGGAAGCTTTGTGACCGATTGGATTTTGCCGAGTGCTCTTCCCATGAGATGTCTGGGTAGTTAAAGTCTCTCATGACTACCATGCAGTGAGAGCGTGCAGCCTCAGCCAGTTCCCTGGTGAATTCCTGGTTGAGCTCCTGTTTCCAGCTGGGAGGTCTGTAATAGACTCCTACCATGATGTCCCCTGTGGCACATTCCCCACGTATTTTGACCCAGAGGGACTCCAGATGTCTTTCCTGCGTGCCAAAGTCAACTTGGAGGGACATGTAGCGGTCCTTGACATAGAGAGCTACACCCCGACCCCTTTTGTCTACACGGTCTCGCCTGAATAGGGTATAGCCATCTATACCTGTGGCCCAGTCATAGGTGGAGTTCTACCAGGTCTCTGTTATTCCAATGAGGTCATAGTCCTTCTTATTTAGCAGGAGGATCAGTTCCTCCTGTATTTTCCCCAAGCTCCTGGCATTGGTGTACAGGCAGGCAAGCATCCCATTGGGAGCTCCTGCCTTCCTTTCAGGTAGTTCAGTTGTTTGGGTAGGGGCGGGTTCCCTTAAGTGCCTTAGCCTAGTGGATTCACCAGGGATGGCGAGTGGGCTAACAGTGGTGATGGAGAGGCGTGAGCATGCTCAGTTTCTCTCACTTTATGCAGTACATGCGTTCCCAGAAAACTACATAAATCGAATTCACATAAAGGGAACCCAGTTTATAATGTAAGAAAAGAGGATATGTTCCCATGGCGGTGAGGGAGGGAAGGAGTAAGGCTGGGACTGGAGAAGGGGTTGGGGGAGGGGTCGGCCACTCCTGGGGCTGCAGCAAGGAGCAAAGCAGACGGAACTGTCAGTGGGTGTGGGGTGCAGGGCGGGGGGGGTGCTCTTGCTGGTACACATACCCCAGGAGGGCTGTGGGCTGGAGGGCTGCACCGGGCTCTCCCTGGATCTGTGCGCGGGATGAGAGCAGGCTGCCGCTAGAGGCTGGGGCCAGAAGTGGCACAGGGTTCTTCCTGTCACTTGGCGGTGAAGCTGGAAGGGGGACCGCTGCCACCACAAAATTCACCGTAGCCCCCCCAACCTGCCATTCCAGAGCCACTGCCAAGCGCCAGGAAGAGCCTGGTGCCACCACCAGTCCCAGCCCTTAGCGGCAGCCTGCTCTCATCCCACACACAGATCCAGGGGCATGTGCCCCCCGAGAAGAGCCCAGCACAGCCCCCAGCCCTCCTGGGGTACGCATAGCAGCAAGAGCTGTGCCCCACCCCTGCACCCTGCACCCACTTACAGTTCCCTCCACTTTGCTCCCTGCTGCAGCCCTGGGCATCTGCCTCTACCCACTCACCCCAGCCCCTGCTACAGTGGCCCCAGAAGCAGTTGATACCAGTGGCCTGCAGTTGCTGGGCTGCACCATGCCCCAAATGCCCCGGGGCTTGTTCACACACACCCCAGCTCCTGCTGCAGCAGACCCGGGAGCAGCTGACACCACCTGCCAGCATCACGGCATGGTGCAGCCTAGGAGCTGGGGTGAGTGGGGACAAGCGGAGCCCTGGGGGGGCTTGAGACATGGTGCAGCCCAGCGGCTGCAGGCAGCTGGCATTGGCTGCTCCCAGAGTAGCTGCAGCAGGGGTTGGGGTAAGTAGGGCCTCAGCCCCATGACTCTTTCCCCTTCCCCCACAGGCTTACCTGCCTGGGAGGTGGGGTCGCCTATGCTGATCACATAAGAATGAATTTACCTCACATATAATGAATTTTGGGTATAAAAAGGGTCATTGCATAAGAGCGAATTCACATATACAGAACCCACATAAATTGAGAGAAACCTGTAAAACCAAAATCTTTGGAGATTTTTTCAGCTAAACTGTGGCAAGTCTCTATTGCACATGTAGAAAATATAGTTTTTCAAAGACTTATAACATGGACAAATTTGGGCAGATTTTCATGTAACTGAAGAAAAGTTTACATGAAAGCTGCTCCTATACTTTCAGGTATGGAGGTACAACAGCTGGTCAAAGAAAAACATTCAATAATGTTTTTAATATGGGCAAACCAACATATTTTCCATTGTCTCATTCTCAAAGAGAGCTAGGAACACTTGGCTGAAAATTTCCAAAAATACAGCTTGAGAGCCAGGCATCATGCATGGGAAATTTCAGCCCCAGAGGTTTAAATCTGGCAAAGTGATAAGCAACTGCAAATAAGCATTTGTAATTGGACATGTCAGTGATATTAATAAGAAAGTGTTATCTTTCCCCCTAAAAAAGAATGCCATCATTCTAGGTGTAATTTTAGCCAAGGGTAGAATCACTTCTTGTGCACCATAAGCAGATTTTATTATTTGATATAATATCTGTTTATTATATCATGGTAACATCTAGAAATTCCACTCTAGATTGGGAACTCATAGTACAAAGACACTGTGGAAACATATAATGTGATGAGATCACTCATGCAAAGGGGTTACAATTTAGATTTAAGACTTTATTAGCTATATCTAGCACTCTTCAAAATGGTCTTTAGACTCCTACAGACTTCTTTAGACATCTCCATGTGAATACAGATGTTACACTTTGAACTTTAGGAGGTTAAAGATGGCCACCTGATTTAATTCAGTTATTAGACAGGTGCTGGGAGCCCCATCTAAGGTAACATGGGAGGGGGAGGGGTGAACGGGATTGGGAGCCTTAGCAGGACTGCGGTGGGGGGTGTGTGGAATTGGAGGACCAGCAGGGTCAGCAGGGGAGTTTGGGGGGGATCAGGGAGCTAGTGGGGTACACGGGGTGGTTGGTGGGGTCTGAGGGGTTGGGTGGCATTGGGGGGCCTAGTGTGGGCCTGTGGAAGGGTTTGGGGGGGTGGGGAGGTTGGTGGGATTACAGAGCCTTTCCAATCTTGCTAAACCCCCATGGGACCTCCCTCAGCCCCCCCCCAGTCCCCACCCCAATCCTGCTGAACTGTCCCCAAACATACAAACCACTCCTATGACCAGTTTTACCAGCATTTTTTGATCAAAGTAAGCTCGAGTGGGGAGAGGGGCAGGTGAATGTTTAGATAGAGTCTCTTTGGTGGGATCGAGGTGGGCTACCAGTTTCACAGGGGGTTGCTGGGGTACAGGGGTGTTTGGTGGGATTGGGAGGGGCTCCCTCCCTTTCCTTGACAGGGGTCTATTTTTTCCCCACAACCTCCTCACCACTTCACCACCTCACCACTCCTGTGGACCAACCCATCTCCTCCCCCCCTCCCCCCCAATCCTCCCAACTTACTTTGATTGGGCTCCCGACACTGGGGCAGTTTATAGGCAGGGGTCGGGGTTGACAGATTCAGGGGGGCTAGCTGGTCTGTAGGGAAGGGTTGTCAATCTGGGGGTGGTAGTAGAGGTCAGGTGGCTAAAAATAGCCTGGGTAGGAAAAGTGCAGCCCCGGGGTTGCACTCCAGCTGTGTACAGATGTTCAGTTCACTTACTGCACCTTTCAGGTGAACTTAAGTTGGTTCGGACCAGCTGTTTATGACCTTTTCCCTTACGGAAATGTCGATACAGTTTGGCACTTAGATCAGTCTAATCAGGAACCCAAGTGTAAGGTTTGCATGTGGGTGAACTAAGTTAAATTGGGCACCCATTTTTTATCCTAACTTCCTGAACATCTGTACACACCCTAAGTATGAGCTGTGATAAGTTTTATACCTCCCATTTTGCATAGATCCCATGTGATTGCAGGATGTTCATACAATTATAGGGTAGACACAGAATGAAAAGCACATAAGTTAAATATTTTTAAATAGCCAACCATCCATATTGGTTTTCTCACAGGTTTGTTGGATTCTGGTTCTAATTGCTTCAAGCATGCATGCTTCTTTCCAGCTATATTTTCACAGCCCGACAAACACTATTTCCTGTTAAAATAATGTTATTCTGAACTACTATAAGGAACTTTCTAGTCTGAGCACTGTGACCCAGTTCTAATGAAAGGATTTCTAGACAGCTCAGGTAAAACACAGTAATGTAACACAGGTGCACAATTTTGGCCTACTTTAAAGAAGAGGTGCCCACAATGAAGTGATTGGGAGCTGGCAATGTTTAGCACCTCAGAGAAATCAGTTTATAAATTTCAAATAAATAGTAGAAAACTGCAGAACTATTATTTCCAGTGGAGAAAAAGCAGAGTCAGCATAAAATACTGTATATTTGACTTAACATTTATCTGTGGCTATTCCCTGCTTTATAAATCAAATTATTTGTTTCCTGTATCATCGGCACTCTGCTTTAAAATTCATCACTAGTCATAGAGAACTAAATCTGTTTTCAGCTAACACACTTTATTTAATTTTAGGAACCATTAGGTTTAAAAATTAGCTTTTTTCTGCTGCAAAGTTCTCTACTCTGCAGAGCAGCAAAGAAAAAAAACATTGAGTTCTTAATATTTTCTTAAGTGTGTTTGACTAAATGAAGTAATAAAAATAATGAAAATCCTTGCAACTGAACATCAAAATTTCATTTTCTAAAAAGACCAGTAAAGCTGTCAAGGAAGAGCTGGTTTCCATCATATATACTATTAGATCATATATAAATGAAATTGCACATATATCATACCTAAACAACTATCTAAATGTATCTGAAATTTCCTGAGACAGATGGTGCATCACATACAGACAAGCTTTGAATTCCAAAAGGTTCTTCTTTTAAAAAAGAAAGAAAAAGCAATAGAATAAGGTTTTAAATACTGTTAGAATAAAATAAATATATGAAGCTTATGAATGAAATCTAGACACTGCAAGGTAAATGTGAGTAAGAAGGAGGACACAATCAATTTGGCTCTGATTCAGTAAATAACTAAAATATGTGTTTAAATATATCTTTGTTCAGGAGTGAACTACAAGCTTAATTTAAGCATGGGTGAGATTTTCACCTTCACTGTAGCCCCTTCGTCCTGGACAAAGGGACCAGAACAATGGGAAGATGCTTTAAGGACATGACTATGCTATGGCAACAGCATGCCCTAATGGGAAGGTCCTGAAATATGCCCAGCCCACATGCTGCCACTTGCATGCTCCAGACTTGGAAATGCACTGGTGAGGTCACACCAATGGCCACTCTGGAGATCTCATTCTCCAGTGCGTTTGA
This sequence comes from Alligator mississippiensis, assembly GCF_030867095.1. NCBI lineage: Eukaryota > Metazoa > Chordata > Crocodylia > Alligatoridae > Alligator > Alligator mississippiensis. The sequence continues at coordinate 75,895,299 of NC_081824.1, read as the reverse complement.
GGGTGGCTGCTGGGACAACTCAGGAGCAGCCTCAGCAGCATCTTTTGGGGCTTGGAGTGAATCTTCTGGGAGGAGGTTTTCAGTTCCTAACCCTGCTTCCAGAGCTATTGCTGCTTCTTTGAACTTCCAAGTCTCTAACGTAAAATGCCTAAAAAGTTCTGGCAACAGGGATAGGAACCCAGGACTCCCCCCTTCCCAAGGCAGCACCCTCTTCTCTGAGCTACAGAACCACAACTCCTCTTGAGCGGTTTCTTGATCTCATGAATCTTGCACTCTTGTCTCTTCTGTTGGGCTGTTTCAACAGGAGAGGTGGAGGGTGTCCTGGGCCTAATCTAGGACATCACCTGGTGGCTAAGGTGGATAGTGGGAGATGTTGAGTCCCCTCAGAGTGAGAAGGACCTAAAATCCAGGACTCCCACTTCCAGTTCTTACCACTAAGCTATTGGGTAAGAATGGCAATATTCATGGAGGAAGAGGAAGGTGCTCTGCTGTATAACTAACTACATGCTTCTCACAGTTAGGTATGTCCCCTCTTTTGGGCTGGTCTATATCCTCAGGTGATGAACATATGGGCAAGCACCTAAATTTTAGGCATTGTGACATCTGAGAGTAGATGCCTAGAAGATCAATTTGAATCTGACTGTGAATTGTGCTTCAGGCTGCTCCAGTCCTCCCAAGCAGCCGAGAATCAGGAAGGCATAAAGGTAGTTTAAATCTATCCTAGCTCCACCCCCTGTGCTGCATTTTACATTTCATCTCTTAGAAATGCAGCATAGTGTCTCATCCCTCACAGCTTAAATCACATTGATTTTAATAGGACTTAGACACATCCTGAATACTTTTCTGGCTTGAGTGAATCATGAAGTCAACATCAAAGTTTCCACTGCAAATAGTGAAGAGGAAGGAATTTAAATATTGTATTTATATCCCAGAAAAAAAGAGAAACTTTGGTTTTGCAGTCATCATTTATCCACCTGCCAGAACATAACAATGAAAAAAGCCTCATTGCTATCCATTTACATCTCTTATTAATTGCAGATATTGTAAGACATGTTAATTTATCTTTAATATACCATATTTGTTTTTACTTAAAACTAAGAGCTTGATCAGATTTTGACACACTTTTCTCCTTAAAAAAAGGGTGGGGGTGGGGAAAGGTAAGATGTTTCTGGCACTGAGTTTATCTGCCAGAGATGCTCTCCAAAATAATTAATGTATGTTCTGATTATGAGATCAAAGGCAAGAAATTAATGCAATGATCAAATTGCAAGATCAAAAGTCATTTAAGATTGCTATGACTATCCCTATATTGCACCTCTGGTATATTACAAGGTATTTAATCAAAGAAAAACACATTGGTTGCGTCTACTTGTGAAATCAGTTCAAAGCAATAAACTCCGGAGCAGTTTAAGCTGAAGTAAACTACTCCCAGGCACATCATCTACATACACACCCAGGACAGCAGCAATTTGAGCCAGGGTGGAGCAGTTTACAACAGGGCCACCCTTGCACTGCTGGCAGTGGGCATGGGGGGTCAGCCCCAGGCTCCAGATGGTGGCAGAGGGGCTGGCTGGGGCACAAGGGTGCTGAAAGTGCAGAGTCGTGTGGCTAAGTGGCAGGCAGGAGTCTAGCCCCCCTGCTGGCTGGGCTGACCAGGCACAATTTGCACCCATGGTCAGCTTCTACATGTATGTCTAATCTTAGTTAATTACCCTGCCTTAAGATAGTACTGTCCCCAACAGTACTATCTTACAGTGGTGTTAACTAGTTTACTGTGGCCTAATAGTGTTGCACATGTAGACGGTGATGCTTTACTCCACAGCTAATTAGTCTACTCTACATTTAAGTACACATGTAGATGTAGCCATTAAGTATTGCATTTAACAAAGAAAAGATTAACAAATACAATGTGCCAGAGCAAACTTAACTTTTGGAATGTCATGACTTTTCAGTGCTTGTGATCTGCCAACATTAATGCTGCAATAGGAATTTATTTACAGCCCTGACAATGGAACAGATAGATGCTCTTCCATATTCAGTGCTGGAGTTTTGCTTGTAATGTGGAAGGAAGTTTTTGTGGGAGACTTTAAGGAACAGAAACGAAGAGAGAACAATAAAATCTGGGGATAATCATGGGTCATAATATATAATTTTTCACCAGCACAAAGTGTAAATTCCTTGATCTGCATTTATTTAGCTGCACATTTAATTCATGCAGACTTGTTTTGCAGCTTTCGAATTCCATGGTCTGTACATTCTTGTGCATTTTATACATTCTGCTGAACTTGGCAACAGACTTTATAAATTCAAGGTTCACAATATAGCCCAACGTATGATTATTTTGGAATGCCAAATCTCTGAAAAGTTGGTTATAACTGAAGCAGATCTTATAATAGAACTATATCTTCATCAAGTGCCTGCTCTAAGTAAGAGTTCAATCTATTAACCTGGTGATAGGATTCAGTGTGTAATTTCATTGGGAACTGTCCCCAAGTAAAGAAAAGTAATTGGTTTTGGTTGAGTGCCATGGATGAAATTCTGGACCTATACAAATGTTCCTCTTGACTCCATGGGGACATGATTTCACCTACAATGTTTAATGCAGTTTTGTAAATAGCTCTTCCCTCCTAGGCATATTTTTCTTTTAGTTTTAAAAGACTTTCAGGTTCATTTATCAAAAGAAATACCCAGTGTCAGTACTACCAATAATATGCTCTTTTTAAATTTTTCTTCCAATGGATGTGTTTCCTAAGTGTATATCATTATTTAAATGTGGTGTTTTATTTGCAATAACTTAAATGATCTTTTCACTGAAAATAGGCAAACAAAACAATTTATGAAAAATATGATAATGATTTTATAGGAAATAACAGAAGGTGCAGTTTAAACATCTGCAATGATATCTGGACTCAAGAGAACTAATAGGGCTTCACTGAGAGGATAAGCTACTCAATGTAGTCTATTATTTTCGTTGAATAAATGTTTCACAGTATACTCTATGTTTATTGAGAAGCAATTCTCTCTATTCATGAGTGTTTAAAATGAGCTTTTACAAAAAAAAATCGCAACAGTATACAGTACCAGAAGGGCTGTTATTCCATCACAGCTATAGAGCCTGCCAGCTGCCTTTTATACTCCTTCTACCAGTTGACCTATCCATCCCCTTGCATAGGGTGATAGCTACTTTGAATTCTGACCAAAAAGGACTTCAATGTCTGTGTTCAAAGTATGGCAACTCAGGCCCCATAACTTTTTTTTTCAAGTCTGCTTACATATACAGATGCAAAAATTTCAGGTGAAACAATATACCGCAGCACTGCAAATATATACCATCTTGAAGCCAGGTGTAGGTACCTCCACCCACTGGAAATCCAGTATGGACTACTTCTTCCAGAGGTAAGAACCTAATTGACAATAGCTTACTCCTTTCACAGGGAAAAAGAGGTGGTGGAGCCACTATCTTGCTCTTGTGAAATTATCTTAGTTCCTAAAACACTTACCCAGGAAGGGGGAGAGCTCAGTTCTGTCCTCCTCAGCCAGGGGGATTCCAACCCACACCTCTCACTTTCAATAAGAAAGTGCTCTAACCCTCATAATCTTACTTCCTTCTGGATGGGGACAACACCTGCCCCTCTTGTTGAAGCTGAGCTGCGGTACAGCCAAGAACTCAGGAACCATAGGGAAGGGAAGAATCCTGAAAGTGTATGTCCTTTACTGAATGGCAAGGTGAAGCTTATAATGGACAATGAAGTGTTTCATGCATTTTTTTCTTCCATTTTCCAAGAGAGGTCAACAATCAGATGATGAGCACAGTTAGCAGCAACAAGAGGAGAGATCATCAGTCTGTAATACGGGAAGAACAGGTAAGAGATTACTTAGCCAACCTAAATGTTTTCAAATCAACAGGAATGGATGAGATTCATCCAAGATAACTAAATAAATTGGCTAAACTAATTGTAGAACTACTGGTTATTCTCTTTGAAATTTCTACAGAGGTCAGGTGAGATGCCAGAAGAGTGGAAAAGTGTAAGTATAACACCCACCTTTAAAAGGGGTAATGGAAGATATAGGGAATTATAGACTGGTCAATACTATGAAAAGATGCAGGAGTATATTATCAAAGAATCTATTTTCAAGTATCCAGAGGATAACAAGGGATAAGGAACAGCCAATATAGATTTGCTTAACTGATTGCCTTCTATGACAAGTTGGGCGTGTCTACATGAGACATGTTAATGTGCATTAAAAATGGTGAATTTAGGCTAATTGGGCATGTGTACGCATACTTTTCTTCCCGCAATGCTCTGGAGATCCACTGCTTTGGAGCAGACTCAATTAATGAAGTCTGCTTCGCACATGGGCTGAGGCAAATTGTGCTGCGCTGCATGCAGTAGTATAAGTGGCAAAATGCACATCAGCATACAGAAAATGGCAGCATTGCACTTTTGAACTAAAGCACCTCCAAGACGTTTTAGTTCAAAAACGCGCTGCTGCCATTTTCTCACTGCTGATGCACATTTCGCCTATTATATAACTGCAAGTGTTGCAGCACCAGGTGCTTTTCAAAGTGCCCAGCACTGCAGCTCTTGCATGTGTAAAAATGCCTATAGTGCTTAAATTTGATACCTGCAAATGCAGGTATCAAATTTAGGCATGATTAGTTAAAGCGCATTAACGCACATGTAGACACGACTTGGCACTAACTTTAATGCTGGGCCTGCTCATCCGCTAGGGGCACATGGCAGGGCTGCAGGGACTTGGCAGTAACTTTAGTGCACTAACTTTAGTCCCAAGTCTCTGCAGATGTATACAGCCTCCAAAAATCGCTTAATGTGCATTCGCTTAATGCATATTCAATTTAGTCATGTTTATTTGCACGTGTAGATATGCCCGTTGATGTGCTTTATGGATGCAGGGTGAGCAGAGATTGTGATATACCTCAACTTTAGCAAGTCTTGTGACATAGCCTCCCATGATACTCTCTCAAGTAAAGTAAGAAAATATGATCTAGATTAAACTTCTATAAGGTGGGTACATAAATAATTGGATTGCACTAAGAGTTCCCTATGGGTGTATCCTGTATCCAGTAATGTTCAATTTATGACTTGGAAGATAGCCTGAATGGACATTTAGTAAATCTGAGGATGACACCAAACTGAGTGAGGTTGAATATGCTTTGGAGGAAAGAATTAAGATTCAAAATGATCTTGATAAATAGGTAAAATAGTCTGAAATATAGAATAAAATTGAATAATTTAAAGAAAAAGCACTACACTTAGAATAATAAATCAAATGTACAAAAATTCTGACTGACCTCTTAGGTACTTCCAACTTAGACTTTGGTATGCCAAAAAAATGGGAATGACTGTTAGGCTGCAGAAAAGGACTAAGGATTAAAGTAGACTGGAACCTGAATTAGCCAACAAGTCTCCCTAACTGACTTAATTAGGAAGGCGGTTAAAAATGCCGGGATAATATTATGGAGGGGGTCACAGAAAGGAGAGTTCTAGCTGTCCATTAAGAGGGTGTGATGTGTGGAGTTATGCTTGCTGTCTCCAGGTTGCTGAGCAAAATACTTCTGGGCTTCACTGGTTGCCACACAGGACCAGGAAGGAACTTTTTTCTCCCATGTTGCTAAAGGTATCAGGGTTTAGGGTTTTATTTCCTCATTCTTCAGAAACATTGGGTGTTGGCTGCAGCCAAGACTGGGGATTTTGCCTGGGATGTGCTAATGGTGTTGGGACTAAAACCCAGAGTGTCTAAGCTAGAGAGACTTGTCTGTCTGCTCAGGCACAGATCAAATGCTACATTTGGGGTCAGGAAGCAATTTTATTGCATGGTCAGGTTGGTATAGACAGTGGGGATTTTTGCCTTCCTCTGTAGTGAATGGTGTGGCCCTCTTCTTTGGATCTCTCGAGTGTATTCTAACAAACCTTGTAACCACAGAACAATGACTACTGTTGCCCCCCCCACTTTACCTGTGGTCAGGATGCTATGTCTCGTAGTTGTACAACAGGGTTGATTGTGTAGTTTTAGTAATAGGTTAGACAAGGGTTTGCATAGGATAATTTGGATAAGCATGACCCTGTCTCAGGCAGGGGGTTGGACTAGTGACCTCCATAGTTTTACATGATTCTATGATTCTGTATTGTTTCAAAAAGTTAATACTATACTGGGCTATAGTAAGAGGAATCATATGCAAGTCACGTAGAGTGATTTTTCCATTCTATTTAGTACTGTATCCAGTTTTGGGCACCACACTTCTTGAAAGAAAAAGACAAATTGGAAAAAGTCCAGAGTAAAGCTACAGAAATGATCAGAGGCTTAGAAAACATGATCTATAAGAAAAGTTAGAAGAACTGAAATTATTTAGTTTGGAAAAGAGAAGACTGAGTGTCTACACAAGACACTATACCACCATAGTGACGAGCTACGTCAATGTAGCTTGATACTATGTCGCCATAGCGACAAGAGGCATGAACCTTGCTGCTGCTGCTGCTGCACAGTAGCAACAAGCTACTGCACAATAGCTTGTTGCTACTGCACAGTACTGCACAATAGCTTGTTGCTACTGCGCTTGTTGCTACTGCGCAGTTGTTTCTGCACAGTCATTTACTACTTGCTTTAGCCACACATTTATAAATGCGCCCACTGAGGGGGAGATTTGGTAACAATTTTTTAATACAAAAAGAACTGTTATAAAGGGGATGGCTATCAGCTGTTCTCTGGCTCCACAGAATTAATGTGGACCCAGAGAACTAATGAGCCAGAATTGCAACTAGGCAAATTTAGGTTGAACTATGAGAATGGACGCAGGAACAGATTACTTAGAGGAACTGTGGACCCTCACTGGAAGTTTTTAAGTGGAGGTTAGGCAACAATTTATCTGAGATAGTTAGGCCAGCAGTGTTCAATCTCCAGCCCACAGGCCAGACCCTGCCCATGGAACTATGTCATCTGACCTGTGGGGCTACAGGTCCAGAAATTTGGTTGTATTAATTGCTGCTCCCCTGCTGCCAAATGTCTCGACCATGGGGAGCCCCACAGGCTAGCTTGTGCCAATGCGCAGTCAGATCAGTACTCAGGGTCACCCCACAGCTAGATCCAGTATGCAGGGTCAGGCCAGTGCACAGCTGGATCCAGCATGCAGGGCTGGGACAGTGTGTGGGGTCAGGCCACTGCAGCCAGATCTAGCTTACAGGTTGGTCCGTGGGCTGAACCTACTTGGTGCCTGGTCCCCAAACCAAGCTTTGTATCACTTGTGCAGCCTGTAAAGCCAGGTTAGGCACCACTGATTTAGACAGGTGTGATCCTGTGCTGAGCAGGAGGTTGGAATAGATAAACTGCTGTCCCTTCCTGCCCTGGGATTCTATGACTGCCCACTCCCATCTAAGCTCCCTAACTAGTAGGCTACAGTCAGTTCCCTTTTGCTTATTCTCTCTCAAGGACTGGGGCACTTCCATTTTTGGCTACATAGTAGCTCAGTTCCAACAGAAGGGGCAGTGGTTTCCCCAATACAGCTATTATATAGCTTGAGGGTTACAGAACCCTTGGGGAAATGGATTTGAAACCCCTCAAGTTGACATGGGCTTAAAGTCAGCTCTCCTAATTCCCCCTGAGTACTCTAACCACTAGGAATTTAGACAAAAGGGAAACCCCTCCCGTCCAATTTGTGAAGATGACAATGGCTGTTGCATTTCAATTCTGTATCTGAATTCAATGCTGTATCTATGTATTAGGCATGGTCTAGGCACACTTGATAAATGGGAGGCTCTCTGGGGTCTTAGGCAGACAATTAAGACACTGTTCCTCCCCATACCTGAATCATAGCAGAGGTTTGGTAGAAGGGAGGCACCAAACTATTCAATCTGAGGCATTTCTGTGTATGCATGGAAGCCTAACCACAGGCAGTAAAGCATCTTTAGTCCAAAAAATAGCTGCAAATGAATTAGGGACATAATGAATGTTGTGGTTGCTGAAGCAGGGATATTGTGGATTCTCTTTTGCAACTCAGGTACCTAGGGCACCTATATGCGTGCATTGAGGCTGCTCCAATGCACTAATTACAGTGCATCAGAACACATTCGATTAATCGAATCTGCTAGAGCATGGTAATTACCATGCTCTAGCAGACTCCAGCATCACATGTATCAGTGCCCTCATGCTGAAAAATGGTGGTGAGGGTGCTTTAACTAAAGCTTGCTTAATGAGCTTTAGTTAAAGCACCCCCACCACCATTTTTCAGCATGGGGACACTGATACATGTGATGGTCCAGGTGCTTTAATTAGAGTGTCTCTCAGAGCCACTCTAATTAAAGCAACTCCCCCCCCACCCTGCTTTTCAGAACACATGTGTAAACACCCCTAATTTCTACCTAAGTCCCAGTTAAGTGTCTAGTTTATTAACTATTAACTGCCAAAAATATTTTATTTTTCTTTTAGGTGAAATATATTAAAGGGGCACCTGCCTGACCATAACCATTACACACACACACTTACGGTCAAGAAGAATCTGGGCCACAGTGATTATATACAAGCCTTTGGGCTGGTTATTAATCACATGTGAATACTTTACAGAGGATGATCTTCATCTAGAGTAGGCATAGCCACTCTGCAACACATATGCCACTAGTATGGGTAGCCTTTGTGTGTGGCACATAGTAGATCAGGGAAGGGACAGGCAGTACAGTGGCAGATACGGTAGGGAGCAACGAATCAGGCAGGGAAAGAGCATACATGTGGTACTCAGGGCAGGCATAGAGCATAATCTGTAGCATGAGTGCCAACAAGGTTGGCTCCCATGGGTCTAGTGCAGTAATGTCAAACCCTCTTATCCTCCCCAGGCCAGATCCAGACCACAGGGCTCCTCACAGGCCAGATCTAGACCTATTTCTGGTAGTGGTGTGAGTGCTTGCAGCAATAAATAGTACAGGTCATGAGCCACAGAGGTTAGCACTACTGCCACTTGCCCTTCCACCACCAACTTGTGCCTCCAATGGGTCTTTGTATGCCAGAATTCAAGAGAAGACCCATGGGTCATTTCTTTGACACCCTGATTCAGACCATTTGATATTTAAAATGTGAAAATGCTAAATATGCCATTTCCAAGCTCCTTTGGAAAATGTTGCTTCTGGTTTTCAGGACAAGAGATGATCAGATTATTAAAAGAACTAGTAATCTCAGAAAACAATTAAAACCTATCTGAAGTAGTTCAACCCCACCATTTTTAGAAGTCAGTCCTTTACAGCCAGTGTGTATGATATGCAAAAAGCACTTCTTAAAATGGATACTGAAGGTATTCTAAACATCTTTTAATCTCTTTTCAAACATTTTTTGTCTTATTTTTCTTTCTAATTCTCTTCTTCATTGTTCCACTCATGAAAAGACCTTTGTTCTTGCATGTTATTTTCTACGTGTGAATGCTGTGATGCTTCTGGTGTTGGAGTCAGTGCTGGTGCTGCAGCTGACATTGATCCTGATGCTAATGCTGATCCTGATCCTAATACCAATGCTGATCCTCTTTCTTCCTCAATGGCTCTCAGTGACCCTTTAGAACCTGATGGCTCTTCTTTGGAGCTCCTTGCAATTTTTGATTTCCAGAAGGCTTTTACAGATTCCCTAAAATGGAAGCAACAATTGAACATACATGCAAGTTCAACTAGATATTCATATTCTCTTACACAGAATTTCCTGTCCCTTTCCAGGAGAAATCTAAAGGATTCCTTTGGAAAGTATTTCTGTCAAGGCTATTCTAGCTAGAGAAGCTGTTGAATCTACCGTCCACTAGCAATATAAATATTCTAGTGTCAAAAAATTGAATTAGCTCATCTGAGCATCAATTTTACACTAAATAGTATCATTCCCTGATCAAATAACATTAAAAGTACATTTATATGCTGTCCACCTACCAGTGAAGAATTATGAAAATTAATGCGAAGATCACACCAACACAAACAATAACTCCCGTGATCAGAACAAACACCAGAACTACATCAGCTCCTGGTCTCTTTGATCTTCTTGTTTCCAATTCTTAAAAAGGAAGGAAAAAAAGGAAGAAAGAAAGACCATGATCATTCTGGCTCAAACATCTAGGTAAGATGTTAAATGGAAGGAAAATCATTTTGAAAAACAGAACTTGATTCTTCCTAACACTTTGTACAAACCCTTAGTACTATGAAAAGCAAATCTAAATCAGAATAGTAATATTTTACACCTACTATGCATAGGTGTAAATGACTGCAGAAGATTCAAAGCAATTGGAAAATGAGGGCTCTGACAGACTTGGGGGGAAAAACCCCCATGGTTTACCAGAAGCGCGGCGCGTTAGTTGGACCCAGCTCCGCAGCATCTGTATAGATCAGATGCTTCAGTGATGCTTTTTTTGGAGCTTTTCTCTAAAGCTAATTGAAAGCACCTGATCCATATAGACATTGGGCGAGCTGGGTCCAACTAACAAAATGCCTCTTCGGAGCGTGTGGTAGGCTTGGTGTGGGAGCATGCCAAGTTTTAAGTAAAGTGCCATTTTTTTCTTCACATATGCAAGCAGCCATAGTCACTAAAAACACTGAGTGGCTGTAAAGGATAGTAAATTAGAAGTTGCAATGCAATACAATATGGTGGCAGGAAATTAGGTAAAGCAATCCTGAGCTGTAAAAAGGACCATCACCTGACACAGAAATCATACGTTAGGTAGTCCATTTCTATGCAGCCCTAGTAAGATCATACAGGGCATACTGTGCATAGTTCCACACACATCAACATGCGAAAGGTTATCAGAAAATGAAGGGAATTAAAAACAGCACAATTTGTTAAGTTACTAATACGGACATAAGAGTACAATGAAACTATGAACACATCAGCTAGGTACAGACATTACGTTTTTACCAGTATAAGTGACCAGAAACCGGCTTATACCCGTAATAGAACAGAAGTTCAGCACACATAGACTGGCTTAAAAATGGCAACACCCAATCTAAGATTTGCTCCCCCCAATCAAAGAGCAAACATGTTCTGTTCGCTACTGATTTAAACTATGCCACTTACAAAAAAATGCATAACTTAGATCGATTCTACCTTGGGCTTTTTGAATGTCTGTACCTAGCCCTAGCTGAAGCTACCAATAAAAATAGCTGGAGATGGAAGGAACATCACCAGATTCAGCCATACTACATCCTAGTTCCTTATTTGCATAGCTGTAACAGGCAGGTAGCAACATCAGTTCTAAACCTGGGATTCCCTTTTTAGGAAGATTCAGCAGCTCTTTCCCCCCTTGTGCCACTCTATAGCATAATTAGGACAAAGCACCCAAGGAACTGGCCAAGAATGTCTAAGTCAGTTGATCATGTGTCAGTATAGCCACAAACAGGTACAAATAAATTTTTGGATGATCATTTGGGAACTTCCGTAAAAATTAGATTATGTGCAGACTAACCAACCCATTACAGTTGTCTATAGTAGGAACTAGCAGTATATGATGAGTAACAGCATATTTATAGCCAAATAAATGTGAGTGGATTGTGAGGAGACATGCTTTTTTTTCAATGACCACACTGCTGTTTACTGAGGGAATAATAAACGATGGTTTTCTATCTGCCAGGTACCATGAAAGATGAACAGAACCAGTCAGTCTAGAACTCTTCTGAAAGCAAGGAGAAAGGAAAATAAGTCATGGCTGTTTAAAGTGCTTTGCTGATATGGATTTCTCAAAAGAAGCCTCCCTTCCAACAAAAGCAATTCAAGAGTTTGAATACTGGGTGAAAGAATTATTTCAACCCATATTTATCTTCTTCATTTCTAAATTACTGATATTTGAGGCTTATATTTACAAAGTGGTATGTAAATACAGTAACACAAGTCCATTCTTCACTTCTCATAAGCTACTAAAACTGTACATTTATATTTCTTCATGCCTTACATTCATTTGGATTTCTCTGGTGCAAAAAAATGAGTGGTAGCCAATGGTAGGTACAGGAAGTATCTCAGTCTGTTTTACTGAGGTGAATGAAAAGTCTTGTCAGGCAAGACTGATTTATCCAAGAAGCACTGTAAGGGAGAGCACATGAGGCTGGAAATTTTCTTAAAGTTCTTCATGGTTTCATGTCCATCTGAATCCACATTTTTTTCAGGAAGGGGAAGACCAACTGGGTAATGTCCCTCCTCTTATATGCTCCTTAGGAAGTCTGGAGTTTCCAGGTGGCCTTTCAAGGTTTGGGAAAGTAGACCAACTGCTGCCACACCTGATAGTGTGAGCAAATAATGGCTTGCACCAAAAGAGGGAAGAAAACTGTTTTAGATGTTCCATTAATGAAATGCTCTTTTAATTTTCAAGCTTTTCTAAATCTTTCATGAACAGTAAAATTCAACTTGGCAGCAAAAATTGGTAACATCCAAGAGGTTACCTTCCTGCTGCTTCTCTGCAATCTTGCAAGAGTCTAATTGCGGCAGAGAAGACAGAGAAGGTGCCAACAACTAGAGTATTGCTACTTCCACATAACTGGTTGCCTTTCCTGACTTTTACTAGCAGTGAGAGGAGAAATCCTGTGACCTATTCCAGCTGACCAAGCAATAGTGACCAAATAGTAGGTAAGGGAGGAAACTCTTTATCCTAGCTTACATGTTTTCAAATTTAAGGATTTACTTATTGCTTCTGTAAGAACCTCACATTTTTTGTAACATCATTTTCTTTTATATCTCTTTGTTATTGACAGGTATTTGTATGGCACTTATCACTACAGGACCAGTTGCTCATGTACAATGCTAATAATCTCAGGAAGAATTAATACTGCTTGTGCTATGGTAAAATGTTAACTATTTAAGAACTGCTATGGACTTACCTGCTGTGGTATATACTGTATATTTTACAGAGGCAATTAGGTCATCATTTTCTTTTGTGTCACACTGGAAAGCAACTGGTTGGGTATCTCTGTGTACCTCCAGAATAGCCGAATCATTCGGGAGAATAAGTGCTTGCTATATATATTTTAAAAAAAAAGATAGATAAAAAATACTATAGACATATATAGCACTGTGTATCAATGTTGTACGGAAATGTGCTTATTCTACTTCAGAGACTTTTTCAGCATGTTTCGCCAGCCAGGACATCTCTCCCTGAAGTCCCCTTCCATCTCTGTTCAGTACATACTATTCAGCAAATGGGAAGGAAAGAGTGTTTGTGACCCACTGACACCCATTCACAACCTGTAGGTTTGGAAACCAAGATTTATACTCAAAGAAAGAATAAAACTGGTTCTTTCTAAGTTACTTTACAGAAATTATTGATACCTTAAACAGCAAAGGAAAACTAGTGTTCTACAAAAAGCACCGGAGGGGAGCATATGGAGGGGACACACACTAGTTTTGGAATATTAGTCTCTCAAATAGACACTGCAAGATCCCATTTGTGAAGAAAAGATAGAAAGAAAATACTTGAACCAGGAGTTTGTATGAGATGAATGAAGCATTGAATAAATACACTAAATACATTAAACTATAGGTCAGTTACTCACCTGGTCTGGAATTAACATTTTCCAAACATAAGTAAATCGATTTTCAGGAGGTACAAAAATACAAGGTATCTTCACGCTAACCAGGCTTTCAGAAATGGGTTTACCCCCTGAAGTGGAAAGTTATAATAGACAGATCATTAACTGGCTATATCAGCTCTGTGCATCCCGTAAAGTTCATAATTTATCCAGCAATAAATGTTATTTTGAAATTATCCTTCCAATTAGAATAATTTAAAATATCCTCAGTTTGGTCAAATATTTATAACTTCACACATATCTACAACATTGAAAGAGGAGCAGAAAAATGGTACTTTACAAGGACTTGAAATCAAACACACATCAGTACAGAAATGAGATTTGAAATGTTACTAGATTGCTTAATAGGGTAATTGGAGAGTGGAATGCAATCATTTCATTCCACTTCCACCACACTCACAAAGAATAAGGCTGTCTGCCTTGAATAAACACATTCGCTCTAAATCCTGGTATCACAGGGATCTACTTACATCCACAATCTGTTGGTCCTCTGCATTCTTCTACACGAACAATACATTTTGTTTCACTCCCAGGGCAACCATTGGTTAATAAAGTTTCTCGAATGCCAATCCCTTTTGGGGGGAAAAAAATTAAAAAGTATAACTTAGTTTTCCATTCTTTCCTTGCTTTCAAACCCGGATGTCAATGTATTTCCTATGCTGTACAAAAGGCTCCTTTTCAGAGCACCTGCTAAGACTATACCTCAGATTTGTCTGGCAACACTTACTTTTGCCTTCTCACCCAAACCCTTCAAAGTGAAACTGAATGTAACATACTGCTAAAAAACAATAAAGTTTAAACATTTCAAACTGCATAGGCCTCTCAGTTCTCATGTCAACCGGTGCAGAAAACACTATATGGGTAGCATGTACGATCTGCTCTTAGCCCTGTGATGTTCTGGCCACTCTTAACTCTCATAGAAGTCAATCAGACCTGAAGGGGATAAATACCTCACAGGATTAAGAGAAGACTGAGTGCCTTGAATCACTTTACAATAACTTGTGCTGGCTGGATGAGAAACATTGAGAAACTTTTAAATGGATCCTATCCAGACATCCTCAACAGGCTGATAGCCATTAACATAGGGTATCTTGCGAGAACGGGTGAAAAACATGTTGACTCCTCGCCCCTTGAGATATGGAGGGTTATATCAAAGAGCGGAAGGCAGAATACCATAAATCTTGAAAGTTAAGGGAAATTTCTATATGTAATTCAACTGAATATAATAGATGTTGTTTCAAATATCATCATTTTAATAAGAACCACCTCACTGAACAATTAGAAACACACAGAACAAGCGTAGTATTTTCTTGGCAAAAAATGCACACGCAGTTCGCTGACATAACGAAGACTGTGACAGGGTGGTAGGGAGGGAATAATAAACACTAAAGAAGCTGCCATTATTCTGGAAGTATTTGTTCACTAAATTTCAGGGACACAGGAAGAAAAGAAGTAAGAGCCTCCTGGAGTGTAATGATAAATGGGAAACTGATTTGAATACTGAATTAATCCCACTCGTGAAAAATAAATTGCTGTGACACATGTATATGATACCAACGGATGGATGTTAGACTATTTTACAGATGACATATATAGATTATGAAATGGTTCCTCAAGTGACAAGAGGATGACAGCAACACTCACTGGAACTGTCATAAACTAGGGATCGTTATCCACTGCTGATAATGCCTCATTTTGAAGATGCAAAGACAGAGGGGAAAATGGCAATGAAGTGACACTTTTATTAAATACATTTCTCTTACTCTGGAGTTCTTTTTTCTTTCATTTTTTTGAGCCAAGAAAGAGAAGGCTGAAAAACTATGAACATCAAAAAGGCTGGTTTAAAAAACTGAGGTACTGCAGTAGCATTTAACAGGAAATAGCTTGACCTGTTTTAAGTACCTATTACAACTGGGGAACTCTATCAAATATGAACTAACTCAAAGGACTTCATCTTGAGATCTGCACTCTCTAGAAACTCCTGACTTCACTTTGGCTAGTTTTTCTTCCAAATAATCTTTTCCTTTCTCTCTCCCTTTAGCAGCTGCCAATTCTACAGACATTAATCTACTGCAATACTGGATGCATCTATGCATGACACTTTAATGCACATTAGCTTAAGTTAATGCGTATTAAGGATGTGTGTCTACATGTGTGCACCCTTAACGCACATTAAAAATGGTGAATTTAAGTTATTCGTGCCTAAATTTAATACCTGCATTTGCAGGTATCAAATTTAGGTGTGAATAGTTAAAGCACATTAATGCATGTATAGATGCATTAAAGCTCATTAACGCTGTGTGTGTGGACTAGACTAACTTGAGGCCCAAGTCAGTCCACACACAGTGTTAATGTGCTTTAATGCCTGCACATGTAACTGCCTACCTAAACACATGAAATAGCTTCTCTGTTATGTGAAAATAAGGCCTTAGAGGGTCTACAAAGCTACAGTAAGCTCACATCTGGAAATACTGAATTCTAGCCACAACATTACCAGGAAGATAATAAGGAACTGGAGGAAGTACAAACAGCAATAAAAATGACTGAAGGCTGGAAGCATTAATGTGAGAATTAAATGTGCATAGTTTTTTAATAGTTCTTCTGAGGGGACTGAGATCATAATTCTCAACCCACCAAGGCCTGACCATGGCATGTCATGAATCAAAAAGGCCAAAAATGAGGGACATAAAACATTTTCAAAACTCAAACTCATGAAGGGTTCATTCTTTCAATGTAAGTAACCTGCCTCACAACCTCTAAGTTGTGATTATTTCATATATACGTAAACAATTTTAAGCAATAAATGTGAAGGGACATCAAATTTGGAGGGAGCATAAGCCACTTCTGGACTTGAGTTAAATCCGTCACAAAGAGGGACCTTGTGAGATCTGCTAGAGAGATGAGCTATAACAAATTTTGCATATCTCAAGGTTGTGAGTATGAAAGAAAGTGATGTTATTTTGGGAGGTATATGATCGGGGTTTAAAAGTCAAAACAGAGAAATAGAACTATTAAGTGGGGTATCAAGAAAATCCTCCTGACATCCAGATGGACAAGGGTGTTACAATAGATGTAGTGAAAGCCCCTTTATTCCATACAATGAAAACTAGTCAGGAAAAATGTTACAAAATGCACTGTAGGAAATTATATCAGACTGGGGGGAGACTCATTAACTTATTTTTCCCTTTCTTTCTTAGCCCTACAATACTATGAGACAGCTTCTATTCATAACAAATGATAGAATATGCGAATCTTTTGCTATATGTGTGCTTTCTAAGCAGTGCAATTACCACTTCATTCCAATGCCTATCGTTGCACTAACCCCAGAGATGTCTTCTTTTGTACTCAACACTTTCTTCCTATCTACCCACACCAGGATGATACCTCTTCTCTCCATTGCGCAATTTATAAATTGAATAAATGTAGAATACAGAATAGAGTACTGCAGACAAGCAATTTTTTGGCAATAGTGTATGTGGGAAGACATCTGTGAGATGCATCAGAAGATCTTTCATCTTCTGAACATCTCACAGATGTTCACAAATAGAGAAAATTGTTACTTTGGTGAAGGCAGCTCATGTGCCAATAAACGTAGGGAACTGGTTTAAAATAGGAGCTTGCAGGCTGTGAAATTAATAAAACAACAGATCTGACCTAAACTTCTAATGACAATCAGCTTGATTGTTTTTGTTAATTATAGTTATTGGAAATTGAAATCAATGAGAGGTGAAGGAGGGCAAGCAAATTACAACTGCTAATTTGCTACAGTTAGCACTTTTTTTCAAAAAAAACAAATTACAATATGTTTTATTCATCTGCTTTGCTACTTACCACATGTAACTGTGCATGGTCCAAACTCTACTTGCTTGGGCACTGGAGTGGTGGTATTCAAACCTGAACATAAAGTCTGAAGTTATATTTCTAATACAATGAAACCTCTTCACAGGGGTGGAAATACCTAATTAACAGAAAATTAATTCTTAAAATCTGCCTTAGTAATTTTTAGCTGAAACCTGGAAAAAAACATTTTGTCCAAGTTTTTTTCTCTCACCGAATAAAACAGAAGAATTAAGTATTTCCAAACATATCAGAAAAGTGAGTACAAATAATATTTACATTCTAATCTGATTTTCAAGTGAAAACATAGATAATTATAAGTTAACGTGACCTATCACTGAGAAGCAAAAAGTACATAAGCCTCACGCAAACTATAGGTCTTCCCTTAAAAGAGTTAAGCAAAATTCTCTCTAAACAATATTCAGTCAACTCATTTCCTAGCTTTTTCTGGCGAATGTATGCCTTCCCACATAATTTTTTTTCCATCACATTTCAAGGTCAGGTTTAGACAGCTAGCACAAGTGATGAGTCAACCAGGTACTGTATTTTAATTAGGTATTGTGGTTTAATCACTGTGATTGGGCGTCTTCCATTTTTCTGGTACTTCTGAGGTCAGGGAACGGGTTTCACAGAATATATAGGAGCAAAAGGTTCACATCTCCATCTGGGATTCAAATCTGGATAATATATTTTATTAGTATTAGCATGCAAGTGGAATGCTTATAAGGATGTTAAAAGAAAGTTACTGTTTAGTAGAGGAAGTAAATAACTTAATGCAGTGCTTTTTCAAAGAATTAACTGAATAGACAATAAGTCTTTTTAATCTTCTAAAATGCTCAGAGACAAAGAAAGTTTATTACAGATGTTTTTACAAGTCTGTATTGGCAGTTTACCCTACTCAGCATACATTTTTCTGCTAACAAATATCCACCAGTACACATGTATTTTCTTTGTTTCTAAATTATTGATATTTGAGGCTTATATTTACAAAGTTTTATGTAAATACAGTAACACAAATCCATTCTTCACTTCTCATAAGCTACTAAAACTTTACATAACATTTATATTTCTTCATGCCTTACATTCATTTGCATTTCTCTGGTGCAAAAAAATGAGTGGATCCATTCCATTAGCAAACAGCATACAGAAATATGCAACTGCCTCCATTGCTCTACACTAAAGGTTTGATACTACAGAGGCACTTTGCATAGTCCATAGTAATAAATTGATACCAAAATCTGATAACTACTTTTCCCAACATTATTCATGAACTGTCAAAATTATGCTCCTGTGCTATCCCTCAATGTCAGTATGGCTTTGTCATTTATTTCAATACCTGAGCTGTGTTAATCAGAATGACCTTTTAGCATATGAACAACAATACTTAAAGAATAATTTCCAAATTTAGTTCAATGCTAATGAAAGACTCCAACCTATTTTAACAAGAAAAAGAAGAATTATAGATTCTGTCACTGGCCCCTCATGCAAAGTCCTATGGAAACAAAATACTCTTGCAAGAAAATGAAGTCTGGTTCTGGCTCTGATGAACCTTAGAAAGAAACTGATTCTTTTATAGATGTCCCCTAACTTCGGACACTCTGCTTCCAGTTCACCCATCTTCTATTAAATCAGTGAGAGCTATTCACTCAACAGCTTTGGCTGCTCTCAACTTCTCATAACATAACAGAAAGACAGAGATGTCAGAAGTCCTGTCTGCAATTAAAATATAACCATGTTTACAAGTGACTGTGTTCAAACTTTATTGTAACATGGTTTATGCTTGCTTGTGCAGTCAGAATAAACGTAATCACTGGTAGGGCAGATCTTCCACTGGTGTAAATTGTCAAAATAATGGTGCTATAACAATGTAAATCAGCTAAGGATCTTCCCCTAGGAATCTACTTTGGAAAATATGAATTACAGCAGTCAAATCTTGAGATGACACAATGAGTCTAATGTGGCAAGATGTGGTCATGTCTGAGAGGAGAGGCTGCAATCTCAGAGACACAAATGGGGGAAAAAACATTTTGGTCACTATTACTTGGTTTGAAAGCAACCAGGAATGCATTATCTTAAGAAATTCCTAACAAAAGGAGGACAACTTTACTAAGCAAAGAAAGCAAGTATTTTCTACATATAGAGGAAGCCACACTATCTTCTCAACATGCTTTGTATGATTCAGTAGCATCACTGTAAAACATATTACCAGTAGGACTTTTTTTGTCACAGATGGACAATGCTGATTTAATCATGAGGAAAAATAGCCCTGAATTGAAAAGGTTATTTTATTTTCTAAATGCTAACATTCCAACTCAACCTTTAAACGTATTTCAACATGGAAAACTTCCTGAGTTTTAATTAGCAGAAATCACTGGCCATAACCTCATCCTGATCTCTACCCAAGTCTATTAAAAGAAGGGCAACAGGATCAGAACCAGCGACAAGCTCTGAAGAACATCCTACTGGATATAGCCGGGTTCTGATGCAGCCTTGCATCTTTGTTTACTTGCATTTCTTCACTAAATTTTCTAAACAAAGCCAAAACTTTAAGCAAAAAAAAAGTAAAAGCAAAAGAAACTATTGATCCCTATAATTATGTAAAATGCCTGCTTTGGTTTGCATCAGATGAGGATAAAAAGGCCCAGTGTCACCCCTATGCAAAGAAATTGATGCCTGTAACTTCTATTAGCATTAATAGGAGTTATATATGTAAATCCCACACGGAGATCAGAATGTGCTAAAAAAACTGCATTTACATTCCTGTCATTGGCTGGCAATTAGCTTCAGCAATGTAAAAGCAGCTCAGATTCTTCTCCCCCTTTGGCATCCTTGTGAAAAGAACCGGGCAGAAGAGAAATCTGCTCCGCTATTCACTCCGTGCGTGACCGGTCGCATCCCCAAATGCAAGAGGTTTGGTTTATTTGGATAAACACTTTTTAACAACAACAACAACAAAAACCCCTTGATGGGCTTACTGAAGAGTTTCAGCCAAGGTTGTTCAAAGTCAAGGCTGGGAAGGGAGAGGAAACCAGCTGGGGTTTCAATCCTGGGCTCTGCCTGAGTGCTGCCTGGAGGGGCGAGTCTCGTGGGGTGGCAGAGCTCACAGGAGCGGGCCCGGAGTTACGGGCAGCGGGGAGGCACTGAGCCCGCCCTGCCTGGGGCCAGGGGATCCTGTCCACAGGGGGAGGGAAGCCACGGGAAGCCCCGCGCCAGGCGGGAGGTGCCTCGTGCCTCTCGCTGGACACCACCTGCATCCGGGCTGAGCCCGCAAGCTTCTCACGCGCGGATCCGAGGGGCTGCCAGTTCCCTCGCCCCCGCCGGGCCCACGTGGGGAGGCTGCACAGGCTCCTCTTCGCTGCTCCCCGTGCACCTGCCCACTGCCTGCACGTGCGGCGCGGGGTCACCCCATTGCACCGGGGGCCAGGCCGGGAGCGGGCTGCCCCTCACCAGGCTCGAGGAGCGTCACGATGGGCTCCACCACGGCGGCGTCCAGGGCAGAGCCGCTGTCGTTTTTGGCGCCCGCGGGCTCGCTGGCCAGCAGGCTCAGGAGCAGCGCCCCCACCAGGGCCGCGCCCCGCAGCGCCATCCTCCGCCACCCGCGCCCGCCGCCTGCTCCGCAGCCCCGCGCTGCCCCGCGCCGCCCCTGTGACGTCACAAAGGGCCCGACCGAGCGTTCGGGGCGCCGCCACCTCAGCGCCAGTCGGGCGCCCAGGGCCCGGCCACGGCGCTTGCACTGGGGGCACCCTCCCGTGCCCCCGGCCCTGCCCCGTGTCACCACACAGCGGCCTCCTTCATCTGCCACTTCTGGTCTCCCCTCGTCCGGAGGGGTTGCCGCACCCCTCTGTCTTCTGCCTTTCTCCCCCCCCACCTCCATCCGTCCATGTTCCTTTTCCCTACACCAAATCTCGGGGGGGAAGGGATCTAGTCCAGCCTCGCTCAACCCGTGGGTCACAACCCAAAAGTGGATCTCAGGAAGATATGAACAAACTTTAAAAGTTTAAACATGTATTCTCCTTTAAAGGAGAAAAACCTGTGGCAAACCATGGCTTTTCACTTGCGGGCAGGCCGTGTTCCAGCCTGTGAGCCCCCTGTTGCCCCAAACACTCCCCCATTGCCCCACACACCCATCCCCTGCCCTGGGGTGGGAGGCAGAGTATCGGGAGTGAGGGGCACGGGGTTGGGATGGGCCACCCATGTTTACAAATGGGTCCTGGCACAGAAAAGGTTGAGAACCACTGATCTCATGGGCGACTGGTGTCACCTTAGGGGGGCCCCAGGCACCAGTCAGCGATGGGGGGGAGGGGGTCCCCCTGCGGCCAACGTGCTTCACCATATGTTACAGGGATCTGGATTTTTCCATTTGCCGCAGAACAACATGGAAAAAACAGACTTTCTCTTTTAAAGGAGAAAAACATGGGAAACGGCAGGTTTCCCCGTTCAGGCTGGTAGTGTTCCAGCCTGCAGGGGGCTGCTTGGGACTGGGGGGAGCAGGAGGAAGATGATCAGGCAGTGGGTGCTATGTGTGTGTGCGCATGCACATGTACGGGGCAGCCAGGCAGCGTGGAGAGCAGCTCCCACAGCTCCCCACAGGTAAGTCCATGGTGGGGGGCTTAGACAATGCATCATGGGGTAGGGGGAGCACACGCTATGTGGTGGGGGGCATGTGCCCCCCAGACTTGTGCACCCACAGCGGGCATGGGACTGCAGCCTGGCTGGACCGGCGTAGGCAGAAGCCTCCTCTGAGGCCCAGCAGACAGGACCTGGTGCGTGAGAGTGGAGCACTGCAGTAAAACTCATTGCTGCCACCGCTGCTGCCAGGATCCCTGTGCCAGCCATGCCACCAGCAATGTGAGGAATAATGACCTGGGGTAGAGGGCATGCTGTCCTCGCCACTTCCCACCACCAGTCACTCTCATACTAGGCCATAGCTTTACTCTGCCACCATGGCCCAGCCACCACTGCCACTCCCCTCAGGCCATGGCTCTACTGAGGAGGGAAGGTAGGCTGGTGGGCAGCACGGGCACCATGGAGACAGCTCCTGCCCATGCTGGTCCAGCCAGGCTGCAGCCCCATGCCCACTGTGAGCGCACAAATCTGGGGGGATACATGCCCCACCATGCCCCACACATGGGGAGTCTGGGGCCTGAGGGTGAAGGGCAGCAAATCAGGAGTAAGGGCACTGGCAGGGGCAGGGGCCTATGAGTCAGGAGTGAGGGGCTATGGGTTGGGAGTGAGGGGCACCACCAGGTCAGTTTACAGTATTTTTTCAAATTCCACAATGGTGAATGTCACTTGGGAGTGACGGAGGGCCATATGTTGATACTGCTGTTAATGTTTTCCTGTTGACATTGATTTCTGTCTTTAAAATTAAGACTGTTGAGCTGCTTTAACTTGTAGCGTGTAATAAGTATTTTGGAGCTAAAATACTTGTGTGTTTTCTACTTAAACAATTTACTGGATCAGGACAGGCCATCTATGGGTCCTGGTACAAAAAAGGTTGAGAATTACTGGTCTAACTCCATCCTCTTTGAAACCAGCCTTCAGGTAGTTGAAGGCTGCTATTAAATCCCCTCTCAGTCATCTCTTCTACAGACTAAATAAGCCCAGATCCCTCAACCTCTCCTCATAAGGCATGTGCCCCAGCCCCCTCACCATTTTCATTGCCCTCTGCTGGATTTGGACCAATTGGTCCATATCCTTTCTGTGGTGGGAGGCCTAAAACTGGACACAGTACTCCAGATGTGGCCTCACCAGTGCTGAATGGAGGGGAAGAATCACCTCCCTCAATCTGCTGGCAATGCTCCTACCAGTGCAGCCCGCTATGCTGTTAGCCTTCTTGGCAACAAGGCTGCTGGCTCATATTCAGCTTATTATCCACTGTAACCCCCAGGTCCTTTTCTGCCGAGCTGCTGCCCAGCCAAGCAGCCCACAGCCTATACTGGTGCATGGGGCTGCTCTGTCCAACATGCAGGACGTTACACTTGTCCTTATTAAACTTCATGAGATTTATTTTGGTCCTCCAATTTGTCCAGCTCTCTCTGAATCCTAGTCCTTGTCATGATGGCACCCCAAATAGCATCCTTCTCTGGGCTTCTGGCACCTGGGACACATTCTACCGAGTTACACAGGTCTAAATCAAGAACAGTTCCTTTGTAGGGTGTTGTTAAGCCTCCCTCAGGGGCATGGGGGGTTGGCTAGAGCCAAGGCTGGGGACTTTGACTGGGGAGTGCTGATGCTCTTGATGAGACCAAAGCCAGATATTCCTGGCTAGACAGTCTTTCCCCTCCACTCAAGGTCAGACCAATCATGAGATTTGGGTTGTGGAAAGAACTTTACCCCATGGTCAGATTGGTATGGACTCTTGGGGGTTTAGCCTCCCTCTGTAGTGGAGGGTGTGGCCCTCTACCCAGGATGTCTTGAACTTACATTGACATTTCATAGAAGCCAGACATTGGCTGCCATGTTTCCCCTGCTTTACTTATGGCCGTTAGCTCTGTGTTGTGTCTGGGTTGAGGGTAATCTTATGTAGAGTTTAGATTATGCATTGTATAAATGGTTTGGATAGTGCTGATCCTGCCTCAGACAGGGTTTTGGACTTAGGTGACCTCTGGAGGTGTATTCCATCCCTACTTTTGTCATAGACTATGACTATGAAGTCACTGAGAAGTATATTGGCCTTAATGGGGCCTGATGTGTGTCCATGAGGCCTACAACTACAGTTAATGTGCCGTTCCAAACATTTGTACATGTGGATCTCATGCTGAGTTTTCTGAAAATATGGAATGTTTAGATTTCCTAGATAGGCCTGAGAAATACAATATGTATCCACAGCTGAATCCATAGTACTTCCCCAAAATTCAGGGAGAAGAGGGTTTGGAGTTAAGTGTCCAGGTTCAGGCCTATTTCTAACAATAATACTGCACTTTCAATAATGTCTTACATACCTGTAGCCAAAAAATAAATCTATAAGTTACATGTATACGGCCCCACAGAAAAGCATTTGGAGTGGGAAGATGGGATAACTGTTTTACTGGACAACTGCTGGATATAAGATGGACTTTTGTCTAATAGGTTAAAAATGCTAGTAATTGCTGCAATGAACATGTTACTCAAGTGCTCCGATTACTACTCAGATTCACCACTCACCACCAGATACAGAATCCAGTTCAAGATCTCTGTCCTTATAGTCAAACCCCTCTAGGGATTGATCCAAGCTACCTGACACACACAGCTTCTGTCTCAGCAACCATTGATAATTACATTTCACTGGAACAATGAAACTCAGTTAATAGGAGGAAGACTTGTAAATGCAGGGGATGAACTTTCAGAGAAGGAAGATTAAGACGGTGGAATTCACTTCTGCAGAAGAGGAGGATGAGCAGAGACCTCCCCCTTTTCAGAACTAGATGCAAATTTCATTTCTTCAACTTTGCTTTCCCTCAATATTTCTTCCCACGCAGACACACAAAGCACCCACTCACTCACATGCAAAAACATAAACAAGCAAACAAACAAAATTCCTTGTAACTGAACTAGTTATTTATCCTATACGCTGAAAGGAAGGAAGAGAGCTTATTACTTTATTAAATTTTGGAGAGGTTCTTCATTTTCAGCTTGGGGAGTTTTAGAGCTACACAAAAAGGTTTAGTTGATGAGTTGAGAGGCATTTCCTATTCCATCAAATACACGAGACTGTCAAGATTTATACTGTCAGAATGATAAGGATATCCTAAATACCACCTCACATTTTGAGAGCTTCAAGTCCCACTCTCTGAGACTATTAAATCCAGACTGGAAACCAAAAACAAATGGAGGAAGGAGGGAACCTTCTGTAACAGACAAACTAAACAACCTAATAGGTCAACTCTACATTTTTTTCCATTCTGGAGGTTTTTAAAGCACTTTATAAAATATCTATGAACAGTGCCAAGGAAATTCAGTTCCCTCTGATGTGGAGGACAAAGACCAACAAAGGTGCAATGTTTAGGAAGGACAGCAAGGAGAACCATAGCTCCAAAAGAAACAAATCTTTAAAAACAGAGGTCTGTAAGGACATTAATGGGTCTATTGAAGTTTTGAAGTTTATTCCATTCCTCCACCATACTCTCTAATTATTGAGTCTTCTTCCTCTTTATCAGCTCTTGTCCAACTCCTCCCCAGACTGTTTCTCATTTTTCCTAACTCACCGTAAATTTCACCCCTTTTAGAATGGATACAATTTGAAAGTCATAAGTAGGGACATGCAGGACTTAAAATAAGACTGCATAACTCCAATGAGATAAGTAAGAAACTAGAAGTTTTTGGAGGGGCCAGCTAAAGAAGCCTAAATACTGGGTGCCTCTATATGAGACACTAACTGAGCAGTAGCCCAATTTTACTGCACAGTAGCGTGCAGGGCAAAACCCGTGCTAATACACTACTACACAGTAGTATTAGGCTACTGCACAGTTAGGATCACTAAAAAGCCATGCACCAGCACTACTGTGCAGTATTGCCAATTACTGCACATTGATATAGTACTTGGTTATCCAAGTACTAAACTTAATGCGCAGTAACTACAGCTCATTAATGAATACGTAGACACACTCACTTCACACAAAAATAGACTGACAGAACCTGCCTTTCTCAGCCCCCTACTTCGTCTCCCACAGACTCAAGGCTCCATGGAGCAGTAGCAGGTTCCCAGATGGGCAGTCACATTTACTTGTGCTGCTCCCATGGCTGGTTACATCATGGGTTGCCCTAAGACCAGGGAAATGGCTGGCAAATGAACAGTTCTGAAAATGCTTACAGCTGCTTCTTCAGTTCTCTAGCATCAGGACAGCAATAGGAGTTTCTGCAGTGGAGTGGGTGTTTGCAAGCTTTCTTCCAGGCTGTTTCTCTGCTCTCATGACTAGCACCCTACCCCACATAATATTTTCTCTCTCTTCAGCCAGTTAGAGAAAGGAGGAAGAACAATCTTCCTGGACTCATAGCCACTACCACCCCCATACCAGAGGAACAGGAGTTGCAAGAGTGGTCTGAGTTATATTTGCCTTAAATTGCCTATGTGAAGGTTGAAGGGAAGGGGGGTGAACCCCCTAGTACAGGAGACACCTACAGACTGTACAAGGCATAGTAACTGTTATAAACATCCAGATTTGTATTAGTACTCTTAGAGTTCAGGCTGTATTTGATGTGGACCTTCTTTTCAACCACATAACGCAAAGTAGTTTCTTGCTAATTTTATTAGTCTTCTTGCTAATTGCTAGATCTTATAAAGCCATTCCTGCAATTAAAGAAGGGAGCAAAAAACATATTTTCTTACTTGTCCATATAAAGAGTAGTACAAAAAATAGATGCTTCACAGTTTCATTAGTTAATCATTGTAGTTGTGATTGGTTTGAAGCCACACATAACTAAGCAACATACACAACACTGCAAGGGACCTGTGCAGCCATAGCTCTTATTCACATTGGTAATCTGGGTGGCTTTAAATGGAAGGAAGGATTTACTTTTTTAGGAAAATATGAACTCCATGCCCTTTATCTTCTATGAATGCTTTAGGTCAATAATATTTGTTGACACTGTGTAGGAGCTAATGAAGTATTCTCCAAGTTTAATGTAATCAAAACTTCCTGCAGCAGAGCTGATGTCACAAGGTCAGCACATCTGGAGTGGGCAAGTGGGAAAACAGTAGTGAAAAACACCTCCTCATTCCTATGCACAGATAAAGGGATGCTTCTTCCAGTGGGTAAGAATTGTTGCCATAGTAATGTTTCCAGCACTCCTCTGGATCAATAGGAGAGCAGAAGGTTTTTTACATTCTGTTTTTTTATTGTTTGCAATTCTGCAGTCATGCCCCTAATATACTTCTACTCTTGCTTGTAAAGTAGATTATTTCTAAGACATTTCAATTCTATACAGAAATGTGAAAAAGCAACATACACATGGTATGTACAAAAAATTGGATCTAAATCAGCCTAGGAAAAGCAGACCTAATTATGCTGAAGTTATAGGGGTTGAATCTATTTGTTTGGATATCTTAATTTGGCTCCTTCAGTCCATATCAAAAGCTGGCCAACTGCTTGAATACACTTAAACCAAGATAATTAGTTGGGCTCCTCATTGGGACCCAACCACTGTTCCATTCCCAAGTCAATGAGCATTTTTCAGCCAGCATCAATAGGAGCAAGGCTGTTCCTGTTCAGAGTGTACATTAAATAGATTACCACAGCTGAGGCTCAGAAATGTCAGCTCTCAGCAGCTCTGGCAAGTGAACAAATGAGAATCTATTTCCCATTTCCATAATGGTCCCAAGTTAGGATTAAGGCATCACAGTGCCACATTAAGTGCCTAAATCCAAAATTTAGATCCTCAGAATCCTTTCTACATTGCTGCCTTACTATGGAAGAACCTAAAGTCTACAGTTTTTTACACTGAAGTTACCTAACTGCTTCAAGGTTTACTTCTGAGCTTTGAATCATCTCAGTCCTAACAGTGCTGAGTAGCTTAGCAACTCTCTCTGATACCTAAGCCCATCAGACAGCAAACTGGCCCATAGGCCAGGAGCCTTTCAACCCAGTCTGCAGAGCTGTGGTTTCAGTGGCTCTTGGTAGCAAGGGGCTTTGTTCACGTTGTACCACAGCCAGGCAGCAGGGGCTTTGGCAAACGGGGCCTTTGTCCACACCACACTGCTGCTGAGTGGCAGGGATGGCCAAGTCCCACTGCCAACCAACCTCAGATGCAGGCTGGGTCATACTGGCCCCTTGCTAGAATGTTGCCATCCCCTTGCCTAAGCCATTTGAGGATTCACAAGGTAAGTGAAAAAAGTTACCTACTCTTGTACAAGAAACTTCTTAAGTACCTTAGTAATGGCACCATAGCAGTTGTGTAGACAACTGACCAGGAACAAATCCTTATCTCCCAGCCCCAGCTCTGCCATCACAATCGAGGAGCAGGGGGCTGAGACACCCTCATCTCCCAGCCTGTTCTACAGTCATGGGGCTTGGACTGGGAAATAAGCATCTCCCAGCAGCAGCCCCACAATCACGGAGCCACACTGGGAGCTCTTTGCTGGTGGGGGCTGGGGAGCTTGTTCCTCACCCAGTTCCATAAGCACAGCCTAACCCCCATAGCCTGTTTCCCACCCAGCTCCACACTCATGGAACAGGGCAGGGAACAAGCTCCCAAGCCCCTACCCTGTGTGCCCAGGTGGGGGCAATGTCCCCCTTCCCCAGCAGCAGGGAGCTTTCAGGCCCTGCTTCCTGATCATGATCATGGAATGGGGGCTGGGAGCTTTTTCCCTACCCCTGCTCTGCAATTGCAGCATTGAGGCTGGGAACAGGCACAGAGCTTGTTCCCAGCCCCGACTCCACAATCCCAATTGCAATCGCAGAGCAGGGACTGGGAGCTCCCTGCATGGCGATAGTTCCCTGCCCAGCCTGAAGCTGGCTGGGACCTGCCCCTGACCAGGACAGTTTCCAGCCAACCTCAAGCTGTATGGGGAAGCATGTGCATTCTGGAGGTGGCTGGAGACACTACTGTTTTAGGCAGTCCCCAGCCAGCTCCAGGCTGCACATGCAGACTTCCCCACACAGCCTGGGGCTGGCCAAGAACTGTTCTAATCAGGGTCAGGTCCCAGCCCCATACCGGTGATCGAGGCATGGGGCTTGGAAAGAGCTGCAGGTGTGGGGTAGGCCCCAGCCCTTTGTCCTGATCTGCCAGTGGGGCAGCTATTAGCAAACTATCAGGGCAAGTGGCTGGGACCTGCCCCTCCCCTGCAGCTCTTTAGAAGCCCCATACCCCTGCTCAGGGAGCTGCACATGTAGACACCTACCCAAAAACCCTTACTGGGTATGTGTATGCCACCGATGTTACTGCTTACTGCACAGTAAATCTAAGCTGGAGTAAATGCCTGTATAGATGTGCCCACCAGTTCTTTTCTGGTGACCAATGCGTATCACAGCTTGCTGAAAATATTATCAAATGAAAAATTCAAAAGTTGTTCTTTCTGAACAGCAACAGTTAACACCAGAGACAGACCCCTCTTTGGGGGTCAGACCTGATGATCTGTTTAGGTCTCTTCCGACCCTAAGTACTATGAATACTAGAACAGTGGGAGACACTTAAAACAGTATATTTAATCCAGGGAATAGGGTGCACTATACGCACCTCAAATGACCTTCAAAAATTGGACATTGCTCTTTCTTGGCTAGTTTGCCTGCTAATATTCTGACATTCTATCAGTGGTTTTAGTATTCCTTAGCTGCTGTTTTCAACCCATCCCTGTTCTCAACAATCACTAGAAGCCTTCCTTTTTCTGCCAGAGCTCCTTCATCATTGGTCGAGCAGAGAGCTCACTTCAGGCTTCGGTGGCTTTTTGGAACAAAAGGTAGGGGTCTTCATCTAAGGTTTTTGTCTATGGATAGCAGTGTAGTTAACTGTAAAATGTGGATTATCTTTCTGCTTACATGTTAATCATCAGATGATCTATATCTGTTGGTATTATTTAAGAGATGTGTGTACCTTCCTGAAACTATCCCTTTAAATACAAAACAAACTATTATAAGAATAATCCTAGAACCATCATATAACCCCTGTATACATTCCAACTTTGCATCCAGTCCATTAACTTTCATATTTTAAGTAGTTCAGTAAACTGAACACAAAATTCAGAAAAATATTTTAGACTTAGAGTAGTAACAAGTCTGTATAAGAAGAGAAAGATTAAGAATTGGGAGCATGCACAACTAAAATTCTTGCTATATATTATTGTAAACAAGGGGTAAGATTTTGTTCTCATGTACAACCCCTTTGTTCTCAGTGGGGTTATGCAGGTGGAAGTGAGGGCTTAATTTGATCCAGTAGGCTAACCTTGTTCACTTAAAAATCATTGGGACCACTGCTATTAATATCAGGTAATAGCAGGCTGGTGAGTCTGAACTTCAAAAGGTGCTGAGTGGTTGTTGCAGTTTTGATTGATTTCAAATGTGGGAGTTCAGCACCTAGGACAGTGTTCTCAATCCTCTCAAGGGTGCCATGGGATGCTACACTATGTTAGTACTGTTAGGTTTACAAACATGATTCACAAAATAAACCCAGAGATTTCAAATAGAAATCCATAGTTGTGGTTTGAGCTCCTTGCAACAGAAATAAACTGCTCTATTATTTTTCGGTAGTCAAAAAGTGGAAACAAAGACCTGGCATTTTCTGAGGGGTGCCTCAAGTTTATCCAGGTGTGCCTCATGTCTTTCCAGGTATGCCTTGAGTCTAAAAAGACTGAGAACAACTGAACTAGGAAAGTCAGACCTTACATGTAAAAACTGTTCTGCAGGACAGTGGAGACAAATATACAGATCTTCAATAATGTAATGTCTGTTACATTCTTAAAATATACTTATTTCCTGGCATATCAGATGCACATACTAATTGATTGAGATGACTGCTTTTGGTAACTGGTAGCTTTAAACTGTAATTGCAGGAGTGCAAGAAGTGAATCACCTCTGAGTGCTTACCTTCTAATTGTTTCTCAACCTAAATCCATTGTCCTCATAACAATCCATAAGAATTGAGCACAACAGCAGACTTTCTATAAGCTTTGACTGTAAGAATTTTTTTCAAGAAACTTCTTATGTTTGTTGTCTGCCCATCTGTAAATATGATCTAGAAAGCAGCCAAAGGATGTTTAGTAGGATTCAATTAAAATACCTGCTAAAGAAGAATCCAGGCACAGAGCATTGTCTGAAGCATATTAAAAGACAAGTCAGTTTGAGAAAAGCAAATCACCTTTAGTCTGTTTGAACACAGAAGATTTTGACATTTTGACTTTGTTGCCATTACCATCAAAAAAATCACACAAAACATGTAATAAGATACTATTTATAGTGCATCTATATGCCACAAAGCAGCACTGCACTGAAACTGTACTGCTTCCACTCTGCATCTGCTAGCTCCCATAAAAGAGAGTGACCTCAGTAATGGTCACTGCACCCTAACCAATAAACTCTATATCCAGTTTGCAAACTAACAAGGAGCAGATTCATCTCATCTGAGCACTGCAGCACTGTATCTCAGCATGACACTGCATTGCAGCATATGGACACAGAATCAGAAAAGCAGGTCTGGAAGCGACCTCAAGAGGCCACCTAAGCCAAACCCATGGTCAAGCGAGAATTATCCTCATATAAAGAACCCTAGATAAATGTTTGTCTAACATACACTTGAGACTTCCAATGATAGACTAATCTGTTCTAGTGCTTAACTATCCCAGGTTTCCCTTTGCTGAGTCTTCTCCCATGCTGGCAGGAAAAACCCAGGGAGATCAGGCAGGGAGGAAGAACCTGCCTGCTGTTGCCACAGTCACTATCCCCAGCTCAGCTTAGCTCCCCATAACCCAAATGTAACAGGGCAGGAGTGGCTCTGGAGCTCCTACTCTTCCCAGGTCAGCCAGAAACAGCAGCAGCAGCACGTTGGAGAGAGGGGAGTAGGAAGAGAGGAAACGTGCTCCTGAGCATGGAGAGAAGGATGTTGGGGGGGAATTCTTACTTGATTCAGGGACTTAAAAAAAGTCCCCAGCTGCTTGTGTGGTGTGGTCCAAAAGGAGGGTGTGACTCTGTCACTGCACCCTCCTCTGGATCTCCACCTGGGCCTTACTAGTACTGAATACAGTGGGGGGGAATCACTCTACAAGACTTGCATAAACTCTGCTAATTCATCTCAGTTTGAAATGATGTTACCTTGTTGACTTAGCCTGTGGTCTGTTATAACCCAGGCCCTTTTCTGCAGTTCTTCAGCCTAACTAGTCATTCCCCAGTTTACTTGCTTGCACCCTGTCCCAAGCAGTTAGCTCCTCTCTCCACATAATGTTCTCTTCTGGGCTCTTCCTCAACCTTGAAGGGTCTGCTTTTGCAACATGTCATTGAACTCATATTCTCAAAGGCTTACCACCTCCTTCAGCTCCCTCCTTGGTTTCTTGAGGGAATCAGCCAACAGGCACCTGTCCAGGATGTATTCTTCCACCTGACTCTCTTTGGCAGTGACATGCAACCCACATTACCAGCAAATCAAGGCTGGGACCTGAATGAAAGTAGGTGAGGTCAGAGATCATATATAGACAGAACCTGCCTAGGTACAGGAAGAGGAGTAACTAATAGCATAATGATTTTGGTAATGATAATGATTTACAGCATCTTCCAGCCATTGTGACACTTCCTTTTCTGACGGTCTCTGTTAGAACAAAAAAATTCCCTTTCCTTCCCTTGCCCTGCTGATAATTCAGCAAGCTTACATGAAATAAAGGTATGCAAGCCACTAAAACACCGAGAGGGAACTCCCCTTCCAAACTCCCAGTCAGATTCCCCTGTTCATTGGCCCTGCTTGTTCCAGGTGTTACTTGCTGCCTGGCTAGCTTAGGCTTGCAGCTTAACATAGATCAAGGCTATTTTAACAGCTGTTAAGGCTCAGCAGCTCTCAATAGCTCACTGTTCCAAACAACATTGCAAGACAGCGAAAGAAGCTATGCCACAAAGCAAAAACCAAGCAAACAAATACATTCACAACCCTTCACCTGAAACAACATACCCTGACAAACTTTCAGAATCCAGTAAGAAAGGGCAGTCAGGAAATTACTGGTAATGCTAAGGAAGTGTTTCTCCGGGCCAACCCTCAGACAGATCATCCTCTAGCCAGAAAACAGCTCCCACATGAGGCCCCTGAGTTTATGTGGAATAAACTATTTTATCTCTGATATAAGCTCAACCATTCAGCATCGGCTTCGTGGAAGTAGCTTCACTTAAAATCAAGAAATTGCAAAACTGGATTAAATGAATGGCCCATTATGTTCGGTCCTGTCTGACAAGAGCCAATACCACATATTGTAGAAGATGCTGCTAGACTCCTCACATTGGAAAAGTGCACAATAATCTTCAGATATGCTTGTCCAGCAGATTTGTTGTTGGTGGCAATATTTAGAGGGTGAGGGGGATTACTTTCTTATTTGGTTTAGATTTTGCTATGGAGGTGGGTTGCAGGGGTTGTACTTCAGGCCTCACTCAGGATCAGGACATGTTTGTGCTCCACACCCAGCCTACAAAGAAAGATGGTCCTCGCCCCAATAGGTTTTTATTCTTCATAAAAATATGTCTTTTTAAAAGAACCTTGGGAATTTTGAATAAAGAACCATCATAATGTTCTAAGTCTTCCGAGTTCCTTCACTGAAAGAGACTGTACTGACTTTAGTTTCATATGAGTGGATGAACTGCTGCTCATGCTGTAATCTCCTGTGGTCAACACTCTCAGGGGCAGGGAGGCCAGAACATTCAGAAGTCACTTCGCAGACTCTCCTGCACATTTCCCTCAGAGGAAGAGGATTTACAAGTCCTGGGAGGAAACAAGATGTCAATTTGCAAAGCCTGAGGGCCTTGGGGATCCATAGGAAACCCTGCCTTCAGCCTGACAGTTTTCACTAGAGAATTAGCTTGCTGTTGGTCTCAGTTGTTCTTGTTAATTCTGTCTCCCATTTAGACATCACATCTTCATGAGTCATCTCCTTAGTCTTGGAAAATAACAAGGCAGCTACTTCACTTGGAGGGAGAGGGCAAACTGCAAATCTGATGGCCTTGCTCTTTGCTCATTTAAACTGTCACCACTGAGAACACAGGCCAAAGCTCTCACACAATCATCAATTGCTGTTCATTCCCCAATCCTGTTTTATAATCTGTCATGACCCCCCAGCTGGGGGCCTATTATTCCATCCTCTCTTCTTTTCCACTTTCCTTTTCTGTACCTCGTCCTAACCAAAAGTCAGCCACTTTCATCTACTGCTGCCTGGTACCCTCGCTACCAGACTGCTTGCAGTATCCCTAGCTTTACTCTTCTGTGTTCTCAGATACCACAGGCAAAAAGCATGCCTGTTCACAAGCTGTCATATCAGTGTCCTGCCACCTGGCCAGAGGCAGATAGCAAGGCATTGGTAGACAAATGACAAAGCCTCTCTGCTGCCTTGCTAGCTTTCCTTCCCCAGTCAGTACATTATATCCAGGAACCCTGCTGTTACTGGCTTCTGTCCTCTGCCATTGGGCAGAAACATCCATTTAGGGGACCCAGCAAGAGTTAATGCTTATTAACTCTTCCTTAGATATTGATGGGTCTGGACTCACTGAGATACCATGGTAATGAGTGAGGTATAGGTGCACAGACAGACAGACTGACAGTAGTCCCACAGCTAAGTGAGAAATGGCACTGGCAGATATTTCACTACATTAAATATTATGTATTCTGAACACAGGAATATATAAATAAGCAAGTCTGTGTACACACAGAATAAATATATTGACTGCTGTGACAGTATTTGCAGGATACTAGATAAATATTGTGCTATTAAGAAAACATTTTAAAGATAAAAATATCTAATGTGTGATAAACTGTATTTAGAAGGGTTTTATACTTAAATAATTTAAGACTTTCTATTATTAAGTGAAAACAGCAATTTTCTAGAATGAGTATTCTGAATGTAAAAGATTAAGATCAACAGCCTCTCATATGGCCTAGATTTAAAACTCTCCATATCTTCTGATAAGGATTTCAGAAGTTCAGGTTTCCTTTCTGTTCTAGATGCCAGTCAGTGCAGACCCAGTCCCCACTGTGAATTTAACTTGATTAACCTGGAAGTTGATAAAGGAAGAAATTAGGAGCTGGTTTAAGAATGTTTGTTTGTTTTTTCCCCTCTGGAAATTAAATTTGAACAACCAGAGCATAATTTTCAGAAGGACTGTGCACCTGTGGCTCCCACTACAGTCATGGATATGATGAGTGCTCTATACCTCTGAAAATCAGGGGCAAAGGATAGTTGCTGTGGCAAGATGTTTCCAGGTCATATAGATCTAATATTTACCTTCAGTATTTCTTGCTTTTGTCCTTCTAGCTTACCTTATTTAAATAGAGCCCCAGACAAGCATAAAGTACCCAAAGTGATTTTGTTTAATTAAAAGACTGCAGTGAAAGAAAAGAAAGACAAAGATGTGCCCTATTTTGCAGTACAATAAAAGTAAGTAAATACAATTCCAGTTAATTATCCATCACTCAATACAGAGACTTCTACTTAATTTAATCACTGGTTAATTAGATTGTCTGTTTTATTTGATCAAATCTACAGTAACCAAATCATCTGCATTTGCATTGTGCTTTGTTTATTTTGATCATTTTCTGTTATTAAAAAGGTCACCATCAGGTCAATTTAGGCCTACATTTATTTTTTTTAATAAAATAGAATTTCATAATACACAATGTTTCTATAGGACACATTAGGGAACTTGATAATTTTAAAGATATTTAGGTCTTACAAGGCCAAAGGTCCAGATCCTCACAAGTAGTAGGTGTCTAATGCCCATTGAAATCAGTACCTTTAGGCTCAAGTGATTTAGCTAAGGCCCACAGCTAAGTATCAATGTAAGCCATTTTTTAAAGTAGGACTGGGCACATCTACATGTGTGCTTTATTGCAGAGTAGACTAATTTACTCCATATTAAAGCATTACTGTCTACATGTGTGCCACTATTAGGGCACAGTAGACTAATTTACTCTGCTGTAGGACAGTCCCTTCAGACAAATACTTTTCAATGGTGGAGTAAACTAGTGTGATTAAATGCACATGCAGACACTGCACCCAGGTTAGTTTACTCTGCTGCAGATTGCATCAGAGTAAATTCAGTCACATTAATTGCATATGTAGATGCACCCATTGGGAGCTAAACCCACAGAAGGACTGAGGCACTGCAACAAGTAGCATCAAACATGTAGGCATCTTTCCACCATAGGACAGTCTACACAGCCCTGAGCCGGGGAGTCCACAAAAGTCATTATGGGAGATGTCTAAAATACACAGTAGGAAACACTTGAGAACAGGGGCAAGTCTTAAACCCTGTTCCCATCAGCACTAAGGTGCCTCCCTCCAGTCTGGAGTTACAACCAAGAACTGTACTTAAGCCCTTTCTTTAGAAAGCCATGCAGGGTCAGTCCTGTCACAGCCATAGGAAGAGCCCTGCACTTTTATGTAATGGGTTAATGGTTAGAGAACTCACTCCCCACTCCTCTGCCTAAGGGAATTAGCACCCATATGTCACACTGGCCACTAGATTGCCCTAACCATCACATTATTGACTATTTTTTGGAGGAGCTGGGCTCTCTGTCTCAGTAGTGGAAGCTGTTTCACTTTCCACAACACAGCGGACATGTCTACATGTTGATTAATGCATTGTAATTACCTCACATTAAGTTTAGTACTTGGATAACCAAATACTAAATCAATAAGCAGTAACTTGCACTACTGT
Source organism: Alligator mississippiensis (assembly GCF_030867095.1). Taxonomy (NCBI): domain Eukaryota; kingdom Metazoa; phylum Chordata; order Crocodylia; family Alligatoridae; genus Alligator; species Alligator mississippiensis. Next base: position 75,858,614 of record NC_081824.1, on the reverse strand, counting down.
GCAGTAGTGCAAGCACACAGATTGTTAGTGATGTTTACAGCACAGTAGCCTAAAACTACTGTGCAGTAGTGTATAAGCATGGTTTTTGCCCATCACGCTACTGCTCAGTGGTATTAGGCTACCGCATAGTTAGTGTCTCATGTAGATGCATCCAGCTAGAGATTTATTATGATTTAGCAATTATAAGCAAAAATAAACATAACTTTCTAGCCTAATGGTTAGGGCAGCCATTTGGGAAAGGGAGGACCTGGATTCTAAGGTCTCCTCTAAAGACTACTTGCATAATTTATTGAATGGCTGTTTAAAATTTAAAAAATAAACATTTATTGGGCAGGGACTGGAATCCAGGTCTTTCCTCTCCCAAAGGAGCATCCTAACCACTAACTTAAAGAATCACTCGTATTCTGTGCTGCCTCTCTTCCTGTGGCCCAAAGACTCTTTCCATGGAAAGTAGAACAGCTTTACCAGGAGAGATTGCAAACACCATCTTCCTATAGACTGGGGGTTAGGACACACTTATGGAAGTTAAAATCTCCCCATAAGGATTCTTTGTAAATAAATGAAATGGTAAAGTAATGTAAAGTAAGTAAATTATGGCTTCCCCCCAAAAATTATCATGCAGTAATAGACAATAAGAAATCATTTTCAAAGACTATGAAGCAAAATGCAGAAGGGGCTGCTGGTGGGCTTCTCACAGCAGCTTTCCTTGGATTAAATTGGGGATGCATGAAAGGCATAATATTGCAAGATATGGTGGCATCTTGGCAGCTTTGAGGGGTAAGAGATCATATAGTGACCCTGCATAAGAGCATATTAACCATGAAGTTCATGGATTGTTGTGTTACAGACCTTTAGATGTTTCACTGTATAGCTTTCTTTAGAGCATCTTAGTTTGTTGTATGAGGAGCTGTAAAATGCCTTAGTGAACTTCCTGATGCACCTCTGGGTCCTTTGGCTTTTTTCCAGCATATATTCCTTCCACTCCATAGTTTCCTGGGCTTGGAATGCAGAATTCTTGTGTAACTCTCAAAATATGTCTCTGTTTTTTTTTCTCTTCCTCTTTATCTAGGTCACTGTTTCAGAGGTAATGGAGATGTTCCTTTAGGTAGGGTAGCTCCACAAAACCCACTGACAAATAGACATGGGTTATTAGATTTTAGAGCTTAGCATAACTCACCAAATTTTTCCCATATGTATCTGCATAAAAATATGAACCCTACTACTTGTTCAAAGCTGTCCAACAGCGTACAGCATAGTGAGCATGTAAAGGTACTTTTCAAATTTTGTAGCTGTAAGGAGACATTGTCATCCACAGTAAATGTAAGAACAGGGTAGCAAACACTACTAAATTCTTTATATCCTGCAAGATATATTGCTCTTAAAAAGTACCAAAAGTACTAGAGAAGGCAAATAACTTGAGACAGCTCAAGATCACCCTGGCATGTGTACTGCCAGCCTCTTCACGGTGATGGTATCAACAGAGCCCATCACATAGTGGCATGGGAAGATGTCATACTGTAGCAGAAAAACAAGACAGCCAAAGATGTGATGGCAAAGATCAAACAGTACTTGCTTGAAAATCTCAGTGAAATTGTGCCTGAGGACAAAGACACATTCATGCCAAGGTAAGTCAGAGCTCTGCAAGTTCAGGAGAGAGTTGTCACTGGGTACTTCTGTGAGCTGAATCAAGTTAAGACCCCTCAGCCAGCAACATACTGTATCTACCTCTCTGAGTCTGAGCACAGCCTACAAGTAAATTTGTTTTGGACTTTGACTTTCAGACTGAAAAACAAAAATACTATGTTGTTAGTGTTTACATATGGATACTATTCCTACAAAAGCATGTATTTTTGATGGCCAGTTATTGGATTGCTTGCAAGCATCTTTAGTACCTTTAAAGTATTTTATTTGAGTGCTCATGTATTGGGTTGAGTGTATTTATTTTTCTGTTGGCAACATATCGAATTATATTTGCATTGTTCTTATGTTCTTAGAAATTTTATCTGCCTTCATAAAGAAGCCATTTGGGAATGGCTTTTTTTGCTTGCTCAAAGTATTCTATTACTCTTTGCTTAATACTATTAGTGCATTCTCTTAAAGTAAACTGGTAACTTTAGAAAGCAGTTTCAGTACTCTCTGCCCTGGTTGCCTTTTGCAAATAAGACCGGTGAAATTTCAGGCATTGTGAAAAAAGTGCATTAATATGCCTGAGTTCCCTTCTCCTTCCTCAGCAGATTTCAATCTCTGTCTGAGCTTTTCTGAGTGGGGTTCTCTCCATCCTTCATCACTATGTAGTGGAACAAACACAAACTACAATATGTTTAGTTCTGGGATTCCTTTCTCTGGACACCAAAATGTGCCTGCTGTCACAGATAGATTGACTGCAGTGTCTCCTCTCAGTATTGTGTCAAGCTCCATAGAGTAACAGCAGTTCTGGTGGTAGCCCAAAACGTTTTGTCTCCTCAATCCTTTGGTGGGACCGAGGCACTTTTTCCCCCATTTGTCCTGACATTGCTGCTCACTCCTTTTGTACCTCAGCTTCTACACATCCTTTTCAAAGTCCAAATGAGCAGCAATTTCCTGCAGCAATTCCACAGCTAGGCTTGCATGGTCTCTTGTCTCCACAGGCCAAGGAAATCCTGGCTATACCCTGCTTAAATACTCTTCCTCTTAACATCCACTCTGTCACTGAGAGGGACAATATACTGTGCTGGATGGACCTATGGTCTGACCCAGTATGCATTTCTTATATTTCTATGACCAGCCAGGAGCAAGACATTTATGTTAGTATTTTACCAGACCTGTGTGTTCACAAAGGGGGTCTAGGAGAAAGGGGGACAATTCAAGTCTTGGGGGTCATCACTGACCACAAGATGAACATGAGCCTGCAGTGCGATGCTGCAGCTAGTAAAGTGACCAAAATGCTGGCTTGCATCCATAGATGCTTCTCAAGTAAATCCCGGGACGTCATTCTCCCATTGTACTCGGCCTTGGTGAGGCTGCAGCTGGAGTACTGCATCCAGTTTTGGGCTCCACAATTCAAAAAGGATGTGGAGAAGCTTGAGAGAGTCCAGAGAAGAGCCACACGCATGATCAGAGGTCAGGAAAACAGACCTTACAACAACAGGCTGACAGCTATGGGGCTCTTTAGCCTGGAAAAGCGCAGGCTCAGGGATGATCTGATGGCCACCTATAAGTTTATCAGGGGTGACCACCAGTATCTGGGGGAACGTTTGTCCACCAGAGCGCCCCAAGGGATGATGAGGTTGAATGGTTATAAACTACTGCAAGACCGTTTCAGGCTGGACATAAGGAAGAATTTCTTTACTGTCCGAGCCCCCAAGGTCTGGAATAGCCTGCTATCAGAGGTGGTTCAAGCACCTACATTGAACACCTTCAAGAGTAAATTGGATGCTTATCTTGCTGGGATCCTATGACCCCAGCTGACTTCCTGCCCTTCGGGCAGGGGGCTGGACTCGATGATCTTCCAAGGTCCCTTCCAGCCCTAAAAAAAAAAAGAAAAAGACTATCAATTCTATGGAGGAGTGGGGTTGAGCAGTCATTGTCCCTGGCTAGCAGATATTTAAGTAAGCAGTCACTGAGAACAGGGATATTGTGGGTTTTTTGCAGGAGAACAGTTTGCACTTGTACAGGTAATGCACCATCCACACAGGCACTGTACTAGTGGAATAGTGCCAGCATAGAACTTAAGCCACTCTAGGAGGTGAATAAATTTGCCTGTTGGGAACACAGGATTTTGCTATTGGGACTCAATATTGAACATGGACACAGGATATGAGGTCAGAAGGTAAGATTTTCCAATAAAACTTTGTAGTGTAGGCTGGGCTAGAGCCACAATAAAACTCACTTTACCCTTGCATCACAGAGCAGGGCAATGCCTAAATGCCTTTAAAAAATCTGAGCCTGAGTTACGTTCAGCTCTTCTCAGTTCCTCAAAGGATGTCTGGTTCATGAGATTGACCTATGGGATCCCAGGGTAAGCTATTGATTTTATAGTAGTGGTGCTGCTACAGTTGATTTCACATTGTTAGTGAGACTAAGCTATTGCTCTAGTTCCTGTCCCTTATTGCCCACTCCTCATAGCTATACTTGGAAAATAAGACTCTTTTCTTTATGACAACTCTTTGTGCTCAGCAGTAGACCTCACCTCACATCCAGCTTAATTAAAGTAACTCTTCTGGAGAAATGCACAACCTCTCTGCTCCTGCTACTGCACCTCTTCCTTCTGTGTAGGATTATTCCAAAACTTCATTTAAAATAAGTTTTTAAATTTTTTTCTACAGTTCTAATTTCTAATTGTTATTATTTGTGTTCATTCAGTCAGAGAGTTTAAAGTTAGAAGGGGTCACTAGGTTGCTTAAACTGATCTGAAGCATATTACAGGACCTTAAACGTCACCCTGTTTACTCATGTATTGATCTTAACGACATATTGCTAGCAAAAGTATATTTGCAGAAAGGTATCCCATCATGTGCAGGCATCAAGGGATGGAGAATTTGCTATTTCGCTTGATAGTTTGTTCCAGTGAGTAGTCAGCATCACTGTTAAAATATTGGGATAGTGCCTAGAGGTCTAACTTAGACATCAGGGTTCTCAGGAAAAACGCTCACCTCAAGCCTGACATTCTATGAATGATAAAAAAAGACACTGACAGTCAGTGACAACCTGTAAATGTAAATGTGAGGCTAAATGCCAAATGGAATATTATCCAGTCAGTTTCCAGGCTGCTTAGTCAACTGAGAAAGGAAGAAATTAAACAATACTATGCCCTATGCTACTTTAGGAGTCAGGCCTCAAACATAAAATGTAGATACGAGGCCTGTGCTAATCTTACAGGCACAACAGAAATGATTCTCAGAAGACTTTTGCCCTTAGGAACATGGGATGATTTATAAAATAGAATAAGAAAACAGAATGTGAAGAAGGAATACAAATAATGTACAGAAGAAAATGCAAACAGTTCCCTGGGGATTAAACAAGACAAAATAGCCACAAGGAGAGATGGACTCTCATCTTTTTCTGAGCCCAGGTTGCCTGTGTTCTCCATGGAAAATGATAAATAATCAAAATAAACAGAAGGCTTAGGGATTCTCATAATACTGAACAATATCAATTCCCACATATACAGAATATTAACAGTTCCCAGGGTGTATCTGTATTAATCAGATTACAAAGAAAGAACAGGCTGACTAAAATTAATTATGCCTTTGAATGTATTACTGAAGATTGTTTAGGTTTTTAATTCATTCTTTTGTCTTCTAGAATATCCTTTTTTTTAATCTAGGGTTATTCACCAATGTGAATTCAAGGCTTTTAGCAATACTTTAGAGCTAGCTGAGATATTTACACAAAGCTTTTTTTCCCATTTCCTCTTAAAGGTTTATTGGTCTCTTCAAGGTAGTATATTCTGTAATTATTTTTTTTAATTGAAAAAAATCATAGGTGTAATAGGCCTAATCCTCCCCTTCCACTAGGTTTATACTGATTGGGGTCATTGACTTATGTGAACTTGTTCTTCTTTAAACCTACTCGGAGAAGAAAAAGAAGCCTGGTATCTTTCTGATTACCTCACAGAGAAAAGTCAGTAGTCACTTGGGCCATGTCCTGCTTAGCCCAGGACCTTTGCTGAAAAACAAGTCCCACTCGCTCACTCCTGATTCATATTTGTGCAAGCCAGGGGATCTGGCAGAGGAAACCACCTGGGGAGGGGAGTCCCAGCACACACCCCAGCACCATTTAAGACTCTCCTGAAACAGGCAGCCAGAAAATGGCCTCTAAGTACAAGCTTGGAGCTGCTCCAAGGCATTATTCTGCTTAATTGTCAGGACTGGGACAATGCAGAGCAGGACCAAGTTGATAGGGCTTGTATAACAGGAGGCCCCAGCCCCATTATGGAGAGAATAAGAGAAAGAAAGGGAGAGAAAGAGCTCTCCTTTAAGGTAAAACAGCACAGGCTGGAAGTACCTCCCCTGCAGAACTATATAATCCAAGCACCATGAAACACTTGTCAGAAGAGACCTGGAAGGGAAGGAGAAAGGCTCCTGTAGGATAGAGCTGGTAAAGCTAGATCCCAGAACCTTTGACTGAGCAGGTCCAGGGAAAGGCCAGAGCTGGGTGAAGTTCAGGTATGTTTAGGTAGACCTGATGATAGGCTGGAGTGGGGACGCCTTTTGTGAGGACTGATTTAACTGAGAGGCAACCTGGAATTAGAAATCTGAGCCACAAAATGTAGGGCCCCTGTAAGGGGCGTAGGGAGGACACAAATAAAGTACTGCACAGGAGGGTCACATAACTGTTGGGGCTGGCAAGCCTTGGAGATTGTTTTAGGACTGACAAGCTGCTTATGATTGAGTGAGGGCAGAGAAATACTGTGGACTGAGTTAGGGATAACAAGCTGCACTGCACTGTGCACTGGCTGGGGCAGTAGCCAAAGCCATTCGCCACTCCGGTCCTGCTGAGGGAGTCTTCCAGGGCTCTTCTGGGCAACAGCTTCCGCCCGCTGGGCAGTTCTCCCCAGCTCTTCCTAGCCCTGCCTGCTTCTTTGTCCCCGATGCGTTTACTGCGTGCTGGGCACGCAGGGTTTTTTATTCACTCCAGAGGCTCCACCTCTAGAGGCTTGCTGGACCTGCAGAACGCAAGCTTCAACCAGGTCTGGGAGGCTCTTCACCCCCCCCTCCCTCCATGTAAGGGGTGGGGTTGGCCCCACCCAGCCCTTATCTGATTGGTGGATGGGCTCCACCAATCAAAATGAAGATTTTCTGAGCCCATTCGAGCCGGGCTGAATTGGTAAGTCCATCACACATCTGGAAAATGCTTGGACCCTTCCTCTAGTGAAAATTTATAGGCAATTCTCCCAGCTAAAATGTCAAGGAACAGAAGCATTAGTAAATTACACCAACTACTTCTAGATTACTGATAGGGCCTTGTTACACAGTAATTTTAGGTGGCTTCTGGAGCTCTTAAGTTTTGGATTGTCTGCACGTAACACCTTTTAAGTGGTTTAAAGCAGTCATTGTTCATTTTTAAATTATACCATTCCAGGGCAGGATTATCTCTAATCCAGCAAATTTTGCTCCTGTTCCATTAAGGTGTGGTTATTCTCCACAGCTGTTCTGCCCAAGTTGAAGTCCTCCAGCATCCCAGGATGCAGTGGCCCCTCCAGAGTTAGGGCGAGTGGAGATGCCTGGGTGCAGCGGGGCTGGAAATGGCACCTTGCCCCCCACGCACATCAGGCAGAGTAAGCACGGTAGCCCTGGAGCACCCAGCAGCCATGGTGTGATGCCTCCCACTGCCACTTGGACCAACTCGCTTTTCCCGCTGGACAGAGTGAGTGCTGCAGCCCCGGAGCACCCAGTAGCCACAGTGCAGTGCCTCCCACCACCACTTAGACCAGCTCTGTTCCCACCAAGTAGAGAGAGCTGGTCCGAGCGGTTGGGGGGAGGGGGAGTGCTTGAAGTGTTAAAATGGTGAATAAAAATTAGGATTGCCAGAGCTCTGTTGCATTTCAAGAGGAACTCTTGGGTGAAAAAGTAGTTGTTATAAACTTGAAATAATTTAAGTAATATATGTCAGATAAAATATATGAAGTCCATCAGAAGTATTCATTTTTTCCTTCATACTTTCAGAATTCAACTTCATAGGTTCCAAACATAGATCATTTCAACAGCCTATATTCTGACATCTCCTGGTGTTATCTAAAAAAATGCCAGCAACTCAAATGTAGAATAGAAATGCTGCTTCAATTTTCTTTCAAATAATTTATTTTCTTTGTCCTTTGACATCCAGTTGCTGCAGATATGATGGCTTAATTCTACAAGTAACTGCAACTAAGTGAAATGTGGTAATAAGTGACATCAAATTCCAAACAGGCTTCAAATGAATTAAAAAATATGTAAATTTAGAAGCATAAATTAAAAATTTAAATACAAGAAAAATAAAGAGCACTCAAGCTGCATATAAAATATGATACAAGTTATTTTCTTTATCTCTTTTCTTAAAGCAAACAAGGCTAGTGCTCCAGTGGGATACAACCTTTACAACTTTCACTCAGCATATAACTTGATCAATTTAAGAAACATAAAGCAAGATCTCTTGTGCCAAAGAATCTCTAAAAATGCTGTGTAAGCTAAAGCCTAGTTATAAGCTAGCTTTAGGCCAAAACCCATCTCAGGACCTGTACTACTACATCTTCCTTGCTTTAGACACCTTTCAGCATTCTCTTCCTGAAATCTCTGCCTTTTCTTGGTTTTCATACATTGTTCCTTACCTCAGTGTTTTGTTCTGTGGGAACACTTCAGACCCTTCATGGCTTTCAGCAAGGCACCCCCAACTAGAGCCTACCTTTTTGCCCTTCTCTTGCCCCACTGGATTTCAACTCTTATTTGCTTTTTGTAGTGTTGGCTTTGTGCTGCTGACTCATAGGTTTACTCTTCTACCCCAGACCTGTCTCCATCTGACTGGACACACATCTGACATTACCCTATAGCTGTTCAGCTCCAAACTCAAGGTGCCAAAACTGGTATCTTAATCTTCCTTTAAATAAAGCCTTGCCCTCTCCACACTTCTCCATTATCATAGAGAGGTCCCAAATGCTTAGGTATGGTGATACTGAGGGGTAAATCCTGTTTCATCTTTAGTTCCTACTATGTATCTAAGTGCAGTATTTGGCATGTAAGCAATGTCTAGATTCTATTTCCACTTGTGGAGCTGTGCTTGCCCTGGGCTCATATCCCAAGCTTGCTGAGAATGGTGCACTATGTCCACAAGAGCTCCAGGGCAGAACAGGATCATACATGTTTGCGCCCAAGTCCTGAAACTTCAGTTGCAGAACAACCACAAATAACAAGTGGCTATAGATGACCCAACAGCCTAGTGTTTAGGGTACTGGCCCCAAGAAGTGGGAGGCCCAAGTTCTAAGCCCTGCTCACCCAAAGGGGGCTAAACTTTCCAGCAAAGTGATCTAACCACCAGGCCTCAGGATAGGTACTGCCCAAAGCACTCTTATCAGAAGCTAGCCCAGTGGCTGAGCCAGGAAGCAAAGCTCTGTGAGTGTAGGCAGAGAAAACCAAGCCAAGGAAGGTAGGTCAGTGAGATGGATGCTGCCATGGGAAAAGGGGGACCTGGTTTCTGATCCTGGCAGGGCAGAACTTATTCCACAGCTGTTTATCTGTTTTACCCAATGAATATTAAATACAAAGTATAGAAAAACTGCTGGGAATAGTGACCAGGGTTCCCTCCATATCACTGTACCACTCTTCCTCTGACCTGTTTTTCTCCTCCTGGTCTCATCGGATATGTTCCCTTCCTCTTTGGCTGCCCAGTGGGCCAGCTTCAAGAAGAGAACTGAAAAATACTCTTACCATTGCCCAGTCCATGGCCTGCTGTGAAGTATGAGATGCATGTTCAGACTTCCCTTGTGGGAAGAACCAAGAGTCTAGGTAACTGCCCTAAGCATAAGCTATTGCACTAAAAAGTAGGAGGAGTCTCTTCCTGTTCTATTTCAGCCAAGTGTGGGCATACCTGGTTTATCCTATCCCACCAGAGGTGGAAATAGAATAGAAAAGACATGTAAATGTAAAAAAATTATCTTACACAGCTGTGGAGGTGCCTGTTAGGCATAGAAACATGAAATAGGATTTAATTCTGAGTATTCACCCAAAATGTAGGTTCTCCTGGCCCCAAGATTCTTGCATGCTTTTCCACATGATAACTGGCTTTTTACAGGTTACTTATCAAAGTCTATAACCTCAGGGTTAGGACAGTTTCATGGAAAGTAAAGGATGTGTTGATTTCTATTTTGTAGTTAGGTGCTCTAACCATTAGGGTACAGGACAAAAGGATGGATTCTTCTCCTCCATTAGTATACTCAGAGCACACCTTCTGCATTGGACCTATCTAGGTACTTAGGTTGCAAGGACTTAGGTACAGTTCACTTCAGGTAGGATTCTCAGCTCAGTCAAGATGGTAGCACTTCTAGGTATGCATAGTAGTTGTTATGGTAAGGGCATAAGTCAGTTTTTTCCAGAAACCTAGGATGCCTACATAGTTAGGCAGGGATTTTTTTGGGTTGCTCACTTGGAATTAGGCCTGTAAATTAGGCCTGTAAATTTGGTGTAAGGTGCAAGGTGGGTGTCTAAGTCCCTTTTTAGCTTTAGCCCATAGTCTTTGATACAGCTGTCTCTCTACCCTCACAGATTCAAACCATAACTACACCTTGCTGCTCTTTCTTGGATAATATATCTGGACATTTATAGATGTGCTTCAAGGAGGCAGGGGGCAGAGAGAGGGTACTTTAATTAGAGTGGCTCCAAGAGCCACTCTAATTAAAGCTCCCAGAGAGTCATGTGTTTCAGCATCCCTGTGCTGAAAAATGGTGGTGGGGGCGCTTTTACTAAAGCTTTAGTTAAAGTGCCACTTCCACCATTTTTCAGCACGAGGACACTGATACATGTGATTCTGGAGTCTGCTGGAGCACAGTAATTACCACACTCCAGCAGACTCAATTAATCAAGTCTGTTCCAATACGTTATCGTTACAATACATGAGAGTAGCCTCTCCGCACATGTATAGGTGCCCTTTAAGCCCTGGCCTTTCTTTTTTGTCAGCACCACTAACATAGTCTAGAACTTCTTCCTTTCTGTCCTTGATTATTGCAACTATTGTAACTATTGTAACTGTTACAACTATTGTAATCTGCAGCTTTTGTCTTCCTGAAGTCTATGCCAAATGTAGCTGACTGGATCATCTTCCTAGCTTGTTGCCCTGACTACATCATTCCCTTGTTCGTGGAGCACTGGCTCTTTAGCTTTGTCTCCACATTACACAAAAATAATATCTTTACCTTTAATATCCTTCACATCTTAGCTCTGTCTATGCCTTGCTGCTCCAGTAACTTACTAGGATGTTGACCTTGTTTTTGTTCTGCCAGCACTCCAAGCCTATGCCACCCATCAGTATTCTTTTACTTCAAGAACCTCCTGCTTCTCCCATGATGCATGCAAAAAATTCCCAGACGTCCACCCAGCCATGACCCTACTTTCTCCCAAGCCCCTCCTTAACATTCATCTCTACTGCAATCCTACAAAACCTTATCTGTTCACCATGGGCTAGAAAAATGATGAACTGTGACTGCCATGTTCTTCTTTCTCTACTCCCTCACTCTGTCAGTCATGCCATGCCTTCCCATCCTTTACACTAGGGGTGGGCAAAATGTGGCCTGCAGGCTGGATGCAGCCCACTAGGCCATTCTATCCGGCCTGCGGGGCCCCTAAAAAATTTAGAAAGTTAATATTTATCTGCCCCTGGTTGCCTGTCATGCAGCCCTTGATGCCTTGCCAAAACTCAGTAAGCGGCCCTCCTCTTAAAATAATTGTCCACCCCTGCCTTACACAGTTAAAAGAAGAAAAAAATAAAGCATGTAACCAAAGGCTGCAACAATCATGACTCAGACAAACCATTAATTTGCTCTAGCCCCATCAGCTGCCGGTCCTCTAGGTTGTAAGCTGTCCAGAACCAGAACTGTATCTTTCCCCATGGTTGTACAACACAGTGGAGCCCAGGTCTGACTGGAGACTGTGGCTGCTACTCTAATGAATATCTCAGGGCTGTAATAAAAATTATAAACCTGACTAGAATAGACTATTACATAGGTTGAGTGACTGTTTGGATCTGTGGTTTCAGTTCAGCCCATTATAGAAATCAAGATAAGCTAGAAACTTCATATCTAGATCCAGACTAGAACTGCCTCATAATGTGTATTAAAGGACAGGATTTTGGTTTGGTATCATCAGTATTAAAAAGCTAAAACATTAAAGAGTGTTTCCTAAAAGTCTTTAAACTAAATACCTATTTTGATTTTTTCCCCATCCAATAAAGAGCACCCTGCTCTTCAAACAGTGTTATCTGTCTTATCTGTCTTTCCTAGATGTCATCAGTGTTTAAGTATCATGCTTTTAAGTGCCTCAAATCAGAGAGCTCTCCAAAGGACAGCACACAAAGGGTGCTGACAGACATGCAGCTCCTCGCTGTAACTCATGGGACTTCGCAGAAACCACAATGAGCTACAGTGTTCCCCCCAACCCAAGAGACATTTGCATCTGAGGGAGCAGAGGGAGCTCAGTCTGGGGTTTGCCCAGCCTGCGCTGGAGGATGGGGCAGCTGGATTAGAGCCCTCCCCCCACCTCAGGTCCCATCCATCCATCAATCCATCCATTCCACCCTCCAACACAGGCTAAGCAAACCCCAAATGGAACTCCCTACCCTCCCTTCTCCCCTCCCATTCGAAAGACAGCACCAGGAGTGGGGCTGGGCTGCAACAGGCCAGCCCTGCTCCTGGTGCATGCTGACAGCAGTTAATGAAGGCATTCTGCTTTGGAGCGCCTTCATCTGAACCCTCATGTAATGAGAATTCAGATTGTCATGTGACTGGGCACTTTTAAAGCACTCTGCAGTCGTGCTATTCTGTCAGGACATGGCTGTAGAGCACTTCAGGAGGCCGATCGTGTGACAAAATGTCACTTCTGTCAGTGCCCAAGATGTAATAAAGCACAGTTTGGAATGCAAAATAGAGGTTTTCATAGTGATAGCATAATTTTGGGGGGGAGGGAAGTACCTGTAACTTTTGTACCAGCTAAACACTTGAGGATTTAAATTAATGGATTCTAGGCAGCTGCTTGTCAAATTATCCTCAAAAGGATTGCGTAAACAAATCTTCAATTCGTTTCAAGCAGGAATTCCTCATGGCTCAAATATTACACTGGAAATGAAAGAAAATTTGATTTTGCTCAGTAAATGTCTACCAGTTGCACTGGTCATGCCATGATACTATAGCTTTTATGATAAAATGCTTTAATAACTGGAAATAATCACCAAGGAACACTAATAACCTGGCATTCATATAGATCTAGTAAAAGTCTATCAAGCCCAAAGATGCAAAAATATAAGCAAGAGAAGAGAGGCTCATCTGTGATCGGGAAAATTAAAGGGATGTGAAATAAGAATTGTTATTTATTTTTCTATTCATTGTTATTATCGTAGCTAGTGTGCGGGTGTGTGCGTGGAGACTTGCTAATGATGTAACCCTAGAAGGCTTTTAATCTGCTCAGAAAACTTAATAGCAGAAAATTTATATGAACAAATATTAAGGAATTCTGCCTGTCTTCCACTAAGCAGTTGAAAATGAAATGACAGAATGCTACACAAAATCTGCTTGGCAGAAAGTCAATGAAATAAAGGATGCTAAGACAGATAATTCAAGTTGTCTGCTGTACTTATGATAGGTAAAGATCAGATGAGTACTTGTCTAAGTTAGGTGTCCATAATGGTTTTCCTACACATAAAAGCTAGGCAGATAAGCAGATTCTGACAACTGAACTGTATTCACACATGACTAAATGGAACCTTAGTGGTAAGGATGTGACATGTGTAGCTTAAATTTATGACGGTTCATCTGCTATGTGAGTGGTATCTTGAATGGAGTCCAGCAAGTCTTCTGTCAGCTGCATCCATATGCTATGCATGTGTTCACTGCTAAGCACATCTTTTAAATTTAGTGCTCGTGGGTGCATGTTCTACACTTTCCCTGCATTTGTGGTTCTTCTGTATATATACTTTTAAAATATACTTATTCATTTCAAAGTCTCTAGCTGATTCTCTGAGGGCTCTCTGCCCTTTCAGCAGTGACCTCTGAAAGTTTCCTCTCCTACCTAGTTCTCTCATCATTGACTAGTATATTACATTTGTCTGAAATGTTTTGTCTATACAGTGGGTCACAGATTCCTTGGGGACACAGCTGGTGCTTTCTTATATATTTGTACAATGCTGAGCATACAGTTAGTGCTTGATAAATAATATATTTGCCTGTTTAAATTTTGAAGACTCCTGGGTTAAGTAATCAAAAGAATGTCTCTGAAGCAGTGATAGAAACATGCACTTTTAAGACCCCTATGAAAATATGGGCAATAACCAACCCTCATATAGGCAAAAGCATCTTGTTATTTTTTATCCTTCCCCATCATTTTTTAAATGAATACTTCTCAATAACTAATAAAACCCAATCATTTAATTGGAATATAAATGTGGAGAAAGGGATAAAGTTAATGTGCTTTGAAAGTGATAGCTGCTTTGAAGAGTGTCCTTCCAGGTTTCAAAAGCAAAAAGAACTTTTTTCCAGAAAAAAATGAGTCTGGCAGAAATAGGTGGTGTAAAACTACCTGATAGCAGGGTGACACACTCAACGCATTATAAAAGCCTTTTTTCTAGTAGGCATTTGTTCCCAAGTCTTCTGTTGGAACAGAACATACTGGCCCAGACAGCACAAAGAACTTAGGAATCAATGAAACTGAGCAAATTAGAAGGGAAGAAAATAAGGAATACTTTTCTCACAACTCACGAATGCAGAGCAGTACTGTTCTGACATTAAAGATTGGCACAGTTCTTCAAACTTAAGAAGCAAGACTTAACAAGGGAGCCGTACAATAATAGCCAGAAGGAAAAGGGGAAAAAAAAGTTCATTTAAGGTTGTAAATTAACACCAATATTCTAATAAGGAAAAAACCAGAACAGAAAAGTCCAGTTTTAAAAAAGCCCAAATATCTGAAAATTCAGAAATGGAAGTTCAAGTAACATTTGAAAAATCAAAGAAGTGAAAAATATAAAAATACAGAGGGATGAAAAGCCAGATGCAGACCAGGCTTGTAAAAGCCATCATTTAGCAGGCCAAAAAAATAGAAATAGAGGTGTCTTGCCACAGGAGGGTGATCCAAATAGAGAAGTTAGACCCCTGTAACCTGTATCCTGTGCACTGAGAGGGAAAGGCATTGGCAAAGGGTGTAGACAGGAGTAAGAGCTGAAATATTTCCAGATGAAACACACACAGAAACATGTCATAAGAGAAACATTTCAGCCAGAGAACACAGGTATAGAGAGGTAAGCAAGGTGGAAGAAGGCAATGGTGGGTGCCCCCTGGCTCTGCCACTACTGCCAGGAGTCTGATACTCTAGCTTCAATCCTCTCTACCTCTCCTCTTCCCCCCTTAGCCCAGCAGACAGGTAGAGGGAACTGAGGTTGGTCTACCTGGCTCCAGCCATGCTATATAGGCTATGAATTGCTCCAGATTTTGAGCTGAGAGAAATCATGGCGTGTTTACAGGGTTAAAACTGTTTGGGGAAGCTTCCTTCTTCACTTCAATACTTTGCAAGGTGAGCACTCTTGTTATTAGAACAATTAGCTAACTATTAATTGTCTGACCTTTAAAGTGACCACGTTCTATTATATTTCTCCCACTACCATATGCAGACGTGGGATTTCAAAGTGGGAGGTACAGGAATGATGCCCAATGCTTTAGGGAGGGCTTCACTCCCCTGCTCCCAAACACCTTCCACCAAATTGGGCAGACTATGCTGTGGGAGCAGCAGCTGGGGATCTTTTTAAGGCTCTGAATCAGGCAAGAAACTCCCCAACCATACTTCGTAACCCATCCCTCCCTCTACATGATCATCAGCACCTCCCCTCCCTTCCCATTCCCCCCCTTGTCCTCTCTATTTGCACCTCTGGATGCAGGGCTGGGAGACCTACCTGCTTCTGCTGCTGTCCCAGCCATTGCTGCCCAGCTGTAGCCAAACTGCCCAAGGAATCAAGCTCAGCCAGGGATAGTGGCAGGTGGCTGGCAGGTGGTTTCCTCCTCTCTGCTCCTGCTCCTGTGCTGGCAGGGAATACTCAGGGGGATGGGGCAGGGAGTGGGACCTCCCGCACTAGTGCCACTGCCTCTGGCTGAGCCTGGGTCCCACACAACCCAGCTGGAGTGGGGCATGGGCAGCTCTGGAATTTCCGCCACCAGATCAGCCAAGGGCAACAGCAGGTAGGAGATGGGTGGAATGGGAAGGGAAGAGATGGGAGGGGAGGTGTTGCTGAGCATGGAGGGGCAAGGGAATGAAGCCAAGCAGGGGGAGGGTGAGAAGGAATGTTTACGTTCTTTGGGGACTGAAGTCCCCAGGTGCTGCTCCTGTGGCATGGTCCAAAAAGAGGGCTGGGGGCGGGGCATGATTATGCCATCACACCCCCTCTAGGTCTGGTTGTGGGCAGGGACAAATTCAAGCATCTCTTATCCATTTACATCTTTTTGTCCTGCACTTCCTTCTTTTCCTTTTACCTCTAATGCCTTGATATACATCGGTGGCTAGAAAAGGATAAGTCTGGCCAGTTCCCATGATGCCATCTTGTCAGCAAGGCAAAAATTAAAGTAAATTTGACACAGCTCTATCCCCATCCATCCATCATCCCTTCAGCAAAGTTGTACCCCCTGGTTAACTTACACCTACTGTGTCTGAGGGGTAAAAGGGAAAAAAAGAAATAGAAGAGGTGGGAAATATAACAGAGAAACAGGCACCACTCATAGTAAGGACCATGGCCTTAGGGAAAAAAGGCTTAGAATCTGCTTTTTTTTTTTATAGTGAGCAACTCACATGTGTTTCAAGCTAGGCTCAACTTGCTCCTTTCAGATTTATGCAGTGATCCCTTTAGCATGTACAAGGCAGGCTAGCCATTTTTCTGGTCACCACACATGCTTTTGTAACTACCTGCTGAGTGAAGCATGCAGATCTCCTGTGGAGACTATGTTTGCCTGGTAACTCTGAACATACATAAATACACACATGCCAACATAGAGCACCATCACAATGATAATGTTTACAGAAAAATGAATTCTCTACCCTTTAAAGTACTTTTGATTGGTGGAAGTATTCAGGAAAATATATGGCTTAACTCACTTGGCAACATCTATAGAGAGGCCAGAGATCTGAATGTCACACCTCTTTTACACCTGTTTAAATATCCTTTAATTATCTAATGCTAACTAAATGGATGCTGATTAAACAGAATTTATCCTATACTGTCCTGTTTTGGGAGCAGTAATTATCATTCACTATCATTAGACTAAATCAATTCCCTGGGAAACATCCCAATAAGATGATTAAGAGGGATAGTCTAATGCTTTGGGGCAGGGACTGTTTCATTCCCCTGTGTTAGTACAGCACCTTAGCAGAATGAGATCTAGTCCATGACTGGGTCCTGTAGGTGCTTTGGTAATACAAATACACAGCAGTAATTCAGGGGAAAGTCAGTCACAAGTGGAAAAGGCACTTTGGCAGGCTCCTGCTCAACACATCAAGCTAATGCTAAAGCCTCATGCTGAGGGCAGGGTTCTGAGAATACTTTCTCATCACAAGTAGCTACCCAGGCACCTTCCCCTGTTCCCAGGGCCTGATTACCCAGCTCAATGCTCTGAGCTGACTGAGCTCTCTGACAAGCGCTCTGTTCTCTGCAGCACAGGAACCACTCCCACAGGTTTGGTTACTGCCACAGATACTGTGCGCTGTGACCCCACTGGGGCCTGAGCTTGGATTCCTGTTGCCATCCCTTCCCATCAGTGGTAGGTTAGTGTGGACCACCTACATCAGTCCCAACTGCATCCAGCTCCATCTGGCTACTCTCTTACCCAGGGCACAACTAAACACCCCACAACATGGTTAGACCTTCCTCTAGTTTGGGATCCTTTTGGTTTTGAATCAACAGTCCCATGAAACTCAACTCACCAGCAACTAAACTTTCATCTTGGTTTGGGAGTGAAATTCCTCCAGCCCAGTGAAAGTCTATCAGTCCAGTAGTCAGTTTCCTACAGTCATCCATCCCCCACCATGGGATTGTGGTCTTGGAGCAGCCTCTGGAAGGCAGGGTCCCTCACGTATAGCCAGTCATAGCTCTGAAGACGGGCCAGTGTCATCTTGCATACCTTTCACCCTGCAGAAGTTGACAAACTATAAACATATCTGTAGTGGCCTCTAAAGGAAAAGCAACAGGTAGCTGGCACCTGGAACACTTTAGATGGTCTGAAAAATCCATACAGGATAGAGAATTTAATTGATAGACCCACAAAGCTGGAAAGGGCCACTTGAGTCATCAGGTCCAATCCCCTGTGAATGCAAGCAGCCATGTACTAAATGTTTGTCCAATTGATGGACACTGAAGATGAAGGGCCCAGCCAAACCTCAGAAAAATCTGACATGGCCCAAGCACTTTTTCCTGCCACTGGCAGGGGGTCAGACTTGATGATCCTTTGGGTCCCTTCCAACCCTAGCATCTATGAATCTATGAATTATTGCAGCCTGGGGCCAGATTTTTGGCTATGACAAATGTATGCTTAGCACAGATGAGGAGAGAAGGACTCTGAGCTAGCCAAAAATCTCTAATGGCCTTTGGTATAACATGTAGAAACCCAGGGATGGCTGCAACATGCACAATAACAATGACACTAGAGAGTCCACTGTACTGGTCAGGAATCAGAAGGAGTGCTAGGCACTCTGGCTCTCCACAAGGCTCTTCCCCACTGTGATGTTCTCCTTGCACTGGGATGGGGGCAAAAGAACTAACTGCTGAAAAGCTAGCTCCCCCATCTATGCTATCCAAGAAAACCTTTTTTGTGGAAGTATTTTCACTGCCTTTTTAGGTCAGTTTTCTTCAAGATCTGATCAAAGAGTCTGAATATTTGGACCACTTAGGGTTTGTCTACTCTGAGGCCTGGCTGAGTCCTGGTGGGGAAGGGGCCACTCATGTTCTGTCTACCTAAGGCCTCAGACATATTCCAGACCCAGAAGTGTATCAGTGAAGCCTGTCCAGGACTGCTCCTCTTGCCCTAGGTCCCCAGAAGCCATGAGAATGAGAGCTGGGGAGAAGCCTGTAGCTGCCTTATTAGCAAACGTCCAGTTTAGGACATGTCAACAGGTGCAAATGGAAGGGGTGGGGTATATCAGGCCCCTTCCTCACCAGCATTAACCAGTGCCATGAGGCAGACAAACCCTAAGTCTTCCTTTACAGCAGAGTCCAAAACCCACACTCCTATACTGCATATTTTGCAGGCTCTGTATGCTTATTTTTTGTCAAAACAGCTTCTGTGTCCACAGAAATAGCTTTCTCTTCCCCGTCCCTCTTCTATCCTCAGACTGTTCCTCTGCCAGCTTCTCTGGTTCCTTTGTGTTCAGTACATGTAGGTTACAGAACTGGATGGTTGTTCAGCGTGTGCAGTGGTCTTTGTTTCTCCATCTTGCAGGGACACCTAATTATTAATAATACCTATATGGAGGTTTTTCATTTTCCAAGTACTGTTCAAACAGTAGTCACTACATTACCGCATTGGAGTAGGTGTGTGTGAATTGAGGATTTCATGGCATTTTACATCAAGTGATCATAACATGCTTTATCAACACCCGTGAGTTTATCCTCACAGCACAGCTGTAAAGCAGAGAAATGTTACCAACATCATTTTACAGATGAGGAAAATGAGGCACAGGGAGATAAGTGACTTGCCCAAAATCACCCAGTGAGTTGGTGGTAGAGCCAAGATTTGAAACTGGAAGCGCCTGGAGGTTGCCAAATTCATGCTTCTCCTTCCAGGATGGTTTTGCTGACCTGTGAAATGGATCAGCAAACTGAGTTCCCAAGTAAGCCAGATTTTGGGGACATACATGGGACTTCAGTGAGGATATAAACTTTGTGCTGGCTTTCTGCCTAAGGGAAATTTAACTCCTAGATCAGAACTCAGTTTTGGAAGAGAGACTGAACTGTAAGGAACTTTGTTGAATGCCTGCCAGAAAGCAATGCCTCCCACTCCTTCCAGAAGCCAGATACCTAGCAGTACACAATGCTGATTGCATTAACAATTCTAGCAATCTTTTTTCCTCGTTCTGTGCCCTGAGTCTTGCTAAGATTCACACACAGAAGAAGGGAATGTGGTAGACTGCACTGAGCTCACTCAGAGTTCTCAGTATTCAGCTGAAAATAAAGTAGAACCCTTGGCACTGAATCTGCAGTGCTGATGACTTTGCCTCCATATCAAGCAGAAAGCTTGGATTTTTCCTGCCACAAGTTAGTCATAAAAATCCTGTAATCAGTACACTGCTAGCCTATCATTTGTAAATCAGAGTAGATGCCTGGGGAAAATACACAAACTGAAAATTCATTGTTCACTCACTATAATCACCATAAATAATCCCTCACATTTGAGATCAAAAGTGTCAGGTTGGTTTTATTTGGAAGTTTATTTTGTATGACACAGTTCTTTCTAATGTCTCCTAATCATCTTTTATGCTACTAAACATGTAATCTGAGGTCATCTTGGACCCTTTCCTCTCCTTCTCACACATCCAGCCTATAACCAAATCTGGTTAGACTATTTTCCCACAAGATACTGGAATTTATCTTTTCTATCTATTTCCTTTGTTAACAGATTAATCATCTCAGTCCTCAAGCTGCTGCTCCCTCTCTTGCAGCCTCTCAAATCACTATATTGCCCCCACCCTGGTCCGTTCAAAATCCCACCAAGTAAATTACCTTCCCTGACCATCACCCTAAGTCAGGGGCAGGCAATTATTTCAGGCAGAGGGCTGCTTACTGAGTTTTGGCAAGCCATCGAGGGCTGCATGATAGGCAGCCAGGGGCAGATAAATATTAATTTTCTAAATTTTTTAGGGGCCCCGCAGGCCGGATAGAATTACCTGGCGGGCCACATCTGGCCCACGGGCTGCATTTAGTCCCCCTGCTCTAAGTCCACTCCCTTTAATTAATGTGTCCACTGGATTCTCCTCACCATCGTCTCCATCTCAAAAGTCTTGTTCCCATTTTCAAGGCACAGTTCCCCCACAGTCTACATCTAGTATCTCATCAATAATTGCACTCTTTTTTCTTCATCCCTTTATGCCACAACACCCATCTCTGCCATTTGTTTCACCCAATCCTTCTCTGTACCTCTGTCCCTGTTGCATAGGGAATGATCACCTTATCTCACATTACAAGCCACCAATTCTCCTTGTTCAGATCTCCCTCAACTCTTACCTCCTTCAGTGCTCCCAGTGTACCCACCACCAGTGAATAAACAGATAAATAATTAAAGAAATGGTGAGTTAGAAACTCTTTCTGGGTTTTCCCATTAGTTCTGTTTTCTCTTTGCCAGCTTTCTAGATTTTAGTCCTATTTGTCAGGGACTCTCTTTACCTTTGTCTCACACATCACCGAGCATGACAGCAGTACCTAATAACAGATGTGACAAAGGCTCCAAAGATCCACCAGCAGGTCAGGGTGTCAAACTCATTTCCAGAGGGTTCCAAAATCCATTTTTAATTGTAGTTTGCAAGTGGGGGACCGCACACACAATCTCTTGGAAGACCTTCCCCTGATGTCAACAGAAGGCTTGTGTGAAAGTCAAGGGGAGAAAGGGTTGGACCTTGATGTAGTAAGTCATTTGGAAGTACAACCCGGGAACACCCAAGGGTGTGCCCGTCTTCAAAGGGATAGATGAAGCAGGCGACAGTGCTGGGAGAGGGACACCAGTGATTTGAGCGTGGGTCCTCTTTCCTCTATAGAGTCAACTCCATGCCAATGCTCTTAACTATTTACAGTTTATTGAATTATAATATACATATTATTTCTTATTCAATATATATAGGTAAATATTCTAATAGGTAGCAAAAGAAAACTTTCCAAAAATATTCTTAGCAATATCTTTTAACAACACCAAAGGTATACAGATAAATATTTACAATACAATAAGCCAAAAACCCATTATACCAAACTAACCCAATTCCATAACATTTTGTACAACATATTCATAATTATGATAACAATTATACAAAATACTAGGCAGAGTTTTACACAGTAAGGCACGTTTACCCCTGGATCCCAGCTAGCAAGGGGCACTTCCCCTTCTATGGGTCTTGCTGGGAGGGAAACTTCCACCCAGGGTTTCCCTCTGTGTGTGTGTGGGGAGGGGGGGTATCTTATTTCAGGAATGCTTTCCCTGCGGGACCTGACTCTGCCAGCATCTTACAGTTTTCTTCAAGGAGCTGTTGACAGGGCCTCAGAGCCCTTCGTTCAATCAGAGGCCCCACGAGCGTTGTCTGGGTCACTCCGAGACCTCCCCTTCTGGCCCTGTGCCCCGCTTTGGGCACTGAGAGTTTTCCAGCTCTCGCAGGGGGGAACCTAGCCACTGCTGGCTGGGTTTATTTAGCCTTATGCCTAGGCCTTCCCTTTCCCAGGCCCTGCTCTAGGCTCTGGGGCTC
Source organism: Alligator mississippiensis (assembly GCF_030867095.1). Classification (NCBI taxonomy): domain Eukaryota; kingdom Metazoa; phylum Chordata; order Crocodylia; family Alligatoridae; genus Alligator; species Alligator mississippiensis. The sequence continues at coordinate 75,836,490 of NC_081824.1, read as the reverse complement.
TTTTAGTTCTTTGGCTGGGCCACACTGTGGGGCTCCGGTTATCTGCTTATGTCAGGGCTAACCTGAGCAGCCTCAAGCTCTTCCCTCTCCAGTGTCCCTCACCATCTCTGCCCAGTGTGCTATACTGGAGGCCCTGCCCCTGAAGTCTGCCAGATCTGCAAAGAGCAGTCTTCAATCAGGTCCAGGGGCTCCTCACCCTCCCTTCCCCCCACCTCTGAGCAGGGGCAGGGCAAGCCCCTCCCAGCTGTTACCTGATTGGTAGACATGTTCCACCAATCCAAAGTGTCCTTCTCCGTACCAGGCTTTCCAGGCAAAAGCGGTGAGCCCGCCACAGAAGGTTGGCTCCCAAAGCCCACCTTAGGAAAAATGGTGCGATGGATGAACTTGTATTTTGGTGCCCCCCCACACAAGTCAGCGGTGCTGCTGCAGGCAGGAGCAAGGCAGGCAGGTTGGAGCAGGTGCTATCCCATCCACACATACCTGGCCCAGCTCCTCCTGAGCAGCAGCTGAAGGCAAGGTGCAGGCAGGGCTGGGCACTGCTCCTCCTGTCTGAGGCAGAGATCAGCTGGGACAGGGCAAACCAAGGGAAGAGTGCTGCTGTGCCTACGGGCTGCTTACACATGCGTGTGCATGTATGTGTGTGTGCCTAAGTATGGCATCCTGGGCAGTTGCCCACGCCACCCACTCCTAAGGCCAGCTCTGTCGGTTCCCTTCTGTGGCTAAGGTACTGGCAGGAAGATAAAAATGAGGTGTAAGCTAGTCAGCTGAAGGCAGGTCAGTGCCAGCTGTAGTGAGAGCTGGCACAGTTCTGTGGGGGCTGCTTCTAATTTACCCCCTGGAAAGAGAGTTCCTGAAGAGCCCGTGCTGGTGGAAGGCTCATGAAGCAGAATTCAGATTGACGCTGCACCTCTTCCCTACCTCCTTATGGTAGCAGGAGACTCTTTGCTGGCCATTTTCTGCCAGATTCTGGAGCCTTCGCACCGGCTACTTTTCGTATCCAGCTGAATTGAGAGTCAGTTGTGATCTGGCCCTTAGCACATAATAGTGACAGTCGATGAGTCATATAAAGTATCGCTGTGCAGAGATACATGATCCCAATCAGGACCAATGTTATTTCTGTTCTTTGTTTCTTTCCCTTCTCTTCCTCTATGGAGTTCCCCACTCCCATAATGCTGACAAAGGTAGGACTTGCACCAGCTGCCCAACCATTCCTCCCACCTAGCAGGACAGAGCTTGTTACAGGACGGAGGAGTGGGGAAGAGGTGTAGGGTGGTTACAAATCTGAGTTCTGCTATGCCAGCCATCCACCAGCACAGGCTCTTCAGGAACTCTCCTTCTGGGGTGTAACTCTCCTTCTCCTTCTCTCCCCCCACAAAACCATGCCAGCTCTCACCATGGCTGGCACTGATCTGTTTTTAAGTAACTAGCTTGCACCTCACCCTTTTCTTCCTAGCGGTGACTCAGCCGCAGAAGGGAACCAACCTTCCAAGATTGGTGTCTTTCCCCTTTCCCTGCCTTTGTATCTTGCCTTCATTCCTCCCTCTGCATGTCCTTCCCTGCAATAACTCCCAAGTCCCTCTCTATCCACCCTGGTCTTCACACTCCGGTTATATTCACATCCTGCCTAATCAAATAAATTCATTAATGACAACAAGTACAGGGTTAACACTGGCCTTTAGTGTTACCATTCCTCTTCTATCAAGGAGCACATGGGATTTCATGCTTCGCAGAGCCACAGTTTCAGGCTGTGAGCAGCCTTACAAAGACAACACAGAACCAGCCACTCTTCATTCACTTCTAAAGGGTTAATTTTACAGCCACAATGGCCAAAAACTTGCTTTTAAAATAATGGCAGCTTAGCTTCAGCAGAACAAAAAAGAAAAAAAAAAGATGTTCTTATTACATGTTAGCAAACATGTAATAACATGAGGTAAACTCCCTCACCAAGGCAGTTCATATTTTCATACTAGCAGGTCAAAGTGAAAACTATGATGGAGCACAGGTTTTTATCTTGACCTGCTACATCAAATTAATACTACAAAATTAATATGAGCTGGCAGTGCAATGCTGTAGCCAGTAGGGCAGGTAATACTCTGGCATGCATCAACTGATGCATCTCCAGCAAAGCCAAGACGGTGATTCTTCCACTCTACTCAGCACTGGTGAGACCACAGCTGGAATACTGTATCCAGTTCTGGGCACCACACTTGACCAAAGACATGGACAAGCTTGAGAGAGTCTAAAGAGCCACCCGTATGATCAGAGTCTTACACGGCAAGCCATACAAGGGTTGGGGATCTGGGACTCTTCAGCCTGAAGAAAAGAAGGCTGAGAGGGGACCTGGTAGCAGCTTACTGCTACACTAGGGGAGTACATCAAGGACTTGGTGAGCAACTGTTCACCAGGGCACCCAAGGGGAAAACCAGGAGTAATGGCCACAAACTCCTGGAAGATTGATTCAGGCTCAACATTAGAAAAAACTTCTTCACAGTCATGGTGTCCAGACTGTGGAATAAGATCCCTCCAGAGGTGGTGCAATCACCTACCCTGGAAATCTTCAAGAGGAGACTAGACAGTTACTTTGCTGGGGTCACCTGATCCCCAGTTACCTTTCCTGCTTGGTGCAGGGGGCTGGACCTGATGATCTTCCAAGGTCCCTTCTGGCCTTACAATCTATGAATCTATGAAACTACCTCGACTGAACTAGGATTTTGCTGTATATTGTGTGAGCTCTTTATGAGAGACCATGTGTTAGCCAACAGAAGGTATGAACACACCCTTTTTGCTACTGAAGACAATGCCAGAAGATACCACTTAGACTAGAAGTCAGAATATGCCATAGGTACAGATGAAACTACAAGTCCTTGCTTGGGACTTGTACTAGGGAGGTATGGGGCTCCTGCTAGACCTTCAAGAAGCCAGGGTGGCTTATTCCCAAGAAAGTTAACTGTAGGGGGCAGGATCTGGGGGGAAGTCAACCTGACTGAAAAAAAAAGAGAGTTGAGTATGGAAACGGAGAGGGACAGAGACAGAACAACTCACAGGGACCTGCTGGACTCCTACCAAAGGGGCTGCGGAACTGATCTGAGACTTGAGCTGCAAGGATCTCAGGCAAAAATTACTACTCCCTGTAACTGCAGTTAGGGGTGAAGACCAAGGAAAGAAAAGATTTAGAGTTAACGATGAGGACGATGTTAGCACAGTCAGTAGTAGATATAAATCAGCCATGATTAAATTTTAGCAGGAAATTAGAAGATTTCTAAGCATCAAAGCAGCAGGGTTCTGGAACAGCCTTCCAATTAGAGCAGCGGGTACAAAAACCATAACAACTTTTAGGATGGAGCTTGATCACTTTACAAAGGGGGTTGTATGGAGTACTGCCTGCAACAGCCAGGAATCAGAGTCCATGACATGGTAGGTCCCTGCTTGTCCTGTGCTCCTTCATAACTCAGTTTCTATTTTCCTGTTCTCAATAAAGTCTCCCCCACTGTTATTTGCTGCTTCATCCTTCCTTTTCCAGGGTTTGTTTTATCCCCTATGTGGTGGGGTTTTCACTCTTTGCCAGCTAGTAGCTTTTGCTTGATCTAGGGATGACACCCCACATGTCTGGCACAGAGAGGCATCTATTTGAGAGGAAGCACTTACGGAAAAAAGAACCCAGAAACTGATCTACACAACGGGAGGAGAGAAGCTGCTTCAGGTATTGGAGAGAAGAGAGGGGAGAGGCTACGTGTATAACAAAGGTATGGGGCTTTGTTCTAGACATCTGCCCATTTTCAAGTTAGAAAATGTCCATGAAATGGAAAGACTTGAGTTGAAAAATGAACATTCTTGGATGAAAAGGTGTATGAGAACACTTTCCTCCTGGGATAGCTGTGACGCTGGTTTGTGGAGCTGGGTTGGTTGGATTTTTGGCTGTATGTATTGCAATGTGCAGCTCCTCGCATCCTGACTGGTTGGACCAGTGTGGTCAGAAGAGTTAATGCAAGACAGTAACTATAAATCTCATGCTGTCTTTGATCTAGGCAATTAAAATAAAGAATTAGGAAGGAGAAGCTCCATGCTTCTCCTTGCTTATGTTTACATGTGAGGGTTATTTGTTGCACCCTTCCCCCACCTCAAAGGTCCATTCAGGATTTTAGGGGAACAATGTGCCAACTGCAGTGCTTTAGGGCTCACCTTTAGCAGAAAATCCTCCAGTGTTCTGTTTGATGAAAAAGCAGGTTCTCTGCGAGTGCAGCATCAGTTCAGTGTTTTGAATGGGGAAAAAAAAATCTGGGTGTTGTGCTTTTTCAAATGTTTTTTTGAGCTCTGATAATTAAAACAAATCTTCATTTGCAAGTGTCAGCCATGACACATACTGTAGATTAGACCTAGGTGATAAATACGTGCTCTGCGATGTTTCATAATGCATCATTTTCTCAAAGTTATAATTAAATTAAAATTGTGTTCTGTGTGGGCACACAGTAATAGATCATTAACTTTATTGATTATGCTATAGCATGGTTCTCCAAGTGACAGGATACATGGAATTGTAACTACTAGCATACGTACTGATATAAATGGGGGGCATAACTCCTCTGATTTCAGTGGCAATTTACACCAGTTAAATCTTGTATGGATTGGTGGCAGAGCTGGGCAAAACAGGACAAAACATACAAAAACACATCTGGTTTGGAAATGTGTTAAACAATCAGGTAAGTACAGAGGTTGTTGAAGAGTCTATAAGCTTTTCAGCAGCAGGTTGCATCCACATGTGAAATTAGTGCACCTGCATAAACTCCGGCACAGTTTGTGCTGGAGTTTAATGATCCCAGGTGCAGTGTTTACATGTGTGTCTGGGACCACAGCATGTTGAGCCAGGGCAATGCAGCCCCAGTAGGCAGGGTGTCCAAGGGATCAGCCTGCCAGCCCAGAGCTGCTCCACCCTGGCTTAACATGCTGGGGAGGGGCCGGCTGGGGCACAAGCCCCTGCATTGTAGCATCCTCATGTCCCAGCCAGCCCCGGTCAACATCTACACAAGCGTTATGGCAGAGTAAATAACCCCGCTCTAGGATAGTATTTATGTTGGGCAGTACTGTCCTATGGCGGAATTAATTAGTATACTCTGGCCTAATAATTCTGCATGTATAGACAGCAATGCTTTATTGTGGAGCTAATTAGTCAACTCTGCAGTAGAGCATGCATGCCCCCACAGAGAGTGATTAGTCGGTTCACATGGAGCCTCTGCAGGGAAAACAGGATGGTTTTGACTGAAGGATTTTTTCCCCAAGCCTCAGACTCAGAGCATAAAAGTCTGGAGTTGTAAAGCAAAATAGATTGAGCACAGGGAAAGTAAACCTTTTTGCACAGTGCTTTCCCCAAGAAGCATGAGCACACATTTCCACAGAGTTCTAGTCACTGACTTCTGGGTATAAAGCACAAGCCTCTCTAAGGATCTGGCTCAAGATCTGTATGTACTTGGCCCACAGTTTCATTACAAATTGGATTTGGAGGTGGAATGTTTTGTAATTTGCAGAAATATATAATCTGCTAGTGTATGTCTATGTAAGATCATATGTATACATAGATGTAGCTAAACAGACTGATAGATTTCTTCTTAAACCTTTATTATAAAAACTAGAAAATTGCCCATCAAGAATGATGGGGGGGAGGGGGGAAGGGGCAGAGCCCTGTGTCTGCTCCCCCCCCTTGTCTGGGCCCACTGGTCCCCCTTGCCCCCCTCCGGCGGTAGCAGTGGTGGTAGTGGGGCATGCTCCAGTCAGTGTTTCCCCATCCCCCAGCAATCTTAGTTTAAAGCCCTATCTAGAAGATTGGCCATCCTGGCTGAGAGCAGGGACTTACCTCTCTGTATGAGGTGGATGCCGTTCCTTCCCAGGAGTCCTCTCTCCCTGAAGTGTGCGCTGTGGTCAAAGAAACCGAATCCCTCTCAGTGGCACCTCTGCCAGAGTCATCGGTTCACTTCCTCAATGCATCCTTCCCTCCGAGGACCATGGCCCACAACTGGGAGCACAGAGGCAAAGACTATGTGTGCCCCCAAACCTTTGAGCCCAGGCCCCAGAACCCTGTAGTCACTCATGACCCAGTCTGGATTGCTCCTGGCTGTGTCTTTTGTTCCCACATGAATGAGGAACATCTTCTCTGTGCCCAACAATAACAGCAAGGGGACCTGCTTTGAGATCCTGTCTAGGAAGCCACTCTACACATGAACAGTCAAGATGTGTCAGGCCCCAGCACAGCCTGAAAGTGGCACCTAGTAGCAGCAATGCCAGAACAAGCCCGGCCAGGCGGCATACCCTATAAAAGCTCCCTATCACCAAGAGAACCAAGATAAGTTTCCTAATGGGTTTTTAGATGGGCATCAGAGGGACACCAACCCACGCACTGTTGACACTGACTTGGTGCAGAGTCACTTGGATGGACTGGATGTGTTTAAGTCAGCAGTCCCGGATAAGCTTCATCCGAGAATACTGAAGGAATTGGCCGGTGTCATAAAAGAACCACGGCTGCTTGAGCACTTGTGGCACTCGGGTCAGGTCCCGGAGGACTGAATAGAATTCACCATAAGACGTTGAGTGGGTAAGGTAACTAGTAGGGTGAAAGTGCTAGACTTTAGGAAAGCTGATTTCAATGAACTCAGGCGATTAGTCAAGGACACACTGCAGAGTAGGAGATTTGAAGAGATGGAAGCCCAAGAAGGGTGGCTGTGCCTTAAGGAAACGATCCTTCGGGCACAAAGCAAGACGATCCCCGAGCGAGGAAAAAGAGGGAAAGGGGCCAGGAGGCTTCCCTGGCTGACCAGAGAAATCCAGGGCAGCCTAAGGGCCAAAAGGGGAGCACATAAAAAGTGGAAACAGGGAGAGATCACCAAAGATGAATATACCTCCTCTGCTCGTGCTTGTAGGGAGGCAGTTAGACGGGCCAAAGCTACCATGGAGCTGAGGATGGCAACCCAAGTAAAAGACAGCAAGAAATTGTTTTTTAGATATATAGGGAGTAAAAGGAAGGCCCAGGGAGGAATAGGACCCCTGCTAAATGGGCAGAAACAATTGATGACAGACAGGGGGGACAAGGCTGAACTCCTCAACGAGTTCTTTGCCTCAGTGTTCCTAAGTGAGGGGCACGACAAGTCTCTCACTGGGGTTGTAGAGAGGCAGCAGCAAGGCACCAGACTTCCATGCATAGACCCTGAGATGGTGCAGAGTCACTTGGAAGAACTGGATGCCTTTAAGTCGGCAGACCCGGATGAGCTCCATCCGAGGGTGCTGAAGGCACTGGCCAACATCATTGCAGAGCCACTGGCAGGAATATTTGAAAGCTCATGGCGCATGGGCCAAGTCCCGGAGGACTGGAAAAGGGCCAACGTGGTCCCCATTTTCAAGAAGGGGAGGAAGGAGGACCCGGGCAACTATAGGCCAGTCAGTCTCACCTCCATCCTTGGCAAAGTCTTTGAAAAAATTATCAAGGCTCACATTTGTGAGAGCCCAGCAGGACAAATTATGCTGAGGGGAAACCAGCACGGGTTCGTGGCAGGCAGATCGTGCCTGACCAATCTAGTTTCTTTTTATGACCAGGTTACGAAACGCCTGGACACAGGAGGAGGGGTGGATGTCGTATACTTAGACTTCAGGAAGGCCTTCGATACGGTATCCCACCCCATACTGGTGAACAAGTTAAGAGGCTGTGACTTGGATGACTGCACAGTCCAGTGGGTGGCGAATTGGCTAGAGGGTCGCACCCAGAGAGTGGACTCCAAGATGAACATGAGCCGGCAGTGTGACGAAGCCATCAAAAAAGCCAATGGCACTTTATCGTGGATCAGCAGATGCATGACGAATAGGTCCAAGGAGGTGATACTTCCCCTCTATCAGGCGCTGGTCAGACCGCAGTTGGAGTACTGCGTGCAATTCTGGGCGCCACACTTCAAGAAGGATGCGGATAACCTGGAGAGGGTCCAGAGAAGGGCCACTCGTATGGTTAAGGGCCTACAGACCAAGCCCTATGAGGAGAGACTAGAGAAACTGGATCTTTTCAGCCTCCGCAAGAGAAGGTTGAGAGGCGACCTTGTGGCTGTCTATAAGTTCATCATGGGGGCACAGAAGGGAATTGGTGAGTATTTATTCACCAAGGCGCCCCCAGGGGTTACAAGAAATAATGGCCGCAAGCTAGCAGAGAGCAGATTTAGACTGGACATTAGGAAGAACTTCTTCACAGTTAGAGTGGCCAAGGTCTGGAACGGGCTCCCAAGGGAGGTGGTGCTCTCCCCTACCCTGGGGGTCTTCAAGAGGAGGTTAGATGAGCATCTAGCTGGGGTCATCTAGACCCAGCACTCTTTCCTGCTTATGCAGGGGGTCGGACTCGATGATCTATTGAGGTCCCTTCCAACCCTAACATCTATGAATCTATGAATCTATAGGACTGGAAAAGGGCCAATGTGGTCTCTATTTTCAAGACGGGGAGGAAAGAGGATCCGAGTAATTATTGGCCAGTCAGTCTCACCTCCATCATTGGAAAGGTCTTTGAAAAGATTCTGAAGGATCACATTTGTGGGAGTCCTGACCAATCTGGTTTAATTTTATGACAGGGTCACAAAATGCTTAGACGCAAGAGTAGAGGTGGATGTTGTTTTCTTGGATTTTAACAAGACCTTCGATACAGTATCTCATCCATTCTCATAAATAATTAAGAGTCTGTGACACAGACGTTTACACGGTTCTGTGGTTGGCAAATTGGCTTAGTGGTAGTAGACGGGTCGGTATCGACCTAGAAGGATGTGGGTAGTGGGGTCCTGCAGGGTTTGGTCCTTGAACCTGTACTCTTCAATATCTTCATCACTGACTTGGATGTGGCTGTGAAGTATACTCTGTCCAAGTTTGCAGATGATACTAAATTGTGGGGTGAAGTGCACACTCCAGAGGGTAGGGAATGATTGCAGGCAGACTTCGACAGGTTAGAAAAGTGGGCAGTACTCAATAGGATGCAGTACAAGTGCAGAGTGCTGCACCTAGGGTGTAAAAATATCCAGCACACCTACTGGCTGGGAAGTGACGCTTTCAGCAGCACAGAAGCGGAAAGGGATCTCGGAGTCATAGTGGACTCCAAGATGAACATGAGTCGTCAGTGTGATGAAATCATCAGCAAAGCTAACCGCACTTTATCATGCATTAGCAGCTCCAGATTAGCAGATTATCATGGATTAGCAGATCCAAGGAGGTGATACTTCCCCTCTATGTGGCATTGGTCAGATCACAGTTGGAGTACTGCATCCAGTTTTGCGTGCCTTACTTCAAGAAGGATGTTGATAGACTCGAGAGGGTCCAGAGGAGAGCCACTCGTATGGTTAGGGACTTACAGGACAAGCCCTATGGGAGAGACTGAGGGACCTGAAACTCTTCAGCCTCCGCAAGAGACGGCTGAGAGGTGATTTTGTAGCTGCCTACAAATTCTTTAGGGGGACGCAGCAAGGGATCAGACAGGCTCTGTTCACTAGGGCACCTCTTGGGGTAACAAGGAACAATGTTCACAAACTGATAGCAGATTTAGGCTAGATATCAAGAGAAACTTCTTCATAGTAAGGGTGGCCAAAATTTAGAATGAGCTTCCAAGGCAGGTGGTGTTCTCCCCTACCTTGGGGGTCTTTAAGAGAGGACTGGATAGGCATCTGGCTGGGATCATCTGACCCCAGCACTCTTTCCTGCCCAGGCAGAGGGTTGGACTCAATGATCTGTTGATGTCCCTTCTGACCTTAGCATCTATGAATCTATGACTCTATGACCTCTAGTGGTGGCTGCTGCATGATGCCCTGACAACCTGCACCTTTTGCCCCTCCTTAAACCCAGGAGCATATGTGGGCTGCCTCTTCTGCATCCATAGTCTAGCCTGCCCCCACCTGTGGCCGATCTTTACTGCATTTGTGCACCAGGCTTGATGTGACAAGGGGCCCTTCCCAGGGCTAGATCATGAGTTAGCCCATCCACCTGCCTAGGCCAGTCTATCCTGACTTTCCTGCCACAACTTGAATGTTTTCATAATATATTAAGCAGGAAGCTGCCCATTCACTACCCCAATGCCAGGGGGCACTATCCACAGCTCTGTACCTTCTCTACACCATGGCCCATTCCTCACTGATGGCATCCAGAGTATTATTACTCCCCAGCTTCAGGCTGGGACAGACTCAGTACACTGCTGAACCTCTTTCACACTCACACTCACTCTGCCCCCCTTTCACAAGGGCATCTTGTATACCTCCCATTACTGGGCCACACTCGACTGCCCTGCTGTCTTGAGCAACCCCACTAGGCCATCAGACTTCACTACTCTCACTCTGGGTCAGCACATGCAGCAACTTTGATTTGCTTAAGCTCCCCTACTCTCCGTGGCCTTTCCTTGTACCAAACACTGGGCTGACTTTGCCCCTAGCCTGCACCAGGCAACTTGATCCTTGTCTCACTCATGGGGCTTGCCCATGTACTATCCTTCAAGCCGCTCTTGCAGACCTACTCAATATGCCTCTGGTGTGCAGTCCTTCAAACCATCCTTGCAGCCCTACTCTGTGCCCCACATGCACACAATCCTTTGAGTGCCTCTTTGCACCCTACTCTGTGGGGACCTCCATACCAATACTACCCCCTTTGGCCCCTCCAGGGCCTTATACCCCTGCTGGACTCAGGTCCCTCTTCTCACCCAGGATGGCTGATGTTCTAGATAGAGCTTTAAAAGAAGATTGCTGGGGGATGGGGAAACACTGGCTGGAGCATGCCCAGGTACCAACATACAAGAAAGCTCCATAGATGGGGACACTATTGCAGGAGCTGAGGGAATAGTTCTCTTTCAGTGTGACAGGAAGTTGAGGGTCTCAGTTGGAGGACTCAGGTGCCTGCACACTAATGCCAGGAGCATGGGGAAGAAGCAGGAGTTAGCCCTCCTACTCTCCAGTGGGCATTACAATCTAGTAGGGATTATGGAGACCTGGTGGGACTCCTCACATGATTGGAATTAGCCACAGAGGGTTACACCCTGCACAGAAGGGACCAAGTAGGGAAGAAAAGTGGAGGTGTAGCTCTCTATGTGAGGGAGCAGTACACCACCTTGGAGGCTGACATTGGCTCCAGATAAAAATGGGTTGAAACTCTTTGGGTCAAACTGCAGGGTGGGGCATGGGGGGGGAGGTCATGGTAAGAGAGACCTAACTGTAGGCATATACTACAGACCACAGAACCAGGGGGAGGAGCTTGATCTGGAGTTCTCTCAAGAACTGACAGAGGCCACCAGTGCACGAGACATGGTCGTCAAGGGCGACTTCAGTTATCCAGACATCTCTTAGGAGGAACACTTGGCCAAGTCGCATTGGTCGTGTTCCTTCCTGACCTGCATTGAAGAGCTCTTCCTGACTCAGGAGGTGCACAGGCCAACCAGAGGTAATGCTCTCCTAGACTTAGTCTTGGCCAAAGGAGACTTTCTAGTGACCGACTTGAACATAGAGGGCAACCTGGGTGACAGCTACCATGGAACCATCATGTTCAACGTCCCCAACAAGGCAGGCAAATTAGATAGCAGGACTGAAGTTTTGGACTTCAACAATGCAAATTTCAACAAGCTTGGGACAATAACAGAGGAAGTGCTGGGGGACCAGGAACCAAAGGCAAAAGGAGTGCATGAAGAGTGGTCATTCCTGAAGGACCTTGAAGCACAAAACCTTGAAGCACAAAGGAAACCCATTCCCATGTGGAGGAAAGGTAGCAAAAGGACTGGGAAGCCCTCTTGGCTAAACAGTGAAATCATGGTCCTCTTAAAAAAGAAGAGGTGTACAAACAATGAATACTTGGGGCAGATTAGAAAGGCTAAGGCAGCGACTGAACTTAAATTAGCAATGGAAATCAAGGACAACAAGAACTCTTTTTTTAGGTATATAGGGAACAGGGAAAACAAACGGGAATGTGGGGCATCGCTCAACAACTCAGGACAGCTGGTCACTGACACTTAGGAGAAAACTGAACTCCTGAATGACTACTTTGCTTCAGTATTTCACCAGGCCAAGGGGAAATTCATGCCAAATAGGGCACAGAATGGGCATGATGGGAATGACTACCTTTCTACTATTGACGTTGAACTGGTGCATGATCAATTAAAAAAATTAGACATATATAAATCAGCAGGACAGGATGATCTTCATCCGAGAGGGCTGAAAGCTGGCCGAAGTCATCACAGAACCCCAAATGAAGCTCTTCCAAAACTCATGGCACTCTGGAGAGGTCCCTAAGGACTGGAAGAGGGCCAATGTTTTACCCATCTTCATAAAGGGGAGGAAAGAGGACTCAGGTAACTATAGGCCAGTTAGCCTAATTTCTATCCCAGGGAAAATCCTGGAAAAAAGTCATTAAGAAGTCTATGGGCAATAGGCTTGCAGAAGGTAGGATTTTGAATGACAGCCAGCGTGGCTTCATCGTGGACAGGTCTTGTCTTAACAACCTCATCTCCTTCTACAACCAGGTAACTCACCACCTAGATAAGAGAGAGGAGATCAAGACTGTATACCTTGACTTTCAAGAGGCCTTTGATCTGGTATCCCACAATGTTCTCATGGAAAAATTGGAGGATTGTGGGCTTAACTGCACAACAGTTAGGTGGGTAGGAAGCTGGTTGCAGGGTAGGACCCAGAGAATCCTAATGAACAGATCTGTGTCATCCTGGTGTGAAGTGGCCAGTGGTGTCCCTCAGGGGTCAGTGCTTGGTCCAGTTCTTTTCAACATCTTTAAGAGCTCAGTGGCCACGTTCATGAAGCACACCAAGTGATGGGGGAGTGTGGTCACGCTTGAAGATAGGCTACAGATACAGGCAAACCCAGACAGGCTGGCAAGTTGGGTGGACAGGAACCAGATGAAGTTCAACACTGAGAAGTGTAAAATGCTCCATCTCGGGACGAACAATCCTCAACATACCTACAGGCTCAGCAGCACCAAACAGATTAGCACCATGACTGAAAGGGACCTAGGGGTAATAATAGACCACAGTATGAATATAAGACATCAGTGTGACACTGTAGCCAGCAGGACAAATAATACTCTGGCATGCATCAATCAATGCATCTTCAGCAAAACCAAGGAAGTGATTCTTCCGCTTTACTCAGCATTGGTGAGACTGCAGCTGGAGTACTGCGTTCAGTTCTGGGCACCACACTTCAACAAGGATGTGGTAAAGCTTGAGAGAGTCCAGAGAAGAGCCACCTGTATGATCAAAGACTTGCACAGCAAGCCATACGAGGAAAGTCTAAGAGACCTGGGACTCTTCAGCCTGAAAAAGAGAAGCCTGAGAGAGGACTTGGTAGCATCTTACCGCTACATCAGGTGAATACATCAGGGGCTCATTGAACAACTCTTCACTAGGCACCCTTGGGGAAAACCAGGAGTAATAGCCACAAACTCCTGGAAGACCGTTTCAGGCTTAACACTAGGAATAACTTCTTCACAGTTAGGGTGTCCAGACTGTGGGACAGGCTCCCTCCAGGGGTGGTGCAATCACCTACCCTAGAAATCTTTAAGAGGAGACTGGACGGTCACCTTGCTGGGATCACCTTGCCCAGTTGTCTTTCCTGCCTAGTACAAAGGGGCTGGACCCAATGATCTCGCAAGGTCCCTTCCAGCCCTTACAATCTATGAATCTATGGTTCAGCAGGATATTAGGCCTGCCACTCTTGTAGCTGTCTGTGGCCAGACATAGTCAGGGATGGGGATGACATAGATAGAGATGCACGTGAGTTTTACAGTCCACTAAATCACCCAGGCACATGATTAAGTTAAAGCATGTGTACAGCTCCCCTGAAATCAGTGGGAATACTCACATGTTCTGAAGTTAAGCATGTGCTTATGTGTTTTGCTGAATCAGGATCTCAGGGCTTATTTTGTGTGGTGCTTAAAGACAGGTACATGTCACACACCATACAAACTTGAGACTGAATCAGAACAAGTGACCCTCCAGGTTCTTCCATCACTGTTAGAAAATGCTTGAGCTTCATGAACCAACTAATAAAAGACTTGAATTATGGTAGTATCTCCAAAGCCACAGAACGCATTATTGTCATCAAGTTGCTTGCCATGAAGTTAGGACTTATTTCCTAATATGAAGACTCAAATGTCTTTAGAAAAGGCTCTGAACATTTTCCATTCTTTCTGAAATGTAATGTTCTAGTTTCAAGGAGAAGAGAGCAGTAAACTATTACACTAAGGGTTTTTTTTTTCCTTTTTCTCTCTCTCTACTCTGACTCTCATCCAAATCCTTGAATCTGTTTACTGCTTACTCCTTTTGATTGAAGTACTCCATTGCTGAGGCTGCTGCTTCTCCCTGGGCTCCGGCTGCAGCTGAATGCTTCAGTTTTAAAATGTGAACAAAGGGAATGTGCCACTGGAGAGTGAGACACTGATGTGAGGGCTTGCAGGGCTGAGGTTATCTCCTCCCACCAAGAGACAATGCTCTAAAGACTTATCTTCATTCTTGTGTATGATAAACACTATTTAAACATCTGCTAAATTCAAAAGCTGCTTTCACAGGCCACATTCAAATACTTTGAAGAAATAAATGACAATTCAGAAATTCATATTATACAATATACTTCCAGACAGAGTCATTACAGCATAGAGCTTATTTTTCTTTTTTTCTTAAATAGAAACTGCATCTCTTAACCTCTTCCCACTTTGTATGCTACTGCTGCTATGCAACAACCTTCAGCCAGTCAACATCTTACATATGCTGAAGGGCTGAAATGTTTTGAGGTGAATATCAGGGTTGACGAGGTACTATTTGCCAACCATGACCTTAACGGGAGTTGAGTGATAGTCATTACACTCAGTCCTTTTTCTCTAATACTGAACTGTTGATACAAAAATAAATGGAAGCTGCATTTATAAGAGGTCACATCGACACACTCTTTACTACTCACTGGGTACATCTACATGTGAAATTAGCCCACCCAAATAAACTCCAGAAGAGTTTACCCCTGAGTTTATTGCTCCTGGGTGCCGCATTTACACGTACGCCCCAGACCGCAGCATGTAGAGCTGGGGTGGTTTAGCCCCAGCTGGCAGGGGACCCAGGGAGTCAACCTGCCAGCCCAGAGCTGCTCCCTGTGGCTCAACATGTTGTGGAGGGCTGGCTGGGGCACAAAGGTGCTACAGTGTGGGACTAGCCAACAGGCAGCCCCTCACTGTAGCACCCTCTGCCCCAGTCAGTCCTGGTCACCATCTACATGTGCACTGCAGTGGAGTAAATAACTCCTTTGAAGGATAGTACTTGTATTCTGCAGTATGAATCTGCACCAGAGTTAATTAGTTTACTCCAGCCTAGTAGCTCCACATACATAGTCAGAGATGCTTTACTGGGAGCTAATTAGGCAACTCCACAGTGAGGGCATTTATACACGTACCTTTTCATCCCGTGGTATGCTGGAGAGCTGGTGGGTTGGAGCAGAGTCAATCGAGTTTGCTCTGCACATGAGGTGACACACACTGCATTGCGATGCATACAGCCCTCTACAGCATGTTGAGCCACAGAGAGCAGCTCTGGGCTGGCAGGCTGACCCCTGGGTTCCCTGCCAACTGGAGCTGCACCACCCCAGCTCAAGATGCTTTGTGGTGTTTTAGTTCAAAAGTGTACTGCCGCCATTTTCTCACCACTCATGTGCATTTTGCCACTTATACAATTGTATGCACCGCAGCACTGCGTGCTTTTAAAAGTGCCCAGCGCTGCAGCGCAAGCTTGTGTACAAATGCCCTAAGCATCTCATGTAGATGCAGTCTCTGTGTCACAATGGAGTCATAGAATCACAGAATCATAGAAAATGCTGGTTGGAAGGGACCTCAGGAGGTCATCTAGTTCAATCCCCTGCTCAAAGCAGGACCTTCTCCAAATAGATCATCCCAGCCAAGACTTTGTCTAGCCTAGTCTTAAAAACCTCCAAGGATGGAGACTCTACAACCTGTCTGGATAACCTGTTCCAGTACTTTACTACCCTCCATGTGAGAATGTTTTCCCTAATATCTAACCTAAACTTCCCTTGCTGCAACCTGAGATGATTGCTCCTTGTTCTGTCATCTGCTACCACTGAGAACAGTCTAGTTCCACCTGCTCTGGAAACACCTTCAGGTAGCTGAAGACTGCTGTTCAATTTCCTCTCAGTCTTCTCTTCTCCAAACTAAATAAGACCAGTTCCCTCAGCCTCTCCTCACAAGTCATGTGCCCCAGCCACCTCACCATTTTTGTTGCCTTCCACTGGCCTCTCTCCAATTTGTTCACATCTTTTCTGGAGTGGGAGCCACAAAAGTCGACACAGAACTCCAGATGTGGCCTTACCAGTGTGGCAGGCTGGCCAGTGGCAGCCCAGCTTGATAGTTTGAGCTGGATGGCTGAGGCCAGTTGATAGAGCATTTCCCTTTCCCACCAATCAGGAGAAGGCAGGAGGAAGGGTTGTCCCACCCTGACCTAGGGGTGAGGTGAAGAAGAGGACTTGAGGGGGAACTAACCCCTCAGGCTTTCCCAATGGTCTATTTCCAATCTGGGGGTGGAGACTCTAGAAGGGATAAAAGCCCATGTGCCCAGCACATGGGCAGCTTCAACACGGGACAACAAAGAGGGCCATAGAAGAGCTGGTAGAGCTGACCAGGGGCAGAGCAGTTGCCCCAGAAGATGCCTTTGCCAAGCAGCAAGCAGCAAGCAGCTGTGTCCCAGCCCCACCCCACCCCCAGCATCAGTGCACAGATTGGTGTGTGGAAGGTTTGGACAGGACTTCAGCAGCTGCATGAGGTGGCTCAGGTCCCCAACCCTGCATCAGGCAGGAGACCTCAATGCACAGGTTGATGCACAGGGCTGGAGAGCTGAGAGGGAACTCCTGTGGCTGCACGAGGCAGCACAGGCCCCCAACCCTGCGAACGGCAGAGGTCCCATGAAGCTGACAGGACACCACAACTGCACAAGGCAACACGGGTCTCCATCTCTGCATACACACACATACATACACACAAACATATGTGTGTGTGTCTATACACACACACACACACACACAATCATATATGCACACATAATTATATATATATATATGAGATTATGTGTATAAGTTTTATATTATGTTGTACTATTAAACCTGTAAATAGTTAAGTATCACTGGGTGTCCCTGGTCTCATCTCTGCTCTACTCTTTAGGGAAAGGAGGTGAGCTGGCCTGCACGTAGGCAGTCATGCTCCCATAGGATATATGCACCCACTTAAATCCCTTCAATTACAGACCGGGTACCAGCCATGTACCACCCAGGTTACACCAGTGCTGAATAGAGGGGAATAATCATGCCCCTTGATCTGCTAGCAATGCTACTACTAATGCAGCTCAGCATGCCGCTAGCCTTCTTTGCAACATACTGTTGGCTCATATTGACCTTACTGTCCACTGTAACCCCCATTAGGGCTGTGCGAAATTTCAGCATCCGTTTTGTTTCAGAGGTGTTTCAGCCTATTTCAGTGCCCAAAACACTGAATCCAAAATGAAATAGAAGTCTCTGAAACATCTCCAAAATAAAACAAAATGATCTGAAACATTTTGGATGTTTTGAAATGTTTCAGAGGTGGGCTTGCGGAGAAACAGAAACTCAGAAGAGGGAGAGGGAAGGTGGTGGGGAAGGACTGCTCTGATATTGACATCTGTATCTAGCCACTGTCTGTGATCTGTCCCTGAGATCCCTTCCAATCCCAGTGCTCTGGGGGAAGGACAGAGAAACAGCATATAAGGCTCTGTGTGGAGCCTTTCTCTGCCTTTTGTGAGCTGTCTGTCTGGAAGCAACAGCATGTGAAAGGTACTGGCTGGCTGTAGTGACTGGCTTCCTAGTCAGTCTCTTGCTAGTCTCTCTTTTTGGAAAGGATTGGATATACACCTTTCCAATATATTACAGATAGAAGATACAGTAAACATATAGAAGAAGACATAGTAAAGACATAGAAGATATAGTAAACCAAGCAGGAGGGGGACACGGCTGCTGGTGAGGGCGCTGTCACAACCAGCCAGCTCATTTAAAATGCAGAAAGGTAGTAGGCTACTTCCACCAGAGCATCAAGCGGGGTAAGATGCTGTTGGACAAACAGGCAGAGCTGAGCATCCTGCAGCACAAAATCATGCAGGTTGTGGAGGCCCAGTGGAACTGGGAACACCTGTCCTGTCCACTGACCAGTGTTCAGAGCAAGAAGGTGTTCAGCATTGTTGGGGATGTTGTGACACCCCATCACACCTGCTTGGATCCTGGTTTGGCGGAGCAGCTGGTGTTCCTCAAGGTGAACCTTCTGCTGCTGGGATTCCCCAAGCTCCATGTGCAGATGGAGTGAGTGCCACCCTCCTTACTCTGTCAACACCTATTTCCTTTTTTTATTTTTTTAAACCATTTAATGCCCCACTTTCAGAGCTGGAGGTGGTACTCACTGTATCAGCATCCAGCAGGGGAAGAACATCTCCCTGCTGAGCTCCAGTGTCAGGATGAACTTGGAAATATGGGCTGGGACTATGGGGAAGAAGGAGGCCCCAGGTCCTGGGCATGACCTAAAACTGCACCCTGCCAGGGTTAGGAGGCCTGGTGGGACTGCAGGTGACACAGCAGCCCCCCAAAAGTGCCAGGACTGCAAACCTCCCTGGTGAAAAGCAGGCAGGAGTCACCTTATAACCTCCAGCCATGACACATATGCACAGTCCTAGCTAGGGAAAGCCCAGACCTGTAAGATCTTTGAGAGGCCTGAGGCTTGCTGGTTATAGTGAAGTTGTGAGGCTCCAGGTGATCTTAACTGCCTGGGATGTCATCTGCGAGGCTTGGGTCACAGCGTTAGGGGAGGTATGGAACTGCAGCATGGATGTCACCCCTAGACATCAGGGGCTGAAATGGGAAGCCTCCCTCCTGGGAAACATCTGAATCCATTTTCCATCAAGGTGTGGCAGGAGAAAGAGGGGTGGGTTGTTGGCCCAGAAACAGGTGGGCGGGCTGAGATCTCACTTGCACTGGGAAGGCACCCTGCTCTTCCTGGATGGAATGAATAGTGAAGAAGCCAGAGGCTGGCATGAAATGCAGGCAAGAAAGCCAGTCAGTGAAAATGTAAATTGAGGTGTCAGGGGTTGAGGGACAGGCTGGAGGGGTGGGGGAAGAGGGATGTAGCAGGTAAAAGTGGAGAGGTACCTGGGGAGCCAGATGTCGGACAGGTTATACTGTGTCATAAATCCAATGTCTGTATTGAATCCATGAGTTTCTGTATCTAGGAGGTGATGAAGTGAAGTTCATAGGCTTGTCTGTGAAAAGTGGTTTGTAAATTCCCTTTGAGGATCAGACCTAAGAGATTGGAGACAGAGTGGCTTTCTTGTGAGAAATGTGCCTCCATACGTAGCCAGGTATTCTTGTCTGTAAAAGATTTCCAGTATGCACTCATTCTGGTGCACAGTTGTTGCTTGATGTCTCCTACGTATTTTCCATCAGGGCATTTCAT
Source organism: Alligator mississippiensis (assembly GCF_030867095.1). NCBI lineage: Eukaryota > Metazoa > Chordata > Crocodylia > Alligatoridae > Alligator > Alligator mississippiensis. The sequence continues at coordinate 75,816,996 of NC_081824.1, read as the reverse complement.
GCAGTGGATGAGATATATAACGTTTCTGGAGGTGCAGCTGTAAGATCCAGGAGTGGTGATGGTTCTGTTGTGGGGTGTAGTAATCGTGGGGCTACTGGAAATATGTTGGCAGGTTTTGCATTTCTTGTCATGGCATGGTCTGGATCCATTCAGTGAGTTTTGGGCTGTAGGAAGTTTGCTTCTGGTGATGAGGTTAGTGAGGTTCAGTGCTTGCTTGCATTTACAAACCACTTTTCACAGACAAGCCTATGAACTTCAGTTCATCACCCTCCTGGATACAAAAACTCATGGACTCAATATAGACATTGGATTTATGACACACTATAACCTGCCTGACATCTGACTCCCCAAGTACTTCTCCACTTTTACCTGCTACATCCCCCTTCCCCACCTATCTCCCAGCCTGTCCCTCACCCCCTGACACCTCAATTTGCCTTTTCACTGGCTGGCTTTCTTGCCTGCATTGCATGCCAGCCTCTGGCTTCTTCACTATTCATTCCATTCAGGAAGAGCACACGCACAACAACTAGATGCTTCCTCAGCCTGACAAAGGGTTTTTAAACCTGAAAGCTTGCTAAGATATATTTCTCCATCTATTCAATTGGTCTAATAAAAGATATCAGAGGTAACCTTGACTGGTCCGTGCTGGGGCCAGGACCCAAAAGGGGGTCAAAGGGCCACAGGCCCACTGCGAGGAATGCCCAGAGCAAGAGGCTCAGGATTCCGACTGGCCTGAAGGTGGGGCCAGGGCCTAAGGGGGAGCCAAAGGTCCCAGAGAGGGAACCCAGCTGGAGAGTTTGAAGGATGCAATGTGTGAGGCATGGGCCACAGTGTTAGGGGAGGTACGGAACTGCAGAATGGATGTCACCCCAAGACACCTAAATGGGCAGCCTCCTGCCTGGGAAACATCTGAATAAGTTTTCCATCAAGGCATGACAGTAAAATGAGGGGCAGGCAGTTGGCCCAGAAACAGATGGGCGGGCGCAGATCTAACCAGCACTGGGAAGGCCCCCTGTTACAGGCTACCATCCCTGCTGGTTTCATCCTGCTGCACCATAACACACACACAAAGTCACACATCACAAGCTTTACTTTGAACAGTTTGAGGGGCAGTTTCACAGAAACTCTTGCACCTTTCTCCTTGAAACCTAGCAGGCTCCATGCCCTGAGAAGTGACTACCATCCCTGCTGTTTTCATCCCACTCTGCCTTAACATACACACATGGCATGAGTTTGGCTTTGAACAGTTTGAGGTGCAGTTTCACAAAACTCCCTAAACTCATCTCCTTGAAACTTGGCAAATTTCATGCCCTCAGAAGGGGCTGCCATCCCTGCAATTTTCATCTGAATTAGGCAAGAAATGACAAAGCTATAGCCATTTTAGTGATTTCCCATTATAGCCTATGGCTGAATCACCGAAACATAGCCGTTTCACACGCCCTAACCCCCATGACCTTTTTGGTAGAGCTGTTGCTTAGCCAGTTGGTCCCCAGTCTGTAGTGGTGCGCAGGATTGTTCTGTCCTAAGTGCAGGACTTTGCACTTTTTCTTATTGAACCTCATAAAATTTCTTTTGGTCCAATCCTCCAAGTTGTTAAGGTCTCTCTGAATCTTAGCCCTACCCTTCAGTGTATCTACTACAGCTGTGCCAAGCTTCAGTCCCTGATTCAATTTGGTGGAGATTCGGTCTGATTCGGTGGCCGAATCTCTGAATCCAAACAAAATCAGAGGACCCTTTAATCTCTCCGAATCGAATTGGAACCCTCCAAATCGATTCGCAGAGGTTCGGAAAGATACAGCGATTCAGACATAGACACAGCTTTAAATGTTTTTTCTCCATACCTCTAGGTAGCAGGCAGCTTGTGAATGCTGCAATGCTGGGGAGCATGGAGTGTCCCACAGCAGCCCAGGGGGCTCCCCAGGGCACTCAGCAGCAGGCCCGGAAGTGGACCAGAAGCACTTCCGGTCTACTTCCGGGTCCACCGGGGAGTGCACTGGGGGTCCCCCTGCCCTCCTCCGGCTTGGCGACTGGTGTTTCCTGGGTCTGAGGTGGGGCCACCTGGGGTCCCGCTGTGACCGACTGTCGAGCTGGGGAGGCAGGGGTGGGCCCTTCAGAAGTACTTCCAGTCCTCTTCTGGGTTCTCCACCAAGCACATGGAGGGCCCCTCCACACACTCCTGTGAGACACTCCATGTGCCCCAGCATCACAGCATTCACAAGCCATGTTGGTACCTTGAGGTATGTAGAAAAAACTTTTAAAGTTGTGTCTATGTCCAAATCTCTGATTCTCCAAATCAGCATCGAATCTTCAAATTCAGATTTGGCCTAATTGAATTGTGGACAGTGATCCGAATCAACGAATCGAATCACTGCCCCTGATTTGGGCTGAATCCGAATCTGAATTGAATAGGGCACACTTCACACACCCCTAATATCTATTACTCCCCCCAGGTTGGTATTATCTGCAGACTTGCTGAGGGTGTACTTCATTCCATCTCCCAGGTCATTGATGAAAATATTGAACAAAACCAGCCCCAGGACCAACCCCTGGCACACTCCACTTTAAACCAGTTACCAACTAGACATAAAGCCACTGACTGCTACTCCCTGAGTCCAATGATCCAGCCAGTTTTCTATCCACTTTACTGTCCATTCATCCAACCCATGTTTCCTTAGCTTGCTTGCAAGAATGTTGTGGGAGACTGTATCAAAAGCCTTGCTAAAATCAAGGTACGTCACATCCACTGGTCTCCCCCCATCCAGAGAGCCAGTCATCTCATCAGAGAAGGTAATCGGATTGGTCAGACATGACTTGGCCTTGGTGAATCCATGATTACTGTTCCTAATAACCTTCTCCCTCATGTGCTTAGAAATGGATTCCTTGAGGGCATGTTCCATGATTTTTTGGGGAACTGAGGTGAGGCTGACCAGCCTTTCATTGAGAAGTCAGTTCTACAAATCTGAGTGTGTTTGTGCGTGTGGAATCACTTTCCACCCTGCCTCCCCAAGAAAAATCCTGGTGGGGAGGGGCTGTAAAGATAGGCAATTTCTCTGAGGTTTCCCTTCAACAGTTGCCTCCAAATCATTCTATTTGGATGTGGAATTTGCACTTTGCTCCTGGCAGGATGGTTCTGTGTATGACTCCCAAGTGCCATGAAGAACTTGAGCAGTGCTATGCAACCTGTTTTAGCAATTCTTCTATTGCAAAGAATTAAGAAAAACTGCAACTGGTCAGTATGTTTTTGATACTCTGGATTCCTGTTTGAAATCTCCGGGTTCATCTTTTGAATCATGTGTAAGTGTTTGCATACCTAACAGGGATAATATTGTACAGCATCCCATGGCATCCTTAAAAGTATCTCATGGTACCCACAGCACCCTGGTTGAGAATCACGGGGTAGAGGGACAGCTAGATGAGCAGGCCCTTCCTCTCAGAACCTCTTTGGTTCTCATCTGCCTTCCAGATTGAGTAAGACTGCTTCCAAGCCTTTAGCAGGTCAGCTCCATTGCAGCCACATTGGAAAGGCCACATGTGCCTACTGCTGCCATTAAGCTGTCACTGGAAGGAGCTTCAGTTTGGAGGAAGAAGGCCAGAAAGTTAATGTGGCCTCAGGCTTCTATAAACCTGCTTATGAATTTCCCAGGAGAAATACCAGGAAGGAGCCTCAGGAAGCCTCAGGATAGTAACACCAACCCTTAACTAGTCCAGAATTCCTTTATGCATGCAGTGGATAGGCAAGGAGAACACATATCATCTCCTAGCACAAGGGTGGGCAAAATACAGCCTGCAGAGGGGGTTTGTCCAACCTGCAGTGGGTCCCTGGGTCTCGCCTGGTACAGGTGCCACGTGGCTGTAGCACATCCTGCCCCTCCACCCCCTGGGGACACGGCGAGGCTGACTTTCTAAGCAGCACAGGCAGTGGCAGCTCCTTCCAGCTGCCACCGCTGCTGGCCCCAGCCCCGTGGTATGGGCAGGGACCTGTGCACGTAGCCTCAACCCGGTGCATCCCATGCCTGCTCTGGACTCACCCGTTCAGGTTCAGCAGCGGCAGCAGTGGTGGCTGCTGGACAGAAACTGTTGCTCAGCACAGGGGAAAGTGGCCCCCCCCCGCTGCTGGCAGGCGTTCTTGGTGTAGCTGCCTGGAGCCCGTGCTGAGCCAAGCTGCCCTGCAGTTCTGCCACCATCACCGCCACCTCTGGGCTGCCCAGTGGAGCAGCAGTGACAGTGCAGAGCAGCTGCAGGGCAGCCCAGGGGAAGTGATGCAGGGCAGCCCAGTGTGGCACAGGCTCTGGGTAGCTGCACCAAGAACTGCCTGGCAGTGGCAAAGGAAAAGGGCCACTTTTCCCCCATGCCGAGCAACAGGTTCTGCCTGGCAGTCACCCCTTCTGCCACTGCTGAGCCTGGACAAGCAAGTCCAGAGCAGGCACTGGGTTGGGGCTGTGTGCGCAGGTCCCCACAAGTACTGCGGGGCTGGGGCCAGCAGCAGCAGCAGCTGGAAGGAGATGCCCCAGCCCTGCTGTGTGCCCAGGGGGCTGCAAGACCAGATCCTCTGTGGGTAAGAATCTGAGAAGCTCGCTGAATGGAGCTGTGACATTGATTCACAGCAGTTGAAGACAGTGATCACCTAATAATAGAATTCAACATAAGACGTCGAGTGGGTAAGGTAACTAGTAGGGTGAAAGTGCTAGACTTTAGGAAAGCTGATCTCAATGCACTCAGGCGATTAGTCAAGGACGCACTGCAGAGTAGGAGCTTTGAAGGGATGGGAGCCCAAGAAGGGTGGCTGTGCCTTAAGGAAACGATCCTTCGGGCACAAAGCAAGACGATCCCCGAGCGAGGCAAAAAAGGGAAAGGGGCCAGGAGGCTTCCATGGCTGACCAGAGAAATCCAGGGCAGCCTAAGGGCCAAAAGGGGAGCACATAAAAAGTGGAAACAGGGTGAGATCACTATATATGAATATACCTCCTCTGCTCGTGCTTGTAGGGAGGCAGTTAGACGGGCCAAAGCTACCATGGAGCTGAGGATGGCAACCCAAGTAAAAGACAACAAGAAATTGTTTTTTTAGATATATTGGGAGTAAAAGGAAGGCCCAGGGAGGAATAGGACCTCTGCTAAATGGGCAGAAACATTTGGTGACAGACAGGGGGGACAAGCCTGAACTCCTCAACGAGTTCTTTGCCTCAGTGTTCCTAAGTGAGGGGCACGACAAGTCTCTCACTGGGGTTGTAGAGAGGCAGCAGCAAGGTGCCAGACTTCCATGCGTAGACCCTGAGGTGGTGCAGAGTCATTTGGAAGAACTGGATGCCTTTAAGTCGGCAGGCCCGGATGAGCTCCATCCGAGGGTGCTGAAGGCACTGGCCGACATCATTGCAGAGCCACTGGCAGGAATATTCGAACGCTCATGGCACACGGGCCAAGTCCCAGAGGATTGGAAAAGGGCTAACATAGTCCCCATTTTCAAGAAGGGGAGGAAGGAGGACCCGGGCAACTATAGGCCAGTCAGTCTCACCTCCATCCTTGGTAAAGTCTTTGAAAAAATTATCAAGGCTCACATTTGTGAGATCCCGGCAGGACAAATTATGCTGAGGGGAAACCAGCACAGGTTTGTGGCAGGCAGATCGTGCCTGACCAATCTACTGTCCTTCTATGACCAGGTTACGAAACGCCTGGACACAGGAGGAGGGGTGGATGTCGTATACTTAGACTTCAGGAAGGCCTTCGATACGGTATCCCACCCCATACTGGTGAACAAGTTAAGAGGCTGTGATGTGGATGACTGCACAGTCCGGTGGGTGGCGAATTGGCTGGAGGGTCGCACCCAAAGAGTCGTGGTGGATGGGTCGGTCTCGACCTGGAAGGGTGTGGGCAGTGGGGTCCCGCAGGGCTCGGTCCTTGGACCGATACTCTTTAATGTCTTCATCAGTGACTTGGACGCGGGAGTCAAATGTACTCTGTCCAAGTTTGCAGATGACACAAAGCTATGGGGAGAAGTGGACATGCCGGAGGGCAGGGAACAGCTGTAGGCAGACCTGGATAGGTTGGACAAGTGGGCAGAAAACAACAGGATGCAGTTCAACAAGGAGAAATGCAAAGTGCTGCACCTAGGGAGGAAAAATGTCCAGCACACCTACAGCCTAGGGAATGATCTGCTGGGTGGCACGGAAGTGGAAAGGGATCTTGGAGTCCTAGTGGACTCCAAGATGAACATGAGCCAGCAGTGTGACGAAGCCATCAAAAAAGCCAATGGCACTTTATCGTGCATCAGCAGATGCATGACGAATAGGTCCAAGGAGGTGATACTTCCCCTCTATAGGGCACTGGTCAGACCGCAGTTGGAGTACTGCGTGCAATTCTGGGCGCCACACTTCAAGAAGGATACGGATAACCTGGAGAGGGTCCAGAGAAGGGCCACTCGTATGGTCAAGGGCCTGCAGACCAAGCCCTATGTGGAGAGACTAGAGAAACTGGACCTTTTCAGCCTCCGCAAGAGAAGGTTGAGAGGCGACCTTGTGGCTGCCTTTAAGTTCATCACGGGGGCACAGAAGGGAATTGGTGAGTATTTATTCACCAAGGCGCCCCTGGGGGTCACAAGAAACAATGGCCACAAGCTAACAGAGAGCAGATTTAGATTGGACATTAGGAAGAACTTCTTCACAGTTCGAGTGGCCAAGGTCTGGAACGGGCTCCCAAGGGAGGTGGTGCTCTCCCCTACCCTGGGGGTCTTCAAGAGGAGGTTAGATGAGCATCTAGCTGGGGTCATCTAGACCCAGCACTCTTTCCTGCTTATGCAGGGGGTCGGACTCGATGATCTATTGAGGTCCCTTCCGACCCTAACATCTATGAATCTATGAAGACCTGGCCCAGTATATGCATTCTTCACTCCAATACAGTATATTATTTCAAATGGTTCTGCTGTGTTTTAGAACTTCTGGGATTGGAAGATGAATAAGCATTGTGTTTCTAAGATTGCACATGTGGCTTCATGGGATTTAATTCTTTCTTATCCAAAAGGAAGACAATTATTCTGGGCTAGCCCCAGTGGTGCTGAGGATCTTCTTAGGGATTCTCACAGGATTACAGGAGGAACGCTCTCTTGTTAGGATGCAGGACATCAGTCATTTCCATATCCTAAGAAAAAATACGCTAAGTGGCCATGCAGTAGTTTATCATCTGGATTATCCTGTAATGATAAGGGGCAGAAAAGTGATCTCTTGAAAAGAAAGGGAGGATTTCTAATAAGTCTGCTTTAATGAGGTAAGAAGGTGTTCTTGCAGAACGTTTAATCTCCGAGGAAGCAAGTTTAGGGCAGCTACATTTTCAAAGTGAATCACTGGAGGGGAGCTGTGGCATAGCAGATGGATTTGATATGGAACTTGGTACTGTGCAGAAAAGGGGTTTTGTGGCTGGGAGAAGGAGAAGGGAAGTGTGTGCGTGTCCCCCTGCATCACCACCTGCCCCTCCATTTCCCTTTCCTCAGGTAAACAAACTTCCCTCTCTCCTTCTCCTTCCTTTTTTTAGGATTCAAGCTAGGACCACTTAGAGGAGATAACAGTGTGGAAGGAAAAGGAATGTGCTCGTCTGCATCACTTTGACTGTTTTCTCACACACCAATTCTTTTGCCCTCTCTTGCAGGGCCAATTTCCTGCCAAGTGCCCAGGGGTATAAATTCAAATATAAATTCATATTTGTCAAGCATTTCAATACTGTGTGACAGATATCACATAAGCACAGGTAGATAGAGTGCTTCTTTGGGCTTGCCAAACAAGCACATGGTATCGTGAAAATCCATTTCAGGCATCAGAAACATTCACTGAGGTTGAAGATTAGATAGGGATTGCAAAATTGGAACACAATAAATATTTACCTCAGCTTTGGATATATCATCATGAAGCCCATGATAGAATATATCTTCATGCAAGGCATAAAAAGTTTGTTAGTTGTTCAGGGGGTGGAAATTTGCCATGGAAATGTGGTCTTAAGCTCGCTGATAAAGCAGGGACTGAGTGCTAGGGGAGGTGATATATCTCTCTTGTCAGGTTAGGGACAGATTTGCAAGTTTAGAGAGCTCTTTGACAGCAAAGGATCTCTTGCTTCAGAGTAGAACTTGTTATAGCCATTAGATGGAAGAAGCTACTCTCATCCCTGACTGTCTCTCTAGTCTCTCATGACCTGTCACAGGGCATTTAACCTCATTTAAAAATAGTATTTGACAACAGAAACCAGGTCATTGATGGTTTGTATATTTTAGTTAGGACTATGTTTTCTGATCACAGCTGCCACACATTGATTTTCCTAGAGAAAGTATAGGCTCAGTTCCCTACTCCTGTCTACAGATTTTTATGAAACTCATTTAAATGAATTTCTTGGAGGAAAATAACATCTGCTCCCATTTCATGCAATTCTATCAATTTCTCTCTCTAAAAAGGGAGACTTCATGGCCTTTATATTTACAGATAATAGAGGTAATATGCAATTGGATTTAGTCAAGGATAGGGCATAAATCAGTCTTAGAAGGTAAAAGGGTCATTCAATGTATTTTGAGGTTAGTTGGGTTACAAGCCCCCCATTCAGCACTAATAAGGAGATACACATACCATTGTCTACCTTCTTATTTTTAAATAGCAACTTTGCTTCACAGAGTGGAAAGAGAAAAGCATAAACAGAACACCCAGGGAAAACTGTTTTTTTTTCTAATTTGCCTGAGGAAAAAAGAGCCACAGGTTGAACTACAGAAAATGTCAGCCTCAAACTAAAATAAACACTGCAATTTGTTAACATAAAAAAACCCCACATAATGGCTTTAATATCCCGTTATTAAAGCATCAAAACAAGTTATATTCAAACCTCCAGGTATATCATTTCCTACAAATTAAAGGAAAAGAAAAGATGTTCCCACACATTGATTAGCTGCCTGCACTGAAAACACAAATAGAGACCTCCATCAGAGGGAAATACTGTTTCTCAGGGTGACATTCATTGCACTCACACAAAGCCTGGAAAATCAGACCCTCTTCAGGTGAGGTGTGGATGGGCTGGAGAGATGAAAGAGCTCCACCTTCCTCCCAAAGCCCACAGCCCTACCCCATGGTCACACACACAGTAGCAGTTTGGTGCAGTCTCCCCAGCACAGTGCCCCACAGTTATCCAACTAAGAAAATGTTGCTTTTTTCCAAAGAGCAGCAATTTTACCTGCTAACCAGCCTTTTCATTTTGACACAAAGGACTTCCCCTTTGCTGCTAACTTTGACCAGATAGATACCTCCTGAAAATTGTCTCTTGCCTTACCAGTAAAGTGCTACTGGAGAGAATTGTTTTAAAACTTTTTTCTGCTGCTGTTCTACTGAACCACCCATCTGAATGGCTTATGCAGCTAGCAAAATCAAGGTGCTTTACCTACATTATGAACTGCAAAGAAATGTTTCTATATCTGTCCAGTCTTTCAGACCATACTTATCGCCAGCGTATCTTTTCTGATGTGACAGCTAATTTTCCATCCTACTCTGGTTTAGGCAAAGGTGGGTGGCTGAGCAAACTACAGGGATGTCCTTCAATTCTTCTTATAAAATCTGCTACTGAGATCCACTAAATCCCTGACTACAGTTAAAAATCCTATCAGCAGCTTTAGCACACTTCTCTTTTACGCTTCAGCAGAGGACTTTGTCTTGTATATTATTTCAAAGCTATTCTGCCTTAGAGTCTTACCAAGAATAAAAAGAACAATTCACATTTACAAGTTAGCATTTTCCAAAAGTGGGGAGACATCCCACAGGGCATCCTCCTCCTGCTACAGCTTGGAAGGAGGAAACATCTAATTGCCTATTCATGAGCCAGCATCAGTTTTCCAGGGAATGTAAAATTTTGAAAGAGGATATACAGAGAATAGTGGTGATTATGAAAACACTAGCTTCATTAATTCAGAGTCTTGGAAGGAACACATATATAAAAAGTTAAATCTCATTTTTTATAATCTACCAGTGAAATGTCTTTAATTTTGTCCTTTTGAATTCCATCCTACCATAATTATATATGGCTTATATATGAAATGCATCCAATCAGTTGAAATACATATCCTGAAAAGAATAGCTCTGTAGTCTTCATACAGTGAAAAAGTTATCCTTTGCTTACTACCTGAAGCATTGACTCTCGCACCCTAAGGCTTGGGACAGAAGTTGGACATAAATTGGTTTAAGTGATCAGAAACTGGTTTAAACCTGTAACAGAACACAAGTTCAGTGCACACAAACTGGTTTCAAAATGTCTGAAACTGGTTTAAGATAAACCTGGTTGAATATAATATCAGACTTAACTGATTTAGGTCAAACCAGTTTATGGAACTTCTGTCCTAGGCCCTTTCCTGGTTCAAGTTAAATCAGAGTCCCCCAGCATCCCAACATGCTTTCCAGCTGGGGGACTCTGATCTGATCCAGTGAAGTGGAAAGCCAGGCAGATCCCAGCCGGGGTCCCCATGCCGCTGGGAGAGAGGGGAGATGAGGATTCAATCCCCCTCCCTCCCCCACTTCACCTAAGGCACTGCCCTGGATGATGTCTGGCTATCCCCCTGCCACCTCAGGGACAAACCTGGCAAGGACTGCTTCCCTCTTCCCCCTCCAGACACACCCTGGGTGGGGTCCCTGCAGGCCAGGGAGGGGATTTAAACCCCTCCCCAATCATACTTAGCCACCTGCCAGGGTCTGGCCATGCGCCCCCACCCCCAGCTCAGCTTCCCTCCAGCCTTGTGGCTGCTGCGGAAGAGAAGGAGGTTTTGCTCTATCACGCCATGGCTTCTACCCTGAGCCACTGCAAGCATGTGCCTGCATTTTCAGAATCAAAAGTGAATATCTGTTCACTTGCAAATCAGTTCAGTCTACACAGGTTAAACTAAGCTGCAAAGATTGAATCAATTCAGGCTCTGGCTTTTTTAATGTACTTAGCCCAAATCACCCTCAGGTATCCAGTCCCCTGGTGTCAAAAAATCTTGCTGCCAACATTAGTCTTGATACTTCATCAACTGCCTAGATAAGGACTGAATTTGGCCTTTGATTTGTAGACCCAGTATATTCCATTTTTTTTAAAGTACAACTATGCCACCACAGGCAGCAATGCCAGGTCTCCTAGGACATCAGAGACAGAAAGTTTATAGAAAGCAATGCTGAAAGTTAATGTGACAAAGGGAGTATAGAACCAATGATCCAGCTCAGTTCTTGGATGCGTAGGAGCTCTTCGTGAGCTGGGTATGTGAATTCCATCTGCCAAACCATCAAAACTCAAGGGATAGTTCTTCTTACTGGTGGTATTTGATCTGAATACAATTTATACTTTGTTCCCTTTAAAATGCGTTATCTTTTTTTCTTTATTTATATTGTATTTACCAGGAGTGATGGGCCAAATCCAGAAAGGACTTAAGTGCCTAACATGGAATTTAGGAGGCATTTGGAGTCAATATCCAATACTATGATATTGAAAACCTCCACTGACCTGGGGGCACCTGACCTGCATAAGTGCCTGCCAGTTAGACACTATTTCCCAGGAGCCTAGAATTACAAGTCTGAATGTCCCCAGAGAAGTGACCCAGGGCTGAGCATCTCATAGCTAATCTCAGGATCCAGAAACTAAGCACCCCCCCAGTGCAGCTGTCTCTGGAAGGTATTCCCAAAGCACACCTAAGATACAGTGGCAGGCTGGGCACCTCACAAGTGATGGATGGCACCCCAGAAGTGATGGTCAGAAGTGATCCAGCCTACAAAGTCATGTCACCAAGCCTATGGGGGTTCCCATGGATCTGGAAATTTCGTTGTGGGGGAGCAGCGGCAGCACTAATTGCTACTTTCTTGCTGCCAGATTTCCAGACCTGTGGGGACCCCTGCAGGCTGGATACTGCAACCAGATCTGGGCATGCAGCATTAGGCCAGCTCATGACTGGATCCAGTTGCCCAGAGTCATTGGATCACACTGTGGATCAATCCCATGCACCAGCCCCACACAGGATCTGGCCTCTACACCACTCATCCTGCCTGTGGGGCCAGAAGTTTGGGCACCATTGGCTAAGTGCAGGGGTGATCAACCTCTGGCCTTAGGGCCAAATGCAGCCCACGGAGCTATGGAATCCAACACACAGCTCCCCACAGGTCAGGAAATTTGATGGCAGAGGAGCAGTGGCCATTAATATAGCCATCCCCCCCTGCCAAATTCCCAAACCCCAAGCCCAGCACGCCCAATCAGATCCAGGCCTCACCCCTTTCCTCACGCAGGGCAGGCTGGGGTTGGGCCATGCCCCCTTCCCCCACTGTGGGGCCAGGCTGGGACTGGGTTGCCCCCACCCCACTCCGCATGGCTGGATGGGGCTTTGCTGAATGAGCCCCAGGCACTGGATTGAAACTGCCAGTGGGACCCAGACTGCGGTCAGAGCGGGCACTGTCCACTCAGCCTACCAGGGAGAAACGTTGAGTACCACTGGCCTAGTGGCCAAAACATTCACCCAAAAAATGGGAGGCTCACTCAGTGAGAGGTGGAAAATTCCCTTTTCCATCTGAAGGGAGTCAAATCCACATCTCCCACCTCCCAGGAGACTGTCCTATAGCTATAATAGGTGGGGGCACTCTCTGCCTCCCCTGGGGAAGCTATACTAATCTGCAGCTAAGAAATCAATCCTCTTTCTGCCACTACATTAACAATTATTGTATATAATAAAGCTATAGTCCTGAAAGCATGAACCAGAACCCACATCCCCTGCATCCCGGGGCTGTGCCCTTGTCCCGAGGCTCCAGAGTCAAGTTCCTTCTTGCACACCCACCCTTTGGCCCAGTTAATCTTAAATCCCTTTCTGCATGGTGGTCCAACTTCAGCAGGAGGGGTGCTTCCAGGATAGGCTGGTGCTTAGGGTGTTTTTGTGGAACATGTAGATATGAAGTCACTCAAGGGGCAAGAACTGAAATTGGGTTTCCCACTTCCAGGGGGAGTGCTCTGACTATTAGATTGAAAAAGGCAGGTGAAATCAGCACCATCCTTCCCGCTGTGTCTGAAAAGTGTGAGCCCTGCTTAATACTTTGAAAGCAAGGGCATAGGCACAGGCACACACCAATGGGAGAGTGCTCTCAGTTATGGATCCCAAACAAATGACATTGCTGCCTTTGGAGAGGGATGAATTTAAAATATAACTCTGTGCTCAGTATTTCCTATTCATTGCTCTAGGAAGCTGCATCCTGGCTGCGCAGACTCAGGTGGCTCTCTGCTCAGCATGATAGCTGCTTTGGATCCTATTCTCTTTCTAGGCACATAACGCTCTCCAAGCATTACATAAGGGACCTATATGCCTCATTCAGGATTCTGGCTTACACTCAGGAAGTGCCTAAATTTTAGGCACCCACATCTTTATTGGCTTCGGACCTCAATTTAGGTAGTTCTTCATTCCCGGGATTGTCATATCCCAGTATCTCCCCAGAAGGCTCAAAGGCGAGTCCAGGTCTGCATATAATTTTTAGTAGTTGCTTTTGCAATTTTTGCTCCCAATGCTTTTATCGTAGGGCAGAAACATGTGAGCTATTCCAGGCATACTTCCCAGTTCCACTTTCTCTAGTAATATGCATAGATTTAAATGTGTCCCTGCCAGTTTACAATGTCTTGAAATGAACTGTTAGGGGATGGCCTTAAATCCTAGCTGTGCCTTGCCATTTATGTGTGCTTATCCATTAAGAGCCTAAACTGTCTTTATGGCATATATTAGCCCACAGAGATATTTTAAAAGCCAGGCAACAACATCTATTGCACAGGTAATAAAAAGGTTTATTTGTTTCTAATTCCTTTCCCAGTCTTTGTTTGATCTGGGATTTCAGCTTAATAGAAAGGGATGGAATGAAAAGGTGTGCCTAACAATATTATGCCAATAGCTGCACTTAAAAGTAAGAGGAAAGAAGGAAAATGGAGTGTGTGAACCTTTACACTCTCTCATTATGTATAATGAAGACAAAACAATTTAACTCCCTAAATTCTTCTGATTCTTTCTTATTATTTTCTGCTCACTTTCACTTTACAAGCACAGGAATGCCAAATGTCATTTTCCTTGTTTTTCTGGCTGCCTCCATTTATGGGCAGAAGTATGGAATAAGAGCTATCTCAGCTCTGGGGAAAATGGGCAAGTGCTCCTGTTTCTTCAGGCACATACACAAACACGTGCACAAACCAAAGGGTTTAAACATCCTAAATAAAACCACTTCCCATTGAATTAATTTGATTTCACTCCTTTGATATCAACAATGCCATGAACTTACTAATTCTCCAGTAACACGGTATAACTGGCTACACCATCATCTCAGTTAGGAGTTTGTTCTCATCTGTTTGCCTATAAGAATATTTTCTCTAATATCCTAACTCTTACTTGTGCTAGCTTTGCAATAAAAAATCTGAAAAGGCTCTTTCTAACTAATAAAACATACCAACATGCCCTTATATCTCAAACACTATTTGATGAAGCTATAATACCAAAATTGGATTTGAAAACAAGATGTACTATGTGGTTGTGATTTTGTTTCTGTCTAGGATCCATGTGTTAATAATCTGATAGGCTGTGGCCACTCATTTAAGTTTATGGGTCTCTAATCCTTTCAATCCTTTCCACTATTATGTTCTGGTACCTAAAAGTAACATTTTTATATGCCATGTCCTCCCCCCATCCCCATCCCCTCCCCACCATCCCCCCCGAAACAAAATCGTGAATTAAAAATTTATTAAAATAAAACTACCTACTCAAGGGGAACAGACTGGAAAGACCTGAACAGCTGTTCTGCAATACAGCTATCTTGTATTAGTGATTTCTATATGATTTTCAGTTATTTTCAGGAGTTCAAAAGAATACCTGATGTCTGGCCCCTTGAAACACAGCCTCACCCTCACTTTGCCTCTCCTGTTTCAAAGGTAAAATAAGTTTTCATGTTTCTGGTACACTGTGTTTAAAAAAGTTTACAGTTTCCAAATGTTGGCATGATTCAGCACAAAAACAACATAGATTTCCTATGCACCTGCCACTAGAGTATCTGAAGGTTTATTAACAGTGGGAAATTTACCACAATAGCTAAACCAGAATAATTATGCTGGCATCAACCCCTGTGTGGGCACTTTTATTCCAGAATAAGAGTGTCCACATGAGGAGTTATTTCAGAATAATTATTTTGGTACATTTCCAAGGGTAGACAAGTCCTAAGCTTTCCAGTCACGACTGGCATGACTCATTCATTCCCTTAGTAGAATGCTGCAGCACTGTGTACAGTGGCCAAATCATTTTACAGCATAAAGCTACCCAGTTTTTAGTTGAAATACGAGCAATTAGTGCAAATTAAGGGTCTGCTCCTTTTTCTTCATTTAACTAGCCCTTACGCAAGTAGTCTCATTGCAGTTAGTGGAACCACTCGATGGTGTAAGTGCCACCCAGAATGACTACAATTTGCAAAATTGGGCCCACTGGACTACTTACGCTAAGAAGGGTTTTTCAGGACAGCTGCTGATGACTGACAACACAGCATCAAAACAATTTTTATTTCTCTGCTTCTGGGCCAATTCTACCTCACATACCTGACTCCCATCACAGGTGGCCCTGAGGACTTCACAATGCTGAATATGTTTATCAACTCTGCACCCCCGTATGGTAGGAAATTACTGCTATATATAGTAAGGAACTATTATTATTATTATCATCATCCTCATCATCATCCCAATTTACCAGATAGGGAGCTAAGAAACAGAGGCAGAAGGTCAGGTGTTTAAAGGTATTTAAATATCTATAGGTACTGAGTAGTGCCCAGGCACTACTCGAAATCCCTCTAGGTACTTATCTGTAATGTCAGGCACCTAAAAATCTGGCTCTTAGTGACAGGCCCAAGGTCACACAGGAAATTTGCAACAGAGCAAAGCTTTAAATCTTTCTTCCCTTGAGCCCTATATTTGTACCAAAACCACAGAAACATCCCTCCTCTTTGATATGCTTTTTAATTCCTTAAGCTCTAGGTTCACCACTGTGGACACAGGGAGAAGCAGTTTTCATATTCAGGGGTCTGTTGGGGCAGTTGCTTTGAGGTGGTAAAATTCCCAGGAGAGGAAGCATGATGTCACTTGTGTCACTTTTCCCGCAGGGCTACCATCAGGGTGAGAGGCTAGGAGGCACAGAATCAGTGCACCCCCTGCCAATATTGCCCAGCTCAGGAGCTGTACACCCTGTCTCTAAGACTCTGGTGGGGCAGGTACTTCACCTCCCAGCATGCCCACCCGTGGCAGTCTTTTTCCTCCCACAGACGCCAGCCTTGCAACCGCATCAGTTAGCAAATCCAGGCCCGAGGTTCTATAGGTAATCAGAACTATTACTTGAGTGATCACGCAGGCAATTTCTAAAGAGGTAATAATTTTGCAGCATTCATTCAAAGAGAAGATTTATTGGCTGTCACACAATGTAGCATTAGCAGTGTTCTGCTATAAATATTGGTGCAGCTCCATCCCTGCACCTGAGCCATCACACAGGCTTCATGAGGCACAAAGCGTGGCTTTGAGGATTTCTCTTGAAAATCCATATTGATCTGATATTGGCAGAGGTGGGGCTATGTGCCGTCAGCGTTGGATTTCAATCCTGTTCCATTAAGGCTATAAAAGTTTTGCAGAACCTCATCCAAATGTTTTCTGACACTTCTCAATCAGTGATGCATTCATCCAAGTCAAACTCATATGTTCTCCTCTGCAGGTGCTGAGGCTCCTCAAGCAGCAGACCTGATGTGGTTCCCCTATGAAGGAGGAGAGCTTGGGCAGATGGCACAAATCTTCTACTTATCAGGAGATTGGGGGAAGGGTATGAGCAGTACTTAGGGATTCACTACTGTATGGTCCAGGCAGTGGTCAGAAGAATGTAGCACAGTGCAGAAAATGTTACAAAAAGGGAAAGGCTATACCAAACAGAGGTCCATCTAACCCCCTAGCCTGTTTCTGGCAGAGGCCAGCTACCTCAGAGAAACATATCAGAAACCCAGAATTGACAAATATGCAGTGACATGCCTAGGAAGGAAAGGTTTTTTTCTAACCTCAGGTAGTTAGTGGTTGGTTCATGGTCTAAAGCAATGGTCACCAAGCAGTGGATCTCGATCCACCAATAGATCTCGGAGTCTCTTGCAGTAGATCTCAGAGCCTCTTGGAGTGAATCCGAGGCTGAGGTGGGGAGTTGAGTGCCCATGTGCATGCACACACATGCCCCAGCCCAGCAGATCAGTCCATGGGGGAGGGAAGAGGTGGGGGTTGATCGAGGCCCCCGCAGTGAGGGACAGCGCCGCAGAGGCAGGAGCAGGGGTAAGTTGAATGGGGCCCTGACTGGGTAGGACTTACCTGCTGGGGAGGTGCACCCCCAAATAATTTTTTCTCCCTCTGCCTCAATCACCCCCCCGCCCCCTTCTCACCCCACAGACTTACCTGATGCGGTAGAGTGGGGTGGCGGCACGTGGTAGATCTTGGGTTGCTTTTAAATGCCAAAGGTGATCTTCCCCTTACAAAGGTTGGAGATCACTGTTCTACAGCATAAGAATTTGAGTCCTGGACTGATTTTATCTTCTATGATGTAACTGCACATGTTTTAACGTCCATGTAAATAGCTGGTTTTTGTTTGAATCCTATCACACTATTGCACTCAGTGATATTCTGTGACAATGCATTCAGCAGTTTAGTGCAGGCTGTGTAAAAGCATTTTTCAGTTTTAAGCTTGTTGCCTTTTAGCTTCTTTGAAAGCCCTTCGTTTTTATATCAGAGTTTAAGAAAGCACTTCCTTTCCTTTCTTTCTATCTATCATGTCATCTCCTTCCTAAACTAAGTAGTCCTAATCTCCTCAGACTTTCGGTATGGAACTCTTTCCATGCCTTCTCCATTCTTAAAGTCCTTCTTTGAATCCTTTCCACTTTGACAACATTTTTTTTTCTAGGAAAGGCAATAAGAAATGGATGGAGGTCCAAGGGCAGAGTTTACTGTCTGTTTATATAACAGTATTGATATTATCCAAGATCATTTCATAAACACAGCTTAACATCTCACATGCCTTTTAGCCAAACACTAACCAGGTGTTTTTACTTTTTCTTTCCACAATAGCGCCAGTGTATTTTTCCCTCTATGGTGATTATACTTAATTTCTTTCTTCTATTGTGTATTACCTTATATTTTTGGTACAATAAATGTTATTTCTCATCATGTTGCCCAGTTACCTATAGCTTTGTATACCAAACTTCTCAGCAATTCTCTGCTAAATAATTTTATTCTAAAAACTAAAGCTATTATAGTTATCTCATTTGCAATATACCAGAAAATTATCAGATCTAGATTCCAGGGAGAGCCTAAAATTCAAAGATGAAGCACCTGTAGTTCAGAACTGAGTCACTCTGAGTGGTTTTCCAGATTCTCTCATTTTGAATCTAGTGGGATATGCTATTTCCGTTTCCCAGTGATGGTGATTCATATTCTTAGTGCTGGTGTTTTCCTGCAATCTTTCTTTCTTTCACCTGACTGAAAAATCTAATCTGCTGATTTTTTATTTAGCAGTCCTTTCTGCTTGTATCTCTTTATTACAATTAAATTGTTACTTGTCTTTTTCATGGGCTTCTAGTCTAGCTCTTCCTGGTTTAGGAGGAGCCTATGTTGGACTAAAGAAATCTGAAACAATCATTTACTAGGAATCCTGTCTTCTCAAATAGATGGCCCAAGTTTTTATGAAGGCTGGTCCTGTAGCTCACCTGGGAATGCAGTGCCACATAATAAAACTAGGGTTGTAGTCTGGTATGGGTGACTAACACACCCCTTAACCTCTGTCTAGAAAGAAGAAACATTGCCTTGGAGGATTAGAAGGACAACTGGAGACACTCATTATCAGGGGAAGAAACTGGGGGAGGAGAAGGGGAAGACAAAAAAAGAAAGAGATAAAAATTGTAGACAAAGTGTGGGGGGGTGTCTGAAGTGGGTAGATGAAGGGGTAGATTAAGTGTCTGAAATGAATGGGTGTAAGACATACAACCTCAGCCACATATTGTGGTGTGAGAACTTGTCTGGCACATGTCTTTTGCTGAAAGATGGAAGGTGAGGGGCGAAAATGCTGAGACAGCCACCAAAATAAATAAAATCTTTCAGTCCTTCCTTAATCTCAAATTGTCTTATTAAGAGCTCAGCTTCAGAAAGAAGAAAATCCTGTTAAGCTACATATACACCCTAGCAGTAACATTTGCTTTTAAAAATCTCCCTCTCCTACGCACTCCCAAATCACTTAAGAGGTTTTTATTAAATTTCAGAGTGTTAGATAGCTTTCCTTTGTCACACAACCCAGGAGGAGGAGGTGCCAGCCAGTGACAAGGAGAGGGAAGGTGGTGAGTACTGACTTAGGAAATGAGATGGAAAAAACAAGAGAAAATTAATTGTAAAGGTCAGGTGTTATTTTTTCCCTCCCCTTTCGAATCAATTAAAGATATGTTTCTAAAAGGTACAAGATCCCTCACCCAGTGATCTTAGCTGCAAGCCTGATGTACGGGAAAGGGCAGAAAACAAAAAAGTATAGTAAATCTATAATAAATTATTAGGATTTAATCACCCCAACAATTTACCATAACATATCTAAGAGGGCCAGACCTATGAGAGTTATCATGTCACTGTGACATGTATTTACAGAACTAAGACAGGCAATTACTACTGCTGCTGTATTGAGGCCATTAGGAAGCCCTACTTGATAATCCATCTCATTTACTGTTCTTTTTCTCAAAGACTCCATCTTTCAAATCTATAGGAGAAGGTTCTGTTCTGATCCACTCATGTAAATTAATGGCAATTCCATTGATTTCAGTGGAGTTACTACACATTTCTACCATGATAACTGAGAGCAGAGCTAGTCTTGTTTTCTGTATAAGGTATTGAGTCAGCTTCAGTTTTTCTCACTGAACTCCCATAAACACAGTGTATTATATCCCCTGCAATCCTATACAAGGTATCAGAAGCAAGCCCTTTTTTAAGTTATGGATGGTCTCAATTAATCTGTTATATTTTCCCCTCATTAATTGTTTATTAATCTTGGCTGCAAGCACAAATGGCAGCATATGGATTTCTTACAGCCATCAGCTCAAAAAGAGGTTAAGGCACTGTGATAATGTTGTCTGGGCTGCACTCCAATCATACCTAGGCATTTTGCATAGCATTCTCATTTCCTTACTGATTCAGACGTAGGGGAGTTGGAAAACAAGTCCCGAAGGAACATGCTCAAATGTATCTCATCATGTATGAGGAATTGCAGAGAACAAGATGATGTAATATTGATTGTCTGTTAGTAAGGAGGATGGGAATGTCAGCCAAAGGAATTAAGTCCATGAATAGCAGATGAAGAGGAAATAATGAGAGAATTGGTATAGTAAATGAAGACATAAAAGCATGTAACACAAAGAAAGCAGCATTTGCTGTGACCCCTAAGACCTGCTGTGGTATTAGTGTACAGTTTTACTACTATAATGATCATTAAGGTTGTAATCTTCATCATAAGAAGCATAGAAATTTTTCTGACTTGCACAAGTCTGCGCATTCCAGTCCAATATTAATAAAAACTGATTCCACATATCATTATGATTCTCTGGTTTAATCATCTTTGAGTATATTATGCTTTCAAATGATGCCATTTCAGTCAGAGCAGTGAGCCAGTCATCCTCATTTAACAGGTTGTTTTTTCCAGCATCTCAATACAATCTCTTTTAGCATGTATAAGTGCTATCATCATGGCCCATTTAAGCAGATGAGGAGTGAGGTTCAGTGCTTCAACACAGATGCATGATTGTTTGCTTTGGGTTTTTTTCCCCTCCCTTAGATAAATAACTAAAAGTGAACTTCTTCATCTGAGATTTGGTGACTATACTACTGGATAAATAACACTCTTTCTTTATAGAAGCAGACTTAGAAGCAATTCTATAACATGCACATCTGCCAAGAATACAGACAGTCAGGAATCTTGCAACAAAACGGGTTTTTGTCAGAATATAACAATTAATCAAAATTGATGTTTTTTAACTATGACATTTTGGTTTTTATGCTTTTCCAGTGATGCAGAGGTTGGTTTGGGTTTTCTGCCAGCTTACCGGGCAGACTTCTGGGAGTCCAAGCTTCCAGGGTGCATGGTTCTGGAAGAAGTCCTGCCGGGCAGTTCGCAGTATTCAGGGACCCTTGGTTAATTCGGCTCTCAGTCCTACAGCAGGGGCTCTTGGAAACTACGTTTTCGGCTAGGAGCCTAGCACAAACAGGATCTCTCTGGGATTCCAAGATCACTGCCAAGGATCCAGAAGCTCTGGTTGGAGCTTAGACCTCAGGGTTTCTAGGCTCTCTGTTTCATGGCTGACAACCCCTCCAGGAGCCACCTGTTTTATGTTAAGAGAAACCCAACTGGGAATGTTTTGATTTTTCCAAAAGAATATGGTGACTGGGGTTTTTTCCTGTGGAAAATTACAAAATTACTCATTTTAGTACCAGTGTGAAATGAAAACTTGTTTGTCAAAATGCCAGTCTTGCCTAGGGAATAGAAATCCCTTGTTTCAATCAACTATAATCGAAAGTCATTCCAGCACAACACATCTGTAGCTGACTTTGTTTCCTTAGTTACATAGCTCATGCATTCAGGTAGAAAAGGGCAAGGGTCTGCTACAGCTAATGGTGCATTTTAAAATATCTGAATACTTACTTGGCTTTTAGAGAAGTGAGGAGTGTGTGTCTACACTCAGGAAGACAGCTATAGAACTCCTGACCTTGTCTGTCCCCCACTCCTATTATCAAATCAGTAGGTTTCCAGTTTCTGTGTCTCACCGTTCTGAGAAAATGGTGTTGTAAGGAATGGGATGATTTACAGCCAATTTACTTCTCAAATTCAAAATTCATGCAGGAGTCCACAAACTCATCTTTATTATCCTGGCTATACCATTATACTTTATCCCTTGCATGGATGCATCCAGGCCTCCATTTTTCCACTCTAAGCACTTTGTTTAGCCTTCCAGCCAATCTAAAAATCCTTCCCCTCTGGGGTAACAAAAGCCCCAAAGAAAAGTTCAGTTAGAATAAGAAGCCTGTTTCCTGAGCCATAGCCCTCCCTCAAGAGCTTGCCTCTCTGCCCTGTGTGTTGGGGACTGTGTCTTTTAGGGCTGAGCTTCATTTTCTGGAGTGTAATAGTCCTTTCCCCCAGTCTCTACAGCTGGTTGTCTTTCCCTTTGATTGCATAAATGTAAGTACATCATCACCAGCTGGGCTCAAATTGGGCCAGGCAATATCAGGCTGGAGATGTTTTCAATACTTCTGCCTCGCTTTTCAGCATTTTAACTCTAATTTAAAAAGAAAATGCATAAAAGCTCTATGCCCTTCATGGTAGCAGAAAAAAATCTTGAAGTGTGAGAAGATATGGGGGTGCCTGCTTAGATCTACAGAGAGCCTGAAACTATAGCTGACTGGTATGAACAATCCCAACTCTCTCAGCACCACTGTTATCTCTAAATGAGGGTACATTCAATATCAACATTGCTAAATGTTTCACTGATATAAGCCACAAAAGAAAGGGAAGAAAGGATCACAGATGACCACCAGTGGTGTCACATTTTGGTGTCTTGAGTAGATGGAGTTTGGCAGATACCAACACCTTTTCCTTCTCTATTTCAACCTTTGGAGCCTAAAAGTCAGAGAAAGGTGGAGCCCTGGGTGTGTATCTGAGCAGCATCAAAGGCAGGGAGGAGGGGTCAATCCCACAGCCTAGCAAGGCAACCAAACCTAGTCTGCAAACACTCCTGGACAGTGTGGGCCACACTTACTCCAGGAGCAGCCACAGTGCCCCATGGTTTCCTGTCAGCTCTAATGGCAGCTGCTCTTCATATTTACAGAGCCTCCAGCAGCACTGCATTAGTGAGCCTTGCAGATACAGTCTGGGGGTTCCTTTACCACCAGGAGGGTTAGAAGCAATTGTTTTTAATCTTCTGACATCACAGCAAGATTCTGGGAGCTGGGGCCCTTGGCTCATGCCAACTGCAGTTATTTATGCCTTAACCTGGCCCTCCCCAGGGTGCACTGGAACCCGACCAGCATGGAGTGTGGCTTGAAGAGTTCAACAGAGCCCATGTTTGTGTTCTCCACAACTGCAAAATGCTGCAAGTGGCCTCTGCACCGGGCAGAGACTACTAATACACCACTACTTTTCTTCTTCCTCTTCTGATTCAAGCCCTGATCTCTAGCCAGCGCCACAGGTGAGCTCATTCCCTTCCATTACCACAAGTACTGTCCTGGAGATCTTACAGAATGAAGCAGCAATTCACCAGCCCTGCTTCACATTTCCCCCAGACCCGTGTCTTTGCTCCCAACTTTTATATCCCTCCTCCAGTCCTTTCCCCGGGCTCTTTCAGCAGTGCTTCTCCTGGGCTACTTCCTTAGTAGCCTCTCTGCTGGGAGCCCCACTGGTGGTCATTACCCCCTGCTGGGTACTGAGAAACTCGACCAGTAACCAGCCTCCTGATACTCACCTCAGATTTTTCTACGTTGAACAGAATGGAGTTTTCTACATTGCTGCTCCATTCCCAGTGTGCATTGCTTCTAGATCTTCCCATCTTCCCACCAAACTACAGTCACCCTGAAGTCTATCCTGAAGGAATAGGACAGTAACAGAAATGACAGGCCTGGCTCTAACATTTAAGCACCAGAATAGCTTGTTAGACATATGCCTGTTTTATCTTTGCATTTACAGATACTTTATGAGGAGGAGGTGGACACTTGATGCAATTAAGTGGTGAGTGAATTTAAAGCAAATAAAAGGAAATAATTACGCACACAGTTCTCTGGACTGCAAGTGGTCATTGGGATCCACGGTGAAGCTAAATTAGAAAAAGGACTGAATAATTTTATAACTACTATAATCTTTATGCAGTGTACAAATATATCTCTGACTTCTGAATGGAAGATAATCACCACAACTAACAAAAATAAACTCCCGTGTGTATGGTATGATTATATCATCTGCTAAATCCATTATGGTGCTTTGTGCTTTTCTTCAGTCCCCTGGTGGAGTAGGTTTTGTCCAGCATTGGCAGCTGGATTAAACAATTCGTGGAGCAGCAGTCCATTCACCAGTGGAAAGGATCACATTTCAAAATGCAGCAAAATGTCTTTTGTTGTTGGATATTTATCATTTTAATAGGTAGAATTTCTATCAGTGTTTTTTTGGAACTGGAGCATTGTGACAGAGCAATATTAATGCATCACAAAATAGCCTGTCCATGAAAGGCCCAAAACAACAACAACAACAAAAAACCCTCAAGCTAAGCATTCAGCTCGGAAATTGTACATTTATAAGTTTGTTTCTTTCTGAGTGGTTGCAGTGATTTCCAAAGGTGTGCAAACTGTCATACCACAAGTGCCATCTTTTCTTCCCTCTGTGAGAGGTGGCCATTTAAAAAGTGTCAATTTGGACTTCAGAAAAGCCATTATTATTTTAGGAATTGTATATAATGCTGAGAGAAGCTTTCTGAAACCCAAACAAAGCTGTTATGGCTTTTAAAGTGGCAGCTACTAAATCAAATGCCCAGTTGTTTTGGGTTTTTTTGTTATTCCTCCGGTGAGAAGAGAGATTCCAAGACATTTCACAACTTTCCAAAGATCTATTTTACTTTTGCAAAGCCTTTCTGGCCACAAAACAATCATTATGGAGCAGCAATGCACTCAACGGTCACTGTCATCTTGAATCTCCCTGATCCAGGCATGCAAGAAGATCCCATGCACTCATCTTCTTTCATAGGGAACAGATGGAAAACTAGAAACAAGAGTGGGAGTGAGGAGGAAAAGCACATCTTCCCCTTCCAGGCCCAGGGATCTGTTTCACAAAGCCCATTCCCTGAGGTTTCTGAGAGCAGTCACAGCCCAAAGAATGGCTGTCAGGGATGGGGCTTGATGCTGGATTTGATGTAGTGACTTAAGCAGTGTATCTTATCAATAGCAAATTCTGAACCAATATTCAGCTGCACTGCAAACAAACTCCTTGTCAGTACTCCACATGAGTGAGGCAGCTGGCAGAAAGGTGCTGGAGGACTGCAGATACCCCTTGTGTTATAGACTGCATGTACTGCACTGCAGGGCACTGGAACATATCTCACTTTTAGAACCACAGGGATTGTCTTTACCTAAGGGCTTTGAAAAAGAAAAGATAGCGAGTATTTATCAGTTGACACACTTGAGGTATTCCCCTGGTAACACAGAACTAGTATGATAGTGCTGTGTAATTTGCTTAAACCCCTCTACTCAAGGGAAGGGAATATGGCACAAATATTCTCTTCATCTCTTCCTGCCTACTTCACGAGACCTTTGGGAATCCCAAGGGGTAGCCCTAAGGCTCCTCTAATAACTGAGTTTGAAATAACCCTTAGCCATCCCTTTAACAGGAAAAGTATACTGGTAACACAAAGCCCCTCTTCCCCCTTCCCATACAAACCACTAACAGGTTTCATTGCAGACAAAGCTCAGGAGCACACTGAATCAGGCTCATAGACTGGACACAGTGTGTGCACACTGTTCTTTGCCAGAGCCCGTACTAAACCTTCTGGTCATGATGGAAAGACTTCTCTTGCATTTTCAGAGGAACTGATTTTATAAGAATACAAGGTGTTTGACAGGGTTATTTATTAAAGGTTGTATTCATGTTGGAGCACTGGCAACTGACAGGTTTGTTAACAATCTTAACTTTGTCCTCAGTCCTGTTATTTTTAATGTCTGTGGTGGGTCTCTGTTAAAAGACTGATGGCACTCTACTTTCTAAGAAAGTACGGTCTAAGTAAATTTACGGGGCTGTTGTAGAACAAGAAAAGGGCAGTGAAAGGTGTTAGAGAGAGATGCATTGGTTTTCACATATTAAATATGAATAATCACCCAGTGCTGCACTTTTTGCACATCCAAACCAACCATTTCGTTGGCTCTGAAACAATTAACTCATTTGCCATTGGTGAAGTTTTCCTATGTAATATTTATCAGCAAATCAGTCCTATTAACCCATCAGGGTTGTGCCTAGGCACCCATTAATTTTTATTTCATAGCAACAACCAGAGGTTATGGCTCTCTTAGGTTCTGGACAAACACACACAAAGAAACAGTTTCTGCCACAAATAGTTTTCATTTAGAAGGATAAAAACCATGTGGACCACAAGGAGAGGAAGGCAGTCCAGTTCTCTTCTGTTTTATGTACATGCCAAAGGTTTGATCCAAAGCCCATTGAAGACTGGGAGTCCTTTTATTGACAATAGTGGGCTTTGGCTTGGGTCCCAAATGCCTTTTATCTACCTTTAAAATACATAATGAACAAAACCACCTCGGCTATAATGGATCACCTCCCAAACTGTCCTTCCCTACACCCACATTCAGGAATTAGCAGGCGAATCATCAGGCCATGTTGTTTAACTTCTCCGCAGAACGCAAGAAGCTGTCCTTGGATATCAATCACTGGGGTAAAAACTAAGAAATGTTGCCAAGGAAACGTTGTCAGGCCCATTGGCAGCCTCCTTTGTTTCATATGTTTACATGTGAGGAACAATTTATGATTTTAAAATATAGAAATGTTAAGATAGGCATGGTATCTTTGATGGCTTTACCTACTCAGAGAACACCCGGCTGCAAACAGCACCTGTAATATATCGGTCTATTTTGATAAATCTAATAGTTTCAGTAAACTCATTAATCATCTTTAGATTCAGATGCTCAGCTTTCCTAGTGAAAAACACCCTGCTAAACAAATTTATCATTCATCCACATGTCTTAGTTATCCAGGCAGGTAAATATTATAAATATTTACTGTCCAAAACAGCGAAAAGAAAGTATCATGTTTCATATTTTTATCCAGCTGTGAAGCATGAATTACAGCTCGATGGAGGCAAGAGAGATAGATCTGACTTTGATCAGTGAGGTGTATGCTTTAAATTGTGAGAGCGAATTTAGTGCTCATGAAAGTGAGGGAGTAATAGCATTGATTTCAGTCAGACCACATGAGACAGGTGCTGTCCCAGCTTCCATCACCAAGCACTTGTAATGCCCTTCTGTATTGATTAGACATGCCTCTGCTAATCCAGTCTTGGTTTTCTTCTGTGGCTCCATTCTGCCTGCTGTTGAGCACCCCCTGTGAAGTACAAAGTGCACTTAGCTACTGGTGAGCACAGGGAGAGTTAATGATGTGTTCATCTCCTGGCAAAATGTGTCTTTTTACACAGGAGACTGAACCACATGGTACTGTGACATGCACAAGTGGGGACTCAGATGGAACAACAAACCTCATTTTCTAATGACTGGAGCTAAGAAGTAGACCTCCATCTTCGAAGGTATAAGGCTAATGATACAAATAGGCATACAGACGTAGATAAATTCATCCATTGGTTTGGATCATCTCCTTAAGGTCCACACATAAAGGGATAGTTATTCAAGGTGCAGAAGGAGGAGGAGGGCTCACTCACCTCATGCTACTGCCTCCCATATCCCTCCAGAAAAGGCCTCTCCACAGGTTCCACACAGGAGAGAGTATGGAGACCTTCTGAGCTGGATGGGACATAGAGCTCAGGACTGTATTTTCTTTTCCAAAGAGCTTTCCCTTCTAGAGCATCACTGGGGTAACTGGAGCCCAGAGGATTCCCCAGCACTGCAAATCTCATGGCACCAAACGGTACCATCTTATGGCCAAGAAGTAGCACTTTCCAGGTCAGAACAGTCAGGAACCATAAGACTCCACCATGATCCTACAAAAGAGCCATGGGAGAGCCTGCAAGGTTAGGCCTTCATAAGGCCAAGGTTCATAAGCCTTGTCTATTTCTGATACTTCTGATGTGTGAAGAGGAAAACTATTAAACACATACAGTGGCAAAATCCAACGCTCCCTTCCCAAACTAAGGGAATCTACACATGGCCTCAGGGAGCCTTCCTCCCCTCCTGCCCCCTGATCCACTTCTCATCCATTCTATTGTGTGGGTTTTACTACAGAAAGGAATGACCTGGCCTATTTTTATCATTGTCATTTTGATGGCTGTGGCAACATGTCCATCTCTGTGTATGGCACACATACCAAAACACAGACTCTGCCCTGGAGAATCTTACAAGTTAAGGACCTGGTGTTCATCCAATGGTATCCCTAAGCACAGAAACAAGTCCAATAAAACTGAAAAGCCATCAAAACCATCTATTGACCCAGCAGGATGCTTGGAGGCCAGTCCCATGGAGCACCAAATGGCCTCAGCTCCTAGTGACTTAACAGCACTAAGTCTCCGAGAGGATTAGAGGCCAACACCTCATTTTTTTAAAATATATATATGTGTGTGTGTGTGCGCACACGCGCGTGTGTGTGTGCGTATATACGAGATTCAGTTGCTCCTTTCAGCACTTTGCTCAAACAGGTGCTTCCAAGCATTATAAATGTCTTCTCAGTAAGAAAAGGGCACAGCAGAAGCCATAATTATTGCATAAATAAAACGATTAAAATTGATTAATGCATTCAGACACCAGTACCAATGTGCATATATATCTGCATTTATTGGCACCTTCTTGGGTAGTACAGAGAGAGGAAAAGCAAGCAGCTCTACTCATTAAGTATAATATTCTCTGATTTGTGTCATTATTTCTGCTAATTTTTTCATTGCATATTTGAGGACAGAATGTCCTGCACTACAGGAACTCATATGGGCAATAAAAAAGGGGAAAATAGACTATCACTCTGGAAGGAATAAAGGAAAAAGCAAGGAGTAATGATCTACTCTTCTCTCAGTGTCTAAAAATGATGCTGCAAGATCATCCTTGCAGCCAAAGGCTAGTTTGGAGAAAGAAACCAATCAGAGCTGATATTCAGCCAGAAAAAACAACTCCACAGATTGAGGTATCCCTTCAAAATCCACTTCCCATAGGATCCCTAGTGAGAACTTTGCAATCCATCATCATACTTGACACTGTACCGTATGTAGCTACATGAATATTATGACTGTGTTTTCATTATGCTGCTCTTTACCATATGCAGGAGTCTGCTGGAAACAGCTGCCATTTTGTGTTCAGTTCAGATACCAGGCCTTACAGAGAAGACACACATTTTCCTCTCACCTGGGCCTTACAGTCCTTCTTATGTTTGCATATCCACATGCTTAATTTTTTATGTGTGTGACTTGTCCCATCCCTTATGTGTGTGTATTTGTCGTTTTGGTGCCTTAGAGGCATTACTTTTACCCTGCTTTATTTTGCTGCTGCTTCTTTGTGGGCTTCATAGTCACCTTCCCAAGAGCTCACAGAAATCAAAAAGGAAAAGTGGTCCTGGGATAGGGCATGAATCTAAGGCACAGGTCCAAGTCTCTTCTCCACACCATAGAGTTCCTGTGTGCTTTTGGGCAAGTCATTTAGGCTCTCACGGTCTCAGTTCCCCAAGTAAAATCATTTGAGGGAAAAAATGCCAACTATGTTGAGATAAGGCATTTCATTTCCTCTCCATATTCAGTTTTCCATTTTTTGTGAAACCCATCCTGAGGCCTCATGAAATCTCATGGGCAGGCCATTTCCAGCAAATTGTCACGGTTCATATTCAAAGGACGCAGCCTGTTATAGATTGCCTTGGTGAGGAGTGAGTCATTTGAATATGGCCCCTGGTAAAGGCTCAGCAAAAAGATATGCATCCCTAAAGAAAACCACCCCAGATAGGTCACTAACAATGAAGGGCCTGTTAGGGTTAGATCGGAAAAGAACCTGAGGCCGCAACAGGAAGAGCTGGAGGGCAAGTGGAAAGGAGCTGTCAAACACTCCCCGTCTCATCTACAGTACTTTCTGTCCTGTTCCGAGGACACGAGCGCTCTGAAGACAAGACTTGCTCTGCATCTGCAGTGCCATCATGCTCTGAACTGTGCTAGGAGCCTGGCAAATTTTAATATCTCCAGCCATGAGATGACCAATGCTCAATTCAATAAAACAGAGAGAGGGAGAAAAACTCAACATTTTAGCAAGCCAACATTTAAGCAAAAGGAACAATTTTGTTCAGCTGCTTACCCTGAAGCTACGCAGCCTGCATATTCCCCATGTTCCATTGCTTATGTCCTGTTTAGCTGAGACTAACCAGTATTGTGATTTTTATTAGCTGATTGTTTTTACAGCCTCTGAACTTTACTCCTAAATACTTGATCACTTGGACTTTTATTTGTTAAAGGAGGCATGACATATAGCCACTCTGATAATGTTTGTCTTGTCAGTTCCACCTGCTGTTGCCCCAATACAAAAGCGGCCACATAATTATCTAAATATATTTCTGTCTTGGTTTTTTCCATAGATCTTGGTCTTTCATGTATTTAAGTATTCATGCGCCACCTAGTGGCCTCATGAAACTTTGGATTTATTTGTATCTTCAGCAACTCAGAGAGTCAGGCCTCGTCTACCCTCCAAAGTTTTGTCGGCAAACTCCAGTGTTGTCAGCAAAACTAGTAGTACACCCACAACAAAGCTCATCTGTGATGGCAGACCCCTCCTTTCTGCTGACAGGGTCAAATCTCTGCTAATTAAAGTTTCTGCAGCCACCCACCAATTGGCCAAAGGTGCGTGTAGATACTCCCACATCTGCAGCCAGCTGCTGAGACTTTCAGTGGCTGGTGCCTCCCCAAGACATACTTTGCATTCTGTTGGCCCAGCTGCCGCAGTGAAGCCAGACAGAGCCACCAGAAGCACACAGATGTGTAAGCACTCTGGCAGTTTGGCAGTGGAGGCTAGAAGGGTGTAGAAGGTCTTGTGGTAGAGCAAAGCAAGTGTAAATAAAGCCTCAGAAAATCCCATTTTTCCCCATCTTCTCACTGAACACTTTCCTAGGAAGAAAAGCAAAATGCCAGTCTAGCTATAGTAGATCAGGGAATGCTCAAAAAGTGCCATCTCTTGAACTAAGAAGTTCTTTAGCAATCTTAGTGACTATTCATTCCATCCAGAAAGAGCACACACCAACAGCAGATCCTGATGAAGAGTTTTTAAACCCAAAAGCTTGCTAAAAATTGTTTTTCCAACTATTTAGTTGGTCTAATAAAAGATATCAGATTTACCCTAAGAACCTTGTCTGCCTATGTCCTTAAACCAACAAGGCTACAACCTATACCCCTGCTAGCAATCTTTAGAACTCAAAGAGTTGTTCATTGCCAAGGATTTTAATATCTGAGTCCTGTTTATAAGCAGGCAAAGTCATGCATGTTCATAGGTAGGTCTATATGCAGAACCTGCAGTTAGATGAACAAGCTGGGAAAGTGCATATGCAAACAGTTACTCATTGCTAGACTATTTGTACACATAGGGTCAAATCTTGCCTATTTTTTAATCAGGTAAAAGATATCTTAACAAGTATTATGGGGCCAGAAACTGGGAGCCCTGGTATTTTCTGGCTAATACATTTGAGGTGGGATAGTTTAAGGAGCTTGAATGAGTTAGGTAGCTAACACCTATGGAAATCCAATGGGAATCAGGTGCCTGCATCCCACTGGCTGCTTTGAAAATCCCAGCCTCACTGGGCTGGCTTTGGAGTGCTACAGGAACAATTAGATTACAAATTATTTTTTGAACTCTTCAAAGATGGAGAGAATGTAGATAGTTTTCTGCCTGGGAACCCATTTGTTAGAACTGCCAGAGAGACTGGGCCAGCCAAGCATTCAATTTAGCCTTTATTATCCAAAACAGGGTGACAACATCACTCTATAACACTTGACCAGCTGTGACCCTGAGCAGATTAAATTCAGATCCATGCCCTTTGCTTCAAAGGAAATCTCATAGTTTTTGTCTTCTGTCTAGGGATTCTTATGCTTAGCACTGAAGGGACTAAGCACTTTGCAGTTATTGATAGATTTTACCTTTGTAACACCAAGAAGCCTTCTCCCATTTTACTGAACTGAGGCAGATTAAGTGTCTGTTCAAGGTCACACTAGAAGTCTGTGGCGGAGCCAGAAGCTGAAACCAGACCTCTGAGGCCCAGATTCAAATACTGTGACTTGCCCACTAGACCATCCATCTTCCATCTCAAGTAATGGGCAAAGCAGGGCCAATCTGGAATGCTTATGACATGAATCAGAGGCCTTTTTGGAGCTCCATCCATCCCTGGCTGCAATAAAGTATAAGAAAGGTAAATCAAGGTACACTGCTCTTCTCTCTATATCCAGCTACCTTGAATGAGAAGACAGCAGTGATCCCTCAGGTCCCTTCCAGCCCAATTTTTAATGATTCTCTGATTCTCCACCTGATCTTAGTGGAGGAACACTAACATTTGGTTCATGTACAACATCATTTTTTCAGACCCTTTCAGACCTTGATTTGCATCATAGCTTTTTAATGAGCTAATAGTTAAAATAGTCCCCTATAATTATGCTAGAATAATCCAGCATTATTCCGGCATAATTATAGTGGGATAGCTTAACTATACAGCATTTGCAGTTCTCAGTCACTCTAATGCACAGATGTCTGAAAAAATGACTTAAAATACCAGCAAGTTATAAAATATCTAGCCTTGTGCTCTTTACATCTATGGGAAATGATAGTGTCTATTTTTTCCTACCTCTGCCAGTCATTCCCCCACATTGATTATTTCTTGACAACTAAGCAATAATATGGAAAATAATGGGAATAAAAGAGATCATTATCCCAAACGTGCCCTGGTTTTGTTGACTCCTTCATGTTCACATCTCCCCATTCCTCTCATGGAGCTTGCTTCCAATATACAGCAGTTCATTTCTCAAAACCTTTTACAAATTAAAAATAAATCCATGGTGTTCTCACTGCTGATTGAGCCAGGGCAGGTTTTCCAAAATGTTGTGGGCAGAAGTATAACAAACTGGGGCAGAGGTGTACCTGACATAACAGGGCAAATGGGGGCAGCGGTGATTTCAAGCTGCCGCTGGTATGATTATGTGGCTGCAACTGTGGTGGCAGCTAATATTTTCATGTCCCTCCCCCACCCCACTTAGTTGGTGCCCAGGGCAGCTGCCCCAGTTGCCCTAGCCTGGTTATGCTACTATTTGTGGGCTTTGTTGATCAGAATGAAGTGACCCTGCCTCAGGCAGGGAGTTGGTCTCCATCACCTATGGAGGTCCCTTCCAGCCCTACTTCTCTTTGATTCTATGTGATTCTATGTCTCAGAACAACTATTGTACCAGCAGGGCATCCATGCCACATTGTTATTCACAGTTAATCTACTTTCCTTTGAAAGTACTGGATCCGTACAGCACTGCACTGCTTCAAAGTGGGCTCAGTGTTCTCAGAAGACATCCCATGATGCAACTCTATGCATTTTGGTGGTTTTTTGCTACACATGTGCCATACCAGAAGACGTCAGAGTTTGTGTACTTGGAGTAAAACAGACAACATCCCCATGATTCCACTTGTTTCATCCCATCATTCCTCTTGCAGTT
Organism: Alligator mississippiensis; assembly: GCF_030867095.1. Lineage (NCBI taxonomy): Eukaryota > Metazoa > Chordata > Crocodylia > Alligatoridae > Alligator > Alligator mississippiensis. Next base: position 75,783,592 of record NC_081824.1, on the reverse strand, counting down.
ACAAGCAAGAACCATTTTGAAAGAGCTGCCAGGTAAAATGGAAGAAACACTGCTGAGCATTACAATCTGGGCTGTCATTAATACAAACTGGCAGATGTGTGTGTCCATGTGTGTATTTCAAGTGATGCAGAGCATGTCTGCCTTGACTCCGCTATACACTGAGGCTGCTGCCAATTAATAAGCTCAACATCCTCCGCCCCTGGAAATATATCTGTGAGTGTACTTGGGGGGTTCCTCCCCCACAGCTCTTGAGATCCCTGTCTCTGGCACACATAACAGCATCTGGAGGGGGCGGCCTCACCACCAAATTGCAAGGTCTGGAATGAGCAGAGAGGGTGAGCAGGGCTTTCCATATTTTCCCACATACAGCACATACCTTTTTCCAAAAAAACCCAGTGTTATATGCAGGAAATACAGCAGGATCAGTCTCTGCTGCTTAGTAGGCAAAAGCAAAAGTAAAGTCTGCATGCAATCCACAGGGAGCAAAACCATGAGCAGCCTCAGCTCCCTAGCTGCTGCTACTTAGTACAAGAAAAGATCTGTTCTCTTGATCCAGCCTTTCAAAAATAAGGTGTGTATCTTACTTTTTGGGGCACACTGTATGTAAGGTATCAGGGCCAGGGCAATATAAGCACTGGCAAAGGAGGCTGATACTGAGCAGCAATTCCTGTTGAAATGTTAGTGCATTTGTTGTACTCAGCGGAAAGCTGGTTTTGTACTTGGCCAAATAGTCCTGTTTGGTGTAACAAGATAGCTTTGTAGTCCTTGGATGACAACAGAGGTGGCAGGAGTTCAGGATGTCAGCAACCACTTGCCTAAAGATTTGTACAAATCAGGCCCCAGAGCTGCAGCAGCAAAACGTTTCCATGCAAACTCCCCATAGCCTGTCTTGGAGTTCATCAACAAACAGGCATTTCTCCATGGTGCTGAAAGGCCTTGTTAATCAGCCCACATGGTTCATCAATATGCATATGAACTAGAGAATAGAATATGTGCTCTAACTTTTGATGGTATTGCCATTCTTCCAGTCATTCTAAGAAACCTGATTTATCCTCTGCTTCCCTGGCTTATGAAGCCTTTTACTGGATGCTAAGCTAGAAGGAAAGAAACCTGTTTTACTCTATCCTGAAGGTGTAAAATGGCAGTGGAATGTGCATTTGGAAAACTGAAAGGAAGATGGAGTGCCCAATGTTGAAACTAAGGAATGGCAAGTGGTATCTATTTCATAAAATAGTAGATTGCTGTGTTTGCATTGCCCATATAAGAACTGTGGTGCTGAGTCAGGTACCAAGAATGCCCTCACTCCATTCATTCTGACAGCCGTTTGTAGACCCGTGTACTACAGTGACTGCTCTTCAGCTGGCACTGAACACACTCTACGCCACAGGGTAATGAAATCCAGGAAACTAGCACAGGACCAGGCAGACTGAAGTATTAGACAAAGCTGTTTTATAGCTGGTTTTAAGTCAAAGTGTATGAGCTGCCTTTGAGTTGGCATTGCAAACGATGACTGCAAGGCAGTTTTTATACAGGGAGGTGACACGTGTTCAAGAAGACCTCTGGAGTAATGGAGGGCACAGTGGTAAAGAGACCAGTCTGTCCAGGTAGCCTGCAAAGCATCATGCAATGCCAGAAGAAGGACTACATACCAGATGTAGAATATCTTCTTTCAGGGCACAAAATAGTTGGCCACAACGATTTTGCTATAGCTAAACTCATGCTGCCCTATCTAAACCCAGTTCCAAAGTGAGTTCATTAAGTCTAAAATGTCAGATATTTTGTCACACGAACCTGAGAGTGTGCAGGGTGCATGTGTGCATATTGTGGAAAAAACACCTTTCCAGTTACCCAATAACATTTGAGAATGGAAAAGCCTTAAGTCCTCTGCATATTAAGCCTCCTACAGATTTACATAGTCTCACCAACTGCTAAAGAAATGAACCCTGGAAAACTTCTATGCTTCCTGTGCTTCTCTGTTGATATTTGTAAGGCTCTATTCTTGTTACAATGCCACATATGCTACACCTGTTTTATTAGGGGGATAGGGTGGCAGTTCATCCCTCTCTTGTGAAAACAACAGGTGGAGACTCACAGAAGTCAAATTGCTGTGAGCTGTATTGGTATGTTTCTGGTTCCCCTCAGGGCTACAGAGGCCATGTGTTTTCAGGGCCTACCCAGATAGAGAGGTACCTCCACCACTGTTCTCCTGGCTTTTATTTCACGCTTTGCCTGGGGCTGTGAAAATAATGGTATCATGTATGATGGCCAGGGATCAATCGTTATTCATAATCTATTAAACATATTCTGACCCAGTGAAAGCAAGCATAGAGCCATAGGAATCAACTGATCTATGTCAATTTACACCTGCTAAGAATCTGGTGCCCAGGCTCTGAACCCTTCTTGCCCCACATACATGATAAACAGGGATGACAAAAACCCCAGAGAAACTATGAGACTGCACACTCCGAACAGCTATCGGAAGTCCTATTTGCTGTACTCCCTTATTTCTATATGGATGATGTTCCCTTTGTTTAATACCAGGTGACTTGTTAGCCTTCATCTAGTGTATAAATCAGAATGCCTCTTTCATCCCACTTATTGATGCTAAAAAGATGTTCATGTAGCTTGGACTGGAAAGCTGTCTCACACACTAAAAGCTTTTAACTTTAGGAGATGTGTTTCAAAAAAGAGGTTGTATCATTGGGTCAGAAGAGTCAGGCCTGACTCCATGAGGGACTCACTGTCCCTAAGCTCAGTCATTCTCCACAAAACTTCTTCCTCAGGCTCTTGTGGGCCACTTCACTACCCCATCTATAAAAGCTACCAGTCCTGTACATTGTGTAACCCACACATATTGATCATATACATACTTAACCGGGATTCTTATTTATACCAAGGTAACTGTTATCATTCTTTAGTGGGCCATGACTCCAGTTCCAGTTTGAACATACTAAATCCTGTGGGACTCATGACCCTGCTCATAAATGGGATGATCCTAGAGGGGTCAGGCCCCCTAGTTTGGAAACTATTAAACTAAGGCTTTTTTTTATACCACCCTGGCAGTGTAAATCACATTAGAGAGGATATAGATATAATAATGATAACAATATAATAATTTATGCTCACTTTAAGGCTCCATTGCACTGCCAGAGTTTCTCTGCCTTTTAAATGGTGGTAAACACCATTTACCAATCTCATGGCAGTGCTGGAAAGCTTAGCAAGCTATAAAGCTAAGCAAATGCTGCCAACATTTTCCTATCAACAGTCCCTCACATTTCAAATGTTTGCTTTGGCCACCCTCCTCCCATGTTTGCATTCTTGAATATAATTGTGTCTTGTTGATACAAATGTTTGCAAAATGAGCCCTTCCAAGCTGCATGCATGAGCATTCTTGGAAACAGAGTCTGAAGTTTGCTCTTTGCATGTATTCATGCTGGAAGTCCTTGCACACTTACCCATGTAGCAAAGAAAAGCAAGGCCATACAATGTGGTCAAATATGGTTAGCTGATGCAGCTGAAAAATGAGTAGCAAATATTCCTCAAGATCAAGCCAGAGAGCTAAAAGAAAGAATAAATCCCATAAAAAAATATTTTTGGATAACCTTTAAATGCAAGATGATTGAATGAATTTCCTCATAAAAACTGTGCAGGATGGAAAAAAAAGAGGCTACAGCCATCAACTTATTTGTTGTGAATTCTTCGCTTATTTTTATTAGTTAGGATCAAATTGTTCTACCAGAGCCATACAGAGAGGAAAACCTTCTGCTCTGTACCTCAGATCCTTAGGTAGATCTCTGGGTCATTTCTAGCTTAGGGGTGTTGAGTACAGACTGTAACAATGTAAATTATGTAATGCTCTGGGGGTGTCTCTAAGGAAAAAAAAACAGGAGTTAAGGGCCAAGTAATGATTTTTGGCATATATCATGAAATGACCAATGTACTTTGCATCAGAAAAAATGAGCAAAGAATAAAGAAGAGTCTCTGACTAATTCTCCAGGTTACTTGTGTATCTTTTAGGTTCCGTAAAGAAACAAGTCTCCACTGAAAGCTTTCGGACCAGATCTTCCTGTTCATTAAAACCAGTTTATTACCACATAACTGTCCAAAGAGTGCCAAGGAAGGAAATCACTTGGGCCAAAGAGACTTGTCCAATAACACATTACAGTGCTGATTAGATCTTTCTTCAACTTCCAGTAAATCCTTAAATAAATCCAATTTTAGAATGCCTCCTTGAAGCTTCTCTGAGCAAAAAACCCAAAACTAAGACATATTTTAGATGAGGTTAAGACCTCTAACTTTTAACCAGTAGACCTTATAAGCTTATAAGATGCAAATTCCATTATTTAGCTGATGGGCTCTTTTATTGTTTACAAAATACAATACATATTCTTTAAAGCAAGACACAATCTAGGATCACCCACTGTGACCTCAGTAGCTGGATGAAATGCACACTAAGTACTTTATGAAACAAGGATGTGCCAGCTTCAAATGTGAAGGAATATTTGGTCTATTAATTTTCTCAGTCCAGACTGAGAAATGAGAAATTGTTAAAATATGCATTCAGTTTAAAACCCCCTGCAAGACCAGATGCTCACTAAGTGGTTATACTTCAGCAAATGCCTGCACATTAGAAAAAAAAAATCTAGTACAACTGGAGCATTAAACAAATGCTGACAGGACATGCATGAGCACACACAAGTCATTTTGTCTACAGTGCATAATTCAGAGAATCCCCATTTGCATATGGAAATACCTAATTGTTCTGATGCTGCAAGTATAACATTACTTAAATCAATCTAATGGAGGCCTAAAACTGAATTCTTCATTCAGACAAATAATTAATTAAATACTCAACATCACCAGCAAAACATGCCCACACCTGCCTCGGGGTGGAGTGCAACAGATATATGGCTAATTATAGCCCTGAGTCTACAATAACAGCCAGAGATCAGCCTCCAAGGGTGGATTGCAACTGTTTATGTGAACAGTGTATTTGTGCTGAGTCCAGGTTTAAGCCTCCTGCATATGATAATGAACAATGTTATCTCCCCACAGGCTGTTGCATCTAAAAACACAGTGACATTCATCAGGTACATCTGAATTCTTTCCTCAGGCTGGTTATCTCTTTGCACCCTCCTGAAAATGAATAGGACAAACCCCAAGCAGAATAGCATCAGATCTTTTAAATCCGATAATCTAGCATTTATGCTGCAGCTGTCAAACAACAAAACTGCAACAGATGTTACAGCAGGATTCCAAATCTGCTGGCCCAGAAAGGAATGCCATATCTTCACTGCTCAGTTCTCTATCTGTATTGAGAAACAGAAGCTAATAGATAAGCCATCAATTAGAGTTTTAGGAAAAAAAAATCTAAGGTGATTCTTAGCAAGTCAGCAAAACATTTTATGCCATCATACAATGGCTGACTTCACTTCAGTCAACAGAAAATTAGATAAGGTTGTTTCAGGAGACTTGGCTCATATAGTGTATTATTATCCTCTCATTTTTGACCATCAAGCTGAAGACCAAATCCCCTCTGAGATTAACAAAAAATTCTGTCAGTGAAACTAATGGAAAGGCCACTTCAGTTGATTTTTTTATATTGTTCCGCATATTGTATGTTCACAGAACATAAGGGCAATAAAAATTAATTTTGCGAAGTAATAAAATGTATGCCTCAGAGGTTTGTAGTAGCAGAAGCTCTGTTTTTTTTTTATTTGCATGCAAAAATTCATTATGGAAATAACAATCATACCATGTCTTCATATTTTTAAGCCTTTGTATTTCAGCATATGGATGATTTACAACAATATAATCAACAAAATGAAACATACACCAAACATGATTATGAACATTAGCATTAAAAATAATAAATATCCTATTTTCAATATATATTTTGTAATCCTCATGGAGTAGGTATATTAAAATATGGTTACTACAGGTGCACTGATATATTAGATTGCCACCAATAAAAGGAAAATTAGCATTATGGGCTATTGGATTTTTTGGCTGGTATAGCCAATAATGTTCATTGATCATTATAATATGCCTTCTGGCTGGGGGCCCCGATGCCACATGCATGCATGCTGCTGCACGCATGCACATGGGCAGGAATGCAGCTGGGCAGCATGGAGAGCAGTGCCCTGCAGGTAAGTCTGTGGAGGGGAAGGGGCATGGGGAAGGGAAGGGGCATGGGCAGCAGATCAAGGCCCCCACAGTGAGGAAGAGAGTGGGGCTAGGGCAGGGGCAAGGGCTAGGTCTGGGGGTGTTACTCAGCCAGAGCAGTGAATGGGACCTGGGTCCAGGGATGAGATGGGGATGGAGCCACAGGCAGCTTATCCAGGAGATGGGGGGGGGGACAGCTCCCCACCACTGTGCACCCCACCCCTGGGGAAGGCATGGAGGGGGGCACATGCCCCCCCACATTTGCGCACAGGGCAATTGAAGGCTGCTGGCTGGGGGCTCAGGGCTGTGGGCTCAGCACTCTGCTGCTTTTACCTTGGGAGCCCTGCACTGGCCATGCACCCCCTGCCCACCGGGCAGCAGTGGGAGAGGCAAGTTGAGCATCGTGCTGCCCGGCGGGCAGGGGGTGCGCAGCCAGAGTGGGGCTCCCAGGACAAAGGCAGCAGGGCAAAGAACCCCAAGCCGGCAGTGGGCAGTCCACATCCACACTTTCCCCACTCTGCTCAGCTCTGGCTAAAAGCATCCCCATGCTTTAAAATGATGTCAGCGGTGCTTGAACTAAAGTTAATTTGATGAGCTTTAGTTCAAGTGCCCCTGCTGCCATTTTTAAGTGCCAGGATGCTGATCTCCTGGACAAGCTGACCACGACTCTGTCCCACCCCCTGCCCCAGCCCCAGGTCCTATTCATTGCCCTGGTTTTACAGCATCCCCAGCTTCTGGCCCTGCCCCACTCCCTCCCTCACTGTGGGGGCCTCAATCTGCCCTCCATGCCCCTTCCCTCCCCCACACACTTTCCCCTCCATAGACTTACCTACAGGGAGCTGCTCTCCATGCTGCCTGGCTGCATTCCTGTAAATCAGTTATTGGATTGGTATTGGGTGATATGGCTCATTAATAATCGGCTATCAATATTGTCCAAGAAAATCTTTATTGATACACCCTTAATGGTTAGAATTACTCACTCTGAAATTTTTGTTCTTTTATTCTGGATTTTCAAGGTCTATTTTTCCTTGAAGTTACCAGATCTTAAATAATACAGATTTATTCCACTGTAGACCATTTTTTGCTCAAAAAAGCCCATTGGTTTTGTTTAAAATTACCCTGAATTTCTTTTTGTTGGGCTTAAAAAATAAACTTATTTTGTAGTTTTCCCTAACCTTATGCCTGGTTTTATTACTATATGATGCAGCAATTTAAGGAATAAGGAAAGTAGGGCAGCATGGTGACCCTGCTCTGAGTGGGATCAGAGAGACAACCCTTAGCTTGAGAACTAATAAAAAACAGATTATTTAGTGGCACTGCAGTTCATTTGTGATTTTCCCAAACACCAAATTCCCTTGTTTTCATCAGCTTTTGGATCTGCAGGAGGTGGCCATGACACAAGTCACATTCTGATTTTTAATAAGCTGGAAAATCTCTTAACAAAGTGATGCTTCAAAAAAAATGTTGTTTTCACTGGCAATGTGGGTTGCTAATGTATAAAGCATTAAATTGCTAGTTATCTCTGCAGTGCTTGATAAAGAAACTGAAAGAGATAAACAACTCATTGTAAGAACACTTAAGTATGGATAGGGTCTCTCTGTAGTTTCACATGGACTTCAATAAAACATGAACAATTAATGTTTACATTTATTATTGGAAAGGTAGCAGAAATTAACTACAAAGCCAAATACTGTTTTGCTTGGAGTTGGGTGAAAGCTAGCTTCAGCTGCTGAGCCTGACAGCCATTCTTAATCCAGGATAAATATAAGATGTTAAGCTCCTTTGTGGAGTAAGATAGCTGAAACAATAGGAGCCACTGCCCAAAGCACAGGCCATACACAATGCCGAACAGGAATTAATCTATGTATATCAGGAACAGCCAACATGGATTATCAGTAGTGTTCTGCATTCTCAGTTTTTATTTAAAAAAAAAATCCGGAAATTCCTCAAAACATAAAAACCAGGATGAAATCAGGATAAAAGAAAGAAAAGGAAAAAAATCAGTTTAAATCAGGGAAAAATTGGCAGTGAGGGAAGGAAGGAGTAAGTCTGGGACTAGGAAAGGGGTGGAGGGAGAGACAAAGTGCACCCCTTCGGCCACTCCCAGGGCTGCAGCAGGGAGCAAAGCGGGGGGAGCTGTCAGTGGGTATGGGGTAAGGGGGCACAGCTCTTTCTGCTATGCACCCGCCACCCGGGAGTCCTGCGGGCTGGGGAGCCTGTGCCAGGCTCTTCCCGGGGTGCACATGCCCCCGGGTCAGTGGCAGGAAGCACATGGCACCATGCCCTGCCTTTCTTCCCTGGCTGCATTCTCACCCCTCCGCACTTCTGCAGCAGTCTGCTGCCAAGCTGCCCTCGTGTTTGTGGAGAGGAGAGAGTGGCACACAGCCGGATATGCAGGAGGGACCCAACCCTGGCACTGGCACCTCCCGCCCTGCCTAGGGTCAGAGCCAGGAGTCCTGCACCCCCAGGCAGTGGCTCCAGCCCCACAGGCCTACGCAGAACAGCTGGGTGCAGCACCCACTGCAGGGAGTGGGGCCAGGCTCTCCTGCCTGCCCCCCAGGTGGGGTTCACAGCTCCCCATTCCCCTGGGAAGGGCAAAGCCGGAGCCACCAGGGTGCAGCTCAGACCTGCCTGTCCCAGGAGAGATTCCCACAACCCATCCCACCTGGGGTCAGAGCCAGGAGCCCTACACCCCCAGGCAGCAGCTCCAGCCATCCCCCCCCCAGCCCCCGCGCAGCCACCGCCCCCCGCTCCTGCTGTGTATGAGGCCACCACCACCCCTACGTCCAGCCGGAAACCTGTATTTCAGGTAACTGGCACAGCAGCACTTTTAGCTTACCAGCACCACCCATTTTCAATGTCCTACTCCCCACTCATGCCAGTTAACAGAGATTTGAACTGAAAAATGAGTGTAGATCAGTAAAAACTGAATAACTTAAAAAATCAGGAAATTTATCAGTGACAATCAGTAAAAACTGAGAATGTGGAACACTAATTATCAGAAAAGGCCATCATGGATTCACCAAGAGCAAGTGATGCCTGACTAACCTGATTTCCTTCTATGGTAAGGTAATAGGTTCTGTGGATGTGGGGAGAACAATGGGCGTGATATACTTTCTCTTTAGCAAGGCTCCTGTCACTGTCTCACACAGCATTCTTATTAACAAACTAAGGAGGTACAGATTGGGTAAAAGTACTGTAAGGTGGATACATAACTGGTTAGATCATTGTGCTCAATAAGTAGTCATCAATGGCTCAATATCGAGTTGGGAGGAGGTATCAAGTTGGGTTTCCCAGGGGTCTGTCCTGGGTCCAGTATTGTTCAACATCTTCATTAGTAATTTGGGTAATAGAATTGATTGCATGTTTAGCAAATTTGCAGATGACATCAAGTTGAGTGGAGTAGCAGACACTCTGGAGGGTAGGGCTGGGATCCAAAATGACCTGAATAGACTGGGAAAATGGTCCTCAATCAATTTTACGAGACTCAACAAAGACAATTCCAGCACTTGGAATGGAATAATTGCATGCACAAGTAGATACTGGGAATTGATTGACTAGGTTGCAGTACTGTAGAGAAGGATCTAAGGGTTATGATGGACTATAAGCTGAATATGAGCAAACAGTGTGCTCTTGCTGCAAAAAAAAAAAAGACAACAATATCTTGGGTTGTATTCATAGGAATGTCACTTGCAAATCAAGGGAAGTGATTCTTCCACTCTGTTCAGCACTGGTGAGGCCTCACCTGGAGTAGTGTGTCCAGTTTTGGGCCCCACACTTCAGGAAGGATGCGGATAGATTGAAACAAGTTCAGTGAAGAACAACAAAATGATTGGGGACCTGGGAAGCAATATTCATGAAAAAAGGCTGAAAAAACTAGGATTTTTAAGTCTGAAGAAAAAAGACAGAAGGCAGGTTTGCTAACAGTTTTCAAATACTTGAAGGACAATTATACAGAGGCTGGAGATGGTCTCTTCTCTGTGGCTGTAAGCAACGAGGCCAGAAGCAATGGACCCAAGCTGCAGTTTGTAGATTAGGAGGAAATTTCTGACTATGAGGGTACTTGAGCATTTGAACTAAAGAACTAGGGAAATCGTGAAATCTCCATCTTTAGACATTTTCATGGGGAGATTGTAATTTTCATCATTGCCCTTGTGTTCAAATTACTATACCAGCTACCAGCTGAGTAGCTTGTGGGACTGCTGGCTGGGTTCTCACACCAAGCATGCTGCACTTTTTAGGGTGAGTGGTTACAGCTTCTGGGCCCACACCACTAGTAGGCAATGAATCCATCTACCATCCTACACTCAACATCGAAGGAAGCAGCACAGCTAAGCTCCCTGTACTCAGATTGCTGCTGAATACATATACAGCTGTCATCCTCCTGCAGGAAACCCACTGTGAATCTCCTAACAGACCAGAACTGCAAGGCTTTAGTTTGGCTGCCTTCACCCTCAGCAAGACCTATGGCCTTGAACTTTTGTCAAAAGAGACACTGAGTGGTACCAAGTTGCTTCCTCACCAGATGACAACAACGAGTGGATCACTTTCAAGATCAGTGACGCTTCCATCATCAATGCCTCCAGGAATTCCTGTCTTCTGCCCAGCTGCCACCAATCCAACACCCATGCATTGTACTGGTTATCTCAATTCACAGCACACAGATTGGGGCTATAAGAACACAAATCTTGATGAAGAGTTCTTGGCTAACTGGGCATCAACAAACAACTTGTACCTTCTATTTGACTCCAAAGAACCTGACAGCTCTGAGTCAAGAAGATGACAAACAACTACCAGCCCTGACCTGGCTTTCTCAAGTGTAAATGTCAGCCTACCAGATGAGTGCTGGAGATGTTCCCATGGTCACAACATTGGCCATAGCTAATCACACACCTAAGCTTTGTAGCAACAACAAACAGCAGCCCATCACTTAGGTGGAACTTTCACAAAGCCAGGTGGGAAAGATTCAAAACTGATACAAACTCTGTTGCTGAATCACTGCTGAACCCATGGAATACAGATGTGAATGCCTCTTACACTGCATTTTGTGACGGTATTCTTAGATGTACCAAGAATAGTATCCCCAGAGGGTATAGGTATATGAAAGTTTCATCTCAGTAGAGCCAGAGCAAGCTAACAATGATGTCATAGAGCTCATCAACCATCTAGACAAAATCATAAAAGCCCAATGAGAAGAAACAATGGAGTCAATTAATTTCTCACACTCCAGCCAGAAGGCTTGGCAGAAGATAAACCAGCTCACAGGAAAGAAACAAAGTGTGAACAAGTGCAAAATCAAAGCTGATACCATTGCAGCTCAACTTGTGTGTAATGGCTGCTACATCAAATCTGACAAGGAATTCACTAGGCAGATATAGAAAGAAGTTAAACAGCTCTGGAAGACATATGATCCCAATGTTCATCTGTCTGGAGAATTCAGCACCGAGGAAATTAAGGTAGCCCTTAAGCTTTTAAAGACCAAAAAATCACCAGGGCTTGATGCCATACATGATGAATTTCTTTGTAACTATAGGGAGATGATGATCATTCGGCTTCGTGAGTTCATCTCCATCTGTGTCAAATGCAACAAGATCCCTCACATTTGGAGAAAGGCCACAGTTGTTGCAGTTTAACAAGACCAAGGATGATGCAAAGAGCTGTAGACCCGTCTCCCTCCTGTGAATTCCATTCAAGCTACTGGAACACTTCATTTATGCCCAAGTCTATCCCATAATTGATCCGCAGCTCCCTAAGGAGCAGGCTGGTTTTAGACACAGAAGATCAACAGTAGACCAGGTAACTCGAGACATTGAACAGAGTTTTGAGGCTGGGGAAAAGGTGGACCTCACTGCTGCATACAACATTATCTGGCTCCATGGCCACTACTACAAGATCCTCTGAATGATACCTGACAAAACGATTGTCAGTTTTATTATGCTCATGCTTCAGAACCGCAGTTTCACTATCAAGACCATCGATGGACAGGAAAACCACCCTAGAAGTCTTAAGAATGGCATCCCTCAAGGCTTGGTACTTTCTTCATTGCTCTTCAATGTATACATTGTTGACCTGCCTGACACCCAGTCCAAGATGTATGGGCATGCTGATGACCTGTCTTTCACCAAATCAAGCAAGCGATGGGAAGCCATTGAATCTAGTTTGACATCAGATATGAACACCCTTGCCAACTATTTCCATAAATGGCATCTCCAGCTCAGCCTCACTGAAACAGTAGCAACAGCTTTCCACCTAAATAACAACCAAGCAAAGAAAGAAATAAAAGACAAGATTGGTGACTGGACACTTGAACACTGATACACCATTACTTATTTAGGAGGCAAACTGGATCAGACCCTTACCTACCAACAGCATCTAGAAGGGTTCCAGGGTAAGGTTAACAGCAAAGGAGCTCTTATTCATTGACTTGTTGGCACCGCATGGGGTGCAAGTTTCCAAACACTTGGCACCTCCACTTTGGCATTTGCATATGCTCCTGCTGAGTACTGTGCACCAGTATGGGGCCAGAACACACACACTAAGTTAGTGGATTCCAGCCTTAACAGCATCATGAGGACCATTACCAGATATCTTATACCAACCCCAGTTGACTGCTTACCAGTCCTCTTGGATATTTCCTGCCCCCACCCCTTCCCCCCTGCAACATCCAGAGACAAGCTACTACCCTGGCCTTAGGCCTCAAACCTCAAGATCCAGACCAGTTTTTGCACTCCAGCCTAGTAGCCACAAGCCAGAAAACCAACTACCACCTGAAGTCTCAGAACCCATTCTCCACTGAAGCCAATACGCTCATTGAATCTGCAGATGGCATGTCACCTACAGCATGGACCTCCCATCAATGGGCAGGAAATATGAGCACAAGAATTGTGGCTTAGAACTTCATCCCCAACACCAGCTTCCACTCCTCAGGATGGCAGCGTCCACTCAGGGCCTGGACTTCTCTTAGCCACCTCAGAACAGGTGTTGGACATTTTAAGGCAAGCATGCACTTTTGGGGCCTCTCCAACAACACTGGCTGCAATTGTTGTGCTCAAGCTCAGATGGCTGACCACATCGTCTATGAATGCCCTTATGGCCCTCCTTTGGGTGCCCAAGGTCTTATTGACATTGACCATTCTATCTATTGCTGGCTTTCTGGCCCTCATGCTTCCAACTTGAGTATGGTGATACTCACCTCATCATCATCACAGGCAGATTGGACAGACACTTGGCTGGAATGGTTTAGTCAGGAACAATATTGCCTTGAACAGGGGGCTAGATTAAATAACCTTGTGAAGTCCCTTCCAACCCTGCCTTCCCACAATCCTATGTAGCTGAAGTGCTTTCATTAGGGGCTACATGTGAACACAGAAGGCTGTCTGTCATTTTGTTAGAACTGTTTGCATGTAGAAGGGTAAAGTCAGGCAAAGACACAACAGAAGCGGCCAGAGAAGACGAGAGAAAATTAAGCACATCTAGAGGACTTGTAGCATGAATCTGGAAATTCTTGTCAAAACACAAGGTATTCTATTCCCCTGTCTCTCAAAGGTCCTAGTCTTCTATGCCCTCTATACATAATATGCAACTGAGGAAACACTACTGAAGCAGATCAGGAAGGTGACAGAAGCCAGAGAAGGATTAGGGGACATGGTAGGGGACCTACAGATCGGTGGTCACCTGGGGGACAGTGATCACCAAATAATAGAATTCATCATAAGACGTCGAGTGGGTAAGGTAACTAGTAGGGTGAAAGTGCTAGACTTTAGGAAAGCTGATTTCAATGAACTCAGGCGATTAGTCAAGGACGCACTGCAGAGTAGGAGTTTTGAAGAGATGGGAGCCCAGGAAGGGTGGCTGTGCCTTAAGGAAATGATCCTTCGGGCACAGAGGGAGACGATCCCGATATGAGGAAAAAGAGGGAAAGGGGCCAGAAAGCTTCCCTGACTGACCAGAGAAATCCAGAGCAGCCTACGGGCTAAAAGGGGAGCACATAGAAAGTGGAAACAGGGAGAGATTACCAAAAAGGAGTATACCTCCTCTGCTCGCGCTTGTAGGGAGGCAGTTAGACAGGTCAAAGCTACCATGGAGCTGAGGATGGCATCCCAAGTTAAGGATAACAAGAAATTGTTTTTCAGCTATATAGGGAGTGGAATAGGACCCCTGCTAAATGGGCAGAAGCAATTGGTGACGGACAGAGGGGACAAGGCTGAACTCCTCAATGAGTTCTTTGCCTCACTGTTCCTAAGTAAGGGGCAAGACAAGTCTCTCACTGGGATTGTAGAGAGGCAGCAGCAGGGCGCCAAACTACCATGCATAGACCCTGAGATGGTGCAGAGTCACTTGGAGGAACTGGATGCGTTTAAGTCGGCAGGCCCGGATGAGCTCCATCCGAGGCTGCTGAAGGCACTGGCTGACGTCATTGCACAGCCACTGGTGGGAATATTTGAACACTCGTGGCGCATGGGCCAGGTCCCGGAGGACTGGAAAAGGGCCAATGTGGTTCCCATTTTCAAGAAGGGGAGGAAGAAGGACCCAGGCAACTATAGGCCAGTCAGTCTCACCTCCATCCTTGGCAAAGTCTTTGAAAAAATTATCAAGGCTCACATTTACAAGAGCCCGGCAGAAAAATTATGCTGAGGGGAAACCAGCCCAGGTTCGTAGGAGGTAGATCATGCCTGACTATTCTAGTCTCTTTTTATGACCAGGTTACAAAATGCCTGGACGCAGGAGTAGGGGTTGATGTCATTTACTTAGACTTCAGGAAGGCCTTCGATACGGTATCCCACCCCATACTGGTGAACAAGTTAAGAGGCTGTGACTTGGATGACTACACAGTCCGGTGGGTGGCAAATTGGCTACAGGGTTGCACCCAGAGAGTCGTAGTGGATGGGTCGGTATCGACCTGGAAGGGTGTGGGCAGTGGGGTCCCGCAGGGCTCGGTCCTAGGACTGATACTCTTCAATGTCTTCATCAGCGACTTGGACGAGGGAGTGAAGTGTACTCTGTCCAAATTTGCAGATAACACAAAACTGTGGGGAGAAGTGGACATGCCGGAGGGCAGGGAACAACTACAAGCAGACCTGGACAGGTTGGGCAAATGGGCACAAAACAACAGAATGCAATTCAATAAGGAGAAATGCAAAGTGCTGCACCTAGGGAGGAAAAATGTCCAGCACACCTACTGCCTAGGAAATTACCTGCTTGGTGACATGGAAGCGGAAAGGGATCTTGGAGTCCTAGTGGACTCCAAGATGAACATGAGTCGTCAGTGTGACGAAGCCATCAGAAAAGCCAATGGCACTTTATCATGCATCAGCAGATGCATGACGAACAGATCCAAGGAGGTGATACTTCCCCTCTATCGGGCGCTAGTCAGACCGCAGTTGGAATACTGCATTCAATTTTGGGCACCACACTTCAAGAGAGATGTGGATAACCTGGAGAGGGTCCAGAGAAGGGCCACCCGTATGGTTAAGGGCTTGCTGGCCAAGCCCTATGAGGAGAGACTAGGGCACCTGGACCTCTTTAGCCTCCGCAAAAGAAGGTTGAGAGGCGACCTTGTGGCTGCCTATAAGTTCATCACGGGGGCACAGAAGGGAATTGGTGAGGTTTTATTCACCAAGGTGCCCCCAAGGGTTACAAGAAATAATGGCCATAAGCTAGCAGACAGCAGATTTAGACTGGACATTAGGAAGAACTTCTTCACAGTTAGAGTGGCCAAAGTCTGGAATGGGCTCCCAAGGGAGGTGGTGCTCTCCCCTACCCTGGGGGTCTTCAAGAGGAGGTTAGATAGGCATCTAGCTGGGGTCATCTAGACCCAGCACTCTTTCCTGCCTATGCAGGGGGTCGGACTCGATGATCTATTGAGGTCCCTTCCGACCCTAGAATCCATGAATCCAGTAGCATGACTCTAAGAGAAAAATAAAAGAGAGTTTGGGTGGCAGAGTACTGGCTGAAAAGGGCCAGTACTCTGCCTATGAGTGTTTGGTTTTGACTCTACTCAGAAAATGTGGACTCTTTGTAAATGTACTGAACTTCTTCCATTGGTTTCCCCTAAAGAAATACGCATAAGTTAGGGCAGGGTGACACCTTATAGACTGACTGGTTCAGAGAGGCAACAGCCTAGTTTGTCAGGCTGGATCTTTCAGGTGTGTATTAATAGCCTTGCAGTGGCAGGGTATTGACAGTGCCCTTCTCCCTCTGTTCTACCTGTGGCTGATTTGGGTGTTCTCAGTGTTAGGGGGCAATGTGCCTTGTAGCTGTGCAACAGGGTTGTTTGTGTAGTTTTAGGGCAAGCACCTGTATGGAACAATTTGGATAGGAAAGATCCTGCCTTGAGCAGGGGGTTGAACAAGGTGAACTCTTGAGGTCTCTTCTATGATTCTACTTATCTATGACTATGTGATTGTTGGTACTTCCTGGTTAGTAAAGATAATCCCACATACTAGAAGTCTTGTTTGCAGACTATGATGAGCTGTATGGGATTTGTGATGTCACAGAGCAATGCACTCCGGGTTGTCTTCAGTGCACCGAGCTTGCGATCACAAATATCCGAGAGGACTGGTAAGCAGTCAACTGGGGTTGGTATAAGATACCTGGTAATGGTCCTCATGATACTGTTAAGGCTGGAATCCACTAACTTAGTGTGTGTGCTCTGGCATACTGGTGCACAGTACTCAGCAGGAGCATATGCAAAAGCTTTCAATGAGGAAACCTCAGTGAGGAAACCATGAGTTTTCTATCGGATTTAAGATATTTGGATTTTAAGATGTCTTTCAGTTCCACACACCCCAAACCACAAAAATGGATCAACACAGGGGTGGGAGGAGAGGGAAAGGGGTATGTTAAGCATTTAGCAAACATCATGAACATACACATATCCTTGTTTCAAACCTTAATTCATTCCTATTCCAGCCCATCAGTCTACTGGAGAGACAGCTGGGCTTTCACATTATGCATACACATACCTAGTCCTATTTTGACTCTTGTTAATCTTTTGGACTCTATTATTCAGGGGCACAAGTGTTCACCTGGATGTGGTGCAGCTCTAAATTTCTTCCTTCTTATAGGGGACCATATAACACAATCACTAATGAGAAATAATGCAAAGGAATCTAGGGAAAATAGAAACCTGGCAGAAAAATGACAGAAGGAGCTTGAGCTTGCAATCACACATAATAAAAATATCCCATGAGGAGGAAAAACTGAGAAGCAAAAACACTACAGGAGACAAAGCAGTGACTGTGGGAATGGGATATTAACTTGAATGAGAGTTGATAGTAAAATACGACTAATGCATTTTGGAGCTACCTAGGTAGAGATATTTTTGTCAGGCAACTGGACATTTTGCCCTACTCTCTCTCTTATGAGCCCAATCTTGCCAGTCCACTGTGCACAGAATACAACAGAGATATACCTGTTATAAAAGCACAGACAGAGGGGTGGAGCTGAGGTAATCACTCTTTAATTCTGTTTATTGTTTCTAGCCAGTTAATTATCCACAAAAGGTATAAACAAATGCAAATAAGAGTCACAAAAATTATGAGGACACTAGAAACTGTGCTAGATCCACAGATGGTACTTCATTGATTTAAGCAGAGCTATACCAGCATGTAACACCTGAGAAACTGCTCCATATTTTCTTCCAGAGAAATATGAGTAAAGTTAAATAGGTTTAGTTCAGCTGACAATGCCTACAGAAGGGACATAGAATCTACACATATTTGAAAAGTACCGTGTGGCAGGAAGAACAAAGTGTGGTGGCAAAGTAGTGAATACACATCCCTACACATTTAGAAGTGTGAGTGTGAGGTTTGTGCCGAACACTGCTTCCAGTTGACACAACCTAAATGGTACTTGATCTTTCAGGCTGTGGAGTCAAAGGCTGCTGAAACAATTTGTTCCCTCATGTGCTGCTGGCTATAGAAACTGGTGTGCCTTAAACATGCTAGTTTGATAGGCTGGGATAGACCTTCGATCTAGGAGGGAGACTATTTAGCATAATAAGAAATTACTTTTGCAAAGCTTTTGATACAGTCTCTCTCTTTCACAACATTCTTGCCAGCAAGCTAAGCATGTCTGGGTTGGATGAATGGTTTGAGAGGTGGCTAGAAACCTGGTTGGATCAAAAGGTTCAGAGGGTAGTAGTCAATAGCTCAATGTCTAATTGGCAACCAATATCAAGTGGAGTGCCCCTGGGATCAGTCCTGGGCTAAGTTTTGTTCAGTATCTTTATCAACAACCTGGAAAATGCGATGAAGTGCACCCTCAGCAAGTTTGTGGATGACACCAAGCTGCAAGGAGTAGTAGATATGCTGGAGGGTAGAGCTAGGATTCAGAGAGACCTTGACAAATTGAAGGGTTGGACCAAAAGAAATCTCATGAGGGTTCAATAAGAAGAAGTGCAAAGTCCTGCACTTAGGATAGAACAATCCCATGCACCGTTACAGGCTGGGGACCAACTAGCTAAGCAGCAGCTCTGCAGAAAAGGACCTGAAGTTTACAGGAGACAATAAGCTGAATATGAGTCAACAGTGTGCCCTTGTTGCAAAGAAGGTTAACAGCATACTGGGTTGCATTAGTAGGAGTGTTGCCAGCAGGGCAAGGGAAGTGATTATTCCCCTCTGTTTGACATTGGTGAGGACACATCTGGAGTAGTGTGTCCAAAGTTGGGGCCCCCACCATAGAAAGGATGCGGACAAATTGGAGAGAGTCCAGGGAAGGCAATGATAATGGTGAGGGGGGCACATGACTTCTTAACTCTGAGGGAACTGGGCTTATTTAGTCTGGAGAAGAGAAGATTGGGGGTGGAGGGAGAGGGAACATTTAATAGTAGTCTTCAACTACCTGAAGAAAGGTTCCAAAAAGGCTCAGGCTAGACTGTTCTCAGTGATGGCAGATTGCAGAAAAAAGAGCAATGGTCTCAAGTTTCAGCAAGGGAAGTTTAGGTTAGATATTAGAACAAACTTTCTCACTAGGAGGGCAATGAAGCACTGGAACAGGCTACCCAGAGAGGTGTGGAATATCCATCTTTGGAGGTTTTGAAGGCCCAGCTAGACAAAGCCTTGGCTGGGATGATCTAGTTGGGGATGGTCCTGCTTTGAGCAAGGGGTGGACTAGATGACTTCCTGAGGTCCCGTCCAAACCTTATTTTCTTTGATTCTATGATTCTATGATTCAATGAAGTTAATGAGATTAAAATAAGCATTTGTGCTGGATATCAAGAAAATCCATTTGGCCCTTAGTGTATATTTTTTTCTAGGGTATATAGTAAAAACACTGTTATTTTAGATATTTAAGTTTAGAATGCACAAGATACTAGCAAGTAGACAATCCCACAGTGGCAAAAAAATAGACTGGGTTGAATAATCTTTGCAACTTCTGCTTTGATTTGAAAGACTTGTGTAAGTGCTATAGTTTCAAAGTAAATATTTCATAGCATGTATCTGATACTGCACAGAAAAACTGCATTTTTCTTTTAAAATAGCAAGTCACATTAAAGATTCACTGAAAAAACAGCTATGACAATCGTGATACAAATCGAATTTCAATACTTAAGAGTTCACATAAGAAACTATGTCTGCTTTTCCGCACCACTAGTAAGTTCTGGGTACAAATGTCAGCAGTTAAATAACTTATGGACAAAAATAGAAAAAAAGACTAAGTGATGGTGAAAAAAATTGTGCCCAGAAAAAGCAGCCATGCCCAGATCTCAGATGTTGGATATACATCTATTGTTGACTTTTTAAACATTACAGTCTTCCTTCTAAGTGATTACTAACTAATTATTAAACTGGAGTGGAGTTCTGGAATAGCCTTCCTATAGCAGGGGTGAGGACAGGACAATTAGTTTTACAATGGAGTTTGATAAATTAATGAAAGGGATCAGAGATCAGACCATGAGGTTGCTTGCATTAGTTAGTGTTCTGGGACCCCAAGTTGGCTAAGGCTGTGAGGATACAAACTCCCCATGAGGTGAGATACTCAAGTACAGGACAGCTAAATTTAGGGATAATAAATCCCAATGTTAATAATTAGGAGAAAGCACAACAATAGGATTAGGAAAGACAGAACGTAAAAATACAGGCTTAAACTAAACTAACCCCTGATGCTTTTCATTCTCACGCCTGTACAGTGCTTTCTTCTCAGTCTCTGGCTGGTTTCAGCAGCAGGCAGGAAGCATCACTGTCTCTGCAGGAAACACATCCTTTTCCCCAGAGGTCTCAGCTTCTCTGCTGGCCCTCAACAGGTTGCCTCTGCCTGACCACCCCAGCCTTTCCAGTTGCTGTCCCCACATGGCAGATGCTCTCCATCTCCGCTATCTGGGGCTTCAAACCAGCAGACTTCTGTGGACTCCAGCAGGCTGGCAGGCACCTACACAGGCATTCACAGGCACCTGCACTCTCTAGCTCCTCTGCTTATATCTCCTTCCCCAGCTTGTAGAAAAAGCCAGAGTTCTCTGGGCAGGAGCCTTTCCAGTGCCATCTGAAGGGTGGAGCACAACAAACCAGGCCACATCCAGCCCATATGCAGTCCAACCATTAACACTTGGACTGCATGGTACTGTGGGAAGAGGCCAAGGTCTTGAGCCAGTTCACTCAGAGCGGGCACTCCAAAACCCACATCTATGATGAACTGTCAGGCCACATGCCGGAGTGCTAGCATGCCCAGTCAGCATGCCAGTGCCACATAAAGGTCAAGGCCATGTGGGCACAGTGGGTCAGTATCACTGACCACAACCACTGGTTGGGGACTGCCTGCAAGACCATGCCCTTTATGCAGCAGCTGGATCACATTCTCACACCCCAGGACCTTGGCCAGAGCCATGACATGTACTCCAGTATGGGTGGCCAGCCCAAGCCTCCACTATGGCCTAGCAGCTGCAACAAGGTGTCATCAGGGAAGGGCCTCTTGGGGTGCCAGGAGCCTGTCCTGCCTCTGTTGTTGTGGAGGGGAATAAAGTGCTTTTCTGAAAACTGTCCATAGTAAGCATGGTGCTGGGTGTGCATGGTGGGGCTGAAGTCTGTGGCCAGCTGTCCAGGTGGCCTACAGTAGGGCTTGTAGGAGGAGGTGGTCCACCAGCACCTCTCACACCTGGTGCCCTTGTCCCCTGCTGCCAGGTGTGTGACTTCCCTGGGGCCTTGGGGGGGAGGGGGGGAGGGCATCGCTGTTGCTGCCACCACAGCTGGTGCTTCTGGTGCCAGACCACCTCTGCCCACTGCACCTCCTCCACCCAGGCCTCATAAAAGATCTCCCTCAGGCCTCACAGATGTTATGCAGCACATAGGCTGTGTGGGGGACCTGAAGGATGTTTGGCACCCTCACCAGACCTTGAGGTGAGAGGTGAGGGTGTGCCAACATACCTTCAGGTGGCTGAATATACACTCCACCAGTGCATGGGTCCAGCCCAGGTTGAAATGTTCCTGGCAGGGGTCCAACTGGCTGGTGTAGGGCCACATGAGCCAGGGGATGGGCAGGTAGGAGGGGCAGAACTGTCACCTTGACCAGCTGAAGGTCCAGCACCCCTGGCATGAAGCACCTGCTCTCCACCAGGGCTGGCAGGGCAGAGTTGCAGAAGATGTGGGCATCTTGGGCACTGCCCACACAGCCAGTGGTCACACTGGTGAAGACACCATGGTGGTCGACAACGGCCTGCAGCATGAAGAGTGAAAGCCCTGCCAGCTATCATAGAGGCAGTCACCACAGGGTGGGGAAGAGATAGGGATGTGGGTCCTGATTTACTGGGGAAATCCAGGGTGCAGAACCCCACCATCACCTCCAGGGGGTTGTGCACCCAGAGCACAGTGTGTCCCAGCATATCCTGAAGGGTACTACACACTTACAGGATGGCTTCCCCAGGGGTCACCTGGTCCATGCTAAAGAGGTGGCCAACATAGTGTAGGCTAGCAGGAGTGGCCAGCTTGAGCAAAGCAATGGAAAGCCGGGGGTCTGTGGGGAGGTGCCACCATATGGTGGCGGGCTGCCACTCCAGGTGCAGACAGAGCTACTCAAGGAGCTCCTGGAAGGTGGACTAGGTCATCTGGAATGACTCCAGCCACTGCTTGTTGTTCCAGGTGTGCTGGACAATGTGCAACCACCAGTTCTGGCTGGCTGGGCGGGCCCACAGGTGGTGGGGCTGGAGTCCCAGGAGCTCACGGATGGAGCTCAGGGGGTCGGACTTGATGATCTGCTCAGGTCCCTTCCAACCCTCCAACTATGAAGCTATTGTAACCTGGGCGGTACTCCAAGAGGTACCTGCTCTCCAATTGAAGGGATCAAAGCAGGTGCACAAGTGCTGTGGGAGGTATAGGGACTCTCCTCCCCCTGTAAAGCAGAGCCAGACCACCAATGGGGACTTAACCATATACCTTTTAATGAGAGAACAGTATTGGGAACATAACCAGTATAAATCAGGGGGTATAGGGGACACTACAACGCCCCAAGGAGGCAGGATTCAATAAAGGTTAGACACTTACAATCATAGACATATTCATCCAGTTGACAAAAGACAGGGTTAACAAAATATAAAACACAAACAGCAGAACAACCAATACTGGGTGGTGAAATATAAAAGGCACAAAATACAAAACATCAAATAACAAGGAATATAGGGCCTAGGTACCTGGAGAGGGGAGAAAGGAGAAAAACACAATAACCCCTTTCCACTGAAACAAGAACATCTCCCTGTTACTTTACTCACCCCAAGTCATCCCAGTTGAGACTTGAACTCAGATCACCCATGTGGTAGGCAGAACCCTACCACATAGCCACCAGTGCTGGTGTATGCTTCAAGCTGTTAGGGGTCTTGACCTTCCAGGAGCCCCGGCCTCATGTTTTGCTGCCCGGCCTCTCATTGGAGGAGCTGAAAGCAGAGTCGGGAACCTCTCGGGTCGCTGCTCAGATCCTTGCTGGAGCGGGGGAACCTCTGCTGCTGGCCACAGCCTCTCGTAGGGGATCCTGGAGCCCAGCAGGGATCCTCTCTTGCCGGCCGCACACTGCACTGCTGAGGGTCCAACTGCTGCCTGCAGGTCTCACTCCTTCAGGTTCTTCTGGGGCAACTGCTCCCACCCCGCTGGCCCAGCTCTTGCCAGCTCTTTGAAACTCCTTCCTTGTGGTCTCTTGCTGGTCTCTCCTGAATCAGCCATGCTGCCCCTTTTATCCCCCTCCAGGTGACCCAAGGGGCCAATCAGGGGACATGGAGGGTGAGTCTCTGGGGCCTGATTGGTAAGGAAAGGGAATCCCAAGTCCTCCAATCATCTTTTACCCCTTCAAAACTCCTGGGCTAAGTTACTGCCAGCTAGTCTGTCACACTATGAAATTATGGCACTGGTGATGGCATCCACATGCATGTCATCACTGTCCCTGCCAGGGTCTGGGTGGCAGCATGGGGTCCAGGCAGCAGCAGTGTGATGGCAGGGGGCCTCAGACACTGCGGTGAGCCTGGCAGGGGGGGTAAGTGGGGCCAAGACTAGCCTGGGCCAAGTGGAAGTCACCACAGTGGTGAGGCACAGCGAGCAGGTTGGCAAGCAGGAGCCCAGGGCATGGGTCATCGCTCCCAGGGCCTGGGGGTGGAGCAGCCATCATGTGGTGGGCATAGGCTCTGGCGCTGCAGCCTGCTCTGGGCAGGAATGCAGGTGGCCAAGGAGCAGGGGCTGGCCAGCCTCCTGTGCCTGGCTTTTAAAGATCACCCCCAGCTGTAGGCAACTGTGGCTGGAGCCTCCAGCTCCCCCTGGCTGCTGCAGGGGGCAGTGCAGAGCCAGAGGAGGCCAGCTGCAAGCTACTTCCATGAGCAGCAAATCTGTTCCCAAATGGCCACACATGTAGACACCTGCCCAAGGTGGGTTTACTCCGCAGTAAATTACTGTGGAGTAAACCCATATAGCACTAATTGCACGTGCAGATGCACTTAAGTGCGAAGCAATGGGAATCTTTTCAGTGGAACATCAGTGGAATCTAAATTAAGCCCTTTCAGAGAACTCTGCTGATCTACTATCTGGGAAGCACAAGTGGCCACTTCACTGACAGTCTGTATGTTTCTGAGGCTTAATTTCAGGTGTGAATGGCCTCTGGGGTACATATGAAAGAAAAGGACAGTCTGTCCTGAAGTAGACAGAAGTTCAGTGGATTGCCTAGATTCACCAGCTAGGAGACTTGAGTAATTTTAGCCTCAGAGCTTAGAAAGAAAGGTCTAGTTATTTGGACCATCTTCAGGCTTGCACACAACCCTATCCTGCCTGCCTAGTGTCTTAGTTATGTCACATTTTTAGCATAATTGCCATCCCTGGAATTGAAGCCAAAAATGCTGACTGATGTAGAAAAGAAAGACCTTTTCCTCCACTGCTTTGAACATTAATTAGTCACCTCTACCTGCTCAAAGTGAGTGCACCATGGGAGAAAGATTGGTTGTTTCACACCAAATGGACTCAACTGTAAATGGCTACCCAAGATGCCAAGCAATGGGGAATGAAGCCTTTTATTTTTATTTGTCACATTTCACAGTTGATTTGCTGTGAAAAGGGCTTTCTTCACCTTTCGAACGCTCAAACTGGTGGGCTGAGCAAAAATATGCAGCTTCCCATTAACTGGAAGAATAGAATTGGTTATCCCCAGATACAACATATGAAGATGATTAATTATCACACGCTTTTCACTTTATCAGGATAATAAGTGACAGGACTGTCAGGCAGTTGGTCTTACTGTTCAACCTCAGCTTAAACAGTGTGATTCAATCTCACACACCACCTTCTGAAGAGGAGAGACAGAGCTGTGAGTCAGTGGGACACAGATCCAAGATTCTTTGATGCAATATTGTCAGTCTTATCAAGCATCAGTTAAAATATTTATTAAATATAAAGACAGAAGTGATTGTATCGTCCTAATTTGGCAATGCTGTCAGAGTAGTTAGAAGGCACAGTCCAGATCAGCTTCATTAAAATGTTTCATTTCAGGAAACTAATGATACTCATCAGGCAACTAGAAATTCAATGAAGAAAACAACAAAACTGAATGAACTAATATATGACATAATAAGTGCCAGTTTCCTTTTGTAGTGCCCAACTCCTCTTTATATGGGCATCATTCAGGAATCAGATCTCAGATAAAATAGAAAATAAATATGCTAAGAAAACTTGGAATCCTAACTTGAGCTGGTGCCCCAGCAAGCCTGAAAGGCCCATTAAGAAGTGCAATAATACATCAATAACAGCAGTAATAATAAATGCTTTGCCCTTCAAATAGATGCCTACTATTTGGAGATCTCAAAGGGTTTTACAAAACAGTGTAAGAGTATAATCCCCATTTTATGTCCTGGTAATTAAGAAGATTCATAAGCATTACATTCACTATGCAGCTTGGAGGAAGAAATTTCTTGGAAGTCTCTGGGCCAAACTGAGTGGTAATGTAAGTAATACTTTAAATTATGCCTTGGGGGAAATTTGCAGATTGGTGTCCAGTGTGGCTAAGGGAAAAGGCTGCCAATGTGCCTGTGAGAGCTTTATTCACCCTCCCACCCCTGATTGTCAAGCTGCTGGTGTCAGTCCAGTCCACCTCTCCTCAGGAGAAACACAATGCAGTATCAGGGCTGTAAGCAAGGAAGTTGGACAACAGTAGTCCACATGGGTAGAGAGTGCCAGGAGCTAAGGGACAGGGAATAGCTGAGTCTTGCCAGCTGAGAGGCTGGAGCACTGCAGTGTCAGTGGGGGTCAAGTGACTGTACGTACAGGGGGCTCAAGGCCTGGGGACAAGAACAGTAGGGACACGGACAGGTCATAACAGGAACATGGAGCTATGGAGCAGGAGCATTGGGCTCTGCTGAGGGTCCCTGAGCAGTGATATATTAGGAAGCGGGGCGGGGAGAAATGGGCAGGAGAGAGCTGCAGGGACGTGGCTAATTCAGGATTTGGGGAAAGTGGGAGAGACCCTCACCAGGCTCCAAGTAGCTGCTGGTTCCCACCCAACCAGAGGAAGCAGGCATACAGTAAGCATATGCAATACAGGGAGATGCAGCCATTCCTCTTTCCCTTTCCCCACACAGTCCGGGAATTGCAAGTATCATTCCCTTTCCCCATGTGTGTGTGCACAGGCAGCTGGCACGTAGGAGAATGACGCACTGAAGAGGAACATGGGAATGCTGTCTGAGATGTCAGGTGCTAAGTCAGCTTGCTGGGAACATACAGACATTATACTCCCATACTGGTGCTCACAGATTTTTGTAGGAAATCTGGGCCTGTGCTTACATTCCAAACTTTCCCATAAAGAATCAGTCGTCCAATGGCACTGATGACCTGCAATTTCCAATGACAGCAGAGCATGCTGTCCTTGGGAATACAGATAATACAGTCAGAGGACAGGAAGGACAGTTGCCCTTAAGATGCCATTTGCTTGGGGCCACTGAACACCTTTGTGACAGGGCATACCTCTCTCAGAGAAAACCCAATGTGGTAATCAAGATCTTGCCCACCCCTATAAAAACACCCTGGTTGTTCTTCCAAGCCTATGATCAGACAGTGGAATTTGCTTCTGCAGGACACATTGTCCAAGTGGCTGCTAAATCAGGAGTGCTCAACCCTGAGCCCACTAGCCAGATCCACCTCCCAGTGCCTCATCATCCTGCCCACAGGGCTCCCCATGGGTCCACAGGGAGCCCCACAGGCTATGGCCCTGCGCAGTAGATCTGGGGCTCAGGGCAGTGCACAGCCTGATCCTGGCATGCAGGGCCCCAGAACCCAGTCCCACACACAGAGAGCCAGGCAAAGGTGGTGCAGGGCCCTGGATCCTGATCCCCACCTGCAGGGCCAGGAAGAGGCAGCTTGGGCCCTGGGGCCCCAATTCTGGTGCATGGAGCCTGGAAGAGATGGCACAAGATCTGGGGCCCCAATCCCAGTACATGGGACTGGGCAGAGGCAGTACAGTGTCCCAGGGCGCCAATCCCAGCAAGCAGGACTGGGCAGAAGTGGCATGGGGTCCCAGGGCCCCAATCCTAGTAGTCAGGGCTAGGCAGGATCAGCACAGTTTGGATCCAGGTGTGCGGGCCTGATCCTGGGGTGTGGGGTCTGATCTGGCTGCATACCCACCTTCTACCAGTCACTTGGCCCAGGGGGCCAAAATGTTGAGCACCACTGTTCTAGATCTTTAAAAGTGTCTGGTCATTATAGTTGGCTAAGCCAAAGACAGCTAAAGAGATTGTCTTCTACCTTTTCTCAAACAATCACTTTTGGTCTAAGAATGAGCAAGAGAAACCATTTAGCATTTTTAAACTTAGAAGCAGCAGAAAATAAAGTTGCAGACAGAAAAATTCTGTGTCAGCTAGCTATAGCAATACTTCTAGGTCTGTAATAAGGGAGCATATTAAGATGACAGAGTTTTCAGCCTATATTGTGACCTTTATAATCTCTCCCACATTAATGTTCCAAGAGCAATAATCAGAAGTGTTCTCTGGGGGAACACAGGCAGGCCCAGTGTGCTGCCTGCCCCAAGTGAGGCTCTGCCGACTCCAGGACACTGCTCTGCTTCCCCACATGGCCTCAGGGAGCGAGGAGGCACGTGGCGTCAGGGCCGAGGAGCAGAGCAGTGTCCTGGAGCCGAGGGAGCCTCACTGGGGCAGGCAGCGGCTCCTCCCCGAGGTGAAGCAAGGCAGGGATGGAGGCTGTCACAGGGGACTGGCACGGGCTCTGCCAGCTCCCAGGAAGTGCTCCACTCGCCAGCCCTGATGCAGGGGAGCGGAGCACTTCCTCGCAGCCGACGGAGCCCGCGCCAGCCCCCTCCTCCCCCAGCCCCCGGCTCCTGGCCTCTGGGCCCCAGCTCCAACCCCTAGCCCCTGGCCCCAGTCTCCAGGCCCCAGCTCCAGCCTCCGGCCCCAGCCTTAAGGCCCCAGCCTTAAGCCCCCAGCTCCAGCCTCCAGCCCCTGGCTCCAGCCTCTGGCCCCCAGCCTCTTGTCTCCAGCCTCCGGCCCCCAGCCCCAGCCTCCAGCCCCCATCCTATGGCCCCCATCCTCCAGCCCCCAGCCTCTCCACTCCAGTCTCCAGCCCTAGCCTCCAGCCTTCAGCCCCCAGCTCCAGCCTCCATCCCCTGGCCCCAACCTCTGGCCCCCAGCCTCTCAGCTCTAGCCCCCAACCTCCGGCCCCCAACCTCTTGGCTCCAGCCCCTGGCCTCCAGGCCCCAGCCTCCGGCCCCCAGCCCTCAGCCCCCTTCGGTAAGTGTCCTACGCTGGACCAAGGTGGCGTGCTCACAGACCGAGGTGGTGCACTCACAGACCGCTACTCCTTAGAGGGAACATTGCGCAGCACCCTCTGTGGACCTGCCTGCCCAGCCACAATGATAGTGACAGGGAAAAGCAGGACCTGGAGTTTGTGCCAGGGCTGCCCTGCGGCTCCTCTGTACCATCCCACCAGGTGCAGGGACCTAGGGCAGCCCAGAGGTGGCAGTGGTGGTGGCAGAGGGAAGGAGCTGCAGGCCAGCCCTGGCATGGGTTCTGGGTCCTGTGTCCCACTTTTTCCTGCTGCCACCAGGATGGGCCAGGGCCAGGGCTGTGTGCCCAGCCCAAGGCTCAGGCACTGCCCATGCAGATCTTCATGGGCTCCAGCAATATCCCATCCTTGGGGCCCATGCAGGCAGGGTGCACAGCCCTGGCCCACCCCTTAAGAAGGGCTGAGGTCCCTGCAGCACCCGCTCCAGACCTGCCCGCCCTAGCCATGATGTGCAGTGGCAGCGGGAAAAAGCTGGGCCCAGAGCCCACACCAGAGCTGTCCTATGTCTCTTCCCTGTCACTGCTGCCACCAACACCCATGCCAGCCCATCTATGCCCATACCAGCTCCCTGCCTGCCTGTGGTCCCATCCCACATAGGGAGATTTGGTGAGCTGTTACTCAAGGAGGTGGGGAAGGAGGTGCTGACCTGGCTCATGACTGCTCCCAAAAACTCCCTATGTGGCCCAGAGGCCCAAATAATTGCCCACCCCTACTATATTGACTAGCAGAGACTTCCAGGAACTGGGGAACAGAGAATAGCTGAGTCTTGGCAGCTGAGGAGCTGAAGCACTGGGGCATCAGTAGTGGTCAACTGAGCAGGGTTTAGTGGGTAAACAGCATGGATTTTTTCAGAGCATAGAATCTGGGGATACCAGCTGTTGTGTATTGTGGTTCTCAGTACATGATTTACTCAATATTTTTTAGCTATCTAAGTAATCATTGCAATTTTCCACCAGTTAACTGTTTTACTGCACTGACAGTATACAAACCCAAAGTCTTTGGGCAGTTGCTTCTGCAGTTTCTGCAAGGATTACACATATGTGAAGACCTTCTTTAAAAAAAAGCAAGGAGACACACTGCTCACATGAGTGGCAGTAGCTGCATCTGTTTCTAACAAAGCCTGGAAGCAGGTTGCTCCTTCTCAAACCACAGTTGTTTCTATTGACAAAACCTGTTATAAACGTGTTAATCTATAGTGACCACAGTGTGAACATGGTCCTATTAAAAAGTCTAAGCAGAAAAACTCACCAGGGACTGCAAGTATAATTACCACGAGAAGAAGTGAAATGCTTTCCTGAAAGCCAATTTCTTTTATTTGTAGCCCCTGCTGTCCTTGGAATTATAAAGTACTGAAAATATATGACCTGAAGATGAGGCACAGAAGGTGGATGAATTATAAGACAAGTTAGCCAAAACATGAACATAAACAGCAGCAATGTTTTTTAAATGCCTATAAGGGATGGTAGGAAGGAGAATATATTTCTTATGGGCAATTTATAAGGACAAATTATGCAGCTGAGAGATTATATCAGAAATTCTGAACATGGCACTGCCTCAAGGAAACAACAGCATGACATTTTTTGAGATCCCAAAAAGTCGTTTAGAAGGTTAAATTTAATTTCTTCCATTAGACATTATTCTAAGTGGAATCTCTACAAGTAAAATCAGATCATTGGATGGCTGACCTTTTATCCTCATAAAAAACTTTTAAAAAAATCAGAAGTTGCCATCTCTATACAGTGAAAAAAAAAAGCTTTTAAAATAAATGTAGTTATATGAACAAACTGCTTTCTGACAGACTGAATCCTTTTCTCAGATGCTTTAATTCAGCAAAATACTTGCAACACTATTTAAATGCCTCTAAAATTAGGCACATGTAAGCCATTTTATGAAAGGCGGCCTAAGCTTATCAGGATGCTAAAGTAGAAGTACCTAGATCAATTATTTGGTATATCAAAATTAATGTCACTGTAATGATTTATTTTAAAACAAAGTATTTCAATTCAGCTCTACGTTTACTTTCTCTAATAAATGCAAAGAAAGGAGAATTTAAAAATCAACCTCAGTTATTTCTAATTTTATGTTATTAATTTGTTGGGTTCTTTTTTAACAGGTAAAATAGATGCCTCAAAATATAGCTAATCATCAAAAATAGATTTCTAGAAGAAAAGGTGGGTTTTTTTAGTTTACACAAGGACCAAAAAAATTCTGAACCTGTCAAACTATGTATTCTTGTATGTTTTTCTAAAACAATAATGGCAGCCGTGAATTTTGTAAAATCCATTCTCAGTGAGAAACCTGCATTAGTGTGGAAGGATTTCTTTCCTGAGAAGTAAGCAAGATAGCTACTAAAAATAAAAATATTGCAACAGTCCAGTGTCCTAACCTTTAAATATAATGGCACTAGTAGACACCACAGCAACGCAATTTATCAAGGGATTCTGGGAACACCATGGTAACAAGGAGAATGATGAAGCTCAAGTGCTTGGTATACAACCTTGAGGTATGAGCACATCCTAGGCCTGAAATACGCATTAGCCATGCAGTGCCTAATGAACCAATCTTTTCTTTCAAGCTTATTCATGAAAAGTTCACATGAGCTGTTCCAGTTGGCATTTCTTCTATGAGGAGACAAGGTGCTTGATCCAATACTACCTCACTAGCCTGCCTAGCACAAGGGGTAGCAGTACAGAAAAGTGTCTATCCTGGCACTTCGCATTCAGCCCATGGGAAACATCACATAGCAGTGGTATAGCTGTGCAGCCCTCTCCTTGCTTGCCATCAGGAAACATAATCAACAATTGCATTTCTCAATGGGATACTTTATATAGAGCTTTTGACTTTTATTTTCTGTTGCTTAAGGCACTTTCAATGACCCATTTTAATAACAAAAATAAGTGTACACAGAATGACTGGGATCCATTACCATGGTGATATTCATTGTCCTGGAATAATTAAATATAGTCTCTTCACTTGCCTGATTTGAAACAATCCTGATTCTTAGCTGGTGTAAATTAACATCTGTTTATACATCTTCCTTAGTACTTCCTTGTGTGTGCACTCCATATTGTGTAGAACTGACTTCAAATTATTTGGAAGACTAGGACAAGGAGACAAGGGTTTAAGAATTGATGGGTATATTTTCAAAACTTTATTACAGAGTACTGGCCATCAAGCTGTCCTAAGGTAGCTCCATAGCTAGAGGCTGGTTTGAAGATGCAGAAGAACTATTTAGTGAGAGGTGAAGATAAGCAGGAAAGGTAAAAAATAGCCCAAAGAAGCAGTGAGAGAACATCTGAAACCCAAAGAACAGGGTGGGGCTAAGGTCACTACCCTGCCCCTGCCTGCAGGAGTGGAGAAGCAGACCCTAAAACAGGGGTGGGCAAAATACAGCCTGCGGGCCGAATCCAGCCCACAAAGCCATTCTATCCAGCCTACAGGGCCCCTAAATTTTTTTGAAAATTAAAAGGTATCTGTCCTTGCTTCCTGTCAAAAATGACAGGAACCAGGGGAAGTAGGAACCATGGGAAGCCCACTGGGCTCCCGCAACAGCAGGGCCTACCCGGCCCCACTCCTCCAGCCAGAAGCCCCAGCAGGGACCACGTGGCAGCACCGTGCCGGAATCTCAGGAGGGGAGGGTGGGAAGGGCAGGGAAAGAGGTGGTGCTGAGCATGGGGAAAAGCAGCCCCTCACCTGCCCCGTGGCCAGCGATCCCTGCTGCAGCCACTCGCAGCCAGCGTGGGGCTCTCCTGAGCAGGCACAGGCAGCCCCAGGCAGGCTGCAAGTGGCTGCAGTGTAGGGCACAGGCCATGGGGCAGGGGAGGGGCCGCTTTTCCCCGCACTCAGCACTAGCTTGTAACCCGGGCAGTGCAGCTGCCACCGCCGCCTCTGGGCTGCCCAGCATGTGAGCTCTGGGTGGGCAGCAGCAGCAAACACAGAATATCCCAGCTACAGATTCTTAACAGGGCTGGTTGTCTAGTTACAGTGAGTCAAAAAAGCAGGGGGGTTTATTTTAAAACAGTTTCAATAGAATATTCTACTAGGCAAGTGTCAGATTTCCAGGTTATTTTTTAGTTTTTATTGATAAACCGCATCACTGGGCACACAAGGGTTTTTTTGTGGTTAATGTTGAAAAATAACTAGCAAACATTGATATACCAGACCTGGCTACAAGGGACACCATGGACACTGAACTCTTTCACAGTCCGATATGAAGCTTTATTGCACAGTAAATACATAAGATTGTATGTTGCATATAAATATACATACACACATCTACAGTTAAATGTACCGCTGACAGCAAGATGAAAGCCATGTGGACAAATAAATCACTGCTTGTGTACTTATAAAGTACTGCCCTGTGTACTTAGCAGCATGCATCTCACCTGTTCTGTGACCACTACTTCTTCTCCCCAGAATTTATTATATAATTATATAAAAGTAATGGAGTAGCTTAAATGAGTCGCCTTAATAAAAAAGCAAACTGGCACAAGCATTTCCTTCTCCTTTCCCCAAACCTAGAATTTCTCTCCAAAATTTACTTTTGCCTAATGTGTAGGACAGGTGAATTGCAGTCCTGGGCCAGCAACACAAGGTGTCATGTCTACACAAATGTCTACATTAAGAGAATGTTACAGTTTCAAACTGAAACCACCAACAACTGGAAATAGCAAAACCATAGGTGCCTGCATCAGAGTCCACCAACATCAATGTCACTACCCGCAGACGTAACAAGGTAACTCTGTGCCCTGGGCAATGGCTCCACACAGGGCAATGCCAGCTGCTGTCTTGTCCACAGCAGCAGTGCAGCCAGCCCCCAGCTGCAGAAACATCTGTTTTTATTCTCTTCTTCCCCCAAAACAGCTCCTAAGCTGTTGCTTCAATTGCCCCCATCAGTTACACTGCTATCACCACTCTGTGAATGTTTAATGGAGGAAAAAATTACTACTAGTATTGTTAGACTAAGCTGGTCTGAATGACAGATCAAGTAAGACTTCTTACCCTGATGCCAGAGGCATGAGTCCAGACCACGGTAAAAGCCATCCCCAGTCAACCCAGCTGTAATAAGGCATCTGACCATTTGAGTCAAATGTGCCCAGCTATGATGCTAGCTAATCCACTCCCTTTTGTGTAGTTGGCTAAAGAAACTGGCATACCTTCACCATGCTAAACTCAATCATTCAGGTGGAAGTTTGACTTTACATTTCTATTGCATCTTTCATCCTTCTGTTACAAAAACAATGCATTCAGCACCAGTGAAATGCAGATACCTCTTGGGTAGAGAGGTGTGACCTACCAGACTCAACACCAGTAAAAGAAATTAAATTTAGGCTAAGAATTTTTGATCAAACATCTGCTTGATGAAAAGTGCTTGATGACCTCTGGTGTCCTTTTAGAGCTGACAAGATTTTGATTTTTAAAGGTGAGATTCAAGACACCTCTAGGCAATAAAAAGCAGAGAACTTCGAACCAATTTGGAAAGAAAGGACTAAATTGATTCTGCTGAAACTTGAATCTCTAGGGAACCTGGGTATTTCTGAGTTCCAAGAGAGACACACTATCCTCTCTAGAGGCATGAGAAGAGAGAGAGTGAAGGCCTAATAGCAAATGTTATCACTTCCCAATTTTAGCAGTATAGCAAAATTTGCTCTAGGATTGGTCTAAAATAATCAATTTTCTGATGAAAAGCAGTCTCAGTAAAATTTTCTATTGAGAGAGAAGTTTTTATCCACTACCTGCTTTCCATAGGAATGCAGGTTTTTTCACTAAAAAGCAATAAGCTTGAACACAAATGGTTTGGTTTGTTTGTTTCTGTTCAAGGTAAAAACTGGAATGTTTGAATCTGGAAGTGCAGCCACAGGGCTTTGTGGAGTTCAGCTTTTTATGCCCTTATTCCTCTTCAGATGCCAAACTCCCCAGCCAAACTACATTTCCAGAAAAACAGGGACAGCCCTGCAATTCCTGATGCACTCAAGAGGAGAGATCATCATGAGTGGTGAAATCTGACTGAGGACCTGGCTGTTAGAAGACAATGAAAGTGGGGAGCACCTGACTTTATGCACCCATTAGGCACTGTAGGAGCATTTCTGATTTGAACTACTTCAGTGTATTGCTGACAAAATGAATTTTTCTATAGAAAGCCTTTGACAGAAAAAAATTATTTGTATTGATAATTTTTATAGAAAAATACCAATTTCCTATGGTCAATGAAAACTGAGCTAACTTTCACTGCATCTAGTCAGCAAGGAGCTCAGTACCTATGACAGAAGCCAGGAATATAAAATACTTATAGGATGAAGGTTGTACTGTACCAACAAAGGCTTAGATTAATAAATGGGCTGACTAAGAAATAGATAGTTTTCAAGGGAATAATTTAAAAAAGGACCTTTAGTCATTCATTGTGCTTCTAAGATGAGTTTGTATTAAGAAGGATCTCCTACAAAGATCTGAAGATCATGTTCCCTGTCAGGTACTTTATAGGAGCATCATTTTCCTTCTGGATTTCATATATCTGTAAGGTAGAGACCTTCTCAGGGATGATGGAAAGCCATACCCTTCCAGGCTTTATCTGTACTACTAAAAATCTCATCCTCTGTCCTTCTTGTAAAAGGCCTAATATTTCAGACAGCAGCAGTCTATAAATGATATTCCACTGGGAAATAATATATATTTGCTTTCTTTGGATCTACAGCTGGAAGAATTATATGACCTTGTTAGTTTTTCTCTCTTCTGGGAACTATAGATTTTTACCCATGTAGACTATTATGTTCCACTTTAAAATTAGAAATCATTTTTGAAAAAAACACTTCATTGCCTGCATTTGATTCAAAAATTCTATTCTATTAAGCTAAGGGAACAGTCGATACTAGTTCAAAGACAAAAGCTGACAGTGTTTTTCAGACATGGAAAAAATCAGTATTCTCTTGAACACACCTATTATTTGTATTACAGTAACACAATTTTCAAGGAAACTAAATGTAAATGAATTTGATTAAAAAAAAAAAACAACAAATCAAAAGTGCTTACACAGGGCAGAGAAATGTATGATCAGACAGTCTGAGTTTAAGACTAGGGAAAAGCTCCTGAGTTTTGTTTTCTGACTGTGTGGTCTTTAAAGTTAATATTGTCACACTCAGGTGCCTAAAAGGTAAGTCCTGCAGTCTTTTCTGAAAGGAGGGGGAAACCATCCAGTTGCCTACTGGATGACAAGGGAGAGCTCATGAAGAGGCCTAATTAGCAAGTTTTGCATCCTGGGCAAAACTCTGCTGGAGAGTGGGGAAGAAAGTGGGGCTACCAAGTGCCAGGATGGAGGGTGATCCGTCTTACTGGCCCCAGGGAACAAAAGACGCTAGCAGCTGCATCACTCTCTGTCCATTACAGCAGCAAATATTTTTATCTCCCTCCGCCTGTGACTACTAGGCTTGTGTCTCCTTCACAGGGAGCCTCACAGAGAAGTCTACTCCTAGCTTCCAACAGATTTTACCACAGGAGGTGTTGATCCAGGCCATTACAGCACTGCACTAAGCAACCCAATTTCCAGAGCTCCTAAACATCCACAATTCCCTGAACTTGTCAAAGATTCAGAGTGTCCACAACAGCCCAGCCACTTCCTCAAGTACCTGAATAAGAACCCAGATGCCTAATTTTAAGAAGAGAGTTATCTTCAAAGGCACAAATTATAATTACCTACTATGGGAGTTAAGCTCTTAACTGCTACTTGTGCCTTCAGAAATCTCCTTCTAAGTTTTGACCCAGACTACTCTAAGCCCAAGTTTCCCCATATAAAAAAAGGAACAATTGCAGTAATGCCAACTGTCATGGAAAAATCGCGAGACACTTAATTTCCAAGTCAAATTAACTCTGACTCATGATCTCTGGATAGAGAAATCGAATCTCAGGATTTTTTCTTCTGGCACATGTAGAGCAGTACTGTGTCAGTAAGTCTGTGGAGGGGAAGGGGTGGGGGGAGAGGGAAAGGGCATGGGGGACAGATCGAGGCTCCCACAGTGAGGGAGGGAGTGGGCAGGTGCTGGGGTGAATGGGGCCCCAGGACCAGTTATGCGACAGAGCCACGAATGGCTTATCCAGGAACATGGGGGGGAGGGAGAGGGAGAGGGAGAGGGAGAGGGAGGGAGACAGCTCCTTTCCACTACACACACCCCTGGGGGAGGCATGGGGGGCATGTGCCCCCCAGATTTGTGCATGGGGCAAAGGCAAGCTGCAGGCTGGAGCTCCATACCTCCCCCAGGGGTTGCGTGCCGCAGCAGAGAGTGACACCCCTCTCCCCCCACACTCCTGGACAAGCTACCCGTGGTTCTGTTTCACAACCTGCCCTGGCCAGTCTGTGTGTGTGTGTGTGTGTGTGTATTTGCCCCTCACTCCCAAGCCACAGCCACCCCATCCCTGCTGCTGCCCCTCACTCCTGACCCACAGTACCCCGCATCCTGCCAGGGTATGTGAGGACCCCCTTCCCCAGGCTCCAAGCCTCCCACATAGACCCACAGGCCCCCACACCTTCACAAATAACCCCACTACACACACACATTTCAAAAATAGTATCTCATGATTTACATTCCAAATCTCTTGATTTTTCAAGAGTTTGTCTCATGATTTTTTGACATAGTGGGGTTGGCAATAATGCAATTGTATGTACATCACAGGGATGTCACCAGGATCTAGTGGCACTAGTTAAGGATTCTGTACAACTACTGTAGTGGTAACATCAATTTAAAGTGGTATTTGGCTAGCTTCACAAAGAGTACTCAATCCAAATATGGGCTCACACTCTTGAGCATCACAATATACAGTAGATTCATAAATAGATGGATGAGTACATGCATGAATGTGCATGTATTTCCTGTGTGCACAGACACCCTGCTAGCGTCACTCATCCCACTGCATGACTAGCACAGCCTTTAAAAAGAAACCACCCTTTTCACCACACGCACAAATATTTTATGTGCGTGCCTTATACATAAGGCATGGGCCAAA
The DNA here is from genome assembly GCF_030867095.1 of Alligator mississippiensis. NCBI lineage: Eukaryota > Metazoa > Chordata > Crocodylia > Alligatoridae > Alligator > Alligator mississippiensis. The sequence continues at coordinate 75,746,195 of NC_081824.1, read as the reverse complement.
TGACTTGCCCACACAGTTCTGAAATGTATTCTTGTAAGTCCTTCGCTGCCAAGGAAATGTTATTGACTACAAATGGAGATGAAGAAAATTGTACAACCTAGTCCATACCTACAAAAACCAGGAGCCCGAATGCAAATGCCTATTTGAAGGGATACAGATGAATCAGTAATGATATTAGAGTGATTAGCCAACTGCCTTAATTGATATGTACAAAACCATATGTGCTTATAAGCTTACAAATGCTAACTCACGCTTATCACCATCTGCACGAAAAAGCCACAGTAAATTTCCTTTTCCTAAATGCAAGTTTGTCATTTTAAACGAGATATAGGGGGAAGTGCTGTTAGGCAGTGATGTATTATATTCTTCACCACAGGAGCATGGGTCTCTTTTAGAAAGAATTTGTTTCAGGAAAAGCAACTTTGAGGGCTAGTCATTGTCCAGATCAATGCAAATACATTGGGAAGACTTTAACAACTATATCTCCAGAAAGGAAAATAAAACCAGGTGCTTGTAGCAAACACAAAAGAGACCAATACGTCTATTTCTCTTTGTCTCCTTCTTTCACACTCTTGTCCAGGCTCTTGCCCTCACTGAGGATGGATGTCAACATCTTTTTTCCAGAAACACACAAATGACTTAGAACCTGAAGACCTAGTCAACCGTGAAAAGTCTTGCTGGTGTAACAATAGTTGTATAGCTGCAAGGTTTTTTTTCCAACATTCTTCTGTTCACAAAAGCCTTACACATGAAGTCCATCTGTTTGTGTAATTTGTTTTGGTTACTGAACCAGTACAAGTGATACTGGCAAAAGCACTTTTTTTTGCCAGCATTACTCCATCAACCCTAAGACGGCTTACTTATATGGTTCTACCAGCAAAACCTTTTAGCTATAGACAAGGCCTAAGTCCCATTTTCCAAAGTGATGGGAGACTAAGAGCTGAGCATTTCTTTGGAAATCAGTGGGCAGTAGGGATCTAAATACTTTATGGATACAGGGTCAAGTCCCTTTTTAAAACAAGCCCTGGAACTTTAGAGAGACTCCTGCTGCTGGATTCTGGTGGAAGAATTATGATGCCTTGCTGTAGTGTGCACTGATGACTCCCCCACAATCATCTTAACTATGAACAGGAACTGAGAAATCAAAAGTAACTATGCACAACCCCTGGCTGCATCACCCCCTTGAGTGTCTTAACCATTCTAGATCTGTGAGCCCCTGGGCTATGGGCCACCTGGGCTAAGGCTGGACCTTTTAGCTTTTTAAAACCCTAACTGGGCACATCTTCACATGCAATTAATATGGCTGAATTAACTCCAGAACAATTTGAGCCAGAGAAAACTAATGCAGGCATCACCATGTACATGTTTGTTTAAACACAATAATTTATTCTGCTGTCTGATAGTACCTGTAGACACATCTATATGTGCACTTTACTGCACAGTAGACTAATCTATTGCACAGTAAATGAGGTCCAGTGTGGCCATTCCTGTCACCATCTCCACATGCACCACAATTAGGGTGCAGGAGACTAATCTACTCCAGTGTAGGATAGTCCCATCAGACAGAAGGTGTGTCTACACATGCAATTAATGTGACTGAATAAACTCTGGTATAATTTGCACCAGAGTAAACTAATCCTGACATATCTGACAGGACTATCTGGCAGCACAGTAAATTAGTCTACTGTGCCCTAATTGCCATGCACACATAGATGTCAATGCTTTATTGCACAGCAAATTAGTCTGCTGCACAGTAAACTATTTCATTTAGACTTGACCACTGAGTTTTTGTCATGCTGGAGATTAGTTCCTTAGTCTTTAGTGGGAGAGAAAGTTAAAGGGAGAATAAAACTATAAAAATATTCCATCTGAAAATGGAGGATACTTCTGCCTAGGAGAGTTGGATGAGTCATTTAACTTTCAGAAACACTAACAGTATTGCACATTAGTAGTGCCATAAAGATTGTAGCTGCATAGCAAAGGAAGCTGATAACTTGTTATAATTTAGCTGTCACAATTTCACTGACATAGTGTTGTGCATGAATGACCAGAAGGCCTAACATAATAATATTGGCAGCCTGTCGTATTCCTTCAGTGACATTAAAGATGGAGTGGCTGGTAGATATTTGCTTTGATCGCATTAGCTAACACTTATTTTCCAGCTAATGAAAGAAGGGTTGAAAAGAGGCATGCATGTGAAAGGGACTGTTATTAGGCACCGACAATTCTTAAATGACAGTGTATCCTAGGATGCCTGTAATAAGTGTCACTCACCACCACTTTAACAAGTGTATCTGGAACAGCGCAGCACTGAGAAACTAACAATAATGGCAGGGATAGCAAACCAGCAAGTACACGGCAATTTGAGGAGGCACCTGAAATACTTAGCCCCTCTGAACTCACCCTAATCCCCACAGAACTCTACGAACAACAGCCTCCATTGCATATGGCACCACAGTGCTGAAATCTGGAACAACTCAACTCTGAGAAATTATAAAAAATGGCTGGGATAGCAAATCATGGCACTGACACTTAGAAGAGCTTATGTTGAGATGTGGGGTATAGTTCACAAGGTAGGTACAACTAGCAGGTTCAATGAAAATGCTATTTTGAAAGGAGTCGGCCAGAGGACCTGAAGAAAAGGGACTCTGGACCTATGTCTATGTCCCATCACAACATTTCAATGAGGCAAGTCGAGAAAATAGGTTAGAACAAATCAGGTTAGAAAGTAAAGCTCCTATTCAGCTTTCACAGGTGAGTAGGCATATTGATTTCAATGGGGCATTCACATGTTCAGTGATAGGGAAGTGCTTAACACCTTGCCCATCTGATGTCCTTTCCCAGAACAGCTAGTTCTAATACCCTAATCTCTCTCTCAGGTGCAGGTCTGATACTCAGGGACAGAACTTCTTGATGACATTTTATTTGTACATTCATCTTAAACTCATCTTGTTTAAAAAAAGCAGCGCTATGCCAAAAATGTCACAATAGCTCATCTTAAATAAATTACTTTCCCATAGATTTAAAAAAATAATGGTAAATGATGAACCACTATCCATTAGGGTTTCTAATGGGGATGCCAAGGATCTGTTCTCAGAGCTGTTTATTCAATAGTTTTGTCAGTGGTCTGCAAAAAGTACAAAACCAACGTTCAAAAAGTTCGCAGATGACAAAAACATAGTGGAATCGTGAGGAATCAAATCTAAGAGTGATCTGGACAGGCTAATAAAATAGATTAATTGGAACAATGTGAATTCTACTACAGTAAAAGGCAGAATGTGTGCATCTGGGAACAAAGAAGTCACACTTACAGGATGCAGAATTGCATTCTGGGAAAAGAGAATCTGAAAAAGACTAAACCCTCTGAGCGCGAGTTCTCAGGGCCAAGAAGAGGCTAAGAGCTAATGCTTCCTTGGCTGTATAAGGAGGGGAATATCAAGAGGAGGTGAGGAAAGGATGTTACCTATGAATACAGTGTTAACATGATCATTACTGGGAGTGACCAGTTTGGGGCAGATAAAATATCTCTTACATTTGCATTATCATTGACATTTAATCATTTAAAAGGATCCCATAAATTCTTGTCTCATGCTATTGAGCAGTCTGTAATATGTGATGTCAATGAAAAACTTTTACATACAAATTTGTGTGGCCATAATCTGTGTGTGCAGACCCCAGATTTGTCTACGCAAGAAAGCATTTGTGTGATCAAAGCAGGTAACTGAATGCTAAAGTACCCACTTGTACTCATTTTATGTACCCATGGGGACTCATTTTTACACATGTACATTCACATTTTACTCTTGTTAATCAGGACTAAGGCCCTGAGAAAATCACAATTTTGCAAACTACACAGAAACCATGAAATTTGCCCCACACCATGATTTTTTAGGATTGCAAGCATAAGTAGTGGAAGGCTGAGGCTAACAGGGCTTAGCCCCCTACAAAACATGGGGCAGTGCAGAGGGCTGCAGGGCAGCCCAGGTGCAGGCTCCAGATCGCTGCAGCGGCAGGGAAGGGCGCAGACAGACATGGAGCCTGTAGGCAGCCAGGATTGCAGCCAGACAGCGTGCAGAACACTGCCCACCAAAGCAGGTAAGTTGGGCAAGGGGAAGAGGAAGGGGTATGGGGGGGAAGATTGAGGGAGGGAGTAGGGAAGAGGCAGGGGCAGGGGCTGGGGTGAACAGAGCCCGGGGGTAGGTGGTGACATGTTTGGAGCTTGAGCAGCTCATCCAGGGGCACAGGGGGGCTCCCACTGCTGCATGCACCTTGGGAGAGGCTCGGAGAAAACATGCCACCTGGATTTGTGTGCGGGGTGGAGGTGGCTGCCACTGCAAGCTGGAATCCACATGCCATTGCCAGTGCTCCTCCTCCCCACTGCAGCCACCTGGAGACCATGCCCAGGCTGCCCTACAGCCCTCTGCACTGCTCCGCGTTTGGGGGGGTTAAAACTCGTTAGCCCTGGCTTTCCACCACCTATGGCTGTGTGCCTGCCTGCTTCACATGCACAGGTAAAGCATCATTTTTCACAGAATATTCATGGAACTACCAGGACCCATTTGCCAAAATCAATGGTAGTTCCATGAATATTCTGTGAAAAATGATACTTTACCTGCGAACGTGCCATGAATTTTTACTAGAAATCCTCAATTTGCTCAGAGACCTAATCAGGACCAAGAATAAATCTCTACTAGACTCCATTAGAAATCTAGGATACTTATATGAGAATGGTCAAGCACTGGAACAGACTACCAAGAGAAGCTGTGGAGCCTTCATACTTCAAAACTTTCAAAAGCAGGTTAGACAGACATTGTTTGGTCAGGGGCGATCCTGCCTTGAACAGGGGGCTGGACTAGATGACCTCATGAGGTCCTTTCCAGTCCTACTTTCCTATGATCCTATGATCTTATGATCTCAGTGAGGAATGATATAATATTATAATAAAATAGAAAAAAGTATCTATACAAACAAATGCTCAATGGAAGATCAAAATTTACCTGGTCACCAAAAATATTTGATGAAAAATATAGGAATGGCCACACTGGATCTGATAAGCCATCTAGACCAGTGGTTGTTGACCAGGGTGCCACCAGAGCCTTTGAAGGGTGCCATGAGATGGAAGGAGATAAGTGAGGTGTGGTGAGATGAGCAAATAAGCTAAGCATATAAGCCAGGGATAATTCTCCACCCCTACTACCCAAACTCTCTGCAAGAAGGTAAGCACTGTAATATATAGTTTTTGAAATTCGGTGCCACTCACATTACAAAAGTTATGGAGGGGTGCCTTGAGCCCAATGAGGGGTGCCTCATGTCCAAAAAAGTTGAGAACCACTGATCTAGACAATTGTCCTGTTTCCATGAGTAGCCAGGGTCAGCAGCTTCAGGAGACTCAGAAGAGCCCTGCAGTAGGTAGATGTGGATCATCATGGTGGCATTTTGCAAGAGTTATGCTTGCAAATACAGTCCAGGCTACATAATAATGAGACCTGCTCAAAATATAAGGCACCTGGAACTAATTTCATGCAACATATTTAATATGTATTAAAGTTCACTTTCCTGTGGCATCTTTGAGAATTACCACCAGACAACAGGAAAGGCTGACAGATTTTTTTTTTCAGTTTTGTGACACTGAGAATTAAAGAGCAATTTTCAGTCTGGTTGAGATAAAGCTCTGAAATTATTCTTTACATTCACTTTTGTAAATGTCTAAGCATATGAATTGGCCTCATACAGTATAGTGCAGCTTTAAATACTTTCTAATGTATTCAAATACATGCAATAAAAGTGCAGTTACAGAGCAATTAAAGTGCCATTTCTGTTCATTTAAAATGTCAGTGTAATTAAAGTTCACAGACAATAACATTCACAAATCTGTAGAATTTTCTATGTATTTGCTCAGGTTGCCATTTCAAATTTCCTGAGGTTTTTTTATGTGAAAAATCTCAGCTTCTGTTATCACTGATGTTCAGTTAGTTGGGACACTTTTCTGCCCACAGAAGTACCCTGTCAGTTTACAAGCTTGTCTACACTTGACATTTGTTGCAGATTAATACAAGCTATTTCACATTAGTGATCTATTTGCAACTTGTGATGAAGTGGCATTTTAACGTGGATGCTGTTATAACCAGTTTGGAAACAGATTTATTAAGGTGAGGGATGAGCTTGCACACAATGCAGGTGTAGATGGATTCCTGTCCTGGAATGACTGTTGCATCTGCAAAGTTCTCCCACTGCTATCCCAGCTACTGATGTCCTCCGTTTATTTACCTATGTAAGTCACTGGATATCCCTTCCCTATTAAAAGTTGGCATGCAGCCAGATGCTCTCCTTTGATTCCAGTGTACACATACTTTTGTCCTACTCCTAATTACTCAGCAATCAGGCCTCACGCTTCAGCATGCTTCCATGCTGAAACCCCAGAGTTCATTCCTACCAGGGGGAAAGCAGCATGTTTATATCCATCTGAATTCTTGTCACACTAATGTGTAGATACAGAACCAGATATCTGAGAGACTGAAGGAGAAGAGGAGCCAAGCCAGGCCCACAAGGAGGGCAATAACAAGAGCTCTTGGGTCTGCAGCTACAGTAAAGACCTGGTCTTTATATTTGCATGAAATTTCAGAACCCACAATGTGCATTTTGTGGATACTTCCAGTACCAGCCCATTTTCAACTTTCAAGCTCAACACTTTGCAAAGGTGAGCAAGTAAGTAGTCATTGCACATAGTGGGAGCCAAAGCAGAAATAAGGCAACAGGCCTAATTCTTATTTCCCTGCCTTTGTCAAGGATCCTTCAAGACAAAATCTGCATTGGCATTCACCTTGTGCAGTCTCATGAATTTTGCTGGACTTGCACAGTATAAAAGACTGCCCAGAATTTGGCCATTAAGGACAAAGTTACATGCTGCTGAAATCAATGGCCTATATGTTCTTCAGTTATATACCTAATGATTAACTTATCAGAACTTCATCTCCCAAAATACATAAATCTTGTGTACACATCAAGTAGTATTTCCAACACACTAATGCCCCCTCTACATGTGCAGGTAAAGGTGCAATTGGATCTAATGTGTGATCTACACAATCATGTTTCCTGCTGTGCCACATGTGCATGGCAGGAGGTGTGACTGTGGGATCATAGATTCATAGAAAATTTGGGTTTGAAGGGACCTCAGGAGGTCATATAGTCCAACCCCCTGCTCAAAGCTGGACCAGCCCCAACTAGATCATCCCAGCCAAAGCTTTATCTAGCTGGGTCTTACAACCCTCTAAGGATGGAGATTCCACTGCCTCTCTGGGTAACCTGTTACAGTGTTTTACTACCCTCCTAGCAAGGAAATTCTTCCTAAGATCTAACCTAAACTGGCCTTGCTGCAACTTAAGATCATTGCTCTTTGTTCTGTCATCTGCCACCACTAAAAACAGTCTAGCTCCATCCTCTTTTGAACCCTGCTTCAGGTAGCTGAAGGCTGCTATTAGATCCCCTCTCATTCTCCTCTTCCCTAGACTAAATAAGCCCAGTTCCCTCAGCCTGTCCTCATAAATCATGTGCCCCAGCACTCTCACCATTTTTAATGCCCTCCGCTGGACTCTCTCCAATTTGTCTATATCCCATCTGTAGTAGGGGCCCAAAACTGAACACAATACTCCTGATGTGGCCTCACCAGTGCTGAATAGAGGGAAATAGTCACATCCCTTGACCTACTGACAACACACCTACCAATGCAGCCCAGTATGCTGTTAGCCTTCTTGGCAACAAGGGCACACTATTGGCTCATATTCAGCTCATTGTCCACTGTAACCCCCAAGTCCTTTTCTGCAGAGCTGCTGCCCAGCCAGTCAGCCCCCAGCCTGTACCGGTGCATGGGATTGTTCTGTCCTAAGTCCTTTGCACTTGTCCTTGTTGAACCTCATGAGATTCCTTTTAGCCCAATCCTCCAATTCGTCTAGGTCACTTTGAATCCTAGCCCTACCCTCCAGCGTATCTACTACCCCCCACAGCTTGGTGTCATCAGCAAATTTGTTAAGTGTGCACTTTATGCCATCTTCCAGGTCATTGATGAAAACATTGAACAAACCTAGCCCCAGGACTATCCCTTAGGGCATGCCACTTGATACTGGCTGCCAACTACACATCCAGCCATTGATTATTATTCTCTGAGCCTGATGCTTCAACCAGTTTTCTATCCACCATTCATCCAACCCGTACTTCCTTAGCTTTCCTGAAAAAATGTTGTGGGAGACCATATCAAAAGCCTTGCTAAAATCAAGGTATACCACATCTGCTGGTCTCCCAGCATCCACAGAGCCAGTCATCTCATCATAGAAGGAAATCAGGTTGGTCAGGTATGACTTGCCCTTGGTGAATCCATGCTGACTGTTCCTAATCACCTTCTTCTCCTGTAAGTGCTTAGAAATGATTTTCTTGAGGATCTTCTTCATGATTTTTCCAGAGACTGAGGTTAGGGTGACTGCTCTGTAGTTCCTCCTTTTTCCCTTTCTTAAATATGGGCACTATGGTTTGCCCTTTTCCAATTATCTGGGACCTTTCCTAATTGCCATAAGTTTTTGAAGATGATGGCCAGTGGCTCTGCAATCTCATTACTCAACTCCCTTAGTACCCTCGGGTACATCCTATTCTGTCCCATGGATCATATTGTAGCAGGCTTACCTTTTCGGAGCTTGGGTTGAGTCCCAGGATCGAGGGTCTGCTGTTTGATTGGTACAGCCCACCCACCAATCCAGAAGCAGCATAAGGGAAGCAATGCCCTGCCCTTTTCCAAAGGGAGGGGGCAAGGACCAGCTGGACCTGAATCAGAACTGTACCAGCCAGGTTCGGAGAACTTCGGAGGTGGAGCCCCTGAAGTATATAAAAGGGGAGCGTGCTCAGCAGGCTGGGGAGAGACAACAAGGAACAGCGAGGAAAGAGGAGCTCCAGAGACGGCCATCGTCAAGACCCTACTTGAGCTTCAGCGATACACAAATCAGCACACGGGGATCAGCCTCTAGGAGCCGGTCGAGGTGGCTTGAGCTGGGCAGTTGGTGTGCAGATCAGCACAAGGAGAGCTGGCCCTGGGAGCAGCTCGTGGCTGCTCAGGCCTCACCCAGTGTGCAGGTTGGCGCACGGAGAACTGCCTTGAAAGCAGCTCAAGGCTGCTCGCATTAGCCCCTGCCCTAGGCCAAGTGACCAAAGCCCCACAGTGCAGCTCTACTTTTAACTAAAAGAGCCCCAGTGCCCAGAGCAGAGCCTGGGAAAGGGGAGAACCCCTGGTGTGAGACTGGGGAGTCAGAGCCTGCAAGGGCTTGGCTCCCGTGAGAGACAGACAGCCCTGGGTGCCCAGTGCAGGGCACCAGGCCATCAAGAAGAGCCAAAGGTGCCACTAGGGAGAGGCTTTTGCGGGACTGGCCACCAGGGGACAAGCCCTGACTTCTCAGAGAGGAAGCGTGAGTTACTGGGGAAGCGGGCCCCACAGGGGAGCCTGACACAGGTGAGGAGGGTCTGCCATCTCCATCGTCCATTGTGGGAGGGGCGTGTCCACATCCCAGGGCCCTAAAGGGGAGGGGCCACAGGGAAACCCCTTGGGGAAGTGCTGAGTGCGCTCCCTATTTTGAGGTTGTCGTGTTAAGGGCTATATAGCTAGGGGTATTCTTTAAGGGGGTTTATATGGTTTATGTGTTGTAATGTCTCAGTGTGTATATTGGTATTGTTATTTGTGAAGGTTTAAAGACATATTATGGTTAAGTTACTTGGGTTATATAGGTTAATATCCCTATGTGTTAATTGTGTTGTACAGGTTGTAAGTTATTTGGTTCATATTTGGTATTATATGTGAATTGTGGAATATTATATATAGTATTATATGTTAAGCCTTGTAAATAGTCTATGTTTTATATTAAGTGACTGTATTTATTCTCATAATAAATTGTACATAGTTAAGTATTTGGTTTTGGCCTAGCTCTATAGAGAGGGGAGGAAGCTGCTCTAGTAGCTGACCCCTTCCTCAGCACCTTGCCTGACCACCACCACTGTCATTGGAGGACAGGGCATACTGCCTGGGTGTACCTGGGCTACAATATATTAGAGCCAATCATGCCTTATTGCTCATTTAGGGGGAGCCCAATCCCGGGCTTCCCCTGCATTAGCAAGAAGCAGGATCCCTTGGCTGGGAGCCCCTTTCATAGATTCATAGATGTTAGGGTCGGAAGGGACCTCAATAGATCATCAAGTCCGACCCCCTGCATAAGCAGGAAAGAGTGCTGGGTCTAGACGACCCCAGCTAGATACTCGTCTAACCTCCTCTTGAAGACCCCCAGGGTAGGGGAGAGCACCACCTCCCTTGGGAGCCCGTTCCAGACCTTGGCCACTCGAACTGTGAAGAAGTTCTTCCTTATGTCCAGTCTAAATCTGCTCTCTACTAGCTTGTGGCCATTGTTTCTTGTAACCCCCGGGGCTGCCTTGGTGAATAAATCCTCACCAATTCCCTTCTGTGCCCCCGTGATGAACTTATAGGCAGCTACAAGGTCGCCTCTCAACCTTCTCTTGCGGAGGCTGAAAAGGTCCAGTTTCTCTAGTCTCTCCTCTCCTCCTTTGCTGAAGACACTCCCTGCCACAGCGACCATGCGCAGTTGGGACCAAGAGTCCCATGCCTAATGGGGCTCCTGGTCCCAGCTGCCCATGTGGTGCAACTGGAACCAAGAACCCCATCACGTACAGGGATTCTCAGTCTCAGCTGCACCCCACAGGCAGCCAGCCAGGACCAAAAGCCCCACTGGCTGCAATCTCCCAGCCCCAGGGGTGCACTGTGCTCCCCAGCATCTGGGAGGCCACAGCAGCTGTGGTCTCCTCACAGACAGCCTACATATGCAAATTAATGCTGAATAGAAACAAGCTAAAAAGCTATTACACATTTTCAAGCAATAACTTTATAGCTGGCTGGACCTTTGTTTTGGGGGATAGTTAATTTGCATATGTAGCCAGTCTACAATGTATTGTGCAATTAATAAGGTAACTGTGTAATAGATATAATATGTAGAGTGGGGCTAACAAACCCTGCCATTGTAACTTATTCAAAGCAGTCCTGTTTTATTGCCACCACCTATAACAGGAGCAGCACTCAGGTGGGTTCTCCAATCTCAGCACAACTTCCTGTTCCATTGCAGTTCCACATGATGGGCCACACAGGCCCTGATTGATAACCAAGGGCTGAAGGAGATGCTGTAAAAAACTCCACAGCAGAATAGAACTTACATTTACAAGTACTATCCTGCTTAGAGTTAATTAATTTACTCCAGCCTAATAGGGCTGCACATGTAGATGTTGTCACAACCCAAGGGTGTGATTTTTCGTTTGTGTGTGCTTTGGCACTGCTAAATTATTTCCCGCCACTCGGAGCTTTCTTTGCAGGGTGCATTTCTTAGTTGCAAAAAGGAGAAATGCACAGTGCAAAGGAGTTCCTGCCATTCGCATGCAAATTTGTATCCTACTATTGGCCAGTTCTAAATTATTCCCACGTGGCAGCTAGTGATTGGCTTGCTAGCCGTATAAGAGGCTTGAGCGGTTTCTGCCCAAGTTGGAGAACTCCACAACCATCTGGAGGAGGAGAACTTCACGTCTTGTGAAGATCTCTAAGCGCTGCGGAGCCTATTGGACCCAGCGTGAACCTTGAGAAGGCTATAGGGGTCTGATCAACGTCTGGCCTCTCCCCGTCGCCGAGCGCAATCCTTCGATGAACCCCTTTTCCCTGCGCGCAAGTTCCACGAAGTCTAGCAAGCTTCGTGTGAGTGTATCCAGAGCTCTGTCCGAGTCCTTACGAGTTGAAACTGGAACTTAAGCGAAGCTTTTCCTGGAAGTCTTTCCAGCCTGCACCGCAACCATCTACGGTGTAAGTAAACGATCTTAAACAACCTTTAAGCGTCCGTGCCTAATTCTAGCTCGCCAGCCTGCATTCCCTGACCCGCATGCCAGGGCTGCTGGCCGCAGCCCGCTGCACGCCCCCGAGAACCTGGGACCGCTCCCGGCCCGCACAGATGTGTGATGTTTACTGTGGAGCTAATTAGTCTACTCCACAGTAAACATCTTGTGTAGATGCAGCCAGTGGGTCCTACTTAAAAATCTGAATCTGAGCACTGTATGGTATTCAAAGGGTTAGTGAACAAAGATATCTAAAACAGCAAGCTCCTAGCCTTCAGCAGTTGTTCTGCACTAATCCCAAAGCCTGGTAGGCAGGTCTCTGTGTACATTACTGCTGTCTGAATGTTATAGTGTATAGCCAGACCTGACCTGGATCCCCTTTCTTGCACTGATGACTCACTCAGTTTCCTAGCACCCACAGAGTATCTCACTACCTCAGGCCTGCTGTAGATTGATAACATTTCAATAGCATCTCTCCCTGTGCAGCAATATCTGGAAAACACAGGAGAGGTCATAAAACAAATTTAGGAAGCTGGATTGACACCACACCAAAGGAAACAGAAATTCTTCAGGGAAACAATTCTTTGCATTATAAATAATGAATGTGTGTTATGATACTACTGCCACTGTCTTTGGAATAATCCTTCCACAATGCTTTATAATATTATCTATCTTTTACAATCCTGTTTTATGCTGTAGCCATGCTGGAGGAGAGAAAATACCCTATAGACAAACTAAATGGATTGAACATATTGTCCCTGAAGACCACTGTATTCCCAAGACTTTTTTCTTAATAAAGAAAGATTGAATCCAAAGACTGCTCCTTTATTGAGATTTCTACATTTTGAACTTTCATCCAGCCTTACTACCTATGCCTCTGATCTTGTCATAGGAACATGGTTAACTCAAATGCATCCAAAAGAAGACAGCTCAGTAATTGCTTATGCAAAGAAAACCTTATCTGCTTTCAAGCATGAAGTCTGACGGATGAGAAAACTTAAAATTATAGAATGCAAAATATATTTTGTTCTTCTTTGGACTACTTTAATCTGTTGTTTTTTGTTTGGTTGGGGGGGAGGGGTTGCTTTAGGAAGGCAGGTCTAAAACCTGTTAATCATCTCAGGGAAATTAAACATAAGAAATAAATATAACTGTGAAATGGTATTATTCACGCCCAGGCTAACCAAAATTCTCTTTTTAGGCCAAAAAAATGAGCCGTTCTTTGATTTTAAAGCTTATCTGAACTAAGAACCCAAATGACTCAAGAAGGCTCATAGCAAATGTGGCCTTCATGGTTGGAGAAGCATAGTACATGTGCCCAGTCAAATAGTTTCCCCTTTCCATTGTGAAAAATGTAAAGAGATAACTGCAGTAGAGAGATATTTGCACTACAAAATAGCACAAGAGTGAATGAATGTAAAATTTGTTTCAGCATGAATTGAAAGGAGTATCTTTATTAGCCAATTCTTATTAAACTGCAGTATTAGTATTCTAATACAAGCCCAAAAAACTTAAGGCTGACCTTCTCTCCTAAATCTCTAGTCACCCTAAAAGCAAAATCACCAAGGGCTTTAAAGGTAATGGAGCTTTGAAATATGCAGAGATAAATCAAGTGTCAGATATTATCTCAGTCCCTCCTAACACTCACCAGGGCATATTTCAACCAGAAAGGGCAAGGAGCATAGAGAAAGCAGGTCTATGGTAAGGTCACAAAAGCCTCTTCCAGCCCTCACCCTGCCATTACATAGCTAGGAAGGACTATGCATTCTTAAGGCACAATCTTTTGGAACTGCACTGAGGTCAAGCAGTCTGCACCAGTATAAGCTAGCTGTTAATAGGCACATCAGCAGCAACAGCTCCAGATGTTGTGGATTTCCATGTTCTCCAGCAAGTTTGTTAACTGTAAATTGACTTCACTCCATAGCAAAAATGGAACAGACTGATGACACACTGCTCTTCTACCTAGTAAATCACACAAGTCCCCTTGAAAGAAGTGTAGCAACTTTACTATGTTGGGTATTATTAGATGAAGAGCATCGTGTGTCTGTTCCCCTAGTCAATTTAATCATGGACTACCTGTTTGTTCAATGCAGCTCCCCTGCCACCTAGTAGCCACATGCTTCACTAGCTCATGTCTTGGGCAACCAGCTTGAGAGAGCTGGTGGTGCCTCCACTCCTTATTATGGAGTCAATTTACTATGGAGTGAAATCAAGGATAAGTGACTCCATAGTAATCATGCATGTCTGCACCCGAGACCATGTGTTTGCACTCACCTCATTAGAAATCTTGCTAGTTTTTTCATATGTGCCAGGACAGAACAGGACAAAAACATACTGGCATTGTCTTTGCTTTTTCTTCAACATTAGGAACATGAAGAAGCCCCAGGGATAGCTTGGTTCCAAACTAGCCAGGTTAACAACAATTCTTAATGTAACAGGCCTAGCTGCACACAAGCACTGCTGCTTGATTCAGATTCTGGTGGCTTCTGCAAGTGAAGAAAGGGAGATCGGCTATAGAACTCCCCAGTAGTTCAAAGGGATATGGCCCAATTCCTGTAGATTGCAGGAGGGATTTGCGAACACCTCAGCAATGGCCTCACCTTGCTCCTTTAGAAGATAAATCTCCCATTGATTTCAGCCAGGCCTGAATGAGATACAACTGAAACTCTTTTTACAGCTGTAACAAATTTGTTTAAGCAAATCCTTTCTTTTTTTCTCTCCAGGGTAATTAAATCTGAAAAAATGCTTAGTAACAGTATTAAAATAGTACCCGTTCAGGAGCTGCGGTCCATTTTCCTAGGTCCTATACGAACTTGGCATGGATTGTAAAGTACTGATGATGACCTATCTGACATGGCATGGGTACTGTCCATTAGGGCTGTACAAAGCTTCGGGTGCTAATTGGATTCCGAGGAGATTCAGCCCAATTCAGTGGCCAAATCTCTGAATCTGAACTGAATCAGGGGACCAATTAAAAGGTTTGAATCAATTTGAAGCTCTCCAAATCGATTTGGAAAAGATTCAGAGAGCTTTGGCAATTCAGGCAGTCCCCGCTGGCTGCAGCGGGGAGCTGGACCCGGACTCTATGATAGTAAGTAGGGGGGGCAGGATGTGGGGGGGAGGGGGCTGAAGCAGGGGAGCAGGGACAATGGGGGGATTCCCCACCAGACCCCATCCCCTGCCTGCGCCCCCAGCCCCACTGAGCACCACCCAACCCCTGCCCACTCTCCCAGCCCCCCCATGGCTGCCCCACCCAGTCCCAGCTCCTGGTTGTTTAAAAAAAAGCCCCTACTCAGCAGGTACTGCCAAGTGGAGAGGGCAATTCCCTCTGCCCCACACTGCATGGGGGACTCTGCCATGAGCCCCCGACCCTTGTCCACTCTCCCAGCCCCACTATGGCTGCTCCACCTACCCCAGCTCCCTGCCCTTTAAAAAAACAAAACAAAAATGCTGGACTCACCAGTTGCTGCGGTGGGCTCAGGGCTTCTGCTTGCTTGTGGAAGAGCCCCCCACACAGCGCAGGGCAGTGGGGGGCAGTGGGGCTCACTCCCCCTGCCAGGCAGGAGCCAGTGAGTCTATGGGTTTGGGGTTTTTTTTTTAAAGGGCCAGGAGCTGGGGCGGACAGGACAGCCATGGGGGGGGGGGACTGGTAGAGCAGGCAGGGGATGGGGGCTCATGGCAGAGCCCCCCCACACAGCATGGGGCAGTGGGGGGCAGCAGGGATCGCCCCCCCCCCCCCCACCTGGCAGCAGCCAGTGAGCTCAGGCTTTTTTTTTTCAAAGAGCTGGGAGCTGGGCCAGGCAGGGCAGCCATTGAGTGTGGGCAGGGGATGGGGCCTGTGTGATTCAGAGATTTGGCTGATTCAGCAGCAGCCAAATCTCTGAATCAGATTCAACCAAATAGATTTGGGACCGTGATTCGAATCACCGAATCATATCACCGTCCCCCAAATCAGCCAGATCCAAAGCGAATATTAGCCACTTAGCACAGGCTACTGTCCATACCTTGCAAGTTGTTTATAATCCCACATCAAATTTTCTTTTCCTGAAAAGCAACTTTCTTCTTTTTATATATTAAAACTTAAAATAATTCCAACTCAGTATTTTCTTCTATTTTTTTTTTTTTTAAACGTTGATATTCTTGCTTTGGAGAGAGAGGAAAAAGTGCCTCTCTCTGAGAACAAGGTGAAGGGCTCAATTTTTTTCTTGGTACTTCTGGAGTTTCTTTAGGAAGAAAGGAAAGTGTTTGTCTTGGGACAAGGTTCTCTTTAAGGGCTGGAAAGTTGCCTCATCTGTGTTTTATTTTTTCCAGCAATCCTTTGCCAGGCTGTTTATGCTTTCAGATGCAACACTGCAGAAGAATCAAGCATCCTATTAAAGAAACCAGAAAGGCTAGTTAATACAATGCAATTCATTTTCCATATACAGCAGCCAAAAAACCATGACACAAGCTTATGTGGCCAAATCCTGGCCTTTACTCAGTCAAAACTCCCAGAGGGTCAGATTTTCTTTCCACCCTCCTGGCTTTGCATCGTCTGCTATGTTTTGTTGAGGATTGCTGGCAGAAGCATTATTGACACCTGACCTCCCTTATGGCCATACTTGGGGGCAGAGGCAGTAAGCTTTACTTACTGCCAGTGTTCTGTAAGTATGCCATTAAAGGCTATTGAAGTAGTGCAATGATTTAGTTCATCAGTCTGCTCAGTTCCCTCCCCAGCCAGGGCTATTGCCATCTGCTTTTTGGATGATAACTGCTGCCTGCAGGCTCCAATGGGAAGGATTATGTGGTTCCTTTTACACCATTATCCCTACCCCCATCTTTCTTTGATACCTTCCAGAATCAAGTAGCAGGTGAATAATGTTTAGTATCTGAAGGGTATTCTCAGTACTGCAAAACAGTTGCAAGCTACCTGAAGGCACATGTCACAGTGTTATGCAGCTGGTGTCACTGTCACCCCAAGACAATTCTAAGAGTCCGTTGAATCCAACAGGAAATTTGGAGAAACAAAGAGAGTCAAAACTCACTAAACCTTTGTGATTCAGCTCACTTTTGAAAGAAAAAGCAAGTTTTAGGGTGTGATTTAAAGAGATCAGCTGATTCAAAGGAAAGAAAAAGAGTTAAACTGATGAGGCAGCCCCAGGAAAAGCAGCTATGAAGAAATAAGGGTTGGAGGATGGGGCTGAGCTAGCTGAGGCATGGGTGGACGGCTGGAGAATCATAGGAATGGCAGTAAACACATACTGAGGATACAGAAAGCGGGTGACTGGTCAGTTTACACATTGAAAGTAAGTCACTGGAAAATATATTAAATATAGAACATGTAATGAGTGAGTCTGGTTTGCGATGAAATGCAGAGTTTAAAAGAGAGGTGTTGATTCATATTCTGGGACAAGAAAGTTTCAGAGGCCTGCTTCTTCTTAAGCAGAGGGTGACTGACAGCATCCAAAACCAATTCGATGCACTGGGACAAGAGAAGAGAAAAGGATGCGTGCTCAAAATCAAATAGCAGGTGAATCATTCTTAGTGTCTGAAGGGCAGTCTCAGTACTGCAAGAGAGTTGCAAGCTATCTGAAAGCAGCAATTTTTCAGCATTAATGCTGAAAGTTTAGGAACACAGGATTTGTTATCTGCTCAAACAGATCACTTGTAGATCAGTGCCCTGGGTCTAATACTTGCCAGCTTTGGATGCTTTGCAGGATCAAAAAAAAATCACAATGCATCTAGCAAATTGTCCAGTGCTGTTTTTGAGACAAAAAAAACAGCCCTGGTTTTCCTGACCACTGTGGTCATGACTTCCCTGCCTAAAGCATGAGACTTTATAAACTACGTTAATATACAGACTGAAATATTTCAGTCCCTAGCCACCAGCCTCATTCTTCTTATTTCATTGGCGTTATAACAATGCACAACTCTTCTGACTTCAGTAAGAGTTACTGCTTTACATTGGGATGCATTGCTCTAAATGGGATTATAGTCAGGTCTTTCAGGATTTTATGCTTTAAAACCACTACAAGGTGTGCAATTTTCATCATTTAATTAGTATATGATGCAGCAGGCAAGCATTTCAGGGGGGAAAAAAATCTCATCTGGGCTCTAAAACTACTTGAATTGCAAATAGGGCTTGTCATGCTATTTCAAGTAATCCTTTTGCGTGCATATTTGTGCATGCATCTGTGTCTCAGAAAGGTACCAGGGACAACATCCTTTATCAAAGATGAGTGATTTCAAGATTAACATAAAAAAAAATTAACCTTCCAATGGTCATTGCCAGGGCACCCAGTATGTGACACAATTAAATCTTTAATATTTCATCTCTTTAATCTTGCATGAGTTTCCCTGGGTAAGTCAGTCTGGAAATACTAGCTATTTCACCCAAGGAACCTTGTCTAGCTATTTTATAAGCATTATGACTCTGAGATTGGTTGTTTGCTAACAATTTCCATTACATGTAAACTATGCTGAATAAAAATATTTTATTGAGACCAATATATACCAGGCAGTGCCTCATTAGGCACTTTGCTTTTATTACCCTTTCGGTATTGAAAAACAAATAAAATTACCTCACTTTATCAGAAGATTTGCCTTGCACACAAACTGGCTTTGATTTTTGTTGCTGTTCCTTTTTTAGGAGTAGATTTTCAAAATGCTTCATGCTCCTTATGGATGTAAAAACTGGGTATCAGATAGATATAAGTATGTGCACTGGCTGCTGCCCATTATCTTAGACAAAGACATGAAGCAAGAAGATATCAGAAAGAAAATGATGATCAGGTATGTCAGCTCCATAATGTACAAGGGATTTTCTGTCCCTTCATGAATATATGGAAAAGCACTTCTGCACTGTGGATGCTATAGAATATATATTTGTTTTCTTCTTGACATTTCTGTTGCAGTTCCCTCTCTATTCTTTCAAATCCCCTTTTTTAGAAAGACCCACAATTCATTCCAGGAAGCTGGTCAAAGATAAGCCACAAAGTGTGGAGATATCCACTCACAAGAGTTTTGAGACTAGATAGTCTCCTGGTTACCCTGTTTTGTTTGGAAGTTGTAAGCAATATTTAATTTAGATTATAAATCAGAGATGACAAGAAACATGCCTTCTTCCAGCCATGTGTAGTGTTGTGCAGAATGATAGCCTTAAAGAATGCATCATAACTCCATGCACAACTAGCACCTGTAATTTATCCCAAAAACTATGAGCAGGCTGGCTTCAGGTTTGATGGTGGGAAAAAAAGTTATGGCTTAAAAACCACAAGTGCCTCACACCAGAGTTTCAAAGGGATCTGCAAAAAATATCTTTGAATTTGATGACCTTCAGGTGGGCTATCAGTATTTCCCCCAAGCATGTGAAAAGTGAGCAGAGGGAAGAAAATATCCTAAGAATGAGGATGTGCTGCAGTGAGAGGAAGATATGCATTACAAGACCACAAAAATGAAAGAGACTTCCTGGGTCCTAATGTTCAGTGGCCAACTACTGCAGGCAACCACACCATATAGACCATTTCGTAAGCTTTTTAAATTGCCTGGCTAACTGGTGGTGGTTCATATTCAACTGTACTACTGCACAGAGGATATTATTTGTCTTCTATTTTAAGTTATAGCAAGAGCATTGAGGGTGTAGGAACAAACATGCTTTGTCGTTGAAAATCCATGCACTGGTATTGTTAGAGCTTTCAGCCTCTTTTGGCCTACCACAAGAGGGCAATAGGAGCAAGCGTACCCAGGAGCAAATCTGCCATTCCATCCAGGAGAAGGAAGCTGTACACACAACTCAATCCAACTAGATACTGAGCACCATGTCTCGATTCAACAAAGCATTTCAGACCATGCACAATTTTGAACAGATGAGCTGACTTACGTGCTTCACTGCACCTGCATCACATCCAGTGGTGGATAAGATACAACAGAGTGAAGTATGGCTTTCATGAGACTTTCTCCTTCAATTCCATGAGGTGCACATTGAAAGTATATAGGTTCAAATGTCAAGTTTCAAATGTCAACATACTCAAATCATTTCATTCCTAAAAAATGAAAGGATGAGAGCTTAACATGTTGTTCAAAATCCCCTAAACCAAATTGTATAATGAGGAGCCATTTAAGAGATAAGCAGAAAACATGGTAATTTTAATACAATGCTTTAGAAAAAACATGACAATGTCTCAGATATCTGATTGCTCCTTTAAACACATAAGCCTATTGTGATTTTACTTTGATGGGTATTTACCTAGCCAAGTAACTCAATGCAATGAGCACACACAGTAAAGTGGTATTGAGTGCTTATATGTGCTAATGACTTCTGCTTAAGGAGCATGTTAGCGAGGAAGCGTGCTGCTTAGACAGTATGTTGATAATCTTTGAAAATCACAAGAAAATAAGTATATGATGAAAACTATCTATAATTGCAAGCATAACAGCACTTACATATTTGTAAAGGAAAAGGATCAAAGGGACTAGAACAATGGTTCTCAACTTTCTTAGGCTCAAGGCACCCTTTAGAAAATACCTGCTCTTCATTTTTACTCCATTTTTGACTACAGAAAAATAATAGAGCAATTCTGCAGCTGAAAGAACTCAGAAAGACTACAACTGTTCAGAATGCTCTTAACACTATGCATTCCTATTTGAAGTCTTTGGGTTTATCATGTGAATCATGTTTGCACACATAGCAGTGTTGACACTATGGGGCACCCTGCAAAACCTGCCATAACACCTGGTTAAGAATCACTGAACTAGAATGTGCTGAGAATTGGTAACATAATACAGAATCCTTCCACTCCTGAGAGCTGGTTCAAACCCAGCTCTGGTCAGTAGTGAATGAAAGTCATTACCACTTGGTAGCTTATCAGCAAGGAGTTAATGGTCTTATTTTTTTGCGGTGCCATCCAAATTACCACTAATCAGCAATCTCAGCAGAGATCAAAGGTTAAATGAGCATGTAGACTGACCATCTCAATGTGAGAGTGGGTTTCCTCCAGAACCAAATGCTTGATAGTAAGATGAACTGGAGTCTCACTTCTGAAGTGAACACCTACTGGAAATATTTAAGCCATGTTTTCATAACAAATTGAGTGTTAAGTATGAAGTTGAATTCACTTACAAGTCCAGTGATACTCAATTCAATTTTGTCCCCCCCCTCAAGAAACCTTTCATGAAGTTGGGGTACAGGCTAAAACTCCAAGCAGCACAACTCATCAGCTGCTAGCATAACTCCTCTGTAGTGTGGAGACAGCTAGTTCCCCTTGAACCCAGACAGTACTCCAAAGCCTACCCATTACAAACCCTTTGGTCCCACAAAGGAAAAGCAAGCATTTCCAGAACTAACTGGGAAAAGGCTCAGAAAGGCTCAGCTTACAGCAGGGCATTGAACCCTAGGAACCCCTGGAAGTCTTAGTACTTCCCACAGTTGAGTGCAGCAACAGTAATGATACAGCATCCCCAATTTTACTGTCCAGTATGACTGTTCTGACTCAAGCTAGGCTAGCTCAAGAGAATGAACTCAAGTATAGATAGTTCCAGCTAACCCTGCAGTACAGACATAGCCACAGGTGTTCATAGCACTGCTTGAGCAGCTACGTGGCATTTATTCCCACAAGTAATTGCATGAGGGGAAGTAGAGACAGTCATAGAATCAAAGAAAATGAGGGTTGGAAGGGACCTTAGGAGGTCATCTAGTCCAACCCCCTGCACAAAGCAGGACCATTCCCAAATAGATCATCCCAGACAAGGATTTATTTAGCAGAGTCTTCAAAACCTCCAAGGACAGAGATTCCACCACCTCTCTGGGTAACCTGTTCCAGTGCTTCCCATTTTCAAAAAAGGGAGGAAGGAGGACCCAGGAAACTATAGGCCAGTTAGTCTTACCTTGATCCTGGGTAAGCTTTTTGAGAGAATTATCCTGGCACATGTCCGCGAGGGGCCAGCAGGGGAGATTATGCTTAGGGGCAACCAACATGGGTTCATTAGAGGCAGGTCCTGTCAGACCAACCTGGTGGCCTTCTATGACCAGGTCACAAAATCCTTAGATGCAGGGATAGCAGTGGACATAGTCTTTCTGGACTTTAGGAAGGCCTTCAACACTGTCTCTCACCCCATTCTCATTAAAAAAGTAGGGGACTGGGGCATCAACACCTGCACAGTCAAATGTTCCTAACTGGCTGGAGGGCCGCACCCAGAGAGTGGTGGTGGACAGGTCATTTTTGACCTGGAGGGATGCGGGCAGTGGGGTTCTGCAGGGCTCAGTCCTGGGGCCTGCACTGTTCAACATCTTCATCAACAGCTTGGACAAGGGGGTAAAAAGCACCCTGTTCAAATTCGCAGATGACACTAAGATGTGGGGGGAAGTGGGCACGCTAGAAGGGAGGAATAGGCTGCAATTGGACCTTGACAGGTTACAGGGGTGGGTGGATGAGAGCAGGATGGGTTTCAACACTGACAAGCGCAAGGTGCTGCACCTCGGGGGGAAGAACCAGCAGCATACCTACAGGCTGGGGAACTCCCTTCTCGTCAGTGCAGAGGCAGAAAAGGATCTTGGGGTCATTATTGATGCCAAAATGAACATGGGCCGACAGTGTGGGGATGCGGTCAGGAAGGCCAACTGCACCCTGTCATGCATCCACAGATGCATCTCAAGCAGGTCCAAGGAGGTGATCTTCCCCCTCTATGTGGCACTGGTCAGGCCGCAGTTAAGTACTGCATCCAGTTCTGGGAGCCGCACTTCAGGAGGGATGTGGACAACATGGAGAGGGTCCAGAGGAGGGCCGCTCACATGATCAGGGGGCAGCAAGGGAGGCCCTACGAGGAGAGGCTACGGGACCTGAACCTGTTCAGCCTCAACAAAAGAAGGCTATGGGGGGATCTAGTGGCTGTTTACAAACTAGTCAGAGGGGACCAGCAGGCACTGGGGGAGTCCCTGTTCCCCCGAGCACTACCAGGAGTGACTAGAAATAACGGTCACAAGCTGGCAGAGGGTAGATTCAGACTAGATATCAGGAGGTGCTACTTCACTGTCAGGGAAGCTAGGATCTGGAACCAACTTCCAAGAGAAGTGGTGCTGGCTCCTACCCTGGGGGTCTTTAAGAAAAGGCTAGATGAACACCTTGCCGGGGTCGTTTGACCCCAGTACTCTTTCCTGCCATGGCAGGGGGTTGGACTTGATTATCTGCTCAGGTCCCGTCCGACCCTACCAACTATGAAACTATGAAATTACCCTCCTAGTGAGAAGGTTTTTCCTAATATCTAACCTAAACTTCCCTTGCTGCAACTTGAGCCCATTGCTCCTTGTTCTTTCATCTGCCACCACTGAGAACAGTCTAGCTCCATCCTCTTTGTAACCACCCTTCAGGCAGTTGAAGGCTGCTATTAAATCCCACCTCCAGCTTCTTTTCTGCTAAAGACATAAACCCAGTTCCTTCAGCTTCCCCCCAAAAGTCAGGTGCCTTTGACCCCTAATCCTTTTCATTGCCCTCCACTGCACTCTTTCCAATGGAATCCCAGCCTCATTTGCTGATTTAATAGCGAGAGATTCAAAATAGCTAATGGGGAGGTAGGGCATGTGTGTGCAGACACAGAGCAAGAATATAACCACAGAGGTGTAACAAGCAGGTTTGTGCCCTGGGCAACAGCAGCAGCAGTAGCTGGGCTGGCAAACTTGCACCACCTGTACATTGCCACCCAGGACTGGTGCTTTGCTCACCCATCCCTAATAACTTTGCTATACTATAGTATCCATCTGGCCACTAAGGTGCCCCATATGAATTTAGGTCTAAAAGTTGCTTGCATGGTGAGCAATGAGAGCAATTTCCCTATATAGCTTCTTCTGGCTTCTCATGCAGGATTATGGGGAACTGATCATGACGGCTGAGGGAGAGTAACAGGAAGGTGTGACACACAATTCTTTTGCTTCACCATTGCCTCTGAAGAACTGTGAGAAAATAAAAGGCAGGGGACAGCTTCCCACTTGTTTTTGGAATAGCATGTAGAGAGTGATTCTGAACCAGAAATAATTACTCTTGCAAAGCGTAAATTAAAATAACTGCAGAAAGTGTATCAAGTTCTTTGTGGCAACCCTTGCAGGCAGCAGTTCTGTAAGTTTCAGATAAACAGAGCAGGCACCGCAAAACATCTTTTGGAGGTTAATCAAAACCTCTAACACAACAATAAAATATTCTCACAGCTGGAGCTACTGAGTCGCATTAATATTTACTAACAGATGAGTATATTTACATGAAAGAGAGAATTTTAAGAGCATTTTCCATAAGGCAATTAAAGCATAAACATGGTCTGGGGGAAAAAATGAAGTAAGACTTTATTATCTACCTACTGTTATCTCTGCTAATTTACTAGCCTTATAAATGTGCATTCAAGGTCTAGTAACAGGGATGATACAATGCAGTTTTTAACCTGGCTAAGCATCTATGGTCCTGTCAAATACAATGTCTAAATTGCAGAACACAGAATAATGGAGGACAAGTCTTAAATATGTCAACATGTTATTTTTTGTCAACTAAAGTTCATTATTTGGGTGTGTGATATAGTTCACAAACATGAGAATGACAGCAATACTCTGATGGTACAAACCACTGTGAAAATAAGGTACCTCCCTTTTAACTTTTAACTTTAAGATAGATATACTATCTTATCTTATCTTATCTTGCTGGGATCCTATGACCCCAGCTGACCTCCTGCCCTTTGGGCGGGGGGCTGGACTCGATGATCTTCCGAGGTCCCTTCCAGCCCTAATGTCTATGAAATCTATGAAACTGTTGAATACTGAAACAACAGGATCATAGGAAAATAGGGCTGGAAGGTACGTCATGAAATCATCTAGTCCAGCCCCTCCTCAAGGCAGGATCATCCCTGACTAAACCATCCTAGCCAAGTATCTTGTCTAACCTGCTCTTGAAGATTTCCAGAGATGGAAATTCCACAATTTCTTTTGGTAGCCTGTTCCAATGCTTGACCACTCTCATAGTCACAAAGTTCTTCCTAATCTCCAACCCAGATATCCTCTGCTGCAATTTGAATCCATTGTTCTTAGTCCTATTCCCTACAGCCACCCAGAAAAAAGGTTTTCTCCATCCTCTTTTTGCAACTGGAGGCTGCAAGTGAGAGAGGTGCAAGTGAGCATGGAAAAAAACCCTGAGCATACCAAGTTCCCTACCTTTCAGCATCTGCTCTGCCACTGCGTGACACAGAATACTGGGCAAGATGGACCTATGGTCTGACACAGTAAATGGCAAATCTTACATTTGTATGTTCTTTATAACTGCCCTTCAGGTATTTGAAGACTGTTATCAAACAGTCTTCTCTTTTCCAGAATAAATAACCTTAGTTCCTTTAGCCTTTCTTCATAAGTCGTGCTTCCCAGGACTCTATCTTCTGTCACTCTCCACTGGACTCTTTCCAATCCATCCCCATCTTTCTTGAAGTATGGGGCCCAAAACAGGACACAGTGGTCTGTAGTGCACAGAGTTGAATTCTCAGTTTTGGCGCCTGGGTTGGGATATCATAGCAAATAGTGGCAGTTTCATCATGAGCTGTGAACTTTTAGATCTCACAAACCAGGAGAACAGCTGGGATTCACCAGTGCTTGAATAGACCTTCACTATAAACATAGCTATGGTCAGAGCTGGTGTTGGTGATTAGTAGCTAGAATATTCCTCTTTAAGGGTTTCCCTAGTGTTTGCTCCTCTTTTTACAAGTAACTCTTTTAACAAGAACTTGTCTACCCGCACAAATTGTCCCAGTTTACTCAAAGTCCAATATTGCTCTGCTTAGTTAAACTAGAGCAATCTTGCATATGGACACTCCTACAGGGATAAGCATTGTTTAACTTGGCTTGAAATCAAGATGTGCTAGAATTAAATCTAGATAGAGTATCCAAACTAGATAGAATGCAGTGGTTTAACTACATTGTTTCCATATGACACCTTCAGCTAAAATAGTACAACTTTGTTTTCAAACCATATAACACATTTGTATATGCTAACCTAGGTACTCCATAGACATTAAGCATGTGTTTGCTTTAAGTAGGACCTTACTATTATCATGTGTTTAAGTGGCAGTGGCTTCTACAGAGCCCAAATCAAACCAGATTAAGGATGAAAGAAAGGAATATCACCAGTTTTCAATTAATGAATGAATAATGTAAATTGTCTTTGCACTGGAAAATTAAATCTCTAAAAATAGAGATTATACTACATTCAAATGCTAGTGTTGTGCACCTCTTGGGGCCAGGTTACTTATTCTATCAGTCCAGCAGAACTGATAGAGGGACATGGACCCCCCCATGCCCCCCATACACATTGTCTATGCCCTTCCTCCTCCCCTGCCCCTGCCATCATGGGGTGGGGAGGGGAGGCTCAGTGCAGGACTGCCCAGCTCAGCCTGGCCCAGCCTGAGTGACAGCGGAGTGCTGTCACTGAGCCTCAGCCCTTGGTGGTGGCCTCATCCCCATGGTCCAACCCGGCCCCACTGAGCCCCAGCCGAGACAGCTGCACACTGGCCTGGGCTGAGCCAGGCCGCAGAGGTAGGGCCACCCCTGGCAGTGGCAGCTCAGTGACATGGATGCTGAGTCCTGTCAGCAGCACAGCCTGGCCTGGCACATATAGGCAGCGGCTGGCTGGGCAGCTACCTGGGCCAGCTCAGAGGCCCCAAAGGAGCTCATGGGTCCACAGCGAGCCCCTGCAGTGTGTGGCTGCTGGACTCTGGGCCCCACAGAGACCCCCTCCCAGCCCCGCAGCAGCAGGGGGTGAGGGGGAGGAGGAGGGGGAAAAGTCCCCCCCCAGCACCAAACAGAGCCTCCACCTGCCTCGTGGGGGAGGGGAAGGGGAAGAGTCCCCCTCTGGGGCCAGACAGGCCTGCACAGAGTCCCCCTCCTCACCCTGCACCAGTTGGAGGGGGAGGAGGAGAAGGAAGAGGAGGCGGAAGCATCCCCCTCCATCACTTTACAGAGCCCCCCTCCCCACCCCGCAGCCATGGGGGAGAGGGAGGAGGGGAAAGAGTAAGGAACAGAGTAAGGCCCCTCTAGGGCTGGTCAGTGCTCTGTGCCCAGATTGCTCCTGGCAGTAAGGGAGCTCCTGGGGTGGGCAGAGCTCTCCCCTCCTCCTCCTCCTCCTCCTATTTCCTCCTTGTTCCACCCATCCAGCCACAGGGGTCCGGCCACACTCCCTCTTCCCCCACCCTCCAAAACCCGCAGGCCAAGGTGGGGGTTTAAGCCCCTTCTCAGTCTTAGGCTTGCTGAGGCCTGGCCATGCCCTCCCCTCCCCCCGTCCCCTCCCGCCAGCTCAGCTCAGCTTTCCTGTGAAAGGGAAGGGAGGGCTGCTCTAGCACCTCTGGGCTTCTGGCCTGAGCCACTGCAGGCATGTGCCTCCATTTCCAAAAGGAAAAGGGAATGTCTATCCACTTACAAACCAGTTTAATCTTTGCAGGTTAGACTACCCTGCAAAGATTGAATCAATTCTGGCTTGGGCTTTTTAAATATCTGTCCCTAGCCTAAATGTCTCTGCAGATGGATAGTGGGATATTGCCTTGCCAATTGGTGCTGCCCTGCTATAGTCAGGTCCCTCATCACCTGCAAGACAGTCAGTAGGACTGAAATTTGTCTTAGAAGAGAGTATACAGGGAACACTACCAAATACTCAAAACCAAAGAGAATTTCTGGAACTATTCACTAAACATTTTGAGAAGTCACTTGAGAAAGCTCACAGCCTTTTGCAATCACTTCCTGTGAGTGATCATGGGAACAGACTTCACAGGCATCAGTGCTTGCAGGAAGTAGATTCTTCAAGCATAAAATAATAATCATTTATGCTAAAAGTATATGGGGAAAAACTCCCACAATGGAGCATGTCCATAGCTCTGTCTACAAGTACCAAAAAAGCATTTTAACCTTCCCCTAAATAGACAGCAAAGGATTCTCTTGGTGTTAAAAATACTTCCTATATATACTCTCAAGTTCCTGTGTTTCCTTCAGTCTGTGGTCAGTATTTATCAAAGAAAGAAGGCATGTGCTGAGCAGGTACGCAGCTGTTGATGTTGATGAGGCCTTGAAAGCTAGATGTGCCAGTTACAGAGTACATGGAAGTTTGAACCTGCTGCATGGGCTGAATTTATACTCAGACAGTTTAGACAGCAATCAATCACGAAACAGATACATTAACTATGCAGCTGCTGTGGACAAGTATTTTGTGCTGTTTGTTTTATCCAGTGACTGCTTCTTTTTCCTCTCTGTCTGGTTCTGCAAACTTCTCAAGTAAAATCAGTGAACATGACTGAAGCCAAACTGCAGAAAGTTATTTTATAAATTCATAGATTCATAGATTAGAAGGGGCTGGATCATCATCTTGCCTGCACTGGGCAAGAAAGACAACCGGGGTCAGATGACCCCAGCAAGGTGACCGTCCAGTCTCCTCCTGAAGATTTCCAGGGTAGGTGATTGTACCACCTCTAGAGGGAGTTTATTCCACCATCTGGACACCCTAACTGTGAAGAAGTTATTCCTAGTGTTAAGCTTGAAATTGTCTTCCAGGAGTTTGTGGCCATTACTCCTGGTTTTCCCCAAGGGTGCCCTGGTGAAGAGTTGTTTGCCAAGCCCTTGATGTTTTCCCCTGATATAGTGGTAAGCTGCTACCAAGTCCCCTCTCAGCTTTCTCTTTTTTAGGCTAAAGAGACCCAAGTCCCTCAGCCTTTCCTCATATGGCTTGCCTTTAAAGACTCTGATCATACATGTGGCTCTTCTCTAGACTCTCTCAAGCTTTTCCACATCCTTGTTGAAGTGTGGTGCCCAGAACTGGACGCAGTACTCCAGCTGCAGTCTCACCAATGCTGAGTAAAGCGGAAGAATCACCACTTGGGTTTTGCTTGAGATGCATCACTTGATGCATGCCAAAGTATTGTTTGCCCTGCTAGCTACAGCATCGCACTGATGGCTCATGTTCATACTATGGTGTATTATTACCACTAGGTCCCTTTCAGTCATGGTGCTAGTCAGTTTGGCGCCACTGAGCCTGTAGATATGTTGAGGATTGTTCATCCCCAGATGGAGCATTTTATACTTCTCAATGTTGAACTTCATCTGATTCTGATCCATCCAACTTGCCAGCCTGTCTAGGTTCTCCTGTATCTGCAGCCTATTTTCAAGCATGAACACACTCCCCCATAATTTGGTGTCCGTGAACTTGTCCAGTGAGCTCTTCATCCCCACATTCGAAACATCGATAAAGAAGTTAAAAAGCACTGGACGAAGCAAGGACCCCTGAGGGAAACCACTGGCCACTTCTCACCAGGACGACACAGATCCATTCATTAGAACTCTTTGGGTCCTACCCCGCAGCCAGCTTCCTCCCCACCTAACTGTTGAGTGGTTAAGCCCGCGGTCCTCCAGTTTTCCCGTGAGAACATCATCAGATCAAAGGCCTTTTGGATAGGTCTAGGTATACAATGTCTAGGTATAGGTCTAGGTATACAAGTCTGGGTATACAATGTCGACCTCCTCCCTCTTATCCAGGTAGCGAGTTACCTGATTGTAGAAGAAGATGATATTGATAAGACAAGATCTGCCTGTGACAAAGCCATATTGGCTGTCGTTCAGAAACCTTCTGCAAGCGTATCACACGTAGACTCCTTGATGAATTTTTCCAGGATTTTCTCTGGGATAGAAGTTAGGCTAATTGGCCTATAGTTGCCCAGGTCCTCTCTCCTCCCCTTCTTGAAGATGGGCACAACACTGGCCCTCTTCCAGTCTTCAGGGACTTCCCCAAGCGCCACGAGTTTTGGAAGTTTCACCAGAGGTCCTGAAATGACTTTGGCCAGCTCCTTCAGCACTCTCGGATGAAATTAATCTGGTCCTGCTGACTTATAAATGTCTAACTTTTCTAACTGATCATGCATCAGCTCAATGTCAACAGTAGGAAGGCAGTCATTCCCACCATGCCCATAACCTTATTTAGTATGATTTTTCCCCTTAAACTAGTGAATTACCAAAGCAAAGTAGTCATTCAGGAGTTAAGTTTTCTCCTCAGTGTCAGTAACCAGCTGTCCTGAGTTGTTAAGCAATGGCCATGCTTCCATTTGCTTTCCTCCTGTTTGCTACATACCTAAAGAAGGACTTCTTATTGTCCTTGATTTCTCTTGCTAGTTTAAATTCAGTTACTGCCTTAGCCTTTCTAATCTGCTCCCTACAAGCATGGGCCGTTGTTGTATAGTCCTCCTTGGGGACTGTCCCAAGCTTCCATTGTTTGTATTCCTCTTTCTTCTTTTTCAAGATTACCATAATATCCCTATTAAGACAGGAGGGCTTACCAGCCCTTCTTCTACCTTTCCTCCACATTTTCCAATAGGACAAGTGATTAAAGGCTACTTTACACTCAAAAAAATGCCATGGGAGGAAGGGAGGAATTGTCATATGGGTTTCAACCAATACCCCACCTAGTGTAACATCCAGTCCTCCACAGTGGTTGCAAAGAGGCTGTGATGACAGAGTAAAGTTTTTAGCTACAGCTCCAGTGGTGTGACTTCAAACCCTGCTCTGGATGTGTGCCAAAGGCTAATTCCATGGACCAAGCTGTAGATAGGTACCTGGCCAGTCAAGCTGTGGAGTTAAAGGTAACCCAGGTGTTGTGCTAGCTACATCACTCCCTTGTATATCATTGGCTACAGGCAGTGGTATGCCTTAACCGTACTAACCCAGTAGACTAGTAACCTCAGCTGAACATTTATCCCTTTTTTATGCTGGTCAAGAGGAAGAAGGTGAAGGGAAGGTTCATACCTATGAAGTGATCTGCTCCATTCATGCTCTTGTAAAGGTTTGTAAGGGTTTATATCCCTTACTTTTTTTTTTATTCTATCCATGTAGCTGACATTTTGTAATGAGATGAGTGAAAGACAATACATTTATTATACAATGAGTGTGTCTACACATGCAATTAATCTGAAGCAATAAACTCTGGAGCAGTTTGAGCATAGGGCGGGTACAGGGGGGCACATGCCCCACCTAAAATTGGCCCTTGCTGGCTGGGGAGTGGGGAGTGCCAGCCGGTGACTCCCCGAGAAGTGCCGGCAGCACTTCTGGTTTGCTGGCAGTGCTTCTGGGGTTGGCGATCAGCCACTGGACCCCCCCCCCCCAATCAGTGATCGGCCACAGATGCCCCCCCAGAGCCAGGAGGCACCAGTTGCCCATGAGTTTGAGCCAGAGTTAAACAACTCCCGGGTGTAGCATCTACACATGCACCTCAGACAGTAGCAATTTGTATCAGGGAGGAGCAGTTTACACTAGAGCCACTCAACCCCAGACTCCAAGTGGCAGCACTGGGCAGCAGAGGGGCTCACTGGGGCACAAGGATGCTGAAAGTGCAGAGCTATGTGGCTAGGCAGCCAGAAGAAGTCTGGCTCCTGGCTGGCTGTGCTGACCAGGTGCAACTTATGCCCGTGATGAGCATCTACAGGTGCATTTAATCACAGTAAATTACCCCAGCATAAGATAGTACTGTCACGGACAGTACTATCTTATAACAGCATAAATCAGTTTGCTGCAGCCTAATACCATTGCACTTGTAGATGGTGACACTACTCCACAGCTAATTAGTCAACTCTGCAGTAAAGTGCATGTGTAGATGCGGCCAATGGAGCTTTAACAGTGAAAAGTATGTTTAAGATTAAAGAGCAGTATGATGGAACTGTCTCAATGAGGTTGTTTCTACACAATCAACAGGCCTTCAGTATATTTGTAAATTCACAACTATTCAGGATGACATTTGTACCAAGGGGAGGGAAGAGAGGCAGATCGTATGTTCCCACCCAATTCATTGCCTCAACTCCTTTCTGATAGTACCAGAATAAATCAAAAGCTTTACATACAGCAAGGATGATTTAATCAACTGGTGCTTTTATTTGCATGGGGTTTAGCTCCATCTTCAGTGACCTCACAGCCAGGTTTAAAAATTATGCTTAAACCAAGTTTGAACTTGATTGCAATCAAACAGGTTTTGTTTTCCAGCCACTGTGAGTTGGCCCAAATTCTCAGGGCCTTTCCACACCAACAAAACAACTTTGTCCCAGACTGTGTTATAACATGTTTTATTCCTACCTGTGCAGATGAGACTAAATTATTTCATAACATTACCAGCTCATGTTACTGAAGCTTCCGGGGGCATGGTTTACATGTGTGCCCCGACTGCAACGACTGCAACACACTGAGCCAGATTGCACCAGCCCTGGCTGGCAGGGAGCCCAGGGGGTCAGCCTGCCAGCCTGGGGCTGCTCCGACCAAGCTCAATGTGCTGCAGAGGAGCTGGCTGAGACATGAGGGTTCTTCGGTATAGGGTTAGCCAGCAGGCAGCCTCCACACTGAAGCACGCTCATGCCCCAGCCAGCCTGATCAGCATCTACACATGCTCTATCAGGGCACACAAGACAAATACGCTGTACAGCAGGGTAGGAGTTGTAAATACAAGTCCTACCCTGTTGCAGATTTTTTTCGTGCGCAACAATGCACCTGTAGATGCTGACCAAGATGGCTGGGGCATGAGGGTGCTTCAGTGTGCTGAGACATTTACTGTGCAGTTAATTAGTCAACTGTGCAGTACATGTCTCATGTAGACATGCCCAATGTGCTCCCTCACACTTGTAGGGAGGCAGTTAGACAGGTCAAAGCTACCATGGAGCTGAGGATGGCATCCCAAGTAAAGGATAACAAAAAATTGTTTTTTAGATATATAAGGAGTAAAAGGAAGGCCCAGGGTGGAATAGGACCCCTACTAAATGGGCAGAAGCAATTGGTGACGGACAGGGGGGACAAGGCTGAACTCCTCAACGAGTTATTTGCCTCTGTGTTCCTAAGTGAGGGGCAGGACAAGGCTCTCACTGGGATTGTAGAGAGGCAGCAGCAAGGCACCAGACTACCATGCGTAGACCCTGAGATGGTGCAGAGTCACTTGGAGGAACTGGATGCCTTTAAGTCGGCAGGCCCGGATGAGCTCCATCCAAGGGTGCTGAAGGCACTGGCTGATGTCATTGCACAGCCACTGGCGGGAATATTTGAACACTCGTGGCGCACGGGCCAGGTCCCGGAGGACTGGAAAAGGGCCAATGTGGTTCCCATTTTCAAGAAGGGGAGGAAGGAGGACCCAGGCAACTATAGGCCAGTCAGTCTCACCTCCATCCTTGGCAAAGTCTTTGAAAAAATTATCAAGGCTCACATTTACGAGAGCCCGGTAGGACAAATAATGCTGAGGGGAAACCAGCCCAGGTTCGTAGCAGGTAGATCATGCCTGACTAACCTAGTCTCTTTTTATGACCAGGTTACAAAACGCCTGGATGTAGGAGTAGAGGTTGATGTCGTATACTTAGACTTCAGGAAGACCTTCGATACGGTATCCCACCCCATACTGGTGAACAAGTTAAGAGGCTGTGACTTGGATGACTACACAATCCGGTGGGTGGTGAATTGGCTAGAGGGTTGCACCCAGAGAGTCATAGTGGATGGGTCGGTATCGACCTGGAAGGGTGTGGGCAGTGGGGCCCCGCAGGCCTCGGTCTTTGGACCGATACTCTTCAATATCTTCATCAGCGACTTGGACGAGGGAGTGAAGTGTACTCTGTCCAAGTTTGCGGATGACACAAAACTGTGGGGAGAAGTGGACACACCAGAGGGCAGGAAACAACTACAAGCAGACCTGGACAGGTTGGACATATGGGCGGAAAACAACAGAATGCAATTCAACAAGGAGAAATGCAAAGTGCTGCACCTAGGGAGGAAAAATGTCCAGCATACCTACTGCCTAGGAAATGACCTGCTTGGTGGAACGAAGCAGAAAGGGATCTTGGAGTCCTAGTGGACTCCAAGATGAACATGAGTTGGCAGTGTGACAAAGCCATCAGAAAAGCTAATGGCACTTTATCATGCATCAGCAGATGCATGACGAACAGATCCAAGGAGGTGATACTTCCCCTCTATCGGGCACTGGTCAGACCGCAGTTGGAGTACTACGTGCAGTTTTGGGTGCCACACTTCAAGAGGGATGTGGATAACCTGGAGAGGGTCCAGAGAAGGGCCACTCGTATGGTTAAGGGCTTGCAGGCCAAGCCCTATGAGGAGAGACTAGGGCACCTGGACCTCTTTAGCCTCCGCAAAAGAAGGTTGAGAGGCGACCTTATGGCTGCCTATAAGTTCATCATGGGGGCACAGAAGGGAATTGGTGAGGTTTTATTCACCAAGGCACCCCCAGGGGTTACAAGAAATAATGGCCACAAGCTAGCAGAGAGCAGATTTAGACTAGACATTAGGAAGAACTTCTTCACAGTTAGAGTGGCCAAGGTCTGGAATGGGCTCCCAAGGGAGGTGGTGCTCTCCCCTACCCTGAGGGTCTTCAAGAGGAGGTTAGATAGGCATCGAGCTGGGGTCATCTGAACCCAGCACTCTTTCCTGCCTATGCAGGGGGTCGGACTCGATGATCTATTGAGGTCCCTTCCGACCCTAACATCTAGGAATCTATGAATCTATATGAATGTCTACAACAGTGGTTCCCAATCTGTGGTACACAGACAACCTGTCAGTGGTACGCATTAACAGATTTATTATAATTATATGACAAAAAATTGCTGGTGTTACTTAAGGTTGTATTGTTTTAAATTGGTGGTTCGCAATTTGTCAGGGTTTGGGAACTGCTGGTCTACAACAATGATTCTCAACCAAGGTTCTGCAGTATCCAGGGGTGCCTTGAGATCATTCAAGGGTGCTACGCAATGTTAACACTGTTAGGTATGTAAACATGATTCAAAAGGTAAACCCAGAGGTTTCAAATAGGAATCCATAGTGTTAAAAACATTCTAACCTGTTGTGATCTTTCTAAGTTCTCTGCAAGAGAAAAATTACTCTATTATTTTTCCATAGTCAAAAAATGAGTGAAAACTAATTACTGTGTTTTCCAGCAACTGCCTCGAGTCTAACAAGTGGTACCTTGAGGCTAAAAAGATTGAAAATAACTAGTCTACAACCACCATTTGGAGCTTTCCTCTACATCCAGCTTTTGCCCTCTGTAATCCACTGAAACAAGTTTTCCTAAAGTCTATGAATCCTTGGCCCAACAGCCACTGCCACAATCACCTGTTTCTCTTCTTGTCTGTCCTTGCTTGCTATGCTTTTTCCTCCTACTTCTCTATTCACTCCTTCAAAGGATCCTCATCCTCCATCCATTTTTCTCTTAGGGTTGCACTACGTTCTGTCCTAGGACCCCTTCTCTTCATTCTCAACATATTACTTCCAAGTAATCTCATCCACAAACATTAATTCAGCTACCAGCTAAATGCTAGTGCCTCATAAATCTACTTCTATTCCAGACTGGTCTCCTTCTGTCCAAACTAAAATCTCAGGCTCTCTTTCTGATACCTTCTCACTGGGTGTGTCCACACGAGACATTTACTGCAGAGCTGACTAATTAGCTCCACAATAAAACATCAGCATCTACACGTGCAGTGCTATTAGGCTGGAGTAAATGAATTAATTCTGCCATAGGATAGAACTTGCTGCCCTACACAAGTACTATCCTACAGCAGAGTTATTTACTCCACCGCCATGCACATGTAGACACTGACATGGCTGGCTGGGGTATAAGGGTGCTTCTGTGTGGGGGGGCTGCCTGCCAGTTATCCCTGCACAGTAGCACACTTTTGCCCCAGCTAACCTCTCTGTAGCATATTGTGCTGGGTCAGAGCCACTCCGGGCTGGCAGGCTGACCTTAGGGGCTCAACGTACTGTGGTCCCAGGCACATGTGCAAATGGTGAGCCTGGGAGCAAAAAACTTTGGCTTAAACTTTGCTGGAGTTTATTCAGGCATGCTAATTGCACATGTAGATGCTCTCATTGGCATCTAACTCTCAGTTCAAGTCCAATGTAACAAAATAAGAGCTCTACATCTCCCCACCCCCGCAAAAAAAACATCTCCCCACTACTTCCTTTCTTGATTGCTATAAACAGCACCACCAGGACTGACATTCAAGACCGTAATCCTGGGGTCATTTTGCTCTCTCAGGAAGGGGACCTGGGGTTCTCAAATCCATGATATCTGCCCATATCATGCAGATTCCTTCTGCATAGCTTTTGTAAGATATGACCTTCCTAACTATCTACACTCATGTCTGGTATCTTTTTGTCCCATGTCTCAACAACAGTAACTGGGACCTAGTCATGGAAGAGCCATGTAAATTAACTTTGCCTAAATTAATCTCCAGAAAGACGGTCTCTCTGGCTTCTCTCAGCCACTTTCACTAGGGTCACTTTGTCTCTCAAAGAAGGCCCAGGCAGACAACCGGATGTGTATACAATGCTTCCCTTAATGGTTTGGTGCTCCTTAGCACACAAATATCTCTGCAAAAAATCCTTTCATTTCTCTAGAAATTACTGTGTTCTGGAGTACATAGATTTCCAGAACTATGTTTGCAATAGATTTATGTATGTTAACCAGGAGGCTGACAAGCCAGCAGCTGGTCTCCATGTAGACCAGTTTGCTGATGCTGATTGAGCTTCTTGATCCATGAAAAACCTAAGGAATTCAACCTCTAGTGCTAGCACAGATTGTGCTTATTTCCAAACAAATTCCTGATGTTCCAGACTTTATAGGTTTTGACTTTTCCCTGCCATCAATGTCATCCCAGAAAATGTGTTATTCTGTGCACTTCTCAGGTACTTGAGCACCCTGAGGTGACATTTGTTCCTCGAGCTTGCTTAAAAACACCCTCAGCTACAATGTGTAACATTAACATAGCAATGATCTCCCTTAAAGCTGTGCTGACAATTCAAGGGAACCCAGGCACAAAGTTTCTACTGTCCTCAAGCACTCACATGGCAAGACAGAAGATCCTGAGTCAAGAAGGAAGTTTCATTAGCTCTTTTTATTGTTATGGCCTACTCATCACTCTAGGGCCACATACAGAATTTGTTCACCAAAAAGCAGAAGTAGGACTAATTTATTCAATTAAGACTGACACCCCCCCCCCCCCACACACACACACACTCTTCTTCATCCATTCCCACCCACTGAATACCTCCACCTGGAAATGCTTACCTGGTTGACCTACCTGAGCTACAGTGGACTGAAGGTAAAAAGGGATTCCAAAGCTGAAGGGCTGTCCTTTGGCCTCCACTCAATAAACATGAATGGTATTAATTCCAGTAGCTCTGGTGAACTCAGGAACTCTACATCTTTACATGTGCTCCAGGGGTGGGGGAGATGCTTTAATTAGAGAGGCTCTTGGGATCCACTCTAATTAAAACATCTACAGCATCTCCCATATTCAGCATCCCACACTTCAAAATGGTGTGGGTGCTTTAGTTAAAGCATCCCACCACCATTTGAAAGCGCAGGGACGCAGAATACAAGAGATGCCAAGGCTGCTGAAGTGTGCTGATTAGCATGCTCCAGCAGACTCAATTAATCAAGTCTGCTCCATCGTGTTGTAATTAAAGCACATTGGAGCAAGCATCCCACACATCTACAGGCACCCATTGGTACCACTTAATAGAAAGAGACAGCCTTCATTGTTTATTGCATGTAAAATGCTACAAATTTACATAGATTCAAGGATTTAATAAGCACATTTTATCACTGGTATGATATTAGCCCTCATTAGTAGAGGTCTTCACTATAATCAACTATACTTGTCTATTTTTCTCCATTTAAAAAAAATAAATAAATTAATACAATTAAAAAAAATAATCCTTTTCCTAGGCAGCTAACAGTGCTATTTTCTTTTTTAGGTTTTTCCAGCTGGAAGTATTGTACAATTGTGCTTTCTAATGTTTTATATATATATATATATATATATATAAAACATCTCAAATTGCAGTTTGATAAAAAGAAGAAGTTTGCTCTCTAGTGGCTAAATTTAAATAGCTCTGGAAATTCAGGCTACTTTGGAGAGAAACAGTTTTTAGTCAAAAATATACTTTTTCCATATCCTTTTTGCAACCAAACCTAAGTATTTGTTGTTCATCATTCTTTGATGTCTGAAAACTATCCATGGTCAGTATCAGTTCTGAGGACAGGAAGGGGATATTTTTTTGTAGGTACAGTCCAATTTCTTGTATCTTTTGGATGCAGAAGAGTTACTACGGGCTTTGAAAGCTTAATTATGGCCAAGGAGTTTTATGGTGGGGAGTGGGATTAAGTGGTGTTAGGCCAGATTGTCACATGAGGTAACTGCCTATTGCCGAAGAATATTACAGGGGGACTAGGCGATTTTTCTCACATTGCCTTTGTGCATGTAGAAAGGCATGTTGTGCACAGAATCCTTGTAACCAGCTCCCCAAGCAGGATTTTAAATATGTCTTTATTTTTAAAGTCTTTCTTTAAATATGCAAGTTTCCCCCATTGTTTTTCTTTGTAGTCACAGACATCTCAGTGGGGACCAGTGTCCGACACTAATCTAGTTCAGGACATATTTTTGTCTATTATTTGTTATTTGTGCAATAGTAGCTTCTGGCAGCTCCAGCTCAGATCAGCACCCTAGAAACTGTATGAACACTTAGTAAGACAGCTGCTGCCC
Source organism: Alligator mississippiensis (assembly GCF_030867095.1). NCBI lineage: Eukaryota > Metazoa > Chordata > Crocodylia > Alligatoridae > Alligator > Alligator mississippiensis. The sequence goes on along the minus strand of NC_081824.1, from coordinate 75,707,747 downwards.
TGAGGACATTACAGTCTGCTTAAGCAAAGTAGAAACAGGTTAAGAGGTGGAAAGAAGCTTGAAAAGGTGAAATGATTTGCCCAAGGTCATACAGGTGGTCTGTAACAAAGTCAGAAATAATCCTGCTCCACATACTACCCCTCAAATTTAGTCAGTCAGGATCCAGATATGACGGAGGCTTCATTAGTGGATGTTCAGCTCACTAATTATGCAGCTTGTTGGTCCAGAAGTGTGGGGCCTGATTCCTGTCTGCCATATGCCTAGTGTAGTGACTTATACTTGATCAAAGTAAGTGCAAGAGATTCTGAGACAATCGCACTGTGTGCTTGTTTTGTGCAGATGTGTACAACTACACACTGTACAAAGCAGCAGAAAACCAGGCCCAGTGAAATTATATCAGCATGAGAGAAAAATCAGTCACAAAGTTGAGAGAAAGACAGAAGATCTAATATCCTCCCCACCCCCTTCTCTTCCTCCCACCCACCCACTGCTGCCCTCCCTTTTCTAATTAAAGAGAACCACATGAAATCCCCAAGCTGTTGTGGGTCCCTTACAACAAGAACAAGTTGCTGGGAACTGTTTTTTTTATGGGCAACACCTCTCCATTAAAGATAAGGTCAACTGCAGGCCAGCCTTCTACCACCCTTGTTTTATTGCTTCTGGTTATAGCATGTATAGCTAGATGAGCTGAGCTGAAAACAGAGTTGTTAGTGTGACGGGGTTAGCTGAGGTGCAGTAAAGAATCAGACGTTTAGCATTAACGATTACTAAGAAAGAAAATAACAAAGTACCAGACAAACCCAACATCATGTTTTTCACCTCTTTTCATTTTTTTTAATGGAAAAGCCTGCAAGTTCTTGTTATCCTTTAGCAGCAGCTGCAGAAAGGAACAAGGCAGATGAGAATGAGAACAAGGCCTCTGAAGGCTTCTTATTCCTAAGGTCAATTTCCAAACACAATAATTGCCAATCAGCAACTAACGCCTTTATAATTAAAGTGTTGTATTAGCTGGAGGATGACTGGGGTTTTGGGATTTTTTTTTAATCCCTGTACATTAAGGTGAGGCAGACTGATGTAGAAGGAAGGCTCCAGACAGCTCCCACCAAAATCAATGAGTATTTTTGCCACTGATCTAAAGTTTGGGTTAGAATAGAGCCAGAGGGCATGAAATAATAATCTACTCCCACTTACCTCAGTGTACATTTATAGCAGATCCCTCAAGGTGAGGTACATGGAAGCCTCTCACCACATGTGGGGAACACAGACATGTCTGCCTCTATGTTGAAGGTTTAATTTGAAACAGGTCACACACACAAGCTTGGACAGAGGAGAGGGATTTCCAAACCTCAGAAGTGAAGTGTTATAATTATTAAATTTCATAATTTGGTGAGGGGGATATATCTATTTTTTAAGGCTTATAGGTTAATAATACTGTTAACTGAAAAATGGAGAACCAGCTTTCAAAACTAGTTCTGGGACACGGTTTAATCAAACTGCTGGAAATGAGAAAGTGACATCATTTCTGTAGCACTCTCTGATACCAGTGGTTGCATCTACACAAGACACTTAATGCTTATTGGACTAATTCTACTGCACATTAGCGTCGCTGACAAAAACGTTGATAATGCACTAATGCACAGTAGATTTATCCAATGAGCATTAAGCATCACAAAAAACATTCGTTTGCACTAATGCACAGTAGTGCCAATTCTGGTGCATTAAGTTTAGTACCTGTTATTACAGGTACTAAACTTAATGTGCCGTAATTACAGCACATTAATGAACGTGCAGATGCTCCCAGTTATTGCCTGTTGTAGGACAGTATTACCTCAGCTCCAGAACAGGCCACTGGCTGACTTGTAGGGCAGGAGGCAGGGTAACATTACTGCTGATGGAATCTGGGTGTTGTCTCTGACCAAACAAACCAAATGACACATCACTGGAATTTGAAAAAAAAATAGAAAGTTGTTTGTGTTTCAGCACTATATTTCAAACTACTCCAAAGGACAGGAAACTGCCTATATTTCACAAACTGTTTTAGATCATTTGCAGAATACCCACTTCCTCCACCCCCAACCCCCATTTTAACAGGGAAAGCAATGCAAACCAAGATAAAGAAATTTGTTTTACCTGCCCACATTCCTCCAGGAAAAACACATCAGTATACCACAACTACTTTCATATCTCTTTCCATCTTGTGGAAGGGTTATGCATGCAGCTTGGTTACCATCATGCTTTGCACATGGTTAGGCCCATTAGTATGGCATGTTAACCATGCCCAATTCTCCTTGTTCCTAGAGCCCTAAGTTACAAAGCCAGAAAGGACCGCTGTGTTCATCTAGGTTGACTTCCTGCGTAAGACAGACCATAGAATTTCCTTGAATTAATTCTTGCTTTAATGAGAGCAGAACTTTTTAAAAAAGCATCCCATTGTGACTTAAAATGTCCTTGTGTTGGAGAAGTCCCCACCACTACATTTAGTTGTTTCAATGGTTTATTCAACTGCCTTAAAAATGTATCTTACTTTTAGGCTGACTTTGTTTAGTTTCAACTCCTAGCCATTTAATTTTGTTATGCTTTTGACCAATCTGTCTACCACCCCTCTATTATCAAATTTCAGTCCCCATGTAGGTACCTATTGACTGTGATTAAGTCACCTCTTAACCTTCTCTTTGATAGATTCAGTAGATTGAGTGCTTGGAGTCTCGCATTATTTAAGACGTGTTTTGCAATCATTTTAGCATTCTTGTGGCTCTTCTCTGAAGACTGCCAGTTCACTATCATTCTCAGAGTCAGATACAGCATTCCAGAGTCAGTCACGCCCTGCCAGATACAGAGGCACTATAATCTCGCTACTCCTTCTCCTCCTAATTACCTTATTTATGGGCGTCCTTTATTAATGCTAATTTTACTTTTTCTGTCAGTTGCTGATAAAACAGTGCAGAGCCCAAAACTGAGATCCTAAAACACATTTGCAATTCTAATTTGTAACTTCTCTGTTTTCAGAAATAGTCCTACCTCTCTGCTCAGGGTCTTGACCCCTGTCACCATCATTAGGAGTAAAATTACTCTCCTCCGTACTTCCTTGGCTTATGGACAGTACCAGAGTAGGTGGTCCATAGTTCCCACCTTCCACTAGTAGGTTTGCTTGGGGCAGTTTGATAGGTACTGTTTGGTCACATGACCAAGCAGCAGGGGACCCCCAACAGCCCATTTTGACCAGTTCATCTCCTGCTTCAGAAACGCATTGTGGAAGACCAGGAACCTAGTCATTTATAGACACACAAGCCTTTCAGTCAAAATGGGACTGAGTAAGGTGCAGGGATACTACCAGAAGTCAGTAGAAGACATTGGGAAGGGGATGGCAGAGATCATACAGAAAAGAAAAGACTGGCATAAACTGTTCAGAGATGGGATGGCTGGAGAGGGTGAAGATGATGACGATGGCAACAGCAACAATGATGACGATGAAGACTATGACAATAATTATAGCAACAAGTGAAAGGACTGGGAAATCAGGAGGGGGAGTTGGGAGGGAGATAGGGACAGGAGGGCTGGGAAGGAGAAGTGGAAGTGATCCTTTGCATGATTGTGATGGCTAAAAGTAAAGGTGGCAGGTACGGGGGTACATGGGAGTGCAGGTGTGTGGTTCAGTCATTGTAACAGGAATGAAGATGGTGTGATGGTAAAGGTATATATTGGACTGTCAAGTGAACCATAGCACTCACGAGACAGCTTTGTAGAGGTGTAAAGGCAACCCCCACTTAACGCTGTTTCACTTAGTGCTATTTCGCTATAACGCTCATTTTAAATTGATACCTGATTTCACCTAGTGCTCAGCTTCTTCTTGGCCCTGTACAGCCATGTTCCAAACTTGCTTACACAGATGCCCATGGGATACTGTTGCATGTCAGACATTAAGGAGCAAATGGAGACCAGCTATTAACCCAGCCGAAGAGTAGGCAAGAAATGTCTTCTCCTGTCAGTGGTGAGGGCTCCAACTGACTCATGGCAGTTCAAGCCAGTTTGTCTGAGTAGTGGTAGGTCTATCTCTGAAAACAGATTTTTTTCCTGCAATCATATATATATATATATATATATATATATATATATATATATATATAAAATGAACCGCAACAGCCATGAGATAGGTTTGTAGAGGTGTATATGTACATTCATGGCCATACAGGGTCAAGAAGTTTCCCCTCTGATGTCTCAAAGGGCCTGAACACCCTGTTTCAGATGAAACATGAAGGTATGGAAGGTGATGCTACGTCACTCAGACATTTCACATTGCTTAAGAAGCTTGGCTATGATAAGAAGAATGCTGCAGTGTGTGTGTGTGTGTGTGTGTGTGTGTGTGTGTGTGTGTGAGAGAGAGAGAGAGAGAGAGAGAGAGAGAGAGACTTTAAACCTTCATTATAAAAATATTAAAATAAAAAGGTGAACGTGAAAAACTGAATAGTCCTCCCAGGTACTGAGTGTGAAACGCTTGTCAGCAACAAAAATATTTGTACTGCCAGAGATTGAAATTTCCTCCCATACACCCTTCACAAAGTTACACATTTAGGAATGTCCATTGTGGCAGGGCACGGGTTGTGCCGGCCACTTTAAGGGCCTGCAGCTGGCAGCTGCCAGGTGCCTGATTAGAGCAGCCATTTTGGAATTCAGGGCTGCCCATATAAACAGGGTAGTTCTGCTGCCAGAGATGAGGCAACAACATTGCCTGGCTGCTGGTATCATCTGGAGGTAAGGGAGGAGCTGCAGGGGATGGTAAGGAGGCTCCTGGTCCTGGGCATGACCTAAAACTGCACCCTGCTGGGAGTGGGTGGCCTGGTGGGGCTCTCAGTGGCATGGGAGCCCCCAGGAAATGCCAGGCCAGTTACTATCCCAGTGAAAGGTGGGTTGGGGTGCCTTAACCCCTAACCCCCACAACCAGGTGGGTTACCCCTTTGTTTGGAGGGCCTGGAAGGTGGACCCCTGGAGAGTGAGAAAAGGCCATAGACTCAGGCCTGTCTGGACTTCCCCTGACTGGTCCATGCTGGGGCTAGGACCGGGAGGGTCGAAGGGCTGGGGGCCCACCACAAGGAATGCCCAAGAGCTGAGGGTCTGGGGTTCCGACTGGCCTGGAGATGGGCCCAGGGCTAGTGAGCTGAAGGTCCTAGTGTGGGGACCACACCTGGAAGGGGAAGCAGTTCAGGGAGCTATGCGGCCTAATATGAAGGCGGATGAGACTGCCTGAGGAAAGGAATCCAGGTGGGGTTCAATTAGTGGGATCCTGGGGCTCAGAGTGGGGCCAGTGAGTTATGAGAACATCTAGACGCCATCTGCGAGGCTTGGGCTGGGGTGTAGGGGAGGAATGGAGCCGCAGATAGCGCCCCCTGGCATCAAGGCAGTAAATGGGCAGCCTCCTGCTTAATTAACATCTATTAATTATAACAACAAGGCGTGGTGGGCGAGAATGTGGGCGGTTAGCCCAGGAACAGGTAGGAGGGCCAGAGTGAGATCGGCCCTGAGCAGGCCCCCTGTTACATCCATCTTCCACATTGCAGAGTGCCACCTTGCTGGCTCAGTGTGACATAAACTGGTCCACATTTTCTTGCAAGTTAAAGTGTCCAGACTCAAATGTGACATGCACCCAGACCAAAAAACAGAAGAATTGGAGGACATTGTCCGAGTCTGCCCCTGTGAGCCAGTTTCTGCATCTTTTTAGGGATGCCATATTGGCCTGACTCAGACAGATCACACTCCCTTCAGCTGCTCAGTACAGGATAAAGAAAATGTGTACTCATGGAAGTCTCATGGAAGTCCAAGTCCAGTGCACCAAAGAAGGTACTAAGACAAGCAAGAGTGGCCACAGCCAGGGACAATCCAGAAGGGGATGAAAGAGTCTCCTCCACCTCCTCTTCGCAGAAAGATCAGGTCACCTATATTGCCAGGTCTAAGTGGTAGGCCAAAGTATTGCCCTTGGCCAGGGCCTTGTGCAGTGGCTACCACTGGAGGTCACCAGTTCTTTTGGCAATGTCTAACAGAGAGCCTGGGACTCTGCTATTTTAAGGAAGAAAGGGCCCAGAGAGAGCCCCAGGTGAGGAGAGACTGCAAGGGAGAAAGTTGCAGGAGAGCTGGCCCAGGGAAACTGGAACTGTGCTTACTGCAGTTCCAGTTTTCCTGTTGGATGATACCTGAATGAGCAATAGGAAGCCTATTGCAGTGCTAGTTGCTCCACAGTAGGACTGCAGGCAGGAGACCTGCAGGGAAGACCAGGCACTGCTACAGGTAGGCTGCCCTGGAGACCAGGCAGTGAACCTAAACGGAGGGCACTTGTAGCCAACCCTGTGGAGTCACCTGTCTAGAAAGGGCAGGGCCTGGATGAAATATAAGCCAGGGCCTGAACCAGAGGAGATTAGTCTGGCCCTGGGAGCTACAGGGAAAAGAGCTCCAAACCTGGAATCTGCATAGGACAGCCTGGTGACAGTAGGGTTGCCTGGGGAACAACTGGCAAGGTGCTGTTGGCTTACAGGGGAATATAGTTGATGGATTAGGCTGAGGTTTGAGCCCAGAATGGGGCTAATTTGTGTTATAGCCAGGGGGCTTATCATTTGACTAGAGTTTATACTAGGGGTGTGCAAAGCAGGCCCTATTCGATTTGGATTTGGCCTGAACTGGGGACAGTGATTCAATTTGTTGATCCAGATCACTGACCCTGATTCAATTTGGCTGAATCTGAATCTGAAGATTCAATGTTGATTCGGAGAATCAGCAATTCGGCCATAGACACAGCTTTAAATGTTTTTTTCTACATACCTTGAGGTACCAGCACAGCTCCTGAATGCTGATTCATAGATTCATAGATGTTAGGGTCGGAAGGGACCTCAATAGATCATCGAGTCCGACCCCCTGCATAGGCAGGAAAGAGCGCTGGGTTTAGATGACCCCAGCTACATGCCTATCTAACCTCCTCTTGAAGACCCCCAGGGTAGGGGAGAGCACCACCTCCCTTGGGACCCATTCGAGACCTTGGCCACTCTAACTGTGAAGAAGTTCTTCCTAATGTCCAGTCTAAATCTGCTCTCTGCTAACTTATGGCCATTATTTCTTGTAGCCCCCAGGGGCGCCTTGGTGAGTAAAGCCTCACCAATTCCCTTCTGTGCCCCCATGATGAACTTATAGGCAGCCACAAGGTCGCCTCCCAACCTTCTCTTGCGGAGGCTGAAGAGGTCCAGGTGCCCTAGTCTCTCCTCTTAGGGCTTGGCCTGCAAGCCCTTAACCATACGAGTGGCCCTTCTCTGGACCCTCTCCAGGTTATCCACATCCCTCTTGAAGTGCGGCACCCAAAACTGCACACAGTATTCCAACTGCGGTCTGCCCAGTGCCTGATAGAGGAGAAGTATCACCTCCTTGGTTCTCTTCGTCATGCATCTGCTGATGCACGATAAAGTGCCATTAGCTTTTCTGATGGCTTCGTCATACTGCTGACTCATGTTCATCTTGGAGTCCGCTAGGACTCCAAGATCCCTTTCTGCTTCCGTGCCTCCAAGCAGGTCATTTCCTAGGCAGTAGGTATGCTGGACATTTTTCCTCCCTAGGTGCAGCACTTTGCATTTCTCCTTATTGAATTGCATTCTGTTGTTTTCTGCCCATATGTCCAACCTGTCCAGGTCTGCTTGTAGTTGTTTCCTGCCCTCTGGTGTGTCCACTTCTCCCCACAGTTTTGTGTCATCCGCAAACTTGGACAAAGTATACTTCACTCCCTCGTCCAAGTCTCTGATGAAGACATTGAAGAGTATCGGTCCAAGGACCGAGGCCTGCGGGACCCCACTGTCCACACCCTTCCAGGGGTATACCAACCCATCCACTACAACTCTCTGGGTACCACCCTCTAGCCAATTCATTTCATCTACACATGGCCTTATTTACTGGCCAAACTGGATAATCAGAAGAGTGCCTGACTATTACTGTGCCCCACCAATAACTAAAAAGGAACTGAAACATTGGTCTTCATATTCTTACATACAATTAATGTTGCTAAGGAAATCATTTTCCTGCCTTATTCATCCCAACTTGTTTTTGTGTCTCAGCATGTCTGTAGGAAATAATGAAGTGGAGGACAACCCTCCAAAACATAGCATGCAATACTTTAAAATGAAAATGATCATTAATAGGACAGGAAGGTTCAGGAACCTGGGAATGAGATACAGACCTGTGTATCCTTAGGTGCCTGGTTAGAACCCAGCTCACACCAACAGTGGATGAACGATGCTATGATTTGATAGGCATGTTGCAAGCACTGCCTCTTTCAATAAGTATCTGCAGAAACAAATCCTCACACGGGAAATGACAAATTTGATGACGAAAGAGCCAAGAGGAACTTGGCACTTAAAAAAACCCAAATGTTCTGTATTTTCTTCTTTTTTAAGAAATGTTTCATGTTTAACCAATTTGTCCTTGGGCCTGGGCTGCATGCAAACTTACACCAGTATTACTAACAGTGGGCATGTATCTACACGAGATGTTTACTGTGCAGTTGACTAATTAGTCTTGACATGTACATGTGTGCCCCTATTAGGCTGGAATAAACTAATAAACTCTGCAGCAGGATAGAACTTGTAAATACAAGCACTCTCCTGCTGCAGAGTAAAAAAGAAACTCCACAGCAGCACAAATCTAGATGCTGAAGGGGCTGGCTGGGGCACAAGGCTGCTTCAGTGCAAGGGCTGCCTGCCAGCTAGCCCTGCTCTGAAGTTCCCTCATGCCTTAGTCAGCCCCTCTGTAGCATGCTGAGCCATGGAGACAAGCCCAAGCCTGGCAGGCTGAGCCCGCAGGCCCCTGCTTGCTGGGACTGCTCTGACCCAGCTCCACCTGCTGCACATGAATAAACTGCAGAGCTTATTGTTTCGGAGTTAATTGGTCCCTGGCACATGCTGCTGGCCACACCATTTGAACAATAAACTCTGGAGCAATAAGCTTTGGAGTTTATTCATGTGCAGTAATAACACGTGTATACGTGCCCACTATGTCTTAAATACATTTAGTAAAAACAGTGTAAAATCCATTGTAACCATATCTATTTTGGTTGAAGGATAAGTTATAAGGATTTACTTTAAATTAGCTCTAAACATACTTAAACTAAGCCCGGATAAAACTACTCAACTCAAAATAAGGGCGCAGACAGAAGAGTAGCTCCCCGTTGCAACTCAGCGCTATGAGTTGCAACAATTCCCCCAAACCCAGAAGAAGTTCGCTGTTGGTTCCGGGAGCTGGGGAATTCCAGCTGCTGAGAGATCCTGCAGCCTGGTTCCCGCAGCAATGCCACTCCCCTCTCCCAGCCCAGATGTTGTTTTCAGAATGGGAGGGGGGAAAGGGAGCAGAGGGAGCTCATTCTTGGGTTCCCCAACTGGTGGGGCATGGGTGTGTTAGTGCTTTAAGAGGACTGACATGACACTTCCATGGATGTTAAGCAGAAAGATCTTATTAATTAGATAATGAGCTTACTAGGAAAATGACAGGTAGGCTATTGCAATAACAAATAAAACAAGCTATAATCAAGTCCAGTCTAGCTGTAATAGTGTTTTCTCACCAGTCACTGGCAAGGAAGTGATTTTGATCTTGCAGCTTTCACGGGGCGTGGATCCATTGCTGAGGATGGTCAGCTGGGTGCAGGTTATGGGGTTCTTCTCTCTTGGGGTGAGTGTGCTGTACTGGAAGCTGCACTCTTCTATTATACCCATTCTTCAAAGTATATTTTCTTGATGGACTAGCGATCAGAGCCCAGACAAAGCTGGCCAAGTGGAGGGTCATTGTTCGTTGATTGCATTATAGATGTTACCCTTTCAGATCCATCCCTGGTTGTTATTGGTGCAAATGACATGCACAAACCCTTGATCCTCCAGAGGTTTATTTACTTAACTATAACAGGACTTGATTACTTGAGTTTAAACTGGAGGCTTAGTAATAGGACTTGATTAATCAAATCAAGCACCTCAGACCATGAGTTGCGGGGTACTGCATAGGTCACTGTTACAGCAGGGCAGATCCCAAAATATTTGTTAACCTGTCTAGGCTCCTAGGTTGGTGAGGAATGTAGTAACAAGGGAGAGGCAGTCACTTTGCAAAGGGAACCTATTCATAAGTGATCTCAGGTTGTTAGACCTGGGGGGTGTTCAATACTGGAATCTGGAGATGGGATTAACTATATAGTTGTATTTCGGGTGGTCCCAATCACGAGCTTGCATTCCTGTGTAAAAGGCACTGTTGTTATAACTTAGTCATTTACATCTTGCATGAAGGTCTGGACAAGCTCTGAGTCCAACAGGTGGATTGGAGCCCTCCCCACCCCTGGGAGGCTCCAATCCACCCACCCCACCTGCCAGCACCAGCTGAAAAAACCCCAAACCGAACTCCCTCTGCTCCCCCTTCTTCTCCCCTCCCCCCAACCCTTCTAAAAGCAGCAACAGGCTGGAAGCTTTGCAGATACAAGTTACAGAACATGCTCTGTTTTGGAGCATGTTCATCCAAATCCTCATGCAATGGGTGTTCAGATTTTCACAGGATTGGGCTCTTGTAAAGCACTCTGCAGTCATACACTTCTGTCTGATGGCTGTAGAGTGCTTTCTAGGGCCAGATCAGACAAAAATTTTCACTTCTGTCTGTGCCCTAAGTGACTACAAAGAGTTTTTAAGTATCAGCTTTAAAATCGATATGAACTAAGCCACTGAAGCTTCCTCACGTAGACAACTGTTGTCATCTGGATTGAAATGTTGAGTTTAATCAACGCCCTTTTCTAGAGATAGTTTTAAGAGACAATTGAGCACGTATTTATGCCCTAAACAAAGATAAAAGCAAGGCTACTCAGAACTCAAACCATCTGAACAAAGAACTAGGCTGAGTATTGTTTGAGGCTTGGCTGTACATGAGGAAACAGACTACATACAAAAAAAGACTTAGTCTGCCCTCCTAGATTACTTCTACTTTACCTACACAGTGGTAGTTCCTTTTGGCTAAGTACAGTCAAAAGCCCAAGGTGGAATTGATCCAATCTTTACAGATTTCTCTAAAATGCATAGATTGGAACCGTAGTGACCGGAACTCATGTTCGCTCTTCAGTTGAGGAAGCAAGCAGATGTCTGCACTGGCCAAGGCCAGAAGGCTGGGGGTGCTCCCACATACCTCCCAGCCTGCCAGCCATTGTCAAGGTGAGCTGAGACCAGGCAAGAAGAAGGCATCCCTGATAAACTGACTGGCACATGCCTTCAATCCCATGCTGTCAGCTGCAGGGAGGTGGAGAGCACACAATTTCTCCTCAGCCCCATGGTGGTGGAGGGGGCCAGAGAAGGGAACAGAGCTCCTGCTCCAGTCCTGGGCTCCTCCTAAGCTGTGGTCTGCCTAGCTGGGGGGAGCCCTATGCTGTGTTCAGGTTGCCCAACCCTGCCCACCAAAAGTCGCTGCCTCTGATCTGCCAGGGGTGGGAAATGAAGCCTCCTGCTCTAGCCCCAGCTCCCCCCAGCTGGATAGACCCCAGCTTGGGGGGCCAAGACTTGGTGGGGGGCTCTGTTCCCCAACCCTCATGGGGGGCACGAAGCATCCTGGAATGCCGGCTGTGACATAATTTGAGTCAGGAGGGGATCTGGAACCAAAGTTCGATAGGTCTAACCGAAACTGATTAACTCTGATACCACATCCATGCAGGTCTAACTTCAACCGGGTTCTGCCATTCTGTGTGCTCTGAACTTCTGTTCTGTTACAGGTTTAGACCTGTTTCTGATCACTTATCCTGGTGTATGTGTAATTTCTCTACGTAGCCCTGGTGGCCACTAAGGGCTGCTTCTGGCACCAGATTATGCCAGCTCTGCTGAATAGCAGAAGCTGCATCAGCAGAAGCCTCCTAGTGGCTACAGAGGAGTTTGACCTGCTACATTAGCTATGGCAGGGATGTTAGACATCCAGCCCATGGGCCAGATTAACCCACAGAGCTGCTCTGTCCTAGCTACTGGCAGGTTAGGAAAGTCGGGCCTTGTGGCTCGGGTGGAGGCATGGCCTGCTTGAGTTCATAGCCCTCAGTGACAGAGAGGCAAGTAAGGACTTCTCAGACACAGTCTCACTCACAGTACAACCACTAGGCCTATTACCACTGCCACAGCAAGCAGTCATTTGTCCCACAGCCACTTGCCCTAACACAGTTGCTACCATTGCCCCATGTCCTGTTCCAGACTTACTGCCGTCCCATGTCCCAGGCTGGATCTGCTATTGTCAGCCCCACCACACCCCCACCTGTGCCTTGAGCTGGACCCAGCCCACAAGGAGCACCACAATTCAGATCCAGCCTGGGGCATGGCATAAGTTCGAAAACCCTGATGACAGAAAGATCAGAACTTTATCGTGCAGACAAGGTCACAGACTGAGAAGAAAGCCTGACACAGTCTGAACCAGCACCAGTTGCACCAAGGAAAATCCACAAGAATGAGACTTTGGGGTCACAGTGCTGATTGAATGAGCTGATTCTGTGAACAGGGAAACTGTCTGTGATGATCTGGTTCCTCTGATGCTCAAGGAAGCAGGATTTTGTACATTCTTGTAAACTAAACAGGCTTCCAAAGATACCTGACACATCACCAGTTTCATCACCTACCTGAAATAACCTATGAGCCTCTGAGTTCTGGATAGGGGCTTAGGACCAAAAAAGAAAAAAGTAACACACCTTTTGGAGCCAAATTTGGTTTGTATATAAGCACAATCCACTGATCCTGTTCAAGTATGCTAAGAAATTGTAGTAAAAACAGGAAGAGTGTAGTAAGTGTCTTGGGTGTATATTACTTAAACATAAAAAGGTTAAAGCTTTTCAGTATTTTTTTTCTGTCTCCTTAATCTATTCTCTCTGAACACTCACTTGCTCAGTTGATGAAAATGTGAGGCATCATTTTTACTTCTCACATTTATAATATAATTTTGATAATTAAGGAGACATAAAATTAATGTTCAATAATAAAAATCAGCTCTGGAAGTCTGATTGTCCAGGAGCATTAACTCTGTTAGTAAATTATAAGATTTTTTTTCTGGCCTTTTTAAGAGTTTGAGTGTTTAGTCCATAATGTTAAGCAAATGTCATCTTACAATTTGCCAATCTGGGATGTTTGAGCAGATGGATGTGAACTTCTCTTAGACTATTAGGAGTTGAAGGTCATGTCATACTGCATGCTCTATTTAATTTCCCTTGAACTTCCAGTAACATCTCCATTTGATCTATAATCTCTGGTATTTGACCTAAAATTTCAAACAGGCAGATTTTAATGTAAATTAAGCTCTGGCACTATGCTTTAATGTTTGAATTAAACAAAAAAAAAATAGTAGTATTCACTTACAAAGCAAATTCCACTCACTTTGGATGCCAAAACAAAATGTCAGTATGAGGTTCCATTCACAATAAATCTTTATAACATGAGTATACCTCTTCTCCTCCACCTTGCATTCCTTGACCTGTAGTGAAATAGTCTATGGTGCCAGCATTTACATTTTCATCATTAGACTTCAGAGCCAACAAACCCTCAAAATGAAGAGAAACAGTGGCCTTGTCAGTGCTATTGTTTTAGATTGGTGGGTGGTCAGCTGAGCTGTTACTATGCCAAATATTTGCAGTGTACTCAAGGATGATGGTCTTGATTAAGGACTTAGCTATACTTGAAATATAATTAACCCTCATCCGTTCTCATGAAACCGTAACCGTTGTTGTTCTCATGGGGTAACTTGTTACCCCACCCACATGAACAAAATGGAACCAGCGACAACAGTATAAATGTACCAAAAACTATTTATTAAATATACAGATTATTTGAAAGAGTATTTATGATGATTTGAACCCAAAATATTATTTAACTAGAACTATGAACAAAATTTTACCTTTTTTTAGAATTTTAAAACGTGAATGAACAATTTGCTAAGTCTGCAGGTCACACTGTTTTCAAACTAACAATTACTTCCAAAAACATTTCCTAACTGTTTTAACTAAATATTACATTCCTCACAACGCAGCAGTGATGTACTGTGGTGTACACAAGCAAATTGCTTACAATCTTTGCATTGTTTCCAGGTTTTGAGGTCATCTGTCCTTAGACAAAAAGCACAATGTCCACTCGTGCTTGCAGAAAGTTGTACTGGGGTGTGTTGTGGCAATTTGTAATTTAGGGCAGTCATACCAGACTTGACAGATTTAGACAGATTACGTGTATCCATCATTCTCCATTTTATTTGTCCGTTGATCAACTGTTCTCCAAGCTCCTGCAAAAAAAAGTGCCGTCTTCTTAAATATGATCTTTGCTTCCAGTTTGCGTTGTGGCCTAGCTAAATGATGAGGCTGACAATGGCAGCCACATCCAGCATATTGAAAAATATTGATTATCTGTCTGCAGGTGGTCATATGGACTAAGTGGTCAATGTTATCTACCTCACCCTTGTTTTTATTGTAGTCATGGACGATGTCCAGCTTTCTTTGCTTTCCACCCACTGACAGGTCATGGCGCATGCTTGACAGCAACAGCACAACTTTGGACTTCTTTGGAACATAGGAAACTAGGGTGCGTTCCCCAGCAAAAGCAGAGTGGAGGATGGTCATCCATTAGTTACCATGGATACATGAAGTGGACATGAATGAGGTGTGAATGAATGCTGACCTTTCAGATGCGTCCACTTAAAGTGGCCAAACAGGTCTAGGCCTGTCATTTTTACAGAAATTGCACGGGGATAATTACCCCAATGCGTTAACATGGGCTTGGGGTAAGTTGTTACCCCATATGGAAAAACACATTCACACCTGGGGTAACATGTTACCCTGGGCAATTTTTCATCCACAGAGAGCAAACCATTCATGTAAGCTGGCTGTTCTTTGGGGATATTGTGCACTGCAGTGCCAGTGACAATGTCCAAAAAAGAAAATGTTTTAGAATTAATTAACTTTAAGATACTGCACAAAATATAGGTCTGGGATAGGAAATTACCCCATGGGAACGTATGAGGGTTAAGGTATAATCTAAGTTTCAAATGCAATATTTATTCAGGGAAAAAGTCCCATTCTAGACAGTTAAAAGCCCCTATGTTAATTGGGATCAACTGACACTTTAGAGAAAGCAAGGATTGTTGTATTATTTAATACATGTCCTGTTAAAATGTAATTACCTAGCATAGACTAGGCCTATGTTACAGATGGTTTAGATGGCCTCGAATGCATTGGTACAAACAAGGATTCATGTCTTTTCTGAGGCAGAAATACCATAAAAATGCTAAACTTGGAAACATCACTGACTACTTTTGGATAAGTAAGACTGGACCTTTATGGTTTTTGCCTGTTGAACATGTTGCTTTCTAATCAGACTTTGCTCTGTAATGCTGTTGTGGGAGCCCAAGTTTGGATCAGCATTTCCTTTCTTGAGTGGCAGAAGTTCAGGCTTTGACTCAGGATCTGAAAATGGGTGGAGAGGAGGAAAAAAAGTTAAAATTTTACCAAAACATTGAAATGGGGGGTCTCTGCTCGCTTTTTGTCTTAAGTGCACCTGTCTGGTTCCTACTGAAGATTTTGGGGAGGGTGGAATTTAATACCGAACTTCCCTCCAGGTTTTTTAATGAGTTTTTAGCCAGCCGTACAGCTAATAGTGTAATTGGAATTTTAAGCACCTACATTGAACGCCTTCAAGAGAAATTTGGATGCTTATCTTGCTGGGATCCTATGACCCCAGCTGACTTCGTGCCCCTCGGGCAGCGGGCTGGACTTGATGATCTTCCGAGGTCCCTTCCAGCCCTAATGTCCGTGAAATCCGTGAAACCACAACTTTAAGACATTCTGTTTGTGGACATACAAACATTTTTCATATAGTGGTGCTGTATGCACACACTAAATATCAGACTTCCAAGACAAGCAACCATTCACTGCAGTTAGTGTCTTTGCTTAGTGCCAATGAATTTTAAGAGTTTTTTTTTAACACTGTAAACTCGATGCTATGATACTTAGCTATAATGCACTTGTCTCCTGGCAGAGCAGAAGCACTATGCAGAAGAACTAAAGTGAAAGTGGTACCAAACTATGGTTTAACAGTGCCCTCAAGCCATGGACTATAGCAGGACCTGAGGAGCTAGATAAAATGGTCTCATCTACACTGCAAAACCAAGCAATTCTTTGCGTACGTAGGGAGACCTCCCTCCTTTAAATTGTCCAACAGAGCCTGAAGCTGGTCAGTACAGAGATAGTTTTGAGTCTCCTGTGATATGCTACAGGTCTGGTTGCATGGATGTTAGGGCTGTGCAACGCTTCGGTCCCTGATTTGATTTGGCAGAGATTCTGCCCAATTCTGCGGCCAAATCTGAATTGAATCAGGAGACCCTTTAATCTCTCTGAATCGATTCGGAAAGATTCAGTGATTCAGATGTAGACACAGCTTTAAATGCTTCTTCTACATACCTCAAGGTACCAGGTGGCTCATCAATGTGTGATGGTGGGATGGGTGGGGCATCCCACAGGAGCACAGGGGGCTCCCAGCACGCTCAGCAGCAGGCCCAGAAGCACTTCTGGTCCACTTCCAGGTATGCCAGGGAGCACACAGGGGGGCCCCCCGCACTCCCCCAGCTTGGTGACTGGTGCTTCCTGGGTCTGGGGGGCACCCAGAATCCCTCCACGGCCGATCACCGAGCCAAGGAGGGTGCAGGGGGGCCCCCAGTGTGCTCCGCAGAGGACTCAGAACTGGACTGGAAGTACTTCTGATCCACTTTGGGGTTCACCACCAAGCACGCAGAGGGGCCCCGGCACACTCCTGTGGGATGCTCCATCCATCCCAACATCGCAGCATTCACAAGCTGCACCTGGCACTTCGAGGTATACAGAAAAAAACATTTAAAGCTATGTCTATGGTCGAATCACTGATTCCCCGAATCGGCAACAAATCTTCAGATTCGGATTCAGCCAAATCAAATCAGGGACAGCAATCCAAATCAACAAATTGAATCACTATCCCCAATTCGGGCCAAATCCAAATCCAAATTGAATACAGCCTGTTTCACACAGGCTGGGTGTATCTTCATCATTCACTCTAAGTGAAAATTCTTCTGCTTTAGTAATTGGGGAAACAAAAAAGCAATGTTTTACATAGTGTCTTGAATTTACCTGAGTGTTTGTTTCTTCAGTTACTTAATATTAGCATCTAAATGGCACAAGTAAGCTTTAAAGATAACACCTCAGTTGAGGGAATGAGGTGGGATGGGTGGTACTGTTGAAAGGTTATTGCTGTTACCTGGCCAGTTGCCTGCACAGCTAATTAACTAGAAAACAGTGTATGATTTTACATTGCATCTACATCTAAAAAGTAGGAAAATCTAATTAGTTTTCAAAGGGGAGAGCCAACCTCTATGGAAAGCAGTAAAAATCTAATAGGCTGCATTACTGTGGGATCTGCCATTACTTTTTGATTTTTTTCAGTTGTTATAGCTTTTGCTTCCCTGTCACCATAATCTACACATTTCCTCCAGAGCCCTAACAAATTTGTCTGGGGCTAAAAAGGGAGGGGCTGATCATTTTAAGGCCTTTATCAGTCAAACAGCAAGAAACAAAAAGAAAAAAAAACACAATCCAGAACAACTTTTATGAAAGACCAAATCAATCTTATTCCTCACACATGCTAAAGTACCCTCATATCACGGAGATTTTTACTAAAAAATACTTGAGAAGAGCAATGGGACAACATTTCAAAGTTAAAAGTTCTATTTAAAAATATCTCTACAGTTATAAATTATAGTCTCTCCAGGGAAAGAACTTGCTCTACAACTTCTACAGCACCAAACAGAGCTGTGACACAAAACGGAGACATCATTATTAAAACCCAAGGCCTACCCAGGCCAGAACCTCAGCCCAAAAGCCCCAGACTTGGGAGAGGAATTCTGAATCCAAATTCCATTTTAAATGGTTTGACTAACCTCTGTCCCTGTAGATCCTGTAGGTTCCTGTCTTTACAATTGCCCAGAGTAAAGCCCGTGAGGCAAGCCTAGATCTAAATAAGCATGGAAGGCCATGCATAACTCAAGATAAGGGAACTGATGTCAGTAGAAGTATATGTTTGTTTGGACTGTAGTGGCAGAATCTCACTGCATAAGGAGGACTTGCTCTGGACTTTGCTGAAGGCCACTCCTAGTCTTAAGTAGACATCTGGTCCTCTGGGCTGAGGAGTCAAAGGCAGCCGATTATGGTAGTAAGAACATTGCTCTCTTGAAAGCTGTTAGCTACAGAAAGAGGCATGTCATAACCATACTAGCACTATGGGCTAAAATTGCTAAAAATTAAACTTGTGTCTTAGTACTCTACTGTCTTAGGGTCCTTATCTTCATCTAGTATAAACTGACATAATAGTATAGAGTTCAAGGGACTATTCCAGCTTAACTCATCTAGGCTACGTACAGACAGTCAAAAAGCCCAAGGCTGAATCAATTCAATCTTTGCAGGTTAATCTAAGCTGCATAGACTGTACCAATAAGACTCTGTAATGGGGGATTTGAGGGGAGGTGCAAAGCATTCTAGGAATGCTGGGGGACTATGAGTAATCTTAAATCTGGTGGGCATCTGGGACAGAAGTTCAATAAACTGATTTAACCTAAATCAGTTAAGTCTGATATTACATCCATCCACGTTTATTTTAAACTAGTTTTGGCCATTTTGAAAGCAGTTTATGTGCACTGAACTTCTGTTGTGTTACAGATTTGAATGGTTTTCAATCACTTATACTGGTTTATGTGTAATGTCTGTCCCTAGCCTGAATGATCTGGCCTTGTGTACTTAAATACCCATCTTCAGCGTTTCAAGATCTAGTTGATGAAAATTTTGCAGCTAAGCCTATTTCAGTTTTAAGCCCATATCATTCCCAAACACTGAGGGGTAAAATGAAAGTCATAGAAAAGCAAAGAATTTCCCAGAAAGGGCAGTAACTGCATCACTCGCTCCTGACACAACTATGCAGTTGTTGCTTAAGCCAGTCCTCGTCATGCCATAGCTGCTTGATAGTATCAGGAACTACACACACATTTGTCAAACAGGATGACATCTAAAGATAGCATTGAACCTAAGGGGAAGGAATTTAAAAGAAAACAAATCACCATGGTTACAATGTATGATAAGAAGCACAGTTCTGTAGTATTCCGTATGCATAGAAATTTTGACTTTGGGGACCTTTGCTGACCTGGACTTCTTGTTCTGAAACACAAATAATCTGTACAAACAGGGGGGAAACATGAACAGCTGAGTTCCAAGAAATGTGTGCAGAGGTTTTAATATTTCATCTGCATAAAATAAATGCATTCAGTCAGAAAACTCTTCTAACAAAATTGCCTAGTGTCTCAGGTATGTTCTGAGGATGGTAAAAGTTAAAGGCCAGATTCTGACACACGTACCCATCTGCACAGGGCTGAAAGGAGGATCATAGATCATCCCCACCTATTTGGGCTGACTATGCAGACATGTGCAGGAGTGATGGGTGTGTGAGCAGGTGAGGAGGGGAAAGAGTGAGATTTTTTACTCTGCCACTCTGCATTAGCCATCTGTATCAGGGTATGGGGGTGGGAGAGTTCAGCAAGTTATTAGTCACTTGGGACTAGGTAGGTGAAGGGAGAGAATTACATGCAACTCTGAGATGCCCTGTGATTTCCTCATGCTGTCCCTAGTGATGATGGAGCTATGGACTGCACCATACATGGGACTGTTGACAACAACACTATCTAGCCCAGGGGTGGGCAAAATACGTTTCGCAGTCCAGATCCAACCCGCAAGGCCATTCTATCCAGCCTGCAGGGCTCCTAAAAAAATTTAGAAAATTAATATTAATCTGCCTTTGGTTCCTGTAAAAAATGACAGGAACAAAGGGCAGTAGGACCCAGGGGAAGCCCAGCAGGCTTCCACAACAGCAGGGCCCACCCAGCCCCACCACCCTAGCCAGAAGCCCCAGCAGGGGATTCTGGCCTGGGACCATGCAACTGCCCTGTACTGCAGCTGCAGGTAAGGGGGAAGTGGGGGTGAAGGGCAAGGGAGGAGCCCCGGGAAAAAGTGTGGGGGGGAAGCAGCCCCTCCCCCACCCCATGGCCGGCACCCTGCACTGCAGCTGGTCGCAGCCCACGTGGGGCCACCTGTGCCTGCTGCAGACAGCCCTGTGCAGGCTGCGAGTGGCTGCAGCAGGGAGCGCAGGCCATGGGGCAGGTGAGGGGCTGCTTTTTCCCCGCTCCACTCAGCTTTTCCCTGGCTCCTTCCCAGGGCAGAGGAAAGTGGCCCCTTCCCCCTCGCCCACCCGTGGCCTGTGCCCCGTGCTGCAGCTGCTTGCAGCCCACGCAGGGCTGTCCGGAGCAGGTACTGGCAGCTGCAGGCAGGCTGCAAGCAGCTGCAGTATGGGGCGCTGGGCAAAGGAAAGGGAGGGGCTGCTTCCCCCGCCCCCATGCTCATCACCACCTTGTAACCCAGCCCCACTGCAGCCTGGGCCCTGCATCAGCTCCGGCCTCGCCTATAAGGGCTGCACGTGGTGACAGCAACTGCAGCACCCCCGCTTGCCACGCCAGGCAATGTTTGCCATGGCCGCCTCTGTGCTGCCCAGCGCACGAGTTCCGGGTGGGCAGCAGCAGCCAACACTGCCTGGTGCAGCAAACGGGGGGGGGCCACAGCTGCTGCCGCCTTGTGCAGCCCCAGTGAGCGAGCCTGGAGCCAGCGCGGAGCCCAGGCTGGCAGCGGAATGGGATACAAGCTGGTGCTGAGCGTGGGGAAAAGCGGCCCCTTGCTCGCCCTGTGACCAGCACCCCGCGCTGGAGCCACTTGCAGCCCATGTGGGGCTGCCTGTGCCTGCTCTGGACAGCCCCACATGGGCTGCAAGCACCTGCAGCAGGGAGCGCTGGCCTTGGGGCGGGGCAAAGGGCCGCTTTTCCCCACGCTCAGCTTCTTCCCTGCCGGTGAGCAGGGGGTCAGGGCTATGCACTGCCCCCCACCTATACCGCGGGGCTGGGGGGCACTGGGAGTGAGCAGGTGTGGGAGCCAGCGGGAGCACGGGGCCCGCTCCAGTGTCCTGGGGCCAGTGCCAGTGGGGCCCAGAGCAGAGTGGCAGGAGCACAGGATCCCAGCTGGCAGGGGCTCTGTAGAGCCGGGACAGCTCCCCGCCCCGGTGCATCCCAGCCCGACTCCATAGACCCCTGCCAGCCTGTGCCCTGTTTTGGGCCCCACTGGTGCTGGTCCTGGGACATTGGTCCCAAGATGGTGACCAGGGGGCAAAGCACCTGTCAAGGGACGGGGCTACCCATGAGGACCTCAACAGCCTGCCAAAACTGGGTAAGTGGCCCTCCACCCGAAATAATTGCCCACCCCTGATCTAGCCCAAATACTATATTCTGTAAACACAGCAGGCATGTCCCCATGAGTACACACATGCTGCTTGCAGCACTGCAGACCCATCTGTGGCACCATGAACTGTACATGCCAGCATTCACCACACTGCTAATTTGCAGCATGGGGGGGTTGACACCTGGAGATTCTATTGTCAAAAAACCCCACACCAGAAAAAGGGGTGGCACACATGGTGGCAGCTACACTCTGGCTGCTGGCTAGGCTCTGCGCTCCTGGATCATCAAATTTTGGGGTTTTTTTTTAAGGAAAATGTTTTGTGTTCCAAGTCAAATTAGCCAAGTCAATTCCAAATCTGTAAGTCATTCAAAAACCATCTATGGCTCTACTACCAGCAAACATCCTCCACCCAGATGCTTCCAAATCCTTTGACAGACATCCTATATGCAGACTCAAGCCAAGAAGCTTGGGGTTCTGATGCCTCCAAGTTTTGCTTGCCCTCAGCTGTACGGCTGCAGGAGCAAGCTAGGGAGGAGTCTTGTGTGTAAAATCAAGATCCTCCCACTGGAAGTGAATGTAGGAGACTAACTATACATTATTTCTGCCCGGGTACTACCCCTTGCCTGAAAAGCAGTTATTCCTTGCCAGTAGGAAAACTGTCTTAGTGGTCATGCTGTTCCCCCTGTGCCTGGATCACCAATGCTGGAGTCCTAGGAGGCCCTGAGGACTCCAGGTAAGGCTGCTGGGGTCAGCTCTGGTGCTGGCCCGAGCCTACCCTGCTCCACTTGGGGCAACTTACTATGCACCACAGCACGTGTGCAGGGGTGTTCCCTGGGAACAAACAGCAGCAACACACATTTCTGCTGCTGCTATATGTCCCCAGGGAATGCACATTCCCACTCGCGAGGACAGTAATCCCAGTGAGGTCAGTAATTTACAGCTGGAGAAACAGAAGCACCTGCCAGTCCCAAGGTTCAATGGAATACAAAGTGGCACATGGCCTGCTTTGCCTCCTTTTCACCTTCCGCATCCTGCTCTGAGAATAACTTAGAAGGACCCAGGAATCTAGGCTGCTCTCATATGTGAAATGGAGATCATCTGAAAAAGATTAGAAAAGGGTTATGATGGGAATCAATGGGTGCAGTGTATTTCCAGAATGTCCCCGAGTAGCATGATTAAGGTGCACAGCTGATGCCTTCAAGTCTGAGAAAATCAAACTATATTTGCTCCTGAATTTTTCCCTTGGCATTTTTGGTACCATGGGCTTCTCTCCCAAGGTGAGGTTTGTAATTACATTCCTGTCTGTGCAGTGCATGTTACTCTGGGGACAACAGCAGTGTAACTTGAAGGAGATATTGCGTTAGAAGTAGAGGTGCATGGATACATTGGTCTGATATCGAATCAGTACCAATATGAAGAAAATTTTCTATATCAGATATTGGCCCTATGGGGCCAGTAGTTTGGCTGATACATACCAGTGCTGCGCGCAGCCCCAGTGCAGCACGGTGCAGAGCTGGCAGCATGGAGAGCTGCCTCCAGCTGGTAAGTTGGAAGGGAAGGGGGAAAGAAGGGGGGTGAGGGGGCAGATCAAGGCCTGCCACAGTGAGGGAGGGGACAGGAGCAGGTGTGGCCCAGCCAGGATGGGGGGGGGCCCACGGGATAGAGGTGCAGCTCATTGGGTGGGAGCAGCTCCCGCTGCTGCTTGAACCCCAGGAAAGTGGGGGGGGGGGTGCCTCCAGATCTGCATGGCACAGGGTGGGTGGCAGCTGCAGGGTGGAGCCAGCACTGCGTGGGGCTGTTCTTGCCAGGGCTGGGCTCAGAGCAGGCCCCGGTGGCCCTGGGAGGAAGCTGTAGCCACCCCAAATTTCACCACAGCTGTGCTCCCAGCCTCATGTCACTGCCCAGTGCAGCTGTGGCTTTTCCTGGCACTTGGGTGGAGGAGGGGTGTTCAGCTGGGGCTGCACCAGGTGGCAAGCGGTGGCATGGGGCTGGAAGAGGAGCTGCAGTGAAATTTGGGGTGGCTGCAGCCTCCTCCCAGTGCCACTGGAGCCTGCTCCGAGCCCAGCCCCTGGCAAGAAAAGCCCCATGCAGCACCAGCTCTGGCTCTACCCTGTAGCTGCCGCCCACTCCATGCCCCGCAAATCTGGGGGCATACACCCCCCTGCCCTCCTGGGATGCAAGCAGTGGTGGGAGCTGCCCCCACCCCATGAGCTGTGCCTCTGTTCCACGCTGTCCTCCACCCCCCCACCCTGCTCTGACTGGGCAGCTCCTGCCCCTGCCTCAGCCCCAC
The DNA here is from genome assembly GCF_030867095.1 of Alligator mississippiensis. NCBI lineage: Eukaryota > Metazoa > Chordata > Crocodylia > Alligatoridae > Alligator > Alligator mississippiensis. Next base: position 75,684,129 of record NC_081824.1, on the reverse strand, counting down.
TCCCTCCCTCACCACGGGGTGCATTGATCTGCCCCCCCAAACCCCTTCCCTCCCCCCTCTCCTTCCACTACACTGGACTTACCACCTGGATGCAGCTGTATCAGATATCAGCTCAGTATCAGCCAATATGCCTCCTTAAATATTGGCTATTGGTATTGGCCCTCAAAATCTCTATCAGTGCACTCCTAGTTAGAAGTATATTTAAGAGACCTTATTAGAAAAATAAGAGTGAACTTTATTGAAAATAAATCACTAACTCAACAGAGTTTTTAATTGAAACTGCATGAGTAGGAAAGAGAATTCCACTTCTGAGTGTTTCCATGGAAACAATATAACCGACCAATGTTAATATATTATCAGGGTTACCTCATCAGAACAAACTCTCATTGGCTAATCACATTTTGATTATACAACACTATTCCTAGCCTCACACAGAAGCAGTTGTCTCATGCAAATTTACCTTCTCTGGGGTGTTGCAAACACCACAGTGATCTCTGTATAGTCACATATAAACAAGTTATGATGATGCCTATAGCACTTCTTTTGTCTGAGAATATCAAAGTGCTTTACAAGTATTAGTATAACTTTTTTGTGGGACTTCTGCATACCTAATGATTTAATAAAAATATAAGTAAACTGGTGGGCAACTGAAAAAATATACAAGTTGGTAGAAATGTGATTCAAGAATTAGCTACCGTTCTTCCCTCCCCTTCCTCCACCCCCCTATAAATTTTCCCATTTTTTCCCCACTTTATCTTTCCATCCTTCGCTGACATGTTGTCTCTGCTGCTTCACCATGAATGGCTAACTGTTGAGTGAAGGAACTGTGACATCAAGAGGCAAAGACATATATATATTTGCTTCAAACTGAATGGCTGGACCAAAAAAAAACATCCCTCCAAGCTTAAATATATCTTTTAGTAGTAAAATATTTCTAGGACTTTTTTTACACACAACATAATTTTACAAATAGGACTTAATTGCTTAGATCTTTATGAGATAAAGAGGGCCTGGAAGTTTGTTTTGGTTTGTTTTAGCTTCCTTGTTTTCCTTTAGAAATATCAGGCATTTCAATTCCTGTCTTTCCTGATTTTTTTGCTGCAAAACTTCCTGAGGATATTAGGAGTTGTAGTTGGGAAGTTCGCACACCTTAACTGGAATGGTGGTGTTGAGCCTTTAAGATTTCCATCTCCAAAATGTTTTTTTGTTATTTGGCTTAAATGTTCACATAACTCACAGTCTTAAACCTTGATTTAAAATCGTTTTCCCTCTACTTTTACTCTTCATTTTCCTGCTGTCAGTAGTTCTCCGGCCATCACAGAATTTGTTCAGCTCCAACATCCTACGGTAAAATACAAACAGAAATTTAAAATATGAAACAAAATAGGAGAGCATTTTTTAGACCGACTGCATAGGGCAGAAGTGCAATTTTTTGTTACTTGCTGGTCACAGGTAAGACTTAGGAGCAGACACTATAAATGGTCGAATTATATATAATGGAACTGAATGTCTGACTAAGCCTCAGAGTTGCTTTTTATGGTTTATATGTGGTCGCGTCAACATAAAGCACTTATATTTATTCCCCAAAACCAATTATACTAGTATACCGGGGGGGGGGGGGGGGGTGTTACCATGATATTACAATACATCTCAGCAAATCCTAATGATAAAAGGCAAGCCTCAGAAAAAATTGTCAAAACTATTTACAGTTGGTAGAAAGTTCAAAGAGGCTACACAGGAATTTAGATTAATTGGAAATCTAAGCAAATTAGAAAGAATATAAGTATCAGACTTGAAAAACCTTCCAGTTTATGTTGCAAATGTAATGAACGCTCTTGATCTGTGCTGCTTTTAAAGAGGTGAAAATTCCATGATAAATTGATGTAGCTCCTGGAATGAATAAAATCAATAATGAAATAACATTGAGTTAATTCCTAGTTGACATTGATTGAGAATGAGTGCATAGAATTTGAGGTCTCCTCCCATATATAAGTACATATTGGTAAATCCAAGACAGATTTCCAATTAAATGTTGCTATTTCAGAGTAGACTAAAATGAAATAACACATGATAAAGAGAGTATGCTGAGAGAAAAGTTATTTAAACGGACGCCTACTATGCAGTCTATGATTCTTAAATAGGAATATTTGGAGGAGTTAAAACTGCCCTCAGAATGTGTGCTGGATTTCATCATCTCTGATATATTTTCCCATAGGTATTGCTGATCAGATGTAGCCTTTGGAGATGGTTTGGGATGTGAAACCTTAGTTTAAAAGACCTCATAACTTGTCACAGAGGTCTGCTACTATTTTCCATATAAGACAAGAGAATGGAGAGAAAAGTAAATGTAGAAAACTAACACCTGCTTTCTCATAGGCCAGTTTCCTACATCTGTTCTGTGTATATCTATGCAGCTTCCAGAGTGCTTCTGAGTGCACTATTGAGGAGGCAGCCCAGCCCAACTGCTCCCACTGGACATGTGCCAAACCTGGAAATGAGCTAGTGAAGACACCTTGAGGTTGCCCCCTGCTGCTGCACTCAAACACAGCAGAAAGAAAAGGTTTGCGACTGGTAGTGGTTGGGGCACTTCAGGACCCCTTCACTGCCTTCTTTTTAGGAAGGGTATGTGTGGAACAGGTCTAAGGGGCCATATTTACAGAAGTGCACTCCTAGGCACTACAGAAGCAGTAAAAATGTATCCTCAGAGTTATATCTGCTTACATTTAACTTCTGACAACATGCAGAGGCAACTCAGCTAGGTATTGCCCATATCACAGCTATGAGCTTTATCTCAGTCTAGTTTGGGCACCCTGATAAGAAACACTAATTGGAGAAACTTTTTGTTTTTGTTGCACAGGCAATAAAGAACCCAAGGGTGGCTTTCAGATTCTAGCTTGGCTTTACAGAACTCAGAGTTCAGGGGAAAAAAACATGTTCTTATAATTTTGTAAACAGAACAGATTTGATTTGGAGTCATTCAAGGTCCACAAGTATGGAACCATGTGATGACACTTTCTATATAGTCATTTTCAGAACAGAATTACACTTTAAAATCAATGGAAAGGCTTCCACTGACTTCAATGGAATTGCGTCAAGATGAAAGTGACTTGCCCAGGCCAATGAAGGATGTCTTTGCAGGGCCAAAAATAGAATCCAGATTTCCTCACTTCTAGTTTTGTGCTTTAAATATAAAATCATTTCTTCCCTCCTGCCAACTGTGAGACTTAAAACTCAGCTGGATTACTTCTCTAATTAAAATGTAGATGTATACTTACATAGAGCACTTTCAAAGATGACCCATTCAGTGACACGGGTGCCTCCCTGTACTGATGTTGCGGTGGCATAGCTACTTATTGCTCTAAATCAGGGATGCTCAACCCCGAGCCCATGAGCCAGATCCAGCCTGCAATGCCATGTCATATGGCCCATGGGGCTCCCCCAGGTCCAAAAACATGGCTGTAGGGGAGTGGTGGCAGCATTAATTGCTGCTCCCATGCTGCCAATTTTCCAGACCTGTGTGGAGCCCCACAGGCCAGATAATATGGCCCTGCATGCTAAGTCAGGTCCATAGAGGTAGGCAGGGGCAGCTCAGGCCTAATTTCAGCATAAAAGCCAGATATAGCACTGGGGTTGATTCTTGTGTACAGGGTACAATCCAGCACTTGAATTGGCCTACTTGGCTAAGAGATGGAGCACCACAACTCTGGATACAAGGCTTTAAGCAGAATCACAATCTCTATGGATTCATCTACACATGCATATGCTTACTTCACAGTAAACCTCCCTAATCCCAAGTAAATATGCTACCTGCAAATGCAAGTAGCAAGTTTACACAAGATTAGTAATGGCGGTGCTCATGTAGATGCCTGAATGGGAGCAAAATCTTTTCCTGGTCAGCCATCCACCAGTGGGCAGGAGATAGTTCCCTGCTCCTGGGAGCTGCCTGCTGCCTGGGGGGGGCTCCGTCACAGAAGCCCAGGTGGGGACTGTGTCCCACTGCCCCAGCAGCAGGGAGCTCCAAGCCCCCTGCTTCAAGATTGCAATCAAGGAGCAGGGACTGGGAGATCCTTATCTTCCAATCCCTGCTCCACCATTGTGATGGGGGAGCAGGGGGCTGGGAGTCCCTTATCACCAGCTCCACAATGGAAGGGCTGATGCTGGGAGATCCTTATCTCCCAGCCTGAGCTCCGTGGTCATGAAGCTCGGGCTGGGAGACTCTCTTCTCTCCCAGTGCTGGTTGTGGAGCCAGTGCTAGGAGATAAGGATTTCCCAGTCCACGCCTCATGACTGCAGAGCTCAGGCTGGGAGATAATAATCTCCCAGCACTGACTCTGCCATCACGGAGCTGGCACTGAGAGCTCCCAGCTGGTGAAGGCAGGGGAGCCTGTTCCCCACCCAGCTCTGCGAGTTCAGAGCTGGTGGGGAACAGCCTGGGGGCTTGTTCCCCACTCAGCTCCACACTCATGGAGGTGGGCAAGAAACAAGCCCCCCAGCCTGTTCCCCCACCCCAGCTCTGTGCCCATGGAGCTGGGCAGGTAACAAGCTGCCCAGCCTCCACCTGGCATGCAGGGCAGGAACTGGGAACTGTCCTGGTCAGAGTCGGGTGCCAAACCCATGCCCCAATCAGATGATTGAGTCACAGGGCTTGGAAAGAGCTGCAGGGGTGGGGTAGGTCCCAGCCCCCTGTACCAATTTGCTGGCAGATCATGGCAGGGCACTGGGACCTGCCCCTCCCCTGCTGCGCTTTCCAAGTCCCATGCCCCTGATCAAGGAACCAGGGCCAGGAGCTCCCTGCTGCCAGAGCAGGGGGACATTGTCCCTGCTCCAGCAGCAGGCAGAGCCCCGGCAGCTGCTTCCTGCCAACATCTGGGCTAGCACCTGGGGGGAGCCCAGAGCTCCCCCCAGTGGAGGCAGAGGCCCATTTCAGGGTTGGAGGGAACTGGGTGTAAATTTGTTTCCGAATCCTCACCTGTGTAGACACCTGCCCCAAAACCTTTATTCCAATTTAGCTTACACCAGTGTAAATCTAGGCCAGAGTAAATGTATGTGTAGATGTGCCCAGTGGGTGCATCTACACATGCACATTTAATGTGCACTAGCCCAATTTAAGGAGCATTAAGGGTCCATGTCTACAAATACGCTCCCTAAATGCACCTTTAAAATGACAAATTTTAGGCTATTCATGCCTAAATATGATACCTGCATAAAGCAGGTATCAAATGTAGGCGCATCTAGCTCAGTCATAATAATGCACATTAATGCATCTACATGTTCGCTAATGTGATATATGTTCATTGACTTGGGACTAACTTTAGTCCCAAGTCAGTCCACATGCCATGTTAATGTGCCTTAGTGCATTAGGCTAATGTACACTAAGTTTAGGTGCGCGTAAAAGCACGTGTAAATACACCAAGTATGTAGGAATCTGTGCTACACACAGCAGTTGATATGACATGAAAATCACATACATCATCAAACAATGCAGTTTGGCTCCTACTTGTATAAACAGGTGTATGTATGTATGTATTTATTTATCTATGTATTCTGTTTTCTGCCTACTGATCTCTCAGTCTTGCTCCCATTGTAGTCACTGGGAGTACTAGCACTGGCTTCCAGACAAAAAGCAGCACCCTGTAGCCCACCATTTGGCACACTGAGGGAGAGAGGGGATCCTGGGTCCCTAGTCCTGTCAATGAACATTGGGGGGGGAGGGGTTGCTTGTGGTGGGGAGTTAAATCCAATGACTATAAAAAGTATAAGCAGTCAGAAAATGAGCCCCAAGAGTCACCCTGCCCAGCTCAGAGCTCTAAACACTAGGTTCCAAGGTAATGCTCTCTCAAGGTTTTTTTTTCCTGGATTGAGGGCTATAGATTGTACAGAAAGGACAGGTCGGGGAAGAAAGGGGGGGGGGGGGGTTGCACTTTATGTCAGTGAGCAATACACATCAACCCTCATCAAGACAGAATCCAAGGTTGAGGAAGTAGAAGGATTGTGGGTTAGGCTACATGGGGGGCAAGGAGAAAGGGATTTGGTGGTAGGGGTCTGCTACAGACCCCCACACCAAGGGGAAGAAATAGATGCGGGGCTCCTAAGGCAACTCTCAGAGACCATAAAACCTAAAGAGGCGGTAGACATGGGGGACCTAAACTACCCGGACATCTGCTGGGAGACGCAGACAGCAAGGTCCCATCGCTCACGCAGGTTTCTAACCTGTGTACAGGACCTCCACCTGACACAGGAGGTACACAGTCCCACTAGGGGGAATGCCATACTGGATCTGGTATTGGCAACAGGGGATGACATGATAGGGGACCTCCAGATCGGTAGCCATTTGGGAGACAGTGATCACCTAATAATAGAATTCAACATAAGACGTCGAGTGGGTAAGGTAACTAGTAGGGTGAAAGTGCTAGACTTTAGGAAAGCTGATTTCAATGCACTCAGGCGATTAGTCAAGGACGCACTGCAGAGTAGGAGTTTTGAAGGGATGGGAACCCAAGAAGGGTGGCTGTGCCTTAAGGAAACGATCCTTCGGGCACAAAGCAAGACGATCCCCGAGCGAGGCAAAAAAGGGAAAGGGGCCAGGAGGCTTCCATGGCTGACCAGAGAAATCCAGGGCAGCCTAAGGGCCAAAAGGGGAGCACATAAAAAATGGAAACAGGGTGAGATCACTAAAGATGAATATACCTCCTCTGCTCGTGCTTGTAGGGAGGCAGTTAGGCGGGCCAAAGCTACCATGGAGCTAAGGATGGCAACCCAAGTAAAAGACAACAAGAAATTGGTTTTTAGATATATTGGGAGTAAAAGGAAGGCCCAGGGAGGAATAGGACTCCTGCTAAATGGGCAGAAACAATTGGTGACAGACAGGGGGGACAAGGCTGAACTCCTCAACAAGTTCTTTGCCTCAGTGTTCCTAAGTGAGGGGCACAACAAGTCTCTCACTGGGGTTGTAGAGAGGCAGCAGCAAGGCGCCAGACTTCCATGCATAGACCCTGAGACAGTGCAGAGTCACTTGGAAGAACTGGATGCCTTTAAGTCGGCAGGCCCGGATGAGCTCCATCCGAGGGTGCTGAAGGCACTGGCCGACATCATTGCAGAGCCACCGGCAGGAATATTTGAACGCTCGTGGCGCACGGGCCAAGTCCCGGAGGACTGGAAAAGGGCTAACGTGGTCCCCATTTTCAAAAAGGGGAGGAAGGAGGACCCGGGCAACTATAGGCCAGTCAGTCTCACCTCCATCCTTGGTAAAGTCTTTGAAAAAATTATCAAGGCTCACATTTGTGAGAGCCCGGCAGGGCAAATTATGCTGAGGGGAAACCAGCACGGGTTTGTGGCGGGCAGATCGTGCCTGACCAATCTAGTCTCTTTCTATGACCAGGTTACGAAACGCCTGGACACAGGAGGAGGGGTGGATGTCGTATACTTAGACTTCAGGAAGGCCTTCGATACGGTATCCCACCCCATACTGGTGAACAAGTTAAGAGGCTGTGATGTGGATGACTACACAGTCCGGTGGGTGGCGAATTGGCTAGAGGGTCGCACCCAGAGAGTCGTGGTGGATGGGTCGGTCTCGACCTGGAAGGGTGTGGGCAGTGGGGTCCTGCAGGGCTCGGTCCTTGGACCGATACTCTTTAATGTCTTCATCAGTGACTTGGACGCGGGAGTCAAATGTACTCTGTCCAAGTTTGCAGATGACACAAAGCTATGGGGAGAAGTGGACACGCCGGAGGGCAGGGAACAGCTGCAGGCAGACCTGGATAGGTTGGACAAGTGGGCAGAAAACAACAGGATGCAGTTCAACAAGGAGAAATGCAAAGTGCTGCACCTAGGGAGGAAAAATGTCCAGCATACCTACAGCCTAGGGAATGACCTGCTGGGTGGCACAGAGGTGGAAAGGGATCTTGGAGTCCTAGTGGACTCCAAGATGAACATGAGCCGGCAGTGTGACGAAGCCATCAGAAAAGCCAATGGCACTTTATCGTGCATCAGCAGATGCATGACGAATAGGTCCAAAGAGGTGATACTTCCCCTCTATAGGGCGCTGGTCAGACCGCAGTTGGAGTACTGCGTGCAATTCTGGGCGCCGCACATCAAGAAGGATGCGGATAACCTGGAGAGGGTCCAGAGAAGGGCAACTCGTATGGTCAAGGGCCTGCAGACCAAGCCCTACGAGGAGAGACTAGAGAAACTGGATCTTTTCAGCCTCCGCAAGAGAAGGTTGAGAGGCGACCTTGTGGCTGCCTTTAAGTTCATCACGGGGGCACAGAAGGGAATTGGTGAGTATTTATTCACCAAGGCACCCCCGGGGATTACAAGAAACAATGACCACAAGCTAGCAGAGAGCAGATTTAGATTGGACATTAGGAAGAACTTCTTCACAGTTCGAGTGGCCAAGGTCTGGAACGGGCTCCCAAGGGAGGTGGTGCTCTCCCCTACCCTGGGGGTCTTCAAGAGGAGGTTAGATGAGTATCTAGCTGGGGTCATCTAGACCCAGCACTCTTTCCTGCTTATGCAGGGGGTCGGACTCGATCTATTGAGGTCCCTTCCTACCCTAACATCTATGAATCTATGAATCCATGACTCTTGCATTCTTGCCTGAACATTGGCCCAGCTTCTACAGGACAAAAGTGTCCACTCTGCCCAAGACACAACCGACTTTCTACAAAAACTTAAAAACATAGACCACCTTCCCAGCATCACCCTTCTAGCCACCATGGATGTTACCAACTTATCAACATCCCACACCAGGATGGCATCCAAGCTTGCCTTGCATATCTACAAGAGCAAGATTACAACTCAGAGTACAGACCGAAAGATATTACTGAACTTATTCACACACACAACAACTTTACTTCCATATACCACCACTTCCTTCAGACCATGGGCCCAGTTATGGGCACCAAAATGACCCAATAATATGCCAACCTTTTTATTAGCCACCTGGAAGAAGAATTCCTCAAGTAATGCACCATCAAACACTTGCTATACTTGAGATATATCAATGACATCTTCTTCATTTGGACTGAAAATCTGCAATCTCTGATTTCCATCAGAAATTCATCAATCATCATGCCTCCATCATACTATCTCTTGAATACTCCAGCACCAACATTTCCTTTTTAGACACTATGATCACTGTCCAGAATGGTAAAATACAGACCACCATATACAAGAAACCTGCAGACCAACATACACATCTGCACAGAACCAGCAATCACCCTAAACACACGAAGGAAGTGGTAATATACAGCCAAGCCCTCTGATATCACTGAATTTGCACTCAGGAGAACACCCATGATTGTCACCTCACAAATCTCAGAAGGGCTTTCACTCAACAATGACACTCCTCCAGAGAGATAGATCACACTTTTTAAAGAGTCACCCAGATACCACATGAATTGCTGCAGTACAGAAAAAACCCCCGTGAATTGTACACCACTAGTTATGACATATCATCCCTCCCTGGAACCTATATGGAAAATCCTGAAACAATTGCAACCCATACTAGAAGAAGACCCAGTTTTTAAAGAGATCTTCCCAGAACCGCCCATCCTAGCCTTTAAACAAGATCTGAACCTTGCCAACCGCATCACCAGAAGCAAACTTCCTACAGCCCAAAACACACTGAATGGATCCAGACCGTGCCATGACAAGAAACGTAAAACCCGCCAATGTATCACCACCACTCCCACAATAACTACACCCCACAACAGAACCATCACCATTCCTGGATCTTACACCTGCACTTCCAGAAATGTAATTAATTTCACCCAGTGCACCAAATGCCCTGATGGAAAATATGTAGGAGAAACCAAACAACAACTGTGCACCAGAATGAACGCACACCGGAAATCTACCAAAGACAAGAATACCCAGTTATCTGTGGGGCATATTTCTCACAAGAAAACCACTCTCTCTCCAATCTCTCAGTTCTAATCCTCAAAGGGAATTTACAAAACACCTTTCACAGACAAGCCTATGAACTTCACTTCATCAGCATACTAAAAAATTGTGGACTAAATATAGACATTGAATTTATGACACATTATAACCTGCCTAACATCTGATACCCCAGGTGACCGCTCTACTGTTTACCAGATACATTCTTATCACTAGATCTACACCCCCCCCCACATCTATCTTTCACCCATTGACTGCCTCAATTTGCATTTTCACTGACTGGCTTTCTCGCATGCATACTGGCCGCTGGCTTCTATTCTATTCTATCCAGGAAGAGCACACACCAACTGCAGGTGCTTCCTCAGCCCGACGAAGGGTGTTTGTACCCGAAAGCTTGGAAAGAAGAATTTTTCCAACTATTTTAGTTGGAGCCACCCTCCCCACAGACATACAGTTTAGTCTTTAGGTTAGTGGTTAGGGTTTGTCTTGGTAGGTGGGTTTGAATTCCTTTAGGCTGATGGGGCCTAGAGCCCAGGTTTCCCATATCTTGGTTGTGTGCTCTACCCTTAAGCTATTGTATAAAAGAGGGGGACAAGAACACTTGCTCTAACTCCATTTTTAAGAGAATGAGACCTGCCCAGGTTTTTCAAAGAACATTTGTGGGTGCCTACTCTCCAGAGTAGCTTCTGGGTTTGGGATCTCATGTGGATGGAAGTGACTCCCCTGCAGCTGCATGTCAGCCACCTAAGAGATGGCAGGGAGTTCTCCCCTGCACTCGGTGTTTCATATTGGCTAGATCTAGGCAGCTCCCTCCACCCCAGAGGACAGGGTTTGGGCATCTAAGGCACCTTATTCTCCTCATGCACTAAATAGGGAGCCTGAGCACCTGACTGGATTCATGATTCCACTCTGGGGAGCCAAACATTGCTTAAAAATTAGCATCTTACATATAGATGCCCTGGATCTGGCTCTATGTTTGTCATAATCATAATGGCTGCTGTTGGAAAGCTAATGAATAAGGGAAGCAAGCTGTCAGATGTGACCTCCATGACACAAGCTTTTACAATAATATGCAGGGATCAGGGAGACCACCTTTATGCCTGAGTATTATATAAATAAACCATGGGTTCTTTGGCAGCAGTGCAATTCATTCAACTTTTCCTATAAAATTAAAACAGCCAATCCCCTTGTTATGGACAGCTTTAGCCTCTGCAGGAGCCCCCTCCCCCCATAAAAATTAATATTCTGTCTAAAGAGCCAAAGTGAAGAAATGGCCACGAATAGTTTAGGAAGCAGTTTGATCTCTAACTAAAATAATGAAGGGTTAAAGGACATCTTGGCATGAGACTTTAGAGAATATAAACTGAGCTGTTTATTGTTGTACACTGGACCCCATGTACAGTTCAAATTCAGTTCATAAGCTTATCACCAAATTTTATTTTATACTGTACCTTAAACATAAACTCCCACTCAGCCTGATCAAAAGCTTTTCCGGCATTACGAAGCTAAGCAATAACAGTTCCCTTGTTCATTTAGCCAAGTCAGTGTTCTTAATCAGTGTAAAAACATTCAAAGTCAAATGGTGGTTTTTAATAAAACCAGTTTGATCAGGCTCCAAGTCAGTGGCAGCAAAAAAACTGTCCTCGTCTACTCCTAAAAAATGCATCCAGATACCCAAAGTGCACAACTATAGCAAGGCCCCACGGCCCATTCAAGGATGGCCATAACTGCCCCAAAAAACAGCAATTAACCCCAAACCCTTCATTCTGATGCACTATAAACACGGAGACCCTGTCTGCACTCTGGTGCCAGAATGCTGAAATTCATTTGTCTCAGCTCCTTTCACTGGAAAATAACCAAGCCCTCAGGCTTCACTAGAGATCAAAGTAATGATTGCCTCAGTTGTCTCTGTTTAAAAATCTATCATTTCCTCTAACTTGGACGCTGTTGCTTATTCAGACAAGGCAACTTGATGGGAAAAGGAAGGTCCGCAGCAGCTGAAGAATGCCTAGGAGTACTTTGGGGAACATGCAGGCTACACATCTCCCTGGTGTGTCTGGGGAAGGATCCCCACAAGCATACCTCACCCACCTGATCCTGCTCACACATGCCAAACCCAGTTTAGCCATGTCAGGGGTGTCTCTCATAGCCGTTCTCAAGTATGCCAGAGAAATGTCATTGCCATATTTCTGGAATTGGCATGTGCACACGGGAGTAGGTAGAAAGGGCTTGTTCAGGAGCATGGTGTAGATATACCTATGGGCAATTATGCCTCTAAAACAGCTGTAGCCTGCACCTTTCTCAGTGTGGATCCACAGAGCCCAAAGGGTACTGCCATCTCACGCTGCTCACACTTCACATCACCTGGAGATGCCCCCTTTTAGGCATTCCCACCTGTGCTGACCTATGTCTTCTGTTAAGCTCTTAGCCTGTAAGCTACCAAAGAAATTGCTTCCTGCGTGAAAGTGCTGAGAGAAGGAACTCCCTGAATTCTCCCTCCCTTGACCCACTGCATCTGTGATAGAATTGCCATAGTTTGGTCCCATTTTTATTCACTTGCTTACTTTGATTGAGAAGCTGAGGGTCTTGCCTCAGCTACAAAATCAATTGGACCAGGATTCCTTTTGCACAAAGGGCCCTCAATCATATTTTATCCATGGGCTCTAATCACATTAAAGCCTTCAAGTCTTTAGCATAAACTGGGGACTTGATAGAACCCTTGTCTACACTACAAAGTTTTGGCAGTAAAGCTGTTGACAAGGGGTATGAAAGGATCACACTCTTGTAGCTGACATAGCTCTGCCAGTAAAACCCCAGTGTGGTCACAACTGACGAAAGTCAGCCTCCACCGGCTAAGTTGCTGTCATCCCTGGGAACTGATGAAATTCTAGCAGCAGGAAACTCATGCCAGCAAAGCTGTGTCCACACTAGGAGGCCCTGGCACCTCAGCAGTATAGCTGAAACATCAGCCCTTGTAGTACAGACAGCTCAAGGCATGGTTGAGTCTCATCTACAATATATTGCAAAATAGAACTGTGTTTCAGTAGTATCAGGGGGCTGTGGTTTCCCAACAGCCCTGCTTGTGTAGTATTATCAGAATCTATGCTAGAAATTGTATTACTTTATCAATTTTCTAAAGCATTAGCTTCCAGATACTGCTTTATTAGGGAAGACTAGGCGGCACTGTGCTTCTACATGGCTGTAATAAACATCAGAATCATGAAGTTTTCTGTCATGCCAGGAATGAGAACTAGAAGGGAAACTATGGGGAAATGAGACTGGTGAAATAAAATTAATTTTCTGATTAACTCTTAAGACATTTCAGAGCAGTTAACACACATTTAATTGTGATCCAAGTAATTAAAGACAACCCCTCATTGTGGAAAGTTAAGTAGGAAGGGAGAAGGGTCATTTTAGCTTCACATCCTGAGAAAAATAAGGAGACAACACTCCTGTGTTCATTGCCTCCTCTCCTTTTTTAAAACTCCCAGGTACAAAAGTTGGGGATAAGATCACTGCAAAGGACTTCATCAGGAAGAGACTCTCCTGATTTTACCTACCCTACATACATATCACTTCACAATGAACAAAGGTAGCAAGAAGATCTCTTTCTCTCACTGAAAAGATCTTGATTGGAAAAACGCACTTGTTACTAGTAGCTTTGCTGGAAAAGCCTCTGTTCCCAAATTATTTCAAATCTAAGGACCCAATCCTTTTGGAGAAAAACTCAGGTTGATTCCTGTGTGTATGCAAACCTTCCTCCTGGGGCTTTGTTGGGGTACAGGGTCAACATAATGAATGTAACAGAAATAGAGACAGAACTTAGATTATGAAATTGGGCAGGTAAGGTAGGACACAGTTAAGACACTCACTGTGAATGAGTGGATACTTATTTTAGGCTTACTTATATATCGGGGGTTCAAGTGTGTTTTAAAGCACATCAAGGAGACAGGGTATCTGATCTTTCCTGCTATTATTAAACACTTCCTACTGGCTTGTTCTACATTCCTGCCAATTCAGCTACAGTGTATGAACCCAACAAAGGCTTTGCAATGTCCACGCTATGGGAAGTCCTTATTCTGAGCTCAGTTCCTCTCTGACACAATTTCTGCAACCGGGGGGACGGGGTTGAGGGTGGCGGGGAAGGAAGCAAACTGAATCATCCTGAAAGAAGCTGTTGGGTGCTTAATAGTTCGAAGACTCAGCCAAATTATTTAAAAGCTGGAAGATCACTGAATCACAGAAGCATAGGGCTGGTAGGGACCTTGTGAGGTCATCTAGTCCAACCCCCTGCTCAAGGCAGTGGTGTAACCAGAGTAGGTAACCAGACAGCTGCCCTAGGTGCTGACTTGTGGGGCCAGGGGTGCAGAATAAAACGGCTGCCAACTCAGCTACATAATCATACCAGCAACGCAACATCAGCCAGATGTTGTTACTGCCCCTGTGTGTTACAGCTGCCCTGGGAGCCCAGCTACATTTGCCGCTGGGATCACCCCTGTCTAAAACATCCCAGATCTGCTATTAAAAGACTTTCTAGATAATCTGCTTCAGTGCTTATGTTCATAGCTGGAAAGTTATTCCTAAAATCCAACTTATTTCTCCCTTGTTACAATTAAAGCCCACTACTTCTTGTCCTGGTGGACTTAGGGACCTAACTTGAGGTACACGGGCTTTTAAAAACTCCGGCTGACTCTAGAGATATGAGTATCCCATGACTTCATGGACTTGTGTCACTATAACTCTTATAAAAACTAGTGCTTTGTCCTGTCTTTTGCAAACTTCTGCAGATGGGACACCCAACAGGGCCCCAGCTGAGCTGGTGAAATTCATAAGGCTCAGCCTTAAGTACAAGTAAACTTCAAGGCCTTTGCCCCATGGTACCTGTTTCCACTTCTGCCCTTCTAGGAAGAAACTGCTTTCCACGAGTGCTGAGCATTAACATAACTAGGGGTGGGCAAGAGGGACACCAGCCTCTGGTGCCAACTTAGAATGGAGGCCAGAATCATATTCCACCCCTGTGAGTCCATACCCCACAGCAAGAGCAGTCCTACGGTGTTGCTCTTGGAGCAACAGCAGCTGGTGCATAGACATGCTGCTTATGCTGCTGTTTTAAGAGCAAGAGCCACAGTGGGCAGAACATGTGCAGTGGTGGCAGCAGCAGAGCTGGGGACTGCTTGGGATTTCCTGGGCTAGGTAGGACTCCTGTGTCCTCCCCTGGTCCCCTACTCTTGGATCCCCATAGGCTTCCCCCCAGCTCTGGGAACCACAACCCCCACCCCACATCACTCTCCCCACTAGGTCTGCCCAGGGAACAAACCCTGCTTATTAAATCTCTGATACTGAGACCAGTCCCCCCCACACACATAAAGTTGGTATGCACAGGGAAAGAGAAGAAGATGGCATGGCTGAGGAAAGAGAAAAGAGGCACCATATATTTTCTCCCTCACCTGTGGGCACCTCCCCAAGACCCATCAAACCAGTCCATATGCCTTCCAATTTTCCCTCTTCCCCCACCCATTGTGACAAGTGTCTTGGTTTTTCAGTTGAGAAATCTGCTCACTTTACCTGTGACACACATGGTCAATCTGCAACCCTACCAAGTTTGCAGTGTCCCCTTTTGGATGCATGTAGCACATTATGATGCAGATTTTTTGTTCTGCTTCCATTAATCCCATTTGTTATCTCACAGCATTTCCATGTTAGATTACAATTGTGACAGAATTCAAGGATCAACAGACATAAAGGACAAAGTTCAGGTCAAGCAATTTCTAATAATAAGACAATGTTCATGTGCTGATGAATTGTCTTTCTCTGATAATATGAGTTAGGGATGGGAAGAATCCATTGTTATTGTATTTGTTCAGTAATACATCATAGAAATCTGAGTAATAAGACATACCACACAACTACATGAAAATAAATGTTATATATTCCTGTAGTACATCATCATGAGATTTTCCCATTCAGGGGAAGGTGGGGTTTCCATGTTTTTTCCCTATGGTATACTTGCCTCCAGGGGCAGATCCAAGGGTGTGCACTGGTACACTTGCACCCCCTTTTGATTCCTGGTCCATCCAAAGTTTAAGGCCAACTACATAGCAGTGGCAGCAGCACTTCTACTCAAGCAGCAGTGAGGGAGTCAGTTGACCTAATGACTCAGTCTAATTTGCTTGATTCCTTCTAAACTCTTTGTTCCATAGGTGTTAATGACCCTCTGTCCTTTTAAGTGGGTTTTAATGGTTCCACTACTCTAGCTAGCCTTCCTTCTGCAACATTGCCATCTGTTAGATGCTCCTAGTCATCTAGCTCCCATTTCACAGCCCTGCAGACTTTTTTAACTTTAGCTAAAACCATTAGCTCACATACGGAAATCACTTTCAATGAAGCACTGGAAGCACTGTCTGTATGCCCAGGAAGGCTTCATTTTGTTTTAGGAATCTAAAAGAGAGATATACACTTAACTATAATGACTCTGGGGTTAATGAAACAATATCTTTGGATTATTTTTGCCTATTTTATTCTGTTTTTTTATGTAATATATGCTATACCAAATTAAATTACATTCCAATGCAGATTTTTTAGTGCAATCTTAAATTGAATAATATAGCTCTAGACCCCTGTTTATTAGTGAAGCTTCTAGATTTTTCCTAACTGGAGAAAATGTGTGTTGTATTATATGTGATGGTGCATACCATCTGCACTCCCCTTTTCAAAATCCTAGATCCACCCATGCCTGCCTTCCAGGCAGAAAAAAAATTATGTAGGGCAGCCTTTGAGGTAAAGCAGACCACCATACATTTCAGTTAAAGCTCTAAATCCTGGCTGGAGTCTGCAGAGGAAGTTGATTTCCTGGAAAAGATAGATTTTAACTTGCTGACATTCTTTGTCGTGATATTTATTGCTCTCTTTGCTACTTAATTAGCAGCTGGATTGTGCACCTATGGAAATAAAAGGAGCCTTGCCATTGTCTTTAAAAAGGAACAGGATTAGAGTCTCATTTCTTTTCCCATTTTTTATTCTTCCCCATAAGAGGAATTACTGAAATGGAAGGAAGCTGGAGTGCCAAAGTATATAGGCCATGTGTTTCCTGGCCTACAGTAGCCACTACCATAGGGAGAAATTTCCTCTGTGAACCATTCCATACTTGTCCGCTACAGTGCTTTCTGTGTCTTTCTGAAGTGTTTGATTCTGGCTATTGTCTGAAAAAGGAGGCTGAACAATGTGCCTATGAATAAGACCCACTACATTTTTCACAGTGAAGATAAAGGTAAGTCTGATTGGTGTCCCCTCTTTGAGACTGTGGTTCCCAACCACTGAGCCATGCAGGGAGGAGAGTGTTCAAGGACTGAGACAGGAGGTTCAGGGTGATGACACACGACTCCAGGAGAAGCCAATACATTTTTTAACTTGTAATTTTGTTCTGTCTCTATGCTCTGTTCATACTTAGAGCATCTGTGTGGACATTTTTTATAGCCTGCATCTAGGAAACATTATATTTTGTGTCATTACAAAGGAATGGAGGAAATACAGAGCAGCATGGGAATCAACAGGCACTTTCAGTTATAGAGGTCTGTTTGTGTAAAACTTCCAGCAAACACTAGCAGAGCCCACCCAGGGTGTGTACAATTACTACTTACATGGTCAGCACTTACATTACATTTCAGAGTGACCTAGACAAATTGAAGGATTGGGCCAAAAGGCATCTCATGAGGTTCAACAAGGACAAGTGCGAAGTCCTACACTCAAGACAGAACAATCCCATGCACCAGTACAGGCTGGGGCTGACTGGCTGGGCAGAAGCTCTGCAGAAAAGGACCTGGGGGTTACAGTGGACAATAAGTTGAATACAAGTCAGCAGTGTCCCCTTTTTGCAAAGAACGCTAACAGCATACTGGGCTGCAATGGTAGGAGTGTTGCCAGCAGGTCAAGGGAAGTGATTATTCCCCTCTATTCAGCAGGGATGAGGCCACATCTGGAGTACTGTGTCCAGTTTTCAGCCCCCCACTACCCCACTACTACTTCTGGTACTGCTTTATCATAAGAAAATGGAAAATCAGGTTGTATTTTTGCAGTGACCAAGCTGCAGCAAGTTTATACCATTCCTACTTTTGTGAGTCTGCTTTGTACCAATGTGATTTGGGCAAAAGCTGCCAGATTTCTACATGATTCACTTGTGGTGTGCAGAATTACTATACCCAAAGAATTTGATAGATGAGAAGGAGGATACTCAGTGAGTATTCCTCTTCAGAGTGTCTTGGATGCTGGAGCACCTGAACGTTTCCCAGTTAAGGGCCCCATCAATAACCTGCCAGAGTGTAGCTAATGCATCCAGCCTGCTCAAAACAGAAGATATTGCAACAACATTCACCTTCCAAAAAAAGGGCACAGCCTACAGGTCATAGCCTGTAATTCTTTATCTTTATCTCAGTGGTCTTCCATTTAACTCAATAGTAAGCAGTACACTGAGTGATCTCCAATTTTTCAATTTGCACAGGCTTTGTCTATGTGATATTTTCTAGTGCCAGCTATTATTTGGCAGTGACTCCCACTGTAAGATATTGGTTTTAGTTGTTTAAAACTTTCCCAAGTTTCAGCAGCTCATACTGAAAATTTTGAATGGTAAGTATCTACCTCTGACTGATTTTTATTTATTTACTGATTGTATAAGCTTCCTCTGAAAGAGTTCATCTTTTTTCTGAGAACAGGACTAGGGAAAAAATACAATGTTTTGTCCATGTCAAAAAATGAGGTGTCTTTTCCTTTTGCAAGTGCTTGTCTCCCTCCTCCCACTTCCTTGGGTCAGAGATCTGAAAACTGACAGGAGGTAAGAGGCTTTTGTGTCAGAGATGTCCCTTTCGCCATTATTGTGAAAAGCCAACCAAAGATGCCATGCTATAAGCCTTTGAAAAATCACACTGTGTACTTTCTCAGTAGAGATTTCTTTGATGTTAACTAAAATTGTTGGAGTCTGTCGTCAGAGACAGTTCCAGCCTCTCAGCCTTCCCAGCACTAACCAAAGTACACATGTGCCTTCCACACAAAGAAAATTATCATGTTCCAGCCCACAGAGATGGAGACCGAGCTGGACTTCCCTAATAATGACCACTCCTGAGTCCCAGCTGCTCTGGATCCAAAAATGAAAGCAGGGACCTGTTTCTCTATTGCTCTCAAGAACCCTCCTGCTGGCATGTCCCATGGGGTAGAAAACAATCTGATTTGAATGAAAAAAGGAAAAAACTAGACCAGAGGGCCAGATAGCTGTAGACTGGGACAGAGTCTACTGATACGGAGACTGAAGCAGGGGAAAGAAATTAGGACGTAATTAGGAGACTGAGACAGATGTTGGGAGAGAGGTAGGTCTGGCAGAGAGACTGAGACTGAGACAGTGAGCCCACAAGAGGAGCCAGTGATTGGTTAAGCAATTTGAACATATTCTTACAGAAAGAGTTTAGATCTCTAGAACAGTAGATGCATGTGCAGCAAAACTAGGCAAGAATTTGCAGGCAGTCTATTGCCACAGTAACTTGGTTGCTCAAAGGAATATTGAGCTGAAGCTATGCTCATGAAGAGTCAGTTTGAAATCTACCATGGCAGCAACAGGAGAATAATTTGTAGGCCTGTTGCTACTGTCTGCTTCTATCAAGGAGTGGTAGTTTGGGCTTTTTTGGAGTGAGAAGGGAGACAGAAAAATGTGCCTGCTAAGCTTTACAACTAATTTGAAAAAGAATATAGCAAACAGTTTCAGGAACATCTGGCTCTGGGTGCAGCTCAATATGAAGTGACTTTGATCCAGAGGATGGAAGAAAAGTGAGAAAGAACGAAGCAGCATGCTGTAAACTTAGACTGCAACTCAGACAACACATGGATCTGTGAAACTTATAACAAGCTGTGTCACTGTTGAATTGGGCTGGTCAGCCACAAGCGGATTCATCAGGCACCTGACTAGGCCTCTTACACGTACACCATGAGCCAGAGGATCGACAGTTGCCTAGTAATCATTATTTAAAAACTAATAAATTCCACATGTTCTATGCTGAGCGTATGACTGATTTTTAAATCTGGGAGAATTTTACAAGAGAGTGCCAGCATCAATCAATCAATTAGCATTGATTACTGGAATGGAGATGAAACATAATAAGGATAATTTAATCAGGTTTCCTGAACAATGGGCTTGAATGTGCTTAAGGTTAGGATGTTCCTGCTGCCACACAGCCCCCTAATGTGAGGTGTTAGTAACCTTTTTAGATTCTCCATGACTATGTTGATACAGATCTGTGGAATATGGATGGGGAGGAGCAATGAGAGGATACTAGGTGTGTCTAGGAGCAGTTCTGGGAGTCAGAGGCTGGGAGACTACAAAGAAGGGAGGGGATAGTGGAGACAGAGAAGTGACAAAGGGAAAAGGAAAGAGGTTTTGGAAAAGGAAAGAGAGGAAAGGGGAATTTTTTGGAAGGGAAGGGAAATAAATGAGGATATGCTGTAGAGGAAGTGAGTGGTATTAGGACTGAGAGCACAGGCCAGCAGGCTAGAGGAAAAGATTAATGGGTTGAGACAGAGGAGTGATTGGCAAAAAACCCCAGAGGTCTCAGAAGTGGGGGGACCATGTCAGTCTCAAATGAGAGAATGTGCCAGGATGTGGTAGGGCTGCTATATTGATAGGGTATGAGGAACAGTGGCTGTACCTCTCTCTCCCTTATGTGTACCAGCACATAGCTGGGGAGAACCAGCCACAGCTGGGATGGGGGGTACAGCTAGGAGAGAGCAGTGCGGGGAGGATGTGGGGCCAGTTTACTGTATAGCTTTGTCTGTGTAACCAAGGGAGTGTGTGCCCCTTTAGTCAAATGCTGCCTGTGATATATGTGTGCAGCGTTAGAGGGCACCAGAAATCAAGGAGCAACTTGTAAGTGTTAATGGGTTCTAAAATACTAATGGCTGAATGAATTAGGAAGGAAGCTGCTGGAAATGTTGGCAAGGAAGGCTATTTGTTGTAGAGGATGACAGAGAGGATAGAGAAGGACCATGCACAGCAAGTTACCCTGGGGGCGGTAGGGGAGGCTGGGGCCAGCACTGTGCCTGTCCCAGCAGCCTTACCTCGGGTACTGGGGGCCTCCCAGGGCTTCAGTCACAGTGAGTCTGCTTTGCAAAGCCTGGCTGGCAGCAGGAAGCCTGGCTCCACTTGTCATCAGTGCTTACTGCCTGAGTGTGCACTGCACTGTTTTTTTGTTTCCACAGGTTTTTCTGATCTCTGGGGTCATTAAAACCTGTGGAAAATAAAACTGGTACCATGCATGCTCAGGCAGCGCACCCTTGAAGTGTGGAGAACACCAGACTGCGCAATATGTGGCACTGCAAACTTTTGTGGTGCTACATACTACACGACCACACTCGTCTGGATGTGACCAATGGGTGCATCTACACGTGCACTTTACTGCAGAGTTGACTAATTAGCACTTTGTGCTTGGGTGGAACAAGCCCCAGGCTGGCAGCAGAGTTGGCGGCTCAGCCGCATAGCTTCAAAGTTTCGGTACTCTCATACACCAGCCAGCTCCTGTGCTGCCAATGCCGCCACCCAGAGCCTAACACTGACCCCCTAAGTCTGCTGCTCTTCCCTGGCTCAAAGTGGTGTGGTTCTGGGTGCACATGTAGACACTGCATCCAGAAGCAGCTGACTCTGGTGCAAATGGCGAGAATTAACTGAATGTGTAGATGAACCCCATATTGTCTATACCATGCCTGCTAAATGTTACAACTGCTGCACTACCTTTTATAACTTTTTCAGCCTTATCCAATAGTACATCCACAGACTACATGTCTTCCACCTCACTGGTGCCAATTCCTCAGTAAGAAGACCCTTATGTAAAGCTACTGATACAACCTATAGACCACAGCACTGAAGTGCTTCTCAGAATATCAGAAAATGAGATTTGATAATTGCCCCTCTTTCCTCTGTGTCCCTGCATCTCCAAAACTAGACAGATTTAATCAGACACAAGAGAATTAGGATGAGTCCTCACTTTAAAAATGAAATTCATATTGGTTAGTGCTACAGCCTTCCTTTTCTAATCCAGTTCAGAGAGCAGGAGTTTATTCATATGACATGCACACATATTCAGGGGCGTGTCTCAAGGGCTATATTCCACACATGATGTAAAGTATCCTGGTGCTGGGGCAAACTCCTACCTATATTCCAAGTCTCATCTGAAACACTCCTAGGTGCTAATGCACTGTTGACCTTATGATAAGGAATACAGGGCCCTATCCAAGTGTTACACAGTGACACAACTTCCCTCCCCTTTCCTTCTAGAAATTCTATCTTAAAAAATATCAAAGAGTGCTCCTGAGCCTAATGGCCCATAAGATTAGTGTGAGTAAGGTGTGCCAGGTTCTGCAGCCAAAAGGACATGAAGGATGTTCATCACATCCAGCCACTTAGACTCCCCAACTTGAATGACCAGAATGACTTTGACTTTCCAGCTGGGGACTGACTTATTGATTCATTCATTTACAGCTGGATCAATTGGGGGCAGCCTTTGGTTTGCATCCAGAACAGCATTCAGACTCAGACCTCTGAAACTGCAAGAAGGTACCATCTCTGCTCTGCCACTGCATCCCTCAATTCTAACCTTATTCCCTTTATGTCTGTTTCTTTTCCTGCTACTAAAGCTGTTAGTAGTGCTCAAGTGTCTGCCCAGACACATCCCAGATCCTGCTGCCTATGCTAACCTGAACTTGAATGCTGGATCCAGCCACTCACCTGCCCGACCCCAGGTGCCAGATCTGGCCACACAACAGCCCAATTCCATGTGCCAGATTTGGCCATGTGCTGGCCTGATCCTACCCCCACACATGGCCTAATCCTACGCACCAGATCTGGCTGTGGAGTGACAAGCAGAGAAGTGACAACTAATGCTGCCGCCACTTCCTTGCCACCAAATTTCTGGACCCATGGGAAGACCCATGGGCTGGATGACATGGCTCTGCAGGCCAGATCTGGCCAGCAGGCCAGAGGTTGAGTACCATGGTATTAGTTGTCTCCATTCTTGACCTTGTACCTTACCAAAGCAGTGATTCACAGCCAAAGTGGTCCCCTCAGTTGTCCTGTCAGTTATATTGCAGCAGCGTTATCTGGCCCTGTAATAAATAGCCTCTCACGTGAACTTGCTTTCACTCCTGCCAGCAACATTACCAGGTTCTGTAGCCAGTTAGGCCACCAAGACAGAGGATGAGGATTATATTCCCTAACAGGGGGTAGAGGCATCTTGTTTTGGAGTGAAAACTAAGACATACATACCCGGATGCTGTTGAATGGGAATTGCTATATAAAAACCTGAGATATCATTTTAATAATCTTCCTTTTACTGAAGACACTTTAAACCTCTCACAGGGTTATGATAAGGAGTTGCTCAGCCATTTTATGAGAATAAAACATTCTAGTTCTTTTTTCAACTTAAATTAAAACATGGAAATGTACATTGTATTCAGAACACTTCTTTACCTCCATCAAGAACTGTGCATACCCTTGATAAATTGATGAACTGTGCCTTACAGATGTGTGAAATACTTGAGTAAAAGATTGAGATCATATTATTTCTAGAGCTCTGGTACTGAGAGAAAGGTGCTTTCAGTGTCTGACATTCTCTGGGTTTCACAGATCCTAGTTTTCCAGCTATCTCCAGAGTCTGTTGTTTTCTCTGAAACAAGGTAACATTTTCTGTATATTGTTGTAAAGTGAACTAGTTGGGGAGTTTAGGGGGGCTTTTCTTTCTTCTACAAAATAATATTTTGTTCCATTAACCCCCTGAATTTGAGGTTGGTTCCTGTTTCTCTACATAGGCAGTAAATTGACAGGGAAATGAAATTGACTTTGTATTTTCACTTCACTATTCTGTGCAGTGTATCATTGTGACTGGCATTGAACAAGGGACAAGGATAACTCTAAAAGCTGAGTCAGCCATTTTCCAGTACAGAAGAGAAATGATCCTTAAGAAAGGATTTAATTCCTAAATACAAGATATAGCACCCCCCAGCACACGCAAACACATATTTGGAGTTACCAGGAGAACAGTGGGATTTTGTTGGAAACTCCAAATGTAAAAAGGAAAATCACCATTTCCAGTGATAGGTCAAAATAAGAAGTAAAGCGAAGTTAGTAGTGTCTATTTTGCAGAACACTGCTTTGTACCAGGATCCTTGTTTCTGCTGCTGTTGCCTCAAAGGTTTTCAGAGACGGTAAGAGGAAAGGCGTTATATGTGGCTGTAGGTCTCTTTTCCTTTCACGTTGTTTTTGCTGGGAAGGGAAGAAATCCAGAGAAAGTGCTTCTGTTCCACCAAGATCACAGCTATGCTATTCCAAGACTTCAAAGCTGACTTGTGATGGTAAAAAAATTAGTCTGTACTTTTTTCCTGTTTTTTATGGTGTAAGATAGCCTGACATAAAATAAAGTAGCAGTCAGGTAACAGGGGTTGATTTATCTTTTACTTTAGAAATAAATTAGGTTTGTCTCTTGACATCTTTGGACAGTGGCAGGATTGCACAGTGGCAGTATCATTGGCAATGAGGTTAATCCAAGGTGTGATTATTGCTAATTGAAAACTTTTCCTGAGATTGAAAGCTGAACATCTGAGATGGGAGAGCACAATTAGTTATACTGTTTAAGGAGATAGGACTGCCAGGGTCTTCTCAAGGCCACCAAGTCTAACCACTTTTGTGCACAGGCAGCTATTTTCCCAGAGTCATAGAATCAGAGAAAATGAGGGTTGGAAGGGATCTCAGGAGGTCATCTACTCCAACCCCCTGCCCAGAGCAGGACCTTCTTAATAAAATCATTCCAGACAGGGCTTTGTCTAGCCAGGCCTTAAAAACCTCCAAGGACAGAGATTCCACCACCTCCCTGGGTAACCTGTTCCAGTGTTTTACTACCCTCATAGTCAGAAAAATTCTTCCTAATATCTAACCTAAACTCCCCTTGCTGCAACTTGAGACCATTGCTCCTTGTTCTGTCATCTGCCATCACTGAGAACAGTCCAGATTCATCCTTTTTCAAATCTCCCTTCAGATAGCTGATGGCTGCTATTTAATCTCCCCTCAATCTTTACTTCTCTAGACTAAATAAGCCCAATTCCCTCAGGCTCTCCTCAGAAGGCATGTGCCCCAACCCCCTCACCAGTTTTGCTGCCCTCCGCTGGACTCTCTCCAATTTGTCCACATCCTTTCTGTTGTGGGGGGCCCAAAATTGAACACTGCAACCCAGATGTGGCCTCAACAGTGCTGAATAGAGGGGAATAATCACTTCCCTTGACCTACTGCCAACACACCTACCAATGCAGCCCAGTATGCCATTAGCCTTCTTCACAACAAGGGCACACTGTCAGCTCATATTCAGCTCACTTTATACTGTAACCTGCAGATCCTTTTCTGCAGAGCTGCTGCCCAGCCAGTCAGCCCCCAGCTAGTACTGGTGCATGGGATTGTTCTGTCCTAAGAAACTGTCCATTCCAGTCCCGCCCACATCGCAGCCAGAGCCATGGACCACTTTCTGAAAACAAACCACCCTACAACATATCACAGATAAAAAGCAGGGGAGACAAGGGTATCTCCAGTGTCCTGCCACTGCAGTGGCAAAGAATTAGTAAAAATAATTAAAAAATGGATCTTTGGGGGCTTGTTTATTTCTGGTAATAATTATTTAGCCTCTAATACAGAGCTGGCAGAAATGTTCATTTAAAAAAAAAATGAAATAACCTAGCCCTCCGGATTGAACAGCCCCTTCAAATACAGACTTCTTTTCTGCATCATAAATAGGCGTGGCAGAATTTTATTTCTATATTTTAATAATTTTGACAGATAACATCAATGCTTATTTTTAAGTATTTATTTTGATTTCGATGTATTTAAATTTCCAGGATTGCACAAAATTAAGGGTGTGGGGGCAGAGTAGACAATTTGTTAATGACAGTATACGATTACTATAGTGCAGTTTAACCACCCACTATGACAAACATAAATACTGTAGGATTCCTGTCAAGTGAGTGGCAGGGCTGCCATCAATCCCAGATCTGCTGGCCTACAGCTCCCTCATCCACTTTCTCCCTACTTCTTCCTTTGCTCCCAGTCCCCTGGAGTTTCTGGGAGTTACAGTCCAAAGTAGAGTCAGCACAGTTCTGTAAGACTGCTCCCCCTGTAGTCACATACTCCATCAGCCACCATTTTTCTTACATCCCCTTTCTATAAATTTTGATTATTAACAATGAAAATATTTTTTGTCTGTCTGAAAGCATGAGGTGAAATTGACATTTATTAATGTTTACCAATAAAAATCAAATCCTGCCAAGCCTAATCATAAAGAAGAAAATACATGCGTTCCCCTATTTTCCTTCAGCCCATCACCTTCCAATAAAATCTTCCCTCTCCTCTTCTTTCCCTTCCATTATATAATATCTATAAAGGCCAGATCATAGCAAAGCAATAGGAATAAGCCAGGTGATTATTATTAATAGTAGTATTTATTGATACAGTAAATATAAAGTGCTAATTATTGTTTAGTAGGGTGAAGACTTCACATTACAGAAAATTGTGCCTCCCTCCTCGGAGTAAAGGGTATGTAGAAAAGACAAAGGGTAATCCAGTCCTTTGCATATTCATGAGGTCTAATATGAATTAAGTACCATATATGCAGCAACAGGGTTTCCACGCCTTCTTCTACCTGTATGACATCCTTCTGTGTCATCAAAACAAAGGAAATAAAGTATTCAGTACTTGGACTGAGACATATACAAAGGCAACGATTAAGACTCTTCTAAAATGTTTATGTTTGTTTAATACTGAATTCCAAAGACTAACTTTGTAATTGTGGTTTCTCTTACCAAAACTTCTAGCAATGGGACAGAAATGCAATTTTATCTTTGAAGCAGGGTGTTCCTTAGGCTCCCTGCCAATGTAATTGACTTATTTGTATCCTTCCCTACTGATTACCTCAGGGCACCCTACGTCCCTACGAGACCTATAAACTGATGATTTCAGTGCATGAAAATCATAAATATTGTTCTGGAACTGGCATGGTCCTTACAGCTTCCTACCCTCAAACTAATTATTGCTGTCAAAACTGCCCAATAGATTTGCAACCTTTTCCTTCAATCTCACATTGTAAAAATAGGGGAGGCTGCTAAAAAGCAATGGGGAAATTAATCTTTTCCTTCCACTGGGTGCTAGGAAAATATCCTCCAGGAACTTTGCATAGGAAGCTCTGGGCCACTATGTTTGGCTTTCAGTTTTGGGTTTCCAACATTCTCAGCCAGATTCCTTCAACCAGGCCATTCTTCGGCTGTATTATATATGGGCCGTTCTGAAAGATGCTAGATCTTTCTGATCTTGCATAGAGAATGTTCTTAGGCTGAGCTCTAGAGGAAGGCAAATGTAGAGATAATTTAATTTTTCCTTGTCACAAAATACCATTTTTTAAACCAAAACTACTTAATATGATATTATTCAGAAGTTATAGCCTTTGCATAGAGTTACAAAGTCATAGAGTCATAAAGAAGTAGGGCTGGAAGAGACCTCAAAAGGTCATCTAGTCTGAACTCCTAACTGAGGCAGGACCATACCTATCCAAACCATCCCATACAACCATAATCTAAACTCTACATAAGACTACCCTCAACCCTGACACAACACAGACTTAACACCCTAACTTGCCACAGATAAAGCAGGGGAACCACAGCAGCCAATGCCTGCTTCTATAAAATATTGCCAGTATACTCCCAAGAGATCCCAGATAGAGGGCTATGCCCTCCACTACAGAGGAAGGCAAAAAACCCCACAATTCATACCAATCTGATCCTGGGGTAAAATTCCTTCCTGACCCCAAATGTAGTGATTGATCTGATCCTGAATGGAGGGGTAAGACCATCTAGCCAGGAACCTCTAGCTTTGCTTGTAGCAAGAGAATCAGCACACCCCAGTTGAAGTCCCCAGCCTTAGTTATATCCAACACGCAATGCCTCTGGGAAGGTTTAAAAACACCCTGACATATAACAGAAAAAGGGGAGGGGGACAGGGGGTGGGAGTAACCAGCAAAGCCCAGAAGCATGGGAAATACCCATGGAAGAAAATAAGCATAGTTATGCCTAGATCATCCCTGACCAGTGGCTGTCCAACCTCTTCTTGAACACCTCTAGTGATGGAGAGTCTACAACTTCCTTAGGCAGTCTATTCCACTGCCTCACTCTTCTAACAGTGAAGAAGTTTTTTCTGGATATCCACCTAAATTTATGTTGCTGCAGCTTCAAGCCATTGGTCCACATCCTCCTGTCTGCAGCAAGAGAGAAAAGGTGTTTTTCCTCTTGATGACAGCTCTTCAAGTATTTGCTATCATGTATCCTCTTACGTGCCTTTTCTGTAAGCTAAACATACCTAGCTCCTTCACCCTCTCCTTGTATGACTTGCCTTCCAAGCCCTTGATCATCTTTGCTGCCCACCTCTGGACTCTCTGTAATATCTCCATGTATTTTTTAAAATGTAGAGCCCAGAACTGCACACAGTACTCAAGGGCTAGAGACAGAAGTTACACATAAACTGGTTTAAGTGATCAGAAACTGGTTTAAACCTGTAACAGAACAGAAGTTCAGTGCACATAAACCAGTTTCAAAATGGCTGAAACTGATTTAAGATAAACCTGGTTGAGTGTAGTATCAAACTTAACTGATTTAGGTCAAACCAGTTTATGAAACTTCTGTCCCAGACCCCTTCCTGATTCAAGTTAAATCAGAGTTCCCCAGCATCCCAGCATGCTTTGCATCCCTGGGGTGGGTTGTGCTGTCTGCTCCAGAGAACAGGGCTGGCCCTGCCCCTCTGCTTCCTACCTGGAGTGGTGAGGACTTGTTCACTGGCCAGCTCACTGCCCGCCCCCTAACACTCTTCCTGGGCAAACCCCAGCTAGGGTCTGGGGATAGGGAGGGGGGTTAACTCATCTTCCCCTGACTAAAGAGCTTCCCTACCCTGCTGGCATACTTAGTGCTGGCTGAAACTGTGGACTACAAATCCCAGAGGCACCTGGAAGTAGGAAGAAGTGATGAGCAACCCTGTAGAGTCCTGTTCCTATAATTGTGCACTGCAAATCCCAGAGACCTTGGGGGCAGAAGGAAGAGGAAGCAAACATACATCCCATGCTGGCTACCTGCCAGAGAGCCTTGCTGTAGTGCCCCATGATTTCTGGCTTGAGACACTGCAGGCATGTGGCTGCATTTCCTGAATCAAAAGTGAATGTTCATTTGTTTATTGATTCAATCTTTGCAGCTTATACTAACCTGCAAAGACCAAATCAATTCAGCCTTGGGCTTTTTGACTGTCTGTACTTAGCCCATATGAGGCCTAACCAATGCTGAGTAGAGAGGCACTATCACCTTCCCTGTCTTGCATTTAATGCTTCTACTGATGCAGCCCAAAGCCACATTCACCTTTTGTGCAGCTGCATCACATTCATATTGAGTCTGTGGTCTACTAAGCAGGGTTCAAATTACAATTTGACTCTTGGGGGAGTCTGCAAAAAAAATTAAACAGGTTCATTGATTAACAAGTCCACCTAAGTGGAGGTGCAGTCCATAGTTTCATACTAGCTAGGGTCAGGAGGGACCTGAACAGATCATCTAGCCTGACCCCCTGCAACAGGCAGGAATGAACGCTGGGTTCACAAGAGTTTGTAGGCAGCCACCAGGTCCCCCCTTAGCCTCCTCTTGCCAAGGCTGAACAGGCTCAGGTCCCTCAGTCTCTCCTCATAGGGCCTGTCCTGCTGCCCTCTCACCAAATGGGTGGCTCTCCTCTGAACTCTCTCCAGGCTGGCCACATCCTTTTTAAAGTGCGGTGCCCAGTACTGGAAGCAGTACTCCAACTGCGGCCTGACCAAAGTCGCATAGAGGGAGAGTATCACCTCTCTGGACCAGCTTGAGATGCACCTTTAGATGCATGACAAGGTATGGCTGGCCTCGCTGGCTGCAGTCTGGCATTGGCGGCTCATGTTCATCTTGGAGTCAATAATGACTCCAAGATCCCTTTCTACCTCTGTGCTTTCAAGAGGGGAACTCCCCAGCCTGTGTGTATGCTGTGGATTCCTTCTCCCAAGGTGCGGCACCCTGCATTTATCTACGTTGAACCCCATCCTATTTTCATCTGCCCACTTTTGTAGTCTGTCTAAATCTAGTTGTAGCCTCTCTCCCTTCAAGTATGCCCACCTCACCCCACATCTTAGTGTCATCAGCAAACTTGGACAATGTGCTTTCAACTCCCTCGTCTAAGTCGCCGATGAAGATGTTAAACAGTGCGGGCCTGAGGACCAAGCCCTGGGGGACCCCACTGCTCACATCTTGCCAGGTTGAGTACAATCCGTCCACCACTACTCTCTGGGTGTGCCCCATCAGCCAGTTTTTTACCCAACCAACTGTGTAGGCATCAATGCCACAGTCACTTAATTTATTAATGAGAATGGGGTGAGAGACAGTGTCAAAGGCCTTCTTAAAGTCTAGAAAGACTACGTCCACGGCAACACCATCATCCAAGGATTTAGTTACCTGGTCATAAAAGGCAATCAGGTTAGTCAGGCAGGACCTGCCTTTAATGAACACATGCTGGTTGCCCCTGAGCATAACCTCCCCTGCTGGACCCCCACAGATGTGCTCCTTGATGATTTTCTCCAAGATCTTCCCAAGGACCAAGGTGAGGCTTCCAGGCCTATAGTTACTTGGGTCCTCCTTCCTCCCTTTCTTAAAAATGGGGACCACATTAGCTAGTTTCCAATTCCCTGGCACCTGGCCAGATGACCACAAATGCTCATACAGCCAGGCCAAGGACTCCATGATGACCCCTGCCAGCTCCCTCAACACCCTTGGGTGGAGGGCATCTGGACCTGCAGATTTAAAAATGTCCAGCCCTTCCAGAAGATCCCTAACTACCTCTGCACTGACCCAAGGCCTGTCAGAGCTATCCCCGAGATTGTTCCTGCCTCTGGCAGGAGGGATGTCCCAGTCCCTGTTCAAGAAAACAGAGGCAAAGAAACTGTTAATAATATCGGCTGTCTCGTCTTGCATAGCCCCAAGGTTACCATTTGAGTCTTACAGGGGCCCTACATTGACTGGTGCCCTCTTCTTGCTCCCAATGTACTTATAGTTTCATAGTTTCATAGTAGTTAGGGGTCAGAAGGGACCTGAATAGATCATCTAGTCTAACGCCCTGCCACTGGCCGGAGCACACACTGGGATCACATGACCCCAGACAGACAGGTGTTCATTCAATCTCTTTTTGAATTTACCCAAGGTAGGAGCAAGGACCACTTCCCTAGGAAGTTGCTTCCAATCCTAGCTACCCTGACAGTGAAATAGTGCCTCCTAATCTCTAACCTGAACCTATTCTCCAGCAGCTTCTGGCCATAGTTCCTTGTCGCCTCAGGTGCTGCTGGGGGGAATAGGACCCTTCCTATTTGCTGCTGATCTCCCCCAATGAGTTTGTAGGCAGCCACCAAATCCCCCCTCAGCCTCCGCTTGCTGAGGCTGAACAGGTTCAGGTCCCTCAGCCTCTCCTCATAGGGCCTGTCCTGTTGCCTTGAAAAAAAACTTTTTGTTGTCCTTAATCCCGGACACTAGCCTGAGTTCCATCTCTGCCTCGGCATTCCTAATAGCCCTCCTACACTCCCGGGCCAAGGAGGAGTATTCCTCCTTGGTGATAGCCTCTCCCTTCCACTGGTGGTATGCCACCCTTTTAGTCCTCAGGCATTCCTGAATGCCCTTGCTGAGCCAAGGGGGTTTCTGAGCACTCTTACCCCCCTTGCTTCTCTCAGGGACTGTTACCTTTTGGGCCTGGAGGATCGCCCCCTTAAGGTATGACCATCCCTCATGGACTCCCATCTCCTCTACCTTCTGGGCCCTCAGTGCCTCCCCCACTAATCTCCGAAGCTAATTGAATTTGGCCCTTTTGAAGTCAAGGGCTTTAGTCTTGCTATAAGCCCTTGACACCCTGCATTGGATAGTGAATTCCAGCAGGTGATGATCGCTATTGTCCAGGTGGTCAAGGACCTGCAGTCCCCTCACCAGGTCATCCCCAGTGGCCAGGACCAGATCCAGCAAGGCGTTACACCTAGTGGGGCTGTGCACCTCCTGGAAAAGGTAAAGGTCCTTTAATACAGCCAGGAAACTACGCGAGCAGTCAGCCCTGGCTGTCTGCTCCTCCCAGCAAATGTCTGGGTAGTTTAGGTCACCCAGGACAATGACATCCCTTGACCTAACTGCCTCCATAAGCCGACCGGAGAAGTCCCAGTCCAGTTCTTTCCCCTGGTTGGGTGGTCTGTAATAGACACCCACTGTAAGGTCCCTTTCGCCACACCCTCCTTGTACTTTGACCCACAATGTCTCCGCCCGACCCTCCTCTAACCCGGTTAATCCTTGATGATGTAAGTTGTTGTTTGACATAGAGCGCAACTCTCCCGCCTTTCCTCTCTGTCCTGTCCCTTCTATATAGGGTGCATCCCCGAATGCCCACTGCCCAGTCGTGGGTAGGGTCCCACCAGGTTTCTGTGACCCCTACTAAGTCTGGATTCTTACTTACAATCAGGAGGCACAGTTCCTCCTGCTTACACCCCATACTATGAGCATTGGTGTAGAAGCACTTGAGGCCTCCTGAGTGTGCACGCGCCTCCCCCCCTACTTCCAGGACTGTTGTAGCTCCCTACTCCCAGGATGTTGTTGCTTACCTGCGCGTCCCTTTCTCTTGTCACCCTGCATGCTGGCGAAGCAACCTCTCTACTTGGAGCGGCCCCTTCCCCCGGCGAAGCTAGTTTAAAGCCCGCCGTATGGGATCAGCCAACCTAGAAGACAAAATACATTTGCCTTTAGGGGAGAGATGAAGCCCATCCCACCCCAGCCCCCCATCTGAAAGCCTTGCTGAAGTCCAGATACACTATAACCACATCATTCCTTTCATCACCCAAGTAGTTATTTTGTCATAGAAGGATATCAGGTTTGACATGATTTTTTTTTCATAAATCCATGCTAACTGCTTGCAAGCAGACTGTCCTCCTCCAGATGCTTGCAAATGACCTTCCTTAGGATATGCTTTAGTAACTTCCAGGTTATTGAGGTGAGGCTTACTGGTCTGTAGTTCCCTGGGTCCTCTTTCTTGCATTTTTTAAAGAGGAGAATTAAGTTAGACTTTTTCCAGTCCCCTGGTACCTAGTCTGTCTCCCATGATTTCATGAAGATCATTGCGAAGGGCTCCAAGAGCTCTCCTGCCAGTTCCTTCAGGACCCTGGGATGAAGCTTATCTGGCCCTGCAGACTTAAATTCATTCAGACCCAACAAAATCTCTCTAACAGTCTTCTTTGTTATCTCCTCCCTCAGTTTGTCCCCCTTATCCAGATAATCCCTGTTAGGTGTCTGGCAGCTTAAATTTTTTTGAAGGCTGAGACAAAGTAGTTGTTGAGTAGCTCTGCCGTCTTTGTATCTTTAGTTAGGAGTTCCCCCGGATTCATAGATTCATAGATGTTAGGATCAGAAGGGACCTCAATAGATCATCGAGTCCGACCCCCTGCATAAGCAGGAAAGAATGCTGGGTCTAGATGACCCCAGCTAGATGCTCATCTAACCTCCTCTTGAAGACCCCCAGGGTAGGGGAGAGCACCACCTCCCTTGGGAGCCCGTTCCAGACCTTGGCCACTCGAACTGTGAAGAAGTTCTTCCTAATGTCCAATCTAAATCTGCTCTCTGCTAGCTTGTGGCCATTATTTCTTGTAACCCCCGGGGTTGCCTTGGTGAATAAATACTCACCAATTCCCTTCTGTGCCCCTGTGATGAACTTATAGGCGGCCACAAGGTCGCCTCTCAACCTTCTCTTGCGGAGGCTGAAAAGGTCCAGGTTCTCTAGTCTCTCATCGTAGGGCTTGGACTGCAGGCCCTTAAACATACGAGTGGCCCTTCTCTGGACCCTCTCCAGGTAATCCGCATCCCTCTTGAATTGCGGTGCCCAGAATTGCACGCAGTACTCCAACTGCGGTCTGACCAGCACCCGATAGAGGGGAAGTATCACCTCCTTGGACCTATTTGTCATGCATCTGCTGATGCACAATAAAGTGCCATTGGCTTTTTTGATGGCTTCGTCACACTGCTGACTCATGTTCATCTTGGAGTCCACTAGGACTCCAAGATCCCTTTCCACTTCCGTGCCACCCAGCAGGTCATTCCCTAGGCTGTAGGTGTGCTAGACATTTTTCCTCCCTAGGTGCAGCACTTTGCATTTCTCCTTATTGAATTGCATTCTGTTGTTTTCTGCCCACTTGTCCAACCTGTCCAGATCTGCTTACAGCTGTTCCCTGCCCTCCGGCGTGCCTACATCTCGCCATAGCTTTGTGTCATCTGCAAACTTGGACAGAGTACATTTGACTCCCTCGTCCAAGTCACTAATAAAGACATTAAAGAGTATCGGTCCAAGGACCGAACCCTGCGGGACCCCACTGCCCACACCCTTCCAGGTCGAGACCGACCCATCCACCACGACTCTCTGGGTGCGACCCTCTAGCCAATTCGCCACCCACTGGACTGTGTAGTCATCCAAGTCACAGCCTCTTAACTTGTTCACCAGTATGGGGTGGGATACCGTATCGAAGGTCTTCCTGAAGTCTAAGTATACGACATCCACCCCTCCTCCTGTGTCCAGGCGTTTCATAACCTGGTCATAAAAAGAAACTAGATTGGTCAGGCACGATCTGCCTGCCACAAACCCGTGCTGATTTCCCCTCAGCATAATTTGTCCTGCCGGGCTCTCACAAATGTGAGCCTTGATAATTTTTTCAAAGACTTTGCCAAGGTTGGAGGTGAGACTGACTGGCCTATAGTTGCCCGGGTCCTCCTCCCTCCCCTTTATGAAAATGGGGACCACGTTGGCCCTTTTCCAGTCCTGCGGGACTTGGCCCGTGCGCCACGAGCGTTCAAATATTCCCGCCAGTGGCTCTGCAATGATGTCAGCCAGTGCCTTCAGCACCCTCGGATGGAGCTCATCCGGGCCTGCCGACTTAAAGGCATCCAGTTCTTCCAAGTGACTCTGCACTGTCTCAGGGTCTATGCATGGAAGTCTGGCGCCTTGCTGCTGCCTCTCTACAACCCCAGTGAGAGACTTGTCGTGCCCCTCACTTAGGAACACTGAGGCAAAGAACTCGTTGAGGAGTTCAGCCTTGTCCCCCCTGTCTGTCACCAATTGTTTCTGCCCATTTAGCAGGGGTCCTATTCCTCCCTGGGCCTTCCTTTCACTCCCTATATATCTAAAAAACAATTTCTTGTTGTCTTTTACTTGGGTTGCCATCCTCAGCTCCATGGTAGCTTTGGCCTGTCTAACTGCCTCCCTGCAAGCACGAGCAGAGGAGGTATATTCATCTTTGGTGATCTCTCCCTGTTTCCACATTTTATGTGCTCCCCTTTTGGCCCTTAGGCTGCCCTGGATTTCTCTGGTCAGCCATGGAAGCCTCCTGGCCCCTTTCCCTCTTTTGCCTCGCTTGGGGATCATCTTGCTTTGTGCCCCCCCCCCCCCCCCCCCATATGGATTGTTAACAAAGGATCCACAGCTGCTTTGGTTCTTCTTTTCTGGGCATCATAGTTATAGAATCTCTTTTTATTGTCCTTAACCACTTTTGCCAGTACAGCTTGTTCTTTATCTTTGCCTTCCTGATTTTGTCCCTGCAGGTTCTTGCTATTTTCTGGTATGAATCCTTGGTGACTTGACCATTCTTCCATTGCCTGTATGCATTCCTTTTGCATTCAAGACATTTTAGAAACTCCTTATGTAGCCGCATTGGTCTCTTGCCGTCTTTTTTGTGTTTCCATCGTGTCGGGACAGTTTCTTGTTGGGCTCCCAATACTGCACCCTCTAGAAGCTCCCAGCTCTCCTGGGCACTTTTGTCCTTCACTCTATCTTCCCATTACACCATGCATATTAGCTCCTTGAGTCAAATGAAATCTACCTTTTTAAATCTAGCATCCTAATTTTGCTGACCTCATGCTTTCCAGGCCTCAGGATCTGGAATTCAATACAATTGTAATCACTTCTTCTCAAGTTACCTATCACGTTCACATCCTCTACCAGCTCTTCCCTGTTGGTCAGGACAAGACCCAAGATAGATGATCTCCTAGTTGTATCCCTTATTTACTGGAGTAGAAATTTGTCTTCCACACAAGTTAGGAACTGGGTTGACATTTTATGTTTGGCTGCATTGTTCTTCCAGCAGATGTCTGGAAAATGGACATCCGTACCAACCCATAGCTTTTAGATAGCTTTGTCACCTGCTTGAAGAGTGCCTCATCTACCTCATCTTCTTGATTAGGTGGCCTATAATAAATCTCCAGTATTATATTGGTGGTATGTCTTTCATCTTTCATCTTCACCCAAATGCATTCTGCTTTGCCACCTTCTTCCTGAACCAGAGAACAAGTGTATGCGTTTTTGACATACAAGGCAACACCACAACCTTTTCTCCCAACCCTGTCCTTCGTAAACAGAGTGTAACCCTCAATGTTAACAGTCTAGTCTAAGGGCTGTCCCCTCAGGTCTTGGTGATGCCAATCAGATCATTGTTCTTTTCACAGGCATAAATAGGAGCAGCTTCCATTCACTTCCACCAGTGCTGAATTTGATTTTATCAGTTACATGAGAAATATTCCCCAGGTCAACTCAAGATGTATATATTTATCTCCAAGAAATAAACAAGGCAACCAAAGTTTCTTATTCATTCATGGACAAACAAGAGTTGAAAGTAGTTTGCCTGGCCACCTAAAACCCTTGACATTTTAGATTCCTTCCCCACCCATAGCATTAATAGTTTATATACAACAGAATACTTTAAAGAACATAGTTCTAATACATTCTTGGGGCACTCAAAGATATTTTCCACTAGAGGCTTACACAGAAAAATCGCCTGGGATTATGCCTTCAGGGGCAGATTACTAATATACCTTATTTAAGTCAATACCTTTCTCCTTGGGTTTTGTGTCCTTAAAGTATATTTTATAGGAATGTTTCTTGCTTCTAAATCAATATATAAATGCCAGCTGGAAAGCAGCTAGTAAAAACTCCACCTTCTTTTGTGTACCTTTGCATTTTGGCTTGTGAAACTATTTCCATGCTTACCAGCTCTCTCATAAAGACCTCCAAGCAGCAGCATTAATCTGTCTGACAGTGAGATTTATGCAAGGTTTTTAGTAACAACAAATGGCCTTATATGGCAGTTCTCACCATTCTGATATTTGCTCTTGCAGTCTCCTTAAAGTATAAACTACTGCTCTTTTTCACATTTTGTACAGCTTTAATTACACATTTCTGTCATTCCAGCTTTAGCAATCAGACACTTCTGTATCAGTGAAAACACCTGAAAGCTCGTTTGCTATTTTAAACAGACATTTGGAGTAAGATGTTAGTGACCTTTATATTAAAATCTACACATAACAGTTCATCTACATATGCATGCAGTCAGTGCAGTTATCTATGAAAAATACCATGATGCATTTATATTTGGACATAATGATTTTCTATACAAAAGTTTCATAAAACAGTACAGAAATTATGGCAGCCTATGCCTTAAAATGTAAGTGAACTATATACTTTATGTAGTTTTTAATGCACAATACATCTGGTGCCTATGAATGTGATGAGGTTAGGAATGAAAGAAATAGGTTCAGGTGTGAAGAAAGACTACAAATGGAAACAAACCTCCTTTCAATTAGAATATGTACAGCTTTTATAAATGATTATAGAGAAGTTTGCTCATATTGAATCTATTAAAAAAAGCCACAAACAAACCAGTAAAAAGACACAGATCCTACCAGAAATTTTCTATATATGCAGAGGTTTAGGAAAGTAGTGCATATCCAACATTAATAAATCAAATATGGTTAGCATGCAGTCCGGAAAAATCTGTACTCCAGATCCTCTGTACAAAATCAAAGAGCTGGCAGCCCTGAGGATTCTATTTCTTTGATCCACAATGAAAAGGATAATAAAGCTGTACATACTCAGCCTCCTCTAGTTTTCACTTTCTTCAAGGGAAGGAGTCACGCTGATTCTGGACTCCAAGCAAGGCCCTGGAGAATTTTATTCTTACGCTTCCCCGTGTATCAGACCCTGACTTTAAAAGAAGTCCTCAAACTTTTCTTTCTCTTTAATTAATGTAATCATTTATATTAATTGTGATTTCTTTAGTGCTCATCACCAGGGTATTTTGAATCCTTTCTCATTTCTCTTTTTAAAGGGATCAGTTCTGGCCTTGATAGCTCTGTTTTCTTTCAAAGTCTGACTGAACAATTTGTGCTTCTCCATATTCGCTTCAAGGACAGAATGCTTCCTTTTGTCATGGTAATTCTTATTCTGAAATGTTTCAAACTTATAATCAAGTGCAGAAATAAATTTGCTCTTGTTCATACCATTGCTGCTGGTTACACATTTCAGATAAGTACTAGAAACTATATTCTGAAGATGATAATACAGAAAATAATGTATGATATTTGCTTATTTTAGCTTAGCCAAGAGAAGCTGTTCGATTATTTTACTTGGAAGTAATCTATGAGGATCCAACTTGCAACTGACCCTATGCCAATATTTTGTCACCAATATTTTGCCATTCATATCACAAAACAAACTGACAGCTGTAAAGGGTGTGGCTGCCCCAGCTACACTGGGGAAACGCTAGCAGATAAAGCCATTGTGCTTTCTCACATACTTATGCATGGCCTTTGCTGGCTTGAAGCTATGTATGGAGAACCTTCTCCTGTTTCCACCAAAGTCAGTGGGAATTCTGGCATTGACTTAATTCCCAGTAAAGCAAAAAATGACCCAGGAGGAATATTTTCCCTTTTTTATTCTTATGTAATGAAACCAGTGTGTCTTATATGGTGGTTCATTCATTCTACCCAATAATAAATACGTAGCAGTGCTCCGAGGATTCAGTTCTGATAGGGAACCTATTGTACGGACACAGAGGAAGGCCTGCAGTGCCAACAATTGGACGGTTTCATACCCGTTGAGGATGCCAGTCATGGGTTGACAGTTGACTGTTCTTGGCAGATGTGAAGATCTTTTCTCCAGGTTCCAAAGTCCCAAAAAATAGTGAATCCCATTGTTTGGTAACCAGTGTGGGCACTTAATTTACAAGTTCTTTATGGCAAGGCGCAGAATTATGGAGATGGTGCTAGAAGAGAGGTTTCTTCAAAGGAGCTAATTATTTAAAAAGGGGAAAGAGTTTATTAATATGCTAATTCTCATTCATGAATACAATTATTATTTCTCTAGTGCCAGGCAGTAGCCATTCTCTCTCAGCCAGCCAGCTTTATACCTGTTTAGCTCTGTTGACATCAGTGAGGTTGTAGCCTTTTACAAGCAATGAGAAATCAGAATCAGGCCCAAAAGCCCTTCTGAGGAGGCTCAGCATCTGAGGACAGAAAAGAACATGGCAAATATATGGAAGACAGTCCATTCTAATACTGAGAGAGCCAGCACATCATTTTGGCAGAAAGCAACTGGCAAAAGCCAATTCCACAGCTAGTTTCATCTTAGGGGTTTTTTGTGGGGTTTTTTGGGTTATGAAACAGGAACATTTTTATTATAAAGGACTGATGCCTATTTTAGTGGAAGAATTTCAGTTGGATAGACTTTGTGGGAGAAATAAATTTTTCTGGAGAGATTTGAATGAGGCATTGGCAGATTTCGTTTACAAGTTGTCCCAGACATAAATAAAGGGCGGCATAAATGAAAGCACTTAGAGAAGTGTGTGAGGAGGTAAGGAAGGAAGTGATTAGGGGAAGGTATGGGTGGACCACAGTGTGTGGGAGCAAAGACATAAGCATTGATTAAGGCAGGAACAGAATTGCACACAGCCCTGAAGGTGAAGA
Organism: Alligator mississippiensis; assembly: GCF_030867095.1. Lineage (NCBI taxonomy): Eukaryota > Metazoa > Chordata > Crocodylia > Alligatoridae > Alligator > Alligator mississippiensis. The sequence goes on along the minus strand of NC_081824.1, from coordinate 75,644,328 downwards.
CAGAAGACTGAACATGATAAAGAAGGGACCAGTTAAAGAATTAAAATAGGAAATTGATACAACCTGACTGGTGGGCAAGAAAGCAAAATAGCAGCTGAATCTAAGAAAGAATCAGAAAGGAGAAAGGGAAGGAGGATGTCCTATAGAATTATAACATTAACAGTACTGGGGCTTTGGTAGTAGGCATTTGAGGAAAGATCAGGTGTTATAAAATAGGAACCAATACCAGTAAGCAATAGTTTATATGTGGTGGGAGAAAAGGAGTCAAACATGACACAGGTTATAAACCTGGGTGATTGGAAGCATGATAAAATTATCAGCAGTAATCAAGAAGGAAGGGGTAAGGGATTAGAGGGGGGTAAAGAAATGTTTGGGGTTTTTAATAACAGAATAGGACAAACTGGTAAGTGAAACATACCGTATATTGGGTGTCTCTGGGTTAAAACAATCAACAGATTTGGGGCCAAGAAGGAATTTATCCCCAGAACAAATTGGCAAGGGCTGTTAAGATATTCCTTCCTTCCTCTGTAGCAAAAAGACATAATCCATTTCCTAGGATTTTCTGGGCACACTTTTCCTAACAGATTCCATGCAATTTTGGGGACTGAAGGTCTTGGTGCTCTTTGTCTCTCTTATTCTCTTCCTGTGGCACTTGCTAGCCTCTAGGTTTTGTCTATATTAAAGATCGAAAGTTTGGGATGAGGACTAAAGGGGACTTTGTGGTGTGTGGAAGGCAGGTAAGAGGATCATTTTCTGAAACCTTTTATAATAAAAGTCTATTACACCATTGCCTGCAATTGTAGGGTGCTGGATTCAGTGATCCTATGTTCAGAGGCAGAAATAGGGAACTGCACAAAGGTGGATTTGGGAGTCACTGTACAGAGATGATGTGGAGATGGTGTTGGTAGTCATGAAATAGATCCCAGACATAGGCTTGGAAAGAGAAGCGGATTCTGAAAATAAAGAGTTATCAGAAAGCAACAAAAAACAAGAAAAAGAAACTTGTGTAAGATTTCCTGAAAGAGAAGTAAGGGATGAGAAAAGAATCAGAATAACACAGTCTTAAAAGCCCACGGTTCTTTCTGTGCTTATTGCATAAAAGATGGCTTAATAAAGGGGTAAATTTTCATTTCCCTTGCACTATGTTTACCTGAACAATATGTGTGTAAACTATCAGAATACTGTACAAACATCCATGTGCATTTCCCCTATTTGCGCGCACGTGCGCGCGCGCACGCACGCACACACACACACACACACACGGATTTGGTGTGAGTAAAGAAAATGGAGGTTGAAAGGCTGGACTTAAAGGAGGTGCCTGTATAACAGCCAGTCATTGATTTAAATTGTGTTTATTACTTTAAAAAATGGCCGCTAAACCCTCTGGGATTTCATGTTTGCCTTTAATGTTCTCGACATCAACATAGCTTGGTTTACAAAGAAACAGATTATATTTCTGACTGCTAACAGTATGCCAGCCAAAGATCTGGATACTGAAGAGGTGCTCTTTCTGCTTCATGTACCAGGAACAGCAATGAAGTTCCTGGGTTGATCATTAGTTAGCAAATTGGCTGGCGTGGGAGACACTACCAAACTTCCTAGAGCTTGGTTCTCCTATATAGTAGGCCAGCAGTTTCAACTCTTACTCTGCCCTTAGTAAGGAAATCCCCTGCTAGCTCATTTGAAATCTTTGGCTTCCACCGCATCTGGACTGTATGCAGCTGAAAACATGGCTCAGGATTTGGGCTTTGATCCAGGCAAGCACTTTAATATGTCCATAACTTTAAGCACTTAAGTAAGACCCTTTGATTACAATGGGACTATCCACCTGCTTAAAGTTATGTACATGATTAGTGCTTTACTGGATTGGGGTCTTTCCTTGTAATTTTTTCATCATTCTAGTTCTACTCATTTACAGTTGACTGTTCTACCCTGTGATTATTAAATCATGCTGTACAGCTCCCTTATGAGAACATAACTTACAAACAGCAAATGGCATCTATGAAAAATAAACACTTTTTTTGGAAACCAGTTTCATTCTCCTTTATGCTAAAGTATAGTATTTATGGCAGCTTCAAGAACAGTAGCAATGTGAAGTTTAATTTACTGCAATATTAATGTTTCTCATTTCAGGCTGGCAAGCAATTATTTGATTTTTTTAAAACCCTGACCTTTTAAATTTACCTTTTCCAAATTTTACCCTTTGGAAGTAAGGGTAAAAATCATCAATATCGACAACGATAAGGATATATAATTTATTTATATGTATGGTTCAAGACACTGACAGGTTATATTTGACATTGGAGTCTAAGTGTGTACAGGGAATGAATGGGGAGACAATGTATGCTGTACTGTCAGCTGTAATAAAATGTTCAGCAAATTGTGACCATCCTGTTACTTTTTGTGACTCCTCTAGGTATTGAAAAACGCTGCTCTAGGGCACTGTTCTATTTTTTTGCTGGTGTTGATACTTTTCTGAGGTTTCAGAAACTAAAAGAGCTGCACTCTGTAGAAGTGTAGCAGGCTTACCTTTTTGGAGCTTGGGTTGAGTCCCAGGATTGAGGGTCTGCTGTTTGATTGGTACAGCCCACCCACCAATCTGGAGGCAGCACAAGGGAAGCAATGCCCCGCCCTTTTCTGAAGGGCGGGGGCAAGAAGCAGCTGGACCTGAATCGGAACTGCACCAGCCAGGTCCGGAGAACTTTGGGGGTGGAACCCCTGAAGAGTATAAAAGGGCTGGGAGAGAAATGATGAGGGACAGCGAGGAGAGAGGTGCTCCAGAGACGGCCATCCTCAGGATCCTGCTTGAGCTTCAGCGGTGTGCAAATCGGTGCGCAGGGATCAGGCTCTAGGAGCTGTTTGAGGCAGCTTGAGCCTGCGAACCCAGCAAGCGGCTGAGTAGTCGGTATGCAGATCAGCACACGGAGAGCTGGCCCTGGGAGCAGCTTGAGGCTGCTCGGGCCTCACCCAGTGCGCAGGTCAGCGCACGGAGAACTGCCTTGGAAGCAGCTCATGGCTGCTCATGTTAGCCCCGGTCCTAAGCCGAGTGACTGGAGCCCCGCAGTGCAGCTCCACTTGTAACTAAAAGAGCCCCAGTGCCCACAGCAGAGCCCGGGAAAGGGGAAAACCCCGTGTGTAAGACTGGGGAGTCAGAGCCTGCAAGGGCTTGGCTCCCATGAGAGACAGACAGCCCTGGGTGTCCAGTGCAGGGCACCAGGCCATCGAGAAGAGCCAAAGGTGCCACTAGGGAGAGGCTTTTGCGGGACTGGCCACCAGGGGACAAGCCCTGACTTCTCCAGAGAAGAAGAGTGAGTTACTGGGGAAGCGGGCCCCACAGGGGAGGCTGACACAGGTGAGGAGGGTCTGCCATCTCCATTGTCCATTGTGGGAGGGGCGTGTCCACATCCCAGGGCCCTAAAGGGGAGGGGCCGCAGGGAAACCCCTTGGGGAAGTGCTGAGTGCACTCCCTATTTTGAGGTTGTCGTGTTAAGGTCTATATAGCTAGGGGTATTCTTTAAGGGGGTTTATATGGTTTATGTGTTGTAATATCTCAATGTGTATATTGGTATTGTTATTTGTGAAGGTTTAAAGAAATACTATGGTTAAGTTACTTGGGTTATATACGTTAATATACCTATGTGTTAATTGTGTTGTATAGGCTGTAAATTATTTGGTTCATATTTGGTATTATATGTGAATTGTGGAATATTATATATAGTATTATTTGTTATATATAGTTATTATTTATCCTCATCGGAGGACAGGGCATACCCCCCGGGTGTACCCTGGCTACAGAAGTGCAACACTTTACTCACATCTTCCTAATTATTTTGCATCCAGTCTCTTTAGCACAATTCATAGTTACATGCTCATGTGCAGAGGGATTGTTTTATTTTTATACCATCAATGTAGTATCCTAGGACCCTGGCACATGTTCATTTAAAGCAGTCTTGTCCAACATACAGCCCGCAGGCCGCCATGGGGCCCGCCAAGCCATTTTATCTGGCCTGCGGTGGTGGCGGTGCGGAGTGCGGAGCCGCCGCCAGGGAGTGCGCAGCCAGCGATGCGGAGCCGCAGAGGTGGCGTGGAGTGTGGAGCTGTGGCGGCGGGACCACGGCGAGGCAGGCAGGGCCAGCCCATGGGTCCCAGCTGGCAGCAAGGGGAGGGGAGCTGCTTACCCCCATGGGACCCAGGGGAGCGGCCCCACGTGGGAGGCCAAGCAACGGCCGCTGCTACTGCCGGCCCACGCCTGCCTCCTCACCTGCCCACTTCAAGCCAGCCCCGCTGCCCTGCCCCACAGCAAGGTGGTGCCTGCTCCCCCGGCCAGTCTCCCCCCGGGTGCTGCAGCTCTCTCAGCCCAGCCGCCCGTGCGTGAGGCCCCGAGGGGTCTGCTTCCCGTGGGCTGCTGGGGACGGGAGGAGCCTGGCTGGGTCTGCACTGGGCAGCAGAAGCAACGGCAGAGCCGTGTGCCACTCAGGACGGGACGAGTCAGTCCCAAGCGGCACACAGCTCCACCGCCGCTTCTGCTGGCCGGTGCAGACCTGGCCGGCCTCCTCCCATCCCCAGCAGCACATGGGAAGCCGGCTTCAGCTGCATGATGCTTTTCCTGGCTGGTGCCGACCCGGATCTGCCCAGGCGGGTCCTGCAGCACCATGTCAACCCGGGCATGGCACCGGCAGGCCAGGTGGGCCCCAGGTTAACCCCGGCCTGGCCCCATGGCTTCTATAGCACCAGGTCAACCCGGTTGTAGCCCAGAGGCTCCTGCAGCACCATGTCAACCCGGGCATGCATGCCATGTCAACTAGCACCATGTCAACCCCTGCAACTTCACTGGTGTCAAAGGTCACATGACATCACTTCCTGATATGATACCACTTTCTGTGATGTCTTTGAATATGGCTCGCTGGCCCTCTGGGTGATAAAAAGTTCGTGATCTGGCCCCACATTCAAAAAGGTTGGACACCCCTGATTTAAAGGCTCCATGGGACCTGATACTTGATTGCAACAGTTGCACCTCCTGCAGTGCCACTTGTACATGGCAGGAGGTGCAATTTAAGGATCAGGGGTCAGATGCCAACTGTGCCTCCTCTGCTTGCTGGTGCAGGGGGAGACTGGGATCATGATCCTGGTCTTGCCCTGCACCAGCTAGTTGAAAGCCAGATGCCTGCAGCCTGGTGTGAGCCAGTGTAGTCCTGGGCCAGGGTTGACCATCAGCTGGTTGTTGGCCCTGGCCCCAGGACCACATGGGCCAGTTCAAGACCTCAAAGCCAGGATTGTACAATCAACTGATTGCTTGCCCTGGCCCTGGGGCAGCCCTGGACATGCCACACATTCAATTTAAGGCACCATGCAAACCAGCCATGAAAATGTTCTAAATATATGTGAAATATTTTTATGGCTCATTTGCCATTTTAATATGCACCCTTATCATTTATATCACAATTAACACTTTAATTGCAGCATAAATGTAAACATGTAGAGGGGCTCCTAGATAAAGGCAAACTTCCTTTAATTTAATTTTATCCCATTTCTATTACTCTAATACTCAGGGGTCCCATTTTCACCTCTCTTTCAGGCAGTTCCTTACCCACTTGACAAGTCTCACACTAAAACCCATCTTTTTATTTTAACTGATAATTTCCCCTGTGGCATCTTATCAATTACTTACTTCTATCCAGATTAGATATATTGTATTTTCTCTGTCTAATAAAAAGGTCAGCAACCTCTGGTCCATGGACCAGATCTGGCCTACAGGGCCATTGGATCCAGATCATGGAGTGGGGGCTTCGGCAATATTCAGCAGTGGGAGGCTTCAATGGGATTCTGTGGTGAGGGGCTTTGCCCATGCAATGCTGTATTGTGCTGCAGCCTGACACTTCAGCTATGCTGCGCCATTGTTGGGCAGTGGGGACAAGTGGCAGCAGTGCTGGCTGGGTACGAGCACCAGCCTGCCTTCAACCCGAGCTTGGTCATTCTGGTCCATTGCTGAAAAACATTGCCAACCGCAGGTCTAGAAAAATCACAAAGTATACCTAATGGCAATCTGGCATAGAACAACACACCCAGTACCTAACTTGAGTCTACCTAAGCCAGGGAAAGAAGCAGCCAATGTGGCTTAGAACATATGGCCTACTCATTCTGGAAGTTATGAATCTGTGCAGCAGAGACAGTGAAAAGACTGCCTAGTATTGTCACTGTATGGTGTGGATCTCTCGACCCTTCAAAGGTTCCCTGGTTGGGAGGTGGAGATGCTGGAGACAGTACACCTCTTCTGAAGTGGGCAGCCATCAGAAAGTGTGTTAAAGTAGAAGGATGATGATGTGAACCTTGTGTGGAATGAGCTAAGTCACACAGAGATGAAATAGGTGAAGACCAACAGAAGATGCAAAGAGCATGAGAAGAGGGCAGGAAAAAGAAAAAAAAAGAGAGGAGGAAGGAAATTAGATAGAGTTTGAGGCAGCTGAACAAAGGGAGGACAGAATGAGAAAAGAAAAATTTGGGAAAAACAGGAAAGAGTATAATGTCTAAGAAGATTTACACTCAGGGTGCTTGATAACCAAGTTACCATTGTTTAAATATAATACACTATTTCCCCAGGTTTTCCAAAACTACACAATATTAAAACACTGTGCTACATCTTGACTGTAGCTTTTTCAATAGATACTGTTATTTAAGTACAGACCTAATAAAGACACAATTTTGCGGCTTCAGTTTTGAACAGGTTGTTCAACTCTACGCTCAGTGTTAAGAAAATTAGTGGGTTCTACATGTAAATATATAAGACCATAAAATACGTAATATATTATTGTACAATGAGATTTGTTTTTGTAACAAACAAAGCAATGAAAGAACAATAATATAAGCAGTGGTTCAGAGCCCTAACTCCAAGGTATTTTCCACCATAATTAAACTACAACCAACCAATTCACTGTTACTGGATAATTTTCTGCCTTGGGGCTTATCTACATTCAACATCTCTCTTGTTTAGCTTAAGATATAACTTCAAATTTAAATTGATGCTAAAGGTTGTTTAAAAAGATGTTATTGCTTTAGCTAAACTAAAACCAGTGCACATTTGTGTATAGCCAAAGTGTTAAGTTAGCTCGCTGTTCCTTCTAACTACAGCCCTGCCTGCATAAGCCAAAAAAGCTCCACTTTAGTTGTATTAGTTTTTCTTGACTAAATTTCTTCACCCTCCTCAGATTATGTCAATGGAGTTAAATTGTGTCTTATGTGGCTGGTAAGGTGTGGGGATTTGTGTTCAGCTAAATGGACTGAGCTAGTTCAGTTGACAAGATGCTTTTTGGCTCAGAAAGACAAGGTATAATAGTTCCAAATGTAAATTAAAGGATATAAATTATTGTGAGACTTCAAATAGCTGTCCAAATGTGGACAAGTCTCTCAGAACATAGAGGAAGATTGAGTTGGCTGTCTTGACTCTGTATAGATGTAGACTAACCTAAACTGGATGGACATATAAAATATATTGACAGATGACAAGATTTCTCTGATTTAGAGCCATCACCATAAGAAAGCTATGTTTTGGTGTTCTTGGGTTATAGAGTTTTTTAAATTTGATTAAGTCCTGTGTGAAGGCTTGTCTGAATGGGGAAATTATCTGGTATCACAGCACGAGCATAATTACTGGTATACTATTATGGTCACGCAAGTATAGCACTTGCTATGAACGCTATTATTCAATGTTTCTAATGTGTAAAATAAGAGTGTCCACAGGAAGAGCTGGACCTTGTAAAAGCTTTCCATATATGCCCAGGGGTATGTATACCCCAGTTTGCGGAGAGTTTTACAAAATCAGAATTTGTCATGGTTTAAAAATGGGGTTTGTCAAAGCCAGCCTCAGGAAAAAAAGAATGTCTTCAGAAAAAAGAAATTCTCCTCTGGCTGTACATGGTTAGAGAAAGCCTACTCTAGTAATTCATAGCTTTGTCCATGCAATCAGTCAAAGAGAACACCGATTATTAAATATTTCTTTTTATTACAGTATGCAAAAACATCCAACCAAGGCTGGTCCCATTGTGGTAGGAACCCTGCAAACTCAGGGTCAGCATGGTCGTCAGATGTATATTACAATTGCTATGATCCTGTCACGGTTTGGTGAGTGCACGTATCAGGTAACCTCGGCCTGCATAACTAAAAGTCACTGCCAACTGAGGTTCTGGAAGGACTCAAGCTTTATTCCACTCATCATTTGAAACCTATTTGCTCAAAACTTTTTTTTTTTTAAACCTGATCAAATCTAGACACAAGTGGTTGCTATTAGGAATGCTTTTCCATCTCTGAAAGCTTTGCTAATTTCCCAAGGACATAGCCTAGCATGCCTCCATTCTCTCTCTCAGCCCTAGTGAAATAAGACAATTGACCTTAGACAGTTAAGTAGCCGCTGTCTTTTTCTTTTTCCCCATTTTGCAGGGCACTGGCTCACGACATTGGTTTGGATGCTCAGGAAGCAGAAGGCCTGGTGTCTTCATGGTGAGAACAAAGCTCCCTGGTGAGAGCACCGCTGGATCATCTGGAGGGTACTACACTCCTAGCCAGGCCTTTTCCAGCAGCGGACCAGCCCTTCACTTGTGTTGAGTCCCAGATTGTCCAGAGGCCTGCTGGTGCAGAGGCCAAACTGGCCGTAGCTTTTGCGTCCCAGAGGGACTGGGTCCGGAAAGCAGCCTGCCCACTGACAGAGCAGGCATAAAACGGGGGGTGGGGGGGTGGGATTTAAATCCACAAGGGCATTGGGGCACCAGGGAGATTTAAATCCACACGGGCTGCAATGCTCCGCTGCTGTCTGCAACATTATGATTAACTTTGTATAATCATCATATTATACACTGTGTATTACACTTATATATTATAATCATCATTATTAACAACAATTTTATTACTAGTACCAGGGTTGCAGACCGGGGGCCTGTTGGCTCATCCACTCCTGATGGTATGTGTGTGCCAGGGGCTGTGGCCAGGCCGGGCCCCAGCACCGGCCCCGGCTGTGCCTCCCCCGGGACCGAGCCCCGCCCGCCCGCAGCGCCATGTCCCAGGAAGGCAGCCCCTCCCCCCTTCTCCTGTCCTTTCACCCGCAGCCTCGCTGGGGATTTAAACGCTACCCCGGAAGTCGGGGCGGCAGCGCGCGGGGGCCGCCGGGACTTGTAGTCCGTCCGGCCGTCCGGGGCGCCCGCGGGCGGGGTCCAGAAAACCCCAAGTCCCGTAAGGCTGCGCGGCGGCCACCGCCCCGGCTGCGCAGGCGCAGTGGCGTAGGGTGCTTTTTGAATCGGCGGCGTTGTTATTGACGCCATATTGCTGGTGCGGGAGAGTCATAGACGGGAGCGCCGCCGCCATCGCTCTTCATCGGCCGCGCCAGGCCCCGCCGCGCAGTCCCGCGACGCCGCGCCGGCCCAGCCGCACCCCCGCCACCGCCTACCGGCTGAATTGAGCGCGGGCGGCGCGGGCTCCCCGCACGCAGCGCCCGGCCCGAGCCGCCCCCCGCCCCGCGCAGCCCCCCCGGCCGGGAAGGCGCTCCCGGGCAGGGCCCCGCCGCCCCGCGCCCCGGACCCGGCCCGGCCATGGCGTGCGGCGCCACCTTGAAACGAACTCTGGATTTCGACCCACTGCTGAGCCCAGCCTCCCCGAAGCGGCGGCGCTGCGCCCCCCTGGCGGCCCCCGCCGCCGCCGCCGCGTCGGCCTCAGCCGCCGCCTCCTTCGCCGCCGCCTCCCCGCAGAAATACCTGCGCATGGAGCCCTCGCCCTTCGGAGACGTGTCGTCCCGCCTCACCACAGGTGCGGCCCGGCCCGGCCAGGGGGGGAGGGGAGAGGAGGGGGGCGGCCATTTTCTTTGCCCCCCGCGGCGGGGACACAATGGGCGGCCGGGGGTGCGGAAGCGCCGTGGGCGGGGGAGGGGGGCAGGGCGGGCCCGCCCGTGGGTCGCGGCCATTATGTGGGGGGGGGGGGGCAGAGGCAAGGCGGGGACAACAAAGCCGGGCCCCCCCGGGGCTTCGCCGAGGGGGCAGCGAAACCCGCGGGCAGGGAGGGGGTCTCGCCCGGCTGCTCCCGGCGTCTCCGCGCCCTTGTCCCGGGGCCCGGCCCCCTCGCTCCAGCCGGATGTCACCGCCTTTGTTAGCCACCTCCTGGGTCCCAGCTCGCTGCGGCTCCTGAAAGCCTGGGCCCTGCTTGAGGGCAGAGCTGTATAGGAAATGCCCGCAGCGGTGGAGCTGAAGGCAGCCTGGGAGAGGGCAGGGAAAAAGGCATTTTCTTGCATTTGACCCCGTGGCTGTCCTGTACTTTAAAAAAAAAAAAAAAGGTTGGGAAAGGATTTTGCATGAGTCAGCATCAGGCAGCGATTCTATTGGGGAAGGATGACACAGGCTGATACAATAAGACAATTACCATAGCTGGATGTGTGTATCTCTCTCTTTCTTTCTCTCTTTAGGAAGAGCTCAGTTCACCTTGCCCTTTTAAAAAGAGGCATTCTTGCTTAAAATAGGAAGGTTTTACAGTGGGAAGTGGACATGGAGGGTTTTGGCACCGGTGTGGTTGAGGAGGAGGAGGAGAAACGCTGTTACTGTACAGTGCTGTGACTAATACGCTTTGCTCAAAAGGGGGTGATGAATGTAGCTGTCAGACATTAGCAATGGGGAGGCAGTGCATTGGCAGTAGCCTTCATAGGTCTTTACAGACAACAGTGTATTATTAGCAGCAATGTTCAGCATCTGTTGGCCTTGGGTTACCTTGTGGGGAAGAAGGATAGCTTAAATTTTAAGGGAAGGGAGGAAATCCAATAATGACAAAAAAACACATCAGCCCACAGGCAAATTTATGAAGTAGTTAAGGGGGAGTGTCAAAGGTAACCTCTGGTTAGCAGAGGGGAAATGTGTGAGCCTTTTCCTATTTCTGTGCCTCCTTGTCTGGTCAGCATCATTTGTGGATATTTGCATCCATAAACTAGTTGAAAAGTACTCAAAATATCATCTTTGATTTACAAGATGAGAAATGAGCCATTTCATGTTTTTGATTTGGCACGGTCTAAAATAGTATAGAGCTCTGTGAGGGTATGAATTATTAAATCCTGGATTTTGTAGCAGCACATCGGCTTTATTTCTCTGAAGAAATGAGTGTCAGTGGTAGCCTTTTAAACTATTTGCTTTTTACACTACTGCATCCTAAATTAAGATATTCTGCTGAGGTGTAGTTTGATCTGTTCAGAAAACGAAACTGAGATGAGCAATTGTATGCTGGCTTTGTGAATTATTATTTCATAATGGCAAAAGATAAGGTGTAGTGAATCAGATGTTCCTTCAGGTTGCTGAATAGCCTTAAACAACTTGCCTGGTTTAAATTGGATTTATGCAAATAGTGTGCTCTGACATAAGCTGTTAGTACTAGCACTGTCATAATGAGAACTTTTTTGTTGCATATCTATTGAGTGCTAACTGTGAATATTGGGATTTAGCAAGTTTTATACTTCAAATTAAATTTAGTCATGTGTTCTTTCACGAAAGACATTGTTACCCTCATTTTACTTGATTATGTTTCCAGTGAGACCCTGTCCTTTTAAAAAGTCGCTTTTAGAAACAATCATAGTATCTATACCTGTATAATTCATTGGGCTTTAAACAAACTAATTCAATCTTAAAAGCTCGTTTTTAATTTTTACACCGCATTAGTAGTAGTTTATTCACAAGGCTTGAATTTAGTTGATTCCACTTAAGTTTCCTATATAAAATACCTATGTGCAAGTCTTCAGCACTTGAAGAGAATTTGTTATTTTATTTCATGAAAATATTTCTATTAACATTAATAAGTTCTGCGTATACAATAATTTGTTATTTCTATACTCCTAGATAGTCCTTAGTGCAGCAGTTTATTTCATTTTCTTTTATCTGCTGTTCTCAGTCTTCCTACTGTGTGACTTCTATTCTTAGTGGAGAATGTGGACCCCCTCAATATTTTAATACTAGCTAGTCTCTTCAGAAACAAATGCTATCTGAAAACAGAATGTATAGATTTGAATGGGCACTGGGTTTACAGGAGTGCAGATTAGATACCAGCTGTCTTAATTTAAATATAAAACTTAGGCAAATAAATGATATGCCCGTTTGGGAGAGGGAAGACTTCAAATCAAAATGAAATTTCAGTTTAACAAGAGTGTTTGAATATTTTATGGTTATTTGGACAGCTCTTAGGTTGCTTTTAGTGTCTTGGTGGATTTGGCAGCTGTTCTGCCTTGTGGATTTCTCATCTACACTACTTACGGATTCTTTATGTGGGTTTGTATGACTGAGTCATTGCTGCATACCATAAATATTTTGTATCTAAAAGAAATTGTTAGAGAGGCTTAAACAAAGATTTACCTTTGTCCAATCAGTATATGTATTTGTTTCTTAATTTTATTAAAATATTTCCCCCTTTTTGAGTTGGAGAGAGAATTTTTATACTTGCTAGCAATTTTGTTGCATATTTTCTAATTAAGATTTGATGTGGTACCCCTATTTTGTGTACATATAGTTAGTGAGAAGTGAGTGCTTTGTATGAATTTAGTTTGAAAGGCTGGGATTATATAGGAAAATAATTACATGGTAAAATAATCATAAATAATCACATCCCAGTATCTTCAGGGTACCTCTATACAATATGAATTAAAAATTCACATTTTATTGTGATACTTCAAACAGGTTAGTGGGTGGGTCTATAAGTACATGTTGGTGGGACAGGGTTTAGGCCCAAGTGTCCTGTGGCAGTTTCCTGTATCTTATACCAGTTCCCTTGAAATCTGAAAACCAAGTTATAGATCTGTTCAGCAAATACAGATTGTGGAAAGTGGAAGTTTTCCTCAGTGGAACGCATCAGCATGGCTTTACATTTAGTTTCTTTACTGAAAAGAAAAATGCATTCTGGGTAGTAAACTATAAATGCATCATTCTAATAATTTCTGTTCTGTGTTTCAGATGTGAAAGGCAGATCATTGCAAAAAAAAGACTGTGCTGGTTACAAGGTCTCCTGGCACTGACTTTTTAAGTAGGCTGGGGAACAGCGTAGATCAGGGGTGGGCAATTATTTCAGGTGAAGGTCCACTTACTAAGTTTTGGCAAGCCATTGAGGGCCACATGACAGGCAGCCAGCGGCAGATGAACATTGATTTTCTAAATTTTTTAGGGGCCTTGTGGGCTGGATAGAATGGCCTGGCGGGCTGCATTTTGCCCACCCCTGGTGTAGGTAGATATTTTACTAGTTGCATTAAATTTAGTTACTTAACACCAGTTGTATGTCTGGAAGGCCTTTCTGCACCTTTGCTGAAGGTTACATGTTACATAAACTCAGATTTCAGTAGCTTTCTTACAGGGCAGTGATTCAGTCTCAAATGAGACTGCATTTTACACCTTGGAGAATCATGAGAAAACAATTGTTTGAAAGGATCTGTAAAACTTCTGTCAAAAACCCATGAGCTAGATCTTTGAGTTCATCTGTGCTAGTGATTTGTTCTCTGTCTGAGGTAATCATTATGAGCAATTTCCCCAGTGGCTAATAGGGGTCACAAACCAAAGATCAAAGGGATATCTACTGGGTATACATAGTCTTTCAACTCATGGCATTGCTTCAGATCCAGGGAGATATGAATAGTGAATTAAACTAATTAAAGCACTTTAGAGACTTGATGAAATGGAAAAAGTTGTTTTCATACCATTTCATATTGAACTAAAACCCACATTGTAAACTACAGTCACTATTTGTGACTTTATTGGCCTTGCTGCCTAGTCTACCAGCAATTGAATAGGTATGAAAAATTGGACTGTTTTTTTTGTCTCCTGTCCAAGGAGCATTAGTTGACCAATGTGAGAATATTGTGTAGCTGCTAGCCAAACTGTACTTTTTGCTTGGGTAAAAAGAATACTTCAGCTTCCAGGTTGTCAGTCCTATCTTTTGTACGCAGTTATTCTAAAATAGAATGCAACAGTTCTGTCTTTCCTAGCTTATCTCTTAAAGAAGGATTGACTTCAGGTGAAAAATATGAAAAAGGAGGTTGCTAAAAAGATGCACATTTCTATTTTTATGTAAATGTCCTTCATAATTGAGGGCAAATACAGAAGAGATCTGGCTGCAAATACAGTCTTCTCAGTAAGGTATTGAATTTAGTTCACAAACACAAGATTCCTTGAATGTCCATATTCAGTTTAATATTAATATTAAAACCACACAGCAAAAGATTAACCAGCTTGAATAAAAATACCTGTCAGTTTTCTTTTGGGCTGTTCTTACTTGACTCCTTTGAGCTGCCTTGTGAGGAAACTACTGTTTGTCTGAAACCTATACAGTGTTCCCATGTATAAGTTGGAGTGCTAGATTGAACAAGTCTGAAGGCCTTAAAAGGAGACATAGCTTGTTACTATCACTAAACATTTCTGTACTGAAATGATATCTTCTGTGGGCTCATTAACATGAAGGTTTGTCCTTGGATTATTCTGGCAAGATGCCAGGTGTTTCAACATGCCCTAGTTATTGCAAAATTGTGCCCTTCAAATTATTTTTGAAAGTTTGTATCTGAACTTCTTAAATCAATTTACTTCGTTCTGAGAGAGAGATTTCTATTGACACGTAAGATGATGTTCATCATTCTCACTATGAAATGATTAATAGGCTACTCCCGTAGAATGTAATGTGTTCTGCTCCTTGTTTGACAAATACCACAATGGTTAGTTTAGGCTATAGAAAAGTACAGAATTGCTTTTTGTCCAGCTGATTTCATGCTGTTAACTTTAATTTTCATTCCTTGAGCTCTAGATTCAGAGAATTGGGATTTTCTGTAATGTCACATTTTTGTAAAGCATGCTAATGCAGATGCTGGAGATGCCAGAACTGATGCAGAAGGACTAGAACTTTCATACCTTCATCAGTCTGAGGTCCTAGTTAATTGGTTCTCATGAGATTGCCAGCTCTGCACTTATTGGGCCTCTGGAGAGAGGCTGCTGTTCATTCTGTAAATATAGGCCCGGGCTATGAAGTGTCAGAATGCACCATTATCCACATTTTATTCTTTTAAATCTTAAGCAGTACAGTCCTTGGAGACGAACATCATTTCCAAGAATAATGTAGTCTGTTGCAAAAACCCAACAGACCTTGTCTGATTGAAAAATACATTGAAGTGACTGTCCATGACCAAAACAGGAAAAAGCAAAACATCTGGTTCCTTTAAAATGCAGATTTTCGTTAATTCTTGTCAAGATGTCAGTAGATTGTGATTTGGCAGCCTCAAATTGAGATATTACTAGGTGAAGAGCAGTGATGCTTCAGAAGTGGCTGCCTCCTGCTTTGCCAAGACAACCTCTGAAATAATTGAACAGGTTGTATGACAGTACGTGTAAGAACACCTGGCTAATACTTCCTGAAGCAGGTTTTTGGTGACACCAAATCCCAGGAGAACGAGGGAGTGTGACACTGTCTACTTAAAAGGTGGTGAATCTGGAATTACTAAACTAAACAAGTGCAGCTGAGCATCTTTTCTGTATCTTTTATGGTGTGTGTTGTTGACTGCAGAGAATAGCTTTTTGCTTGTCTGCATAAAAGAAATCTCAGGAATGGTTAGTTTCTGAAGGATTAAGCTACATGGTGAGAGCATAAACTGAAATGTGAGCTCTCTCTGGGTTCTGTTTCAGGGCTGGGAAAGCTGCCACTCTGACTTCTGCCTACTGAACCACCATAAAACTCATTGTGCCAAAGTGTCCCAGCTAAACGAGGGAAACTGGAATTAAGGTTTCTGAGCTTACTATTATAAAAGGCAAGGAAGCCTGGAGGAAGGGGTGGGGGAGGACAGTCAGAGCAAACCTGACATCAACTTCATGCTACATGAAAGCAATCAGTAGAATTCTGAAAACAATTGTTTGCCTTGTTAAGTTTCCAAACTGCACTGCAGTTTGAGTTGTAAATCATTTCTAGATAATTACCAGTCATGATGAGGTGATTATATGACGAGAACTTTTAAAATAATTTTTAAAAACGGCCTACTCCCTTAATCATGCATTATGGGAAGTATGGAATATCCAGTACTCTTTGGAAATTGTTATTCAGCCTAGTCATCTATTAGTATGGCAAGTTCTATGGTAGAGAGAGAGTTAAATGTGTTACCATGAAGTCAGGCAGAAGGCAGGGTAGATCTGCACCATATAGGTGGACTAAATCGGAGATGCATAAACTTTTGTAAGTGGCTTACTTCATCAGATACTGTGAAGGGACTTCAGGAAGCAGAGCTTCTAAATAGAAATTGGTGATTAGAATACAAAAGATAGGGAAGTGGGAGGAAAAAGGCAACACTGCTGGGAAAGGCAAGATGGGTAGATGAGAGAAAAGCAAAGTAGTTAACATGGAGGGACATAAGGTTATCATTGAGGCAGCGAGAGAAGACTAGTCCCTGTTCAGACCATACTGAGCCCAGTCCAGCCTGTGGATGATTCCTTGTACTGTAATTGCATGTTCAATTTGGTTTTTGAAGTTTTGTTGCCTAAAAAGAGCTGCTCTGAGGTCAGTAGTGCAATGTCTGGAGAGGTTAAAGTGTTCTGCCCCAAGCTTGTGCATTGTCCTGGAATTGATATAAAATCAGTGTTAATTCATTCTGTCAAATTGGTTTACCACTCGTCTGTCCAGTGTAGATAATGATGTGGCACTTTAAGCAGGTGGTGGCCTGTATGATGTTGGTTGAGGTACAGGTGAATGAACCTTAGATTTTGTCATCTGTGTTGTTTGATCTGGTGGTGATATGATCTATGTTGATGAGGAGGCAAGATTGGCATTTGGGTCTGTTCCAAGGCCTGCCCATGTGAGAGTTGAAATTTGATCATGTGATGCTGGAGAAATGCTGTTTTGGGTTGGGGGACTGTCTGGAAGTTAGGAGAGGTTTGTCTACCCTAGCCATGTTGAGATGGTTGTCATTTTCCAAAAGGAATTGGAGGTGATTAATGATGAGTCCAAGGTGTTCAAGTTGAGGACTGTAGGAGGCAACCAAAGGGCTTCTCTTGCCCTTGTCTTGCTTTTGGTAATGTAGCAGGTCAAAGTGAGGTCTGAGTCTGGCTCTATTGATTTGAAGTTGCTGTGGTCTTAAAATTGTACTGCAAGTGCTTACGCATCTCTGACTTAAGTTTTATATGGTAACCATGAATCAATTTCTAACAATTATGAGTGGTCTGAAGGTACTTTGGAGGAAGAAACAAGGGCTAAGTTTATCTGAATGTGTAACCTGTTGTTCGGAGCATAAAGGACTAACACTTCTATAATAGGCAGCCTTCTAGTTAGCTATGTTAGTTTGAAGTGAAGTATAATGCAGTGTAGATTTTCACACTGTTGACTAACCAAACCGTGTATATATACTATAAGCTTTTGTGAGCTGAAGCTTACTTTGTCAGATCCTGATATTATAGGTTGGGAAACCTGGGAGATTGTATGTTTTACTTTGTCCAGTCACCCAATATAATAGAAAAGTTACTAGTTTTTGCCTGGAAACTAGATAGGTTTTTTCTGCCTCCATTTTTAATATAGTATATTCTTGATCAAATGTAGATTTAAGTTATGTGATCTTGTTAGTGAGCAAGATGAGCATGAATTAACCAGCCCTCAGAAATGAGGTATCTGTGGTGTACATCCCCATCTCTCTTCATTTAATTATTTGGCACTCCCAAATATCCATTATCTCAACCCTGCAGCCTCAGATTACGTGACACTTTTATAGCTGTTATATTGCTTTACAGATGGTTAAAGAATGGTTTTTTTCCCCTTATTTTAGGCTTACTTTCCTGGGTGTATAGTTGTAGTTTCTGTGGTCTTACCTTGAGTAGGAAAATGATTTTTTAAATTGGACTTGGATTCCATTATGCACACCTGTTTCAACTTAACTGCTTTTCCCAGACATGTTTTTATTAGATCTTTTGTTTAAATAGCTTTTAAATTAATTTTAATACATGTTAAAAAAAGCAAAGAATTTGCAACATTTTATAGTCCTAAAATGGCTCATTAGTATTTGTTTCTTCAGTTCCTTCATTGTTTAGGATTTTTTTCTGTTAACTTTTACACTTAATGTTCATCAGTACTAACAAGTCAAGGACATTTTTAATATTATTTTTGAATCTGCATTATTCTTAAAACAAAATGCATAAGCCCATAGCTCATGCTTATTTGACACCAGAGGAAAATATTGCTATATTGAATATCCAAAATTCAAGAACACTGAATTTTTTTTACTAAATTGAATTTGCCCATCAGGGTTAGCAATTTGAAGTTAATGGGGCTTGCTCTTAATTGAGTTAGTTGGTTTTGAACATCCTGTGCAAAGTGTCTAAATATGGGCTTTGGAGCTAAAATTTAGGGGCCCTGTTTTTTAAAATTTCATGAAAAAGGATTGGGGAAGAGCATACTTGTATACAAGTTTAATAGATTAGAATATTTTTCCTTTAAAAATAATCCTCTTTTACCCTTGATAGTTTGATAGACTTGACATGAAATTTATTGCATCAGTGCAGTTCTTCAGATTTTTGCTATAATTTTGGTTATAGTTTACTTTCGGTACAGAGAGATTTTTTTTTTTTCTTGTGGACCAAGTTTATTCGAATTTGAGAAACTGGGAGTTGGAAAAAGGAAAAAAAGCTAGATATGAAGACCAAATCTACTAATTCTAAAAGCTTCAGCAGTACTCCACCAGTTAATGAAGCAATGCAGCTAGGTGACTAGTAGACTTCTTCATGTTATGTCATCAAAATCCCTGGGAATTGGGCCTGGTTTGCTTAGGCACCTTGGAAAACAGGGATCATTAGCTCTAAAAATATTTATGAAAATTTCTTCGGTGTGATAAAAATATTAACTAAATTAAAAGAATTCATACTTTGTTTAAATTAGTTTTAAAATAAAAAATGTTTTGATGTGTTACCACATATTAGATAACCTTACTTGCATACAACTTGAAAAAGTGGTTTTTGCGTGCGCTTCATTTAATATCTGTATCTTGAAACTTGCTGTAGAAATTAAGGGCTGCTATACATGTACAGGGAGGCTGCTCCAGTGTGCTGTAATTCCAGGCTGAAAGCTGGCAAAGAAGAATTTTCCCAACTATTTAACTAGTCTAATAAAAGATATCACATCTACCCAAAGAACCTTGTCTACCAGTTTTTTATCTAGTGTTTTGAGTTTGTTGGGAATTTTGATCCATTGCTTTGGAGGCTAGTCCATTTTTTGGTTTCAGTAATTCAGTGTTTTGGAGGAAAGTTACATTGCGTTGGCTTCAGAGATTTGTACTTATTTTGAAAATAAACAGAATTGCCTTGGTTATGCTTAACTGTGATAGGAAAGCATAGTAATATTTCTTTGCAAAGCTGTAAATAAAAGATTTTTGTTAGGGCTTTTGTTACATTTGAAGTTTAATTGATGTGTTTATAGTCAGACCCAAAGCTTGATAAATGTACTTGATACCAACTAGCAGGAATAAAAGATGCATGTGGTACCACAGTCTTGCAATTTAAATTGATATGGCAGTACGTGGACCTTACTTGAGTACAAAAGGTACCTTGTAAGCCACTTGGCTTACTATTTGCAATGGCTTTGATATACAGATATATCCCTCTAGCTAATTTGGCACTGGGTTGTTTGGAAAAGGACTGTGTAACTGCCCTAATATCATTTAGCAACTGGAAACGATGTCCTAGCATCATTTGACCAGCACATACTTTTGGGTCACTGTCTCGGATCATTTGCTCGCTTCTTGGCAACCCCTTGCCTAATCCTCATAGGTAATTTTTAAAAATTGTAACTACCTCTTCTGGTTCATTTCCAGTTTTAATTTCTGTACCATATGGGAGCATGATGCATTTTTCCTGCTGTCAGTGTGTCTTCCCTGTGTAACCACCCCTTTATCAACTCAGCTTTCTGTGCTCTACTTCCTTTGTCTTCGTTCCTACATAAATGTATCCTGCTTTTCTTTTCTGACTTGTTCCTCAGTTGCTTTCTTTCTGAGCCCAGTTACTGACCACATCCATCCCTTACAGCAGTGGTACTCAACCTCCTTAGACTCAAGGCACCCTTCAGAAAAAGCGAGCTTTTAGCTTTCACTCTTTTGACTATTGGAAAAATAATAAAGCAATTATTCTGCAGAAAACTCAAAAAGACCACAACAGGTCAGTGTTGACACTATGGATTCCTATTTGAAATCTCTGGGTTTATCTTGTGAATCATGTGAAGGTGTTTGCGCACCTAATAGTGCTAATACTGTGTACCACCTGGCCTTACAGGATTGCAGTTTACTAGAGAGGCTGATAAGCATGTGCCTAAACAGTATCCTTGAGGCTGCTGTTACATGGGGATAAAATTCTAGTGAGGAGCCCTGTTGCTGAAGATGCTGCGATTTTGTTTACAGATTTTTCTGTCTGGACTCTGTTTAGAAACTCCATCATATTTTTTTACATCCATCCAGTCCCTCTGGCTGTTGGAAGGTGGGGAAAGAAAAAATAGAGAAAAATGATGCTTCTCCTGCTAAAACAGTACCAGGAATTGGAAGATCTGTTTTCTGTTGCAGACAGACTTGTGTGACCTTGACCAAGTAACTTAAGCTTTCCTGCTTTGGTTTATCTACTCTCAAGTGAGTGTTAATCCATTAGGGAATGCATAGATGTAGCATTGCCCTTAGTATTCAGTCGAGCAGTAAAAACTGGCTAAGCAGTTTTCACTATGTTGCACTTTGGCAAAGCATTCAGCAGTCACAGGCAACTTTTACTGAATAAAGTTGTCTGTGGACTCAGGCAGACAGCATTGCTTGATTTTTAGTTGGTGATTGGAAAGCTATCATTACCTTAAGGACTAAACGCTTAATTTTGTAACATGAAAGCTTATTCTACAGAAGCCAGTTGTCCAGGCAATCTTGTTTTGCCATTGGTAGTGGCTTTTTCAAGCCATGGTTGGACTTTGCTGTCAAAAACTCCCTATTCAGTATAGCAGTAAAAACTGGCTAAGCAGTTTTTACTATGTTGCACTTTGGCACTTTCATACACTGAATAGGGAAAAGGAAGGATTTTTCTAGGCAATTGGAGTTCTTTTTTATAGAACAGAGTGCTTTCCGTGTTTTGTTTTTTTTTCCCCCAAGGTGGGAATGTCTGTGAGGCCAGAATGGTTTTGGTTGCACTATGTGCTTGTTAGTGTAACTTCTTGGCTACTAGGTCCTGAAATAAAAATCAAATGTAGTAAATATATAATAATTACTATTTTGTTATTGTATAGCAGTATCTTTGGAATTGGAGTAGTTTAATGTAAGTCAGTTTTATTAAATATGTAGGTAGAAAAATCTGTGGCATCATTGTAAAGTTGCAATATGTACTTTTTTCACATCGATAATATTCAGAAGAGCATATGTACTGTGTGATATTGAGTCTAATGTTTTTCAGAAAGGACTGGTAACACTTGTGTTTAGTAGTTTATGCAAATGTTGAAGTCCCTCTTGCTTTATTTTTTTGGTCCGTCATCAGTCTTTTTAACATAAATAGCACAGAGTTAAACTTTGTAAAGAATATAACATTTGCAGTCTTTTAGTAAAGGTTTGTATGCTAAACACAGCTTAAGTTTTTAGGAATTCCTTTTGGTTTGTTAATCCTCCCAGGGTCTTTGGTATCTGAAGTCAAAGTCAAGTTTGTAGGGTTACTGAGATGTTGTCATCACTGAGTGAATTGTTTTCACTGTTTGTTTTTAGAACAAATTCTGTACAACATAAAACAGGAGTACAAACGCATGCAGAAGAGGAGACACTTAGAAAATAGCTTCCAGCAGACAGATCCATGTTGTTCTACTGATGCACAGCCACATGCATTTCTTCTTACTGGACCAGCTTTGCCAGGTATTAAAGACAAGTCTGTGGACCTCCGATGCATAATGCCCTTTCACTCCAGGTCCTTCCTTTTTGCCTGTAGTAAGCCCTGCCTAGTCTTCTGATGTTTACTGTAACCTTACTGCTCTGTGGTGTTTGTCTTGGGAGACAATACGTCAAGTGAAACATCACCTTGTTGAATGTAATCCTGCTTGAAAGATAAAGTGAAGCTGGAGTGACCTCTCCAGGGTGCAAAAGCCTGGGAAGTATATATGGAGATGCTGAGCTGCCCACACACCTGTGCTCCCTCTCAGCCTTGCTGGTTTAATACAAATTAAAGGCAGTGTCAGTACTTTTGGAACCAGTTTGGCCACAGGAGGTGCACAAAGGAGATCATTCATTTTTCCATCTGTTGGGGCTCTGCTCCTAGTCTGGTTGCCAACCAGGGTTAAAAAGCCCAGTCTACCCTATCTTGGAGTGGACTTCAGTTCCACACCTTTTTGGTGGTATTTCCAAGCCATCATTAAATAAGACTCAGTGTGCATGGTAAACTGAATCGGTGTAGGTTGCTTACTTTTAACCCTCTGTATAAAATTAATAACAACATCTGGAAGCATCCAAAAGGTGCAGCAATGTTTTTCCTAATGTTTTGTTTGAAAAGTAAGAGTAAATGCCTCACAGCAAACTGCAAGAGGTTAGTTAGATTAACTCTGAATTACTTACAGGTACTTCATCTGCAGCATCATCACCATTGAAAAAAGAACAGCCCCTGTTTACTCTCAGACAAGTTGGAATGATCTGTGAACGTTTGCTGAAAGAGCGTGAAGAGAAAATCCGTGAAGAGTATGAAGAAATCTTGACCACAAAACTTGCAGGTATGTTAACATTTAAATATTGCTTGGGGATAGGGAGAAAAGAGAAATGATGGGGAAACAAGACATTTTCTCTAACTTCAGTGCTTTATGCTGTATGTAGCTGAGCTTATTCTGGCTAAGAATTGCTGTGTTGAACATGGCCCTGGACAGCAGAGTATCTGTAGTTTTCCCTGTCACTGCTCTGGGCAAAAATTATAACACATGGGTATGTCTGTAACGTTGGCCAGTGGAAGCAGAGATTTTATTTCAGGTCGCTTTCCTGTGCTTGCCTATTTGAACAGACTACTCTTCTCCCCTTCTTTTAGCTAGAAAATTCTTTTCCACTTGTAAAGGGTTTCTTCATTGGGGTGAACAACTTTCTCATTTATTCTTTCTGGAAGTTTGGTATAGAAGGCAGAGGCTCTCTTAGCACTAGAACAGCAGTTCTCAACTTTTGTTAGCCTCAGGACAACTGGGTCTTAGCACTTCTACA
Organism: Alligator mississippiensis; assembly: GCF_030867095.1. NCBI lineage: Eukaryota > Metazoa > Chordata > Crocodylia > Alligatoridae > Alligator > Alligator mississippiensis. The sequence continues at coordinate 75,621,158 of NC_081824.1, read as the reverse complement.
GAATTTAGTCATCCCAGCTGAGATCACTGAGCTAGAATCTAGTTTGTGCCAGGTGAGATGGGGGAAGAGCAGGCCCTCACCCCACTGTGCCCTGCTTTTTCTACTATCTGCCCCTTCTCAACTTCTTGGTCTGTAGCTGTTGAGGGAAATGGTGCATCTCCAGGTACTTGAATGCTGGTACCTGGAGCTGCAAGCTGTTGCCTCTTCTGCTGGCCCTGGGAGGGGTGTGGAGGGAGCTGGGCTCAAAACCACAGCCCTACAGCTGCCTGTCCAATCACGGGCTCAGCACAGCATGGTGCCTGGAGCCTGAGGAACAGCCCTGGGCTGTGGGACCTTGAAGTGCTTGGTTCTGGGGGATTGGGGTCTTCGTCGCTTACTTCCTGGCACAGTGACACCCTTGGAAGGATTTTACATCACCCAATTGAGAATTATTGCACTGGAGGTTTCTTTGACATTTGCCAGCTGTTTCCTATCCCAGACTGGCAACAATATAAAGCAACTGCATGTTGTATGTAATTCCCTTTTCCATTGGTTTGACTGCCTTCTCTCTTTATTAGACAGTGGGATATGTTCCAGGTGGTTCAGCAAGGTGACTTGTACCTGACGCCAACCTGCCTCCTCAAAGGTTATGTTAATATTCTTCCAAGGCAGCATTCTGTTTGGTTGGCAGTTTGGCTGGGTTGACACTATGGCAGCAGAGCAGTTTCTGAACCGATGCTGCCAGTCTGTTTTCATCAGAAATTGCATCAAGTCAGAAGCTTGCACACAAGCTTAGGGGAGAGAGACTTTCTCAGTGAGTCCCAGGAACAGCTTTAATGTAAGGCTGGTGGAAGGGCCATGGCACAAGTGACTGCATCTTCTGCTCCTGTACCACTTTTTGGGATGCTTATACATGATAATGTCATTGTTAATGCCAGGCTTACCCTTGCAGTTAGTGGAAGGAAGGAATTTTTGTGGTTATGCTTGTGGGCCATTACTGGTTAAAAGTGATCATAGTTACAGGTCCCTATTATACCTGCATGTCTTTTGACTGAAAGCAGTGTAAAATGCGTAGCTAATTCACAAAGTTTCTAATATCCAATTTCTTGCATACTAATCTTTAATCAGCCTCTCAGTTCATACTCGTGCTCCAAGTAGATCAGATCCTGGGAAGACTGTGCAGAGCAGCAGAGCTGGACCCAATGATCTCATGAGGTCCCTTCCAGCCCTAAACGTCTGTGAAGTCATTGTACAACCCTAGTCTTTCCCTCATTACCTGACTAATCTGTGCTAAGACTTTGTTATGCCTTCCTAGGGTTCTCCAGTAGGTTATCGTCCTAGTGTCCCATTTGATGATTAAGTATGTTTACACATTCATGTCCTGGATAACTATAGGTTTTGACCCACGAGAGACTTTCTGGGTGACAGTCTCTTCAGCGGCAAATCCCTGGTAGGCACGCCCTACCTGAATTTCAAGGGAGGCCGTCTCTGGTGAGTGATGAGTCTGGGTGGTAGTTTGGCTGCTGTTCTTAGGGCAGAGGTTACCAACGGCTGTTTGGATCATATTACAGTGTGCCATATACTGAGTGCCAGAGATGATCTGTGATGTATGAAAATCTACAAAGAGGGAAATGTCAAAAACAAACGCTAAACCAAGTCTTCCAAACCTAAAGTGGTCCTGTTTTGTTCTCTGTTACTGCACTGGTCATTACCTTCCAACTCAAGTGTGGTCAAGTGGTGATAACCCTTCCAGGGTTAGATGCCTGGTCTAGAAGGAAATTCTGTAATAAATTTTTTTTTTGTTTGTTTAAATCAAGTGGCATCGTCCCTAAAATCCACTTTTTATTACTTTGAGTTTGTTTTTAAAACTCAGTGTCTGTCTCCTATAAGTAAGAATTGAGGACTTGTAGTTTGAGGGAAACCTTTCTACAGAGCACAAGTGCCTTTTGGTCAGGAATTGATGTGGGGGTTCTTCTATTCCATATGTAGACACCCTACTTTTATCATCTCAGATGGTGTGACTCTACAGATGTTGGTCAGTTTTTGAAAGTTCAAGGAGAAAACTTGTTTAGTGTCTCACTGGCCCTGATGCATTTGTTTTCGAAGTGTAGCTGTTACTTTGGGTACAGCTTTGGGGTAATGGATCCTTCCCTTTGCTGTCATTATGTGGGCCAAAACCAAGATCCTTGTGAGACTTAGGAAAAGTCAGGAATCTGGATTCCAGTACGGCAGAGGTGGTTTGAGGGCAAGTGGAAAAGCACTTTAAAAATCGTGGCTGCCGTGGCACTGACATGTCACAGATCAATGCAAATCATGATATCCCCTGCTTTGGGGGAGAGCCCCTATGCTTGGGATTGCTGATTCATTGTTCACCCTGAAGGTAAAGCTCATTCCCTGGAGAAGGAGTTTTTAATGGAGGCAGACATCAGAATGGGATTCTTCTCTGGAAGCTAAAGGACCATTTTGACAAAATATGTAGTTAGAGGTAAAGATTACTGGTTTTGCCCACGTCCGCAAATGCCCTGCATGCTGCATATTTGTTTTTCCACAAGGAAAAGGGCAAAATAGAGGGTTCATCTACTAGATATTAACTACCTTGTTTAATTTCCCAATTCCAAAAGGAGATGTATATTGATGGGTGCAATATTGTGAGTAAATAAAATCAGTAGAAGGAGAAGGACTTTATGTATGTGCTTATATGGAGAAAATCCCTTCTAGGAGTAGTACTTAGTTCAGAGCTAACTTTTAATATTTGTCGGGATGTTACAGTCAGTATTGATTGGATCGAAGAGCTGTTTTTTATTAGGCCCACAGTCACCTTGTTCTTTCCTTTTATGATTTACTTTTGCCACTGGAATAAGGTGAATAAGATTTTTTTTTTTCACTCAAATGTTCATCCTATAATTATCTGCCTTCGTTCTAACATTCTAGCAATTAGTGAGCATTTTGTAGTGTCTAGTGAAATCACCTTCTGTTCCTCAATGCTGCCATTCCACATGCCTTTTGAATACTTTGGTTTCTCATGAGAATAGTGGTGACTGGAGCTGAGACAATGCGCATGTGCTTAGTTAACCACATTACGCCTCCCTTGCGTCTGTAAAATGGGTATGCGGCTTTGACTGTGTCTCATTTTGTGCTTTCAGAACAATACGACGCATTTGTGAAGTTCACGCATGATCAAATCATGCGACGATATGGAGAACAGCCTGCTAGTTGTGAGTATTCCTGCTTATGTTTTACAATAGCATTAGGTCCCTCAAGCATTCAGTAGTAGCTTGACTTCTCACCTGTTTCACCAAAAATGTCCTTGAGGTGCAAAAATGCTTAAGTTTATGATGTGGTGGAGCATGCAGGTTAAAATGGAGGCAAGTGGGATAAAATACAGTACATGTTAGTGTGTGTGCAAAACCTTGCCAAAATATTGTGCCTCTAGTATCACATGGTTTTTAAATCTCAGGTTTTTAAAGTGGTTTTTTTAGCTATTAGTATCTTAACTAAATCGGATCTAATATTAGGAATTGGAGAACTACTCACTAATGGCTTCTTTTTCTGCTTTTTTCAGATGTTTCATGAATCATGTTTTCTGCATACGTGGGCTGCCCTATCCACCCCATTTAATTGCTGCAAGCTGTCCCAGTAAGAACTTGCAGCAATGCCATATTTCCCCCACCCCACCCCCTGTGAACACAGGTTATTTCAAGCTTTTGTCAGTGGCAACCACTCTTTTATGCAGCAACTGGTTTTGGAGTGCTCCCTGATGTCAGTACCACCTGGATGTGGACCTTTGCTACCTGTAATAATACCAGTGGCCTCATTTGCTGTATCATTAAAATTTGGCTTCTTATGTTAATAAGTTTGAAAAAGTAAAGGATTAAAGCTGGTGTTCTAGAACTTGCCCTTCACTGGTTGTGTAAATAAAAATGTAGAATGACACTTCTGACTGAAGTTAGTGTGGTTTTCATAACTGTGCACTACAACCAAGCTGTAATCACAGTTAAATTAGAATGTAATCCCAGGACAATTTTAAGCAAATAGCCCACAGTACTGCCTGTGAAATAGTGAAGGAGGGCATTTCTGTATTCCATGACTTTTTTGGGGGTTAAGAATGGGTTTATATGATTTCTCATTTTTGTAGTTTTTATTTATTCTATCCGTCTTTAACAAATGTTTATTGCTGCAATTTTTCAGTGTATCATTGTTTTACTGCCCTTGTAGTACTGGAATTTAGTTGGAAGAATAAAACATTTACTTCTAATCTCTTTGTTTTTAATATGCAGATGGCACTTTTGCTGTTTAAGAATAAACTTAATCTGAGTGTTTAAATGAAAACTTTTATTTACTAGTAGTTTGGGGGCTCGGAGAGGCTGGAAGTTGTTAGTTTAAGGGAGAGAGATGATTTTGTAGAGGTTAAAAAATTCTCTCTTTCTCAAGTGTGGACCACCCTTAACTGATTGCTACCTACTGGTTCAACACATTGTGGCCGGCTCACCAAGCCAGAGGTTGGCACCTGTGGTCCACAGAACTTCGGGTCTGGTCTGGGTTGCAGCAACAGGGTCCTAGCATCCACCTACCTCTGACCTGTGTAGGTCCTTGTGGCCCACAGGTGGAAAAGGTTGCTTAGTCCTCCGCTAAGGAAACTGTTTTTACTCTCTCGCGTTTCAGGAGCATAAAAACAGGCCAAGCTATTTCTCAACCTAGAATCATGTCGGGGCTCTCAGAACTAATGGGATAAGTCCTTGGTACCTGAACAAACTGCTCCTGGGTATATTCTAAGCAGGCCCTGTGCAGCTACATCTGCACAGAAATTTTAAAATGTAATGCATATTGTGACCACAAACAAAACAGATGTTCAGTGTAATTTTGATTGATCGGCTGTTGTTCCTGTGTGCACAACATAATTAACTGAAAAGTTACTCCGTGGCCAGAGTAGCTGTGTAGTATGGGTAGCAGTAGACTAAGTTACTCAGTAAGTAGCATTTGCTTCTGGGAGTTCAAGCTATTTCAATACTTGTTTTGTGTTTTAAGCTGTGGTCTTACATAGAATTCTTACACTACTTTTAGTTTGGTAACAACCACTAACACAAGTATTGACACGATCCCCACTGTTAAGACGAGGCTTTGATCTTATCCACTTTGCATGTAAAGGTTGAGCTATAAATGCAGATTCTCAAAGTTCAAAATAGCAGGATGCAAACCAGTAAGCGCTGCTGCAGCTTGACAAACTGCCTTACTGATGCGTCTTAACTCCCATTTTTGGAAAGCATTGTTTTTTCAGGCCTTTGTAAGTCTTTTAGCGCAGTGGGGTTTTTTTTTTTACACATGCCAGTGTGGGGAGACATGGACAATTTAGTTAGAGCAGCTCTCAGAAGCTGCTCTAATTAAAAGACATGCAGTGTTTTGTGTATGTCAATGTCCCTATGTTTCAAAATGGCAACTAAATGCTTTAGTTAAAGTGTCTCTGCCACCATTTTGAAACACAAGGATACTGAATACATAAGATGCTGGAGCATTCTCATTGAGTCTGCTCCTCTGTGTTGTAATTAGAATGCATTGGAGCACATGTATATAGTGCCCATGGTGACCTTGCACAAATACTACAGTCAAGGAAGAAAAGGCTTTGCCTGTTCTGATTTTATGCACTGGCCACACAAGTTAATACACCTACCCATGCACTTGACTTCTTAAGGAATTTAGGGAAGGAAACACTTCTCCCTTTTATAGGCAACAGGGAAAGAACAAAGATTCATTTTTCTCAAAATTCAAAGTGGGGAAATAGGCATGTCATGCCTGGTGAGAGTGAGTTAGTTCCCTTACTCAAGTGTGCTGCTTACTTAAAGTGGAAGTGTAGCTAGACACCAGCATCGTCATACATTTGGTTCTTTGGTTTCCAGAACCCTGCCCTTAACCAGATAGCTCTGTGGTATATACTCATGGAGCAAACGATATCAGGTGCATTAACTAGCACAGCCTCCTTGTTTATCTTGTGATCCAAGTTCAGAGTTAAGCTCAGAAATGCTCATTCTAGTGATTTTTCTTTTTTCCCCTCAATCTCATTTAACCTTCCTTTAGGAGAGGGTTGCCTTTGTGGCATGTGCTGTTGGAGGCTGGGGGCTAGGTGTTGTGAACTTCTGTCTAGTCTCAGTATTACCCTCAAGGAACAGATCAAACATACAGTTCTCTTTATTTAAAAGAAAAATGGTATAAGGGCAAGGCCAATAAAAGTAGGGAACGATGCAGTGGTTGTGTGTGGATTTTTTTGGCTCCCCAGAGTTGATAATGCTGCTTGAGTCCCACTTTAAATCCCTTTTAGTGCAAAGTGTTTTCTGTTTTCCACTTTTGGATGTGTTGGGGGCAACAGCCTTGAACAGCCATGCTTAATAAATGTTCCAGTTAGGTGCTGTGTTGAAGTTTCCTGCAGTTGGACTGTTGAATTTTCAGTCCTTACTTAGAGTGACTATGCTACCACTATACTTCTGGATATATATATATTTTTTGCCATCTTGTATAAAACTGTACTTTGCAGTCCAAAAGCAAAGTTCAGTTGGAAGCAGCTCCCAGCTGTTTCAGGCAAAGCCATTTTAGAGCTGGGTTAACTTACTTTCACACAATCCATTTGTCCATGTTTCTGAGTAGTTGTCTCTTAGCAGATGGTTTTGCTTAGGAAGAAACAATGCATTCTGCCAAGGAAAAGAATGAGGTGACAGATGTATACTCCCAAACCTGCGTGTAGCTTGATACGAAGGAGAGGGATAGGATGAGATGCTTGTGTTTGTTAGTATCTTGCAGGGCTGGCATGTGGTGCATTATGGATGGAGACAAGGGGCAAGCAGCCTGCTTATTCTGATGTATATGTAAATACCTCCCCTCTGTCTCTGAAGAAGATAAGCAATGGATGCTGCTGACTAATATGGACTTTTGAAGGGCCAATAATTCTTTGGGGTTTCAGCAGGAGGGGAGGCAATTAGTGGTACATAATTTCAGTGAAAGCAGAATGCTGTTACTTAAGTGAGGCTTTCCTCTCCACTGTTTGTATGGGAAGCAGTTTTACTACATGCTACTTTAACAAGTAGGCTGCTGTATTAAAGAGACTAGGACAGTTCTTGATTTGGAATATATCCTCCTGAATCAGTTAGCCCAGGGGCAGGCAATTATTTTGGGTGGAGGACCACTTACTGAGTTTTGGCAAGCTATTGAGGGCCACATGACAGGCAGCCAGGGGCAGATAAAGAAATTTAGAAAATTAATATTTAAGGACCCTGCAGGCCAGATAGAATGGCCTAGTGGGTCGCATCTTGCCCACCCCTAAGCTAGCCGGCTTTCCTGACCTTGTCCTTCACTGTATTCACCAGTAGTCTTAACTGGTTTGGAATCCATTTCTCATGGCTGTCCCACAAGCCAGTGAAGCTAGGCTGCAGCCTCTATTTTACTTAAGTTTTTCAGACTTGCTGCAAGGACTTGTCAATTAGTAGTAAAATGTTTTAAGTCTAGAATGGGTTAGCGACAGCCCATAGACCAGATTGAGCCAATGGACCGGGGGGGGGGGGGGGGGGGTGCTTTGCTTCTGGCAACAAGCAAGTGGCAGGGAGAAGCAGTGATGGGGATGATGACTGTGGCTCCAGCTCCTGGACCAGTCTCCTTCCTTCCTCCCCATTCTCCTCCCCCCCCCCCCCCAAAAAAAAAAAAAAAAAAAAAGCAGCTGCTCGCTGTTTGTACAGAAAACTGAGCTTTGGCAATAGCAGTTCATGCACATAACTTCTAAGCTACTACTTCTGAAGACTCCTTTATGTTAAATGAGTAGAGGTGTATTTGAAATAGGCAGCAGCAGTAAGTTATTCTACAGATGCAGCCTTTTACTCAGCTTTTTGGTTGTAATAGACTTGGGCCTAGATTGTAGAAGTACTCATTCTCCCCCACCCTGTCTTCAAGCTTTTTAAAAGGAGTCATTTTTGGTCACTTCTGTCCTCCTGTTGACTTGCCAGAAACAAAACAGCCATTGAGTGTCCCTGGGAGTTTTATACATGCAGAAACCAAACTTAATAGTCACAAGCATGCTGTAGAAACCAGGCTTGTACATGGGGAAGCACTTGTGTACTGTAGTCAGAACAAGGGTCTGAGTGATGCATCTAGCCAACAAAGGATACATTCAGAATATTTACAAGTCAGTAATGTATGTAAAATATTTGAATGAATGCATAAATCATAATTGCTCCCACTGTAACCTGCAAACAGCAAGGAGTGGTTTGTTACAGACTTGAGGTAGCTGCAGCAGCACAGATTTTGGGAAAGGACACCACCATTATGTGGAGCACAGGGCAGTTTTTTCCAAGCCCTGTGTACAGCCTTGTGCCATAACATTCCATTCCTGTTGATAATGTGTATATAATTCTGCAACACTAAACTCCTCCAAGTTGGCTGGGACCTGAGTAAGGACAAATGCAGAATCTAGTCTCTGCAGGAAGAAACAAGCTGGAAAATCTATATTTAAAAAAAAGTAACTCTCAGACCTGCCCAATCTTCTTCCCAAAAGCAGCTCAGACGGACCCAATCAGACTTGATATACCTACTATAAAGGGATTGTATTACTGCATTTTGGCAGCAGTGAGCTCTGGATTTGATCTTGAGGAACAGACACCTTGCTGGGAAACAGCATGCAGTTTAACAAACAGAAGTGACTTTATGCTTTAATGCTCAAATTAGTTTCTTGTAGAAAGAGCAACATTACATGTTTCGCTTAATCTTTGGTTACTTTGTCCCTTATCTGATTAACTAACCTATTAAGAAACACCTATTTTCATAGTACTTAAAAGCCCTACTGCTGTCCTGTCTTGCTTTTCTGTCTCTCTTCCTGCTTCTGATACTTTAGCTGTCAAACATTTAAAATTAATTAGCAAATCAGACTCTATGGTAAAAAGATTTGGCCTTCAATGCCAGGTGCTTACTTGGCTACATGTGATCCCAGCATGTCAGTAAGAAGTTTTATATTTTAAACCAACCTACACACTTTGTTTTTCATAGTGCTTTCACCAAACAGGATGGTTTTTGCCTCATTGGTACAATTAAGTCCAAAAACTCTTCTAGATTTTTGAAGTCTATACTGGTGTTCCAAAATTTTGATTATTTTTCCTTGGAAAGGGCTCTCTCACCTGAACTCATGTCAAAAGCAAGTTCATACTACACTGGGTACAGCAGAGGTGCTTCAAATGTTACCACCTAAAGCAGGAACACCAGTGCTTCCATATTTTACCAAGGTGTAACTCTTCAATAAAAGCCTGAGTCCATAATTTTTATCTCAACACCCATGCTCAGCTGCTGCCTAAGTTTTTGCCAGTATAGGTCCCTAGGGACCTATTGCCTAATAACCAAGTAGGCCACTCACCTGGGAAACAGAGCTGGGTTGCAATCCTTGCTCCAAAGAACATTTAAGTACTTACACTACATATCAATTGAAGCAGCAACTGAAATTCATGACTTCCCCCTCCAGACTACATGCCCTCAATACTGGACTTTTGGACAACTGGAAAGACAGCTCTACCTCTTCTCTCCATGTTTTGCATGGGTTTGAGCATAACCAGTGAATCAGGCCCCAAAGCAAGACAGGCAGGGGAAACTCCTATTTATGAAGTCCAAACAGATGCCAGTGTGTAACAGACACCAAACAGCTCACCTCAGTCCTTAGGAGACTTCTACTGGAATTCCAGCAGAGTTGTTAACAGCATTAGCAGGGGATTTATGATGGATATGCTGATAGTGTCTTGACTTAGGCACCTACATGAATTGCCACTTATGGCCCTGTTGTGAATCCAGCACTATTATTTCTCAGGTGTATAATTAATTCAGCAAACAAGTCAACCTAGGGAGTCTCTCTGAAAGATTCTAGGGGAAGAAGTGAATTTGCTTGGAAGTTTATTTTCCACTGGTTGGATGGGAAAGAAAGGTCTTATTGGGCTTTGTGAATAAATGTTGACTGCAGCAGCTCACCAACTAATATGACAATAAGCAGTAATTATTTCCCTCCCCCTGGAAAAAACACAATTTGCTGCTGTCTGGGGTTGTTTATCAGCTAACCCCAGATGTTTATATCCCTTTGGAAAGAAAAATACAACCTTGCTCTTTGCTTTGATCCAACTTTAGCACTCTGAAGGTGTTTATGCATTCATTAATGCGCAGTAATTACTGCACATTTAGTTTAGTACTTGCTTAATAAAGTACTAAGTAAATACACAGTAACTACAGTTTGTGCATTAGGACCAGTGCACTTTTTTCTGTGACGCTTACTGCGCAGTAGCCTAATACTACTGTGCAGTAGCATATTAGCACAGTTATTACCCAGCATGTTACTGCAGTGTTATTAGGCTACTACACCTGAAGCATCTCGAGTAGACAGCCTGAGGAGCTCAACCTAACTCTTAAAGAACTACGACAGCAACATGCACAGTTATTTATTTTATTTATTTTATCTATTTGTATCTTTGATTCTATTTGTATCTTCCTGGAGAAAAAGCCAAAGCAGCCTGCCAGTGTGAGACCATACCTGCATGGCAGATTTTTAATTCCGAGAAACAGACAAACAGAGGAGGAGCCAACAGCTTTATTTCCACCTCCCACAGGCACTCCACCCACCATCACGTTAATGGCATTTTACAAACAATTCCGAACCAGTGGGTTAATGTCTGCACCAAGCTATAATAGGGCAGCCCCATCATGAAAACTGCTTTATTCATTTGTGCACAGGGCCCAGACAGTTGGAATGTCACTGCCTGAACATCTGTCATACAAGCTTTATAAAGCCCTGTCAACGACTGTGTTATCCCACACAGCTGCTTTCCTTTGCTTGTCCCGCTGCACAACAAACAAATCTTCAGGGGAAAAAAAATTATGAACTTGTGTTTCTCATGGGTATTTTGTTATCTTCTTCAATAGTACACATTGGCACAGGACTCTGAGAACAATAACAAAATCTCACTGATACTACAGGTTAGCTAGTGCCACAGAACTTCCCTAGAAAAGACCACAATTTCAGTGGTCCTATTAATCCATCTTCAATAGTATAACTCTGACAATAACAAATTCCCTTGACTCCCTTAAGGAACATTTTTGCTTGTATTTCTAATGCAGAAACCTGTTGTTGTTTTTCTGTTTGCAAATAAGCTTCCCCAGGGCTGCTCCATACACCAGTGCTGGACAAAGTGTTCAGGAGTTTGTGATTACAGAGGCCTACTTCATTTTTTGGAACACAGATTTTTTTTTAAAAACCCCTACAGCAAACAGACTAGGAGGACATTTCATAAGAGAGGCCAATTGAAAGCCAATCAGATTATGAGCAAGTTAACAGCATTCCTTCATCCCTTCTGTGCTTTACACTTCAAGAGATGAGTCAACACGTTCTCATGCTGGCCTACTTTAAGTCAGATCAATATGGCCCCATGTATCGAACAGAACAGAAGATTAAATCTGGCAAAGTTACAGTGCTTGGATTTGGCACAAGCTGGGTATTAAACCATGTACTAAAGCTGAATCCTTATTTGTTAAAAAAAAAAAAAAAAAAAGGGTAGAAAAAAAGAGGTAGCACTTTGGTATAAAAAAAAAAAAAATCCAGGCAGTTGGAACATAGTATGTAAGGGGTGAGATTTACCCTTTAACCCTATTTACATGAGTGGAGTTGCATCCAAAGTTAGTTTGGCCCAATGGCTGTATTTCTTCCATACGTTTTACCGAAGAGTTTAAATAATCAAACTTCCCAGGCTGAGTAGATACATGGCTGTGTCTTCCTTAGCTTCCTTGGTCATTTAACAGCCTCCCCATGTCAGCTTGGCTACATGATCTGTTTTCTGCTTGCTGGGCTTTATGAATCCTAAGAGTTGTAGTTCAGAAACAGCTCTAATAAAACGAGCACTGCAGCTTTGGTAAAGGAAATGAACAAGTGAACACTGTTATTACAATTAGACACTACTTTACTGTTACACGCAAACTGGTTCAATGAAGCATATACAATGTATGCAAATCAAGGCAACATGACCTCTGGCCTACAGGGTGGAAGGTCCCTCTATCTAATTAGTACTACTACTGTCAGCTTCTATTGGGTCTGGGGATGCCTAAGAAATGCAGAGAAAATCCTATAAAAACACTGTTTTTGCCATCTCTCCTAGAAAGGGTTAAGGGTCATTTTGTTTGTATATTTCTAGACAGCAGAACTGGAAGGAAGAGGGGGAAACACTTAAATGAAATCTATTTCTCTCTCTGGCATAATAAAACAATGCCACAACATTTTATTTCCGTTTTGACATTAATTATTGTTACCTGGCTAAGGGGTGTGATGCCTTGGAGATGCTCATGTTTAATTTATCTTCCCTCTTTTGCTGCCCTCCTATTGCAGCCCCTACATTCTTGATTTAAAATGATAGAGGGTTTAACTTGGCCATATTAACGTCAAGTAGGCATGTTTAAAAGGAAACTACATTAATGCTACAGAGCAATGAAAATTGGGCACAATATCTAACCAACATTATACTGCGCTTTAGGCTCCTCCCCCACCTTTAAGAAACATTTCATGTTCTGGCAAAAAACTGTGGCTTGTGGGTTCTGTGCTGCCTTGTGTTTGTATTTTCATCACAATAAGCCTGTTGGAAAAGCATTTCTAGCTCTCTTGAGGTTAATTCTCAATGCTCAGGGAAATCATGCCTGTAAAACCCTGGTTCATCTATAATGGATGCTACTGGCTTGAAAGTATTTCAACATTAAAAAAAATAGAGCAATAAGAAAGGATACTGGATAATCTCATCCACCTCGTCTGAGGCAACTGAGTCCGAGTCTGTTCCTTTGACTGCTGTTACCACTGTTGAAAATGCCTAAAGAGAAAAATCAGCACAGAACGATTACATTTCATAAACAGGCAAATATATAAAATCCCTGCACCTTAGAGACAGTACTTCACTGCACAAGCTTTTCTGTGAACATTTGTGTCAGCAAAAGTTAAGAGGCTGAGGGGAAAAAGGCAGCTCTGTGAAGCATAAAATCTGATCTACACTCAACATAAACAAGGTACAAGCAGCAACAAGGATTTTCACTGTTGGTGAAGCCGTGCTGGTAATAAATGATTCCCAGCAGTGGAAGGGGGGGTGAGTTGGGCTGGTGATTTGTGGGTCCTGCGCATACTTGCAGTGACAGGATGCAGTGTGGTATGAGAAGATTTCAGCTTTCAAAAGTGGCATTGAAGATTTTTTTAAATGGAGAAACGAAGAAAATCAATTAGCAAGACAGAGCAATGATACATGTGCAAGCACTGCTTTCATCTTCACGTACCTCTAACCAGTCAACAAGATTGATTAATCTGCCGCACTCCAAATGAAGTTTATATGCTATGCAGATGTCAGGAGCTTTATTAGAAATGCATCCCGCATCACTTTTCAGAGCTTGATTCTGATAAAAGAGAAACGAAGAAAAATGAAGTAAGTAAGTAGTTTTGAGAATCTTATCCTTCAAGATCTCTACGGTTAACAGCAAACATGGTGACGATGCAGGAAGTTACTATGGCAGGTATCTGCACATTTATTGTTTGTATGTTTAGCAACATGGTGGTAGGAGCAATAAACATCAGGGAAATAAGAAAATGTGTGTCACCTGGTTTGCAGAAAGCACAGCTCTTTCACTGCTGGCTTCACTACAGCTCTTCTGTTTTGTGCATTATTTTACATATACTGACAACAATTACTATTTGTTTATTCCCTTTTTCTCCTGCTACTTCTCTTCTGCACACTAGAGTACGGAGCGTTCAATTCCATGGAAAATACATTTATTATGATTTTGTTTCTGGACCCATTATCTAATAAATAAAAATCAGAGTTCTTTTTTTCCCCAGATGAAAGAAAAGGAATACAGGTATGTACCTCTTGCATACCTTAACAAGCTTGTTTGTTTTTATTTATTTGCTTTATATCCTGCTCTATCCAAAAGGCTCAGAGCTACAATAAAAGCAAACAGCCCATGGAAAGGAGATCCCAAACAACACACCAAAACTGAAGAATTCTTAACTTCCCCCCTTCCCCTCAACCACTACCTCCCCGCCCAAACCCCTAGAGAAGTAAACCCTCCCACCCATCCCACTCATGCCTCCTAACCACTGCAGACATCCAGCTAAAGGACACTTCTTTCCACCCCCCACACTCTCTGCCCTATCTCCCCCCAGAGGAGATCCCCTAACATCCTCTCCAAGCCCACTACCCCCCACTCCTATGGACAGGCTGCAGCTGTTACCCTCTTAACTCCTCCCTCCCCCAACAAACACAATGCTCAATTAAAAAAAACCCTTAACAAAAAAAGTAAAGATCCTCTAGCCCCAGTGGACAATAGCAAATTTCCTGTACATTTTATCTTTAATATGTAAAAATCACCACATTTTCCTTTAATTTGAAAACTAGGTTTTAATGGCAAAGTCATTATCCAGAAAACATTTTTGTGCCAAGAAATCCAAACTGTCAGCAATGAAGCAAATTGACTGGAAAGGTCAAAGCTAGAAGCAAAAATCTCTGCTATTGCAATTTATAGCACTTTGACATCAGCTTATATTTTTATCCATATCAGTTTTTATACATTTTATTCATATATCCAGTACTTGGTTCCATCCACATTAGCTGACTGGGATCTCCTACCAAGTACACTGCCTTGGTTTCTCGGGCACTCAGCTGATAATAACTGCCCTAAAACCTGAACTTCAACATCTAGGGGCATACTATCAGGTGGCTAGGAAAGGAGTGTCACTTTCTCTAAAACTGAGACTACACTCATAAAGAGAAGATGATGAGACAAGGAATTCATTTCCTGTTCATGGAATCTCTAACTTGCCATTCACAACAGATTTCTCCAAGTTATGACAAGTTTAGCTCCAAGGCTGAGTTTAGCACTCACAAGTAACTCAATCCCAGCACTCACAAGTAATTCCCTTACAGAGTTTTAAAAACCAGTATAACAATTTTTCAAATTCAATTACATTGTGCAAGGAAGACACAAGTTGCAGGCATTAACTTGATGTCAGTGCATCACTCTCACAGTACAGTCCAGATGGTTTCGGTGTCACAGTTTCACTATCAACTAGCATAGCTGACATCTAAGTTGGCCCATCAAGACGACATTACAAACCAATTCTGTGATTTAGGAAAACATTGTAAAATCATTCCCTATGCTGCCATTTTACAAACTAGTAAGACTCCCTTGGCATCACAGCCAAATTTGGCCAACTAGCTGTCCAAGCTAAAACAAGATACAACTTCTACAGTGGACACAACCTTCTTAGTCTTTAGAAGTATATGTTCATTTGGACGCTACACAGGCAACAAGAGCTAATCAAGGGGAAATATTACTTGTGCTCAATGCATGGTCTATGCCAGAGCTGAAGAATGATAGCTCACTTTGGATAACTAGGCCAGGTCTTTATAGCTTGCCCTGAGGGAGCTGCTCAGGTTAACCTCAACTTCCTGGAGCAGCAATGCATAACCAGTCCCTGACAGGAAATAACCAGTGACTAAGGCTGATAAGCAGGAAGCAGCTCTAGAATGCAAACAATCATTAATGAAAAGGAAGACTTTAAATACCAATACAGCACTTAACTGGCAACTACTGCTACTTTAAAATAAGGAGCATAAACAACTGAAAACAAATTCAGAACATTCTAAGGGGAGTGTCCCTCCAAGAAAAATGTTTTCTGGGACACTTATTCCCTGCCTCAGGGGGCTTATCGGTGACCCTCCTCCAAAAGCAGGATAGCCAACATGCAGCTTAGGGAAATATTTACTACTTAAATTATCTTTATTGGGTGTTGTTTAAGATCTATGAAAAGCTCTCCTTGCCATCAACCGGAGACCAAGCATCCGCAGCTGCCTGAATTCCATACATTTTGGGCTCAGCTTCCTCATTTTTGCACTGGCACCAAGCCAGACAGTGCCTAAGTGAGATCTTCTGAACTGCCAGGGAGCTGGGTTTTTGAAAAATCTATCAGGACAGAATTACAATTCTTTCTGCAAAGCTAAATACCAGCCCAGGTCACGTTGGGCTGACTTAGTAACTGGAGCAGATTCCCAGGAGAAGTGGCATCATCCCATTAATCGTTTACTGGTACTTCACTGTGGCAAATACTTCTCTGCTGGCACCTCTTTGGTCAGAAGAGCCCTGAGAACTTTTGCTCTGGATATATCCCATGCAAGCACAAACTGCGCAAAACATACCCATACTGTCTGGAAAATTATTTCTTCTGTTCAAACAGATTAACATGTTACCAGTACACTGCAATAACCAATACTGCTGCTGTTCCTAAACACACAATTAAAAACTCAAACATTTTCCAGGAGCATAAGAAATGCATTTAAAAAGGTAAAGGACAAAGTGCATGAAAGGGGAGACTAAGTCTTTTAAGTTCTGTGAATTCAAGGAGGCAAATATTCATTAAGCACATGAACAGCTGAGTTTAATTAGCTCTCCTCATCAAAATCCTAGTGCTTTTATAGATGGATGAAACTGTAAAGGGTCGAATAAACAGACAAAGACGAACCAATCCAGTGGGTCACATGAATTCCAAGACTGATCTGTATTCAGGTTGATTCCTGTTTCTCAAGTGTGGGTTTGACTCGGGTAGCATATATATAGCCGGGAATGGCCATAATCAAGCATTTTTAGAAAGGGTGACTTCATTGAGGGAAAAAATGGGATGGTTCTGGGAGGAATCAGAGCAAAGTGGGCAAAGGAACGCTGTAGCCAAGGAACCCTGAATTCCCACCCATCCCTCCTCCTTCTCTCCCATCCAACCGATTTCACTCTGTGTGCAAGGGGGGCTGGTTCATGAGCTCAAGTGAAGGGGAACTGCCTATAAGTTCATCACTGCCTATAAGTTCATCACGGGGGCACAGAAGGGAATTGGTGAGGATTTATTCACCAAGGCGCCCCCGGGGGTTACAAGAAACAATGGCCACAAGCTAGCAGAGAGCAGATTTAGACTGGACATTAGGAAGAACTTCTTCACAGTTCGAGTGGCCAAGGTCTGGAACGGGCTCCCAAGGGAGGTGGTGCTCTCCCCTACCCTGGGGGTCTTCAAGAGGAGGTTAGACGAGTATCTAGCTGGGGTCATTTAGACCCAGCACTCTTTCCTGCTTATGCAGGGGGTCGGACTTGATGATCTATTGAGGTCCCTTCCGACCCTAACATCTATGAATCTATGAATCTATGGAAGTGGGGTTCACTGGACCAAGAAAGGTCAGGGTGTTAGCGTAAGACAGACCTTGAAGGGAAGGAGTCATCCTTTAGAGACATTTGCATTCAAACAGCCTATTACCAATTTCACCAGTTCTGCTCCATCATGCAGGCAGTCTGCAGGAGTTTATCAAAACCAAGATAAAATACCATTTCTGTAAAATCAGTGTTCCCGGAACAAGCCTAGGTAACTTGCAAACTCTCCTTTTCACAGACCTATGGTCACCATGTTCAGAGTAGAGAGCAATAAGGTATTTTTGCTTATCCCTATGGAGAAGGGGAACTCAATCTCTTGTTCCAAGACATGGTTCTAGGAACAGTCTTCCCATCCAAACCTCTTACTAAAGCTGCATCATCTTCTTTCCCAGAGACAGGCAGATTACCTGGCTCCCAGCCAACTCCCCCAGTGGCTCTGTAAACAGCCACTTGCTAATTCCCTGTGACAAACTCTTGTGAGAGCCAAACTTTATGAAACAGCAAAATTGAGATGCAGGCAACCTACGCAGAACCTTCACAAATATACTCAGTACCACAAGCAAGTTAGATTTGTTCAGTTCTCACCTTCAGATAGAAATAGGGGTTGTTTAGAGCAGTATGAAGAGCAGTGCGTGGGGCAGCATTCAAGTGCTCACAAAGGGTGCTTGCTGCGCCGAAATACACCACCTCATGCAGTGTCTGCATCTCTGCAGGAGCAAGGTAATTTCTGAAAGAGCAATGTGGATTTTAAGAGAAAAAAGTAGGCCACTACCTAGAAGAATGCTACGAAACCCTACTGCAGCCATAAGTTTTTATAGAGACTGCAAGAAAGTGCATGTCTCAACAGGCATCAAAAGAAACCCTTCTGAAAATGGAGACACTCCAATACTTAAAACATTGCTGACTTAAACATCAGCTGTAATTCTAGGGATTACAGCTGTAACCCTCACTTTTATGGCTTTCTATTTAGACTCCTACCTGAATGAGGTGACCACATAATAGAGGCAACAGCTTGAATGCCAAGACCAGTTGCTTATCTTGTCCATTACTTCTACTGTATCTCCTACCCCTTTAAATCTCTTCATTGGCTTCTTTTTACCTTTGTCATCAAATTCAAGCTTCCTCTCCTGGCCCACATAGTCTTACACGAGTTAGTTCCCTCCAGCTTCTCTGTCCCAATTCCTTTTTTGCTCCATATTTCATTCTTTCCCTGTACTGAAGCAGTGAAGTAACCACTGCCTTCATAGCCTTTCCTCTTCTAGTCTCCCTCTTTTTCCTTGTGAATGCTTATGCTTGGAACTGCCTTCGTGACCTATCTGCCACACTTTATTTCTTTGTTAGCACAATAACTAAAGTAGAAAAGAACATCTCACACACCTAGCCCGCATAATTCCCAAAGAAACAATGCACTGATCAGTACTGATTATGGTGCGAGCTCATGCTACATCCTTCTGTAGGCCCAGGAATAAGTTACACAAACTGCTTCACAGAATCGTAGAGTATTGGAATTGGAAGAGATCTCAGAAGGTTATCTCAAGGCAGGATCATCCATCTCAATCAAGTGTTTGTTTAACTTGTTCTTAAAAACTTCAAAAGATGGAGATTCTACAATTTCTATAGGCTACCTGTTCCAAAGTTGAACTATGCTCATATTGAGAAAGTTCTCTCTCAACTCCAACCTAAATTTTCCTTGCTGAATTTTGAGGCAAATACTGCTAGTCCTGTCCCCTGCAGTTACAGAGGATCATCCATCTCCATCTTCTTTATAACTACCCTTCAGGTATCTTAAGTCTCTTATCAAATTCCGCCCTCCCCCTCAGTCTTCTCTTCTCCAAACTACATAATCCTAGTAATTTGTTTTCTCATAAGTCATGTTTCCCAGTGCTCTGCTCATATTTGTCACTCTCTGCTGAATTCTCTAATTTGTCCATATCTTTCTAAGTGTGGGGCCCAAAACTGGATACAGTTCTCCAGGTGAGGCCTTACCTGTGCCAACCAGAGCAGGAAAATTAACTTCCTTTGATTTATGAGTGATGCCTCTATTAATAAAGGCTAGTATGCTATTGGTCTTTTTTGCAACAAGAGCACATGGTGACTTATATTCAGCTTCTGGTCCAGTGTAACCCCCAAATTCTTTTCTGTGGTATTGCAGCTTAGCCAATCATTCCCTAGTTTTGTGTTGGTGCATTTGATTGTTCCATCTTAAATGAAGGACTTTTCACTTGTTCATGCTGAATTTCATTTGATTAGTTTCAGATTAGATTTCCAGTTTTTCAAATTCATTCTGAATCTTAGTCTTATCCTCCAAAGTGTTTGCAAGCCCAACCAATGTGATGTCATTTTTACATTAGTTAAGCATGCACTTGATCCTATCCTCCAAATCATGAATGAAGACATGAAAAAATGCAGAGACCCACGACAGATACTTGGGGAACCTCACTCAATACCTCCTCCCAAGCAAACATGGAACCAGTGATGAATCACTGAGTACAATGATCCAACCAGATTAAGTATCTATTTTAATCATTTTACCTTCAATTTATGGAAAAGAAGTATTCTTGGAGATCTCAACCATTGCAGAAATAAGAGTCATACTTCAGGACTAGTTGTGATTTTGATAGACACGAATTTCTCCTCCGAGTCTCAGCTCTTTAGAAACTTGTTGTTTTGGATATAAGTGTTTTCATGTGGTATACCAGGATACTGCAACAAACTAAAGCAGGAATCTGAAGACAGGAGACTCACCTTACAAGACTGTCTATAAAGTCAACAACTTCAAACCGGAGCATTTCAAACTTGGTTAATTTCTTAGACCTTCTTGATTCTTTCAGCTGCAGCAAAGTCTATAAAAAAAAGCAACATCCTGTCACTTGGATGGCAAACCTATTTATCTAGAGTAATACTTGCTGCACTTTAGAAGTCAAGACATGCAAGATAGTTGCCATGGCTTTCCTAAATAATACGATTGTAGGAAAAGTAGTAAAATTATATCCTCAGTACTGTATTCTCAATTATTATACTGTTTTACAAAAGTTATATAAAGTATATAAGTGTCTGGCTGTGAAAAAATGGAAACAAGGGCATGGATGTTTAGTTCCTCGTGGACAAGTAGCAGTGGGACATCTTGTGTTGGGCAGGATGTAAAATTTTCAAATTACTCTCAGAACATGGTTTGTTCAAAAACAAGACATACCTAACCAAGAAAAGCAACAGCTTAAAAGGGATAAATCCTGTAAATTCATTTGGAGAAAGTAAAATTAGCTTGACCTTTTGAAGATGATAGAGGTCTGTCTTCTTCTGGAGTTCCTTTTGTGATGATATAGACTCATCTTGCACTTTGCTGGCTTCTGCTACTAGAACAAAAATCAGTCAGTGGTCAACACATGGGTTAAACTTTCTGAATTACCTCAATAAACCTGTTAACCCAGGCTACCCAGAGATCAAGTCAATATTACTTTCATGTGAGATAGGAACCAAAGTCCACTTACGTATTAGATTTTTCTACTGGTAAAGGGAGTACAAACAATAGGTTTACTGTATAATGTATTCTACAGTTATTTGAAACCAGACTGTCAGCACAAGACCTCTGCAGTACTTAAGCCCTAAGGTCCATAACTTCAACTAGCATTAACTGGCAAAGCTCCACTGACCTCTCTGGAGATGTCACCTAGTGAGCTTTCAGAAATCTATACATCGTATCATTTGTTTTTTCACTGAAATTGAAGATGGACTGGTAGTAAAGATTCAAAGCCTGAAAAAAGTGAAACTGGGATATATTGAGGCATATTATTGATCACTTTTAGTCTGGTTTTAGCTTATATCTGAGTTTTGCTTACGTTGATAATCGTGTCCATTATTAGCAAGCTTCTTTTCAACACAAACGTGATAAATTAGGGTGTTATGTCTTATGGTTGTATCTGGGTTGGCTTTAGTTTTGCTAATATATTAGACAATGGATTTGAATGGGATAGTTTGGATAGGGATGAGCTTGCCACAGGCAAGGGACTGGATTAGATGACGTCTGGAGGTCCCTGTCAACCCTACTTTTCTGTGGTTTCTATGAGAACCCTGCCCCAAAAACATCCTCCCTAAAAAACATCTCCATATGTTCCATGTTAAGACTCTGGTTTGGAATAAAAAAACAAAAACAAAAAAAGCGTTTTTCCCCAGTAACAGTTCATTCTAAAAAACCCAAGTGATTTAGGTCATTTGCATTCCTATGGTGTTGGTAATAAATTAGACAAGTGTCAGTCCAGCACAGGTTATTCGTGATGTCTAATAGCAGCTTGGAAGCCTACATTAAGTGAGGTAGTATTTTCAATCTAATGCCTAGTAGAGAGCTGTCAGCATCTCAAAAATCACCATAGTGTGCTACCCAGAAGAGGGTAAAAGATTCAATGGAAAAAATGACTAAACTCCTCCCTGCAATCCTACAAGTCAGCCCTCAAATAGAGAGCACTGCTATTTGCAATACTTCTAACTCTTGATTTTTATCCCTAGCTTGGCAGTTTTACATACTTTAAGGCCCCATCTCCTACAGAAAACTGGTTACTGGATATTCTTAGCTTTCAGTGAAGTAAAAAGAATCTAGCTATCCCTGTTACATAGAAAAGACTGAAATGTAAAGCGAGCACACCCTAAGGCTGGATCCAGATGTGCAGGCACATGTGTTTTGTGGCTCCGCAAATCTTGTTGCATCGCCACAAACTGCACAAGTTGCACAGTAATCATTGTGCAGTGCTGCTACTTTACAGCGCTGAGGCAAAATTTGCTACCAGGATTTCCAGATAGCCAAAAAAAAATCCCGGAAAAAAATGGCACAACCCACACCAAACTGGTGAGCACCGGGACAAATGCAGAGATGGGGGAGAAGGCAGCCCAAAGCAGGGAGCCCTGCTCTCCCATTTCTGCACATGCTGGTTGGCTGGGGCACAGGGTGCCTCAAGAATGAGGGTGCCAGGCAGCTCTGGCAACACTGCGTCCCAGCCACATGAGGAGCAGCTGGCTTGGGTGCCGGGTGCCTCAGCACAGGGGCTCAGTCTAAAGGTCAGAAATCAGAAAACAAAGTTAAACAAGCTCAGATATATATATATTTGCAACTCTCATCATTTGAAGACAACTTAGTGAACTCTGAGGCCTGACTTATGACTGTCAAGTGCTTGGGGTTTATATTATGCTAGTTCTGGTTTCCAAAGAAGCTGGTAATTACACAGCCATTCATCAGCTATTTTCATTTTTTAAAAGAAAACAAAAAGGCTGAAAGTAGCTTGGGGTAGTTCCAAAGGTGAACTGAAACAAATGTGAAAGATTCCCCATATGCATGCATTAATGACAGGCTGAAAGATTTAGATGACATCCGGACAAATGAAAAATGAAAACCATATTTCTAAAGTCTGTATGTACATAAGATGCAAGATTTCAATCAGGAAAGGCCTCTCTATTACTGTGATATATTAACTTTGGGCTGGTTTTATCAATGTTCCCATCAGCTCAAAACAGACTTAAAAGAATGATACTTTGCTGCCTCTAGCTCCACATTTTGATTTTTTCAGTTCACTAGACAAACCTGGATGGAAGGATTTTTTTTGTTGGTTTACAAAGCAGATTTCTGTTTCTTTACTTCAGGGGGCTCTGAGTGAGATTTGTGTATGTAATCCGTTTTGGCATACCTTCAAAAGTTTCTGCTGCAGGCCAACACAGTCACAAGAACGTGCACAGTTTTAGAAGCAGCAGAAAGTCATCTGGGCCAACAAGCCTGTCCATTTACCATTCATCTTAACTTTCCCTTGATGCTTTCCCACCACACATCAAACCATTACTTCTCTGAAAATAAATCTTGGCCTTTCTTGAAAAAACTCCTTTATACTCTTTGTTTCAATCATCTTCCCTCAAACCCTGTTTATTACCTCATGTGCAATGTAGCTCTGCTACTCAAATTCTCTCTGTATCGTTTATTCCCCATACATCAAATGTTTTTGTATCTTTTAATATTCAAATATATTAATTCTACTGAAATCTTTCGTAAATGTTATGTTCTAAAACCTGCTAATTCAAAGCTTTCTTTTCTCCAAACTTGATGAAACTTTAGTCTTCCAAGGGAGCTTAGATTTTCCTGAACTAGATCTTAAGGGCTTGTCTATAATGCTGCCCTGTCAGCCCCAGACTGCTGCTTAGGAAACAGTCCTGCCCACTCTATGCATATGAACTAGAGAGCAAGGCAGGTAAACAGCTATCCTGAAAGAGCCTAAGAAAGGCAGGCACATGCTGAGAGTCCACTGAGAGTGGTTCTAAATCTCCAAGCTAGTGTTGGGAGATGTGTGAGGGGAACAGGAGCGAGTGGGCAAAGCTCCCTTCTTTGGCAGTGATCCAGGGCAGGCAGGAAGGTCCCGTCAATAAACCCTGTGGACTGCCTTCCTCAAAGTGACTGCCACCTTCCTGTGTTACAGTGGCTAATACTGGACATGTGGTAGCAACTGTCTGATATGAACAACAGTCCACTTTGTTCATTTTCTAACCCAGTCCTCATGCTGAGATTCAGTGCCTTGTTTGCGTTTTATTACTATAACTGTGCAATGAACTGATATTTAATTATTTTCCCACAATAATCCTCAAACATTTCTTCTGATCAGCATGGTACCCATGTAGCTGTTGTTTCTGTGCTCACCATCTACTGGCCCAGCTGTCTGAACCAGGGGCCTTCCATCAGTAAAAGAGAGGTGGGTATAGCCTGGAGTGCTGCCTCTTAATCCAGCTAAAAGGTGCTTTGATTAAGAAGAAGCATGATTTCTATGGGTTAAGCTTCCTTATGGAAGGACGGTGACATTGTGCTGTATTATAACAGTTTCCAGGTTGCCACAGGGCTGCGCTCAGGTCTCCCATAATCCGAATCTCCTAACTCTCCATTCACTTTGACTGGAGCTTGTTTTGAATTTATTAACTGGCATGGTAATAAACCCAAAAGTACTTAGAATGAGTTTGTTACTATTAATATTTTAAGATTTTTACTTATTCATTAAACATCTTTTGATATATGGCATACACTTGATAAAATACTCAAGACACATTAATTATCAAATCTCTTTTGATCTGTCCAGTTCCTTATTTCCCATAACTCTACCATCTTAAAAAGCATGAGCCATCTGTCTGTAACAGAAATAAACAATTCCTATTTTGTATGTAATTTTTTTCCACAGAAAGGTACTGTCATATAAAACACTAGTCATACATTCTTCAAGTAGGGAAATTTTGAAGTTTGTTATAACAATGCTATGAGACAACAGTAGCCAGACCAATGAATTTCCTCAGTCAAAATGCATATTCTTTGTAGTCATTGTATAATGGATTGCTGCTGCCAAACAATTTGGCTTGATGTTACACACTCACCTTCCAGATTTTGAAATCGGGACAAGAACTCCTCCAGTTTCTCTACTGTGTTGCCAAACTCTTTTCCGGGAAAAGACATAAAAATCTTCACACATTTTTGAAGCATGGCCACCAAGTCAGCCTTACACAACATCCTGAAAAACAGAATCAATAAGTGTGTAATATAATCAGCAAACAGGAAAGTTCTCTGAAGTATTTAACAGTTTTTGCTACTTATTCAAAAAAGGGAGAAAATTATCCCAGTGTTTTCTCACTTCAAAATAGACAGCTTTCCTCTACAGCTGATGTCCTTCCTTGCTGTTACACATCTTTATTTGCTGCCCTGTATTTAAAAATAGCCCAACCATCTATTGGGAGAGGTATCCTGCAGTTTCTCTGAAGAGTTGATAAAGATAAAGTTTGTTAGTATCTGGTCTCCAAAGTCAACAAGATGGGGATGCATCTTCTAAACACCTTTCTCTGCAATTCTAGTTTAGAAGGGTGAACTTGGACTTAGCACATTTGATAGGGTTTGCAATTCATGGCAAACAAAGCGTGAATTACAGAATCTAGAATAGCTACTAGGGCTGTGCAAAGCTTCAGACTGCAATTCGGATTCGGAGATGATTTGGATGTCGAATCTACAAATCTGAATTGAATCGCTAGAAGTGTTAGGCTTTCCAAATCGATTTGGAAAAGATTCGGTGATTCGGCCATAGAGTATAATGGGGAATCAATGAAATATCCATAACTTTATTGTTGTGAGGCTGATTCAAATGAAACTTCCAGAGTTGGTAGCTGCTTCTGAGAGCATGAAGCCTGCCAAGTTTCAAGGCGATAGGTGCAGGGGTTTCTGTGAAACTGCACTTCAAAGTCCTGAAAGCAAAATTCATGTCACGTGTGTGTTAAGCCAAAAGTAGGGTGAAGACTGCAGGGATGGTAGCTCTTGCCGAGGCCACAAAGCCTGCCAAGTTTCAAGGAGATAGGTGCAGGGGTTTCTGGGAAACTGCACCTCAAACTGCTGACAAGCAAAACTCATGATATAGGTGACAGTGTGTGTGTGTGTGAGAGAGAGAGAGAGAGAGAGAGAGAAAAGGCACAGGGGGGTGAAAACTGCAGGCCTGCTAGGGCCTGCTGTGGCCACAAAGCCTGCCAGCTGTCAAGGAGATAGGTGCAGGGGGAGTCTGGGTTCCGGGGCTCTGCACCTCTGGCCGCAGGCAGGCAAAACTCGTGACATGGGTGCTTGTGGGACTGTGTGTGTTCAGGTTTGCCCTTCCTGGTGCTGGGGCCTCTGCACAACATGGCAGTGTGCCCCCATGAGGCCTCCTCCTCTCCTATAGCCTTGACCGGTCCACCACTGTAAATGACGGCACGTCAAAATAATTTAGCTGGCTCAACACCAATAGCGCCAGCAGCAGCAAAGGTACCAAGATGGAACCATCACAGAGCCTTTCAAAGGATTTGACAGCAAGAAGTAACGATGTTGTGTTGGATATATGTTACTCGTGGTGTGTGATGGCTTATCTTGTTTTTTTATGTTTATATTTTATTATGACAAAAACCAAAATAGTTAGAAAAATATATCTTGGGAAGCTTTTGGGTTGAAAACCCTTTGTCAGGCTGAGGAAGTACGCGCAGTTAGTGTGTCTCCTGGTCCTGGATGGAAGAAATAGTTAAGAAGCCAGAGGCTGGCCTGGCATGCAATGCAGGCAAGAAAGCCAGTCAGTGAAAATGGAAATAGGGGTGTCATGGGGTGAGGGACAAGCTGGGGAAAGGGGGATGTAGCAGCACAGGTAAAAGTGCAGAGGTGCAGTTTCCCAGAAACCCCTGCACCTATCACGTTGAACCTTGGCAGACTTCATGCCCTTAGCAGAAACTACCACCCCTGCAAGTTTCATCCAAATCAGCCGAAAAACAACAAAATTATAGATATTTCACTGCTTCCCCATTATACCCTATGGCTGAATCTCCGAATCGATTCAGCCAAATCGAATCGGAAAAGCGATTCGAATCTCTTAATCGAATCGGCCAAATCCGAATTGGCCAAATCCAAATCTGAATCAAAATCAAATAGTTGCCTATTCGCACAGGCCTAATAGTTACCACTAGCTACCACTTTAAGTCCACAAAATCCATAACAATGTGAATCCACAAATGAATTTAAATCAAAGTCCGTATTATTGCTTTGCATGTATTATTAATATAAAACTGTTACCATGTGCATGTAAATGGTACTCGTAAGCTCTAGATCTCAGTGTTTTATAGAGATGACTAAATATTTCTGTCTCACCATTTTCATTTGAAAGGCAGAAAATCTTCACAAATATCCAATATAAATGAACTGTAAAACTATTAGCAATAAACATAATGAGTAACTAATTTAACTCACTAACTGAACATACAAGTCTTCTTTTGAAATACAGTCCAAGACGGATTCAAAACAGAGACCATATTGGTTCTGAGTATGATGCATTTGTCATATGGCAGTGCCTAGGAAACCTGGCCAGGGACAAGGACCCACACTAAGTGCTAAGTTTATATAAACTGAAACAAAAAATGATCCTTGCCTTCAAAGAGCTTACAACTCAAGGATTAGATAATCAAGATATAGGCAGACAGGGGGTACAAGGAGAGAAAAGGACAATAATGGTCAACAGCACAGGCTGCCCCGTGTTTAAAAGCACATTGGCCACATAAATATCACCATGGTTTTGTAGGTGTTTTAAGGGAGGATATGAAGGAAAATAAGAAGATGTTTACAGGGAGCTCCTCCAAAACGTGAGTTGCAGTCTGGAAGAATACAGGGAGGTGCTTATTGAAAAATTTAGCAACTGGCTAGTGGAGGTTGGCATCACAGAATAATCAGAGGTAACAGTAGGCAACAAGAGATGACAGTGAGGGACAGAAACAAAAATGAAAGAAAGAGGAACAAAAATAAAAATGAAAAGTGAAAATGGAACTCAGGTTTGGGGACACAGAAAAGAAAATGGTGATGTGGTCAAAAGAGCAGGCCAGGACAGTGGTCTTTACAACAGCATTCTCAGTGGGCAGGACTGATTTTGTAAAGACTAGAGAAAAGGGTAATCAAGATACAGATGATGAAAGCTTCCATGAAAATTCTAGCTGTGTGGGCAGAGAAGAAAGGCAGTATCTTAGCAATGCAAAAAGAACTGGACATTTCCTGGATGTGAAGACCTAGAGAACAGTGTGGGTCAACAGTGAAATGCAAGTTATGCATTTGAGTGATAGGCAGGATGGTCAGGTTGTCTACAGTAACTAAGAAAAGGGCCTGGGAAAGAGAGAGAAAAAGCTTAGGAGGAAAAATTAAGAGAGTTTTGCTCTAGCCATGTTGAAGCTTGAGTTGAGATGTAGAAGGTTTCTGGTTATTCTGTGCTTCTTTGCTTTTGCTTGTCCAGGAAGGAATTTTGTCCCCTTTATTATTGCTACTTCAATAAACTGAAGAAGTAGAGCTATAGAGCTAGGATGAGAGTGGACTGAGGAGGAGAAAAAAAATTCATCGTGAAAGAATCAGCATGGTCATGGAATTTCAATCAGATTCTCTGCAGCCCAAGAGTTGGAGCAGAGAAAGTAGATGGGGGCGCGCATATACACAAGACACTACTGTGCATTTATGTAGCACTTGTATAATCAAGTACTAAATAAATGTGCAATAACCAGAGTTATTGCTCAGTAGCACCAACGAACACCTTTTTAGTGACGTTACTGTGCAGTAGCCAACACCTTTTTAGTGACATTACTGTGCAGTAGCCTAATAATACTGCCCAGTAGCAATTAGCGCTGTTTGTGCTGTTCCGTGCTACTGAGCAGTATTATTCGGCTACTGCGCAGTTGGCATCTCATATAGATAAGCCCAGTAAAAGTAAACCAGGGCTCATTTCTGGAAGGTGGATCCTCCAGTAGGATAGAGGGACAAGAGAGTTTCGGATAGAGGAGAATGAAGCACGGAGAGAATCAACATCCGAGGAAAAGACAGCAAGGAGGAAAGGTCCCTGGCAGAAATCATCAAAAGGGGTGGACTAGAACTTATGGAAAGGCTGAGTGACAGGGTTTAGGGGTTGCAAGCTAATCTGCAATACTGAAAGAAGCCAGATGACAGAGAGGGGGAAAACTCTAACAGGGATCAGTGCTTGGAGAAGGCCAAGTCAAGTAAAGTTGAGCATGAGGAAACACACAGCAAGGGTAGTGGATGTGTTGTTGGTATTGAAGCTGAAATCAACAATTAATATGTGAGGCAGAGAGAGAAACACTGAAGCTGAAGTCAGAGAAGAAGGCTGATGGGAGCAATTGGTTAACATAAAGAGGGAGAAAAGCAGAGAGCTGGATGTAGGGGTGTTTAAAAAGCAGAATGAAGGAAGGAGGAGGAGGAAAGAAGGGCAATTTATAGCATCTGAAAAATGAATGCTCTCAAAGATGACAACCCAGTTAATCAGTGCCCATGCCACTTGCAAGAGATACCATTCAGACCATCCTCATTTTGCACACAGTAGTCAACTAAGGGTTAAAAGAAATCCTTGCCAGAAACTCCTGAAACAAAATCCTGGCAGAGAGCTGTATATAATTTATGCCCACGTCACAAACAAGAAATGAAACTTAAGACTGGTCAGGGTGAAAGGGGATAGCCCTGCCATAAATCCCTGCAATAAAACCTGGAGGGAAAACTGTATATAACTGGTCAAGAAACAAGCGTAAGCCCCTCATCGTAACCTCATACGTAACAGGCAGGAAACCTGACCCGCTACCTTGTAACCTGATAAAACAAAGAACTGATGCTTGCCAGAAAATTAAAGATTCCACTTAGCAGTTCATCATTGGATACCCCATTAATTACCTCTGTCTGTAAATAGTTTAGCAACTTCCGCCCAAGCTGGAGAACTTTGGGGGGAATCTCTGAGGAGAAACCTGAGTCCATCACCAGAGCGGCTTGGTGGTCTGATCACTCGTCAATCACTCCCTGTCATCGTAAATCTTGACGTAGTAAAGCCCTGCAGGCACGATAGCTCGTTCTGGCGCCACATTCGTCATTGATTGATTGGCTGTAACCCGAACCTGTATGTTTGGCTGTAATCGATGCAACTGTAACGGAACAAAGGCTCAGCCTGCGTCGCACGTCACTATCTGGGCGACGTAAGTAAACAATCTCCTGTAACCAACACGTGTCTGTGCCTGGTTAATTCCACCCCATCCATTAATTACCCGCCTGTCAAGGCGAAAGTTTTACTGCTCCGGTGGGGGGGGGGGTCAGAAAGCAGCTGCCGGCGCCTCTCTGATCTCCGACAAAAGACAGGTGCTGGAAAAGAGGCTAGAGCCAGAAAGGGTATGGATTTTGCCATGGCTATTTCTGAAGTCAGTATTCTGCTGGCTATGGCAAAATAGAGAAACATTTGTTCAAGCTGTGTTCAATAATATTCCTTGAACTCCTGAATGTAGATCCACATTAACTGAATAAGGTCCCTGAATCGTAGAAAATTAGGGTTGGAAGAGACCTTAGGAAGTCATCTAGTCCAACCCCCTGCTCAAAGCAGGACCATCCCCAACCAGATCACCCCAGCCAAAGATCTGTCTAGCCAGGCTTTCAAAATCTCCAAGGATAGAGATTCCACAGCCTCTGTGGGTAGCTTGGTCTAGTACTTCACTGCCCTTCTAATGAGAAAATTTGTTCTAATATCCAACCTAAACTTCCCTTCCTGCACCTTAAGACTATTGCTCCTTGTTCTATTATCTGCCACCACTGAGATCAGTCTAGCTCAGGTGTGGGCAATTATTTGGACCCAAAGGCCATGTAGGGAGTTTTGGGGAGCTGTCGTGGGCTAGGTCAGCACCTCCCCTGCAATGGGCTCACCAAACCTCCCTATGTGGGACGGGGCTGCAGGCAGGAGGGAGTTGGTGTGGGCACAGACAACAGCTTCACCCTCCAGCCCGCCCTTCTACCCCAAAGACAGGCTTGAGCAGACACCCTGATTCCCTGGGGGAAGCTGCTGCCTGCGTCCACAGCTGATGCCTATGCCATCCCAGCACTGCTTCTGGTGCATGGGCCAGGAGCTGGTATAAGCTGCAAAGCCGTGCTGAAGGTGTGGGATGGTTGGGGGAAAAGGGAGAGGGGGACAAGGCAAGACAGCAGCCCTGCCCATGAGTGGCAGCAGCTGGTGCTGGGTGCTCAGCAAAAGCAGGACCCAGCAGGGGGCACACTCGCAGCTTCCATGGCCCTTCTGGCTGCAGCTGCCTAGAGCATGCACCAGGGTTGCCCTGCGGCTACTCCATGCTGCTGCCACCCTGCACCACCTCCAGGCCACCTCGGGCCCTCAGAATGGCAGCAAGGAGGAGCTGCAGGGCAGCCCCAGTATGGGCTCTGGGCAGCCACAGCCAGAAAGGCCCTGGAAGTGGCAAACACACCTGCTGCAGGGTCTTGCTTCTGCCTGGTGCCCAGCACCGGCCACTGCTGCTAATCATGGGCAGAGCTACCTTTCTGTCTCTCCCTTCTTCCTCCTCCTCCCCCTCCCCCACAACCACCCCACACCTACAGCACAGCTCCACAGCTTACACCAACTCCTGGCCTGTGTGCCAGAAGTAGCATCAGGTGGGCAACAGCATCAGCTGCGGATGCAGGTGGCTTGTTCCTGCTGGAGATCGGGGCATCTTCCCAGGTCCACAGATGATGCTGCTACATCAGGGCATCAGCTGCGGTCCTAGGCAGTTGCCCCGATCCCTGGTGGGAACTTATAGGCAGCGTCCACAGCTGATGTCAGCAGGCACCCAGCACTGCTTCCAACACATGGGGCAGAAGCTGGTATAAGCTGTGGATGAAGCCAAGAAGTGCCCACCTTCCTGGAATGAAGCAGCAGCTGGAACTGCTGGCTCCCCATGGGCCATATCCTATGACTTTGTGGCTGCTGACCCACAGGCCAGATACAATCGGTTGGCATGCTGGATCTGGTCCTCAGGCCATAGTTTGCCCACCCCTGGTCCAGCTCCATCCCTTTTGTAACCACCCTTTAGGTACTTGAAGAGTGCTATTAAATCCCCCCTCAGTCTTCTCTTCTTCAGACTAAATAAACCTAGTTTCCTCAGCCTCTCCTCAGAAGTCATGTACCCCAGCCCCCTAACCATTTTTGCTGATCTCCACTGGATTCTCTCCAATTTGTCCACATCCATTCTGTAGAGGGGGGCCCACAATTGATGTGACCTACTCCAGATGTGACCTCACCAGTGCCTAACAGAGGGGAATAATTACTTCCCTTGATTTACTGACAATGCCTCTATTCATGTAGCCCAGAATGCCATTAGCCTTCTTGGCAACAGGAGCACACTGTTAAGCTCATATTCAGCTTATTGCCCACTGTAACCCCCAGGTCCTTTTCTGCAGAGCTGCTGCTTAGCCAGTCAGCCCCCAGCCTATACCAGTGCATGGGTGCATGAATAAGGTTGTTCAAGCCAGATGGAACATTCAGAGAAGGAAGCAAACAAGGGTCTTTGGAGCAAATGTGGTTGGTTCCAAGTGCACCTCATTCTACTCAGAAGATGTTCTGGATTGATATCAATGACACATGTTGCTCCCCAGAGGCCAGCAGCAGTGGTGTTGCCAGAACCTTTAACAGAGGTTCACTAGTCCCAAAGAAAAACTGCTGATGCCAAGAAATACAATCATTTTCGAAGAGACAAAAAAAAAAAAAATCACTTGGCAGTAAAGCCTCAAGTTGAGAAGAGGCATGTATGAAAGGCAGACTGGGACAGGCAAGGGGTCTTCCACATGGTGACATGCACTGGTAGAAGAGAACAATGTCTCCTCTATATTTCTCCACAGGATCATTTTGTGAATTTGAATGCTTCCTCTTCTCTCCTCCCTCTTCCTTGGAACAGAAAGGTGATCTGGTAGCCCTACTTGTTCACTGCAGGAATGACTGGCTCCTGCTCTAAGGTCACCAAGCTAATTTTTGGGGGCTAACAGTGGTTCTGATGTAGAGTGTGGTGCCAAAATAATTTTCCTGTAGTGCCAGGTGGGAAGCTTAGCCCTAAGTAGATGCTGCCTCATGGTGACTTATCTCAGGCCCAACTCAGACGGTAATACTAGCCTTGGGATACCCAGCTGTATCTCCAGTCCCAGTCTCCAATCCAAACACAGGATTTTAGCAGACAGACGCAGCTCAAAACTTGGGAAGAAGAGCTTAGCTGGTTCAGTTTGAGTTTAAAGAAGCCAAATGTATTTGCAGCCTTAATCTTAGCTATGTAAAGGCACAGCAAACTCTGTACTGGGGCATCCAGGCCAAGTCTAGAGCACAAGCTTACTATGCCTGGAAGCAGCACCCAGTAAGCACCCCTTAAACACATCCCCCTACTTCCTCAACTGGAAGCAGATTATCTGTGTATCTACATGGATCTTCAGGCAAACTAATTAATGTAGCAGAGGGTCCCTGGTTACTGTCACTCAGTATCAGTAAACAGGATGCTTGCAGCCCTGTGGGAAGCAGCTACCCTGCTCCTGGTTCAAGACGCAGATCACATGGAGCAACGCAGCATGTTTGGGGATACCAGTGCCAGGCATGGAAAATCTGCGGTCTACATGTGGCCTAAATAAACTTCTTTCTGGCCCACTAAGTTCTGGAAAGATTCATAGATGCTAGGACTGGAAGGGACCTCGAAGATCATCAAGTCCAGCCCCCTGCCCCAGGGGCAGGAAGTCAGCTGGGGTCAAAGGACCCTAGCAAGATAAGCATCCAAGCGTTTCTTGAATATGGCTGAGCAGGATGTACCCCTTCTGAATCCCCTACCAGATTCAGGATCTTCAGAACCTTAAGGATAACCCAAGGCAAGAAGCCCCATCTACATTAACTATAAATCTAATTAACTAACAAATAGTAATATAACTGCCTACGCTCACGGACAACGGGAGCTTAAGTCTCTGTACTGAAGGCACAGGAACACAGATGATCAGGGTGTGCATGTCCTAGTGCAACAGCGCTCCTTCATCCTCAAAAGACATCCTGAAAGAGCTTTTCTCTTCAGTTCTGTAACTCCAGGCCAGAGGTACTGAATCCCTTAAGGAAGACTCCAAAGAAGAATTCCCTATGACCACAACACTGTGCCTGTGCCAGGACCACCATATTGTCTCAACATTTCATGATACTCATACTCAACAGGAGGAACAGCTGCAACTACAGTATATTTTCCCTAAACTGGCTTTGAAGTTTTTCCTATTCTAAATATTCACAACCAACAGCAGTCCTTGTTTTGTTGGGACCTATATTAAAATTGCAAAGCTACAAAAAATACCAGCGTGGCTCCTGGCCAAAGATAAAATGCAATTTTACAAAACATTCTATAAAGAGAAATAGTAAAGTTGTTAACAAGTAATTGGGAGCAGTTTACTTTAATTTTCAGGTCAAAATTTGGCCAGTTAATATGGATAATTACCATTAATAAAAGAATGCTGGAAAAAATTGGATTACTGACAGTTTGTTAAATTTATGAACACCCAATAAATAATCACATAAAAAATTCTAAGAACCTCATTCAAACAAGTATTTCAAGTGAGTTGCCAAAATCCTAATTCATACTGAGCACTCTTAAGGTAAATCTCTACTGCACACTTCAATGCCCTGTAAAGATACCATCGATAGTTTTTAATGAGCTACTCCTGGTGCCAAAAAAGATCTACACAGAGCTCTGCATAGGAAAACATATCCAACTTCACAGCAGATCAGCTGGTCGGTGGGTGTCCTCAAATGTTGTTTCAAAGCTTTGACAGTCACTTAGTGGGCAGTGTAGACAGACCCTCAATGACAGACAGTGACTTCAACTGGGCTACTCAAAGAGTAAGAGAGGAAGTGTACGGAGGAAGATACTAAAAATATGGCTTTGCGTGGGTCCTGACAGCTTACCAAAACAAACAAAACTGCAAATGAAAAACAATAGCCAATTATTTTTACAATCAATAATATATTCAGCTACAAAACTCCAAGGCAGGGAGAGTTCTAAACTTACGGCTCTGGAGAAGCAGATGGGAGATGTGCTACATGTCTAAAATAGAACTTATAGAAAATGAAAAGAAGATTACCTCACTAGCTGAAGAGCTGACTCATATTCTTCTGTTTCCCACACTCTCTTTTCTAAACATGCACAGTGCAGCTCTCTGATCTATAAATCAGCACATGAAAAATAAATAAAATGTCTGACAAACAAGTAATGGCAAGTTTTACATTCACTTTACAACACGATGGCTAATTTGAAGCTTAATTCTGTGAGCTGCTGACGGTCCTCAAATCATACTGACAGTAGTTGGACATGAGGTCATTCAGCATCCCATAAGACCAGGGGCCCTCAGAGTTGCAAGAATGAGCTTATATCTAACACCATGTTTTAACACAGTCCATTCAAGAAAAAGCACTGCCAAAAATTAGATGCAAAACTGTGCCAAATCCCACAAATCAAACAAACATTCTCATTGGCAAACATCAGGAAAATTCACATTGTGTCTGCAGCTAAGGCCCACCTCTAGTGATGACGTATCTGATACACCAGAGATTAATGGAAAAGTCCCCATACAAGGGGTATACCAAGATATTGGTAATACAGGGAATTGGGAGGGGGGGGGAGCAGAATTAACTGCTTAATATAAGAAGTCAAATTTGTTTTTTATCAGTGATCCAAATACGGGTCAACAGGCGAGGTACTAGTAAGAGCACCAATGACTGTTTCATTACTGCTATTTTGTTTCTGACCCAGGAATGCCAATTCTCATGTGAGTTCTAGATTTAGGCAACTGGCTGATTGCAGATAAGAGGCATACAAGATAGTAATTCTCCATACACATTCCAGATGCGTGGAAGCCAAACATACTACAGATGGGCTGGCTGTTCTGTGCATCTGTTTATCCTACAGGCTCTCCGATGTTTAGTCACAACTGAACATGATATGTGCTGTTAAACAAACCATGTTCTGTTCACCTGTTCATAGTAAAATTGAGAAAACATCTGACTGTCAATTCAAGGAACCAAGGGAAGCAAAGAAGACAAGAGCATATTTAAAAGTATAAATATGTCAAACCATGAAACAGAAGTCAACATTTCATTGAAATAAACAGATAGTACTTCACCTGTTTGCCCAAAGGGTACTTTGGAAGAGAAGATGTGAAAATGTGAAGACATTTCAGAACTGGGAAATAATTTTCATGGTAAATATGCAAGTCCTCCAGTAATATCCATGTTACTTCCTAAAATAGTAGAATAATTATTTCAAACTCATACAATCTCTACCAGAACAGTATGAAATAATAAGAGTACTTAAAAAAAAAACTTAATATTTTAAAACTCTTAAGTTGTGACAAACCATATAGACTGAAGTCACTGATTTTACTGATATTTTTAAAAAACCAAAACAGTAACTTAGAACAAGGTTTCTTA
Organism: Alligator mississippiensis; assembly: GCF_030867095.1. Classification (NCBI taxonomy): domain Eukaryota; kingdom Metazoa; phylum Chordata; order Crocodylia; family Alligatoridae; genus Alligator; species Alligator mississippiensis. Next base: position 75,585,195 of record NC_081824.1, on the reverse strand, counting down.
ATTTAAACAATTTTTTTGCATTTGTATTTTAGTTATTTTCTTAAAGAAAGGTTTGGTTTCATGTTGATTTTAAGCTATAGATGGCCTTCACACTAAATTTAGTACTTTTAGTTGTGCAAAAGAATACAACATAGCTGTAGACATCTATTTAAGCTCTTAACCAGTTCAACGTGCCTATTCAGATTCTTATCAACTGCATGTTATTCTCTGAGAAAATGGAGAATGGCATTTTTTATACACCAAGTGATTATTTTTCCTTGTGATCTATATCTAGCCACATTTCAATGGACATAAGCATAAAACAGCAGCTGAGAATGTTTTTGTTTTGCTTTTCAATTAGTTGTCAAGCTACCTTAATTGTTTCTGGATACCTCAGAAGAAATGGTAAGTTCATCAAAATATATTTTCCATTTAAAAGTGATTTATTAAAGAAAGAAATAATGAAACATTTATCTGTAATAAGATAATTTACAAAGTTATTACTGTTTACCATAGGCCAGATTCAAAGGAATCCCTCCATTGTTTTTGTTTTTTTAACTTGATTCATCAACAACTCCAATTTACCAAACAAATGCAACATTTAAAGATATAACCAATTACCTAGTATATATATAACCTCCCTGATTTCAATGGGAAGTAGGCACCTAACCTGCTTAAGCACTTTTAAAATACACATTAGGCACATATCTTTTTTAATGCCTAAATTCCTTTGCAAAAATCTGGCCACATATCCCTCAAGTATTTAGAATCAGTAGATATCCTACTCTCCCATCTGTTCTTATTCAGAGATGGGAAGAGGAAAACAGGCTTTCCTATCTTTTCAGTTCCCAGCCAGTTCCTCAATTTTTAATGAACTAATCCAAATAAAGAAAATATTCTCTCTACACCCACTCGGTAAACTGAAAGCAATTAAGACAAAAGCTTTTCTGCATAACATAAACTGGAAGTACTGATGTGAAAAAAACTATAAACACCAGCATTTGCTCCTTTGCAAGGCTGAAAATTATGTAAGTGCTTAATGCAGAACATGACTTTATGACAAGTTTATATAGTTTTGAGTTTACTTAAAATATTAAATACATTTCTCAGCTCTTGTATGCAATTGCAAAAGCAGCAACCTTTAATTCATTAAACTGTTAGGACAAACATGGTAATTTTTAAAAGAAAATATATTTACATTTAATACTCAAAGTAGGTCATTTAATTATTTTAAATTAATCTGTATTCATACTATAACAAATTGACAGTAGCAAAATAGTTTTGAACTCAGGTTTCCAAGCAAACTTGATTCATTGAACCACACCATTGTAGAGCACATTATCGGCAAAAATACAGTTTTATAGGTCCCCATATACATGGCAGGAGGTGCAATTTTGGAATCAGGCATTAGATCTCAACTGTGCCCTCCCTGCATACCAGTGCAGGGGGCACTTGGGCTCACCTTGCACCAGCAAGTTGAAAGCAGAGTATGCACAACCTGGCATGACCCCATGTGGTCCCTGGGCTATAGTTTCATACTAGCTAGGGTCAGGAGGGACCTGAACAGATCATCTAGCCTGACCCCCTGCCACAGGCAGGAATGAATGCTGGGTTCACAAGACCCTGGATAGGTGATCATCCAACCTCCTCTTGAATTTGCCGAAGGTAGGGGCGAGGACCACTTCCCTGGGAAGTTGGTTCCAGATTTTGGCCACCCTAAATGTAAAATATTGCCTCCTGATCTCTAACCTAAACCTATTCTCCATCAGATTATTACCATTGTTCCTTGTCACCCCAGCTAGTGCTGGGGAGAAAAGGGCTCTACCTATTTGCTGTTGATCTCCCCTGATGAGTTTGTAGGCAGCCACCAGGTCCCCCCCTCAGCCTCCTCTTGCTGAGGCTGAACAGGTTCAGGTCCTTCAGTCTCTCCTCGAAGGGCCTGTCCTGCTGCCCTCTCACCAAGTGGGTGGCCCTCCTCTGAACCCTCTCCAGGCTGCCCACATCCCTTTTGAAGTGCGGCGCCCAATACTGGATACAGTACTCCAATTGCAGCCTGACCAAAGTCACAGAGAGGGGGAGTATCACCTCTCTGGACCAGCATGAGATGCACCTTTGGATACAGAACAAGGTATGGCTGGCCTTGCTGGCTGTGGTCTGGCATTGGTGGCTCATGTTCATCTTGGAGTCAATAATGACTCCAAGATTCCTTTCCGCCTCTGTGCTTTCAAGAAGGGAACTCCCCAGCCTGTATGTATGCCGTGGATTCCTTCTCCCAAGGTGTAGCACCCTGCATTTATCTATGTTGAACCCCATCCTATTTTCATCTGCCCACTTTTGTAGTCTGACTAAATCTAGTTGCAGCCCCTCTCTCCCTTCAAGTGTGTCCACCTCGCCCCACATCTTAGTGTCATCAGCAAACTTGGACAGCGTGCTTTCCACCCCCTCATCCAAGTCGCTGATGAAGATGTTAAACAGTGCGGGCCTGAGGACCGAGCCCTGGGGGACCCCACTGCTCACATCTCGCCAGGTTGAGAACAACCCATCCACGACTCTCTGGGTGTGCCCCATCAGCCAGTTTTTTACCCATCCAACTGTGCAGGCATCAATGCTGCAGTCACTTAATTTATTGATGAGGATAGGGTGAGAGACAGTGTCAAAGGCCTTCTTAAAGTCTAGAAAGACTATGTCCACGGCGACACCATCATCCAAGGATTTAGTTACTTGGTCATAAAAGGCAATCAGGTTGGTCAGGCAGGACCTGCCTTTGATGAACCCGTGCTGATTGCCTCTGAACATGATCTCTCCTGCAGGCCCCCCCACAGATGTGCTCCTTGATGATTCTCTCCAAGATCTTCCCAAGGACCGAAGTGAGGCTTCCAGGCCTATAGTTACTTGGGTCCTCCTTCCTCCCTTTCTTGAAAATTGGGACCACATTAGCCAGTTTCCAATCCCCCGGCACCTGGCCAGATGACCACGAATGCTCATACAGCTGGGCCCAGGGCTCTGCGATGACCCCTGCCAGCTCCTTCAACACCCTTGGTGGGCATCTGGATCTGCGGATTTAAAAATGTCTAGCCCTTCCAGAGATACTTATACTTTTTTTTTTTGTCAAGGTGAGCAATCTTTTATGTTGTATTGTATCATATAGTTCCAATTTATGGAACGGAAAGGACATACCTGATTACTATTAAATATTTACCTACAAAATATTTTCAACTCCTCCTTAAATATTTAAATTCAGGGTTTTTTTTTAAAGTGTCATTTATAATCAAACAAAATTATGAGATCCAATAAAATCAGAAATGCAGCAAGTTCTGTAATGATTTTTCTAATTGTCTATACTGTAAATCCACTCCCTTTTAACCTTCCATTCTTTGTAATATACATGAATAATTAATTCTACAGTTGGGATCTCTCTCACTACATAATAACAATTTTCTAAGTCAAGCATGGAAAATAATTCTTTTCTGAGACATTTTATTTTACATATATATTTCCCAATTTTCAGTCAGACAGATTCCCAGAAACTTAAAAAAAAGCAAAATAAATCCAATAAGCTGAAAGTTTCAGTGTAAGCCCTCCAGTACTATAATTCACTAGAAAGCATTATTTTGGGCACCAATTTGCTGTTAATTCTACTGAAATGTAAGAAATGAAAGCCAAGAGTCTTTATTTACTAGTTTTGCCACATATCTTAACAAATCCAAGTTTCAAAACACACTAGATATAGCTGCAATTGCAAACACATCAACTATAATGGAGTAAGTGTCATAGTTCTGTTTCATTATGCTACAATGCAGAGTCAAGGTGGAATTCTGTGTCAGAACTCAGATGCCCAGAGGTACTTAGTCTGTGCATTTATAAGTTACTAGCCAATTGCCCATCAAAAATGATGGGGGGACAGAAGGGTGGGATGGAGTGCCACCACCTAACGCTCCATGCTGCTGCTGTTCTGTCTCTTGCAGGGAGCAGGGTGGGGGAATGGAGGCCAGTGTTGCTGGCCTTGACTCCCCCACCCTCTGCCTGGTCCTTGGCACAGCTTCAGAATCGTGGCAGCACTCCCCACGCTTGGAGCACTCTGATTGGCTGTTTCCGTCAGGGATCAGTTGGCCGGGATCAGTTCTCCTGGTGCCACCACTTCCTGGCTGGCGCTCTTGTGTGGGCACCAGCTCTATCGTCTGCCCCACTGCCCAAGCGGGGAATGCTGGCTGTCAGGGCATGCACCAGCGCTCTCAGGGGGTGCATGTGTGCCCTCTACACATCACCACTGGAGTCTGCCTTAGTTATGGCAACCCCCAAGTTGCCCTGCTACATGGAGACTTTGCAATGCTTCATATTGCATTATTGACCCCAACATACTCATCCTACCTCATGCATCACCTCCGTTAAGACTGGTGGGGTCCTCAGATGGTTGGCTATTTCAGCATGTCCAGGTACACTGAAGTATGCTGGCTAGGAACAAGTCTCTTAGGACCTCTTTAAATTGCTTTGGCCCATTTTCTAGGCATAAAAAGGACCAAACATGATTGAAGATCTCACCCTCAGTAAATGTCTTTCAGCCAGCCCTATCTTATTAGAATCCCTAAGTGAAGCTTAGTCATGCTTTGTTCTCGAGATGCTCAGGAATCAATTATGTCTAAGATTGCAAAAATCCATTCCACCATCCCCACCCTGAAAAGGCCTATTAGAAGCAGATTTACCCCATGCATGTATGCCACTGGTTTGTGTTGGATGTTCAAATAAAAGAGCACTCTTTCTGTCTGAGTATGCTGAAGTATATGCAAATTCAGTGAAACCAGTGTGGATGGATGGCACCAAGGGAAATTTAAGATTTTAAGATGATAGTATACTGTACTTATACACATACTGGGTCAACACATAATTAATTTAACTGCATAACATAATGCCAGTCCCAATTTGTTGCCTATTGCTTCTATTATAACAAACACTGCATATCAATTAAATACATAACTTGCTGAAGTGGACAGCATCTTTCAGCCCCATTGTCTACTCTGTAACCCTGTTGTCCCCTGTGTAGAAACCTGAAGGGGAAGCAACTGTCAAAGGGCAACAATTAGAAGCCTGGAAAATTAAAGAAGCCAGTCAGTTCCAGGGCTGCTCTCTCTCCTCATTTTCAAAGCTTCTAATAGCAGCCTTGAAACCAGGATTAGAAGCCTTGAAAATGACGAGACCTAGTCAAGTTTCAGGGCTGCTAATATCGCAGCACTGACAGCATAGTGCAGTAGTGAACATTGTTTAAATTAGGTTTGGAACAGTGTATACTCTAGATTGGAGCATGGCCTTTTTCAGTGCTGAAGCTAAGCACTTAAACTGAGTACACCGTGTTTTCAAAGTTCTTTCTTCACTTCAAAGGTGACACAAACTTAAACATTTCTACAGAGAGCCATGTGGGTAATTCAATTCTAAATTAATTTGATTCCCCCCACTTCTGACTGGTTACAAGAACTGTCCATCATGTGGCCGTGCCCCTCAGCACTAATTGGTTGCGAAGGCTGTCCATCATGCAGCCCTGCTCCTCATTACCAATTGGAGAGAGGTAGGGCCATGTGACAACCAGCCATTTCAGCCGATCGGCCACACTGGGTGGGAATGGCAGCCGTCTTGGGCTCCCCTTTGTGCTGGCAGTCCCCCCACCCCAGGAGCCAGCATTTTATTTTCAGAAAGGGGTTTTGCAGATTTCATAGGCATTGCCCAATTTTGCAGGCAATGCCAGATTTCAGTAGGTCCCTGACTATGGGATACTTGCATATAACATGAAGTAAGTTTATCATCAGTTATTAGGTTTTGCCATCTTTACTCACAGAGAGAAGTACCTCATGCACTATGGGCCAATTTTAAATACCCCTGCCCACCAGCTCACATTCACATGTGCCAAACCTGGACTGTGGTGGTGAAGCTACTCTAGGGTACCCTCCCACAACACTCAAATGCACCAGAAATGGAAATTTCAATCGTGGTAGTAGGTTTGCTATATACATGCAGGAGAGCAGGACATGCTCAAGGGAATACCTCTCCAAGAATACCAAGGACGCAGTACGGATATAGGCATGAGGTTCCACAACTTGGTGCAACAGAACCAGAATCTGATCTGGCTTTAAGTAGCAATGGCAGGGTTCTGCTCCTCACTGAAGGCACTACTACTAATTTTTTGGCTATTCTGTTATACCAATTTTTAAACTATTAAAGCATTATTTTCAAAACATTAAGCAACTTAACACTAGTAACAGAGTCAGAACTGGTTGCATTGCACCAATGCAAAAAGCAGAGATGGAATCTGAATCAAATTCTTAGATCTAAACACTGCAGAGTTCTAGAGAAATTATGATCCAATTCCACACTTTGTGACAGGCTTAGAGCCAGAAAAAAAATGCTGAACAGACACAGAATAATCCAGAAATGCTCAGTGCTAAGAAATATTGCTTTGTTTTTATTAAAACTTAAAAAAAAATAGTTTGGCCTTAGGGCTCATTCTTAATACTCAACTATACAATCCTATCAAGAGAAGTCAACAGTGTAGGCTGAAGTACATCCCAGAGTGTTTTTTCTATTACCATAGACTATCTCCCCTGTACAGCTATAATTATAACAAGAAATGCCTTGTGCCTGATGGACAAAAAGCCAAATCGCTTCTTTCTAATGGATAATGTTCTGTAGTTTGAGGTACAAGAATATTTTTTTTTTTTTTATTCAGCAGGACAAAAAGTCTTTAACATCCTTCCTGCTATTTATTCCAAGAGCAAATGGCAGAGACTGAATGTTGGTATTATTGTGATGGATGGATGCATGGATGGATGGATGGATGGATGGATGGATATTTCCCTAAATCACAGACAAGGAGACTGGCATTTCCTTAGCATCTCAAAGTAGTCCAGTTCCAGTAATTATCTGCTATGACAATCTAGCATACATATTTTACAATGAAGGTCTTATTCTCCCCCTTTACTTTATGGGGGAGAATCTCAGTTTGTATATGTGAATGTTTACGAGAGACAATTTAAGAACACTGACTGATCCTATCTGATGCTGCTGGACTGCTTTTCAGTTAGTTTCTCTTTTAAACTATTTAATATAGTGCTTGTCCAGCTCATGTCCACTCAGCATGCTGCTGCAAAAGGTAATTCTCCTAACCTATTTTTTTTGATGATATTGGCTTTTACTCTGCAGTCCTCAGGTGGTTCATTCTTTTCTATTGCATCAAACATAAGATGCATGCCTTCTCTTTCAAGCATGATTGGTTTCATTCCACCCATTATATCTCCGTATTCAGGATGAATAAAACAACTCATAATTTCCATCAGTCCATGATGCAACTTTCCATCACCCACAAGTTAAATTTTCCTACAAGCACCTTTGTGCTTTTTTCTATGCTGTTCCCTAATAGGCCTGGTCCATGATAAGGACTCCTGGTGATAAAATAATAATTAAAAGCTGGTCCAATGGAAAAAAAGCTGTGTCTAGTTTTATGCAACCTATACATTGTGTAAGATGGAGAAATGAACTGAGGAAATGATTGATGATTCAGTGTTCTTACATGCAACTACCAAACCTTCTAGCACAGAAGTTCTCAACTTTTTTTTTTAAACTTAGGGGCCCCCTTGGAAAATACCAGCTCTCAGTTTTCACTCATGTTTTGACTACAGAAAAAGAATAGATGTATTCTTCTGTTGCAAAGAACAAAAGACCACAGAATGACAGAATGGTTTATAACACTCTAGATTCCCACTTGAAATCACTAGGTTTATCTTGTGAATCATGTTTACACACCCAGCAGTGCTAACATGGTGGAGTACCCTTGCAGGGATCTTAAGGTAACTTAGGTACTATATCACTGTTGTAGCAGATGTAATAGTTACTAAGAACCATTTATATCCTGGACAATAATAAACTCAGGTCACCATTTACTTAAAGGAGGGCTCTCATTCTAAGACCTAAACATGACTGTCAGCGGTTTAGTTCCTCTATAGCAGTGGTTCTCAACCTTTTTTGTACCAGGACCTATTTGTAAATATTAGTGGCCAGCCCCAACCCAGTGCCCCTCACTCCTGACCTGCTACCTGCCACTCACAGGCCCCAGCCCCCACAGTGTGGGGGGGCATGGGAGGGCCCCAAGCAGTCCCTCACAGGCTGAAACTCTGCCAGCCTGCAAGGGAAACGCCACGGTTTCCTGTGTTTGTTTTTCTCCTTTAAAGGAGAATCCATTTTTAAAATTTGTTTGTGACCCTTTTGACATATTCTTGTGACCCACTTTTAGGTCACAACCCACGGATTGAGAAACGCTGCTCTATAGCACTCTGCTGGGTGTAGCAGGGCCCTGTGCTTACTCACTGGGCATGTCTACAAGTTCATTAATGAGCTATTGCTAATGTGCATTCAATTTAGTACCTCCATTGCAAAGTACTTAAAAAAAAGGTGCATTAGTCTATTTTAATGCGCATTAGCAAGTGTGCACTTTTTTGCAGTGCTTTAATGCACATTAAAATAGGCTAATGTGCATTAAAAAGCACATATAGACACGCCCACTGTCTTGTCATCCATGAGAATCAATGACCCCTGAGGAGCCACCAAAAAACATCTTTGTGGGTTTTGTTCAGAGTCCAGAACACCTTCCTCTAAGAACTTTCAGGCAATCTGTATTATCTGGGCAGGCTCAGTCCTCAAATCACATCTCTCTACAGGAGTATGGGATTAAAGGTTTGTCCTCTTTTCTATGCTGCTGCATCAACCAAACTGGGCTTCTTCTTCAAGTTCTCCTCTAGGCTTTACATAGCTTGGAGCTGTTGTTGGGAAGCTCAGTAACTCCTATTTCATCAGGAAAACTGTTTGTATGCTTTGGCACATAGACATAAATAAAATATAATAAAACTTACTTTGGGAACAAAATGCAAATGTTCTGTCAGGTAGCCCTACAAAGAGGCCACGGGGTTTTTTGGTTTTTGTCTCCTCCATGAACTGTAGAAAGAAAAATCTTTTGCTTGGCTACACACAGAGTTTATGGATCTCTTTTTGGTTGACTGCTGAGTTGGTAAATACCCTGCCAGATAATTTATATGTTTATGTTCCTCCTCTCAGCAGTAACCCATCTGCAGAAGAGGTTATTGAAGTAATAGATGGTTATTTTCCTGGGGAAAAGCTACTGACAAAAAAATATTGTAGCAATTCGGTATCTTCTCTGTTAGTGTGGAATTACAGAAGATATTTGTTTCTTAAACTGTCTTAGTTTAAGAAACTCGAAATCTGTAGCACAGAAGACAGGGATGTGAGTGAACAATATTTTTATGGCTTCTGAATGATAACAGTTGTCAGCATCTTTCTAGTTTGAGAGTAAATGTGACAAACAAACCCATAAGAGAGAGAGATGAACCTCTTTATATAGAGATTTTTTTGTTAAATTCTAACTCATAAACCAGACTATAGACTTCTCCCTAGCACTTTCTGGCTGCTACAACATGGATTGTTAAATGAATATCACTTGCTTGGACCTGGTTACACAAAAGTTGCTAGGCTTCACAAGTTTCCTAGCAATGGGCATATGGTCCTATATTTCCACGGTTAGTTGCTCAGAAAACTAAATACATTTTTATACTGCAAAAATACTATTAGAACAGTTTACAACAAAATCTGAATTTTTTTGGAAGGAACAGGATACCTCTGTTCTCAGTAACAACTTCTTGAAAGGAGACAATGGGCCAGCAAATTCTACTTCTATATCCTTTGACTGGATTCAGAATGTAAAAAAAGTAAGTATATTCTAGTTATAAAAAGCCAGCAAGTTTTCTCGTTGTAAGATTTGTATTATCTGTCAAACCTCAGGTGTTCAGTAAAAGTAACCAGTAATGAAGTGGTCCAGAGTAGCCTTCAGAAAATACAAACAAATTACCATAATGGATCAATGGTTCATGTAGTCCAGTGTCCTGTCTCTAACAATAACTTGTACTAGCTGCTTCAGATGAAGATAGGACCCTCAGGGGATAACATGACTGCAGAAGAAATCTCTTAACTATGTCAGTCTGAAGTTGGTTTATGTTCCAAAGTAGGAGTTTCTCCTTTATTAATCTTGTCTAATATACTGCAGATGTCTTTATCATCCATACCAGCGTCTCACCTTCTTTCAATTACAGCAGGGTGCCACACAACTACACTCCAATCAACTGTGTGTTGTTTCTGCAATTAAGTTTCTTTCCTTTTAACCTTTTCAAAAAGGGAGAGGGAGTTGCTGCTCTAGAGTTCACATCAGCTATGACACAGTAACTGTTAACATCTGCATGCTCCCATAGTAATACAAGTGAGCTGAATTTCTATAAATGTAACCCTGAATGGAAAGGGATAATAGTGGGACCAGTTTTGCTACGCTTGCATAGAAGCATACAGAGTTAACAGTTACAGAGTATTTACTGATCAGCCACATTTTCATAACTGCACAGGGGTCCTTCCCAATTAATGTGGCTGTCCAGAATTCTACTGTACTCTCTGTGTATCAAAAATTTCCAGAGATTACGTATATGATCTGTAAAAAGGAATTTCCTTACGTCAATTTTAAAAGTCTTGTTTTCAATGCCACTGAATACTCTTCCACTCCTGCATTATGAAAAAGGATATGTGGGACTGCTTTTGATTGATCTTCTTCATAGCATTTCTTATTTTGTGTCTCTCTCTCTCACGTCATCTCTAATTCATACTCGCTATCAAGCAAACAGTTACAGTCTTTTCAATCTCTCCACTGATGGAACTCTCCTCTATCCCATAACCTGATCAATAATTTTATTGTTGCCTCTCTTGGGGCCCTTTTTATTTTTACTATCTTTTTCAGACAGGATCACCAGAATTGAACAGAATATTCTAAGTGACAGCAACGTCACTAATTTACAGAAAGCTGCTATATTATTCTTGACCCCATTCTTTATACATTTCTTATTTTTGTCTAGCTTCTTATTACAGCTATACAGTGAAGTGCAGGTCTTACTTCTGTCCGTCTGCAATTGATGTAAAACCCACTAATATGCAGGAATATTTCAATGATTGCTTTTTGATATGTACTAACTCACACATTGCATTTCATCTGCCATAATAGTGCCGATTCACCAAGCTTTGTTAAGCCCCTCAATTTCCCTGCCTAGTCCTAATTAATACAAATAGTTGTGTTACATTTGCATCTATTAATGAGTGTAATAAATACTGTACCTAGTACTTAGAAAAGTTCTTATAAATATGAAGCTCAATTCCATAAAGATTCTTAATCATTTTGATTGATCTACAGCAGCCTGTTCTGCCATGATAAATTCACTACAGTTAAGATGATACTTAGGAAAACCTTTGTATCCTGTCAGAACTCAATACTGGATGAGGCCTCACTTAGAGTGCTGTGTCCAGTTAGGGGGCACACCAATTCAAGAAAGACATGCGAAAAAGTAGAGTGGAGAGCAACAAAAAGGACAGTCTAGAAAACATGATTTACAAGGAAAGTTGGAAGAAATGGGATTATTTAGTCTGGAGACAGGAAGACTGAGGGGGATTGATAAAAATGTTTATCTAACCTGTTCTTAAAAACTTCCAAGGATGGAGACTCCACAACCTCCTTAGGGAATCTGTTCCAGTGCTTACCCACTCTCTAGTTAGGAAGTTCTTCCTAATATCCAACCTAAATTTTCCTTTCTTGAAATTTAAGATGATCACTCCTCGTTCTGCCCCTTAACACTCTTCTGTAATAGTTTAGATAGGCATGATCCTGCCTTGAGCAGGGGATTGGACTAGATGACTTCCTGACATCCCACCAAGCCCTATTTTTCTACAATTAAATATTGGAGATGGTTCGGACACCAAAGTGACAGTAAACCACTCTTTCTTTGCACTGGATGGAAGATTCCCAGAGTGCTCACAGCTGCCTCACATATTTGAGTTATATTCAGAGATGGGGACTTTGTTTTGGTAGAGAGAAGAACTTTTAAGTACTTAAAAGATACAGGGAATGGTGAAGAACTTTCATTTATTTTTTCTGTAAAATCCAGAAAAGAAATTTAAAAAGTAGATTTTCAATTAAAACAATCTTATAGGGCAGAGGCTAAACAGGGACCTTTGAAACAAATTCTTTGCCTCTATTTTTTTGTGCACGGACCAGGACACCCCCACCGGGATTCAGGATGGACTCAGGAGAGACTGTGCCAGGCCTGGGGTCAGGGAGGACCAAGTTAGATAACTTCTGTAGGGGCTGGACGTGTTCAAATCAGCAGGTCCAGATGTTCTCCACCCCAGGATGCTGAGGGAATTGGCAGGGGTTATTGCAGGGTCCCTGGCATGGCTTTACGAGCACTTGTGGTACTCTGGCCAGGTGCCAGAAGTCTGGAAGAAGGCCAATGTGGTCCCCATTTTCAAAAAAGGGAGGAGGGAGGAACCAGGCAACTATAGGCCCATTAGTCCCACTTCGATCCTGGGGAAGCTCTTTGAGAAAATTATCCAGGAGCACATCTGTGAAGGACCAGTAGGGGGGATGATGCTCAGGGCAACCAGCATGGGTTCATTAGGGGCAGGTCATAGATTCACAGATGTTAGGGTCGGAAGGGACCTCAATAGATCATCGAGTCTGACCCCCTGCATAGGCAGGAAAGAGTGCTGGGTCTAGATGACCCCAGCTAGATACTCATCTAACCTCCTCTTGAAGACCCCCAGGGTAGGGGAGAGCACCACCTCCCTTGGGAGCCCGTTCCAGACCTTGGCCACTCGAACTGTGAAGAAGTTCTTCCTAATGTTCAATCTAAATCTGCTCTCTGCTAGCTTGTGGCCATTGTTTCTTGTAATCCCCGGGGGCGCCTTGGTGAATAAATACTCACCAATTCCCTTCTGTGCCCCCGTGATGAACTTATAGGCAGCCACAAGGTCGCCTCTCAACCTTCTCTTGCGGAGGCTGAAAAGGTCCAGTTTCTCTAGTCTCTCCTCGTAGGGCTTGGTCTGCAGGCCCTTGACCATACGAGTTGCCCTTCTCTGGATCCTCTCCAGGTTATCCGCATCCTTCTTGAAGTGCGGCGCCCAGAATTGCACACAGTACTCCAACTGCGGTCTGACCAGCGCCCTATAGAGGGGAAGTATCACCTCCTTGGATCTATTCGTCATGCATCTGCTGATGCACGATAAAGTGTCATTGGCTTTTCTGATGGCTTCGTCACACTGCCGGCTCATGTTCATCTTGGAGTCCACTAGGACTCCAAGATCCCTTTCCACCTCTGTGCCACCCAGCAGGTCATTCCCTAGGCTGTAGGTATGCTGGACATTTTTCCTCCCTAGGTGCAGCACTTTGCATTTCTCCTTGTTGAACTGCACCCTGTTGTTTTCTGCCCACTTGTCCAACCTATCCAGGTCTGCCTGCAGCTGTTCCCTGCCCTCCGGCGTGTCCACTTCTCCCCATAGCTTTGTGTCATCTGCAAACTTGGACAGAGTACATTTGACTCCCGCGTCCAAGTCACTGATGAAGACATTAAAGAGTATTGGTCCAAGGACCAAGCCCTGCGGGACCCCACTGCCCACACCCTTCCAGGTCGAAACCGACCCATTCACCACGACTCTCTGGGTGCGACCCTCTAGCCAATTCGCCACCCACCGGACTGTGTAGTCATCCACATCACAGCCTCTTAACTTGTTCACCAGTATGGGGTGGGATACCGTATCGAAGGCCTTCCTGAAGTCTAAGTATACGACATCCACCCCTCCTCCTGTGTCCAGGCGTTTCGTAACCTGGTCATAGAAAGAGACTAGATTGGTCAGGCACGATCTGCCCGCCACAAACCCGTGCTGGTTTCCCCTCAGCATAATTTGCCCTGCCGGGCTCTCACAAATGTGAGCCTTGATAATTTTTTCAAAGACTTTACCAAGGATGGAGGTGAGACTGACTGGCCTATAGTTGCCCGGGTCCTCCTTCCTCCCCTTTTTGAAAATGGGGACCACGTTAGCCCTTTTCCAGTCCTCCGGGACTTGGCCCGTGCGCCATGAGCGTTCAAATATTCCCGCCAGTGGCTCTGCAATGATGTCGGCCAGTGCCTTCAGCACCCTCGGATGGAGCTCATCCAGGCCTGCCAACTTAAAGGTATCCAGTTCTTCCAAGTGACTCTGCACCATCTCAGGGTCTACGCATGGTAGTCTGGCGCCTTGCTGCTGCCTCTCTACAACCCCAGTGAGAGACTTGTCGTGCCCCTCGCTTAGGAACACTGAGGCAAAGAACTCGTTGAGGAGTTCAGCCTTGTCCCCCCTGTCTGTCACCAATTGCTTCTGCCCATTTAGCAGGGGTCCTATTCCTCCCTGGGCCTTCCTTTCACTCCCTATGTATCTAAAAAACAATTTCTTGTTGTCCTTTACTTGGGATGCCATCCTCAGCTCCATGGTAGCTCTGGCTCATCTAACTGCCTCCCTACAAGCGCGAGCAGAGGAGGTATACTCCTCTTTGGTAATCTCTCCCTGTTTCCACTTTTTATGTGCTCCCCTTTTGGCCCTTAGGCTGCCCTGGATTTCTCTGGTCAGCCAAGGAAGCCTCCTGGCCCCTTTCCCTCTTTTTCCTTGCATTGGGATCATCTCGCTTTGTGTCCGAAGGATCGTTTCCTTAAGGCACAGCCACCCTTCTTGGGGTCCCATCACTTCAAATCTCCTACTCTGCAGTGCATCCTTGACTAATCACCTGAGTTCATTGAAATCAGCTTTCCTAAAGTCTAGCACTTTCACCCTACTAGTTACCTTACCCACTCGACGTCTTATGGTGAATTCTATTATTAAGTGATCGCTGTCCCCCAGATGGCTACCGATCTGGAGGTCCCCTACCATGTCATCCCCCGTTGCCAATACCAGATCCAGTATGGCATTCCCCCTAGTGGGACCATGTACCTCCTGTGTCAGGTGGAGGTCCTGTACACAGGTTAGAAACCTGCGTGAACGGTGGGACTTTGCCGTCTGCGTCTCCCAGCAGATGTCTGGGTAGTTTAGGTCCCCCATAACTACCGTCTCTTTAGCTTTTATGGTCTCCGAGAGCTGCCTCAGGAGCCTCGAATCTATTTCTTCCCCTTGGTGTGGGGGTCTGTAGCCTTTCTCCTTGCCCCCCTGTCTCCTCTGCCTCCTGTCAGACCAACCTGACTGCCTTCTACAATCAGGTCACAAAATCATTAGATGCGGGTGTTGCAGTGGATGTAGTCTTTCTGGACTTCAGGAAGGCCTTTGACACTGTCTCCCACCCCATTCTCATTAAAAAGCTAGGGGACTCTGGCACTGATGCCTACACAGTCAGATGGATCGCAAATTGGCTGAGGGGCCACACCCAGAGAGTGGTGGTGAACAGGTCAGATTCGACCTGGAGAGATGTGGGCAGCGGAGTCCCCCAGGGCTCGGGCCTTGGGCCTGCACTGTTCAATTTCTTTATTAGTGATTTAGATGAGGGGGTGAAAAGCACGCTGTTCAAATTTGCTGATTACACCAAGATTTGGGGCGAGGTGGGCACACTAGAAGGGAGGGACAGAATACAGCTGGAGCTGGACAGATTACAGGGGTGAGCGAATGAGAATAGGATGGAATTTAATACTGACAAATGCAGGGTACTGCACTTGGGCATTAAGAACCAGCAGCATACCTATAGGCTGGGGAACTCCCTTCTCATCAACACAGTGACAGAAAGGGATCTTGGAGTCATTATCGATTCCAAAATGAACATGGGCTGCCAATGTGAGGATGCAGTCAGTGAGGCTAATTGCACCCTGTCATGCATCCACAGATGCATCACGAGCAGAGCCAAGGAGGTGATCCTCCCCATGTATGCAACGCTGGTCAGGCCACAGTTGGAGTACTGCATCCAGTTCTGGGCGCCGCACTTTAGGCGGGATGTGGCCACCATTGAGAGAGTCTAGGGGGGCCACGCACATGATCCGGGGACAGCAGGGCAGACCCTACAAGGAGAGGCTATGGGACCTAAACCTGTTCAGCCTTCACAAGAGAACAGGGGACCTGGTGGCCGTCTATAAACTTATCAGCAGGGAATGGGAGACCCTGTTCCCCCGAGCGCCTCCCACAGCAACAAGGAATAATGGTCTTAAGTTGTAGGTTCAGGCTGGACATTAGAAGGCACTACTTCACAGTCAGGGCGACTAGGATCTGGAACCAACTTCCAAGAGAAGTGGTGCTGGCTCCTACCTTGGGAGTCTTTAAGAGGAGGCTTGATAATTACCTAGCTGGGGTCATATGAGCCCAGTATTCTCTCCTGCCCAATGCAGGGGGTTGGACTTGATGATCTACTTAGGTCCCTTCCAACCCTACATCTATGAATCTATGAAACTTGAATTCAGTTTTAACTGGCCTCTCTGACAGAGGCCCTTCCCTTTCTACACTTCTTACACTTAATTAAAAAAAGAACAGGAAGCCAGTGGACGAATGACATGATTAAAGCAATGAACTAGAAAAAAATAAGATTTTTTTAGCAACATTCTAAATTGATGTGGTGTGGTACAATATTGTGTTTTTCAAGGCAAAAGAAAAAAATGTTGCAATAACTAAGATGAAAAGTGGTAGTGGCCTGGACAAAGTGATTTAGCTGTGTGAAAGGCCCCATCCCATCTACACTGGCCAAGTAACGCCTATTAAAACTAGTTTAATCCTAGAGTGGTTTTAAAATGTTTAGAATTACTTTAGAGAGTTAAGAGTGCAGACATAAGCAATTCATAAAATGCTGATCCTTGAATTTTATGCCAATCTTCTACATCTAACCACATCAGTGAACGTTATTAGAACTGTCACCTTGCGTAACTGTTCTTTTTCAAATTTTACACACTGTTCCCTCTAAAAACCATATGACTGACAACGTATACTTTTGTATTTATTTGGTTTCCTTCTAGTTAGTAGTTACCATAAGTATGTCATAAATAAACTGTATGAATAAGCAGGAAAGAGAAGCATTATTGAACTTTTATATACAACAAATTGGTATAAGTTGAACAAAAAGCTTTTACTGCTTAGACAGGGAAGTTTAAATTTTATGATGTATTTAGCATTGATCAGTTTAATATTAAGATTCATCAGGTCATTTTTGTGGGGGCTTAATCATTAAGAATACTTTATAGGAGTAAAAAATTTGATATATTATTAATAATTCCTAGGGTTATTTTAAATCGAAAGTTCCTTGATTTACATGAATATCAACCCATTAGACTTTCACATAATCAAATATTATTAAAAGTATGTATGTGTGTATATACATATACACACACACACAGCATGTATGTATTTATATAATGTGCGTGTGCGTACACACACACTCTCTCTCTCTTCCCCCCCACAAATTACTGTCTGCATTATACAAAAATATATTCATTTCTTAAGTCCTCTTCTGCTAGCCATTCCATTGATATTACTTTAGTATTATGCGTTGTGTATTTGGAGCTTTCAGATTATGAACTAAAACCCAATGACCTGAAACTTGTGTAGATATACATGTACACACACATATACATATTGTATATGTATATATGTATGCATGTAGATATCTAAACTAGTTTCAGGCTCATTGGGTTTTGGTTCATAATTTTAAAGCTCCAAATACTTCTTTACTTTAGTATTATGCTTTGTGTATTACTGGAAAGACTAGCAGAAAAAGACTTAAGATATGAAGTTATTTTTGTATACTGTAGGCAATAATTTGCAAGAAACTTTCAAAGGAAGTTGCCTCTGCATTCTTGGGAAGAAAAAGTCCTTTTCCAAAAGAGCATGGGATGATTTTGGCTCCTGAGTTACCATTTTTCTCTGTAAAATATTCTTTTACATTTTTGGCCATACTGGAGCTATGCCCAAGTATAACAGCAATAACATTTACCTCAACAATCTTTCTATGACTGGTATCTAGCTTATTTTGTAACACATTTAAAGACTAATACTTTGTTTTTGTGTTATCTAAGGATTACAGAACACTATCATAAACCAAGGTCACAATCCTACATGTCTAGAATGAGCAGAGACCTTGGGATCACTGGATGCCCTACTAACTTCAGCGGGGATCTGCACAGAATAGTGGGGGCAACTGCTTCTGCAACAGATTACAGCATTATTTATTTAGCAAGTGTTCTGGGGAGTTTAGCCTTACTAAGTAGTAAAAACTTAACTGTAAATAATTTAAGACTTCCCTCGCCTTATGAGGCAGATAATTATTCCACCCATTTTACAGATGAACAAATTAATGCACAAAAAGGTTACATGATCTGCCTGAGGCCATAAACAGCAAATCAACCAAATCAGGGATGTCTAACTTCAGAGTGCTGGCAGCCACATGCTGCACTGGTTGTGGGCATGGAGCCGCATATGACATGGGCTGCATGAGCTTCCCATGTCAGTCATGTTCAGCCTTCCCATCTACCCCCATCCCCTCCTCCTCCGATTGCTGCTGCATAAGTAGGCTTGGCAGGATTTGATTTTTATTGGTAAATGTTGATAAACATCAATTTCACCTCACACTTACAGACCCACAAAAAATATTTCCACTGTTAAACAATCAAAATTCACAGAAAGGGAACATAAGAAAAAATATGGCTGATAGAGCATGTGATGACAGGGGGGAGCAGAACCATGCTGACTGCAGTTTGGATTGCAACTCCCAGAAACCTCAGTGGACTGCAAATGAAGGGGAAGTGACAAAATGGACAAAGAAGCTACTAGTGAGCAGAGCTGGGACTGATGGCAGCTCTGCCACTCAGTTGGCAGCAGTCTTACAGTAGTTGCATTTGTCACAGCGGGCAGTTAACCTGCACTATAATAATCGTATGCTGTCATCGATAAATTGTCTGCTCTGTACAACCCTAATTTTGTGCAACCCTGAAAATTTAAACTGATAAAAATCAAAATAAATGCCTTAAAAAAGTCAATAAAATCAATATCCGTCAAAATTATTAAAACTAAAACTCATATTCTGCCAAGCCTATGCATAACCATACTCCCCACTGATGCTACCACATGGGCAGCAAGCTCATTGGGCCTTCTACTGTTCTGCCTTGCCTCAGACTCCAGCCATATCAGCAGCAAGAACAAGAGCAACATAGGGAGTGGTAGCCAGCTGGGCCCCTAGCATATTAACCTTTAAACGGGCTGGATGTGGCCCTCAGGCCACCAGTTAGACAGCCCTGAACCAAACAACTGCCATGTAGGTCTGAAATCCAGTCTAGAGTTAATCAGACACGTTTCAGGACAGTACTTTTAGGATACCTACAGTACCTATTACATAGAAAACTAAAACAGAATTTGGTTTTCACTTTTCATGTGAAACAAAGGTTTCTGGAAAGTTATATCTATTTCAACTTTTTTTTTTAAATTTTACCTTTACAAAGTTGTCTTCGGTCAACAGTGCAATCTGTTTTTCTGATACTTGACTTTCCACATACCTGAGGTAATAATCATCATCATAATCATAATATAATCATAATAAGGAAGGTGTATTTAAAAAGTGACAGAATTAACAAATGAGATCTGGTTAGGAGTGAATTTAAATTAGCAGTCAGGATCTAGTGGGTACCAAGGTTACTGTAGGTTTATGCCTGCAATACCTTTCAACTGGCCATCTAAAAAAATGATCAGAATAGCATGTTTCTGTAAGAAGGATAAAAGAAAACACAGATCTCTTACAGCAATGGGCATGATTTTACAGCAGGTTCTCATGTACCATAAGAACTTCTTACTTAAGCACAAGAGATCAAAAGAGATCCACAAGGAATTCAAAATTGTCTTATGCTGGTTTTACCCATTTTGAATAAGGACACAGGCATACACAACTGTGCATTTCTTACAAATGCAAACTATTTCACAGGATTGAAAAATCTCTTTTTTTTAAAGCACTAATTGGATACAGGACTGTTTACATTAATTATTTCTCCTTTACCTTCTAAAAGATGGTAGGCTTCGAATATGCTCACACTGTTCATGTGAAAAAGAATTTACTCTTTTTTTAGCTTCTGGAAGATGGCAACACAGCACACTGAGGGGCTGGGAGTAGAAATGCTCCACAACAGACAACTGAAAGAGACAATACATTAAAAATATATAATATTTTTACATATATAGTTAATTCTTTTTGCTATGTCCTATGGATTGAAAGCTTCTTTTTAAAGAAGCTACACAATTTATTAAGTTTCTAAAATAACTACACTGATTTTAAAACATTATAATTAGTTTAATAAATTTATATGTCAGGTTGAATTAATGCTTTCTAGCTGCTAGAAGTGGATGATTGTTCTGTCAATAACTTTGCCATTTTCTGCTGTGCATATTATTCAGCTTTTTTTTTTTTTTGCTTTATACAACCAGACTAAACAGCTGGTCAAATACGACTTGATTAGTTTACTCAGTGAATAAGAATAAGCTTCAACAAATGCATTATTTACTGCATGGGTTTTTGGTTGCAGCCATGTTGATCTAAGGACATAGGGAGGCAAGGTTCTTTGGTTAGATATGATATCTTTTCTTAGACCAACTGAATAGTTGGAACAAAATTCTTAGCAAGTCTTTGGGAGCAGTCACCCTTCTTCAGGCACCTGGAGTCTCTGCTGTTCTGAGACTCCAAGGAATGAGAGAAGCTAAAAAAGTGTGACAGGATGTCAGGAAGAATGTAAATAGGTGGAAATTAGGAAAACAAAAAGGTAGAGCAGGGAAGTGGGGGGGTGGGGGGGAAGCATGGGGGGAGGGAAGAAAGCCAGAGGTGAGTAAGGGAGACTACAGTAGTAGTAATTCAAGGTAGAAAAGAGGCTGTCTGTGAAAAAGGAAATAGCTGGAAATTAGGAAGACAAAGAGCAGAAAAGTAGGGGAGGGGAGAGGAGAAAGAGGTGGTGGGGAGAAAAGTGTAAGAGGTCAGGTCTAGCAGGTACCTTTACACATTACAACCTACCTGACATCCGATTCATCAGGTACCTGCCAGACCTGACCTCTTACATTCCTGCCCCCCTGCTACTTTTCTGTCCTTGGTTTTCCTAATATTTCCTTTTTCACAGACAGCCTCTTTTCTACCTTGAATTACTACTACTGTAGTCTCCCTTACTCACCTTTGGCTTTCTTCCCTTCCCCCCTTTCCCCGCCTCCCTTTTTTTCCTAATTTCCACCTATTTACATTCTCACTGACATCCCTCCACAATTTTAGCTTCTCTCATTCCTTGGAGTCTCAGAACAGCAGAGACTCCCTATGCCCAAACAAGGGTGCTGTGCCCCAAAGCTTGCTAAGAACTTTGTTCCAACTACACAGTTGCTTTAATAAAAGATATCACATCTACCCAAAGAACCTTGCCTGCCTTATTTACTGCACGTTTTTTGGAAGGCAAGGAAACATAATTATTTTGTCTAGTTGTGTAAATCTTTTCTGCTACAGAATTATTGCCTTTTGAAACCTTTACAAAGTCTGTATGGTTATTCGCTTCAATTATTATGTGTCCCTGAAGAGGAGAATTGTACACCTTGCACACACACGATTGTGGAGTTCTGCTAACGAGTGTTCATAGGGAATCTGGGGCATCATTATTGATCCTGGAAGCTTAAGATAGCTGGACTGAAAGGCATCATTTCCATGATGGGGAGAGGCTATGTGCAAGATGCTTTAAGAAACCAAGGAAAATGACAGCATCTTAAGAGCAGAGTTGTGGAACCCAAACAGCAGGATGGGAAGTGCTACCAGGCTCAGGCCAGCCTGCATATTTATTTCCCCTCCCCACAAAACCCCCCCAAAATACTGATTCTGCCCTTTGAAGCATGTTCTCGCTTTTTTTTGTTTGTTTGTTTCCAACTTTTTTCTTTCTATGGCTTTTGCTATAGAATGACAAGTATTCTAAAAATGTTCCCTTCTTCATGACTTGTTTGAATTTGAAAATATGGGAAGGTTTGTAGGAAACTGCCCAGAGACTTGATCTAACTCCACTATATTCAAAGGGAATTTTGCTATCAACTTCAAGAGAAGCAAAGTTAGGCTTTAATAATGTGGCTGCAAGTCATCCAATGTGGAGAAATCCTATTCCATTTTCACCATCTCTCAACTGAATACTTCTTGCACCTGCTTACCTGAAAGCCTTTGATAAAATTCTGAACAGAGAAATCATGGTACAAAAATATGTTGATTAGGACCTGAAGTACTTTCTCACTTAATTTAAAAGGAAACTTGGTTGTCAGAAGTAGCTGGAGGAATCAAAGAGAAACAATTAATTTTCTTGCTGAACTTTGCCAGAATAGATTACATTTAAGGTTATGTGTAATTTCAAGTAGCAATACCAGTAGTGTTCTTTCTTGAATACATAAGTAGTAACGCAGTTATATCTGCCTTTGGCTTAACTCTTGGCATGCGTTAAAATTACACTACGATAACTGGTTAATGTATGTAACCAACTTCTGCTAAGCAGCATTCATTTCAAGCTCCCTCTACACGTGCTGTGCTGGAAAGGCCTCCTGCCGTGCCACATGTGCATGACAGGAGGCGCAACTGTGGGATCATGCATTAGAGCCAACTGGGAGCCTGATCCCAGGCTCCCTCTGCACTGGCAAGGAACAGGCTCCCACGACTGGGAGCTCCCTCAGCTTCATGCACCTCCAAGGCTAGGAGATTGCAACAACCACGATCTCTCAGCCCCGGCGGCTTCACAGCGTCCGCAGCTATGGGATTCTGGATGCTGGCAGTTGCAGAGATGATGCCAGGACCCAGAGTCTGCTGCTGCTGGAGTTGAGAATCCTCTGTTACAGGACTCCCAGTCCCAGCTGGCAGTGCAAATTAAAGCTTGATAGCAACCAGCTATCAGTTAATACACATTTTTAAGATCTAACTTTATAGCTAGTTGGAACATTTTATGGCTTGATAGGTACCTTGCACCTGGCTAGTCTCAAGGTAACTGCACAATTAACTGTGTAATACCTGTAACATGTAGAGGGAACCTCAGACATGCACAGTTTTATTTACTGAAAGGGACATTTTAAAGTTTACTGTTATAAGACATTTTAAATGTTATCCAATTTAAATTACGTGCGAATTTTATATTCCCTCCCTTTTTTTTTTTTCAAATTATGATATAGCAAATATTACAATAAGCATCAGAGGCATTATTACTTTCTGAAAGCATAAAAGATGATCCACAGACATTCTGCATATGGACTAGCACTGAAACCACACAAGCAACATATTTGAATGGTTGGACATTATAACTGCACAAATCTCATTTTCATCAGTCTGAAGAATTTCCATTCAGCATAATTTTCATTGTACATGTAGGCTAAAATGCCATCCTTATTTGGAACTAAGTGAAAAACTTCAAAGCAGTGCTTTAATAAAGGAGAGAGAATAACAACTACATAGCTCTGTGTATGCGTGTGCATGCATGCACACACCAAAACAAGTAAGAGATTAAGGCATGTATGGAATAATTTCTGAACTATCTCCAGAACTGTGTAAAGGGGAAATTCTTAGTAAGTGACTTGATAAGCTGCTTTAAAGCAATGGCTTGATATACAGAATGTATGGCTTTCAGGAACAGATTCTCCTTTAAAAGTTTTAAGCTAGCCTAAATTCATAGAATCATAGAAAATTAGAGATGGAAAGGACCTCAGGAGGTCATCTAGTCCAACAAAGTATAAGATGCTATTACACATGTCCACAGTACTTGTGCATATTTACTCCCACTAATTTATCTAGAAAGCCAATTACCTTATCAATTACTGTTCCCAGGTGCTCCTTACATGAAAGACACTGGAAGAGCTCTATACACAGCAGAGAAGAAACAGAATGAGGTAGTAACCTGTGGATGATCATTGGAGATGTGGCTATCCCAAAAATGAGAACAAGAGGTAATTCATGTATGTGCTGACTAGACCATGGGGAAAGGAGAGACAAAAAAAAGAAGATGTAATAGTTATACTTCTTTCCTCCACTATTTTCTGATAAAATAAACAAATGCAACACAGCACATCCCTGTTACAGCAGCAGGCTAAATGGATTGAACAGGAGACAGGAGCAATGTAAACAAACCACTATAACTAGAACAAAATGAATTTTGACGGGGCGGGGGGGAGGGGGGGAAGGAAGCAGGTGTTATATACACCACCCACCCCACATTCTCACCCCGCCAAAGGGGGGGAAAAAAAAATCAAACTATTTTTTAGGATACATAACTTCAGAAAGAAACTTTTTAAATATCTGCCTTTAGAGTCAGAGTACATGAAGGATTTTCTCTGTTAATTTTATCTAGCTGAAAAGCCATATTTAAATAACTATATTTTGCTGCTTTTATTTGTGTATCAATTTGTTCATGCATTATGAGGCAGGGAAAACTGGTGCATGAGTGGCTTTTTCAATATAGCATTAATTACTGTATGTTGCATGAAAATACTGTATCACCAATAATTTGTTCTTTTAAAAAAATCCTAAACTACTTTGTTTCTCTTTGTATGGAAGTTTTTTCCATTTTTGCCCTCTATAAATCTCTTCTGATCTGTGAACATCAGAACTGAATACTGCATTCAAAGGAAGGTGTGCCTGTCCTTTATAGAGAGCCAAGACATTTTTAGTACAGTATTATTCCTTCCGTCTTTCCCAGCTTCATGGAATCCAAAATGTTTGTTACTTCTCAGTATACATTTTCTTATAGATAATTAATACATTAAAACGTACCCACATATCTTTACAGAGCCCTGGGGCACCCAAAACCAACCTCCCTCTATGATAAGTATTTACTCCTTTTTTGTTTTTAACCTTAGCGAGTTTCTGATGATCCATGACAAAGCATCAGCTCTCATCCTGTGGCTACTTCTTTTCCTTAACTATGTTTTTCTAAGGAGTTTTATAGACTATTATATAAAACCAAATAAATATTTGACATTTATCTTCTGTTTTTTCACTATCTTCAAAAAAGTCTAATGAACTAGAAAGGTAGGATTTTTCTATTAAAAAAAACTTGTTTTTTTAAGTCTCTGGTCTTATATGCATCCATAATGCACTCTTTCCATCTTTATTATTTCAACAAGGGCGCAGCTTATATTTGAGTATAAGTGAATTGGTCTAATTTCTGGAACATCCCTAGCACCTTAAGAGATTCAGATAGTATTGCCTAACTTTCAGTCCATCAGTACAGTAATTAATTTTAAAAGCAGACAACTTTTCTCTTACTTGTACAGTGATTGTACTGACTCTAGACTTATCTGAAGATACAATCTGAAAAAAGATATGCTTTATATATCAAGGTAAGGCAAATTATTTACTACAAATTCATGACTATTTGGAAAACTGAACACTAGGATTCTTTCCAAGTGAATTGTGGGAGAATGTGTCCATCCTTCCTGGCATGTAGAGGGGGGTTGTAGGCAAGAGTACAAGTGGTGTTTATTTCCCCAGCTAGGTTACACAGCCCAGATCCAAAGCACCACCACAAAGCTCAGTGCGGACTGGAAAAACCCACCCAAAAATAATGTAGTCCGCTAAACTCCCTTATGCTATGCATTTCCCTCATGGCAACAACCAGAAAATAGGTGGAGCAGGAAGGCATCAGTCCAAAAATCTCAGTTCAAATTACCTGCTAATAACGATGAAGTCTTGGAGTACTTTGGTTGTGAAACTTTCCATGTCTTTGAAGATAACCACAACTGGAGGAGACTGCCAGTGACTGGGAGAAGTTCTTTTTTTGCTTGGAGTTTCAGAACCTGTTTTCTTTAAAGCCATTGTGCATATATTACAAAACAGAAGGTAGCAAGGTATGAAGGTAAGCTTCTGGTCTCCTATGTTATACCCAAAATAGATAAAAGTAACTATTTCAGGAACACAATACATCTTCTGTTACTGTACACAGTTGCAGCAGTCTTCCTGTATCTGAAGTAAAACAGCCATGATAACAGAGAACAAGTAAAAACAATATACCAGTAAGGGCATATCTTGCCCTTAACCTCTTTAAGTGTAGAGGGCCTCCTAGCAAAAGAACTACTGTGATTCCATTGGGCAACAGGTGAGACAATATGGACAACATCTGCCCACTTATGCAGTGCCCTGTAGCAGCAAAGGCATATGCTAAAGTCCACCTCCATTTGCAAAGCACACAAGTTTCACTGAGGTCATGTAATACAGTGAATGTTTCTAGCTTTTGTTTTTAAAACTTATCACATGAGAACAAGAGGAAACCTTTGGAGTGTGAGTCACTTCTGTAAAATATCTATGTTCCTAGATTGTAAGAAAACATGAAACATTTAGGAAGTTGAAGGCTGTAGTGCACAGTTCACACTTTAGATGGTTTAATGGGCACAATTAAATTACTAAACCACATCCCCAGGTATTTGGCTGTTCGTATATAATATTCAATACAAGTGTTTCAGGGCTCGCTTTTGAGGAGAATATTTTTAGGAAGTCATAACTGAGTTTTAAGCCTCCAAAATGTTTAGAAATAAACAGAAGGCTTGTTAGTTTTCATAATCCTTAAAACACAAACAAAAAATTTAAGTGCCTTTCCAAAAAAGGCGCACAATCATAATTCACTAGTCTGAAGTCATTAAAAAAAAACAAACCACTTTCAGATTCTGAAAAGCTCAGGAAAAGGTATTATCTAGCATGTGACAAAAAGCTAGTTTTGAAAGCATTTTGACTGTCAGATATAAAACTATGGGTGCAGAAACTACACATTTATTAAGTGAAATGGACATATATATGATGCACATTTACTCTGCAGAAAAAACTGTTCTCTGATACAAAGTTACTTCTGTAGAAGTCAGAAGTAAATTTACTCCCAGGACAGTTGCTCCGGTATACATGCCGTGTGTCTGCTAACATGGTAGTAGACAAAGCTAGACAAAACAGAGAATGGATTTCTTCTAGGACAAAGCCTTTTAATTCTGGGATCCTACAGACGTACAAGCCCATCTTCCCATTTTAAGTACCTGTAAAATACCAACACAATACTTCTCTCAGACAATCATCTGGGCTAATTTGAGTCAATTGCCATTCAAAATGTGTGTAAATGACTGCCTCCATTATTGTTTTGAGAAAAATAATTAGACTCCGGATAATCCCAAGATTTGTTTTTAGCCTGGGGTAGCTTTCTGCTCAATGCAAACTGGCCCCACTGCCACCTAGTGGCTAGGTGCTCCACTGGCCTAGAAACTTGAAAGAGTTGTTTGTACAACTAACTGCTCCTTACTACACAGTAAATTTACTGCAGGATAAAATCCAGGTTAAATTACTCTCGGTCAGTGGTTCTCAACCTTTTGAGACTTAAGGCACCCCTCAGAAAGTGCCAGGACTTTATTTTCACCCATTTTTCAACTACAGTAAAATAAGAAAGTTCTTCTGTTGTAGAGCTCAGAAAGACCATAACAGGTCAGAAAGTTTTTTGACAACATGGATTCCTATTTGAAATCTCAGGGTTTACCATAAGAATCATGGGTAGGTTTTTGCATACCTAACAGTGCTATTGCATGGAACCCCAGAACACCCTGGCTGAAAAAAATCACTACTCTGGTTTAGTGGTTTTCAAAATGCATTTCCCAGAATCCTGGGGTTCTGCTATAGGTCATCAGGGGTTCTGCAAACAGATTGAGTGTAATGATGGAGTGGGCCGGGAGGTGGTGCACTGCCACTGCCAGGCAACACTGTTCTTGACAAACAAATCACATGTCCACACCCTAGGGTATGAAGTTAAATTCCTACAAGACTCCATAAATCTGGCATTTTGTGAACTGGCGATATGAAAACCTACCTTTGTTACACATTCATACCAGTCAGTAAGAGCATCCAGTGAACAGCGGATCCTTTTTTTGGAAACTGTAACATATTCCTCCTCTTCGGACTGGTCTTCTACGTAACAGTCCATTAGCTGTCCCATCAGCTTCTTCAGCAGATATCTTATTCCTTTCCAATACACGTAGATGCACATTGAGGAAACATTTTAGTTACCAAAAATTGTAAACCCCTCACCACACAACAAAATCAACATTTTATTGAAGTTTATCCTGTTTTTCTCTCTTGTTTATAACTTCCTCCAATATGCCCTACCTCCTTGAAGAGCAGTATTCTCAGACTACCAAGACAAATTCCTAACCTCATCAAATAAGTGTTCAATATACACTGTGTTGTTAGCTTACTATCTTGCCTAGGAATCAAGAATGAAAATCCATATGCTGATCCTTTCCCTCCCCTGGGCTTGAACCATGAACTGTTACTGCAATATTAGATCAACTTGAAGAGAGGCCAGAAGCCTAATTAAGAGATTTGGTAGCATTTCCAGGAGTGATTTCAGTCCTTGAGTTTCAGAAAAAAAATGTAAGTATTTGGCAGAAAGTATTATAGATGTCTCCTGCCTGCAATAAAATAATTTAAAAGCATTTAAAAAGATTAACTGATCTGCTTCACTCGTAATGGCATATAAACGAGCCAGCTGGTAAGTTTTTCATACAGTATCAATATGTATGCACCAGGCCTGTCCTTGCCATTTAGAGAAAAAATGGCTAGAGTTTTTCTGCAAATAGGTAAAGCAATTCTTTTAAACAGATGCAATTCCCCTCACTGTAAAATTATTCTGACTCAGAGTTGATGGCTAAAGGATAGGGATTGGTATTTATGAGTGTTCTCTACTGAAGGAGATCTTAGCATACAAATCTCAAACTTCTCTGCTTCTTTCAGTGTTAAAAAAGGATATGGTTAGTTTAAATATACAACTGCAAAATCTTTATGTATGCAATAGCTTTATTCCAAATTGAACAGGCTGACAAAGCTCAAATGCCGGCATAAGGAGTGGTAGAATCCTTATTTTGAACAAAGCTGGACACAGCTCAAAATATGTAAAGGAGACTAGTACATTGGTCACAGATTAGACTAGATGCCTGGAATGGACAGTACTACTACACTGGGTCACGAATTGGACTAGATGTCTGAAGTCTTTTGCATTCTTACTTTCTATTACTTTTACACTGAGAAAAATATAGAATTTGTAGTTAAGGGCATTCATCATTTGAATGTTGTCAAAACAATGACAGTATCTACCTGGACATTCCTTGGCTTGCAATGAAACTACATAAGGAGTAACATTATCCTGAAGAACCTCTGAAAGACGTTTAAATGTCAAGTCATGATCTGTAACATTTACACCTAGAAGGAAGACAAATTAATACTGTATTATTCCTGTTTGTGACCACAATCCCTGAACAGCAAACTATGCAACAAGATAATGCTAAAAAATAGACAAGCAAGTGAAAAAACACACAGATTGCTTTTAAGGTAAGATATAAAGGGTGTTCAGAAGCTCCCATTAGTGCTAACTGAGTAAAAGCAACAGAAAATGTTTAATCAATTAAAATCCCTCCACAGGGAAGAAAAGCTCAGGCACCTGAGACTTGAATGTATCTTAGGGGCTGTCTACATGGGCAGTTGTCGTGAAATAAATCAAGCTTGTAAATTTTCAGCACACTAACAACTCAATAGTAACTCCCCAAATGGAGGGGGGGAAAATGCATTCATGGTCGTAGTCAGTCTGTCCTGGGAGAAAATGGTGATCTGTAAATGCAGAGGACTACACCTGATGGCTTGAAAGTCCTTTTCCAGTCCAATGGTCTTATGCACACACTTAGTATGCAGTAAATTTACTTTGTTTACTTTGCAGCAAATCCCCCAAGTAGGTAAACCTTCAGTTGCATGCCATCAAAATAGGAGTACTTCAACTCTGAATTTCAGTGAACCAGGTATCAAGGAGGCTAATCAATTGCAAAGAAGAGTAAAAGTCTACTTTATTTTTGTTACGTAGAATTTTGAAGGGACGAAGACAATGAAACTGGTAATAACACAAGAAGACTCTCCAAACTCTTCACAGATATTAAGACCCTCAATAATCCTATGATACAAGTAGTGTTTATTCTCTCTCTGTTCCCTGCCACAATTATTCAAAGAATTGACCAATTCCAGGAAGGCACATATTTGACTTTTTAAAGAAGGGAACCCAAGACAGTTTGGTAGTGTGGCTAAAGGAAGTGACTGAAAAGGAAGACCCTGGATTTGGAAGGCTTGAGGTCAACTACACTGGAGACATCTTAAAAATAATTTTAAATTTGTTTCACTTAAATCAAATAAAAAAAACAAAACAGGTAGAGCCATAATGCAGACCTGATTTTAGGTAACAAAAGACAGCTTGACTCTAATATTAAAGTTTCAAGACCAAGTCTCATGAAAATACTTCAGTAAGAAGTGGATCAGGTATCTTAAAAGGATTAATGATTACAGATCTAAGCAATTTTGTAACTGTTTTAGACAAGCAAGTTTCAAAGCTAGTTAGAAAATCCCACTACTATAGGAGAGCCAGCCAGTCAAACATTACTATAGCCACTAAAGTTGAAATGTTGGCCCCACTGAGGTTAAAAGGTGAAACTCCCAGTAATATTTATGGATTAAATCATGGCATCTTTCTTTTTTCTTAAGTTCCTTATTTGTCAAAAAAACCAGAAGGTAATACTTTGATAGGTCAAAGTGGGCCATCAGAACAAACACAAGACGTTTGTATACTAGGTAAAGAGAAACAATGTAATAATTTAGATAGTTCAAACAAAATGCAAAGCAAGTTGGTGGAAGAACTGGGAATAGAATTCAAACATCCTGATTTCCAACCTATTATTCAACACTGCCTCTGACTGCCTACGATGGGGGTGCTAAAACTCAGCCCACACCCCAGGCTGGATCTGGACCATGGGGCTCCTTGTGGCCTGGATCTGGACCCACAAGCAGAAGGGCAAGCAGAACCGTGTCAGCACAGCCATCACTTGCTCCCTTGTCACCAAAGACCATTCCCAATATGGTCCCACAGCTCTGGATTTTGCAGCAGGCCCCAGCCCCTTCCCCAACCCTTCTGGGAGCCCCATGGGCCAAAGAAAATGGCTCCACAGGTCATATGTTTGATACTTCTTCCCCAAGATAACTTCTGTGATGGAGATATTCTCATATTGTATGATACACATAGAAAAAACAAGAAGAACCAAAACATGTTAACAAACAAGAGTCAAGGAGGGAGTTGAATGTATCCAAAGCTTGAGCTCCTTGCTCCAATAGCTGGAACGCACTGACTCAATTTCATGTGACCTTTATATTAATTTAGAGAGCTGACGCAAGAGATATGTGACACATGTAACACAAAGTATCTTAAAATGCCAAAAAAAGGTTACCCAAGACAAGAGCTGCAGTAGGAATTTCGCTGGACTTCATCCGACAAGCCCATTCTGTCTTCTTCTCTTGGAATTCAGAGTGAGATTGTCTCAGAAAACGTATTATGTTATCGTATAACTGTTTATTCAATTCCTCTTGTATTTGCTACAAACAGACATTAAATAGTTTTTATTATACAGAAATACAGAGACAATAACCCCTCTCATCTCCCTCCCCTCCTTTCAATTTACTGTTTTTAATAGCCCCAAAGCAAATTATCCACAGTCCAGTTCTGAGAAAATATTGTTGTCCTGTCAAATTTGAACATTGTGTGTTATTTATTAGGTGGCAGGAAAAATGCTTCCCCTAGATGTTCTGATCATGTGCCTCAATAACAATTCCAGGATACTGTATCTTCGCTTAACTGTCTGGTTGCATGACAGTTTGTCCAGGAAAAAAAATAATTT
This sequence comes from Alligator mississippiensis, assembly GCF_030867095.1. Taxonomy (NCBI): domain Eukaryota; kingdom Metazoa; phylum Chordata; order Crocodylia; family Alligatoridae; genus Alligator; species Alligator mississippiensis. The sequence goes on along the minus strand of NC_081824.1, from coordinate 75,553,620 downwards.
AGCTATGGAAAATTGTAAGTAACCTTTGGACGAACAAAAATACAATTACTTTCTAGCAGAATGCCTACATCTATGCTTATTATTCCCTACTGATTTATGAAACACCTGCAAGCAGAGTTTATGCAAGTTCTATAATTATTCCTATAAATCTAATCAGAAAAAGGCTACAAGAAAGCAATAGGTCTAAATTATGGAGGAGAAAAATAAAACTTCAGCCACATCACTGATGATGTGTCACCATCTTTTGCTCCCCTTTGTCCTTAGAGAATTATTTTCATACTGGGACCAAAACAAATTTTAAAAAAAATCTCTGAATGACAGATATACATTATAACACATTACAGGCATTGTTCTACTTCCCTTTATTGTTACTTGTATTTGTGGTGTTCTAACTTCAGCCCAGTTTGCTACTTCTCCTGAAAGTTAAAATCTAGTGACTAGTATGAGTCTGTTGCTTTAGAATGTGGATGTTAGAAAGAGGAAGAAAGGACAATCTCATGCTCCTAACAACAAAATTTACTCACAGGGTTGGTTTTGGGGCCTGTCGTCACTAGGCATGAGGCAACCTGGCAAGAGTCAGCTTGTAGTTTCACCTAATCATGTTAAAGAGCCCAGCACAAGAGTCTGGCTCTATTCATGCCGCAGAGAAGCAATCAGATTTCTTGCATTGTTTCTTTTTGTGACCATCAGTGCACATTTAACACAAAATTGCATTGAGCTGGTCCACAACACCCTAGGTCAGCGGTTCCCAACTTTGGGTTTGCAACAATAAAAAAAAATGGGGTCGCAAAGACACTTGACATGGTCAACCAATTACAGTGAAAATCACAGAAAAAAAAAGCAGGAAATGGCAGGTTCCCTCTGCAGGCTGGCAGAGTTCCAGTGGTTTGGAGTGGGGGGAGCGGGAGGAGAGCGATCAGAGGCAGGGGGTAGCACCTGCATGTGTGCACACACTTATGCATGTGGCAGCCAGGCAGCTCCCTCCAGCTAAATCTATGCAGGGATGGGAAGGCACATTGAGGTCCCCATGGTGAGGGAGGGAGGAGAAAAAAAAGCAGGGCTGGAGCGCTGCCCAGTCGGGCTGGTGCATGGGCCCCGAGGCTGGGGCAGGAATATGGGGTCTGGGTGGGGGAGCAGGATGGAGTTATAGGCAGATTGTTCAGAGGGCGGCAGGGGGGCTGGCTCCCAACTTCTGTGCACACTCCTGGGGAGGGTGGCATAGGAGGGCACATGCCCCCCAGATTTGTCTGTGGGGGTGAATCAGATGCCTGCTCTGGGCTTGGGGCTCCCTGCCCTGCTGCCTTCCCCTCCAGGGCCTCCACAGCCCAGTGGATGGGACCCATCATGGAAGGGCAGAGCAGAGCAGGGAAGCTCAGTGCTGCTGCCAGGAGCTCCATGTCAGCCGCACGGCTGTGGTGAGGCACCGTCTACCCAACCAGCAGCAGCAGGTGTCACAACTCTGAGTCGCCACTGCTACCAGGCAGGCAGGGGGCACCTTGCTATGGTGGCACAGCCTGTGTGGAGCTCCCGGCAGCATCACTGAGCCTCCCTGCCCCACTCTGCCCTCCCATGCTGGGTAGCCCATCCACTGGGCTATGGAGGCCCTGGAAGGGAGGGCAGCAGGGCTGGGAGCCCCAAGCCTGCAGTGAGCAGCCCACATTCCCCATCCCCCCCCCCCGGGTTCCGCTCCAAGCATATTGCTCACAGTGGGAGGGGGCGTTGTACTCATCTGCATTATTTTGGGGGTCACAAAAAATTTCCAATGTTTAAATGAGATCATGCTAAGGAAAAGGCTGGGAAGCACTACCCTAGGTCCTTGCTCTGTATGGTTACAATGCAAATTATTTCTTCCAAAGTACATTAGTCCTTCATCTAGTTTTTTAAGTCCTTATTCTTTGTGCATCATTTCCAAATTTTGCTATCTTGTCACCCTCTTTACCAAATCATTTGAAATGCTAAGTGAAAACCATGCAGATTTTGAGCATTACTTTGTTGACTTGATGAAACCCGACAATTTGGTTCCTACTCTGTTTTTCAACTCTTAATGAGTTTCTAATATATAGCAGTTTAGTATTTCTCACCACAGGACTACTGTGCTTCCCTAACAGCTGCTTGCGAAGGACTTTTTCATAAATGTTTTGGAAGTCCAATAAGTTACATCTGCAGATTCTTCCTTATCTAATATGTTCTGGAAAGTAACTGCAATGTTAGATACCTAGAATTGCTCTGCTGCTAAACTGATAAGAATAATAATAGGAGCTTGAGAGAAAAAGATGGATTTAAAAAAAAAAAAAAAAAAAAAAAATCACACACAGATGCACTTTTTTCCAGATGCTAAATATACACGCCTTCAGTAAGAATGGTAAGACAAGTATAAAAGCATTCTTTTGGTGCTTTAAAAAAAAAAAAAAAGTCTGTTATATTTTTAAGTTCAGCACAGGGCCCAAATTCTTTTTTACATTATTAACAGGTGGAGGGGGAACCAGATGGGAAAGCTAGGAGACTACATTTCTCTGATATTCCCCAGCTAAAAATACTTCTCACCTGTTCCATCTTGCAACATTAAGCTTATTAAAACATCTAGGGTTTCTACTTAAAACATACTTATATAAATAAGACTTCAAGTTACCAAAAATGTTGAGGAAAGATTTTATATTCTGTAGAATATTATTTTAGTAGTTTTCCAGCTACCATCCTGTTTTGCATCTTAACAGGACTGGTAAGTTTACCCATGTGTCCTCTGCTATTCTGGGGTCATCCTGACTGGATGTTCCCTCCTTGTTCAAATGTTGGCATGAAGTCCAGTTCATCCTGTCTGCTGTTGCTTGCTCCTGGAGTTAGCATCAGCAAATTATAGCTAGCATAACTGTCCTATGATAATACTGTGCCATACGAGAAGATTCAGGAGCCTCTGACAGGAAGCACTGAACAGTATTTGCAAGGCCATTACTAAAGAGATGCACCCTCCTATCAAATCTAAAGCCAGGATCTGAAATCAGATTGCAAAAAAGCTAAGGATCTGAATTTTCTCTGCATGGAGTCTGGCCTGTTCTGGAACTCTACTTCAGGTATGACTGAGAAGCTCATTATTTTCTTACTTTATACTTAACACTATATATGATTAATATCATTAAGACTACCTGTCCTCATTATGAAAAGCTGAACAGGACTTCATCACCAGGCAACCTCAACTGTATCATGTGGATAGCGCCAAGGCAATCATGGGGGAAGCAGGCTGAGACTGACAGGCCAATAACAGAGCTGGCTGAAAGTCAGAACCTCCTTCACTATGCAAAGGTCTGAGCAAAAAGCAAAGAAAAATAGGGAAAAAAAAAGTGGCTACCCAGCCTGTCAGTCCAGGGAAGGGAACTTCATTCAGTAAGTACATTCCTTTAAACTCACTAGATTTATTCTATTTTAAGTAAATGATATTCCACATCATACTATGCACTTTCTGATTGTGTTTTCATGTGCACGGTAGACCAGGACCTGTTGGATGGATGTGAGCTAGTAACCTTTTTAAGTTCCTCTTCTCTTATGTGTGCTTCAAACAGAGACCACACAGGGAAGAGAGAGGGAGGAGATGGGGGGGAAAAATATGTTCAGAATCAGAATCTGGCCGTGCATATTCAAAAGCTTTCTGCTCCAAGCTGCCACACACTCGCAGAACCCCCATTTCTCTCTGCCAGCTCCCCCCACTTGACCTCTTGCCACAACCACATCTCCTCTCCTCCCGTGCTCAAAACGGCAATTCCACTGAGGAAGGAGCTCAGAAGACAAATACTGCTGCAGTAAGAATGAAATAGGACGTTCCATCACACAGACATCTTTCTCCTTTCCTGCCTCCTCCTCCCAACATACCTGTTGCTACTGTAATCTCTCTCTTCCTCCCAAGTGCTCAAAACAGCAACTCCATCTCCTCCCCCAGTTTTTAATACGTCAGATTCAAAAAAAGAAAATGTGTTCAAAGCCTTTCTAAGGCTACAGATTTTATAGCATGCTATTAGAGCTGTGCAAAGCTTCGGGTGGCTATTTGATTCAGAGGAGATTCGGCCTGATTCAGTGGCCGAATCTCCAAATCCAAATAGAATCAGGGGACCAGTTAAAAGGTCCGAATCGATTCAAAGCTCTCCAAACCTTCGGAAAAGGTTTGGAGAGCTTTGAAGATTCGGGCAGTCCCCAGTGGCTGCAGCAGGGAGCTGCAGCTGGACTCAGAGCTGGTAAATACTAGGGGTGGGGGATGAGAGGCTGGGGGAGGAGACTGTGGGGGGCCCCCTGCCAGCCCCCCTGCCCCAGCACCCCCATGGCTGCCCCGCCCCCCCCAGATCCTGGCAATTAAAAAAAAAAAGCCCCCACTCACCAGGTGCTGCTGGGTGGGGGGGATGATCCCCACTCCCCCCCACTCCCCCATGCTGCATGGGGAGCTCTGCAAGAGCCCTCTGACCCCCCCCACCTTTGCTCCCCCAGTCTCGCCACGGGTGCCCCACCCAGGCTAGCTCTGGCCCTTTAAGAACCCCCCCCCCAAAAAACCCCCCAAAACAAACCAACACACACATACACCAAGAAAAGCCCTGGGACTCACTGCTCCTGCACCAGCCTCGGGGCTTCAGGGTGGCTCGTGCAGAGCCCCCTACATGGCACGAGGCAGCAGGGATCGCCCCCCGCCAGGCAGGAACAGTGAGTCCAGGGGGTTTTCTCAGTTTATTTTTTCCTTAAAGGGCTGGAACTGCTGCAGGCGGGACAGCCATGGGGGGGTTGGGGGAGCAGGGGTGGGTCAGGGGGGCTTGTGGAGAGCCCCTCACGCAGCATGCAGCAGTGGGGGGCAGCAGGGATTGCCCACCACCTGGCAGCACCCGCTAAGTCAGGGGGGTTGGGTTTTTTTCTAAGTGCTGGGAACAGGGGCAAGTGGGGCAACCATTGCCGGACTGGGAGAGTGGGCAGGGGATGGGCCTGGGCAATTCGGAAATTCGGCAGGAGCCAAATCTCCAAATCAGATTCAGCCAAATTGAATCACTGTCCCCCAAATGGCTGAATCCAAATCCAAAGCAAATACTAGCAGCTTTGCGCAGGCCTACATGCTATGAGGGACAATATATCATAGAACTAGAATGGCAGCTGGAAAACCACTAAAATAATATTCAATAGAATATAAAAGCTTTCCTCAATATTTTTGGTAACTTGAAGTCTTATATAAGTATGTTTTACGTAGAAACCCCAGATGTTTAATAAGCTTAATGTTGCAGGATGGAGCAGGTAAGTATTTTTAGTTGGGGAGTATCTGAAAGATGTAGTCTCCTAGCTTTCCCATCTGGTTCCCCCTCCACCTGTTAATATAAAAAAGAACTGGGGCCTTGTGCTGAACTTAAAAAGTGGCTCCCGCCACTATGCACACCCCAGGAGGGCATGGGGGGGGGGGGCACATGCCCCCAGATCTGCGCATGGGTCGGGGCCAGGGCTGCATCAGGCTCTTCCCAGCGGGGGGGCTGGGCCACACTGTGCTCAGTGCAGGCAGCAGCAACATTGAGAGGGGAGGATGAGGGGGCTGCAGCCACCCCAAAATTCACTGTAGCCTCTGCTCCCAGCACTACTGCCATGTGCCCTGAGTACAGCCCCGGCCCAGCCCCTGCTGGGAAGAGCTCAGCGCAGCCCTGGCTGCAGCTCGCCTCACCCCGCATGCAAATCCAGGGGCACGTGATCCCCATGCTCTCCCAGGGTTCGCGCAGAGGTGGGAGCCGCTTCCCATGCCCCCTGGACAAGCCACAGCTCCGTCCCGTGCTCCGGCCAGGCAGTGCCTGCCCCTGCCCCACTCCCTCCCTCACCGCGGGGGCCTCGATCTGCACCCTCCATGCCCCTTCCTTCCCCCCACAACAGATTTACCAGCTGGACGCTGCTCTCCACATTGCGGGGCTGCATATCAGAATCAGACTGGTACTGGCTGATATGGCTCGTTAAAAATCGAACATCGGTATCGGCCCAAAAAAATCTCTATCAGTACACCCCTACGTACAACTGTATCATAAAACTATTACAAAGAACTTTTTCTCAAATACAAAACATAGCCTTTTAGCCATAGATAAACTCTTTTTAAAAATACACACAAATATGCATAGAAAGAGCAAGACACCAATAAGGCAAAAAGCTCAAATATCATTAATCCTTATAGTTCTGAACAATCTAGTTCACCACAAACTTTATGCTTAACCATAGGGAACATAAAATGATATTTTAAGTACATAAAGTTCTCTATATCAGGCAGAATTGTTCTAATTAATAATACAACGCAAACCTCCCTAAATTACCTGAAGAAAGATGGGGTGCCTGAAAGCTTGTCAAGCTTCTTTTCTCAACTATACAGCCGGTCTGATAAAGGTATCACGACAAAACCTTGCTGTTCCTAAATAAGCACTTGCATCGATTTCTGGTTACAGAGCAATACATCTTCCAACATAAGCACTATCTGTAGAGATGCAAATGCAATTACTAATTTACTCCTCCATAACTATGTGTCCGCAATCCACTCTCTCTCATGTGCCTGAAAGCCTTGCCTGCCAACTCACCACAGCATTGGATAAAACAGGTTGTTATCTTTGAGAACTCATGCCTCTCCAAACCAGTTAATCTCTAATGTGCCACCCTGACCTGCCTTCTTCCTGACTTTAGACTAACCACATGTCCGGCCAGCACTGTGACACCCAAGCCAATTGCACACTGCCAAAAATCTCTGGCGTAACTATCCCAAATGTCCAGATCCTGGTTCCTCAGATATTCTAAGAGTACATACAGCTTGCTAAGAAGAATTTTTCCAACTATTTGAGTTGGTCTAATAAAAGATAATCAGATTTACCCAAAGAACCTTGTCTACCTGTGTCCAGACCAACACAACTACAACCTACACCCCTGATAGTATTCCAAGGCACATGGGAAGTAAGCTGGACAACAATTTACCATCTCTACAGTCTCCCAGTACTGGGGAGCTACTCCAAGCATGGCATCACGAAAACCCCAAACTGTCTTACATATCACTGAAACTGGACAAAAAATTGCTTGTTACTTTTCTTCCCTTCCACAATTAACTGCACCCTGGGCAAACCACACCCTTAATTATTAAGTCCCCAGATCAAACTCTTGACGTCTAGCAAATCTGAAGGAGAACAAGAAAAGATTAAATGTTTGGTATACTAGAAGCCTTAAAGAAAATGAGGTGGTAAATGACAGCAGTGGGTTTTTTGAGTGCTAAGAACAGTAAAAACAGAGAGGTAACCAAAAGTAGGCAGAGAAGGGCCTCTGTCAGGAAGGTGGGCAAGCACAGCCTTGTAATTACCCAGGAAACTAGAAAAGGAAAAGATGCAGAAGCAGCTTGAAGGGCCTGGAAACAGATAAACAGCTGTCCTGAAAAACATTCCCTCAAGCAGTCACCTCTGACAGCGGAACAGCCTCCACTGGCTCCAGGTGTTATACGGTCACTATTGAATTCGTATTTCTGAGATCACAATTTTGATAGGTGGATCCAAAACCACAACTTCTCCCCAAACACAATCACGTTTCATCAAAAATAACAAGTTCCAGAAGCCAATCCCTGAGGTATCTAATACACCCATGGGTTTCTGCCTTTACACTCCAGCAGTCAAGATTCCTGGAGGGTGACTAGATGGGAAACCTACAGCAACATACAGCTGCAAAGCTTCAAGGATGAAAGCTGTATACACTTTTTTTTAGAAGACAGTTAACAAATAATTTCAAGTTGCTGCATGCACTATGTGCAACACTTCTTATATTATTTTTAGTTCTAACTTTTTTATTTTTGCATAATTTTTCATAGGAATTCCTTGTAGAAATAATGAGATCTGTTTGTACTTGCACGTCTATAAAAAGTATCATTTAACTCTGAATATATATTTTTCTAAAGTTCTGGGAAAAAAAGTTCTAGAAAAGCACAGTTCCAAACCTGAAAGTATCTCCCCATACTCAACAACATTAATGGTTCATAGTTCAAATTTTAAGAAAAAAAATAATGAGCTTCTCAACCATACCTGGAATAGAGTCCTAGAATAAGCCAGACTCCACATAGTGAAAGTTTGGGCCCACACTTAAAATTCTGTATGAAATATCCTTGAAATATTCATAAAATATTTAATGAGTACTTTATGAAATAACCCATAAAACTTTCATGAAAACATGTGAAAAATTACCCAGAGGAAAACCACTTCATGCACACTAATATTTGAGTTTAAAATTCAAAATACTCCCATCCTCAAAACAGACATACAAGGTGCCCTGATCACATGCACCTGCCGACTGTCATTTTAAAGACGGCACCTGTCCCACTGGTTGCTCAAGGATCTTAGTGTATCCAAACTTCTGTTCTTTCCCTTTGGTTCTCATGAAAATTGTTCAACATAAAATACAGTCATAATACAATGCAGATACTACTCAGCAGCCTCTATCCTTGTCATGAGGCAGCATGTCTGCCCTTCAGTCTCCCAAAAATACACTACACTGTCATCCTGAAGCCGCTTAGGCAATAGTTAAAATAGGATCTGGATCTTTACTAGGATCTAAGGGCATGGATGGGGGGTGGAGCTTTACCAGAAGCAGCAGCACATTACTTCGATCCAACTCCACAGCGTATGTATAGATTGGGCGCTTCAGCAGGGCTTTTTGGTGCTTTTATCTAATAGCTGATTCAATCAGCTATTAGATAAAAGCGCCAAAAAGCCCTGCTGAAGCGCCCGATCTATACAGATATTGGGAAAGCTGGGTCCAACTAATGCGATGCCTCTTCTGGGCATACACTGGGCTTGGCACGGAGTACACCAAGTTTAAAATAAAGCACCATTTTTTTTTTATATGTCTGCAAGCAGCCCAATTGTCCATGAAAAGTCAGCTAGGGCAGGAGAAAATAAACTGGGTTTCTCAGAATCAGAGGAGGAAAGTCAATAACGTTAGTATCTGTACCAGCAGCTGTGAAAGGAAGTCTACCTTTTTCATTAAATAAAAGAGGTTCTTTAAAAGAACCCAGCATCATAAAACTTTTCCAGACCACCCTGATTAATGCTGGCGATTAACCAAGTATCATAGTGGGACAAAGAAGTACCCTTTTCTATTTCTGAACTCAGGAAATCAAGGGGGAAGGGTGGGAAACAGGAAAACAGATACCATCCATTGCCCCAGCTCAACTCAGAACCTCTAAGCGTGCAAGCCTCAAAGGAACAGCAAGTTCTATAATACACCTAAAAGTGTTTAAACAGCAGAGCACACCCCTATCACTACAGGTACACGTAGCCAACTAATTTAAAACAGTTCAGGCAGGGTAACAAGCTGCCAGATGACATTTCCCATATGCTTCTGAACAGGGGGAAGGCTCTCATTTTAGTGTGCTGCTACCAGGTCCGGGGTGAGCTCTACATAGATGCCCAGAAAAGTACCCTTTATCATAGTGCAAATTCTACAGCCAAGGCTGTCGTCTCACACCTTCAGTACAGCCCACTTCTTGCAGTCAATAACTGTTCACAAACTGAGGCACAACACTATGACATGAAGTCAACCCAAAAAGTTCCCCAAGGAAGCAGCTCCTCCCCATTGTCCTCCTAGCCCAGCTGTTGGCTTTGCTGCCACAACCACTGCTAAGGCTGGTAACTAACTTTCAAAGCTGAAGCTGTCCAAGAGTGAAATGTCAAATGCATCTCCACAAACCACTGTGTGCATTCAGCAGTGCACTCTTTCAATCCCAAGTGATATGAACCAGCTGGCTGTATGGACATGATTAGAGCATGCCATCTAATGTAGTGGTTCTCAACCTTTTTTGTACTAGGACCCATTTGTAAACATCGATGGCCAGTCCTGACCCAGTGCCCCTCGCTCCCGACCCACTGCCCCCCACCCCCAGTGTGTGAGGCAGAGGGAGGGTGTGAGGCATGGGGGACCCCAAGCAGCCCCGGTGAGTCTGGAACTCTGCCAGTCTGCAAGGGAAAAAACCACAGTTTCCCACGTTTTTCTCCTTTAAAGGAGAATCCATTTTTAAAGTTTGCTGATCCATTTTTAAAGTTTGTTCGTGACCCTTTCATATATTCTTGTGACTCACTTTTGGGTTGCGACCACGGGTTGAGAAAACACTCATCTAATACACAAGTACTGCACCACAGCTCAGTGCAAACCAAATCCCCACATGTAGACAAGTCCATTCATACTGTTTATAACTGTTCATCAGGTTAAGCTTTTAACTGTATTATCTAGCATCTTCCCTTCAATTGCGTCTCCTCCAATCTACAATCAGACAGCCTTAGGGAAAACTGCACCCTGGAAAAACTTCTATATCAGTACCTCTTGCCTCCCCACCTCCCCAAATGCCTCTCCCCTAGTCACTGCTGCTGTGTGTGAGGAAAGGCATGGGGTGTGTGTGGGAAGAGGGTGTTTGTTTGTGTGGGGAGGATGTGCATGAGAAGCACATGTGCCCCAGTGGCTGTGGGTGGCAGGGGGCCCTGCGGGCTATTGCAAGGCAGCACGTCCACTCATCCAAGGTGCTAGCCTGATGCCAAGCAGCAGGGCCCAAGAGCAGCAGGGGCTCAGCATGGGGCAGCAGGAGGGGCAGGCAGGGCTGCTTGCACAAGCCAAGCCCCTACAGCAGGGTGCTCCTACCCAGCGCTGAGGCACCTGTACCCTTGCCCTCGGTGCTAGTGCCAGTGGCCGGGGGGGATGGAGGAGGGGTCTGCAGCGCATCCTCCAGCCCCAGTAGATTGGTGATGGTGAAGCCCTTGACATGCAAGCCAGGGCCACCCAGCCGTGCCACCTTCTCACCGAGTACTGCCACCTTGCCTCTGACTCGCCCCTCAATGACCTGCTCCTTGGCAGTCAAGCTGCTGCCCAAGGGTTTTTTTATCCTGCTGCCCTGGCCAGCCAGCTCCAATCAGCTCTGGGTGTAGCGGGTGGGGGAGAGGAAGGAAGGCAGGCTCTGCTGTTCAATCCCTGGGATTAGCTGCCACCAAAGTCCCTCAATAGCTCCCACCTGGCACGAGCAGTGAGCCAGGGCAGGGCATGTGTGTGTGTGGGGCACCCGGCTTGACCATGCCGCCCACCCCTAGGGCCAGCTGTCTACAGTGGATCTTGGGCTCCTCTAAACTCTACAAAAAATTAAATTTAGAGCATCCTAAAATGTACTGTGGGCTAGAAAGCACACAGCAGGTTTAGAGCCAGACAGTGGCACTGCACCAGCATACAACAAACAGGAACATGAATAAGGCAGAAATTTACAGGTGGAGGGGATGCTGAAGGCTAAAAGGAGACAACCAGTGTAGGGTACATGCAGATGCTCAGGAAGGTTAGATCGCATTAAAAATGGCCACCTGATCTAACTTAGTTTGCCCCAGTGCAGACCCTACATTAGATCTCTAGTTAGGTCCATGTAAGTGTGAATTGTACAGAAATTCAAGAAGGTTAGATCAATCTCAAAATGGCTGACCTGATTTAACTTAACTGTATCTCTGAGCTAGTCTAACTTTGATCAGGTACGGGGAGATCAATCTAACTGAGCTTTTATACAGTTCTTAGTGCAGCCCTGGTGTGGGGAAGCTCAGCCGCTGGCCCAGCCCCAGGGCTATGCTTTTCCTATCTTTCCCCACCAGGCACCAAACTATTTTTAGCCCCTCAGCTCCTCACCCCCACCCAAATCCCTCATCCAGCAAGCTGCTCCCAATGCCAGGAGTTGAAGTAAAGGGGGGGGGGGGAACGGGCTGGCAGGACCTGGGACAGGGGGTTGGTCTGGGAGGTAAGGGGCATCAGGGGGCTAAAAATAGTCCCCTTTCACCCCCAAGCTCACCTGTGGACCCTGCTGCCCCCCACAATCTCACCAAATCCCCCTGCACCTCCCCCCCCCCCAGTCTCTCCAATCCCCCCAGAGACCCTGCATGCCCGCCCCCCCATGCCAACCCTCCTGGTCCCTACAAACCCCTCTGTAGACCCCACTAGCCCCCCCCCCCCCAATGCCTCCTGCAAACTTACTTACCCCCGGTTCCCCTGCAGACCCCGCTTACCACCCCCCCACCCCATACTGCCAAACCCTCCTGATTCCAATAAACCCCCCTGGTCCCCATCAACCTCCCCCACCTGCAGACCTCACTTGTCTCCCTGATTGCAAGCCCCCCTGCAGCCCCCACTTGCCCCCCAATGCCTCCCGCAGACCCTGCTTGCCCCCCGATCCCCTATCCACGGACCCTATATACTGACTTACTTCAGATTGGGTGGCCATTTTTAAATTGGTATAACCTCCCCAAATGTCTGTAGTACCCTTTATGTGACTCTGATTAGACCGGGATATAATAGGGCATAGTCATTTGCAAACTAGGCTTAAATGGCAATTAACTCACTGGGATTGTTCCTAGGCAAAGTGTTAATTTGGACAGTTCACAGGTACATAATGTGGGACAAAAGGCTTGTCAGTCTGGGGTTTGCTCAAATGCAAATCTGTTTTTAAACCTGAGTTCTTGACTACCAAGACTGAAGCACCAAAACCTGAAGTACCAACACGCCTGCGTGTAGCTGGGAACAGCGAACCAACAGATTTTTTATTTATGTAGTACGGGTGCACCAGTAGAGATTTAAGGAGGCATATTAGCAGATACTGATCTAATTTCTGATACCAGCCCAGCAGCTTTGAGAGCTGCATGCAGCTGGTAAGTCTGGTGTGGTGGAAGGGGCATGGGGTGGGGGATGTGGGAGGGAAAAAAATCAAGGTCCCCATCATGAGGGAGGAGTGGGGCTGGGGCAAGCGCTGCCCAGCCAGGGTGGGGTGGGCGCGGGACAGAGCCACAGTTCATTCAGAAAGCACCGGGGGGGGGGGAGAGCAGCGGTGGGAGCCACCGGACAAGCAGGAGAGTGCTAGACGAGCAGCACACAATGGCAAGAGCCACCTGCCCCCTCCGAGGAGCCGCGGCTTCATCTTACACCCGCCCCACCCTGGCTGGGCAGTGCTTGTCCCTGCCCCACTCCTCCCTCAGTGTGGGGACCTTGATCTGCACCCCCCACACAACTCCCCTTCCCCCTTCCTGCTCCTCTTTCACCACACCAGACTTACCAGCTGCATGCAGCAATCCAAGCTTCCCGGCAGTGCTCCTCACCGCCTATGTGCTGCACTGCAGCTGCACACACGCACGGGCCATTTATTGGCCAAATTATCAGCAATATGAGGCTGATTTCCAATACGGACAATTTTCTTTATATCTGTGCTGATTCGATACCGGACCGACGTATCAGTGCACCTCTATTTTGTAGCACATGGGGGTTTCACTCGCACTTTTCATTTCTGGCCCTCCTCCTTCCTCACAATATCACTGTTTTCAGCAGGTAAAGAAAATCACCTTAGGGGAGAGACAACTGACTGAAAAGGTAATGCTGTTCTTTAGTAATATGTAGTAAGACCTACCTCTGTTTCAGATTTGATCTGCTTCCATAATGATTCGCACGTAGCAAATCGTAGCCCACTGTCTTCTGAATCATTTTTACTGTCATTAAAATAGTCAGCTGCAAAGGCAGAATAAAGGAAATTATAAAAGGTTTATTAAAAAACCTGCCTCTCCTTCTCCCCCTGCCCACAAAAGAAAATTACACAAAGGCTGCTGCAGCCGACAGAAAAGGGAATATTCATCCTCATTCATTCAGATAAGATGACAAATCATTTTATCTGCTTGCATCTCTGGTAGAAAAAGTAAAGGGAGTAGGTAGCAGCTGTTGCTAGAAGGACCCCAAAAGCTACACAAGTACTTAAATATCAAACCCTTTTACCTGCTAAAAACCCTATTCTCTGCTAAAAATTTTGCTCAGCTTTCTAGATGCCATGCTACTCCAGAAATCTAGTCAATAAAAAACCTCTATACACAGTCTACAACAAAAAAAGACAATCAAAGCTAGGAGAAATAGGTAACTCAGTGGAAAACAAAGATTTTTTTTAAATTAAAAAAATCCACAACAACCAGAATCTTACTCAATCTCAGCTTCCATTTTTTAACAGGTGCATGCAGGATTGGTTATTACCCTTTAACTCTTGCAAATGCATTTAACATGAATGTAGCTTTTTGAGGACTGCCAATACTACCTAGATGTGTACAACGGCTGAAGATTAAATAAACAATTCAGTTACCTGTCATTATAATGCTGGACTGTATGCTATAATTAAATTTTCTGCCTATGAAGACTATGAAAAAAAGTGTAGGTCTCTCTAACAATCAGTTTCTGTGCTATCAGCTGTGGTCTAATCTCTAGAAAGGAATTCAGTGAACACCTGAAATCTTTCTGCAAACATGATAGTGCTGTAAACAGTAGTGTTGATGTACCTGTGATGGTCCAAGGATATGAGAGAAACAAGATTATTGAGGAGAGGCAATCTTTTATTGAACTAACTTACGTAGCTGGGAGGAATAGAGAGGCCAGGTTTCAGACTTCAAGCACTTTTCTCCAAGATATTACCTTACCTTACAAGCCACATGTCTTTCACAGCGCTATAAGCAATAATGAAAGACTACCCTAGAGGCCTGATTCTTTATCTACATTAAGAAACTACTTAAATGCAGTACAGACTTTAACATCCATTGATTTTGCAGGTCTACTTTCATTAACAATATTAACTAAAAGCAAGTAAAGCCATTATGTGCCTGTCATCATAACAAAATGCCATTTCTGGGGTTTTTTTGTTTTTTGGGGGTTTTTTGTTTTTTGTTTTTACTTTTGAGTCTATGTTTATGCTTTGAAGTATACTTTTCAAGTTTACATGGATGTGCGCAAAGGCCTGTGCTAGGAGGTCAGAGTACCATCAAGTCTAACTAAAATTAATGGGATTTCAGAGGAACCTCCACCTTGCAAAAGCTAGAAATATGTGCATGAAAACTGCCTGTTTCTTCTGCCCGCATTCATGCATTCTGGTTTGTGTACAAGCAGGAAATGCATAGCTAGAGTCCAATTCCTCCATGGCTGGCTAAAAGGCAAACACAAGCAGTATTTTGGACACCAGGCCATTTTTCTAAAAGGTATTTAACTGCCTAAAGATGCAGTTCAGTACCTACAAGCGTTTTAATTCCTAATGGGAGTTAGATACATAGGTTCATTAAATACATATTTGCATCTTCACATGCAGATATACTTTTAAAAACCTGGCCCTGAGAACAAGAGGACAGGAGTATTGAAAGACAGTGGCTGGCCAATATTTTTAGCAATGGCAATTAAAAGATGGAGAGTTGATGTGCTTATTTCATGGCTCCCAGATTTAGTTCTTCAGGGTACAAAATTAAAGAGTTAAACAGCATCTGGTTAATCTGAGTGCCACCTCCTTGGGGAAAAGCAGTAAATAACTAGGTATGTAACATAATCTGAATGTTAAGTAGCATGATGCTATATTGGACCCCTCTTCTCTCTCCTGAAAAAAAAGTTCTAAAGAGATTACTGTAAACCAGTAATTGTTTAAAATAACAAAATTAGTTTTTATTTATGAGTATTAAATATTGACTGGACTCCTCCTTTAGCAATCAAGGATGATTATCTTCCATGGCTGCCTTATCTGTGGTCTGAAGATGGCTGATGAGGCAGATTCAGGATCAACAGACTGTTGCAGCTCGGACACATTTCCACATGGAGTGGGTGGCTTTAGATTCTTGATTTGTTCTGCAACACAGTGTTTCTGCTGCTCCTGCATATTCATCTCCTGTTGTCATTGTAAGGTTTCAAAGTACTGAGATCTTCACAGTGGACTCTTCCTCCATTTGGTGTGGTCCTGGGCAATAATCTCCCTTGAGCTGATGTTATGTTGCATTTTTTCAAGTTGTCCTTGACGATGTCCTTGAAGCACTTTCTCTGCCCTCCTCTTGAGCACTCCTCTTGACTAAGCTGGGAGAATAAGACTTGCTTTGGGAGTCTGGAGTCAGATATCCAGATGACAGGTTGGTCCAGAAAAATTGATGCCAGATGATAACTGCCTCGTTACTCGTGGCACTTGCTTGTGAGAGGATGCTAAAGACATTAATTGACTGAACTATCTCCAAAGAAAATGTTATCACAACTGGAGCAACATCTGTTTTAGCAAGATTAATACTATCCAGATGAAGCAGTTTTCAGTAAGAGGCAAAATTCTACAGTGGTTTAATTGTTACATGATAAGACCCCCTCATTGGCTTAGTTATTTAAAATTGTGTTGTAACGATAGAAAACTGGGTTAAACTTCCCTGTCTTCAACTCCCTGAACTAGAGACACATCAGCTCTGGGGGAAAAATCATTTTGGATTGATTTTAAAGCAGGTGTTAAAGTAACTCCCTCTGGTGATGAAAAAGTCTGCAATGATTTCCAAAGAGGTTTAAAATCTGACTCAATTTTGTTTTTGCACTCTTCTCCTTCATTCAAACTGTCACAGCTTTTGACAGCTCTGAGACTAGCAGGGACTAGGAGTGCTGCCAAAGCAGCACGCTTAACCTGGGAGCAGGGACAAGATGTCCCTTGAGCAACTCTCAACACAACTAACTGAGCAGCACCATTCACATATCCAAAGGGAGTTATCCTGTCTAGTTCTTTACAGATGATACAAAGAGAGTGAAATGTTGTCCAAATAGTAGAAATGTGAGAAACAGTAGAAAGGAACTTGAGGAACAAAATAAAGGCTTCCCTCTAAAATCTGGGTATAAGGCCACTCAGGGATTGAGGCGACAACCACAGTCATTATGGGTGAGCAGAATCTGAGGACAAATTGGGTTGGGAAGCCAGGCAGTGAATGGGGACTAAGAGCAAGTCAAGTCAAGAAGCCAGGAGATCAAGCAGAGAGCAGAGCCCAGGAGAAAGGTGGAGGGAACAACAGGGTGGTCTTGGGTCAGCTTGATCCCTGTTTCCTGGACACTTCTTATTCCTGCTCAGGAGTTTATAAGGGGAAGTGCAGAGTCAGCTGGCCAACTCCAGTGACAAGTAGCGGGCAGTAGGTTAGGCTCTACTGGAGGCTTCAGACTATCCTCAATCAACCACAGGGTGGCAGGCCAGGATGAGTAGCTCCAGGTTCAAGGCTGCAGCCTGACATCACCTCCCCAAGCCCCAGCAACAGAGGCTCTGGAGGGCCAATGGCCCTGTCTTCTCTGGGTAGTCCCTATGGAATTTTTTAGTAAGTCAAGGGTGTGGACATTTTCTGCTGGTTCCCACACACGATCTTTAGGTCCACATCCCTCCCAGTCTATCAAGGAGTGCAACTCCTCTGTCTCCTCTTAGCCTCTAAAATCTGATGGACTATGTATTCCTCCTGTCCCTCAATTGTACCAGGGGATGATGGAGTTTGGGTAGTGGAGAGAAGAATTCTCTATGTGTGGCTTGAATAGCAACACGTGGAATATAGTACTTGGTGAATCTTTAGTGTCTAGAGGAGTTGTAGGTTCAAAGGCTAGCAGGTGCATTTGGCGGAAGGCCCTGAGAAAGTGGTGATCCAGTTTCCATGATGGCTGGTCCATGCAGAGGTGTTTAGTCGACAGGCACACTTTCTCCCCTACACAGTAGGCAGGCCCTGGCTGGTGGTGCTGGTCTGCCTGCCACTAACAGGCCTCTTTTGTCCTTTGCAGGTGTTGCTTCAACTCCTCCTGGACTTTATAAATGTGACAGAGTCATTTCATAGCTGCAGGGTTGTCGGAGTCCGTAGATAAGATGGGATGAAACTAGAGCTGGAACCCACAGTTTGCAAAGAACAGGCTTAGTTCTGCTAAGGCATATTCGGAGTCGTTGTATGCAAATTCTCCGAGCATCAGAAGTAAGACCCAATCATCCTGCTGAAAACAAGTAACAGCAAAGGTATTGTTCTAAGACTTGACTGGTCCTTTCAGCCTCGCCATGTGTCTCGGATGGTAGCCCAGTGAGACGTGGGTGCTGACTCCCGTGGAGGACTTCAGACCAGAACCAAGAAATAAACTTTAACCACGTGCTCTGATACAATGCAATCTGGAAGGCTACGGAGGTATACCACAGACTGCATCTTTTGCTGAGGAAAGGCCCGTGGGTGGAATCAAGTAGGTCATTTTTGTGAGTTGATCCATTATGGTTAGAATCACAGAACAACCATTCAAGACTGACACCTTTTGATGAAGTCCAGGGAAATTGCAGACCATGGACGAGGTGGGTGGGTGGGGTGGGGAGGGTTGGAGAAGTTCAAAAAGGTTCTGAGGGGGGCCCCTTGGTATGACCAAAAACAAGAATGGATGAAGGCCTGCACCACCATGGCCACCAAAAGTACTGGGAGATAAGGTGGTATCCTTATCCAGGATGACCTGCTAACAGGTCATGGCTTAGGTGAAGGACAGTTAAGACTAGCTAGACCCAGGGGCAGACAGATCCTAACTCAGGTAAATATGACCCCATTCTAAACCTGGCATGGCTCTTGAGTGAAGATGATCTGCTATATTTCCTTTCGGGTGGTGGCATGAAGAGCAGATATTTTAGCAACATGGAGCCAATGAAGTTACAAGGCTTCTGATTAGGGGCTCTCATGACAAATCCATCATACCTGACCTTCCAGAGATGCTATCTGCCTTCCCATTTCTAGACCCAAGCTGGTAAATTATATGGATGTTAAATCAAGACAAGAAGAGCGCCCAAAGTTGCCTCTAACTGCTTTTTGCCTTTCGGAAGTACTGAAGGTTCTTGCGGTCAGTAAGAATTTGCACCTTGCAGTGCACCACTTCAAGATAATGTTGCCACTCCCTCAGAGCTGCGGATAGCCAAGAGTCCCCAGTCCAGCATCTTATAATTTTGTTCTGTCAGAGTCAGCTTGCAGGAAAGGAAAGTACAGGAGTGCAGGGCCTGTTCTGGACCCTGCCAACTGTAAGGACACGGTGCCTATTGTAGTGCTGGAGGCATCCACTTGGGCAAAGCTGGTGATGAATTGCCAGTAGAAGTTAGAAAACCCCAGGAATCTTCAGAATTCCTTGACGTTCCAGGGAGCCTTTCACTCTCAGGTGGCCTGAACTTCCCAGGGATCCATTTTTAATCCTTCTGGGTACAAAATAAAACCAAGAAACTCAGTGGAGTTTTGGCAAACAATTTTGCCAAAAGACTATGTTGGCACAGTCTCTTCAGCACTGCCCAGACATGTGATAGGTGTGGGTCAGGGTCATCTGAGAAGATTAGTATGCTGACCAGGTAAGGGAAAACAAATTGGTCCAAGTAGTCCTGCAGCACATTGTTAATGAAGGGCTGGAATGTGGCTGGGGTGTTGGCGAGTCCAAAGGCCGTAACTAAATACTCAAAGTGCCTGTACCATGTCCAGAAGATGGTTTTCCATTCATTGCCAGCCCCAATTTGTGCTAAGTTATATACTCTCTAGAGGCCCAAGTCTGGTGAATATGTGGATGGTTTCTAGGCAACGGAGAAGTTCTGGGATGAGAGGTAAGTGGTACTGATTATGGATGGTGATCCAGTTTAGAACACAATAATTTACACAGAGATGAAGCATCCCCATCCTTCTTGATGAACAGGATGAGAGTCCCAGTGGGGGAGACAAGACTTTCTTATGAACCTCTGGTTTACCTGCCAGTATTCTCAGAGCGCAGCAAGTTCTGGCTCTGACAAGGTGCAGAAGTGCCCCATTGGGATCTTTGCCCCAGGCTGTAGGCTGATGAGGCAATCATAATACTTGTGTGGGGGGAGGATCTCCATGATCTTTTTTTTTCAAATACATCAGTGTAGTCCTAGTATTTTCAGGGCAGATGGGGTACAACCTCAGGGGAGGGCAGAAGTCATTGGGACCCCTGACTGAATTGTAGGGTTGGGCAACTCTCCCAGGTTTCCAGCAGTGTTGCTGGCAGTAAATGGAACTGGAGTGAACTTCTTCTCAGGCTTTCCATCCAATCAGGGGTCATGGTGGGCAAACCAGGGGAACCCTACAATCAAGGGGTAAGGCAGGGAATGGACTGCCCCAAAACATAGCCTCTTGCAGTGCTGATCAACACTCACTTCCATGGTGATGGTCTCCCACTCTGTAGGGCTGGAGGCAAGAGGGGAGCAATTTGTAGTTTTGAAGGTCTCTAGCTTGGACTGCCACTGTAGTGGCATTCATAGGGCCTAGGTCATGGTTTCATTGATGAAACTGATTTGTCCCAGGACCTAGAGGTGGATGTACAGCTGTAACTGAGGGTTTTGAGGGTTAGATCAGACTTGCTGCAGGTTTCTGTTATTGAGCGAGTGAAAGAAGTCTGTAGTGAAACTAATCAGCCACCCTCACTAAGCCTGGACTAGTTACTTTTCCCATGCCCCCTCTCTTGGGGCAGCTGGCAAATTGGTGTCCTAGGGCCCTACAATAGAGAAACAAAGATTGTGCGGCATTGCTTCCGTTCATTTGGGGTAAAGCAATGGTGTCCCCATCAATGTGCGTGGGTTTGGGAGTAGCAGTAGTGAGATGGGGAACTGGAGGGGGTAGTGAGTACCTTTTTTCTTCCCTCCAAGCCTGGAGATTCAATTTAGATTGCCAGGTCCACAAAGGCATCAAAACCTGTGGGCAGTTCCACTTGTGGAAGCTCATCTTTTATTTCTTGCCACAGACTGCACTGGAATCAGTAAAGCTGGGCTGCCTTGTTCCAGTACATCTGCCTTGTAGCAGTAGAAAAGGGATATACAGGTGGTGTCAATACCCTCTCCCTTGCAAAGGTTCAGATTCTGCTGTCTGGGCCTGGTGGGGGTCATCAAACTTAACAAATAATTCTTGAAGGAATGGCTTCCAGTCCTGGAGGGCTAGGTTGTCATGCTCCATCAGCAGTAAGGCCCAATTCAGTACATCCTGTCAGAAGGCTTATGACCAGGCTTACCTTTGTCTGACCCCTGAAGTAGATTCCAGGGCTAGGAACAAAAGGCAGCACTGGATTAAAAAATCCTTGGAGCACCTGTGTCCACTGTACTTTTCATGTAGAAGAGAAATAGAACTCTGTGGGACAGGCTCAGCAATCTCCTCCTGTAGCCACGGCACCTCCTCACACCAGCCCTAGCTATTCAGATGGCGATACGCCACCTGGGTCTGGAGGGACTGGTTCTTGGACAGCAGCTGCTATACCCACGCTTCCAGGACCTGTTGGGTGGAGGCAAGCTGATTCATCCAGTGCTGTCCAATCTGGATGTCTCCTTGACCTGTGGCATCCAAAGCAGGCAGGTCTGAGGGTACAACCAAGAGGCTGGGTTCTATGCTGAACCCTCTTCACTGACGATGCAAATCCAGACAAACTGTGATGCCAGAATATGGGCCGTCCAGGCAAACTGACACGCCAGGACATGGGCAGCTGAATCTAGGGCCACTCATGGATGAAGGTGCTGACTAGGGTCATAATGGATGAGCAGAATCCAAGGACAAACTGGGTCAGGAAGCCAGGAGGTCAATCTGAGAGCAGGGTCTAGAAGTGAATTGGGTCAAGAAGCCAGGAGACCAAGCAGACAGCCGAGTCAAGCAGCAAGCCACAGGGAACAGCAAAGTGGTCTTGGATCAGGTTCAGCTCTGTTGCCCAGGGATATATACAGACGAAGTGGAGGGTCAGCTGACCCCAGCGGGCCACTCTGGTGATATGAAGTGGGCAGAGTATTATGCCCTTTTGCAGACTTCAGGCTATCCTGGATGAATCTGGGTGATCAAAAAGTAGGAGGGCCAGGATGAGTGGCTCTGTTTGCCTGGGCCAAGTCCCTAGGTCCAAGGCTGGGTCTTGGTATACTGGGTCTTGTCTACTGACTTAATAAAAAAACCAAATCAGTAAACAATTTTCGCTTTTTTCATACTATAGAGAAAAGCTTTCCTGAGAAAAAAATGTCTATAAAGAAGAGTGGCTACTCTGATTTCATTTCCCAAGATGAGAGAATTTCATAGTTGTCAGAGTGCTGCTGAGGAAACAACAGTTCAATAATACGATGTCAGCACTGGCAAGTAAATTAATCTTTACATGGACATTACAAATTTCAATCTAAATTGAAAGTTTAGGGTCAGCAGAGCCTTTCTGAAGCATAGCAACAAATACCAAAACGTACTCACCTGTTGAAGCTATCCTCCTCTTCTTGGACTTTGGCTTAAAAACAAAGCAGCCCTAGGGAGTAACAAGAAAAATGTTCAAAGTGAGTGACCCTCTGACCAAGATTCCTGGGGCTCAATTGGCAATTTCTTAAGGTTATTCAGTTTCTTTGTTTTCAGATCAACTGACTTCTCCATGTTGCCCTTTCCATCTCTTTTTTCAAACTAGAAACCTAGGGAAACAATGTCCAAATTGTTCTTTCCTCATTCTAAAGTACCAGCTCCCAGGCCTGGGATGGATTTTTTAATCTTTCCACTGGATTTTCAACCTATCTACCCACCAGTGTGTTGTCACCAGAAATAAAACCAAAAAAACCCTCAATCTAAATAATATTTCAGAAACGAGCCTAAGTATACTGAGACCAAATAGTAAGTTAATAATTATATTTAATACAAATCAAAGGAATATGATGCAAAATAAAACTAAGACTTAAACTAAGACAGAAATGGACAACCCTATGTAATTGGTTTGCGGACACAAAAGATAGAAATAAATAGGGTTTTTTTCACCTCAGTGGATAGCTGAGGAAATTAAATATCAGAATAAATATGTATTTTTTTTTTAGTTATTAAAATCATTATCACATGGAGGGGCGAATAATCTAATTAGTTTTAATATGGAGTATGATAAACTAATAAAACTAATTGTAAGACAGTGGTTGCTTGTAATAGCAGGGGAATCGAGAGTTCATGATCCAAGCGATTTCTTCTAGTTTTATGTCCTGCAATCTACATCTGAAATCTCTTCAAGAGAAATTTCAATTTTAGAAGATGTATTTTGTTTGCTGAAGTATGTAACTTTAACAGTAAATAAAAATATAAGCAACACTAATATAATAACACTTAATAAAACAATACTGCAAATGAATCAGACAGCTGGAAAGAGCGCACAGCATGGAAAGCAAATAGAAAGTAGTGTGCACTCTCTTTTGGGGCCATGCTTTGGTCACTGCCAATGGATACAACAGTTTTCCATTACTACTTATAAATCCCTAGTTGTTCATCATAAAGTTATTAGCTATTTCATCATCAGACTAAACATCTGGATTCCCTCATTGCCTGCCATTACAGCTTCGACCATAAGTTCCTTCCATCAAGTAGTTTCTGGAATATTCTTAAACCAACATCAACTTTGTATCTACCACTCTCAACATAAAATTGACACCCTACAAACAACCATATACAAAAACACAATACAGACCAGGAAAGCTGTAGTCTGTAGCCAAGTCCTCGGATGCAATAACATCTGCTCTGAGAATATCTACAACACCCATCTCACCAATCTAAAAACTGCCAAACTGTAGAAACCCTTTACATTTATCTGTCATGGACTCATGACCGTATCCTGAGTGAACTGTACAGCAGCTCTAATATGACACAGCACAATTACACACTAACTCAGGAGAGAAAGTAAGAAATTGAGAAATGCTATACCTCCTCACCTATACCTAAAATGACAGAGGAAATGAAAGACTTTATTTAGTTAAACTGGAAAAGGACCAGGGTAACAGGGGTGGCACTCCTACTCTAACCTAAAGTAGTCAGGACCTATTACTTTATACCACATCTGAAAAAAAATATAGCATTTTTTGAAGCTCAATGTCTTTTAAAACATGCAGGAATCCTACACGAGGTAATGACTTAGAAGCAAAAATACCTCCAAATGAATTTACCAGCAACCATTTTCTGCAGCACCTGGATTTTTTCCCCTCTAAGACAAACTTCAGTTGTTGTTTTTTTACCTTACACAATCTGAAGGGATCAGAGTGAAGCAGCATGTGTATGCAACAGGATGAAAAGATAAATTTAAATTTATAAGGACCTAATTTGTGTTGCTTCAAAACATGTGGAATGAGAAAGGAAGTATTTTACTTTGAGAAAGCATGTACTTCTAACTATAACGTGGGATACCAACTGTTTTTTCAAAGGATGGAAGAAGAATCTCAAAATAACACACATGGTTTCACAGTTTATATAAAGAGAGCTTAAAAATATATAAGTACCTAACTGTGGTAAAACATGATTACAGTTTCTAAAAAGAAAGAAGCAGGGTATCAAAATACATAATCAGACACAGTGCATTTAAAAATAAACAGAAGAACGCTGAAAAATAAGGAAATTAAATTCATACTAACAATTCTGGAATGGAATAAAAGTGGGTAAGTACAATCCATTAAATTGAAGGAGGCCCAAAGTGAAACACCGTAACATCCCATCATAGCAATGAAAGAAGCAAAACTAGATACAAGCATCTTTAAAAGTGATGTGCAACACAGGCAAAGCAACAATTCCCCTGTACATTTTAGGAAAACTCTCCCAGCCAGGCAATGCCCCTCATCTAACCCTACCAGTGCTACCAACCATGAAAGCATTAGTATGAACTGTCCATTGACATTGTTACCATTGTGTTCTCTAACCCCGATCAAAGCACGTTGATACGACACTGAGCAGTTCAATGGGGATTCTCCTACATCTGCCAGTCTAGTAAAAACCACAGAGCTTAACTGGAAAGGAGAATTACCACAGGAGACAGATGCCACAAACTAGCGACTCCCTCAAACTTTTCACTACAATCCTACTGCAACCTACAAGCCTACATCCATTTCTGGAGGGTACCTCCAACATTATGAATTAAATTTTAAAACAGATGAAAGTGTTTTCTTTTCCTTTAATGATGGCAATAATAATTTATACTGAAGGATCCAAAAGCACTTCACAAATTAAGAGAAACTATTACACAGGGGTCATGTGTTCCAACATGGAAATGTAGCCATCTCTGGTATGAAGCAATTAATATTGCCACAGAAATCCTGTACAAAAGTTTAGAACAGGAAGTAAAAACAGAGTTTGCTGTATTTTATTAAAACTTTTAAAATATTCTTCAATATTGTTTTGCTTTTGAAAATTGTGGCTACAATTCCTACAGCTATATATTGCCAGTGTTGTAACCCTAATCTTACCCCAGATCTAAACTTTCAGTCACAGAAGAAACAGAAACACAGGAGAGATTTAAAATGACGTGTGTAGTGACAGCAAACATTATTTTATTTAATTTTTTATCACTGATATTAGTCCAATGAAAGACACTGAAGCAGCACTCCATGGGAGTAAAAGGAAGTGCCAAGCTTGATTTGGATAATAAATAAGAGCTTTATCTGCAACAATAAAGCTGGTGCTTAAGTCAGATGCATGTCAGTTTTATTTCTACCCACCTCCCCATTTCATTAATTTGCTCTAAATAGAAATTTTGTTTTGTTTTTGGGAGGTATGGATGTAAATAAGGGGGTAAAAAAAAGGCAGAGCAGCCTAAATTGTATTCTGTCGATCACAAAAACAGTGGCACGGCTCACAACCCATATTAATGTAAGCCACATAAAACAGACAGCAGCATGGGGTACACATAAAATGTATTTTATCAGTGGATACAATAAACAGTTTAGGAGATACTTAAACACTGGGTTACAACAGAGGTGGGAGCATTGTAACTGCTGGGTGCATAATTTACAGACCAGGCGATATCACTTTTACGTGCTGGCATTCCCAGCGTGTGGGTATATTTAATGTCTACCTATACTACATTATATAGCAGGGGTAGGCAAAATAGGGCCCGTGGATGTACCTGGCCTGCCAACTGATTCTACCCAGCCTGCGGGCAGATGGTGTGGGCTGTGGCTCTGGCATTTGCTGGTGCCATGGGGGTCGCCAAGTGAAAGCAGCCCTGCCCACCTGCATGACAGGTTCTGGGTGAGCTGTGCTTGGGCCCGGCAGCTTCAGCTCCAGCCTCGGCTGGCGCCATGGGGAACACTAGGTGGATGCAGCCCTGCCCAACCACCTGGCTCCACACAACAGGCCCTGGGCAATCGGTGCTCAGGCCCTGGCACCCTGCTCAGGCTGGGTAAGAGGTACCCTGCCTGCCTGCAGCTTGGGAGCCTATGGCATTGCCGAGGGCCCTCACAGGAACACCGCCCCAAATGCTCAGAGCCCAAGTTGGTTAATGCACATCAAGGCCTTCATTCTTCCCATTGACCAAGTTTGTTTTTCTTTCACCTAGTTTATATACAAGAGTAAGACTTTATTTTGAGCTGTTATGCCAGGGACGGGCAAAGTCTGGCCCACAGGCCGGATCCAGTCAGCTGGGGACTCCATTTCTCAGCCACCCCTGTCTGCATGACTTGTGCCAGTCTCCATGGAGATCCCAGCCACACCTGTGTGGGAAAGCTCAGGCTGGGATTGCAATGGAGACCAGCCTCAGCACCTTCGGCAGCACGCACGGCAGAGCAACTCAGGGGGCTGCTCTGGAGCCGCTGGGAACTTGGGATGGGGGCAGCTTGCTCCGGAGCCAGGACAGAGCCACGATCTGTAGCCTGCACGCTGTGGGCCAGGGCACGCAAGCAGGGGATCACGGCTCTGCCCTGGCTCCAGACTAGGAGCCAGTGAAAAAGTTATTTCTAATATCCAATCTAAAGTTCCTGCGTTGCAATATACAGCCTTTATTTCTTGTCCCATAATCATCCTCTTAACAGTGTTCACATGCAGAAAGGATTACCAAATCTATCACTGCCTCAAGTCTTCTCTTATCCAGTCTAAATCATTCCAATTCTTTCTATCTTTCCTCATAAACCACATTTCCCAGATTTCTAATAATTTTTGTTTCTCTATGCTGGACTCTTTCTAATTTGCCTGCATCTTTCTTGATGAGAAAAGTCCCAAACTGGACACAATACTCCAAACCACCAGAGTAGAACCACTTCTACTAGCAAGAAAACTTGAAAGCAACACTCCTGTTAACACAAGGCAGTATGCTATTGGCTCATTTTGTAACAAGAATGTACTGTTGGTTTATATTCAGTTTATGGTCGACTATAACCCTCAGGTCCTTTTCTGCATTGCTGCAGCTTAGCCAGTCATCCCCCAATTTGTGCATGTAAGGGCTTGTTCTTATTTAATTGCATTTGATTAATTGCAGGCCATTTTTCCAAATTAACAAGGTTATTCTGCATCCTAATCATCCCCTCCAGAGTGTCTGCAACTCCAGCTTGGAGTCATCTGTACATTTGTTAAGGGTGTACACAATTTAATTCTTCAAATTATCAATGAAGATATTAAGCAGTACCAGACCCTAGACAGATCCCCAGGGAAACCCACTCAATACTGCTGCTTATGTTGTCTAATTGGGAGGAGAACAAAAAACATCAGGATTTAGATCTCAATTTGGCCAGGCTTGAACTCAAGAGAAAGATTTGCCCCCAGCATGCAATTACTAGGAGTTCACAGATTTTTGGGGCCGGTACTGATGGCCGATATTTAAGGAGGCATATCAGCCGATACCCATCTGATTTCCAAAACAGCTACCTCCAGCTGGTAAGTCCGGAGTGGTGGAAGGGGAGTGGGGAGGGAAGCGGCATGGTGGGGCAGATCAATGCCACCCATGGTGAGGGAGGGGGCAGGGGTAGGTACTGCCCAGGCATGGGGGCAGGCCAGAGCTGCTGCTTGCACCCTGGGAGAGCATGGGGCAGGGCAGGCTGTAGCCGGGGCAGTGCAGGACTCTTCTCCACAGGGGCTGGGCTTGGAGCAGGCGCTGGCGGTGCTGGGAAGATGCTGCATCCACCTGAAATTTCACCACTACTCCACTCCCAGTGCCACCAGCCACCTGGCACAGCCTTGGCTCAATGCCCCGCCTCCACCCGTGCTGGGAAGAGCCAGGGCTGCGCCGGGTGGCTGGCAGCAACAGTGCTTTTAGGGGAGTGGCGGCAAAATTTGGGGTGGATGCAGAATCCTCCCAGAGCCACTGGTGCCCACTCCAAGCCCAGCCCCCACTGAGAAGAGCTCCGTGCAGCCCCAGTTCCAGCCTGCCCCGCCCCATGCAGATCTGGGGGCACCACCCCATGCACTCCCGGGTTGCAAACAGTGGTGGGAGCTGCCTCCCCCCTACACACAAATCATGGCTCCAGGCCCCTCTCTGCCCCACCTGGGCAGTGCCTGCTCCTGGCTCTACCCAGTCCCTCACCGCGTGGAGGACTGATCTGCCCTCCTCCCCCCCCACAACACCCGTTCTTTCCCCCCTCCTCTTCCACCACACCGAACTTACAGCTGGACACAGCTCTCCACACTGCTGACTCTGCTCCTCGCTGCCTGAGTGCTGTGCCACGGCTGCTCACAGCCTGGGCAGTTTATCGGCCCCATCAGGCCGATATCTGATACAGACAGTTTACTTTATATTTGTACTGAGCCAATATCGGACCCATGTATCGGTGCACCTCTACCAAGTACTGTATTTACTTGCATCCAAGACAAGTTTTTTCCCCCCGCAATCAACATGGAGGGAAGCCTCATCTTAGATTTGAGTACTGGCCTGGGCCTGGAGCCGAAGACAGAACTTAGCACTGCCCGCCCCAGGCCAGGGTGGCTCATGTGGTGGGGAAGCACAAGCAGAAACCACATGGTGGGGGAGAGGTGGGGAACACAGAGGTGGGGAATGCAGCCTCCTCCTCTCCTCTCCCATGCCGATTACCTTCTGCTCCTGCTTTGGCTCTGGGCCAGAGGCGGCTGCTGCTGCTGCTTCAGACCTGGCTAGGCTAGAGCAGAGCAACGCAAGAGGAGCAGGCAGCAGGGGTCAGGCACAGGGATGGTGGGGGAGCAGGCAGGGAGGGAAAGAGGCAAGAAGTCTGGCCCCTCCCCTCCAATAATTAGATTCTATAAATGGAAAATTATTACTAATTTACTGGGTAAACACAGTATCTAATGTTAATCTTCTCCTGTTAAACTGTTTTTATGGGGGACAGATATTTTTGGTGGGCTGAGGAGGATAGAAGGCCTTTTTGATCTTCAAGTCTTATCTCAATTAAAGCCTTGAAATTATTTATTGTATATCCCTCCCTATCCAAGTCTCAGAGAGGCTTATGATAAATCATATACAGAAAGGAATCCCTAAACACCCCAACACACTTGAACTCTAACTCTCCCCTTCCTTCTAACCACAATTTCCCTGTCCAAACCACCATATAAGCAAACCCTCCTATCAATCCCAACCGATACTCACATCCAGATACAAGAACCCTTTTTCCTCAGCTCCCACCCTCCATTCCCACCATGCTGCCCACACCATCCTCCAAAGTCCCCTTCAAGTCTATACCCCCTGTCCCATTAGAGGGTATAGATGGAATAATTTCTGAAGGGAACTTTACCACATATTTTACTCTGTAGTAAGGAGCCAACACAATCAGGCTCTCCTAATGCCTGCCAAGGGTGGATAGCTTGAAACACCAGGCTATCAGGGTGTAGGAAAGACAGCCAGTACTGGGCAGACAGCTACCCTGGATGAAATAGACTTTTTCATATAATAAGTTTATTGCAAAGGGAAAATACTACATATTTTTACAGAGTAACACTACCCAGTATTCAAGAGATTTATATTACAGTGGAGCTGTGCATCATGTATTTGCTTTACTTTTACTACATAGTAAAGTCAATTTATTACACAGTAAACATGCTGCATGTCTGCACTCTTCATAACCTGATGCAAAAACGTATTGTGGTAGGAGACTTTCTATTCACTTCAATGGACTTTATATCAAGCCTATGCCAAGATCAAATTCAAAGCTCAGATTCTTAAACTAAGAGCATGTGGATCAAGAGAAGCACTTGCATTAAATTATGAAACACAAGGGACAAGGTTTTGGACAGATGAAGCAATGAAGCACAGCAGGGTGGTCCAAACTTTGGACTGAATACTATTTGTAGACAAAGGGAAGGTGTCTATTATATTTATTTATTATTATTATGTTTTCTCCTAACTGCTGATTACCTTAAGATATTCTTGAATTCAGCATTGACTGCAATTTAGAAAATTAAACTTTTAATAACTAGTGCAAGCATGGGCCAGTGGTGCAACAGTATTTTTTGTTATATAAATATCCAGCATCATGTCTATTTCCCCACTGTTACATACAGAGTGGATAAATATATTAAACTTTATGTACTTCACATAACGTATATACAGTATATTGCCGTAACTCCATTATCCCAGTCCCTATACTGGGATAAGAATTATTCATTTCTATGCTGTATTTTCCATCCTTCACAGCAGTGAAACATAATATATCTGTATGTCCCCTAACTTAGGACAATAAAAGATAATTGGGGGGGTATACAAGGACAGACTGAAAACACTAAGACTTCAGTTTAGAAAGAAGACTGAGGTGGAATGACAAAGGTCTATAAAATCATGAAGAGTATGGATAAGAGGAATAGAAAACTGTTATTCACCAAATCCCAGAAGACAGGAACTAGGGGGTACCTGCTCAAATTATCAAGAGGCAGGTTTAAAACAAACAAGACACATCATGCAGTTAACTTGTGGAACTTGTTGCCATAGGAAAAAAATCACAGAGGACCAGGCGACTGGGAGCTGTTGAACAGAACAATCAGAGATGTAGCCTTTGATATCCCTGGGCATTTATACACATACTTTTTTGTCCTCCAACACACCGGAGATCCACTGCTTCAGAGCAGACTCAATTAAATGAAGTCTGCTGCGCATGCAAGCTGGTGTGCACTGCACTGAATCTCATGCAGTTGTATAAGCAGCAAAATGTACATCAGCACACAGAAAATGTAAGCAGCATGCTTTTGAACTAAAGCACCTTCTGTATGTTTTAGTTCAGAAGTGCACCAGCACCATTTTCTCAGCACTGACACACTTTTCCCCACTTATACAACTGCAAGTGTTGCAGCGCCAGGCGCTTGCATGTGTAAAAATGCCCCCTTGAAGCTGGCTGACCTCGGAGAAAGACAGGGACTGGATCCCTCTAGATGTGTCCCATTCACATATTCTTTCTCCTTATGCAGTAGGGGCCAACCTTTTTTGGTCAGCAAGCCACAAATTAGTCCCACACCCTCTTCAAGTGCCACTGTGCTTCTCCCCTTCTCAGTCTCTTGCTGCTCTGTTTTTGTTCCGTACTTGGTGCTCCCTGCTCAATCTCCCACTCTGCTTTCTACTTCCTGCCCTATCTGCTCCTGTGTTGCCTGCCCTACCCCATCTGTTGAGTGCTACATACAGAGATTATCCATGCCACTTGTGGCATGCATGCAGCAGGTTGGCCACCCCTGCTCTAAAGCATCTACTACTTACCACTATCAAGAGACAGGCCTATTGTGTTGTGCCATGATGGTAGGCCTAGGCCCACCAGGAACTACAAGCCCCCTCCCATCCTTTAATAGCTAGAGGGAGGCCACTAATTCCACAACTAATTATGTGGGACAAAAATGATATACCAGGAACAAGACTACATATTATTGGTTAATACCTATGGGTGCCAAGGAAGGGCACCAAGCAGAGAACTCCAGCCGGTGCCCACTGCCCCGTCAATGTGTCTGAAGAGATACTGGGCATTGCCCAGTGAAGCTCTGGGCAAAGACAAGCAGAGAAATGAAAGGCTGGTGTGAGGGAGAGAGCCCAGGAGACAGCTGGGAGGGAGGCCTGCCGGAAGGGAAGGCACCGCCCCCCTCCCAACCTGACTGATGCAAGATTCCTTCCTGACCCCAAATGTGGGGATCAGTCTGACCCCAACCAGGAGCAGGGGTTTCCTGCATACCCTCCAGCCAGGGTCAGACATGGATGGCACAGGGCTCCAGGGCACAGTGCCCTCCTGGCTGCAGAGGACCCACGCATGGGCCTAACCACGAGCCTCTTTCAACTTTCTGGATGCAAATGAACATGGGCAGCGAACACGGGGATGCAGCACGGAGAAGGGGGGGTTGGCAAGGCAACAAGGGCACGGGGGTGCCCTCACAGGAGGCAGCCACAACCCCGCAGGCAGGCTTCGCACCCCGAGCCCCCGCGCATGCGCCTTCCGCCCCGCCCGCGGCCGGCCGGGCTCCGAGCTCGCAGCGCGCGCCCCAAACCGCTCCGCTCTAGCGCCCCTCCCCCCGGGCACCCACCTTGGAGACGGAGCACGTGCTCATGTTAACCCACCCCTGCCCCCGCACGTGCGCGCAGTAACAGCAACCCCCAGCCGGAGCCCGCGAACTGTAGGAGTAAGGAGTAAAGGGGAGGGGGGTTGGGGAGGTGCTAGCGCATGCGCATTTGTAGAAGGGGGCAGCTTTTTCTCATCCCCAAGGGCTCCTCCCCCCTCGCGCAATGGGACCGTCCATTCCCTGCCCCGCCCGCCTAGCGGGCGGGTTCGAACACCGGAAGGAGGGGAAGCGAAGAAACGGAATCCCCCCAACCTACACCTGGTACAGTCCAGTCCCTCCTTTCCCCAGTTGAGCGGGAGGATCGACTCCGCCCTCGTGGGGGGAAGGGGGTGGTTCCACACCCGGCAGCGGCGGGTGTTGCTGCGGAGCCATGGCGGCTTGTTCCTTTCGGAGGAGCATCGCCTCTCAGGTACCGCGTTCCCGGCGCTCAGGCGCCTCTGCTGCGAGAGGTCTAACCACCCGCCTCCTCGTCCCGTCTCCCCCCTGCGGCCGCTCAGGTGGTTCAGTCCGCCCGTTCGAAACGCAGCGGGGCCCTCTCCGCCTCGCGGGCCTCCTGCCTGCAGGGGGCAGCACCAGGAGCTATGGTGTACCGCTGCAGGCAGGGTGGGTCAGGAATAACTTTGGCACTAGGAGGGAAGTGAAGCGCTGGAACGGAGTACCTAAAGAGGTGGTGGAGTCTCCGTCCTTGGAGGTTTTTAAGACCTGGCTAGACAAAGCCTTGGCTGGGATGATTCAGCTGGGGACAGGCTGCTTGGAGCAGGGGCTTGCACCTCCTCGGGTCCCTCCAACCCTCACTTACGATGATTAAGGGAGGCCTCATGGCTTTGTGTGATGGGCCTTGGCCCACCATCCCATTGGCATATCAAAAGGCCTGGTTTTCCTGCACTCAGCACCATATCTAGACTCCTAGCAGCCCTGGGCAGACTTCTAGCAGAGATGGTGATGATGATAATCGAACAATAGAAAAAAAATACCAATTCTGGGCCCCTTTTCTTCCCCTTTTGCCCATGCCAGTGTCTGGCCCTGTCTGGACTTGACCCCTTTGGGATGCAGTCCCAAGTGTGCCCTTGGCTTAAGCCCTGTATGTGGCTCACCAAGCCCCAGGATCTCCTGGTCAACCTCCTCCCAGCTGTGGCCAAGCTCTCCCATCTCCCAGACCAGGAGGGTTGCATTGGCTGGGGGGAACCCAGCTGCCTTCATCTCAGTGTCTGGGCAGGGTTGCACTGGTTGGCTCCACAGGCTCCCTCCGCTCGTTCACTGGGTGCAGGTCAGTGTGCTCTGTTCCAGGTCCCTTTCTGTACCTCTTGTGACTCTCATCCTCTTCCCTGTTTTGCTCTTGTTTTTAAGCTATTAGTTGTTGCATTACCAGTGGCCTCCCGTATTAAGGGGGGTGTAGTTTTTGGTAGAGGACCTAGGCCCACTATATCTTCAGCACAGCAGTAGGCCTGTTGGCTTGAGCTGCTGACCTGGAGTCGGAGCCCCAGTGGCCTCCTGTTCACAGCAGCTTTAATCCAAGTTAAGATGAAAATGGGTGACCCAGGACTTCTGGGACAAAGCCTTGCATCCTAGGATCCTACAGAGGCACAAGCCCATTGTCCTGCTTGAGGTCCCTGGGAAGTACCATGATGACATACTTTCCCCAGAGCACTATGAGTTAATGGTAGAGTGGCCATATGTCCCAAAGGAAGGGACAGTCCCGGATTTTGAAGGCCAGTCCCAGCCAGTTGGTTAAAATTAAAGGAAACATCTCAGAATCGGAGGCATGTGGGGCTCAGTCTGGCAGGAAGGCCAAGCAGCATGGTGCACCAGGCAGCCCCACCAGACTGCACCTGTGCCACTTCGCATCAATGTCTGCCAGTGCCTGCAGCAGTGTTGCTGACTTTGGGGGAGGGGGCAATGTCCCAGATTGTCTTATGGTCACTCTGGTTAATGGCCATTGCAGCTGCATGTGTAAATAACTGTCCCATGCCAGTTTTGATGGGAGTCCAAGGCTAGGACAGTTAGACCCAGGATAATCCTTATGTCTTTGGCTAGAAACAGATGACTGATTTGATTCATCTTGTCTCTCAGAAAACAGACTTTACAGATGGACAGGCACCCATTGTCCCACATTAAGTACCAGTGAAGGTACTTTGCCTCTGAACGCTTGTGGCTAACATGAGTCAATTGCCACTTAAGTCTTGTGTGTAAATGACTGTCCCTACACCTGTTTTGATGCAGGGACAGTCAAACCCAGGATAAACCCAACATCTGGTTCTGGCCATAAAAACCCTGCTGCTTTGTACTGCCCCCCAGGGGAAAGTTTCACTGGTTTAATTCCAAATTTGGGCTGCTCAACCTATCCAGCCCTGCAGGCTGAATAGCAGCAGGGGAATGGATGGCACAGGAGGACTCCTGAAGCTGCCTTCTGCCATATATACTGCAGCCCCTTAGGAGCCCTCAGTCTCTTCATGGGCTTTAAAGCAAGGGGAGGGCACCTTTTAGCAGAGTCCTGCTGCTGGGACCTTCCTCTGCCATCCTACCAAGGGCTGTTCCTCTCCTCCCTGTGCTTGGCACTAGCCAGGGCAGCACCATTCAGGGCTTAAAGTGATCCTTCAATGCAGCCCCTACACTCCTACCACTAGAAAGCAGCCTCCCCAGACTATCAACATGCTTTGGCTTCCCCTGCAAGGACAGACCTCTCCTTCTCCAGCTGCTGCTGCTCTGCTGATCCCAAGAGCCTGTCAGTGCAGGGACTAGCCATGGGGGAGAGCCTGTGGCTGCTCCATTGAACCATCACATCCTGCTCCTCCCACTAAGGCAGGTGCATTTGGGAGGAGCAGTTCTTTTAATGTCAATCACTGCATGGCTCGGGGATGGAGCCACCCAGCACAAAGGCATAACCTCAGCACTGCACTGGCAGCAATTGGGTTGGACCGGGTACAGCTGAGCCCATAGATACCAAGGAAACAGAGGGAGCTTTGTAGCAGCTGCTGCTGAGTTGTCCTTGGGCAAAAGGAGATTCCAGGGTGGGATATAAAGTGCCCAATGAGGGAGCAAAGAGTGCAGGAGCAGCCGCAGGTGCAAGAACCAGTGCTCAGTTCTGTAAAGAGGGGAAGGGCAGCTGGGAGCTGAAGTCTCAGCAGCCTGGAAGCTGAGCAAAGAAACAAGGATTCGTGTGTGCAAGGACTTGGGATAGGATTGGAGATGTTGGGAGGCAGTTCCTCCTGGCAGGAGGGACTGTGTAGCACTTTTAGAAGAATCTAATGGCACCTGGTTGATGATCATGGGCATACCAGTTCTCTTCTATTTTGTATTTGCGCTCTCAGGTGCTTTTCCTATGGGTAGCACCTCATATTTGTTTTTGTTGACTTTCATCTTGCTGTCTATAGCAAATTAATCAGGATGCCTTCAAGTTTTGACGTGATTCAAAGTGTTTACAACCCGCCCCTCCCAGTTCTGCGTCATCTGCAAATTTGATCAGTATGCACTTTGACTCTGTATCCAAGTCACCGATAAAAATATTAAACAATACAGGATCCAGAACAGACTCCTCTGAAATCACCCTGCAATCCAGCATTGATCTATATGGAGTTACTCTTTGTGGCTATTCAACCAAATATGTATCCACCTAATGGTAATTGTAGCTAAACCAAATTTCTCCAGTTGTGACTCTGAAAACTGTATTGAAGTCCAGGACACTATGTCCACTTTCCCTTATCAAACAGATTAGCCTGTCAAAGAAGGAAATCAAGATAGTTTGACATGATTTAGTTTTGTCAAATCCTGTTTGGTAGTGATCGCTCCCTGACTCCTTAAGCACAGTTATCCAAGTTGTGCTTGCCTAGTTTCTAGACCAGGGCTGTCCAACTTCTGAGCATCCAGGGTTGCAAGTTGTGGGTGCATTTCTACATGTTATTCATGTGACACAAACTCCAGAGCAGTTCAAGCCAGGGTAAACTGCTTCCATGCATAGTGTCTACAAACATACCTGGGACAGCAGCAATTTGAGCTGGGGCAGAACAGGCCTCTGGCTGGCTGAGCTGACTGGCTGCAATTTACTCCCATGGTCAGCATTTGTATGTGCATTTCAGCAAAATAAATTACTCTACCATAAGACAGTGCTATCCCCAACAGTACAGGAGACCCTTGCCATTCACGGGGGATATGTTCTGGAGATCCCTGTGAATGTTGAAACCTGTGAATACAGGCTAAGTCAGAGATGGAACTCGGGCTAGTGTCCAGGATTAAGGACAACAACAAGTCCTTTTTCAAGTACATTGGGAGCAAGAAGAGGGCACCAGGCAATGTAGGGCCCCTGCAAGACTCAAATGGTAATCTTGTGGCTACACCAGATGAAAAAGCTGATATTTTTTAACAGTTTCTTTGCCTGTTTTCTTGAACAAGGACCGGGACATCCCTCCTACCAGAGTAGGGACAATCTCAGGGATAGCTCTGACAGGCCTTGGGTCAGAGCAGAGGTAGTTAGGGATCTTCTGGAAGGGCTGGACATTTTAAATGTCCAGCCCAAGGGTGTTGAGGGAGCTGGCAGGGTTCATCGCGGAGCCCTTGGCCCGGCTGTACGAGCATTCGTGGTCATCTGGCCACATGCCGAAGGATTGGAAACTAGCTAATGTGGTCCCCATTTTTAAGAAAGGGAGGAAGGAGGACCCAAATAACTATAGGCCCGTAAGCCTCACCTCAGTGCTTGGGAAGATCTTAGAGAGAATCATCAAGGAGCACATCTGTGGGGGGGCCTGCAGGGGAGATCATGCTCAGGGGCAATCAGCATGGGGTCATCAAAGGCAGGTCCTGCCAGACCAACCTGATTGCCTTTTATGACCAAGTAACTAAATCCTTGGATGATGGTGTCTCCATGGACATAGTCTTTCTACACCTTAAGAAATTAAGTAGTTAATACTAAACTACTTAAGAAATTAACTACTTAGTTAATACTACAACAACTTAAGACAGAAATCCATGCATGTTCCCTGACAATATACAGTGGATACAAAGAGACTACGAAAAACTTTCTACAGCATTCATCCTACATAAAAAGAAGAAATGGAACAAATTACTCCAAGAACAAGCTCCCCAACCACAAAACAACCATCAGAGGAACAACACCACCTTACAAGATTCCAACCTCAGACTTGATGAAACTGAAAGCAGCAACCAACTCACAAATATTATCAATCTTTCCACACACACACTTACCAAAACTGAAAAATCTGTCCTTTCTAAAGGCCTAAATTTCTGTCCAGAAAAATACCCTAACAAAATACTTCAATGTGGAGAACTAGAAGAATTCTTCCCACGCCTGTGCCTCAAAGAATATTTCCACGACCAAACTGAACCCACTCCCAACAACAACTCATCCTCTGACAACATTCAGGAAAGGATCAATGCCAAAAAGCCCAAAAAAACAGATTGGACACCTTGCAGTGAACAAAACCCTAACCTTGACTGCTACATTGACTGCTTCAGGGAAAGAATGAACAACAAAATAATCAGCAACACACACTACCACAACAACCTCTCTCTACCAGAGAAAAAGGCCATAGAATTTCCAAGATCTAACCACCAAATAGTAATAAAACCAGCAGATAAAGGAGGAGCCATAGTCATCCTAAACCTTGAGGATTACATAAAGGAAGCCAACAGACAGCTCTTTGACACCACCTACTACAAAGAACTACACAAAGATCCTACTCCCCTTTTCACCAAAAAACTCAACAATACCATCAAATCATTTCCATCAAGACTACCAGAAAAACTACAGACCTTGATCCCCCCCGCTACCTAACCAGGGGACTTATTACATGCTCCCTAAAATCCACAAACAAGGGAACCCTGGCAGACCTATCATATCCAACCATGGGACCCTAACTGAGGAAATATCAGGTTTTGTTGAATCCATCCTAAAACCGCTTGTCACCCACAGAGCAAGTTTTGTACAAGACACTACAGACTTTCTACAGAAACTTAAAAACATAGACCACCTTCCCAGCAACACACTCCTAGCCACCATGGACATTACCAGCCTATATACCAACATCCCACACCAGGATGGCATCCAAGTCTGCCTTACATATCTACAGGAACAAGATTACAACTCAGAATACAGGCCCAAAGATATTACTGACCTTATACACTTCATCTTCACACACACAACAATTTCACTTTTAATAATCAACACTTCCTCCAGATGATGGGAACAGCTATGGGCACTAAAATGGCCCCACAGTATGCCAACCTTTTTATGAGCCACCTGGAAGAAGACTTCCTCAAGAACTGCACCATCAGACCCTTGCTATACTTCAGATATATTGATGACATCTTCATCATTTCGACTGAGAACCTGCAATCTCCGATTGAGTTCCATCAGAAATTCAACAGTCACCATCCCTCCATCTGACTTTCTTTAGAATACTCCAGCACCAACATCTCCTTTTTAGATACAATGATCAGTATCCAGAAGGGTAAAATACAGACCACAGCATACAAGAAACCCACAGACCAACATACATATCTGCGCAGAACCAGCAAT
Source organism: Alligator mississippiensis (assembly GCF_030867095.1). Lineage (NCBI taxonomy): Eukaryota > Metazoa > Chordata > Crocodylia > Alligatoridae > Alligator > Alligator mississippiensis. Next base: position 75,515,082 of record NC_081824.1, on the reverse strand, counting down.
CACCCTAAACACACCAAAAAAGCTGTGATATACAGCCAAGCCCTCAGATACCACCGCATCTATACTGAAGAGAACACCCGGGATTGCCACCTCACCAATCTTAAAAAGGCTTTCACCCAGCAAGGACACTCGTCCAGAGAGGTAGATTGCACGTTTGAAAGAGCCACCTGGATACCATGTGAAGAACTGCTGCAGTACAGAAGAAAAACCCCCACAAATCGCACACCGCTGGTTATGACGTCACGGCGGGGTCCTCCAGGAGGGCCGTGATCTCCTTAAGGCCCCCTTCCTCCGTGCCAAGTCGGCCCAAGGGCACCCTCGGATTCTCGCCTACCACGTCTTTGATGTTTAGATAAAGTTGGGAGGCTGCCTTACACCCTCTTGGTCACGGTTCGCTGTGGCTTCTGTCCCCATGGACTCCCGGGCCCCTCGTGGGTCCCCCTGTATGATGGGTGCTTTAGGGGCACCCTAGCCTTAGGGGCTATGCGCGGCTCCAACCGCCCCCTTATACCACGCCTCACAGTTGGGATAGATGTTGTTCAGTCTCTCTCTCTCTACATACACTACCGCCCCCTCCTGGGGCTCTCCGTGCCCTCTCTCGGGGCCTTCTCTGTACCGTCGCCCTCTCTCGGGGCTTGCCATGCCCACACTAGGGCTTCTCAATAACGCCCCCTTTCTGGGGCTCGCCGCACCTGCCCTGGGGCTTCTCAGTAGTGCCCCCTCCTGGTGCTCGTCACTCCCGCACTGGGCTTCTCAGTCTAACAGCCCTTCTCTGGGGCTCCCTGGTAAGCTGTCCCCTTCTCTGGGGCTTGCTGGTAAGCTGTCCCTTTCTCTGGGACTTACCACGCCCGTACTAGGGCTTCCCAATAGTGCCCCCCTTTCTGGGGCTTGCCACACCCTCCCTGGGACTTCTCAAGCACCCCTCTCTGGGGCTGGGGTCTAAGCACCCTGTAAGCTGCGCCCCTACTGGCACTGGGATCTCCAGGCTACTGTGGGTCCCCTACGAGGCCTCCTCCAACCCCTATAGCCTCACCCAAACCACCGGTGTAACAACAACACAAACTCAAGTCTCCTGGCTATAACTGAAACATAAGCCACCTGGCTGTAACAACATTGCTCGGGCATCTTGGAGCTGCTCCCCTTTACTCTGCTAGCGGTACCTCCCATCAGGCTTCTCCCCACATCATTGCTCCAGGAGCTCCTCTCTCTCTGGCTGCTGGCAGGGAACTGCCTCTGGCCTCAGCCCCTGGGCTTTATAAGAGCCAGGCCTTGCCCCTTACAGCCAGCTGACCGCCGGCAGGTACAGTCATTTGCTGACTCCCGTTGCCCTGGCAACCCACAGCTGTGCTCCTTATTCCCTGCTAGGGCTCTTTCTCTAGCAGTTTCCGCCCTCTAGGATCAGGGCACCTCAGTGCTCTGCGACAGACGTATCACTCCTCCCTTGAACCTGTACAGAAAATCCTCAAAAAATTGCAACCCATACTAGACAGAGACCCTATTCTTAAAAAGATCTTCCAAGAGCCACCCATCCTAGCCTTTAAACAAGCACTGAACCTCGCCAATCTCATCACCAGAAGCAAACTTCCTCGAGCCCAGAACACACCAAAAGGATCCATGACAAGAAATGCAAAACCTGCCAACACATCTCCAATGTTGTGCCTATGTGGTGCCTATCTTCAAGAAAGGGAGGAAAGTGGATCCGGCTAACTATAGGCCCATCAGCCTGACTTCTATCCCGGGAAAGATCTTAGAAAAGTTTATTAAGGAGGCCATCCTTAATGGACTGGCCGACGCCAACATCTTAAGGGATAGCCAGCACGGGTTTGTTGCGGGTAGGTCTTGCTTGACCAATCTCATTTCCTTCTACGACCAGGTGACCTATCACCTGGACAAGGGAGATGAGATTGATGTCATATATCTTGACTTCAAAAAAGCCTTCGATCTGGTGTCCCATGATCGTCTCTTGGAGAAACTGGCCAATTGTCGCCTTGGGTCCTCCACGATCCACTGGCTGGAAAATTGGCTCCGGGGTCGGACCCAGAGGGTAGTAATTGATGGAAGTCACTCATCGTGGTGTCCTGTGACTAGTGGGGTCCCCCAGGGCTCTGTCCTTGGACCCATACTGTTCAACATCTTCATTAATGATATGGACACTGGAGACAGAAGCGGACTGGCCAAGTTCGCCGATGACACCAAACTTTGGGGCAAAGCATCCACGCCAGAAGACAGGCGGATGATCCAGGCTGACCTGGACAGGCTCAGCAAGTGGGCGGACGAGAATCTGATGGTGTTCAACGCCGATAAATGCAAGGTTCTCCACCTTGGGAAAAAAAACCTGCAGCATCCTTATAGGCTCGGCAGTGCTTTGTTGCCTAGCACTATGGAAGAAAGAGACTTGGGGGTCATCATTGACCACAAGATGAACATGAGCCTGCAATGCGATGCTGCGGCTAGTAAAGCGACCAAAACGCTGGCTTGCATCCATAGATGCTTCTCAAGCAAATCCCGGGACGTCATTCTCCCCCTGTACTCGGCCTTAGTGAGGCCACAGCTGGAGTACTGCGTCCAGTTTTGGGCTCCACAATTCAAAAAGGATGTGGAGAAGCTTGAGAGAGTCCAGAGAAGAGCCACGCGCATGATCAGAGGTCAGGGAAGCAGACCCTACGATGACAGGCTGAGAGCCCTGGGGCTCTTTAGCCTGGAAAAGCGCAGGCTCAGGGGTGATCTGGTGGCCACCTATAAGTTTATCAGGGGTGACCACCAGTATCTGGGGGAACGTTTGTTCACCAGAGCGCCCCAAGGGATGATGAGGTCGAATGGTCACAAACTACTACAAGATCGTTTCAGGCTGGACATAAGGAAGAATTTCTTTACTGTCCGAGCCCCCAAGGTCTGGAACAGCCTGCCACCGGAGGTTGTTCAAGCGCCTTCATTGAACACCTTCAAGAGTAAACTGGATGCTTATCTTGCTGGGATCCTATGACCCCAGCTGACTTCCTGCCCTTTGGGCGGGGGGCTGGACTCGATGATCTTCCGAGGTCCCTTCCAGCCCTAATGTCTATGAAATCTATGAAATCTCTACCACCCCCACAATTACTACACCCCACAACAGAGCCATCAGCATCCCAGGATCTTACAACTGCACCTACAGAAATGTAACATACCTCATCCAATGCACCAAATTCCCCGATGGAAAATATGTAGGAGAGACCAAACAACAACTGCGCACCAGAATGAATGCAGACCGGAAATCCATCAAAGACAGAAATACCCAATTACCTGTGGGGGCACATTTCTCACAGGAGGGCCACTCTCTCTCCAGTCTCTCAGTCCTGATCCTCAAGGGAAATTTACACAACACTTCCCAGAGACGAGCCTATGAGCTCCATTTCATCAACCTGCTGGATACTAGAGATCATGGACTAAACATAGACATTGGATTTTTGATACATTATAATCTGCCTGGCAACTGACTCCCCAGCCCAGTCCCTGGCTTGTTTACTTTTCATTCCATCCAGGAAGAGCACACACCAACTGCTGAAACTTCCTTAGCCTGACGAAGGGTTTTTGAACCCGAAAGCTTGCTTAATAACTATTCTCCAACCATTTGGGTTGGTCTAATAAAAAATATCAAATTCACCCAAGGTACCTTGTAGACCTTAAGAAGGCCTTTGACACTGTCTCTCACCCCATTCTCATCAATAAATTAGGCGACTGTGGCACTGATGCCTACAGGTTGGATGGGTAAAAAATTGGCTGATGAGGCGCACCCAGAGAGTAGTGGTGGACGGGTCGTACTCAACCTGGCAAGATGTGAGCAGTGGGGTCCCCCAGGTCTCAGTCCTTGGGCCCACACCGTTGAACATCTTCATCAGCAACTTGAACGAGGGGGTTGAAAGCACGTTGTTCAAGTTTGCTGATGACACCAAGATGTGGGGCGAGGTGGACACACTTGAAGGGAGAGAGAGAGGCTGCAACTACATTTAGACAGACTACAAAAGTGGGCAGATGAGAATAGGATGGGGTTCAACATAGACAAATGCAGGGTGCTGCACCTTGGGAGAAGGAATCCACAGCATACATACAGGCTGGGGAGTTCCCTTCTTGAAAGCACAGAGGCAGAAAGGGATCTTGGAGTCATTATTGACTCCAAGATGAACATGAGCCACCAATGCCAGACTGCAGCCAGCAAGGCCAGCCATACCTTGTGCATCCAAAGATGCATCTCAAGCTGGTCCAGAGAGGTGATATTCCCCCTCTATGCAACATTGGTCAGGCCGCAGTTGAAGTACTGCATCCAGTACTGGGCCCTGCACTTTAAAAAGGTTATGGCCAGCCTGAAAAGTGTTCAGAGGAGGGCCACCTGCTTGGTGAGAGGGCAGCAGGACAGGCCGTACGAGGAGAGACTAAGGGACCTGAACCTATTCAGCCTTGGCAAGAGGAGGCTGAAGGGGGGACCTGGTGGCTGCCTACAAACTCATCAGGGGAGATCATCAGCAAATAGGAAGAGCCCTGTTCTCCCCAGTACCACCTGGGGTGATGAGGAACAATGGTAATAAGCTGGTGGAGAATAGGTTTAGGTTAGAGATCAGAAGGCAATATTTTACAGTTAGGGTGGCCAGAATCTGGAACCAACTTCCCAGGGAAGTGGTCCTTGCCCCTACCTTGGGCAAATTCAAAAAGAGGTTAGATGATCACCTGTCTGGAGTCTTTTGAACCCAGCATTCATTCCTGCCTATGACAGGGGGTCAAGCTAGTTGATTTGTTCAGGTCCCTCCTGACCCTAGCTACTATGAAACTATAATACGGCACTGCGTTCATGAATGGTGCATGCCCCCAGTGGCAGGGGGTCATGGCTGTGCTGGCGATAGTAAACGCAGAGCTCCCGAGGGTTTCCTGTAGGTGTATTTAAGATACAGGTTCGGCATTCACTCTGTAACAAGGTGAATATTTGCAGTGCACAGGGAATATTCGGCGCACCACGAATATTTGAAACCGCGAATGCCAAACCCGCAAATAGTGAGGGTTTCCTGTACTATCTTATGGTGGAGTTAATTAGTTTCCTGTGCCCTAATACTGCACACATGTAGATGGTATGCTGTCTGTGGACTATGAGCCACATCCCTCACAGGTCCATCCCCCTTCACCCTCCGATTCCATCCCCCTGCTGTCTGGGGCCCCTTACCAACCAAATTCAACCCCCTAGCTATGTGGAATCCCCCACTTCCCCTACTGCATGGGGCCCATGAGCAGTATCCAGAGTGCACATTACTCAGCATGAGTCCTGCCACATGGAGTTGCTCCCAGAGTTGTGTGCAGGAAGTGGAAGCTGGAAGGGGCAAAAGGGATGCTGGAGACCTGGACTGCAGCAGCAGGAATGGTAGAAGTGGTAGCCAAGTGAGAGCCAAAAAGCTTCATCCAGCCTGCGGGCCTCCAGTTGGACAGCCCTGAGACCATGGGTCTACCTCATCATGGGCACTGAAAATTGTTAGGGAAAGCAAACACAGTTCCCACTTTGTGCTTGGCATTTGAATAGGCCTTGTGAATAGAAGGCATTGTTGTTCAGAGACAGGTACGTTTGCAATTAGTTTAGTATTATGTTTCATATTATTGTTTGGTATTATGTTGTGTCTTCATTAAATTTTAAAATGTTAGATGGTACAGTGGAACAATTCAGCTTCACATTTTATTAGATGATAGCCTTCTGCAATCTTCCTTCTTTTATCTACAAATAAAAGAGCTCACATGCTAGGGTCTAGAGCTGCATGTATTGATTAGAACAGCTCTCTCCAAGGTTCTCTTTGTGTTGTGTTATTGGCTGTGTTTTTAAGATCTAGTTTTAAAATATGGATTACAATTAACTGTGATTAACATGCATTCTGGATGAGAATAAGTTTATAAAAATATACGCTATGTCCAAACAGAGATCTTTACCACCCTCTTTCTTATTCTGTTTTGCTCTTTATTTCAAATCTAGCTTTCAAGAGTTTTGGACCTGCCGCCAGAACATTTGATTAAGTCAATATCTGCAGTTCCTGTCTCCAAAAACCGGTAGTGTTGACATTTCATGTTCTAATGAGCTAAATTGATTTTATTGTGCTTGTGAGGCTTAGCAATGCAGGTTCTCCATGAGGTTTTAGAGGAACATAAATACAGAAAAAAAATGGTATAGCTGATGTGCAAGATATCATTGCTGTCTATACCAGTCCATTTTTGAGCAAAACTTAAATCTAATTAAATCACTGTTTATTTATTTAAAATAATTGTTTTTTTACTCTCAAAACAGATTTCTTCTGATATTAATATCAATCCACTGAAAATAAATATTCTGCTCCCTCATCTGAAATGCAAATGATAACAATCTGAAAGGAAAATGCTTGGAAACAAAAATTTAATTAATTTTCCAAATTTTTTTCCTTGTCCTGCTTGAAAGATGGAAAGAGTGAATACTATTAACATTGTTAGGCAAATTGAATTTTAGTAGAATAAATTTTAATATACAGTGATATGCCATTGCATTAAATATAAAGATGACTATAACTATCAGGGAAAAAATATATCAAAGCAGATTAGATTCTTCTGCACTAAGACATCTTTTGAATAGTATAAACTTGCAAAGATTCTTAACTTCTCCTTAAAATATTCTCTTAATCCTGGAAGTGCCTGATGTTAGTGATAGAAATGGGTGGTCTCAGTGAAGTCAATGAGACTATCCATTTTAAGCACACACTTAAGTGTTTTGATGGTCAAATCCATCAAACAGAATTAGGCCCTAAATATAAAGAACATCACCAAAATGAGGCTACTACTGAGTAGAGCAGGGTAAAGGACCAACATGTGTGATGCACAACACAGTGGGGGATGTGGAGTCTACCACCATTTCTTTAACCAATATTCAAGACAATTTCACTATATTCTACCAGTTCTCAGTCTTTGCTTTCCAATAGCTTCTCTGTGTGAGGTGATTAAAATACTCTGTTAATACAACTACAATTTTCAAACTAAAGTGTGTTTCCTCAAGTGAGGTAGACTGTCTCAGATGCAATGTATTAATTATACACTTCTGAAATACTGCTGACTGATTAGGTAAAGCCTTTAAAGGTCACTGGAAATTGTAGACATTTTGAAAAGGTTTAGGAAAGCTTTATATTTGCATGGGTTGTGTGGCTAAAGCATTTAATTTATTTTTAGCTTGTGTCCTTTTAGTCATCATATGTTGTTCGATTTTGCCTTTTTTCTTTTTAAAGTGAACAGAAGTTGCTCACTTTGCACTCATGTAAGGGACACACAATGGTCAGAGTTGACAGCTGAATTAATAAGTGTTTATTGAAGAAATACAGAACCTGTTACAAGTTCCATCATCACTCTTAACTATGATCTGTTGTCATGGTTTTTTCCCCCCCAAAGGATAGTGGGAACAGGCTATGACAGGAAAAACAAATTTTGACACTTGTTGGTTTGACCTGAAGACTTTGAGTAAGCACCAAAATGTAATTATTCCACCCTAAGTGAAATCTCTATTACAAAGTAAGCTTCGATAGCAGTTCAACATATTTTCCCAATCTCTTTCTCTCTCTCCCTCTCTCTCTTCAGGCAGGTTGCTGATTTCCAGCTCTCTGTGGATTCTGTGACAGGGAACAGATCTAGCAGTCACTCAAAGGCAGATCTTCAGCTTCAAGCACAGAAGTTAGCAGAGAAGGTACCATGATACAATAAATGTATTTATTTGATACAGTTGCAAGCTTATTAGACAAAAGAAGACATAATAGACATCCTGGAGCAAATGGGCCTCAACTACAAGCAGCTTCTACTGATTCCATTGGGAGCTGCACCCATTCAAGTAGAGTAGAAAAACATATTAAGCTACCTGACCTGGTTGCATATCACAACTTTTAGGAAACTAGAGAAGGAGGGTTGATGAGACATCTGTGAAATGGCCTCACCAATTTTTTTTTAAATCAAAATAACCTGATAGCAGTTCTGGAAAGTAGACTGGAAGTAACATCTAAACGTTAGGTCTATTTTGGGTCCATTACTATGTAATGTTCATATTGTTATAAAGGTTATGACCAATCTGTGGATGATACAAAGCCAAGAAGTATCAAATATACTTTGGAAAATGAGATTTTAATAAGGCTCTCCTGTTCTCAATACTATAGAAATTGGATTGCCATGAATAAAACCAGATGCACTGCAGAGAGAAACTAGTATGTGTAAAAGAAAATAATCAAATGGGCAAATAGAAAGCTATGTGGAAATAAAATAGATAAGGATATGATTGTAGTTCCAGATTCAGTACATTGTCGTGCAGTTTAAAAAAAACCCATAGATTACGTAATACAAACAAGCATACAGCGCAGCGATACTAAGAGAAATATCACATCTAAAACACGAAATGATTCAGCACTGGTTTGGACTGGTACTATATTTTATTTTGACAGTACATTTCCAATAGATCAGAGAGAGCTTAGAAGGAAACAGGTTAAAAAAAAAGATTAGCAAGTGAGATCTTCAAGAGAAAGTATGAGAGAGGCAAGATGACTGCAGAAAGATAACTGGAACAGATCCTGAGCTGTGGCCAGGTGGTTCTTTGTACAGCTCAGAGGTGACAAAATAGGGGCCTAATGACTTTTTTGACTTGTGCTGCCTGCTAGTAGCTCTAAGGGGCCATTCTGGAGACTGGGGATTAATGGTGAATAAAGGATCCCTTTTCTTCCCCCTACACTGGCAATCACCCAAGTCATGATATAACAGCCACTATCATTATATGCAACCCAAGAATACCCCATATGCAGAGAGAATTCTTCGTTAGTCAGATAAACAGGTTTTAAGGCAGCTTGAAAGAGTACCTAAACCAGATTATCTGTTTAAGGATGTCAATAAAATGTCTGTATGCCCCATAAAAGATAGGATTCAAATTGCAACTGAGCACAGATGTAAATTCTATAAAACCAACAAGCTGTCAGATTAAGCGATTAGATAAAAAGGGTGGGTGGTCTCTAGTGTGTATGCACACATGTAAAATATTTAAAAGCAAAAATACACAAAATGAAGCATGTTAACAATGAATGAGGATATTGATACAACAGTGTTATGGAAATGTGATGGTAGTAAAAAAATAATGTATTGTTATACCTGCATGCAAACTAGGCAAAAAAGGCATATTGACTAAAGAGATGAAGTGGCACTGAATCTAAATGATTTCAAAATGATTGCAAGCTAAGCTTATAATAGAGAGAACTGCAGAGTTAAGCATACAGATACAACTTCCAAGCTGAAATAATTTCGCTATTAGTAGGACTGTGGTTGTGGCCTCCAAATCAAGAGCAAGAATGGTCTCATTTATCTCTTGGGTTCTTTGAATGTGCTAACAAAGAGGTGGGTAAGGGAGAGGCACCTGACAAAATTTACTGCGGTTTCCAAAAATAATTTATGTCATGCACTTGAAGCTGCTAAAGAAGCTGAGTAATTATGGGGTGAAACAGGTTAAGTAATCCTGGGGTGTGAGGCAAAGTACAGTATTATCACAGATCAGCAGCTGACTAGGAGATAAACCAAATGTAAGATTAAATGTGGTGTTTTACAGTTGTATATTAGGACCTTTATTGTTTAAGTTATTAATGTTCGGGAAAGAGGGGTGAGTAGCGAGAGCAAAATGGCAAATGACAAAGTTATTTCAGTTTAGCCAGGACTTGAGATAACTGTGAAGAACTTCTCCTAGGTTATTTAAACTTTAGAACTATCTGAATGGGCGCTATGATGGCTAATGAAACCCAGCATCAGTAAATAGCACAATGTCAGTAAATGTATATTAATGCTTGTATGGGAGGATATTTAAATTGTTCGCATGGCCCTAACTATATAAACTCAATAAATGGATATGGGTGTCATTTTGGACAATTCAACAGATGCCTCTGCTCAGTGTGTCAGTGCTATCAAGAAATGCTAATGCTGCCCAAGTAATGTAATGGTGGATAGGAAGAATTATTATTATTTTTAAAACTCCATCAGTCTGTTTTAATTACTGAAAAATCCTTTTCCCTGGCTGTGACAGATGACATCTTGCCTTGCTTATATCCATTCAGAATGTTGCTGCAAAGATTATTTTCCTAGTTTACCACTTTGACCAAGTCACTTCTCTCTTTACATCCCGTCACTGGTTCCCTCTTTGTTGCAACTAATATAAGCTATTTTTCAATTTCAGGCACCATCACAGCATATCTCTGCTCAGTCTGTCATTTCTAATTAAATGTTGAGATGTCAAGTTGACCCTCCTCTTATCCCATGTTCCCAAACTTCACCCATTTGATAATTTTTTCAGAAAATCACCTTTGTTCTTTTTCACATGCTTGGAAGGAACTCCCCATAAATCTCTGTAGAGTTGCTGCATCATTTCTCTCTTCACCTCCTTCCTTAAAACTCTTACCAGTTTGGTGCCAGCAAAAAGATAGACAACGGTTAGGATTCTGAGCCCCACTGCACATTTTTTCTTGTGCTCCCGTGTCTGTCTGTATACATTTGTCTCTTTTTCTTATCCTTAGTTTGTAAGCTCTTTGGTGCAAACACTTTGTTCTTTGAATGGCAGCTAGCATAGAGGGGCCCTGCTCCTAGGCACTATGAAAGTAAAGCTGTTAAGTAACGTTATCTGGGATACTGCATGGAATACCAGTCCCACTGCCCTAAAAAAAGCTATTACAGAACTAGAGGTAGCTTGAAGAAGAGTAATGAGAATGATTAGAGGCCTGACAAAATTTTCACATGGAAAGAGAGTGAAAGGATAAATATTGTTTATCTTTGAAAAGATAAGGATGAGGTGGGGCACGATAAAGTTAAGGAATGCCTAGAGAAAGTAGATCAGAAATTTCCATCAGTCAGAGATACCAGACCAGTGAGCAGGCCAGCAAATGGGAATTTGAGTGGGACCAGTAGGGGAGGAGAGGAGCAGCTGCCAGGTGCTCCCATCTGCTTCTTGCAGTGGAGTTCCCAGTGTAGAAGCTTTGCAGCACTGCTCCCTCTGCTCAGCTGCCAGGGCCTAGGACAGGGGCGGGCAATTATTTTGGGCAGAGGGCCACTTACTGAGTTTCGGCAAGCTATTGAGGGCCGCATGACAGGCAGCCCAGGGCAGATTGATATTAATTTTCTAGATTTTTTAGTGGCCCCGTGGGCCGGATAGAATGGCCTGGTGGGCCGTATCCGGCCCCCAGGCTGCATTTTGCCCACCCCTGGCTTAGGAGCTGAGTACAAGGAGCAGTGCTGTCCTTTGCCATTTTTCATTTGCCCCCCTCTTCCTGTGGTACTGGGTCAAAGCTGTGTCCAGTCTAGACAAGTGCAGGGAGTCTTTCCCCGCTGCTCTTCTCCCTCTGGGATTTGGAGGAGTGAAGCAGGCTCTGCTCCCTTCACCTTCCCCAGACCAGGATCACCCTGGTGTTGGAAGGCATGGAGAGCAGGGGGAGGGTGCAGCTGCAGAAGGGTTTCAGCATGTGCAGCACAGTCAGCAGAAACTGCTCTTGCTGGGGCACAGGCAGCTCCATCAGCAGCAGAGGCAGAAGCCCCTTCACCAAGACCAGAACCAGGGCTCTGGCCATGGTAATGGGGCTTCCCATGGTGGCAGCCAGCACACTGGTGACATCCAGGTGCTGGCATCCCCAGAAGCTCCACAGGCAAGCCCTGCCACGGTAGCCAAAATGTCAGCTCTGGCTGTGGACCTTTCTGCTGCAGCAGCCAGCACCCTGGTTTTTGCTGGGAGAGAGGCAGCTCCAGAGCCCCCTAAGCTGGGTCTTTTCTCCTAGCTCTGGCCATAGTGGCAGGGCTTCTGCCAGTGGAATCACTCAGTGCTACTCGCTGCCGAGTCCTGACTGCTGCCATAAGTAGTCCCACCACTATGGGCAAAGCTGGGGCAAAATCCACAGTGGGGACTTACTTAGGTCAGTGGGCTGGATCCAGCCCACAGGTCATGTTTGACACCCCTACTATAAGAGAAATGATTGATTGCCATTACAAAAATGGAAATGTTCTACAGCTTTATTTTTTTAACCAATATTTTTCAAAACATGGTGCCTCTAATAAGCTTTAAAGTTTTAAATATGAAGCACCCTGAAGTGATCTGAGCTAAACATCCTTTACTGTTGATATGACTCATAAACTTTATCACTATATTTGTTTTTTACTATGTTAAGTGTGGACCTATGCACAACAGTTTTATAGATTCATGACCTGATTTATCACCATATTTGTACTTGACTATATTAATTCTAGGGGTAGGAACAATGCTTTTATAATGGTTGGCCCTATTTTATTATTACATTTGCATTTCTGTTCTTTTTGTTTAAATTTATATTATGTTTTTATGTCTGTTATGTTATTTTCGGGAGCACAGCTTTCAACTAGAATCCGTAATGATAATAATAAATTGAATTGAATGTGAAACATCCAGCAACCAGGGACCCGAACAGATGCTTCAGGTTGAACAGAGAGCTGATGTTTATAAAAATCAGGTCAATTATTTAAGAACATAAGTAAAGATTTTGGATCCAATTTTTGGGCTTCTATTTTTTTCCAAGACACTGGTAACTAATATTGATTTTGTGTTATGCATATCTCTCTACCGTTGTCGAGATCAAACACTGTTTTCAGTTAAATTTATAAAAAATGACTAGATCACAGAAAGAAACAGGTATCATATGTAAGGCTCAGCTAGATACTTATTAAGGATGGGTTGGAAATAATAAACTAATCTCTCACTTCTTACAAGGAGGATGGATTAAATGGCCCGCTGAAATATTTCACGCCAGTATAAACATTCATGTAATTTAATGAAGACAGTGTTCCAATTCATTTGTTTCTATGGGTTTTGTTTGTTTGCTTGTTTTTTAGCTAAACTGTGATACAATAGTGAGTGAAATCAGCACTGGTCCAGGCACAGTGAACTTCAAAATAAACAGAGAATTATTAGCAAGGGTAAGTACTCTTAATTTTTGCACATATGAATGCAATGGCAACACAAGTCAATACAGAAATAAAAACTAACTACTTTGTGTTAGAATTAAACTTCATATTCAAAAAGTTTTCATTGTTTTTTCATGTGTTCCCCTCTAAGGATTCTGGTCATTCTGTTGTTACATAAGAATTTAGAATCAGGTTCACAAGGGTCTGTCTGAAAAATTTAAGGAAACAATTTTTCTTACACTATTTGACTGTACCAACTCTTCTTTCCCCTACCTCTTCATGGTTCTGACTTCGTCTGTGCGTTAGGTTCAGGTTCCAAAATGCTTCAGACAAAAACTTAATCTTGAATCAAGCTGTCAAAGAGCCTTGCTTTGGAGAGTCTGTTGTAAAAAATAAAATAGTAACTTTATCATCTTTTATGTTGTATCATAATTTAGTTTGCATCAAAATAGGAAGGTCTCTTATCAAAGTCTCTTGGCTAATTGGAACAGACTGCTTAAATGTTAAACCAGTAATTTACTGATAGGGTGGCTGCTTGCCCCAAGGCAGGGGTTGGAAACCTAGGGTCCATGGGCTAGATCCAGCCTGAGGAGCCTTTGGATCCATTCCATGGACCCATAGCTTTGGTGGCAATCAAGTACCAGGCTTCACCAGAGGGGAGAGCTCTCTCTGCATAGCGCCACATTTGGGCAGCAAGGAAAAGGGGCAAGCCAGATGGTTTCTAGTGTCTGCTTGTCTCGGAGCCCCACTGGAAAACATTGCCAACCTTTGCCCCATCGCATATACCCCAATTTTGAGGACCTTGTTCACAACTTCCTTTGAAAGGCAAGTGCATCATCTGTGGGTGGCTGATATTTTTAGACCCAAACATTTTTTGTGATGCTTAAAGTTGGGCGGGGGGAAGCTTTGCAAAGCCGGTTGCTCATCTAATTTATGGAGCTAGGTGCATCTCATTGTTTTTCTGAAAGTTTTAACTGGAGATTGATCCATGTTTTTGACACATGAAATTGCTATATTGGAAAAACTGACTGCCCTTCTCTGGGAAAAATCATGATTATTTTCTATATTGGCAAAGCCCGAGAAGGTGCTCTTTCTTGTAAGGACTTTTATTAATAATTTAGACTTACAGTCATCTTTTGTTTATAAAATAAATTAAATATACACTCTGTAGCTTAATTCCTCTGTACATTTCTGTTTGACTAGTTACTATACTTCTTTCCCTGCAAATATCAAAATAGTTAAAAGCCCCATAAAAATTACTTTCATTTCAAATTGAATATGTATAATTCATCGCAACAGTATGTAAATTCATTGAGAATAGTGTACTTATTTAAAACATTTAGTGTCCTAGGTTCTGATTTTATTAATGGCCAAATTATCAAATCAGAAGTTCTCTCTCTACTTAGCATTTTTATTCCAGCAAAACTAACTGCCTAACCTGAGGGTGAACTTTGCTAGCATAAAGGTAGAATTAGGGCCTGATCACACATCATTAAAATCCCTGATGGAGAGAAGAGTAGAATAGAGAAAATCAGGGTACCATTTCTCCTCTAGCCAGTAAGGAGAAAAATGAGACTGCAGGCCTATTGTATTTTTGTTTATTGATTTTTCTTATGGTTTGTACTCTGATATTACAGTATTCCACGCCAGTATAAAAATATAATAAAAGATTTCTGTAGAATAGCAATTCTGCTTGTGTCCTTACACTTGCAATCTTTACCTAATATTACCAAATCCCTACCTTCTGCCTGAAAAGTCTTTTTCATTTGCAGAAATCTATTTGATATGGTCAGGGCCCATATACTCTTCAGCAATTCTTCCCTATGGCTGCAGCCCCAATATGATACATTCTGAAGTACATTGAAATCTCTGACAGATGGAAACATATACAAATATTTTTTATTAAATTAATACAATATGTATTTATAATAGGGTCCATACAATATTCTCGGTCTCATAGATTGAATTCAATAAAAAACTCAATATTTGAATTTTTTTCAGTGCATTTCAGTCAGTCCACATACTCTCAACAGGTAAAGTGAGACAAAATTTTGCAATTTTTAGAGGTGCACTGATACATCGGTCCCATATCGGATAGTCACCAACATAGGGAAAGTTGACAGTATCGGAAATTGGCTTTTTTGCCTAATGTGGCCGATAAATGCCCCATGCATGCGCACAGCCGCAGCATGCATGTGGCCAGGAGCACAGCCCAGCAGCTTGGAGAGTAGCATCTGGCTGGTAAGTCTGGTGTGGGCGAGAGGTGGGGGATGAAAAAGGGCATGGGGGGGAAGATCAAGGCCCCCGCAGTGAGGGAGGGAGTGGAGCTGGGGCAGGCACTGCTTAGCCGGGGGGGGGTGCAGGACAGCCGCGAGCGGCTCGTCTGGGGAGTGTGGATGGAGGGGGATGGCTCCTGCTGATGTGTGCACCTCGGCTCAATCCCCGCCTCCCCCCACATGCCAGGAAGAGCCAGGGCTGCACCGGGCAGGCAGGTAGTGGTGGCAGCGCTGGGAAGGATCTACAGTGAAATTTGGGGTGGCCCCTCTGTAGCTCCCAAGCACAGCCTCAGCGAGAAGAGCCCAGTGCAGCCCTGGCTCCAGCCCACAGCTGCAGCCCCCACCCACCCCGCACACACCTGGGGGGCACACGCCCCGCCCCCCCCCCCCACCGTGCCCTCCCAGGCTGCAAGCAGCGGTGAGAGCCATCTTTCTCCCCCAACGAGTGCCCCACCTCATCCCAGCTGGGCAGCACCTGCCCCTGCCCCCTCCCTCACCACAGGGGGGGTTGATCTGCCCTTCCCCCCCCCCCCCAGCCTTTCCCTCCCCTCCCCTTCCACCACAGCAGATTTACCAGAGGGAGGCAGCTCTCCACGCTGTATTGGAAATCGGATTGGTATTGGCTAATATGCCTCCTTAAAAATCAGACATTGGTAATGGCCTCAAAAATCTCTATTGGTGCACCCCTTATTCTGACCCTTTGCTTGGGTCTAGGGTAAGGGTAGCCTTTTGTTGCAGAATTCAGCACTTCATTGCTAAAGAAGGCTGAGTGGTATACCTCGATGGGTATCTTGCTTCCTGTGTATACTCTGGTCAGAACTCTATATCTGACAGTCTAACAAAGCTGGCTTCTACTAAAATAAGGTTTTACCAGTTTTTTTGCAAAACTCCTTTTTTGTAAAATCATAGGTGTCCAGCCTGGTTGGAAGAACCTGATTGAGGTGAGGCTGGCAGGAGTGGGATTGAGGAACCTTCTCCCCATACCTGATCTCACTGCCCTACCTAACCGTGTCCCTGGAGTGACTCAGCTTCCCTGCCACAACACTTTTTGAAGTCATGTACTTTGCCATTGTGTCCTAAGTGACCAAATTATTATTTTAATATGAACTAGGGTTTTTCTGTCTTTCACTTTCACCAAAATCAACAGGTTCACCAGCTGATGCCTAGGACTTTCAGCTTTTGAAACAATTAGATGTGAGAGTACATTTCAAAAGTCCTTATATTACAGCAGAGAGAGAAAAACTTAAAAATATCACTGAGCAGAGTGTGGGTGCCTGCTACCGTAGAGTTGCTAATTAATCCTGAAGGCTGCAAGATCAATTTCAGTGATTAGTAAAACCATGTTCTTTACTGCTCTCTTTCTATTGATGAAACAAGTTTCTCTTCCATTTCCCTCCTTGTTTTTAGACAGTGTTGCAGCATGTGCTTAATGATGACTCAGAATATGGAATAAGAAGTGAACTCTTCTCTGCACTGCCCAAAAGAAAGATAGTGGTTGAATTTAGGTGAGTATTAGTCCTTTTACAGAAATCAAAAAATGCCTTGTAATTAAGTAAAAGAGGTGTGTTGTATGCAGTAGTGTCAAGTAGCAGTGTCGCTTAATTGGACTAAGCAAAAGTAGAACATAAATCATATTTGTGGCTTTTTCCTGGGACTGGTGAGTGTATTTGGTAGTTGTAGTAACAGGTCAGGCCTCAAGCCAGCTTTTAGTGAGAATATTATCCCATTGGGTGAATAATGTAGTCCACCAGCCTTTTGTGGTATTAATTCTTTTATCAAGAAATGGAAGCTGTCCCCCTTCCACTTTTAACTGGGCTACAGTGTTTTTAAGTGTGGTTCTGCAGCCATAGTTGCTTGAGCCTTGTGAGTCTCCAGCTTAGGTCACTTTAATACTTACGTGCCTGGTCACTTTTGCAGATCAGACATTTGGATCTCTGTTAGCTTCTGAACTGCAGGCTTAAAGATCCAGGTACATAACTCACTCCTGGAATAACAACCTACACCCCTAGAAAAACTATAGGCACTTTTACACCTGCTCTGGGGGTGGGGAGGCAGTGCTTTAATTAGAGCACTCTAATTAGAGCAGCGCTCTAATTAATTAGAGCAGCGCTCCAAGAGCCACTCTAATTAAAACACCACCATGTCTTGTGTATCCTGCGCTTAAAAATGCCGGCATAGGTGCTTGAACTAAAGCTCGTTCAAGCTTTAGATAAAGCACCCCTGCCACCATTTTTAAGCGTGAGGACACTGATACATGAGATGCAGGAGGCTGCTGGACCATGGCAATTCATATTTGGTAGGGTCGGAAGGGACCTGAGCAGATCATCAAGTCTGACCCCCTGCCACAGGCAGAAAAGAATGCTGGGGTCAAATGATCCTGGCTAGGTGATTATCCAGCCTCCTTTTGAAGACCCCCAGGGTAGGAGCAAGCACCACTTCTCTTGGAAGTTGGGTCCAGATCCTGGCCGCTCTGACTATGAAGTAGTGCTTCCTGATGTCTAGTCTGAACCTACCGTCAATCAACTTGTGGCCGTTATTCCTAGTTAGTCCTGATAGTGCTTGGGGGAACAGAGACTCTCCCGTTCCCCTCTGGTCCCCCCTGGTAAGTTTATAGACGGCCTCCAGATCCCCTCTGAGGCTTTTCTTGTGGAGGCTGAACAGGTTCAGGACCTGTAGCCTCTCCTTGTAGGGCCTACCCTGCTGCCGCCTGACCATGCGAGTGGCCCTCCTCTGGACCCTCTCAATGCTTCCCACATCCCTCCTGAAGTGCTGCACCCAGAACTGGACACAGTACTCCAACTGCGGCCTGACCAATGTCGCATAGAGGGGGAGGATCACCTCCTTGGTCCTGCTTGTGATGCATCTGTAGATGCATGACAAGGTGTGACTTAAAGCTCCCTTTCCCCCCTGCCTTTTTCTGCCAGCCTGGCCCAGGGTCTGGCAACACACCCCTCCCCTGCTCCAGCTGCAAGTGAGGCAAAAGCCTGTGAGGGGCTGCTCACCCCCACCTGGCAGACCCTGGCTGTGCTCCAGGGCCAGGTTTCCCACCACCTTCTCAGCTAGGTAAATCCCCCTACCAGCAGAGGGAGGAGAACTAGTAGATCAAAGGATAGTCTGAGTTTCCATATCACAAGCTTAGCTTAACCCAAACTAATTGATTTACAAACTAAGGAGCAAGCAAGACCATTTTGATTGTGTGTTAGCATGTTGTTTTCAGACTTCTAATAAGACATTATACATAGCAGTTAATACTTGATTATTGACACTTAAGTTTGCTGGTGGCATGAAAATTTATAGTGAAGGGCTTGTCAGCTGTGTAGGCCCCATGAGTTGTTTGCATTGAGGTTTAGGTGAGGACAAATGATACCAGATCAGTGGTCTCTATGGGAGAAGACACCACTGCAAAATCCCTTGTTACCTATTTATTTAGGTTTTATTTTTAACATTGTCTCAAATTACAAGGCAGCAGGTGTTAGTATGGGGAAGCTTGTCTGAATGTCTTCCTCTTAGGGGTACTGTTGAGATACAAGATGCTAGCCCATATTTTAACTCAACGTAGGAATTTTATGGGAGTGGGTGTCACTGTGTTTGTTGTGGGGGGAGAGAGGGAGGAGAGGTTAAAATTTTTCAGCACAGGAAAAGAACACAGCCAGTCTTTGCATGTTTAGTAGGGGAGGCAGTGATCTGTCAGGCCTATGGTTTGAATATTGAATGAATGTTGACTGTGGTTGTTCGTTGCAGTTCACCCAATATTGCCAAGAAGTTTCACGTAGGACACTTGCGGTCCACAATAATAGGTAAGTACCTACTTAACTTCAGGGCTGATTTATCTTCTGTAGAGTTCAGTGAAAAAAGGGTTTTAGTTTTTCCTTCTTTTGGTAGAGTGCCCACATCAAGCCAAACTTGTAATCAATAAGAATTTTTATTGATTAAACAATGAAGAAAGGTCATAAACAAAAATTTACGTTGTAGTAGATTTATTAACCAATGCAAAATTTACTCTTACTCATGTGAGCATTAAAAGAAGTAATCCCAAATTAGACATTTAAAATGATGCCTTATTAGGACATTGAAGCTTGCCTTTGTGAGTGGTCTGAGGGTGCTTTTAGGGCTAATTTTCAGTTTGTCCAGCTTAGAAGCTAACTCACAGCACATTTATTCTTACACATTTAAATGCTGTATGTAGGGCCTGGTTTAAATCACAGGCCCAGCTTGCTAATATTATAACCCAGTCATGGTGGGGGCTGCCATTTTCACACCCAGATCTTGGCACTGCCCACCCCTCACCCCCACCCATGCATCCTAATTGGCTGAGGGGCCAGGTTTAGGGCCAGGTTCTCTCCCCATGTGTTCTTGTCCCTCACCAACAACCCCTGGCACCCTAGTTCTCCTGCCTGGAGGAGCAAACAGATTCTCCCCTACCAGATGCCAGGGCCATCTGCCAAGGCACCCCCAACCCCCATGCCCCAGTTTTCATGCTTGGAGGAACAAACAGCTCGTCCCCTACCCATCCCCAAGCTCTTTACTCCCCCGTCCCTTTTGCGACCTCTTTTCCCCTCTCCTGGGCTCTTAGGCTTTTGCTGCTGGCTGGGGAATGCTTTCCCCAGCCTGCAGCAGCCATTGTGTTGCAGTGAAATGCTATCATATGGCTGTTTGCTGGGAAACTCCCCAGCAAGCGGCCATACAACGACAGGCTGAGATCTATGAGGCTCTTTCGCCTGCAAAAGCGCAGGCTCAGGGGTGATCTGATGGCCACCTATAAGTTTATCGGGGTGACCATTAGTATCTGGGGGAACGTTTGTTCATCAGAGCACCCCAAGGGATGACGAGGTCGAATGGTTATAAACTCCTGCAAGACCATTTCAGGCTGGACATAAGGAAGAATTTCTTTACTGTCTGAGCCCCCAAGGTCTGGAATAGCCTGCCATCGGAGGTGGTTCAAGCACCTACATTGAGCACCTTCAAGAGTAAACTGGATGCTTATCTTTCTGGGATCCTATGACCCCAGCTGACTTCCTGCCCTTCAGGCAGGGGGCTGGACTCGATGATCTTCCAAGGTCCCTTCCAGCCCTAATGTCTATGAAATATCATAGCATTTCATTGCAAGCTGCATTTTTTTGAAAATCACTTAATTTCATGATTTTCATGAAAAATGCAAAATTATGATTTAAATCAGGTCCTAGCTATATGTCAGCATAACTACCATGGTGACTGCTATATACAATGGAGTAGTTGTGCATTAGAGGTTCTTGAGCAAGGCTACAATGGCACAAAAAGCCATTAGGAGAAATATTAACTTCAGTTTTTTTCTAGCCTTTCTTTATCTTAAAGTACAAAGTGACAGTTAATGACAAGGAGAGCTAAGTTTCTTTTGCAGTAACATTGTAGCAAACCATTCTGTAAGGATGTAATTGTTAGCTGAGGGATACAGGGTCTCTTAGCTCATTCTTTTCTATTCACACACCTCTCCTCTGAGAAGCATCATTCTGATAAATAATCCTGAAGATTGGGGTGTCAAACAGCTTGCAAGATGAATCCAGCCCACGGAGCTGCCTCATCTGGCCTGCAGTCTATTGGCAGGCTACCAGACGTTGGGGGCATGGCCGGGGAAGTTACCACTGCAGCCACCACTGGTCCTGCCATCCCCGCTGTTGTCCCCGCTGCAGATGCTGCTTGTCCCACCATCCCCACTGCCATTGGCACCAGTCCTACCACTGCTGTCCCATGTCCTAGGCTGTATCCAGTCTTCAATGAGGCTGGCAGTCTGGGTCTGACCCAGGATGAGTTTGACACTTCTGCTATAGATCACCATTTATCCAGTAGTGATGGAATAAACTAGAGTGAAAGAATGTAATGTTGTGTGCATTAAGAGGGTGTCAAAATGAAGATCCCTGGACAAAGAGCTGTGCTGTATCCTTTTGTACTCCTGCATAGGAGCTAAAAGGCTTGAGCCCCCACCAAAGAAGTTTAGGGAGTTACAGGCATAGAAAATTTTTTTTTCTCATGATTCCAATGAATAGCCAAGATCAGGA
Organism: Alligator mississippiensis; assembly: GCF_030867095.1. NCBI lineage: Eukaryota > Metazoa > Chordata > Crocodylia > Alligatoridae > Alligator > Alligator mississippiensis. The sequence goes on along the minus strand of NC_081824.1, from coordinate 75,493,829 downwards.
GCCAGATGAAGTTGGGAATCCTTCTTCCCTCCCTTCCTCATGCAACAGTAATGTTAAAGCATGAAGTCCCAGCAAAGGATATGTTTGCATCAGACCTTGTGTCTGTGATATGTCCTGTATTCATAAATTGCATGGTGGTTACAGCACAGGACCCTCAATTATTTCCATTTTTGCCAGTCTTTGAGAATTTGAATGGTCATTTACCCTTTTCATGTGTGTGTGTCTGTCTGTAAAAGAGGGGTTTGTGTTGCAAGGATGCAGTGGGGCTTGGAAAGCATGTTGTAAGGTTTGGATGAATAGGAATCTATAAATACAAAGTACTGTTTTTTGTTGCCTTTGCTGAGACTATACAACACAGTCCAGATGCACAAGAATGTTATACCTCAGCATGTTAATACCTGAATGGATTTGCCGTCTAACTGTGATTAATCTCCTCAAGAAATTCTGTAGAGCAGTTCATTTGGTTGGATTTCTAATAGAGGCAATACAGATTGAATGAAAATAAAAAGGAATGAGAAATGAGAAACCACTTGCTGCTTTGATTAATAGTAACTTTAATTGATTACCAGGGAATTTCATAGCAAACCTCAAAGAAGCTCTTGGACATCAAGTAACCAGAATAAATTACCTTGGTGACTGGGGCATGCAGTTTGGTATGTTTTGTTTCTTCTTTTCTTTTATTGCCTAGTCTAGGCATACAACCTTCATTTCTTAGAGCTTTTCTCTCAGGTCAGCTATTACAAAGATCACTAACCAGACAGGTTAATGCACTATTGCAAGGTATAGAACTTAGAATCAGTTGTGTCTGTAATTTGATGCTGCATTCGTTATTCAAGCAAAAATCTCCATGTCGTTAGGAGTTTTGCAGGTGTGAGGACTGCAGCAGAATGAACTTGTAATTTAATTTATTTATGCCATAAATTTCAATATAACCATAAAGTAAAATAATTTGTCTGTGAAATAGAAGAATTTGCTTTTCTATTCCATAGTCGGCCTTTAACATACTAAACCCTTTGATCTGGGCATTGATCTGTTAAAGTACAGCTCTGTGCAAGTTCATGATGCTTATAAATAACCCATGTTTTCCAGAACTACTTCTAAAAGTTAAAACTCAGAGAAATGTTCAAACAGCTGCTATCCAAAAAGTGTATGGAGAAAGAAGGGGGCTTATGTGGAGGCCTTCCATAGGATATTAGAGTGTATGTTCATCTGGCTCCCATGAAAAACAAACAAACCAAAGACAACACACATCAGATAAGAAAGGACAGAACATTTTGCTGATCAGGATGGGTCACTGTTTATTCCCAGACCAACGACTGTTCTAGGAGTTCTGATATTATCATACAAACCACCCTGACTACAAATATTTATCTTCTAACATAGGAGGGCCAGAACTCATTCCAGGCTTCACAGTGATATATAACTTCAGTTTCTAATTCTGTCATTTTAAAAGCTCTCCACTTTTCATTTGATCTAGTTTTGCCCCCAACTTCCAACATCTTAATAAAGCTATTTGTAATATTTTTAGGAATTTTTAAAAACTTACTAGTACTAATAACTTTGAAGTTGGTACACTCATATTGGCTGCTGTATCCAGACTACAGAATTGTGCTCTTGTCTTGTCTGGAGAAAGGAATTGTTTCTCAGATATGTGAGTAAGACATTGTGAGGATTATAATACAGCATGAATGGGGGAAAAGATCTTGTACCAGGGCTGCTTTTCTCAAGGCAGTTTAGAAAGACACCTTAATTGAATTTTCGTGCCACTTAAAATATTCTTTTGTTGCTTTTTTCCTTTTCTCAGAATATTTCAACCAGTTTTTCCTAGGGCCAGTTCCTATTTCCAGGACCAACCTGGGGGTGGTGAATCGGGGCGACCACCCCGGGCCCCATGCTTTGGGGGCCCCGCAGAGCCAGGTGAGCCAGCTGCAGCTTCTCCTGCAGGGGCTGCCTAGTGCTGTTAACTCCGTGTGGTCCCCACTGCCAGCTTTGCATCTGGCCACTCGCCAGCCCCCCACCCTCTCAGCCCCACCACCGTCTTCTTTGCGTCTGGGCCCCGCACAGGCTGATTTGCCCCGGGCCCTGCATCCTGCTAGGATTGTCTCTGCCTATTCCACTAAAGTCATGAGGAATTTTGCTGCGGATTGCAGTGAATTCAGGGTTTTATCCTAAGGCGTTTAAGGAGGGAAACTTGCCTGAGGAGTTGGCTTAAAATTAGATTGACTCCATAGTTGTGTGTTTTGTTTTATTTGTGTCTCTTTTACATGACTTTGCTGTCCATTTTTTTACAGTGAACATTGTGGTGATGTTTAAATAGCAAAATGAAACCCAGTTGAGAAGGTTTTTCCCTGTTGCGCTGGTCTATACTTTGAGAAGTATGGTATCATCGCAGAATCCTGCTCAAAGCTTTCAGTAATAGAGACATTGTATACTGCCATATACTTGTTGTTCTCAGGCAAGGTTATGGGAAAGCATGTTGTCTACATATGAATCTGCTATCCAAAGCACAGCTGACAGTTAAAGCTAGTAGCTCAAACATATGACTATCCCTTATAAAACAAATGCTCTATTTATATCAGCCAGTTCCATTTAGGTATTTAACAATTTTATACAAGATGTGAATGTGGTTTGCAAAATTATAGTTCAAGAATGTTGTAGTAATGGTTCTTCTCAGAAGCACCACTATAGTTAATGATCTGTCGGCAGTTCTATTATAACTACTGGGGTCAAAAGTTTTATAACTTGGCCTGTTAAATTGCATCCTGCTGAAACTTGGCAGACAGGCTTTCAGCTCAGAGACTGCTTTTAATAAAAATCTGAATTTAAATAGGATTACACTTACTTTATTTTCTCTTTGGATATTGTGTTGCTTCCCTTATTAAACTCCTCCTAGGACCCACATCGCATTCCCTCTACCTCCCACAGGAGCTGGATAGGACATCTTTTAAAGATGCTTAATTTGCAACTGGAGTGATCCATCCTTACTGAGGGCTGTATGTTGTCTTCACAGCAGTCCTAGTCTTCTGTTAGCAAGGCTGGAAGGAACTCAGATAGAAGACAAGGATTTAAAATCAACCCTAGACCACCTGGGTGGCTGCAGAACATTAGGCCAGGTGACTGGACAAAAATACTTGAATTGCCTCAGCCTTCAGATGATCTTTGGGCAGTTCTAAAGCCAAACCAGATATGGTTGAAATAAAAAGAAATTGCAAATATCAGCATGCAGCAGGAAGTCCTCCTGGAAGTAGGGTTCTACCAGTGAATTACATCTCCCAAACCTTGCTCTGTCAAAGCTTCTCATGCCCTTAATCCGGTTAGCACCGGCAAGGCAGGGAGCATAACCATGGAGCTATCCTGTCACTGGATAGCCTTCCTCAGGCAGCTTCTATGGAGCCCTGGCTACGGTTTATAGATGTCTTCCCCCAGTAGAACCCTCTTGAGGTGGTAGAAGTGGAAGTACTGACTGGTGCTCCACAAAGGTGAATGCTCACTTGGATGTAGCTGCCCCAAACTACGTATCTCCCAATACCTGGCACATTGAGTGGTCCCATGTCCTTGCTTTTCCAGACATTAGGCAGAACCTTTGTGCTGTCAAATTCTGTAGGATGGAAAAATTAATTTAAAAAAAAAAGAATGCCACGGGTCAGTGGTATGCTGGATCTGCTGTGTACTGCTCTCATGCCACAGAACAGAAGTAAACCTGACTAAACTGGGCTGATTCAGTGAAATTTGCAATAGTTGTCTGTTATCCAAACAGTGCAAAGCAGCTGTGGCATATTGCTTGGAAGCAAGTATGGGCTGGCGTCCTTGAGAAAGGTGGTGGAATCTCCATCCTTGGAGGTTTTTAAGGCCCAGCTTGACAAAGCCCTGGCTGGGATCATCTAGTTGGGGATGGTCCTGCTTTGAGCAGGGGGTTGAACTAGATGACCTCCTGAGGTCCTTCCAACCCTAATTTTCTATGAGTCTGTGATTTCACAGAAGCTTCAGTGAGCCTGCTGCAGCTTGTTTTTCTCCTGAGTTGCAGTATAATGAAAACTCTTAGTGCACTGAATTTTTGGGCCGATACCAATGACCAGTTTTTAACGAGTCATACTGGCCAATAGCAGTCTGATTCTGATATGCAGCATGACAGCTTGGAGAGAGGCATACAGCTGGTAAGTCTGTTGTGGGGGAAGGGGTGTGGAAGGGGACAGATTGAGGTCCCCGCTGTGAGGGTGGGAGTGGGGCTGGGGCAGGGACAGGTGCTGTACAGCCAGACAAAACATGGGACGGAGCCACGAATGGCTCATCTGGGGGGCGTGGGGGAAGGAGGGGTCTCCTGCCACTACGTGTGCCCTGGAAGGGCAATGGGGGGCATGTGCCCCCGCATCTGTGCAGGGTGGGGTGGGCTGCCACTGCAGGCTGGGGCCAGGGTGGCACTGGGGTCTTCCCAGTGGGGGAGCTGGGCCAGGCTGTGCTCAGGGCAGGCGGCAGTGGCGCTGGGAGCAGGGTTACAGGAGGGGGGCTGCAGCCACCCCAAAATTTGCTATAGCTCCCTGCCAGCGCTGCCGCTGCCCACCCCGAGTGCGGCCCGGCCCAGCCCCCCACAGGGAAGAGCCTGGCGCTGCCCCAGCCCGCCGCGGCAGCGGACCCCACCCCACGCACAGATCCAGGGGCACATGTCCCCCATGCCTTCCCAGGGTGCTTACAGCAGCAGGAGTTACCACTTCTTTCCTGCATCCACCATTCATGGCTCCGCCTTGGCTGAGCAGCACATGCCCATGCCCCACTCCCTCCCTTACCACAAGGGCCTCGATCTGCCTGCCCCCTACCCCCATCCCTTCCCTTACAACAGACCTACCAGCCTAACCCAGCTGCTCTCCGTGCAGCTGGGCTGCTCTCCTGGCCACCTGCATGCTGTGTTTAGCTGCCTGCATGCACAGGACATTTATCAGTGGCATTATCGGCCACATCAGCCAAAAAAAGCCAATTGTCGATACAGTCAGTTTTCCTTATATTGGTGCTGATCTGATGTGGGACTGATGTATTGGTGCACCTCTAATAAAAACTGGCAAGAATCTAATCAGTTTAACCCTGCAGCTTTTCAGAACCCTAAGGACATTGACAGTTTGGTGAGATCTGCTGGAGAAGGAGACCCAAAACAGAAAAAGTTCAGTAGAGCAGTGGGTAATAAGCCCCTTGCAGTGCCTCTGATTCGGATAAAGGGTGTAGTTTGGGGCAGTTATGGCATTACTGTGGGAATGCAGAGAAGAGGGCTTCACATTCATTAGATGCCTTTCACCAAAGGCTGATGTGAACAGTGGAGTCTTGATGGTTTTTGGTATTGGAAGAGACTCCTTGACAGAAAGGTTACTACAGTCTTTCACACCAGTTTCTGGTGACCAGTAGTTTTTTGAGCCCTGAAATAGTGTTGGTTTAGTTTGTGGCAGAAAGTTATGCCTTTTAAACATGCTGTTGTGTTTTACTTTCACACTTTAAATCTGTATCTTAGCATTGTTTCATACAGAGTATTTAATCAACATAAAACACACTGGACTGGTTTCTTAACATCTTATTTCATCACTTACTTTAGGCTTACTGGGAGCTGGTTTCCAACAGTTTGGCAGTGAAGAAAAGCTAAAATCCACTCCTTTACAGCACCTCTTTGAGGTAAGTCAGCTTACTACATTTGAAGGTACACCAGTGTTATCCAACTGTACAAAAATATTTGTCGTTAGGCATTGCTATGCAGCATGTAGAGAGATCCTAGATAGCTTAATCTGGCTAGGTGGTTTAAAACAGCTTGGGTAATTTAGTACTGTAGTGTAGATGTACCCTGAAATAGACTGCTTGGACATTTCTGTTATTTAAATTACATTGTCTTGGATATCTACATCTACATTCAATTTACATTGCATTCGGTGAATTCAGTTTCTGTTCCTTAAGTTATATTACATTATATATATCTCAGCTAAGTAGATGGCTAGATTGATATTGATATATAAAATACAATGTAATTTAAACAACAGAATTTTCAGACATTATGTTTCAGGGTGTGTCTATACTGCAGTGCTCAGTTTAATATATATATATATATATATATATATATATATATATATATATATATATATATTCAATAAAATGTGTGAATGCTGTAGTTTCCATTTGTATACAGATACAAAACAGAATATTATAATAGTCATACATTTTCTATTGTGATCTGTCAGTTACACCTTCTGCTACAACCTGAAGGTGGGGGGAAAGGATCTTTAAAAGATCTTGAAATCTGAATGCAGCCCAACCTAATAAACATGCTGAAAGGGTGATTTATTACAATGCATGTGTTCAGAATGCTCTTTTGGTTGGATTTTGCTTTCATTAAGATTCTGAAAGTGAACTAGATTCAGACTCTAATAGGTAGCCTCTAATAGGTAGTATGCATCCCTTGCTGGAGAAGACTGAAGCTTTTTCTTGTGTGAAAATGCACTTCTTGGACTGAATGGGCAAGCCAGTATGGGGAGATGCAGATTGTTTTTCCCTGCACCAAAAAATTAACTTGATCTGCTAATTTCACAATGGGCTCACATATGTGAGATTCTTTAGCATTTTTCCAAATCTCTTGCTGGTTTAGATAAGAAATATATTTAGGATTTTGATTCATTCTTCTCAAACGTGTTTCATATATGAACTAGCTTTTGATCTTTACTCCCCGAACTTATAAAAGAGGCCATTACTATTGATCGCATTTATATGCAAAGACCAAAGACCCTTGGTGAACTCTTGTAATACAGTCTGATAGCGTGTCTCTGTCAGCTACTAGAAATAGCAGAATGTAGATTTATGGTGCTTTAGAGAATGATTCCAGCTCTTGCTTTGGAGATGTGCAGATGAAAATTTCTGAATTGTAAAATGTTCCAGGTCCCTGTTTTTAAAGGTAAATATAGCAAATGTTATGAGGCTTTTCAGCAATGATTCCTGTACGGTAAGATAAAATTGCTAGAGAGTGTGAGCTGTAATACAAAGCTTGAACAACACTTTTCTGTGCGTTAGGGTGAGCTTGGTGGGTGTTTGTAACACTGGTACTGTAGGCTGTTAACTGGTCATTATATCACAGGATGATAGCTTCAAATAAATCCAATTACTGGCTCAGTCACAAGTGTGCTAAGGTATTTTGCATTCTACCCATTATGTATTATATGCACATTGCTTGTACAGGAAAATAATGGCTTCTAGTTTCCAAGGTATTCACCTTCTCTGTCCTTTAACAATCCAGGTTTATTTTTTCCTTTTTCTTGGGCTTTCTCAGTATAATTGATAGATTCTGGACTTGGACAACTAGAAATTGTACTTTTCTGTAGGATTATACACAATTCATAGATTCATAGATTCTAGGGTTGGAAGGGACCTCAGTAGATCATCGAGTCCGACCCCCGGCATAGGCAGGAAAGAGTGCTGGGTCTAGATGACCCCAGCTAGATGCCTATCTAACCTCCTCTTGAAGATCCCCAGGGTAGGGGAGAGCACCACCTCCCTTGGGAGCCTGTTCCAGACCTTGGCCACTCTAACTGTGAAGAAGTTCTTCCTGATGTGTAGTCTAAATCTGCTCTCTGCTAGCTTGTGGCCATTATTTCTTGTAACCCCCGGGGGTGCCTTGGTGAATAAAACTTCACCAATTCCCTTCTGTGCCCCCATGATGAACTTATAGGCAGCCACGAGGTCGCTTCTCAACCTTCTCTTGCGGAGGCTGAAGAGGTCCAGGTGCCCCAGTCTCTCCTCATAGGGCTTGGCCTGCAAGCCCTTAACCATATGAGTGGCCCTTCTCTGGACCCTCTCCAGGTTATCCACATCTCTCTTGGAGTGTGGCGCCCAAAATTGAACGCAGTATTCCAACTGCGGTCTGACCAGCGCCCGATAGAGGGGAAGTATCACCTCTTTGGATCTATTCGTCATGCATCTGCTGATGCCTGATAAAGTGCCATTAGCTTTTCTGATGGCTTCGTCACACTGACGACTCATATTCATCTTGGAGTCCACTAGGACTCCAAGATCCCTTTCCGCTTCCGTTCCACAAAGCAGGTCATTTCCTAGGCAGTAGGTGCAGCACTTTGCATTTCTCCTTGTTGAATTGCATTCTGTTGTTTTCTGCCCATTTGTCCAACCTGTCCAGGTCTGTTTGTAGTTGTTCCCCGCCCTCCGGCGTGTCTGCCTCTCCCCACATTTTTGTGTCATCCGCAAACTTGGACAGAGTACACTTCACTCCCTCGTCCAAGTCGCTGATGAAGACATCGGAGAGTATCGGTCCAAGGACCGAGCCCTGCGGGACCCCACTGCCCATGCCCTTCCAGGTCGATACTGACCCATCCACTACGACTCTCTGGGTGCAACCCTCTAGCCAATTCGCCACCCACCGGACCGTGTAGTCATCCAAGTCACAGCCTCTTAACTTGTTCACCAGTATGGGGTGGGATACCATATCGAAGGCCTTCCTGAAGTCTAAGTATGACGTCAACCCCCTCTCCTGCGTCCAGGCGTTTTGTAACCTGGTCGTAAAAAGAGACTAGATTAGTCAGGCATGATCTACCTGCTACAAACCCATGCTGGTTTGCCCTCAGCATAATTTTTCCTGCCGGGCTCTCACAAATGTGAGCCTTGATAATTTTTTCAAAGACTTTGCCAAGGATGGAGGTGAGACTGACTGGCCTATAGCCAGTTAAGCTTTTTGGATTTTTTTTTCCTTTTTTCCCATTTGCTTTTCTCTCTTTCGCTTCTCTATCTCTCTTTTCTTCCCCCCTTGGGAGTGACTGAGTGACAGAGCTTGCTCTATGTGGAGTCAGTTCAGGTAATTGAGGGGTCAGATTTGGCTAGGCACCCTTATAAAAAGGCAGCCCAGTGGGAAGAGAGGGCATTACACAGAGAGCAGTTCCTCTTGAGATAAGCAGCTCAGGTGTAGGACTGCTTTTCTCTGTGGTAGTGACTTATGGTGGCTGATCAGTACTAGAGCAGGGTTGAGCAAAATATGGCCTACAGCAGATCTCTCAGTCCTGCCTGGCCCGGGCACTATCCAGCCCGTGGCACATCCCGCTGCCCCTAGACACACAGTGAGCCTGGGGGGAGCTGTGTGGCTGGACTCCATTTCTTGGAAATGGCTCCTTCTGGCTGCCACCGCTGCTGGCCCTGGCCCCATGGAGACAAGCCAAAACCCACACAGGCAGGGCCCAAATCCCCAACTGAGTGCACAGCCCTGGCTCTAGCCCCAGCCTGCCCCATGCAGGGGGTCAGGGTCTCTGCAATGCCCTCTCCAGACCCGCCTACCCAGCCATGGTGACAGTGACCAGAAAAAGAGGACCCAGAGCCTGCACCAGAGCTGCCCTGTGGCTGCTCTGCACTGCCCTACAAGGCATGGGGGGCTGGGGCAGCCCAGAGACAGCACTAGAGGCGGTGGCAGTGGGGTGGAGGGTGCTGCAGAGGCCCCAAACCCCTGCGCTAGGCAAGCCAGTGCCTGGGCTGTGCACTTAGCCCAGGGCTCAGGCCCTGCCCACATGGGTCTCAACGGGTCTTCATGGGCTCCAGCTCCAGCCCCTTTTTGGGGCCCATGCAGGCAGGGACCAATCCTCAACCTGCCCTGCGAGGGGGGTCAGAGTCCCTGCAGCACCCACTTTGGACCCACTTGCCTCAGCCACAATGAGTGGTGGCGGCAGGGAAAAAGCAGGGCCTAGAGCCCATGCTGGAGCTGCTCTGTGGCTTCTCCCCGCCACTGCCGCCATCAGCGCCCATGCCAGCCTACCCACACCCATGCCAGCTCCCCTCCTGCCCATGGTCCCGTCCCACATAGGGAGGTTTGGTAAGCTATTGCATGGGCAGGGGGGATGCTGACCCAGCTCATAACAGCTCCCCAAAACTCTCTGTGTGGCCTGAGGGCCCAAATTATTGCCCAAATTATTGCCCACCCCTGTGCTAAAGTGTTTGCCTAATGTCTGGTGTGGTACGTTTTCTTCTCCCCTGTGTTGTGTGTTTGCTTCTCTCCATCTCTGTCTCTTCTTCCCACCTCTGGAGTGACTGAGTGACAATGCTTGCTCCAGGTGAGGCTAATTTAGGTAACTGAAGGTTGGAGCCAGGGCAGCCCTATGAAAAGGCACCACCATGCCCCTCTCACCCCCCCATCCCCCCCCATCCTGCTGCAAACTTAGTGAAAAGCAAACAGAAAAGAGTTTGCTAGGGCTGTGGTTTTCGCCACCCTGGGGGGCTGCAGTCTTTTTCTAAGGGGTCCTCAAAAGATGACTACAATCCATCAAAAGTATGTGACTACCCAAACTGACAATTCAAAGGAGTCTGTACCTCCACTCAAAATTTTTTAGGGGTCTGCAAATAATGAAAATCACTGGCCTAGGAAGTTCTCCCAAAGAGGGAGCCCAGGGTGCAGGAGGTTGTGCTTGTGAGCATGTGCAAGGACCCTGGTGTGGGTGTTGGTGTGCAGGTTCTTGTGGTGTGTCTTTTTGCCCCTCCCCTGCCCCTCGTCTTTTTTCTCCTTACAGCATAGGTGTATGCTGGAGCAAAGGAGGGACAAATGGAGTCTGGATCAACTGTTGTGACCTGTGTGGGATGTATTGTTTGTGTTCCTCCTAGATGGTCAGGAGCACTTCATCTGTACCAAGTGTAAAGCTGGGTCTGGCCTGGAGGAGAAGATTCAAGAAGACTGGAAGCACAGGTATCCATGCTGTATTACATCAGGAATCACAGAAGATTACTTGGGTAAGAGTTATGAGAAGCTGGTACTGGGAACACCAAAGGGCAATGAGGAGAAGTGGCAGCATGTGACTACTTGAAGAAGGAGGATACCCAGAATTAAAGAGCACCAGATTTGAAGTCAGCAACCACTTTCAAGCACTCTGTGGTGGAACTGCTGAAGAAAAGACAGAAGAGAGAACAATCTGTAGGCATGAGGCAGAGGAGTCGGCAGGCTAGGGAACAGGAAGTGCCAGGCCCAAGAATAGGTGCCCTAGGGCCACTGCACCAAGAAGAAAGAGAGGAGTGGTGGTGGTTGGTGACTACCCTCTGCAGGGAGCATTGGCACCAATTTGTCATCCAGATTTGGGGGCCCAGGAAGTATCCTGCCTGTCTGGAGCCTGAATTCAGGACATCACAGAGAGACTGCCAAAGCTCATCCATCCTTCAAGCCATTAAGCCTTCCTGCTTGTCCATGTAGGCACCAGAGATACTGCCTAGAATGACATTGAGCAGATCAGAAGTGACTGGGAGTCTCTTGGCAGGAGAATCAAGATGCTTGGAGCACAAATGGTGTTCTCATCAATTCTTGCCATGGAAGGCAAGGGTCCAAGCAGAGACCATGGTGGAAGCTAACGCATAGCTGAGACGGTGGTGGCAATGTAAAGGCTTCAACTTCTTTGACAAGGGGTAGATGTTCTCAGGAGGAGGGCTGCTATCAACAAGCACAGGACTTCAGGTCCTCTTTGGGTGTCATCTGGCTTACCTAGTAAGGAGGGCTTAGTTTTGTTTCATGGGGGTGGTGATCAAAATCCTCCAGCAACAGAGCACACAGTCCAGAGAGGAAAGGACTTGAAGAAACAAGTTAACTCTGGGCCAGATAGATATAGGACTGCAACAAGTGGAGCAAAAGGAAAGCAAGTAAGTCAAAATGCAAAAGATGTCTGATGCATGTACACAAATGGAAGAAGAATGGAGAATAAACAAAATGACCTGGAAGCTGCAGCCTGTGAAAAGAACTGTGATCTGATTGGCATCACAGAGACCTGGTGGTACATGTGGTATGACTGGAATGTCAACATCGAAGGCTATGCTCTGTTTTGGAAGGACAGGGTTGGAAGAAAAAGTGATGATATTGCGTCGCATGTCAAAAACACATACTTTTGTTCCCTGATTCAGGAGGAAGAAGACAGCAAAGCAGAATGCATTTGGATGAAGAACAAAGATAAAAGATACACCACCGATATAGTGGGAATTTATTATAGGCCACCAAATGAGGAAGAGGAGGTATGGATGTAGCATTCTTCAAGCAGGTGACAAATCTATGCAGAAACTATGGGATGGTACTGATGGGACACTTCAGTTTTCCAGACATCTGCTGGAAGAATGAGGCCAAACATAAAATGTCAAGTCGGTTCCTAACTTGTATGGAGGACAACTTTCTGTTCCAGAAAGTGGAGGACACAAGTAGGGGATTGTCTGTCTTGGATCTTGAACTGGTGGAGGATGTGAAGATGATGGGTAGCTTGGGAGGAAGCAATCACAGTTGGATCCTGAGACAGGGAAAGCGTGAGGTCAGCAAAATTAGGACGCTAGATTTCAAAAAGACAGATTTCATCTGACTCAAGGAGCTAATACTCATGGTGTCATGGGAGGATAGAGTGAAGTATAAAGGTGCCCAGGGGGCTGGGAGCTTCTAGAGGGCACAGTATTGGAAGCCCAACAAGAAACTGTCCTGGCATAATGGAAGCACAAGAAGGATGGCAAGAAACCAATGTGGCTGCACAAATTGCTGCTCAAATGCCTTGAATGTAACAGGAATGCATACAGGCAATGGAAGAATGGTAAGGTCACCAAGGGCTCATACTAGGCAATAGGAAGAACCTGCAGGGACAAAATCTTCATGAAGGCGAAAATAAAGAATTGAGCTGCACCTAGCAAAGGAGCTTAAGGACAGCAAAAAGAGGTTCTATAAGTATGTTGGTCAGAAAAGGAGGACAGGGGAAGCTGTGGGTCCTCTGTTAACAAGCCAAGGGGAGCTCCTAACAAAAGATGCAAAGGAGGCAGATGTACTCAACAACTTCTTTGTCTCAGTCTTCACAAAATGACTAAGCTGCAGCCATACACCTAATAAGGATTATCTGGATAAGGAAGGGGGCAAGCTGAGGGAGGAGATAACAAGAGAGAGTGTCAGTGAGCTTTTGCTGGAGCTGAATAAATTCAGATCAGCAGAGCTGGATTAACTTTGTCCCAGGGGACTGAAGGAACTGGCAGGGGAGATCTCTGAGCCCTTGGCAATGAAATTCATGAAGTCTGGAGGACTGGGAAAAGGCCAATGTACTGCCTCTCTTTAAAAAAGGCAAAAAGGAGGACCTGAGGAACTGTGGACTGGTTAGCCTCACCTTAATACCTAGGAAGTTACTGGAGCATGTTTACAAGTATCTGCAGGAGTATCTGCGGGAGGTTGATCACAAGCAGCCAGTATGCATTTATAGAAAACAGATCATGTCAAACAAACCTGATCTTCTTTGACAAAGTAACTGCTTGAGTAGATTATTCCTTTTGCTGAATTGGTTAATAAATTAAAAACCTAGGTTTATGGTTAGATAGCCCCAGTTCACCTTCACAATTCACAGAGGGAAACATTCAGGGTACATGTGGTAGTTTCTAATGAAGTAGTTTTCAAAGTAACTGTACAGAAGTTTTATGCATGCAAACTGCTCTAAAAATTGCAGAGCATAGTTTAAGAGAAACCTGGATCTGTGTAGTATCAAACTTACTGAATTTAGGTCAAACCAGTGCTTGGAACTTCTGTACGCTTTTCCTGTGCCACCCCAGGGCTGCGCTTTTCACGGCCACCCCCCAATGTCTTGGACAGCCGGAGCCGACTCGAGGTGATTTTAGAAATTACTTGATCACTGGGCGGGCTGGTGAATGGAGAGACAGACAAAGCTTAGTGGTTGCAAAAACTTTACTTACGCCGTTTGTAGCCACAACGCAGACGGTCCGGTCGTTTGAACAACTATGTGAGTTGCTCCAGCTGGCAAGGCTCAGGCCAGCTAATCCGTCCACAAATCAAGCCGGCGGGGAAAGGGTGCGTCGAGGATTGCGCTTGGTGACGGGGAGAATAATCGATAGGTGATCAGTCTATCGATCAGCTCAGCTGCAAGTCAGATCTCTTTAGAGGCACTCTGCAGCGTGCTCAAAGTTCTCCGACTTGGACGGAAGTCGCACGAAATTTTAAATGGCTAGCAAGCCAATTACTAGCCACCACATAGGAATAATTTAGAACTGTCCAATAGCGGGACACAAATTTGCATTCAAATGGTGGGAACTCTCGTGCACCAGGGTTTTTCTGTTGCAACAAAAACCATTTGCTGTGCAAGAGGCGCTCATGTGGCGGGAAAATTCCATCGTGCCAAGGCACCAAAACCACTGGGTTGTGACACCCAGCACCGGGCTAATTTTTGTTCCCATCCTCACCAACCCTTGCTCCCCCCTCTGCCCCCACCAGCCCTCTCAACCCCTGTCCCATAAGCTGCTCTGGGTGCAGCTGCTTCTTTTAGCATTTGTCACTGCCAGAGCCAACCATGCACGTCCCAGTGGGGGGAGTGGCAGGAGGTATGGGGGTGTAGGTTTGCTGGGGGGGCCCTAACCAATCCACAAGTCATGCCTGCCCCCCCAACACACTGGTGGGTTGTGCTGGCCCCTTCCACTCCAACCGTGGGTGGCACCTGCTCCCCCACCCATCGCAGGTTGCGCCTGCCCCACCCACCCCACCTGTGGATTATGCCCCTGCACCCCATCCCCAGTTCGCACCAGCCCTCCCTTATGGATCATGCCTGCCCCCCAACCCCCGGCAGATCCCCCAATCCCCTCCAGCCTGCTGGACCCCCAACCCCTTCCCCGCCTGCTAGCCCCCACATCCGAATTTATCTGATATTGGGCAGCCATTTTGATCCAATTTAACTTCCCCTTAATGTCCCTGAATGTCTGTACTTAGGCAGTGAGACCAATAGATAGATTTCAAATATTCCCTATTTCTGCCTACTATAACTGTTTCATTATGCATCTGATCTGTATCAAATATTGACACAAGATTTTAACTGCAAATATTCTGGCTCGACAAAATCATTTGCAAGAAGGAAGAAACTGTGTTCAGTTAGGCTCTTTCAAAGGAAGTATTAACTTTTTCTTTATCTGTGACTGGGTTGCTACAACCTTAATCTGCTCTCAAGCTTTAGGGTCATCACTGATACCATCTGGTTAACTAATAACCCAGAAATTCATAAGAAATGTAGGGTAGGGGAAAAGTTCAAGAATGTTTAATTTGAGAGCTTTTTCACAGGCTAAATCAACCAGCAGGATATTTTGGCTAAACTTATTGTGTTGTACAGTTAGAATTGTGTGCGTGGTGGGGGTGTTATTTTGAATTTGGGATGTGTTTTTTGTGATAAATTAGAGCAGTAGTTTCTAACTCGTGTAGTGACCAAAGTTAATTTATAAGCCTGTCAAGATGAGTAGCGTTGCATCAGTATTGAATTGTCAGGGTCAAAATGCAAAACATGCTGAACCTGGTTAGTTTTAGACAGAACTTTTATAACATTTTGGCTTTTAGAACTTTTCTTCATGTTTTCTAAATGCTAAATTTGGGTTAGGAGGAGGGAGAAGAATCATACTTAATTTAATCCCCTGGATTTTAGGAACCAAAGGAATGTGCTAATCCACCAGAGGGGCCAATGTTTATGTACTCTGGCACAAGTGAATGCTTTAAGCACCTACTAGTATTTCTAGCAAATTGACACTGGCTCCATCAGTTAGACAATCCACTAGTATTTTCTTTGTATGCCACTGGTATGATCCTATCATTTGAAATGAACCCTAGCTTAAGTTTCTGTCATTTCCTTTACATACAAATGAAGTCAGTATCGTTTTTTACTTTGAATGATTCAAGGGTAGAAGAGTGAAGTAGCAGAATCATTATCAGTAGCAATTGTGGGATTACCATTTGTGTTTAGGGAAAAGCTAATTTTCCCATCTGTGTCTGAACTGTCCAGTCAGCCCAGAATTCTGTTCTTTAAAAAAAAGAGCTGTGTTTCTAATGTTACCTTCATACCCTGCTGGGTGGCTCTTGAAGATGTTACTCTGTTTTCCACTAACATCTTATTTATTAGACACTTTTCATGCACTTGCATTTTAGGTCTATGTACAGGCTAACAAAGCAGCAGAAGATGAAAATGGAAAGAAGATGGCACAAGATTTCTTTAAAAAACTGGAGGCATGTGAGACACAAGAGCTGTCACTGTGGCAGCATTTTAGAAACTTCAGTATTGAAGAGTATGTCCGTATTTACAAGGTATGTGTCTTCTCCGGGTAATCCTGAAATGGCATCTTCTCCTCTCCTGCTTTGACAGTAATAACTGACATTGGATAGCACAAGTTTTCTCACCATACTTCACAAACTAAATGCAAACTCTGCCAAAATTTAGTTACCCTGAGAGTAGAAGGAACCATTTCACCTTCTTACAATACTTCGCAAGAGCAAAAAAAAGGGAGACCTTACCAAATAGGCCTGTGTCATTATTTGTTAGGCACTCATAGAGCAGAGTGGCTTCTATTAGTTATGATTTTAGGCAGATCTGTGTTAGTGAAATCCATGCAAATACCATATTTACCTGAATCCAAGAAGAGGTTTTTGCCTCAATCTTGGCAGGGGAAGCCTTATCTTAGATTGGAGTACCAGCCTGGGGCAGGCAGTGGCTCAGCTCTGGCTTTGACCCTGGGCCAGGATGGCTTATACAGCAAGGGTGGGCTTGCAGCAGGGAAGAGAGTACAGGGGAGACCCATGGTATGTGGATCAGGGAGACAGCACAGCCTGCTCCTCTCCCCTCCCACCCTCATCACTGCTTACCTCCTGCTCTGGCTTTGATTCCTCTTGCCCCAACCCAGTTGCAGCTTCCACAGCTGCTTCTGCCTCACTGGGGCCCCACCACCACTGCCTGCTGCAGAACAGAGTTACTTGAGAAAGGAAAGAGCAGGGAGAGCAGGTGGGGGGGGGCACAGGTGGCAGAGGTAAGGCATGGAGTAGGGGAGAGCAGGTACCAGGGTAGGTAGGGGGAATGGGCAGTGGAGAGGCAGGGGGCAGCTGGCAAGGAGGAAGGCACAGGAGTGAGAGTACAGGGGGATGGGTGGCAGGAGACAGAAAGCAGGGGCAGGCACTGGGGTGGAAGGCACTTGGGGAGCAAGGACCAGGAATCTGGCCCTTCACCTGCTTCTGTTTTTCCTGCAACAGCAGTGCGGTTGATATATTTAAGACAACCCTCCAATAATTAGATTCCATATATGGAAAATTATACAAAATTTATTATTTCCCATGTATATAATCTAACTGTGAGGGCGTCTTCTTAAATCTGAAGTCATCTTGGATTTAGATAAGTACAGTAGATGCATCCCTGATTCACAGGTAGTATTTGTTATTTCTCCATTTTATTTGTACATTACTTTTTTTTTTTTACCTTTATTACAATAATAAAACTGCAAATACTTACAGTTACCTAAGCATGAAAAATAACTGGAAGTTGCAGTAGACAGGATAAAAGTTATCTGTAAATAGTGTTCAATTAAGGTAAAATCTTATCTTGCATTTAAGTTAGCAAGTGAAACTAGTTCCTTCCCTGCGTGAGAGAAGCTTGCATTTATTTTATGAAAGCCTGTCCCAGGTGCCTTTGTTTTGTGAATGAAATGCAGTTGTACAGCAGCTGCTTCCAACTTAAACCCAGAGTGTGATTAGCATAGAACAAAAGATTTGGGTTGCAGTCATATTAGTATTATGAGTTTCCCACCCTGGAGGACAAGGTCTCTAGCAGGAAGGTGAAAGTAACAGCATGGCTTTCCAGACAGGGGTTGAAAAGCCACAGAGATCTTGGGAGAGCCCTCAGAGCAAGCAGCCCGCCCCCCAGGAACCAGAAGCAGGAGGCAACACAGTGGCAATCCCTTTGCTTCTCCCTGGAAGGCACGATGCATCCCCTGGTAGTGTTGAGCAGCAGTACAATCCCAAAAAGGTGATGCGTCTACTTAGAACTCTTACCAGTGCACATGGATACTTCTGTCCAGGGACAGCTGTGAACTGGTTCCCAGTCAGTGCCATTCTTCAGTTAGTGTTATGTCTATTGGTATCCTTAGTCTTCTCTCATCGTAAGATAGGTTCTCTATTCCTCTGATCATCTTAATAGATCTTTTCTGTATCTATGCCAGGTAGATTGAAATCTTTCTTAAACACTGGTGACCAGAATTGTACATGGTATTCCAGATAAAAATCACCAGAATGTTGTAAAATGACATTACAAATACTTATGTATTATAATATTTATGACTCAATAATCACCTAGATATCCCAAACCTCAGAAAGAACCTGTCAAACACTCAGTCACTTCATACACTTTGTTTTTTCTTAGTTGCTCAGAAATCTGACCTTTGGTATTGATGGCATTTTTAAATATCAGAATCCCTAGTAGGGATATCTGCACTTACTTCTACCTCAAGGGCAAGGGTCAAAAAGTGAAATGAAAGAAGTCATAATATTTGTCCTGTTGAAATGTCACATTCAATCGCACTGAGATTGAATGTGACTGGGCACTCTTTCCTGCCCACGGCAGGGGGTCGGACTTGATGATCTACTGAGGTCCCTTCTGACCTAAAAAACCTATGAAATGCAAAACTAGAACTCTTGGTGCAGAGATGATATATTTGATTAGACCAGCTAAGAAATCGCCAAAAAAAAAACAATTTCTTCTGCAAGCTTTTGGGCTCACACGCCTGAGCCTGATGAAGGCTGAATTCTCTATTGGAGAATTGGAGGTTGTCAAAACCCAAACACCCCATCTGTTTGACATATATGGGGCTCATGAATAAATGCATCTTTATACTGTCTGTGTAGCTGACCTGTGACACAGTCCCATCATCTGACATGTAGCAAAGATACAAAGAAAGTAAAAAGGCTTCTTGCTATTTTTTTCCTGGAACTTTTTAGCGTCTAGGGGTGCGTTTTGATGAATATTCCGGAGAATCATTTTATCATGAGAAGTCCCAGGAAGTGCTGAAGATGTTGGATAAAAAAGGACTCCTTCAGAAAACGGGGTATGAACAATATAATTTGTTAACAGAGTAACAATTATGATTTCTTTATCTGTTGGCATATATCTTATTTCACATATATAGTGGAGTGTTTAATATCCAGCATTTTACAACCTAAGTTTAGATGTGATCCCTCTCCTGAGTTGTTGGCAGCTGAACATGGGTGAAAACTATATTTGTGAGTGAGAGTGGGCAGTTCTCTGGTCCCACTAACAGAAGACAAAGTGAAAGAAGTAATTCTAAAAGATATGAAGGAGGAGAGGAAAGATCCTTGGTTCATAAAATGAATAAAATTGACCCAAGTAACAGGAAGCAGCATAAAAAGAGACCTTTTTTGTATGTAGTCTAAATCTTTTTCTATTTCAAAGTCATTTTGCCATTAATTTCAATATTTTCTTTCTTAATTTTCAGGGAAGGAACAGGAATAGTAGATCTTTCTGAAAAGGGAGACCTTTCATCATGTTCTGCTGTGGCACGCAGTGATGGGACATCCCTTTATATAACAAGGTAAGTTTGTGTGTGAGCTAAAGTTCAGGTTCAGTTCACTAGTAAATTATTTTGGAGCTGCCATTGTAATTTTTCTTGGGGACTTAGAAGCTTTTACTCCTGGGGTGCTACAAAGTATTGAGCGCTGAATAATCTTAATAGCTGAAGCTTACAGTGACAATGTTGTCATGGTTTGAAAGGGCATTAAATGAAAAGCCTTATTTTTCTAAACTTACCCTCTCAAAGGGTCCATTAGCAAATTGTCTTGGCTGCTTATAGATATCAAACCCCACCCTCAACGGTGCTTTACTTTAAGCTTGGCACACACCTGTGCCAATCACAGCACAACATCTGTATAGGTTGGGCACTTCAGTGGGGCTTTTTGGCACTTTTATGTAATAACTGATTGAATCAGCTTTGGATAAAAGTGCCAAAAAGCCCCACTGAAGCTCCCCATCTATACAGATGCTGAGGAGCTGGGTCAAACTAATGTGCTTTCTCTTCTGGTAAAGTGCCATTTTTGTTCGTTTGTTTGTTTTTTTACATCTGTCAGCGCCCCTTGCTTCTCATTAGAACAGTATTTTTACAGTTCCATGGAAACAGCCCAAAACCAAAATGTATTTTCTGCTTAATAAATAATTTCCAACAAATATTTTAGAGAAGGGAGATGTCTACTAGCGCACTCATTGACATATGGTATAGAGTAGAATAATTTGTTCTTCCACATCTTTGTTAGCTCTGCAGTCCTGCTGGCCTGCTGCTTCTGTATTACCACTCATTTTTTTGGTGTTATTGCGTTTGAATTCTTTACAAGTCTTTTAAAACAGAAATGAGGATACATTTTGCAGCCTATAGTACAAACTAATCAAGCTTGTCTTTTGTTTGAGGTGAGTCTTGCTGAGCATGTGCAGAACTCTGAGGAAGGTTGTACTGAGCAGGGGCTATCCATTCCTGAGGGCTGTGATTAGTACTCTTTCAGGAGTGAAATCTATGATTTATGTCCAGCTCTTGTAAAGTGCTCACAAGTATTCCTCAATTTGTTGGCCATTTTCCTATCTCAGTAGAGACAAAGAGATTAGACTTGTGCTCTGCAAGATGTAGTTTCTCTAGTCACTGTTCTGACTAATCAAAGCTTTTAAGAAGAGCAAGACTGACAGAGTCCCAAATGCATGCAGTGAACAAAATACAGATGCTCATATTTTTGCATGAAATACATATTGCTCCGTTTAGCCTGGCAGTCCTCCTTTCCTCCCACAACAGCAGAGAATTTTCCCAGTTGGCAGTCCATTCTAAATAATGAAGTTTATTTAGTTTGAATGAGAGTCCAAATAGTTTTTCATTATCTCTTCCAGAGATCTTGCTGCTGCTATAGACAGAATGAACACGTATAATTTTGATACTATGATTTATGTGGTAAGTAATCCAAGATACAGCACACAATGAGTTTGATTCTTTTGCATTAATCCAAGGGGCCTCTTGCTCCCAGTATGACTTCAGTACAGAGTTCTTTTGGCACCGCAGCAGACACTTTTTCATTGCACAGCTACTATTCAATAATGTAGCATGATGATTTTCAATCCTTTTTGGTTCATAACATGGAAAATGGCTGCAAGGGACTAACCATCTTAAAAGTTATTTGTAATTTGCTCTAAACAGCTCTTGCTTATTCATCATTGTGTTTCCCAGTTAAATGACATCATTAATATTTAAGCAAGTAAAAAAGCTTGTTCTTGCAATTGAGCTGGTATAAAAAAAGATATGAAGTGGTATTAAATTCATGTTCTAAACTTTGATTTAAAGGCCCAATATAATATCACCGATGTTAAATTGTACAGCTTTTTATAATGCATCAGTTTCCTTAACATTAGTCTGCATATCAAGCACCATTTAATCAATCCAGACAGTGCAGCTGCAGACAAGTAGCATTTTAACTTCTGTTTCTTAGCATGATAGCACCAATGCCAGTAATGGAGAGTGGAATTAATTCCTTGCTTGTTGCACAAAGCTATTCTTTAGCAGTTGTAAAGAGGCAGCATATGATTGCCTTTTAAATGCTTTTTCTCCCCCTGGAGATAGAATATTTTAAAAATCACATTTTAATATATGAAGTCAGCTAATGACCTTTGGAAAGTATCTTCACATTTTTTGCCATGTTTCTTATGATATGTCTAGAGGCATCCATACAGGTTGCTTTGTATTATGCATTCATTATTCAGTACAAAATTACTGAATGCATTTGTTGCCCATGAGCTACTGAATGCAGTGTCTTTGAAAAATCACCAAAACTAGTGATTGTAAAACCAGGATCCCCAAGAACTTTCTTTTATACCTTTGAGTAAATAATCTTGCCACTTTATTTCCTTCCTTCTGGGAGTACCCATGAGCTTGTTGTTCCCTCTTTGGTCACAGGAATCATATTCTTTATACCAACTGCAACACATCCCATTCCCTGTTACAGGAAGCTGCCTGGTAGCACAGCAGTTAGAGATGTTTACTGCTATACTGGTGGCTGATGCCCACAGTTGCTCATGTCCTGGGGTTTGAAGGGACCTTAAGGGTCCCTCTTGTGCTTGTGATTTATTCTTTCCCAGGTGTAGTACCTTACATTTGTCTTTATCGATATGCTATGGTTACTGTCATGAGCTAATACAGCCAAGGGAGGTTGTATTCAACCTCAAAGAAAAATTAATTCAGCATTTTTATGCCTAAAGAGGGTGAAGGTTGTAAACTATGATGATGGGATAGACAAGTGCAGAGTCAGTGCCGTGAAGCAGCCTTAGGATATTAGTGGCCAGTTACTTCAACTCTTAATAACTGTTTGGTCCCACGTGACTTAGTGTCTGTCTTCTCATGCTTCCTGGACCTAATCCTTATGATACCCGCAGCAAAAATTTAAATCTTCGAGGCGGACTATTTGGCCATTGAAATTAGTGTCTGATAGAAGCTAGAAAGGGAAATTAACTCCTAAGTCTTCTAGTCAATATCTAATCTATTTTTTTCATAAGCACAAGGAATGGATTGCTAAACATTCACAGTTTTGAACACTGAACCGTATTTCTGGCACTGTTATCTCTTTGTATTGGCTAAACTTGCTGCTCGTAGAAGGGAGGGATTAATATTGCAGGCTGATTTCAAGAAGACTGACCTGAAGTTATCTTACAAATAGGCCAGCCAATTGTGCTGAATTATATCCAGTTACATGGTGGGAGTTTCTAATGTCTATCACAGGCTGAGTTTTATTTGATGCAAATTGGATTTGACCATAGGTTATCTGAGATCAGATTTCTATGAATAATTTATCAGTACAGAGGACTTTTGTATTTGGTAGGTATATAATAGTTAAATACAATGGGTTGGGTCCCAATCTTGTATCTCACATCTTATTATATAAGACATTTACCCAAAGATCTTTGAGTCTTATTTTATGAGATTATAAAGCTTTTTAAAGAACATTAAACCAGTTTATTGCTTGTAACTCTGCATAACATCATTCATAACAAATTTCACAGATCCAACCACTTATTTCATGAAGGCCTCTAGGGAGGACAGCAAAACACAAAGTTCAGCATCTTACAAAGATATGTGAGGTTGATGCTGGAGGCAGTAATGGTACCATAGTTAAGGTTCAGTTGAATGTTCCACTCAAGCTGGGGGCAAAACTTCTTCATTATATTATAGAAATAAATTGAAAAACATTTCAGTAAGGCCAAGTGCAAAGTCATGCACTTGGGATAGAATAGTTGCATGCACAAGTATGGACTGAGGATTGACTGACTACTACTTTTACAGTGGGGATTACAGTGGACCATACAATGAATATGAGCTAACAGTGTGCTCTTGCAAAAAAAAAAAAAGACCAACAGCATCCTGGGTTGTATTAATAGGAGTGTCGCTTGCAAATCAAGGGAAGTGGTTTCCCTGCTATATTCAGTTCTGCTGAGGCCTCACCTGGAGTATTGTATCCAGTTTTGGGCTTCACACTTCAAAAAAGATACGGACAAATTGGAGTCTAGCAGAGAGGACTAGGAAACATGACTTAGAAGGAAAGACTGAAAGAAGTGGGATTATTTAGCTTAGAGACTAAATATATTGAATCAAATACCTGAAGGATAGTTAAAAAGAGGATGGAGCTAAATTATTCTCTGTGGCCACAAGGTGTTCCACAAATGGACAAGGAGCCACAGTTTTAACTTGCAACAAGGGAAATTTAGGTTGGATACTGGGAAGAACATTCTCACTATAGCAGTGGTTAAGCACTGGAATATGTGGCCCAGATATTGTGGAGTCTCTATCCTTGGAAGTTTTTAAGACTAGGCTAGACAAACTTGACTTGGATGTTTTAATCAGGGGTGACCCTACCTTGAGGAGATTGGACTGGATGACCTCCTGAGGTCCCTTCTGCCCTACATCTTCTGTTCGAGGAATCAGACAAGTTTTAAACAGACTTTAAAAACCATTTTTCATCATTTTTTTCTCTGACTCCTATAATATCACTCTGAGGCAGGGATAAAGTTGTTTCAGTGCCTTAATCCTGCATTCCCATGACTTTTAATAAGTTTGGATTTTTTTTAAACTTTAACTTGAGCTGCAGAACCACTGCATCCAAAACCCTAATCCAAGACTTGCTTTTAGGATCATTACAACCTTTCTGTAATGTAGTTTACCTTGAGTTACTGACATATACTATCAACCTAACCTCTTTTAGCAGTAGTTTTTAATCTGGATTTTTTTTGTTATTAAATTCTAATATTAATCTACTTGAGACTATTGTAAAAGCAACCCTCTTGCATTTATATCCCATTTAAAGGTCATGGTCCTGCCTAATAATTATAATAACAGGCAGGCAATTATGTTTAGGTTCTTGATCCTATAAAAATTGGCATGACCGGTGTGATTATAGATACATCAGATATCATATCTTGCTTGTTCAGAAGAGACGAGAAGGCTGTATGACTGCAATATGATGCTTTGAGGAACAAAACCTGCACTCATTGCTAGCTCTAGAAACTCCAGGCAGTAATCATCTTTGTACTTTATTCCAGCCTGTCAAATAGGGCTTGGGGGATTGAAGTTCAGGAGTGAACAAGAATGGAGGAGTAGTGGTGAGCTCTGCCTTCTCAGCTGGGGACAGGACCTGCATCACACATGATCAGGACCAAATCTGTTCTATTATGGAAAAAAGATTTATTCTTGTGATAATTTTTTTAAGTCACAGTAGTGGTTAATCAAAGTTTGAGATTATGCAGATGATGCATATTTAATTTGAGGCGATGAGCACTGTACAGCGTGTGTGGTTACTATGTGTATCTTGAGCATGGATACCAGGCCCCATAATTAGGGACCTGCCTAAATTGCAGCGAGACAAAGGGTTTTCACAGCTTGCTTACAGCGCGCAGAGCCAATTTCGCAGATATTTTGTGGTTGCCCTGCCCTTCAGCGCTGATTGGCAGGCAGGTCTTGTCCCTTGGCACTGATTGGTGGAGAGGCCTCAGTGTGGGGAGGAGGGACGAGGAAGTAGCTGCCATCTTGTCTGCTGCCCTTCATACCATGCTGCTGGCCAGCACCTTCCCCTCCTGGCAACGAAGACTGGTTCCTACTGGGGAGCCAGCATTTTATTTTTATTAATTGTTGTTGTTGTTGATGTCGCAGTTTCCATGAAATCTGCAAATCTGCAAATTAAATAGGTCCCACCCCATAATTGCTGATATGTTGTGTAAAAGCTATGGGTCTAATGGTGCTATGGAGTCAGAGGGGTTAGCCAAGAAGAGAGTGCCTCATAGTTTTCAATAAAGCTTCTTCAGCACAAGCAGGCACATTGTTGATAGGCTTTCATGAGTTTTCTGTCCAGTATTTGAATTCAAAAGAACTGCAAGAGTTGATGATGACATAAATCATGGGACAATAGCAAAAGCATTGCCATGAATATGGAGGTGTCACTTTATGGGAGATGGGCAGAATCTGTGACTGCAGCAGTGATGGCTGCAGTTTAATTCAGTGTCCTGGACTAAAATGGATCTTTTAAAATAATCACTTTTCAAAAAGATAAAATAATTTTATTCTACTAAGGTGCCAAACCTTAATGTCCTAGTACTTAAGCTTAATACTTTTCAAGTCCAGTCTGCCTTCCTGTGTTTTAGCTCTGCTCTGTCCCTGCCTAAGTGGAAGTATTTTCTAAAATGCACTTTTTTCCCCTAAGACAGATAAAAGTCAAAGCTCCCACTTTCAGAAACTGTTCCAGATACTGAAGCTCATGGACTGTGAATGGGCCGAGAGGTACGTATGCATGTATCATCATGTGTATCTTTTTTATTGGGATAGGCATATTTATAGAAAAATAAGAGATGACCATCAAGGACCTTCTTAAATTTTGATGTGAATGTGAAAGTAGGAAAGGAGGAAATAACTCCTGTCAAAGACTTCATAGTACAGTATCTGTGCATGGTATACATAGATATGTTAAAAGCAATTATGCTTTTGGGGGGCATAGTTTTAGCAAATTAGGGTTCATTTCAGTTCTGAAAAGCAAAAATCCATCACAAAAAACACCATTATTGGTTCTAATTGTTGTTGGCAATCTGAACACAGGTTAAAAGAGACAGAGACTAAGTTCTGCTTAACAGAAGGATTTCTATTTACAAAAATGTTTCTGGCTCCTTTTGCCCATATTAGTGTCAGACTAAAATTGTTTTATGTTTCTGAAAAAGGATGTTCTGAATAAGGCTAGTGTTTGGGTATCTTGCACAGAGAAATAGCTGATGTATTTTAGCACTAGTTTTGATTAAAATATATTCTTAGTTTAATGTAGACATGATAAGATATTATGACCTACAGGTATAACTAATAAGTTTTCCATCCTGGGCAAAACCAGTTGGAGAGCAGAGGCTGGGGTTGGAGCTGAGATCAATAGTTGTCTCAAAGGGACAGAGGAACTCAAAGACCCCAGCTGCTGCTGCTGCGTCTCTGTTTGCAGCTGCTACTGCCCTGATGCAGGACTGCTGCTGCAGCAAGGACTCTTTGGGACCCACCATTCTGGCAAACCCTCTGAGTCAGTGCTTAGGCTCCTGCCTCACTTGCCCACCTGTAGTTGTGTTACTGTTATTCTGCTTTTTTTGATGCTGAGTTATCAGATTTGTATTGTTATGATACTCTGATCTCATTGACTTCTCAAGCAACACCCTACATCCTCCTTTCCCTTAACTTATTTTACCAAGTAATTTACATTAGCAAGCTGCTAGCATGTAACCACCTCCTGAGAGCATGTGAATAATAGGTTGTCAGAAAAGTAATCCTTCCTGCCTAGTTGAGCAAAGTCCATGACTGTGGTTGCTGCAGTGAGAGGTACTGACAAGTCACCAAATTGTTCACACTGGAACAACATTTGTGTTACTGCCAGATCCTGGTCCAGGGCCCTGCCCTGAGCAAACAATGCAGGCAGATTTGTTGATTAAATTATAATTTTGGGTCCTGTTGTTTTTAACACAGGTGTCAGCATGTGCCTTTTGGGCTAGTACAAGGCATGAAGACTCGAAGAGGAGAGGTGGTTTTCCTGGAAGATGTTTTGGATGAAGCCCGCACAAGGATGTTACAAAACATGGCTTCTGCAAAATGTTAGCTGAGTCAGGTCTTACTCATTTCTCTCTCAGAAAAATTGCAGTGCTCCTGTCCCTTACCTCCTATACTGGCACTTCCCTAGGTCCAGTAACCCATCTGTCCTTTTCCATCTCTGTGATATAAACAAGTGGTAATAATACTTCGGGCCTTGCTAGAATGTGAAATAACTTTTCCTCATCACTGATTCCCAAGTATCTTGCAAAAGATTTTATGTGTTTTGCTTCACAACACCCCTGCAATCAAGGGAAGTTATTGTCCTTTTGGCAGGAAGTCAGGTTTTTCATCCTGTACTGATGCAGCAGATTAATGTCTAAGCTTGGGAGCAGAACTTGGAAGTTGATGATTGCATCAGTGAAGGCATGCAGGAACTTCTGTAAATGCTACCCTTAACCTCCTTGTGCTTTACTTCATGTCCTCTGAAGGGACTATAATCCTTCCATGCTCCCGGGGTGGGCTGTAGGAGTGAATTTATTGACTTTTGTGAAGTGCTCAGACGCTGCAGGTGAAACTTCAAAAGCGTTCAGGGCAAGTGGGTGCCTAACTCCCTTTGAAGACCAGTGGGAGCTAGGCATACAACTGCCATTGAAAATCCTGCCTATCCTGATGTGGCATACTTAAGTACTTGGGGAGAAGCGTCTTGGCTTACTGTTAACTGAGCATAGCTCTTCTACCACTTACCTTTCCATGCTTATAGCTGCTCTTTCTTCTACACAGTTTATTCAAGCCCCGTTATCTATTCAGTCCTTAATGCCTCCTTATGTTCCCCTCTGCCTCAGTCATGCTGGATCTGTGCCTGGATTAGCTTCCCTCCTGTGTAATAAACATCCTCCCTCACCAGCTTTCTTTTCATATTGTAAACCTCTTTTCTGCACGGCCTTTCATTGATTACTTTTGCCTTAGCACTGACCATGTCTTTCCTTATCATCCTTCCTTGAAGTGTACCTGCCGTACGTGGATTGCAAACTCTTCTGGGCCAGGGATACATTTAAGCTGTTTGTTAAAGCATCATATAAACCTGTAGTACTGTATGAATAATAATTTGAATCAGGGGTGCTCAACCCCTGGCTGGCCAGTCGGATCCAGCCCCTGGCACCTGGTCTTCTGCCCTGCAGGACTTTCCGTGGGTCAAAAAAAATTCCCTGCTATTAAACTTCAGGACCCGTGTAGCCTCACAGGCTGAAGAGCATGGGCCTGCACACTGGATTAGGTGGCACATGGCCCCATCTCAAGGCAGGGGCAGTCCCACACTACTCATCTGGCTCATGGGCCCAGAAAATTGAGCACCACTACTTTTAATCACTGTCTAATACTGCAGGATTTTAGTAAGTTTAATTTTGCTGCCAGCTCATTGGAGGGTGGAGGGAACTCGGCACTGAACTGAGGAGAGGCAAAACCATGGGGATTTAAAAACCGATGTGGTCAAATTCTCATCTCAGTGGAACAGGCCTGTGTTAGTGTCACTGTTTTGCTTCCTGGCACTAAACCCATGTGCTGTGCAGCAGCACTTCTGCCACTTGCCATGGGTCCTCTCCAGCTGCACTCATAAAGGTGTGGGGCTGAAGAGTTTGTCGTTGAGGCTCTTGAGGGTGCTGTGAGCACGTGGCCCAGTGGATTTTCTAGTTACAGAAAGAAACCTTTTGTTTCAGGAGAAGAAACTGAAATCTTGCTACCACATACTATTTGCCCTCTGTTGTGCAGGAGGGTGGGCTGGGCTATCATACCAGTCCCTTCTGGCCTTAAAGCTCTACAAATCATACTGAGCAAAAAAGTGCTAGTCTGTGGTACTGGCATGGGTTAACTTCCAAAGAGGTTTTATAACCTAGTCCTGTTCGTCCTGGCGCTCTGGCAGGTGGTTTTCTTTTTGGTTTTTTTTGGGAGGGGGGCAGGAGGGGGGCTGTTTGTTTATTTATTTTTTTTTTACTTTTGACCAAATCTGTTATTGTGTCAGCACCTATAGCTCTGACTCCAGGAGGCCATTTCACTGTCACAGATTGACATCATCTATTTTTGCTTGTACCTGTTCAGCAACTAAAGAACTGGAAAACCCTCTTGAGACTGCAGAAACGATTGGGCTTGCAGCACTCATCATTCAGGTCTGTTTGAACCATTTTCCAATGTTTGCTTCTTTGAAAGAATATACATTGTCACTAAGAGCAATAGCTGCATGGCACTTACTAACCTTTCGTTTTAGGATTTCAAGGGCCGTCTCTCATCTGATTATCAGTTTAGCTGGGATCGGGTTCTCCAGAGTCGAGGAGACACAGGTGTGTTCCTGCAGTACACACATGCCAGACTCCACAGGTGAGCGGATAATGCAGAGTGGGGCAATTTTCCATTTAACTTCAGTGCCTCAATAACAGTTGGAAGCAAGGAAAGCTCTACTCAGATTTAACAGTCTTGCTTCTCTAGTTGAGGTGAATGCTCACAGTAAACATCCCTGCGGCCCCAGTAAACTAATGAAGATGGAACTTGTAACCCATCTCCCTGTGGCTGGTAGAGAGGACCATAATCTTTTCCCTGGCCTGGCATACCACGGCGTACTTCTGCCATAGTAACTTCTAGTTGTAGCAACCTCCTTTAGTGCCTGCTGTAAATTAGGGAAACAGGCCTTCAACAGGGCAGCCTCCAGATCAGGGCAGCACAGCGATTCTCTGAAGTTACCAAGAAATTTAGCTCTGCTAAACGCACCTTACTACAGCATTTAATCTAATAAACTGACTGGACTGTCACTGACTATGATGACAAACACTAGCCTTTATTACGTTCATCTGGGAATTCCCAAAATATACTTTAAGGATTTCTAAAAATTCTTAAAATAAATATTATATTTCAAGATAAATCACTTGTTTTAATGGCAAACTGTTGACATAAGTAAGCACAGACCTAGTCAGACTCCTCAGTTGGTTTGTTCGCATTTGAGAAAGTCAAGCTTGATGTAGTTCTTTTAAACTATATTTTTTTCTTCCAGTCAGCTCTCAAAGTCACTGATAAATGCTCTCAGCATCTGGCTGAAGTTTATGGTAGCTTTTTGTCTTGGATTGAAATCAGTCCAGTACACGTTTTATTCAGTTTGAGCAAGGAAAGTAAATATAGTAAATAAAATGAAAATGTTGGGGGGAGGGGGAGGGTGTTCAAGCATAATTTGGCTT
Organism: Alligator mississippiensis; assembly: GCF_030867095.1. Taxonomy (NCBI): domain Eukaryota; kingdom Metazoa; phylum Chordata; order Crocodylia; family Alligatoridae; genus Alligator; species Alligator mississippiensis. The sequence goes on along the minus strand of NC_081824.1, from coordinate 75,463,749 downwards.
TAATCTCTATGCAGCTTTGCCAAGAGTATGTTTAATCCAATATTTTATTCTTTGACACTGTGCTCTCCTGTTTTCTAGTTTAGAGCAGATGTGCGGAAATGGGCAACTTGCTGACATTAATGCCGCATGTTTACAAGATCCACAAGCCCTATCAATCCTTCAGCATCTTCTCAGGTATTGATGATTTCCTTCCAGATATTATCTCCTGAGAAGCCATGTCTTAGGGTTTGTGACCTCCATGGTGAACAAGTTATACTGTATAATAGAAAAAAAAAAGTTCTGACTATGTGAGAAAATGCCCCCAGGACATGTGGAATGGAGCATCTTCCTCAGCTGCCAGCAGCCACCAGGGATACCCACAAATCAATGTCTACGAGGGATTTAATACTTTTCACTGATAATTCTTAACATTTTCAAAAAGCTGAGCAAGCAGTATTACCCCCGTCATGTAGGTTAGGGGATTTCCCAGAGGTGGAAAGCAAGCCCAGGTCTGTCTGTGGTGATTACTGTAACCATCTTGGCACTGTGGAAAGTGCATCTCTTTAGCATGGGGGATTCGTATTAAGTATCCTCCAGCATCTTGATGTCTTTGAACTGCACCAGGAAGACATTTTCTAATAAACACACAGCTGAATGTTTCAGGGCACTGTATCTGCCCCACACACCTCCCACCTTGTAACCAGGAGCAGAAGCTTCTTGAAGCTCTTCCATAGTACCCACCTACCTGTACCCCCACTAGCTGTCAAAACCTACCCCTGAGGTTTTGGTTGTGGCCTTTGACACTAGAACAAAAACAGCTGGCCTTTGAACTGGTCAGTTCTAGGCATCATTAACCTGGAAAAATGTTTGCAGATCAGTGAATCCCTTGGGCTAGTAGATTTATGGTAGCACTTTGCCCCATAAAAGCTGACCTAATTATTCTGCTTGTCACATCCTTTTGTTTGATCGCAGCTTGAGAATTTACTGAAACTTGTACCATCAATCGTTTCCTAGTGCTCTTAAACACCCTTGAATGGAAACCAACTCGTGATGATAACCATTTCACTAACAAACTGACAATTGCTGAAAACTATTTTCTACAGCCACACAGCCCCGCTGTAGACTAGCAGTTGCCAGCTGCAATGTTGCACCAAAGCCTAGGCAGAGCCATTAATATGGCGCATGCATGAATCAATTGTAAACTGATGAGAGACGGAGACCATCATTTATATAGGGCCTAACACAGTGGGATCCTAGTTGTGACTTGGGGCCCTTAAATGCTACAGTAAAACAAAATAATAAGGGTTGGCTTTGTGGTGTGCCTTCAGGGGAGGGTCACATGGAGCATTCCCTTCCCTAGAACTACAGTTCCTGTGAGATTATCAACTCCTGTCCTTACCCTGACTCCACTCCCTAAGTTTTGCTGTAACCGGATAGTGAGAGAGAAGGTTGCCAAGGGTCTCCGCTGCTCAAAGAATACGGTTTGCTGGGGCAGGCTTGGAAATGCATCCAAGAATAGAATGGCAATGGATCCCCTTTCATGATTGTGCTTTGGAAGGGATCAGGCCTTGAAGATCAAAACAAAGTGTCCAGCAGGTGCTAGATAATTCCTGCCACCCACTGCACAACAGAACTATTACGGTTATCGCTACAAATCTGTACATTTGTGCTGTGATGTGGCATTTGCCAGACTGTATTTCAGTATTTTGTAAACAGCATTTTATGAGACTCCCTTTAGCTATTGGAACTTCAGAGCCACTTTTATTAAAGGCCATTGCCTTTATTGGACTGCTTTTTGACAGTCGTTTTCTGCCCATTAGAATCCACAATGAGCACTGGGAGATAACACAATCTAAAAGCAAAGCTTGCTTCTAAAGTACTGTCATCTTTGCTTTGGAGCAGCTGTGGTGAGCCCTGAAATCTGCAATATTGAGGAGATTTGTGAAGCAGCACCAACAGAATAAATGAACAAGGTAGAAAAATGAGTTGGGTATAATATTTCACAGACCAGTTTTAAAATGGTGCTTGTGTTTGGCATTGGTGCTGATCCCAGCTGTTGTAGTGACTGTGAGAGCACTGGTGTCAGTATATCTACCTATCCAAGGCCCTGGAGCCTGCCGTCGATGGTCAGCTTCCTTTAGGACAGCGTCTTCTCCAGAACCGAGTCGCCTGCTTGTTCTTCTGTCTCAGTAGGTAGGTGCTGGATGAAGGCACCATTGAGGGTCACACTTCACTGACTTTTACCCCTTTCTGGCAGACTTGTGTGATCCCCCAGTATCTTTTGGCTGCCCAATCCAGAGGTCGCTATCCCACATAGGTCTTGAGTAGTGCCTGACAGCTATTAGTCACAGGGGTCTTGCCTGCCAGTAGTGCAGTTTTGGGAGTTAGTTTGTGATTTTTGATTAATTAATAATGGTATTGTTAAGGGTTGCAGGATTAGTCAATCAGGTGGGTGCTCAGTCCCAGAAATCAGTTCCTTGGGTTAGTTAGCCTAAAATGGCTTGTAGAGTAGAATTTTGTAATGGTAAGTACCTCTGGCTAGGCTATGGTCATTTAATACACTCATCATACTGATCATCAGACACTCACATTCACTCAAGGGGGACCAGCCCAATATAGCAGATTTTATCACTTTACAATTGCAACTTCAATGCAGTTTTTAATAATGGTCCAGGGTGTAACTTCACTCTACAGGGAATACATTCCTTAAGGGTTTAAAAGTATAAAATACAAAATGCCATGGTAAAGATGAGACAGATGAAATATAAAAATGCACTGTGAGAAATATATAAAAATGCAATGTGAGGTAGTGAGGCTCAAAGGCTACTGGGGACAGTAAGTGAGTTAGGTTAGCACAGGATATTTTTACAGTCTTTGAAGTGGATATTTTAGTTCTTTTGTTTTCTTTAGTGACACTGAGCTTAATTGATATGTAGATGTAGCTTCTAGGTTTCTCCTACAGAAAGCCACTTCAGCTTTCTGGCTTGCTCTGAGCCTTGCCATACCCATGCAATGAGTGTGCTAGGTCTCTGCCAATACTTAGAAGGAAAAAGAAATGCACAAAATGGGGGTGGGGGGGAGATGCAGGCAAGAAGTGGCTTCTGTTATTTCAATGTCCAGAAGGGAAATGTGGAAAGAGGGCTTTCTGCTACACTGTCATCTATTTCCTTGTAGTTGCAGGCTGCTCCCTGAACTGTCCTCTACCTCTTCTCTTCAGGTATGATGAGGTTCTATACAAATCCTCTGAAGATCTTCAGCCCAAGCACATTGTCAGCTACCTCCTAACACTCAGGTGAGGACAGATACTATTGCCAAGAAGCTTTGATTCCTAATTGCACTAGGCTCAAACCCCAGTAATGCCTTTTCATCAACACAGGCACGGCCTGGATTTGCAAGCTTCTGAGTTTTTTGCCCCAGCCCTGTGTTTTGTGTCTGGCACTAACCCTCTGCCAGCTGTGCTGAACCCCTTCTGCCAGCAGGAAGGGCAGCAAGTGGATCTGAATGTTTTAGGTCTTCTGGGCTTGAGGGGGAAAAAATAGCAAGGCTGGTGTAATTCAGTAAAACAATTACAATTGGGTTTGTTAACAAAGTGACAGCAAGGCCCCCTCCCCCATATATTACAGTTACCCAGACCCAGTAACCCTTGGTCTCTAGGATAGTCCTACAGTCAGGAGTAAGTGGAACAAGTCACTTCTTCCTTCTAGAAGCAGCTATGAGCTGTTGAACACATCATCCAGCCCTGACTAGCCCCTAAAGCCCTTTTAGAAAGTGATCCAAGTCTGTAGGGTGGGGTGGATGGTCCGTACTGTTAGTGGAACAGAAATGTGATATTTGACCCGTAGGTTTTTTAATTTTGTCTAGAAAGAAGTCTGTAAAGGCCTACCCTTTCTAATGCCACATCACAGAGACCAGGAACTCTCCCTCAGTGAAGCTAAAAAAAGGTTAGGTTGTGCAATGAGGTAACAGCCACTCCACACAGCAGTCAGTAACTCTTCAACCTTGGCACTTCCATCTCCAGATTTCAGTAGCTTCTGTAGCCCACATAACTGGTCTTTTCAACTGCTCTTTTTCTTTTTCAGCCATCTTGCAGGTGCAGCACATACAACTCTCCATGTGAAAGGCAGTGCTCCTGAAGTAGCACAGGTACTAACACTGATCACATAACTATAATTCAATGCACCCTTAGAGAAATAAACTCTTGAGTTCTAATTCAGACAAATAACTGGTTAGGAAAACACATCTGTGGGCTCGAATAGCTCAAAACCAAGAGGTTTTCTCTACATGAAGCACCCACTCAGGGACAAGGTTAAGCTTGGTTCTAATCAGCATAACATCGTTTTGGATAAAGAAGCTGATGGTAATTGGTGCAACCTCACCTTTAATTGGGAGGGCTCCTTCTGGATCTCTTCAACAACACCCTGAACAGCTGGCAGAGGACTGTGGGTTTAGGCTGTCCTACTAATACGGAAGCTGGAAGTTCAAGACCAGAACAGTGCAGGCTGTCCTCTCACTGCACTTCCTTGCTGAACCACTAGAGCTTTTTAGCAACTATTCCTGAGAGTGCTATCCTCTGACAGTTTCCTTCACTCTTACACAAGAGGAGAGAGTGATGAGATAACTAATAGGGCTGTGCAAAATTTCGCTGGGTGTTTCATTTTGATGCTGTTTCAATTTATTTCAAGCTTGAAACAGCGAAAACAAAACAAAAGGCTTCGAAACAGCTTCAAAATGAAATAAGGGCACTTGAAACGTTTCTAGTTTGGAAGCTGGGCTTGCATGCAGGGAAACAGAAAGTAAGGGGAGGGAAGGGGAGGAGGGGGAAAGGACTGCTCTGATATTGACTGTGTAGCTGGCCAGTGACTGTGATTCTTCCCTGAGGTCCCCTCCAATCCCGGTGCTCTGGGGCAGGGACGGAAAAACATCTGCACCTCAACACACGCACACAGTCACACATCACGAGTTTTGGTTGTCATCAACTTGAGGTGCAATTTCCCAGAAACCCGTGCACTTATCTCCTTGAAAGCTGGCAGGCTTCATGGCCGCAGCAGGGGCTACCATGCCTGCTGTTTTCACCCTACTGCACCTTAACACACACATGCAGTCATGTCACAAGTTTTGCTCTGAACAGTTTCAGGTGCAATTTCCCAGAAACCCCTGCACCTATCTCCTTGAAACTTGACAGGCTTTGCGACCTCAGCAGGGGCTGCCCTCCCTGCTGTTTTCATTCGAACCAAAGTTATAGGCAGTTTCATGATTCCCCATTATAACCTATGGGCAAAATGACAAAACAGCGTCGAAACAGTTTTGACAAAACGAAATGGGACCAGTACTTTGAAACTCAAAACAAGACACTGTCCTGCAGAAACCGTGAAACAAAAGTTGAAACAAAATGGTGCTGTTTTGCACAGCCCTAACTGAATCTCTCCTCTCATCCCAGCTACGTATTCCAGGTTGTCTATATTGCCATTCTGTCAAGAACATCTAAGCTGACAGTTGCTGCTATGTGCCATTCCTAGCAGATGCAAATTAAAAGGCTATAAATCTTTTAGGGAGATGTCTGACTTCCTAGCTGTTCACAGTAAACGGCACTTTGATTATATACCACCTCCTTATTTTCTGACTGATTTGAAAAGTAATTATCTAACTGCCTTTGGTAGCTTTAGTATCAGGCTCTGCTTTATTCAGTTGTGGAATAACAGCAGCAAAACTATAAGTGCACCATAGACTTAGGGCATAAAAGTCATAGCTTTAAGCTCTTAGTGACTTTTTGATGGATAAAAAAGTCAGCTTCCTGTAATCCTCACAAGTGATAAAAGTGGATCTCTTCCTCCCCCTTGATGCTTACACACACTTCCTGAACCTTAATCTCTTCTTGCTCTTTAAAGTGACCATTCCCAGAGCAAGTGGGCTTCAGCCCAGCAAATATAGTAACAAAGAGATGACCTTTCTGCCTTTGGAAGCTGTTCCTCTTATTCTCGGAAACAAGAGAACAAGTCAAACAATGCAGACTCCAAGTGGAAATCTAACACCATCCTGCAACCATCTCTACGAACTATATAATACAGCAGCTTTTACAAGTCCAGTGAGATTTGATACCATTCTTCCCAGCCTACCAGGTCAAACCCTTTACAGACATGGAAAACTATTCAAATCTTGCCACCCTACAGTAGATTAACTGGTATGTGCAGTTAAACATTCCTTCTAGAGATGTGCTTTTTTTAGCCACATCTATAAGGTGTGTCTAAGCAGGTTTCAAGTGTTTTTTAATCAACTTTAGCCCTGTCCAGTTCTAGCTCTTGCTGTGCAGTCCAGCATGTAACACAGGCCTACTCTGAGGCATGGACAGCATCTGTAGACAACACAGAATTCAGGTCCAATTAATGGTTTAAGAAAATTGAACTCCCAGTCAGTAAGGAACAAGGCATGAAAAGGGAATGTAACTGGGAATGTGAGCAACTCAGCTTGTGGTTTCCGTGGATATCTAGGGCTACAGACAGATGCACCTTTTAACCAGTTTTAAAAGGGAGGAGAATTTGCTAGCTGTGAGGACACATCAGCTGTTACTGCTACGTGTTCTTATGCACTGATTTTGCTACACATCTATTGCTAATTTTAATTCTGAATCCTGATAAATATATCTATACCCTGATACAGTTTGGAGAGGCAATTGAGATTTCCTTGAGCTACAACTATGGATAGGACAAAACATTAGTATGTCCATCAAATGCATGTTATAGATGTTAACGTCTTAAAATCCACATTAAGGGAGTAGAGATATATCAACAGCCTTGAAAACATTTAGTAAAAAATGAATAATTCACCTGTTTTGCTTGCTACTCTGTTCTTGCAGGCTGTATTGTCTCATACAATCACAGCCATACACTCTGGTCACCCCTTGGATAGGTTTCAACAGCTGAAAAACATTCTTCCTCTGTGGTCTGTGTTGAATGTAACTGTGTAACTCCATCCCCTATTCCCTGACTGACTTGAGAGTGTGAAATGGTCTATACAAAATTTGAAATCAATATCATTTCACCATTATCACTATTTGATCCCTTGACTGAAGATGAAAGTAGCTCTGGAGCTATTAGTTACCTAGCATTTTATACTGTCCGTGTTGTACGCATCCCAAACTTCCAACCCTTTCTCAGACATTGTAAAAAGAAAAAAAAAAGATGACTTTCTGAAATGATCTCTTCACTTTAAAACAGGCTGCTTCTAACCATTTCCTGGAAAAGATGATGGTTGACTGCATTAGTATACACAGCTGGTCAGAGGAGATAATGTGACTGACTGATTCATCTCTTTGTTTTGCAGGCGAGACTCTGCCTCTTCCAGGCAGCACGGACTGTTTTAGCTAATGGAATGAAACTCCTTGGAATCACACCTGTATTAAAGATGTAATAAAAAGGGCCCCTGCAATGTAAATGAAAATTTCCTAGTAATTTTTTTTTTATAGAATCCAAACTGTTGTAACAATCATTTGTACCCAATATCTGCACTTTCACCTGTGCATCATGCTGACTAAAATATAGTATTTGCAGCATCTTATGGATAGGACCCTGTTGTCTGCACCACTCACTTGCTTTCTCCCGTTAATTATTTTATAGTGTTTGAAGTAACTAAGGCTGATTGATTTGCTTCAGTATAAATTGCTGGTCACGTATAAATGAAAACAAAGCAACTGAGGTATGTATTTTGTAAGTAAGAGTGTAAGACCATGTCTTTGGTAGTGTTAAAGAAGAATCTTTTTCTCACTTGATCTAGTTTTAGGATTAAAATTTTCTCCATGTAAGAGTTTTCAGGTGCAAATGCATCTCCTTTTCATCACAAGAGCCCCATCACCTTTCTGCCTGTTGTAACTAGTAATTTCCTAGTTGATAATCTATCAAGTTGCATACTGTCTACGGAATAGCTATGTTGTCAGGCAACAGCTGAGGGGCTTTTGATTAGTTTCAATCAGGTTGTCTCACACTAGCACTGACTCAAATCCTCATGGATATTCAGAAGTGAAGGGTCTCACTGAACATTTCCCTTTCACTTACTCTTAACTCATGTTTATAGTCTACAAAAGTAGGTTTAACTTTTGTAATCCAAGTTTGTCTAAACATACTCAAATCTTTCCATGTTCTAAGCCTTTTTGCACTTTGTAGTGATTAAGCTCATCTAAACTTAGTAGTACAATAGCGGTGTGTGTCATAATGATGTGATTCCATTTAAGCAAACTAATGTTTGGTTATTTTGTTTCTTCTGGATTTCACATTGTTCTTTTTGTCTCCCACTTTCAACTATGTGGCTGAGACCAAGTGCTTCACCTTTTTACCACCCATTTATCTTTTGTATTGAAACTAGTTTTGGGGATAATGAAACAAAAGCAGCAGTTACCACATCACAATTTATTAATGGTACTTATTGAGCACCATGTGCAATGTCATTCTTATGGCACATAAGAGCCATGATGATAGTAGATGGAAGGAGAGGACCCAAATCATTGTCCATTGCTATTGTGAATGACTACAAGTAACAAAAAACCTTGTTTGTCAGACCAGGAAAATAAGCTAGTTCTGCAGCTAGTTCTGCTGTAGGCTAGTTCTGCAGGCAGCCAGCACCCCTGCCAAACTCAATCTTAATGCTTTGTTTAAAATGAACTAAGTGATCTAAATTTATGATGAAGGGAGGAATAAAGGAAACAACATTCTCATTTTATGAATCAGAGCCTGATGGATTTTTTTCACACTGAATCAAATGAGTATGGTGAAAAGTAAATCAGATAAGCACCCAGGAATTGAGAAAGGGGAAAGAAACTAATATTTACTTTCTTCTTCCATCTGTTGTCTTAAACAAGGAAGTAGTACACCTGCTATCCAATGCACTGAAGTGTAGCACTGGCAAGGTGTTTTAAATTATGACCTTTTCCACCATGTAAGCAGTGTCCAGATCTTTCTTCTTGCTATTAGTGCTCTTAATATGCCCCACTTCAGGTAAATGACTGTCAACTGATAGAGATGCATAAACAGCAGTTGGTTTGCCCATTCTTGCCTCATGGAAGAACTGAATAGTCCCCTTCCCCTTGAATCCTTCATCTTGTTTCCTCTGGCAAAAACAATCAAGGCAAAATAGAAAAAAAAAAGAAGGAAGGAGTCTGAAGCAAGGAAGAAATGAATCTTCTCACAAGCCCCTATTTCTTTCTTTTCAGCAATCATAAGTCCCAGGGCAGCTTTTGATATTCAGTTATTAACCCCGTCTCCCTCTCAAGCAGCAGAGATCTCCCACTCTTGGATGCCTCTGTCAAGCAGAGAAAATTCCCACAGACAGCAGTAGCAGAGAATGGGGTATGTCTGCCACAACCACCACTGTCACCTGTCGTTATGCCCCAACCCATATTCCTGCTCCCTATAATTTCAGGGCTTTAGAGAGCCTGAATAGAGTCAACCACTATCCTCTGGCTCAGTTCTCTGTTCTGTCTGTTACCAGTGCCATTATGGACAGAAAAGCCTCCTAAGCTCTCTGGAGTAGTGGTAAGGATACACCCAGCTACATTCAGTACTGATATTTCCATTTTGTTTGTGTAAGTCTTTCTTCATCTTTTAAAATACAGGAGAAAAATAACTGCAAAAGTGCTTTGGAGGGGTAAGTCCTATTGTAACTCTCTCCAGAAATCCACAAGTGGCTTATTCCAACAAATACAAGGGCATCCACTACTGTCAGTGTGGGAAAGTTTACACAACTGTACAAGCACTATGTGTTTTAAAGCAAGTCTTGATTTTGGCAGCAACTCCTGTTTAAAATAAACATTCAAATGTTCAAACTCAAACATTCACATTCTTCTTTTGAATTTAATTCATTACAAAATTCAACCTAAAAAGATGCACCAAAACCAATTTTCTATAAATAAAATTGTACAAAAGTGCATTGTGTCCATTGAGGGGGGTTGAATTTGTCTAGGTATCCTAGAGTCCCAGGTTAACAAAACTAGGGTTCTAACATAAAGCATTTATTCAAACTACAAAAAAGTTTCACTCACTAAAGCAAACATTAGAAACATTCTTTGAAATGTTAAATGCAGCAAATTGCCTCTGTGCAGTGGCATGTAGAGCTATTTGGAAGAAAGATAAAAATTTGTTCATCTGACGCATACAAACTATGTGTGCTGACTTAATTTGGAGATATGCAGAGAACACTTACCCAGGTAGTCACTGGCTTCCCCCACCAAATGAAATCTGACTTCATAAAATATACCTAACAAGTAGAACACTTTACAACAGTTTTATCAGGGCATAAAATGTTCACATTGCAACTATGCTTTTCAAGTCATAGTAGAAAACAAATGGTCCTCTTAATGTGAATTTTGACTCTAGCCCATTTTGGCAAACTTTACATATTACAAAGGTAATGCCCAAAGCAGTGTAGATGAAGTACGATACATTTTTTGTCTTTACAGTCCACTCTTGGTATCTTTTTTAAAGTTACCAATGGAAATGAGCAACCAGTTGGTATTCAAGATGATACGCAGGTTAGTTTAGGAAAATTTCTCTTCCCCTAGGAAAATCAGACCAACATTTTCAGAAATCGATTGCCAAAATAGTATAAGAAGGAGCTTTGGCAACAAGATTCTCTTCTGAAGCTTCTGGGCATTTCTGCCCACAAGTGAGATGATACATACAGTATCAAATATATAAGAAACCAGTCTTTTTCTCCTGTTTCTGTACAATGGTTGGTTCCTTCATTCTCCTTTCCAGATATATAGGCTCTTCATAATCCAATATGAAATAAAATATTTTACATGTAATACTCCTTCACCAGCTTGGAATCTCTCATCCTGTGGAAACCCTTCATTTAATTCCAATTTACTTCTTCTGTTTTTATTTTAGGTCAAGTCTTCTCATGACTAACTTAAGGCTAAGTTTAAAAAATCCAGTTATTTCAAGTCTGTTGTTTGCATTGCCCGTTGCTTTTTGTTAGGACAAACAACATCACACATTCATAAGTCTCTCTTTCAAACTTTTTGGCTCCGATGGCTGGATTTTTGTGGTATCTTGTCGCGGTAAGCCATACAGGTATATAGAAATGCACACAAGGACAGCACCAAGTGAAAAGGTTATAGCTGGAAAAAAACAAAACAGTTTAAATACACGTGCCTCAGGAAGAGGAAGAGACAGTTAGACTACTTTTACAAGAGATTTAGTTTTTATAGAGATAAATTCTACTATTTAAATAATCATCCTTATCAAGGAGAATAGCATACTTGTGCCTTTGAACTGTTATCCTGTTAATCTGTAGAATTCAGTATCATGCTTTGACAGGGAAACCGTTGCTCACTTACCGGAAGCCTTGTGAGGCCAAACAGTCAATTCATGAATGAGAATATGATCAGAAAAGCAGAAAGATGTCCCACAGTTCTATATTTATTCTGCCTTATCTGAGTGGTCTGAGGCGCACATGTTTTAGCAAACTCATGATTTGCCTCTACAAATGCTGTTTGCTTTTCCAAACCTACAGTGTAAGTACTTACTAAGAATGAGGTTCTGATACCAGTTAATAGCCCTAAAGACCTGTAGACCAGCCAGTCCATGTCTGTTCCCTCCACTGTCTAGTGTCTCAGTCAGTCATTCTGGTTTTAAAAAAAGTTGCATTCATCCACAGCACCCTCCCCAAGCCACTTAGAAAGACTTTTTACTGTAAAGTTTACTTCCACATTTCATCTCATTAATACCCTGTCTCACATCATTTAAGCAAATTTCTCCGCCATTCTCCTCTTCCCATTTTTGCTTTCTGACTCTTTCTACCACTGAAGGGGTAATACAAGACACAGGATTACATCTATGTTGGAAGATCAAGCAAGGAAAGCTGGTCTATGAAATAGTGTCAAGCTCCTGCTGAACCATGAGTATATAAAATAGCAAATACAGTGGAAAATGTCCAAAAAAATCCTTCTTTAAGACCATCAGATCCTTCCCTCAGGATGCTTGTTGTATAGTCAGGAGCCCAATATCTGCTGAGCCATTCAACCATGTGGTAGCAACAGCACAATAAAAAAAGAGGGTAACTGGTATTATTACACACACTGCAATGATTACCATGTACAGGGCACCTTCCTTTCAGAAATAACTGAAAACAATTAAGCAGTTAGGACTAGTTCAGTTAAAAGTACTGTAGCAGCCTCAGAAGTTGGTTCAGAAATTGGCGTTGAAGAGAGATTAAAACCTTTCCCCTTAAAATTGCAGGCTCCAGTACACTTTTTTGATAAACAGCCATTAGATGTAAATTCCTCCTATTTCCTCACAAAACTCCACCCTCTCTTAGAACAAAGTGATCCAGCACTTCAGAAACTCATAAGACTGAAGCATCTAAGAGAGATTATGGTCAGAGTACTGTTTACTGTTTCATTCCCCAGGTAGGGATGGGGAAAAAAATCCTCAAAAGCACATGAATTGTGTGTATTGTAACCAGCCTACCCAAGAAGACTGAATTTGTATTAGGAGTTTGCTTCGAAGAACCAAAAACGCAACTTACTTATCTGTAAGCCAAAGAGCATCACTGATGCAACAGTAGAAAGGACAATGGCAGCTGCTGCAGAAAAGCCTTTCATGATGTTGTCTGTGTATTTAACAACAACAGAAGTGTAGAGGCCTCCAACACTGGCAAGAACTGAGAAGCAAGCAGGATGTCATTATTAGTCTGAACAGGAAAAGGTGCATGTTTTATTTACACTGTTATCTGAATCTTGATAATGCACTATTTAAAACCATACCATGAAACCAACGGTCTCAATGGCATCTAGCAGATTAGATGCAACCAAAATGTTGGTTGCTCAGTAGTTCAGGTTGTATGGAAAAAGCAGTTGCAGAAGGACTAATTTCCTTAGAAAAGCAAGGGAATGCTCTGAGCCTGTGAGTTTTATGCAGACAGGCTATATATTAAAAGTAAAACTAGCTATATCCAATAAGGCTGTACAGCAAACAGGATGGCAAATACTTACAAATGACAAACCAGACGTAATATGTATAGCCATAGAAAAATCCTCTCTCAAGAACTTGAGTTCCTTCTGATATGTAGACACCACCTAAAGTCACCACAATCCCAGACAAGTACATCTGGATATTCCTCACCCACAAGGAAGTATCCGAACTCTTTAGTACCTTCTCAAAATAGACTCCTGAAGGGAGAGAGACAGACAGATTTCATAAAGAATGCAGATGTAATTCTAAGACTCAGGGATTCATATAGGTTAATTTGAAAAGACGTTAAGATCATCTAATTTGACCTCCAATATAACACAACTCATTACATTTCATTGAGTTAGCTCTGTATTGAGCCCAATTATCTGTTTTACTGAAATTGATCTTCTAGAAAATGACTGTTCTTAATTTGAATCAAGAGCTGAACTACCTACTGCTTCCCTTGATAGTTTAATCCACTGATTTTTCAACCTGTGATCCGTGGACCCCTAGGGGTCTGCAGACTATGTCTAAGGACTCTGTGAAAAATGACTATTAAAGATGACTGCACCGCTATTTTACATTTGTTAGGGGCCCACAGATGAAAAAAGGCTGAAAACCATTGGTTTAATGGTTTGAACTTGTATTCCTTGGTTATACACTTGGCAACATTAATCCATTTTGTATGAATGGATCTTGTTTACAGTGATCCCTATAGCTCCCCAAGACTTTTTCCTCATTATTTAAGATTCTGACAGTCTGTTATCTGCATGTCATCAAGAGTGATTTTATTTTTACTTCTAGATAGTAGATGGAGAGCATTAAAACCTCATGCATAGTACAACAACTACCCAAAGATAAGTCCATGAGCCAGTTTTTATTTCTTTAAATGTGTACTTTGCATAATGCTAATTTTTCTATCAGAAAGTCTAGTACTATTTGGCATACACATGCTCCAGGAGGTGGAGGGGTGCTTTAATTAGAGTGGCTGTAAGTGCCCAAAGTGTCACATGCATCTATGTCCCCATGCTGAAAAATGGCAGTGGGGGCGCTTTAACTAAAGCCCATTAAACAAGCTTTAGTTAAAATGTCCCCTCGCCGTTTTTCAGCACACGCAAGGCTGGAATCTGCTGGAGTGTGGTAATTACCCTGAAACACTGCCAGCCTGCAAGGGGAAACCCATGGTTTCCCACATTTTCCTCCTTTAAAGGAAAATCTAATGTTTTCCATGAACCTGCTGACAGCAGTGGTGGCAGGCTCAGCCCAGGCCCAGCTGACCTCAGAGATCACAACAGTACCAGATCCACAGCCCCCTCGCAGACCTCCCTGAAACCTGCCTGCAGTCCCCCAGGAGGCCATGGAGCCCTGATTGAGAACTGCTGATTTACACAGCATCTTGAATGGCAACTAACTCAAATGAATTCCTTATCCAGACAAGTCAAGGTTATCTCGGTACTTCACAAGACTTAATGTGGAACAATGGGCTTGTACTGTGTGTAGGGTGGATCCTGGAATAAAAGGTTTTGTCCAGGGAAAAATCTTACCACCGTCCACTGTTTTTACCCTAAGTATTAGATTAAGCAGGATTGTGTTTCCAGCCTGAGTAAAAAACAGTTTTATCCCAAGTCTAATTGTCCTAGGCTTGGACTTCCATCAAACCAGGCACAGTGTTTGTATGGCCCACAGCCCAAGAAAGTCCTGGGTCTATGGCTAGGTTCTCTGAGGCATCATGATAACTGCAAAGATTTGTATTTTCTTTATAAACCACATTTGTAATCTCATCAAAAGAATGCCATCAGGTTTGTTCAACAAGACCAGCATTCCAAAATGTCATGCTGACAAGTACTGATTATATTTCTTTATTAATTGAAACATACATTAGTCTTTTCATAATTTTGTTCAGGACTGATGTCAGGTTAACTGGCCTCCAACTATCCAATCATGCCACTTGCTGTTTTTAATATTGTCACAACATTTGTATTCCTTAGTTGTTCTCAAATTTCCTCTGAATTTCAAGCTTTAATAAAAGTTATCAGTGCGCCAGTGATCTCAGTCTATTCTAAGTGTTGTGGGCGTTTAGCCAGCTCCACCAGTTCAAAAATGGTTTATCTCTAGAAGGATAGTTGTTAACATCTCTTTAGTTACTAATAAATTCACCATCTTCATCTAAGAATACATCCTCTTGTTTGTTTCCAACTACAGAGCAAATATTTAACATTCTTGTCTTCTCTGCATCATTTACATTCTTATGTTTCCATAATAAGCCAATTCAATATCTTGGTTCCTAGCGTACTAAAAGGGCAAAGTAACAAGTTCTTATCAACTACTGATAGATTTCCCTGTTTTTATCTTCCCTTATCAGTTTTCTATACTTGGTAACTTGTAATTTATATTGCTTGCTAGTTCCAGTTTTCCATGTTTTTAGATACCGCTTTAGATACTGCTTTTCTTTCCTAAGTGTTACTTTACTTTTCCCACTGAAAAAGGGTAGAATGGAAGGCGCATGTGCTCATACAACAGAGATCATGCCACACAGCACCAGTTCTTTCCTGAACAGAGCTACAATTGCTTAGCTTCTCTGAAGATCAGCACCCCCCCACCCACCCCCACCCCGAATATCAGTTTAACTTGTGAAGGGTACAATGAATATTTGGACCACAACAAATAGTAGGATACATACAGAACAGGTTTATACCTGCATGTGTTTAAATGCAAAATGTTAAAACAGGGAAATTATTGTGCAGGTATATTCTAAAGTCTAAACAAAATAATCGTGTTATTGATATAGTGATTATTAAATGCATTATGGTCTCAGGTCTGTTTAATTTTTTGTTTAAAAGTTTTTAAAAGTTTTTTTTTTTAAATCTACTGATGTGGACTTCTTGCAGTTAGTTGAAAAATGAATCGTCTCACACGCTGATTTACTTTACATCAACTATCCAATAATTTGCTTCAAAATCAACAGAACTGATAAATACTACAAACACAGAATACCACAAATGTAAAAGGTTTCTTTTCAAACTAGTAATATGCCAGATTTTCTACATGTACAAAACAGTCACATGCATTTAAAAAACAAAATGGAGATAGTGTCCAGGAGATTATGTTTCATGCATATTAATATTAAGGAACTCTATCAATTTATACTTGGCAAATTCATTATTTTTAAGAGCTGACAGCTCCTCAACTCTTTTTAAACTGTCACAATAGCAGACTTTTAAGTAGTCTTTTTTCCAACTTTGTGTGAAAAGGGATTCCAACCCTCTCTCAGATATGAGCTTTCCTAAAAAAATACAACACTCTGGACTGACAGTCCCAGAAACTGAAGCTAATAGAAAATACAGCAGCTTGCTTTTATGATGATTTTAAATAGCAGTATGTAACAGGAGTATACTGAAACCTAGGCTGACTTCACAGTAATTCTGTATACAACTAAATCTGAACCTTTAAAACCCCAAATGGCTGGAGATCTTCATACTGATGATATTCCCTCTCTTTTCTTATGCTTTATTGCCATAGTTTTAGCTGGAGAAGAACTTCAGCTGGAGCTCTTTTATTCTAGGAAAAGAAACTTCTGAAGCATCACATAGAAGTGCCTGGTCCTGAGGAGCAGGAAATTTGTTGGCCTTCAGGCCCATCTATTTCCTCAGGTTGTTGGAGGAGGAATAGCAAGGGCCGAGGTATGTTATTTCACTTGACAATTGGGAGTCAAGTGACTGGGGCTCAGAAGCAGCTACTAGAATTATTTGTACTAATTATTTTTTTAGCCTAGGAAAGGCTAGAGCTAAAGAAAGCCTTATTTACGAAACAATGCTAGAGACTGTTGTCTGTGACTAGCAATGAGCATACCTACTAATGCACAAGTCTCACAGGATGCTCCATATTTACGTACCAAACTAGAAGTGGTTGGTAACAACGCACTTAAGAGACACAGTGAAGAATTTGCATTCAATTACTCTAGCGCAGGAGTAGGCAACGTTTTTGGCCAGAGTGCCAAAAAAGCCACAATGTCTACCTTATGAGGTGCCAGAGTGCTGGCATGTCAGAAAAACAAAACCAGGGCAGGGGGTACATGGCAGAATGTTCTGCATATTAATATAGGTAATAATCATAAAAGTTGCCATTTTTATTTTTTACTGTAAATACCAGGTTTTCTAAAAATTCTAAACCTGGTGACAATAAATAAAACTTCATATACTACCTTTGTTGTTGTGTATTCCTTTTTTGTTAAGCATATTGCGATGAGAAAAAAAAAGAAAGAGGAGAAAAAAAGAGGAAAGCAAAAGAAAAAAGAGAACAAGAAAAGAGGACAAAGAGAGAGAAAAAGGCGAGAAGAGAGAGAACCAGACACATACACAGGCATGCAGAGAACCAGACGTGTGCGCACACAGAACCACAGGTGCAGAAACACAGATAACCAGACACACACACAGAACAGACACATGCACACACAGACACACAGAATCAGACAGAGGCAGACAAATGCACAGAACCAAATGCATGTGCGCACAGAGCTGGTCCGCTGGGCTACTGGATAATGTCCAACCCGACAATCCCCTGCGCCTGCCACAGCCCCTGTGCTTCTCTGGGGAGCCAGCCCCCGGCTGCAGCGCAACCCGCCAAAGCTCCGGCCCAGAGCCTGCCCATCAGCCAGCTGCAGGGGTGGCACTAGGGGCTTTGAGGAGGCAATAGCCACTCCAAAATTCTCCTTAGTCCTATAGCCACCCCTCTCAGCACCACCACAATCCGCAGAGCTAAGCCCACAAAGGTGCGGCACTGCTGGCAGAGGCAGCACCAGCCTCATCCCAGTTGAGGGGCTGGGCTCACAGCAGGTGGGAGTTGGGCGGGCTCAGCTGTGCAGGGTGGGCAGACAGCAGTGGCAGCACTGGGAGGAGTGGAACCTCCTGGCCCAGCCCCACCACTGGGAGGCAGCTAGCACCCTCCTTGCTCTGGAGCCGTGGCATCAGCTCCATACTAGCAGGTGCATGTGTGCCTCAGAGTGAATGGTGGAAGGGGCCTGAGGCAGCGCAAACCTGGCCTCTCCCTGACTGTCTGCTCTGAGGTGCACATGCAGTAGCTGCCAACACAGAGCTGATGACGGGCCTCCAGAGCCCAGCTCAGCTGTTTGTAGCAAGCCTGGGCTCTGAACAGCTGCAGCAGGCAGCAGGAAGGCTGCAAACAGCTGCACCAGACTCCAGAGCCCTGGCATCAGCTACATGCTGGTGGTGACTGCACGAGTACCTAGAGTGGACAGTGGGGGAGGGTTGCGCTGCCTCAGGCCCTATCTCCACCGTCCACTCTGAAGCATGTGTACACCTGCTGGCAATACAGAGCTGAAGCTGGGGCCCAGAGGAGCTGTTTGCAGCCTCCTGGCTGCAGCCAGCCCAGGCTCTGGATAGCTGCTGCCAGCCACAGAGCATGGGCTGCTCCCAGCAGAGCTTGCAGCCTTCAAGCCACCTGCTGGGAGCAGCCTGGGCTCCGTGGCTGGTAGCAGCTGCCCAGGCTGGCGGTGGCGCACTGAACAAAATGATCTCACGTGCCATGTTTGGCCTGCATGCCGGGGCTTGCTGACCCCTGCTCTAGTGTATTTATAACTTAAAGCCAGAAGCCTTATCATTTAAAGCAAGAAAAATATTTGCTCCTCCACAGCCCTGTTAACAAATTTAAATTATGCAATCCAAAAAAACTGCACTTTTCCTCTGGCAGCTCACCTATCGCAGTTCTTTGGTTCCTGCATTGTGAAAGGACAGAAAAAAAGCAAGATCTTCTCCTTGAAGAGGAAATTCCATGTTTTAAAGAAAGTCTTTTATCATTCTGCAGCCTATCTTACCATCTCAATTACATATAAACACCTCTCATGGAAGCAAGAAAGGGCTCATTCCAGATGCTCAGCCAGCAAAACATTTATGGAGGAGCTTAACTGCCCACTGGAAAGATTGGAAGCCTTTTACATGCATACCACAGTAACCTCCAAAAGGCAATAGCATGAAAAAACTGTACAAGTCACTAAGTTTCCTTTAGACTGACTGAAGGCATTTGAAGGGTGGTGGGTTACTATTTCTTTTCCAAGACAGTTTTGAAATCAGCATAGATTGTTTTTAAATATTATGCTTGTCTATCTAAGTAATTACGGTGCCAGAAGTCTAATGTTATAACCATTGCACATAGAAAGTAATTATGAGCCATGAGTGGTAAGTCTTTGCCTCATTTTGTCTTGTTGATCAACAAATATGATTAAATCACACAAGGCAGGATTTGTTTTAGTTTTACCATTATAAAAGGTTCTCCTCTTTTGAAATGAGCTGTCCTGTAAAATAATGCTTTACCTGCAAATCCTGAACACAATACAGCAATAGTTACAGCTCCAAACCCTAACCACGGATTCTGTTCCACCTGCAACACAAATCATAAAAACAGATAGTAGGTTAGTTATGTTACTATACTAATTACTTAGCATAATTACTTCAGAAACCAACTGGTTAATAACAGCAGGTATATTAGGATTTTATTACAACATAAACTACTTGGAGGTAGTCAAACCTACCCTGAAGCTTAAAATAGTTCAACTTCCCTGAATACAGTTAGATGCAGGGTTCGATTTGCTAAGTATATTTTAACAAGCTGGGAAATATTCTGGTACAATATATAAAAATGCCATACAGGCAAACAACTAACATTCTTTTACAATCTCATCTCTCACACATGCTTTCCTTATTTTCCCTTGTCTTGATGCAACACTTCACATATGCTATCCATCTGCACAGTTAGGTACTTCATAAATCTTAAACCCTCAATTTCCTTGCAAGTGGGCATTAGCAAC
The DNA here is from genome assembly GCF_030867095.1 of Alligator mississippiensis. NCBI lineage: Eukaryota > Metazoa > Chordata > Crocodylia > Alligatoridae > Alligator > Alligator mississippiensis. The sequence continues at coordinate 75,444,012 of NC_081824.1, read as the reverse complement.
CCCAGAGGCACAGTATTTCAGTTTACCACAATGGTTATGTCCAGTCTTTCAAGTTTTATGACTACACAAGGGCATCCTAACAAGTAACCTTTTCAGAGATGCTGAACACTGGCAACTAAGAATCACTGAAAAAAGTAAACACCCTTAGCAGAATACTTTTTCACCAGTGAACAACCAAAGTGGAGCTTGAGGCTAACTCTGAGTTACCCAGCTGAAGTGTAGCAGCAATTCTGTACCCCCGTGGGTGTGTAAATGCCACCATTATAAGCAAAGGGAGATTTTACTGCATCTCTGGAGGGCTGTCCTATTCCTACGAGGGCATAACAGAATCACTCTGACAGTTTAGTTCGTTTTAAGCTGCATTTTATAATCATCCATTAGGTGAAACAGACTTCTGCCACATCTGCCTAAAATATGGCTTTAAGTGCTCACATTAACAGAAGACACAGGTGGAATGAGGAACGAAATAGCTCTCTCATTGCCAACTTCAAGTATACTCACTGGCAGTTGCCAAGATGAGTGCATTACTGAGATACCTTTTTAAGCTGTTGCATTTGCCAGTATATTAAGTTTGTTTTCTTTTTTCAGCAGCAACTTGTGCTCCCTTTCCAAAAATGGTATACGATGTGACAGCATAACATGCCTGTCCAAACTGGTATACATCAGATTAGAAATAACTGAATGATCAGCTAACATTTTATGTTATCAGATATGAGTGGTAAAAGAAAAAGGATACATGCCTACGAAGCACAGCCCTAACATTATGGGATAACATGGCACGGCAGAGCTGTACAACTAGTGGCCCATGGGCCACATACAGCCTTCCACATACAGTTAACTCCTGGCCCACGGGCTTCCACCTAGGTGCTGCAGGCAGGATCTCCAGGCTCTCACTCCTTCCTCCAACTTCCACTTTTTGCCTTTGCCCCTGCCCCTGCCCTTGGGGCCCCTGGCCACTCAACAGTTAAACAGACCTGTTTCATAACACCCCTGCAAAGTGCAGCTTAGAGGCAGCCTGATGTTTCAGATAAAGCACACACAGAATATAGAATGTATTTAAATGACAAGCCTTACTTGTACTTTTGTAGCTTGAGCAGGCTTCCACTGAACAAGAGTAACTCCACCGCACAACATTAAGACAGAAAACCACTGCAATTTACTAAGGGAGCGGTTTAGCATTAAGACAGTACATAAGGCTGTGCAAGGGATCTTCAACTGGTAGGTAACCTAAAAGAAGGGAACATAGCAGACACAGAATGTGGTTATAATGAGTAAAATGCTGAACTCTATTCTAGACTGCAGTCTGATATTGGAGAATGAAACCTATAGGAATCCCTTGCTGATCTCTGCAGCCTCCTCCTCCTGGAAGGAATTTCATTTGCAATTACAGCAATGTCAATTTGAAATTAATCTATACCAAAGCAGAATTTGGCTTTTCTTGATCAGACTATGTGCAGCCACAGACTTGTGAATATAATGGTATTGACAAAGAACCTTTTAAAGCATTGTGTTATCTGAGTAAATCATTTTTTTATCTTCGCTTGGCAAACTGTAGCTGTACCGTGTGCAATCTCCACCTTTGCTTCCGTCTTAAGTTATTTAAAAAAAATCAATATTGCATCATTTTTTTGCTCACTGCACACTACCCGATTTGGCCACTGAACAAGCCAGCAGTGGTTTCAGGTAAGCAGCATGCCCAAAATGCACTTAAACTTGGAATCTTTTGACTTGACTGCTTTCCTTTGCAGCTCATTTTCTTTCTGTACTTCTGTGTATGGAATATTAGTGACATGCATGTTTGTCTAATGGATCAGAGTTATGATAGTTAATAAAGTGTAAGGCACATTTTGATACATCAGTATTATGATTTTCAGGGTTTTTTTGTTTTTGTTACAGTTTTCATGAAAGTTTTATTAATAACTGGAGTTATTTTAATATATTTGTTTGTGGTATATTGTTTGCTTACAAATATAGTTGAATTTCATTTTTTTCCTCCAAGGACTCTAAATAGATGGCCTCTTCAGGCTTTTCTAGTAACACACATCACAGTAAAGATTGTAGGTCACAGCACCAACTGCAAGCAATTTTTTTTCTCTTCTATGGGGTTCTGCTACCACACTAATTATCAGGTCAGTCTCATTGCTCAAACTGATAAGAAGTTTTCAAAAAAACTTAGTTTTGGCCAAACACCAAAAATAGAGAAAATAAAAAGGAGCTTAAAATTTATACTGTCCCCCTCAAGGAGCTTAAAATTTATATCGTCTGGAAAATTTATACCGTCTGGAACATGCTATGAATTACAACCAGCATTATTTCTGTTGATCACCACAGCTGCTTTTAACTGCATACTGCAAGGGCATGGCAAATCAGCTTAGGTGTGGCTATATACAATGTAATAGGAATCCAATGAATATTTTCCTTTACAAAGAGTGGGAACTTTTTTCAAATTTATTTTGTGGCTAAACTATCATTTCTTGCACAAATATATATCACATTTCATATCAAAGTATGAAGCTCCCCATCTGCATTTTTGTACAGGCCACAAAGATCCTCATACTCATAGAAATCTCCTTAAAAGCTTTATATCTTCTTCAGTGGGGGCTGGAGGAGGGGAAACTATTTTCAGGGACAACTATACAAATTTTGCGTCTGGGAAAAAAACAAACAAAGGAACCGAAGACCAGAGTCCCAAACCATGATGCCAGTTACCTGGTAGACTGCTGCATCCAAATTGCTAAGGGCCAAGAAAGCCATGTTGTTTTGCAGAGCATACACCACTGATGGAACACTTAGTTTTGCCAGTTCCATAGGACTGCCCAGTATGTTTTCATTTAAGGATGATATCAGCCTTCCCAAGCTTCCTGTTTCTCTGTAAAGAAAGTTTAAAACAACCGTTTGACTTATTTACACTGATATTTGAAAATAATGTTAAACAGCATTGGCAAGGCCCTTGGGAAGACTTTAAAGACTTGCTTTTCATAACTGGCTGGTATCCCCTCTTCACTGAAACAGAAATTATGCTGAAAAATAAATAGCCATTGAAGTTTCAAGAAGGTACAAACCATGAAAAGCAGGAACAAACTGAGATGATAAAGATTAGCTGTATTAACACATGTTCAGCAGCAGCATAGAGCTGCACAGTCTGTATAATGTTAGTTGCTTGTTTCGGTGCTGAGTAATAAATTGCACTGAGTAAGACAAAAGACTGCATGTCCTTGCTACTAACACTGAACTTTTAAGTCAGAGAATTCATCTGCAGTTTCCAGACCAAATTCAAACTACAGGTAAGACTCTGGGCTGCACCTCAAAGACAGTGCCAAATGAAGCAGACCAGCTGTACCACAATGTATCCCAGCACAGCTGATTTGCTTCACTGTGGAAAACCAAGTCACCTGTTGCCCTACCCACTGATGCTGCAGGACAATAGGTAATATGTTCTCCTGGGGCTTGAGGGGCCTGGTCCTGCATTATCCTAGGGGTGTGTCTCTGTAAACAGGGAAAGCTGAGCAGATGCTCCCAGGACTTGAAAGATCCAATCCTGCACAGGAATTCTCGGTGCACAGAATCAGGCCTCTCAGGACCCTGAAGTACCTGCCCAGGGTGGCTGGACAGCATGGGCAGCTCTGGGCTGGATCACTGACTCTCAATGTGAGGGTGTGTTGGCTCACATTTGATTCTTGGTGCTAAGTTTAACTTGGAACCATTCCATTTTTTCATGGGACAAGATATGTGAAAGAAATAATCATTTGTTCACATTAATCCAAAATAAAACAATAGCCTGTAAATCAATTTGGCTTTTCTTGGTTCAACTCACGAAGCTGTAAATCTTTTGGGATTCTGGACAAAGTAATTACTAGTTTAGGGTCCAGGTGGTCAGGAGTATTCTAGGCTTATTTTCTTCCAGTAAACTAAATAAATACACAGCTTAAACTGTTGGCTCTCAAATAGGGGGCAATGAGATTTGCTCAGGGGTGCCAGACAGGTGCAGCATCAGGCTGTCAGGTAAAACTGTCCTGTGTGCATGGCTGTATCACACATGCTCCTACTGCAGCAGGACAGCTCTTGTCCTGCTTTAGGGTTATTAGACAGGAGAGCTGGCTCAGGCTGTAGCCCTTCCTAGTCTGGTTTCCCCTCCCTTCCTCTCCCTCCCCCCACACTCCTCCCACAGACAAGTCATGTAGGTAGGACCTGTGCACTTCCAGTTTCTAGGAGAAGCAACAGTGGGAATGGGGAAGGACTGAGAAGGGCTACAGCCCAAACCAACAAACTTGTCATGCTTTAGGGTTATCAGAGAGCCCTGATGTAGCAGGAGTGCATGCATGCTGTAGCTCTTCCCAGGCTGGCTGTGCAGTAGACATATGGGGCAGTTTCACCTGCCCAGTTGAATACTACTGAGGCAGCACCAACAGTGGTTCTCAACACGGGATGCCACCACATTAAAAAAAAGTGGGAGGGGTGCCTGGACTTCGAAAAGTTTTAACCACTGGCTTGAAATTACAACTGCTCTTCATTTCAAAAGGGAGAGTCATTTCACTTTCATTCGAAGCATGACGTAGTTTTAACCATGCATGTTTAAGGCCCCACAAGTAAAACCGGGTTAAGAATTCAAGCAAACATTCTTAAAATTCCAGTTTCTGTATTGTGCTACCCATGCCTCTTCCACATTATACCAAAAGAGCAGACCCTTTCTGAGTCCAGCCTATGATTTGTTGACATCTTAAAATAGCTATCAGCTTTGATGTTTCAAAGTCAAATACAAGTGACAGCAAGTGCAGGTGCTCTTTAATTAAAGGTAGAAACTCATCGACTCTCACCAATTCCCAAATCAGTTTGGTCATTTATCTTACAATAAACACAGTCCCTGGAGAAACTGCAGTCTATGTAGAAGGCAAGGCAGAGATGCAGCTTATCTGTATCCTGCCTTCTTTCCAACTTCAGACTAGTACAACTAATCTCTCTATAGTCAGTGTAGATCAGGGGTTGGCAACATTTTTGGACAGAGTGCCAAAAACACTCACAACCTCAACTTGGAAGATGTTGGCATACCGGGGCGGATAGCAAGGCAGCCAAGAGGGGCCCAATTCTTGTTGTGGCAGTGCAGCCGCTTCCCTACCATCCATTCCGAGGCATGTGCATCAAGCAAAATGCCTGTGCGCGCCACGCTGGCACCATGCTGGGGGTTGCCTACACCTGGTGTAGACATACATGAGCCTGTATCCACCCCCCCTTACACATACACACACACACACACAAAGACCAGATTCTTTTGATTACAACATTCATCATAACCACATATACGCCCACCACTTCTTCATGCTCCCCTCTGAGGGCATAAAAGGTAGAGCAGCCAAACTGGTGTGGCTATGTGTCTAGCAACTGCTTGTTTTGGCATTCAGATGACTGGGGTTTAACCAGGCAAGGCACTGAAGAGAGAGATTATTTTTCTTCATCCTTGATTGTGGACAACAAAGCCTAAGAAGAAAAAACAGTAGCTCAAAAAAGGGCAAAGGTAAAATCCCATATGTACATGGGCAGCTGGTAGGCCCAGTCCCAGGGAGTCAAAGGTTGGGATCTGCAGAAGTCCACAGTCCACCACTCACAATAGTTCCCTAGTCAGTGCAAGGTCCAGGCAGGTCCTGGCAACAGTACCACCATAGGGAAATCAGACCGCACAAGCTGTTGGTACCATGGAGGGAACCAGTACCAGAGGACATCTCAATGCAAAAGATAGTACCAGTATGGTTTATACCCATTCCACTGATGCTGACATTGATCTTAGTGGACTCTCTTTATGCCTGAAGAAGGTTGTTTGTGCCCAAAAGAACAATTTTCCAACTATTTAGTTGGTCTAATAAAAGATATCACATCTATGCAAAGAACCTTGTCTGCCTGATATCAGTGGAAGCACTCTAGGTACCTGCCCCACTGGAACCTTCAGCACAGCAGTCTACTGATTTCTGCTAATTCAAGGCAATGTGAGGCTTGAAAGTTTTGTCCTCAGACAGTTTCCATCCCAGTCTTTGGAGGGCACCGTGCCCCAAAGCTTTGGGGGAGAGAGAAGCAAAGGCAGGGACATGAAGTGCTACTACAATATCAAACGCATTGACAGTCAGGTATCAGTACGTCTTATCTCACTGCCGCAAGCAGTAAGAAAAAGAAAAGAAAAAACACTACTGAGGGCAGTTGACATCCTGACTGAATCTTCTGACTAGCAGTTTCTGTCACACGCACAAAGTATATATACATCTATAGTGTGGGATCCACCCTGACATACATGAAGAACTAAAACATAAACAAATAACCCAGAGTTTTATGCTCAAGTAACTAATTATTTCGATAGTACCGAGCATGCATTTCAGTCAAATTTCTTCTGTGTGCTAAAAATGTTTTTTTTGATGGCAAAAGAAAGGAAAGGAAGAAACTGTAATGGCAGACTGTTTCCCCATATTCAGGCATTCATACGTGGACTCAGCTTATTACTACCTAGCATCTTGCAGTTTCTAGAACACGTCAGGGGAAATGTAAAGGTGTTTGTGGATTATTTTGAGAAACTGATTACTGGACATATAAGAGTTTTACACGCACATAAAGTTAAGGAAAAAGTATGCCTTCATTTAGCCTAATAACTCAGAAAGCCTGGTATTTTATAGCCAATATAAACTGCCACTTGAACCTAGTCCAAAGCACACAAGTAAAATATGCAAAGGGACACACCTGCATATTGTGCAGTTTACTGAAGAGATTCAGGAAGGAACCATTCACAAGTAGCGACATGCTTGAATCTTTTCATAGCATCATTCCTCAGTGCCACCGCTGTCCGGCTTAATAAATAAGGCCCAGACAGACCTAACTGGCTGTGTTCCACATGCACTTACATAGATGCACGAGTGTGAAGGAGACTGAGTCAGAGGAAGTGAGAATTCATCTCCAGGACACTGATTAGTACTCATACTTACTTAGCCAAAATGCCCACACTTAGGAATAACTTGATAACTTCTGTGATGCACACAGCTGTGGTTGAAAAGTAGAGTTCTTTTTCCACTGTTCTTGTGTATCGTAAGGCTACAGTGTATGTTGCAGCAACTAGAGTCATCACCGTCAGGCAGTACAACTTGAACAGTATAGTGACATTCTCTGAAAGACCAAAAAATAGCTCAGTAACGTATGGGAGACAGACAACAGCTGCTTGCTACAGCAGTCGCAACTTGGTGTGCTCCATTCTAAACTAAGAACTGAAACCGAGAGTTTGAAAAGCTAAATAACTCACATATACGATGTAGTCCCACTGTAGCAGTGTACAGTAATTTTACAATAGTCACATTGTTGTATTTAATAATTCTAAATGGAACCCTCAAAATACTTTGAGAATACAGAAAAGACTATAGGAAAGTACCAGATACATCTGACTTGAGGTGGGTTTCTTTACCAAAAATAAGTTCCAAGTCATATATATCTCCAGTGCATGATGAGTTCCAAGTCATACACTGGATACATACAGTACACTCGATTGTGCCTTTTTGCCCCTAAAGCACACAGCAAGTACTGAGCCCAAAAAGCATAACTAATCCTCTGCATGCAGTATGTTAAAATCTCAAATGGACAAAATTTACTGAACTCTCAGATTAACAAAAGGCTTTGGGGGCAGAAATGATAGGTTTGATATGCAGTAGAAACTAGGAGGCAAGAGGTTGTGGGGGCAGGGGAGAGAATAATCATTTCAGGAAAGTAGTAAGAGGTGTGATAGTTTTTAACATGTAAATTCTATTTTAACATGGGAAGGGAATTCCTTCCATTTCAAAAGAACAGATTCTGAAGGTAAATGCCCTTGGGCCTCCTTTAACTAGGATATTTATTTACTGGGGGGGAGACAGTGCGCCACAGTATAACAATGCAAGTTAGAACTTCTAAAGTTGTCTGAACTACTATTAGGAAAAAAGAGTGTTCTATGAAAAAATGTATACGTCTTTTTTTAGATACATAAATTCCTTTTATTTTATGCATGCAGTGAAATTTTGTTGGTGAGGGTCACCTTATAACATACTCCACGTTTCAGCCTTCCAAAACTTTTAAGATCAATTTCACTGATGAATTAAGTTTCATCAGGTATGTGTCCCACCAATGCAGTGATTCTTAACCAGCGTGCAGTGGCACCCCGTGGTGCTATGAAATCCATTTAAGGGTGCCACAGGGTGAAACACCAATATGTGATTCACAAGGTAAGCCTTGTGAATCAGCACAAGGTACATTTTTCAAATATTACTCCATCCTGTCAAAAACATTCTGATTTGCCGTGGTCTTTCTGTGTTCCTTGCAACAGGAGAGTTGCTCTATTATTTTTCCATGGTCAAAAAATGAGTGAAGAGCTGGCATTTTCTGAGGAGTGCCTCAATTCTAACAAGGCTGAGAACCACTGCACTAGAAGAACAGCTCAGTCTCTTGTACTCAGTACTTTGTTTCAGGTTGTGAATTAAACACATTTCCTTACACTACAGGTGTCAAACATGGCCCACAGGGCCCCACTATCCGGCCCCTGATCAGATCCACACAGGGTACAGAGCGTGGTTGTGGTGGGGGCCAGTCCACAGGCCAGATCAGGTCCACAGAGCCCATCCCCTTCCCTCAGCATACCTGATCCAGTGGCAGGTGCTGCAGCCAGTTTGGGACCCGCACTGTGTGAAGTGCAGATCTCAGAGCAGCTAAAACAGGTGCTGTATGCACCACAGTCCAGGCAGAGCGGTAGCAATGCTGCACACCCTGGCCACCCCAGCAGACCTGGGACTGCACTGCATGCTGCACCTGCTCAGCTGGTCTGGGACCCAGGCTGCACACAGTGCCTGCAAATGCTGAGTGCAGCACAGATCCCAGGCTGGCTACAGTCTTGTCTATAGCCACAGGGTAAGCTAATAATACATTCCCTACAAATGGACTGCTGTGATACCCATCTCTGCAGAACATCTCTGCAAAGTATGCTTGAGCACCTGCTGCTACAAGCATGTGAATTAGCTATAGCTTTCTAGATTATATCCCATCTACATCAATAACCATTTTCAAAAGGGGAGAGTCAAGTAGTTCTTGGAAGAGCATTTAGACTTTGCCCAAACCAGATTCACAAGCCACAAATGGAATTTATTACAATTTTTGCTTTTTGCACACATGCAAAAAGCACTAGAGCCAAAAAGTAAAACTGACCAGCCTAATCAGCTAAACTGAATTAAATTGAGAACAAAAAGAAGCAACTTAAAATCTGAAGTTTAAAATTAATTGTTTATACTATTCTAAGGGTTTGTTTTCTACAAAGGAGCCCTGGGACTTAGCATCCTGCTTACTATTTAAAAGTACTTTGCTACAGGTCATGGTCTGAGCAACACGGGATATTTGTCCAGTTTCTAAGACTAAGAACATAAGACTGGTTTAATCTGGGGCTGACTGTCCAAGTTTTGACTCGCATCAAAACAGGCAGGGGAGATAGCCTTTTACATAGCTTGAATGACAACTAACTTGAATTAGAGAATGCAAGAACTACTAGGTCAGACCACAGAACTACCAATCACTAGGTCTGTCTTGCCAGTCTCCTGTGTCACACAGTGGGCACTGTCCTCTGTGCTCTGCTCGGCGTCCCCCCTCAGCACACTCATTTTGAACCTTTGACCATCACTCCTGTCCCTGTCCGGTCTTCTGTTTGTCCCACAGATTCAGCTGACACATACCCAATACTCCCTCTATTAACAAGGGGAGGGACCTAACCATTGCTGTGGGGGCATAAGGGGATCCTACACACATGCAGAGAGGCTGCTTCAGCATGCCGTAGTCAGAGCAGACTTGATCAGTCTACAGGACCATGGTAATTACCATACTCCAGTGTCTCATGTATCAGCGTCCCTGCTCATTTGACAGACTTTAGTTAAAGCGCCCCCGCCACCATTTTTCAGTGCAGGGACGCTGACACACAAGACCTCCAGGCACTTTAATCAGAGTGGCTCTTAGAGCTTCTCTAATTAAAGTGCCCCCCACTACCAGAGCACATGTATAAACGCCCAAGAGCTGCATGAGTCAGACAGGCCCATGTGGTACAGTGGGCGCTGCCCAGCCTGTGCTGCTCGGCATCCCCCAAGCGCACTCAGTCCATCGCTCCTGTCTCTGCTTTGCCTTTCTTTTGTCCCGAGAAATTAGGTGTTACTTTCTCAATGGATCGGGGGCTGGGGCACTTGACTTGGGAGGAAGAAACGGGGCGTATTTAGTCTGGAGAAGAGGAGACTGAGAGGGGACTTAAAAGCAGCCTCCAACTACCTGAATGGGCGGGAGTTACAAGGAGGACGGGGCAGCTGTTCTCACTGCTGCCAGACCAGGGAGCAACGGTCTCCACGGGCAGCAAGGGAGGTTTCAGGTTGGCACCAGGAAGGTCTCTCCCGCGCAGGGTGGCGAGGCACGGGAACGGTGACCCAGACAGACAGGGGACTCTCCATCCTGGGAGGTTTTGCGGCTGGACAGAGCCCCGCTGGGACGCTGCAGTTGGGGCTGGAGCAGGGGCTGGGCCAGGTGCGCAACGTCCCTGCCCGCCCTCGTTGTGCACCACTCTAGCCGGGGTAGACACGGGCCTCTCCCCGGGCCGGCGGCCCAGCGCAGCGCAGGTCAAGCCCATTCACGGCCCCAGGGCGAGGGCCGCCACCCCCGGCGGAGATGAGCGCTCCCGGCTGGTGCCCGCCCCGCGCCACGGGCCGTTCCATTCTCTCCTCTGGCGGGGAGAGGGGAGGAGGCGGGTGGTCTCACTTCCCCCCCGGCCAAGCTCAGGGGCAGCCGCCGCCCCTACCCCCGTGCGGCGCCTGCCCCTCACCTTTCGGCGGCGCCATGGTGCCCAGGGAAGCTGCCGAGACCGCGGGACTGGAGCCGTGCCCCGCCGCTCCTCCCATTCACCAAAGAGGGCAGGGGAGGCCGCCTAGAACGGCCCACCCAGAACAGCCCGCCCGGCTCCGTCACCATAGAGTCCAAGGCGCCTCCGGAACCGCATCACGTGGCCGGGGGGGGGGAAAGGGCTCCTGCGCATGCGCGCTGCCTGGAACATTGCCCTTGTAAGCAGCTTCGCGCCGGGTCGGGTGTACGGGTGTTACCGTAATTATACGAGCACGTCAACCCTTGTACGATGTGCGATCAATAACAGTAAAACTATCCAAATGTACCATGCCTTTCGACTCGAGGCAGGTAGTTGATGCAGCACTCTCAGGGAGTCTTAACTGACTTTTGGGTTTGGTGTCGACGCTGCTTGCCTCGAAATAAAGAAATGCTTTAACTTTGATGACCCAGTTCTCACTCACTCCCTGGCTTACAGTAAGCAATATAAAGTAAATAAGACTTACTTGCATAGTTATTTGCATATTTTTCGGTGTACCATTCTTTCTCAGCAAATAACATAATTTTGAGTTTCCAATATGATAATTTAATATTTAAGACCTGGCAAGGCTAACCCTTTCCCTGGGCCAGTCCCAAGGAATTGGAGCTGTGCACATAGGCAGCTGTTCTGATGGGCATCCAAATCCAGGACAACGAGCCCGAGTTAAACCCAACCACCTCTTTTTGGGCCTCTATTTTCCATGTAGGCTCCAGGGGATGATTTCATGACTCAGTCCCCCGGTTCTATTTTCATTTTAATGAATTCTTCGTCATTCATCTCCAAGATGCAGCCTCTGCAGGCACAGAGCCTGGGCTCACCTTGTGACTACAGATGCTGTGTGAGGACGAAGTCAGGCAGGATAGAGCGACCCCACTCAGAGGCCAAACAACCAGCCATTCTCAGCAGGGTGCAGCCACAGCTGGGGGTACTGAGATGCTTCCAGGGTGCCATGGGCAACTGGTGCCACCCTAGTCATGCCCCAGCTGCAACCAGTCCCACCAACCGGGGGCGGGTCCCCCCGCGGCCAATCTTACTGCCTGGGGAGACCCCCACAGCCGATCCCACAATGGCTGATAGCTGCAGCTGCTTCCGGAAGTGGCTGCAGCTGCTTTTGGGAGCAGCTGCAACAATCTGCCGGCGCTTGCAGGGAGGGCACCGGCACTCCTACCTACTCCCCCTGCCCATCCCTTAAGCGGCGAGCGCAAACAGTCAGGGGGTGCACTGGTGCTCTCAAGGGGTCCACGTGCACCACCATGCACCCCTACACTTTGCCACTGCAGGGTGCTACACAGTAGTAGTGCCAGTAGGTATGCAAGCGCCTGTGTGAGATCCACAAGATAAAAGTAGAGATTTCAAATGCAAATTGGCAGCATGAAAAATGAGTGGCAAATTAAGATTTATTGGGGCTTTGGGCAAGTAGAAAATTTGAGGCCCCCCTCACCAGGCAAGGGCAAGCTCCCTCTGTGCCTGCCCAGGGGCTGCGGCTGGGCCTACCCAGCCTCCTCAGCATGTCTGGGGTTAGCCAGAGGAAAAACTTACTCGCTAGGAGGGTGGTGAAGCACTGGAACAGGTTACCTAGAGGTGGTGGAATCTCCATTCTTGGAGGTTTTTAAGGGCTGGCTTGACGAAGCCCTGGCTGGAATGATATAGTTGGGGATGGTCCTGCTTTGAGCAGGGGGTTGGATTAGATGATCTCCTGAGGTCCTTTCTAACCCTAATTTTCTATGATTCTGATTTCTGGAGGTCCTGAGCACCAGCACGAGTCAGGTATGTGCTCAGCAACTCTAAAAATCAGAAGCCAGGTCATCGCACAAAAATTTAGTGACTCCACATTCCTTATCCTACATGTTTTGGCCAATTTAAGAATATAGCTAGCAAAGCAAAAACAGATATCAAATATAAAAGGGACCTAAAGCACATGCACATCATGTCACAAGAAAGAAAAACTAATACTTCTCAGAGAAATAGCAGATTGGAGCATCCTAGCTGCAAACAGTTTCAATTCAGCCCTGGATGTAACCAGATTAAATTATTTAATACAGGGGTGTCAACTGTCAAAGATCTACCCTTTGGAACAAATCTGGCCTACAGAGCTGGCTTCAACTGGCCCACACTGCTCCTGGAGGGGCCAGGATGAGCAGCACTGGGACCCACCACTGAAATCTGGGGTACAGACCCCCGCTGGGGACCTGTGTTAGTGGAGGCGAGAGCAAATACCCCTGCATTAGCCTTGTCCTGCTGCTGTGCGCCCTGCTATAAGAGGTGGATCTAGATTTGGTCCACGAGACTGCAGTATGAATTTAGCTTGGTGGGGGGGGGGCAAGTAAGTTTGAAACTCTCACTTTAATGGACCTGCACCCTGCCAGCACTCATTTACTCCTAACTTCAAAATGAGATAAACAAAATCCAGTGATAAAAGACTGCAAGGACAGCTATTACTATTAAGATTTACATCAAAGAACAAAAACTAGGTGCGAAATTATAGGAGTTTTACAGAGAGGGAAAAATTATCACATGAATGCCAACAATTTTTAGCAGGCAGTGGGGGCTAGGGTGGTGTGGGTGCTAAGGTGCACAGTTGACAGCTCAGAGGTCACAAGTTTGAAGCCATAGCAGAAGCACTCACAATGCAGCCCTGTTAGATTCCAACAAATCCGTGAATTCTGCTAAATATCTTGTCACATGAGGACATGAAGAAGGAAGTGAGGATGCAGGCAGTATGGATTGTGTATGCCCTCACCTGCATACTGCCCTAATGGAAGCTATCCAGCCACTTTGTTCCTTCAGCATGAAAAAAAACATGGTAAATAACTTGGAAAGACCTACAGATTGAAGTAAGAGCTGCAAGCCAAGCTCTGTACTGCCCAGTCAGTGGAATTTCATGGCATGGAAAACTGGCACAGAAGTTTGCCTTTACTTTTAGGTAGGTATCCTTGAACCAAAGGCACCCAATAAAAGTTATGCATCAGCTCCACTGTGTTAAATAGGCACAGTAAAGACAACTTAAACTGGTTTTAGAGCAACACAGACCATCTTAGATGGCAATCTAGTTTAATGTCCCCATTCTAGTCTCACTTCCCAGGCTGCATTCCAAAGCTAGCAGGCACCACTCCCTATGGTGGACAAGAGAAATTCACATTGTTACAAACCAGTGGCCTTGCGACTAAAGGATTCTGGGTCACATGGATGGGGGCTGTCTGTGATACAGTCTTTTGGGGCTGTTAGGAAGCTTAAGGCTGGGGAAAATGGAATAATTTGTTCAGGCTGCTGCAGGGATATAGAAGATTCTACCCAAACAAATGTTGGAGAATTTTTGTTTGTGCAAGCTATTCAATAATGCTCATTGAATTTAAGTGAGATCTAATCAAGCTACAATTTACAGGGAACTCCCTGCCCATATTAGTTTTCCCCTCATCAAACAACAAAACTTAATGGAGAAAGTAAAAATTTTAGCAAAAACAAAATAAACATTTTCAGCCTTACTGTGGTAAGCAGCATTTATGACATATGTTCCATGAACATTATTAAATCCTAACAATCCCAGGCACTTACTTCACCACCTAATTACTGGCTCTAAAATAAAGGAAAGACCAACACTTATGCTGCCTTTCTGTTATGAATATTTGATTTTGCCCAGAAGAAAGCTACTGAAAAGAAGCAGAAAACTGAAGGAAAAAAAAATAGAAGACAAAGGCAGGTTCACAAGGGGATCAAAGCTCTAACTCCATCTCTCCCCATTCCTATGCAATTCCTAAAAGCAATTTTTAAAAAATGAATAAAGGCATTCCTAAATGCAGTAATCTTACTTAATTTCCCAGGAAATTCTATAGCAATATATTCCTCATAGCCAAAAGCAGTATTTGGCTCCAAATTCTTGCCCATTCACACATAGCATCTGGTTCATTCTGAAATGATTACAAGTGTATTACCCAATATTTTATGGTTATGTTGTAGCATCCCACACGGGCAAGAAAACTAAGTTATAGAAAACAGAGTAAAAAATGTTATTCATAAATGCCCTTTTAAACCAAGGGTTTAGGTTGTGGCCGTGTTGGTCTAAGGATATAGGCAGACAAGGTTCCTTGGGTGAATTTGATATCTTTTATTAGACCAACCCAAATGGTTGGAGAATAGTTATTAAGCAAGCTTTCAGGTTCAAAAACCCTTCATCAGGCTAAGGAAGCTGCAGCAGTTGCTGTGTGCATCTTTGCCACTTTAAAATGATCTTTCAGTTCAAATACAGTAAATTGGAAAAAGCAAGATACGAGATCAAACCCCTGCCTAACAGAGGCTTCTGGCCTGGGACCATGGGGCTGTTCCTGCTTTCCTGCACCGGAAAGGAAACCGACAACAGTTTGCCAAAACTCGGTACGCGGCCCTTCACCCTAAATAATTGCCCGCCTGTGCCATATATTAAGGATATGAGGGAACTCCCTAGGTTCAGTAACCTAACCCTTCCAACACCATTACTAAAATGATTATTGTCTTCATGGCCTAGGATTGCAGGGAGAGTCAAATGCTTCACCTGAGTAGAAATACAGCACAAAAAACTTACATAGTATTGTTTAATCCCATACCCCATGATGTTTGTAAACTAAGAAAGTAAACTATCAGACCCATCATTTATGAGAAGTATTTTTCTGTTTCACCACCTCACATTTTTTCAAGAAACTGTTGCAGCCTGACTTTCAAATACATTAAAAATTATTTTGCCATTTAGCGAAAAATTATCAGCAGCATTTGATTTATTAGAGCAGGGATATGTTATACTGGCCTGTCTTTACTGTAACAAAAAAAAAGAATGATATTTTGGTTGGTTGTTAAAAAATGTATCAGGAAACTAGAATCTTCCCTGAAGTCTGTATGTCCATTTCTACCGTACTCACCTTTGCAGCATTTAGGCAGCGTGTACAGAGAAGTTTTAGAGAGCACCAGAAAACTGGTGTCATAGCTCTCACAGTACAGGCCATCCTTTCTATTCTGTTCTTGGTATAGCCTAGAATGGTTCCACAGATTATTAAATTTATGGGAATTAAATTTATTGGACTCTTATAGAATTATTAAACTTATAGGAAGCACAAATGGGAAGGGCTGAGGTCCTTGGTTGATCTCTTGCCAATGAAGCTAATTGATAATTATCATCTCAGTAACTGTGCTCCAAAAGGGGGAGATGAGAAGTGAAATGTTTGGATGACTTTCCTATGATTAGCTTCATACCATATCAGCAAGAACTTTTTTCTGCATAAGAACAGAATAACTGGTCTCTATCTCTCATACCAATTTTTTTAATATAATCTCTGTGGGAAGTTCAAAGGAAAAGCTGTGCTTTGGTGAGCACTCAGGATATTACAATATCACAGATGTACAAAAACACATGCTTCCTACAGGAAAGTAAGTTTAAGTCAGATTTTTCAGCTATGTCTAGATTCTTTATTATGTTTTTAGAACTGGATGTTTCAGGCTTCTTATTATCTATCACTTCATAACATATACTTCTATATGGAAACAGGGAAAGCAGAGTAACAACTGCTCTAGGAACCAACAGACATGTTTGAACTTACTTCAGAACTATATTTGAATTTTTAAACAAACATTTACTATACTTCATCAGGCTTTTCTTTGTGAACTATGTTTAGGTTTCATCAACTGCTCTTGTTAAATCCATTTTGATCATATGAGTAGTTGGAGATGATCCACCTCTGAGACCTGCTAGGAAAATCTGTGGCTTGGGCACATTGCTAGAGCTGTCACATTTAGTCTGCGTGCTAAAATCCTTCAAAAGGTACACCTGGCTGAAATTCTCTCTTCTCATGTGACTCAGATTAGTCTGCACTGAATGAGTTAATGTCCGACGTAAATTAGCCTAAATGAAAAAAAAAATCTGAATAAAAAGAATCTGTTAAGACATATCAGAAACAATGTATGTTTAAAAGTCCTAAACCATAATGATGCTTTCTGGCTTCTACATCTGTGGCTATTTGGGTTCACAAATCATTAACTGTGGAACATGTCATTTTAACAACAGTTTGTTTCTCTACCTCCTGTAATAAAGACTACAAAAAGGCTTCAATGAATTCTTTACACTGTTGAGCTAATGCTTGAAAATCACCTGGTCTGTTCCACCTTCCAGTGAACCTTTAATTTCAGTAATTATGTAAAAGGATAAAAAGTATATGATGGAAGATTACTTTTGGACATTATGAAAAAAAACGGAAGTATGAGCAACAAGGGAGAGAGTGCATGTCTATTACTCAAATACATTTGAGATAATCTATTTTTATATTATTAAATGCCATGCCAAGACCTTTGGGAAAACGTCTCTATAGCTGTCATATTAGGAAAGAGGTAAATAAAGAACTGTATAAGCCGATGGATAACAAAACACATAAAATTCCATTTTTAGATCTAAAAATTGTATCTTTTCTCTAAAATTCTGCTCTCCCTGTGTAAACTTATTGAGAGTTCAAGGCAAGTCAGACAAGAAGAATAGCAGATGGGATCCACCGTGCAGCTCTGATACCCAAATATTGCATGAATCTACCTACAGAAATTAAAATATTCAGCTGTCACTCTGAATGGTTGTCTACACTTGATAGTGGATTCTGATTAAGATAATGCACAACTTAAAAGCACAGCAGCTATTCTCAAATACCTCCACATGTAAACAAGCCCTAAAACAAAACATACATTTTATTCTAAAAGGTATTTACTGTTTTTTATTGATGACTAAAACACTAGATACCTGCAACTTCTGTCTTGTAGTCCTAAATATTGTGTGATGATACAATAAAAACCTGCCTCTAAATTCCATATCCAATACAAAACGTATCTTGTTCTGTTTATTTGTTTGCTAGCTTGTATCTTCTAACTGGTCCCATGTAGAACTGGCCTTAACTGTTAGTTAATGTTACTCTGAGCAAATTTAGCTGTAAGTTATTTTGCTCTTGGCAAAATTGGATGTTGCAAAATATATGTATTTCCTTGGATACCTGAAATCAGGTTGCCAAAGGCTAGACAAGACTCATTATGAATTTTACATATGCAATGGGCCTTATTACAGATTCTATCACCTGTGTGTTCATCCAGCATATTTTCCTCAAACCAGTTACTAGTTTTTTAACTACCTTCTTCAATGGTGTTCTCTAGCTATACTTACTGACAGTTATTGCTATTCTTTCTTGTGTGACCTAATGGTACGACAATATATTAATACAGAACGCAGTCTACCATAAAATTAACATCAGCCTTTCTGTATCATTTTACTGCAAAGGGAGCGCATGGCACATTATCTTGAAAAGGTTAAACTGAGTGCAAAGTAGCATTCTTAAAATTCACTATTAATAAAAAAGATCTTAGAACGTAAAAAGAATGTGTTTGAGATTTTAGAATCAGGGGCCTGGACCCGATAATACTGCTCAAAGCAAAAAAGATAAGGTGGAAAACTTTTTTCACATTTATACTCCTATTTCAAAAAAGATCTAACAGAGAACAGTGACAGGAATTTGTCTGTTTTTCTGTGTGTTATACATTAAGGCCAGAGGGAATAATTTAGTCCAACCTTTAGCATAACATATGCTCAATTTTGGAAGGCTTAATCTTCCAGATGACACTGATACAAACCAGCTTTATGACTTTTCTCCTCAGTTCCCATTCATTCCATTCATAGGACTTCACAATAGTTGGAGGCAAGATATGAGTGTCAGTTTGAGTACTGCTGTCACATTTCGTTATTGGCTTCAACAAATGTTTGTCTCCACTTCTGACCTGGATGAAAAAAAAAATTTAATTAGGAGTACTTTACAGTAAAAAAATGACATGTAGCTACATCAATTTTATTCAGGCAAACAGTAACGTGGGAATACTGAAACAGCATTTTGAAAAAACCAACTACAAAACAATTATATTACTAGGCCAGTGATAAGGATCATACATTCATATCATATCTGTCATTCCAGAGGTGCTTTACTGACTTAAACCAGAAATCAAACTTTACACAGAGATTGCTTCATCCATCACTGAAATGTAGCTCCCTCTAGGATAATGCTTAAAATACCTATCTCACAGACCACCTACATTTCCAGTAAAACGCAGGGTTGATTTGGACCTTATAGACTAATTAAAGTAGACAGACAGACAGACAGAGCACAGCTTTTCATGAGCTGAAGCTTACTTCTGAACTTCAGCTCACGAAAGCTTGTGGTATGTGTATCTGCTTTGGTTAGTGGATGAGGTGAAAATCCACCCTACTTTTTACTTAACTTCAGATTAATGTAACTTACTACATCTCACTTACATTTCCACCAATAAAATTTCCTCAGTACCTAAATATCTGGTTCTGGACATATCCAGTCATGTACAATACTGAGCTGTTAGATATATACTTCACAACTCTGTTCCTTCAGTATCCATGAGCTACAGATTCCCTCACCCATCTCATCTGAGGGGCTCAACCCAGCAGGGGTACTCAGAGCACACTTTACAGATCCAGACTTTTACAAGTAAAAAGGAGGTGATGCCATCTTTATTTTGAATAACCCTGTGACTGTGGCATCCATTCAGCATTTTGGACACCTGGATTCAATTCCTGCCTCTGTCTCAGGGCATTTGGACTTACATCTCACACCTCATAGGTATATCCCTAACCACCAGGCTATAGGGTGCTTTGATGGGTCTCTCTCAATTTCTCTTAATAAAGCTGATCTAGTCTGCAGGGAAGATAAATCAAGAAAAGAGAGAGAATGCACACAAGAGAACAAATTAGTGTGACTGTGGGCCCTGGCAGATGTTAATCACACAGTAAGTGGCAACATGCCACACATTCAAGCAATTTTTATGGTAAAAGTGACAAACTAGCCACAAAAATGGTGAACCAGCTTCAAAGATATTATGGAACATATTTGTAGTGCATTTGATTGTGTTTTAATTTGAACTTGTGGCACATTAGTTAGTTGAAAGAGCATGCAGGAAGCATGGACTGAGGAGCTGCTCCCCAGTGCTGGGCTGCCTTCATATCCATTAAACTTGCCAGTGCATTGCAAACCATGCATTGAAAACGCTAGTACCTGGCTCCCCACACACCAGGAATTTTAAATGGGTATGCAGAAAATCTAGCACTAAGGAGCTGATCACTGATGTAGGGCTCTCCATACACCAGCAAATTTCAAAGGTGCACGTGCAGCCTGGGATCAGAGCTGCGCCTTGGTCCTGCGCTGCATGTACATCCTTTAAAGGTCTGGGAGCATGGGGTGCCTAGGATAAGGCATCAGTCTCCAGTCCTGGGCTCCCTAAGCACCAGCAAGTTTAAAGGGCATACGGGGAGCCCATAACCAGGGAGCCACTCCCTGGTCCTGGGTTCCCTGAGTGCCAATAAACACATGATGAAATCTGACAAGGTTCCTTGGGTGAATCTGATGTCTTTTATTAGACAAACTTAAATAGTTGGAAAAAAAATTTAAACAAGCTTTCAGGTTTAAAAACCCTTCATCAGGCTGAGGAAGTTTCTGCATTTGGTGTGTTCTCTTCCAGGATTCAAATCCTCAAAGTCCCGCATCCTGCTGTGCTAGACCTCAAACGTCTGGCATGGGAGCACAAGTAATTTTAGGGATTCAGGATAAAATGCCTCAGATCCCATCCTTTGATTACATTAATGTCCATCAGGAGCCAGAATAGCCTTGTGTTAGGGCACATGCTGGGAAGAAAGATTTGTTGGAACATGAGCTAGAAAACAGGTTCCCTAACCACTATGCCCTAACCACTAGGCTACAGAGTTCTCTCTCTTTCTGGTCAATGAATATTCAGTTACTCCATACAAAGTGAAAAGCTTTGACAGAAGGAACTGAGACCCTACCCACCCCAAAATTACTCTGTAGCTTGGTTTTCCACCTGGGAGGTGGGAAACACAGTCCAACTACACTCAGGCAGAAAAAAGTATTAAATGCAGGTCTCTTCCTTCTTGGATGAGTATTCTACCCACTAGCCTATTGGGGACCACATCCATTACCACCTCCTCTAGCCACATTTTATGAAGAGGGACCAGCTTATTTATTTATTTGATGTATACGCCACCCTTTCAACCAAGGCCCAGGGTGCCTTACAATAACAGAATATCTTTAAAACAGAAGAGTGACAAGAGAACAAAACCTGCAGATGTTCACCCCAGGAATTTTTCTACACGTACATAGCAGGGAAGTTCATGAGTTTCATGCTCTACACCTGCAGATGCATACCCTGGGTCAGAGTCAAGCAGCTGGTGCTGTTGTCTACGGCTATACCACCCTGAACACGTCTTATCTTGTCTGATCTCAGAAGCTAAGCAAGGTCAAGCCTAGTTAGTATTTGGATGGGAGACTGACTGGAAAAAGCTGTCTGCAGTGGCAATACTATACCAATGAGGTTAATCTGAGGCACGAGTATTGCTAATTGAAAACTGGTACTGTCCTGTAGGATCAGGCCCTGGGAGCACCTGTGACTGGTGCAAGCCTGGGTGCAAGCCTGGGCTGCCTGTGCTCTCACACTGCAAGCAAACAGACATTTTCTGTGAAAAGGCAGCAAAAACTGTAATGCTCAAAATGTTGGGCTTTTGTGATGCAACAAGGGCATGGACATCTGTTTGTCCAGGTTTTGTGCATTTTATAGTGGTACAAGGTTTTATTTGCAGCCTTTGTAACAATTATTCACTCTATGTTCTTTAAAAGGACAGCTAAATCAGTAACACATCACCTCTTCAAACAAAGCGTACAAGCAGTGACTACCTGTGTATATGGGGCAAGGGATTCAAACTGATGGTGAAGCTCGAGCAACTGAATTAATTCTGCATTTTCTTTTGCTTTTTCTATAATCAGCTGAATGAACTTATCTGGATTTTGGGCAAAAATATAGGCAGATTCCTTGGAATTGAAGGCATAAAATTTCTCCTTATGTTTCAAAATACCAATAGTAGGACTTCCTAGGAAGCAAAGCAAAAACAAGAGTAAAAAAACAGTGAAGCATTAAATACACAGGGCACTTGCAATCATAAATATGTGTCTCCCTCAAGCAAAAGTGCACATATGAAACAGTAACAATTCTAGAACCAAACCTTTTCCAAAATAAAACATACACTACCTGGAAGTGTTAGGTACAAATAAAATCCATTTATCCAGACCAAAAATAGTTGCTTGTTCCCAGCTTACATTCAGTATCACATAGTCTAGATCATAATTAATAACAACCAGAAACATTTCCCAGACTTTATCACCTATATCTATCAAGGTAATATAAAACACTCCACATCCAGATGTTGCCTATATCTGCACAATATCTGTCCTGAATGTTCCCTATGAATTTCTGACTCAAATACCCTTTTATGCCAAAGGACACTCGACTACCATTAAAGCTGCTTTGTTTTTATTCTTGCAGTGACATCCCTCCTCCTCTTCCTAAAGAATTGAATAGGTAACTGGGATAAGACTTATTTCAACATAAATGAACAACATACCCATGCCCAGACACATGGTTATTTGACCACTAATTGTAATATTGCAGTCTTATCAAATGGTATTCCTGCAACTATATGTACTATATATATACATACATACATACATACACACACACACACATACACACACATACAAAATTATTCTAGTTTGTACCCTGACACAACAAAAAGCAGAGTGCACATCCTTAAATTTATTTTTTGCTAGTATTTACATCTATACAGTAAGATACAGAATGCACCTGGAAGGAGGAGGCCATCTTTCACAGCAAATGTGTGTGCACAAAACCCATGATACTGGATCTGTAGTTGATCGAAATTAGCGGTGGTTTCTGGAAAAAGCCATTCTTGTTCCTTGAAATCTGAAACATCTACTTTGATTCCTGAAAGAGAATTTGGAAAAGAAAAGATATCAATGAAAATGGATGCCTAAATGGTTTGATGGACATCCTAAAAGGAGCCCAATCAGCCATTAATATGTGACCATGAATGCTAAACCCCATCTACTCTGCTGGCTGCCATAGAAGTTGAAATATTCAGTGCCTCTGCAGCTCAGGCACTTAATTTCTAATTTGATTATTTTGTCTGAAGCTACTCTACTGCCAAACATTCTAATATATGTATGTTTTCCTAGAAAACACATGGCCACAAGCAGATTTCATCCTGTTATAAATCCAACAATTAATTTCAAATCCACTGCAGTAGAATTTAGTTAACTGGTAGGGCCATCTCCCTAAACCAAGAAATATTTCTGGTAACCTAACACTAGAAACACATTAAGCTGTTTCTTGTTTCCCATTGTAGAGGTTTCAGAGGGCGTCTGCATCTACATGTGCCCCTGACTGTGCAGTACCCACCAGTACTGTGCAGTCCCAGTGGTGCACGGGTCATTTCCAATCCTACATCACTGTAGTGATGAACTATTGCACAGTAGCAGCGGCATCACAGTTAGTGCCCACTAGTATTATGTTGCCATAGCTCATCACTATTGCAACATAGCATCTTTGTACATTCTGGGCGCATCTGCACAAAAGACAAAGCAAGTCACATGGAAGCTTAAATAGTTTTAGAAATATTTTGCACTTTAATCTCTTTGGCCTTTTGGATGTCTTTGATTACAGATTTTAAGAGTAGATAACACTAAAGCTAGGCTATAGGAAAGAGATTCATATACTCACTGTATGTTTATATTATGGTGGCACCCAGGTGTTCTCACAGGAATCAGGTCTCCTTTGGGTTAAGTTTTGTGCAAAAGTAAATGATGATGGGACAAAGGCCTCAGTCCCTGCAAATTAACTTTGAGGCAATTCTATCATAGGACGCACTCTGAAAATCATCTCAAATGTGTTTCATAAAAATGTTTCTAGCAAGCTTATCACCAATATCAGGGCCTTAATTGAGACAGGAAAAAGCCTGATCTCACTCCTAATGAAATCAATGGCACAGCTTTCAAGGACTTCGCAGTGCGTACGATTAGGCTCAAATATTATAGCACAAGATGAATAATGCCAGAGATAAAACAGTAGCATTATACCTGGAAGCAGATGTTAGCATCCAAACAGAGCTTTCCTCCCAGTTTTCAGAGTATGTACCAATTCCATGTAAAACACACATTTTGTCAAGCAAGCAAGAGCTGAGCTCTGTAAGTTCCAGGCCCTACCTGGAAGTAACCAGTCAGTTTGAGTCATCCCTAGGGCTACAAGAAGTTCCCTCCCCTCCCCGTTTAAGCGTTATAAGCCGAGGGCAGAAAGCAGTGAGCTGTCTAAGCAACAGATTGTCTTGCTGTATTCCTGGCCTGCTTGGAACCCCTC
Organism: Alligator mississippiensis; assembly: GCF_030867095.1. Taxonomy (NCBI): domain Eukaryota; kingdom Metazoa; phylum Chordata; order Crocodylia; family Alligatoridae; genus Alligator; species Alligator mississippiensis. The sequence goes on along the minus strand of NC_081824.1, from coordinate 75,419,843 downwards.
TAAACCAATTTTGATGCTTGATCCTGACTCTGACCTCAGCTCTGTAATCTTAGCTTGTGACCTCCAACTCTGAACTCCTGTCCTAGACTCCCTCCATTTATTTCTGCCCCCTGCCTCTTCCTGCTTGTCCCTGCTTCAGGATTGCTCTTATTCATGTCCTGTCTATTCCTATCTTGAACCTTCGGGCTTGACCAATGGCTTGCCCTGATCATGACCTTGTTGTATCCTGGACTTGGACTGGTAACTAATCTGACCTTGGCTTCCACTCTGGTTACTCCCTGACCTAGCGTGATCCACTTGAACTGAAGTGACTTCAAAGCGTAGTGTCCTCAGTGAGATTATTGGCATAATTAAGGAACACCATAGACCAGATCCTCATCTACTTATCAGGTCTCTAAGTACAATCCTATTTCACCCTCTCAAGTCTGGGAAAAAGTTAACACAAAAGGTGGATGGACCCTCCTCCTGCTCACTGCTTTTTGACTATCTTAAGGCTAAAATTGTTGTATGTCATAACAGAAAGTAAGGATTGTTAACATTTTTAGAGGGATTCAAACAGAATGGAATGTGATCACACTTGGGGGCACTTGTACACATGATAGGGTTTAAACCCCAAGGGTTTATTTTATGTCCCCTAAATTGAAATGGTGGGTTTTTAATTGCAACCCACCATTTCAATTTTCCATCATGTTACAGCAAGAGGCCCAATCCTTTTTTCAGTCTGTTCTTTTGTCAGACCTGGAGCCTACCCGTAACCAGGGGGCAAGCTGCCAGCGGGCCAGGCAGCCCCTGAGCTGTGGGGGACCCCGGTCCTTCCCTCCACCGCAGAAGCGCCCCATGGGGCCACCCAGGCAAGCTGCTAGTGGTCTGGGTGCTGCCCCAGCTCGGAGGCAGCATCCAGCCCGATCCAACTGTTTCCCAAGCCTGCCTGCTGGAAGCTGCTCCCTGGGCGGGCTCAGGAAACATTTGCATCAGGCCAACTGCTGCCTCAGTGATCAGCCCACCTGCAGCTCAGCCCCTGGTCACAGGCAGGCTCTGCTGGGGCAAAAAAACAAAAGGATTGGGCCCTTCGCTGACTTCAGCAGGCACCTGGCTAAAGGAAAAAGTGGCAAGGGACCCGATCCTTTTTTTTTTGGTGGAGCCTGCCTGCCTCTCCCTCGGCTGGGGGGCTAGCTGCCACCGGAACAAGCGGGCCCTGAGCTGTGAGAGGACCTGGTCCTTCCCTCTGTGATAGCAGCCCCTCCCAGAGCTACCTGGGCAGGCTGCTAACAAGCCAGGAGCTGCCCCAGTTTGGAGGCAGCACCCAGTGGACCCAACTATTCCGCAAGCCTGCCTGGGCAGCATCCCATGCACTGATCCCGCTGCCTTCCCACCGCCTGGGACTGGGCTAGCTTGCCCCTGGGGTAGTATGGGGAGGCAGCAGAAGGGCAGCTGGTGTGCTGGTGGCTGAAGAAGAGAGCAGGGACAGTGCACGGGGCACTGGAAGCACAAGCAGGCTCAGAGAAGCTCAGGCTCAGCAGGCTTACATTATAAAAAAAAAATGATTGGGCCCCTCACCGCTTCTGCCTTCGGAAGCAACAAGGGGCCCAATCCTTTTCTTCTGCAGAGCCCAAGTTTCCCCAAGCCTGCCCATGCTTCCAGCACCCCGTGAGTCATTCTCGCCTTCTCCGGCTGCCATCACACCCAGCCGCCCTCCTGCCGCCTCCCCACACTGCCCCACGAGCAAGCCTTCCTACTCCCAGATGGTCTCAGGCAGTGGGAAGGTGGCAGGGACAGTGCACAGAGCACTGGAATTCCCCGCAGGCTCAAGGAAGAGTTGGATCTGCCAGGTGCTGCCTCCAAGCTGGGGCAGCCCCAGCCCACTAGCAGCTTGCTTGCATGGCCCCAGGGGGCGCTGCTGCCACAGAGGGAAGGACCAGGGCCCCTCACAGCTCAGGGTCCACTTGGCCCACCAGCAGGCTAGCAGGACCTGTTGTGGGAGAGGCAGGCAGGTTTTGCAAAAAAAAGAATAGGGCATGCATTATGTCTCCGGCAGATGCCTGCTGCAGGCAGCAAGGGGCCAGACTTTTTTTCTGTGAAGCCTGCCCACCTCTCCTGCAGTCAGAGGGGTGAGCTGACAGATGCACTGTTGCAGTTTGCAACAGTGCAAACTAAACTACATCCAGATATAGTTTAGTTTGCAACAATGCAAAGTCATTTAAAACTACCCAAACTGGCAAACATGTAATGCACGATGCCATTAAGCCACACAAATTACATTTTTGTCACGTGTACAAGTGCCTAGGTGCCTAAGTCCATTTAGATGTCTAATAGGTGGAATAGGATCTGGTCCTTTGTCAATAAAAATTTGCAGTCAGGCTTTGCGCAACATGTGCTAACCTTATGTATCAATGTGATGCTTTTTAGAAACAAGATTTTAAGCACAACAAATCAAGCAAAGACTCAAAGTAGAAAAGGGAAGTTTAACAGCTTTTAATACCCATTGTTTCCTCTATCCTTTGCTGATCACTTTTCACAGTCACTCCTTCAAGATGAGACTCCATCATTTCATCAGGAAAGAGCTGCAAGTGAGTTCCCAAAAACTGATGCAGATTGACAGCTATATTAGTGAGGAAACTGAGTAGTATTATTTCATCCTGAAAACTGGTCCATAGGTTAGCAAGTGCTATAAAGACAGGCTAGAAAATAAAAAAAGAAAGATCTGAAATTTACAATTGCTTTACAGCTGTAGTATAAAATGAATTCTATGCAGAACAGTTGCAGACACAGAAACGTGTAACACACAGGGCCCAATTTTGCAGCCCTTCTGCCTCAGAAATTGTTGGAAGGTTCATGGAATTTTTGTATACAGCAGAGTTTATGATTGGGCCTGAAGTTGAAGGACACTTTTAACATTTAAAGTAACAAAATAATGTGTTGGAGGAGCAGAATTTTGGGGGATGTTTCTGAATTACTGTATTTATTCACATAGCATACACCCCTGAATAAGAAACACACTTTGTTTTGGGAAGGCAGACCAAAAAGAGAGAGAATGGGTGGGGGGGCAGGTAGACTTACCTGCCATGGCACAGTCTCACCCAGAAGCATACTTGGCAGGGGTCTGGGAATTCCAGACACGCAGAGGGGAGGGGATGGTGGTGGGAGCATCTCCTCATCAGCTTCACTCCCCATCATCTACAGATAACTCTCTCATAGACACCTACAAATTGTAAATGGAATAGCCCAGTGGTAGCTGTAAGAGGGTTAACCCAGTACCTGTTGGCCAGGCAGACACCTCTGCCTGCAGCAATGGGAGGGGTGAGGTTGAGAAAGGGATTCCTTTCCCAACCAAAGCTGGAGCCTCCAGCTAGGAAACAAATTGTTTGATGTTTCCTCATTAAGACATCACCCCCAATTTTTGATCACTAGTTTTCAGAGAAAAGGTGTGCATGGGAATAAATACAGTATATTGGATGAGAGCCTCTCTCCCAACATGGCTTCACAAATATAGAAAAGGCAGATAGGAAAATAAGGTAAAGGGGTATTATTGTGCTAGAAGCCATTTAGTAAAGGCAATCAAGATTCAGGTCACCTTGCCAGCTAACTGTCAAAAGAAATATCAATATAACCAAATGCTGCAATCACTTTGCTCCTCTGTTTCTGCCAGCTCCTAAGTGGTGTAGTACAAATACAGATTTGTGACAGACAATAACAGTGTCAGAAAATGTTCTCGCATTATAACATATTTCAATTCACCAAGGAAATGCCCAGAGAAAAAATTACATTCCTGGATCTGCTTAATCAATGTTGAATGTTAACACTGGCACTTGCAAGTGTCCAGGTCTTAATAGGAAAGGATCATTCTCCTATAAGGAATATATTCAGCGAACTTTAAAAAAATCATGCTAAAGTGATGTAACACATAAGCAGATATATGTTACTGAAACCATTATAAGAATTGGCAGCTGAGTACACTCTGGGATTCAGCAGTATCATTATCATAGTGAAATGCTGTGGACAAAAGAACGAGAGAAACTAATGCTAAATGGCAGTAAGGCCAGACCCTTAATTTTTAATTAAGGGAAATAGCACTATAATTCCTCTTTCACTAAATTTCAAGCAAAGTAATCAGTTTATTAAATCCCTTAACATGCCTCCCTGCTGTGTTAAAAACCTAGGCCCTATGCTACAAATTCTAAATAGTAACAGAGCAGGAATAGAGCATTAGTAGTAATAGGGCAACTTCTCAGCAGTAATACGAAGATAACTGGGCTTTGTTGAAGTAGTTCCACAATGGGGAGTGCTCTGCCTGCAACAGCACAGATGGAATCAGATATTTTGCTGTGTTCTGTTGCTGTCAGTGTTGAAGAAATATATACAAGCAGACAAACCAGAGCAGACAGGACATTTGAAAAGGAACATAAATGGTAGCTCCTGGGGACGGAAATATTTCTTCCATCTTGTTTGTAAAGTGTCAAGCATATTTCTGGTACTCAAAACAATAAAAAATGAACTGCATGGCAGGGAAACAAAAACAAAGACAAAGAACTGCAGTGGACAGCAGGATAACAGGGAAATGTGTCCCCACCTGCAGCGATAGTTTACATGCAGTCATTTTCATTTATAGCTGATTAGCTGTAATTGCTTTTCCCTATTTAAGTGAATCTTTTACACAGCAACTGGGAAAAGAAATGGCTATAAGAAAGTGCAGTTGTAAAAGTATTATTATGAGTCATGGGACTCATGACAATTGTAACAAACACTTTTTTTTTCTTTTTAACTCTTCTTTTTTAATAAATTACCAGATTACAAGGTTGAATATCCCTTTATAGATCACCTGGGGTTGCTGATATACTAGACAAAGAGAAAACTTATACAATACTGCAGTGCAATTTTTTGTTAGTGCTTTAATCAATAAAAGTTATTTTTCTAATCATTTATGATTAAGAACAGAAGGGGTTTTCCCTTCAAATGCTTACAAAAACTTGTGATGTAGGTACAGCTGTCTTTGCTTGAACAATGCTTTTTAAGTGCTCCATTTGTGCTGCAAATTGCTTCTGCATCATTTCAACTTCTTGAGCGCATGTGATCACATCCGACTAGCAAGAAAACATACTTCAGATAAGAAGTGTGATAAGCAAAACAATTCAATCTCTAACAGAATGCATTTGTACTTATGTGCTCAAGCCTCTTTTGAGACCGTTCTGTTTTAAAGGATGATATGCAGCTTAACTTTTAATGAAATATACTCTTCCTTCTGCAAAGCTCATGCACATTTCTTCACTCTAATACATGAACATCCTGTTTTGTAAAATAAAGCTTTATAACTAGAAATCCACAACTTACCATCTTTTACAATAAGAAAGAACAGCATCAAAAATCATTTAATTAAGATCTATCAGAATCTAACCAACACAAGATAAACATGGCTTTTTCTTCTTTTGCACCTTTAACATAACACAGAGAAGACTTGCAAAGTTGCATTCTTTTTAATTTAAGGAGAGATCTTTTTTAGGAATAACAGGAACATCAAGTTGTGTTTTGGATGACTCAGAAATATGCAGAAAGACCTTTTTTAAGGTAAAAATTGTAAGGACAAGTGTGCTAAATCCTTAACAAATAGACCTTTTCTCTCAAGTATTTTAGTTCCATAGGTGTTAACAGAACCAGCATTTTAAGAAGTCCAAATATAAATCACTGCTCATTTCAAGTAACTAGGTTTCACTTTCTAAGTACGTGGCATCATTATACTTCTGGTTTCCATTCATCCACAGAGTCCCAGCCAGAAAGACAACCTGAGTCTCTTATAGATAAAGAAGAAGAGAAAACCTGTATCTTTTGATGCCTCTTCATACAAAAGGAGACAACCTCCTCCTCCCCATCCCCCACACAGAGTAACACAGGGATACTGAAACTGCCAAAATGGTACAACCCATTAGACTAGGGGTGGCCAACATACGACATATGTGCTACAAGTGGTATAGGCAAATGCTGTGTGCGCCATGCAAGCCCCAGGTGCTCAGCAAAAGGAATCTTTGGAATGGAGACAGCCGGACTGCAACCTCTAGCCCCATCAAGTGGAGGAGGTGAGGTAAGAGCAGAAAAAGGACAATGCTGAGAACAGCTGTCAGATGTTGCCATCAAGAGCCCAGTTAACCTTTCCCTGGCCCTGCAACCACTTCTGCATTAAGGACTTTGGATCTTCACTTGCCATATATAGCTGCAGGTTGCAGGGCAGAGAAAGGTTAAGGTGAGGGGGAAGGAAAATCAGAGCGGCACTTGGGGACAAGACAGCACTTAACTTGTGGCACACCTGTCAAAAAGGTTGGCCACCACTGCATGAGACCAGAGATGCTCAACCCCCAGCCTGCAGGCCAAATTCCACCCACACGGTTGTGTCATCTGGCCCACAGGGCTCCCCATGGATCCAGAAATTTGATAGTAGGGGAGCACTGGCACCACTCCCCTGCTGCCAAATGTCCTGATCAATGGGGAGCCCCAAGCCCTGCACATTAGACGAGGAGCAGCACCAAGCCCCAAATTCCAATCCCTGTGTGAGGGGCTCGTGCCAGGCCCCTGGAACCCAAACTTGGTACGTGGGGGGCAGAGAGGGGTGGTGCCAGGCCCAATGCAGCCTGTCCAGCCAAAGAGTTGAAAATTACTGCATTAGACCAGCATGTCATGTGTCTGCTAGTTGTCTATAACAGCTGCTTTCAGAGACCTTTAGTATCATGCAGTCACTGGAACTCTTAACTTCATTGACTTCAACAGACTTTGAATCAGATTCCTAAATTCTGTTATTTCCAGTTTTGGGGATGGCAAAGTCTGTGTTACATAAGAAGTGAAGCATATGCAGTTAACTAAACACTCCACAAGATGTGACACAATATTATCTCACCAGAATGATGCATAGGAAGGCTTCATGTTGTCTCACGTTGAATAGTGCTTCCTTCAACATAGTTGATCCTAGTTGTATATTTCCCTGTAGATTCTCATGCACTGATTCCAGAAGAGCTGTGTAGCGGTGAGCCATCTGCTGGGAAGCATGAAGCTCTGCATCAATAGACTGTGTGGCTGCTGGGATAGCTTCATTCAGAATAGCTGGCACTGGTCAGACATTTAATGAGATACACAGGAAGGTATCAGATACAGAGAAGGATCACAGTAATTACCATTGGACAAATACTATTTTAGTTTTGGTACTATAATCAAAATGATCCTCCAACCTTCTGGTGAGTTAAATTCTAAATCTTTTACATCACACATGTCCAAAGGCTTTTCCCTGGAACCAGCTATTACATACCCCACTGAATTCCCCCAAAATATGATACTCCTATGAGAAAAATGCTAAAGTATTTTCTAGGATAGGGGGGAAGTTGATTTTTTTCAGAATCTTGGAGCTCAATTCTGGACTGAGACAGATTTCTTGCATGACTTTGAACAAGTCACTTAACTTCTGTATTTCAGTTTCCCCATCTGTAAAATTCAGAGTAAAGATATTTGCCTCCTTTGTAGAGTGCTTCAAGATGTAGTGTTTGTAAGAACTATGGGTGCCTACACACAGTTTCACAGATTTCACAGACATTAGGGCTAGAAGGGACCTCGGAGTCCAGCCCCCCACCCAAAGGCAGGAAGTCAGCTGGGGTCATAGGATCCCAGCAAGATAAGCATTCAATTTTTTCTTGAATGTGTTCAATGTAGGTGCTTGAACCACCTCCGATGGCAGGCTATTCCAGACCTTGGGGGCTCGGACAGTAAAGAAATTCTTCCTTATGTCCAGCCTGAAACCATCTTGCAGTAGTTTATAACCGTTTGACCTCGTCATCCAATGGGGCGCTCTGATGAACAAACGTTCCCCCAGATACTGGTGGTCACCCCTGATAAACTTAGAGGTGGCCATCAGATCACCCCTGAGCCTGCGTTTTTCCAGGCTAAAGAGCCCCATAGCTCTCAGCCTGTCGTCGTAAGGTCTGTTTTCCTGACCTCTGATCATGCGTGTGGCTCTTCTCTGGACTCTCTCAAGCTTCTCCACATCCTTTTTGAATTGTGGACCCCAAAACTGGATGCAGTACTCCAGCTGCAGCCTCACCAAGGCCAAGTACAAGGGGAGAATGACGTCCTGGGATTTGCTTGAGAAGCATCTATGGATGCAAGCCAGCGTTTTGGTCACTTTACTAGCCGCAGCATCGCATTGAAGGCTCATGTTCATCTTGTGGTCAATGATGACCCCCCAAGTCTCTTTCTTCCATAGTGCTAGCCAGCGTAGCACTGCCAAGCCTATAAGGATGCTGCAGGTTTTTCCTCCCAAGGTGGAGAACCTTGCATTTTTCAGTGTTAAACACCATCAGGTTCTCGTTTGCCCATTTGCTGAGCCTGTCCAGGTGGAACCAAGGCCACAACTGGCCAGTTTCGCCAAAAGGTGATCATGGGATACCAGATCAAAGGCTTTTTTGAAGTCAAGATATATAACATCAATCTCTTCTCCCTTGTCCAGGTGATAGGTCACCTGGTCGTAGAAGGAAATGAGATTGGTCAATTAATTGTGTCTGGTAACTACCATTCTCCAGAAGACTCCAGTGTCACGTGTATCAGCATCCCCACCCTGAAAAATAGCAGCGGGGATGCTTTAACTAAAGCTCACTCAATGAGCTTTAGTTAAAGCACCCCCGCCGTCATTTTTCAGCATGGGGACGCTGATATGTGTGATGCTCTGGGCACTTTAATTAGAGCAGCCCTAAGAGCTGCTCTAAGTAAAGCGCCCTCCCCCTGCCCTTTCTGGAGTACGTCTATAAACACCCAATATGAGCATTAGCAATGATTAAACTCAGATACATTTAAAGATCTAAAGTAAACTACTGCTTCACTGGAGAAAGTATTCTAGAAAACCCACAAAATCCCACAAACTGCACAGAGGGAATCAACAATCTTTTAGCTGATAATTCTATAAATGTCAAACTCTAATGAAGAGGTGGTCAGCTGAGGGTGTAAGCAGGTCTATATCTACTATGTTTGTTTTTGGATATGCAAGTAGACATCTGTGCAGGCATAAGACGTAAGTGGACAGTTATCTGCTCTAGATGCAAAAAACAAGGTTGTGTTGTACACCCCTCCATAGATGTAAATTCTAATATTAAAAGTAGTGGTAAGCAGCAGAGGCAATGTACTGCAGTGATGTCTATGCTGCTAGAGAGAGAGCACCAAGTTAGCAGTGGTATCAGTAGCAATCTAGCTGCAGCAACACAGAGCTCTGCACAGGTCCATTTACTTTGTTGAAGTGCAAGGCAAATTATCACATGCAAAGTTTCTGCTGCCATCACTAGACTGCTTCCATGATCTGAGCAGTCTGCAATGTAAATATCCCTCAAGCCTTTGCCAAAACATACTCTAATTCCTACATTCCCTAATGGTAAAAGTGGGACAGTAATTCTAGCTCTATGTTTGTGAATTGCAGTGAAATCCTTGAACGAATGATGCTAACACGCTGAATATAATCCTTTTTAATATGTACTTAATTGTTTGCATGTTTTCAGCTCATAATATCATGTATTTTTGCATTATATGTATACAGATATTGCCCTATTGAATAATTTTTCAGGCAGTTTGTTAGCCTATGAAAATACAAGTAAACAATGTAGGTTACAATATACTGCATACTATATTGTATTTCCACTGACAAGCCGTATATTGTATTTACTCAAATCCAAGATAATTTCCCCCATCAACATGAGGAAAAAGTCTTGTCTTGGATTTGAGGATGGGCCTAAGGCAGGCAGCAGTTCAGATCTGGCTTTGGCCCTGGGATGAAGTGGGAGCTGAGCCACCCCCTGCCCCAGGCCAGAATGGCTCATGTGGCAGTAGAGGGGACCGACTGTGAGATTCAGGGGGAGCAACCTACAGCCTGCCCCCCCACGCCTGTGTCTGCCCCTCCCCATAGTTGCCCCACATGCTTGTGCCTGCCTCCCCAACAGCTGCAGAGGCCTTACCTTTTACTCCAGCTCCAGTCTCTGCAGTCACAACCTGGCCCTGCCATTGCTTCTTCCTGATGGGGCCAGGATGGGGCTGACTGCCCCAGAGCCAAAGCAGAGCTGCAGCAGAAAGTAAAGGGGCGGGGGCAGTGGCCAAGCAGCAGGGTGTAGGCACAGGCATGGAGGGGCAGGCAGCAAGGAGGTATATAGCAGGGGACAGGCAACAAGGAGGGACAAGTTGCAGGGGAGAAGGCATGGGTGGGGAGCCAGACACAGGGGACAAGGGGTGATGGGAAAGGAAGAGAGGGCAAAAGGCAAGAGAACAAGAGGTGGGGGTCTGGCCCCTCACCACCCCCAATACTGCTTTTCCCACCACAGTAGTGGGGGCATGAATTTAAGTTGACTGTCTATTAATTAGATTCTATACATTAGAAATTATAACAAATCTATAATTTTGCATATATAGAATCTAATTATTGGGAGGGGTCATCTGAAATTCAAAATTATCTTGGATTTGGATAAATACAGTATATTAATAAATAGCTAAGTGTCATTTTGCAGTGAAATATTCAATAATCTCAGCTTTTAGGGGTTCAAAAATAAGAAAATTAGGTAAGCATATATACCTCTCCAAGCAACTGTTTTATTCCATCTCAAAAAAGCACCAGACCATGAGTTTACATTGTTTTGATTATTAAAGCCACAGTTCAAAACTTAAAATATAGATCTTTGAGAACTTAGTATTTGAAAAAATTACACCATATTATCAGAGTGTCTGTCTGCTCTGCCCCAGAGTATTCTAACATCTCTATTATAAACATATATCAAATTAAATGTATGCTCTATTGTAAATATTTTGCCAGGGCTTTATGATGTCAGTTCAGTAATATACCTACCATCATCAATGCTTTCTCCTCCTTTTCCAGTGTCTTTGTTGAATAACCGAATTCCTGTAACAGTCATTGTTAGTTCTTTCAGCTGTCGCTCTTTGTCCTTCTTACTGAGAGAGAGAAAGACTCCCATCTCCGTTTGAGGAAACACACTCTGCAAGGCAGCTGGAAATTATTTTAAAATAGCAGTAAGCATAAGAAGAAGAACTGAAAATATAAAGATAATAAAAACACCTCTTCCTAAGATACAGTAGTGAAAAAAGCCAAGTGTATTATAAATTTGAAGAAAAGAGCTTAGGTACTCACAAATGCTTCATTTTACCATACTCCTAGCTAGTGACTGAAAAATAACTAGCGTGGGCAACAGAATCAAGCCCAGATTTGATTTTCCAATAATGGAAACTCACTATCACAATTTAAGTGATTCCTGACCTGTTGCCTCCCTGACAGCCTTGATGTCTGTTGGAGATCCAAGACCTGAGCGCAGCAGCACATAGCTAACAATCTTTCGGTAAACACTTTCCAGTTCTTCTCGTGTACGAGCACGGCTGTCTGTGATTTCTCGGGTTACAGAAGCCAGTCTGGACTCTACAATGTGATGCTGTTCATTAAGTAATTCAACTGGGAAGAAAAGAGAGTTGTAAAGGATAGGTAGAGCAAAGTATTTTTCTCATTTTCACTGTACCCCACACACAGTAACAGAATTTTTACCACTTGTGCATTCCAGACTCAATCCAATGCCAGCAGGCTTTGGAAAAAGACCCTTAGTTTGGCTGAGTTTAAAAATCCACTAGCAAAGTCAGTGCTAGTCAAGGAAAATCTTTCAAATTATTATTATTTTTTTTTATTTTTTTTTACAACTTATCATCTCTTAAAGGTAAAGCCCCAGGGCTCTGAGCCTTCCCTATCCAATTAATTTTGCTGCCCTCTGATGTTCATTATTCCTCTTTTTTGTCCCCTCATCTTTCTCCTTTCCACGTTCAGTTGCTTGGAGTGGACACTAACCAGGGACCAATGTACTTACCTTTGTTATAATAAGTATTGTAACTCATTAATTCACTAAGAGCAAAATACTCTTATTTTGTGAAAAAAAATCTCTGAACCACACACGCAGTCTATTTAAAATTAAACCAGATCTATTACAGAGCCTAGCCACCTTCTGCTGCTGTAGTCCACTGCTAGCAATCTGACCGGCACTATAGGCTGCAAATCCCTACTACCCAGAGAGCACATGCAGCCTGCACTTACCCTCACTTCCAATCCCTGGTCCTAACGACAACAGAAGGGTTGTGGAAGGTATGGGTAGCAAAATGTGAGACTGGATCAGAGAGATTAAACCTTTATGGCACAGATCCAACCTCTTTATGGTCTGCATCTGGCCCACAGGCCACAGGTTGTTGACTCGGGCTGTGTGAAGCTTTGGTAGCGGTTTTAATTCGAAGGACATTCAGCCTAATTCGCCAGCCAAATCTCTGAAACTGAACTGAATCGGGAGACTCATTAAAAGGTCCGAATCAATTCGGAGAGATTCGGAGATTCAGCCATAGACTATACAGGCAGCAGTTCTTGACCACGGTGGACACAGCTGCCTCCAGCTGGGAAGTCTGTTGTGGTAGGCAAAGGGGGAAAGGAATGGGCATGGGGGGAGGCAGATCAACACCTCCACAACAAGGGAGCTGGGGCTGGGACAAGCTCCCAGCTGGGGCAGCACAGGAATCAGGGAGGGGGGTTCCTGCCACTGTGTGCCGCTGGTCTGGGAACTGCTCTTCCAGTGGCTCTTCTGACGGCTCTCACCGCCAATCCGGGAGGACATGGGAGCAGGCATGTATCCCCAGATCTGCGCAGGGCAGGGTGGGCTGGGCCAGGGTGCGCTCTGGAAGGCTAGCCCCAGCCACCGGGCTGCGCTCTGCACAGAGCGTAGAGCCAGTGCTGCACTCCAGGCGGCTAGCCCCAGCCTGGAGCGCTGCCCTGGCTCCGCCTGACCTGCCGAGCGCAGCCCAGCTGTGGGGGCTTGCTGCCCGGAGCGAAGCCCTGGCTCCGCCCGCCCTGCAGAGCGCAGTGGACTGGGGGCTATGGGGGGTGGGGCTGCAGCCATCCTAAAATTCCCCATAGCCCTTGTCACCGCTCCCACCCCAATCCAGGTGCACACGCCCACCCCTTGTACTCTGAATTCTGACCCCATTATACATCCTCCTTGTTGCATGCATGCTGTAACCCTGCATAGCATAACAGACCTATCCAAATTTCTGTTTATTTTCTTCTACAGCATCCATCCCCTTTAGATTCCGATAACTGCATTTAATACTCCAATAAAAATAATATAAAATACATGTTAAATAATACAGCTAGATAGCATTTTATCATCTCACACATATTTAATATTTGTACGAATTAAAATTACCTCTGTTTATATAATTCATATCAAAGAAGACTTGCATCTTAATGGTATCCAAGGATGGATTTGTTGTGTCAAGCAGTCTATCGATACAGAGCTAAGAAGAGAGACATAAGTGAATCTTTTCCAGCCATTTAGCAAATTCATAAAACATCACTAGCAACATTACTATTTCAACAGGAACAAGTTAATTCTCCTCCACAAAGTCTCCTGCCATGAATTAGCACACTAGGGAATGAAAAATCCATTTCTCGCCTACAGATCCACAAGAATAAAATATTGCACAAATTTTGAAAATAATTTATACCTCAGAACAAAAAGGCCTTTTAGGAAATTGATCAAGTGTCAGGTTTTTGGGATTTTCAGGCTGTGATGGTGGCTAGGAGTACCTACCACCAACTCCATCTGGTGAAAGCTGCAACCCTTTTCTCGGATTTAGATTTGGCCACCGTTGTGCATAATTTCTTAAACTCAGGGCTAGATTACTTTAATGTATTCAAGGGGCTACCAATTCACAAGCATTGGTTTTGGGGCTGCCAATTCCAAGTCTTGATTTTGACCTATAAGCCTATGAATCTTCTGCACCCCACATGCCTAAGGGACTGCCTTTTCCTTTGCATTCCATCAGATCCCTAATGTCAGCTGAGAACAACCTCCTGCAAATATCATCAAGGCACCAAGTTAGTTTGGTGAAAATGTAGGAAGTCATTCTCAGGAGTCACTCAGCTCTAGAACTATGTTCCCCATTGTGGTCCTCCAGAGCCTGAGACTAGTCATCTTCCAAAAGTGCTGTAAGAACTTTTTATTTGCAGGTGGGATTAGGTTTTCAGACATTGTTTGAAGAGTTTATTTTATTACATATTATTTGATTTTAGTATTTTTATCTGGCACAAGAGTGGCAGATATTTTTATAGGCAGATATTTTTATCTGACTTTATAATAGTGTAAGTTCTAAGGCCTAAGCCTCTTTTGATGATGGCAGCATATCAACCTAATAAATATATACAGTAAAAGCTTTGTTATCCAGCATGAGTGGAGTAAGAGGGGTGCCAGTTACCTAAAAATTCCAGATACTTGAGTTATACCTATCAAAGAAGATAGGAGCACAGCCTGGCCACCCCTGCCGGGAACAGCACGGTGCTGCCCTGGCTCCACCCTGCAGTGGCAGCCCACCCTGCCCTGCACAGTGCCACTAACTAATGTAAACAACAAAAATAATTGATGTGCATGCTGGATATACTTGGCAAAGATTCCGGTTCCTAAAGTGAGGATTTGTAGTGGGGGATATTGGAAATTCTAGTTAACAGAGTATTCCGGTTAATAAAATGCCAGTTCACACAGCTTTTACTGCATATAAATACATTTCTAGTCATTCTATTTTAGATCTCTGGAATTAATCTGAAGTTAGAAAACATAACATTTTAGCCAGCAGTTAGATTGTTTAGACTTCCCAACAATACTGGTTGCTTTGAATAATTTTATGTAAGAGCTTATGGAAGGTACTGGAAGTATATTTTGTTACTACAGACAGGCAGATGCCCTCCATTGTGTGCAATATCACTGAGTTTTTCAAGAATTTTCACAATTACCTTAATCAATTTTTGCACATCATTCTTTGTGAGGGTTCGATCCACATTGAAGTCATTCTTTGGATCCAAAACAACAGCTTTCACCTACCAGTTAGCAAAAGATATTGGATAAAGCAGCTAATTTATAATTCATCAAAAGTTTTTTATCTAATACTTTAACTTTCACTCTTAAATACCAGACCACCAACTTCTGTCGTTCTACCTTTGATTAAAAAGGATACAATTGTTGTAAATTATTGTCATTATTACTTCACTCTTCCCTATAATTTATAGGCTAGGTCCTACAGTTACCCAACTCTAATCCCTGCCGTACGCAAGAAAGAACTTAACTTAGTGTTTCCCAAACTTTAGAAATCATACTAGTGCTGAGATATACTGTTAAAAATGACACCAAATACATCTTTCTTTAAGCAAAAAATTAGTCTCTAAACCAGTGATTCTCATTCTTTTTAGCCTTAGTGCCCCTCCCCTTAACTTTTCTGAATTTCATGGCACCTCAGCTGAAAAATCACTGAGCTAAATCTAAATTCAGAAAAGATATGGAGTAGGCCTTGAGGCTAAAAAAGTTGAGAAGCTCTAACCTAGTTGATGCCACTTAAGGACAGCAAGGCAGGACTTCATCCTGCTGTGCCTGCTCTTTCAACTGTCTGGCTTCTCCAAACCCCAGATCTTTACCTCAGGAGGCAAGGACAGCCCCTGCTCCTGAGGCTACTCCTGCAGTCTTACATTGACAGCCATCTCCGTGGCCCCTCCTGCTGGCCTCTGGGTCATGGGAGGAGTGGAGGGGATCAGCCAGGCTCATCCACCCACCTACCTGCAAACAGCAAAGGTACTCCTGGGAGCACAGGTGGGAGGTACACAGGGGCTATCTGAGGGTTGGGAAAGGCAGCAGTCTCCAGAGAAGCAGCTGCAGACACCACTGGAGTAGCTGGGGCAGGCACAGGATGCCAGATGGGAGAGGATAACATTTACCTAACATAATCGGGCAGCAGCAGGGATTTGGCAGCACCTTTTACTGCTCTCAATGGCACACTAGAGTACCCTAGCACACCCTTTGGGAATCAGCAACTTAACTGTATCCCAGAAGGTCATAGTTCAGGAGTTAGCATCATATGGAGCTGTAAAGCCAGGGGGCTTTGGCAACAGCAGGGCACTTTGCCCAACTCCTGTCCCAGAACTAGGCAGTGAGGAGCTACACCGAGACCAGGCAGTAGGGAACTGTGCCCATGTTGCCCCTAGGGGTGTGAAAGGTTAAATGTTTAAATGAGAAGTATATTTATACCAGTAATGCATTACTGGTTAAAGTTTAGTCCAGGGCACAATCAGGTGGAGAAGGGAAGCAGTGCAGCACCTCAGGAACACAAAGGTAGCGGGGCAGGCAGGAGGGAGAGAGGACCGGGAAGAGGGCTAGCTTAAGAGGTTAAAGAGCAAAACAGCAGGTGGCCTAATGACTCAATTAAGCAATTAGCTGCTGTTTCATAGGTGTGGGGCACTGGCAACATGTAGGGGGTGCATGTGTATCCCCTGGAAGCACCAGCCGCAAAACTGGAAGTGCCCTTCTGGTTTCCCTGCTGGCTTGGCTCTTCAGCACCCCCCCCACCCCAGTCAGCGATCTGGTTCCCTCCAGACTTGGGAGGCACCAGTCACCCATGGCGTGGGAGAAGCTAGCTTGAAGGAGATAACAGACCTGCTCCCTCCCTCCCAGTGCGCCAGCAGCTGCAGTGGGCTGGGAAAGCCCCTTTTATGCTGCTGCCACCTGGAGCTTCACATGGGCTATGTTGCCTGGTGGGGCTTGTTGCCATCTCCTCCCTGCCAACAAAGGCCCTGGGGAGCAGTTCCCAGCAGCAGCTGTGTCTTCAGTGGGTCTGTGCACAGCCCCTGACTCCCTGTGCTGCTCTGGGAAGATGGCTGTAGTCTGTGCCGCACTACAGGGTGTGGCATAGCATGTTCCAGCCCGGGGCTCCACAACCCTTGGCCAGGACTAGGTGTATGTTATCAGTTAACGGTTTAACCAGTATACTTAGAGGAGGTTAAATGGATAATTTGTAAACAATATTTACATCCCTAGTTGCCATGGGAGGGTAGGGGGCAGGGAGAAGCAGGGACAAGGAAAAGCAATGGTGGTGGTGGCAGCAGCCAGGTTGGGACAATGACTTCGCTCAGACATGAGCCAGGTTGCCCCAGCTCACAGCTGCAAAACTCTGCCGCCATAGATCAATGAGACTAAACAAGAGTGACTTCACACGTATTTATAACTGTTTACAGTAATTGGTGCCATTGTGCACTATAGAGTCCTATGCCCAGAATAAGCACTTCACAAAAACTCCTTTATAAGTATATCAAATCAATGAAGCTCTTGACTACAACACGTCACTTCTAGCTCTACTGAAGCTCTCTTCTTCTGAGCATTAAGGCCAAGGAATTTTAAGTCCTTTGCTTAACATCATTCATTGCAAGTAGTCTCAGAGACACAGGGGGTGTTACAGCAAGTAAAATTTAAATCTTTGCAGGATCAACGTCTAAAAAACAGATCTAGATGACTAACTATAGACACCCAAGTATAAAATTTAAGAGCGATATGCTCAATTGCTAAATCTTTGTACCTGCTCATTGAAAATGTCACTAATCTCAGAGGGATGTTAACATGATCCAAATAATGCTAACAGGTTAATGCATGGCTAAAATACTCATTTTGCTCTTACCATGAAAGCCACCAAGGTTTCAGGCACAGTTTGTCCTTTGATGGCACATTCTTGTCCTATTTCACGGATGATGTTCTTAATGACACTTTCAGCCTCAGCGTGAGCCATTCTAGACAAACAGCACAGTAACAGGTTTCATCATAATACACGACAGATGCGTCTTTCATCATCTCTTTGTCCCACCGCAACCTTTACTGAGACTACATGTTTTCTGCAAGACCTCTCAGCCTTCCAAGTGTTTACTAACAGCTTGACAAGGCAGCGGAGGTGATTTACAGTGCAGTGGCACGCAAGCAACAAGAGTATTTCCAAGCGGAAAGAAATTGTATGAAAAACAAAATGCAAAAGGGAAAATATACAAACGTAGCATATAAAACAATTTTGCCTGCCTCTCTTCATTATTCTTTTTTTTTTCTGTTCTCCCATTCTCCTTCTTTCCATTTTCAGTTGCTTGGAGCGGACACTGACCAGGGACCAACACACTGCCCTTTATTATTATGTAGTGAGTATTCTGATTAATTCACTGGGAGGAAAATGTTCTTATTTTGGGAAAAAATATCTCTGAACCCCACACAAAATCTATTTAAGATGAAAATGGATCTATTACAGGCCTGGCAACCTTTTACTGCCATGGTCCACTGCTAGTAATCTGCCCTGCACCATAGGCCACAAACCTCGAGAGCATGTGCAACCGACATCCCCTTCCATGCCATCCCAGACCCCAACAACAAGGGAAGGGCTCTGGAGGGGACAGGGAGCACAGGGCAAGACTGGATCAGACATCCTGCTGTCACCTGACAGGAGAAATCTCTCTCATCCTGTGTGACCAGGACTAGGCCCTGTGGTTCACACCAACATGGGCCAGAAAAGGAAATCACTTGGTGGCATTTCTGAAGGCAGCGGAGGTTTCTGCAGAGCTGGAGAAACGGGGAATCTCACTGGAGCCTCTGACAGCATCCCTGACAAGTGGGGGGGGGGGTCTATCACGAGGGGCGAGAAGGGAGCGCAGAGTGGACATGATCAAAAAAGTCATGATTCAGGCAACATACATCAGGCTAATGCTATACTAGCAGAAGTACAAAATTGCAAAGTCCCTATGGCTCTCCTAGCACCTGATGTAGAGGCCTTTGATTGTGTTTCCTAGAAGCACTTTTTTTGCGCATTACAGAAGACGGGATTTGGTAAAGAATTCATAAGGTGGATACAGCTGTGATACACAAATCCCATTTCAACTGTTTGACCCAATAACACTTATCTGACCATTGCCCTTACGGTGTCAATGGGCAACTTGACACAGTTGTCCATTATCCCCCTTCTACTGGGTGCAACACTGGAACCACTGGCCGCAGCTGTCACGAACGAGGGGATATGAGAGTCTTTGAGGCATAAGTAATGAACACCAGCTCCTGCTGTGTGCAGAGGAGGCGCTAACACTTCTGTCACAGGCTCAGAGGAGCTCCTGCCCTCTGAGCATTAATACAATTACAGTAATCGACCTGGCTATAAAATTAATAGAACTAAAATGTAAATGAGGGCGAGCCTGCGCTCCCCGCCACCCCCACAACTACGCCAGCAGCCGCTGCGCATGCGCAATGAAAATTTCACCCCCCCTGCGCATGCCCCGGGCTGGGAAGGTATCTCTGCGCACGCGCAGCAGGGAAAGCTCCGCGCGTGCGCGGAACCCCGAAAGCAGCCTCTTCCAATGCAGGGGGCGCTTTGCTTCACACTGGCCACGCGGACAGCTGCTGGGGGGGGCGGGGCAATCCAAACCGGCCCGGGGGTCGCGCGCAGGTGCCCCCTTCCCCAATCCTAACCGCAGCCCGGAGAATCCGCGCATTTACCCGCCTCCGGCCCCGCCAGGACGCGCCGATCTGGTGTTGTCATGGAGACAGAACGCCGCGGCGCCTTGGGGGCGTGGCTAGGCGGGGGGAGGGCGGCCCAGCGCTCTGTGCTGAGCAGGGGCTAAGAGCCAATGGGGCACCGGCAGGGGGCGGAGCCAAGAGGTGGTGGCAGTGGGCGGTGCCCGCGCTCTGCAGCTGCCTGGTAGAGAGCAGGGCTGAGGGCGGGCGCAGGCAGGTTCCGCTGCAAGCGTTTACTTGGTCTCGTTACAGATCTCGCCTCTGTCAGGAGTTCTGCATATTTCCTGCAGTTGAAGCGACACAGTGGTGGGCTACACCTTAGCTGTTGCCTCACAGGAGAGGGGGGAGGCATCGTGGGCAGGGCGCTGATGATAGCCCTCAGAAAGGCAGACAAGGTGTTGGGGATCGTTCAGAGGGAACTTGTGCACAAATGTCATCCTGCTCCTTTATAAATCCCTGGTGCGTCCACACCGTGAATGCTGCTGTGCCTAGTTTTCATAGACGTTTGGGCTGGAAGGGACCTCATAAGATCATCAGGTCCAG
This sequence comes from Alligator mississippiensis, assembly GCF_030867095.1. Taxonomy (NCBI): domain Eukaryota; kingdom Metazoa; phylum Chordata; order Crocodylia; family Alligatoridae; genus Alligator; species Alligator mississippiensis. The sequence goes on along the minus strand of NC_081824.1, from coordinate 75,399,921 downwards.
GCCCCTGCCCAAGGGGCAGAAAGTCAGCCAGGGTCAAAGGATCCCAACAAAATAGATACCCAAATGTTTCTTGAAAGTGTCCAGCGTAGGTGCTTGCAGCTCTGGGCCCCTCGCCTCACAGAAGGAGAGAGGAACTAGAGCCAGGGGCCAGAGAAGGGCCGGGGGGGGGGGGGCGCTTCCACATGAGGAGGGAGACCAAAGAGGCTGGGTGTGGCCAGTTTAGAAAAGAGGCTTGAGGGGGGCTGTGATGAGGGTTTACGAAATAGAAAATGGGGTTGAGAAAGTAAGTAGGGATTTATTATTTGGTGTCTTAATACAAGGAGAAGGGGTCAAGAAAGGAAACTAGCAGGTAGTAGGTTTAAAATTAACAAAATGAAGGTCTTTCACCAGCATGTAATGAAAGTGAGGGAATCATTTGCTAGGGACCTACCTAAACTGCAGCAGTAGTTCCTGGCACAGCAGTGCCTGTAATCTTGCTCTTGCGTGTGGCAAAAAGAGCAACATTAAAGGCATAAACAACACGTAAGCTTTGAGAGTGGGGGGCACAACTCTGTGCCACCAGCCCCACTGCTAGGCTGCAGCCCTGTACCTGTGCCCCGGTGTTGGAGGAGAAATCTGGGGGGAGCATGCCCCTGGTGTCCCCTGATGCCAGTGATTAAAGGGGCTGCTGCACCGCGAACTTCTGCTGCAACTTCCGTAGGTCGCTACTTATTGCCACCAGGTGCTGTGGAAGCTGACAGTTTAGCTGGTTCAAAAAGGGACTGGAAAAATTCTTGGAGGAAAGGCCATCAGTAGTTATTGAGCATGGGGGTTGAGGATACTGCCTCTGAATCAGAACTTCCTAGACCTTAAAAGCTGTGGGCTGCAAGTAGGAGAGGAAGAGTAGTCAAAACCCTGCTCATACCCAGGTGAATCTCCCTTTCAGCATCTACTTGCTGCTACTGTGTGACACAATACTAGGCAAGATGGATTTATGGTCTGACCCTGTAAATGGTTCTGAAGATGGACTCTGAAAGGCTCAGTCCAGGTGTTTGTGTCCTCTCTCAGTAGCATCCTGCTTTCTAGTCACTAAGGAATTTGGGGTCTGGGCATATGATACCTGCCTTCCCCCTCCCTGTGGTCAGCCAAGAGCTTCCCAATGCATCACAGCAGTAGGAATTGTCCGTGCATCAGCACGTGTGTTGTTGTATGAGCCCTCAGTGGAACAGTGCATCTCACCCACATGAAACCAACAGCACACACATTCAAGGCTTTCTTTAGATAGGAAGAAAGAGGGAAAATTAGTGGGCTGGCTGTTGTGCTTGGAAACAGCAGGACCTGATGCCACCAGGATCTGCCCCTTCCTTCTGGAACCATTCGCCATATCTACAGTTGAATGTGTGGGTCTTGGATTGGCATCCTTAGCCATCTGTTGACTCCCCTGGTCCCCCATGACTTTCCTAGTTACCAGGAGACTGTCATTCTCATGTCAACGCTGTAGCCAGCCTTAAATGTTGGAGGCTATGAGTAGAAGAGAAATGAGAAAAACTCCCTGTTCCCTTTTACTTTCACCATACCCTCTCTGCCACTGTGACACAGGCCTTTTTGATTCACAAAGAAATGTGGGCATGAGCCCACACAGAAACTATTAGCCCCCCTGTTATTAGGGGGGGTTACTAATCCATATAACAGGCCTATTGTTGTGTTTGGCAAACATGGGCCACCACAAACAACCATAAGTCCCTCTTAAAAAGGGAGGCCACTGAGAATGTAACAACTGATTGCTTGGGAGAAATAAAAAATAAAACAGGAATTAGACAGAGGGTTACAGGTTCAAAATGAGATCCAGAAGGGGATATTGAGCATACTAGCCAGCACCCACTGCTCTCTGAATGAGTTGAGGGGGCCTGTGGATGCTGGTCCCCTCAACTATCTACTATAACATCTCCTGGCTTAAAACATAAGGTAGGGACACTGATTGTATATATAAGGCAAGTAGCACATTAAAACTTCTTGAGCATGTATAAAACAGCATCGCTGAAATCTAATCTCTGATTTGACATTTTGACACTGAAAGTCACAGAAAACTAGAATTAGCATGTACTATTGTTTTAAGATTCAGGCTGTACTTTTTCAAATATTATGTTCTTTCTCGCATAGTCTCAGTTAGTGGAATGGTGAAACAAAAGCCTGGACATGCACAGAAGTGAAAGTAGAGTTAGGCCTGTGCCCCAGAGGTTAATTAAGATTGTATAATGCAATATATCAGGGGCTGAAAGAAAATGCTTCATCTATAAAAATGGACTGTGTAGAAATTGAGAAGACATGTCTAGTATTCATTTAACAATGCTAATATTATTTTCACACAAGGGGAAGAAGTGGGAAGCTCAAATATTCAGATTGTTTAAAAAATCTTAAAATATCTACTGAACAGAACCAATAATTCAACTGTAGATTTAAAATAGTTTAAACTTAGAAATAGCTAGAAATAGTTTAAAATTTAGAAACAGCTATGTTAGAAAAACATTAATTAGAAATACATAGAAATGTATTTATTTCTAAGTAATGTTACAAAATAAATAGAAATAACTTAGAAATAATTAGAAAAAACTAAGAAATAGAATAAACTTAGAAATTGTTTAAACTTAGTCTGGAGAAAAGACTGAGGGGTAATTTAATAATAGTCCCCCAAATACCTGATCATAGAGAGGTTGTAGATGGGCTTTTCTCTGTGGCAATAGGGGACAGGACTAGGATCAATGGCCTCAGCCTTCAGCAGGGCATTTAATTTGGAGATTAGGTGGAACGTTTTATAAGTATGGTCAAGCATTGGAAATATTCAAGAGCAGGTTGGATAGATGCTTGGCTAGGATGATTTAGACAGGGATGATCCTGCCTTGAGCAGGCAGCTGGACTAGATGACCTTATAAGGTTCCTTCCAGCCCTACTTTCCTATGATCCTATACATAGCCATGTTCTGTAATAGTCTGCAGTGCAAGGTTCTAAAATACTCAAAATTACTGATATCATGTGCAAGGAGAGCAAAAACCCTTCTCAGCTTTGAGATCTGAGGCAAAGAGGAAACTTTAACTTGTGTGATTCCAGAACATTGTCCAATGTGGTCCCAATGGAAGTGTGGCATAGAATGGAATATCACAATAACGACCTTAATTGAGATTGGATAGTCCATTATGAGGGTCTTTGTGAAGTTGTTGTCCCTCTCTAATACACTCCGAAACCTCAAAATCAACCAGTAAGAGTGTATGTAGTAAAACAGCATTTGGAACAAGAAGTATTGGTAGAATCAAAATGATCTTTGAAAAAGGTTATTTCAAATTTAAATGCTGCAAATGTGGTTAGAATTAACAAGGCGTGTGCTCCTTTTATAACCCCATTAGAGGAAGGATGGAAAGCATGGATGGCTAAATGGTACTTGGACCCCTGTGGAAAACAGAAGCGTGACATCTTAGGAACAGTCCTTGGAGGAACTGGATCAGGTTTGGGAATCATAAATACTGTAAATGACAAGACTTTGGCTAACAAAATACATAGTATTGGAACAAAACTCGGAACCCTGACAGTTCCATTTAAAGTCCTCATTGACAGCATTAGGAAGAAGTTACCTTTTTGCTACCACGCTACTTCCTGAATGGGAACAATTAGAAGAAAATGCCACACAAATAATAGCAAATGTCTTGGGAGCACTGGAAGGTGACATATCCCTAGCATTAAGCTGCATTCAAGTGCAAACCTGGATGCAGACCTTATGATGAATTTGATTTGAGAAAGTGAAAATGGCATTTTTCCAAATGAAATTTGTATGATAGTTTGGGATAATGCCACCAAAGAAGAATGAAATTTGCAAAATTTGTGAAAATTGGTCAATTTTATCTTGGACGTTGCACAGAATATCACTGTGGCATATGTGACAACTGTCACACAAGCTCAGCATTTACAAGTATATCCATATGCTAATGGCTGCGTTTTATATCCAATGGATCACAGAAGCTGGGCCTATCAAGAAAATAATACTTGGAAAGCTCTTAATTTGGAAGCCTGTGTTGTAGAACATGGTCTTGGATTTGTTTGTGAAGACCATGTGATAAAATTAATGGATTTGTGTCTTAACCCATTCCAAGGGAAATGTCATTTTGAATTGGATGCCAATCCATATAATAAGTCAGTTATTGTTTATGCAGGAAAAGGGGGTGTGTGCGTTCGAACCCAATGTAAAAATAGAATTGCTAATGATTGTTATAATTACACTATGGACTATGGTGTAAATCAATGCTTCTGCAATGTGTTAAAGCCTGAAGGCTGTGATTTTAATTATGATGTCCCTGCATATATTAGTCAAGCGCTTAAAGCTGATTTTGTTTTGCATGAGTATGTTAAACCCTTAGACATAGGAATGAATATAACTTTGGTGAAGCAGATGTTGCAACACACAGATTTGCAAATTTGATTGCAAGAAGCAAAAGATAAGGTCCAAGCAGCCCTTATTACAGTCCATCATGATATAAATCAATTTACTCAAATTTTGGACCATGTTAAAAAAATAGCATATCATAGTTTTTGGGAATCAATTTGGGGATGGTCTCCAAAAGCAACAGGAATTTTGAATGCAATGATGCACCCATTTATTGTTTTTCTGGGCGTTGTCATCATTATAGTGGTTGCTCAAATTGGAATAATAGTTCAAATGCATCGATTGGCATGAATCTTCTGAAAATGAATTAAGGAGGAGGAGATTCATAAGCAACTTTTACTTCCCCATCCACATTAAAGACACTCTAATGGGCCTGGCAGAAGATCTAATACTCGGAGTTGGTGACCCCAGTTGCCTTGAGTACAATAGCCAGGACAAAAGAGTAAGTGGTAGCAACAGAAAAGGTTTCCCTAGCTATAAAGGAGGGGAGGTGTTGCAAGGAAAATCGAATCTGGTTATGCCAAATTGACCAAACTCCTAGAAGCTTTTTTTAGATGATTCAGAATTGGCAATGATTGTGGCCTAAAGCTAACCCCGGTAAAATGCTGACTGCACATTTAAAACAGAACAATAGGACTATAATGTGCCAACCATTGGGACTAATTAATGCGGGAACAGGAAAACAATAGGAAAATATTCCCAATGTGTAAGGATGTGCTATTGTACTCTTAGGATCTATAAACCAAAATATTAGCATTGATGATGGTGACATCACTAAAGGGTTAAATAGCCTAAGTCAAGTGAAGTCAGTGTTCACTGTATGCTACCTCTGAATCATCTGCATGGATTTCTAGAGGAGTACCAAGTCTTTGGACTTGGAACAACAGCTCAATCCAGGAAGCCACCCAGTATGGCTGGTTGTGGAGGGTACCTCCTGAGCAACAGCTCTAGACAGACAGTGAAGCGGTGAGGAGTCACGTTAACGCACTCAGTTTTTGGTAACTGCCTTGCTTATAATCCAAGTAAAGTTGACTACTTGTATACTGGCAACCCCAGTTGATTAATTGCTTTGTATTTGATGGATACTTTTGTAGTCAATAAAGCTTCTGACTGATTATCGGACAAGTACCGGTGGTTAATTGCATAGTCCTCCTTGCCCACATAGAAGTAGGGCTCGAGTTTCAGCCCAACACCCAGTCCAAAACCCTTTTTTTAGACTGGAGCTAAACTAGCAGTATCTCCATCCCTAGGTTCAGCTATAAGAAGAAACATTCAGTTCTATTTAAATCCTAAATGACAATTTAAAGTAGACAATTATAGTTCATATCTTCACAGTGTAAGCAGTTTGTAGGCTTTCTATCATTAGACAGATACCTGGCTAAATGGCTGAAACATTCCTTTCAGAAGAAATAATTTTACTTTGGAGATGTTATCCAATTTACAAAGACAAAAAACAAAACCAAACCAAAAAATATTATGTAGAATATTTACTATGACAGATTTGCCAGGAGCTATCATATTTTTATATGCTAAAGTTAAAGGACTATTTTCTCCTGAGGCTGGTGCTTAATGCCCATTTATAACAGCTCTGATTCAGTATATTCCCTTAGATGCATTACATAATATTTTAGACATTCTAATGCATGATTTGAAAAATAAAATAATTTAATAATTTACAATTGCCTACCACATTCATTCAAACACTAGATCCATAGTCAAAATGCATCTCTTGTAGACAAGACCAGAATCAAGTTCATTATACTACTGAAAGACTAGCCAAAGCAGTTCCTTCAGTCCAGACAACAAAAGTGTTGGTCAGGGGGGTTTGTGAAGACAGTTCAGCCTCTTGATACTCACCAGAACTGAAATGGTCCCTTAGGCCTGCAAGGCCTAGAGCAGCCTGCTCTGGAAGCCTTGCCAGCTCCCGAGTCATATATTATTAGGACTGGTAATATACAATTATTTGCTTGCTAAGATTGTATCTTGCTAAGATTACTGTAACTGCTAAGATTATATATATATATGTATGCTTGAAGTAAATACTTTATAATGCTCAATAAAACTGATTTATTAAAGAGTTAACTGGATCCTCAGTTGGGGAAAATGAATAGGTCCTCAGCTGGAGGGAATAAATAAGTCCTTGTTTGGTGAAAACTGAAGCACACTTTAAGGCAATATCTATCCTGCTGGTTGCTCTCTCTCCATTTGGGAGGAGAACCAAATGCCTCCTGGCTCTTAGGGCAACAGGTTTAAGCATCATGGAACAAGTTCCTTTCTATAAATGGTTAAAGGTTTAAAGTTTATTAAAAATGGTGGTCCAGATTAGCACCATCAAATACATGTATGCACAAATTTTGGCTGCTCTATCTTGCTGGTAATAATTGTCATACAAACCACACAGGCACTAGAACCACCTGCCCTCTACTCCCATCTTATTCAACTCAATTTTACTTTATGTTAGTTAAACTTTATAGAATAGAATAATGTCACCTGGCTATGATGGGCAAATCTCTATTTGATAACAAAAAAACAACAAACAACATTTAAAGGCTATTAAGTAATCAAAAACAGTTAAAGGAAACAATTTTGGACTTTTGGAAGCTTAAGCTTACTGGTTAAAAATAAAATGATTTAGCATACATCTCTTCTAGTTGTGTCTCTCCTATAGCTGTGCCTGAATTAATTTGTTATATGCAGTTTTTCATAACAGGAAGAAACTTTGCAAGGGTAGAAGCACTGCACTTTGGCTGTTCAGTTTCTCTGTCTCTGTCCTTTTCAGGCAACAGCAGTGTGGCTCCATATTTTGTTGCCATACAGAAAATAGAGATGAAAGTATATAGTCTAAACTTCACCCAAGAAATAACACCCCAGAAAAATACCTTATTTAATTGAAAGCTTTCAGAGCAATAAGAGAAAGTAGTTGGGTATGGAGGGTCTAATGCTAGAGGTCCAGGGCTGTACCAACAGGGTGCATCTACATGTGTGCTTTACTGTGGAGTAGACTAATTTGCTGTGAGGTAAAGCATCACTGTCTACACACATGGTATTATGCCGCAGTAACCTAATTAACGCTGCCATAAGATAGTACTGTCAGGGAGTAAATAACTCTCATTAAACCCACATGTAGATGCTGACCATGGGCACAATTTACGTCTGTTCAGCCTAGGCAGCAGGGGACCAGACTCCTGCCTGCCACGTAGCCGCACAACTAAATACTTGTGGCACCCTTATGCCCCACCACCTGGATCCCGGGGCTGACTCCCCCATTCCTCCTACACAACCCAGGCTTGCTCCACCCCAGCTCAAATTGCTGCTGTCCCAGGCATACGTGTAGATGCTGCACCCAGGAATAGTTTACTCCAGCTCAAACTGCTCCAGAGTGTATTGCTTTACATTAATTGCATGTGTAGATGCACCCACAGGCCATAGTTACACGAAATGCATACTGCACAGTAGCTCACTAATTGTGATGTGATGCTACTGCACAATAGTAATGAGTAGGCCTGTGCGAAGCGACTAGTATTCGCTTCAAATCCAGCCGATTCAGGGGACAGTGATTTGATTTGGTGATTCAAATCACTGTCCTGAATCAAATTGGCCGAATCTGATTCGGAGATTCAGCTGCCACCGAATTGGCTGAATCTCTGAATCGAACAGGCCCCATCCCCTGTCCGCTCTCCCAGCCCTGTCAATGGCTGCCCCGCCCGGCCCTAGTGTCCTGGCACTTAAAAAAAGTAAAATAAAGACCCACATTCAACAGCTCCTGCCAGGCAAGCAGACGATCCACGTTGCCCCCCACTGCAGCGCGCTGCATGGGGGGGCTTTGCCATGAGCCCCCAAAGGGCCCGATGGCTGTTGCAGCAGCCGGTGAGTGCGGGGCTTTTTTTTTTTAAGTGCCAAGATACTGGGGCCGGGTGGGGCAGCCATTGACAGGGCTGGGAGAGCAGGCAGGGACCAGTGGATGCTCAGGGGCCCTGGTGGAACAGGCAGGAGATGGGGCCTGGTGGGGACCCCCCCCATGGGCCCCTCCCCCCTCCTCCAGCCCCCCCCACACGCTAATTACTGGCATGGAGTCTGGGTACAGCTGCCTGTGGCAGTGAGCAGGGACTGTCTGAATCTCCGAATCATTCTCTGAATCTTTTCTGAATCGATTCGGACCTTTTTATTGGTCTCCCAATTCAGTTTGGATTCGGAGATTCAGCTGCTGAATCAGGCTGAATCTCCTCTGAATCGAACCAGCAACTGAAGCTTCGCACAGCCCTAGTAATGAGCTACTGCACAGTAGTAAAGAGGTACTGCACAGTATGCATCACTAGGCAACCAATTTCCTGCCCCTCAGGCAGGGGGCTGGACTTGATGATCTTCCGATGTCCCTTCCAGCCCTAATGTCTATGAAATCTATGAAACCATACTGGGATGCTATTGCACAGTAATGCCAGTTACTGCACAGTCATTTAGTACTTGGTTATGCAACTGGACAGTCAGTAACAACTGTGCAGTCAGCATCTCCACGAAGCAAGGTTTTAGCCATCTTAAGGTAATAAGTGTTTGATGCAATAGTAATAGCCAAGCTACAATGTTTCCGTTAAGAAAACAGCATTTTTTATCGAATGGTTATGATCCTTATCACTAATCACATTCATTTTTCCAAACCAATAATTCACTGATTCTCCATATTCATCATGGACTCCCTTGACTATTACCTGCCTTACTTGTCAAGCAGGTAGTAGAGCAGTGAAAGGATATTACCCTACGATGCCAAGTCTAAACAACATACAAATAAAGGATGTATGATAAATAGTGAGCATGTCTATACATTGCCATACAGCCATATTGTTACTGCACCATGGTTTAGTACTTCCAAAAGTACTAAAAAGTAAAAAAAGTACTAAAAGTACTTTTGGAAATACCAACATGGTGCAGTAACCACCCATACTGCACCATACGAGTTGCTCATGCTTACATTTCCCTGTTGTGTTGCCATAGCAGTGAGCTATAAGCAGGGAACACGCTGCTATAGTGACATAGCTAGTGATCATGTGTAGACCTGCATGATCGCTATGTTGCCATAGCATGCTGTATGGCAATGTAGCACATCGCTATGTTGCTGTAGTGTAGGGCAACATATAGATGTGCCCAGTGTGACTGAATAGAAACATCATGGCCAAGATTTAGTTTGAATTGGCAATTATCCACTTTAAAAAAAAATTCTGTCTAAAAAAACAAGTTTGTCATTTTTTCTAGAGACAAATACAGGTATTCTGCATTTCTTTATTTCAGCAGTTGAAATTGCCTTTTATTGGGTTTACAGGCAGATTAAATTCAGCACTAAGCACATGGCAATTTTAATTCACAGGACTTAATGCATCATTAAGAGGATCACATTGCTATAAATCTGATGTATTTCTTAATCATTATCTTGTTAAAACACCTTCAGGCAGAATTATAATATTTATGAACTGCTGTTAACTAACACCTTAAAAGTGCTATCATTTTAATATGTGAGACATGTTAATCCTTCACAGTTTCCAGCTTAATTTTGTGCATTAACACAATATCATCAGGTCACTCCATTCCTCACATAGCACTGGAGAAGATGCATACAACCATAAATTATTAGGTAGACTCAAGGACTACCTAAAAACAGTTTAAATTCATTTTTAAATTGCTTAGATTTCAAGTTGGTGTTTTTTAAAAGAGACTCCTGAAAACACTAAGTATAAAACATCAGAAATAAACCGTTTTCTTTATAGCTCATGAGCAGAAATTTTAGGATTTGGAGAAGAGGGTAGTTGCCCTTTAATGTTTAGAGTTTATGACTTAATCAAAATAATTTAGAAATTGGCATGAAGAGGACCATGCTTAGTGGTGCATTTTTTAAAGATTATAGACAAGAAGTTCCTCCTAGTGGTTTAGTCATTTACTTATAAATATTATATATAAAACTATATATACATGAATGAAGGCAAGAACTTATTTACCATACTGTTATTTATAATTACAAAGGTTTTTGAATTTATTTGAATACTTAAAACATGTATATCTAAAGGATACTTATTTTAGTGAAGTAAGATAACATAATATTTGGAAAGAAGTATATTATTTTCATCTGAATTATGAATACTTAGGGTATGGACAGGCATTTAGTTCCTTAAAAGATGCTGAAAAAATCCTTTTTGAGTAGGGATTCCTAAAATGAACTGATTATACTGGATGAAATATAACTGAAGGTTCAGATTAATAAACATATATACAGAGAGGAACAGGCTTTTTTAATATAGAACAGTGCTTCCTAAACTTTTCCTCAGCATCACCCCATTTATGGCTCTGTTTCCTCAACATGACCCAAATTCCATAGCACGGCCCCTCACTTCCAACCCACAGTGCCCCCATCCCCCTGCCAGGTACCCCTAACTCCCCATCCCGACCCACAGCCCCCTGGCCCTGCCAGTGCCCCTTACCCCCCACCCACCAGCCCTACTGGTGCCCTGCACTTGTAACCTGCATCCCCCCCAGCCCTGCTGGAGAGGGCCCCCAGCTGTCAGGGCTATGGAACCAAGGCCAGGGTCCACAGGCCCCTGGCACCCCCAACCCCCAGCAGCACTTGAGCCTGCTTGGTTCCATCCCCCGCCTTCCCCCACAGGTGGCACAGCGGGTTGAACCTGGCACAGGAGGGAGGGGAGGCTCAGTGCCACTGTCGGTGCACCCTGCCCACCCAGCAGCATTAGTGACAGTGGCATGGAGCTGTGCCCCGCACTGCTGCTAGGTGGGCAGGAGGTGCCTCACCATGGCAGCGTAGCCAGCATGGGGCTCCCAGCAACAGCACCAAGCCTCCCTGCCCTGCTCTGCTGCAAAGCCCACATCCACCCCCAGCCCACGCACAAATCTGGGGGGGGCATGTGCCCCTACCTTGCCTTTCTCCCTGGGAGTGCACAACCCCATTTTTTATTATTGTGATTGCAAATGGGGTCACAGCCCCACGATTGGGAACCATTTGTCTAGAAGTACAGAAATTATGGAACAATTATAGTTACCCTTTAAGTGCCATGTAATTTAAAAATATAGACAGTATGCTTTAAATTATTACCACGCTAGATGCAACACTAAAAGCACACCAATTCCTTCCTCAGCCGACAAATCTTCTTCTCTAGGTGCATGACATAGTAGCCTCAAGAAAAGTAAAAATGAGCTAGAAAATTCAAATCATCACCTAGAGACAGAACTGAGAAAAAGACATGGCTATAACTGAGAAAAAATTAAAAGAGCCCAGCTTGTAAGAACAGGGTAAGAAAAAAGAAAGCCTCAGATACTCAGTGATACAAGCCATTTTAAAGCCATTTTATTTCTTCTTGAAGGACTGAAGGGAAAAGTGCCCAGCAGCCAAATTTCTTCACACTTCTTTCAAAATCCACTTATTTCAGATCGTACTACCAGTCTGGCAAGTGGACAAAGGTCAGATCAACAGTAAGTGACAGCAGGATAGAGGGTGAGATATTAGATCTGATGAATGGCACATGTGTGCACAAAGGATAGCAAGAATAGCAGCTACTGTTAGCAAAGCAGGAACTGGTCAAGCAAAGGCACATTAAAAAGGTGATTTGTAAAAGCTGCTGACTTCATGTTTTCCAAATACTTCAGTGGGTTCCCTATTGCCCACTCCTCTGTGATATCAGATTTGAAAAGTTTCTGCACCAGATTAGGTCTTCAGGAGAGGGGAAGAAAGAGCAAAGAACTGTCCCAACTTTAGCATAAAGCCACCATAACACCAAAAAAGCTTTAACAAAACACCAAACCCCAGGGATGAACAAAATACGGGGCAGCCCAGGCCATGGTGCTTGCAGCCAGTCTCTCTAACTCCAGGCATGGAGGTGATTCCTGGTGCAGCCCACCCTGTCCCTGCATGCAGCTCTCAGGCATGCAGGTCTAGGAAGTGGGGTGAGGGCAGTGGGGCAGCCAGACTCAGCATCTGAGCAGCCCCTGCTGCCACAGGACCCAGCCCTGCAGCAGACACCCTGGCCCATCTGCCCTGCACTCACCATCAGGGGCTCTGGACAGAGAAGGAGAGATCTCCATGAAGACCAACCTGGAACCCCTGCAGGCTGGGTGCACTTGGCCAGGCAGATGGGTTGGGGCCATGGGCAGGTGGACAGGAAGCAGTGTCCAGGAGCAGGATGGGTGGGAGGGAATGGGTTTGGGATCACAGGGTGGTGACAGCACAGGGCCCAGACCCAGAGAAGAGCCACATTCCACTCCCCACATTTTGTTACCCACAGAACTGATATTCATAGATTCATAGATTGTAGAGTCGGAAGGGACCACAATGGATCATCGTGTCCGACCCCCTGCCCCTGGCAGGAAAGAGGACCGAGGTCAGATGACCCCAGCCAGGTGACTATCTAGCCTCCTCTTGAAGACCTCCAAGCTAGGTGATAGCACCACCTCTCTTGGAAGCCCATTCCAGATCCTGGCCACCCTTACTGTGAAAAATTTCTTCCTAATATCTAACCTAAATCCACTCTCAACTAGTTTACACCCATTACTCCTAGTAACTCCCTGGGGCACCTTAGTAAACAGTGCATCCCCTATTCCATGTTGACCTCCCCTAATAAATTTATAGGCGGCCACAAGATCTCCCCTCAGCCATCTCTTATGAAGGCTGAAGAGATTCAGCTCTTTCAACCTCCCCCCATAGGGTCTATCATGAAGGCCACTAATCATGCAAGTGACCCTCCTCTGGACCCTCTCGAGATTCCCCGCGTCCCTCTTGAAGTGCGGCGCCCAAAACTGGACACAGTACTCCAACTGCGGCCTGACCAGTGCCACAGAGAGGGGGAGCATCACCTCCTTTGTTCTATTAGTCATGCACCTGTTAATGCACAACAAGGTGCAATTGGCCTTGTTGATGGCCTCATTACACTGCCAGCTCATGTTCATCTTGGAGTCAATCATGACTCCAAGATCCCTCTCTGCCTCCGAGCTGCTGAGAAGGACACTCCCCAACCTATAGGTGTGCTGGGGATCCCTCCTTCCCAGGTGGAGTACCTCACATTTATCTTTATTAAATTGCATTCTATTTCTTTCTGCCCATTGATACAACCTGTCCAGGTCAGCCTGAATCTGCTCCCTGCCCTCCGGTGTACTAACTTTGCCCAATAACTTGGTATCATCAGCGAACTTGGAGAGGGTGCTCTCCATGCTCTTGTCCAAATCGCTGAAGATATTGAATAATATCGGTCTGAAGACCGAAGCCTGTGGGACCTCACTGCCCACCTCCCTCCAGGTCGAGAAGGAACCATCCACCACCACTCTCTGGGTACGGTCCCTAAGCCAGTTGGCCACCCACCTGACCGTGCAGGCATCCACTCCGCAGTCTGCTAGCTTCCCAATGAGGATAGGGTGCAAGACTGTGTCAAAGGCCTTCCTAAAGTCCAGGAAGATGACACCAGCCTTGGCTCCCGCATCCAGGCAGTGTGTGACCTGGTCATAGAAGGCTACAAGGTTTGTCAGGCAGGATCTACCTGTGACAAACCAGTGCTGGTTTCCCCTCAGCATTGTTTCCCCTGCTGGGCCTGCACAAATGTGTTCTTTGACTATTTTCTCTAGCATTTTCCCAGGAACAGAGGTAAGACTGACTAGTCTGAAGTTACCCGGCTCATCCCTTCTCCCTTTCTTGAAAATGGGCACCACATTGGCCCTTCTCCAGTCCTCAGGGACCTGGCCAGAGCACCACGAGTGCTTGAACAGCTGTGCCAGCAGTTCAGCTATGACACTGGCCAATTTTTTCAGCAGCTGTGGATGGAGGTCATCCGGGCTTCCTGACTTGTACCCATCCAGCTCCTCCAGGAGCTCCTTAACTATTTCAGAACTAACCATAGGCAGGCTGGTGCCGCGTGGACATCCGTCAATGATTGAGGTGGGGGAATTGGCTTGGTCGGTACATAGAAATACTGAAGCGAAGAACTCATTGAAGAGCTCTGCTTTTTCCCCCACGTCAACCACCAACCGTCCTGATTTGTCCTGCAGGGGCCCTATGTTGCTCTGAGCTTTTCTTTTGCCCACAATATACCTGAAGAAGGACTTTTTATTGTCCTTGATTGTTGAAGCCAGCCTGAGCTCAAGCCCCGCCTTGGCCTGTCTAACTGATTCCCTGCAATAGCATGCCAGGAAGAGATATTCCTCCTTGGTGGCTGCCCCCTGCTTCCATTGCCTATACATCTCTTTGCCCCCAGACTCTCCTGGAGTTCCCTGTTCAGCCAAGGGGGCTTTTTTGCCCCCCTTACCTCCCTTCTTATGTAATGGGATAGACTCCTTTTGAGCCCCAAGGATCACTCCCTTGAGATATCTCCAACCCTCCTGGACCCCCCGTATGCTCTATGTTCTTGAGTTGCATCCCCTCACTAACTAGCCTTCTAAGCTTGCTAAAATTGTCCCTTCTGAAGTCCAACACCTTAACCCCACTAGTTACTTTACCCACCCTTCCCTGGATAGTGAACTCGACCAAGTGATGGTCACTATCTCCCAGGCTACCATGAACTCGCATGTTCCCCACAAGATCATCCCCTGTTGCTAAGACCAGGTCAAGCAAGGCACTACCCCTGGTGGGACTAGACACCACCTGGGTTAGGTGGAAGTCCTGCACACAATGTAAGAACCCCCATGAGTGCCTTGTTTTGGCTGTCTGCTCCTCCCAGCAGATATCTGGGTAGTTCAGATCTCCCATGACCACTGCCTCCCTTGCCTGTGTGGCGTCTGCTAGCTGCCCGGAGAATACATCGTCTCGCTCTTGATCCTGATGAGGAGGCCTGTAGTAGACCCCCACAACCAAGTCCTTTTCCCCTGGCCCCCCCTGGATCCTGACCCACAATGCCTCGGTGTTCCCCTCCTCCACCCCCGCCTTAATGCTGGAAGACGTATAGTGCTCCTGAACATAGTGCTACCCCCCCCACTTTTTTTCCCCACTCTGTCACGCCTATACAACCTATACCCCTCAATGCCTACCACCCACTCGTGTAGAATCCCACCATGTCTCCGTTAGTCCGACTAGGTCATACTGGGTGCTAGCAAGCAAGAGTGTGAGCTCCTCCTGCTTGTTCCCCATACTCCTGGTGTTTGTATAAAGACATTTTAGTCCCCCAAAGGGGGCTCTTGGTGCCCCTGTGCCTTGATGGCATGTGTTCCCTTTATTACTTACCTGGTGTGGTCTGGTGCCTTGTTTATGGCTTACCAACCCCTTAATACTTATCTGGTGCAATCTGGCATCTTGTTTGTGGTTTACCAACCCTGGGCTCTCTCTGACCACTGGTTCCCTGACCCCCATCAAGCCTAGTTTAAAGCTCTTCGGAGGAGATCAGCCAACCTGTGGGCGAACAGATACTTACCTCTGGGAGAGAGATGAAAAACATCATCTCCCAGGAAGCCTCCTCCCTGGAAGTGCTGGTCATGATCAGGAGGCAATATTTTACAGTTAGGGTGGCCAATATCTGGAACCAAGTTCCCAGGGAAGTGGTCCTCACCCCTACCCTGGGCAAATTCAAGAGAAGGTTGGATGATCACCTGTCTGGGGTCTTGTGAACCCAGCATTCATTCCTGCCTGTGGCAGGGGGTCAGGCTAGATGATCTGTTCAGGTCCCTCCTGACCCTAGCTACTATGAAACTATGATCCATTGGGCTGCCCTGTGCTGCCAGGCCACCAGCAGTCATGGAGGTACAGTGCAGGGCGGTGCAGGACCAGGGTCTGGGGCAGAGCTATGACCTGCTCCCCGCACATCCCTGCAACAGGCACCAGTCCTGTGGGCAGGGGCATGAGGAGAGTGGATCATAGTCTGCCCCAGGCCCCATGCTGTCAAGACCCCATGATCCTGGCCCGACCTGCCTGTTCTACTCCCAGACATCGCTCCTGCCCACCAGCCCCGTCCCATCCACCTGGCCAAGCACATCCTGTTAATGGGGGTCTTGGACTAGCCTCCATGAAGACACCACCCACCTGCTCACCCATCCACCTGCTCCATCTGGTGGGTGCAGGTCAGATGGGCCCAGAGCCAGATAGGCTTAATTGTTCCTGCCCCTGAACAGCTCACCAAAACTCCTTAAGTAACCCTTCAGCCCAAATAATTGCCCACCCCGCTCTGTCCTATAGCTGGGATCTCGAGCATATATTGACAACATTTGATAGAAGGATGTTGGCTGCTGTGGTTCCCTTGCTTTACCTGTAGCAGGTTATGGTGTTAGGTCTGTGTTGTGTCAGGTGACTGTAGATTTATGTTGAGTTTAAATTATGGTTTGTGTGGGACGGTTTGGATAGGGAGGATCCTGCCTCAGGCAGGTGTTGGACTAGATAACCTCTGAAGGTCCTTTCCAGCCCTACCTCTCTATGATTCTATGAATCTTTAAGGCTAACATCTTGCCTTCCAGACTTTCCATAGAGCTTATGGTCTGCTTTGTTTCATATAGTTCATTGAAAGATGCTCTAGTATTACTATTTATATTCTCACAAAAGATGCACTAGTGAGTACTTATTATAGCTCTGGTCTATTTGCACACAAGTTTAAGCCCCAGTTTATTACAGCACAAAGCAATGCTGAACATTCAATTTCTCTGAGACCATTACAGTATAGGAGAAATATTAATAAAAATGTGATCCCCAGGGAATGGTGACTATTACAATAAATGGTGCATTATCAACAACAGTTTCACCTTGGCAGGGGCCATGTGTTGCTTAACTATTTCCAATAGCTATACATTAGCGCAGCTGAAAGATTTGGTGCACAAGGAACAAATTGCAGGAAGTGGGGCAGAAAAGAAATGTGAATATATCCCGTGTCAGTGTTTGAGATAATCAGTGTACATTTTGCCCAGAGAACTGTAGACAGATGAAATGCATTATCCTAATAAGGCTTTGAGGAAAGTTTGAGGTGAGACTGAGATACCCAAAAAGTAATGTGCTCGCGCCACACTAAAGATAAGTCAGTTTGTCTAAAAGAAAATCATGCTCTCCCTCCCCCCGTATTGACATGATGCACAAAAGGCAATCTACTGACACTTATGATGATCCAATTATTACTGCAAAATCATGTATATTTTTGCAGTTCTCCAGTGGCAAGTTCAACCTAGGATTCTTGGATAACCTAGTAGAATATTTCACTTCAGCGGAATTTAGCAATAGCAATTGGGAGCATGCATGCACACACATTTGCTCATTTCCCTTCCTCCAAATGGTCATTCTTTCAAGTAGTTTCTTAGTCTTTTTATGTGATTTGCAAAACCATGTTATAAGTTTATACTCTAGAGTCTAGGATCTAGACTACTATATCAATCTAAAGAAGTTACAGAAAAGAGCTTATCAGTGCTTGTTTTGCAAAATGTTTTTTTGGAGCCCCAGACTGCCACACAGTAGATTACTCCAAAGTTTTTATTGGACTAACTGCATGACTGGAATAAAGTTAGACAAAGTTTCGAATACAAGGCATTCTTTCTCTTCTGCATAATTCCTGGACCACCACAGCTGCATATTTCCAAACTTTTTAGACTGCTAAATGCTATTTTATTGTAAATTTTTACATACAGATTCATCATGTTTTATATGTGAAGATTTAGACAAATTTTGATACAGCCTTTCAAAGGAAATACAAGTTTTGCCATAGCTTTCAGTTCACTAGCCAATTTAACATCAGTAGGTTGAATCCATAATGCAAAGAAAGTCCTCTTGCCAACAAATTGTTGTTCCAAGTCATTTAGTAGTATTTGTCAGCAAATTGTAACCACAAGAGGATAGCACATTTTGTATGCCATCTTTCGATTCCTGAGGACAATGGGCAATCTATTTCTTCAAACAGAAAAATCTGGCAGGCTGCAATAAAATCTGCTGTGGCCAGTTCTGAAAAAGCATGATTAGAAAGTGAAACACCATGGCCGAAAAATGAAAAAGGCTTGAGCGGCTCAGTTACAAGCACAGATGGCAATGTCATTCCCTCCTTTCACTTATTCAGTCTGTGGCCAGCTTGTTTCTCAAGAATTGCACTAAAGTCACCAGAGGACATGTAGATAACAGCTGGGACAAACTTATATTTGACTTCAAGGGACTGCCATCATTATCTAAGAGCACCAATACTGACCCAAAATAGAATAAGCATGATTTTAGAGTAATATTTAATGTGCCTCCCCATAGCGCATGGGTGCTCTGTATCATCCTGAAAGAACAAAACACATGAGGACAATTTTCTTAATGAGGAACTTTTTCTGGAAAGGATTCCCTGGATATATTTGATTCCTTTGGTTCTGTGAACCAGGCCTGTCCATTAGTGCCTCTGGTATTTCATCTCATTAATGATAGAGAAGATTCCCCAGCAGCATTCCACAGACTGCAAAAGATTAGGCAGATTAACAAACAGCCCCCTCAGCTCATCTGGAGAAAAAGGAATTGCCCTGGCTTATAACAATATTTGAGCCTATCAGCTTGTGTTCTCCCACCAACTTCAAACACAGTAATTCTTGCCTTTGCTCATGTAGTAAAAAGATAGAAGCTAGTTTGGAGTATATTAGTTGGAGTAGTTTTTAGTGTAAGACTTTACAGACCGCTTGTATGTGGGGAATGGCATGAGACGCTCCGGTGTGACAAACTGGGACCCAGCCACTCAGAGCTAGTACAAGTTGGATTTTGTATACATATGCCCTGTTACAGAAGGCAAACAGAAAAAGATGCCTATGGTTTAATTTGGGTGCTTTGCACAGTTGGCTAGGAATCATGTGTCATTCAGCATCTTCAACAATTTTGCCGTGGTACCTGCTGCAAAGGCACTGAATTGAAATTTAATGCAGGGTTACAGTTACTACAGCGAAGCACCTTTTGTATCATCGGGGCTATTTAGTATAACTTAACAACAATATGAAGAATCCATCTTGAGTGCCACCAGCCAACAGTGAAACCAGTTTTGGTCTTGTAGTCAGAAACGAATCCAGTGGCCGTACTTGGGTTGCAGCCAATTTATACCAAGAAACTTGACTGACTTTAGTTGAGTTTTCCAGGGCAAAACCAGAAACTGGTTCTCATAGTCCTTTTCTATCTCAAGCCTTCATTTGAGGGTGTCTAGAAGCAACAAACTGTTCTGTGTGGGAGACAGGGTCACAGCCCAAGCTTTCAGTATAAGGATGAAGGTTCTACCATACGCAGGTCATTCAAGTTGTTAGCATAGACCCTGATTTAATTTAAACTCATTTATCATATACACGGACCCTGCCAACTAAGCAGAGTGGAAAACCAGGTGTCCCTTATGAACGTACTAGCCATGCAGCTGTCTCTTGAACTGTCAAGTGTGTTATAGCTCCCAGTTCTGGTTTTGGCTTAGATGTGAGATTAGAGCACCATTAGACAGAAGTTTGTTTTTCATCTTAATAATAATAAATAAAACAGAGAACATAAATGGTAAAAAGTTTTTTTTTTTGCCAAAGTCTGTCTTCCAAATTAACATTTAATTTTGAAGTGGCAACATTTAATTTTGGCTACGCTTAATCTCTCTGTCATGAACTATGCTTGTTCCAAGAGAAAAACAAATATTTAGTTACACTGCTGATCTCATCACCCATCAGATCCTGTAGTTTGCGTTACACATTCAGGAAATATAACGAGTAAGCAAACTTGCTGGTCCACAACACCTGGTTAAACCTTTAGAGAAATTTTCATAATTACCTTTTAAAGTCCAATGGCATTAACACCATGTCAATAGCTTGCTTTTACAAGCCCCTTTCTGAACTACTTGTAACAGACTGCCAATGTGGGCTCACCAGATCGGCTTGAGATACTTACCCTGGGCTAGAAACAGTGCCGGTAAACTCTGAGTGACCGAAAGGGTGGAGCAGGGGAGCCCTGCCCTGTGGAAAAGGAGAAGCCAGTCGAAAGAAGGGGTTTTCAATGCACTCATTCGTGTGGAAGGGGAATGGCCGGGGCTGGGGGACAGCCACCTTGAGCCCTGGTTGGCCGGTTTGCAAGCCAGGGAGGGACTGCCGGAGGGGATAAAAGCAGCAGCCGAACTGGTGTGTGGGGGCTGCTGACAGTGACTTCAGGGAAGGATGCAGGAAGCCTAAGAAGAGCTGGGGTGAGCTGACCCAGCAGAGGGAGCAGAGAGACCCCTCTGAAGAGCTTCAAAGGCCCTGGGAGAAGAAAGCAGCAGCAGTCAGCCATGCCTCCAGCCCTGCAGCAGAAAGGGAGTAGCGGCCAGGGCTTGGGGCAGAGAGCTGGTGCCCCAAGGCCCCATCACAGTGTGCTGGACATGCCGGGTGTCCTGGAGGCTAGGGGTGGCAGTCGGCCCCCCACTCCACTGCGGAGAAGCAGCAGCAGCCAGGAGCACAGGCGACATCCTTATCCAGAGCAGGGAGCTGGGCCAGTGAGTTGAGGAAACCCCTTACCTTCCCTGGGGAAGTGGGACAGCAGCAGGCAAGGCACTGGGATCTTGAGGAGCAGCAGAGCACCAGGACAAGGGTCCCTGGGAGCTCAGGGTGCAGGCCGGCACTCGGAGCAGGATTGGCGAGCTGTGAGGCATGTGGGGCACTCAGCCAGTCATCTGGAGCAGGCGTTTAGAGCAATGACCCCTGGGAGCTGCCTGTGCTGCTGACCCTCTGCCACTGACTGCCCCAGAGGGGACTCAGTCCTGTCCCTTATTCTGCAGCTGATTGTCATCGGATGGAGTCCCTGAGCTTTGTGCTTGGGTCGTGCTGACTGCTGCAGGAGCCTCCTTTGTTGCTTGTTGCTTGCCTTTGTGGTTGCCACAGAGTGTCACCGTTCAGCCTCTTTGTGGAGGTTTGATACAATGTGATTGCTGCAGACCAGAAGAGCTTAACTTGTTGCGGTCTGTCGCTTATTGGGAAGCCTGTTCTAAATCAGTTAAGTGTTAGACCTTCTTGGGACCACGGGCTGCTCTGTGGGGAGCAGGGGCCAGCTGGAAAGTAAATTGGTGGTGGTTGGAAGCCCTGCCCCATGCTTACCACACCATCCCTGATACTGGGTAGGGGTGGCAACTATTGGGCCGCCACCCGGGTTACATACTTATATTGAAAGTATCCAACCTTTACCCTATCGCCAACTCTCATTTAAGATACTGTACTAGTTTTTCAAACAAAAACATTTCATAATCTATTTGGTAATTTAGTTCAGAGCAAATTAGTACCTATCTTGTTTTGTCTACATGGATTCATAGGTTGTTAGGGGCTGGAAGGGACCTCGCAGATCATTGGTCCAGGCACCCCCCCCCCCCCCCCCCGCTCTAGGCAGGAGGACAACTGGGGTTGGCTGACCCTAGCAAGGTGGCTGTCCAATCTCCTCTTGAAAAAGGTGACTGCACCACCTCTGGAGGGAGTTTATTCCACAGTCTGGACACCCTAACTGGGAAGGAGTTTTTCCTGGTATTAAGCTGGAAGTGGCCTTCCAGGAGCTTGTATCCATTGGTCCTGGTCTCCCCCAGGGGTGCCCTAGTGAACAGTTGCTCACCAAGCTCCTGATGCACTCCTCTGATATAGTGGCAAGCCACTATCAAGTTCTCTCTCAACCTTCTCTTTTTTAGGCTAAAGAGGCCTAGGTCCACATGGCATATGACTATGAAAAGATCAACATTTCAGCTGAGATGAAAAATTGTGTATTTTTTCCAGAATACTGCAGATAGAAAGCCCTAATGGAATTTCTATATTGTGCACATACAGAAGCAAATCTGTGAAGGGTTACAAGATACAGGTGAATGGATACTTTAGTAGTGGAAGCAACATAAGAGGCTAGTGCTATCTATAGACAGAAAAAATCAGACTTAGCTAAGTGATTATTCTGAATTGAGAATAAGATGTGTGCAATCCAGCGTTTTAAAGTTGAGAGACATTTTGGAGTTACATGTATGCACAAATGCAATTAGGGCCATATGGGAGTGTTTTGATATTACAGACAGGAAACTTGAGTGTTGATTGGGAGAATTGCCTCCTTTCATCAGGAACAGAAAGGAACAGAGTGTTAGGTCAGGGCTGTACAACTTCCAAGCCCTCGAGGGCTACACACCCCAGGGGCCATATGCAACAAGCTGTACTGAGCAAGCCATGGTCCATGAAGCTGTGTGCCACATGGACCATGGGACAGGACTTGATGATCTTATAGGTCCCTTCTGGTCCTCCTTTCTATGATTCTGTTATTCTATAGATACTCTCTGCACACCCTCTGCATTGGGCACCTTCCCACCACTGCACTTGGTGTCCCCACAACTGCTGCATTGTGGGGGCATGATCTTGGCCCCCAGGGTGGCCCTGATTTTCAACCTCTTTATGCAACCGTGAACTCACCCTCAACTCACTGTACAGCATACCAAACTGCCCCACCCCCTGGGGCGGAAGCAGGAAATGGCAGTCAGAGGAGGGAGTGGGAGCCCAAACACTTCAGCTGCTGTTGGAGCCAGAACCGTGGGGGGAGCAGTGGTCGAGCAGGAGCCCAGGGGTTGCAACTTAACTCCTTGTAGGTCACATGTGGTCTGTGGGCCACCAGTTGTGTGTGGGCTATCAAATCTAGAGATTGCCCAAGATCTACAAATGTGTGTAGGTGATCTATGAAGCACCTAACTGACCTTACCACCACTTCTCCAGTCCATACCTTTTGGTGGCCTGAAGCAGTCTGTCTTTGACTGACTGCCACCTGGCTTTGCAGTGGAAGCATCTGAGGATGATAAAGCTGCTTTGAGAAGTACCAGCTTTCAGCTGGACACCCTCAGACTCTTTAGGGAGAATACAACAAAATGCAACAGCTCTGGACCCAAACCCAGAAATGCCAGCCAACAACAGCTCAGTGGAGCTCCACTTCAGGAGAATTCTGCACATTTTCAGGCAGAAGAGCACATGATTGAGAAATGCAAGCACTTGTCCCTTCAGCAATCCACGCCCAAGATTCACTTCTTTTTATTCTCTTGCATGTCTTAAAGTGTGTCTGCACTCATCTGAGTAAAATTAAACTTTTCTTGATCACAAAAAGTAGCTGAATAGATTTTCTTACCACTTAAAAATATGAAATGAATAGTATGACATTTCGTCTTAAAAAGGACAAATTTTGTGAATGCATACATGAGTGAAAATAAGTGATTATAAGTTAAGGTGCAATTTTAGCTATATTATTTGTGGGAATGACTATTCATGAATAATTCCTGAGTTTGGCTCATCCATTAGCAACAGCTGATCCCCCGAAGGTAAGTGGGGCGGAGGGACCCGGCACAGCTGAGCCGCATCCGCAGGGGAAGCCCCCCAGGTCCCATATAGCTGAGCCGGTAGGAAGCTGTGCTCCCGAGCTGCGCAGCGCGAACAGAGCAGTTATGTCTCAGCTGTGTGTTCTTGGGCAACCCTGGCACAGGATGCAGTCTGTCTGACTCTCAAAGGACTCACCCCCCCCCCCTCCTCTACCTAAACGAAACTGATTAAGATGCAGTGAGAGACACACCTAAGACCCTCAAGATAAGGGTGACAAGAGTGAACCAACTGCCCTAGGTCTCATTTACATCCGAGATGGAACCAGATGACCATTCATTTACATGAGAGATGGAGAACAGAAAGCCTGAAGCAGAGACTGCAGTGAATTCTGGGACCAGAGAAGCAGAGGAGCACTGCATGATAGGGAATCTGTGCTCCAAATGTTAATCAACCCATGTTCACACACACCTCTAAGTTTAATAGGCATCTCGGGCCGTACATTCCCCGGTCCCACTATGGGAGGCCTATTTAAACTTGATTGACTAAAACTTGGTTGCTGGGTTAGGGAATGCTGAGGCAAGAGACCGAGTCAGAAGGGGTATGGGCAACATTTGAACAATGGTTAAGGGTTCATCACAACGTCCAGCCCGTTGGAATCCTAATCACAGGTGTTGTCATACCTTTCCCGAGACAATTGGTGGGAGTCCTCTCCACAAAAGGTTATGAGCACCCCAATAATTGCTTTAAGTCTGTTAAAAGACTATAGTAAGATCTGGAAAAGTCATGCTAAGCTGAGGCTTGTGCACAACAAGTAAAAATCCAAAATCCTGATGCTGCAAGCTATCTGTTGTTTCTGAAGAAACCATGAGATATCCCATCAGTATATCTGCCATCCATAGGAATCTCAAGCTGGCTCCCAAGTATTTGGTTACTCCCTAATCTTAAGTGTTTCCTGATTATCAATCAGTTTCTTGAGATGTTCCAAACCAGATAACCCCTTGTCAATGGAAAAGACAATGATTTACACTACTGAGGGTGCTTCAAAGCAGCTGAACTGAGGGTCTATAAAAATCTGTAAAAAGTGTGTGTGCTTAAAGAAGAAGGAGGAAAGAAGAAGGAGGAAAGAAGAAGAAGAAGGAAGAGAAGAAGAAAACTCTTGTGCTGACACCATCCCTTGTCGTTCTTGGGACGCTGGAAGAACTGATCGTCTCTCTCTTCAAGGATTGCGCTATGGACTGTGCTTGTCAGCTTTGCAGCCTGAGTATCTTGGACTAGGTGAGATCCCAGCTCTCTCTCGCTCTCTCTCTCTCTCTCTTCTCTCTAGGCATAAACTTCTGAACCTGAACTGTATTAGTTAAGCTTGAGCTAAGTTTCCCCAAATACTTAGTGAAACCAGGGTAGTATTGTCATTGTTTGTGTTTATTTTTCTTTTGCATTTCTATTACTACTAGTACTATTATATATTTCATATGCTTAGCAATAAATAACTTTTATAGTCAAACTGGTAGTAATTGGGTACATTTTTTCCTTCTCTGCTTCTCTTTCCTTCTGTGCTCTGCAGCAATGCTTCTTTTACCTAAGCTAAAGATCCCTGTGAAGCCCAAAATTATTGTGGGGTCTGCTCATCAAGAGGCCAAAGACTGGGACGTGCTGAGTTTGAAACACATAAGGGGATCAGCTTGTACAGGCTGATTGACCCAGTTTGACTCAGACGTGCCCTTATGAACTGAATGCTGGCCCATGAGGGTGTCAGCTGGACACCCAGCCGGATTCAGAGGGATTCTGTTCACCTGTGCGCTTGTATCTGACTGCAGTTTATTGTTGCTCTTATGAACTGATTCTTGGCATATGAGGGTGTCAGCCTGTCCATGCTGATCAGCCCAGCCAGGTCAGGCGTGTCACGTTAATTTGTGTGTGTTTGTGTGTATGACTGATTTGGTGACTGGAGGAACCCAGTCCCATTGAGATTGAGTCCTACAAGATAGCTCCACTGAGGGTGAGGGCTTGCAGAAGGGAGAGATACAGCTCCGTATAGTAACACAAGCAGCACATTGACAGAATCACCAAGACCCTAGAAACTATCCCTAATAAATGAGCACACCCCAAAGTAATGGACAAATTTGGTAACAGAGCGCGCAAACAGGGTGGGCTCTGTAAGAGCGCGCCAGCGTTTGCGCAGGCGTTCGCACCGGTGGGCGGACAGGAAGGTCCAGGAGAGAGACTCCTGTAAGGGTAGGGTGTAGACACCACTCAGATCTACAAACAGCAGCTTATAGAATGGTGTCGACAAGGAGTGCTGCTAGGGCCTCTCTGCCCAGGGGGCCAAGCCCACCCGGGGCTGGTCTGAGGCCTCCACCCAGACCGAGCCCATGGGGGAGCTGATGTCCCCCTACCTTCTGGCCTGTGGGGGATCCCCAGCAGGGCCGGGGGGGGCAGAGATTGGGGGCCCCCACACCTGTCCGGCAGGTGCCCGTCTTAGGGATCTGGAGGCGCAGGTGAGGGAGCTCCGGGAGGAGGTTAGCAGGCTGAGGGATATCAGGGAGGCGGAGGATGAAATTGACAGTTATTTCCTTTCCCTGCAGGCCCAGGCACCTAAGGAAGAAGCAGTCCGGGGAATGCCTTCCACAGCAGAGTGGCAGACGGTCGCATCCAGGACCGGAGCTGCTCGCAGCGAACAGGTACCAGTTCCTCCAGTCCAACTGGAGAACAGGTACGAGGCCCTGGCGACCCTGCAGGAGATGGAAGGGGAGGAGGAAACCCTTGGGCAGGAAGCAACAGTACATTCTCCACGATCCAAGCGGACCCAGAGGAGGAGGCGACGAGTGCTCGTCATAGGCGACTCCATCCTGAGAGGTACGGAAGGGCCCATCTGTTGTCAGGACGCCTCAACACGAGAGGTATACTGCCTGCCCGGAGCAAAGATTCGGGATGTGACGGAAGTAATCCAGGCCAGGATCAAGCCCACCGATTACTACCCCATGGTCCTAGTCCATGTGGGTACTAATGATGCGGCCAGGAGAACCCCCGATCACTTGATGGTGGACTACAGTGCTCTGGGCGGTGTGCTGAAGGAGTTTGGTGCACAGGTGGTTTTCTCTTCCATCCTACCAGTGAACGGACGCGGAAGACGGCATGAGAACTGCATCCGAGAGACCAACTGGCGGCTTCGGCAGTGGTGTCTCGAGGCAGGCTTCGGCTTCCTGGACAACGACCCGCACATCACGATGAGGGACATGCTCAGTTGGGATGGGCTTCACCTGTCCCCCAAAGGTAAGCGTGTGTTTTCTTCTAGGTTGGCGGATCTCCTCCGGTGGGCTTTAAACTAGGCTCTTCGGGGGGAGGGGAAGATGAGGGCGGGGGAAGCTGTGGACCACCAAACCATGTGGCACCCACAAGGACAGCCCAGCCTGAAGAAGGAGAACATTGGGAACCTGCAAGCCATGGGGCGGCCAGCACTACAGCACAGGTAAGCAACGAGAAGGTAAGACATAAGGGGCCCCTTGGGATTCGGAGCGGGGGGCAGCAAAGGCACCAGTCACAGGGCTCAAGTGCCTATATACTAATGCTAGGAGCATGGGGAACAAGCAGGATGAACTAGCGCTCCTGCTTGCACAAAACACCTATGACTTAGTAGGGCTAACGGAAACCTGGTGGGATTCGTCCCACAACTGGGCGGTACATATTGAGGGTTATAGATTGTACAGAAAGGACAGGGTGGGGAAAAAAGGGGGAGGGATTGCACTCTATGTCAATGAGCAATATACGTCAACCCTCATCAAGACGGAATCCAAGGATGAGGAAGTAGAAGGATTGTGGGTTAGGCTACATGGGGGGCAAGGAGAAAGGGATTTGGTTGTAGGGGTCTGCTACAGACCTCCACACCAAGGGGAAGAAATAGATTCGGGGCTCCTGAGGCAGCTCTCGGAGACCATAAAAGCTAAAGAGGCGGTAGTCATGGGGGACCTAAACTACCCAGACATCTGCTGGGAGACGCAGACGGCAAAGTCCCACTGTTCACGCAGGTTTCTAACCTGTGTACAGGACCTCTACCTGACACAGGAGGTACACGGTCCCACTAGGGGGAATGCCATACTGGATCTGGTATTGGCAACGGGGGATGACATGGTAGGGGACCTACCGATCGGTGGTCACCTGGGGGACAGTGATCACCTAATAATAGAAT
Source organism: Alligator mississippiensis (assembly GCF_030867095.1). Lineage (NCBI taxonomy): Eukaryota > Metazoa > Chordata > Crocodylia > Alligatoridae > Alligator > Alligator mississippiensis. The sequence continues at coordinate 75,372,136 of NC_081824.1, read as the reverse complement.
TCTTCATAAAACTTCGAGTGAGTAAGGTAACTAGTAGGGTGAAAGTACTAGACTTTAGGAAAGCTGATTTCAATGAACTCAGGCGATTAGTCAAGGATGCACTGCAGAGTAGGAGTTTTGAAGTGATGGGAGCCCAAGAAGGGTGGCTGTGCCTTAAGGAAATGATCCTTCGGGCACAAAGCGAGACGATCCCGATGCGAGGAAAAAGAGGGAAAGGGGCCAGGAGGCTTCCTTGGCTGACCAGAGAAATCCAGGGCAGCCTAAGGGCCAAAAGGGGAGCACATAAAAAGTGGAAACAGGGGGAGATCACCAAAGACGAATATACCTCCTCTGCTCGCGCTTGTAGGGAGGCAGTTAGACGGGCCAAAGCTACCATGGAGCTGAGGATGGCATCCCAAGTAAAGGACAACAAGAAATTGTTCTTTAGATATATAGGGAGTAAAAGGAAGACCCAGGGAGGAATAGGACCCCTGCTAAATGGGCAGAAACAATTGGTGACAGATGGGGGACAAGGCTGAACTCCTCAATGAGTTCTTTGCCTCAGTGTTCCTAAGCGAGGGACACGACAAGTCTCTCACTGGGGTTGTAGAGAGGCAGCAGCAAGGCGCCAGACTACCATGCATAGACCCTGAGATGGTGCAGAGTCACTTGGAAGAACTGGATGCCTTTAAGTCGGCAGGCCCGGATGAGCTCCATCCAAGGGTGCTGAAGGCACTGGCCAACGTCACTGCGCAGCCACTGGCGGGAATATTTGAACGCTCGTGGCGCACGGGCAAAGTCCCAGAGGACTGGAAAAGGGCCAATGTGGTCCCCATTTTCAAGAAGGGGAGGAAGGAGGACCCAGGCAACTATAGGCCAGTCAGTCTCACCTCCATCCTTGGCAAAATCTTTGAAAAAATTATCAAGGCTCACGTTTGCGAGAGCCCAGCAGGACAAATTATGCTGAGGGGAAGCCAGCACGGGTTCGTAGCAGGTAGATCATGCCTGACTAATCTAGTCTCTTTTTATGACCAGGTTACAAAACGCCTGGACACAGGAGGAGGGGTGGATGTCGTATACTTAGACTTCAGGAAGGCCTTCGATACGGTATCCCACCCCATACTGGTGAACAAATTGAGAGGCTGTGACTTGGATGACTACACAGTCCGGTGGGTGGCGAATTGGCTAGAGGGTCGCACCCAGAGAGTCGTGGTGAATGGGTCGGTTTCGACCTGGAAGGGTGTGGGCAGTGGGGTCCCGCAGGGCTCGGTCCTTGGACCGATACTCTTTAATGTCTTCATCAGTGACTTGGACGAGGGAGTGCAATGTACTCTGTCCAAGTTTGCAGATGACACAAAGCTATGGGGAGAAGTGGACACGCCGGAGGGCAGGGAACAGCTGCAAGCAGACCTGGACAGGTTAGACAAGTGGGCAGAAAACAACAGAATGCAGTTCAACAAGGAGAAATGCAAAGTGTTGCACCTAGGGAGGAAAAATGTCTAGCACACCTACAGCCTAGGGAATGACCTGCTGGTTGGCACGGAAATGGAAAGGGATCTTGGAGTCCTAGTGGACTCCAAGGTGAACATGAGTCGGCAGTGTGACAAAGCCATCAGAAAAGCCAATGGCACTTTATCGTGCATCAGCAGATGCATGACGAATAGATCCAAGGAGGTGATACTTCCCCTCTATCGGGCGCTGGTCAGACCGCAGTTGGAGTACTGCGTGCAATTCTGGGCGCCGCACTTCAAGAGGGATGCGGATAACCTGGAGAGGGTCCAGAGAAGGGCCACTCGTATGGTTAAGGGCTTGCAGACCAAGCCCTACGAGGAAAGACTAGAGAAACTGGACCTTTTCAGCGTCCGCAAGAGAAGGTTGAGAGGCAACCTTGTGGCTGCCTATAAGTTCATCACGGGGGCACAGAAGGGAATTGGTGAGGGTTTATTCACCAAGGCGCCCCTGGGGGTTACAAGAAATAATGGCCACAAGCTAGCAGAGAGCAGATTTAGATTGGACATTAGGAAGAACTTCTTCACAGTTCGAGTGGCCAAGGTCTGGAACGGGCTCCCAAGGGAGGTGGTGCTCTCCCCTACCCTGGGGGTCTTCAAGAGGAGGTTAGATAGGCATCTAGCTGGGGTCTTCTAGACCCAGCACTCTTTCCTGCTTATGCAGGGGGTCGGACTTGATGATCTATTGAGGTCCCTTCCGACCCTAACATCTATGAATTAATCATTCAATAATAGTAACGCTTGCTTTTCTTTTTTTGCTTTTCCTACAGCCACACAGTTATGCGGTGAACAGAAATGTCTTTATTCTTCATCATTCCCTACTTGTGATACTGGCCTGTCATTACAGTAAATCTTACACCCATCTTATGAGAGGCCTTAGATTCTTTGTCACAAGGCTTAGCTCCCTTTTCTAGATCAGTGAAATCAGTTGTCTTTCGGAATGGCAGGATAAAATCTGCTTGTCCTGGAGACAACTGAGGAAATGTAACATCAATATATTTCTGAAAAGCTTGTCTTGTGTCTGCTATTTCAGCTTCCAGGCTGTTTTTCCAAACTGTCATGCTTTCCAGTTGTTGGTTTAGAGTCTCTATTTGAGCTTCTGTTTCTTTCTGTCCGAGCATTGCTTCTTCCAATTTAAGCTGATGTTCTGCTTCTGCTTCTTTGAGCTGCTTTTCAATGTTCTCCTGATTCTCCTTTAGTGATATGTCCAAAGCAATATTCATTTCATACTGTTTTTCTTTTGTTAATTGATCAAACTTCTTCTGATACACTTCTTTAGCCAATATCTTAGCTTCATGGAGCTGCTCCATGTGCTTTCTATGAAAAAGATATATTATTAAAGATTGTTAAAGAAAAATAAGTACTTTAGCACTGGGCAATGCTAATGTGTCTTATTCAACTAGAAATACAAGTAAAATTATAACACAAAGTAGAAGAATGACGGGAATAAGCACAATCATAAAGGCTTTAAGGGGGAAATATTCTCCTTTGTACAGCAGACAACATTTTTGTGTTTATCACCTGTTCCACTTTATGGAGAACTTTTAATATTCAGTAGGCTGCATAGGCATTCTGCGCAGGAGAATCTGAAGAGGGTAGCTACATTGGTGTGGGGGTGCTATCTGCATAAGCAAGTTCTACAGGATGGAGCCTTGTTTTCATAGTGAGAATGAAAATATTAAATAATATAGCATAACAAAATATGGCTCTTTTCTGAAAACCTGTTGAGAAGGGAACATTCTGTTACAACAGATCTGTGCTCTGAACTGTCAGAGTTATTTCTGTTGGTTTTAGTGACAAAAGTAAATTTTACTATTTTCATGTCATTGGAGAAGGAGCACAATATTATGATGAGTCAAACAATATTGGCTTAATTAAGTAAAGGCAGAATTTGCCCTCACTTTCACCTGTCAAATTCCATTTAATTCAAATGAAGAAAATGGGTTTTGCACAAATGTAACTGAGGGCTGAGCTGGCTTGTAAAATTAATTTCTAGTGGTGATCTGTGTACCATGAAAAAAAGCCTTAACTTTCAGACCCTACAATAAGTTTGTGGTACTGGCAATTAGAAGCCAAATACTGTTTTACTTCTAAATTAAGTGAATTTACATGAAATCAGCAAGACAATAGTAAGACTAAAATTCTACATGGCCATTTATAGTGCCAGAGTGGGTAACAAAATTGCTTCTACGCTTTAGTCAGGTAACTCAGAATTGATTGCAAGCTGAACTTTGGGGATGCATTCAGACAAGCATGGATGTGCAGCATGTAGCGCAGGAAACCCGTCTGTGGCACCACACACTGCACGTGCAGGCATGCCTCGCACTGATACCTTGCAGCGTGGGCAGAGGAGCAGGGGATTGACCCCAGAGATCCCACTCCAAAAAATAGTGATCTCCCAGGGTCAAAAAACCCACTCCAAAAAAAAGTAGGGTGGCACATGTGGCAGCAGTGTGTGCTGCCCAAAACCAGAGCCTGTCCAGCCAGAGCCACACTCTGGCTGCTGGTCAGGCCCTAGCCTCCACTACCCCACCCGGGATAACCTGACATGTTCCAGAGTGTGCATGGCATGGGCATTCCCCAGGGACAAGTAGCAGTGGTACAAGGTGTGGTGCTGCTACTTGTCCCTGGGGAAACAAATGGCCATGTTTATCTGGATGCGGCCTGATTGTCCACTAGGTGAAATATCGTTCTGTCCTTTGTGCCTGAGAAACATGTATGTCTTCAGATCATTGTCCTTAGTTATATATCCATCTTCATGCTTTGTATGCATTCTAGAGATAGAATATGCTGTTAGAATATTAATGTTTAGTTATTTTGACAATGGACACCATAGAAAACCCTACACAGAGTGTTTTAGTAAATGTTGAGGTATACATTTTTGTTTATCTTTATAAAAATTAACAAACTGAACTATAGAAAATGTCAAGAATACTTTTGCTGTTTGGCCATTTCTTTCAGTGCAGCCTCCCTTTCCTGTCTTCTGACTTCAGCTACAGCTTGCATCTTTTCCAGAGCACATTCCATCTGGACACGCTGAAGTTTGTGAGCCATGCGCTGTTCTGCAGCTTCAGATTCCCTCTTCAGTTCATCTTCCAGATACTGCTTCATAACTTTCCTTGTTTGCAACTCTGTTTCCTTAAAAGTAGTTTTAAATAGTGGGCAATAAAGTACTCTTCAATCTCCCATTAAGCCCCCACACCCATAAAGCTTAGAGGGAAAACAGCATTTCAATACATCACTGAAAGAAAACAGCCATAACTCATTGTATAAAACAGCTCATCTTCTTGTCCTTGTACACTAAGGTCTATCAAAAATGCTTAATAAACTGATGGCAAATGAATGAATTGTCAAATATTAGGAATTCTGAGATTTTGCAAAAGCAAGAGACATCTTGGAGCACAGCCCAGGACTACAGAATAAATTCCCAGAGGAACTGAGGGCTATTGTAAATCTCACCACTTTCTATTCCAAATACCAGGATGATTTCTTTGACCTTCTGTATATAGGGTGTGTGTGTGTGTGTGTGTGTGTGTGTGTGTGTGTGTGTGTGTGTGTGAGAGTAATGCTGCTTAATATGTTAGCTGGAGGTGTGCAGGTACTACAGTGCTGACAATATTTTAAGGACTAATAGCATCAATATATAAAACATAGACTACACAGAATATACTTATAGAATATACAACAGAATGTTGTAGAAACTTAATCACTGTTTGTAGTTGTTTCTCTTTATATTAATATTTGTCTTTGGAACTTAGGTCGATAGCGACCCACAAAAATGAAATCGAGTTTCTATACAATAAAATATTGCAGTTTTCCCATTCAATTTATAAATGTTTGTATAGTAACATACTTTCAGATGTTTCCTCTTTTAACTTACTTAGGCCCAAGCTCAACAAACAAGTTAAACACCTGAGCTTCCATGACAATAGAATGTAAGACTACTTAAAACTGAGCCCATGTTTAACTGTTGTGCTGACTGTAAAAATGATTTAATCATATGCTTTAAAGTGGTTTTCTAAACTGGTGCCCTACCGCACATCTGTTACAAAGCAACCAGGTTTCATACAATAAAAAGAAAAGTACAAAACACTACCCAAAAATCCCCGTTGTTCCTCCTCCCCACCAAAAAAGCCTGAGTATGTGTCCAGGCAGACCATACAATTTAGTACAAGTCTAAACCCAATAGTCCAAGGCAAATTCTTTCACCCAACAGCAAATGTCAGACCCCAGCTGAACTGAGAAGAAGGGCATACAGAAACATAAATACTTTTTTTAACATGCAGTAAGGACATGGGCAGATTGTCAAATTAAAGTATGTCAACAGGATGCTGGGAACTTATTCTGTAAAAACTGATGTGCACTAACTGCCTGGTCAAGTTTACCCTATGGTAAATGAAAGTTAAACCATAGTAAATCCTTCTCCTCTGTGTCCTGGCTAGTAACTCACTTTAATTTGACCATTTGCCCATATACTAGACATCCTGTATATAGTTAATAAAATAAATCAGTTACACACTTGTACATTTCTACAGTAAAATATTTGGTATATTAAAAACAAAAGTAATCACTCCCAACCTCTAATTCCTGTTCGTGCCTTTTTTTAAGGTATTCTACAAATTCATTGTGTTCATCTGCTGCTCCCTCAAGGGCTTTTTCCAATGCATCTTCTTTCTGTATCTCAGCCTTTAAGAAAGGTCATAATTCAAACAGTTAGCTAAAATTCTGATTACAGGGCATTTGGACAAGGACCAGATGTTATATCATCAATAACTCTATTGTTTTCCATTTAAAAAAGAGAGTGCAATAATTCTAAATAAAGATGATGAAATGCCTCGTGAGTTTCTCTCATTGGACAAAATTAGTCATTGTTCTTTCAAAAACTGACATACAGTGATCACTGACAAAATGTTATTTGTTAACACTGCTACCCATATAGTGGAGTTAAGATAATACATCCATGATGTATTTTAAGTTATAGGGCACTCCCAGTATCTCACATAGTACAGCGTGGACAAAAGCTGGCAAATGCTGATACTGTGGCCACAGTGCGTTTCAGATACAAATATTTAAGCAGATATAAACTTACTCTTTATAATGTTAATATACAGGTGTCGGAATATTTTTAGAAATGTGCCTTGTTGAGCATGGGGTAAACATTCACAAGCAGTTTATGAATGTACAGCTTACTCTTAGCTGCAGTGAAATTAGTGGGAGTTTTGGTCTAGACTTTGTTTGGGGCAGGACTTGCTATTTGTGCAGCAACAATTTTAGACTAGGGATGTCAAATGTATGGCCCATGGGTCAGATCCGCTCAGTGGAGCCATACAATCTGGCCTGCAGGTTTCTGGACGGACCCTCCAAGCTATATGAGGCAGTCCCAGCCCACGCTCTGCATGTGGCACATGGGCTGACCCAGTGCTGCATGCAGTACAAGGGGTCCATCTGGGGCATTGGTTGCATACAGCAACAGACCACAGCTCTGCACACAGGCTCCAGTGTGCATGGGTGACCTGGGGCCCCATCTGGACTGGCACTAGAGCCAGCAGAGGTCCAGTCTGGTGCGGCACTACATTGCAGCCCATGCTCTGGCTCAGCCCCTATGCTGTGTGCAGCACCGGGTCCAGCCCACACACCACATGTAGGGCAAGCCCTGGAGTGAGGCTGGCACATACTGTATTTATCATTCCGGCTGGACCTGGTGCCATAGATGTGGCATGCAACATGGTGGGGTTGGTTCCGGTTCCCATCTGGCCCGCAGACTGGGCCAGGCACCTTCCTCTGGCCTGTGGAGCCAGATGAGTTTGACACCCCTGTTCTGGACTTATTGGGTGCCTATACACGAGCAGCAAGGCTGCTCCAACAAGCTGTAATTACACTGCTTTGGAGCAGGCTTGATTAATTGAGTCTCCTGGAGCGTGCTAATTACCGCTCTCCAAACGACTCCAGCATCCAAAAGACTCATTGAACAAGCTTTAGTTAAAGCGACCGTACCACCATCTTTAAGTGCAGGGTTGCTGATGCATGAGACGCTTCAGGCACTTGATTTAGAGTGGCTCTCAGAGCTGCTCTAATTAAAATGCACCTCCCTCCCCCACTCCCAGATCATGTGTATAAACATCTATTATTGCCAATTATATAAATAGGCATTTGTAGTTGGTTAAAACACATTTAAACTCCAAAAATGAAATGATTCAATCAAGATTATGTGTTTTGAGCTCAAAGGACTTCATCCATAATAACCACATTATGATAAACATTCAAAAGACCTGAAAGGACTCATCAACCTGGACTAATAGTGGTATAATTTTATTTACCGCAAGCCGGAGTTCCTTCTTCAGTTTTTCAAGCCATTCTTGTATTTCTAACTCCTTTTCTCCATGTTGTTGTTGCTGAAGCTCTGCTCCAATTTCTATGTGCACAACAGAAATGGATCATGAACAACATGCTACATGTATAAAGAAAATTGTAAACTGTTTCTGACCCTCTGCTTTATTCGCTATTCAAATAAAAATGATACACAAATGTGAATCCTCACTTCACTTATTATCACATACATGTAATTATACATAGTGCTATAAGTGCCATGGTGTATGCAGTGCTTTATACTCAAGGGCTTAGGTCTTGATCCAGTAAAGGACTTTAATGCCTACAGCAACACTTAAGCAGAACTGAAGCTGTGCAGCTGTTCAGAAAATAATCCCAGATTAATTGGGCTAGAGAGAGAGAGCATGAGTCTATAGCCCACTGGCTATGGCACTCATCCAGAGGGGAGGAATCTGAGAAAGAATCTGTGATCTGGTTCTTGTTCCCATGACTGCTTATGCATTTTACATTGAACAGGATAAATATATTTACAGCTCCAAAACATCACCACTCGTGTTCTGGGCAGGTAAAAAGTGCAGTGGTTAGGAGACTCCCCTGGGGGTGGCAGCATGTGAAACCTTTCAAACTGAAAGTTGCCCTGAATCCAGGTCTCTCACTTCCTAGGCAAGTGCTTCAACAACTGCAAGGTCATTAGATCTTAATAAAAATAGATGAAAAGGAATTATCACATGAAGCTACTTTCATTTCCCAGCCCAAACAAGCAGGTATTCATTTACCATTGCATTGACTGGGGCAACCAGACAAATCCAGAGCAGAGCTTGAGCTCACACCTCTGGAGCCATGGTGAGATACTTTAGGCACATACTGTGAACAGTATCAGGAGGTTACAAATTTAGAAATTCTCCCCACCTCAGTCGAATAAATGTGGTCTCAAACCTTTTATGGATCTATTCCTAAATTTTTTTCTGAGAGAGAATTAATTTACATTAGGAAAATAAAGAAAATTAAAAGAGTGAATAAATTAAGTAATAGATTAATTTAAATTTAGTAATAGATTAATTTAAAAAGAAAAGGAGAGGAAAATACTTCAAAACAGAGTATTTTAAGACACTCCTTAAAATGACTCAATGTCTGCATCACCCACAGCTCCTGTAGAGCACTGAACACATACTTGATACTTTAAATAAGTCTTCATGTTAGTTTAAAACATAAGTACACCAAGCTTTATGAAATTACTTTTTGTAAGTCATGATTGAATATAGGAAGCATAACTCCTATAATATGTAAAATCACTATTCAGAATATTTACAACAATAAGGCATATAACAGCTTAATTTATTGGTATATTTCTAACTCTTGCTATTAATACTAACAAATTAACATATATTTTCTTCCAATTTTTAAATGATTATTGAAGTATAGATAATTTAATTAGAAACTTAGAGAGAGTCTTATGTGAGAGTACAGTACTATCTTGAGTTATTCTGGCAGAATCTTGCTTATGAACTTTCCATAGCAAAGCTTGTAACTTTGTTTAAATATTAATTGAAAACAGTTATACTCAACACGTTGTGACCACAGTGTCCATAGTCATCATGAGGTAGTCTCTAACATAATTATTATTTTTCTCTCAGCATTTAAGGTTGAGGTCAATGGAAACTCTTCCATCAGTGGGATTTACATCAGGCTACTACTGGGTATCAAGCTAAGATCCAGATACAGAATAAAGACTTAAAAGCAGGCTCCACTAGGATTTGTGTAGGTATAAAGGATCCTGGGTGGATCCCACTGCAAGGTGAAAGGACAGTATGATCCAAATATGATTTTTCTCCATCCACTTGAGCCTTACCAATCATTTTCAAACATGTGCATAGGTAGGTGTCTCTTGTTCTTTACAGTAGGCAGATCTTTAACAACTTCAATTACTGCTGTTTACTTGAGAAAAATAGTTATTTGTTATAGCGTATTTACAGGCAGTCCTTGACTTACAACGCTTCAAGTTACAACATTTTGTGCTTACAACGTTTATAAATTGACAACCTGTTTCAACTTTCTGACATCAGTTTCGACTTTACAATACTTGATCTGATGCCAAGCCACACCAGCGAACAAGTTCACTGTGTCACCCACCTCCCTGGAGAACATCTGTCCGAACTTCCTTGGACACTTTCTTTAAGGAAGAAGATGAGACTCCAGAAAAACCTGCAGTCAAGACTACTGAGAAGACTCCAGCCAAGAGCCCTTCAAAAAGTCCAACCAAGAGCCTTTCAAAAAGCCTAGCAAAGTCACCTCAAATAAGTCCTTCCAAATCAATATGATTGCTATTTACAATATAAATATGTTAATGTAGCTATATTACTCATCTATAATTAATTGAGTACAAAATTCTCGGGTATTTTTGGTGAAAATAGGGTATTGGGCCTTGGCTCAGGAACCAATCCCCCATTTATAACATTGTTTCTTATGAGAAAATTGGTTCTGAGTTACAACCTTTTGACTTAAGATGCGGTTTTCAGGAACCAATTGTGTTGTAAGTCCGATAATACTGCCTGTATTAAGAAGTAAGTATATTTTTCTCTGAGCGACCAGGGGCCATCAGACTTAAGCTGTAAATGTATTTGTGAATGTTGAGAGTATGTGTAGAGAGCTACAAATGAAAAATTTGGAAACAAACTTACCCAATATATCCCGGTGTGTATAAAACCGTGTTTTGTAAGGCCTATATTCCCGAATCCGTTCAAAGGTAGCAGGAGAAGGAGGTGGTGGTATAATTTTTGAACAAACAGCACAGCAAACAAAAGAGTTTAAATCTGGATTCCTGATCATGGCTGTATTCAAGTAGTTTTCTCTAATTAAGGAAGTTACTTAAATGTCAGAAATATACGCTAGTTGGAATAAAATCAGGCCTCGTTCTTGCCAGTAAAAGAAGGGTTATTTCCTCCCCAGAAAATGTGCAGGTCAGTAAAAACATACATTCATCCACCATTATTTCTTAGGGTATCTAAAAGATTTGCCTGCAGGTTAGGAACACCAATGCTGAGGAGCTCAATCACATGATGCAGACAGATGATGAGAAAAGCTTTATTATATGACCTTTTGCTGTCTTAAAACAATCTCCTACCTAGCAACTGTTACTAGGCAGGACAAGCTTTGCTCACAAAAGCACTTCGGTTTGTGTCTGGTGTTAGACAGCATCTCAGCAGACTTTTCATTCATTATTTAAAGAATGTCAATACTTTCAATTGACACCAAGCAGTTTAAAAGGGTTTTTAAAGTATGTAGTAGTGGCTTTTGTTTATAGGTTTGGCTTGCAGAGGTTTTGGTGAAGAGAAATGTCACCACTGTTAATAAGAATGGGAGGTCTGCCGTCTGAAAAAAGTCTCCATGTAGAAAATCATTTTGATTTATAGTTCTTGCCAGGCTAACTAATTTTTCTGTTAACTTCTTTTACTATCACTGAGAATGAAATCTACAGAAAAATGAGGAAACTAAAACACACTGATGCTATTTTCTTGCCCCCAGTACGCGTACGAGCAGCTGTGCCAGGGAGTGGTGAACGTACCTATTTTGCCACTCTAGAATTAGCCTGTATTAATCTCAGTGTGCGTGCTGGTTTTACAGGAATTGGATATTTAACATTTGATGAATGGCAACACTGTTCTTGTACTGCCCATCAATCCACTATATGGCCACGTCCAGACAAGTGAGCATGTGTCTGTTGACGTGCTTCAAAGCAGTTTGAGATGCCACAATAGGCACACTAGGAATGAAAACATGTTCCTCACGGACTCATTTTGATACCAGGAAATCCTAGTGCCAAAAAAATCCTAAACCCCACACTGGGAAAAAGCGGCGCAGGGCACGTGCAGCAGTGGATAGACCTAGGCTCTGTCCCAGATAAGCAGGGATGTGGGGGTGGGGGTCTGTGAGAGTGGCAGGGACTGTGTGGGTGGGTGGGGGGGACTCTGGGTGTGGGGGGCTGCTCAGGAGGTGTGGGTCCCCTACCTGCCTGCCTGCTGGCATGGCACACAGCCCCCACCACAGTAGCAGCCGCGGGCCATCAGGGTGCTCATGGCCCACTCCTGGTAGAGACCCAGTGCTACCTGTGCCACATGGAGGTGGCCCGGCCTGGCCTACTGGCGCACGCCTTCAAGCAGGACCAGGCCGGCTTTTGCTGTCACTGTATGCTACAGTGCTCATACCACAGCCCAGGCAGCTGTGTGGTCTGGGTCTGGGTCTGGGTCCGGCAGGCATGCAGCCTTGGGGCTACAGATCCAAGGGGGCGAATTCTGTCTTAGGTGGCAGCAGGTCACAGCCAGGCATCAGGCCCCACTGTGAGACTGCTGCAGTGGGTAGAGGGTGCAGGGGCCACTCTAGGTCAGGGCTGCAGCAGTCCAGCTGGCACAAGGGGCTAACATCCCCAGATACCAATTGGCCCAGTCTCAGAAGCTCACCGGAGCTGCTCCCCAGGGCAGCTTTCTTTACTGCTGGAGCCAGCACAAATTCCCCAGCCTCTGGTGCCCCTGGCTGAAGATTTGGGAGGAGCTCAGCAGGGTCAGTTTGTCCCAAGTGGCACAATTTGCCCCAAAGTGTACATTCAGGCACGTGTGCTGAGGCACAAATCTCCAGCACAAATTTGTGCTGTTGCTATTTAAGCTGCTGCAAGCACACATGCCTGAATGTGTGTATGCACCCTGTGGTTGCATCCAGATGAGCGCAGCCAAGCAGTATGTGGTACTGCAAACACGTCTGCAGTGCCACATACCATGCTGTCAGCTGTTCTCTGTGCTGCAATGGGGCGCTGCCCATGCATGTGCTGCTCCATTTTTTTTCCAAGGATTTTTTTGATACCTGGATATTCAGGGGTTAAAAAAAACCCACAGAAAACCCCCCACAAAGCAGCACATGCATGGGCAGCGCATGCAGCTGAAAAGTGGAGCCGGGCTGCCTGGAGCTGCACTCTGGCTGTCAGCCAGGTTCCATGCAGTAGGATCACCACAGCTGCAGCCCTGGGATGCCCCAAATAAGGCTGCTGGGGCCAGCACAATGCTGGCCCCAGCCTCCCCTACTGTCCCCAGGATAATTTGCCGCATGCCAAAGCGTGCGTGGCAGGGGCATTCCCCAGGGTCAAATAGCTATGGCACAAAGTGTGCTGCTGCTACTTGTCCCCAGGGAACCAAACATCTACACACGTCTGGACACAGCTTATGTGTTTTGTATTTGTCCTGTTTCCTCCATTTTCTGTATATTATCTGTGTATTATTAAGGGAGTTCTTCTTAAATTAATTGCTAAGAGTAAATAAGGATGAACCTTATCTGAAAAAATAAAAGCAAGGCTGAACATTCCTTCAATCAACAGTGTTTGGTTTTGCTTAGCTAATTAGTTCTAATTCCAGCCAATGGACACCACCACCAAGTAACCTTCTCAGACAAGCTCCCCCCCCTAACAAAGTTATACTGGGACTTGCAGTTAGTTAAATAAAAACATCCTCTCTCTCTTCATTTTCATTTATTATTTTCTATTATTTATTTATTTATTTAGCTCTTGATGCTAAATGATGCTCTGCACAAATCACTGGCTCAGAGGATTGTGTATTAAAAAGCAGCTGTGGGCTGTGGCAAGAATTTGGTTTGTGGTCAGAAGGGTTAGAAAGTTTGTCGCCCAAATGCAAGCCTGTTAGAGATGTTTTTGCTCCCGAGGACTAGAGCATCTGCAAGGCTCTGTATAAAAGTTATACTTCTACAAAACTTTGTTAAATACATACTATTTATTTAAAACCCTATTTGCAGGGGAACACTGGTTTTGAAGTCATTTTACAGTAGTTTCAAATAATATAAGCCTAACATATTTTAATTAATTGAAGAACCAGACATCAAAACCCACATCGTACATTTAAAAAACAAGGGTTCTTCTTGTCTTGTAACTGAAGAAACCAAGTGTTACCCTCCAGGGTAAGCATTTGATGACTCTGAATACATGAACACGCTATCTGGAACTCTCTTAGGCAGTTGGTTTTGAAAAGTATTCCTTTTATCATTCAAAAGGCATTTTTTTCTTTATTTGCAAGCTCTTGGATTCTTGGATTTGACTCAAGACTACAATATCATGAGGTATCCAGGAGCCTACTGAAAATTATGCTTTCAGAGATTACAACATTTATTTATAATTTGGGAGACTATATTAGAATAATTACATTTTTAAAAACTCTCTCTTAAATGCATCCATTAAAATCAGTGGATCCACTAAAATGACATGAACAAGTTTTCCCCACAAACATTTTATAATTTTATTTAAAATGTCTCTAAGTGTATTCCAACATATTTATTTAGTTGAAATAAGTACAATTGTATAAGGTGGTAAAAGCATCTACTCTTAGATATATGACACCTTTTATAGGATTTTTTCCCTCTCAGCAGTACATTTTATAATACTTTAATTATCTGGGTTTAAATTCAAACTGGCTGCCTACTTCAAGTTGAAAAATATTCAGCCAAATGGTTCATCTACTCCTGAAGATAAGGCTAGGAAAAAAATGGTTCTTCCCTATTTTACAAATCCTGGTGACCTTTATTGAATGCCTTAGTGCCTCCATGCTTTGCAGCAGACACTTTGATTTTCGCTGAGGCACGCAGACTCCATCAGAGATGTGCCTTTTGCCATCCTGGTTAAAAGTCTACCCACATTCGGCCAAGCTGCCGTGTTCTGGAAAATAAGTTTGCACATGCTCAGTAGATATTTAATAGTTTTAGCAAAGATTCCCGAAGATTCTGTTCATGTTGGGTATACTCCAGGGTGGAATGGAACAGGACTTCCCTTGTAATTGTTGCACTTGGTTGATGTGGGGTGGATCTGATTAGCTCCAGGTCAGACAGAGCTGGGAGTGTCTCATGGACCCTCCTGCTGGGCCTATAGAGCAGGGGTGAGCAAAATGTGGCCCATGGGCCGGAATCGGCCCACCAAGCCAGTCTATCTGGCCCGCAGGGCCCCTAAAAAAATTAGAAAATTAATATTAATCTGCCCTGGGCTGACTGAGGGACAATATTACATAGTTATAGTCCCGAATCCCAGCACCCCCTCCCATTTCCCCCCCCGCATCTCCTTCACTTCCTCAATCCCAGGATCCTTGTTCTGTAATTTTGTCCCTCAGTCTTTACTGGTCTGGCTTTTTTTCTGTCTGTACTCAAATGAAGCAGCTTTCTTCTCCATGCTCTATAGCAGGGGCAGGCAATTATTTTGGGCGGAGGGCCACTTACTGAGTTTTGGCAAGCCATTGAGGGCCACATGGCAGGCAGCCGGGGCAGATAAATATTCATTTTCTAAATTTTTTAGGGGCCCCGCAGGCCAGATAGAATGGCCTGGCAGGTCACATCCAGCCCCTGGGCTGCATTTTGCCCACCCCTGAGCTAAGGGATAACACCCTCAAGAACTCTGCGGGTAGACATGAGGTAACAAGATAACAGAACAAGAACACAAGGGTGAAAAAATAAATAGCACTTGGCCACCAGCTTAATAGTATGCAGCCACCATAGATGGTATATTGAAGGCAGCTGGGGGCTTGTAGGACAGGGGAACAGCAAATGAACTCTGGCAAGGAACACCCTCCCACAGACCTTACATGAGACAGAAGTGAAGCAGGAGGCAAGGTAGCCATCACTGCCTTGGACAATATGATGAGGCTGTGCCACTCTGTGGGCTAGGCAAGCACCAGGGAGTTCACTTCGTCCTTTCTGCTGTTTAGAGCTGATGGAAACTGTGCAAGGTGGTCGCCTCTGCCAACAACACATGTGGTTGCCATGACAAGTTTGCAGGTCTGGAGGAGGTATAAAGACAGGCAACTCAGGGAGATCTGGAAGGAGACAAGAAATTATTTTGGCCATAATATAGGTCTCGGAGAAGGCAAAAGAAAGAGTGCATCAGCATGCTCTTTATCAGACTCCTAGCACTCTAATGGATTCACTGCTATATTCAAGAGGAAGGAGCAAGGCATACTCACAGACCCAGCCAGCTATATGACCAGTTGGGTCCAGATTATGATTGCACAAACTCAATTCTAACATCTAATTTTGAACTCTTGATTGTGCATCCTTAATATTGACATCATTTTGCTGGTGAAGTTATTTTTAAAATGTATTTAAGTTTCTGTATATAACATGTAATCTATCTACATATTAATAAAGTATCCTGTGATTTTAGAATGTCCTTTAGATCACCTCGATTCCAATGACTCACATTAAATTGTAAACGTAAATGTTTTTCAAGCTAGCTTTGAATGGATTCTTATTTTTCTATAGTATTTGTTCTCACAGCTTTTTTCACTAGAAATAAGTCAGCAGAAATATTTTTGTCAGTATTTTACCAAATATTTTAAAATGCATTTGTCAAATGTTTTGCCTGTTTAAAACTAGGTAGTTGCAATACTAAAAGTGCCAATTTTTGCAGATCATATCTATTACTTTTTCCCCACAAACGGTATACCTTGAATTAAAAGCCGGTCATTATTTTCAAAGGAAATTATGGTTCAACTCATCTTGCTATTACAGAAATTTAAAGGCATTTAAAGACCAGTTTTCACATGTTAATTATGCTTCTTCCCAACACAAATTCTAAGCACCAGAGACAATGGTTCTTAACAATACTTTTATTACTGTGCATATCTTATATACAATTTATAGGTATACACATGGTATTTCATAATCATAATGCAACTTAATTGGATTAAATTTCAAAAGAATAATTTATTAATTATTTTAAGAACTGAACAGGGAAAAAGCACTCAGGATACCAGCTTGTAAAACTGATTCAGATCAATACATTCATAAAGTTTACTGCCAGTCAGTTTATGAATGTTTGCCCTGTTAAGAAATGTATCTTGATGTTAGTTATCAGTTCTTTAATCCCACTTGGAAGTTTTCCTTCTCACAGACCTGGTTCCTTCACTGTCAATAGCTTCACAGAGGTCTTTTTTATTCTCTTGTGTTGCATGTAAGTAACCAATGTAGGCCACACATAGTGTGATTGTTATGAGTCCAAATGCCATTATAGGTTTGTTCTGTTAAAAAAAAAAAAAAAAAAAAAAAAAGCAGTTAACACAAACTTCAGTCAATACTGGGGCTGTTTTATTTATCATGTACATCAAATTCTTAACACCTTACATGCAAAGTGACCAGTAAACTTTAAGGATATTAGTACTAGTACCCTTTTGATACTTAAGCAATTCCCTTCAAAAAGACAACAGACTTGACTTTTTCCAGGGATTAAAGTATTTTTCTATAAAATGCTACCTAGTTAAAAAAAACTAAAACATTCCTTCCCATCCCCTTCCTGAGGCCCCAGTGTGGATCATATATACTGTCATGGATCAACCGAAAGCAGAATTCCTAAGTGACAAGACCAGTTGATAACACGCTAAATCTGGTTACCATTGGGACAATAAGTCTGATCCTCTCAAACAAGTTTTTACTTTTTTCCCCTGCAAAAACGCTTACAAATTATTGCTACATCCTATGCTTTACTGAATGCACCAGAGAATGTGCAACTTCATTAATGTTGCTGGACTATGCAGATAAACATAAGCAGAATATCATCTACTTAACTGCTAAAGCAAATATTACAGCAAAGAACATTCACTGACATATTCCAGTTATGTCAGTAACCCATACAAATGCATGTTTAAAGTAATTTTCCACAATACCTTCTTAATGAGATTGTTTTATAAAGCTGTATTAGAAATAAATAGGCAAACATCTCTTGGATATTTTTCCAGCCATTTTTTTTTGTTTCAAAGCTACTGCTTTTAACATATTCACTGCCTGTTAGAGGGGGGCATCTATAATCGGTGCCAGAAGATAACAGCCTCTCCTTTCTGCACAGCCATCCAAAGCTTGCTAGCATTGCAGAGGCTGCTGCCAACACCATGTAATTGGGTGGATCAGATCAGCAAAACCTGCTGCATGCCTACCCATTGCTGTCTGCCAGCTGTATTTTGTTTGGTGATAATCAGGCTATGTCACCTAAGAGAAAAGTAAGGCCTGAAAACGTGTGCTAACTGGTTCTAAAAGTTCTGTAAAGAGAAGTGGAAATGTGTGCTAGCATGGAGACCTTTAAAAAATAAAACGGCCTAAATTAAAGGAACCCACACCCCCTTCATATTTTAAAAATAAACATTTCCTTAAAACTTTAAAAACCTGAGAACCCCTTTTCTTTACCCTGTTAAAACAGAGAAGAGAGGCTTCCTGTTACTAAAAATATTGACTCTCAGGATGCCAACATCCCTCTGGAGTTTCTTTGACCTTACTGGGATCAGATGCAAAATAGTCCAACAATATACAGGGGGAAATTAAAGCCATGTTTACACAAAGCTATGTCAAGCACTCAGAGTAAAAGTATTTTTAGTAATGGTACGCATAGGTTATTCTTGTAAAAAGATCAGTTATTAAAGCTCAAGTCAGAAGTGCCTCTTGAAACGGTCTCTGAGTAAGCGTCTTACAGGTTTGATGAAGAGCTCGGGGTTCACGGCGCGGAACAGCGTGGTGGTTCGCACACCCCGGAGTCCCGGGCTCCGATAGCCCCTTTCCTTGGGAGCTTCGTTTGGGGCGCTCGGTGGCTCAGAAGCTGAGGGCATCTCGACCCACGCTGAACTGCGACCTAGGAACAAAACTCAAAATAAATCTTCAAAACACAAGTGTCCCAGGTCCATCCATGTCCCCCCAGCGCCACGTCCTCCTCTGTGCAGGCCATCCATCCCCCACCAATCTTTTGCTGCTGAAGCAGGTGCTTTCCTCAGGTGACTGCTACTGCCATTCTCCACGTTTTGAGGAAGCAGCTCTGGCCTGCCCCTGAGGTGGAGTGGGGGGCACTGCCCACAGCTCCTCTGAAGGCTGCCCTGCCCTGCCCTGCCCCAAAACGGCCCCTGGTTGCCCCAAAACCCTCGTCTCTTTCCTGCTGGAGACACTGGTCCCAGCCAGGGCTGATGGGGCAACGTGGGGCTGACCCATAATACCAAGCGCGCGTGTCGGGGAATTGCCAAGCCCCTGCCCCATGCACCACCTCTGTGCACAGCGAGACCTGCAGGGCAGGGGCAGACCCCTCCCCCATCAATAGGGTCCGCGCGGGGGTTGCACACGGCACGCCCCGTTCCGTGCCGCACCAGCCCCTCGCGCCCCCTACTGGGGGTAGGCCGCCAGCCAAACCCCACCCTTCTACTGCCGCGCGGGGTGACGGGAGCGGCCCGACACTTCAGGGGTCTCGGCCCGCCCTGGCCCCGCCTCCTCCCTCTCGGGTCCCAGCCAATAGCAGCCCAGCGGCCCCCTCCTCCCCGCGCCCAATCAGTAGCCGCCTCACGCGGGAGGAACGTGCTCAGAGGCGGGGTGGGTGGATAGCGGTGGTGTGGTGACGTAAAGCGGAACGTTGTGACGCCGCGCGGCGTTCTCAGCGTCTAGCTGTGACGCGAAGGGTGGCAGGGGCCGGTCCCGGCTGTGGTAGTAGCGGGGGAAGAGGCTCGTTTCTTAATCAGAAGACGAATTAATGATCTTGTTGCTCTCGTTGCAGCCAGAGCGCTGGTAAAGATGTCCTCCTTCCAGAGAGAGCGGCTGGAGAGGCCCGCGGGCACCCGCCTGCACCGGGGGGCTCCCTGGGTGACAGGCATCCCTGGCCCTTCATGGCCCCCGGGGGGACCCCTTACTCTCCATGACCCCTCCCGAGCACGGCTTCCCCTGGAGCCATAATCAGGTCTTGAAATGGGGGACCCTGCACAGGCGCAAACAGGAACGTGACAAGAGGTTACCAGGACTTTGCCCAAGGCAGGTGCCCAACTGCCAGGGAAATGCCAGGGCTAGGCCTGTGCGGGTGGCGGCAGAGCTGGGGCCATGCGGGTTGTTTCTGTTACAGGTTGTGCCTCTTAGCCGTCCAAGCAATGTTAGGCAAGCACCCGGTGGTCCCCAGGTTTGCAGCCCAGGCACATCTCCCAGCCCTCTCGCAGAGGCTGTACAAATGCAAACATCAGCCAGGGCAAGTAGCCCCAACACATTCACCTTGAACAGGTTTGGGGCCAATGTCCTATTTCAGGTATCTGGACCTGAATTCTTGATCTTCAGCTCCCCTCTAAAACCCAGGGGGGCACTTCAATCATGACCACACTTGTCAGACTTCTCTGCCTCGCTTACAACAAGGTCGGATGATTGTTTAGTCTGGCGGAGAGAAGACCAAGTTGGGTTTTGATAGGCAAGAGTTCTTGCAGGTGATACATTTTATTGGACCAACTGCTTGGCTGGGACAGACTGAAATGTGGCAAGAGTCTTCACCTACCTGAAGGGGGATGATAAAGAGGATGGAGATAGTTTTTTCTCTGTGGCTGTAGGGGACAGGACTTGAGCTGCAGCAGAGGAAATTTGGGTTGAAGATTCGGAGGAACTTTCTGATCATGGGTGCTGTTACCCATTCATGGTAGCACTTGTTTCCCACAGTTAAAATGCAAGCAGACTTACTTTCAAGCAGTTTGGCACATGTTAAATGCCCTTGTGGTGTGGCAGTTGTTCCCTTTCAGGCAAAGGTCATCTCCAGGGATCCAGGTTTTCCCTTTGTCATGGTAAAACAGAATCCCCCTCGCACAGATTTCCCCAGCTCACTTTCCCCCTGGAGCCTTTGAAGTAAGTGGGGCTTGCAGGGGGCTGGGGTCAGGTAAGGGCTCCCTCCAGCACTGCTGGAGGCGCTGGGGGGTGGGGCTGCAGGAGTCGGGAGGTGGTTTCAGAAAGCCCCACATGAAGGGCTGGGTGGGAAGCTGCACATGGAGGCGTGAAGTTGCATATCATTGGGCTGGGCAGGCTCCTGCTTGCCTCCATGAGCTGCTTCCTACTGGAGTGCTGGAATCCCCACGTGGTTATGCACAGCCTGCCCAACCCAATGGCACACGGATTCTTGTCCACTCACTATCGGGAAGGTGCCCGTGGAGGCACGGAGCCTACTTGGCCCTATGGTGCATGGCTCCTACCTGTAGTGCCACAATCTGCATGTGCTGGCACAGAGCCAGCCCAGTCTGGTCCAGAGGTGTGCACCAGTGGGCAAGGCTGGCTCCATGCCAGCATGTGCAGGCCCTGGGACTCGGCCAGAGGCATACACCACTGGGGGCTCTGCCTGCAGTGGCCATGAGCACCCCGAGGGCCCGTTGCCTGCTGTTGCTGAGCCGCTGGTGGTGGAGACTGCACCACAAACTACACACCCACCCACAAACTCCATGCCTACACACCCCATCCATACACAGTACATGCATGCATTTCTAAGAAGGTTCAAACAGTGTTATATTTTGTTTAATCTGTTAAAAGAAAAAAGTAATTAACTTGGCATAATCTTCAGTTTTTCTGTGCATAATTGCAATTTTCTGCTCATAATTTTGATTTTTTTATGTGCATGACTCCCCAGAGTGTACAGAGTGGTCTCAGCAGGAGCTCTGGTTTTCCATGATGGAAAAAATATATAGGTACTTAGAATTTATTTTATTATAGTGATCAAGGCACTGGTAGGTTTCCCAATTGCTTTAAAACTGTAAATATAGCAATAAAAAATGTGTTTGACTAATATCTACACACACACACGCACACAAAAGATTTGGGGTTTTAAAAAATCTGAAAATGTGATTTTTATTTATTTAAATTGGAGAAAATCAGGATCCCTAGACTCATCTCCTAACACATAGTAACTTTAATAGGTTACTATATTTCCATGATTTGCAACTGTTGCCAGGAAACTTGTGACAAGGCCCTATGGGGGTGGGTAAGCAGTAGGACAGGCTATCTAGAGAAGCTGTAAGATCCCCATCCCTGGGAATTTTCAGAATCTGGTTAAAGTAGACAGACATTTGACTAGGATGGCTTAGTGCTCCTCTGCCCTGCTTTCTGAGAGCTTTTAGTCAGGGATGATCCTACCTTGAGCAGGGGACTAAATGACCTCATGATGTCCCTTCCAGCCCTACTTTCCTGTGATTGTAATAATAAAACAAAGTAACACCACTGTTGCTTGGTTGTTTTCTTAAATATTTTCTTTTTACATTTTTTCCTTTACTTATAAAGAAGGCAATGATCAAACTGCTTGCTTTCTTTTAAATGCCATTGTGTGCAAATACTACTGGCCAATTGTCCACTGCAAAGCCAGAATCTAAATTCTGACCACAGAAAAAGTTATCTTTATTATTTGTAAAAATAACAGAGTGGGTGGGAAATATTTTTGTACTGGGGAGGAGTCAGTGGTACAGCTGTGCTTTCTGACAATATTTAACTCAACACACCACCTGCTAAGCTCATAACTATTGTTTTATCAACATGTTGTACAGCAAGTTCTGTGTTGAATTCATCAAGCAGCAAAGAAATTCAGTATTAAGTAAAGATTACTATTTTCATTTCTCTTCCTTTTTTAGGTATTTCTATACTTGAGGAAAATTAATATAAAGTGTTTGGATACATCTCTGTGTTAGTAAGGTTGCTCTGTTTTCTTGAGGTGAGGGGGAGAAAGAAGATTCTGTGGTCATCCAGTGCTCATGCTTCACACTTCTGCCTCTATGCTGACACTGTACATGTAGAGCTATGGGAGTACCACAGTGAGATGAGGATATGACTTCACTACTCAGTTGATCAGCTCTAACCAGTATTTTAGTGCTCCCCTGTTTCCATACAGAAGAACTTTTGCCCTATATTTTGAAATGCTCTAAAACAAGGGGTCATTTGAACCCTGGCTGCAGCAGGCAGGCTGCAGACAGCTGCACTAGGGTCTGGCCCTGGCACCAGATCCATGGTGGTCACAGGTGCATGCATGCCTCAGAGCACATGGCGGGGAACGGGCTGGGGCAGCACAACCCTGGTTCCTCCCGTGCTATCTGCCCGGAGGCATGCATGCACCCACCACCAGCAATGAAGATCCAGCTTCCAGCAATGAAGATCTGGCTCCCCCACTGTCTGCCTCTGGAACACTTAAGTTGAGGTGTAGGGGTGCTTTTGTCACTTCAGCCAAAAACGTTGCTGAACCTTGCTCTAAAAACTCAGACTAGCTGATGTAGCTGGTGAGGTGGGTTAACACCCAAGTAACTCAGCAACCATCAGTCAGGTTGACTCCTAAATTTTATTCCTTGTTTTGTCATGCATTTCCTTTGTGATTTTTGGAAAAGTGACTTGGTTTTCCTATCTATAATATGGGTGCAATTAGTATACTGATGGGAAACTTAATTTAGTTTATCGTTGTCCATTTGTGGAGATGCTCTGTAAGTAATAGAATTATAAAATCTGTGGTCAGAATCTATCACTGCATGAGAAGTAATGATAAGAATCTCTCCCTCTTACACCTTCTGACAAGAACAAAGTTATGACAGGTTTGTTTTTATCTAAACGAAGTCACCTAGGACTGCTCTGCTGCTGCTATGCAGCACACTGTGGCAGCTCAGAACCCAAAGCAGATTTTCCCATTATAAAAGCTCGTGCCCTTGAGCTCCTTAAGCTACAAGGGCATCATTCTTAGCAGCAAGACATGGCTTAATCAAGCCTGACACTCCATCCTCCAGACGTCAATAGGACATAATTATCCAGCATCACTGTGCCTCACCACCCAACAACTCCTGATTGCTTCCAATAGGAAACAAGATGAAAGTTAAAGATGGGCTTTGAACTAAAAACTCCATCTTAAAGTACAACTGACCATTATATTAAAATGGATAGATACCCAGTTACAGATCTATTAGGGGTGCCAGAGCACAAATACTTTCCACGCAAGCATCAGCTCTCTGGTAGTTATGTGGGTTGCAGCATAACATTAGTCACACACAAATGTCAATCTTTTTCTCATATAAATGTGCGTCACCAATGAAAGTTATTATTTTGTTCAGTTTCTATGATTTTTATACTGTGCATTTGACCCTTTTAATTAACGTTGTGTGTTTGTGACTATTGGAGTGTGTTTTGCTTGTGATGAGCCCCGATCAAGTCTGTGGGGTGAGACTGAGGATCAGGGAAGGCCTTTTGTAAATAAAATTATTGTGAATTATTTCTACTTCCTTCAGTTAATTGGGAAAAACCTAAAAATGTCTGACAGTTGCATGTAAAAATATTGCCTTAAAGAAATAGAAGATAAACACAAAAGCTGCTAGGTAGACTGAGGTGCCATTGGGAGATGATTTGTTGCTCAGTTTACTCATCCTGTCAGTCTCTACAGCCCCTAGCGTGCTTCTCAGCCATTACCAGGCATCTGTGTAACTCCCACTGAAATCAATGACAATTTTGTACTCATCCAGACTCCAGGCTATTCTTGTTTGGGTCCAGCCAGGGATAATCCAAATTAAGTTTTAAGCAAGTAATTGTATTAATAATGAGAGATTTTAACTTCTGTTTTTCTATGTATATATTTATGACTGTGATGTTGGTAGTCAACCACCTTTGTTGATGGGAAACCAGTGGAGTAAAGTGCCCAGCTTTGCTTACTAACGAAGATTAAAATAGCTCTTCAAGCAATTGCTCTTCAAACAGAAATCAATTGAACTGGATTTAACACTGAAAACAAAAAGTGCTTTTTCAGTCCCGCTTTCATTTATGGTCGTCATATGTTTTGTTTGAGATGTGAGACTAAGTCAGAACAATACCAAAACATCTTGCTTGAGTGGAAAATCAGGTTTCTATTGAGGTGAGAGAGATCCACAGGCCTGACTTCTCCTTGTTGTTCACTACATGGAGAGTTAAATAATTTCTGTGCCAGGTATTGTAGGAATGCTCCCTTCTTATAGTCCTCTAGCCCTGCTACCACTGATGTGAGAGAGGGAGGACACCAGTTCTCAAGAGCACGTGGAGGGCAGGAACGCCACAGGACAAGAAATGGGTCGAAGAGGCAAAGTTACTTTTTGGCTCTGAACACTTTATAATCTCTGCAGGTTGTTGAACCCCTTGTGCTTGTCTCTAACTAGATAAACATCCCATTTAAAGGAGGGTTCATCATCATGCATTCATTTATTAAATTAGATTGGGTTGGGGACAGTGTTTCCAATGAGGCAATTTAGTGCTTATGCATCAGATGAGTGGATGTTATGTTTGTTTAAAATACCCAGACTACTTTAGCTCTGTCCCATGGCAACACCAGGGGATTGCCAGCCACTTATGCTTAGTCCAATATGATCTTTGCAGTCCTAAATTAGAGTGAACTGATTTTTAAAGATAAATTAGAGGGTTTTTTGCCTAATTTTTCCTTTCCTCCTGATGTCATGACAGCAGAGTTATGTGGTTGTTTGGAGGCATTTTATAGTTTAACATGGTTAGATTTTTTCTTAAAGGTTAAATTCCTGGGTTCATAAGCTTATTTCTCAGATAATTACAGTGTCCCTATGCTATTCTTACCCTTAAATTATTGATACATATTCCATCATCTTTTCAGTTTAATGTAGCTTTTATCTGGGAAATTATGAATATAGCAGTTAGAAACAAAGTATGTTATTCTGTTAAGAATTCGTTTACAAGAGAATTAAATCAGGCTTTTTGCTTATTATCTAATGTAATTATCAACATCACATAAGAGTCTGCCTAAAAATTAAAACCACAACAGGAAGCTCAAGATTAGTTTTTTACAAAATAATATAGAAAATATATACTTATTCCTTTGCTCATTTATTATAAATTATCTATTTAATTCACATGAACATAAACTTGATTTTTAATGGAGTGCTTATAGGCTGTGTTGCAGCCCTTCTTTTAGCTACCAGTATCAATGTTATAAAAGAACTTTATAGCCTGTGGAGTAATCAAAATACATTTTAATACTACTATCTTGATTTCAGTCATTTAGGAAAACCATCCAGATTTTTACAACGGGAAGATAGAGCTAAATGTGTATGCATTACAATAGTAGCAGGAACAGTGTGTTCCCAATAGTATATTAATATTGCCTTATTAAGTGAGACAACCCAAAATAAAAACTTGGTATGGAATGTCAGAGAGCAAGTATCTTAGATATTAGAAACTGAATTAGTTCTGGGAGCTGGGGAAGCAGTTTCAGTCTTTCCTTGGGGGTTAAACTTAACGTAGAAGGGGAAGCAGCATATGCCTGGAAATGAAATGATTGTCTACTAATGAAAAAAACCAACAGCTATTCTGTGTTTTGTGTGAAACCTTGTTGAAGCCCACGGGTATAAACAGAGAGATAAGGCAACAAGGACTCTCCAGAAATAGCCAGCATGTAGTACAAGCTTAGAAAAAGCAGAGGGAGATTTTGGGCTAAGAGCTGGCTGGAAAGAAGCTGAGAATGATAAGGAAAGAAATAGGCTGTCATTGATTGAACACAAGAGGGATAAGGGAAACTGAACATCATGCACACATTCTTTGTAAATAAGCCAGATTGCATCAAATATTTGATTCCATTATTAGTTTCTTCCCCTAATAGAAACAACCCCCAAAAGACAGAATATTGGCTAAGACCTTGGATCAAAAGGAATAACAGCTCAGACAACGAAAATAATAAAAATTAAAATAAAGATGTAGACCAGGGATGTCCAATCTTTTTGAATGCAGGGCCGGATCATGAACTTTTTATCAGCCAGTGGGCCGGCAAGCCGTATTCAAACACCCTCTGTCCTGGGCCAGAGAGACCCTGCCTATGTAGCCCTACTGCACCTGCCTGTTACTGCAAGGTTCATGGTAGCTGCTGGTGGGCAGGGGCAGGAGGGACCCATTCTGCATCCAGCCAGCTACTGCCCCAGAGACTGAAGGGAAGAAGTAAATAGCTCCACATCTCCATCTCCCAAGTAGTGCAGCCCCATGAGCTGGCGCTGCCTGAGGGGGGCTGGAGCAAGGCGGCTGCTTCACCGCAGCCCCTCACCCACCCGCCCACATGGCCCCGCTCACCATGGTGCCTGGCTGCCTGCGCATTCAGCTGAGGTGGTCTCAACACTGCGAGCCCGGAGCGCAGAGTCTGGCAGACATCGGCTCCCACCGCCTTGCCCCGCAGAGGTCATGCCAGGACCCTGCCTGCCGAGGCCCCCCCGTGCTGGCTTCCCACATGCTGCTGGAGATGGAAGGAGGCTGGACAGGTCGGCACCAGCCAGCAGAAGCGGTGGCAGAGCCGTGTGCGGCTTGGGACTAACTGGTGCAGGCAGGGGGAAATGCTTTTATCTGGGGCATCATGCCTCCATGTTTCACTGGCCCCCCCACACTTCCCCGGTTCCCTCTGCTCAACATTGGCTCCAGGTCCGGCCTGCTGCCCCCCTGCCTCTCTCCGGCTATCCTGGTACCTGGAGGGCCCTGCTCCCAGGGGAAGTGCCGGTGGACCCGAGCCTGGCTGCGGGAGAGGCTCCACGCATTAGGCTTGTTGGGTGCCCGGGGGCAGGCACCTACTGGGCCGTGCCACCCCCAGGTGCCTCAGGCAGGCCCCCGGGGCCAGGCAGACCCTCCCCGGTGGCCTGCTGCAGGCTCCAGGGGGGAGCAGCAGGACAGAGGCTTGTGGGTGTACTTGGAGGCGGCTCCATCCACTCCACGCGCTGCGCTCAAAGTTACCTTTTGGAGCCTGGGGGCAGGTGCCTGCCAGGCCCTGCCGCCCCCAGGTGCCTTGGGCAGTCCTGCCGGGCCAGGCAGACCTCACCCGGAGGCTCTGGGGGGGAGCAGCAGGCCGGAGGTTTGCCTGCTGGACTCAGAGCCAGCTCCATTCACTCCATGCGCCATGCTAGCAGTTACCCATTGGAACCTGGGGGCAGGTGCCTGCTGGGCCCTGCTGCCCCGAGGCACCTTGGGCAGTCCTGCCGGGCTGGGCAGCCCCCTCCCGGAGACTCTGGGGGGGAAGCAGCAGGCCAGAGGTTTGCCTAGTGGACTCGGAGCTGGCTCCATTGACTGACCGGTGCAGGCAGGGGGCCGCTTTTCCTGGCCAGTGCTGACCCAGCTGGGTCTGTCCCATCCGGAGCAGCATGCAACTGAAGTCGGCTTCCCATGTGCTGCTGGAGATGGGAGGAGCCCGGCCGGGTCTGCACTGGCCAGCAGAAGCAGTGGCGGAGCTGTGTGCCACTGAGGATGGGATGAGCCCGGCCAGAGCGGCAGGGGCTCAGCTGCATTTTCCCTCTGCCTGCACCGGTGAGTCCCGAGCGGCACACGGCTCCGCCCCCACTTCTGCTGGCCAGCGCTGACCTGGCCGGGCTCCTCCCGTCGCCAGCAGCACATGGGAATCCGGCTTCAGCTGCATGCTGCTCCGGATGGGACAGACCCGCCCGGTTCGGCACCAGCCAGCAGAGGCGGTGGCAGAGCTGTGTGCTGCTCGGGACTGACCAGTGCAGGTAGGGGGAAAGTGCAGGTGAGCCCCTGCTGCTCCAGCTGGGTTCATCCTGTCCCGAGCAGCACATGTCTACTCCTCTTCCCTCACGCACCGCGTTGGCAACGTCAAGCTGACGCGGTGCATGTGGGAACCTTGTCCCTTTCCCAGCCCTTCAGCAGCCATTAGGAAGCTGCTGGGGGAGGGACAAGGGGTGGGAACAAAAGTAAACAGTGTTTACTTTCGTTTCCCATTGCAGCACTGCAGGCCTCAGAAAATGCCTTGGTGGGCTGCATGGCAGCCCGCGGGCTGTATGTTGGACAAGCCTGATGTAGATCAATATATATTGTAGCTGATATTACTGAGTATCAAGAAGTTCCATGAATGAAGGTGGAGGTCTACTGCAAGTAATGCGCTCTGCAGCTTATTAAAGAGAGGTGGGCATGCAGGAGGTAGAGGTGCAGTAGATGAAAGGGATGTAAAGAAGCTACATGACACATTAGGTGGAGTGACTAGAAAGGACAAGGGGAGCCATAAAAATGGGCTGGCAAAGGTCAAGTCTTTTGGCAACATTAAAAGCATTCAGGGTACAATTTTAAAAGCTTCTTGTGAATTCAAATCATTGAAAGTCCGTGGGACTTTGGGTCCTAAGGCGCTTAGATATTTTGAAATTTTTACCTACATTCCTTACTGTTCTGGGCCAGGGGGTTTCAACCTTTTAAAATAAGTGTACTCCTTCTGTTTCAAAGTTTCAGCTCATGTACCCCTTTATATTTTTTTCTAGTTTTTAAGGGGCGTGGCGGGGGGCAGATCAAGGCCCCCACATTGAGGGAGGGGGAGGGGCTGGGACTGGGGCAGGGGCTAAACAGCCAGGGCAGAGTATGGGACGGAGCTGCAGGAAGTGGGGGTTGGCTCCTACCATTGCACACACCCTGTGATGGCATAGGGGTCATGTGCCCCTGGATCTGTGCATGGGCAAGGGCGGGCTGCCACTGTGGGCTGAGGCTGTGCCGGGTGGTGGCGGCACTGGGGGGGGGGGGGGGGGGGGGCTACAGGAGGGGCTGCAGCCACTCCAGAGTTCACCATAGGCCCCCAACCCTTTCTCCCAGCACTGCTTCCACCTACCCTGAGCACAACCTGGCCTAACGCTCCTGCCAGAAACAGCCTGGCGCTGCCCTGGCTCCAGCCCGCAGCAGCAGCCTGCCCTCACCCCGTGCACAGATCCAGGGGCACATGCCTCTGATGCCCTCCCAGGGATGAATATAATGGGGAGAGCCCCCCCCCACGGGTACGGCTCAGTCCTGTGCCCCACCCCAGCTGGACAGCCCCTGCCCCAGTCCCACTCCCTCCCCCACCACTAGGGCCTCAATCTGCACCCCACTGTGCCCCCCCCCCTCACAACAGACTTACCAGCCAGACCCGGCTGCTCTCCATGCTGCCTGGCTGAGCTCCTGGCTGCCTGTGTGCTGCGCTCCGGCTATGCACATGCACGGGGCATTTATCAGCCATATTACTTGGCCCCATCAATTCTGCATACCCCCTACAACCTTTTTAAGTACCCCTAGGGGTATGCATACCCCCAGTTGGCAACCACTGTTCTAGGCATATCATTTGATATGTTTAAAGTTTTCCATGTAGCCTCCCCTTTTTCCCTCCAGCAATCATCTGCAAGGTCAAAGTTTCGTTCCTGAGGTGACAAGGTTTGTGGCCTGGCTTGCCACTGGGCTCCAACCTCCTCCCCTTTGCTTCTGGGCTTCCCAAGACCTGCTTCCTCATGGTTTTGTCTGCCATGGCTTGATATTCTAGGTTTTTAGGGAGGCTGCCCAGAACAGATGCAGGTTTTGGGGTAGGTTCTTGTCTGAACTTAGGCCTTTCTGGGCCTCAGCTCATTTTTCATGTAGCTGGGTCCCACGACACTGGGTCCACCGCATCAGGACCCTAGGTTCTCAGGATCCAGCTTCAGCTCAGCCCTCTGTGGGCTCTGGGCCACTTGGCCCCTAAGTACACCCCCTTTGCAGGCAAGGGGTTTACACTCATCCCCAGTCCTTGCTGCCAAATACCCAGTTCTCTGACACACCACAGTCCTCCCTTTTGAAATGTATTTGAGCTACTGCCCACACACGACACCCCAAGGCTCCAGCTCCTAGGAGTACTCTGAACTGCTTGTGCTGCACCCCTGCAGCCTCTAATCCACCCCTTAGAGCCACTCCGGTTCAAATGTAAATCAGAAGTATGAGCATCTACTCCCAAACATAAGCTTTACCAAACACAGGCTCCTTTGTGGGGATTCATTTTCACCCTGGGGCTGCACAAATGCAGAAGGTTCAAAGTACTTATCTCATGTTGCTTGTAGCATAGGGTCTTTTCTGCCCTTCTGTGGCACACAGTCCTTTCCTCCAGGCAGTCTAGACTGGCTCCCCCATGGAGCTCTATCTTCAGCAGCTCCTACAGCTAGACTGCCTTTTTTGGGCTAAACCCTAGGTTTCTGAGCCTTTCCTTGGGTCACCTGACCCTCTATTTCTGTCCCACGCCACAAATCACTGACTACACCATTTTATTTAGGTCCCTTTTTATTAATCCTGTTCAAAGGGGGTGGGCTAATCAGTGGGCCCTGGGCTCCCTCTCCCTTCTCAATAATGGGGCAGTGGCCCTGTTATCTGATCTCTTCTTTTGCACTCACATAGACCTGTACCTCACACATATGGACATACTTGCTCTGATGGACTTACTTGATCCTTCTTAGGTGAATCCATCTTTGATTCATCTCTTTAGAGCTGTTAGTGCCGAGCTCTCTTCTGGTGGATGGTGTGTACCATCCACCAAAAGAGACAGTTTTTTAAACAGTTTAAAATGTTTAAGCAGGAAACCAGAGAAAATTTGTGGAAAATAAATTGCAAAACAAAGAGATAAGACTAAGAGTATATTTTAAAGAAAGCTACTTCTTGTTACTTTGCCCTTTCCATATATTTCTGCAAAATTCAAGATACAAAAACCAATGTTGCAGAGCAGAATAACTCAGGTGAGATGACAAAAAGTAATTAAATGTTATGGACCACTGGGAACCTAACTACAATCCATAGTTATTTCAATCTGAAATTGTATATGTAACATTACAATATTTGTAAATTAGGTGCAATTTTACTTTTGGTGCAGGAGAGATGTTGGCTAAACCAGAGGCTGACATAGGATGGTAGGAACTGAGGATGGTTTGATGATCAGACCCACCTTGGAATGTAACAAGAATGTAGGGCATTTTTACATATTCTCTGGGAGGTGTGGGGGGAGTACTTTAATTAGTGAGCCACAGTAATTAAAAGCACCTGAGTGTCACGTGTATCAGTGCCCCCCATGCTGAAAAATGGCAGTGGAGCGCTTTGAACTAAAGCTCAAATGAGCTTTAGTTCAAAGCGCTCCACTGCCATTTTTCAGTGCAGGGAGGCTGATACGTATGAGTCTGCTGGAGCACATTTATTTCTGTGCTCCAACAGGCTTGATTAATTGAGTCTGCTCCAACGTGCTGTATTTCCAGAGCGTTGGAGCTGGCTCCCTGCACATCTATAAGAACTCATAGTGACTAAATTAGGAGACCAGGAGGTATCAAAGTCTCAGTGGTTAAGAGTTGATTCTAAACACTATCTATCTCTTCAGTATCCCATCAACCAAGGTGTAGTTTCCTGGGTGACTTGGAAGTTGACAAAATAGTCAAGAAACTAAGAAAACAGATTAAAATGATAATGCACTAATATGCCAGAGAAATTAATGATGTTTAGCTGCATGTACATCTTAACATGCGATTGGATGTCTCAAGGAATAATGCATGTGGCTGCTTACAGAAGTTACATTTTTCATGTGATGAGGCCTCCAAAAGTGCTTTGCAGCCATAATGTAACAAACGTTCATGACTGCAGAGTGATTTTAAAGTGACTAATCGCATGAAAATTTAAACCTGGTCTGAGGAAGTATTAGACAGGGGCTCGCTAAGGCAGAGTGCCTGAGGGAACCTGCACACAGGTTCCCTGAGAGCATTAATTTTTGGTGATTCTGCCCACATCCCATGAGGCTTTGCAGGCTGGACTGGTGCTTGCGTGGGTGAGCACCAGCCCAGCCCCATGCCCAGGGCTGTCAAGAGAAGAGAAAGAAGACCTTTGTCTCCTCCCTGCGCAGCAGGGGATGGAGGGTGCTGGTGGGGGAAGGGAGTCCCCCCTGCCATGCATACCCCCCACCAGCTGCTCCTCCTGGGGTCTTTGGGGGAGCCAGGCTGGACCTGTGAGGTGCGGGGCTCTCTTCTCCAATCCCCCCCCACGCAAGCATCTTGACAGTGGCAGAGGCTGCCACACCCAGAGCTGGGTGGGGGGAAATGAGCCCCTCTGCCTCATGGACCTGCCTGGCTCCCCCCAAAACCCCAGCATGGGTAGCCAGGCTAAGCCTGCACGGTGAATGGGCCTGTTCTCCCCCTCCCCCAGCCCAGCTCTGGGTGCGGCAGCCTCTGCTGCCATCAAGTAGTTTGCATTGGGAGGTAGGGTGTGGGGAAAGGTAGCCCCCCTGCCACACTTGCCCTCCCCAGCTACCAGTCGGTGTCTTGGGGAGAACTGGGCTGGGCCCCACAGTGGGGGGGCTCCCTTCCCTCCCCCTCACACAAGCCTCTTGACACCAGCAGAGGCTACCACACCCGGAGCTGGGGTGGGCGGGGGAAGGGAAATAGAGCCCCACTTCACAGGCCTGGCTCAGCTACTCCTACTGGGGTCTTGGGGGGAACTGGGCCAGGTCTGTGAGGCAGGGGGCTCCATTCCCCCCACCCCCACCCCAGCAGCCTCTGTTCCTGTCAAGATGCTTGCACACAGGAGTACGGGAGGAGGGGAGGGGTGAGGAGGGCACCCCTTCTGTCTCATGGGGCCAGCCTGGCTCCCCACAATACCTCAGCATGGGTAGCTGGGGGGTGGAGGGTGATGTGCAGTGAGGGGGTTCTGCCCCTCTCCCGCTCCCCCCCCCAGCTGCTGCTGCTGGGGAGAGGGGCAGCCTGGCAGTCTCCTGAGGGGCTGCTGGAGCGCTACTGCCTGCTGATGGCCACAGCAGGCAGGCTCGGAGCCCCCACCCACCCACCAGGTGAATGCCTGTTGGGTTCAATCATGCTCTAACTCATGACACTTTGTGTAAAGCACCATAGTTAAAGCACCTCCCTGATAGTATGCCTGCACTTGTGTATATGCCCTGTATAGAGATGTATGTTTTCAGGAGAGCTTTGGCTATGTATACAGTAGCATTTATCCTCTTTATCAACTGGAGTGAATAAAGGCTTCTACTGACTGGCCAACCTGTAGCAAAGGGACTGGGAGAAACATCCCTGGAAACTGCAACAGGAGAGTCCACTGAAATACCTTTTTGTTTGTAAACAGATAGACTAAGTATGACCAATGGATCACCAAAGATCCATGTTCATCTAAAACGTAATTACTCACTTCCATATGTTGCCTGATTTATGTTTCATTTACAATTTTTTACCTGTGAATATATTTTTAAAAAAGATACAAAGACCTATTGCCCTTCCAAACACTGGTGACTGGTTGAGTGATACAAATTGTGTGTGTAACTTTAAATATTTGCTTCTAGTCTCAACTTACTCGTAATACAGCTTCCTGACAATGCTAGACACATTACTGTTCTTATTTGTATAATATAATGATGGTATGAATGATCAGGTTACACCTGTTTAGATTATACTGCCAAGGAAACGACTGGGCTCCATTTTCAAGGCTTAAAGCACTAATTCCTTTTCTGGGAAATTAAACATTAATCTGTTAATGGTACTAGTGAAAGGCTAGTTTAATTTTAATCTCCTGCTGTTGTCCAGGTAAGAAAGATTGTGTTGTTGTGATAAATTATGTTTTTATTGAATAAGAAACAGTTTTTGTGTCAAAACAAGAATGAAAATAGTTTTGTGAGAGCATAAGTATAAAATGTGGATATAATTCTAATTAAGTATAAGCTTGTCAGTTTTCCAGTGCACTGCTGATATACTTTATAAATAATAAGCTGTTACAACTGCAATTTAGCTGTATATAAAACATGGTCAATATACTTCAATTTAATTTTTTTTCTGCATGTTCCTAAGTCCAAATCTCTTGAACCAATTATTGTAAGCTTTAGTTTTGTCCTTTGACAGCTTTTGTAAAACTACTACAGTAGTGGCCCAAAGTGTATAATTACACTTGTTAATATTTGGGACCATTGCTGAATATACTATAACAGTATCTTTTCTTTGCTATGGGAGAACAAGAGGTAGCATGGTTATGTATTTGATCCCATGTTAATGAGAACTCCAATACATACTGAGCAGATGTAAGACAGACAACATAACTATTTTTAATATATTTTATACGATTCTAGACATTTCAAGTATCATCTTTATGTAATTACATAATTAACTTAGAGATGAAGAAAAGTGCTGGGGGGGGGGAGGGGTGGTGGTTTCTTCCCCAGAACTAGTTCTCTGATGTGGAAAAACACCACGCAGTCAAAGCACTGGCAAACTTTTTTCACTGACAGCTGGTGGGCTATTAAATGGTGCTTGCAGTCTGTCTAAGGCAAGCGTAAACTGTTAGTGGGCTGGAACTTTGCAGCTACTAGCTATAAAAAAGAATGCCAAGAATGATTAAGGTTATGACACACGCTTGAGAGATCTCTTCCGTGCAAATGATTCTGATCTTCTAACTCCCTTTAAAGGGGCCGATAGGGGAGGCAGGATGTCTGGGTTCATTTTGAGAGAGAGATTTAAATTGCTGTTTAAAATGTGTCTAATCTAGATCTGAATCAGGCTCTTGAATAAAGCATTGTTCTAGGTTTTTGGAATGCTGCCTATCACTGATATATCTGAGCACATCACATATGTAGGGAGTGTAGGGGATTCGCAACACATGGCTGGGTTGGGGCTGGGGGGCAGGAGTGTTTTAATTTCCCTGAAGGGAGAATTTAATTTAAAAAAATTAGTATTACAGTGTCACGGCGGGGTCCTCATGGAGGGCCGTGATCTCCTTGAGGTCCCTCGCTCCGTGTACAGGCCGACCCAAGGCACCCTCTAATTCTCGCCCGCCACGTCTTGTTGGAAATATATTAGGGAGGCTGCCTATGACTCCCTGGGCACGGCTACTCGGGACCTCTGTTCCCGCGGTTCTTCCGGACCCCCTGGGGGTCTCCCGATATGGTGGGTATTCCCTGGACACCCTAGCCTTATGGGCTATGCGTGGCTCCTACCAACCCCTAATACCACGCCCCAAGCCTCGCAGATGTAATAGACGTTGTCCGGTTTATACGCCCGCTTCCCGGGCCTCCTCTCTAATGTGGCCCACTCTGGGCTCCCTCTCTCATGCCCAGCCTCTTGCTGGAACTCTCGTCTTGCCCACCCTGGGCCTCCCCTGCCGGTGTGGTTCCGCTCAGGGACTCTCTAGCGGGCCTCCGGTCCTATGGGCCAACCGCACGGGCACCCTCTCTGACCCTGGCTCACCGCGCTGCTACTCCCCGTCTTCTCAGGGCAACCGCAGCACCCTGCCTCAGTCTGAGGGGTGTTACCGCACTAGCCTGCGGCCGGGCTCACTATGCCCGTCTCGGGCTTCTCAGTAATTGCCCCTCTCTCTAGGGCTCCTCAGTATGGCACTCCCCCTCTTTGGGGCTTGCCGTGCCCACTCTGGGCTACTCAGTAATACCGCCCCTTTCCTGGGGCCGGGGTCTATGTCCCCCCACACGCAATCTGGGGTCTAGGTCCCTGTCCGCAACCAATGGGTTGCGCCCGCGACCCACTGGCCGCGCTCCTCACCGCCAGTTGCTCAAGCACTGGCGTGCGAGCTGCGCCTTCCCTGGCACTATAAAATAATGCGCCCTCTTGGCGCTAGGGCACCCCACACTCTCTGGGGTCCCTGTGATTGAGGCCTCCTCCAACCCCTACAGCCTCACCCAAGCCTCCGGGTGTAATAATACAAACACAAAGCAAAACCACAAGCCCCTAGGCTGTAACACAAATGCAAGCTCAAGCCGTCTGGCTGTAACTCAAACCCGAAGCCCTATGGCCATAACACCTTGCTCCCTATGACCATGGTACTTGCTGCTAGGCTCCTTTCCACATCCTCACTCCCAGAGCTCCTACCTCTCCAGCTACCAGCAGGGAACTACCAGCCTGGCTTCGGCCCTGGACTTTATAAAGGCCAGGCCCTGCCCCCTTCTGGCCAGCTGGCTCCCCTTAGTTGCTCCAGCAACCTGCAGCTGTGCTCAATTGGCTCTGCCAGGGCTCTCTCCCTGGCAGTTTCTCCTCTCTAGGAGCAGGCACTGAGGTGCCCTGTGACAACAGTAATTAATTTGTCCCATTTTGGAACACTGGGGCAATCCTCCCAATATGTCAGCAAGGCAGGGAAGGACTATTACTCACATTTTGCAGATGAGAAACTGGAACACAGCAAGGTCACACAGGAAGCCTATAATGGAGCTGGAAAAAAGCCCCAAATCAATCAAGTCCTGGTCCAACACCAAACCACAGGATCAGTCAGCATCCCCTGGTTTGTCGATTCCCCTTGCTGTACAGATCTGGGAAGTATACTCTTAAGTTAATGCTTTTACATGTCACATACAGACTTTTAACAGCTATTAATTTTACAGCTCTTGGAAATATGACAATTCTGCTTAAAATATTTAATTCTTGAAACTATTTTTAGTATAATGTTGTATATTATGCATTCTGGTACTTCCATAATGCATGGTGCTACGTGCCTTCCCCTGAATAGTTCTTGCTATGAAGTTCTTACAAGTTAACAATAGACATGCTGTAATAAGAGACTAACATTAGTAAGGTGCCAATAATTCAGTATGTTTGCATGACCAAGACACTGGATTGGGTTCTAGGAGACCTCACTTTTATTTCTCTCTCTGCCACTGACCTGATGATTGACTTTGGATAAGTCATCTCCACCTCTGCATCCCCGTTTCCACCTTACCCATTGTCTTTTCTGTTTAGATTGTTAATTTTTTGCGGCACGGATTTTGGATCAGGTTCTCTTCCACCTATTGGGATCCGAAGTGCATTTTTGTGCCTAAGTATGATTCTAGTCCACCCTTCTCTAGTTGCTGAAAACATATGAATGCATCTACCTTTGTAACACTCTGTCATCAGACTCTTAAGTGAGTCACAAAAAAGCAGGGAGGAGGAGGACCCACCCACCTTTTGTGTTAAATAGGGGTGAGATTTTGAGCAGGAGAGAATAGGATTGTGCTTTAGGGACCTAAACCCACTTACACACCTAAGGTGGAATAGAATCTGGTCCTATGTTTCTTACCACATCTTTGTGAGGTATTTAAACTAATGGGCCCTTATCTCAGCTGGGACCCTTCATTACTGCCATATTATAAATAATTATAATAATCTGCTAGGGCTAGGGGTAGTATAGTTAGGGTGACCATATTATTTTAAAGGAAATCTGGGACACTACCTCCCCTTCCCCTCCTCACCGATCTCCTCCCCAGGCAGGAGCACTGCTGTTGCTGCTCAGGAGAAGCCAGGCCAGGCAGCACAGGCAGACTGATGCTAATCTGGGACTTCTGTTTCCATTTTCACCAACTGGCTGGGATGCCAGGACGGTTTACGAAATCTGGCGCTGTCCCAGCCAAACTGGGACGTGTGATTACCCTAAGTATAGTGGAGTTGTGTGTTTGCTAATGAACTTTAATAAATACATTTTTAGCTACCTAGTCTCCTACAGGCTTCAAAAGCAATGAATATGGCTATTTGGCAACTTAACGCATTTTATGATGAAGAAGGGTCTATCCAAACAATGACAGAATCTAGACAAAATTCATTTACCAGCACTATGTTATGCTTTGCTTTTCATGATGCCTGTCATCCAGAGATCTGATCTTTACAAAGTGGGCATTATCCGAAGTGGATACAAACAGTCTATACTAGATAAAGAAACTGAAGTTGGCAGCTTGAGTTGTAAGCACAAAGAGTACCCACAGCTCTCATTTACTTTAATGGGACTTGGTGGTGCTTGACATTTCTCAGTTGGTCTTTAAGGGACTCAAGCAGAGAAACTTAAAACTCAAGCAGATCAAACTCCAAATCATTCACTCACCCCTGGATCAGTCTCCAGAGTAAAGCTGATGTCTCACTCAGTTTATACAAACGTCACATTGACTTTCAGTTTTTCCTCACAACTCCCATTGTATCTTTTTTAGCAGTTTATCTCAGTCTCCTTCATCTGTCACAGACAAAGGCAGATTTCTTGTCTTCTAGTGAACAACACTGATATTATAATCAACAAGGAAAAAAATTCCTCTATATGGCACAGCCTGTTGGGCCAGTTCCAATTCTTACACACAACTTGTGAGCCAAGCCCTTCCCTCCCAGATGGCCTCTTGACTTTTTTGTTCCTACCGCTGCAGTCCCACTTCTATTTCAGAACGAATGCTTCTCATGCCTTCCACAAGTTAGCCAGTGTTTCCTGCCTGCCTTACTTGATGATGAAATCCCCATCCTCCTCTTGTTGTTCCCCACTTCTGCTGAAGCCTTACTTTTTATAACAGCTTTTTTTCATTTTCTTCTGCACAAAGGTACTTCTTCTGTTATGAAGATAATTACATTAAAAAAACTGATTGAAAGCTGGATAAAATTTGCTTTGAATAATATGTTATTCTGTGGGTTTATTATTCAGTGCATATTAATCCATCCCTATATGCCTGATTGAATGATAGTTATTTGATTAATAATTTAACCAATAATAACATAATTTTGAATATATTATTCAGTAGGTGATATTTAACCAGTTTAGAAGCAAGTGGTGCATGTTATCATGCTGTTCATTCAGTCCTTTCTTGAGGACTTTGAATCAGCAGTTCTGCCACACTCTCTCTTGCTACTTGAAACACTGCCTAATGGCTGACCAGTAGAATAAAGGTATTCTAGAATACCAGAAAGGGGAAACTGGATAGTTTCCTACAGTGTGTAGCAACTTGCCCTCAACACTTGAATCTGGGGAACAACCTTATTCCATACACCTGAAATCTCAAAACCTGATGGCTTTTTCAGTTAAACATATGGTAACATCTTTAATGGCATCCACTAAAACTGTAAAGTTACTAAAAAACAACATTCCATTGTAATACTTTTCTTACATTAGCCAAGTGTTTTATGAATTTCAAAATTTGACTTTAAAGGTAACTAGATCTAAAATAGGTATGCTGCCTTACGTGATCAAAGATAGGGAAAGATTTATTTTGATGGGTGCAAGGATATTTATGCTACAGAAGGTAGTGAAGGTGGGGATGGTTAGCATTGCCTATCTGCAAAAACCAGGACTGAGAGCCAGACTGGTTAATCTGCATTTTGTGGTTCATTGGGTAGAATCCTTGTTTGCCACTGGGAGACTGGGTTCAGTTCCCCAATGTGCATATAACTAAGCCAGACCCAGTCTGGCCTTTGGATACTGTCTCAATGGTCTAAAGGAGGGACGCAAGGTCTGGGCAGCCCCCCCTACTCCATATTCCTGCCTAGGCATATGCGTTGAGGGTCCTGGTGACCTCTCATGAATACTCCATGATCCAGAAGGATCAATGGTTGCCTACTAGTAGAAATCAGCAATTAAATCAGGGAAAAGGAACAGAGGGATCTCGTTCTGGGGTTGCCCAGCTGGCATTGGAGGATGGGGTGGGTGAATTGCAGCCCCCCACCAAGATGGATACTGAGGATACCAAGGTGAGGGGTCTCCAATCCACCCAACCCACCCTCTAGCGTTGGCTGAAAAAACCCAGACTGAACTCCTTCTGCTCCCTTTCCCCCCTATGTTCTGAAAACAGTACTGGGAGCAGGGCTGTGCAGACACAAATTACTGGAGGTGCTCCATTTTGGAGCCATCTGCATGTGAAGATGCTCACAGGATTGGGTCCTTTTAAAGTGGTTTGCAGCCATGCACTTGTGTTTGGTCATGGCTGTAGAGCACTTTTAGGGGCCAGATCAGGTGAAAATTGTTGCTTCTATCTGTGCATTTGGTCACAATCTTTAAGTATCTATGTGGGTACAGAAGTAGGGTAACAGAGGGCTCTTCTACATAGCCCATCAGACAAGGCTAAAACCACATCCCATGGATGGAGTAAAAGTAAAGTAAATTCAGACTAGAAAGAAGGGACACATTCTTACATCTAGGATAATGAACTATTGGAACAAACTACCAAGCTCTGTGGTAGTTTCTCCATCACTGGGAACATTTACAATTTAAAAGGCATGCTCTTGTTCAAACAGGAATTAATACAAGGAAGTCCTAAAGTCTGTATTATAGAAGGTCAAACCAGATGATCACAATGGCTTCTTCTGGCCCAATTATAAATCTCTTTTAGTGTTAAGCAAATAATTTATAGAAGGCAGCCGTGTGCCACTGAGTCATCTACTCTAGCCTGCATTCTATACCTCAGCCTCTCATAGGGAACTGGACAGTTAGTCTCTCGTAAAGGCTGAAAAGTGGATAGGGGTTGAAAGTAAGAGAACAAAATTAATCACACCCTTGGGAATTATGCAACTATGCGCCTGCACAATGTTGCACATAAGAGGCATGACTGCGTAATTGCATACTTTTCCATAATTTAACTGTGGTGGGCTTGGTGCCTCCACCATGATATGGAGGCACAGAGCTGCATGACTGGACAGCTGGGAAAGTCGGGAGGGGAGCTCCTGCCTTCAGGGGATGGGGGATGGGCTTGGGGTTTGTGGGTGAGTATGGGCCAGTTCAGCGCCTCTACATGGGGCTTCCAGCACTCCATTGGGAAGCTGCATGTCAAGACAAGCAAGAGCTGGCCCAGCCTGATGGTGTGTGACTCCATGCCTCCATCTGCGGCTTCTGCTGGAGTACTGGAAGCTACTAATGGAGGGTGGCCCAGCCCGATGGTGCAAGGGCTAGGAGCTACGCACCATCCAGCCAGGCAGGCAGCCACACATGGAAGCAAGGGGTCAGATGCCATTGGGCCAGGTGGGCTCCTGCTTGCCTCCACACATGGCTTCCTGCTGGAGTGCTGGAAGCCCCATGTGGAAGCACAAAGCCCAGCCAGCCTGATGGCATGCAGCTACTGGTTCACACACCATCATGCCAGGCTGGCCGGCTCTGTGCTTCCATATGGGGCTTCCAGCACTCCAGCAGGAAGCTGCACATGGAGGCACGGAGCCTGACTGGCCCAATGGTGCATGGCTTCTGCCTGCAGTACCGCAATCTGCAGGTGCTGGCACAGAGC
The DNA here is from genome assembly GCF_030867095.1 of Alligator mississippiensis. Classification (NCBI taxonomy): domain Eukaryota; kingdom Metazoa; phylum Chordata; order Crocodylia; family Alligatoridae; genus Alligator; species Alligator mississippiensis. The sequence continues at coordinate 75,330,826 of NC_081824.1, read as the reverse complement.
CAGCCTGGTTTGGTGCAAAGGCATGCGCCAACTCCATGCCAGCACATGCAGGTGCTGGGACTCAGCCAGAGGTGCATACTGCTGGAGGCTCTTCCTGCTGTGGCCATGAGAGCCCTGCGGCCCACACCTACCTACTAACCTCACCCCCCCACCCCTTCACAACTCCCCCCACTAACTCCACACCTGCCCACAAACCCTGCACTCAACCCCACATCTTCATAAATCCACTGCACCCCAACCCTCACCATATAAAGTACCTGCATATATTTCTAAAGAAGGTTCAAATAGTGTTACATGTAATTTGTAAAAAAATAAAAGTAATTAATTTTGCATAATCTTGAGTTTTCCTGTGCATAATTTTGATTTTTTTCTGCGCATAATTCCCTGGGGTATAATTAATCACAAGCCCAAGGTAAATGAATGTTGGAATAAAACTTACCATTTTCAAAGGATGTTTCAAGGAAATTTGGGCATTGGAACATCTTTTATTTTGGGGTTTTATATGCCTAATTAATTGCCTATTGGACTGCATGTTTTGCCAAAAGTATTAAAGATGCAACTTATTATGGGTTTTTTTGAAAGACCCACACACACTGTTGAGTGATATGATAAAGTTGCTATTGGGTACAACTAACAAATGCCAGGTGACACTTCATATGGTGAAGAATTCTAGTTTTATACACCAGTAGTGCATAGTAGTAACATTTCCAGGAGACTGCAGGCACTTTCTTTACAATGTGAATATACCTTGTTAAGAATGACAGATGCTGAATTAATTCTTATTCCATTCTTGTCTGCAAATGGAACATTGTGCACATCCACATGGATTTATATGAAATGCTGCATTGTATTCCAACGACTATTTCATGCATAATGCATGAAAGGAATTGGGAGCAGGGAGCAAAACCCAGGTCCCTTCCTTCCAATGTGGGCTATAGTCCAACTTCTTTTTGTTGCTCTCCTGGCTCTGTATCTCATGTATTCCTTTCTGCCCAGTGCCCCAGTATCAAGAGGGATCGAGGATACCTAGAAGGCTGTCTAATCCATTGTTCCATTAGGGAACTTTTAAATGATAGATATGGACCCACCCTTCTGAGTGAGCAGGGCCTTGAACCCAAGGCCTTCACTTCCAAGGGGAGTACACTAACTAATAAACTACAGGCAAAAAAATAGTTGGGGCCACTTTTCTGTTACACACTGGAGGACGTGTATCAGGGGTGACAATACATACTTCTGTGCCTACTACTGGCTGCCTGTACATGGAAGAACCATTTCTCCCTGAGTGTAACAGAGCTTCTCTCCTGAGGCAAGATGCACACTTTTTTGGGAGAGTGGCTAGGTAGACTTAGACGTCTACAAGAGTGAATATTTTCTGGGCTATTGTATTTAAATGACCTCTAACTACCAAAACCTAATGGTCATTGCCACTGCCCTTCTTTGTGCTGCATTCTTTCAAGTACGGACTCTGCACAAGAACTTCAAAGGCAACATACACAAGACCGGTGGCAACCTATTCCCCACCTTTTCTCTGGCATAGTTTTCTGAGGCAACATCAAAGTGCTTAAATATAAAAATCTTATGGATAACAAAAAGCAAGTGTTTAATTCAAATTATAGTAGGGTGAATGAGGGAAATGAAAAACACTTTGCAAAGCAAGACTTTCCACCCATTTTATTGAATATACTATGAGCATCTTCCTATTTTTGTCAGCTCTGCAGTAAAGCATCTGGTGTAGATGCACCCAGGGAGCTCCATTTTCTGCTATACTCTGTTCTCAGCACCAGTTTGGGTACAACTGTTTCCAACACCTGTCCTTCACAGCTGATAAGCTTTCTAGAGAACCAGCCAGAGAAAGCACAGATCATTAGGATTGAGATCTGCCCTGTGAATTGGAAATCAGTGCTTTAACTTTACTTTAGACTGGTTCAAACATCAGGGATATTGCATGACTCAGATTGAATATCCTCCCCCCACCAGCTGAGGGAGGGAAATTTCTTATTTTATTTAATTTTATTTTACAGCATTTTGATCTTCCTTGAGAGGAGAAAACAATGAGCTGGGGATTTCTACGAGATCTCTTAAGTGGAGTGAATAAATATTCAACAGTAATGGGCCGGATCTGGTTGGCTATTGTGTTCATATTTCGCCTGCTTGTTTATATGGTGGCAGCAGAACACGTCTGGAAAGATGAACAGAAGGAGTTTGAGTGCAACGTCCAGCAACCTGGATGTGAAAATGTCTGCTTTGACCACTTCTTTCCTGTCTCTCACATCAGGCTTTGGGCTTTGCAACTGATCATGGTTTCCACCCCGTCACTTCTGGTTGCTTTCCATGTTGCCTATCGTGAGAGCAGAGAGAAAAAGCACAACCAGAAACTTTACAAGAACCCAGGAAGCATGGATGGTGGACTGCTGTGCACTTACCTCATCAGTCTAATTTTCAAAACAGGATTTGAAATTGGTTTTCTAGTTTTGTTTTACAAGTTGTATGATGGGTTTAATGTACCGCGCCTTATGAAGTGTGATGTTAGACCATGCCCCAATACTGTAGATTGCTACATCTCCAAGCCTACAGAGAAGAAAATCTTCCTCTTTTTTTGTGGTGTAACTTCATGCTTATGCATTGCATTAAACATAAGTGAATTGGGCTATCTGACTTTCAAACACTCTTTGAAGTGTCTAAAGAGGTATGTCAAGAGAGGTCATATCTTGAAACGTGAGTGTCATGAGCTGAAATGCACTGCTTACAATGGAACATCAGCTAGAGTTCTGACCCATACCAATGCTTCACCCATGCTTTTCAGTCTCTTTGATAAATCTGAAAGCTGTCCACCGATTTGTCAAGATAAAAAATGTTGTGTGATGTTAAAATGAACTGTTTTAATTTCTTTTATAAGTAGATAAAAAAAAAACTTTGAAGTTTCTTCATTTTCAAGTAGAAAAAAAGAGCATTGTTAAGAAGTCAGTTGTATTTTTCGTTTTGTATTTCCTTTGGTTGAACTGCTACATTCACTTGCATTAGAGATTTTACACATGGAATTATACAGGTTTGTCCAGAATGAATCAAGACATAAAAGGATGACATTTTCACTGAGCTGTAATATAAATATTGATGCATGTGATAAAATCACATGGAACAGAAAATTGCTCAAATAGTTGTGTTCTGAATATTTTATGTGACTGTTTGATACAAGCCTAAAGAGGCTTTTTGTGTCTAAAGCTGAGACTTTAGAGCTTGCTAGCACACTGTGGAAATGGAAAATTGAGCATATCCAGTTATATTATCCTACCAGTTAAAAGCCACACTGGGGTGGATGTCTGAAAAACACTAGATTCATAGGTGTCCCATCTGAAGCAAGTTTGATGGTTTTAGCCTTCTCTTATGAACTATGATATTTAAAAACTTAACAATATAAATGTTGAGCATACATAGAAGCTCAAAACTTTTCAAAAAGTATTTTAGAATTTCTAGAAAAAATAAAGTTAGAGGATGGTCACCAATTAAATTGTCAAGGTCCTATTCAAAATGTGTAAATGTACTATTACAAAGAGTATTAGTTAGTTAATGCTATCTTAGGGCAAGGTTGGCCAACCTGTGGCAGGAGTGCCACTAGTAGCACGGTCAGCCTCTGCGTGTTGGCATGTAGCGGATAAGGGAAAGGACAGGCAGCACACCACCAGGAAGGACAAAGCAGAGCAGATCAGGGAAGGGGGTAATTGCATGAAGGAGAAAGCAAAGCAAGAGATATGGGGACTGGAGTAGCACTCAGAGAGGGTATGGGGCTAATTTGTGGGATGCCTGCCAGAAAGGTTGGCTCCTACAGGACTAGGAGACAGATAAAAATTAAACACTTATTCCACAGAGGCTGACTTTTTTTGCTAGGTAGTTGGAAGGCGGACCGTTTAGGATAGAAGATGGTAATGACAATGGCAATGGGAAGGAGTATGGAAAAGCATTTATTTTTAATGGAGGAAGTAAACATTGGTTGAGAGGGTTGGGAAGTGAGGTTGGGCTGTGTGGGAGGAACACACTCCTGGGTGAGGGGTAGGGGTTCAGGATTGGGTGGGGTGTGGTAGCATTTTTCTCTGCTTCTCTGGCAAAGGGTTAAATTTCAGAGCACTGTTTGGAAGATCTGTTGGTTATTACATGCTATCCTAATATTTTATGTTTTTATAATTTATTTTTTATTTCAAGTTTCCTTGAGCCTTTTCTGGGGAGGGCAGCATATACATCTAATAAACAAACAAACAAATTCATTTTGTGATGAACTCCATGGGGAAAAGTACTGAACCAGGCAAAAATGTAGACCTTTCCAGCTTCAATTTCTGTTTCATTCTAGTGTCATTTTGGTTTTCCTGTGTTTATTTTTGGAATTCTCCCCTCACAACCTCTTCTAAGGCAGAAGGACTGTTGTTAGGAAGCATAAATGGTTTAACTACCTGCTTTTATACATACACCCACCTCTGAAAATGGAAGGTTAGTTAGCCTGTGACAGTCCAGTAAATAAAAAGCTGAATTTGCCTGAATGATCTCCAATAATGCATACAATGGTTTATGTCCCTCTTGGAAATAACTTCTGGAGAAAGAAAATGATGCACATTAGCAAATGTTAGCAGATAGGCTAAACACAAAGAAAATAACAAATTTCTCAAATAAATAAAGCTTTTTTGGGGGGGTAAGAGGCATAGACTTATTGGCATAAAACTATGTCATCTTATTACAGTCTTAGCATTCCTAAAATGAGCTCGAGCAATGAACTGTTGTTTTTCAAGCCTATGTGTGCGCTTGCATTGTGTTTAGAGGTATTTTTTTTTACTGATTGTGAAACAGTACATTTCTATTGCTGCTGTTTACAGTTGCAGCAGATTTGAACTTTTTCTCAGATGCCAGACTGCCAGCTCATGGCCAGTTAAAGATTTGCATCTTGAATAAAATACCGTACCAGAGTGGGTAACAACAGATAAAGCAGGGATGCTGCAATTGATTTTATCCGTTCTTGCCAAATATGCTTTTGCAGAATTCCTGCAAAATTTTCTATGCATTTATCCATATGGAATATACCATCCAAACTATTTTCAAAAGCAAGCTTTGATACAGCTATCACATAAGAAAGGACCAGGCACTGATTGAAGCAAATTTTTGGCCACCATACTAAGCCTATACAGCTGTTACTACAAGTTATACCTTTATAACCTTCCATTTTATGCACTACATAGCTTCTTCTCCAAAAGAAGAAAAAGAAGGGGCTAACATCAATGAAAGGAAAGTAATTTTATTTTTAAATCGGCTTTAATTTGCAGACACTGTTAAGTTCTAAGATGTAAAGTAATTAAAAAGACCTGAGAATGCTTACCTGAGAAAGACTAAGAATACAGAATCATGCTAGCACAGGCTTTTACTTAAATGCTTTAGTTGCTTTTCAGTAACGAAAACATTCTACGAACAGAGCCCAGGTTGGTTTTTTTAAACTCTCTCTTAATATAAGAGACTTCCTTGTGTGCAGTTGGGCAACAGATAAAATCTTAGTTCACAGGCAATGTCAACATTCCTAAATGTTTCCATTATAATTAAAAAACAAAACATAATAAAAATTATAAAATATTTCAAAACACTGCAAAATAAAAAATGCCAAAATTAAAATGGTTTGTTTTGAAGTGAAGCAGGAACTTTCATCAAAATTAGACGCTCTCTGAAATGCCTGAAGTATGCCAAAACCAGCATTTTTCATTGAAAACAATATTTGAAGAAAAAATTTCCAATCACAGCTCTAACCTTGCCTAACTATCCCCATCCCCATCAATTTGTAACCTAATATCCAGCTGCACCACTTTCCTGCATGGTGGTACTAGGAAAGCATTTGATATAGTAACTGAAAATAAGAAACAGGTAACACACAAGCCAACTCTTCATGGGCCACCACCAGAAAGGGGCTTGCGCCGAGGGATGAACAGTGATGACTGGTTCCTTCCATTCTAAACCATGACTCATGATCAGCTATTTTGTAGGTTCTAGTCTCCCTTAAACCTTTTGTACGTTTATGCTTTCTTCAGGATTTCTCCTATCCACATCTGAAATTCTGTTGATGTTGTACCTTGTTTCATAACAATTTGTAATTTGGGCTCCCAAGAGAAAGCTTGAAGCTTTTTTCCTCAAAATTAATCCAGAGCCGAGGAATGGAAACAACCCTTTCTCTTTAAAAACAATCTCTTCAAAATATATTTAAAAAGTAAAACTCTTTCTTTAAGCGCACACATAAAAAAGCGATGCAAGGTTTTTCTAATGGAAGAGTGATGCGTGTGTTTCATGCACATTCATATAGTTTGAAACAAACCCATCTCAAACATTTAAAAACATAAATTTTAAGTTTTCATTTTTTAAAAATCAAACATCTCTTCTTGCCTCTTGACAAAAATAGTTTCAATGCTGATGAAAACTATACCTCTGTGGTAAAACTGTTTTCCTATGTATTCATACATAAGCTTTTAACCCTTTCAAATCCCCTTCACCTTATACAACCATCAAATTAAAAAGACTCCTTCCTTCCTGGTACAGTGTAAGATCCTTGGTAGCAGCAGCCTAAGCTAGTCACATGGATGGTTCTTTGCCATATGTGAAACAGCAACTTTCTCATTTCTTTCACTAGTCACCTAAATGGCTCGCTGGTAGAGTAGGGAGAGGATATATGCCCTTGTTTTGTACATGTGCTGACCCACAACAGACCAGCTTTTTGGCTCCATTGTAGCTCATACCCAAGTTGCAGTTTACATTAACCCATGGTGGTTTTTTGTTTTTTTTTACTTCTCTGGGCTACATATTCCAGCTTAATTTCACATCACTTACCTGAGAGTAGAACAGAAGGAAAAAGAGCACCCAGAAGATAAATGACACATTTAACAATATCATCTACAACTCACTTTTTTGTTGATGCTAAGACTGAAGTAACCAAGCCTTAGGAGGTCTATTTCTACCACTTAAGGATTCCAATTTCGAACTAAAAAAAAATTACTACCAAAATCAGTCACACTTTAAACATCTTTTACTTTTGGTTTGAAATTCTAAAAAGAGCAGGCCTGAGTGAATATACAGAAGGTGCCCCTTTTTCAGTCACTATTCTGGGTAGAAAACACAATTTTACCAAACCTCAATATTCTCTGAACTCCACCATATTTTAAATCACAACTATTTAAAAAAAATTAAAATGTTTTACTTAAAAGGAAAAATAAATACCACACTGTGGGAGTAGATTACATCATAATCAGGCTAACCAATATCCATTTAACAGGAAGTAAGAGCTAATGACTTTTTTCCTACAGCACCCACAACATCCCATATGCCTGACTTAATGTGAGGGCAGATGGAAGATGGGGAATAATATATCTTCTTGGAGATCCTGTCAGCCAGTGTTAGGGTCCAAAACAGAAACAATTTCCTGAATATTTATATCAATAGAAAAAGTTGGGGGATTTTAGAACATGCCAGTGTAGAACTATGAATCCAAAATGTACATAAGGAAAAATGTTGCCCTCAAATACTCATATGCTATTTCCATTATACAGGAAGGCATGAGAATCTAGGTTGTAATGCATGGAAAAATGATACCAATTAGAAACAAAAGTGATTGTGAGCAGTATATATTCATTTAGCCTGAATGAAGTGCAAATCATAGAGTATATACCTTGTGAATGCAAACTCTTAAGAAATTGTTACATCTTACATAACAATTAAAAAGGCGCTAACACAGGTCAGAAATTCTTTTAAAACTTGAGATTACTGACAGTGTACCACTGATTGACACATTACCATTCACTCAGAAGTGCCAGAGACTCCAAGGAAGATTACAGATTTTTTCTACAAGATTGGATGATCAAAAGATATGTTCTAGACAACCACAACTACTGTACTTGAAGCTGAAGTCATTCCAGGAAGTGCTATGGCCCATATGATGGCGGTTAGACTAAGTAATCACAACAGTCCTTTCTGGCTTTGAAATATTTCATGGCGTTTTGTTTTAAACATTTATTTTTAGAGTGCATGTTTGCATTGCCATTTTGGAGGCAGCAATAGTTCAGTGGCTCAAAAGAAGACGAAAGTTCTTACTGACAGCTAACAGACTCACTTAATTCTAGAGCTCATGATTGTGAGAAAGATGGTACTCAGATGACAACAGATTCTTCACAAAGTTTAAGTCCTATAATCTCTCCTACTTCATACATCTTCACTCTTAAAGCAGATAACTCATGTGGTTCTGAATTTAAGTATCCTTTAAACTAATATTCAAGTAAACTGTCAAAGAGTACAGGTGAAAAGTTTAAAGCAATCAAGTGTAGTATTTAATGCAAAGAGATTTACATGGAAGTGAGGCAATTCTGTAGAAAAATCAAGACAACGGCTGTCAAGATAAAGTCCATTTTATACCACTGAAGGTAGTTTATGTCCAATGACTGAGGGAATCCAAGGAAAAATATTTTTGGTACCACACAATACAGCTGGTTTGTTCAGTTTGAGATAAAGAGTGATCTTAAATTTTCAAAACCACTTTCCATTTTTCTGGAAAATGACAGCTTCCACTAATGTATTCACTGTTTTGGTTTCTACACAGATCTGATACCTGTCTTTTTAATTAGCAGCATACAGAGTGATCACTCAGAGCCTACTTATGCCAAGTGGCACTGCTCCCAAGGCTCATTCCAATGGGGAAATACAGAGTAGATAAACTGTTTCCAAATACAGTCAGCAAAAGGAAAGGAAGTGCTGAGAGAACCTATGCCATCTGCTGAATAGAGCCACTTAATTTTGTCTGTAAGATTAGAATTTCACTTCCTTTTCAGAAAGTGCTTTGTTTATTCAGTTTCAAATGCTACGGCATGAGGACTCATGTTTTTATAGATAGATACCAAAATGGTATTATCAAAATAAACCATCTGCTTATAAACCCACTATTTACAAAAAAACTGCTTTTGAAGTAGCATTTTTTTAACAAAAAGTTAAACTATACACCAATCTAAGTTACAGAAACAAAAATAACCTTTATAAGATCACATGTATAAAATAAGAAATGAAATGTGATTTTATTTAAGGCAATACTGGGCTACTTCACAAATCACCACCTCAAATATATACACTGCTCCACACTACTAATTTTCTATCACATTCACAACAGGTTCTTTAATACCAAATGTTGTTTTAAATCTCCAATGTAGCAAACTATTTTTATTCACATTTCCATTTTATTATGGAATCATAAATGCTTTGTATCCAATTAAAAGCAATGAAAAATGCAGCTATAGGAAAAACTATTAAATTTGTGGTTTAACTATATATGAATATCATCCAAAGATGCTGGATGTTAAAATTTACAAAAATGAGAACTGTGTCAGCAGGTGTTTAACCTATGAAATGTGATCTTATCCAGCTCCTCTCCTGTAAATAAATGCTTTATGCAAAATAAACTGGCTATGGCAGACTTATTTTGTTTTAGTTCAAAAAATTCTTAATTTAAAATGATTAAAGGACAGTTTTAAAAACTCGATCACTTAGTTACAAATTAAAATTCCGAATATAAATGTGTCATTTAATAGTTTAGACTTACAGACTGCTGGTGGCAGCAAATGATTTACAATAATAAATATATACAAAAAATGTATCTACAAATAAAGAGTACTGTTATACATGAGCAGTGACCTGGTGAAAGATACCAATCACAAACAATTCACAAAGATTTATTCCATGGAAAGGACGATTTGATAGAAAGTTGAGGTTTTGACCAACTATTTACAAAACTGAAGCAAATGATTCTGTTCAAGTCCCATAGGGATAAAAACAAATAAGAAATTTACATGACTAATGTCATGTTTTTTGCTAGGTTAAATCACTTCAACAAAATAAAAAAGCTTCACAATTACTAGCATGCTTGATGGCTTCCTATTCAAAATAAAAATGTATTACAGGTCATGTTTAGAGAACGTTATTAAGTTTCAGTACTGTGAATCCCCTGCCTCTTTACCCACATTCATTTCTTTTGCAGCGGTAATCTCTGAATCATTCTCCCAATGTCCTTCAAGTTTTTTCAAACTGACGGTAGGTTTCATTTCCTGAAGCTGCTTCAACACAAGTGCAGTGTAGTCTTTAAGAGTTTTGTCTAAAACTATTTTTACATTACCACTACACTGGAGCTGCGATGGATTGGCAAACTGTACAAAGGTTTCGCTTTCAGAACATGCCCATGTGACATTACTACCTGCCAATAAGGTCTTTTCAGTAGATTTTCTTGAGTATGAATGGGACCCTTTTTTGGTTCCACTGGTATGGTAGTCTCTGTCAGCATTTTTCTTTTGCTTCACAGCAGACTCTTCAAGGAACTTGAGGAATGAAACTTCAAATCCCATAGGCTTGAAAGAACTCCAGTCAAATGTTGTAGGTTGTTCTTCAGCAGTTTGAATAGCAACAGCAGTCTCTTCCTCCCTATGCATGCTACTTACTTCAACTGGCAGTACTTCAGGTTTCTCAATTTTTCTTCTTTTATTCTGAGAGAGATTTTTTTCTTTATTTGCTCTCTTTAAATTATTTGATTTTTGCTTTTCTGAGCTGGTTTCTTGCAAGTCACTATTTACACCGGAAGAGGTCTTTGCTTGATTCTCAACACTCATGCAATCCTCATTAATCAATTTAGTAATGAACAATTCTGTCAGTTCATCCACTTCATCTTTTTCACCTTTGCCAATTTCACCTTGTGGTAATGTAGACGTACTTGAGTCATTACTAACCTCTGACAAACAAGGATCAGACTCTTTCACATTGCTTTCTTTATTAGGCTCCTCCTGTTCACCAGATGCCTCCTTTACTGGTGTGGCAGAATGTTTCTTGGAGACAATGAGAAGATTTCTATGTTGTGAAGTAAATGCCTTAGATAATTTATGACACTTATAATGTCTAATTATATTACTCTCACTTGTAACAACTGATGAACATCCCTTTATCATACAAGGATATTGTGTTACAAATCGGCTTGTACACTCAGATAAGGCATCATTTCTTGCCTTTATTGAATATACATTCTTTCCACGCTTCAGTGAATAAGCCTTGTTTTCTTGAATTTGCCCGCCTTTTGTATTCTTGTTTTCCAAGTTGTTGGTTTTCTTTCGTTTGGTCTTTATTGGCAATCTGTTTCCTTCTTTTCCCGACCTATTGTGTTTCAATCCTCTGTGTTTAGCCTTTAATGGTTTCTCCTGGTTTGCCTTGCTTGAAATATTTTCCTGACCTGGTGTTAAACGCCTGGGTCTTATTAGATGATCTTTATGCTTGTCATTATGTTTGTTAAAAATGTGCCTTAGCAGATTGGATCTAGTTGCATAAATACGGTCACAGCCCTCACAATCGCATTTGAATACACCATCCTCTTCCACTTTGTTTTGCCTTATCTTAATTCCATGATCTGTTTCAAGATGTACAATATAATTAAAATATGCTGTAAAAGAAGATTTACAGTGAGACTGATCACAAGGAAATTTTCCAACATCCAGGGCTGATTTCATGCTTCCAATTTCCTCAGGAGACATCTCATGAAGCTTCATGTAATGCTGTATCAGACTTGTAACCTCCTGAAATATTCGAGAGCAGTCACTCACCTCACACCTGAATTCTTTCACAGTCTGTTTGGTTTCAGTTTCATCACGTTCTTCTTTATTTGGCTCACTTTCTTCTTCAACCTCCACAGAGAAAACAGGTAAATCTGACTTGTGTACAGCCTGATAATGAAGAATTAGATTTTGCTGTATTGTAAAAGCTGCAAAGCAGCCTTGATGGACACATCGGTATGGTCTGTAGGGGCTATATCGGGTAGGAAACTCAAGAGATTTAGTAACGGGTTTCCTGCGTTTTCTTTCCTCTTTTTCTTTCCTATGCCGTCTAATTTTGCGTACTTTTGGTTGTATCTGCATGTTACTAACAGACGCTGCATTAAGTTGCTCTGTAGGAATAGCAACCACCTGTGGAGGTTTTTCCAGTTTTTCAGGAATATTTTTTGTAGGAATTAGTTTTTCGAGGATTTTCATAGGCTCTGTGACAGCCTCCTTTACTTCAGTTCCTTTAGCTAACTGAGGTTCATTTTTATTTTCTATTATTAGATTTTGCAGACTTTTTATTTCAACAGGTCGTGGAGTTGCATTTATATTTTCATTTTGAGATCTTCTACCATATGGTCTTTTTATTTTTAATTTTACCATTTCCTCTGTTGTAAAATGATGAACAATCTGGCAGTGTGCTCGGAGATTAGAGTTCCTGGTAAATGTTTTTGGACATGTAGTAACAACACATTTAAATGGGGCATACTTCAGCTGATGCTTCTTGATTTCCAGTATCATTTCTGGAGTGTACTGATGCACTTTGCCATAGTGTTTAAATAATGCATCCTTTGTCATAGCACTATAATTACAGCCTTGGTCCTGGCATACAAAAGGCTTATGGACTTTGTCACTGAATTGAACGTGACTTGTCTCTGAAGATGGTGGGGCAACAGAAGCCTTCTCAGTTGATACAACAGGGGCAGGAGTCACTGGTACAAGTATATCGGCTGGAGGCTCCTCAGATACACTGTCAGACTCCTGAGTGGTCAAATCATTTTCTAATCTCAGTTTCTGCAAGCCTTCTAAAATACCCAACATCAGAACATCATCCTTTTGAGAAGATTCTGACTGAGAAGAGTTGCTCGCTGCACCAGTGATATCTGCAGTGTGCACTGCAAACTGGGTATGGTTGGTCAATTTAGTATTTTGTGAAGTGTTTGCTGGAGAAAGCTCTGCAGTATTAATGTGTGAGTCCTGTGGTGACTGAATGATGGCATCCTGGATTTCACTTTTTACCTCAAGTATCTGGGAATTCCTGGCAGTCTTAATTATTTCCATGGTTTTCTCAAAGTTTTGATTAACACTGTCTTCTGAAATCTGTAGATCAGAATTTCCTTGAGCACAAGAATTCATTTGGGAGTCACCATTTTCCGTTTTTATTGTTAAAGGAGCTAATGCTGCATGAGACTCAAGATTACTTTTGAAATTCTCTTTGATACTGGCCATGAACAACTGATTGTCAACACTATTTAGTTTCTGTGTAAGATTTTCCACCAATACCTGGGGCTCACAGTTTGCAAGCATGTTTGACTGAAAAGTCTCTGTTGGTATTTGCACACTTCCTTCAGTACTTTTGGCTAGAAGTCCCATTGCTGTTAAATCATTTACTGCTAATTTTTGTGAAGTGTTAGGTGTAAGCAATGGAGCAGCTGTTTTTTTCTTTCTCTTCGAAGCACTACTCCCTTTCTTATTCAAGCTACTTGGTACTGAATTCTTAGGACTACTTATAACCGAAACTCGTGAACTATTACCTGCAAAATTCTGTGTTGTTGCAATCGAATTAGAAAATGAGCTAGAGCACAAACCATTTTCAATAGTCTTTAACATTAAATCATCTGTTGCAAAAACAGGCAAACTGCTGCATTCATCTATCGAAGAAATTTTGGTGTTGAGGGTCCTGTTTTGGTCCGTTAGCAGGGTACTTGGGTTGCAGACTGTCTGCAAAAGAGGCGATACAGTTGAATTGGAGAGAATCGAAGTATTCATCTGAGTTGTACCAGTGACACAGCTAGTTGTAACTACATGGGGAAGCATTTCTGTATTATCAAATGTACTTGGAATGCCTGCAGTTTCCAAGGCTTGTTTAATAATTTCATTACCTTCTGCATTGCCACTGGTATTAAAGTTAGTCACATTAGTCCGTGAAAACATCTGAAAAAAAGCATTTGAGCGATTTTCAGCTGCAAGCAACTGCAGGAACGATGGGTCCTTAAAACAAGCTTCTGGGTTAAAGGCAGACTCCTGGGACTGCTGCAAGTTTAGCGTATTTGAGGAAAGAATCATGCTGGCAAGCAGAGATTGTCCATTAGTCTGCAGGGCTTCTGCAGAAATTTCTGATTCCTCAAAAGGTTTACAGTAGGACCGTTTAGATAAGTGACCACCAAGTGATCTGGGATTAGTAAAAACTCTGAAACACCTACTACAAATAAATTTGCCGTCTCTAATAATGGCTGGCCATTTGGCCCGCTTGTTATGTTTTGGTTTCCTTTCTTTCCCATTAGGACCCCGTCCACGATCCTTTTTCATTTTTTCTAAAGCTGGTTGCTCAGAGGTGGTTTCACTGAAGTTATTTCCACTGTTCACTTGAGAAGGAAAGATTTGATCATCAATAGTTTCCTCCTTTGGAAAAGCAGAACTAGCATTTCCTTCAAGTTGTGACGAAAAATGATTTGTATTGTTTTCCAGCTGTGAGAAGACTGAATTTGTTGCGTTATCTGCTGGTGAAGGAAAGAGAGAACCAGTTTCTGCAGGCAAAGGAAGGAAAGGATCTGAGCCACTGTCAATATTCAAAGGCATAACTGTTTTTGCCAGATCTTCCAATTGTGAAGGTAACGTTGTATTAGACATATTTTCCATTTGGGAACATAAAACATTCTCAGGTTCACTTTTAATACGAGAAGACAGACTTGGATTTATGACACTTTCCACAGTAGGTAACATAGGATTAGTCAACTTTTCTAAGTGGGCCGGGAAAAGTGTATTTGAAACATGCTGCAATTGACTGGAGCAAGTGGGATTTACACTGGTTTTGCTTTGTGGGGTAAAAGCTGCATTGTTAGGATTGCCTACTTGTGATGGCAAAAAATATACAATCTTTCCATCATTTGGCATATTCTGTAAATTGCTAGGTTTTCGTGGTTTCTTATTCTTACGTTGCATTTTAAAAGCAGCATATTGATCAGGATGTGCTGCCTTCATATGTTTGCCAATACTTTGTGAAGAGTTGTAGGTTCGAGTACACCCCTCAACTTGACAATTAAATTTTTGAACTGGTGCTGCCGGTGGTACAGTTGAAATTGAAGAACTGCTTAGGCTGGACTGTGATGGAACAAATGTAATACTCTCTAATGGCTTCAGAGGCAGATTATATAGATTAGCTGCAGCCTTAATACTGTCATCAAGTTCAAGTTTGGATATAGGTACATTATTGTGATACCCTGCCTGATTCTGCATGCTGAAAGGATTAATAATATCACTTGCTTGTCTTTCTACATTTTTTGATTCAAGAGCTTCTGGTTTTAGTGTGTTTAAATTTACAGAAATATTCTGAATATTCTGTGACTGATTGAAACATTCGTTCTCCTTTCTTTTCTGGAAAACTGGAAGACAAGAATCTTCAGCTGCTGAACACAACTGCTGGACAAAAGATTTACTGTTATCTATTTTACTGCCTGCAGCAGCTAACTTGCCCCTTCTGACAAAGTTATCTCGGATCTTCTGGCTAAGAGCAGGTATCTTAATGTTACTGCCAAGAAATGTTGTTTCTGTCTTTGCCGGGCCAGTGACAGGTTGTTCCAAATCATCAACAGGCAGGGCATTACCTTGTGTAAACAAGCTGGCTGCATTCTCAGTCTCAACTGCATCTGCTTTGATTTGATCCCAGACTTTACTTTCTCCTTCAGTAAAGTTACTTGTATTACTGTCTAGAGGAGGCACAGATTCTTCTTTTACAGTGACCCCTTCAGTGTTTTTATTAGCTTTTGAAGGTTGAGTATGATCCGTTGGATTAGTCTGGCATTCAGTTTGTAAAACCTTTTCGGGCTGCTTATTATGATCCTCAACGTGTCTTTCTAGCTCATTCTGAGAACGATAAACTTTCCCACAGCCTGTGAATTTGCAGGTATAGGTATTATAATGTTGTGCTTCATGATCATAGAGCAAATATGCTTCTGAAAACACTCTGCCACATTTAGGAAACATACACTTTGCCCTGAAAACTTGATGCTCTTTTCTATGAGTCAACAACTCAGCATAACTGTTAAAACCAGCCTTACATTTCATCTGTATGCAGATATACGGTTTGCTGCCACAGTGCATTTGCAAGTGATCATTAAGGTGAGTAACACTTACAAAATGTCGTCTACAGTACTGGCAAATCACTTTTTTGCTCTGCATTTCAAGAAAACGTTTAGCCTCCTCATTATCTTTGTGGCCCTTGGCATGGGCAATCAAATTTTTGAAATATTTAAAACCTTTTTTACATAATGTTACAGGGCAAGTGAACTCATTAACAGGCAACGGCTTTTGAACTGGTACTATCTCGGGTACATACGGTTTGTCTTTGTCATCGTTTTCGTCGTCTGAACCATCATTATCATTAAAAACAATGAAGTCTGCTGAATAAAGACTGTTCTTTTTAATGGGTCGCTGTTCCTGCTTGGATATAGCATCAGACTTCTGATTCTCGTTGGTGGTTGCTATTTTAGGAGGTCTTCCCAGTCTTCTCAATGGTTTCATAGCAGCCAGTCTCTCTTTGCTGGACTTCTTAACATGTAGAGTTACATGAGGAACAAAGGTTTCTTTAGAATTAAAATTCTGTGCACATATAGGGCAACTGTAAATTCCATCTTTATAGTGTTTTTGTGCATGCCTAACTATTCTGTGACCAAGGAATTCTTTGTCGCATAACACACAATACTGCATGTAAGCTTGCCAGTTCCTGAACCTCGCGGATATGAATCCTCTCTCTCTGAGTTTTTTTATTTCTCTCTTTTTCTGCTTTTCATCCCTGATACCTTTAAGGAGGCTAGTAGCTTCATCAAAACAACCAGGAAATCCATTCACAGAAGTTTCTTTATTTTCCTCTTGGCAGTCCTCAACTTTCTCATATACTTCACTATCATTCAACTCATCTATTGAGGACACAATGGATGCCTCCTCTCCCATCAATGCGAGACACTGACGTTTTAAGGTTTTCCAGTCCCAGAATTCTGGATCAAAAGGCCACTGAGTTTTCAGTACAAGTAAAAGCTCACAGCGTAACGAATTTGGTATTGGAAGATTCTCTTCATCATATTTCTGATCAGGCTGATTATACAGCATTTCAACAGCATAATATGCATCCACAGTAGGCTCAAGAAGAAATTCACTCAATTGACAAGCACGTTTAACCTCCAAATCATCTGGCAACAAACAGGAGATAGTCTTGCAAATAGATATCTTGACATCTGCATTTTCACTGGATTCCAAACGTAGTGCCTTCACACACAGTTCAATGCAGGTTGCAAGTCCAGCCGCTTCAATCTATGAAGAGGGAAACAAAGTTTAAAGATTTGTCTTACTACAACTATGCCTCCATTTGTAAATACAAGATAAATATCATTGCTCAACCATGAATTTCAAGAAAGTGTAAATGCAAACCATAATATGCTTATTATTCATATTTTCAGCTTTAAAAATAGCTAATTATTAGCTCTCTTTGTTAGAACTGTGAGCCACTATGAATTAAACAATGAACATTATTCTCTGAATTAACTGCTAAAGGAATCTAAAGAAACCGCCTTTGTAAATTTACACAGAACTGTGAAATACAGTATTAAGTGTTCTCATACCGTCTTGTCAGGCCCATCTGTTTCAGGATTGTGTATTACAGTAGCACAGTCTTCATATTAGTGAAGTATTGGGCCTTTTCTAAATAAAGGCGGCCAACTGTGCTAGAGTTATCTGCAATGGACTAACTTGATACCAGACTCATTTCACTTAGTTGACAGTACCACAAACCTTCATTCAACTTGCTCAGTCTATTTCTCAGTAAACCAGTCCCCAATAAATATAGCATTAGGAACCAAGTGACCAGCCATCTGTGGCAAACCTCTTAAATTGAACTGAATTTATAGATCTCCAACCCTGCAGAAACTCGAGAAATGGCCAAATCTGAAGCTACAACATTGGGTAACCCAATGTACAAGATCAGCTGAGATATACAGATTGAATTTATGATACAGCATTAGTTCTAAATCATAAAAGAAGAGCATTTCAGACTTAAGATAACTTAATCCCTCAAAGCAAAACCTACAAATTGGTGGTTTATATGTTCAGAGAAAGTTCGCATTTCTCCTTAAGCATTTTAAGTATCAAGGATATCAGATGCTCACATTCCTCTCTTGATTGAAGTAACTTTTCAAGCTATTTGGAGAACATGAAGAAAATGACATGGCAGTTAGCTGTACCACAGCTTCAGCATGCCCTTCCAATGGCTCAACGGCAGCATCTGCTTTCCTTTATTGCTTATTTACACACACGTTGCAGTGACTTCACTGAATTGGTTCAAGTTGCAACCTTGCAACCCATCAAGTGGATATTATTAAAAGCGTATTAGGAGTGCACTGATATATCAGTTGGCTAATCAGATCGGCACTGATAGAAGGAGAAATGATGTTATAGGCTTTTGGGGTTTTTTGGTCATTGTAGCCGCTAATTAGCTGCGTGCCTGAAGCACCCTAGTGAGCACAGTCCAGTCCCTGTGCCCCACCACCAGCCCAAGCCTGTGGCAGACTATGTGGTGAGCAGTGGGAGGGGGAGGAGGCGCTAGGGAGCAGTTACTATGCTCAGCAACAAAGGGACTGTTACCGGCTCCTGCTGCCACTGCCATGGCCATGTCAGGTGCACAGCAGAGGCCTGAGTGCTGGGGCTGCCACAGAGACGTTGGGCTGCTTGTGGGCAGGGTAAGGTGCTACACAAGGGACATCCTGATCTACCAGGCTCCTTTACAAAACCAGCTTCTCCCCGGTGGCTGGGGGAGCTCAGCCGTGCAGGGCCCATCAGTGCTGAGGCAGCAGAGAGCTCTGGGGTGCCAAACATACCCAGTGCCAGTCCATGCGAGGGCCTGCCCCACCTACCCAGGACGGCAAAACGGGCTATGCAGGGAGCAGGGCTTTGGGTAGCAGCTGTGGGTGAGGGGGTGATTTACATGGGAATAAGGTGATCACCGCCTTCCTCATCGAGGGCCAGAGCAGGGAGGAGTTGTGTGTGTTATAAATACAAAACAAACAAAAGTTTTATTTATGTTAGTAGTTTAAAATACCTTGCACTATTACCAAATATCAGTTATTGGATCAGCATTGGTCAATATGGTTGGCTATTCATCTGCTGTTGGGAGTGGCCAAGAAAATCTTTATTGGTGCACCCCTAGTATTAATTCAAGTTTTATTTTTTACCAACTTAATCTGAATAGATATAAAATGTTCTTAAACAATTTTAACTGTCCACACAAAAGGTGAGCAATAACTTAACTACCAGTTTCTGAAAAGATTAATATTACACTGAAACAACTTATTCACATAGCCAAGGCTACTGGATTGTATGCATTTGACAGCTGACATCTAAAAAACTGTCAAATCCTTTTCTGATTTCCATTCAGAGGACAATAAAAATATATTCTCCAGAGCATTCTTACCTCTGAATTAATTACTTTAATCAGGAAGAATATGTGATAGACTGTTTTAGTTAACACAGAAAGTTGACGACACCTTTCTAGATACACTTGTACAGAGGGCTCTACCCTTTGCTGCAGTTTACTCCAGAAGAGAGTCAGTTCCCTGGAAACAGAAATTTAAAAATTAGAATAAAATATAAATGCCACCAATAATACAAACACTAACAGATTCTAACTATGCCTGAACAAGGGTGTTCGTGCCTTAAAGCTTGCAAAGAACATTTTTTTCCAACTATTTAGTTGGTCTAATAAAAGATATCACATCTACCCAAATAACCTTGTCTACCAATAATACAAGCATTACATTCGATCATATCTGTTGTTCTTAAAAAAGTCAAGACTTAAAGCAGATTCTTTTGCCTGTGAAAAAAAGCTAAACTGATCCATACTTTCCTTTATAAAAATGATAGCCTGGAGAGCAATTCATGCATACTATTTATTATTCTTACTTTGAATTCTAGCATTCTAAAGCTGGAGTTTCATGTTTATGCTTTTATTTAAGTAAAAGCAGAAAAGCTAAACTCCTCCCCCTTCTGAATAGCATACATTTAAAAAACCCAACACCACTAAAACTATGCTGCATAATTGATAAACACCACAAATGCTCTTTATCTATTAGTTTGTGTAAAGTACTGTACTGATCACTCTACAGGCTTCTATCCTTTGGAGAACCCAATTTTTTTTTAAGCTTGCTAAAGGCTACATAGATTTTCTGTTCTGCATTAGTTACCTTTTGAACAAGTTTGTTTTAGGAGCTGAACCTGTTGGTATTTTAGCAAGAAAACAGTCTTGGTAAGCAAATATCAACAGACTATCTAAGCTAGCTCACCATTCCACTCCAAGGAGAATGGATAAGAAGTTTCCCTCCAGAACAACTCATCTTAAATCCCTTGCATGTCAGAGGCTATTATGAGAAAAGTGGAATGACATAGAAAAACTGGTCCCAGGCCTACAGCAAGATCTATTCATGGTGAGCGCTACACATCTGATGTTCACTCTCCATGGTGCAGAAGTTGACACTAGCAAATCCCGCAGGACTGGAATCACAGCCAGCTAGCAGTCAATGTTATCAGCCTGAAGTTCATATTTTAGGAAGCCAGATGTTTTCTACCAAGACCAGCAAACTGCTCCTTGATATCTAGTGAAAGCTAGGCCTAAAGAGCAAAACTAGCTAGCTGGACTATGGTTTTGTTTTCCACAGGGGAGAAACACCTATGTTTAAAGTTTTTCATAAGAAATCACTACTGCAATTTTTTTAACATAGGCAAAGGGAAGCAGATTAAATATGTGGAAAGCATTCTTCCAAACAATACAATTATCTCAAAGAACTTGAGCACTTAGTTGTTAACTTCTTTATTTCCACAAAGTAATACAGTAATATTATTTTCAAATAAAATTACAGAAGAACTCCTGTCATCTACTGATGCCTTTGCCTTTAAATACTGTGGGTTAGTCCACAAGCATTCATTTTACATTAAGGTATAGATCAAGTTTACGTTAGGCTTTTAAAAAATGGTCAAGAACATGTAGTACTTCTTCCAATATATTTAGAAGGATAAAGGGTGTTAAATGACTTTGCATCTGCTATATCCTGGTAACACTAGCTGTTGTTTCATTCAAAACTAAAGTTCAAAACAGAGTTTCCAACTCACCAGGCACAATACATCTCTCCTTGCTGCAACTGGCGAGATAAAAACGCTGCACATAATATTAGAGCACTCTTTTCATCTCCATCAGATTCTAGATTGCAGATCATTTCTAGGGCATCTTTGCAATCTACTTCTGCAATCTGGATGGGGGAAAAACAAAAAACACAAAGTGAGACCACTGAAAACTAACCAGATGGCTTCATTTTTAGGCATATAGTAATTTAATTCTCTGTGAAAAGGCAGAAATTAGGAATTTAGTGAACATTTTCAAAGCTGTTGTTTTGCTCTAAATAACTTTAATCAACCTGTTCACTTTCAGATATAATGTGTATACCAGAAAGTTAATATTTCATAAATAAAAAGGAATACCATTTGTAATCACCCAAATATTTTAAGACCCATTATAAATTATTATTCACTTTCAGTTTGTGACCACTTAAAAAATCTTTGGCTGCTTGCAGACGTTACAAAAAAACCCAAACAACCAACAAAAAGCCATGCTTTCCAGGAAACAGCAGCACATTAGTAGGACCTGGCTCCACAGTGTCTGTATAGACTGGGTGCTTTGGCAAGGCTTTTTTGGTGTATTTATCTGAAGCTGAGTCATTCAGCTATTGAGAAAAGTGCCAAAAAAGCCCCACTAAAGCACCCGATCTCTACAGACGTTGGGAAAGCTGGGTGCCTCTTCTGGGTTTGTGCTGGGCTCGGCGCAGGAGCGCACCAAGTTCGAAGTAAAGCACCTTTTTTTTAAAAATCCCCCCATGTCTGTAAGCAGCTTATGCAGTTATCTTCATTATTTCTTGGAATCCATTCTTTCAGAATTACAATTCCCCCAGTTCCTGCTGAGAGGCCAGATAAAAGAATTATAGGGGTTGAAGCATCAAGTTAGACATACCTGGATCTACCCGTTCACAAAGTTTGAATTTTTCACCTTTCTGCATTCAAGTCTTACAGGCAGATGAAAATTTACGTACTACATTCCTGCCTACACTGCACTGACATTAAGAATCCCACAGCATGTATAAATGAGCAGGGATTTGCACTCATGTCATTTGCCAGCATTTCCTATTCTCCTACTGCTGTTATCATATTGTCCTTTTTGGTTGTTCTTTTAGCTTCAGAAGTCCACCACTGAAATGCTGAATGCAGGCTTGCTTGCAGCTTAAGTGTTCTAGGATTTTCAAGAACAATTATAAATAAATGTTATGCATAAGATACAACTCCAAAGTTCAGAAATGTCAGAATTAAGTTGCCTGTGTAACCTTGTTTTTTCCCCTCCAACTGCATATGCATTATGATGTAGTTACTGTGACAACAAAGTTTTTTTTTCTATGGGAGTCTGGAGACTCATTCAATGCAATGGGCTTGCCCTGGAGATGAATCAGGGCTCTATAGTAAAGATTTGTCTGTAGGAATCTAACTTCATTTGTTGCAGAACTTGAAAGATGTATAATGAATGAAGCAGGAAACTACAGGAAAAGAAAGGGTATTTCAGCTCAGCGGTTTTCAACCTGTGGTCCGCGGACTTCAGGTTGGAAAAAAACCCTTCAGGCTTTTGAGGAAAACATCTGCCTTGAATCTACCCTGGATATGAGTGCAGCAAGAACTGTTTGAAGTCTGGGTGACCCACTGCAAGGTGCCAGTTGTCATGATATCACATGTTACAATGCACACACACATTATGTTATGTTATGTTACTCCCTGCCAACATGGATGCAAGTTTCTACATTCTTTACCGAAAGATAAACACCAAATACCCACAGTTTTCAACTAAGCTGTAGCCAGGTTCCTGGGACAAGAGAGTCATCGGGGATGTGGAGAGCAGAAGGGAACAAAGGGATACAAAGATGTGGGACAGTTGGGAAAATAAGGAAATCATGATGTGGGGAAAATCTGAGAGTGTATGGAGATGACTGTATGGAGATGAGTGTATGGAGAGTGTATGGAATAAGATTGACAGGATATGAGAAGATGTGACAAAACAAGCCAAGTGGCTGAGTAGTAGACTGAAGCTCTGGTGGGGAACATTTGGAAGGAGGTGGTCATACGAGTATGTACTATCTTATACAGCTGCTGTAGATCATGGGTCAGCAACTTCTGGCCCATGGAGACACTGAGTGCAGCCTGAGCAGCTGGAGGGCTTTGCCTGAACCTGCACTGCCTTTGCTTCTCCCAGCCCCCACCCTGCTCCCTGGCTGCATGTAGTCTCAGCTTCCAGCCTGGAAGGAGGAAGGGAGCTGCACCAGGGCTAGGGAGTTGTAAAATGTATTTGTACTGCTACTGTTTCTCTCAGCTCCCCTTCCCCACCTCCCAGCAGCAGTACGGACACAGATGGAAGCTGAGCAGTCCCAACACAGCTCCCAATGGGCTGCAACCACGACAAGGGGGGGACAGGGAGAAGTGGAAGTTTCTTTGTCTGCATTTGCATCAGGGTCAAATGGCAAGGAGCTATGTCAGGGCCCTGCAGCTTCCAGCTGCACCTGTGCTGTTGCCGCTTCTCCCTGCTCCCCTCTCTCCTTGGCTGCAGTACAGATGCAGTTTCCAGCCCATGGGTAGCTGTGCTAGGGCTAGACAGACTTCAGCTGTGCTCATGCTGTAGCTGGGAGGTGGAGAAGAAGAGGCAATGGCAGCATGGACGCAGTTTGCAGCTCCCTAGCCCTGGTGCAGCCCCAAATGGCTGGAAGGTGACCCCACACGCAGGGACTGTGGCAGGGTGGGGAGGGGAGAGCAGAAACAGCTACAGTGTGGGCACAGTGCCCACCTCTCTGGCCTTGGCATGGGTGTAGGGAAAGCCCCCCAGCCTATGTCAGACTGGAGCTGGATTCTTCCGGCTTGCAGGTTCTTAAATGTTGCTGACTACTGTTTTAAATAGCTTTGAAAGTAGAACATCTAGATACCCTTTTCACTCCAGGGGAAGATGGCAGCCTAGGCCTGACAGTGCAAAGCAAATACCACTCTATGATTGGATCCTCATGACATTATGTTTAATTTTCTCAAGTGTGTGTTAGTCCCATGTTGACTACTATAGTCCTGTAACTGCTTTGTTGCAAGTGGGGCTGACTGCTTGAGGAGAGTGAGGCTTTAAGAAAACTGGGGGGGGGAAAGGATAGTGCAAGAGAGGACAGAGCTGGAGAGAAAGGAGTAGTCCTAGGGAGATTAGAGTAGAGTCTGAAGAACAACGGTGCCAAGCCAAGAAACTCCAAGTTTTTTACTGATATGTTTTATAGAATGTAAACGTATATCTTATGCTGGGAGCTGCCCTGCTACCAGGCTTCAGTTAGGAAAGCTGGGTTCAAATTTGTGAGTTTAACATTAACCATAGTAAAAAAGAAAATAAGTTTGCCTGTCAGTAAAAAATTCGCAGTAAAAAACATTTTCTTTGGTTGGAAACCCTGCTCAACTGCAGCCATCATTTTGCACTGTGCTGCCCTGCACCACCCTTCCACTAAGGGGCTCCTGCCCACCCCCACACCTGATGCCCCCAATGCACCTTGCACCATGCTGCCTCCCCTCAGCCTTACCCTGCTGGCCCCACTTCCCTGCCCTGGCACAGACCCCCAAAGAAGCCCACCTGCAACTCATCAGTATTACAAGCAGCCTGGGATGCAGCAGCAGTAGCAGCATATGGCTGAGAGAATGCTCCCTGTAGAGTGCTGTGTGTCTGCATGGACACCAGATGGTGCTGCTGTGATCCGTCTGTCAGAACTTCAATCAAGCTGTGGCTGCTTATTGTTTCTACTGACAGATACAGGGTTTTTTTAAATTACTTTAATGACAGCCATTTTTAGCTTGGTTTTTTCCTGAGAGTTGGCAGCCCTGCTTAGGAAGAACAGAGGAACTGCAGCGGCACAATAAAGACTGTTCGTTTTGAACTGAACTGTTTGCTGTGCTATTTGGGACACTTGCACTCTGCTCCACTCTCTTTGAAGAAGAAAATACTCACCCCCCCACACCCAGGAGTTGACCGTACAAGAGATCCCTGAGGCAGGGGTGCTACGTATCACTGGGGAAACCAAGGACAAAGAGAAGCCACAGTCCCATGACAGAGGCTTTCCCCTTGAGAAGTAGTGCCAGGGCTGGCTTCAGGGGGTCCTATGGAAGAGGGAGACCAAATAAGGCTTCTTCTTGGGGACTCCCATGGCAGAGCTTCCCACTGAAAGTGGGGTGCTCCATGACAGAAGGGAAAGGAGGAAATATGTGGAGAGGGAATTGAGGGGAGCCTGAAAGGAGGTGTGTGTGAAAGAAGACTGGGTGGAGAAAGGGGAGAGATACAACAATGATAACAGAGAGAAATGGGGAGTGAAACAATGACAACTTCCCTCAACCGAGGGTGGCTAGGTGCGGGTAAGGGGCATCCCCTCTCAACAGTCAGTACAAAAAGCTGATACTGTAAATATTCAAGTACATCCCCTGAAGCTCATAAACAAGAAGGTATTATTATTGTATTTAATTGCATAACACATAAATTTCTCCCCTCTCCAATGTGGGTGTCTCTCTCAAGTGTGGAAGCTGATTTTTCTTTGCTGCAAAAAAGAAGTATGCAGAAATTGGCCTAATGTTGCCACGGTGGCTGCTGCTTGTTTCTGGCCACAAGAAGCAGTAGGGGTGAGGTTCCACATTAACCCTCTCACAGCCATATTGTCTGAGTACTGTAGCTTGTGCTGAACACCACAATTTCTGGTTCCAAGAGGACTTGCTTTATTTATATCACACACTTTTTTTTCTACATTTTGCCTTCCAACAAACAAGGCACAAGTCTCACGTGAGGGTATGTGGGACGCATGAAAAGATGAGTATTACTTTTAAAAGTATCATATATAGGGACAAAGTCATGATTTCTGAGGTCTCCTTCCTGAAGACTCAATGTCTGAGGTGGACAATACTGAAAGAGGTAGTAGTGAGATGTTTCTGAATCAAACTTAGATCCAGAGATACCAGCGTTAATCCAGAATCAGTGCAAGTAACAGGAGGTGGGGAGCACAGAAAAAAGATTTCACTAGCTGTTACTAGAGAGACCCAGTTATTGCAAATTAAGATTAAGTTGCTCTCACTGTTTTAAATATTGGTGACAAACCTGTCAGTAAAGCTCTCCCTTGATACAAGTTGCCCTGGCTCTGCTGAAATAAACTTACTGAGCTGGAAAACTCATGTAACTGAGAGAACTCAGGGGATGGCTATGAACATAACTCCACACAAAACAACCCTGGGAATCTCAGACCTCACTGTCCTTGGGGATCTGAACCCTTGTTAAATGCACCTGGGGAAAAGAACTACCCTAGACTAATATCAATTAATCACTGCTCTTACTTTGCTCATAGGTTGTTATAAAAACTAACAACAAAGTCTGATAATGGGAAGTACTGGGCAACCTTAATAATAAGCAGTGCTACTGGTGCTCTATAATAAGGGTTGCAGAATAACAGGTCACTAAAAGGCCTTTTGATCGCTAATTTGTAACTAACTCAGTGTTAAATCTGGAATACTATTTTATAAGCAATACAACTGCAAGGACATGTTTTCATAGGTTTCATAGGCATTAGGGCTGGAAGGGACCTCGGAAGATCATCGAGTCCAGCCCCCCGCCCAAAGGGCAGGACGTCAGCTGGGGTCACAGGATCCCAGCAAGATAAGCATCCAGTCACAGGATCCCAGCAAGATAAGCATCCAGATTTTGGTTTTGGTAGAAGATGCATTTAAAACCGAATAATAATTGAAGGGAGTTCTGTATAACGGTTATCAGTGTTACAAAACAAGTAGAACTGAATGAGAAAACTAAAATTAATAAAGTCAAATATCAGTGAAACTACTAATATGCTAAAACAGCACATATATTTCTTATTATTTTATGACAGCTTTTGGATACACCAATGAAAAATGCTACCCAAGTTACTTTCTTTATGAACGGTCATTTACACAAAATGAATTAACGGTGAGTGAACGATGACTAAAATATATGCACCTGTTGCTGCAGAACCACTGCCAAAACAACTGGCTACAATACAGAAAAGTTTAGAAGTAAGAATCTTGAAGTTATTTAAATTCATAATTCAAGTACATTTTCTTGGTCATTCGATATGTAATGAATCGGACCTTTCTATTGTTATTCACTAGGTTGAACCTTATTAGAAGTGTTTGGATGTGGATGCCTTAATTTAAGATGATTGTGAGAAATAACTGAGACCCTTCATGGAAACAGGTGCCCAAAGACCCTGGGCAGACATTAAAATCAGGCTGTGACTGGGATCTGAGGAATTTTATACCTCATTCCAAAAACTGGGGATCAGGCTGGGGTAGCTCTGGGTCCAGTTCAGGAAGTTTGTTGAGAAGATTGTTGGACTCTGCCCAGAAGAACAGCACCAGAATTTGAGAAACTCCCTGATCCCAGGGCCCCAGTGCCTCGGTATGCACGCAGGCAGTCCAACTCCTTGGGACCCAGTATTGTGAAGTGCCTTGCCCTGCAACCCTCAAAGACACTGCCAGGTTCCTAGTGTGGGGAGTTCAATTTATGGTGCCATACAAACAAACCACAAAGACGTTGAACATTTATATTGTGATTTATAGTATGATTAAGGTTAAATCTCACCATAAATGTAATGTGCGCCAGGGCCTAAAATTAATGTTGGTCTTTAAACCCAAAACTCAGGCATATATCTCCATCCAAAAATATGGGATATTTAAGTCCCTACTCAAGACTAAGATAAGCTACTCAGATAAGCTTTGGTTAGCTACTGTTTTGGGTAGGTTGTTTGTGTGTGTATGTGTAAGGCAGTTCAAGCTAAGACGACAGAAGACAAGAAAACTTGAAACAGCCACAGAAAGATGCAGGGGTAGTGTAACCCAGCAAAAACCAAAACCAAAACCAAAACCAGAAGAAAGAACTTGTAGGCTGGTGCTACTTCAAAGTTTTGGAACTACTATCAAGGCACTGTCTCCTATAGTTTGATTCCTCTTGTGTTCAAGAAAGCATGATGCTGCATATTCAAGTACATAAAGAGAACTGTACCAAAGATATGCAACTTGGGTAACAAAATGCACCTCTTAACAGAAACAATTGGCAAGACTCTGAATTTTGGCTAGCCACTGAGGTCAAAAGTGAAAAGTTCATGATAATCAATTAATTACATTACTGTAGTAGCAAAGGGTCTCACTGAAGACCAGAGCCGTATTGTACTAAGTAGCATGAAAAAAGCTTATAATCAAGACAGAGAAGAAAAGGATCAGAGAAAGTATTGACTCCATTCCACATATGGGAACTGAGAGAATGGAAATATCTTGTGCAAAGTCATATGGAAAGTCTGAGACAGAGCTAGACACTGGATGTGTATATTAACCCTAAGACCATGTTTCCTCTTTTTGTAAACACAAGAACCAATACCAGTTACCTTTACAGGGAAATCCTACTACAAAATTTAGAAGAGAGGAACTGTTTATAAACTCCTTTTAAGCTATAGAATTCTATAGAATAAAAAATGACCAAACACGAATAGTGCTGTTGTTATGAAAATCTAAAACTTTTTACTCACCTCTTCCATTAGCTTTTCATTTGGTGATCCTGAACAAAGACAGACCAGATAGGTTTGCTTAAAACTGCCTTTGGTGCTGATTTCTGGGTGGTCAGAGCACAATTTTGCCAAGGCAGTAGCTTGAGTTAGCTGTTTTGTTTTCATTAGGTGCTTAATACGCATATCCAGCAGGACGGGCCCTTCGGACTCTAAGAATTCATTCACTTAAATAAAAACAAGCCAACATATAACATTAGAATATTTAATGAAGACTTATGCAGTTAACAGAGAAGATTTAACCATATTCATACTTAACAGGTAACATTTAAACAGAATAAAAGGGCATAAAAGTTACACAGCACAGAAAAAATTCATACCTTGATTTCACACTGTTTAATTAACCTGTCATTGTAATTCACTCACAACAATTCAGTCAAGAAACCTCTCTCAAAGATGTTAAAGAATTTTTCAAAAAAGCTTTCTCCTCATGTTTGTAATTTTAGTTAGCTAAAAGCTGAACATATTTTAAACAGCAGTCATCTTCTAAATACTCTCTAATGACTTGTTCAGCAGAATGGAAGAATTACTCAAGTTTTCATAGTTACGGCTGTGTCTATACTTCCTATTTTTCACTCACCTTTAATTTTTAATCAGTTACTTTCATTTGCAAAATGAAACAGCAATCATGCACAAAAGTGAAAATTTTAAGTGTAACATATTTATATGCCATGGACACACAAAAATGTATTGTTATCATTATCTTTTTACCCCATGTTTTCTTGACAGTAAATTTTTAGAAGACCACATTTCAGATGCAGATTCAGCTCTTAAGGCATTCTTTTGGTCACGTTTCAGCCAAATACTTAAGAATACAGTATGACCTCATAAATTTGGATATCAAAAAATCCACAATTATCAAAAATCTTGCACTTCCCTCCACTGCTCCAAGACCAACCGCCACTCCCCCCCCGCCCTCCTGGACGTGGAGGAGGAAGCTTGCACACAGTGGCTGCCATCACCATTCACCACCCCATGCTGCCACTCTGTGTGTGGCCACTGCTCTGGGACTGGCTGCTGCTACCCGCCTCTCTCCCCTGCTCTATGACAGGCTGCCGTGCTGGTTTCTAAAATTCAGCATTTTCAAATTTCCAGCAGGTGCTTGGTCCCGAGCATGCCGGATTGATGAGGTTATAGTGTATCTACCCTTATTGCTTTGTGCCACAGAGAACAGAAAATGATTTGGATTAGATAAGCCAATTTAATGCAAAGTGTTTATCTTCTGTCCATTATTTTAAAATGCTGGAATATTATATAAATCCTGTAGGGTCACAGAAGGAGGGAAACAGAGGAGGACAGAGGAGGTACAAAGTAAATTAGAAGATAATTAGAGAGGAGAAAATAGAATATAGTAAGTGTGGAACATACATAGGGTACCTAGAAGTAAGAACACCTAGGGAAGGGGAAAGTAAGGGGGAGGAATGAAGGGGCACAAATATTGATGGGAGAGAAAATCCAGATACATTAATCTTATCTTTAGCTGCAAGTGCTACTTTGAAGATGCAGTGTTTAACTGCAGAGCTGCCATGTTGTTCAGCTCACAGATAAAGGTATCTAACACATTTTTAACTTGATCAAGAGCATGGCAGAGCAACCGTTCTTTATTAACTCTGTGTGTCTGTGTTTTTGGGCTTAAAAAGGCAACTATTACTAGAGCTTTGTGAAGCTTTGGTCGCTGATTCAATTTGGCAGAAATTCAGCCCGATTTGGCAGTCAAATCTCTGAATCTGAATTGGATCAGGAGACCCTTTAATCTCTCTGAATCCAACTGGAACCCTCTGAATCGATTCAGAAAGATTTAATGATTTGGACACAGACACAGCTTTAAATGTTTTTTCTACATACCTCAAGGTACCAGGCAGCTCATGAATGTTGAGATGCTGGGGTGGATGGAGCGTCCCACGGGAGCATGGGGGGTGGTCCCCAGCACACTTGGCAGTGGACCTGGAAGTGGACCAGAAGCACTTCTGGGTCTGCCAAGGGATCCCCCCACCCCCAGCGACTGGTGCCTCCTGGGTCTGGGGGGGCACCCGGGGTCCCCTTGCAGCCGATCGCCGAGCCAGGGGTGGTGGTGTGAGGGAGGGTCCCCCACGCACTTGGAAGTACTTCTGGTCCACTTCCAAGTTTGCTGTCAAGCCTGCAGGGGCCCCCCCACGGTCCTGTGGGACGCTCCATCCAACCTGCCACTGCAGCATTCATGAGCCGCACCTGGTACCTCGAGGCATGTGGAAAAAACATTTAAAGCTGTGTCTATGGCCGAATCTGTGATTCTCCGAATCAGCATCAAATCTTCAGATTCTGATTTGGTCGAATCGAATTGCGACAGTGATCCGAATCAAATCACTGTCCCTGATTCGGGCCGAATCCGAATCAAATACAGCCTGTTTCACACACCCCTAACTATTACTATACAGGTTTCCATCGATTTATGCAGTACATGCGTTCCCAGAGAACGACGTATAAATCAAATTCTCATAAAGCGAACCCACTTTACAATGTAACAAATAGGGATAGGTTTCCATGGTGGTGAGGGAGGGAGGGAGGGAGGCTAGGACTAGGGAGGGGGCAGGGAGAGGGGTGCCAATCCCGGGGCTGCACAAGGCAGCAAAGCAGAGGGAACAGAGCGGCACTCACCCCAGCCCCGGCTACAGTGGCCCCAGGAGCACAGGTGAGTGGACAAGTGGAGCCCAGGCACAGGGGCACACGTGGAGCACGGTGCAGCCCAGCGGCTGCAGGCAGCTGGCACCGGATGCTCTCGGGGCCCACTGCAGCTGGGGCTGGGGTGAGTGGGGTTAGGGTTTCCCATTCCACCAAAAACTTACCTGCTTGGGCGGTGGCGTCTATGCTGATTGAATAAGAGTGAATTTACCTTGCATAAAATGAATTATGGTTCTAAATATGTTCATCGCATAAGAGTGAATTCACATATAAAGCACCCACATAAATCAAGGGAAACCTGTACTATATAAGGGTCAACATAAGTGAGTGACAAAATATCAGTAAATACAGAGCTAATGTATAAACACATATAAACTGGTATTATATTAATATACTGGCATTCAACATTTCATGTTTCCATGACTGGGGTGTATAAACTTCTGAAGTCCTTAAAGTTCTTTAATCAAAAGCAAGAGATCTTGCAATATAAGGGGTCATTTTTTTGCATTTATTTGATTAAATTAAGGCTAATTCTTTAACTTAAACTGATAAAAGGCACTCTAACCCTAAAGAACACGAAACTAAAATGCACCACCACAGGATGTAGGGTTTGCCATATTGAGTAAGACCTGAAGTCCCTTTAGCCCAGTAATCTGTTCTTTCCTGCCCAGCTGCTAATAGTAAATGCTACAGAAAAAGGTTTAAAAACCTCAAAGAAAACATAATGGGGTAATATACCCCCATCCCCACATCAGTCCTACTATCCATCCATACAGAATATTTAATGTAAAGTTATGCAGTTAACAGAGAGGATTTAATCATATTCATATTTAACATTTAACATTTAAACAGAATAAAGGGGCATAAAAGTTACACAGCACTAAAAAGAAAATGAATACCTTCATTTCACACTGTTCATTTAACCCATCTATCGGAAAGGTAGACAAATCTGTTACAGTGTTCATTTAACCTGTCCATCTAGCAGACAGATAGACAAATACTGATATATATTATAAAAATCCATATTATATATGTACCTATGTATTTATTTTATATATCTATTTAGGATATATTTATATATTTATCTATAATGTTGTACAGAATTAGCTATAACACTTAAAGATTGTCTTATGTACTGAAGCATGAGGTTTATTATTCCTTCCCAAATCAGTAAAACCAATTACAATTCTGAATATTCTTGATAAACGTAAGTACTCACTTCATGTGGCAATTAATTGTAGTTTGACTAACCTAAGTGAAAACCTAACAACTCTGAATTTCCCACCTTTTGATTTCATTGATTAGTCCCTTGTTCTTGTATTAAGAAAACAGAAACTTCTGTCCTCTCTAGATACCTTCTCCATGCTATTTGATAAACTATGTTACCGCATCCATTCTTTTTAATCTTTCTTCATACAAAAGTGTTTTAAAGCATTTGATCATTCTTGTCACCCTTTCCCAAAGCCCCTAGTTTCTCTAATATCCTAATAAAGGAGTTGCTTGCAGATGTTAAAAACAAACAAACAAAAACACATGTTACTGGAAGATGCAGCATCTTACTTCAACCTGGCTCTACAGTGTTTGTATAGATCGGGCGCTACAGCAGGGCTTTTTGGCAGTTTTATCTGAAGGCAATTCAATTAGCTATTAGATAAAAGCACCAAAGAGGCTCTGCTAAAGCACCTGATCTATGTAGGCCAGGGGTAGGCAACATTTTTTGGTCAGATTGCCGAAAACCCCCACAATGCCTACCTTGGAAGATGCCAGAGTGCCAGCATGCCAGAAAAACAAAATGAGGGCACACAGTACATGGCAGGATGCCCTGTGTGTGCCTCTTGCCTCCCAGCCAAAGCCCCTGCCCCCCAGCCCTGCTATGTCTCCCAGCCCGGGCTCTGTGACTGGCAGCAGCTACCCAGAGCTGGGGCCGGCTGCAGCCAGGAGATTGCAAACAGCCGTGCCGGGCGCTGGAGCCCCAGCATCAGCTCTGTACCGGCACGTGCACCTGCGCTTCAGAGCGGGTGGTGGGGGAGGGGGATGAGGCAGCGCAACCCCGGTCTCTCCCCCACTTCCAGCACAGAGCTGGTGACTGGGCTCCAGAGCCCAGCGCAGCTGTTTGCAGCTGCCCAGAGCCCAGGCTGGCTACAGCAAGCAGTGGGCAGGCTGCAAATAGCTGCGCCAGGCTCCACAGCTCTGGCATCAGTTCCATGCTGGCAGCGACTGCACAGGCACCTCAGGGACGGCTGCGCTACCCTGCTGTCTGCCCCACTGTCTGCCCTGAGCTGCGTGCAGTTGCTGTCAACTTGGAGCTGATGCCGGAGCTGTGGAGCCTGATGCAGCTGTTTGCAGCCTGCCCCGTTGCCTGCTGCAGCTGCCCAGAGCCCGGGCTGGCTCCAAAAAGCTGTGCCGGGCTCCGGAGCCCAGTCACCAGCTCTGTGCCAGAAGTGGGGGAGAGACTGGGGTTGTGCTGCCTTAGGCCCCTCCCCCCCCACCCACTCCAAGGCACGTGTGCATGCACTGGTACAGAGCTGATGCCTTGGCTCTGGAGCCTGGCGCAGCTGTTTGCAGCCTCCCAGCTGCAGCCGACCCCAGCTCTGGGTAGCTGTTGCCAGCCACAGAGCCGGGTTGTTTCCAGCAGGCAGTTGAGACTCTGCAAGCCCTGCTGGGACCAGCCTGGGCTCCAGCAGCTACCCAGAGCCGTGGCTGGCCGTGGCGCTCTGAGCAAAATGGCTTCCTGTGCCATGCTCAACGTGCGTGTTGGGGGCTGCTGACCCCTGATGTAGACAATGAGAAAGCCAGGTGCAACTAATGTTCTGCATCCTCTGGGCCTGGGCTGGGCTCAGTGCAGGAGCGTGCTGAATTTAAAGTGATTTTTTTTTAAATGTCTGCAAGCAGCCAGAGTTGACTACTATTATATGCTGTATTTTCCTATTCCAGAAAAGCCCAATCAATGCTTGTATGTAAAATATGACAAGCCTCACAGAATTTCTGCCTCCAATATGCATTATTCGGAGGTGTAGCTCTCTGTGGGAGGGGGCAGTACACCTCCTTTGAGGCCAACATTAGCTCCAAAGAAGAGCGACTCAAAACCCTGTCGGTCAAACTACTGGGGGGCAAAGGAGGGGGCGTGTTGAGAGATACCTAACTGTAGGTGTATACTACAGACCACCAAACCAGGGGGAGGAGCTCGATCTGGAGTTCTCTCAACAACTGGAAGAGGCCGTGCGTGCATGAAACATGGTCATCATGGATGACTTCAATTACCCAGACATCTCTTGGCAGGAACACTCAGCTAGGTCAGATCAGTCACGCTGCTTCCTGACCTGGCCTGACGAGCTCTACCTGACTCAGGAAGTGCATGGGCCAACCAGAGGTAATGCTCTCCTAGACTTGGTCTTAGCCAAAGGAGACAATCTGGTGAGTGACTTGAATATAGAGGGTAGCATGGACGACAGCAACCATGAAACCATCACGATCAATGTCCGTCATAAGACACGCAAATCAGCTAGCAAGGTTGAAGGTTTGGACTTCAAAAATGTGAATTTCAACAGGCTCAGGGCAATAATAGGGGAAGCACTGAGGGACCAGGGACTGAAGGTGCAAGGAATGCATGAAGAGTGGTTGTACCTCATGGACATGATCCTTGATGCACAAAAGAACTCCATTCCTATGCAGAGGAAAGGTAACAGAAGGGCTGGTAAGCCCTCTTGGCTTAATAGAGATATCATGGTCCTGAAAAAGAAGAGAGAGGCACACAAACAATGGAAGCTTAGGACAGCCAAGGAGGACTAT
The DNA here is from genome assembly GCF_030867095.1 of Alligator mississippiensis. NCBI lineage: Eukaryota > Metazoa > Chordata > Crocodylia > Alligatoridae > Alligator > Alligator mississippiensis. The sequence continues at coordinate 75,295,836 of NC_081824.1, read as the reverse complement.
ACAACAACGGCCCGCACTTGTAGGGAGCAGATTAGAAATGCTAAGGTGGCAACTGAATTTAAACTAGTAACAGAAATCAAGGACAATAAGAAGTCCTTCTTTAGGTATGTAGGGAACAGGAGGAAAACAAATGGAAACATGGGGCCACTGCTTAACAACTCAGGACAGCTGGTTACTGAGACTCAGGAGAAAACTGGGCTCCTGAATGACTACTTTGCTTTGGTATTTCAGTGGATTAAGGGAAAAATCATACTAGATAAAGTTCAGAATGGGCATGGTGGGAATGACTGTCTTCCCACTGCTGACATTGAGCTGGTACATGATCAGTTATTAAAGTTAGATATTTATAAGTCAGCAGGACAGGATGACTTCATCCAAGAGTACTGAAGGAGCTAAGTCATTGTGGGACCTCTGGCAAAACTCTTCCAAAACTCGTGGCACTTGGGAGAGGTCCCTGAAGACTGGAAGAGGGCCAGTGTTGTGCCCATTTTCAAGAAGGGGAGGGGAGAGGACCTGGGCCAATATAGGCCAAGTAGCCTAACTACTATCCCAGGGAAAATCCTGGAAAAATTCATCAAAGAGTCTACGTGCAATATGCTTGCAGAAGGTAGGATTCTGAACAACAGCCAGCATGGCTTTGTCATGGGCAGGTCTTGTTTCATCGATCTCACCTCCTTCTACAACCAGGTAACTCGCCACCTGGATAAGAGAGAGGAGGTCGACACTGTATACCCTAGACTTCCAAAAGGCCTCTGATCTGGTATCCCATGACATTCTCAGGGGAAAATTGAAGGATTGTGGGCTTAACTGCTCGACAGTTAGGTGGGTAGAAAGCTGGCTGCAGGGTAGGAGCCAAAGAATTCTAATGAATGGATCTGTGTCGTCCTGGCAAGAAGTGGCCAGTTGTGTCCCTCAGGGGTTCGTGCTTGGACCAATGTTTTTCAACGTCTTTATCAATGATTTGGATGTAGGGGTGAAGAATGCACTGGCCAAGTTTGCAGATGACACCAAGTTATGGGGGACCGTGGTCACGCTTGAAAATAGGCTGCAGACACAAGTGAACTTAGACAGGCTAGCAAGTTGGGCAGATCAGAATCAGATGAAATTCAACACTGAAAAATGTAAAGTGCTTCATCTGGGGACCAACAATCCCCAACATACCCACAGGCTCAGTGGCACCAAACTGACTAGCACCATGACTGAAAGTGACCTAGGGGCAATAATAGACCATAGTATGACCATGAGCTGTCAGTACAATGCTGTAGCCAGTAAGGCAAACAATGCTCTGTCATGCATCAACCGATGCATCTCAAGCAAAACCAAAGAAGTGATTCTTCCGCTTTACTCGGCATTAGTGAGACTGCAGCTGGAGTACTGCGTTCAGTTCTGGGTGCCGCACTTCAACAAAGACATGGAAAAGCTTGAGAGAGTCCAGAGAAGAGCCACCTGAATCAGAGACTTGCAAGGAAAGCCATATGAAGAAAGGCTGAGGGACTTGGGTCTGTTCAGCCTAAAAAAGAGAAGGCTGAGAGGGGACTTGGTAGCAGCTTACTGCTTTATCAGGGGAATACATCAAGGGCTTGGCGAACAACTGTTCACCAGGGCACCCTTGGGGAAAACCAGGAGTAATGACCACAAGTTCCTGGAAGACCATTGCAGGCTTAACACTAGGAAAACTTCACAGTTAGGGTGTCCAGATGGTGGAATAAACTCCCTCCAGAGGTGGTACAATCACCTACCCTGGAAATTTTCAGAAGACTGGATGGTCACCTCACTGGGGTCACCTGACCCCAGTTGTCTTTCCTGCCTAGTGCAGGGGGGCTGGACCCAATGATCTTGCGAGATCCCTTCCAGCCCCTTACAATCTATGACTCTATTTGGCATTTACTGATGTTGACAACATGACAGCAAATGAATTCACCTACCATGTTTACATCACTATGAACTTCTTCCCTGTCCTATCAAGTCTTGATTGATCTAAATAACAAACTCTACTACTTCATTACTCACCTTAATTTCTAGGTCATTTAATATGTTAAACAGCACAGAGTCTAAGCACGTGACCTGCGGGCACTTCATTGTTAATTTTTTGCCAGGATGAAAATTGATATTTAATCTTATTCTTTGCTCTCTGACTTCAACCAGTTTTTGATTTATAGCAATACTTTGCTTCTCATCCCATTGCTATTTGGCTTATTTAGGTAGCTTATTGGCAAAGCCATTTCTGAAATCCAAAATATGGAAGTTCCCTTTTATCCATTATTTTTTAAACATGTTTAAGGAATTCCTAGAGATTCAAACACCATTTGCCTTTAGTGACTGGTTGAAATGATAATTAAAAATGGAAAAAGATGCCTGAAGATTATGATAGGAAAGGGACAATCTGACAGCTACTGATCCAAGATTAAGGCTTCTAGGCATTACATAGGAACACTAGGACTGGAAGGATTCTCCTTCTATTAGAGATTTATAAATCTGGTATATAAATAGATTTAGTTAAATAGAGTGCAACTTTTTCTTGTAATCAAGGCCTTAACTGGGTTTTTTTCTAAGTGAAGAATGGAACACAACTATATTGAACTGACTTCTATAGAGAGAAACCATATTAGCAGGAAGTAAGTACTATATATTCACAGATTTCATATAACCTTATAATTTGTATTATCTTTTTAAGCAGAAGAAATATCAAAAACATTCATGGTCTTCCCAACCCACAAATGACCCAGTGACTAATTGCAGCTGTTCATTTTTAGCCTTGCTCTTCCAAATACTGGTCCCCAATAATCCTTTCACCCACAGTGTTTACTGTTTCAGTTAGTCTGCCTCACACTAACATTGGAACATATTGTTATCTTTGAAATAAGATACTGAAAGACCTTAGATTTAAAATTATTCCTTGAACTCCTGAGCTTTCACCCTCATGCAAACAATATTAGAATGATTACATTTAATATTCTAATGAAAAAGTTTTAGCCTTGCTCGCCTACATACTTGTCCCCAATAATCCTTTTTACCCACAGTGCTTACTGCACTATGTAATCCACCTTGCACAAACATTGGAACATTTTATGTTATCTTTTCATTAAGATATGAACCCCTCAAACTTAAGGCCACACTCCTAATTTATAACATTTTGCTGTATTGATTATAACCAGCACAGTTAATATGTTAAAGCTAAGGTTTTATTTCATTCTCCCAAATAAAACGTTATTTAATTTTTCCTTGTCCTGTGATCAAGATATATATTAATTCCTATGACCCAAGAAAAAAAAAAATCAGTAAAAACAGAATTACAGTTAAGAATTTAATTCAGTAATTTATGGGCCAGAAGAAGTCTTAAAATACCAATGAAATTACTAAAAAAAGAAATAAAAAACCTAAGAAATTCAGAGATTAAAATAAGAAATATAGGTGTAACAGGTGCAGTGCCTGAGGGCTGCTGTGTGCCCCCTTGTGGCCACTTCAATTCTGTCTAGCTCCCATGGTCTCACCCTGCTTCCTCGCCTGCTAAACCCTGATGTTAAGTGGTAATGATGAGGGGAGACTGCCATCAGAGGCAGGTGAACCTTGGTGCTCTCTCTCTCTCTCAGTATGTTTCCTTGGGTTCTATGGACCTTAAGGGCTAAATCTGTGGCCTCCTTCCACCCCTACAGCCAGGCCTATGCCTCACAGATGTTACTTTGCATATCATTCTGTTCCTTGTAGAAACCTCAGGATTAATGGCTTTCACCTCCCTTTTCTTCATATGCAGGCCTCCAGCCCTGGCTGATAGATTTGGGCCCAGCTCTCTTGGCCTCAGCCCTGTCTGTTCTCTGTCTCTCTGGGACCCTTGGCCCCATCTTCTGCGTTTTCACAGCCCCGCAAAGTCCCTGACCCAAGTCAAGGCTGCTCTCGGTTCTGCCCAAGCCCCTGGGGGTCACTGGCTCAGGGAGAGGCTCCTCTTAGCTCTTCTCAGCCCCCATGGCATTATCCCTTGTCCATGGTGAGGCTTTGCACTGGGTGCCCCTTGCAGCACCCCTGTGGCCTCCTGTCCTCCCCTTACAGGCACATCTAGTCCTCCAATATGAAGCTTAAATTACAACATTAATGCAAGACACTGTTTCCCAAAAAAAAGCCTATCCAGCTCTGTGTTGTTGCCTCACTCAAGTCATCAGCTCCCCTTAGTTCCCTCTGGGTAGCTCCAAGGAGCAGTTCAGGTGCCTACTAGTCTGTCTGCTGCAGAAATCTCCCTCAGGAACTCCTCTCTCCAACATGTATGGCCAGATTTTCTACTTTGGCTCAGGCCCTGGGTTTATAGGCCGGGAAGCCATGCCCCCTTTTTGTCACCTGCCTTCCCCAGAGCCACATAGGGTTTTGCCTTTTAATCAAAGGCCAGTCTGCCCTCCTGTAGTTGTGGCCCCACACAGCTGGCTGAGTCTGCTGCATCCTGGCTCCCTGCCACAGTTCCCTCTCCTCCCCTTCCCTTCCAAGTACCAGGGTCAGGGTCTCCTGTGACAACAGGATTGTAAAGAGAATTCTGCTAAGTTACTGTAACAATTTTAATTCTACTCCAGCAGCTATGTCTTACAGAAATCAGAGTATAGTGAATTCATATTTTTCTCTACAAACAGGTTCATCTCTAGGACCAGAAAAACATGCATTATCAGAATGAAGCATGGTTTGTCAATTATCCTGAAAAAGCATACTGAATGTAATTATTCTCCATGATTCATTAAGATTCACAAACTACCAATTATATCGAGTTGAAATTATAGCACTTCCATGAAAAAAGGTAAGCAGAAACTATGGCCCTGACATGGACTTACTGGCTGCGTCCAAATGAGTGTGGCCCTGTAGTATGTGGCGCTGCAGACATGTCTGTAGTGGCACCACATACCGCATGTTTAGTTTTTCTCAGCGCTGCAAGGGAGCAGCATAAGGAGTTTTTTTTTGGACCCCGGATATCCAGAGGTCAAAAATCCCATGGAAAAATAAAAGCAGAGTGGCGCATGCGGGGCAGCGTGTGCTGCTCAATACTAGAGGTTGGCCAGCTGGAGTTGTGCTCCAGCTGCCAGGCAGGCTCTGTGCGGCAGGACTGCTGCTACTGTAGATCTGGAAGGCCCCTAGGTAAGGCTGCTGGGGCCAGCCCAGTGCTGGCTAGGGCTGTGCAAAAACACCGTTCCGATTCGACTTCTGTTTCGACGGAACAGTGTTTCGTTTCAAAATCACTGTTCCGTTTCATTTCGTTGAAACTGTTTTGCTGTTTCGATGCTGTTTTGATGTTTCTCCCATAGGTTATTATGGGGAAACAAAATGCAGCAGGCAAGCAGATCGGGGGCTCACCCACACCCCCAGGAGGGCTGCGGGGGCTGAGCAGGAGTCCTCCCGGGGGTGCGAGCCCCTGATCTGCCCACCAGATGACAGACCCGTGCTGGGCACAGACCACACCCAGCGCCGGGAAGACTGGTGCTGCTGCTGGTCCCAGGCGGCAGCACCCAGTTCCTGTTACCTAATCGGCAGATCGGGGGCATGCACCCCCGGAAGGACTCCAGCACAGTCCCCACAGCCCTCCTGGGGGTGCCGGCAGACCCCAATCTGTATGCCAGCTGACAGGAGCCGGGTGCTGCCACCTGGGGCTGGGGCAGATCAGCTCATGTGGGGACCCTCAGCCCCGATCCAGGGATGTGGGAGGGGGTCCCTGCACGAACTGATCTGCCCCAGGCCCCGCATCCTCCTTGACCTGGCTCCAGTATGGGGCCGGGGCAGATCAGCTCATGCGGGGACCCTCCCTGACCCCAGGATCAGGGTAGTGGGCCTCTATATGAGCTGATCTGCCCCAGCCCCGCTGGCCCCAGGTGACAGCACCTGGCTCCTGTCAGCCGCCAGGCAGATCAGGGGCCTGCTGGCACCCCCAGGAGGGCCATGGGGGCTGTGCTGGAGCCCTCCCGGGGGTGCAGGCAAGCCCCCGATCCATCTACCGGATGACAGGAGGCGGGTGCTGCCAGCTGGGACTGGTGCTGAAGCCAGTAAGTCTGGCTTTGAAACTCAAAGCATTGTGAGTTCCCTTGTTTCGTTTCAAAGCTGTTTCGAAGGCTTTTGTTTGGTTTCGATTTCACCGTTTTGAGCTCGAAATAGCTTCGAAACGAAATGCTGGGCAAAACTCCATACAGCCCTAGTGCTGGCCCCAGTCTCCCCTACCCACCCTGGGGTAACTTGCTGTACATGAGAGGGTGCATGCCACATGTGTTCCCTGGGGACAAGTAGCGGCAGCACAAGGTGCACTGCTGCTAATTGTCCCTGGGGAACCAAGCGTTTACGCATGTGTGGACATGGCCACTGGGTACATCTACATGTGCTATTAATGCACAGCAATAGACTCTGGAGTAGTTCGAGCCAGAGTCAAATGCTCCTGGGTGTAGCATCTACACATGCCCCTGGGACTGCAGCAATTTGAACTGGGATGGAGCAGCCCTGGACTGGGAGGGAGCACCAGGGGTCAGCCCTGGGTTTTGGGTGGTGGCGTTGGGGCTGGCAGAAGCCAGGGGTCTGGCTCCCAGCTGGCTGGGCCGAACAGGTGCAAGTTGTGCCCAGTGATCACCATCTATGCATGCATTTGATTGTACTTAATGGCAGTACTATCTTACAGTGAATTTAATTAGTTTACTGCATCCTAATACTGATGCACGTGGTGACACTTTACTGTGGAGGTAATTAGTCACTTCTATAGTAAAGCTCACGTGTAGATGCACCTACTGGCACTGAGACACCAAGGAAATTTATGGAATGCTGAAGAATTTTGGAGTTTTGCATAGCTCCAGCCTTCCAACTCATTATTCCTATTAGTTCCACAACTTAATTCCTGATCCAATCAGTTCACCTACTGTAACACTAACGTGTCAGGTTCTGAAAATGCACAGTTGGAGACTGTCACTTTCTCACTGTTCATTATAGAATATATAGAAGAGCACTAAGTGCCAGGACAGTATTTTGTGATACAGTAATTTTACAACACTGCTCACAGAAGTAACAGATTTAATAATTGTTAATTTTATTCAATAAGAACCCGAACATCAATGTAGCAACAGTCACCAGTATCACCTCAGCAGGAGAAAGATTACACCAAAGTCTCCAATTGGAGGGAAACAAGTAATACCCATTAGTCTTTATCTCTGAGATGACCTCATTTAAAACAAGATCACTCCCAACACAAGAATATGGCTTGAAACTCCAGACTAGGGACAGCTGGGGTTTACCACAAAATGGGTTGAGGGCTGAGGTTAAAAATGGTCTAATTTTCCAGTGTCTTCTCAAAAACCATATATACTTCCTAAGTTATTCAATTTGTGTGAGAAGCATGGAGGAAAACAGAGAAATGACTAAGTGCCAGGGAAAGGAATGCGACAGCATGCAGGAAGGGAAGTGTGGAAGAACCCAGTGCCGGTGGCTGAAGGAGTAACCAAGTAAGTGAAGAATAAGTAATTAACTGGGCTAATAGCAAACATTTTTCTTGTGTAGATCAGGAGTGGCCAACCTGAGCAGCAAGTGCCACAAGTGGCACAGGCAGCTTCTGTGTGGGGCAACTATCAGATCAGAGAGAAGACAGGTAGCACAGCAACTAATAGGGCAGGAAGCAAAAGAGATTAGGCACAGAGCACATCACAGAAAGTAGAAAGTAGAGCAGCAGATTAGGCAGAGGAAAGGGGTAACAGTGGCAACAGGGAAGGCACAGGCTAATTGTGGCATGCCTGCCTAAAATGTTCCCCTCCATTAATGAAGCTGATAGTCACACTGTGTTGATTAGATTTATTAGTCAGAGAAGTTGTATACTTCTATTTCAGTTTCCTAATTGGATAACCAGATACGAATAAAGTTAACTTAAACAGTCTTTGTCACTTACTTTCTGCAACTACTTATGTATGACTTGACTGTGCCAACATTGGCAAAAGTGTAAAAATACAGCTAACAATTTTAAAAAATCTGATTCACTAGTATTAGGGGATGGGTACAAATACAAGTGAAACTAAGGTATGCATTCACAGCATTTTATCTACTTCCTGGTAACTGTTCATGTGCACACTCTTATCCCCAAGAATAAATGCAAACTCGCTTGACCCTCAATGAAAGAGTAGCTGCCACATGGTAAGTACACATCCTATCTTATTCCAAACCAACTGTTTTTTGTGCACATGCCCTTAGTCTTTTTTGCATGAGAATAAAACTTTTAGGTTTAACTAAACTCGTTAAATCTACTCCTAATACGAGGCAAGAGCACAGTGGGTGAGAATTAATCCTTGCCTCTTGAATTTTTCTGTTTTGGAATTTTGGGATGGAGGAAAATAACTCAATGTGATATAAACCTAGCTTCAGGGAAGTTTACATTTGAAGAAACATGACTCAAGGCTTTCTTTAAAGTAAGTTTAGAACTCAAACACCATTTGATGCCTTTTTAAAACTGTCTGGAGCCAAATTTGCCATTCTGACATAATAAAGTCACCAGTAACTTGACAAATAAATATGATTCCTCCAAATTAAGATGGAAAGAGCTAGCATATGAGATGAAAGAAACGTTATTTGAAATTAATAAAAACATTTTTGAGATTACTGGCAAAAATACTAAAAGAACTTCACTCTCAGTCTTAAGTATTGGAGAACAGCTTTTGCCAATTATCCCAAACTTGATTGTAGATTATGCGGGCTATAAACTATACATACAAATCTGAAATGTACAGAAAAACAAAATCCTTTGAGGATTTTGTTCAGAAAACTGAACAAAGTAGACAGGTTTTTATTTTATAATGGAATGGGGAAAACTGTTAACAATGTATCATTGTAACAGCTGTCTCATGAGAACAAATTATGAATCCCTGCCACGTTTCTTCATTTGAAAGAGGCTGAGCAAATTGTTCAATGGATGTTTCCCATGTTACATGCACCTCCAACATTTAAACAATTAGCATGAAAATTCACTTTCCAATAAATCTGCTCTCATGGTGTTATCTATATGTGGCTATAACCCATTGCTGTATCAATGCATATAAAGCACAATAAACCATGTAGGAAAAGCTGACAGAAAAGGGAGTTATTTATCTGTTATAAATTGAGTCCTTCAAAGTATGTTGTTTATGCACACTCCACTTCCCATATCAAGGTGCCCTAAGCACTGGAGATAGGAACTGCAGGCTAAAAAGTGTTCCCATCAATTATGCTTGCTTCCTACTCACATTGAACACCTCCACCCCCCAGCACGAAAGGCATTTGAGGGACAGAACAACACCTAAGACTCACCTAAAGAAGGCCACTACATGTGATCTGGTAGAATCTGATCTGATATTCCCAGAAGTTTTGCTATAGCTATCTCCTATTTTAATGTGATAGAAACTGGTATCTATTTTGAATTTTTGTAGGCTTTGACTAACCATCCCCATAATCTTTCATAATCCATAATATAATAATATAATTTCATATCCATCTTTCATAATCTATAATAAAAGATATTTTTATGCATTCTATGCAAGTAGAAATCTAGAAATCAAAGCACAGAGAATGTCTGCAGCTTTGGGTAGAAAATCAGCAAATGAACAATTGATTTACGTGAAAATTCAATATCACTTTTGGGAGGAATTTAGGATGCCTCCCACACCCTCCCATTCTCTGAGATCAGATTTGGCTCTATCTTTAGAGCTACTGTGGAAAACAGGTATAGAATGTAACAAAAATTGTCCATAACCTTCTGGGGAAAGGATCCTTGTACCAGTTAACTGTCAAGATAAAGCTGCAGCAGTGAATTTCTCTTTCTGGAGATAAGCAGCTATGACAGTCAGAACTTTCATGAAAGTTCTTGGAGCTCTAGGAAACCCTAGTGACAGCACTCGATTTGTAATGTGCATTATTCATTACAAAACATAAATATTTCCAGTGCACTGGACTGATGAAAATGTGGAAACAGAAGTTTTTCAGACTGAGAGCTGTGAACTAATCTAGAGGATCTAGGGAAAAAAATATTAAAGTAGAAAATATTCATCCAAAACATGAATTATACGTATGGGGTATAAATATCCAGGAAATCTAAGGTTGTTCTAGAATAAATTATTACCCTCCAAAGGACAGTCTTCTAAGGGTATCTGGACCTCTTCTGGCTGCCCAGACTGCAACCAGAACACAGTGCAGTCCATGGTGACTGCTCTTGCCAAACCGCATTGCAGTATCTACTTGTCCATAGTAGTTTGCAGAGACATCTCAGCTGTTAACAGACCTGTAATTAATGTGTGAAAACCAAGCCTGGGATGTAGAGCAGGGGCTGGCAACCCTTTGCAAGCCACAGGGTGGAAAAACTCACTCTGGTCCAATGCAGGCTGGGTGGCTTTGGCTGCATGTCAGTGAGAGGGAGGCTTCCCCATGCCCATACTGGGGCTGGGCATATTGGAGCTGTGCCCATACTACTGCTTGCCCTCCCCTACTGTTCCCAGCTGTAGCACAGGCACAGCTTCTAGCCAGAGGGGAACTGTGCTGGGACCACATATCTGAAAATTGCTTCTGCACTGGTGCTGCTCCCTTCCCTTCTCTGTCAACCCTGTTGTTGTGGTGCGGGCACAGCTGGAAGCTTTCCGTACCAGTGAAGCTCCACACTGGCTGGAATCTGAAGCTATGGGGGTGGGGAGAAGCAGCAGCATGGACACAGTTTGCAGATGCCTGACTTGGATGTAGGTCCTCGCTAGCTGAAAGTTGCACCAGGCTGCATCAGGGAAGTGGAAGAAGCAGCAGCAGTGCCCAGCCTTTGCACAGCTCTTTGCTGTGCAATCCCAGCAGAGACACAGGCAATCCAGCTCTGAAGGCTAGGTCCTGTGCTCTGTGAGTCAGATCTGGCTTGTGGGCTGTGTGTGGTAGAACCCCTGATCTAGAGAACTCTTATTTAGCAATCCAGTAGCCTGGTCCAATTCATAGGTCATCTTGAGAGAGAAAAACATTATAGCTAACTATGCATAACTTCAAGCTTTCTGAAAAATGTTTTCCCGAAAAAGTCTAGCTCATTTGACTATTTCTGCTTGAGAATATGTAGTTTTTTTTGAGCTGTCATGACAATAGGCATACCTGGAACAATATGGGAATAAAAATACTTGAACACTAGAGCAGGGATTGGCACGTATGGCAGAGCATGGTATGCAAGGCCATTTTCCTTGGCATGTCACAGCCAACTCGGACTCCGGCCCCTTGCAGCTCCCCCATCTCTGGCACGCCAAGTCGACGCGTAGGTGGAGGTTGGGGTGATTTTGGTGCTCTGGCTAAAAACACTGCTGATCCCTGCACCAGAGGGAACTTGGTACTTTCTCTCACCCTTCTTTGCTTTCAGAGATAAAAGAGGCAGGCGTCTACCAGATTACTGGTAATATGCCCTCATTTATGGGTATAGCATGTCTCTGGAAGTGGGCTATGTAAAACATGTAAGACCATTCCATTTTTATCCTCCATTGTCTGGATTAGAATTTCCAATATATCTGATATTCTCAACATGAGTTCCTGGAATGTCCTACATTCACCCAGTAGATATGGAATGATATGCTACACAAAAAAGGTGGCTGGCATAGTACTAAGACAGCCTGTTACCAAAACTGGTTTTATCTGACCACTGTCAGAACAGTCTTGATAATTAAAATCAGTATCTCACCTTTATCCTCTATGTACAAATAGGTGACTGAGTAGAGATGGAAAAAACTCATGACACCAAAAATGCCTCCAAAAAAAATGAAATGGGGAAGTAACACCAAAAGTATTAACATGGTGGTGCTGTTAGAACTCAAAGACTTGGCATAAGGTAAAAACATAACACACTAACAGAAAAAGTTGCTGAGAAACATGGCTTTACAGCATATAATAAACACATGGTATAAACATCATCCAAGGAGGACACATGCATAGAAAAGTCCTGAAGCCAGGGCAGGATGCATTACAAGGAAACAGATGACACCTTGATATAAAAAAGATATAGCAACTTTGTACTTAATGTAAGGATGTTTTCATCTGCAGAATTTAATATTAAACATAACTTGTTCACAACATGTTGGCTGAAATTTAAAAAAATGCAAATAGAAATATATACGGGATAAAAGAAGGGAAGAAATGCAGATTATATAAGACAAGAAGCAATCCAGAGTCCATGAGGATCTTAATCAACCTGGCAACATACAGGAAATGGAGAGCATTTAAAACAGAAATGGGAACATCAGTAAGGTCAGATTTAGGCATGAAGAAATCATAAAACAAAGTGACACAAATGACAGAAGAAATCTTCCAACTGATATAAACGAAGAGAAGGAATGGAATAGTGCAGAATATAAAAACCCAAACAAGAACATTACACAGGCCTGAAAACAATCAAAAGAAGAGTGGTATGAACAGAAATGTATGGAAACAGAGGTTCCTTATAGGACACATCATGCTCAAGAAAGAGCCATACCTTGCTGCTAGAACAATGATAGAAGTGAAAAAATTCAGTATTAAATCAAGAGATGGCAGGATATGCTTTTAAAATGAGGAAATGAGAACAAGGTAGATAGAATACACCAGTAAGCTGTTTGACAATCCAATTAAGGGAGAGAAGACTGGTCTTTTAAGAGAAGAAATGCCACTGATCTTAATGAAAGAATTCGATCATGCCTTGAAGACAATGAAAAATAGCAGAGCAGTCAGAAATAATGGAATAGTTGTGAAAACCATACAGAATCTAGATGATGAATCATAGACATTAGTGCAACAGTTCCTAAATCAAATATAGATGCAAGATAAACTACCAAAATATTGCAAGCAGCCTATTTTAATTCCTCTGCCTAAAATCCCAAATGCGAGGCAATGTGGAACTATGGAGCCATATGCTCAGTGTGCTATTGACAATCACAGGAGCAACAATGCCCGAGCAAAGAGATTCCCGTATTACTGGTAGTCAGCTTGGATTTATATTAAGTTCAAGTCCCGAAAAGGTATACTTCCCTACATGAAAGAGCCCTGAAAAGGCACGGAGACGTCCATCTGTGCTTTGTGGAGTATGAAAACAGCTTTTGACAAAGTCCACTGTGAAAAGCTGATGCAAATCTTAAGACTGTGGCACAGATGAGCAAGATTTACAACTGATACAGAATCTCTACCAAGACCCACAAGCACTCCTCTATAGTGGGTGAAACTCAGAGAAATGCAGAATAAATAATGGTGTCTGACCAGGATGTGCTCTTCCACCAGGTCTGTTAAACATCTAATTAGGGAATATCAAGAAAAGCCTGAAAGATGACTAAAGTTATAGACATACAATCAAATTAAAGTTACTTAACAGGGAGCCGGGGACTAACTACAGAACAGCAAGCATACAGTTACTGCATATCAGCAATGCTTGGTGGTAAGTGACAGCTAAACTGGGGCAGAAAGTAGTCCAGAATGACTTCTTTCACCAAAGCTGGTCCAATTTAGCTATCACCAGGGATCCTGGTTTTCTCTATTTAAAAATCCAAAATCCTCTGATTAAAACCCCCCAAATCCATGTTTTTCCATGATTAAAATGAAACACCGTTATATATTAAAATGAAACACCACCACCACTGGACAGGGCTTTAAACTAAGATTGCTGGGGGCTGGGGATACACAAATTCAAACATGTCCAGGGACCAACATGCAAGTAAGTCCAGTAGAAAGGGACGCTGGGAGAGCCACACTTTCGGGAACTAGGGAATAGTTCTTCATCAGCAGGTCAGGAAGACGAGGGCCTCAGTAGGAGGACTCAGTTGCCTATGTACTAATGCCAGGAGCACGGGGAACAAGCAGGAGCTAGCCCTCCTACTCTCCAGTGTGCATTATGATCTAGTATGGATTACAGAGACATGGTGGGACTCCCCACATGGCTGGAGTGTAGCTATAGAGAGCTACACCCTGCACAGAAGGGACTGGGTGGGGAAGAAAGGTGGAGGCGTTGCTCTCTATGTGAAAGAGCAGTACACATCCTTGGAGGCCGCCATTGGCTCCAAAAATGGACAGCTTGACACCCTCTGGGTCAAGCTGTGGGGGGGAACCGGCAAAAGATACCCAACTGTAGATGTATACTACAGGCCACCAAACCAGGGGGAGGAACTTGATTTGGAGTTCACCTGAGAACTGCCCGAGGCTGCACATGCACGTGACATGGTCGTCATGGGTGATTTTAATTATCCAGACATCTCCTGGGAGGAACACCTAGCCACTTTGGATTGGTTGTGATCCGTCATGACCTGTGTCGAGGAGCTCTTCCTGACTCAGGAGATGCGTGGGCCAACCAGATGTAACGCTCTGCTAGACTTGGTCCTGGCCAAAGGAAATGACTTGGTGACCGACTTAAATATAGAGAGAATTCTGGGCTACAGCAACCATGAAACCATCATGTTCACTGTCCAAGGCAGTTAATGCAAGGCAGGTAAGTTGGATAGCAGGACTGAAGTCTTAAAAAATGTAAATATCAACAAGCTTAGGTCACTAGTAGGGCAAGTTCTGCGGGACCAGGGACCAAAAGCGAAAGGTGTGCATGAAGAGTGGTTGTTCCTTAAGGACATGATCCTTGAAGCACAAAGGAAGTCCATTCCCATGCAGAGAAAAGGTAACAGAAGGGCTGGGAAGCCCTCTTGGCTAAACAGAGAAATCACTGTCCTCTTAAGAAAGAAGAAAGAAGCTAATAAACAATGGAAGTTTGGGGTGGGCCCCAAGGAGGACTATTCCACAATGGCCTGTATTTGCATGGAACAGATGAGACAGGCTAAAGTGGCAACTGAACTTAGAATAGCAGTGGGAATCAAGGACAACAAGAAGTCCTCTTTAGGTACATAGGGAACAGGAGGAAAACTAATGGGAGTGTGGGGCCATTGCTCAACAACTCAGGAGAGCTGGTTACCAGCACCCAGGAGAAAGCTGAACTCCTGAATGACTACTTTGCCTCGGTCTTTCACCGGACAAAGGGGAAAACCACGCCAGGTAGAGTAGAGGATGAGCACGGTTGGAATAATCACCTTCCTATTATTGCCGTAGAACTGATGTATGACCAATTAATAAAATTAGACATGTACATGTCAGCAGAACCAGATGATCTTCATCTGGGAGTGCTGAAGGAACTGGCCAAAGTCACTGAGGAACCCCTAGCAAAACTCTTCCGCAACTACTGGAGCTCTGGAGAAGACCCCGAGGACTGGAAGAGGGCCAATGTTGTGCCCATCCACAAGAAGGGGAGGAGGGAGGACCCAGGTAATTATAGCCCAGTCAGCCAAACTTCCATCCTGGGGAAAATATTAGAAAAGTTCAAGAAATCTATCTGCAATAAGCTTGCAGAAGGTAAGATTTTGAATGACAGCCAGCATGGCTTTGTTGAAGGCAGGTTTTGCCTTGCCAACCTCATCTCCTTCTATGACCAGGTAATGCACCACCAGGACATGAGAGAGCAGGCTGACATTGTATACCTAGCCTTCCAAAAGGCCTTTGATCTAGTATCCCACGATGCCCTCGCGAGAAAATTGGAGGATTTGGGGCTTAACTCCGAGACAGTCAGGTGGGTGAGAAACTGGCTGCAGGATAGAACCCAGGGGAGTCATAGTGAACGGATCTGTGTCATCCTGGCGATAAGTGGGCAGTGGTGTCCTGCAGGGGTCAGTACTCAGTCCAGTACTTTTCAACATCTTTAATCATGATTTGGATGTGGGGGTAAAGAGCTCGCTGGCTAAGTTCGCGGATGACATCAAATTATGGGGACGCATGGTCATGTTTGAAGATAGGCTACAGATACAGGCAGACCTAGACAGAATAGCAAGTTGGGCGGATCGGAACCTGATGAAGTTCAACGTTGAGAAATGTAAAGTGCTCCACCTCGGGATGAGCAACCCCCAACACACTACAGGCTTGGCGGCACCAAACTGACTAGCACCACAAATGAAAGGGACCTGGGGGTAGTAATAGACCAAAGTATGAATATAAGCCAGCAGCGCGATGCTGTAGCCAGTAGGGCAAATAATATTCTGGCATGCATCAATCGATGCATCTCCAGCAAAGCCAAGAAGGTGATTCTTTAACTCTACTCAGCACTGGTGAGACCGCAGCTGGAGAACTGCATCCAGTTCTGGGCACCACACTTTAACAAAGACATCAACAAGCTTGAGAGAGTCCAAAGAAAAGCGACCCATATGATCAGAGTCTTAAAAGGCAAGCCATAGGAGGAAAGGCTGAGGGATCTGGGACTCTTCAGCCTGAAGAAAAGAAGGCTGAGAGGGGACCTGGTAGCAGCTTACTGCTACACTAGGGGAATACATCAAGGGCTTGGTGAGCAACTGTTCACCAGGGCACCCAAGGGGAAAACCAGGAGTAATGGCCACAAACTCCTGGAAGATTGATTCAGGCGCAACATTAGGAAAAACTTCTTCACAGTCATGGTGTCCAGACTGTGGAATAAGAGCCCTCCAGAGGTGGTGCAATCACCTACCCTGGAAATCTTCAAGAGAAGACTAGACAATTACTTTGCTGGGGTCACCTGACCCCAATTATGTTTCCTGCTTGGTGCAGGGGGCTGGACCCGATGATCTTCGGACGTCCCTTCTGGCTTTACAATCTATGAATCTAGATATAAGTATCAATTGCACACAATGTTTTGTTGATATATTTACAATTTTAAAGCAATTTGGAATCCTGCCAGTATTTGAATCATTATAATAAATAAATTCAAAATATCTATATATTTTGGTGTTTGATTTTGTTTTTTTGTCATGGAAAATGAGAGCTCCCTCTGCCCCCTTTGCTCGCCAGGATGCGGGTCCAGCTGTGGCAGTCCCCCCTGCTGTAGGTCCACAGTGTCAAAAATAAAGTCCAGGGGCTGGACCCAGCTTACAGAGCCCTAATATTTGGATCCCAGTGTTGCTGGGGGGTCTTGGAGTTGACCCACAGGGCATGTAGGGCATGCCAGGTGGTTCCGCATACTGCATCAAAGTCTGTATTTGATAATCTTAAGACAGTGCTAAACTGCTGCAAGATGGAACTAGAAGAATAAGATCACATATAAACATTCAGTTTCTACTGCAAGACTTGCTGCTTTCCCAGTAGAAACCACAAGTGTACAGGATTTTTCTCCTACAGCAGAAGTAGCTGCTTCAGGAGAAAAATATCCCAGGAAGAGTTAAATGGCTCCTGGGAAAGTTTCTTTTGCAAGACTGAACACCTGTACACATACCTTTTGAGAGAAGCCTCAGCACAGCCCTCCAGTAGGCTTTACTTCCAGCCCCCCACAGATTCAGGGAGACTGTGTCACTTGGGCTGGTTTCTATTGCCCCAGCCAAGCAGGCTGGCCGTTTACAATCCCCACATTATGCTGCAGGGAGACAGCCTGTAAGGCAGTCTGCGTCAGCCTCTCAGGGCTGCCCTGTGCACTGCTGTCATCTGCTGGGGACACAGATATGTGTGCATATGGACCCCCTGGCTGCACAGAGGCTCAGCATTTGAACATCTATCTGTTCTGGGATCTCTGGGTAAGTTTTTCTACCAAGAAAACAAACCCAGGAGAATTCTCCCAAATCAGCAGGCTTTTATGGGAGAAACTGCTGGATTTTCAAAGGATAGCAAAACAAATTCTAGAGTTACATGACCATGCTGAAGATTAGCTGGATGGAGCTTTAAAGAAAGAGAGAGAGAGAGAGAGAGAGAGAGAGAGAGAGAGAGAGGATGGTGCTACTTTAGGAACTAGGAACAGTTTGATAATATGGTAATGAGTGAAAAATGGGTTTTGTGCTTAGTTCATACAATAATCTTGAACCGACTCCCTGCTGCCACTGAAACTACAAGGTAACATGGACTGAAGTCATCCTGAGCTTTCTGAAGTATATGAATACACAGCGGAGTGGAGTGGCCCGGAATGCAATGAGAAATAAATTAAGTGACCATAGCATGAATCTGAGCTGTGGAAGGTGATCATTGACCATCTTTGAGTTGGAGATGTCATTTAAACAACCAATACTGATCATACAGTTACACAAAACGAAGCACTGGGAGATATCACCCAGGATGTCCTGGCCTATCCCTCTTTTGTGAAGGAGAGTACTTCTCTTCCCTCTATAAAACAGAAGGGTCATAGGAAGGAACGACAGGCAACTAAGAGGAAGACCTTTGATTACTTTCACCAGAAACTAGAAAAATGAGAGATCCTCTTCTAGAAGAGGAACAAATCTCACTGGTGTCTTAAAGTTTCCTCTGTTAAAACAGCCTTGGGGACCAGTAAGGCAATCTCTAGTTAAAACCTCAGTTAGGTTAACAAGGGAAATTTTAGGAACATCAAAACAGTTAACTCCTTTAGTAACGTGCACCTCGTCACCAGAAAAGAAGTAGAATCCAGGCCCCCTGACACCAAGGTTGGCAACCTGGAAGCTATTGACTCCGATTGGGATGCAAAAGACCCTGGTGCCAAAGATGGTTTCTGTATCAGAGCAGATAACCTAGTCACTGTGACATAAATAGACTCCACATGTAACAGTGCTGAAGGAATCAGTAGTGAATATACAATACTGCACTAACTTTTACTCCATTCCCAAAATCAGTACGAAAAGGAGTTGCCATAATATTTCTTTTTATCTTCAGGCCTCTCAAGTATAACATACACTAATGCTTTTAAAAAAATATATATATATATTGGTATTTCAAATATTGTAAGAGCACAGGAAAGACCAAAATCACTGCAATCTCTTAAATCTGAAACGCGTCAGTAGTGGTTTTTTAAATGTGGTTTCCTAAATACAGATGTTGGTAATGGTTTCAGTTTTCTATTAAATATATAGCAGTAAAAATGGGATAGCTGTATTTTTATTTTACTTATAAAGAGCAGTTTACATAAATACATCTTTGTTGGCTACCTCTGCGTTGACATTCATCTCAACACAGAACAGCCTGTTTATAAATCCCTTCTGAGTTTATAAAGGAAATGGCCAAAGAGATGTTGAACTACAGCTGCACTATACATAAATCACTAATGACATAAAATTAGTCACACCAAAATGCTAATTTATTAAAATAGTTGTAGAATGGGTATGTGTTGTGACCACGTATGGTATTACAAATTTACCTTTATCCTGATTCAGTGGTTCCTGGGAAAGAATATCACAGAGCACTGGGTTCTTCCATGCTCCCTTCTCTTGAGTAAGAGTAGCTAAAAAATGCAGTTCACAGCTGCCATTCTCCATCAACTTTTCATGGGACACCTGAAGAAAAATTTTAAATGAGTCACAAGTATGGCAAGGGCAAACATAAAACCCCTTAAGGACATATGGTTTTAATATAAAAGGAAAACCTCAAAAGTAGAACTTGTCCTTTCTTATAAACCTTTGCTCTAAAAGACCAAAAATAAAAGCAATTAATCTTAAGCCCTATGAGTAGACTTTTTAATATGGAAATTTAAATGTTGTAGTGTACATGCTATATGCCAGTATAACATCAGGTAGGCTTCAAAAAATACAGTCTTATACCAGAAAAACTGGGATTGTGGCACTAAAAATACTTTTATTGTATAACTGCAATAAGTCCATTAAAAATCAAGTGAAAAAATGGAAATAAAGTCTGTTGTCCAGGTAAGACTTTGGCGCCAAATCTTATTTATTCAGTCTCTTCTGTGATCTATCTTGAAGCACTGGACATGGTGGAGATAAATTAATTTTGAGTTAGATAAAAAGATAAATTTAATTTTTCCTTTAATTTTTACCACATTGCCCTCACAGACTATTAAAAAAGTTAGTAACTGTATTTGGATACTAAAATAATCTGTAATAAGATAACTTTCAAGAAAATTTTGACCAAAACCTAACATTAATAACAGTGAGAAAACTGATGGTTTCTGTGATAATGACTAATATTTTTTATGTTCTGAGTTCTCTAGAGTGGTAGACCTGCATAATGCTTGTAGGCAAACTAATGTTTCACTAATACTCAAAGTGTGCTTTGGCTTATGATGTGGCAGTGCATATAACTCTGAAAGCAAAAGAGGAAGTATTATCAAGAAGACTTTCCTACATGACCCAAAACTTTCCTGGGGTTCACTATTAGTTTTTTATTGCTCATTTCTTTTGGTAACAAAGTCTACTCCAATCTTTCTCCCCAAACTTAACTACTTTATGCTTCAGAACTTGAGAATACAATGAAGACCCTCAGATTCAAGATACTCATGTCAGGGCATGTTAAATGTGAAGTCAATTTTCCTACTTCTTCTTTCTCTCAGGCTGAAGGCCCTATTTCTCTCAGTCCAAACAACCATTATATCTAATAAGTCTGGGTTGGGGCTAATTTCAGCACCTCTCTTCAGAGCAGATGGCTCATACTTTCCTATTAAAGTCTTTCATAAAGCCTGACAAACCTGTAACATTCACTGGTGTTTTCACTGTCCTAGCTAAATACAGAGCAGTATTTACAGGACAGTGAGGACTTGATTCTATTCTCAATGACAGAGTGGAAAATGATCATACTTAGGTACTTTGATTCATAACAGGTGGAAAAGAATTTGGCTCAAAAGAAATAGTGAAATATGAATTCGATGTTACATAATTTCATTTTTAGTATTTTGTTACAAATAACTGGTAAATAAATTATTTTTTTTATAACTTTAGTATCCATTAAAAGCATCTTTCAAGATACTTGGGATCAGACTTTAGTTTTGTTTTCATCTTAGCCAAATATTATTCAGCCAAGCTAGTATCTGAATTAATATATAATTTAACTGAAGGAAGCAGAAAGTTTAATCTAACTCTTGCAACAAAATATCCCGAAGCTTCCAAAGCATCTCTTAAAGGCTGCTGATTCAACATTTCCCTTCATATTCATCTTATTCATATAAAAAAACCCAAAAATTCTCACCCGTACAAACGCCTGAAAATTTTCCCATTTATTTTCTGGTAAGTCAAGAGGCAGACACAGTAAAAGTTCCACACAGCTTCTGGAAAGTAAATGGGATATTACTTCACATAACTTTGATGAGTATAAATTTTAAAATCTCAAACCAACTTTGTCATTATAATATTTTTTTAAAAATAAGTCATTAGATTTTAAATGGAATAAGAGATATGTGCAAATACATAGTTCAACTGTACCTTTAAGTGCATACAAAAAATGAAAAGGGGAAGCTATCCAAGCCTCTGAGTTTCCTTGCCACAAATCACAAACTGCCTGCAAACATTAACCTCCTCTAACCTCCACATACATAAAAAGCAGATTTCCCGCCTCTGTAGGAGTCCAACCCTGCATCAGTACATGGAGATCCACAGCCTCAGGCTCTCTCAGGAAAGGGATGGTAGCTTGTTCCACAGCAAAATAACCTTCAGAGAGAAAATTCTATCCCCAGGGGTAGGGGCGGAGCTGGACCAGTTCCACAGAGTCCCCCTGCCAGCCTGGGCTCTGCCCTGGACCCTCGCCAGCCCTGGCACCGGGGCACTGATGCAGGCCCTGCGCTACCAATGCAGGCCCCACGCTCCTGCCCAGCTACCACTGCTCTTCTGCCCACCTGCTCGATGCCCCTTCCACCCAGCACTCCAACGGCACGTGGTTTCCGGCTGCATGGCTGGGACCGTAGAATGCAACAGGAGCCAGTGCAGCCTGGCCCCCACAGTTCCTGTGTGCAGTCTTGGCTATGCAGCCAGGAACCGCGGGAGCCGGGGTGGGCTGGCTCCTGCTGTTCCAGCCATGAAGTCAGGAACCGCATGGTGCTGGAACCATCCCATCCCGGTCAGCACCACGCGGTTCCTGGCTGTGTGGCTGGAACTACACAGCACAGCAGGAGCCAGCCAGGAACCAAGTGGTGCCGGCCAGGCTGGGCTGGCTCCTGCTCCTCCAGCAGTTCCCCTCTCCACCCTGCACCGTTCATTCTCACCTGAGTTTCCACTCTCAGACAGAGGGAGGACAGGGGAACAACCCCACTGTCACCAGGCCAAAAGCTTCTGCTAGGCAGAAGCTTCTGGTTGGGGACTGGGGGTGGGGCGCGGTGGGGTGGGGCGGGGCTGGACAGTCCTTGCTGCTGCCAATACTGCTGGCAGTGCCTCATCAGCTTTTAGACAGGCAACCACCCGCAGGTAATAATTTTCTAAATTTTAAAGGGGCCCCATGGGCTGGATAGAATGGCCTGGTGGGCCAGATTCTGTCTATGAGCCATAGTTTGCCCATCCCTGATTTAGAACATTATGGATAAATATCAACTCTTAAATTCAATCTAAAAACTAACAGGTATCAAGTGAAAATTGCTTAAAATGTATATTATCTACATATAACGTGCAATTCACTGAAAAACATACTCACAGTGATAAGCGTTCAAGCACAAAGGCTACTTTTTCACACTCAGAGGTAAGATAAGGTCGTGCTTTAACATAACTTTGGATAGCCACTCTGTATACCTCCAACAATGGCAGAGGATCTTCAGATGTCTTCCACTTTTCTGCATATTCTAAGAGTGTCTGTATAACAGGAAGAACAAAAAAAATTATCACCAAATAAGTTCAAAATAAGTTTAGATAGACAATTATACACTTTCTACCAAGTATGGTATCCTCTTCAGTTTACTCATCTGCTTGTTCATCCTATGAAGCATGGTTCCCCAAACTTGGCAGTTTAAAAAAATTGCTCTTATTAACATGAAACACAAACCATTTCTCCCCATTTAGCCTAGTCTGTGTCTGTTTCTTTCTAAATCTGTAGAAAAGTGCTTTGTAACACTTTTAAGAGACTTTTCCAACTATACAGTTGGTCCAAAAAGGATATCACAAAAACACCTTGTTCCCAATTTAAAAAAATACTTTTTAAAGCTTTCAGCAAAATCTGCTTCCTAAAAAATGCTTCTGGAACTCAAAATCATTCTTTTTAGAAAAAACTAAAACTGACACCACTGCATCCCACCACTCACCCAATATATCAGATATCGCTCAGAAAAAAAATACTGAAGTTGACATTTAGATGCCTAAAGTTAAACAGCTTATTTCTGAATGTATACTAAAGTTTTGTTTTCAAAGCTGCAGAGTTCTGGGTCTGAAAGTTAACTTAGACTAAGCCTAAAAGTAGAAATGCATGGCTAAGTCAGCTGGGCTTTTGTGTCTTATTTTTATGAGTATGTTTTCTTTTCTGCCAGTCTATGCTATCAGTGCTTTCGTTTAAATGATCCATACTGAAAGTAAAATGGATATAACATGTATTATAAAATAAGATCATGCATAGACTAGATAACAATAGCTAAGAACTCAAATATTTTACACTTAAAAGTCCATTGCAGCTATGCATATATCCAAGACTGCAGAGACTAACAGAAGAAATATAAACTATCCTATACATCGACCCTTGCCTTGTCCACCCTGAGATTGTTTGGCTATGTAATTGACCAGTTTCTATGCTAGGACTAATGAACTCTGGTGTGTCTGGGGGAACTGCACATGGCACAGGCCATTTGCTGTGCGACTAGCCCCTCTGGGATTACCTTCCCTGGATGAACAGTGGTCACAGCATAAGCAGCCCGAAATGGCTCTGGACTGTGGCCGTGGCTCATGGCCTACCCCCTCCCCATGTAGGTGGAGATATGCTGAGACTTCAGGATCTCTGCTATCTGAGCTGCAGCAGTGGTATGAGACCCTCCCCATACTGTGTGGCAGCAGCAGTGCACAAATCATGCCCTACCCCCTGGCTGTGGTGGATGTGCAAACCCATGGCCCCTTCCCATCATGTGGCAATGGAAGAGGCAGCCACTAGGATGCTTACGGCACGTGCTGGCCCCTTGGGAGCTGTCAGTTGGACAATCCCATGGTACAGGACTAGGCTCAGTATTTTTAGAATGCAATTTGTCATTTTTCTGCAGCTAGGTGACCAAACTTTTGTTGCATACACTCTTATAAGAATTGCCTATTACTGTTTTTGGTGCTCTGGTTTTCTACAAAAAGGGGAAATGTATTGAACTATACTGTTATCATTTGCATCCACTATGCATATTCACGATATTTATTAGCATGGAATACAGTAACCGAATGACAGAGCAGACTATAAGCAACTTACAGGCAACCTATAAACAACGGCACTTAAGGATGAGGCTACAATGACCACTTCAGATTTGATATCCATTGTGAAGCATTGTCAATAGCCTAGTGCAGGTCTTCAGTGCAACCATTAAAATGATAAATAGAATGCTCCTCTCTGACGTGTGCTAGAGTTTGGATTTTGCCACACTTGCACTTGGGGTCTTTAATAAAATTACATATATACAGTAGGTAATTATATCTACCTTGTTCAGTATGAACCCTGATCACCATTGTCTAGCTTTGCTTTGGTAAAGCAAAGCTAGGGGGTTTAGATGTGGGGTCTGTGATCAGTGATAAGCAATTTTTTAAATAGGTCAGTTGTATTCCATTGCTGGGTTCATTTCTCCTTGATGTCAAAATTTTCATGTTTTTCTACACTACAAAACGGCCTTCTAGACTTAAGTCTTGGCCCAGGAGGGGGGGTGCGAGGGGTGGGGGGGAGGGTACATTAAGTGCCTCAAAAATTGGTAGGGAATTAAATGTGTTTTTTTGCAGACGTAAAGTAGCCTGTTAACGTGGAAGATCAGGAGGAAGAAAATGAGATAGAACAGACAACCAGGGAACAGGAATGTACCTGCAAGCACCTGTTATGGGGCCATCACCAGGGAGGACTATACTTCGGTTGCTCGGGGCTGCAGGGGGGCAGTCAAGAAGGCCTAGGCGGAGATGGAACTGGGACTAGCTACCCGGATCAAGGACAACAAAAAGTCCTTTTTTAAATACATAGTGGGTAAAAAGAAGGTACTGGGTAACGTGGGGCCTCTGCAGGACACGCTGGGAAATCTAGTCGTCGCACCAGACAGCAAAGCTAACCTATTTAATGATTTCTTTGCCTCCATTTTTCTGAGCAGGGACTGGGTCACCCCCCACTTCCCCCCCACCAGGACCCCCGTAGGCCCCAGGGGAGGCACACCCAGGCCTAGGGTCAGTGAGGACCTAGTTAGGGAACTTCTGGAGGGACTGAACATATTTAAATCAGCAGGTCCTGACGATCTCCACCCCAGAGTGCTGAGGGAATTAGCAGAGGTCATTGCGGGACCCCTGGCACGGCTTTATGAGCACTCGTGGTGCTCTGGTGTGGTGCCAGAGGACTGGAAAAGGGCCAATGTGGTTCCCATTTTCAAAAAAGGGAGGAAGGAGGACCCAGGAAACTATAGGCCAGTCAGTCTTACCTTGGTCCTAGGTAAGCTTTTAGAGAGAGTTATCCTGGCGTATGTCTGCGAGGGGCCACCAGGGGCGATTATGCTTAGGGGCAACCAACATGGGTTCATTAGAGGCAGGTCTTGTCAGACCAACATGGTGGTCTTCTATGACCAGGTCACAAAATCCTTAGATGCAGGGGTAGCAGTGGACGTAGTCTTTCTGGACTTTAGGAAGGCCTTCGACACTGTCTCTCACCCCATTCTCATTAAAAAACTAGGGTACTGGGGCATCAACACCTGCACAGTCAAATGGGTCACTAGTTGGCTGGAGGGCCGCACCCAGAGAGTGGTGGTGGACAGGTCATTTTCGACCTGGAGGGATGTGGGCAGTGGGGTTCTGCAGGGCTCAGTCCTGGGGCCTGCACTGTTCAACATCTTCATCAGCAACTTGGATGAGGGGGTAAAAAGTACCCTGTTCAAATTCGCAGACAACACTAAGATGTGGGGAGAAGCAGGCACGCCAGAAGGGAGGAATAGGCTGCAATCGGACATAGACAGGTTACAGGGGTGGGCGGATGAGAACAGGATGGGTTTCAACACTGACAAGTGCAAGGTGCTGCACCTGGGGGGGAAGAACCAGCAGCATACCTACAGACTGGGGAACTCCCTTCTCATCAATGCAGAGGCAGAAAAGGATCTTGGAGTCATTACTGATGCCAAAATGAACATGGGCCAACAGTATGGGGACGTGGTCAGGAAGGCCAACTGTACCCTGTCATGCAGCCACAGATGCATCTCAAGCAGGTCCAAGGAAGTGATCCTCCCCCTCTATGCGACACTGGTCAGGCCGAAGTTAGAGTACTACATCCAGTTCTGGGTGCCGCACTTCAGAAGGGATGTGGACAACATGGAGAAGGTCCAAAAGAGGGCCACCTGCATGATCAGGGGGCAGCAGGGCAGGCTCTACAAGGAGAGGTTAAGGGACCTGAACCTGTTCAGCCTCCACAAGAGAAGGTGGAGGGGGGGGATCTAGTGGCCGTTTACAAACTAGTCAGGGGGACCAGCAGGCATTGGGGGAATCCCTCTTCCCCCGAGGACTACCAGGAGTGACAAGAAATAACGGTTACAAGCTGGCAGAGGGTAGATTTAGGCTAGATATCAGGAGGCGCTACTTCACCGTCAGGGTGGCTAGGAGCTGGAACCAACTTCTAAGAGAAGTGGTGCTGGCTCCTACCCTGGGGGTCTTTAAAAGGAGGCTGGATGAACACCTCCCCGGGGTCGTTTGACCCCAGTACTCCTTCCTGCCATTGCAGGGGGCCGGACTTGATGTGCTCAGGTCCCTTCCGACCCTACCAACTATGAAACCATGTTATAAGTCCCATTGTTTCACTGAGAGCCAATCAGGCTGGTTTGAGTGCTCCCGCCCCAAACTGGGGCACAATACTCAGCCACTGAATAAATGAGTGCCAGTGGCGATGTTCTAAGAGCTTCTGCATCATTTCCTCAACTCATACTAGCCAGTTTTGAGATTATATTGTGATGTGAGGCAAGTATGTTCTTAGTTATTTGTAAATGATGCCTATAGGCAAGACTGTGGTCAAAGGGGACTCTTAAATATTTGTGGTTGGGTTCACAGTTGACTGGTTTTCTACAAAAGCGGATTCATAGTCAGGTGTTTAACCTGGACATTAGTGAGATTACAAAAAACAAACTGTTTTGCCAGGGTTGGGCTTCAAATAACATTTATTAAAATGGTACAATATATGAAAAAATAGCATGTGGTCATGTAAACATATTATTTAATCCATATACACAAGACTGCATGGGAAACCATAACGCTGATATCTTAACTGCCATGTGCTTGACCCTTCAACCTAAAAGAATGCTCTTTTAACGGGTGTGTGTGCGTGTGCACAATGCCTTACTTCAAGAAAAAACATTTAAAAAATGTTTTATTGCACATGCTGGCTGCAGGGGGTGACTGATGGGAAGCTCAAGGTCAGTTTTTCCCAACACTCAGACATGGGGGCTCCTGCTGCCTGTAGTCCCTGCCACCCAAGGGTGGTGGATCTGGGGATTTATGGATGGATCTCATGTCTTTCTTCCCCCATGAGGATTTAGGGGAGTTCCTGTGGCATGTGGCGACACTCTTAAAAGAAGTAAAGGAACTAAGCCTATATTGTAGGAGCCAAGCTTCGTTCTCTGTCCTACCCATAGGTACTTGAAAGAAGTATGGGAAGATGCTCGACTCCTCACACTCGTAGGAGTTCAGTGCAATGTATTTTTACTTGGGGTCTGCAATGTTAGCCTGCTCTAGGAGGATTCAGTGATTTTGGCAGACTCCCAGGAACTTTGAGAAATGGTGACTTCTTCATACATTATAACACAGCCACATCTGGATCGAATTCCACATGACAAAGAAAAGGGACCTGCTATAGGAAAGTGAATTATTATAGATTCTCATGTAAAAGGTCACAAAAATTCTTGTAAGGCAAAGAATTATCCCTAAACACAGCAGTTCTTATGTAAAAGGTCACAAATAAGAATTGTTGTGACCTTTCACATGAGAACTGCTGTGTTTAAGGATAATTCTTCATACCAATCCCTTAATTACAGGCCAAACTTGTACCAACCACTGTGTTTAGGGATAATGCTTCGCCTTAAATTCTTGTAAGGCAAAGAATTATCCCTTAACACAGTGGTTGGTACAAGTATGGCCTATAATTAAGGGATTGGCACAAAAACATGCAGGACTTTATTTATCAATCACACAATTTTTAAAAGCATATTTAGATGTGTTTAATGGCTTTCTCTCCAGAGAAATTAAAATAAAATTACAATTTGAATATACCAAGGTTTGTCTATTCAACCAGTTTTAATTAAACCACCAAAATTTCAGCCTTAGAAAGCAGACTGGTTTAGTCCATTTCCCTGCTAAACCAGAATATTGCAACATAGTTATGCACTTAATTTTAAAATAAAGACATTTAATGTCTTAAATTTCTATCATTAAACCATTCTGCACAAAAAGTGTACTCATAATATGTAACCTAAGCTAAATATCAAGGAATCTTTTTTTACAGTTGGATTTTTTTTTATGTTGTGGAATAGCATGTCAAGGGAAGTGGCAGAATATTTTGAAATGCTAGATCTTCATTTAAAAAATTAACTGGACGTTCTGGCTTTCACGTTGATGAGATTTTTTCTTGTAATAAGTTACACTGACAGGTATAATGAAAGATACTAATTTGTGTTGTTCAACAGTAAAACAGTTCCGGAATTCTAAAGCCCTTTATGTAGTTCACACTATAACTATTAGCTAATAGTCTCCCTATTTGAAGTTGACCAGAACTGAGGAGTGTAACATATTTTGTAAGCACCATTTTAAAGAATTATGTGGACTAAAACACCCCTGGGGCCCAGGGAAGAGATCCCAGGCATCTCCCCCAGATTGCTTAAGCTGAGTCTGTCCAATTTGTGGCCTCTAGGCCATGTGTGGTGCATGAGGGGTCAATTTGCAGCACCTGGGGTAGTTGTTCCCCCGCTGCTTTAGCATCAGCAGGCCCCCCCCCTTTGCTTTTGGCCCTCGCCCCTGGGGTAGCAATGGCATAGCACCACAGTCCCAGACCCACAGCCTGGAGAGCTAGGGAGTGGGCTATGGGTCTGCCTGTACGCATACCACAGAGCAGAGGGAGTACCCATGTACAACATGGGTACAACCCAGCATGGAGGAGATGGGTGTCTGTGCATGGCATGACAGAGAAAAGAGGGGAAATGGCATCTGTGCGTGACAATGCAGGAGGGTGGTGTGCCTGCTCCAGGGATACTTGGCCCACACAGCTTGTGGCCCTGGCCTGCTTACAAGTTGGACATCCTTGATGTAAGCATTTTCATTCAAGAGACGCAGGACAAAATACTCAAAGTAGTGATGTTGTGAACAGGGAACCAAAGCAAGGGCTCTCCTCTACCATGGGAATACTCTCATCACTGGCCTATAAATTCATCCTCTCTCTAACATGCTCTCATTCTGGTTTTATGAAACTCACATTCTTGGCTACATGATAGCACAGGTTCAGCAGAAGAGGTGGAGAGTATCTCCCTCTCAACCTAGTCCATAAAGAGAGAGGACACTCTTCTGGGAGGTGGGAGATACAGGTTTGACCCTTGTTCCCATACATTCTTGAGAATACTCCAACCATGAAGTTATTACATAAAGGGTGACCACCCCCCCCACCCCACCCCACCCCCTCCTGCAGTCATCATTTTTAAAAATGGCTGTGAACGCTGTGGTGTGTGCTAAATCCAAGGCTGTCACTACACTTGGATTATGTACTTTGTCAGTATGCTTGGAGCATGCCTAGATCAGGCTCTTCAAGAGCGCACAGATACTTAATTTGCAAATCTTAACACACCCAAAAGTAGTCACACTCAAGTATTGGGGTTTTGTCAACAGGACAAAAAAGCTGCACCATACAGAGATGCACCAAAACCACCATCATGTGTGTTAGCTGCTTTAGGGTGCACTCTAGCTGGGTTAGGACACTGCTACATGCAAATTAATTAGTTGTACCGATATTTTACCCATTTGAAAAAGCTTAGTTAAACTTCATTTAGCCAACAACTCATCCATTCAGAAGGTATTTGCTATTTTAGTGTGGACAAAACTTTAACTAAAGCTACAACTAATCTACTCGACAGGATACTGTTATGGTTCTAACTGACACACTGAAACAATTTTTTCACCTTATAAAAGGAAACAACCATTTTAAAGTTTGCTAACATGCAGTAGGCAGGAAAGTAAATGACCTTAAAGCAATTTAACAGTTTGGGAGATCTGTGTGGAATATGATGAGCTACATTAAACTACTCCACCTGCTTCATGCCACTGACCATACGAATTAATAACTGTATTCGTTTAAATTTTTAGATTCAGGTTTCTTAATCCCAGTGAAAAATCTGTTAAGAATGGGCCTTAATACTCTTGCACAGATATTTTCTACAGTTGCTATTCTCGTGAGTTGTGTTCTTAGGAAAGCACTACATTAAGAGAAAATCAGAAAGGAAAAAAGCAGAATGGAACAGAGGGATCAATGGAAAAGATGATATGGAGTGAACACAAATTCAGTAAGAGGAGACAGATATTACAATGACAGCAACATCCATTCTTGTGTATGAATGCAGTCTATGGTGACCACTGTACTTCCATCAGTTTAATCAAAGGCCATATTTCAATACACTTTAAAAGATGACAAAATGACAGGCACTGTGATGGGGGAACAGCAATATATGCACTGCATCTTTTACAAGGTTTTTGACACTGGGACCAGATGCATAACTAATGGCATGACTGTACTCCAAGAGCAAACATAAATTGGGGGGGGGGAAGATGGGACCTATCCTGGGTCCTGTGCTGCTCAATACCTTCATTAATGATTTGGAGAATAAAGACTTGAGTGCACACTCAGGATATTTCAAAATGACACCAAGATGAGGTAAAGTGCAAATACTGGAGGGGAGGATTAAGACTAAGAATGACCTTGATAAACTTGACAAATAATATTAAAATTAATCAAATGAAATTCATTAAGGACAAGTAAAGAGCTCTGCATTTACAAAAGAACAACTACATGCAGAAACAGACTGGGGCATCTACATGTGCCATTAAGGTGATGTGATAAGCTCTGATGCCAGAGCTTATCATGGTGCCTTAATGGCATGTGTAGATGCTCAACCTGCTGCAGTCCAGGGTGCATGGGCAGACACTGCCTGGGACCACACCAGTTTGAGCCAAGGAAGAGCAGCCCTGAGCTCATGGGTGGAAGAAGAGCACAAGAGTGCCCCAGAGTGCAGAGCCCTGTGGCTAGATGGCAGGCAGGTGTGTGGCTCCCTGCTGCCTGGGCACAATATTTGCCCAGATAAGCGTTTACACATGCATTTAGGCACAATTATTTTCACTGTCGTAAGATACTAACTACTGTCCCTGACAGTACTATGTTATGGTGGTGAAAATTAGTTTGCTGCAGTCTAATACCATTGCACATGTAGAGACTGTGATGATTTACAGTGCAGCAAATTAGTCCACTGTGCAGTTAAATGCATGTGATGATGCAGATGCATTCACTGTAGAATAACTGACTAGGTTAGGGGTTGGCAACATATTGCTGCAGGCTGAATCTAGTGCACATAGCAAGGAGGCTTTGTCTACATCCTTACTGGGACTAAGTGGTAAGGTGGCTCCAGCTCATTTCTCCAAAACCAGAGATGTGGGATGGAAAATTTTTCCAGCGCTTTATTTTTCTGTGGGAAATTTTCCATTTCTAAAAATTCATTCTTCCATAAAAATTATCAGTAACAATGAATGGATGCCAATACAATATTAGGTAGGCTTGGCAGTTTCAAAGTTGTAATTATTGTTTTTCAGGTGATTACCCATAGGAAGCGTGAGAGAGTACATATATGTTTTATTGATTTGTAAACAGGAGGATAAATACACTCACATAATAACCCAAACCAAAAAATTAAGTTATGAATTCACCTCATTGGCTGTGCAGGTCAAATGAAAACCAAAGCTAAAATTCTTATTTCATCTCAGACTGCAAGTGAAAGCAAAACCCAAACCCAAACTGTGACTAATTTTTGTTTCACTTTCAGTTCAGCAAACACACAGCAGTGTCTCATTTCTTTTCTTGAGCTGGAGAAGTTAGAAATGTTTGCATAAGGTCTGTTAGTTTTTTAGTGCTTTTGCTTTGAAGTAGTCATAATCATGCCTAATCAGAAAAAAAGCCAGTGTGGCATCATTATTGTGAAGTTCAAGCCACTGAAGGAAGGAAAAGTTGGTAGATGTAAATATTGCAGGCAAGAGTATGCTAACACAACAAGAATGAATAAACATTTAACAAAATATAGAAACTGTCCTGAAAGAGTACAAGCCATATACAGAAAGCTAATACAACCAAAGTGGTGGAACAACATCTGAGAAAAGTCTACTTCAGGAATCCTATGCAAGTAAACAACTTAATGTTAAACAACACACAGTATAGATTAGCATCTATATTGTTTTAAACGTTATCATTTTAAAAGTTAATGCAACTCTGGAATATTATTTATTGAAAAATGTATATCCTGCTTTTCTGTTTGCACTAAGCACCCAAAGTGGCTTAGGGTTAACAATATGTTTTGAAAAAAATTACATAATAAATAGTTAAATATTTCAACCCAGCAGAGTGAGCTTAGTCCTCTGGCCAATGGCAGAGGCCACCCTTTGGCTCTGCAGTACCAGGGCAACTGAGCAGCAAGTTGAACATCAGAGTGTTCTTTCTGGCAGGGAGGGGGGAAGCAAGCTCCCTGGTGCTTCTCCTTCTCCTGATGGATGAGGTCAGACTAGAATAGGCTAAAATAAAAAATATTTCCCCCCTTTTGTTGCAGAAACTTGGTAGCTCAAGTGAAATAGCAGATTTGCAGAAAAAGGAAAATGAAAATGTTGAGCTGCCAGGTCTGAGGGAAGAAGCAGAAGGATTCTTGCTTTCAAGATCACTGTCATCAGATATGCGATCCACCGTAAGTAGCTGTTCAAGACAGTCAAGCTTCTTAAATCAAGCTTTGTGGACAACATGTCAAAAGAAGATCAAGAAAAAGCAGATGAGACATTAGCTTGAGCTATATTTGCAAGTGTTACACCTCTTTTCATAACTGAAAATCAATCCTGGAAGGAACATTACAAACTAATTCGCCCATCATACAAGTTATTGTCACATTATCGCTTATCACATCCTCTCTTAGATACAGAGTATGAGAGAGTTCAAATAATGGTTATTCAAGGGATTGGTAAAGCAGAATCACTGACTCTGATGCTATTGAACATTATGTTAGCAACACCTGAACCAATATTCCTGAAAGCAATTGCTACCAAATCTTGTCATACAGGTGAATACATAGCCAAATTACTGAGTGAAGCGATTGAAAGTGCAGGTCCCTACTCGGTACACGCCCTTGTAACTCATAATGTGACTAACATGAAAGCTGCATGGCAAATACTAAAGGCAAAGTATCTTCATTAAATAGTATCTGGCTGTCTTGCTCCTGGGTTGAATCCTCTGGCAAAGGATGCAGTTAAGTGTAAATACAATGAAGACAATATTGGCAAACTGCAAAGCGATTGTGAAGGTATTCAACAATCATCATGCTGCTAATCAGACTTTGAAGAAATTACAGAACGTAGAAGCAGGGGAAGGAAAGTGTACTTTTATTGCCAAGAGAAACTAGATGGGGCTTAGTTACAAAGTGTTTACATAGTTTGCTGCACACAAAGAACTGTTTATAGTGCGCTTCAAAAGATGACAGTATCACAGATTATTCCTGTGAACATTCAGAAGCAGACTCTCAACAACGATGTGTTCTGGGTTTGAGTTCAAGGAGCATTCAATTTGCTACTACTAGTTTCAGTGGCTAATCAGGAAACTTGAAGATGCATCAAGTCTTTCAAATATTCCAGAGATATTCAGACAACTGAATGAAAAATCTAATTGAGCTTTTACTTTCTTCACCTCTACCCAAAAAAAGTAGTAGTAAAACAAATGTTTACTAAGAGATCTGAGTTTTGCTCTCATTCAGTTAATCTGGCAGCAAACCTTTTGAATCCTCAACACAGAGGACAACATTTATCAGAAAAGGAAATATCTACTGCTTTTGATACAATTACAGAAGTAGCTAAGGAAGTTCCCAACGTTGATGAAATAGCCATGACAGACATTGCCAAGTACCACTTTGGAGCAAAGACGTCATTTGGCAAGCAGCAGAGAATATATGTCTCCTCTCACATGGAGAAAGGGATATCATAACACTCAACTGTTGTTCAGGATTGCTCTAAGGATCCTAAGCATTCCACCAACAGCAGCTTCTTGTGAACAGAACTGGAAGGCTTTCAGCTCAGTTGAGATGAAAGAGAGGAACAGACTAGCAAATGAACACACTGCTAAGCTTGTTTTTATTTCTCAAAATCTCTTGCTTCTGGAGAATCAGTCAGAAGCACAAGTAGTGAAGAAGATGCAGTGTGATGATAAGCTGCCCTTGCCCATAGACTCACTGGTAAAACCATCCTTTAGTGAAAGAAAATGTGCTTCAAGTAGTTCTGAATCAGATTTACCTCAATCCGATTCTGAAATGGAACTAATAAATAGTGCAAGTGATTCTGCAGATAGTAACAGTGAAACTGGAGGTGCCACAATGACCTCAGTAGTAGACAGCTAAACTCTGTTGAAGTAGATGAGTGGACAAGCACAACATATCCATAGGTTCTTTGGGTGTGCTAAAATTAGTGTGTCAACAATTTTCAGTGCCTTCATTTTTTTTTTCAAAAAACATAAAAACCCCCAAAACCAACAACAAAAAACAACAACAAAAAGAAAACAATCCAAGGGAAGTACATGCTATTGTGCATCATCGTTACATTTTTACAAGTACTCCAATAAAAATAATTTAAATTTCCACATAAAGCTTTGAATATAACATTTAAATAAAGCACACTTAATGTGGTTTAATCTTCTTTCTAATCAAATATTTCAGTTTAAATACTTGTGGCTATTGGGACATAAAATTAATATGGAGGTATATTTTTAGTTTTGTTTACTAAATAAGTCAAATAAACATGCTAAATCAGATCATGCTCTATTTAGGGCACTGGAAAATTTTCCAGAAAACCCACATCTCTCTCCACAACATTACCGGCCAAAAGGTTAGGCTGCAATGCTACAGAAGACGACCTGGGAATTCCAGTGGACCTTAAGTTGAATATGAGCCTAGAGTGTATTCTTATACCAAAAAAAACCAACCCCTAATAGCATACTGGGCTGTGTTAATAGGACTGCTGCTTCATAGATTGTAGAGTAGGAAGGGACCACAATGGATCATTGCGTCTGACCCCCTGCCCCTGGCAGGAAAGAGGACTGGAGTCACCTGGCTGGGGTCATCTGACCATCTAGCCTCTTCTTGAAGACCTCCAAGCTAGGTGATAGCACCACCTCTCTTGGAAGCCCATTCCAGATCCTGGCCACCCTTACTGTGAAAAATTTCTTCCTAATATCTAACCTAAATCCACTCTCAGTTAGTTTACACCCATTATTCCTAGTCACTCCCTGGGGCGCCTTAGTAAACAGTGCTTCCCCTATTCCCTGTTGACCTCCCCTAATAAATTTATAGGCAAGCCACAAGATCTCCCCTCAGCCATCTCTTGTGAAGGCTGAAGAGATTCAACTCTCTCAACCTCCCCGCAAAGGGTCTATCACGAAGGCCACTAATCATGCGAGTGGCCCTCCTCTGGACCCTCTCGAGATTCCCCCCGTCCCTCTTGAAGTGCTGCACCCAAAACTGGACACAGTACTCCAACTGCGACCTGACCAGTGCCGCATAGAACAAAGGAGGTGATGCTCCCCCTCTATTAGTCATGCACCTGCTAATGCATGACAAGGTGCGATTGGCCTTGTTACACGGCTGGCTCATGTTCATCTTGGAGTCAATTGTGACTCCAAGATCCCTCTCTGCCTCCGAGCTGCTGAGAAGGACACTCCCCAACCTATAGGTGTGCTGGGGATCCCTCCTTCCCAGGTGGAGTACCTCACATTTATCTTTATTAAATTGCATTCTATTTCTTTCTGCCCACTGATACAACTTGTCCAGGTCAGCCTGAATCTGCTCCCTGCCCTCCGGTGTACTAACTTTGCCCAATAACTTGGTATCATCAGCGAACTTGGAGAGGGTGCTCTCCATGCTCTTGTCCAAATCGCTGAAGATATTGAATAATATCGGTCTGAAGACCAAAGCCTGTGGGACCTCACTGCCCACCTCCCTCCAGGTCGAGAAGGAACCATCCATTACCACTCTCTGGGTGCGGTCCCTAAGCCAGTTGGCCACCCACCTGACCGTGCAGGCATCCACTCCACAGTCTGCTAGCTTCCCAATGAGGATAGGGTGCAAGACTGTGTCAAAGGCCTTCCTAAAGTCCAGGAAGATGACACCAGCCTCAGCTCCCGCATCCAGGCAGTGTGTGACCTGGTCATAGAAGGCTACAAGGTTTGTCAGGCAGGATCTACCTGTGACAAACCAGTGCTGGTTTCCCCTCAGCATTGTTTCCCCTGCTGGGCCTGTACAAATGTGTCCTTTGATTATTTTCTCTAGCATTTTCCCAGGAATAAAGGTAAGACTGACTGGTCTAAAGTTACTTGGCTCCATCCCTTCTCCCTTTCTTGAAAATGGGCACCACATTGGCTCTTCTCCAGTCCTCAGGGACCTGGCCGGAGCACCACGAGTGCTCGAACAGCTGTGCCAGCGGCTCAACTATGACACTGGCCAATTCTTCCAGCAGCTGTGGATGGAGGTCATCCGGGCCTGCTGACTTGTACCCATCCAGCTCCTCCAGGAGCTCCTTAACTATTTCAGAACTAACCGTAGGCGGACTGGTGCCACGTGGACATCCGTCAATGATTGAGGTGGGGGAATTGGCTTGGTTGGTACATAGAAATACTGAAGCGAAGAACTCATTGAAGAGCTCTGCTTTTTCCCCCACGTCAACCACCAACTGTCCTGATTTGTCCTGTAGGGGCCCCATGTTGCTCTGAGCTTTACTTTTGCCTGCTATGTACCTGAAGAAGGACTTTTTATTGTCCTTGATTGTTGAAGCCAGCCTGAGTTCAAGCCCTGCCTTGGCCTGTCTAACTGATTCCCTGCAATAGCACGCCAGGGAGAGATATTCCTCCTTGGTGGCTGCTCCCATTGCCTATACATCTCTTTCTTTGCCCCCAGACTCTCCTGGAGTTCCCTGTTCAGCCAAGGGGGCTTTTTTGCCCCCTTACTTCCCTTCCTATGTAATGGGATAGACTCCTTTTGAGCCCCAAGGATCACTCCCTTGAGATGCCTCCAACTCTCCTGGACCCCCGTATGCTCTATGTTCTTGAGTTGCATCCCCTAACTAGCCTTCTAAGCTTGCTAAAGTTGGCCCTTCTGAAGTCCAACACCTTAGCCCCACTAGGTACTTTACCCACTCTTTGCTGGATAGTGAACTCGACCAAGTGATGGTCACTATCTCCCAGGCTACCATGAACTCGCATGTTCCCCACAAGATCATCCCCTGTTGTTAAGACCAGGTCAAGCAAGGCGCTACCCCTGGTGGGACTAGATACCACCTGGGTTAGGTGGAGGTCCTGCACACAGTCAAGGAAAGGGATTCTTCCACTTTATTTGATACTGGTGAGGCCTCACATGGAGCACTGTCTCCAATTTTGACCACAACACTTCAAGGACATGGAGGAATTAAGAGTCCTGGGAACAGCAACGAAAATAAGAGAGCTAGAAAATGTGATTTACAAGGAAAAACTGGGATTATTTGTTCTGGAGATGAGTAGACTAAAGCTGGATCTGCTAGAGTCTTCAGGCAAGGACAAATATATACTTAGAGTCTTTCAAAAGGGGAGGAGAGCTGCTGCTTCAGACAGCCACGCTTTCACAGTAACAGTTGTGTGCAAAAGCCTGTAGAGATACAAATACAGAAACCACTTCATCTTTAACCCTGGGCAACTGTAAATCCAGGGTTATGATTGGGACCTACCTAATTCAAAGTGGCTGCCTGATTTTGCAGGCAGAACATGGGGCCCAGCAGCCATTTAAACGGCAGAGTGCAATGTCCCCCACCCCACTGACCAAGGGGTCCTGGTGGCCCCACCCCTTGCCGCCAGCTGGTTGCATGGACTGCCTGTCAGATGGCCCTGCCCTTGCCCGCTGATTGACTGCAAGGGCCAAATGGTGGAAAGAGGCAGGGCCACATGACAGGCAACCCTCACAGCAAATCAGTGGCAAGGGGTGGGTGCAGCAACCATCTTGCCAGCAGCCCTTCAAGCAGGCAACCCTCCCTCTCCCCTTCCCTGCCCTGGTGGGCTGCTGCACCACCCCCAAGGATTGCTGGCTCCCTCTGGGGTGCCAGCATTTTATTTTCATCATTTTTTTTTCCTGCAGATTTCATGGGCATTGCCAGCTCCACTTTTCTGTGATTTTATGTATTCCGTTTGATCTGGGGAACTGTGTATTTGTGAAAAGCCACAGGCCCCATTTTTAACATGCACCTCATTTGTCCTCACTGCTTTTCTTCCTCCATGTTGAGCTAAGACTTACAGGAGACAAAAAAGGACTCTCGCACCTGGAACATAGCCAACAATAACCATTTAATTTTGAGGACTGGTAATTTAATTAGAACACCCCTGTGAGATGAGTCTGGACCCACAACCTTTTTTCTAGTCTGAACATCACAGAAAAATGGAATGAAGTAATGGATCATCTGGTTGGGGACTGATGCTTGACAAGGCTGGTCAAAGGGTCACGTAACAGAACAAACTGGTGAATTATGATTTTTCTTACCAGTTATTTTACAGACACACTCCCCACAAGAAAAGAACAAGAAAACTGGCTGCAATAGAAAAAGTTGATTCAGAGGAGGCAGGTGAAAAAGAAAAAAGTCCTGCACACCCGTTAAAGATTTTGATGCAAGTTGGTCCACAGGCCTGATTCAGTGTGTGGTGCTGGCCTGTGGGCCTGATCCAGGGTCAGGTGGGGTCAATCTGCAGGTGTGATCTGGCATGCAGGACCAACCCTATGGGCTGCCCTGACAGAGAACTCTAGACCTGGCTATGGAGAAGCCCTGCATGCTGCCCTGCACCAGCCCAGAGCCAGATAATTAATGCTACCACCATCCCACTGCTGCAAAAGTTCCAGATTGGGGGCGGAGGCGTGGGCGCGCATGGGGGGGGGGAGGAAAGCCCTTTGGCCAGATGACTTGCCTTTGCAGGATGTAGACAGCAACACTGCTCTAGTCCAAACATCATTGCCACCACATACAGAGCTTTACATTTGCTGTGGATTTGCACAGTGAAACACGCTCTTCCCCAACTCTTAAAACTCATTTCACCAACAAGCTCAGATTGTTCAGAATTATTAAATCTGATACTGTCAAAGTTAACATAATTCAGTGCTTTCCAAACATCCATCTCAAAACAAGGATGAATAAACAAGTGTTTCTAGATTATATGGTCACATTCAAATTATGTTTGGTGAAGCACTCCCAATCGCTGCCATCACCTGCTTACATGACTGCTTACATGGACGATGACCTGTCTCCATCCTTATGCCTCATGAACATGTCATTTACCACACTGCAGGATAGCCTTTTTTTCCCCCCCTATAAATCAAAGTACTGAGTCAGAGCACAAATACAATACTCTGGTTTTTTCATCTCAAGATTAAACCTGCATTTTATTTCAGCCATGCAGCTCATGAAAAGAATATTAAAAATGCACCAGTTCAGTTTGTACAGTGTAAACCAGCAAGTATTGAGCATATGAATCTACTATTCCAAATGAAAAGCTACTTTCCAATTACATATTTCCTTCCTTTAAGAGTGAGATTTTTTGTTTTGTTTCACCTCAGTCCAAAAAGATGCGAGTGTTGTTATTGGTTACAAAGTGAAGGAGATAAATTTAGCTATATGAATTATATTTCTAAAGAAAACACTTCATTATACTTTAGAATAATTAATCTTTTGCATCTTCAGATACTCAAAACAGCTTTAAAAATGGTTAAGCATGGCATGTAGGTACTATTGAATACAACTGCTATATTTTCAAAAATGAAAGTATGAAGCTGTACTGAGTGTCAAAAATATCCTTTCAGCGCTTGAGATTTTTTTTGGATGACTGATTTCAGTCCTAAAATTATTGCAAAAATATTATGCTGTCTTGGCCCTCTGTGATGACCCATCTTGGATAAAGCAGCACATAAAAGACCCATTAAAATATCAGGTGCACACAATATTGCTTAATCAGATCAAAACTGGAGCTTCCTGAACAAACCACACAGAAACCAGAATTCAAACATAATTTAATTTTCTTCATTTTAAATAGTTTTATCTGGTAAGGGGAGATGCCAGTACTTTGATTAAAGAGCAGATCCTCAGTTGGCATAAAAACAAAGTCAATGAAGATATAACAGTTTATACCAAAGACTCAGACCCTTACCCTTGATTTACTAAGTATCAGGGATCTGGGTTTTCCATTTCCCACAGAAAAACAGGGGAAAAGCATAGATTTTCCCTTTTAACTGAGAAAACACCGATTTCTCATTTTAACAGAGAAATGTATGGATTTTGTGCTTTTGCAAAAAGCTCTCTGCAGGCTGGCAGAGTTCCAGCCTGCAAGGGGCTGGGAGGAGGATAGGCAGGGGTTGCCATGTGCAGGTAACTCTGGTGGGGGGGACTGAGGCTCCCATAGGGAGAGAGGAAAGGAAGGAGTTTGATAGGGCTTGGGCTGCTGCACAGTCAGATAGTGCACGGGGCTTGAATGTGCAGCTGCAGGCTGCTCCTCTGCGGGGTGTGGCTGGCTCCCTGCTGCTGCGCGCACTCCCAGGGGGCAAGTGGGACACATGCCCCCCAGATCTGTGTGCAGGGCAAGGCAAGGGCTGCCTGCTGCAAGCTCAGGCACCCAACCCTCCTGCCCTTTTCCCAGAGCCTCCACAGCCCAGTGGACGGGACTAGCTGGGGAAGCTCCTTGCTGCTGCAAGCCCTGTGCTGCCATAGTGAGGTGCCCCTGCCTGCCAGCAGCAGCGAAGGGCACAACTCCACACTGTCCTCCCCACTGTTGCCAGGAAGGCAGGGTGTACCTTGCCAGGCCAGTGTGGAGCTCCCAGCAGCGGCATGAGCCTCCCTGCCCAGTTCCAATCTGCCCTGCTGGGTCCCACCTACTGGGCTGCAGAAGCCCCAGGGAAAGGGTGCGACGGGCCAGTAGAGGGTGCTCCTGTGTTGAGCCACCCACCTCACTGAGCCTGACCACCTTTCAGGCTCTGAGTGCCTCCCTGGGGGCGCCTCACGTCTGGCCGACCCCCTTCCTGAAGCACACCCGCTAGCCTGGGGGTAACACTGACACCACCCATGGATGGGCTTGATTCTGGCTCTGCGCACCCTGGGAAACAGGCCTAGTATCCCTCGAGGCTCGATTTACTTCAAGAACTGAGGGAAGCATCCCAAGTCGGAAGCACAGTAGTGGTCTCCCTTAGTCAACCAAACCAAGGGGACCCCAAGGCATAATCTAGACCCACTCCCAATAAGTCTCCCACACTAGGTACAAAGGAGAACTTTACTGGTTACAAGGAGTAGGTTTGGAATAGGATACAGGGAGGAGCAATATCAGAGAAATCCCATACAGCAAACTGGCACCTGAGTAGCCTTTGATCATGCATCTGAGTTACTGCAACTATATATCTAATTGGATCTCAGGTAGCTTACTCACAAGTCTCAGCCAGAGGCAGGTGGAGATTCCCTCTGGAGGCAGGCAGTTCATTGATCATGAGTTTCAAAAGAGAGAGCAGGTTTCAGATGGTCCAGCTCTTCTCTCTGAGTCTTCCTCATGGCTGCTGTCCCCTCCTCCTGGGCAGTCCGTAACTTATATAGCCCTTATGGACCTCATTTACTTGGTCCAATGGAGGCCAGCACCTGTTGGCTGTCAACCAACCAATTTGAAATACATCACTAGTTGCTGGGCAGACTGGCAGTTCCTAGCTCCTCAGGGAGCCCGAGTCCCTCACCCAGGTATATGATGCCAGTCACGCAGGCAGAAGGAGCAGGTTTCCACCCTCCCTCAGGAATGTATCCAGCTCAGGTTACCTAAAGAGATAGGGTAAGATGTGTTCCCTCTGCAGGGCCCATCTTAACCAATCTGTCACAGAGCAGAGTTTTTGGGGAGAAACAGAGGTGGCCTTCTGCCGCAGATGGCAGCAAGGCGAGAAGCCCTAGCCCACAGTGGGCACACACACCTCCCATGGGCTTTGCTCCAGCCATGCCACCTGCAGGGGAAAGGGAGCTGTGCTCTGTTCCCCGCTTGGAGTGCAGCGGTTGCTGCTTCCTGCGGGTGGCAGCCAGGGCTCAGACTGAGGTCCCTGGCACCGTAGCTCTGGCAGCTGGGCCTCCCACTTTGACAGGGCTGGGGAAGGTGAGGGGCACCAGCCAACTGGACCAGATCCAGATCACTAGGCTCCTTACAAGACCAGATTCAGAACTACCTTTAATAGTGCAACCTGTGCTGCTGCCATTTGCTAAGTTACTTGCATCCCTGCCACTGAAATGTGCCCCCAGAACTTTATACCCTGAATTCTGGCAGCAGGCCCCACACCCATTTTTCCAGGAGGCCCTTAGGCCAGGTGAAATGGCTGTGCAGGCCAGACCTGGTTACTAATTATAATCTCTCATGGATGCATTTGCATTTTATAAACAGAAGGCAACCAGTGTTCACATCAGACTGAACTTAACATAAAAATACGGTATTCAATAACCTCCCTCCAAGTGTAGCAGTACAACTCTTTTCATATGAATACTTCTAGTTTTTCATAGAATCAGATTAAAAATAGAGCTGGAAAAGACCTAGCCAGTCATCTAGCCGATCACCCCCAGCCGATCTAACAGTTTCATTTCAGTCATTTTGTACAAGTAAGTTTCTCTGTTTCAAATACAGAGGTCAGCCTTCTAATCTAGGGAGGGAAATGGTTCCTTTCTGGATTGAGGGTATATACAGATACAGTAGACCCCCAGCTTACACAAGTATTGGTTTCATGGGAATTTCATGCAAGTAGAATTTGCATAAGTCAGGATGACTTTCCCCATAGGAAATAATAGAATAGTGAGGGGTTGTGTACCCCAGACATACTTTAGTCATAGTTTTTCCCTCTTTTCTTGGCAGAATTGTCTTTAGGAGGCATGTCTAGCATCTCACCTATGCATCTTGAGATGCCACTACCACAATGGCGGCACAGCCCTGCTCAATTCCACCTGTAAATCTTGCGAGGCGGTCGCATACATATGTGAATCTCACGAGTATTCATGTATATATGCAAATGACATGCATTGAGGGGCATTATCCAATCTGGACCTCAATAAAAAAAATAAAAAAATCACGTAAAACGCAAGACACGCATCAGTCGGAATCACGTAATTCGGGGGGGGGGTCTACTGTTGATCCACCTATACACACCCCCCTATATACACACACAAACGAGATCTATATTGATATAGATATAACTCTATAGGCCCCCCAAAACTCCTTCATCACTAGCCTTACTTTTTCTTCTACTTGTCCCATATGTACCTTCATTACAGACAGATTTTACCAGTAAGTTCAAATTATGAAAAAGCTATTACTTTTCCACTTTTGTTCTCCTTGGTTCAAGTGAGAAAGTTCCACTTCTTTAACAATGAAGTAGGTCTGTCCCTTGATTTTGAATCGATGATAGGTACTTCTGTTGGTATAGTTCCAAGGATGAAAGAAGATACTGATACAGACTTCCTCCCTGATTTATTCCATCCCTTGTAAGTTGTAATGATCTTGGAGGATGAATTCCAACCTCCTTCCCCAAACCCAGTTAAGGATAAAACTAAATAAAAACTTGTTGCCAGTCTTGACCATTTTCAAGAGGCCTAGGCTAAACTGAAGAAGTACTGCTAAGCAGAAGGCCCAATGCCTGTTTCTGAGCGACTGGAGTGTGCACCTTCACAGATGTGACAACTAAGTTGTCACACTAGTTGTAACTTGGTGTGACAGCTAACCTGGTCAGCAAGTAAAGGAAGCCATCAAAACACAATTAAACAAAAGCACAAAGCCTGAAAGGAGTCAAGGTAAGACCATACATTAAATAATCCATATACATATCATAGCTTTCTCTTAAAACAGTAGTAGTTGTGATTGAACTAACCAAATGTATTGGATGTTACTTTGCTATAATAGACATATTTTTGTTAAAATGTTTA
Organism: Alligator mississippiensis; assembly: GCF_030867095.1. NCBI lineage: Eukaryota > Metazoa > Chordata > Crocodylia > Alligatoridae > Alligator > Alligator mississippiensis. The sequence goes on along the minus strand of NC_081824.1, from coordinate 75,251,839 downwards.
GATAATTTGTAAAAAACAAGAGCAGCCTTGCCAGAGAAGACCATAAAGTAAAGAAACAGGAACAGCATTCCACAACAGGGAAAGGAGATAAGAAACCGTCCCTCTTTCCCAAAGATATAAATCCCAACTTACTGACAACTTCCAAGTCCACAAAAGATCTGGTTCAGTCCAGTTCCAGAAGATTCAGTGAAACAAAAAAATTTAAAGAACCCCCAAAAACACAATTGGAGATCATTAGAAAATTAAAACCAGCTATCTATAAATAAATACTGGGGATAGACTAGAGGGAAACTTGGAGAACTCAGCAAATCCAAGTAGACCTGCTGCCAATCTGTGTGTTACCTTCCTTCCAGCCCTTGAGTCTCCAGCTGATATTGGTGAGAATCTATGTTGAGCTGTTGTGGACAGCCAGACACACTTTGGAATAAGTGTTTGTTTTTGTATTTTAAGGTGCAAACAAATAACATTTGGACTGTAGACCTGCTTCTGCCTCTTATCAGAACCTACCCAAGCCTTATTCAGAGCTTGAAGCTTTTTAAACCCCTGCACCTCAAAACGTAGGGATATATTAACTTTAGAGTTGGACTTCAGCATGGTGGCTATTAGGGCTGTGCAAAGCTTTGGTCACTGATTCTATTCGGCGGAGATTCGGCCCAATTCGGCGGCTGAATCAGGAGACCCTTTAATCTCTCCAAATCAAATCAGAACCCTCTGAATCAATTTGGAAAGATTAAAGCTGTGTCTACAGCCGAAATGTTTTTTCTACATACTTCAAGGTAAGAGACGGCTCACGAACGCCGAGATGCTGGCGCAGATGGAACATCCCATGGGAGTGCAGGGGGGTCCCCAGTGCACTCGACACCGGTCCCGGAAGCGGACCGGAAGCACTTCCAGTCCACTTCTGGGTATGCTGGCGAATGTGTGGGGGGACCCCCCACCCCCACCACTGGTATTTGTTGGGTGGGGGGGGTGCCCAGGGTCCCCCCCCCCCCCCCCGTGTCCGATAGCTGAACCCATGGGGTTCCCCCATGCACTTGGTGGCAGACCTGGAAGCAGACCAGAAGTACTTCTAGTCCACTTCTGGGTTCACCACCGAGCATGAGAGGAAACCGTCCCCCACGCTCCTGTGGGATGCTCCATCCACCCCACCACTGCCGCGCTCACAAGCTACACCTGGTACCTTGAGGTATGTAGAAAAAAACCACTTAAAGCTGTGTCTATGGCCAAATCACTGACTCTCTGAATCAGCATCAAATCTTCAGATTCAGATTCGGCCATATTTAAATCAGGATAGTGATCCAAATCAACGAATCAAGTAGCTGTCACTGATTCGGGCCAAATCCAAACCAAATACGGCCCATTTCACAGACCCCTAGTGGCTATTATCTTTAATTTAAAATAAATAAATAAATAAATAAAAGACTTTCAGTTCTATAACATTTTGTTCTCAACTCTGAACATAGCAAGGCATTTTTTCATTTTGATATGCAAACCTCATTTAAAGATAAAGGTTGCACAAATATAGAAAGTATAGCTCCTATAATAAGAAAGGAGATTCATCACATCAGACTTAACTCTGTAATAAGTAGTATCTTTTCAAATGTCCTCCATTTTATGCATATAACATATAAAGCTTATGTATAGAAAGACTGAAGAAAACTCTGAAACATTAGTTATTCAAGTTATTATAATAAAAGCAGTATTTACTGTGCTAGAGTCAAGCCGGTTCCTGATTCTATAACTGCATCATAAACTGATTTTAATTTATTGCAGCTGAAGGCATGCCTTGATTTTTAAAAGTTCAAGATTTTCACAGGACAAAATACTTTCTAAAGGCTTGAATAAATTTGAATTTACAATGAATGAGATGCACATACAGGCCATACAAAAAACATCTTCAATATGCATCTACAAAGCCATCTGCATTCTATACATCTCTGGAGATCCACAGTAAATGTTTGTTCCAAAACAGTAAAAATAATGAGCAACTGGCCACACATTACCAATTAAGTTTGATTCACAAATACATGTTAATGATATGTACTTAAACAATTTTACTCATCCTAATATTAAAATATCCATTCTCTCCCTTTCTTTCCTTTCCCAAGAGACATCTGACATCCAATTTCTTCATTCCCACCCTTTTTCAATGCCTTGGTACACGATTATCCACCCTGGTTGACGAATTGCTGCTTACCATCTATAAATTGCATATGTTGTCTTAAAACAGTTCTTTGGGCATTGCTGGCGCACACAACTAACCTGGCTTTGAACTATGAAGTATTACTATTACAATACCACACTAACAACCTCCCTTCATATTTGCACATATGTTCCCTTTCCTGTAATTCTGCTCCCCCATTATCTTGTGCTCTCAAGACTATTCCTATACTTTGCTACTGTGCATGCAAAGTGAATTTTAAAAAAAGAAAATCGATCACTTGGGAGTTTTACTCTACTTCTGCTAGGAAAGCAAGAAATGGCACACTTCCACAAGGTACTTTTAAGAAGTGCACAACCTAGGCAGTAAAAACTGAACAGGGCATACCCACAATCTTTTGCTAAATTTCAACCCAAAAAGCTCTTCATTTAATTCTAAAGTGCTGTTTAAAGTATGAATATTTTGAGTCAAACTCCTGTATGTAAATGTTAACAGACACTAGAAATAAGATTGATCAGATAGTTTTTAAAACAGCTGTTAAAACAACATCAAGAGATTATAATCACTAACAAATGCATGTAGAAAATTCTAGGGTATAAGCTACAAATATATTTTAAAGTGATAATCTAACTTCAACATTGTTTTAGACCTTCCTCATTGTTGCCTAAAGAAAATTCTCCCCTTCTACCCCATTATAATGCAATACCCACACACATTTGTGCTTTGTGTGCACGCGCGTTTTTCCTGTGGGCAAGATGGCCCATATTTTGACCATGTGCTCAGCACATGGCAAGCTGGGGCCTGTATCTAGCCCCATGTAAAACCCTCTGGCCTCTTTGGCCCGGGGAAGCAGAGGATTCTTCAGGCAGATTGGCTGGGAGATGAACTAGAGTGTGGCATTCCCCGACTGGACAAGGCCAGGGTGATGTCATGCAAAGGGATGTAAGGTGAGCTCGGCTGGTTAGGCAGGGGTGGGGAAGCTGCTAGGGGATGCTGAACAGTGAAGTCTCCTCCAAGGGAGAAGGCGTTTGCAGATAACAAAAAGCGATGCTCAGGTAGGGGGGAGAAAGGGGGAGAATTGTCCCAAAGTTTGGGAACTCCTGTCCTCCTCTTCTTTCCGGGTTTTAAGGGATTAAGACTGGGGAAAAGAGTATTGGTTCCTTGGGTTAGCTGGCCAGCAGTTAGGCCTGGCAGGTTAAATAGGGGTGAAACCTGGGAGTTTCTAATCCTGCCAGTTTTGGGCTGGGGTTGAAGTTTGTAACTTTCTGCTCCCAGTGGATCTGTCACCCAAACTACCTGCAGCCCTAGCCTAGAGAGCAGGCCTGGTCTTTCCCCTCATTTTTTTTGATGGTCCATTGCTCTAGCCAGTGTGTGGATGGGCTGGCTCCTTTTGGAGTTTTTTGTGCAGTTTCGTTTCAGCAGGCCATATAACCCAGCCCAGAAGTTTTGGGGTGCATGCATGCTGCCTGGACCCACAGACATATACAGCCTCTCCGTGGGAACAAGGAGTGGCACACCACCATTCCTCCAAGAGCAACGAGGGGCCCCTTGCACCGCAGAAGGACCCATGCTCTCTAGCAGCTTCCTCTGGTGCAGCAGAACCTATGGACTGTCTTGCAGTCAAGTAATGTTTTACATTGCATTTGGTGTTCTTCTCTGTTTTCTGTAATAAATCTCTATTTTGTGTTTATACTGCTTGCAAGGAAGGGGGGGGGGGAGAAGGGGTTTGTTTATGAGGGACACCCTAGTCATTCATTTAGTTTCCCAGGTGGTCTGGGTGGGGGCTCAAGCCAAGGTAGAATATATTTAGTACCCCAAAATTTAACTTGGCCCTTGCTGCTGCCAACCGGTGCTTGGCAGAAGGGTTACAGCAATATCACTGTGTCCCTCCTAGAACCAGGATAGGGTTAGTGATCCAAACCGGGCTTATTTACTTGTAAGTTTCTCAAGATACTTTCCTCAGAGCTTATTTTATAGTCAAACTGTTCTAACTCCCTCCAAATTTAGGGAGATTATCTTGTGAGCTAGTATATCCAAAAGGGTAGGTTATTACTTCCAGTAAAAATCTGGAATCATCTGATCTATGAGTTCCCTAATGTACAATCCCCTCCCTCAAAGTGAGACGTTAACATTTTCAGGTCCATCTACCATTCTGATCCAGAAACAAGGCTTTAAACCTCAAGAAAGTTATACAACAAACTTCTTTTACAGCATTTTCAGCTGCTGAGTAGTACCAACAACCAATACAAGGTGGCTTTAAAACTCCAACAGCTTCAGCCCTTCCACTTGTTTTACAACCTGTTTCCTCAGAAACTTTTTGGTGAAGAATGCTCGCTGAGTTCATACAGTGGCTTGAAGGATCAAGCTCTGTCTCTTGAAAACAAGGACTATAAATTTTATTCTGTTCCTTCAGAGTTCTGGGCACATTAACGCTATGAACCCACATTTTGCTTTGTGCCATGACAGGGACTGCTATGAAATTCTTTATACTTTAGATCAGGGGTTCCCACCCTTTTTATGCTGAGGACCGAAAGTGACCGACATACTGTGGGCAGGTAGCCAACTCTTTTCTATCCTCGGTATAAAAAAGGGTTGGCTGCCAGTCCGTAGCATGCAGTCACTTCCAGCTCGCGGTTTGCCGGTCTGCGGTCACTTGTGATCCAGCAGCCATCCCTCCTGCGGACCAGCAGCCAACCCTTCACAGCCCGAGGGTTAAGAACCCCTGCTCTAGATCATACCTAGATAGACCTGCAGAAACAATTGGTGACAGATAGGGGGGGACAAGGCTGAACTCCTCAACGAGTTCTTTGCCTCAGTGTTCCTAAGTGAGGGGCACAACAAGTCTCTGACTGGGGTTGTAGAGAGGCAGCAGCAAGGCGCCAGACTTCCATACGTAGATCCTGAGGTGGTGCAGAGTCATTTGGAAGAACTGGATGCCTTTAAGTCGGCAGGCCCGGATGGGCTCCGTCCGAGGGTGCTGAAGGCACTGGCCGACATCATTGCAGAGCCACTGGCGGGAATATTCGAACGCTCGTGGCGCACGGGCCAAGTCCCGGAGGACTGGAAAAGGGCTAACGTGGTCCCCATTTTCAAAAAGGGGAGGAAGGAGGACCCGGGCAACTATAGGCCAGTCAGTCTCACCTCCATCCTTGGCAAAGTCTTTGAAAAAATTATCAAGGCTCACATTTGTGAGAGCCTGGCAGGGCAAATTATGCCGAGGGGAAACCAGCACGGGTTTGTGGCGGGCAGATCGTGCCTGACCAATCTAGTCTCTTTCTATGACCAGGTTACGAAACGCCTGGACACAGGAGGAGGGGTGGATGTCGTACACTTAGACTTCAGGAAGGCCTTCGATACGGTATCCCACCCCATACTGGTGAACAAGCTAAGAGGCTGTGATGTGGATGACTGCACAGTCCGGTGGGTGGCGAATTGGCTAGAGGGTCGCACCCAAAGAGTCGTGGTGGATGGGTTGGTCTCGACCTGGAAGGGTGTGGGCAGTGGGGTCCCGCAGGGCTCGGTCCTTGGACCGATACTCTTTAATGTCTTCATCAGCGACTTGGACGAGGGAGTCAAATGTACTCTGTCCAAGTTTGCAGATGACACAAAGCTATGGGGAGAAGTGGACACGCTGGAGGGCAGGGAACAGCTGCAGGCAGACCTGGATAGGTTGGACAAGTGGGCAGAAAACAACAGAATGCAATTCAACAAGGAGAAATGCAAAGTGCTGCACCTAGGGAGGAAAAATATGTCCAGCACACCTACAGCCTAGGGAATGACCTGCTGGGTGGCACAGAGGTGGAAAGGGATCTTGGAGTCCTAGTGGACTCCAAGATGAACATGAGCCGGCAGTGTGATGAAGCCATCAGAAAAGCCAATGGCACTTTATCGTGCATCAGCAGATGCATGACGAATAGGTCCAGGGAGGTGATACTTCCCCTCTATAGGGCGCTGGTCAGACCGCAGTTGGAATACTGCGTGCAATTCTGGGTGCCACACTTCAAGAAGGATGCAGATAACCTGGAGAGGGTCCAGAGAAGGGCAACTCGTATGGTCAAGGGCCTGCAGACCAAGCCCTACGAGGAGAGACTTGAGAAACTGGACCTTTTCAGCCTCCGCAAGAGAAGGTTGAGAGGCAACCTTGTGGCTGCCTATAAGTTCATCACGGGGGCACAGAAGGGAATTGGTGAGTATTTATTCACCAAGGCGCCCCCGGGGGTTACAAGAAACAATGGCCACAAGCTGGCAGAGAGCAGATTTAGATTGGACATTAGGAAGAACTTCTTCACAGTTTGAGTGGCCAAGGTCTGGAACGGGCTCCCAAGGGAGGTGGTGCTCTCCCCTACCCTGGGGGTCTTCAAGAGGAGGTTAGATGAGCATCCAGCTGGGGTCATCTAGACCCAGCACTCTTTCCTGCTTATGCAGGGGGTCGGACTCGATGATCTATTGAGGTCCCTTCCGACCCTAACATCTATGAATCTATGAATCATAGACAACCTTGTCATATAGTCTCATTTACAAACTGATCAAGACCCAACTTAAAATTCATTTACCCCACTACTGATAATAAAATAATCCCCCTGAACCTCACACTCTCAGTCAAAAATCTTCTTTTAGTAAGACTGAGTAACCAATTTACATCCATTTTTTTAAACAATAAAATTTGTCTGGGTTCTATTGTATGTGGGTGGTTTACAACCCACTTAGTTAGCAGCATTTTGGTGAACTAAAAGTTGTGCCACTCAGCCATCCATTGCTGCACTCTCTCTCCAATCAGCTGGAGCTTTGAAATACATGTTGCAGTAACCAGTGGGACCTCTTATTGGTCTCATAGCTGTTTGCTATATAGACAGAGCTAGTGAGCAAAACCTCATTTCTGCAGATGGGTTAAAACCAACACTACAAAGTGTCTGGCAAGTCATCTGAGTAAGGACACACCAAGATACTATAGGAGCATACTTGAAAAGGAACACCCGCAAAAACCTGCATACATACTCTCAGCAATGTTGCAGTGATAGTAGTCCATCATGAGCCACTGTATCCTATATCATGAATACATATATATGCTTCCTGAGATTCAAATTTGATAACCACCCTCTTTTTAAGATTAGGAAGCGATTACTGTAGTACCTTCTTCCCTAGTAAATTTGCAAAACCTCATGCATCATTCCCAGCATAAAAAGCTAGAGGACCTATTGTTACAGAAGGACCTCGGAAAAAGGATCTATGCAGAGAGACAAAAGGGGATGACATGGTAGGGGACCTCCATATTGGTAGCCATCTGGGGGACAGTGATCACCTAATAATAGAATTCACCATAAGACGTTGAGTGGGTAAGGTAACTAGTAGGGTGAAAGTGCTAGACTTTAGGAAAGCTGATCTCAATGAACTCAGGCGATTAGTCAAGGACACACTGCAGAGTAGGAGATTTGAAGTGATGGGAGCCTGAGAAGGGTGGCTGTGCCTTAAGGAAACGATCCTTCGGGCACAAAGCAAGACGATCCCCGTGCGACGTAAAAGAGGGAAAGGGTCCAGGAGGCTTCCCTGGCTGACCAGAGAAATCCAGGGCAGCCTAAGGGACAAAAGGGGAGCACATAAAAAGTGGAAACAGGGAGAGATCACCAAAGACGAATGTACCTCCTCTGCTCGCGCTTGTAGGGAGGCAGTTAGACGGGCCAAAGCTACCATGGAGCTGAGGATGGCAACCCAAGTAAAAGACAACAAGGAATTGTTTTTTACATATATAGGGAGTAAAAGGAAGGCCCAGGGAGGAATAGGACCCCTGCTAAATGGGCAGAAACAATTGGTGACAAATAGGGGGGACAAGGCTGAACTCCTCAATGAGTTCTTTGCCTCAGTGTTCCTAAGTGAGGGGCACGACAAGTCTCTCACTGGGGTTGTAGAGAGGCAGCAGCAAGGCGCCAGACTTCCATACGTAGACCCTGAGATGGTGCCGAGTCACTTGGAAGAACTGGATGCCTTTAAGTCGGCAGGCCCGGATGAGCTCCATCCGAGGGTGCTGAAGGCACTGGCCGACATCATTGTGCAGCCACTGGTGGGAATATTTGAACGCTCGTGGCGCACGGGCCAAGTCCCGGAGGACTGGAAAAGGGCCAATGTGGTCCCCATTTTCAAGAAGGGGAGGAAGGAGGACCTGGGCAACTATAGGCCAGTCAGTCTCACCTCCATCCTTGGCAAAGTCTTTGAAAAAATTATCAAGGCTCACATTTGTGAGAGCCCAGCAGGACAGATTATGCTGAAGGGAAACCAGCACGGGTTCGTGGCAGGCAGATCATGCCTGACCAATCTCGTTTCTTTTTATGACCAGGTTACGAAACGCCTGGACACAGGAGGAGGGGTGGATGTCGTATACTTAGACTTCAGGAAGGCCTTCGATATGGTATCCCTCCCCATACTGGTGAACAAGTTAAGAGGCTGTGACTTGGATGACTACACAGTCCGGTGGGTGGCGAATTGGCTGGAGGGTCGCACACAGAGAGTCGTGGTAGATGGGTCGGTTTCGACCTGGAAGGGTGTGGGCAGTGGGGTCTCGCAGGGCTCGGTCCTTGGACCGATACTCTTTAACGTCTTCATCAGTGACTTGGACGAGGGAGTGCAATGTACTCTGTCCAAGTTTGCAGACGACACAAAGCTGTGGGGAGATGTGGACACGCTGGAGGGCAGGGAACAGATGCAGGCAGACCTGGACAGGTTAGACAAGTGGGCAGAAAACAACAGAATGCAGTTCAACAAGGAGAAATGCAAAGTGCTGCACCTAGGGAGGAAAAATGTCCAGCATACCTACAGCCTAGGGAATGACCTGCTGGGTGGCACAGAGGTGGAAAGGGATCTTGGAGTCCTAGTGGAAGCTACGGAGTCATAGTGGCTGCCTATAAGTTCATCACAGGGGCACAGAAGGGAATTGGTGAGTATTTATTCACCAAGGCACCCCCGGGGGTTACAAGAAATAATGGCCACAAGCTAGCAGAGAGCAGATTTAGATTGGACATTAGGAAGAACTTCTTCACAGTTCGAGTGGCCAAGGTCTGGAACGGGCTCCCAAGGGAGGTGGTGCTCTCCCCTACCCTGGGGGTCTTCAAGAGGAGGTTAGATAGGCATCTAGCTGGGGTCATCTAGACCCAGCACTCTTTCCTGCTTATGCAGGGGGTCGGACTCGATGATCTATTGAGGTCCCTTCCGACCCTAACATCTATGAATCTATAAAAGGAAGCTGGAGATGGGCACTGTGTGAAAGTGAAGGGGGTATCGAGGGTATCCAAATGTGATTTTATATTTACTTGGTCTATATTGATAAGTGAATATGGGACTTGAGGCTGAAGTGGCCTGGAAGGTATTATTTGTAGTATTATTTATCCTGAATTGCTCGAAACTTATTCAAAGCTCAAACTGTTCCTTAATGAGCTTGCAAGCTCATATTAGCCACTATTTGACCCTCTAATTATCAGGGAATCAAACTACCTTTATGGATGATGATAACCTGGCTGCAAAGACAGCTAGCTTCCGAGATTCACGGCTGTCTTTTCTGCCTTAGCTTTATGAACAGTATTTAGTCTTCATTTGTATCTAATCTTTTGTTTCCAAATTACTTCCCTGCACTTTAAGTCAGTCAACATCTGAAATTCCACTACAATAAAATTCAGGTTGTTTGATTCAAAATATGGATTTTTTCAGAACTGTTACTGAACGTATTAGTTATTTGCAGAATTCTAGTCCTGAGTTCCTAAGTTCCAGGAGATAACTTATAACAGGGCTATGCAACTTCTGAGTGGCTCAGCCAACTCCCAGCCACCCCAAGCTCCTGTGAGCCATGCCCTCAGAAGCAGAGGCAGGAAGCTGAAAGTAAACACAGAAGCTACAGATCTCTACAGCAGAAGCAGCAATGATGGGGAGAATGGCAGCCAGGAAATGAGATCCCACAAGTCACAAGTTAACCCTTCACAGGCCAAAAGTTGGACAGCTCTGACCTAAACACCTGAAATCTGAATTCTCAGAAGATCACAAATGTTGAGGTGTCCATCAGCAACATTTCTTCTATTTAATGGAATAAGAGTGCCTGGCAGACTCTACATACAGAGTGAGCAGCACCAGGAGCCAAGCCACAGGCAAGTTTGAATGGGGACTCCCAAATGAACAAGAAGCCTTGAGAGAGGGTTTAAGAGTACTGGTGAGTAGTGTGCTCACCTGAAGACTTTGTGATCTGTTTCCGTTTGGCTATCATTTTGCATAGGGGTGCACCGATAAAGATTTTTTGGGTGGATACCGATGGTCATTTATTAACAAGCCATATTGGCAGATACTAATCAGATTGCTGATATGCAGCCCGGCAGCTTGGAGAGCAGCATCCAGCTGGTAAGTCTGTTGGGGGCAGATCGAGAGGGAGAAAGGGGGCTGGGGGAGCAGGGTGTGAGACAGCTGCAAGAGGCTTGTCTGGGGGGGTGTGGGAAGGGAGGAGAAAAAAACAACTCCTGCCACTGCATGCACCCCTAGGGTGTCCCCCAGATCTGTGAATGGGGCAAGGGGGGGGACAGGTGCCCTGCAGATCTGTGCATGGGGTGGGCTGCCCACTTCAGGCTCAGTCTCTCTACCCTGCTGCCCACTCCCCAGGGCCTCCATGGCCCAGTGGGCAAGGCCTAGCATGGCAGAGCAAAGAGGGGGTGGGAAAACTCCTTGTCGTTACTGGGAGGCCTGCACTGTAATGGCGACACATCCTCTGCCGGCCCAACAGCAGCAAGGGGTGGTGGCATGGGGTTGTGCTTCTCTCCTCTGCTACTCGCACGATCCAGGGACAGCAGGGCAGACCCTAAGAGGAGAGGCTACGGGACCTGAACCTGTTCAGCCTTCACAAGAGAAGGCCGAGAGGGGACCTGGTGGCCGTCTATAAACTTACCAGGGGGGACCAGTGGGGGAATGGGAGGGACCCGGTTCCCACGAGCACCTCCCAGAGTAACAAGGAATAACAGCTGTAAGTTGTCTGAAAGTAGGTTTAGGCTGGACATTAGAAGGCACTACTTCACAGTCAGGGCAGCTAGGATCTGGAACCAACTTCCAAGGGCTCGCTCCTACCCTGGGGGTCCTTAAAAGGAGGCTTGATTATTACCTAGCTGGGGTCATATGAGCCCAGTATTCTCTCCTGTCCAGGGCAGGGAGTCTTGAAGATCTACTTAGGTCCCTTCTGACCCTACATTTATGAATCTATGTCCTCCATGCCCCCTTACAGCATGTGTGGTGGCAGGCAGGCAGGCAGCCAGCCCCACTCCTCCCTGGCTTAAGCCTGCAGCAGACAGCTTCCCCCCCCCCCCAGCTCTGCTCTGGCCATGCTGCCTGTGGGAGAGGGGGAGCTGGGGTCCGTGCACTGCCACAGCACCTGCTGCGTCCCATGGGAAGCAGCCAGGGCTCAGATGCTGCTTAGGCAGGGCAGGAAGCTAGGGACCTGGGCCCCTGGTCCTGTAGCCTTGGCAGTTAGGGGCCCCCTCCAGAAGGGCTTGGGTGGAAGCAAGGAATACCAGCCGGGCCGGGGGGTAGGGGTGGGAAATAAGAGGCCTTGACCTGCACCCTGGGGAGTGAAGGGGGCAGGGGAAGCTCCGACTTCCCATGATACACTCAAGATCAAATACCAAAGTTTATCGGTATTTATAATTTATTTTATTATAGCGATTGAGGCACTGGTAGGCTTTCAAATTGCTTTAAAATTGTAAATATATCAATAAAATGTGTTCAATTGATACATATATGTATAGTGGCATTTCATTTTAATCACAGATTTTGGGGGGTTTTATCAGAGAATTTGCAATTTGTCAGAGAATTTGTCATCTTTTTAAATCAGAGAAAACCAGGATCCCTGCTAATTGAGTCTGGCGGAACATGCTAACAGAGTCTGTTCCAATGCATGCTAATTAGCACGCATTGAAGCAGACTTCTGACATATATATAGGTGCTCAGAGATAGCTCCTGGTTAATTCTCTCAGGAACCAGGTAAGGGAGCTGCAAGAGGTGGCTAGACTGAAAGGCACCTGAGAACACGAAGACCTCAATGACCAATGCATAAGAACAATTCCAGGACTGTAGAAGAGGGTCAGCCAGAGAAGGTACTGGAGTGCAAAGACAACCTGGACCCTCATGACAGTGGAAGCTGACAGTTGGTCACCTCTGGCAACAAACAATGCTCCAATTCTGAATCTCGAGCTGTAAACAGGTATGAAGCCCTGGCATTGCAGAAGGAACTTTCTCCATGGACAGAAGAGACCAAGTGCAAAAGTCCAAAGGCTAGGAGGAGTCAGACCACTGCTACCAAAAGAAAGTGAAAGGTGGTTATCATTGAAGAGCCCTGACATTCAACTTATGGGGAGAAGTGGACACGCTGGAGGGCAGGGAACAGCTGCAGGCAGACCTGGATAGGTTGGACAAGTGGGCAGAAAACAACAGAATGCAGTTCAACAAGGAGAAATGCAAAGTGCTGCACTTAGGGAGGAAAAATGTCCAGCACACCTACAGCCTAGGGAATGACCTGCTAGGTGGCACAGAGGTGGAAAGGGATCTTGGAGTCCTAGTGGACTCCAAGATGAACATGAGCTGGCAGTGTGACGAAGCCATCAGAAAAGCCAATGGCACTTTATCGTGCATCAGCAGATGCATGATGAATAGGTCCAGGGAGGTAATACTTCCCCTCTATAGGGCGCTGGTCAGACCACAGTTGGAGTACTGTGTGCAATTCTGGGTGCCACACTTCAAGAAGGATGCGGATAACCTGGAGAGGGTCCAGAGAAGGGCAACTCGTATGGTCAAGGGCCTGCAGACCAAGCCCTACGAGGAGAGACTAGAGAAACTGGACCTTTTCAGCCTCCGCAAGAGAAGGCTGAGAGGTGACCTTGTGGCTGCCTTTAAGTTCATCACGGGGGCACAGAAGGGAATTGGTGAGGATTTATTCACCAAGGCGCCCCCGGGGGTTACAAGAAACAATGGCCACAAGCTAGCAGAGAGCAGATTTAGATTGGACATTAGGAAGAACTTCTTCACAGTTCGAGTGGCCAAGGTCTGGAACGGGCTCCCAAGGGAGGTGGTGCTCTCCCCTACCCTGGGGGTCTTCAAGAGGAGGTTAGATGAGTATCTAGCTGGGGTCATCTAGACCCAGCACTCTTTCCTGCTTATGCAGGGGGTCAGACTCGATGATCTATTGAGGTCCCTTCCGACCCCAACATCTATGAATCTATGAAACTGCTGTTCGCCAGGAGCCTAAACCCAGGATGTTACAGAAAGGTTTCCAGCCTTCTGACTACTCCCCCACATTATTCATCCATTTGGTTACTAATGATACTGCAGGGATAGCCATGGATAGAGCAAAAGCAACTGCAAGGCTCTGGGTGCAAGTGAAAGAGATAGGGTCTCAGACTGTGTTCTCATCAAACCTTGTGGTCAAGAGTATAGACCCAGGATAGGAGCAGATGCATCCTGAAGATCACCAAGTAGCTGCACAGGTGGTGCTAGCAACAGGGCCTTGGCTTCCTTAACCACAGGTAGCACATTCCAAGCCATCAGACAGTACATTACAAGAACCACCACTGGGCAAAGATTGGATCCACCTGAAGGAACTGGGGAAGTTTTTCCTGCAGTTTCATTTCAGCAGGCCATATAATCCAGCCCAGAAGTTTTGGGGTGCATGCATGCTGCCTGGACCCACAGACATATACAGCCTCTCCGTGGGAACAAGGAGTGGCACACCACCATTCCTCCAAGATCAACGAGGGGCCCCTTGCACCGCAGAAGGACTCACGCTCTCTAGCAGCTTCCTCTGGTGCAGCAGAACCTATGGATTGTTTTGCAGCCAAGTAATGTTTTACATTGCATTTGGTGTTTTTCTCTGTTTTCTGTAATAAATCTCTGTTTTGTGTTTGTACTTTTGTGTAAAAAATAGCTTGCAAACCTATAAGGAGGGTTTTACATTATGTACAAACAGGGATGGAGACAAAAGCCTACAAGTATGTAAAAAGAAAGGGACTGGGATAAAACCAAAAGGAGGAGGAAATATGCGAGTCTTAACAGTGTTCTCACAGGGAAATTACAGGACAATCGGCACTCATTTACGATGCCCGGATACTAGTGATAGAAGCATGGGGAATAAGCAGGGAAAATTGGAAGTCCTACTACAGCCATAAAAGTAGGATGCAATTGGGGTAAGAGTTGGTGAGGTAGTCTGCAGGAAAGGAATACTGTTACGGATGGATATAACTCAGGGGTGGGCAATTATTTCAGGCGGAGGGCTGCTTACTGAGTTCTGCCAAGCCATTGAGGGTTGCATGACAGGCAGCCAGGGGCAGATAAATATTAATTTTCTAAATTTTTTAGGGGCCTGCGGGCCAGATAGAATAGCTTAGTGGGACACATCTAGCTCACAGGCTTGTGGTGGCCAGAACCAGAGGGGTTACTATCATGAGCAATAAATATATGCTCTTGGAGACATCCAGGCAACTGTCTAGGAGTTAAGATTAGCCAATGCAAAGCTTGCAAGTTTGCAACCCACAAGTAGAATATGTCTGTCACAATTTAACCTATGTGTTGAATCTAACTGTTTGCACTGATCATGGGACTGACTGGGCCCCCAAAATAAGCAAAACTAAAGTTTAGCTGATCCAACAGGTTTTTTGTAAAAGGTCAGCCATAACAAGATCTGACCACCTAATATAATTAGCACATTCCAAGGAATAAGAAACCAAGGGGTCGAGCTTGGGCAAAGTAATGCTAATTTCAAACCTCAAAGTAATGTGGTGTAATTTGCTTATTGGGTGAACTTGAGTTCAGGCGGTAACCTTTCATGATAATTTCTAACACCTTTTAATCCCATAGGGTAACAGCTATAGGGCAAGATTGTGAATGGCTCTAAAGCCAACAGATTAGCATAAGATAAGGCATAAAGGAACACGCATGTCAAGTAACCAGTTTGAAGGATGGGACAGAAGGACCATCGCTGTACCAAGCCTGGACCCCAGACTCTCAGTGTGAGTGAGGATCGGATCCTGATCAAGGGACCTTCCCAGTGACCCCTTGGACAGCATTGATCGGAGACACCTAACTTCGCTGGAACAACTTATCGGCAGCCCTCCATGCCAGGTGCACGCCAAGCTGCCAACCCCATGTGGGAACTCTTTGTCATTTTGTCTATCTGTTGTTATTATTTACTATTAGCTCTTTATTTCTGTACTATTTGTTTGTCGCGTTAACCTTTCTGTTAACTGTTGTATGCTAAGCTATAAGTAAATTTGCCTTTACTTCACTCCCGACTCACCTCCTCAATCCCAAACCCAGCAGCCTAACAGGTGATACACTCATAGCGCCTAGCCGGCCTGTGACATGGACTGCATTTTGCCCACCCCTGATGTAAGTAGTTTGTGGAAGACAAGCACAAGGAAAAGAGGTGCTGGTGTTGCTCTCTATACAAGAGACTTGCATTTGTTTTGAGGTATGATATGAAATGGGAAGTAGGCTTGATGAAAAGTCTTTGGGTCACACTAACAAGGAAGAACAGCAAAGGATGCTTCATGGTGGGTATTTGTTATACACACTGAACCAGGTAGTGATGATGGAAGATGCTTCTATCTAAACAACAAACTGAAGTTACCATACTTTTTCAAATATAATTGGCAGGAACTCTAAAAAGTACTTTGGTTCAAGAGGTACTAATTTTGGAGCATTTCACTTTGTTACATCTGGATGGGGAAAAAAAAAGGGAAAGCAGGGAGACAGTCTACCTGGTGTCCAGCCCCTAGGTCCCACTCCGAGACCAAGGATGCTGCCAGGTCCTCACTGGGGACCCTCTAAATGAAGCCTCCTGCTGAGTCCCAGGGCCCCTGGAGCTGCCAGAGCTGGGTTGAGAGGAAGAGACTGGAGATGGCATGTCAGATTTCCAGCAGAAGGGTTGGGGATCCTCTTCTCAAACCTTAACTTACCTCTCTGCTCTTCCCTTCCCTTTAACCCTACTTCCCTGTGAGGGGAAGAGGAATAAAGAACAGAACCACAGGTCACTACAGCCTGCTTTAGCACCGTGGCAAGCAGTAGAGGAGGCATTCTGAAATATTCCAGCCAGGAACAGTGAAGAGCTTGTGCATTTTACTTGAAAAAGTTTCAGTTGTTACTTCTGTCAGCACCCTAACCCCCTGTCACAGAAACAAGATGATGGCCATCCTGAAACTTGAGCTTGCATTCCATGCAAAGTTTCCCTTGGAAATCTGAAGTCTGGGCTGCAGAACTCTCCTTCCCAGGAGAGACATGTACCACTACCCTCAGAGACAGCAGGTGGTCTTGCTGCTGCTAGAGAAGGCTGTCATGGGAATGGTCTGTGAAAAGGAACGGGAAAGATGGAGTTAGAAGCAGAAGGGCAGTAAACTCAACACAGCAACATCCAATTGTGTCTGTGACCTGTTCATCTACAGCAACACTGGCTCATATGAAATGGCAGATAGCCAGGAGGTTATGAAAGGAGAGATGCGTTAGGAAGCATCTACTATGTGCATCAGCAAAGCTCCTTCTTTCTTTGAGGTGCTGTATGGGAGGCTGGGTAGGAAGGCCCAAAATGGCAGTGCCCATGGAGGCCTCTGCCTCCCCATACTTGCATGAAGAGGCAGAAAGAAGAGGTCCTGAGAAGCATGACAGCTCCATAAGAGCAGCTGATGCAACCACAGCTTGCGTCTTAATGCAGAATCCCATCCGTTTTAGATCTAAACAGTTAAGTGCCCTCAAAAAAGAGTTCTTCCATTGAGTTTTGGACCTCTGTCTGAAGCTCAGAACCCAGTAGCCATGGCACCATTTTAATGTTGCCACGGTGGCCAGGAATATGATGCCATATTCACACCACCGAAGGCAGCCTGTAGATATAGACACAATTCTCCCTTGTGATGCAACAGAAAGGAAAATGGGTGAAGTGACTAAGTAATCGTATAATCTGAAGTTATATCTGGCCAATAAAGCTTGATAGTTCACAATGCCAAACTGTAAGCTTGCCAAGGACTGGGTTCACTTGCCAAAGAAGTTCAGGTATCTGGGATGCTTCTCAACACCAGCTTGGTATACCCATCTTTTTTCTGGATACTGCCACCACCAATGATGAAGGAACTAGGTATAGGTCAAGAATGCCACACCTGTTCACTGAACTCTATAGCTTGTGTTGATTGTCTGTTGAGAAGGATGACCCGAGTGGATTGGTTGGGAGGCCATTTCCAAATTATGTGGGCAGGCTGGCTGCATAGCAGCCTCATTAAATTGGAAGTACTGCTTTCAAGAGGTCTGGCTGGTGTCAGATGTCTATCAGTGAAAGCACAGGTGTTTTAAACTTTTTTCAGGGGGAGGGGCTGAAGGCCTATACCACGTACCCAAGGAAGTCTAGAAAACCTCTAGGTTCCTTCACTGAAGGTATGAACAGAGGCACAACAGCCAAGATGGCAGGTAATTCTCACGTCTTCTTTTGGAGAGGAACACACACATAGCTGAAGGTACGCAGGTTGTCCCACAAAATAGGAAGCAGGAGGGACTGACATGTTCAAGAATGAGCAAGAGGAACATGACCTTGAGCAACTGAAACACTGGTTAATCTTGTGTCCCTCAAGGAATATGAAGGCCAACTCTGATAAGCACTGGGTGGATACAGGCACTACAGTGACGTTTGGTCCCCCCCCATTTGATGCCAATAATGAGACACTTCGTAACTGGCCCCAGGACAGATGTATAGGATGCTGTATCAAAGGGCAGTGCAAAAAAGACCTGGTGACAAAGTAGAGGCCAGTGCCAATCAGAGATAGTAAAGGAAGCACTGCCAGGGCTTGGACACCCAGTCCTAGACAGTGGAGACTCAAGCGGGATCCAGACAGCTGTTATATGTGCATCCCTCTCTATTACTGACAGCAATACAATGGCAAAGACAACCAAGGCATCGATTCAGAAAAAGGATGTCTTCTGTCTTTTACTATCGAAGCCTGAAGTCAGGTGACTGGGGCTTCAGCAAAAATGGGAGCTCTCCCTGTGTCATACTGCACCTGGCTGTCAGGAAAAAGTAGCAAAGGCAGCCAGGTCCTAGTGGCCACCCATCTTAGACTAGAGTTGGGTCATTTGCCCGCCATCAAAATATGTTGGTGACCTCTGATCTTGGTTGCCTCTCTCTGAATTTTTTCTAATTTTACAATATTGTTTTTGAGATAGACACCAGAACTGTATACAGTATTCAAGATGTAGGCATACCGTGTGTTAATGCTGACTGATATAGTAATGAAGAAAATGATGGGTGCCAATCCCATGATTTGGTACCAGAATTTAAGGATGATCTGAAGAACCTGTCCAACAGGAGCACATAGACCTGTCTTGCACCTTCCTTGTCTTCACTGAACTTGTTAGACGCATGCAATTCCCAGTAGCATGAACACAACCTATGGGAGTCAGAGACAGAATTTGTTCCATACAGACAGGCATCTGGCTGGGGTCATCTGACCCCAGCACTCTTTTCTGCCTAGGCAGGGGGTCGAACTCAATGATCTGTTGAGGTCCCTTCCGACCCTAGCATCTATGAATCTATGAAGAGTGGAAGCTAAAAAGACCCAGCCATTTGGGAAAAGGCACTGAAAGAGGACCAAAGAACAAGAGGTCTTTTGCCATACTATAGAAATAGAGAGGGTAACAAAAGCAGCCGAAAAGGAAAGAGACTGAGAGGACGTAAATGGGGTACATCCAGCTACAAACTTCTTGAAACAAATAGGATAATTCTTAAAAATTCAAATGTTGGCTGGGGGGAGGGGGTGAGAAAAAGAAAGAGAAGGGAAAAAGATAATGGAAGGAAGAGATTCCAAAGGCCAACACCAGAAAAAAAAAAAAAGTAGTTGTAAGTACGGGTCTGGCTGCAGGCTCTGATAGCTCAATAGTGAGAAACTTAAAACTTAGGCGGGCAGCTGAGATGAGCTAAGGAACCTGGGTGCATACTCTGTCCTTTATTCTCTCAGTGCAGGAGGAAAGGCAAGGAGGGGGACTAGAGCAGCCTGCACTAGCACTAGTAAGGTGTAAAGTCTCTGGTCAAAAGTCTCAGGTACTAAGCATACCTGCATGTTAGAATGTGCATCTGTACAACTACTTAAAGGAGAACGTGGAACTACTGAATGTAACTGTTGGTGAAGACAGAAGTGTAACTCAAGTTTGTGACAAACTCAGAAAGTCAAGGAAAGACTGAACTGTTTGTCCAATTCCAATTTTCATTAAGTGTTGAATGGGTTTACAAATCAGTGGCTTATGCTCCAGCATTTATTGTGAATGTTCATCCTGTATTCCTGTTTCACAATCACAATATTGAAGCAGCAGCTTGTTAAAGTCAAACGTTGCTCCAGAAAGATGACAGATCTTTGGCAGAATGGTCAGCTGATCTCTCTCCAATACTAATAGAGATACCAATGATTACAAACAGAAAAGACTGTACAAAGGTACCATATTTACTTGAACCCAAAAGTACTCCAAATTTAAGACAACGCCAAATAATTAAATGCTATGCATGGAAATGTATATATTTGTTACATTTTTTACTGTATAAAATCTAATTTTATTGGAGGGTTGTCACTGCTGTAAGGCAGTCAAGCGGCCTAATCCCCTGCCCCTTGTCCCCCAGTGTCTGCTTACTCTCTCTTGCAGCTCCAGCTCCAGCCTGGTGCATGGAGCACATGCTACCCTTGGCCCCATCCCTGGCCCTATGTCAGCTGGAGCTGAGGCTAGAGCAGCTGGAGCCAGCATTTGCCAGGAGCTGTAACAAAACATAAGCAGAGATGGCAGCAGGGCTGGGGGGGGGGGGGGGGGGGGGGGTATCTGCAGCTCTGACTCCACCTTCAATCCCAAACCTGAGCTGCAAGGGAGGGAGGTGGGGGGAGGAAACAGCAGCTGCCTGACCCCCCACCTTGTATTCAACTCTAAAACAAGCTCCCCCCCAAATTTGGACGGGAGAGGGAGACTCATCTTGGATTTGAATAGATAGGGTACATCTGAAGATGAATTTCCTTGAAGTTACACTTAACCAACTGCTCCTAGTCTCACAGGTACTAGCTATTCCACACACTCTTCCCCCCTCCCCACTTTAGATATTCCTGGCAGCAAGCAGAAGGAGGCCATTCCTGTTACATCTGTGGTACTTGCATCATTTCCCCCACAGGCAGGAACTCTAGTAGAAGCAACTCCTCTCTGTCAACTGCTGTCATAGTTTAACAACACCCCCTTCAGTGTCATGAAGCATTTGAAAGTTGCTTTGTTTCCCAACTAGTCAGAATTCTTCATAGGACCAGCAAATATTACACAGGCAGTCTGCTTTGCTGGTGATGAAGCAGCAACTGGGACAACTGGCTGAGGTCCATGGACTTTATAACGTTATGAACTGTACACCACTTAGCTTCTAGTTAAATGCTGGTTCTTAGGACACTTACTGCTACACGTGAATGTATATTTTATGTATAAAACATTTAAATTGTAATATGTCTCGCTAGACTTGCTACTCTGTCAACTACTGTTTTTTCCAATAATAAAATAGCCTGGGAGCCAGCTTTTCTAATATTTATATACATCCATATATAGTGGTCACTATCAAAATAAATTCCTGGTTATGGAAAACACTATTTATTGTGGCATCATTTTTACCAGATATATAAATCTGGGATATACTGATTCTTATGGAAATAACTACAGTATCTAAATAGAGGCATCCACTGTACATTACCATATTTTCAGGCATACTAAGCACCTTGGAGTAAGATATACACCTTATTTTTAAATAGGCAGAACAAAATAAAAAAAGATCCTTTCTTGTAGTAAGGAACTGAGTACCAGCAGGTTGGGAGCCAAGCCTGCTCGTTGCGGTGCTCCCTGTGGATTGTATGCAGGGTTTACTTTTACTTTCAGGTGCTAAGAGAAAAAAACCCCTGCTCTTAATGTATTAATTCAAATATAATGCATACTCCAATTTCTAGCTGCTGGCTTTAGGGGGAAAAAGATGGGTTACACGTAAGAATACATGACACTACAATTAGCATTTTTCAGTTAACATCAATAGCTAATTAATTATTCAATGTGAGAAACAAGAGCTTTGTCTTTGAAAAAAAAAAAAAAAAGTTTAAGCTATAGTTTAAAGGGTCAGTAAAATAACCTTGGAAGATTCTGCTCATCTACAAGTCAGGGCAAATAATTTTTATAAGCCATATTTTTTTCACTCACCCATCCTTTTGCTCATTATAAAAACATGAGTCAGGAGATTATTACAGAGACTTATCAGCTCAGTTTCATAAAGTTGCTTTAAAATTTTTTCATCAATTAACAGCAAAAGCTGAGGAACATTACAATTGCAACAAATTCTAGGGGCAAAACTGCAAAAGCTAATGGGAGAAATATCTGGGTTCTGAGCTTGTTCCCTTACTGTTCATAGGAAAGCCACATTAAAAGAAGCAGAACAAGGTCATACTGGGAAGAAAGAACATCTGGTCACTTAATTAGTACTGGCTATTCTTAAGAAAACTACTTCCTATATACAACTTTTCTTACTTGCAGGGTTGACTATCATAAGAGAGGTTTTAAAAGGGATGGTAGTAAACAATACCAGAGAAACTCTTTGTTCAAATAAATATGAATTGATAAAAAACATAAGAAATAGCAAAAAAAGCTGATGCTCCATCTTTAACTCATGCCATTGTAATATAAGAAAGTCTGATGCTGCAATTTCAACAATAAAGCTTTTAGATTTTTCAATACCAAACAAAAATGACAAGACTATCGCTTGCCAATTCTTGAGGAGAAATATTTAAAAAGCAAGAGTTGCCTTGATAACACCAGAAACAATATGATCCCTTTTTCTTTAAGCCTGTGAAGCTCAATCACACTGCAAGACCTATTCATCAATATTTAGATTATTTATGCAGGTACTCAATATGATGTTATTTTTCATAATGTCTTTCATGAAGATCACAAAACATAAGAGTTTAGAAAGAAGTTAGAGGCAGAGAAAAGAAAAGTCAATACAATAATCATTAATTCCTTGCCTTGTTCTTTGCTGAAAATAGCATTCATCTAGGTCTGTTTGATGGAAATCCTTATAAATCCCTCCACCTGCCCTAGTTACTGTGCGCACACAGGAGCTATACTTTCAATAGCAGCAGAAAGCACAATAACAGGCTAATGGCCTGGTCTCAAACATCGAAAGCCCCCAGAACAAAACCCAATTAATTCAAATCCTATAAGGGTTTAGCAATTTTGATTTTGTGCCTGGCAACTATTCAGTCACAAAACAGACCACACAATTGGCCATTTCTGGTAAAGAGGCTTGGGCCTACAAAGGCATGTGGATGTTCAATGTCATGGCTGAGGGAATACAGATGACCATGTATGGATGCCAAATATCACCTAGCTCATGTAAGATTTTAACCATCAAATCAGGTTATTAGAAAGAAAAGAAAAAAAAAGCAGCAGCAATTAAGGCATTCTTAAAAACCGCTATTAGGATCGCTATAAATTCCCACAGCAGGTCTGTAGATTGGTGAGAATAATGGTAAAAGAAATGCAGGGAGAAAAATGAATCTCTGGTCTACAATAAAAGGGCAAGACAAGAGGTTGAACCTTCCTGGTTAAGGGTAAAGGAACTGGCAGCTGATCTTTAAGCAAGATATGAAAGGCAATTTGCAAACACTGGACATTGAGACAGTAGGACTAAGAGGATTTATAGTCTCTACATTGAGGTAGAGCAAGAATAAAAGTGAAAAATATTTTTAAATCTCCACTTTTGAGTTTTAGCATCACAGTATTTTTTTGCATGCTATTCAACTCAAAATTCTTTAATTTAATTATGGTGGTCACTCCCTACTTAGTTCTTAAATTAAACCTTCAGTTACTTAGAGGCAAAAACTGTTCTGAGCAATTATTTAAAGTGTTAAGAGATTGCTTTCTTAAACTTTTTTTGACACCCATGCAGTTTAGTAAGCAAGTAGCTGAAGATGTGCTTTATTAGACATAGCTGCCTCCAAATTCCTTTAAGATACCACAATCAATATCCTTTTCCTAATCTTGTCAGCAATGTAAAAACTGTTAGCTTTTAGTATCCTTATTATTTAAAGAATTTGTACCTATCCTAGTTCCACCCCAGGACTCTTGTCAATAAGTTTCATTTCAGAGTGTTGGTGTAGTAACAACACGCTAACCTTTATTAGTCTATCTTTCATTTAAATTTATAGCCAGCTATTGATTTTGGTTGCCACCTTATTCCATTTCAGGAATAGCCATGATGTTAGGTTTCTCATCCATTGCTAAATGATCTAATTCACTAATTTTTGCGCTTGCATCTTGAATTGATATATAGGTAGTTATTTTTTGGCTGTGTCCCTACCAAACTCCTTAGTCTGAAACCA
Organism: Alligator mississippiensis; assembly: GCF_030867095.1. Classification (NCBI taxonomy): domain Eukaryota; kingdom Metazoa; phylum Chordata; order Crocodylia; family Alligatoridae; genus Alligator; species Alligator mississippiensis. The sequence goes on along the minus strand of NC_081824.1, from coordinate 75,228,271 downwards.
TATTACTTTTGGGAATTTACCTTGAGCTGAACCACTTCCTCTAGATCACCTGCAATTTTTGCTTTTTCGTTTACCAAAGATACTTCCTTGCATTACATAATGCTAGTAGTTGCCTTTGTTCAACTGTAAACAACATCTGTCACTTGTTCCCAACATCTAGCTTAAGCAACCGCCCCAAACCTTGTCGGGGTTCTGAATCTGGGTGATAGCCTCTTTCCCTACTAACTAGGTTAATTATCAGTTTTTAGCTGGGTCCTTTTATTTAGTCATAAGGTAGCAGGATTCTAGTTTTATTACTTCCTCTATCACTGACTGCCTATCAGCTTAGGCAAATCACCTTTTTGTCAGCACCCCTTTTAAAACAGAAATACATATAACATTAGCATTATTAAAGAATTTTGTATGCTGCACTCCAACAATTAAAGTAGGAGAGCTAGAAGGAAAACACCACAGAAAAGTTAAACCTGAGGATAGAGAAGTTGAATAGATGCAGCTAGGGACATAACTGGGCCTGCAATTTTTTTATTACAGTTGGGGAATATGCAAGATAGAAAAATACATAGCTTGAAGACAGGGTTAACAACAAGAGGAAGTTTTACTATTAAATCAATTAGTCAACTTTTTTTTTTTTTAATTCATAAAGAAAAGGTCACTTTCCAGGATAGCACCATACTCTAAGATTCCCAACACATATAGCTTATGTAGGACATTTCAAAATTTTCCCTGGAAGAAGCCTGATTTTTTACCACTAAGATTAACAGGGAAGGGTGCCCCAAACCGATAGAGATTTGGGGGGCTGATGGCTGATTTTTAAGGAGGCATATCAGCCGATACCGATCCAATTTCAGCCCAGCAGCATGGAGAACTGCGTGCAGTTGGTAAGTCTGGTGTGGTGAAACGGGAGGGGAAAGGGGCAGATTAAGGCCCCTGCAGTGACGGAGGAGTGGGGCTGGGGCAAGTGCTGCCCAGCTGGGGTGGGGCAGGTGCAAGACAGAGTCACAGCTGATCGGGGGGGGGGGGGGGGGGGGCGTGGCAGGGGGGTGGCTCCCGCCGCTGCTCACTACTCACCTGGGAACCGCTGGTTCAGCAGCTCCTGCTGTTTGTCCGGGAGGGTATGGAGGTGCATGCCCCTGGATCTGCGCAAGGCGGGGCAGCCTGGGCTTGATCTGTGCCCCCCCCATGCCCCTTCTTTCCCCTTCCACTACACCAGACTTATCAGCTGCACGCAGCTCTCCAAGCTGCCAGGCTGTGCTCCTCACTACCTACGTGCTATGTACTGCAGCTGCGTGCACAGGCATTTATTGGCCAAATTATTGGCCACATTAATTTTCTTTAAAATCTGTCCAATACTGGATCAGTACAAATATAAATCGGTACACATCTATTAACAGGCTCACTTCCAATTAGGTCAACATCACATATACACCCCGGGTGCTTGCAGACCAAAAACAAAACGGCATTTTACTTTAAACTCAACATGTTCCAGTGCCGAGCCCTGCACATGCCCCGAAGGGGCAATGCGTTACTTCAACCCAGCTCACCTGATATCTATAAAGATCCGGTGCTTAAGTAGGGCTTTTTAACGCTTTTATCTAATAGCTTATTGAATCAACTTTACCTTAAAAGTGCCAAAGAGCCCCGCTGAAGTGCCCATTCTTTACAGATGCTGCAGAGCCAGGTTGAAGTAATGTACCACTTTGTCGCAGGGCACCTTAGTGCCTGCTCCTAAGAGAGGAGAAACTGCCAGGGAGAGAGCCCTGGCAGAACCAAGTGAGCACAGCTGCGGGTTGCCGGAGCAACCAAGCGGAGCCAGCTGCCTGTAGGGGGCAGGGCCTGGCCCTTATAAAGCTCAGGGCTGAGGCCAGGCTGGCAGTTCTCTGCCAGCAGCCGGAGAGGCAGGAGCTCCCTCGGCCGAGATATGGGAAGGAGCTTAAGTCGCAAGTACAGCTCATGGTAGCCCTGGAGGCTTGAGCTATGATGAGGAGTTATGGCCAGGCGGCTTGCATTTGTGTTACAGCCTAGGGGCTTGTGGTTTTGCTTTGTGTTTGTATTATTACACCCGGAGGCTTGGGCGAGGCTGTAGGGGTTGGAGGAGGCCTCAATTACTCGCATGCCAGTGCGTGAGCAGCTGGCGGCGAGGAGCGTGGCCAGTGGGTTGCGGGCGCAACCCGTAGGTTGCGGACGGGGACCTAGACCCCGGATTGCGTGTGGGGGAACACAGACCCCGAAGGCGCAGCTCGCACGCCACTGTGCGAGCAGCTGGCGGCGAGGAGCGCGGCCAGTGGGTCGCGGGCGCAACCTGTAGGTTGCGGACAGGGACTGAGACCCCGGATTGCGTGTGGGGGGAACATAGCCCCCCGGCCCCAGGAAAGGGGTGGTATTACTGAGTAGCCCAGTGTGGGCGCGGCGAGCCCCCAGAGAGGGGGAATGCCCTTGGACGTTATTGAGTAGCCCAGTGTGGGCGCGGCGAGCCCCAGAGAGGGGGAACGCCCTTGTACATTATTGAGTAGCCCAGTGTGGGCACGGTGAGTCCCCCAGAGAGGGGGAACGCCATTGTGTTTTATTGAGTAGCCCAGTGTGGGCGCGGCGAGCCCCAGAGAGGGGGAATGCCCTTGTGTACTATTGAGTAGCCTAGTGTGGGCGCACGGGCATAGCGAGCCCGGCCGCAGGCTAGTGCGGCAATCCCCCTCAGACCAAGGCAGGGCACTGCGGTTGCCCCTGAGAAGACAGGGAGTAGCAGCGCAGGGAGCCAGAGTCAGGGAGGGTGTCCGTGCGGTTGGCCCATAGGACCGGAGGCCCGCTGGAGAGTCCCGGAGTGGAACCACACCGGCAGGGGAGGCCCAGAGTGGGCTAGACGGGAGTCCCAGCAAGAGGCTGGGCACGAGAGAGAGAGCCCAGAGTGGGCCACATGAGAGAGGAGGCCCGGGAAGCAGGCGTATAGACCAAACAACGTCCGTTACATCTGTGAGGCTTGGGGCGTGGTATCAGGGGAGGTAGGAGCCACGCATAGCCCATAAGGCTAGGGCTCTTGGGTAGCGCCCATTATACGGGGAGACCCACGAGGGGTCCAGGAGCTGACAGGCCCGAGGAAACACAAGGCAGCCTCCCTATTACATATATTCCATCAAGACGTGGCGGGCGAGAATGGAGGGTGCCCTCGGGCCGGAGTAGCGCGGTGAGAGGGCCTCAAGGAGATCACGGACCTCCGCGAGGACCCCGCTGGGACACACTTCTTCCGATAAAGTGTCGGGGTGGGGGGGTGTTGTTTTTCTTTTTTGTTTTAAGTGTCTGCAAGCAACCCCTGTTGTTTGGCTGGCCTGTGTGTTAGCATGGTAATATGAACTTTACAAATATTTTATTTTGTCCTTTCTACATTCTACATCCTGCTATCCCATGATAATCTTCCGAAGTGTTCTCATGGCACCACATCTAGGTTCTTACCACAGAAACTGAGGAGCCCCCACTTCCTATTTTGATCTAATCACAAAACACCATAAGTATATTTCCAAGTCACCATACCATTTTGGAATGTATTATACTGTCCCCAACAATAAAAAGATAAATCTTACTTGGCTGTATCAGATTTTCAATTACATCACTTTGATGTGTTAGAATCAAATAGGACTCTTTTGATTTGTATATCTGGGTGCTATTTTTCCTCTGTCCCATTTTATCCAGTGCAAGTTAGCTTTCCTTATAAAAATGAAAATTGCAAAACTAACACCTGTCTGCAACTCAGAGAACAGAACAGTTACAAAGTACAGGGAAGTTATTTTGGAAAGTGGAATGCTATGTGCAGTTAACCCTCAAACAGCATAGCACTGTTTCAGATGACTGCACTAGTTGTGACTACATCAATTCAACACATTTCTGTAACACACAAATATCCTTGTGGGCTTTAATCTCTTTAAAGAACACTTTAACCTCCTTGGGGCAAATAATTTTTGTGATTTTTTTTTTTTTTACTGGATCAAGTGGATAGTTGGGAGAGCTATTGGACAAGCTTTTGGGCATCAAGTGTTCTTCCTCAGTGCCCAACCTACTTCGACATTTCATCATCAACCTTGGAATAGCTGTTCTTAAAAAATATTTTAAAAATCAAACTGAACATGAAATTGCATTAAAAAAAGAAGCCATTCACAGACTGGATTGTGTTAACTATGGTCTCAACAGGGACTATGGTTCTTATTTCATTACATAGACACTGTTGACTTGAATCTCCAACTTGTTTGCCCCAAGTGATCCAAGTAACTCACTTGTTCTCTCTCCAGCTTTGTCCCTTCTTCATCTCTTTCCCTTCTATATAGGACTTTCTTTCCGCCAGTCCATTCCTAGCTCTTGATGATGTACGTTGTTGCTTACAAAAGCTCATGCCTCTCTGAACTGGTTGGTTTCTCAGCTGTCACCCTGCCCTACCATTTTAAGTGGTGTTTTCTCTAAATCATGGCTATCAAACTGGTCTATCCCCCCACCCCTGCCATTCAGATCTAGAACATGGGGTGAGAGGAGCTAGAGAGCCACAGGTTTGAATACAGCCTGACCTCTGATGCTGACATACATCCCCCCAGCAGCACTCCATACCTTGGATTTTGGCAGCTGGCCCTGGCCCTTAACTACCAGAGCCTCCAAGTCCCACAGGCCAGATGACATAGCTCTACAGATTGCATGTTTGACATCCCTACTCCAAACAATCAAACCATCCATCCTGTTTTATACAGAGGCATGCCTCCAGAAAACTCAATGAATATAAAATGTTCCCCTAGATAAGGGACACTGTTCAGATTCAGAGTTGACTGCCAAAGGCAAGCAAGCTAGAACTAATACTACAAGTATCTTCTATTGTTTCTGAACCAGGCATGATATTGAGTAGATCTCCTTTCAAAACGGGGTACTACCATCTCAAAAGAGTAAGCAAACTCAGCAGGACTAACTGGGTTTACAGGGAGGGATGAAAATGTTAAGTATTAAAGAAGGGAAAAAAATTAATACTATCCACACAAGGTTACCTGAGATTGTCTGGTTCAAATGTGTAGGTGCTATTTCAGCCTGTTCTCAACAGGCAACCCGAGATCTAGGTGGACAACATTCAGTTTCTCATCGGCTGAGGGAATGGCATTTACTATTTGATCTTTGAGTGTAGCAACCAAGGCGCACAAAACTACTGAATTTGTTTCTGCTGTCCATATTTTTAAGCTACTGTCTCAAAGAAAAGCATTTTTTTTTTCTAATGGAAGAAATGGGCTAAAATCAGAGTCTTCCTTAATAACTATCTAAAGCTTCAAATAACTTCATAACTCCTGCCCATTAAAACCAGCCTGCTTCAGATGAATTGCAGAAATATAATCTGCTCTGAAACCAGATATTCTCTCTTCTTCAACAGCTAGGAAGAACAGAATAAGATGAGAATCTTGCAATATCAAACATGAAGGGCAAGGCCTTGGGGAAGGTTATGATTTCCCACCCCCAAAGCAACTTTTTTTCCAGCCTAGCTTCTGTGGTGGTGTTATTTTACTTCCGGGATACAGAAGCTCTGGAAATAACCAGAGATGCTGGTATACCACAAACTATGCCAAAGTTTTCTTAGAGTATACTCAGATTTTTCAGTCTATTGCTTCCTTTAACTGAATCTGATATTCTATCAGTTAGACAAAAAATGTACAATCCAGTATACTAAGAGAATCCATACTTCCTAGGAATAGGAGGTACATAACACTTCTTAAACACTGTTACCAGATGACCACCTTTATTCTAAAACAAATAAACAGAGCACCAAAATCCTGAATTCACAGCATCTTCTAGGGATTCAGGAATGAAAAGATTTTTCCCACGTACACTCTTCTACTGTAGGAAGGCACTTCATTATCCACAGAATTACTTAACCACCAGAACTTTTGAAATTTTTGGAAGGAAAGAGTTCAGATGAGAATCAAGATGACAAACTGAAGAAACAGGTTTAAATTAGAAGAAACATTACCTCCCTCTGAATAAGAGGAAAGCTATCAGTTTATTAGTCTTCTCCCTTCTTTCTTTTTCTTGGAAAGAAATAGTCGAAGAGTAAGTACTTTGAAAATCTCTGGAAACAGAAAGGGGAAGGGAAGGAGCAATTGGACTCATGGCAAGGCCTTTAAGCCATTATGATCTCTTTCATGTGGATATTCACAATACAGATATATACTAAAAAGTTCTGTAATGTTCACAGAGATTTAAAATAATATAAGCTTTACCAAAGTCATCTAGAAAGAAAAATATTTTTATTTTTTACATTTTCACTGATATTGTTTTTTTAAAAAAAGTTATTGCATTCATGTTTGCATCTCTTCAGTAAGAGTGAAACTGCCTATGCAGAATAAAGAATGAAGCCAATTATTCTGAATTTGACAACATGTGAAAATTAATGTTTTGCTAATTTTGACTATAGATGACGCTTTTTTTTTCCAGACAAACATAGCTGACATTCTCTTCTTCTACCTCATTACCTAAAGAGTATTTTATTCAAAAAAGGTAAGACTTCCATTGTTTCACACTGATTTTTAAGAAAAATCATTTAAAGCTATGACGGTTTTATCATGCTGACTGTACTGAGCCTATCTGAATGAGTTTACAAATAATCAAAATAACAACTTAAGCCACAGAAAAAGTATGCACAAGGAAGATAAGATGGTGAATAGGGACAAGTATTGTTTTAGCAAGGCATACTGCATTGAGAGATGCATATAATTCATAATAAATAACTGGAAAAACTATTAGTTACATCATTTGCTAATGTGTATATGTATTCAATGTAGAAGAGCCACGAAAAACAGAAACAGGCAGCGGAGCATCAAAAAAACTAAAATATGACTAGAAGAGCAAATGTGCAAGGGTCTGATTGTCAGAAAAGGGTGCATTAAGAGGTGGAGTATTCTTAAAGTATCTTGCTCCACTTGCATATATTCCAAGTCACATCTACTTAAAAGTTTTTATTACTCAATATTTAAATGGACCAGGCAAGGGCCATTTTCAAAATTACTGGTTTAACAACAGGGTGCTATCAAACTTTTTAAACTAGAGGCACTCCTCAGAAAATTCCAGCTCTTACTTTTCATTCATTTTTGACTGCAGAAAGACAAATTCTGCTGATGCAAAGAATTCAGAAAGTTCAAAACTGGTGAGAATTATTTTAATACTACTGATTCCCATTTGAAATCTCTGGGTTTAATCTTGTAATTCATGTTTGCTCATCTAATAGTGCTAACATTGCATGGTACCCTATAGCACCCTGGAAGAATCTCAAGATACCCCAGGGTGCCACAGCACTTTAGTTGAGAACTACCATGCTAAACAAAGTTCTGTCTTTAGTGTGAACAACGATACTCAGGTTTTAAATTTATATTAGTTGGTTATTTTTAACCATAACAGATAAACTGGTTTTCTAACCTGATGCATTTTCCTAGTACAGTCAAGATATAACCTACATAGTAATACCAATCATTACGTACTTGACTCAATAGGTCTCAAGTTCTCCATTGGGATCTCTATGTACTGCTATGCAATACCGTAAAAAATGAAAAACTTGTAATTATTGAAAAGAGCAGGTATGATAAGAATATTCAGAAAAGAGTCATTTACTTTCTACTTAATACCCTGTCACTATGTCCTCAACCTCAGGGAGACCTCAAAGTTAACTGTAACATTCTAAAAAGATTTGTTCTTGGCCACAACGAACACAATTGTATTTAGCACTATATTCGCTAAACACATTTAACATGGTTTTTAACACCTCTTTTACCCTACAATAGGTAAAAGCAGTCACAAAGTACAACAGCTAGAAAATGAAATCTGTAGGTATAAGAGAAGAGGAAGGATAAAACAACAATAATCCAAGCATGTTTTCAGAGATACTAGTTGTGTATACCAAAAGTGTCACCAGACCCTGGGCCAGATCTGGATCACAGGACCCATAGCTGCAATGGCAATGGGTCCAGTAGCAGTGGTCCGAGGGCACCAAGGCAAAGCAGAGCTGTGTCATTGCTGCCCTTGCACACCCTCCTGTCACAGACAGCTATGTCCAGCAGGGCCCAGAGCCCCTGAATTCTGTGGTAGGCCCCAACCCCCAACTTCTGGTAGCTTCCTGGGCCAGCTGGAACAGTGTTGCAGCCCAGATAAAGTCAGCAAACTGTATGTTTGACAGCCCTGGTGTAACACCGTGTAGCTCACTATTCATCTACCTCTTCACCCCGTCATAAAGCAGAAGCAGGTACTGCAAGATCCAAAGGAGTTTACCGTTCTTTTTTTGAGAGGAGTTTGGGCAATGAAGAAGAAAAAAAAAAAGACAAGGAAGAAACAGATTTGCAAGCAAGATAAAAGCTGTCAATACAGGGGAAGTCAGCAAGCAAGCATGATTAGTAGGGTGGAGCTAAATATTCAAATATGTATGAAGAAGAAATGAAGAGGTGGGGGAGGGAAGGGGAGAGAGGGGGGGGGGTGACAGCAGAATTTTGAATTAAAGTAAGAAAAACAAGATTAGAGCAGTCAATGCCTGACAAGAGATTACAGCAGTCAGGATGCAGTATGATAAGTACACAGATAAGAGCTCTGTCATTCTAGTACATATTATGCTGACTTTAAACTGCTATGGGAGAACAAGCTATTTATTTTCAACACATTTGTTCAACAAAATCACCACTGGCATCAAGTATTAAACACACACGCGCACACACCGTGTACTTGTATGACATGTAGAGCAATTCCTGAAAAGTTGTGAATCTAAACATCAATTTCTGCAGAATCTATGCTTAGTGTAACTTTTCGGTTTTTTATTTTCAACTGAAGGGCTTATTTTCAACTTAAAAGACTTTCAGAATATCAGCGAAGAGTCCCATCTTCCTGAATCTACATATAGATTGCTCTGGGATCTCTGGTGCTGGTCATAAATCCTCTAACAGCTAAGACAGTTTGCAGAATAAGAGCTGCAATTAAGGAAAAGGGTAATTTGCATGTGATTTAACATTTTTATATGAAGATATGAAAAAAATAAACTCCCTATTGCCAGCCACAGACTGATATTTTAGAACATAACTTTAGCATTGGGCAGAGAAAGGTAGAAACTAATATTCCTCTTAACATCATTTTTAGGAAAAAAAAAGAATATTTCATATTTAAGCAACAATAAAAATTGAATATAGCAAGATACTTCAGATTTATAGTGAAAACACTGTAAGTGGCTGCAAAACCAAATTTACCCTGTTTTACTCTTATGAGTAAATGCAATGCTGAATTAAAGCCATCTTAGTTTTTCAAGGTATAGACAGCAGCACTTTTGAAGTTTGTAATAGATACCACATCACTGGACCTTCTTTTGAAACAGTTCAGGCTGAAATTTTTAAGAGCAGCTAAGAATCTGGCTACATAGTTCTAACTGAAGCCAATGAAAAACCCCTTATGAACCTCTGAACCTTAGAATCTTCTGATACATTAATGCATATTATATTGCCACTTCTCAAAAAGAGTAGGAGCACATTTATTTCTTAAGCAGTATGATATCTAGTTAATATTAAACTAACGAATTAATTTGTGACTACTATCAGTACAGTTTGGGACTCTGCAGTTACAATCTGGCAAAGAAGACTAAAAGTTTTAATGTTCTAGATAGTAAGATCCTTCAAAACTAAACATGAAAATGGAGGTTAAATGTACTGCGACACAGCCAAAATACTTCCTCAGCACTGTTCTCAGACCTGACACACAAGTTTACTTCTTAGTGAAGAGCCAATTTTTGCATATTCAAATGACTGAGACAGCAGTCTTCAGAAATCACAGCAGACACCGTTCTAAAAATATGGATTCCATGAGGTGGCCTTCAGTTACCAGGTTTTTCTACAAACATCACCAGGCAGTATAAATAGTCAAACCCAGCATCTGAATCCTGACTGTTAGGTCATAGTTCTCTATCTCCAGGATACAAATTAGTTGGCATTAGATACTTAATCACCAGTACAAATAGAGAAATGAGATTGTTGCTCAGTTTGTGAAAAAACTGCAATACAGATTTTTTGGAGCTAGTATTATTCTATGCAATTTTAAAGACTACCTTCAAATTTCTTTTCTTTTTTTTTTTTTTACTATCCTCTTAAAGTAACACCAATTCCTGGTGCTTTCTACCTTATTGGCACTAATAAGCTGATGGTCTTCACAACTGAAGCAAGTTTTCTTTAAGCCATGCATAGATGAGGTACCAGCAACCCACTTTAAAATACAATAAATTAACAAAAAAATGCATTATTTTTAAAGAAAATTGTATTGCAAAATAGGTTTATTTTTAAATTAGAAACTGAAGATATAACAGCCTACATTGGGTCCTAAATTTAATATAGTCTATTAAAAACATTAGTTAAATTGAAAACATCGAGAGTATGTTTGCTGCAGAAGTGTTCAAGTCAGTCAAACTAATGAACTGGTGCATGGCACTAGCTAACTGCATGGAATTAGAATGTAATAAGTAAAACTGTGTTTACTGCAATAACCTCTTTTGCATATGCTGAAAATATTTTCTTTATTCCATTTTACTCAACTAGTTCAGTTCAGTGAACAATTTAAAACTGAAAACTAAAGGCAGAAAAAGTAGTAAAGCAAGTCCTTTCCTTCCCCAATTTAAAAAAAAAAAAAAAATGAGTGACTGAGATCCACTAGTTTTAAACATTTGAGGGACTCAGCAAATGAACTAATTGTTTCTAGTCATTGACTAAGTACTCCTTCATGTTATGTGCTTTAAAAGTAAGTTTATCAAAGCTCATCGTTTTTCTCCTTATTTTGCCAGCATATTGCATTTTATTTATCCAATACAAGTCATTTTTTTTTTGCATTTCTGTTCAGTGTCCAAATGCAGATTGACAAAAAAAGTCTCAAAGCATCTAGTGTGTTACAACACATTCATCCAGATTCTCAGTTAACTGATAAAGTAAGTGTGGTGTGCCCTCCTGATTAAATTTGATGCTACACATTGCTAGTGTACAAGGCTATATTTAGCAGGAAATCAGTGTTTTAACAGCCACTAACTTAGAATAATCAACTTTTCTTAAAGAAAGTAAGGAAGCAGCACAGATGAAGCTGTCAGTTAAGAGTGATTTAACTTATCCCACCTTCTTAAAAAAAAGTTCTTTGCCTTCCAACACTACCAGATACTAATACATATAACATGCATACATACCTACATATACCTAAGCATGTTGGATACACACACTAGTACATTACATAGGCATGTATGCATGCCTATATGTAAAACATGTTGTATACGCACTAGTATGGCATGTATACATATGTATACACACGCATATACACATGGATACACACACACATCTCTTCCCCACCCCCTACTCTGCCTATGTATATACATTTCAGTGTGTGTGTGTACACCCCCCAATATGCATACATAACATATATACCTTTATTTATACATATGTATATATCTATATATATCCACAAAACAAACTAGTGACGTATACACAACTTGCATATGTACGTGTTATATCTGCATGTATATGTATGTATCGGTGTCTACGTTATGCGCAACACTTGTGTGTTACATATACATGTATTAATACATACATGCATGTATAATGTGTACATCAGTGTTTGAGATGCATGTATGCCTGTGTGTTACATAGGACTAATTGGTACAATTGGGAAGCTGAGAACTTTTTGAAGAATGTGGCAGACTCCCCACATGCGCACATGTATGTGTGTACACACACGTACACAAACCGTGCCCAGAGCACAAGCCTGCAGGCCCCAGGACAGGATGACGGGGGGAACCCAGCCTGGCCCCATCTGCCCCCCAGGACTACAGACCCCGCGCTTGCCCCGGCCGTCCGTGGCGAAGGGGCGAGCTCCGTCCCACGACACCTTGCGCCGCATCCACCTCCCTCCACCAGCTCGTCAGTAGCTACAAGCCCCCCCTCCGCTGCTCGGGCAGAGCTCCCGGCCCCGCTAGTCCCGGCCCACAACAAAGGCCGGGGCCGCCGAGGGTAAAGCGGGGAGGCGGGAGCCCCGCTCCCGCACCGGCTCCGCCACGGGAACAAAGGCCCGCTCAGCGCCGAGATAAGCCGCGCCGCAGCGCACAACAAAGGCGCTGCAGACCGCGGGCCGCGGCCGCTCCCCGCGCGGGGGGAGGGTAATTGCTGCCGCCGCTACCGCCCCAACCGCCGCCGGTTCGGCCCAAGCGGCCCGGCCCAAGCGGCCGCTCCCCCGCGCGGCGGCGCGGCACTGCCCGCGCACACGGACACGGACACACGCACACACTGGGGGGGGGGAGGGGAGGCGGCCCGACCTGGCACAGCTGCTGGCAGTACTCGGCGGCCGCCTGCGCGGCTGGCTCGGCGCTCTCCCGCAGCCCCGTCTCCAGCTCCAGCAGCCGCTCCCGCAGGCGCCGCAGCTCCAGGCGGTCGCCGCCGAGGCTCCCGCTCTCCTGCTCGGCCTCTTCGTCCGCCATCTTCGCACCCCGCTCCGTCGCGTACGCAGCCCCCCCCTCCCCCTTCTCCCTCCCTCCCCTCCCCACCCGCCGCTCCCCCTCCCCTCCGAGGCGGTCACGTGATTACACAATGCCACGTTCCGGGGAGGGGTCACGTGCCGCGGGCGGGTGGGGAGGGAAGCGCTCTGCCCTCTCTGGCGCAGTGCCGGAGACGAGGGGCGGGGAAAAGGACGCGACGGCTGGTGACGCACCACGCACGCACGCCGCGCCACCACGTGACCCTCCCCCCTCCCCTCCCCATGGCTGTTTTGGCGGCAAACGGGGCAGGCGAAGCGTGGGGGCTGGGGGAGAGGCTTTTTGCCCTGCTCTGCCTCACGTGACCTGGAGGGCGCTCCTGGGATTGACAGCCCCCTGCTGGCACCACCTCACAGTGGCCCAAGCTATCCTGGGCGGAGACCTGTGGGAACCGCCAGGCCCCTTGGTCAGTCTTGCATAGAGCCTGAGAGCCCGTTCCCTCCGGCCTCATGCCCAAACAGCACCCCTGTCCCGATGGATCCAGCAGAGGGTGCAGTGGAGTAGTTGCAATCCATCCTTTCCCACTGCTTTGATTGCCTTCCATCCAAATTATAAAACTAACTGCCTGGGAGAGGCAGCAGCATTTCTATTCAGGCAGCACTGAGGGGGTGGGAAGAAAACAAACAAACTGTGACTCAGGTGTGGTAATATAATATTCACACAGGTTCATGAGTTAATTGTAAAATGAGTTAACTAAAGGTCTGATAACGAAGTATGGGAAACGTCAAAAAACTCAAGAAGGCTAGATTGTTGTTTTATGGATCTGAATGAGCTGTGGAGTAGCAATGAAGTTTAGGACCTGGGCAACCTACCTTTGTCCCACGCACAGATCTGGGGGGCACACGCCTCCTCCCCCCAGCCATGCTTGCCTGGGAGTGCACGCAGCAGTGGGAGCCACCTGTCCCCCGTCCCTGTGACCCCCCAAATGAGCTGCTCACGGCTCCAGCCCATGCCCCATCCTGGCTGGGCAGTGCCTATTGGCACCTCTTCGCTTCAGCACCCAGGGTGGTTGCCCCATTCGCTCCCCCTTTGCTACGGCACTGTGAATGAGAGAGGTACATTTACCAAAAAGAAACTTAGGACCAATAAAACAATATCTCTTGACTCTTTTTGCCTTGTTTGTTGTGTTTTCTAAGCTTAATATATAATCCACCAAATTGGAGCATGTTTCAATATAGGTATATTTGTGCTTTGACCTAAATGGAATAATATAGTGCTAGGCCCAGAGTGTATTAGTAACACCTGTAGTTTCTGCAGGGGGGGGTGGGGGGGGAGAGCTAAATGGCAAATCCAGGTCTCCATGGAAACCCTGGCCCCACACTGTCATGGCCCTACTGCTGGGGTCTCCATAGAAACCAGCCACAGTGATGTTGGGAAATGGAGTCTGCTGTGGGCCCCTTCTGACCCGTGGGCCAGACTCTGCCTGCCTCTGCAATAGAGAAAAGTGTGTTGTGTTATGCAGCGATGCACCATATCAGCTATACCCCACTTTTAAAAATCCTAGATTCACCTATGCTTGTCTCTTCCAATTCCTATATTGCCATCATCCCTCCAGTAACTGAGTGCTGTCCTGAACTGCATTGAGCACTATGTCCAAATTTTGCCATATATAACTGTCCCAACTGTCCCTTTTCCTTCTCTTTTACTCCAAAGGAAAAATGTTGGTTTTTTTGTTAATATATATTTTTATCCATCCATGTATTTCACTACTCTCCTCTATGTATTTTATTGTTGAAGACAAGAAGAGAAAGGGTTAATGTTGCTTTTGGGCTGAGACAAGTCATCCCTTACTCCTATCTTTTTCAAATTTCCTAAAGTTACAGAACTCCTTCATATCACTTCTTCTACAGAACCCCATTAGTTGACATGGAGCCAGAAGACCTGGCCCAGCAAGAATGGCGCACTGCCTTCCAGTGCACTCCACCATTGCCTTTGCTTTCTTTGTGGAACCCCTGATGACCTACTTCAGAACCTCAGCGTTCTGTGGAGCATGGTTTGAAGACCACTGCCATAGGCCAACAAGCATATAGTTGCAGTTGTTAACTCCCTGCATTGTCAATGACAGCTCTTATCCCAGAAGTATGAGAGATTTTTTAGGAATCCAGAGCCCAAATCATAGGTGCTTTGAAAATTTAAAATAAGGACAGATATCTTGAAACTGAGCTGGACTTCTCGAAATTGACCTGGATTTAGTAAACTAAAGAGATTAGTAAACTCAGTTTAGTAAGCTGAGGAGATTCTACCTGAGTGCCAATGTGGTTTTAGATCACTCAGAATTAGAATGGATATGGTCTTTGTTGCTAGACAGCTGCTGGAGAAGTGCTGCAAGCAACGCCAAGATCTTTACATGGCCTTCATTGACCTAAGGCCTTTGATTCAATCAACAGAGAGACCCTATGGAAGATCTTGATGAGAAATGCATTCATGCCAAAATTTGTTACCATTATCAGACTTCTTCACAACAGCATGACAGCAACTGCCCTAAGCAATGGCTCAGAAACAGACCTCTTCACTTACCAACTGGAGTGAAGCAAGGAAGCATGGTTGTACCAACTCTCTTTACCATCAATTCAGCACGGAGCACAATGAGTATCACATCTATTCAGTATCTCATTGCTGATAGGCATATGGACAGGAATCTCTTTAACGTCAACTGGTTACATTCCAAATCCAAGGTAACCCATATCTCCACTGCTGGTCTTCAATATGCTGATGATTGGGTCGTGTGTGCCCACTCAGTTGAAGAGTTCTAGGTCACTCTTGACACTTCTGTGAAGCACAGACCCACTCTCAATTTCAAGAAAACCAAGATCCTTTATCAACCCAAACCACAAAGATCCACAAACCAACCAGCTGTTCCCCCACGTATTACAACTAGAAGGCAGGCCTTGGAGAACACTGAACATTTCCCTACCTGGGTAGCCACCTTTCCCAAAGAATAAACACAGATGATGCTATTCAACGCTGGATAAAATTTGGCTTTGGGTGTCTCTGAAATCTTATCTTTGATCATCATATGAGAATGCAAACCAAACTTCTTCTCTACCGGGCTGTTGTAATACCTACCCTGTTATATGGGTGTGAAATGTGGATGACATCAAAAACATTTAAAAGCTTTGGAACATTACCATCAACAATGTCTTTGGGAAATCCTCCTTATCATTTTGAAGGATGGAAGAACAAAAGCCACCGTCTTGCTAAAGCAAACACCATCACCACTGAAGTCATGTTTATATGGTATCAGCTCCATTGGACAGGATATGTTATAAGGATGCCTGACAAGCCACTCCTCAAACAGGTCCTACACTCCCAATATACCAATGACCATTGGTCTAGAGCTGGGCAACAAAAGAGATCCAAAGGCACTTTGAAGACCACTCTTAAAGAAATGCGATATAAGTGTCAGTACCTGGGAGACTCAAGCACTGAATTGTGCCAGTGACACTATGATGTCTGACAAGTTATCGGTCACTTCAACCAAATTTGCTTCACTATGGAGGTGAATAGACTGAGAAAAATGGAAAGATCCTGATGTCACCAGGATCTGTTTCTTCCTCCAAGAACTATTTGCCATGTCTGCAGTCAAACGTGGATGTGGATAAGCCTCCTCAGTCATCTATGGACTTACTGATGACTTCCCAATGTACCAGAAGATCCTTGTATTGAGAGTCTGCAACTGACAACGGAGACGGGCCTATTTATTTTGCAAAGGATGATGGGCCTAGGCCCACCAAAAATCTTATAAGCCTCCCTCAATTAGGGAAGCCTGTAACATGGCCTTGCCCCAGGGGTGACCACGACACCTCCTGGTGGCTGCTCAGTCTCTTCTCTGCCCTTGTATTTCACAGGCTTGCTCCCATTCACCTTTTCTGCCATGCCTTGTTGTTATTAGACCTTTGGAAAGGGGGCTGCCCCAGGGATCCCTGATCCCATGTTGATGTTCTGGTGTCTCTACTTAGTGCCTTAAGGGTTTATAATTTAACTCCAACCACCCCTTACACCATACCCATGCTTCACAAATGTCACTGTTCACGCTAGCTGTCTCTTTCTGTCAACACCAGGCACCTTGCCCACCTTGGCTACACCTGGGTGCAACTCTGAATCCCTGACACTGATCCCACCTCTCCTGAGGAACCGGGCCCCTGGCCCTGACTTTGCCCTTCTCTGGCTTGTGGGTCCCTGACCATGTTGGTTTCCAGCTGTGGCCCTCTCATCCTTCGGTCCCTCTCTCTAGACCTTGGGCCCCCTCCTAGGCCAGTTGAGAACTTCGGGATCCCTAGCCCTGGCAGTCTCCAGCTGTGGCCCCTCCTTGGCCCTGGATCATCTCCTAGGCCAGTTGAGACCTCTTGGTCTCCCTGGCCCTGCTCATCCCTCCTGGGCTATGAATTCCTGGTTTGGTTTAGCGCCCCCTTGCAGGTGGGATAAAGGTCCCTGACCCTCCATGCTTTCATGACCATTTGGCTGTGGCCCTGCTCTTTGGCTTTGGCCCTGGCCCTGCTCCAGGGCCAGCTAGACCACCACTGCCCCTTGTCTTAATCCCCAGACCACCAGCTTGGTTACTCTGGCTTAGGTGTTTGCCAGGAGCCTGACTGCAGCCCCAGTATTTGGGAGTTCTTCACATCTTGGCTGCCAGGATCAGATTACTGCCAGTGCAGCTATCAGTGAGCCCCTGGCTAGGAACAAGCGCCCAGCCCCTGCTTCACAATTGCAATTGCAGATTGGTGGCTGGGAGCTGGCTGGAGCCTGGAGCTGGCTGGGACATGTCCCTGCCCTGGAGGCTCCTGGGTACTGCCCTATTTCAGGTAGTCCCCAGCCAGCTCTGGGCTACACATACAGACTTTCCCACACAGCCCAGGGCTGGCCGGGAACTGTCCTGGTCAGGGACAGGTCCCCATACCCCAATTGGGTGAGTGAGGTGCAGGGCTCACAAAGAGCTGTGGGGTGGGAGCAGGTCCCAGCCCCCTGCGCCTCCATTAGTGGGGCACCTAGCAGCAAGCCCCCAGCTGGGTGGGGAATCCCTGACCAGCCGGGGGCTCACTGATAGCTGCCCTACTGATGGATTGGGGCAGAGGACTGGGACCTGCCCCTCCCCTGCAGCTCTTTCCAAGCCCCTGCCCCTAATTGGGGAGCCAGGGCTGGGATCTCCATGCTGCTGGGGAAGGGAGACATTGTCTCCGTCCGGGTTCCAGTGGCAGAGCCCGCCCCGGCAGCAGGCAGCTCCTAGGGGCAGGGATCTTCCCTGTCTCCACCAGGAGACAGCTGTGTTCCTGTCAGCCCTTGGGCTAGCACTCTGGGGGAGCCAAGAGCTCCCCCTGCCTGCTGCAGGGGGCCGGTGCAGGGCTGGAGGGGGCAGGGGCAGACTGCTGCCAGGAGCAGCAAATCTACTCCCACATCCTTGCACATGTAGACACCTGCCCAGGGTTGGTTTACTCTAAAGTAATTTACTCTTGAATAAACTGACCCCACAGCATTTGCATGTGTAGATGCACCCACTTTTACGGATACTCCATTTGGGAATTTAGCATCAACTCGAAATCTAGGAACACTTCTAAACTGTGGACTGACTTAATCGGTTGGGGGTATCTTTAACTGGTTGGGGGTATCTTTGCCAGAAGAGATAAGATCTTCAGAGTATATCCTTCTGATCAAAAGTGTAATCTCTATTATGCCCAAGTTTGGCTCCAACCAGCTGTTCTGTTTTCATGAACTGATCTTGGTCAAGTACTGGGCCAGTTTGGTGATAGTAATGCTATTTTTTGCATTCAAGGACGCATAGATTGGTGAGTCTTGCACGATGTTGGCACAATGGCACTTGCATCCATGAAGTCTTACCAGTTTTAGTGACTGCTTAATTGATGCAGGTGTTGATCAGCATTAGAAAGAAAATTGATCCTTGTTGGACTGTAGAAGTGATGGATCTCCAGGTGAATATTTCAATAACACCACTGAAAGTATAAGATTTTGCAGGTTGCTCTGAGAATCTGAATAATTGAATAAAAGGTTGAGCCTCAGGCCAAAGGACTGAGCTTACATTGGTATGTTTCCAGCCTCACATTTCCAGGCTAACATCCTGTCCACCACACTGGGGCCTGAACATAGGAATATTAAACTGGAAAAGACCACTGGGGTCATCAAGTCAAGACTCCTGCAATTTCAGATAAGGAAGCAATGTCAAATCCAAAAGGTTCTACAAGAATATCTATTTTGCCCCATCCTGCCCACAAAACATACCTAACACTCTATAAAAACTTTAGCAAAAAAAAATCCAAAGGTCTCAAAAAGTAGAATGAGGCACAGCCAAAAAAAACTGCCAAAACAAGGGAGGGGACCATCAATGCACAGGCTTGTCTAGCCTAGCAAAACAAATATTGAGGGGGGGATGGGATATTTGTTGGGCAGCAGGAGGTTACATAGAGAATTAAACAACCAAACAACCAAAACAAAACCCAGTGGTCTTTACCAGTTTAACTTGGAGGAAAATTCCTTCCTGATCCCAGACTTAGAAATTAGTTGAACCTTGAGCATGTGTACAAGATACACCACTGGGATAAGCAGTGCAACTGCCCAGTCTCCCCTCTCTAGCTGTAGCCAATCTCCAGTGCTTCAGAGGAAGGAGCCATCTCCACCCCAGAAACCAAATTCTGCACTAGGTGGAGAAAACAATTTCTTCCTAGCCCTGACAGTCAACCAGCAGAAGTCCCTGAAGCATGAGATTAATTGATTAGTGTAACATAATACAACACAATCTAATGTGGTGCAGCTAGTATTTTAAGTGTATTAGAAGTTCAGAAGGAAGGAGAAATGAGCTAGGAAAAGAAACCTAATCCAGAGCAGGTCATTTTATCTACTCAGCCCATCTTACTTTCCCTGTGTGCACAAACCAAAAACTAAAGCATGTCTGAACTCACATCAAGAACCCTAATATATTGCTAGCCTAATCTCTTCAAGCTTTAATTAGATAACTTCAGGATCACCCTAGTCCTGTCATACTAGTTATTCCATGAATTCATCAAGATCCAGGATGTAAGGTTTTGCTTCTACTGTCTTGTTTGGGAAGCCATTCTAGAAGCTGTCAGAGGAAAAAAGTTCTAATTTTGAGTCTAATCTACAATGACCAATTTATGCTTATTTGAATAGTTCTTTCTCCTCCCTGGCATTTAACCACTAAATATCTTCTTGCATATCCTCTTTCAATCTCCCTTCTTGCTATGCTAAACAAGACAAGCACTTTTAAACTATGAAACTATGAAGACAAGCACTTTTAATCTCCTTTTATAAAATAGGTTCTCCATTCCATTTATCCTAGTATCTCTCCTCTGAACCAGCTCCTGTTTAATCTTTTTGAACACTAGTGACCAGAACCATATGCAGTTTCCTGAGTGAGATCTTACTACTGCCTCCTACAATAGTACTAATACTTATCTTTTCTTTCCCTAAAAATACATCACCTGCTACATTCTAGCAGGGCTGTCAAGCTGATAATCTGCAGGCCATATGAAACGTCCAAGGGATTAAGCTGTAGCCCCCAGGCCCTCAGTCCAAGTGCTGCTCCCTCCACCACTCCAGTGGCTGCCAGAGTCTCTAGACCCCCTCTCCTTCCCCTAGTTTCCTGGGGGTGTGGTCAAGGGAGCCTGTAGCCAGGGACCCAGGGGTTCCATGCAACATTAGAGCACCAGCACTTTACAGTGAGAGGTGCCTGCTACACACCTGAGGGGCCACATGGCACAGTGTGTGGGATGTGGGTATTGGCATAATGTGGAGGAGTCCTGCTGTGCATTGCAGCAAGGGGATACAGTACAGTGCAGCATGCAGACTGTGGTGTGTACAGCTTGGGGGCCATGTGTCCATGCAGCAGAGTAGCCAGGGGGCCCTCAGCCACTCAGAAATTGGACGGCCTTGAATTCTAGAATCACGTTATCATCATATGGTCAGCTCTTGGTCATCCTATGATTAATCCAGATTCTTCTCCTTCATTATCATCTCCTACCTGTGAGTTCTTAGCTTGTAGTGAGAGTTTCCAGCTTCCAGTGGAAGTTCTTGGTATTAGTCTCTAAGTGCATAACTTGAACCTTTTACTATTAAATTCTATACCATTTATATTGTCCCGATCTATAACATTGCCTAAGTTCTCCTCTATGATATTTCTGTCTTCTTCAGTATTGACAATACCTTCCAACATTGTGTCATGTGAACATTTCATAAGCATTCACCTGGTTCTTGCTCCAAGGTCACTAATAAAAATGTTAGAGAGGATTAGTTCAAAGACCAATGAGTTCCAAGACCAAGCTGTAATGGTGAAAACCATTAGTAACTTCTCTGTCATGGCGGGGTCCTCTAGGAGGGCCGTGATCTCCTCGAGGTCCCTTGCTCCGTGTCAAGGCCGGCCCAAGGCACCCTCTTATTCTTGCCCGCCACGTCTTGCTGGTAAATATAAGGTTGGGAGGCTGCCTACGACTCCCTGGGCACGGCTACTCGGGACCTCTGTCCCCGTGTGTTCCTGGACCCCCTGGGGGTCTCCCGATACGGTGGGTGTTCCCTGGACACCCTAGCCTTATGGGCTATGCGTGGCTCCTACCACCCCTAATACCACGCCCCAAGCCTCGCTGACGGGAAAGACGTTGGTGTGTCTGTACGCCCGCTTCCCGGGCCCTTCTTCTATAACCTAGCCCACTCTTGGGCCTTTTCTATACTAGGCTAGTCCCCTCTGGGACGTCCTCTCTGGCCACCGGTCTTTTGGGCCCACAGCACTACCACCCTTTCTGATACGGGCTCACCGCGCTGCTACTCCCCGTCCTCTCGGGGCAACCGCAGCACCTTCCCCTTCTCTGGATTTTCCGCGGTGCTAGCCTGTTACCGGGCTCTTCAGTATGGCCCTGCTTTCGGGCTCCTCAGTAATCACTCCTCCCTGGGGCTGGGGTCTATGCACCCCGCAAGTGACACCCTTGCTGGCGTCTGCTGTGCCTGTCCTGGGCTTCCTAATATGGCGCTCCCCCTCTTTGGGGCTCGCCGTGCCCACACTGGGCTTCCTGATAAAAAAATCGCCCCTCTCTCTGGGGCTGGGGTCTACATACCCCGCACATAACCCGGGGTTTGTGTCCCCCGTCCGCAACCCACTGGTTGCACCCGCAACCCACTGGTTGCGCTCCTTACTGTGAGCTGCGCCCGCATTGGCGCTGCGCCCGCACTGGCGCTGGGGTCCCCATACCACTGGGGTACCTATGAGGATACTGCGCCCTCTTGGCGCTAGACTGCGCCCTCACTGGTGCTGGGGCCCCACCCCTCTGGGGTCCCTATGAAGACACTGCGCCATCTTGGCACTAGGGCACCCCACACTCTCTGGGGTCCCTATGAGGCTCAGCTGCTCCTCTCTGAGCTTAACTGACCTCATGACTCTGCCCTGTAACTCTCAGGGCCTAGCGTGCCCTCACCGGCACCAGGGCCTCACACTCCCTTGTGAGTCCCCGATGAGGCCTCCTCCAACCCCTACAGCCTCACCCAAACCTCCGGGTGTAATACAAACATTAACCAAACACAACACAAGCCTCCTGGCTGTAACTCAAACCTGAAGCCCTATGGCCATAACAACATTGCTCCATATGACAATGGTACTTGCTACTAGGCTCCTTTCCACATCCTCACTCCCAGAGCTCCTGCCTCCCAGGCTACTGGCAAGGAACTGCCAGCTTGGCCTCAGCCTTGGGCTTTATAAGGGCCAGGCCCTGCCCCCTACAGGCAGCTGGCTCCCCTTAGTTGCTCTGGCAACCCGCAGCTGTGCTTGTTACCCTGGCAACCCGCAGCTGTGCTCAGTTGGCTCTGCCAGGGCTCTCTCCCTGGCAGTTTCTCCTCTCTAGGAACAGGCACTGAGGTGCCCTGCGACACTCTCCATTCTGATAACCCACTTTTTCAGTAGTACTTTTTGTAGTTTCTCTTTTAGCCATCTTTTCATATACCTTACAATTTTTTAATTTATCCTTATCTTCCCCCACCCCGGATAATAATTTCTCATGAGGCACAGCCTCAAGTGTTTTGTTTAAATGTAGATAGATAAGTTTCTGATCTACAAATTCAGTTTTTCTGTCAGAGAAAAATTGATCTCACATGATCTTTCTTGGATAAACTATGTTGCGCTTTATTCCATATTCTGCTTACCTGTCTGTCCTTGATTAATTCCTTCAACATCTGTTTTAAGGCCTTGCATTGTAGTGAGGCTGAAGTAACAAGCCTTTGGTTACCCAGTCTTCTTTCTTTCCACTTTAAAAAATATATAAATACTACCTTTGCAATTCTGCAGTCTTAGGCTTCTGTCCCTGAACTGACAGATTAATTGAAAAAGATTGCTCCAGGACTAGCTATTTAATTCGCCAGTTTTTTACTATTCTGGGGTGGAGATTATTTAGGCAAATATTCATTTAATAGTTGGGCCTTATCACAGTTACCTTTTTTTACCTCATCCTTAGTGTATTACTGCCCCATTCCATCTTAGTTCTCGTTTTATCTAGGAAAAAACTTTTGTTGTTTATTTTAATTTTCTCTACAGCATCTAGCTCATCTTGGTTTTTGGCTTTTCTCACTTCATTTCTATAGGCTTCAGCCACTAAAAGAGGGCTCTCTTTACTGAGAAATCCTTTTTCTCATTCCTTGTTGGTTCTTTGCTTACTCTTAATACCTTGTTTAAAGTATTTATTCATCTAGGCAGGCTTGTATTGCAGCAAATGAAAAAGCTGACCTCTTTGACGAATTATTTGCCTCCATATTCCTGGACAGGGACTGGGACATTTCCCCCACTAGGATTATGGAAGGACCTAGGGGAGGCATCACTATGACCTAATTAGGGAACTTTTGGAGGGGCTGGATGTATTTAAATCAGTAGGTCCAGGTGCTCTTCACCTGAGGGTGCTGAGGGAATTGGCAGGGGTCATAGTGGGGCCCCTGGCACGGCTGTATGAGTGCTTGCGGGGCTCTGGCCAGGTACCAGAGGATTGGAAAAGGGCCAATGTGGTCCCCATTTACAAGAAGGGGAGAAAGGAGGACCCCAGCAACTATAGGCCAGTCAGCCTTACCTTAGTCCTTGGGAAGACTTTTGAGAAAATTATCAAGGAGCACATCTGCAAGGGCCCAGCAGGGGAGGTAATGCTCAGGGGCAACCAACATGGGTTCATTGAGGGCAGATCCTGCCTGACTAACTTGGTTTCCTTTTATGATCAGGTCAGAGTCCCTGGATGAGGGCGTCGTGGTGGATGTTGTCTTCCTGGACTTTAAGAAGACCTCTGACACTGTTTCCCACCATATTGTCTTAAAAAAAAAACTAGGCAACTGCAGCATTGATGCCTACACAGTCAGATGGGTGGCAAATTGGCTAGATGGTCACACCCAGAAAGTGGTGGTGGATGGGTCATTTTTGACCTGGAGGGATGTGGGCAGTGGAGTCCCCCAGGGCTTGGTCCTGGGGCCTGTACTGTTCAACATCTTTATCAGCGATCTAGATGTGGGTGTGGAAAGCAAATTCGCTGATGACACCAAGATGTGGGGCAAGGTGGGCATGCTGGAGGGAAGGGACAAATTCCAGCTAGATCTAGACAGGTTACAGAGGTAGGCAGATGAGAATAGGATGGAATTTGATGCAGACAAGTGCAGAGTACTGCATCTTGGAAGAAGGAACCAGCAACACACCTATAGGATGGGGAACAACCTTCTTGTCAACACAGTGGCAGAAAGGGATCTTGGAGTCATTGTTGACTCCAGGATGAACATGAGCCGCCAATGCAAGGAAGCGGTCAGTAAGGCTAACCGTACCTTGTTGTGTATCTACAGATGCATCACAAGCAGGTCCAGGGAGGTGATCCTTCCCCTCTATGTGGCATTGTTCAGGCCACAGTTGGAGTACTGCATCCAGTTCTGGGCACTGCACTTCAAGAGGGATGTGGATAGCATTGAGAGGGTCCAGAGGAGGGCCACTCGCAGGGTCAGGAGCAACAGGCCAGGCCCTGTGAAGAGAGGATGAAGGGCCTGAATCTATTCAGCCTCCATAAGAGAAGGCTGAGAGGGGATCTGGTGGCCATTTACAAACTCACCAGGGGGAACCAGTGGAAATTGGATGAGGCTCTGTTCCTCTGGGCACCACCAGGGGTTACTAGGAATAACGGCTACAAATTGTTAGAAAGAAGGTTCAGGCTGGACATCAGGAGACGTTACTTTACAGTTAGGGCTGCCAGGCTCTGGAATGGACTCCTGAAGGAGGTGGTGCTCTCTCCTACCTTGGGGGTCTTCAAGAAGAGGCTGGACAGATATTTGGCTGGGGTGTTATGACTCCTACACTGGTTCCTGCCTGGGGCAGGGGGTCGGATCTGATGATCTGTTTAGGTCCCTTCCGACCCTAAGCACTATGAAACTATGAAACTATGCATCCCTTCCCTATCAGGTTTTTTCTTCTGCCTGCGATAAAAGCTTCTGATTGTATTTGCACTTTTGATTTAAGAGTAATTCCAGGCCTCTTTCACGTTCAAATCCTTGAGCTCTTGAATCCAGTCAATCTCACTAATTTTCTTAGTTTTTCAAAGTTTGCTTTTCAGAAGTCCAATAACTTTTGTTATAAACCTGTTTTTGTTTATCCTTCAATGTAAAGCCAACTGATTCATTTCACAATCCAGTATTAAATTCCATGACCAGCTCTTCTATAAGATCCTTGCTGCTTAGTGAAACTTAATCTAAATTAGCATAATTTCTTGTTTGGTTCAGAGACCATTTGGTAGAGAAATCTGTCAGCTATTTCATCTAAGAATATCTAGGCCCAACCCTTATTAATAGCATTTTTTCCAATCTATATCCATAATTACACAGTTACCATTATTTTTTATTTCTTCCATAATCTTTTAGAGATCTCTAACCATAGCCAAGGCTGAGCTTGAAGGTCTATAGTAGATGCCCAATACTATCCTTATGAGGCCACAGGAGTGGATCCAGAGGGGGTGCAAAGGCATAGCCACACCCCTGTTTTAGACTGGTGTGTGCCAATGACAGCAGCAGCTGCAGGCTTTTTTAAGTCCCTAAAACAGGTAAGAACCCCCCACACTTCACCTCCATGCTCAGAGGCACATCCTCACCCCAGCCTGCCACTGCTGCTTTCCATGCTGTCCTGGGACTCTAGGAAGTTCCAGAACAACTTCTGCCTGCTCCAGCTGGGTTGCATGTGGGCTGGGCTCAGTTAGGGTCAGTGGCAGCAGTGGGGGTGGGGGTGGGGGGGAGGTCTCCCGCGCCGCCCAGTTACCCCAGGAACAGGTGTGGGGAGTGGGACTTCCACTGTCCCTGCATTGGCAGGGGGCAGGAAACTGGGAATGGGTTGGAAGGGGGTGGGTGCAGCCATCCCTACTGTGCCAGTTGCTGTTTTAGCATCTCCCTTTGTGAAATCCTGGATCTGCTTCTTTGAGGCTATGTTTAGGAACATCAGAACTGTTATTTACTGAGTCAGACCATAGGTTCATCTTGCCCAGTATCCTGTCACACAGTGGCAGGTAGTGAATACTGAATGGAAGAGTGGGCTGGGCATGACCAGGATTTTTTCCACTGTTCCTCTCTGTGAGAGTTCGTACCTTGGTGGTATCTCAAATCCTTCACTTAAATCCCATGCTTTGGGTGTCTCCCTTATTATTCATCCGCCATGCCTTGATGTTCAAAATGTAAAGGCAAGAAAAAGGGAGGTGAGATCTTTTTTAACAATAGTGATAGGAATTAAAGCAAGATCTTTATTCCTAGGACTCCTTCGCCACTACACCCTCTCCTTACCACGTGTAGGCTGGCACAGAAACATGACCGCTCATGGGGTCTCGTCCTCCCCTTTAAGTGCAGTGTGGCTTCTGGTTGCTGACCAGTCTCTTATTCAGAGGGAACAACTGTTAATAGTCCCACCCAGACTTGTGGGTTCACAACACCCACTAATCTTTTACTTCCATTGCCTATAAGTGCATTGCAATTGGATCTTCAAATAATAGGCCCTCACTGATACCAGGCCACTGGCTATATTGGCAATCAATTGATTTTCCCCTTTGTTCTCATCAATTACCAAGTTTATCTGAATTCAATTCTGGCCCTTATTTCAGTTCCATTAGGTAGCAAGTATTGTCCATCAATTGATTCATATTTACAGTCCATCAACTCACAGGCCTACCATCCTTATTTAAACTTTATCAATTAACCAGCTTCTCAGCATCCTGTCAATCAATTACCCCATATTTCATTAATCTGCTTGGTTACTGGTTAATAGGTCTCTCAACATTCATTTAATTATTTCCTATATATTTCATCTGTGGACTGGCTGATCAATTAACAAGTTTACCAGCATTCATTAATTAATCCTTTTATGTTTTATCCATTGATTAAAGTTCATCATGATCCAGTACTGTGAATGGATTCCCTCACCCCCAGGCTCATGTGCTAATTAACTCATTTCATCATTCATGGGGAGGACCCTTTACAACTTACAGGACTCACTGGTCCAGATAGCTTGCTCTTCTCTGCAGTGGATCTCCCCACCGCCTCTTTGGTGGAAGTATTCATTGTCCCCACCCCAACTCAGCTTTGACTCCACCTCTGACTTGACATCTCAGTTCCACTCGTTAGTTCTGTGCCTCCATGTGGTTGGCACCAGCTCCAATTCCCTCATGTGTCCCCTCTCTGGGGGATCTCAATTGTGCCAGGAGACTTTTTGACTTTCAGCTGAACTCCCACTGGCCAATGGACACTATCTTCAGCTACATGTGGCCTTGCATGACTCCGTGAGGTTGGCAGTGACACCATTTTTTCTGAGAGGCTGGCCACAAAGCTCCAGTAACTGTTTCACCACCCCAGAGTTCCCCGGTATAACAGAGCACGAGTTGTGCTCTGTTACTCAAAGAGACATTGGCAAGCAGCAGAGCAGCCTGCAGATGGCTGCACTTCCAATCAGGCACAACTGCCTGATTGGGGAACAGGGCACAGCTGTTCCTGATAAGAACAGGCCCTGAGAAGCAGATCCAGCAGTTTACTGCAAGCAGCCAGGAGAATACTACCCGGCTGGAGCTGCTGGTCATGTAACATCTTGGAGATACAGGGCGGGAACTATGGGGATATGTAACAGGGGGCCTGCTTGGGGGCAATCTACCTGCTTCTGGGCCAACTTGGCCCAGTCCCACAGGGAGAGACTAGTGTAAGGTGAGAGGGTACTCACCAGTCCCTCTCTGTTGGGGCAGGGTCCCCTAAATCCCGGGTGGGGCCCCCCTAGCTCGGGAACAGTCCATCTATGATGGTGGGCCCACTGCACATGCGCGCAGTTTAAAAGGGCCTGCCAACAGTAAAAAACCCTCAGTCAGGCTCCGGGAGCAGCAGGCTCTGGGAGCAGTGGGTGAAAGCCCGCTGCAACCCCGCTCCCCCAAAACTCCTCCCAGTGACCCCCAGCAGCCGCGGAGCACCCCGTTGACCCCCCGCACAGCCAGAGGTAAGCGAGGCCCGTGGTGGGAGGGACTAACCCCAGCCTAGCTGCAGGGAGGCGGCTAAATCAGAGCAGAGGAGGGTCTCACCCCACCTCGGCCCCTATTTCGCCCAGCTCCCCGGGAAGCCACATGACCAGAGCTGTGTGAACAGGCTGCACAAACAGGCGTACTTGTCTGCCTGGTGTGTGTTAGTGTGGAGTTTGCGCAGGAAGGTGAGCAACACAGGCTCTACTGTAGCTACCGCCCTCGCTCTCCCCAAGACAAAACGCAAAGTGTTTGTCATGGGAGACTCCATCCTGAGAGGGACTGAGGGGGTAATCTGTTGCCCTGACCCCTTAGCCCATGAAGTCTGCTGCTTCCCAGGTGCCTGCATCTGAGACATTACGGAGAAGATCCCTAAGCTCCTCCAGCCCACTGACCACTATCCCATGCTCCTTATCCATGTGGGCACCAATGACATGGCTCGGAGCGCTCCCAGCCGGGTCATGAGGCACTACAGGGATTTGGGAGCAGGGCTAAAGGGTCTGGGGGCACAGGTGGTATTTTCTTCGCTCCTCCCAGTCTTGGGCTATGGAGGCTGAGGAGGGAGAGGAGGATCCGGGTAGTTAACCAAAGACTGCGGCGCTGGTGTCATCGGGAAGGCTTTGGCTTCCATAACCACAGTCCGCTCTTTGGTGAGAGAAGCAGCGAGCTGCTGGGAAGGGACGGCTTCCACCTCTCTCCACTGAGGAGGAGGCTCTTCTCAGCTAGACTGGCTGACCTGCTCCACCGGGCTTTAAACTAAGCCCACTGAGTGTGGGGGGACTACTGTCACTCCTGGCCCACTGAGCAACCCTTGCAAAGCCAGCAGGCCAAGGCACTTAAGGGAGCTCACCCCTGCCCCAGCCCTGGAACAATCTGTGGGGAAGGCAAGGGCCCCCAAGGGGACACTTGCCTGCCTGTACACAAATGCCAGGAACTCGAGGAATAAGCAGGAGGAACTTGTCCTCCTGCTTAACACAGATAATTATGACGTCATAGGGATAACAGAGACCTGGTGGGGCTCTACCCATGACTGGACCATGGGTATAGATGGCTATACCCTGTACAGGAGAGATCGAATAGACAAAAGGGGCAGGGATGTAGCTCTCTATGTCAAGGAGAGCTACGCATCCCTGCAAGCTGATATTGGAGACCAGGGTGGATGACTGGACACCCTCTGGGTTAAAATCCATGGGGAACACGGCACGGGACACAATGGTGGGAGTCTACTACAGACCTCCCACCCAAAGTCAGGAGCTTGACCAGGAGTTTGCCAGGGAATTGGCTGAGGCTGCATGCTCCCAGTCCATGGTTGTCATGGGAGATTTCAATTATCCTGACATCTCGTGGGAAGAGCACTCGGCCATATCCGAGCAGTTGCAAAGCTTCCTCTTGTGTGTGGATGACCTCTATCTGACTCAAGAAGTCTACAGGCTGACAAGAGGTAAAGTGCTGCTTGACCTGGTACTGGCAACCGGGGACAA
Source organism: Alligator mississippiensis (assembly GCF_030867095.1). NCBI lineage: Eukaryota > Metazoa > Chordata > Crocodylia > Alligatoridae > Alligator > Alligator mississippiensis. The sequence continues at coordinate 75,198,785 of NC_081824.1, read as the reverse complement.
CCTAATCAGCGACTTAATGATCAATGGAAAGCTGGGTGACAGCGACCATGAGCTGATCACCTTCACCATCCGCCGTAAAGCTGACAAGTCAGTCAGCAATACAAAAGTCCTTGACTTTAGGAAATCTGACTTTGATAAGCTCAGGAGGCTTGTCAGTGAGGCCCAAAGGGACCAGGACCCCAAGGGGAGGGGAGTTCAGGAAGAGTGGTTGCTCCTTGAGGGAGCGATCTTCGATGCACAAGCTCAGGCTATTCCATCTCAGAGGAAAGGCAGCAAAAGGGCACAGCAGGCCCCTTGGCTCTCCAGGGAACTAGCGGACATCCTGCAGCTAAAAACAAAGGCCTGCAAAGGATGGAGGACAGGATCCACCTCCAAGGAGGAATATTCCTCACTGGTCCGATTCTGCAGGGAGCAAACCAGGAAAGCCAAGGCTGTGACAGAACTCCAACTAGCTACAAGTATCAAGGACAATAAAAAGTCCTTTTTCAGATATGTGGGGACCCGGAGGAAAAACAAGGGCAACATTGGACCCCTGCTAACATCCAATGCCCAGGAAAAAGCCAACCTATTAAATGGGTACTTTGCATTGTTCTTTCATCAGCCCCATGGGACGCCCATGCCCATTATGGGACTGGGAGGCCCGGGTGAGAGAGATTCCCTGACTTCCATCAATGCTGACCTCATGAAGAAACACCTTGAGAGGCTGCATACCTTCAAGTCAACTGGCCCTGACAATCTACACCCCAGGTTACTCAAGGAGCTAGCTAGCATCATAGCCTAGCTCCTGGCATGGGTCTTTGAGAACTCCTGGTGCTCTGGTGAAGTGCCCAAAAAATGGAATAAGGCCAATGTGGTGCCTATCTTCAAGAAGGAGAGGAAAGTGGATCTGGCAAACTACAGGCCCATCAGCCTGAGCTCTATTCTGGGCAAGGTCTTAGAAAAGATTATTAAGGAGGCCATTCTTAACAGACTGGATGACGGCAACATCCTGAGGGATAGCCAGCACTGGTTTGTTGCGGGTAGGTCTTGCTTGACCAATCTTATTTCCTTTTACGACCAGGTGACCTATCACCGGGACAAGGGAGAGGAGATTGATGTCATATATCTTGACTTCAAAAAAGCCTTCGATTTGGTATCCCATGATCACCTCTTGACTAAACTGGCCAACTGTGGCCTTGGGTCCACCATGATCTGCTGGCTGGGGAATTGTCTCCATGGTTGGACCCAGAGGGTACTGGTTGATGGAAGTCAGTCGTTGTGGTGCCCTGTGACCAGTGGGGTCCCTCAAGGCTCTGTCCTTGAACCTATAGTGTTCAACATCTTCATTAATGATGTGGACATTGGAGTCAGAAGTGGACTGGCCAAGCTTGCTGATGATACCAAACTCTGGGGTAAAGCATCCACAGCTGAGGATGGGAGGGCAATCCAGGCTGATCTTGACAGGCTCAGGAAATGGGCAGATCAAAACCTGATGGTGTTCAACACCAAAAAATGCACGGTTCTCCACCTTGGGAGGAAAAACCTGCAGCATCCTTATAGGCCCAGCAGTGCTACGCTGGCTAGCACTATAGATGAAAGGGACTTGGGGTCATGATTGATCACAAGATGAACATGAACCTTCAATGTTATGCTGCGGCTGGTAAAGTGAGCAAAATGCTGGCTTGCATCTATAGATGCTTCTCAAGCAAATCCCAAGATGTCATTCTCCTGTTGTACTCAGCCTTGGTGAGGCTGCAGCTGGAGTACTGCATCCAGTTTTGGGCTTCATAATTCAAAAAGGATGTGGAGAAGCTTGAGAGAGTTCACAGAAGAGCCATGCACATGATCAGAGGTCAGGAAAACAGACCTTACAATGACAGGCTGAGAGCTATGGGGCTCCTTAGCCTAGAAAAGTGCAGGCTCAGGGGTGATCTGATGGCCACCTATAAGTTTATCAGGGGTGTCCACCAGGATCTGGGGGAACGATTATTCACCAGAGCGCCTCAAGGGATGACAAGGTCGAACGGTTATAAACTCCTGCAAGACCATTTGAGGCTGGACATAAGGAAGAATTTCTTTACTGTCCAAGCCCCCAAGGTCTGGAATAGCCTGCCATCAGAGGTGGTTCAAGCACCTACATTGAATACCTTGAAGAGAAATTTGGATGCTTATCTTGCTGGGATCCTCTGACCCCAGCTGACTTCCTGCCCCTGGGGCAGGGGGCTGGACTCGATCTTCCGAGGTCCCTTCCAGCCCTAATGTCTATAGAATCTATGAAATCTATGAACCACCCACCTACTCTTCTGCCACGCCTTGATGATATCTAATTAGGATGTTAATTTGGTGCAAAGCTGCCCATTCTTGCCCTGATGCAGGGGGCACTATCTGCGGCTCTGTTCCTCCCCTACACCACAGCCCAAGCCTCGCAGATGGCATCCACTGTTCTTATCATCACCGGCCCCACACTGGGCCCCAGAATCCTCCAATCCGGACCCCAACCGGATCTCTCCAATCAGGTGGTATACTTTGCCCTCATTCTGGGCTGCCTAGCTCCCTGATCTCTTTTCCCTCTTGGGCATGGTACCCCCGGGACCTTTGGCCACCCAGGCCCTGGCCTCACCTGCAAGGCCAGTCGGAAACCCCAGGCCCTCAGCTCTGGGCAACCCTTGCGGTGGGCCCCTGGCCCTTTTGTACGTTTTGGTCCTGGCCCCAGCATTGACCAGTCGAGGATACTCTAAGTCGGGTTTCTATAGCCCACTCTCTAGTATGGGTCCACCTTCTTGGCCCTACTATGGGGTAACCCACCCGGTTGTGGGAGCTGGGGTTGTTAAGGGGTCCCAACCCGCCTTTCACCGGGGTGGTAACTGTTCTGGCATTTCCTGGGGGTTCCCACACCACTGAGTTCCCAACCAGGCCCCCTGCTCCTGGCAGGGTGCAGTTTTAAGTCATGCCCAGGACCAGGAGCCTCCAAACCATCCCCTACAGCTCCTGCCCTTGCCTCCAGAATGTTGCATTCAGCCTTACAGCCAGGCGATGTTTCTGTCTGACCTGCCAGCGGTGAACTGTTCTGTTTATATAGGTGGCCAGAGATCTAAAATGGTCACCGCAATCAAGCACCTGCTGGCTGCTTGGCTCAGTCCTTAAAGTGGCAGGCATCAACAGTGCCTGGCCACAGGATGGCAGGATGTTCCTGGTCCTGGGGCATGACCTAAAACTACACCTTGCTGGGGCTGGATATGTGGTGGGACTGCCAGTGTCAGGGCAGTCCTTAGGAAATGACACATCTGTGCCTCCCCAGTGAAGGGCGAGTATGGGGTGCCAGAAATTTCAGCCCCAGCTGCCTTGCAGGTTACCCTGAGAAGGGGAAAGCCTGGGGGAGCACACCCTGAAGTAAAAGCACAGGGCCCAGGCATTTGGAGTGAGGCCTGAGGCGGGGTCCAGGTCGAAGAAGGGGGCTTGTGGCAGTGCCCAGGTCCACAGCCAGCCCTGAGGCTCAAATAAGTGGGGTGGGATATTGAAAAGCCCCAGTCTGGGGCATGTGGGATGTGCTTGGGATTGGGAAGCCCAGAGTGGAGCATGTGAGACGGTTGGGAAGTCCAGTGTTGGGCAAGGGGATTGAGGCCCAGTGACAGGTAGGGGATGAGAGGGTCTTGAGCCAGGCAGGGAGCCCATGACAAGGGGAGGGGCTGGGAGCCCTGAGTGGGTGATTGTGAGCCCAGTGTGAGGGCACAGGGATCAAGAATCTTGACGTGAGGGCATTGGGACTGTGAGCTCCAGTATAAGGGCATGGGAGTGATAGTCCTGATATGAGGCATAGGAGTAAGGGTCCCAGTGTGAAGGCATGGGAGTACAGATCCTAGTGTGAGGCACTGGAGAGATATGGATGCCAGCTGTGAGCCATGGGACATGGTATAAGGGAAGGTTTGGAGCTGTGTATTGGCCCTTGGCATCAGGGCAATTAAATGGGCAGCCTCCCACCCAGTTAATAACATCCAATTAGTTTCATCAAAGCCATGGCAGATGAGGCAGGTGGGTGGTTAGACCTGAGACAAGTGAGTGGGCCAATGACTCGACCCTCAGTGGTGCAAACTTGGGCTCGCATTGCCCGGGCCACTCAGCCAATCGCCGCCTGGCCTCTCAGCAACACATGCACAGTTGGCTAGAGGTGTTATGGACAGACAGACATACACACAGACAGACTAAGCCTTTTATTATATTAGAATTGGAGTCACATTGGCAACCTTCCAGTTCTCTGGTACTGAGGCTGTTTTTAGTGATAGGTTGCAGATAAGAGCTCGACAGTTTCTGATCTTAGCTCCTTCAGGACCCTAGAGTAATTGCCATCAGGTCCTGGTGGTTTGCTACTGTCTTATTTATCATTTTCCTCTATGACCTCATCAATTGAAATCTCAGTTTGGATCAGCTGCACTGACTCATTCCTAGAGAGGCATGGATCTGGTAACAGAATCTTCCTAATATCTTCTACAGAGAAGAAAGATGCAAAGAATGCATTTAGTTTCTTGGCAATGACCTCATCATCCTTTAGCACCTGTTTTACACCTAGACCATACAAAGGCCCAAATGACTCCATAGCAAGTCTTTGGCTTCTAATATATTCAATGCATTTTTTATTGTTGCCTTTAATGTCTTTAGCATGTTTGCTCTTCAGTTTTTTTCTTAGCTTGTCTTATTACAGTTTTACATTTGATTTGTCAGAGTTTATGCTCTTTTAAATTTTCTCCTTAGGATTTGACTGAAACTTTTTGAAATAAGCCCCTTTTTTTGTTTATTGCCTCTGCTACTTTGTCACTAAACCCTGCTGGCTTTCTTTTGGACCACTTTCCATTTTTTGATTTTCAGTATGAATTTTCTCTGTGCCTCCAATATGACATTCTTAAGCAGTTCCCATACTGTTTGTTCATTCTTCACCTATTTAGGAGCCCCTTTGAACTTCTATCTAATGACTTTCCTCATTTTGATGTAGTCTCCCCTTTTAAAATTAAAGACTACTGTGGTAGATTTTCCTCCTTGTCTCCTCTCCTCCATGGGTGTCAAATCCAATTGTGCTGGGCTCACTAATGCAGAGCAGTTCAGTAATACTTACACTTTGCACCAAATTATACATACTACTTAGGACTAAGTCAAGAATGACCTTTCCTTTTTGTAGGTTCCAGGACTAACTGCTCCAAGATGCAATCTTTTTTAACATCCCAACCTGACGTTAGATTGACCTGGTCTATTTGGTATAGTTGAAGTCAGCCATTATTACTGTGTTTTCTGCTGTTGTAGCCTCTCTCATCTCGCTTAGCACTTCTAGCTTGCTGTTGTCATCCTGGTCTGGGGATTGATAGTATATCATCCCCAGATGTATTTTTCTTCTGTTGAAACCCATACTTTCTATCCGCAGATTCTATGGTACCTTTTTTTATCAGTTGAATAATCTACCCTATTTGATTCCATGCAGTCTTTGATGTAGAGTGCCACTCCCCCACCAGTACGACCTATTCTATCATTCCTATATAATTTGTATCTTGGTTTTACAGATCCCATTGATTTTCCTCATTCTACCATGTTTCAGAGATACCTATTAGGGCTGTGCGAAACAGCACCATTCTGTTTTGACTTGTGTTTCGATGTTTTGATGGAAGTGAGTTTTTTTTGTATATCGTTTCGATTCGAAGCCACTGTTTCATTTCATTTCATTGAAACAGTTTTGCTGTTTTGATGCTGTTTCAACGTTTTGCCCATAGGCTATAATGGGGAAGCTCAAAACAGCCTATAACTTTGTCATTTCTGGCCTGATTTGGATGAAACTTCTAGGAATGGTAGCTCCTTCTGAGGGGCACGAAGCCTGCCAAGTTTCAAGGAGGTAGGTGCAGGGGTTTCAGGGAAACTGTACCTCAAAGTCTTGAAAGCAAAAAACCTCATGTCACGTGTATGTGTTAAGCCACAGCATGGTCAAAACTGCAGGCATGCTAGACCCTGCTGAGGCCACAAAGCCTGCCAGCTTTCAAGGAGATAGGTGCAGGGGCTTCTGGGTTCTGGGGCCCTGCACCTCTGGCTGCTGACAAACAACACTCGTGACATGGGTGGGTGACACTGTGTGTGTGTTAAGGTGCGCCCTCACCCAGCTGACACCAAGGCAGAAAGCAGGGCAGTTCAAACAATGCTGACTTTTATGCAGTTTTTCCATTCCTCCCCCAGAGCAATGGGATTGGAAGGGAGCTCAGGAAAGGATGACAGTCACTGGCCAGCTACACAGTCAATAAAGAGAGCGCTTCTTTCCCTCCTCCCCCATTCTTCTTCCTCCCTCTCCTTACTTTAATTTTTGTTTCCCTGCAGGCAAGCCCAGCTTGAGCTTCAAAACTCCAAATGTTAAAAACATTTTGAAACGTTTCGACTTGCCTTGTTTTGTTTCAAGGCTGTTTTGAAGCTGTCTGTTTTGTTTTGATTTTGCTGTTTCAAGCTCAAAACGAGTTGAAACAGCATCAAAACAAAACTGCTAGCAAAATTTCGCACAGCCCTAATACCTATTATGTCAATATCATTATTTACTACTACTCAAGTTCCCCTACCTGTGATCATAGACTTCTGGCATTAGTATAAAAGCATGTATACTTTTTTATTCTTGCCTGGTTGGCTTCTTCTGTGTGGCCTTTTAATCATTACATAAATTTGCTTGTGCTTGTCTTCTTCCTATTTCTTATCTCTATTTTTTATGATCTCACCGCATAGGGTTTGTCAATTCAAACTGAGCGCTGTTCTACACCTGTGTGCTGTTCCTTTTTAGTTTAAATGCTGCTGTATGATTTTATTTAATGTTATATATCAGCAGTTTGGTACCATTTTGGCTCAGGTGGAGACATCACTTCTGTTCCAAAAGGTCCTCCAGTTCCTAATAAAACTAAACCTTTCCTCTCTACACCATCATCTCAGCCACACATTGAGACTCTGCCTATCTAGCTGGCTCTGTGTGTGGCACTGGAAGCATTTCAGAGAATGCTACCATAGAGGTCCAGCCTTCTACCTAGATGCCTAAATTTAGCTACCAGGACCTCCCTGCTACCCTTACCAACATCATTGATACCCACATAAACCACAACAACTGGCTTCTCTGGAACCCTCACTAGCAGCCTATTTAGACATGTCATCGGGTCTGCTACCTTTGCACCTGGCAGGCAAGTCACCATGTGGTCCTCTCAGATGTCTCTAACCCAAGTCTACTGAGTGTTTTTCACTTAAACAGATTCTATTTTATTTATGCCATCACTTTTTAATTTCTTTACAGTCTATTACTTTACTGTGTCCAATGGTGGTCTTTCCCCCACAAGTCCCGCCCCTATCCGTGGTAGAGGCTTGTCTCTATCAGTCTAGGTGTTGTCAATCTCTGGAGCTCATCACTTGTCTGAGCTGCTTTTTTTCTTTTTCTTCCTTTCTGACTCTATCTTCTACACCAAGACAACTTTACCACCTTGGCTAAGAAGCCGAAGTCCACCATGATGTCTTGATGACCCCTCTCACATGTCCTCAACCTTACCTGCCACAACTTGTTGTTATGGGAGAAAATGGAATGCCGGGGCATGTGGGTCTTGACGCTTTGGCTCTTGCAACTTGTCTTAGTGTGGTGAGGGCTCCACCAACCCCTACACCCTCGCCCGTTCCACCGGGTGGTAATTCAGTTGTCTCCGCAATCTGCTTTTGAGCAGTAAAAAAAAAATTCTCTTTGGGTCTCTAGGTCTGGCCACTCAGTATCCCTGATGGGCCTGGTTGTACCTTGCCCGGCTGGCACCTGGCACAGACCTGCCAGTAATCTTAGCCAGTCTTTTTCCTGGCTTATTGTCCTGACAGTTGTAAATGCACTATCTGGGGTGACTTTCCTCTTACCCTAACGAAAATGAGAACAAAAAAACACACTGGCACTTCTGCCCTTGTAGTCTCAACTTTGCGGTACCCTGTTTCTTCAGCCCTGCTATTAGGATCTTTACAGTACCTTCTAACTGCCTCCCATTTCCCTCAGGGTTCTCTCCCTGGCAGCTCCCTCTACAGAGTTGCTTTCCTTAAGCCCAGTCTCCCTTGCTTCCTCAGCGCCTCCGGCTCTCCCTGCCCTCTCGCTGCCTGAGTCAGTCTCTTCCGGTGTCCTGTGTCCCTCCTTTGCCTGCCCCACGTCTCCTTTTATCCTGGAGTTCCGTCTGACTCCCCCTCCCCCCCCTCCTGAAACACCAGGTGAAGAAGGAGCCCTGTGGAGTTCTTTGCAATACAGATGGGGCCATTTTACGTCTCTGGGGCTCTTCTCTCTCCTCACACACTTATATATATAGTGTTATCCTGGTGGAGATTTTATGGATCTCTCTCAACCTTCCCTCAATTTTCTTAGTTTAAGATCTTTTCAGTGTTGGTAGTACTGATCCCATGAGGCTTTTTTACTACTTACTCAAAAAAGTCTGTCTGTGAATGCCTCCCAGTAGTCAAACATTCTCAAACCTTCTTATAGCTCTAGTATCTGATCCATCTGTTGATCTTCCTAATCTTCTAGGGACAGGAATAATGCCTTTACAGATCACTTAGGCCTTCATTTCTTTAAGCATCTTCCCCAAACTGGTGTAATCCTTCTTGGCCCATGTCCATGAGAATCTGGCTATATCATATGTTCTAATATGAAGATCAATCAAATGATTCTTTCTCATTCCTGTCAGGATTTTACTTAACATCTTGTCTATGTCACCTATTTTTGCTTCTGGAAGACAGTATACTTTTCTGTTCTTGGGGTCCCAATCCTCAAGACAGGCCTGTCTAATGTCAATAATGAGTCCCCAGTCATGCAGCTCTTCCTCTTACTGATGTTAGTTCAGTTCCCTGGTCTTATCCATCCATTCTTCCTTCTGTCTGAAATTCATTTTGACTTTTATCCTGTCTTGAACATCCTTTTTTGGCCTCACCTTCAGTTAACTCCATTATTAACCCCTCCATTATTAACCCCTCTCCTTTTTTTGGACTGGCTGTCCTTCTCTTTCTTGGTCTTCCCTCATTTAATCCTTTCTGCTTCTTCTTTTCATTTTCCACCACAATAAATCTGTATCTCTGTTTCTTCTTCACCCCCCAGCCACTTTCTCTGCCCTGTTTTGGTGGGCCCACATTTCCATGGACCAATGTAACAGGGACTCTAGAACTCTTGTTAATTTAAGAGGAAAGAATACAGCAGATAGAACTCAGGCAGCTGAATAGAGGCTAGCTGCAAGAGGCTAGCCAGCATATAAAAGCTACTGCTTGAACAGGGAGCTGCACGTTAAGGAAAAGGGGAACACCTGCAGCCAGTCAACAGAACACTGCACTGAATAAGCTGGCTGCAAGAGAACAAATCACTAAAAGCCAAAGGCTATGAATGCTAAAAGTGTTTATTGAAGAGCTAGCTGCTCTGCATAGGACTGTAGGTCAGAGCCTAGTTCAGGCAACAAGGGTCCTGATGGAACACCAGTTCTAAGCTGCCAAGGAGACTAGCCATCAAGCCTTAATGAGGAATCCTGCAGGCAGCAGAGGGAGCCACCTGACCAAAAGGGGCAGGCCTTGGGGAAGCATATAAGACCAGGGCCTACACCAGGCAGAAAGTCTGACTCTGGAGATGACTAAGGAAAGAGCTCCAGAGCAGAAGGGGAATAGAGGAGCTTCTAAAAGACACATGAGCTTCCACTTGCAATGGAATAGGACTCAGGGCAGCGGAAAGTTAGCCTAAAGGCTGAGGTTTGGGTTCAGACTCAGTGAAGAATTTAAGTTATGGCCAGAGGTCTTACTCTTGTGTCACAGTCAAACTGGTGGACTTGTTGGGACTGATAGGGGAGATAGAAGTCCTAGAGTGCCAGAGAAACACATGAGGTTTGAGCCTGCTGAGACATGATGCAAGCTTCAGTATAGCCCAAGAGACTGAGTATTAGAGCCAGGGGCCCAGCAGTAAAGAAAGAGAAAAAGACAGAGTCAGGGTTCAGGGCCAAGTGTCTGAGTCAGGGACTCACAGCCCAAGAGGAACAGAGACAAAGCCCAGATGCCCACGGAGAGCAGAGACTGATAAGGAATGTAGGAGTCTGATGAGGCAGGAGATAAAACTGGGGCTGACAGCCCACCAAACTGATTAATTGGTGATATCTGAGAGGCATGGGCATGACTATAGGGGAGGTCAGAGGCCACAAAATTAGTTTGTAAAGGAACAGGTGGGGGGGGGGGGGGAGGGAAACAGATTCATAGATTGTAAGGCCGGAAGAGACCTTGGAAGATTGTTGGGTCCAGCACCCTGCACCAAGCAGGAAAGATAACAGGGGTTCAGGTAACACCAGCAAAGTGATTGTCTAGTCTCCTCTTGAAGATTTCCAGGGTAGGTGATTGCACCACCTCTGGAAGGAGCTTATTTCACAGTCTGGACACCCTGACTATGAAGAAGTTTTTCCTAATGTTGAGTCTGAATCAGTTTTCCAGGAGTTTGTGGCCATTTCTTCTGGCTTATTCCTCGGGTGCTCTGGTGAACACGCTCACCAAGCCCTTGATGTATCCCCCTAGTGTAGTGGTAAGCTGCTACCAGGTCCCCTCTCAGCCTACTTTACCTCAGGCTGAAGAGTCCCAGATCCCTCAGCCTTTCCTTCTATGGCTTGTCTTTTAAGACTCTCATCATATGTGTGGCTCTTCTTTGGACTCTCTCAAGCTTGTCTACGTCCTTGTTGAAGTGTGGTGCCCAGAACTGGACACAGTACTCCAGCTGCATTCTCACCAGTGCTGAGTAGAGTGGAATAATCACCTTCTTGGGTTTGTTGGAGATGCATTGTTTAATGCATGCCAGAGTATTATTTGCTCTACTGGCTACAGCATCGCGCTGCCAGCTTATTTTCATACTGTGGTCTATTATTACCCCCAGGTCCCTTTCATCTGTGGTGCTAGTCAGTCTGGTGCCGCCAAGCCTATAGGTGTGTTGGGGGTTGCTCGTCCTGAGGTGGAGCACTTTACATTTCTCAACCTTGAACTTCATCAGATTCTGATCTGCCTAACTTGCTAGCCTGTCTAGGTCTGCCTGTATCTGTAGCCTATCTTCAAGTGTGACCTCGCTTCCCCATAACTTGGTGTCATCCATGAACTTGGCCAGTGAGCTTGTCACTCCCACATCCAAATGTATGGATCAGAAGGGCCAACTTAGTGAGAAGGATCTTCTGACTGGAAGACAGATTAGGGTTCACTCTGGGATGCACAGGCAGCTTCCTGTTCCAAATTTAAGAACATCAAGGAGTGGCAGGCAGGAGTGAAGGGAGGGACCCTAGAGCTAGAGCAGAGCAGGAGGCACACTACCAGGGTGTCATGGCTACCCCCGAGGCAAAATCAAGTTACAGTCACTCCTCTCATTCTAATGTCCTCTGTCTAGATCAGGGGTGGACAAACTGTGGCCCGTAGGCTGGATCCAACTTGCTAGCCCACAGCTGCCTGGCTGCCTTCCCCAGTCTGCCAGCCCAGCATGATGAGCAACCACCTACAAGTAGCCAAATGGGTAGAAGGCAGCTGGTAGCTGGATCTAGAGCCCTGCACACTGGGGTAGGAGCTCCCTGGCTGCAGCTTCTCCCCTGCCTGGCTGGGCATATTGTGCCCAGCATGTGTCCCCATGGCTGGTCCTGCTTCCCCGCTCTACCTGCTGCATGGAATAGTGCAGCATGGGTAGAAAGAGGAGGAGGAGCTGCTGGACATGGGGGAGCCAAGTAGTATGTAGGCAGCTGCAGCAGCAGTGATAGCAGCCTTGCCAGGAAGTGTTGCATGCTGGCTGGGGCTGGGGCTGGGGCAGTGCTGGGGTAGTGCTGTCAGTGGGCATGGGACAGGTGCCCAGGTGTGTATTGTGGGCTGCCGCTGACAGGAGTGGGTGAGTCTTGGCCTCACACAGAGCACTGCAGGGGACAACTGTGGGTTGGGTGGGGTGGACTGTGCCTACACTGCACTGCCCAGGCAAGCTCTGATGTACATGACCCCTGCCCCCTCCCCCACCTCTTGCTGGTTCCTAGGATCCAGTGCACAGGCAGCCATCCCCCCACAAATGTGCACCCCCACCCCAGACCTCTACACCCCCCTGCATACCCCTCCATACCCCCACATAATATACAAGGGTAAGACTATATTGAGCTATTATGCAATTGCCTCTATATACACTACTCAAAAACACACAAATCAGGACAAACTTTTTTCTGAAATAAAATTAAAATATGTTATAGTAGATGTTTGATTTTTAGTATATAATTTGTTTTTTATCTAACATTTGTTAAAATATATCTTCTGAAAGCTTTTATGTGTGCAGCCCTCGACAGCTCATCAAAACTTAAGTGGCCTGCCAGCCAAAATAATTGCCCACCGCTTCTCTATATCCTCTTATTCAGTTGTTTTTTGCAACTTCTTAGATGTGTGCAGCTTCATATCTTCCTTTCTCTGTCATCTGAACTACATCATTGTTTTCAGCTTCATTTCTAATCCTTTGATCTCCTTTCTATGAGCTCTGTCATATGATACTTTATGCATCTATACCTTTCCTTGGGGTGATGTACATCCTGTAGCTTCTATATCCTGTCATCATTATCCTTACTATCCTTGGTGTCTCCTCCACTGATGTCATAGTTGCCATTATCCTCTTCGCTATCTTCCACAGAAAAAAAATGCCATGTCTCACTAAACTGCTATTCACAGTCCCCTGTCTGCTGGCTTGGTTGCAGGCTCCTGGTGTTTGCAAGCTGCTTGGCCTTTAAAGCTTGCCTGAGTCAGCCCATCTTAATAGGCTCTGCTGTGATCAAGGGCAGGGAACAGGCCCATATCCCTATGCAGTCAGGTCTTCTTCACACTCACAATATGCACTCACAGAACCTTCTAAGTATCACCAAGCATACTACAAAGGATAAACATATGACTCATTGACCATCCATGAATGGAGAGGTGCTCCTTCTCACCAGGAGAAGTCCCATTCAAATTGCCCCAGTCACAGATGATTCCACTGGTCACAGGCTCGACTTTTAAGTTTCCAATATCTATGTATATTTATGTTCATAAGTGAGACCCACTCACCACCCTTTTCTACATTACTCAGGAGCAAAGTAGACCTCTTCCAGCTCTGTTATTTTTCAGCACAATGCCAGAAAAGTCAAACAGTTTTCTGACTTCCTAGGAACCAGGGGGACTGATGCATCAAATGCACCTATCCTCCAAGGATAACACCAATCTTAACAGAGAGAAGCAAACAGCCTACTCAGTGTGCCATCTACACAAGATGCTTAACTGTGCAGTAGCATAGTTTACTGCACAGTAAGCATGCATGTCTACCCATGTGCACATTTACTGAACAGTAAAAATGCTTACTCACGAATAAATTTGCTACCTGCAAATGCAGGTAGCAAATTTAAGCAGACTTAGTTACTGCACAGTTGCACACATGTAGACACTACCCAGGAGCAAGATTGCTTCAGGCTCAGCCCTGTCACTAGGGGGCTGGCGTCAGGCTAGCCCTAGGGCTCTGGGCGGGAGCCTCTCCTGCTCCACAGCTGGGCTGCCTCTATGGCAGCCCCTGCCTCAGGCTTTAAATCCAGCAGGCATTTTGAGTGCTGTGGCACACCAACAGGGAGCCTGAGGGCACTCCAGGCCCCAGTGTCCCCCTGGACAGGCTGCAGGGTAGCTGTCCTAGCTTGCTTGCACCCCAGCACTGCTGCCTGACACTGCATTGCTGCACACTTGCCAGGCTGCTTCAGCCCCCAGGCCCAGGTGTAGGCAACTTCTAGCCAGCTCCACCTGCCCAGCCCAACCCCAGCAGCATGCCCTGAGCTTGCAGGTGCTGCAGGTCATTGCCTCTGCCATGCAGCTGTCAGTCCCATGCTAGGCCTCTGTGCTGGGTGCTGCAGGCAGTTGTTCAGGCTCAGCGGCACAGGTACAGCCTTGTGGAGGCCTAGAGAGCTGGCCTGGGACCCATGATGGTGTCCTCCTCATCTGTGGCCATGCCCACACCCGTGCCTGCCACCCCACAACTGGTCCATGGAGGAGGCTGGTGACCTTGTGGCCATCTATGAGTGGCTGTCAGCCCAGATGTGGGAGTGTGGTCATGACCAGTTAGCACAGCAGTGCTGCATAAAGGTCAAGGCCTTGTGAGCTTGTGGGTTTCCATCACCAACCACAATTGTAGGTTGGGGAGTTCCCCTTAAGTCCATGCCCCTTATGCAGCAACTGATGGACATCCTTGTGCCCTGGGACCCAGGCTGCATCATGGATGGCTTGGCCGAACCCCTGCCCCAGCCTGGCACCTATGATGACACATCATTGGGGGAGGGCCCCTCAGGCATCCAGCAGCCTGTCCTGTTGATCTCCCTGGATGCACCCTCCACCAGCAGCTCAGAGAACCTGGGCCAGTGACAGCTGCACCAGCTCCACAGCCCCAGCCCCCACTACAAGGCATGGCCAGCCATGACACCACTGTCTGCCAGCAGCACCAGCTCCTCCCAGGGGGACCCCCCAGCTAGGCACCTTCCCACTGCGCCCTGCCATCTGAGGACACTGCCCAGAGCTGCACACTATTGCTGATCACTGTCACCACACAAAGCCACCAGTCATGCTACCCCAGCCATGTGGTAAATTCTTCACTGGGAGGACGGTTCTCCCTGCCCTGACCCCAGCCCCTGCCCCTGCCCCTGCTCCCTGCCCAGCCCGCCTGCATTCCCCTGGCCCCAGGTTCCTCCCCCTCCCCCCGGCCCAGCACAGCATGCAGGGAGGTGGGGGACAGTGCAAAACTTTATTGAGCAGCCCATGCTCCCACAGCTAGGCAGGCATGGGCCTCTCACATGCCAAGGAACATGTTAATACTGGTGGTGATGTTCTTCTTGGCTGTGGATATCAGGGACATGTAGCATAGCCACAAGTAGGCCTCCAGGCTGTGGTGGAGGTTGTGGGGCAGCCCAGGTTTGCTCCCCACACAGTTGAAGCTCAGGAGCCCATGTCAGGTGTGAGGTTCACCCAGGACAACATAGTGATCATCATCGGCAGGGTGTTGTGGGTTGGGCGCCCATTGGTCTGTGCAAATAGCTCCTCGTGCACCTCCCGAGCAGGGGTGCACAAATAAGAATGTTATGCAAATAGCATAAATGCCATCTTGATGTTAGGTAAGTAACATGGAAATAAATTTTTGCCTATTGCTTTTAATCTTGTGAATTTTCTTGAGTTTTGCATTGCCTTAAGAAACTCCATTTTGTATTGCTCTGTAGCTTGATATACGTGCTCAACCTTTTACTCTTTTGTATGCTGTCTGGGTGAGAATGTGCTTGTGGACAAGAAAAACATCAGCTGGCAACTGGCTGAAGAATGTAGACAGATAAAAGACCAAACAAGAAGAATCTGCTCCAGAACAGCAAGAGAACAATGGCAATTGACCTTCAAGAAAGAACACGGTGATAACCCAGCAAAACCCCAGAGGACTGGGTGAATTGACAAGGCTATAAAAGATGGGGCGAGACACATCAATTTTGAATCTTGTTCTGCATGTCATCCTGGAGCACTGGTTCATTTGATGAGATGGACTGGCAGGAGCCCGGCTCCCACTCGTGATCAACGTGAGTGGCCACTAAGTTGATCCGAGCACCAATAAGACTGGTAACATATACCAGTACAGAACAGAAATTGGGGTATGATTGTGGTGTGTGCGTGTGTCTGTGTATTAAGTGCTTAATAAATGTGGCATCTTGCCTTATCCTCCCTCATAAGGTCTCGTTCATGATTTGAGCAATTGGCAATTTGTGTAACAAGGTGCATGCTGGGGGCTCAGCGGTGGTATGTGGGAACTGGCCCTGGAGCATCTCCCTGGAGAGGCCCCTTTTTTGGGAGGGGAGCGGGGGCATGGGCAACTCCTCATCTCAGTTGTCCAAGAGCCCCATGCCCCACAAGCCCATGTGCCATGGGCTGGACAGGAGCACAGCAGAGCAGTTGGCCTGCAGGAGGAGGGTGGTGGGAGTAGGGTCTGGAGCTGCAGCAGCAGGTGCTGCTAGAAATCTGACCTGTCTCACCCTGGGAATGGAGCAGGGGTGGCAGGCTGCTTGCAGCTAGCACCCAGCACCCTACCAGCCTCAGGGGAGTGAGTGGGGATGGGGAGCTCAGCTGACAGGTGCCTGGGCCTGGGCCTGCCCGGCTGACTTACCATGGTCCCTGGGCATCTGTGCATGCCTGACCCCCAAACTGAGGCCAGGCAGCACATGGCCCCTGGTACAGAGCATCTTATCTCTGAAATGTTGCAGACTCTCACAAACAGCTTGTTTCATGGCTCTACAGGGCCTGCAGCTGCACACAGGGGAAAGGTCACCCTTGGCAGCTGGGATGCAGCCTTAGGGCCCTGTGGAGGTGCACTCCACCAGGGCTCTGGTCAAGCTCAGGCAGCAATTAAAGTGGCCTGGCAGGGGTCCAGCTGGCCAGTGTAGGGCTGCATGAGCCAGGACAGAAGTGGATAGGCAGGGTTCCCAATGAGCAGGGGAGGTACCACAATGGGACAAGTGGTGAGGGTCTGGTATCCCTGGCATGAAATACCCACTCTCCATTAGGTCAGAGTTCTGGAAGATGTAGGCATTGAGGGCACTGCCCTCCCAGTTGGTGCTGACATGTGTGAAGGCCCCATGGTGGTCCATGACACCCCGGTGCATCATGGAGTGAAAGCCCTTCTGGTTGTAATAGGGGTGGTCTCCATGGGGTAGGCAAGTGATAGGGATGTGGGTCCTGTCCAGGGCCCCAATGCACTGGGGGATTCCAAGGGCACAGAACCCCACCACCAATGCCAGGGGGTTGTGCATATGGAGTATAGTGTCCTTTAGCACATCCTGAAGGGTGCTGCACAGCTCCAGGATGGCCTCCCCAGTGGTGGCCTTGCCCACAGCAAACAGGTGGCTGATGTACTGCAGGCTGGTGGGTGAGCCAGCTTGAGCAGGATGAGGGCCAGCTGAGTGTCTATAGGGAGGGGCAGCCATATGTTGATGTTCTGCCACTCCATATGTGGGCGGAGCTGCTCAAGGAGGTCCTGGAAGGTGACACAGGCCATCCTGAATGCCTCCAGCTACTGTTTTTATCCCAGGTGTACTGGACGATGTGCAGCCACCAGTTCTGGCTGGCCCAGTGAACCCAGAGGTGGTGGGGCTGGAGGGCCTGGAGGGTTAGGGCGGCCCTTGCTGTGGTATCCTGGGGCACATCATCAGCACCCCTGACAGGGTCTGGCCAGCAGAATGGGGTTCAAGCAGCAGCTGTATGGCAGCAGCAGCTCTGGGATGGTGCAGTAGGGCTGGGTAGGTGGTTGCTGCACATGAGGGAGCTGGAAAGGCCCAAACAGCTGTGAGCTAGCAGGGCCAATGAGGTGGCTAGCAGGAGCCTGGGACTCTGGGCATTGTTGCCAGTGGCACGAGCTGAACCAGCCATAGTGTGGTGGGGTAGTGGAGGCAAAGAGAGTGCTGCTGTGTGCTATCCCTGCACTGGGCATGGTGCTCTTGGCCAGGAAAGTGGTTGACTCAAGAGCAGTGAGCAGAGCTGCTTTTTATAGAGGGCTACCAGCTGCCAGCAGCTGCAGCCAGAGCCTGAAGCTCCCCCCAGTGGCAACAGGGGGCAATTTAGGGCCCTGGGAAGCAGGAACATATTGGCAGCAAATCTTACCCTGCTTCCCTCCACGTGTTGACACCTACCCAACATCATTTACTCACAAGTTATTTACTCGCAAGTAAACTGGTGCCATAGGAAATGCACAGGTAGATGCACCTTGTATCAGCCCACATATTGTCCCATGTGGTACTGCTCTGGAAACCTCTTCCCAGTTATATATTGCAAGGCAAAATTAAAGGCCCATGAAATGGAACAGATCATTGGGCTAGCTTGGTTAGGGATATCAACTTGCCAACCTGAATAACCAGTACTCATTTACCTATATTAGCTGGGGGCAGGTTTGGAACAAGCTTGCACTCATATTTCTGGAGCTATACCAAGACACCTTAGCCACATTGCTCTCACATCCCAGCAGTTAAATGTTGTGCTATATAATTATTTTCCAGATGAACCCGGTGAGCCAATTTTCTATTCTTAACTTGCCATTGTTTTATCTTGCTGTTCTGTTTTCTCCTTGCTTAGAGGCTTTCTAAAATGAGCTCAGTCCAGGAGGAAGGAAAAAAATGGCAACATTGCTGTCTTGCTTATACAAAGGGCCTATATTAGTTCTCAAAAAGTTTAGAGTAAGAGACAATTGTTTCTTTCTTACTTGTCCCATCCTACAGAGGCCCACCTGCCTGAGGATGTGAAGGAGGTTTCTGATCATAGGTGACAGACTGCTGAGTGACAAGCAAATGGGAAAGGCCAGTCTATGCAAAAGATGGCTAGCAACCAGGAGAACCAGACTATATCAATCACTCAGCAAGATTTTGGGGAGAGGATCTGTGATTCCTATGCTAATTAGGAAGAGACAGGCAATTGTGACTGCGGACTGCTTGTTAAGAACTGATATGTATGCTTGTCAGAACAGAAGCACGTGGTGCCTATGTCTCTGCCACACTGCTGCTCTGACACAGGAAACATCAGCCCAGAGGTTACAGCATGGAGGGTGTGCTTTCGAGATGGCTGCCAAGTGTTGGCAATTGACTCTGGTTTCAACATGGCTCCCAAGTGCTGGAAGCCATGTGTCCTGAAGCTGGAGCTTCTCCCGCTGACCACAGGGGCACATGGCAGGGCTGCACTGACCTGGGACTAAAGTTAGTCCCAAGTCCCACCACATGTAGACACCTGCCAAAATGCTTAATGCACATTAGTTTAATGTGCATTAAATTTAAGCCTGCTTAAATTCATGTGTAGACATGCCCAGAGGGACTAGAACCACTGGTACAGGATATGAAATCAGATATTATGGGCATAGTGAACAGAGTGAAATAGTAATTGTGACTGGGTTGAAGGGTATGTTTGCTTCAGGAAAGAAAGAAAAAAAGATAATGTTGGGTAGCATCAGGTATTAATGATCCAATAGACTGTAAATAAATAAGAGATGGTAGCCTGGATAAAACACATCTTCAGGCCCAAATCACTAGGAAGAACAGGAAAATAAATTCTACTGGAGTATTGATATAAATCCCCAGGATCAGACTTGAATGTGATAGAAACTTTTGTAATATTGGTAGAGCAATAAATTAGGGGAGAATTTAATTCCCCAGCTATAGATTGGAGAACAAATGCTATTAATAATTGTAAGGCTCAGATATTTCTAGCTTACCAAATAGTCACTAAATCAAGCAGAGGCTCTGGAATGCAGGGGTTGGATACCACTGCTGCTTGTCCCTAACCCTATGCCCATTGCTGAATTCAGCAGCAGGGGAAAAGGTAGGGTGAGCAGCAGTGGCAGTCATCCCCTGGGTTCTGGAGCTGTGCCAGCGCAAGGTCCAGCTGCAGCTGTACTGATGAGACAACTGTGCATGGCCCCACAGTCAAAAGGGGGATGCAACTAAACCTGCTGCAGCCCCTCTGGATATTCCTCTGATGGCCTTAGAAAGGCAACCTTGGATCAAATGGTCACAAGCTGATTCAGTTAGAGGGAAGCATAAACACATGTAGGTCTGTAATTGAGGTTGTCAGTTTCAAAAGGGCAAACTTTGAGAAATGAGGGAACTAGCTAGTCAAATAAACTAGATTGAAGAGCTAACAGACTTGAATGTGGAGGAGGTTTAGACTATATTCAAGTAAAGCTATGAAAAACGTCTGGAACTGCTATCCCAAAAAAGGGTAAAAACTTGTGGAATGGGGCTCCATAGCTAACTGGATGAAGTAACCCACTAAAAGAGAATATTAAGAGTAAGCAGAGAGCGAATAAGGAATGCAAAAAGAACTAAACATCAAAGAAAGCGATGTCTCAAGAGATCAGGAAGTGTTAGGCTAAAGTGCCAACTGACAAAAAGCCAAGTTGAGTTACACCTTGTGAAGGAAATGAAAACAAATAGCTAACAGTTCTTCAGCCATATGTATAAAAAAAGAACAAGGAAAGAAGTGGTATTGCTATGATGTGCAAATGGGGAAGAGACTAAAAGATAATCTTGATATGGCTCCAAAACTAAAGGTATGCTCTCTTTCAGTTTTCTGTGAGTTCAATGAGATTGGTCATGGTACAGGCAGCCCTCGAACTTATGCAGGTTATGTTCCTGGAAAAGGCGCTGTAAGTCAAAACGATGTAAGTTGAATTTGATTTTCCCATAGAAACAATGTTATAATAGGGGGTTACGTTCCTGACTAAGGGCCCAATGCCCAACTTTTTATAGAAATGATCATAAACATCATATTTAAATCAACTATTTCATCATCTATAAATGATATACACTGTTCAGTACAAAGCTTTCTAAAGTGTACTGTATATAAATTGATTAAACAAGGCAATACAGTAACTGATCACATAAAATTGTATTTAATCAGAAGATGAAGGAGCATCTTCATCAGGGTCATGGAATTCAACATAAAATTTTATTTAATCAGAAGGTGAAGGAACATCTTCATCAGGGTCATGGAAATCAGAAGGTATTCTTTGGGGAGATTTTGGGGAGACTTAGGGCCACTTGATGGCTTTTTGAGAAACTGATCCAGGGATGTTTGTTTTGCTGGTCTCTTTTTCTCATTGTAAATTTCCCTCTAGTGCCATAAGTGTGAGGATCCAGTGCCATAAGTAATAACATGGTTGTAAATGGCGGAGCACCACAAGTGCAAATCACCGTAAGCTGAAATGCCATAAGTCGAGGACTGCCTATATCTAAGGTAGGATGGCTAATGGAAATACAAGTTACCACCTTATAGGTGGAAGCAAAATCCAAAATGTCAACATGCACAAGTCAGATTTCCTCCCTTAATCCCTAAAGAACTGGCCTATGAAATGAAAAATCCAGTTGCAAGAATTTTTAACAAATCTATCAAATTAGGAGAGGTGCATTATGACTATAGAATAGTATTGTAGTACCTAAATTTAAGAAGGGGAGAGAGGAAAGATGACCTGGGCCATTGTAGGCCTTTTAGTCTAGTTCCCATAATATGTAAAAGTTTAACACTATTTTTTAAGGAAATCTTAGTTAAAGACAAGAAGGTAAATAGAAAGGGGGATAAAAATACAACATGAATTTACTAAAGCTTAATATTGCCAGACTAACCCCCTATTTTCTTTGATTAAATAACGTAGATAAAATAATTACTTTACTAGATACAGGAAATGATTTAGATCTAATCTATTTGGACTTCAATAAAGTGTTAATATAATGCCACATAGGAATTTATTACTCAAAGAAAAGATGTGTGAGGTACAAGACTTGTGAGGTGAATAAGGAACTTGTTAAATGGGAGATGATAATGGATTATGTTGAAAGGGAAAATATTGACCAGATGGATGCTACCAGGAGGATCTAATTAATGCCTATGACACAAAAAGAAAGGCTGTGCTAATGAAATCTGGTGACGTTGAGGGATTCTAATTTTCCGTGCTAAACCCCACAAAATTCTACGATAAAAAAAATTAAAATCTGCATTTTTCCATGGCAAGCCTCCCCACCTGACTCAACACTGCTTGGCTGAGTGGCCCTGGCAGCAGCCCTACCCTTTGCTGCTAATTGGCCTAGAGGGGCAGGAATGCATGACGGACAGATCTCTTGGTGAATCAGTGGCATAGGGAGGAGGGACAGCTGCCATCTTAGCTACTATCTTGGTGGCTTCTCCCCCCTGGCAGACTGCAGCAGCAGCCATAAGAACTGCTGGTTCCCACTGAGGAGTGAACATTTTATTTTTAGTAGGGTTTTTCCCCCCAGCAAGTCTAAAGATTTTAGGTTAAACAGCGAATTCCATGTTTTTCCATGGCAAATGGATTTCTTGGACTCTGGTGCTGACATTAAATCTAGGGACAGACATTAAACATAAACCGGTTTAAGTGATCAGAAACTGGTTTAAACCTGTAACAGAACAGTTTCCAGTGCTCAGCTGGTATGTTCCTCCAGTCTTTCTTTGTTTAAGAAGAGTTTCATAGATTTCATAGACATTAAGGCTGGAAGGGACCTAGGAAGATCTTCGAGTCCAGCTCCTCGCCCGAAGGTCAGGAAGTCAGCTGGGGTCATAGGATCCCAGCAAGATAAGCATCCAATTTTCTCTTGAAGGTGTTCAATGTACGTGCTTGAACCACCTCCGATGGCAGGCTATTCCAGACCTTGTGGACTTGGATAGTAAAGAAATTCTTCCTTATGTCCAGCCTCAAATGGTCTTGTAGGAATTTATAACCGTTGAACCTTGTCATCCCTTCAGGCGCTCTGGTGAACAGACATTCCCCCAGATCCTGGTGGTCACCCCTGATAAACTTGTAGGTGGTCACCAGATCACCCCTGAGCCTGTGCTTTTCCAGGCTGAAGAGTCCCATGGCTCTCAGCCTCTCATCATAAGGTCTGTATTCCTGACCTCTGATCATGCACGTGGCTCTCCTCTGCACTCTCTCAAGCTTCTCCACATCCTTTTTGAATTGTGGACCCCAAAACTGGATGCAGTACTCCAGCTGCAGCCTCACCAAGGCTGAGTACAATGGGAGAATGACATCCTGGGATTTACTTAAGAAGCATCTGTGGATGCAGGCCAGCGTTTTGCTCGCTTTACTAGCCACAGCATTGCATTGAAGGCTCATGTTCATCTTGCGGTCAATCATGACCTCCAAGTCCCTTTTGTCCGTAGTGTTAAACAGTGTAGCACTGCCGAGCCTATAAGCATGCTGCAGGTTTTTCCTCCCAAGGTGGAGAACCTTGTATTTTTCATTGTTAAACACCATCAGGTTCTCATCTGCCCATTTGCTGAGCCTGTCCAGGTCAGCCTGGATCACCCTCCTGTCTGCTTCTGACTCCAATGTCCACATCATTAATGAAGATGTTGAACTATTGGGTCCAAGGACAGAGCCTTGGGGGACCCCACTGGTCACAGGGCACCATGACGATTGACTTCCGTCAACTACCACCCTCTGGGTCCAACCACGGAGCCAATTTCCCAGCCAGTGGATTGTGGTGGACCCAAGGCCACAATTGGCCAGTTTAGTCAAGAGGTGATCATGGGATACCAGATCAAAGGCTTTTTTGAAGTCAAATATATGACATCAATCTCTTCTCCCTTGTCTAGGTGATAGGTCACCTGGTCATAAAAGGAAATGAGATTGGTCAAGCAAGACCTACTTGTAACAAACCCATGCTGGCTATCCCTCAGGATGTTGGCGTCATCCAGTCCGTTAAGGATGGCCTCTTTAATAAACTTTTCTAAGACCTTCCCTGGGATAGAGGTCAGGTTGATGGGCCTATAGTTTGCCGGATCCACTTTCCTCCCTTTCTTGAAGATAGGCACCACATTGGCTTTCTTCTAGTCTTCGGGCACTACACCAGGAGCTCTCAAAGACCCTTGCCAGGGCTGGGCTATGATATTCGCCAGCTCCTTGAGTACCCTAGGGTGTAGATTGTCAGGGCCAGTTGACTTGAAGGTATCCAGCCTCTCAAGGTGTTCCTTCATGAAGTCAGCATTGATGGAGGGCAGGGGATCTCCCTCACCCGGACTTCCCTGTTCCATAGTGGCCATGGGCATCCCATGGGACTGATGAAAGACTGATGCAAAGTACCCATTTAATAGGTTGGCTTTTTCCTGGGTGTCAGTTGTCAGTTGTGCCATCTGGTTTAGTAGGGGTCCAATGTTGCCCTTGTTTTTTCTCCAGGTCCCCACATATCTGAAAAAGGACTTTTTATTTTCCTTCATACTCGAAGCTAGTTGGAGTCCAGTTGTAGCCTTGGTTTTCCTGGTTTGCTCCCTGCAGGAGTTTGAAGTAGTTTGAACTAATTAGAGAGGGTGTTTGTTTTCTGATGGGGTGATAAATGCTCATAACAGAGCTGATAAATGCTCTGTTATCAAGGACAGGGGAACCCCTCCCTAATTCTGCTGGGGCCTGGCCATGCCCCCCTCAGCTCAGCCCTGTAGAAGGGAAGGGAGGGCTGCTCTAGCACCCCCCAGCTTCTAGCCTGAGCCACTGCAGGCAGGTGCCTGCATTTCTGAATGTTTGTACACTTACAAAATGATTCAGCCTAGCCAGGTTAGAATAACCTGCAAAGACTGAATCAATTCAGGCTTAGGCTTTTTGAATGTCTGTCCCTAGCCTAAGTGTTAATGCCATTGAACAGCATTGCTGAAACCTCATCTGGAATATTGTGTCCAAGTTTGGTCTTCCATGTTCAAAAAGATAAATTCAAATGAGAAAAAGTGATGAGAAGGGCTACTCGGCTGATCGGGGGAAACAGGGAGTCTGTCTTATGAGAGTAAACTAAACTAAAAGTTCTTGGCCTGTTCAGCCTAGTAAAATAAAGGCTGAGAAGAGACCTAGTGCTTCTCTGTAAATACATTAGGGCAGGGGTGGACAATTATTTTGGCTAGAGAGCCACTTAAGGAGTTTTGGTGAGCTGTTGCAGACCAGCGGGGGTGGTGCTGACCTGACCTGGCCCAGCTTGGCAAGGGGGCTGGTGCTGACCTGACCTGGCTCAGCATGGCAGGAGGGGGGCAATTGATCCTGTTTGGCCCCAAGTCCATCTGCCCTGTGTACAGTTATGGGGGCACTGGATGGAGTGGGAGGGCAAGTGGGGTCTCCGTGGAGACTGGCCCAGGACACCTGTGGGCAGGGTACACTCATGTGGGCGGATGGGATGGGGCTATGGGCAGGCAGGGAGTGGTGTCTGGGATTGGGATGGCAGGTGGGGCTAGGATTGTGGGGCAGTGACAGCACAGGGCCGGTCCCGGGGCAGAGCCATGATCTTCTCCCCAAGTGTACCTGTAATGGACATTGGTTCCACAGGCACAGACATGTGGGAAGTGGATCATAGCTTTACCCTGGGCCCTGGCCTCATGCAATTACCACCCCGCGATCCTGGCCCTGTCCACCTGTCCCACTTCCAGATGCCACTCCCTGCCTGCCTGTGACTCCATCCCATCTGCAGTTAGCCCTGCGTGTGTGGGATCCCTGGCCAATCTCCATATGGAACCTGCCCTCCCACATAATCTGCTAGATTTCAGGTTTCCTTGAGACTGGAACTCAATTATGATAGCATTTCTTTCAAATAAGTTATGTTGCTTATATGAAAACTGCTGATTTTATCTAATGTATTATGACTTGAAGGGCACCTTGTTTTACCAAATGCTCTATCTTTTTGTTACAGCAAGGTGTACTATAAGTCAGCAATAGAAAATAACATATTTTCTGTCAGTAGGGGTTAGGTAACAAAATATCTTTGAAAATATGGCCCTGAACTCTAACAGTAGTAATAGAGTAATAGAGTAAATTCCAAACTTTCATAATAAAGAGACTTTTACAGAATAATAAAGCAGGAAAGTAAAAACCTCCTGCTATTTTTTTTCTTTTAAAGTTTTCTGTTCACAGTGGCTTTTCAAGTAGCATGTCTCTTTTTCCCATTTTACATGCTCAAGCCCATTGTGTCTTTTTTGAAAGGCACAGTGAGAATCTCAGAAGGTTTGTTTTTGTTTTATTCCACAAGGAATGTAGGAAGAGGAATGATCTCAATCTCTTGTGCAAAATTACTGCAGTCTCTATAGTTTAAGGCCATGAGCCCAGAAACACTCATACCTGCTTACCTTCTACACATGAAATGTTGACTTCCATGGGATTCTTAGCAGAGTATAATTTAAGTATTTTCAGGATTGATGTTTTTGTCTCTATATTGTCTCCTTTACCCATATGTTGTTTTTCATTATTGCTTTATTCTGCCTTATATGCATATACTTATATTCAGTATATTCAATAACGCCTGAAATGCCAGATATAGATATGTCAGTCAAAGGTCTTGATTCTTATAAACTTCAAATTGTTGCTAGAGCACTGAGCTGCAAGAAACAACAGAGAAATAAAAGAAGGACAAGGTTCCTTGGGTGAATTTGATATCTTTTATTAGACCAACCCAAATGGTTGGAGAATAATTATTAAGCAAGCTTTCGGGTTCAAAAACCCTTCAATAAAAGAAATAAAAGAAACTTGCAGGGAAAACCATAAATAATGGTCTTTCTTGTAAAAAATGAGAAATATATTACTCTAAAGCACTAGTATGCTATTGAATCGTGACTGGTGAGAACCCTAAGTAGGAATCTGCACAGTGAAACAACCCCTCCCAAACTCTGTTTTGTTTTATCTCACGGGCACGGGTGATGCATGGGGTAGAGCTGGCTGCCATGTAAGCAGTGCTGACTGCTATACTGGCAGCATGACTAGCCTTTGGCTATTTTTGTGCCCCCCACCATTGCCCTGGTGCTACTGCCTCAGTTGCACCCTCTTTGTTATGCTACTGTGAAGGAAAAGGACTCCAGGTTCCCTCAGGAGGAGATTGAAATGAAGGAGCCTCTTGAAGCAGGACCCCAGAATGGGTTGAAGAGCTGTCTTATCTGAAGTTTTACCCAGATTTAATGGTTAAAGACTAAAATTGTGTCCTGAAAGAGACTTGGGTATGACTGTATGCCCTTCCTGACCTGGGAAAATAGCTCAGCTGCCATACATACCAGTAAGAATCATTACAGACACTGTATCATGTCCTTGATACCATGGGCATATTCTGTAGACAGCAGTAACTCTATAAATGAGAACTGGTTCCAGTCAGAGAATGAAAAATCAAGGCAGCAAGGATCAGCTTTAGTTTGATAACCCCATCTTAAAACAGGGGGCCCAACCTTTTTGGCAGGCCCCATACCCTTCCCAAGTGCCACTTTGATCCCTTTTGCCTTCCTGGTCTGCTGCTCAGCTTTCTGCTCACTGTCCTGTGCTCACTGCCTGATCTGATGCTTTGCTTTCTGCTCCCTGCTGTATCTGCTACTGTGCTACCTCTCCTCTCCCCAATCTGCTGTATGCCAAATACAGAGGCTGCCCATGCCATGTGTGGTACCCATGCTGCAGGGTGGCCACCTCTGTCTTAAAAGAACGGTACCATTGCTACCAAAAAGCATATATTCAAGATCTAACTGCTTATACTGTCAGCTAAATAAAACTTTGTGGGATGCCTTGCTAGCAACATCTTGAGACTGCAAACCATATTACATTATTCTATAATAAACATGGGGATTTTTATTAAAACAGTAAAACAGTAACATGGGAAACTGTTGCTGAAAAACAGCAATAGACAGAATCTGGTAAGAATAGCTGTCAGCAAAACAGACGTGGGCTTCCAGGGGAAATATAAATATAGCACAGGGATATGTAGTAGCATAGAAAGAATATAGACTATAATATTTATTCAGAACTTTTTATTATGATTATTTTTACTATGGCAATGCCCACAGATCTCAGTCAAGATCAGAGTCATACTTCCCTGTATAAAATCTTTTTCTGTAAGTCTAACAAAATGTCTTTTTAAGAACGAAAAATATGTGTGCGTGTGTGTGTGTGTGTGTGTGTGTAATAAAATTAAGCCCCCAGATTTATATGTTGTCCTCTCAACGGGCAGATTACTCAATTCTGGGAAAACCAGTCTCTCAGTGTCCCTCCCCACTTTATTTTGTACCATAAGGAGAACTGAACTCAGCTATGAGTATGTGCTCAGGTAGAGGCTACAGACCTGAGAAGTGCTACAGGGCCTGAGGAGGGCTCAGGTAATCTTGTATATATGCAGTTTGTGATGGTACATATTAGCCTATTAAGGCTGAGGAGGAAAGGTCTCTGTGACCATACTACTGCCTTGCTGCCCATGGAACAAAGGAAGTAAAGAATAAGGCAGAAAAGAAATTGCTTTGGGTAGGCAATTTATGGTTTGTAGATAAAGTAGGCTGCTGACTCTCTACGGACTAAGACATCAGTGTTGAGGAGATGATTCAATAAATAATTATTCAGCCAGAGGGAATCCTGGGTTCTGTAGTCCAAAGGCTGCAAAGATTTGTAGACCTTTTCTATGAAATATGGTGTGAGACTGTGCAGGTGGGTTATGTCTGGAGGGAGCAGAGGCTGGCAGGGTTTAAGGGGGCTTCGGGATTATGGGGATGGGGTCTGGGTGGGGGGCAGGAATAAAGGGAGCTCTGCAGTGGCAGGGTTGGGTCACGGTCTAGGCAGGGGGCCAGGGATTAAAGGGGACCAGGAATGGCAGGGGTGAGGGTGGGCTAGGGTCTGGTACCAGCTGGTGGCTTTCCCCTGCCAGCACCTGTTGGGCTTTGACAGCTTCACAACCTCTGGGCTGTGGAAGGGGCTGAACTTCCCAGCCCCTGAGCTGTTTTAGGGATGAGCAGGGGTGAATCCTTCTGCGTCTGGGGGGGCACAATTTCTGGGTGGGCCCAGGGGTAGGCCAAAAGCCCCTCCTATATCCACTCCTATACTTCTGTGCTGCAGCTTAGTGCTCCCCTCCCCCAACATGCTGCTGGCCCACGCAGCAAAAAACCTGCCCCGTCCTGAGTGGTGCCAAGTCAGGGACCAATGTTGGGGGTGGGGGGGACGTGCCCCCCCTCCCCATGCTCCCTCTACCAGTTGCCTGTGGGAGTGAGTGCTCTGTTACTTGGGCTGGACTTGTGAAGCACAGCCCAAGAAACAGCATTTCCCTGGAGGGGAGGGGGCAGGGATGAGAGCAGGACATGCTGGGATACTGCAGGGCACCCCTGTGTCCTCAGTTGATTGGGATTGCATACCAAGTGTTCATTCAAACACTTGTACCCCAATTAATTGGCATTTCAACCATGTCCAATGTACTGGAGATTTCCACTGCATCAGCCATGTCTTAAATGGTTGAAGGGCTGTGAATGTTTGCAATGCACACAAAGCATTTCACCTGCAATTCCACCGATTGAAATATAACATTTGTACACACGGTTAGATGTAGGTGGATTTAGTTGCTCAAGTGTGATTCTATTCCACTCTGCTCAAGTCCCTGAAAATCCTTGAATGCACCTATTTGTGTAACAGCTTCCATCTTACCTGACCTTAACACTGAGTCACAAAACAGCAGCGAGGAGGAAGAGGACCTCTCCACCTTTTGTATTAACAGTTTCTCAGGAACTCAGGCAGGGTGGAATAAAATCATACTTGGGTATCTACATACCCAGTAAGTGGAATAGAATCTGACCAAATATTCTAGTTGTAACCCAGGAACACCCAAGGGTGTGCCTGTCCTCATTTGGAAGGGATGGATGAGGCAGGCGACAGTGCTCTGAGAAGGACGCCAGTGATTTGAGCGCGGGTCCCTCTTTCCTCTGCAGACTCAACTCCACACCAGCGCTCTTAACTATTTACAGTTTATTGAATTATAATATACATATTATTTCTTATTCAATACATATAGGTAAATATTCTAATAGGTAACAAAAGAAATCTTTCCAAAAATATTCTTAACAATATCTTTTAACAACACCAAAGGTGTACAGGTAAATATTTACAATACAATAAGCCAAAACCCCATTATACCAAACTAACCCAATTCCATAACATTTTGTCCAACATATTCATAATTATGATAAAAATTATACAAAATATGAGGCACAGTCTTACACTATATAAGGCTTGGTGACCCTTGGACCCCGGCTAGCAAGGGGAACTTCCCCTTTTATGGGTCTAGCTGGGAGGGAAACTTCCACTCGGGTCTTCCCTCTGGGGTGGGGCAGGGGGTTGCCTTATTTCAGGAATGCCTTCCCTGCGGGACCCAACTCCACCAGCAACTTACAGTTTTCTTCAAGGAGCCTTTGACCAGGCCTCAGATCGCTTTGCTCAATCAGAGGCCCCACCAGCATTGTCTATGTCATTCTGAGACCTCCCCTCCTGGCCCTGTGCCCCGCTTTGGGCACTGAGGGTTCTTCCAGCTCTCATGCAGGGGGGAACCTATCCGCTGCTGGCTGGGTTTATCTAGCTTTATGCCTAGGCCTCCCCTTTCCCAGGCCCTGCTCTAGGCTCCGGGGCTCTTTTAGTTCTTTGGCCGGGCCACACTGCGGGGCTCCAGTTATCTGGTTTACACGGGGGCTAACCTGAGCAGCCTCAAGCTGCTCCCAGGGCCAGCTCTCCATGTGCTGGTCTGCACACCATGTGGGGCCCGAGCAGCCTTCAGCTGCTCCCAGGGCCTGACCCCTGTACACTGCTGGGGTGAAGAAGGGATTCTGTGGAGGCTCTTCCCTTTCCAATGTCCCTTGCTGTCTCTGCCCACTGTGCTGAGCACGCTGGACTTTTATCTACATTGGAGGCCCCACCCCTGAAGTCTGCCAGAACTGCAAAGTGCAGTCTTCAATCAGGTCCAGGGGCTCCTCACCCCTCCTGCTCTGAGCAGGGGCAGGGAAAGCCCCTCCCAGCTGTTACCTGATTGGTAGAAATGTTCCACCAGTCCAAAGTGTCCTTCTCCAAGCTGGGGTTGCCAGGCAAAAGCGGCGAGCCCACCACATAAACTCATATCATAGAATCATAGAAGTAGGGTCGGAAGGGACCTTGTAGATCTTCAAGTCCGACCCCTTGCCTGGGCAGGAAGAAAACTGGGCTCAAATGACCCCATCCAGGTAGGCATTGAGCCACTTCTTAAAGACCCCTAGGGTAGGAGCCAGCACCACTTCCCTTGGAAGTTGGTTCCAGATCCTAGCCGCCCTAACTGTGAAGTAGTTCTTACGGATGTCTAATCTAAACCTACTTTCCAACAACTTGTGGCCGTTATTCCTTGTTATCCCAGGGGGCGCTAAGGGAAACAAGGTCTCCCCCAAACCCTTCTGGTCCCCCCTAGTGAGTTTATAGACGGTCACCAGGTCCCCCCTCAGCCTTCTCTTGTGAAGGCTGAACAGGTTCAGGTCCTGTAGCCTCTCACTGTAGGGTCTGCCCTGCTGTCCCCGGATCATGTGGGTGGCCCTCCTCTGGACCCTCTCAATGTTGTCCACATCCCTCTTGAAGTGGGGTGCCCAGAACTGGACACAGTACTCCAGCTGTGGCCTGACCAGTGTCACGTAGAGGGGGAGGATCACCTCCTTGGCCCTAGTGAGATGCACCTGTGGATGCATGATAAGGAACATAACATAGTTTTCTGTACACAGTAGACTCAAATGACTGACAGCAGTTTCCTGCTCAAAATTCCAAGTCTGCATTTATAGCCAACACTTTGCCCAAAATGCTCTTTCTTGGCTTTCTGTTCAGGACCACAAATGCTTCTTTTTCTGTCTCCTAGTTTTCTGTTGCTTCCTCCTGATTGACACTGTGTGTCTGATGAAAACGTAGGTTGAATATTTCATTCCCAGTCCTGAGTTTACATTGTGTCCTTAGATGGTGACTTCCATTGCTTCACCTATCACTAAAGGAAGGGACATTTGATTGTTCCCTTATTTAGCTTTAATAGGAGATGGCTAGTAGGGGTGTGTGAAATGGGCCCTATTCTATTCAGATTCAGCCCAAATCAGGGACAGTGATTCGATTAGTTGATTTGGATCAGTGTCCCTGATTCAATTTGGCTGAAACCATATCTGAAGATTCGATGCTGGTTCGGAGAATCAGCGATTTGGACACAGACACAGCTTTAAATGTTTTTTCTACCTCTGGGTACTAGTGCAGCTCATGAACGCTGCAATGCTGGGACACTTGGAGTGTCCCACAGGAGTGGGGGGGGGGGGGGGGAGGGAACTCCACGTGCTCAGTGGCGAACCTAGAAGTGGACTGGAAATACTTCCAGTCTGGTTATGGATTTGCTGGGGAGTGTGCTGGGGGGTCCCCCTGCACCCTTCCAACTCAGCAATTGGCCCTGAGGGGACCCAGGTATCCCCCAGACCCAGGAGGCACCAGTTGCTGGGCTGGCAGGGTGCAGGGGAGCCCCCCTGCACACTCCCTGACAGACCTGGAAGTGGGCCAGAAGTGCTTCTGGTACACTTCTGGGTCTGTTGCTGAGCACACTGGGGAGCCACCCGCAATTCTGTGGGACACTCCATGGGCCCCAGCATCGAGCATTCACGAGCCTCCTGCTACCTAAAGGTATGTAGAAAAAACATTTAAAGCTGTGTCTATGTCCGAATTGCTGAATCTTTCCAAATCTCTCCGAATCGATTCAGAGGGTTCCAATTTGATTCAGAGAGATTAAAGGGTCCTCTGATTCAATTCGGATTCAGAGATTCAGCCACCGAATCAGATTTGGAGATTCAGCCCTGAATCTCTGCCAAATTGAATCAGGGACCGAAGCTTCGCACAACCCTAATGGGTGATACAGCCACCATTTTCAGTGCAGTTTGTGATGGCCACGGAGAAGAGACACAATTGTTGTGATTTATTGAACTGCCAGCATATTAGGGAGGAACAATCCCATCTTCTATTTTTTGTGATCATTTCTGAGTCAACATTCATGTGCCAAAATGAGGGCCTTCCTTCCGGCAATTAAGAGGGAAATTCCATTCACCTTTTCTTAGCTTTTGGAGCATGGCTAGCTGCCATTCTTACCCATCTCCATCTTTCATGTCTTATTGCTGACTGGTCTTCCTCCATGTCCCACCTGACCTCATGTCCTATTCAAATTCATTAGTCTTTCTCTCATTGCATACGAACAATGTGTTTCTTTGCAAGGAAGGGGAGAACGACTAGGTTTTGGAGACAGCCATGGCCACCCCTATGAGATTGTTAGGTACTGGTCTGGGAGGGACATTAAGAACTGAGGACACCCCCCTGAGGAGGGGAGTATAGACTTGGGAGGGACATTAAAGGACGGGATGTTGGTAGGGATGGGAGAAATATGAGAACTAAAAAAAGGGAGGGGTTATGTTGCTTTTATGGAGGTACAGAGGCTGCTAGCCATGTTAATCTGATTCAAGCAGAAGGTAGGCAGGATGGCACCTGGGAGATGAGCCAATTCATTTCTTGGGCTGTAAATAGATGTCTCATTTGTCCAGGGATCCTACAGACATACATGTGCACTGTCCCACTTCAAGTCCCGCTGAAGTATGCGGGATAAAATGTGCTAACATTTTTTCCTGGCACATGGCTGTGTGCATCTGTAAGGTTATTGCATGTTGTTCCCTGGACAAGTTGGCAAGGCTTTATACTATCACTAGTCACCTGCTGGAGGAAAAGCGGCAATGCAGCTTGGACAATTTTTAATACACGGTTTTGGAAGGATGATATGTAAATGACTGTGCCACATTCATTTTGATTTGGATCAAACCCCAGGATAATCCAGGACACCTTAAATGACATGTCTAATTACAGCCTAGTGCCACCTTGGCTTACCTTCTGCCTTTTATAGAGGTAATACATACAGAAGTGAGATTGGCTGAGTGGTGGAGGGAGGAACATTCTCTTAGGTCAAAGGCTGGGGAGTGGAAAGGGTAGGGTGGATTTCTTTTTAATTGTGTTACTTTGGGGGTGTGGGTGTTTGGTTTGCTAATTTTTCTTGTTTTAATTTTTTTCTGTTTTTATAAGTTATTTTGTCTTTTATTGTAAGCTGCCCTGAGCCTTTTCTGGGAAAGGCAGCATAACAGGTTAATAAATAAATACACAAATATTTTACAGAATATCTAGTCAAGGGAGCAGAACTCCCCTAGTTCTTGCCTCAATTCTTTTACATTTTGCAGGTAAAATCCTGTTTTAAGGCAGTGGTATCTCTTTTAGAGAGTGGAACACTGTCAACTCTTGACGTTTTTTGCAGACTAGTCTGCTTCCTATCCTCAAACATTTAATTGTGAATATTATCAAGAGGCACAGAGTTGAATGTGATCTGCAGACTATGTACCATGTCTTTCTGAGCCACCAGTAGTCTATGAACCACTGTTTGGGAACTACTGTCTTTAAGTATACAGAAGAGAAACCTAAGGATTCCAATAATGAATTCTCCCCCTTTTTTAGGGGGGGGGGAGGGGGGGGGAGAGGGGTGTTTGATTTTAAGTGGATGGCTGCCAAAATCCTCTTAAAGTTAAGGTAGGCCTTTGCCAGTAGATACATGGTCAGTTGAAAGAAGTATCTTTTTTTTTCTCTACAGTTTTTTGTTGTTGTGTTCCTGGCTCTCTAAGATTGGCTCTTCCCTAATCAGCTTGTCACTTAGAAGTGACATATAGCTCAGGGCTGTGACAGCATTAAAAGATGTTCCCTGAGAATGGATTTTGCAACAACATATTTATTTACAGAAATAGATATTTTCTTTGGAATTATTCAGAAAATGAAAGCTGTTGGTCTAATACAAATCCAAGTGTCAAGTAAAGAAAACAAAATATAGTCTGCATAAGGCTGAAGGAGGAGGGATGGATTTTAGATTCAGGAAGTGTAAGCGTTTTCTAGTCCCTTGCCATTCTCTAACCAATGATGAACTACATATACTGCCAGTTACAGGGATACTGATTAAGATCAGATGATAAGATCATCCCAGAGAGAAAGAAACATTGCCAGTGAAAATGAAAAAGATGGAAATGTAATAAAATTCTTGATTTAAAAATGAGTTATCGGAATAAAATAAAAAAAGAATACATGTTTCTTGCAGAACAGCTGAGAGTTAGTCACTGGAATAACAAAATGCTGAGATAATGTAATCATTGCTTAGTAAAATTCATTATAAATTATAAATATACAACAGCCATCCTACACTTTACATCAACCTTTCTTATGCTGCAAATTTTCCTCACACACAGCCATAGCTTTATGTACAATTAATCCACTGGTATTACAGTGATGGAGACTCTTGCTGGAATGCATTAACTTCCTTCTTTAAATCCCCCCTGAGGCAATCCACATGAAAAATATTTCCTTTGTCTAGGACGTATAATTTACTAGCTCTCTTTTTACACTGAGATAACAATTCTTTTGCAGCTATTTATGCACACCAGTCAAGTATAAAAACTGCAGTAAATTATATTACATTAAAAGATCTCAGACAAGTTTTCCATTGCTTAGGCACAACTGAGTAAGAAAATTTGTAAGTTGAATCTTGTGCTCATTCAGGTCAGTGACTAAACAAACATGGATGTCAGGGGAACAGGACTAAATTGTAATCTTTTTTTCTGTAATATTGTAGTACTGTAGATAATAGGCCTTGTTCTTCAGGTTGCTGAATGTATCCTATAAGGAACAGCATGTTCCCAGTTCCCACTGAACTATAAATTCCAATCAGCAAAGCATATATCTATATGCTTAAGTATATCTACGCTCAGCAAAGCACTTCAGTGAAACCTAAGCATGCATTGAAATTACTGCAGCTGACTAAAATAGACATAACAATTGCACTGATATCAAATGATATCAATATATGCTGGTACAAAATAAATATTACTGTTCTGTATATTTCTGTAGTGATACAATTGTAACACAATCATTGCAACTTTTATCCTGTTTCATTCAGGGTTGAAGTTAGTGATCTAACTCACTTGTATCCCCTACAGCAGAGCTGTTCAACTTCTGAGTGGTCAGGGGCCACATGCCCCATGGGGTGCTGTAGTGAGGGGTTTACTAATGGGGGTCACAGGCCTCTGGGACTGCACAACACCCCCCATCCCCAATACGCCACATGCCTGAGTGCCTCACCTCACCTTTGGATCCTTGGCTACAGGCTCCTCTACTGGACTGTGCTGCACTGCATCTTGGGTACAGGGTCCCCTGGTACTGTGGGCTGCATCATGTTGCATTAACCTGGCCTCTAGGTTGTGAGGCAGGGCTGGATTAAGGCATAGGCAAACTAGGCACATACCTAGGGTCCTAAGTGAAGAAGGGGCCCAGCTGTGCTTATTTTACATATTATAATTGTTGAGTGAAAAAAGTAATATAAAATTTCATCTTCACCTGGGGCCTCCCAAGTTTGTTTGCTTAGGGCCCACTAAAGAGTTAATTTGGTCCTGGTTTTGCGTGGGTGGGGGGTGGGGAGAGGGAGGGGAAGCCCAGAGACCTCAGCTACTGCTACATCTGGAGCAATGAGGGGAGCAGTGGCCAGATTGCAGCTGGGGGCTGTAATTGAACCCCTTGCTGGCTGCATGTGGGCCATGGGCCACCAGTTGGAGAGTCCTGCCATATAAGCTCATGAAGACTTAATATTGGCAGTAGGGCAGGGTGACACTTTCAGAGACTAAGTAGTACAGAGAGGTATGAGATTTTAGCTAACAACCTACTTTATCAGATGCTAGGAATGATCTGGCCAAAAGGGAAAAAAAAATCATACGGAAGGGGAAGGGACAAGGGTATGGGACATTGCAAAGAGTGCTAATAACTAGATTGATCAGATCAAGTAAGTTGAACAGGGTAGTTAATACTTGGAGGGACACCAGAGTAAATAGATAGTCTAGGTAATGCGCTAAGAATCGACAGTCTGTATTGAGACCAAGGTAATACAGTCCAGTCTGTAGATGATTTCATGTTCAAGATGATTTTCAAAGATCTTCTGTTTAAGGACAACTACTGTGAGATCAAAGATGGAATATCTAAGCAAGTTAAAAGTGTTCAGCCACAGGCTATTGTGTGTTTCTAGAATATGCCCATGTTTGATGTTGAATTGGTGTTCATTCATTCTTTGATGAAAGGATTGCCCTATCTAGCCAATGTAGACAGCATAGGGGCACTGAAGCTAAATGGTGGCATATATGACATTGGTGGAAGAGCAGGGGAATGAACTCCAGATATAATGTATATAGCACTATCTGGTAATTATATGGTCTATGTTGATGAGAGGGTACATCTAGCATCTGGGTCTGTAGCAAGGCCTGGTGTCTTAGGGAGAATGGAAGTTGGGTAATCTGTTGCTGGAGACACATTGTTTGCAGTATGGGGGTGGGGGATGGTTCCTGTAATCCAGGATAGGTCTATTCTCTAAAACTACCTTGAGATGGCTGTCTTTTCCAGGAGGGGTTGGAGGACATTAATGACACCGTAATAGCTGAAGCATGCTCCTAAGCAACAGGCTCATCCTCCCCTTTTAAAGAATTTAAAAGTTATGTTTGTTCATGCCCTAAATCACTGAAGTCAATGACGTATATCCTTAACTGCCTGGTAAATAGGTGTGAGATGTTGAAACAGGGACCTAGTTATCAGGAGCTGGAGGTTCTGAGAACCTCTAAGCTTCACTAAGGACTACAGACATCATACTTTTCAGTAGATTTCTGCACTCTTGGCAGTGATCTCAGCCTATAAATATAATTTTAGCATAATTTTATTCTGCAGATTTCTTTTTTAAAAGCAAGGTTTATTGTTAATATCTTTTATTGGGCCATTTGTATTGTGCAGAGAGATGCTAGATAAGCTTTCAGGAATAATGTGCCTTTGTCCAGGTTTGGGAGAGCCCAGATTTATAAAAACATGCTAAGATTGCGTTGCAGTTGCTGTGCTGAGACCATGCTTGATTATACCGAGCAAAAATATTGTCTCTATTTCTCACCACTTCCCCAGCCCTGCTTGCCCCACATCCATTTGTATAAACCTGTTTTCTCTTCTCTTATTCTTAGATTGTAAGCTTGTTGGGACAAGGGCTGTCTTCTTGTTCTGTGGGAACATCTACACGAGATACTTCGAGTGCAGTAGACTAATCCTACTGCATAATATTGCAGCAGGCAAAACCTGTGTGAATGCACTAATGTGCAGTAGATTTAGTCAACTGTACTTTAATGTCACAAAAAGACCATTTGTTTGCACTAATGCACAGTAGTGCCAATCATGGTGCATTAATGAACTTGTAGATGTGCCCTGTGTGTATTTTTTTTCAGGACTAGCATGAAGGGCTTCTGACAATGATTAAGGTTCATCGGCCCTACAAAATACAAATAATAATTTTTGCTACCTTTTTTTGTAAATATTAGAATATCTAGTTCTCAGTATGGCAGGTTACTGTTTGTCCTTGCCACTCTAAGGACCTGAGCCTAGCAGCCAGCAGGTGCCTGATTACAGCAGCCATTTTAGATTCAGGGCTGCCTATATAAGCAGGGCATTTTGCTGCTGGCAGGCCTGGCAATGACATCGCCTGGCTGCAAGGCTTCATGGAACACCCTGGAGGTAAGGGAGGAGCTGTAGGGGATGGTTTAGGAGGCTCCTGGTCCTGGGCATGACCTAGAACTGCACCCTGCCAGGAGTGGGTGGCCTGGTGGGGCTCTCAGTGACACGGGAGCCACCAGGAAATGCCAGGCCAGTTACCACCCCAGTGAAAGGTGGGTCGGGGTGCCTTAACCCCAGTTCCCACCCTTGGGTGGGTCAGGTAACACCGGAGGCAATTCTCTGAGGAGGGAGAGTAGGGGCCAGGCATGGCTATGGCCACCTTAGCCCACAGGGGAGTAAAGCCCTTTGTCCCTATGTGAGGGGGCAGTGTGGAGCCCTGAGTGAAGGGGGCAGTGTAGAGCCCTGAGTGAAGGGGGCAGAGATGAGGAGCCCTGGGTAAAGGGGGTGGAGTTGGGGAGCCCCAGTGAAGGGCGAGAAGAACCAGAGGGCCGAGGGCCTATGGCCAAAGGGAGCCCACTTCAAGAGAGAGCAAGGCAGCATAAGTTGGTGATACATGAAAGAGACCCTGTTAGAGAGGGTGGAGTGTGTGAGGCCTGAGTGAGAGGTGGGTGGTATAAATGTGCATGTGACTGAGGCCTGACAGCACGGCCTAAGCTTGCTCCGGCTGTAGGCAGGGAGCACTGTAACATCTGGATGCCATCTGTGAGGCATGGGCTGCAGTGTAGGGGAGGTATGGAGCCACAGATAGCGTCCCTTGGCATCGGGGCAGTAAATGGGCATTCTCCTGCCTAATTAAGATAATTAATAACAAGGCATGACAGGAGAGTCAGGTGGGGGGGGGGTGCCCAAAGGCAAGTGGGGAACCTAGCACTGTGGCTAGGCAGGGAGCCCCACCTTTGCTACACTCAGTATTGGAAATATATCATTAGGAGGTGGTATATGATGATCTTATAATGATCTTACTACAATGTGTAATAATAGAGTTATGTATTTCTGATTATATAGGATATGGAAGGGTGTTGAAGGTATTTGTAAATAATAATCATAAAAATAAATGGATAGCCAACATATCCTGGGTTCACTAACAGGCATAAATAAACAAACTGAGGGAACTGACATACTGACTTAGCATCATTTCTTTGGCAGGAGGGAGGGAAGGAAGTGTGGTAGTGATAGCTGGGTTTTGTCACTACTACTTAGGGAGCTGATTGCATGTGGAGGTAGTGAATTGGGGCACATACATAGGTTAACCATATGTATATTGCCAGAATCTCAGGCTTTTGTTGGATTTCTCAGTCCCTTCACCCTGCAATCAAAATGGCATTGTTATAGTGCTGCAAATGGAAAAGTGAAATTAAATGTAGCAGAGCCTTCTTAATCAAGAGAGGTTTGCCTGTTTAGGAAGGCTACCTAGAATTTAGCTCTTTAGGCTCACTGTGATATAGGGTCACTCAAAGAAGGGGTGAGGGAGTGGGGAGATTTCTGTATACTTGGACACATTTTTTAAATAACTTTTTCAAAGGAACAAGAAAAATATGTGAGGAACACACGGGTGAAGTAGTCAAAACAAAAATATCAGGCTTTTCAGGTGCCTGTGATAGTCCAGGATGGTGGGAGTCAAGTACTGGCTGATAGATGGGGACAATGAATGATAGGTGCTGAGTATCTGATTTATTCCACATCAAAATTTTACATAAAAAATGACAAAAATGGAAGTATTAAGACAGGTGCCTATGATTACATAGACTACTTCATTGATGGTTTCCCTTTCCCTAAAACTTCATCTGTGTTTTACAGGGTTTTTTTTAAAGTCTGTTAGCTTTTTAGGTTGGGGACAGTGTTTTTCTTCAATAGTACAATGGTCAATCAATGCCCAATCAATTTTCTTTGATTGTGCAATGCACTGTGGGTGCAGCTACAATGCGAGGGTACCAGTCACAATTCTGTACTTAAGATTACATTCTGTTTGGTATTTAAAACATAATTTTGCCTGTCTTCAGAATTAAAAATACTGTCCGCCCAAACTTTCCAGCACTACCTCTTCAATTGTAGCATGAATTCTTTGAGAATTGTCAAAAATTCTATTAATATGAGATGTAACCAATTAAAAATTGTGTCCTTAAAAAATAACATATGCCAATCTCTTCTGTCTTAAATTAACAGAATAATGGAGACATTTCAAACTGTCTAGACAGTTAAAAATAATTGAAATCTTATGCACAGGCTATATTTGAGGAAGTCAGTTTATAATTAAGCTAAGTTATTAATGGTTGTCATAATTGTCATTATTATCATAAGCTACAGACAGGCATAGGCAATTCTTAATTGAGACTATTGTTACATGATAGGTAACTGAACCACTCATCACCCCTGTGGACAGTTTCTCATGCAGTGATTTTATTAGTTGTAAAGGTGTGAGGCAGTGGTGTGAAAGCTTTGGGCTCTGGACTGAATCTAACCCACGGGGCTCCTCACATGCTCAGAAATGTGGCAGCAGGGGAGCAGTGGCACTGTTAATTTCTGTGGGTGGAACACACTGGAGGATGGGACCTGTCATGTCACTGCTTATTTGACAACTGATCTTGAGAGTACCCAAAGCAGGATCTTCTCCCTCAACTCGTCTGCCCTGACTTGTCGTTAATATAATTCTAAGGAGGGTTCAGTGGTGTAAGTACGGACGTCCTGGGTACTCACAGTTTGGATGTGGTTGACATTGGGGCTCTGCCTCCCCTATACCCCGTTCACATGCCAACCATTGGTGCTAAAGCTTTATGATCACTTGCGGCAACTCTGGCCTTGTCTGGTCACCCGGTGATCATCAACCAATATCCCAGCTACTGATTCCTCAGTGGAGGGCCGCCCAGGCTTATGGACATTTCCCCAGCCCTCTTGTGGCTGTCCACCTACTCCCCACTGTCTAGGCACCATGCATCCCAGCAGGCCAGGGATCCCAGGATACTTAGGGGGTGTGTACAGTCTCCTCTACCACAGGACCACAATTTTTTTAGAAGGATCTTGACCAGGGGTGGGCAAAATACAGCCTGCAGGCTGGATCTGGCTTTGTCTGGCCCATGGCGTGTCCCTCGGTCCTGCCTGGCCCAGGTATCATACCACAATGGCGCGTCCTGCCAACCTGTGGGCTTGCAGTGGGGTGGGGTGGCTTCACACTAGACTGACTTTCTAGGCAGCCCAGGTGGCAGGAGCTGCTGGCCCCAGCCCCGTGGTACTGGTGGGGACTTGCATGCAGCTCCGACCTGTCCCGTGCCTGCTGCAGACTTGCCTGCTCACTCTGAACAGCTGCAGCAACAGCAGTGCCAGCAGGGCAGAAGTGTGCTCGGAATGGGGGAAAAGTGGCTCCTCCCCCTTAGTGCTGCCCACCACTTCCTGTAGTAGCCATGTGGAGCTCACGCTGGGCTGTGTTGTGCTGTCACCAGTGCCTCTGGGCTGCCCTGTGGGGCAGCAGAGGTAGCTCAGAGGAGCAGCAGGGCAGCCCAGCATGGGCACTGAGCAGCTGCTGCAGAAAGCGCTGGGCAGCACTGAGGGGGAGGGGCTGCTTTTCCCCTGTGCCGAGCATACCGCCACCGCTAATTTCAGTTCCTATGTAGAAGAGCTAAAATGGCCAGGCATTCTGCCAGCTAGAGGCTTTTCTCACCAGCCCAGAAAAGAGCATCTGCCAAGGCCTGTTTCAGACCCTTCCTTGTGGGTATAATTTATTACCTTGTACACAACTTATGTGCATATTGGTTAGGTGCATGGTTTGCTTAACTGCATAACACAATGCCAGTTCCAATTTCTGTAACATTGGTTGTCTACATATTGGTTAAGTTCATAAACTGCTTAAGTGCATAGGAACTCTTTGATGCCACTCTCGAGAGTGCAGTGTAGTTCTACTTTGGTTAACTGCATAATTTGTGAACCTGATTTGGAACATCACTTCCATGATTTCTAAAGCAGTCGAGAACTGACTGGGTCTTGTCAATTTTAAGGCTTCAATTAGAGGCGTATAGCACTCTGTGAAACAAGGAAAGGAGCCACAGAGGTGTGAATAGCTTAGTGCACCCTGTTCCTGCAGTTAAATAGGATTGTTTATGTTAAACAAGATCAAATTCTGGGCAGGTGCATACTCCTTTTTTTCAGTTCCAAGGCTATGTACCGAATTGGAGGACACTGTATTCAAACATAAAAAACCTTATGAATTTACATGAATAAACAATTCTCTTGGCCAAAGCAAGGTGCTATCTCCAGATTCATTTCCCTTTACCTCTTTATGTCCCACGAAGAAGACACACCCATCAAGCCTCACTTGGATCATGTGACAAGCCCGCAGCCCTAAGCTCTTCCCACTGCTGTTCCTCCCTGCCACTCAATCTAAGCTAAAAACAAATAGCCTTAATATGGAATTGACTGCAATATAGCATTTTTTATGGATAATGGTGTTAGCACTAGTTTCCTAGCTGCTTCCCAAGTGTCCAAGTCAGGCATTAGCATTCTACTTACATTTTCCACATAGCTTAAATGGGATACATTATTAGAATTATTAACTGTAAAAACAGCTTGATAATGCTGTTGGCAGAGAATACTTGTTCTATTGTATCCTAGAGGTGGCTGTACATCAGTGATGTGTGAAATGAACCCTGCAACATCCAGCTTTTAGAACACTGTGGCCATTCTTGATGAAAGGTGATTATGTAAATGTAAAGCATTTTCATTTCAAAAAAGGACTTTTTTGGGAGCTAGATAACACTATCTGTACACTATGCTTTCTGATCCGGGATTAATCATAATAAATCAGCCCTCTTCTCATATGCTGAACTGCTAATCAGAAACACAATGCTTTGAATATCTAGTCTTGTTCCTCCATGGGTCTCAAATTACTTTGAAAATATTAATAACAATAATTAAATTAAGCTTCACAATTCTCTTGGGGGGTGGGTAAAATACATAAACAGATTTGATTCATAGGTGAAAAGGGACCATTATGATTCTTCTACTCAAAGGGCGCATCTACACATTCATTAATGTGCAGTAGTTACTGTGCATTTAGTTTAGTACCTGCTTACTGAAGTACAAACTAAATGTGCAGTAATGACAGTTACTGTGCAGTAGTGCTAGCGCATGGTTTTTTGGTGACTCTTACGGCGCAGTAGCCTAATACACTGCACAGTAGTGTATTAGCATGGTTTTTGACTGGCATGCTACTGTGCAGTGTTATTAGGCTACTGTGCAGTAAGCAACTCATGTAGATAGGCCCAAGCTATACTATATTAGAGCTATACCATATCATTATATAATTAAAAAAAATATATATACATTTGGGGTTGAACAAGGCAAATGCTTCAGAGTGCCCACAGTTCTATGTAAGTTGAAGGGCTGACATATAAAGGTTGTGTTAGACTGCAAACTCTTTGGGGCAAGGCCCATAGTTTACTGTGTTTATAAAATACCTGACACAATTAGGTCCTGGACCATAACTGCAGCTCCTAGGCATGACTGCAATATACTTAATTAACATAATTTATTAATTAAAAAATCAGTCGAATGTCCAAAGACTTTGCCTGGATCACTTTCTACATGATGAAGGAGGTGTTACCAAATTTGCCCATTACTTTGGGGTGTGCTCATTTATTAGGGATAGTTTCTAGGGTCTTGGTGATTCTGTCAATGTGCTGCTTGTGTTACTATATGGAGCTGTATTTCTCCCTTCTGCAAGCCCTCACCCCCAGTGGAGCTATCTTGCAGGACTCAATCTCAATGGGACTGGGTTCCTCCAGTCACCAAATCAGTCATACACACAAACACACACAAATTAACGTGACACGCCTGATCTGGCCAGGCTGATCAGCATGGACAGGCTGACACCCTCATATGCCAAGAATCAGTTCATAAGAGCAACAATAAAATGCAGTCAGACACAAGCACACAGGTAAACAGAATCCCTCTGAATCCGGCTGGGTGTCCAGCTGACACCCTCATGGGCCAGCATTCAGTTCATAAGGGCACGTCTGAGTCAAACTGGGTCAATCAGCCTGTACAAGCTGATCCCCTTATGTGTTTCAAACTCAGCACGTCCCAATCTTTGGCCTCTTGATGAGCAGACCCCACAATAATTTAGGCTTCACAGGGATCTTTAGCATAGGTAAAAGAAGCGTTGCTGCAGAGCACAGGAGGAAAAAGAAGCAGAGAAGGAAAAATATACCCAATTACTTCCAGTTTGCCTATAAAAGTTATTTATTGCTAAGCATATGAAATGTATAATAGTACTAGTAATAGACATGCAAAAGAAAAACAAACACAAACAATGACAATACTACCCTGGTTTCACTAAGTATTTGGGGAAACTTAGCTCAAGCTTAACTGATACAGTTCAGGTTCAGAAGTTTATGCCTAGAAAGAAGAGAGAGAACGCTGGGAATCTCACCGAGTCCACGGTACCCAGGCTGCAAAGCTGACAGGCACAGTCCGTAGCACAATCCTTGAAGAGAGAGACGATCTGTTCTTCCAGCGT
The DNA here is from genome assembly GCF_030867095.1 of Alligator mississippiensis. Lineage (NCBI taxonomy): Eukaryota > Metazoa > Chordata > Crocodylia > Alligatoridae > Alligator > Alligator mississippiensis. Next base: position 75,154,437 of record NC_081824.1, on the reverse strand, counting down.
CCCAAGAACAACAGGGGATGGTGTCAGCACAGGAGTTTTCTTCGTCTTCTTTCTTTCTCCCTCTTTCCTCCTGCTTCTTCTTTTTCTTTCTCTTTCTCTCTTTTTTTTTTAAGCACACACACTTACAGATTTTTATACCCTCAGTTCAGCTGCTTTGAAGCACCCTCAGTAGTGTAAATCATTGTCTTTTCTATTGACAAGGGGTTATCTGGTTTGGACCATCTCAGGAAACTGATTGATAATCAGGAAACACTTAAAATTAGGGAGTAACCCAAATACTTGGGAGCCAGCTTGAGATTCCTATGGATGGCAGATATCCTGATGGGATATCTCATGGTTTCTTCAGGAACAATAGATAGCTTGCAGTATCAGGATTTTGGATTTTTACTTGTTGTGCACAAGCCTCAGCTTAGCATGACTTTTCCAGATTTTACTATAGTCTTTTAACAGACTTAAAGCAATTATTGGGGTGCTCATAACCTTTTGTGGAGAGGACTCCCACCAGTCGTCTCGGGAAAGATACGACAACACCTGGGATTAGGGCTCCAGCAGGCTGGATGCTGTGATGAACCCTTAACCATTGTTCAAATGTTGCCCGTACCCCCTCAGACTCGGTCTCTTGCCTCAGCATTCCCTAACCCGGCAACCGAGTTTTAGTCAATCAAGTTTAAATAGGCCTCCCATAGTGGGACCGGGGAACGTACGGCCCGAGATGCCTATTAAACTTAGAGCTGTGTGTGTGTGTCTGGGGGGGGGGGGGGGGAGTCCTTAGCAAATCCAGATTAGAACTGGTCTGATAAATGCTGAGCTGGGTGTGTGTGAACATGGGTTAATTAACATTGGAAGCACAGATTCCCCATCATGCAGCGCTCTCCTGCTTCTCTGGTCCCAGAATTCACTGCAGTCTCTGCTTCAGGCTTTCTGTTTTCCATCTCTCATGTAAATGAATGGTCATCTGGTTCCATCTCAGATGCAGATGAGACCGAGGGCAGTTGTTCAGTCTTATCACCCTTATCTGGAGAGTTTTAGGTGCGTCTCTCACTGCATCTTAATCAGTTTCGTTTAGGTGGGGGGGGGGGGGAGTCCTTTGTGAGTCAGACAGACTGCATCCTGTGCCAGGGTTGCCCAAGAATACAGAGCTGAGGCGTAACAGAGGATGAAGATGGTGGGAGGAAAACTGTAGTCTTGGTAACAAAGATGTTTTGTTGAAGAAACAAGCAATTTTCCTCAGCATGCATTAGTGTTTCAAAGTGATTATGCTTTTTGTGCCAATGTTTGTGTTTCTAGTACCAATAACATAGGTTGCTAACTAATGACTTTCTGAACATTAGTACATCTTATAATTTAATTGAGAAATTCATGTATTTGAATCACAAAGCAATTCAAAATGAGTTTCTGTTAAAACAAGAGAAAGTAAATATTCATCTCTTACAGTATACATGTTAGAATTGCAGAGAGGGTTGACTATGAAAATGGGACATTTTGCATTATTGATTAAGCTTCTCTGTTTTAATTTGAACTGTCAAAGGAAATGAATAGAAATCTCATGTTTGGGAGCATATATGATTATTAGGGATCTTCATGCTGGAAATGCAGGATGCAGTGGCATCTTTAATCTTGCAGTTTCTCCCACATGCCCCCTCACTGCTGATTGGCAGAGGAGCTCCGTTGCTCGCCATTTGCCGCCTGCCACCTACCACTTGAGCCTGATGGCTGGGAGGCAAAAACCACAGCATACTTAAAACTGCAGTTTTTGCCTCCCAGCTGTCATGTGCAGGTGGTGAGCAGTGAGCAAATGGGCCCCTCTGCCAATCAACAGTAGGTAGGGGGTGTGTGCACAGGGGAAACGCTAAAATTAAAGAAGCCACTGCGCTGCACACTTCCGGTGCAGATTCTGGAGATCTTTAATGATTATTTATCAGGTATAAAGTTAAGACTCTCAGAGACTAGTTCATATTAGATACAGGTATTTTCCTTTAGCCATTTGTCAGCTAGGCTAGGGACAGAAATTATGCATAAACTTGTATAAATGATTGGAAACTGGTTCAAATCTGTAACGCAACAGAATGCACATAAACTGCTTTCAAATGGCCAAAACCAGTTTATGATAAATCTGGATGGATGTAGTATCAGACTTAACTGATTTAAGTCAAACTGGTTTACTGAACTTCTGTCCTAGATACCCTCCAGATTCAAGTTAACTCACAGTCCTCCAGCATCCCAGGATATTTTGTACCTCCCCTGAAATCACTCCTTTTACAGGATGAGCAGGTTAGCCCTGGCCCAAGCTATCTGCTCCAGCTGAGCTGGGAGGTATGCTCTAGTGCTTCTTGGCTTCTGGCCTTGGCCACTTTCAGGCATGTAGCTGCATTTCTGGAATCAAAAGTGAATGGCTGTTCACTTACTTGTCAATTCAATCTATGCCGGTTAAACTAACCTGTAATAATTTAATCAATTCATCCTTGGGCTTTTTGTCTGTTTGTACTTAGCCCTAAAGAAACCATGTTTCACAATATGATTAAAAGAAATCCCTATTTATCTTGTTCCCGAATGTCTACAAAAAAAATAGACCACAGAAATACAGACATTGACATACTTAATTACATCAATAGTCCATCTAGTTTGGTATCTTGCCTCTGTCTAATAATATGTACTTGATGTTCTAGACTTTAAAATGTCCTATAATATATCAAGACAATTAACTGAGCAATTTAGTCTGTACAGGAGAAATGGGCATTCCTGACCTCTGGTGGTGAATCAGCCATATTTTATGAAGTTTGGTTTCTTCAGTCAATTAAAAATATAGCTCTCTGATTGGAACATGATGATTAAAATATGGATACCAAAAATATTATATAAAAACATGATAACATGATTTTTTTGCTCTTCCATAATATTTTAGCAAACATGATACTGTCTATTCAAATTCTGCTTAGAGGAACTGGATTGCAGATGAGCCCATTCCATAATGAAGAATGAAAGTAGAGCAAAACAAAACCCAGTCATCCTATTAGTTTAGCATTACTTCCAAAAAAGTACCATAATTCAGCTAATAATGCCTCATAATTAGATATTCTGACCTTGATAAAGGGCCAAATTCTTAATTTTGTAGACATTCCTTAATAATGGTATTATTTCTGTTTGGGGGCTGCATCATTTAGTTGATTTGGTGGTTTTGCTAAAATTGTAATAATTTATAATAGTAATAATAGCAGTAATTACATATTACTAAGATGCATTATGTTCCTTTTATAAGATCCCTGCTGGTTTATCCTGCTGGTGTTTTTATTTCTCTGTACATTTGAAAGCAGAAATGGCTAGCAGTCAATTCTGTATGTGCATTAAGTACTGAAAGTCTTATTATCTCTGAATAATCAATGTTTGGCTGAAGTTCAAGAACCCTAATAACAGATCTTAAAAAGTCTGATTCAGTTTCATTTGAAGTCAGTGGCAAATTCCTATTGATTTCATTTGGAGTAGTTTGGGGCCAAAAATGTTCATTTAAGGAAAACTTTCGACAATAGGCTGAATGAATCTGAGAAATTTATCACATTTTTTCTCTAAATCCAACAGAATATTTCAGCCACACACACTATCAGTCCATTTTTAATGCCCCTTAACTGTTTCTTCCTTTCCTCCGTGTAGTGTTGTTTTATCTTGTACTCGGGCTACTAACTTTTTTTATGAAGCGAAGCAGCAGCTATGTACCTTTGTATTGGTCTTTTTGTTTCCGAGTTACAAAGAAACTGAAACAGCCATGGGCAAACTTGGAAAGGCTGAGAGACTCAGGGAAGTATTCAAACATTAGGATATTTCTGAACAATTTTCCTTTTCACGAACCCAATGAAAGAAGATACTTAATCCCTCAAACAGGCCCCCATCTCTTTTTGGCCCAGTAATGCCAGTCAGGAATATCTTCAGTCTACTGTCCAGGCCCTTTTACTGATACCTAGCTTCAGCAATTCCAGTTATCTATCTACATCAGGGGTTGGCAACCTTTTAGGAGCCACGGGCTAGGTCCAAAGATGGGCTGCTGCTTCTGATCTGGCAGCTGGCTCTCCCTTGTCACATCACTGCTGACCTGCTGTTGAATTGCCACCATTGCCACTTTCCCCCAACCTCATCACATCACTGCTGACCTGCTGTCAAATCACCACCATCACCACTCTTCCCCAACCTCATCATTGCTGACCTGCTGCTCACATCCCATACTCTTAAATTGCTGCCCAAAATTCTGGCTTCATAGGCTGGATGCAATTCCTTTGTGGGCTGAATCAGGCCTGAGGGCTGTTGGTTGCTCATTTCTGATCTGCAGCAATCCATTGCTACTTCTAGCATTTCAGAAATTCCCAGGTCAGAGGCACCCACAAAGGCATTGAGCGAGAGGCACCACAAGAAAAGAACAAAGTGGCACCCAAACTCATGAGATATGCCAGCAGAGCTGTTGGATTTTGCAGTGGACACTTAAGAACAGGAGAGAAACGAAGGATCACATGGAAGGAAATCAAGGATATGCTAGGAGTATACAGGGGAAGAAAGAGCTGGTACTAAGGTTGTTTGGAATTGTAAAGCGCCAAGAAAAGGGGTGGATTCTTTTTTGAATATCTCAGGGTTTGGTGTAAGTGGTCTTTGTAGAAAACTCCCCGAATCAGTCTAAGAGGTAAATCTTCAAATAACTGCATCACCGAAGAGTGCTTATTTATTTTCCTGGCCTTCACGTTGTTGAGGAGGAGCAAAGGTCATGGATAGTTATAGTTATAGTTATAGTTACAGTTACTGTTATAGGTCATGGATAGTTATATTCAACTATGGGTAAATATTTTTAAGAGTTTAATTTTCTGCATCAAGGTAACTTAGGGTTTGTTTGTACCATGGCTGTGGCATGTCTGAGCACTGACAGGAGTGAGCATACTCCATCCAAGCCTGCCCATGTAAGTCTGCAGACATATTCCAGACCCAAAAGTCTATCAGTGGGTCTACTCTAGTTCTGATCTGGTCCCCCATATGCTGCTTTCAGAGTTGCTGGAGACTGACGGCTTGAGAGCGGGTACTGGGGATAAGCTTGGAGCAATCCCATTGTTGAACCCCTGGGTCTCTAGAGCAGCGGTTCCCAACGCGGTGTCCACAGGTGCCATGGCACCTCCCCGAGGTTTATTCAGGTGCCTGCATGCATTTTCACAATCAGTAAAAATCATTATTCCAACAAAAAATTCTGTCAATGTTGATTGAACTCAGAACAGCAACATTTCAATTTTTTTTTCCACAGGCTGTATGCAACGCCTGCCAAAATGAGACTGAGTCAGTCTGACTGATGCAGTGATGGAGTGGTACTTACTACTCCCTCCCTGAACAAAACTATGCACATGCGCATATCCAGGATTCTGAATTCTAAACTTTTATATTCATATTAGTGCCCACTGTTTTTTCTTTTAAATTCAAATGTGCCCTTGGGTACATAAACATTGGGAACCCCTGCTCTAGAGCATGCCTGCAGACCTTCTGCTGCTGGGATATACCACCACCATGGGGTAGACTAGTCCTAAAAGTTCTTGGAAGCCCTCTGAGTTCCATCCCCTGCCAAGAAAACCCAAGGCATCTCTGTGGAGACACAAAGGGGAAAGAAAGTGGTCTTAATACATGTGAGACATAAGAAGGGACAGTGTCACCCAGCCCCCATGGACAATCAGTAATTGGGAATAAGGGGGCACATCTACACAAGATACTACTGTGCAGTCATTACTGCACGTTTATTTAGTACTTGTATTAGCAAGTACTAAATAAATGCAAAGTAACCAGAGTTACTGCATGGTAGCGCTGGTGAACGTCTTTTAGTTGTTGCTACTGTGCAGTAGCCTAATACTACTGTGCAGTAGTGTATTAGCACTATGCATGCTGTGATGCACTGCTGTACAGCATTTTTCAGTTACTGTGCAGTCAGCAGCTTATGTAGATGTGCCCAGGAGGTGGGAAAGACACCTTGAGAAAGCAGCTAGTACAGGCAATGGGAAAAAACAGCCCTCCTTTCCAAAGAAAGCCAGATAGGAGGGGTGCTAAAAACAACCTCCTATAATGGGGTTTTGGAATTGGGGGGGAAAAAAACCAGTGTAACTGCATTGGAAACTGGTTGCTTGAGGACTGATCCTCCCTTCTGCCCACCCCACCCCACAGCCCCCTGGAACAGAACAGTCCCATTGATATCCCACTACTGCAGTTTGCCAGAGGGTAAACCAGTCAGCTCTGAGGCTATGACTAGACAGCTATGTTCAGTTTGTGTAAAAAAAAAAAAAAATAAAAAAAAAAATGCTTTGAATCATAGCAAGATAAAATATACCTCTGTCAAGACTTTGTACCATTGATAAATTCTTCTACAAAGGAAAACGACCTCTAGTGAACATTTCTTTAGATAATATCTCTGGAGGGGTAATGCTTCTGGGAAATGCCTTTGGAGAAAAAGAGGCAGAAATAAAGTGCCTCTGGGAGAAAAATGCTTCTGAAGACTTCTGTGGATTCACCATGTCCCTTGACAAAACCTCCTATATTTTGTTTCTGAGCTCCTAGACAAAGTTTTTATAGCTTCAAGCAGAGCCCAGACATCCCTCAGGTGAACAAAAACTTACTATGCTCCACTGCAATTAAGTCCAACACTATTCCTTCTGACACTTGCCTCAGCTGTTCACTCTGTCTCTCTGCTTCAAGGTGCTGTGCTGCTTTGTTACGCAGGGTAGGGAGGAACTGGGAGGAGAGGTTGTGTTTGGAACACAGTTAAGCTCCCACTCAGTGGTTGTAATAAAGGAACATAGTTTATATCCATAAGGGAGAAAGTTTAAATATATATCACCCTCCTCCATGAACTACTTACCAAACAAACCAGAATAGTAGATCTCAATAAAACTGAGCAGTGTGTGCGCAGTTTAGGGAGGATTCCAACCCGCATGTAGCAAGGAAGAGAGTTATTAGAAGTGTGTAGACCAAACAAGAAGTACAGGACTGACAATGTCTGTTTAACTTAAGTGAATAGAGCCCAAATCTCATTTTGGAACATAGCATGGAAAGAGGCCTCCTGGGCGATTGAGTCTGATCTCCTGCATTTGCATGCAGTCATTTACCCAAGCAATCCCCAAAAATCTCCACTTCACATAACTACAAGGCACACTACTCAAAACACCAACATAACATGCAGTTGTTAAAAGCAGGGGAGAAAAAGGCACTACCAGTGCCCCACCACTGCAGTGAAATAGAAGCAATAGATTAATATATTCTCAGAAGATCTCAGGAAAAGAACTATGGACATCAACTCATAGGAAACTATCACTCTGGACCACCCTAAAGGGAGGAAGAGACTGCTGCAAGGATCTCAGTTCTACTTTGAAACCTTACGATAACAACAGGAGACGAAAAAGTGGGAGTGATATGTAAATGACTATGGTGCTAGTTCTCCAACTTTTGAAAAGTTTTCTTTAGTCAATTTACATGTCCCTTAGAGCATCAGTGTGTCAAAGACCACATTAAGAAGCCAAAGCCACCCACCCCACATGGAAACATGTGCCTGAGTTGATATGTGTCAATTCTGGATAGGCCTCATCAGCCTTCTTTGGACTCACAGGTAAGACACTCATGGAAGACAATCATCCCTGACTGCGAGAGGTTGTCGATAATGGACAAAAGAAGACAAAAAGCTCACAGTCTGTGACAGTCTGACTGGAGGGAAAAAATCTTTCCTGGCCCCAAATTTGGCACTTACTATGACTCCAAGCAGAAGAGCAAGACTCTCTACCCAGGAACCTTTCTCAGCTAGCTTGCCTACAATGGTAGACAAATGGAAAAAATCTGCTGAGAATTGGCAGTGTACAATAGCAGAGCACAGTAGCATTTTGAATGGAAAATGGAAAATATTAATGCACAAGTAAACAGGTTTTTTTGGCCATAACTTTTCCATCCAGATACTTTTATGGGTCCTAACATCATAGTACCTGAGTGCAACAAGAAATCATTAGCTGTGAGAATCACAGTAAACTAGACTATTTACTAAATGTGAGCTAGTTAATGAATTAAAGAAAATAAGTCATGTTTTCATAACAGTGGGTCATTTTTATAATTTCTCACTTATTTACACATCAACCAAGGTAGGATTTAGGTAAGCATGTTTCAAATGGAGATCTGGATTGATTAAAACAGGAAATCCTCTTGTTAAAATGTGGGGTCATTTTTACTATCCTTTATGCCAATGCAATTCTATTGACTTCAAAAAGATTTATTCGCAGTTCATTGCAGCATGAAAAGAATACCTGACCTTGGGCATATTTTTATTCCTGTGCAGTGTAGAAGTAGCATTTACAACAATTCAGCTTGAATTCAGTGATAAAAAGAATATTTTATACAATCTTTATGCAGATGATTCACCTTGCTGCACAAGTAGGCAAAGGCCAAAATTCATATATAGTAAACAGTCTTCTTCTGACTATGGTGTTAGTTCTTTGTCTTTTGAAAAGCTTTCTTTAGAGTCAATTTACATGTCCCTTACAGCATCAGGCTGATTCATATGAAGAATGCTGTTAGTTATGGTATCAGTTGCTTTGCTTTGCAGTAACTGGTAACAGCCTGCACACTCTTACTTTATGGTAAGTGGAAGATAAACTGGGTTAGCTAGCCCCATTTTGACTGAGGCTTAAGATAATGCAGTAGCAACATGCACAATGGCAGTTACTGAGAAACAGTTGAGGCATAGGTTGAAGTTATACATTACATTTAGACTATACTAAATTTGTGCAATGTTAAACAGTGTTAGAGAGTGCTGTGAGATTTAAGGGCTGTGCACATTAAGGGTTAATACCATTTCTTCACAGCTCTGACTTGCTCTAACTAGATTAGAGGGCTGGTGAGCAGGGGCATGGATAGAAGCCAGCACACCTGGGCTCTATCCCTGCTTTGGGTGAGGACTAGGGGAGGCTGGGAACACTGTATCCTGGGATGCTGGAGGACTGCAAATTGCTGGTTTTAACTCCCTGGAGCAGGCTGAAGTCACCCTAACCTGAGCTAGGTAGCCCAACCCAGATTTAACCCTTGCCTGAAGTGGTATAACTTTGCTCAGAAGGCACTTAGCACGAGTTAGCAAGCTTTGATAACACTTGAAAAGTCCCTTGGTTCTTGTAATACTGACCAGAGCAACACATAAATACCTTCTAAGATTTCAGTGATTTTTAGACAAGCACCTGCCTCCCACTGATGAGTGTTACAAACCAAAGTGCTTTTCAAAATCCCACTAGCCATCTGTCTGCATCTTTAGGTGCCCATATATATTTAAAATCTCACTGTAAGTCACTTTTGCAAATGTGAATTTTACTCCTAAATCACTTACTCTTGAAATATTTTACCACCAATCCTGCTGACTTCCCTTGTGCAATTTCAAAGGGAATTTTGAACAAGTCCGCAGAACCATATCCTAAGATAATATTTTGACATGTTATTAGATATAGGTAGCTCCAGAAACTAGAATAGATCTCTTCACAAACCATCTTCTTATCCTTAAAATAGATAATACTTTCTATTTTTACCCATGCATTCATTCCATATATCCTTTCATTTAATTCCAATAGAGATTATTCTTTTTGACGTTTGTACTGATTTTTTTTGTTTTGTATTGTACTATTTTCTATTAAAATAATGTTACAAATGGGAAACGTATTATGGTTTTTAAAAAGAGAAAACTATTCCCTTCCCAGTTTAAGAAGCTTTTGGAAATCCGTGCGATTCTTCTTTTTTCAAAAAGGACTGTGTTTACTGAAAAACAGCAGCAGATTGCAAGATCCTTGATATGAATGTCCTCATGAAAATCACCTGAAAAACAGCACTGGGCTCATATGCCCACAAGCTGACCTTCCTCTCATTACACAAAAAAATGCTCTGTTTGAAAGTCAAGTACGAGATAAGATCAACATGACAGAATGGTAATTACGTTAAGTAATATTCAGTCATTATGCAAAATGTACAGTTGATCCAATGGCTTAGGTGTAGGCAGAAAATGCCATCTACTTTACTTGTATAAAAGAAATGGCCAACTTTTTCTTCTCATTCTGACAGAAAGGTACATCTTAGCTCCAGGAACGGTGCACAGAAACTACAAGCATCATTCAGATTCTGAGTCATCTGCTCTTATCTCATTGAACAAACTGAAGGAAGGTAGTATCTTTAATTCTTATTGCTATTACAAAGGAAATGTTCGTATATTTGTCTAAATATTTATTTTTCTTTTCAGAGTTCTTATTGGCAAATATTCATCTAAAGGGTTGAGTTGAAAAGAAGGGTTGAGAAGGAGGGTTGTACTGGTATAGATTGGATGGGGAGGTTAGTTCCAAAACTCTATTGAGCTTTTACATCTGACTTATATGTTGTGACCAATGATCCCAGGCATAGTTGATATTCTGGCAGTAATCATGGGTTACTTATTTATTTAAGTCATAGGAATTCCTTTTTTGTATCAAACATTGACCATTATAGAGGTTTTGGTATTGAAGCATGTTCTAAAATTGACATTCATAATTTAAAAGAGAATTTTGGGCATGATTCCATGTACTTAAGATGAAAATATGACTCACCTTTACATTCTATTTTCAGGCAGTTATTAAGCTCTAGCTTTTTCATAGTAAGTCATAAATTCTAATGTCACTCAGTAAAAAAATCTGGAAATGAAGAAAAAAGTGAATTTCAATTTGGATAGTGTCAAGCGCTGTGAAATCACAGTCAGTTTACGTAAAAAGGTACAGTGATAATCCCATGCTAAAATATATAAACTATGAAATGAAGATGATTATTTACAGTCAGCTCAAGGCAAGTCCATGAGGCAAAGTGCACTGGCAGGCTTGTGCAAGACGAGCTCTTTCAGTGGAACTTGACACAGTGGAACAGGAAATCCAATGTGCACTTGATTTGAAGAGCAGTTTGCATATTCAGTTGATCAGTTAAGTGAATGACTTGTCTATAGAACCAGTGGTGATGCATAGGAGGTGCACGGGGGTGCACGTGCACCCCCTGAGAGTGCTGGTGTATCCCCTGACTGGCTGTACTTGCCACGTAGGGGATGGGCAGGGGGGGGTAGGTGGGAACACTGGTGCCCCCCTGCAAGTGCTGGCCAGGGAGTGGAGAGCTGTGGCGATCCCAAAAGAGGCTGCAGTATCGGGCAGCCATCTTGTGATCAGCCATTAGGGGACCCCCCCCCCACTTGGTCAGTGGGATCAGCTGTGTGGGGATCCCTCCTGTCAGTGAGATTGGCTGTGGGGGGACCCCCACGGTCACTGACTGGTTGCTGGGGGGCACATGCCCCCCCAACTAAGACAGCACCAGTCGCCCATGTATGGAACAGGTTGCAAAGCAACCTTGTGAATTTCAAAACAAGAACTACAAATGCAATATATTATACCACAGTGATCCCAAAGTGCTGCCAAAACATACACAGCCTATAACGTCCCATTACCTTTTAGAATAATAACAATGAAAGTTCATAATAAGTAAAAAATAAAAGCTCCCCTTGACTTGCTGGTAAAACTAGACGAGTGAATATGGATAGCAGCTAACAGGTTTGACAGTCTGGTCACTGCCATAAAACCAAACAAGCAGAAGGGATTCCATATGAAATTCACTGTAACAACAAGAGTCCGCACCCTGAGCAAAAGTGGTGGTAGGATTGGCAGCAGGAGCCAGGCTGGTTGTTACAGCTGTGGGAGCTGGCTGGCAGCAGCTGCTGTTTCTGCACCACCTTTAAGTGGGTGCTTGGGGATGGTGCTTAGCTGCTTGTTACATTACTACTATAGGAACATTTGACAAGATTAAATCTAGGAGTCAAAATGCAAGATAATAACTCTCCTTTTTATATACAAGTTGAGGTAGGCTAGATGCAGAAGAAGACCTGAAAAACTGCACTTTGCCAGTTCCTCTGTTAGAGGAGGTCTGTTTAGAGAGCTTCCCTTTGCAACTGCCTCCACACCTGTTGTGTCCAGAGACATAAGGGTCTGTACCTTTCAGAAAATCTTTGTGCAAAGATGTACCTCAGGGATGGCCAGTCCCTGATGCAGGTGCCACAAGTGGCACAGGCAACTGCTGTGCATGGTATGAGAGTCCAGGGACTCAGTAAAGGGAGGCATCTGGATGGAGACAGGGAGCAGGTCCCTTCACGGAGAGGAGTGGGGGCAGGATGCTGCTTTGAGAGAAGGTGCCAGGTGTCACCTCCAAGAACCAGGTTAATGCTTCCCTGACCCTGCAGCCACTACTGAATTCAGGGCTTTGAAGTCTTACCACAGAAAATGATCTTGAATTGGCAGAAAGGCTTGTCAAAGCACCAGTGTGACTGACATTTTACTGAGGAGCCTTACTGATCATCCAAATACCCACTTTGCACAGAGAGCGGTCCAAACAGAAACAGTAGATCCAAACTAGCCTCCCTGGTCCAGCTCCTGAATTTTGGGGAAGACCTTGGTTGTATGAAACCTTTTACCTTTTTAATTAACTGGATAAGAACACCTAATAAGAGCAGCTGTAGGCTTTGAGGAACTTCACATTCAAATCCAGATTGAATTTTTGGGGTGGTTTTTTGGATGGTAATGTTTTTTCTTCCTTTTTATCCTTTGCAATTCTCGGATTTTAAGTAAGTGAGCCATATTTACAATTACTGTTATAAATGTAGTAGATTTAATTAGCCATGTAAAATCTGGGACGGCGATTGACAAATACAGACATGGGTGGACCTAGGGTTTTGAAAAGCTGGGGTGCAAATGGTGTGGCGCATCGCCACATAACACATTTTGCTCTAGTGACAGGGAAACTACAAGGTTTAAAAATATGTTTGGGGCCTAGCACTATATTATTCTATTTAAGATCAAAACAAAAATAAATATACCTTTATTGGAAAGTGCATTAATTTGCTAGATTATACATAAAGTTTAAAAAACATAAAATATAGGCAAAAATAGTTAAAAGCTATTGTTTCATTGGTCCTGTTATTATTGTTAAATGTACATCTCTTATTCCGATTCATAAAGCAAAATCTAGCTTTCTTGAGCTTCTTGATAGTGGCTCCCATACTTCACTGGCAGCCATTTTATTAACTCATTTTAATATTAACTCATTAACCTGAGTTAATATTAGTACACCTGAATTAAGGTTTTTAGCTAGAGCTAAAGTTGTCTTCAGAGTTGTCAAATAGAAACAAGACATTACCAGGAATGGCTAACAGAGCGAAACTGCAGACCTAGTTTGCATGGTGGAACATCAAGACCATTAAAAAGGAGAGTGGGTCATTAACACCTGTGGAGTGAAGAGTGATTTGCAGGAATCACGAAGATGACAAGGAGCCACAAAACCAATTGACTCCCTCAGCACTGCCTGAATAGGAATGCTGCTGCCCTTCCCAGCCAGTTGATTTTAAAGTTAAAGGAGCAGGTATCAAAGGTGGCCACTGCACCGCTGCACTCCCCTTGGATCCATCCCTGAATGCAGGTACATTGATAATTTTGTGATATATTCAGTGAACATATTTGCTTAGTTACAATCTGTGCATTTCTCCCAGACACTAATGGGTTAGAGATTTTAGCTAGCTGAGCAATTTGCCAGAGGTAAAAGTCCATGCTGTTTGTCTAAGAGGGGCAGATCATGTCTGTGTCACCTCCCTTTGAGCCTGGAAGTGTTGCCAGGAAACTAGCCTAGTCCATTCACTCTTACCACACTGTGCCCAAGTCTGCCATATAGGCAGAGTAGGCAACTCTGATTAGGATGGTGGTCTTCAGCACATGCTAACTACAGGTTTAAGCTATTGCAGATGAATCAGTGCATGGTAGCGTCACCTGCTACAGGCCACCACACAGTTGATTCAGTCTTGCTGCTTTTGTGTAGGCATTTGCATTGGTAGGCCATCTTTCCATAAGCAAGCAACAGATATGGGCACATAACCTGAGATTCATAGCATTGCAAGTCACTTTTGCTCTATGTTTGTATTCACAGGATGTTGTAGGGGAACAGCAACATGTTTGCCCGCTCTGGGGATTGTGAGAGGAAATGGTCTAGGGCAGGACCAAATGTCCTCCTGGTTACACCAAAGTCAGTTTTGATGGTGGCAGAACGAGGCTTCCCTGATCTCATTTGGAACATGTACAGAACAAAAACTTTTATGTTATTATTGTCTAAGAATAGATCAAAACAAGATAAGATAATCAATAAAACAGCTCCTGCATTAGTAGGACAATGACTTAGCATGAAGAGGGATGTGATTGGTAAGTGCTTTTAAGGATTGTGCTATCTCATGTTACATTGACTTGGGCTGTGGCCAAAGAGCTGTTTACTTTTGCATTAAAAATGCTACTGTGTTCTGCTACTGTATGCAACCTGTTCACTGCATTGTTTTTCTATGTGTCTAACATTTTAGGGAGCATAGTTGGGAGATGGCAGCGGGGAAGGGTGGGTGGAGGTAAGAGGCTAGAGCTGGAGAAGCTAAATGGTACACCATCACCCATAAATGAAAGGACAACTAAGATTATAGGATCCACCTAAACCCTTCATAATATTCATCATACTAAAATCAATAATGGTTCTGCCCATATTACCACATTACCTGTGGGGTTCTCCAGCACTCTGGCCAAGGGAAGGGAACCTGTGGTGTAGGGTTGAAGTCCTTTCTAAGGCAGGGGGACTCCTGCCTTTTTGGGCTGGCTTTCTGATGCAGGGAAGGTGCCTTCATAGACATGGAAATTCCAAATTATGCACCTGCACTGTATACAGATGAGTACATGCTGAAGTGGGGCTACATGCTCCAGGCCCTGTTCAGAGTACAGTCTCTTTCATCATAAAATTTAAAGGTTGTCAAGACAGGACCAGGTTTTCTGATCCTTGGCTTTCTGGTACGCCACCTCTTTAGCTTCTCTCCTCACTGGTGCAGGGTCTACTTGATCTTGTGAACAACCAGCACCTGCTGAGATGTACCATCACACAGTGTGGCTGAAACTTCCTCCAAAGCAGTGGTGTGAGCTGGATGAAGGTAGAGAGCTGCAAGTAGGGAAACAATGTAATCTGAGAATGCTTAACAGTGGCATCTGAAGAGATAGATCACTTTCAGTCTGGGGGAAGAGCACAGTTAGGGAGCAAGATAATTTTCACAAATGAGTGATCAGGAAGGGACTGGAGAACAAATTCTTCATAGTTCTGCATGTTTTCACAGTAATTCTCTCAAATTAGCAATATATAAAATAAACTAACTTTAGTCAGCTCTATATCTCAGTGGCTGGTTCAGTGACTGCCTTACCAGGTGGTGTGGAGAGAGATGTGCAGGTGTATGAAAGTGAGTATACTAAAGGAAAAGCAACAGTTGAAAATGAATTAAGTCTAACATGAAGACAAGGCATGAGACAGCCCTTATCTAAATGTAGCACTTCATCTAAAATACATCCAATTTACAACAGCCTTTCTACTGTAATCATGCAGCCTGCTCCCAACACATCTGCCTTTGGCATGTACTGCCTGCTGTGGAATAACATGTGGGTGCCATGTTCCCAGAACTCATTTGCTTTTTGCTAAAAGAATTACTGCAGAGGTATAGTACCTGTAGCTGGCATTCATGCCATTTGCACATGCCCTGGATTTTTGGTGCCTTCTCCAGACACCTTTTTTCCAGCAACCTGTGCTCCTCTCTCCAAATTCCATACAAGTTTCCACATCTTTCTTCCTAACAGTTTTTTGGTAACAACTAATGACTTTCCCCCTAGGAACTTACTGTGTCTTTTGTGTACCATTTGTTGACTTGATGGGCCCAAAGTTTGGTAGTACACAGTCCACTGTAGTGAACTGATCTTTACCACCATCTCATTGTGGTACTGTCAGCCATTCCTCCATCCTGCAATAGACTATTCCTGAGCAGCAGATTTTGGGTTCTGGGCTAGTCTACTACCCTGTCTCTGGGAAGGTTATTGTAGTAATCAGGACTGCCTGATGTTTTGCCTGATCCCTACCTGTCCATGTGGCTTTTGCCAACAGTGTCTTAGCTGACTCTGCCTTGTGGCGGCTCTGTAGATTACCCAGGAGGAGACATCTTGTGCTCAAGTTCCCTTTTGATGTGGAACCTTTTCAATTCTTCTGCAGTGCCCTGCAGTCCACTGTCTAAGCAGATATACCATACTTGGAAACATGCACCTTCAGTTGCCTGATTGCTGTTTTTTTTAGAGTTCTCCAGACGGTCTTTCTATTTCGCAGGAACTGGTTGAGGAATCCACAATGATCAGGTAGTTCCAGTCATTAAAAATTAACAAACTAGTTTCAATTTATTTGTATGGTTAGGTTAAGAATTTACAAGACTGAAGAGTTGCCTTCTGCTATTGATCACTTTAGTCTTTACACATGCTTCATTGTTCTGTGTGCCCTCTTCATTGGGTGTTTGTGGCTTAACAGTAAGCACAGTCCCTTGTTTGTATCAGATATCCACTTACACTCAGGCATGACCATGTATGCAGCTCATGGTATCTACTGGGATTACTCCTCAGTCCTCTTTAAACAAAATCCCAATTCACTCTCATGCTTCACATGACAATGCAAGACAAGTCTCCCATACCCTTGTTCTTTTTGAGCTAAGGCATGAACTGTTCTGCCTGTAGCACTCCCTCCTGTTTGGTGCATTGCTGGTTTCCCATTGAACAGGTAATAGTGCTTTAGCAGGTTAACCTCGCAGTCTTCTGTTCCATGGAGCCATCTTGCACTCAGATGTTTGGTTTCCTAGGGACAAGTAGCAGCGGTCCACCTTGCGCCGCAGCTACTTGTCCCTGGAGAATGCCTGTGCCATGAACACTTTGGCAAGTTACCCTGGGGGCCCCTTACCTGGGGTCCCGGGGGCCTCCTGGGGCTGCAGCCACAGTGATCCTGCCAGGTGGAGCCTGGCTGGCAGCTGCAGCGTGGCTCCAGGTGTCCCGGTTCTGCTTTTCAGTGACAGGCGCTGCCTGTGTGTGCACTGCTCCATTTTTTACCTATGTTTTTTTTGACCCCTGGATATTCAGTGGTCAAAGAAAACTGCAGAAAAAAAACCTGGAGCAGTGCACGCATGGGCAGCTTGCCCTTGCAGCGTGGAGAAAAACTGACTGTGCAGTATGTGGAACTGCAGACATGTTTGCAGTGCCACCTACCACATGACTGAGCATGTCTGGATGCTCCCTGGGAGGCATGTCCCACTTCAGTGTGTCTGCCAGCACAAGTGACTTTCCTAGGCAGTGTCTTATCCTCATATTATAGGGTGGGAGTTTTAGTTATGTGCACTCAGCATGTAACTAGATTCTTGGATGCACTTAGCAATGGCTTTTTCATGAAATATTCTGATGGCCCATCAATTTAGGCCCCCCATTTTATCTACACACACCCTCTGGCAATGGCAAGTAGTAGATGCTTTAGAACAGGGGTGTCAAATGCACCCTGCCCCTGGGCCAAGTCCAGAACACAGGGCTCCTAGTGGGTTGGATCTGGATGCAGTGATGAGGTGAGTGGCAGCAGCAGCAGGGTGAGTGGTAGGCTAAGCAGAGTGGTGGTGTTTAATAGAGCAGTCACTTGCAATGTGCTGCCACCATGCATGCCAAACAGAGCTCTGTGCTTCGGAGTTAGGCAACAGACCCAGTCCTCGCTTGCCCTGCTTCTGAACTCCTGGCCCCTGTGTCAGCCACAGACTGAATTTGACTTGTAGCCCATAACTCTGACATCTCTGCTTTAGAGAGAGAGTATATATACAGGACATGATTAGTGTAACCCATCTCCTATCATACTGTCTGAGGCATTAACCATTGTTGGTTTAGGGATGTCAAAGAATATATTCATGACTGTTCTAATTAATAGTTCTCAATGGACCTGTCCATCATTCATTTGTCTAATCCCTTTTTGAACCTGACTATACTATCTACCGCTACAGCCTCCTGTGCCAACGACTTCCACAAGTTAGCTATGCATGATGTAAAAAAACATTTCCTCTTGCTTTAAACTTGTCTCTTGTTTCAATGGGTGCTGCTCACCCTTGTATTCTCTATTCACTTTTATTTATACCCTGCATGATTTTATAGGCTGCTATCATATTTTGCCTCAGCCTTCTCCTTTCCAAACTGAAGAGTCTCAGTCTTCCTTGCAGATCCTTGCAACTGGATCTGCTAGTACAGATTCCTACTGCGGCACTTAAACCCATTAAAGTCAATAGGGTTCTGTGAAGTTGATGAATCTATTTTAGATGATCTGTTTGCAAGACCTGAGCCTTAGTGTATGTCTATACTGAAATCTAAAGTGTCTTCATTACATGGAGACATGCCTGCCCCAGCTTTAAATTAGCTAGGTTGGTTAGTGCCAGTGGTGTAGATGCAGCAGTATGGATTTAATGCAGACTACAAAATCCTCTCAAGAATAACTTGGATTACAGTTATACAAATACTTAGATAGTTAGCCAGCCTTTTAAAGTCTTTTTCTTACTAACAGCACAAAGTTTGTTATAGGGCATTGTGTGGTTCTCATGCAGGGAGGGCTTGATGGGGTGTTCTTGTGGACTTGATATCTAATACAGGTTTCCTGTAGCTTCATACAGTTGAACTTGATGGTCCAGGTGGTATCTTCCAGGCCTGTAAACCTATGGTTCTAGCTTGGATATGTATATGCTTCTTTGTGGTCAGTATGGGATACATTGCTGTTGGACACTGATAGCATTGTAGACTTACTCTTGGTGTGAATGCATGATGGTGGATTAGTTTGTGGATGTAAGGGTGGATCTACACGTCATTCTACAGCAATGTAATGATGCACAACATTGCCATACAGCACTCTACTGTGACATAGTGATCACGTGGGTCTATATGTGATTGGCAGCTATGTTGCCGTAGCTGTGCACTCCCCAGTTTATGGATGTAAGAGCGTGTTTACACTTCACTTTGTGGCGATGTAACAATGTGCAATGTTGCCATATAGTAAACTATTGTGATGTGGTGATCACGTGGGTCTACATGTGCTTGGCAGCTATGCTGCCATAGTGGCGCAGTCCCCTGGTATAGCATGCCTCTATGGCAACGTAGTGGCAAAATCTAACCATGTTTGGCATGCACAGTGCAGTATGGGCAGTTACTGTACCACGCTTTAGAACCTCCAAAAGGATGTAGGCGCTGTAGCAATGTTGTCATATAGCAACATGTAGACGTGCCCTCAGAGTCATTGAAAATGCTCTGACAGGATCATCTACAATAGCAATGAAGTTTCTTTTGTTGTAGTTTATTTGGTGCATCAGTCATAAAGAGACTTGAAATAAAATCCTTATGTTGAGCCATGGTTGAGTCCTATTAGACAAAAGAGCACTATCTGTACGTACTTTCTATACAGACTGCACTGGATGTGGAATTTAATACTTAGCTCTCCTATATATAATGCTTTTCTCCCAATTATCTCATCACAGGATATAAATTATTTCCATTCTCTTCAAAAAGAGGCTAGGTTTATCTAGTGGAGAATGTTATTTTTAAATGTAAATGTCTGTTAAAGCTTGTTTTCTGGAGAGTGTGGAACAAAAAAAAAACTTTACGTAGAATGAATGTCTTTTAATAGAATAGGGAATCAAAAATATAACCTTTGAGAAGAAAGATTATAGACTTCATACCAAAGGCACTGTGTTTAAAGCCAGGGGTAGGCAATTATTTTGGCTGAAGGGCCTCTTAACAACTTTTGGTGAGCTGATGAGGGCTGTGAGGGTAGCCCCGCCCTTTGACAGATGCCCTGCCCTCTGATTGCTATCTTGGGACTGGAAGTCCCACTCCTAACCCCTGACCTATGCACTGGAAATCCCTCCCCTTCCCCCCAAAAGTACACATTTTGGGAGGGGGGGGGTTGTCATCTTGGAACGGGAAAACAAACAAATCATATGCTAAAAATCAAACATCTACTAATTTTAATTTTATTTAAAAAACATCTGTGTCCTGATGTATGTGCATTTGCATAGTGTATATCAGTACTTCCCAATTTTTTTCTCAGCATAACCCCATTTAAGACCCCATTTCCTCAGCATAGCCCCTCACTCCCAACCCACAGCCACCTACAAGCCCAGGTGCCCCCCATCCCCAGATGTCCCAGGGTCCATAGCACCCCCCAGCAGTGCCTGAGCCCTGTGGGAGGTGGCAGCTGCTGCGGCCAGAGTAGAGTGCAGAGCCTGGCTTCCCAACCCATTCACTCCCCCATGGGCAGCACTGCCAGAGTGGTGCCCATAGGGGAAGAGGATGTGGGCTGCCTCCTGCAGGCTTGGAGGTCCCTGCCCTGATGCCCACCCCTAAGGGGCTCCATGGCCCAGTGGGCATGACCTGGCATGGGAGAGAGGGAGTGCTGTGCCACCATGGCTGCCAAGCTGAAGCAACCTATGCTCACCCAGCAGCAGCATGGGCACAACTGTGTGCCGCCAGTGCTGCCATGCCTCACCTTGGTGGCCATATTGGTTTGGCACTCACTGCCATAATGGGACCCACCTGTTGGGCCACAGAGGTGGTTTCTGCCCAGACCTGGGATGGCCTGGCTGCAGCCCTGCACCTGCCATTGGCACAGAAATCTCAGGGGGCATGTTTATCGTAACCTCATCTGCTGATGTTGTGACCCCGTTTGGGGTTGCGATCCTCAGCTTGGGAGCTGCTGGTGTATATAGAGGCGATTCCATAATAGCTCAAAATAGAGCCCAACTCTTGTGTACTGTGTGTGGGGTGTGGTTGGAGGCTGTGTGGGATGTGTGTGTGTGTGTGGGAATTTGTGAAGGGGCAGGTTGGGTGTGGGGAGGTGTTAGATGACATGGATGGGTATGACTTTTGTGGGGAGGGGGTGGGTGTGTGCAGGTATTTGTGGGGTCTGTAGGGGATGTGGGAATGTGTGGGGGGGGTGTGTGTGGGGGAATGGGTGTGGGCCCCTCCACCACATGCCTCTCACTGGTGGTGCACAGCCTCCAGCACCAGTGGCAGTAGCAACAACAGGCGGTGGGCCCTCAGAATGTTCATGGCCCATGGCAGGCAGAACCCCTTGGTGGTGTGTGGCTCTGACTGAATCCTGGGAGTCCAGCAGGGAGCCTCATATGGAGGCACAGAGCCAGCCCGGTCCAGCCCAATTGCGTGCAGCTCCCACCTGCAATGCTGGGAGCACCATATGAAGGCATGCAGCCAGCGTGGCCCAGCCTGGTGGTGCATGCTCCTGGCTGCAGTGCTGGGAGCTGCACAATGTGGCATGGAGCAAGCCCAGCCATCCTAATGGTGTGTGAGTTCCCATGGCTCCCAGTCCACGTGCTATTGGGCTGGATGGGCTCTATGCTGCCACGGGCACCTCCTGGCACTCCTTCTGGGAGCTGCATGCCATTGGGCCAGTCAGGCTTGCTCTGTGCCAACCCATGGGGCTCCCGGCACAACAGCTGGGAGCTCATGCCACTGGGCTAGGCTGGGCTGACTCCGTGCCTGCATTTGGGGTTCCTGGCACTGTAGGCAGGAGCTTCCCTCCTCACTCATCAGCTGTTGAGTTGTGCGATGTCATGCTTGGTGCCTCCATGTGGAGCTCCCAGCTGGAGCGCTGCAAGCCCCACGGAGGTGTAGACACACAGCCTGCCCAGTCTGATGTCGTGTGACCTCTGAAAACTAGTGCCTTCTGCCAGCTTTTAGAGAGGCAGCCATGGGCCAGTAATAATCAGTCTTTGGAGGGGCCCTGTGGGCTGAATAGAATGGCCTGGCAGACTGGATCCAGCTTGAAGGCCATATTTTACCCATTCCTGGTTTAAAAGAACTAGCTGATATACAATGGCTAAAATGATCCATATTCTAAATTATGAACCAACAATTCTGATTAACAGAGTTCCAATTTTAACTCTTATCATTAGTTCACCTAATGGTCAATGCTCCTGATATTTGAAGAAATGTGTGAGGCTCACACATTTCAGATGGACCCAACTCTGATCTTGTCTGACTTCCAGCAAGAAAACATTTTTCTGGATTTTGTCACAAGAACATAGAAATTGCTGTATTGGATTAAAGCCGTGGTCCGCCTTGGCCCATGTAAAATATAATGGTAGCCAGACAAGGTGCTTTGGAGGATGATCCAGGAAACTCTGCAGTAAAAAAAAGTTTTTTGCTGCTTCCATTTATAACTCTTACTAGAACAGCAGTCTTGAAGTTAGGATAGAAAGAGAACTGAGGCTTCATTTTCTTCCTTTGTGAAAGCTTTATTTAAAAAAAAAAAAAAGATAAGCAACACATTTGGAGGGACAGTCTGTGCTACACTTCTAACATAACTCACGGCCTAGGGAGAGCAGGCTACGGCTGCTTTCAACTGCCCTCCTGATCCTGTGTTGCTCAAAAAAGAATAGTAGAATAGTAGGACTGGAAGGGACCTGTACGATCATCAAGGTGGACCGGAGGTAATTGGGCTCAAACGAGCACAAATGAGGTGCTTGTCCAGACAACTCTTGAACACAGAGGGAGATGGAGGAGGGATGGAGTGGATGAAGAGATCTCCAGTATAATGTGGATATTGTGGGGGGCTTTTGAAGTGATGGAAACATCCCTATGCTGCCGGATGGGGCCGCATTACCTCACGTTTCTGCTATATGTGCTCTATCTATGCACTGCATCACTCCCACCTCCCCAACATGCTCTAAACCTTATCGCCGGAATGCCACCTATGCCTGGACTTGTGACAGGGTACTAGGGGAACCCTTTCTCAGTTGGACACAGAGTTTTTAGGGTCCCTCTAGGATGATCTGGCCCTTTGTAAAGGAACTGGAGAAGGGGCGAGGATCTGTACTTCAGCCTGAGAGTACAACCTAATTATACCATTATTTTACTTGAAAATCATGAACAGGTTTCTTTTCTTGGTTGGGCCACAGACAGTAGCTTTTGCTTCTTTTTTTTTTTCTTCCATTGCCATTTACTGGCTTCCCTTAATCTACTATAAATATCAGACAATAATATATTTTATATTATATGTGCTCTAGCTATGTTATCATACTTAAAATTATATTAATATATTATACATATACTATATTATTGTTGTTGCTTTTGCTTCATTATTATTCTTATTCCAAAAGGCTGTAGAAAGAACATCAATGCACTGCATTTGCAGTTTCTAATCACGCTTCTAAGTTGTCTCTGGAGCCAATACTGTATGCAATGACAATAAAGCAAGCAAGTCACATTAATCCTGTTTTTTGTCTGTATTTGCAGAAGAATTATGGATTACTGTGGCAAGTATGCAGCTGTCACTCTGGCTGTGTTGTCAGTATTTCTGCATATTCTTCATTCTTTCCCAGATGGAGAGTTCCTCATGCAGGGTGAGCTACCTTGAACATTCAGGGAAAAACAATAAAAACATAAGATGTGTATCAATAAAAAACATTAATTAAACCTTCATGAACTATATACATGTGATCATAAATCTCATCTGTCAGATGCATTTCTTGGCATGACACTCTGTGATATAAACTTAAAATGAAAACAGCATATTATATCTTTATTTAAATGTCACTATGCTCATTTCATCTTACATAAAGAAATCTATTATATTGTTTATCCCAGAGTTCAACAAACAGAAAATCCTCCTTGTTCAGCTGCAACTCAATAATCTTTTTTTTCATTTTATGAAACACACCCTATATGTTTATTGACTTTAGCAAGTTTCATTTTGTGACCTCTAGTTCTTGTATTGAGAGAGAGTAAATAATAAATCCCAATTTACTTTCTTTTCATCTAGTATTTTGTAAATCCTGACCATGTTCCCTCTCAAGTGTCTCTTTTCTAAACTGAATAGGCCCAGCCTCTTTAGTTTCTCCTCATATGGAAATCAGGACTGGCAACAGCATTTTAAAAGTTGGGCTTTTGTGGCTCAAAGGGTTGAGTGCTCAAGGGAGGAAAAGACAGCTGCAAGGGCCATTAGGGAGAAGACATGGCTGGCAAGCAGTGAAATGGGGAAGAGGCAAGGTTCCTGTGGTGGCCGGTAACATTGTCCCAGGGGGGTTGGACTAAGAAAAGATTTCAGCGAAAGGGCAGACAGTTGGCAGGGCTGCAGGGAATGAGCAAACCCTGTGCTTGGGCTGCACAGTAAGTCTTGCTAGCTGGAAAGGGAGGGGCACTCTAGTCCTCTAAAGGGGACACTCTAGCCCTGGCTGGTAAGGAGGCAGAGCTCCCAGGTGGGTCAGGGCAATGCCTGCAGGTGCAGGAAGGGAAACTCTAGGGGCAGTTTTTTTTTCCTTGAGTGGACCCAGAAGGGGAAAGATCTAAGCTTGTGTTCTTGGGGGCCCGGGAGTCTGGAACCTAGACTGTGGGGCTTCAAGCCTTAGCCATGCAGCTGCTGCTTAGAAGTTGAGCCCAGAAAAGAGGCCTATGGCTGAAGGTAGCAGCCAGAGGAAGTAGGCCAAGACCAGGAGGGCTGAGGTCTAGATAAATACAAAGGATGGAGCAAAGGTGACCCAAAAGGACAGTACTACTCCAAGGCTTGGGATACCTCCTATAGAAATAGTTATTTCATCAAGGCATGGCAGAGGAGAAACGGAAGAGCTTCCATGGCAGGTGGTATGGGAGAGTTGGAGTTCAGGCAGGCTAGCACCTGGCACAGCTAGTTTTGTTACATCTTGATACCACTAATCATCCATGTTGCCTTTCTTTGTACCTTCTCAAGTTCTTCTATATTATTTTTGAACCCCCACGCAGAAACCTGGGAACATAAATTTTAACTGGGTGTTCTAATGTGAACAAACACCCAGTGCGTTGTGCGTGGGGGGGTGTGGGATGCAGGTGAGGCAGCACTGGAAGCAGGGGCTCTGCCCTGCTGCCACTTGCCCCCTTCCACTTGGAGCAAGCCACGCCTGCATTGCACGCCCCCCCCCCCACCTGGGTTGGGCAAGTGGCAGCAGGGCAGAGCCCCTGCTCTCAGCACTGCTGCACCTGCATCCTGCACCCCACCACCCCAGCTAGGCAAGCGGCAGCAGAGCATGGCTTGCTATTTGCCTAGCTGGGGCAGAGGGGCGTGGGATGCAGGTGCTGCCAGTATTTGTCCAGATGGAGTGGGGGGGCTGCAGGGTATGGGCACTGCTGCTACTAGCCCAGGAGGAGTGGGGGGGTGCGGGATGTGGGCACGGCAGTGCTGGGAGTGGGGGTTCTATCCTGCTGCTGCTTACCCAGCCGGGGCAGGGTTGGGGGTGCTGCAAAGAGGTATGGCTTGCTCTGGGAGGAAGGGTGCAAGTGGCAGCAGGGCAGAGCCCCTGCTCCCAGCACTGCTGCACCTGCATCCTACCCCGTCCCTGCCCCAGCTGGGCAAGCAGCGGGCTATGCCTTGTTGCCACTTGCCCAGCCAGGGCAGTGGGGACCAGGATGCAGGTGTGGCAATACTGAGAGCGGGGGCTCTGCCCTGCTGCCACTTGCACAGCCAGGAAGGGGTGGGGGGGCACGATGCAGGCATGGCTCGCTCCGGGCGGAAGGGGACTAGTAGAAGCAGGTCAGAGCCCCTCCTCCCAGCGCTGCTGCTGCTGTGCCCACATCCCATGCCCCGCTGCCCCACTCCCCGAGTCCTGCACCCCTCTGCCCCAGCTGGGCATCTTGTCTCGGCGCCAATCCGTCCCTCCCCCACGTTTCTTCCCTCCCCCCTCCACCCACCACAACAGACTTACCAGCTGGAGGCAGCTGTGTCCAGCATGGTGAGAACTGCTGCCTGTTTAGTCTATGGATGAATCTCCAAAGCGGCGCCGAATCTTTGGATCCAGTTCAGTCAAATTGAATCAGGACAGTGATTTGAATCTGAATCGAATCACTGTCCCTCTGAATAGGGAAAGATGAGCTTTGCTACATGGAAGCCAAACTGTCCATAAGAGCAAAGAATTGCCATTATGCAGCTACATGAATGCTAATTAGGCATGTAATGATGCAACAGGGTTTAGCCCTTGTAAATAAAGGGCATGTCTAAGAAATACTGCAAATTGTGTGTTTATGTTATTTAGTTATTAAAAGTGACTAACAAGTATAAGGGCAACCACTGTACTATTCACACATAATAGAATCCGAATCCTACTCAGATCTAGGATTTTGAAAAGGGGGGTGCAGATAATGTGGTGTATCACCACATAACTCAACACATTTTTCTCTAGTGAAAGAGCTACTACAAGCTTTACTATTATGCTCTGGGTCTAGCACTATATTATTCTATTTATGATAAAATCAAAAACAAATATAACTTTACTGGAATGTGCATTAATTAGCTAGATTATATGTACAATTTAAGAAAACGCAAAAAAACTGGCATAAAATAGTCAAAAGCTATTCTTTCATTGGCCTTGTAGTTATTACTGTTAAATGTACATCCCTCATTCAGATTCACAAAACAAAACCTAGACTTCTTGAGCTTTTTTGACAGTGTCTCCTATACTCTCAGTCATTTTATTAACTCATTTTAATATTAACTCATTAACCTGAGTTAATATTATCACACCTGAGTTAAGGCTTTAGCTAGAGCTAAAAACTGTCTGCAACATTGTGAAATAGAAGCAAGACATTACCAGAAATGGCTAACAAACAAAAGTGCAGAAAAAAGGATTAGTTTGCAAAGGGGAGCATCAAGACCATTACAAAGGAGAGAGGGTCATTAACACCTGTGGAGTGAAGAAAGATTAGCAGGGATCAAGTAGACGAAAATGAGGCATGAAGTCAATTGATTGTATCAGAACTGCTTGAATAGAAATGCTGCTGCCTTTCCCAGGCAGTTTGTTTTAAAGTTTGGGTGAAGCTGAGGGAAGGCACCACTCCAGGGGAATAGTGGAAAGGAAGTAGGAAGACTGTAGGCTCAATTTGCGTGGGCTAAATGTTTGTCTTACCAATAAAGATACCAGTGGTCTTTCAAGTGGTGAATAGTCTAGAGAATTTGTTTCCATTCTTTTTAGTTTATAACTGGGAATGACAGGCAATACAACCCACATAATATTTTTTTTTCTTGTTAATGTAAATAAAAGTACAGCATTTAATCAGCTGTGGCATGTAGAGAAACATTACAGTGGCTTTTTAATAAGCTTTATGTAGCTTTGGTTACTTACGTCTTTACAACAGGCTGTCCAGAATGCAAGCTAGGAGAAAACAGGTTCTTCTCAAAGCCCGGAGCTCCCATTTACCAGTGCACAGGATGTTGTTTCTCAAGGGCTTATCCTACTCCCATGAGATCAAAGAAGACCATGCTGGTTCCAAAGAACATTACATCGGAGGCAACATGCTGTGTAGCAAAAGCCTTTACAAAGGTGAGAATTTGAATGAGATCTGTTTAAGCTTGTTTCAGGATGCGCCATTAAACTAAAACATAAGTCAGTGACTAGAAGAGAATGTTTTCTTGCTGTAGGGCATGTAACCACCATTTGATGACTAAGTCCCAGATATTTATGTTCTTAGTACCTAGTTTTTAGTCTAAGAATAATTTTTTTAAAAGGATAGGGTTTGAGAGCCTGTTCTTTAGCTGATGTTAGTAAATGGGTATAGCACCACTGACTTCAAGAGTACGTTTTGGCAATTCTCCTTGAAATGCAATCTCTCCTTAAATATCACACAGTGTGTGTTTGGCATCTAATTACCGTGATTTTCCTCGCTTCTTCCTGCACAGGCAGGAATCCTTCTTCAAGTGAGACTGGACAGGACTAGACATAATATAGTAAGGACTGGAAAAAAATAACAATACAGTATGTCCAGTGAAGCTTGTTTTATTTCTACCTCTGTTCACTTGTAACCTGCTGCCACGTATACAGGCTTCAATCCACTCAGTCTGTGGTGACTGATAAGTGAATATATAGTGTAACTCCACATCTACTGTGCACAGCATAGCCGATTTCAAGTGGGCAAGTTTGAGGTGCAGGTGTTGGCTTCGGTCTATGGCAACACATTCAATAACTACAGACCCTCTTGCAGGGATGCACGAGAGTCATAGTTTTTATCCAGGTTAAGGGGAAGGAGGAGAGCTATGGAAGAGCCAAAGAACTCTGTGCACTGCCTGTCTGTCTCTCCCAATAGGTCTCTGCACAAAGGACATTCTCCTCCATGTGAATTCTTTGTGACACCGCTGAGAAATACTAGTATTAGATTTGTCTAGGCCTATGTTAGGAGACAGCAGGGCATATCTGCTGAGCCATGGACTTTAGTTTCCTGTTGCTTGTTTCAGTGAGATTTAATTTAATTTAGTGGAATTTCTTCTGCTTTACTCTTGTGCACATATGTGGGAAATCAGTTTTCTGGGTTACTATATGAAAAATGCATGGAGCTATCCAGGTTATGGTTTCCCTCACTTAGCTAATATACTCTGGGCAAGATTAAAAAAAAAAAGGCCAATAATTTAAAATGTCTTCTTTTTGCGCATGTACCTAGAGATACCTGAGAGAGGCCTGATTTTTTTCAATACTTTCTGAAAATCAGACCATTTAATACATCTCAGGTTAGGCACAGGAGAGTTGGGTACTCAAAGTCTGTAGTCCATTGTCAATAATCTTGCCTTTGTGGCCCTGCTTTGTGGAAAGCGAATATTATTCGATGAAGGGTTCAGGTGCCAATTTGGTATCTCTCACTATAAGATTGAGGATGTAAAGGTTACAAAAACACATTGCATAAATAATTTTGTTTAATCAATGCAGTTAACTGTAATTTTGTGCATTTTTTTTTTAAAAGATTACCCTTAAGGACGTGAAGATAGAGAACCATACAGAGTGTCACTGCAGCACCTGCTACTACCATAAATCTTAATACCTGTCCTGTTGCTACTGACCAGGAATGACAGCGAAGGGAGTTTTGTTCTTTTTTGTCTTTGATAGTATTGTTGTGTAAAATCTGTGTTTTTCTGATGAAGGCACTTATTGCGCCATGAAACAAGATGCATGGCTGTATTCTTTTCTTTTTACGTCATCATGCATTTAACCGAGTGTAATGATATCTATTAGGAATGAAAATATAGCATCTGCATGACAACAGAAGTCTTGATCTATTTTTTAAATAAAGTATGAATTTAAATATGATGATTTAGTAATTTTAAACAAAAGTTTTTGCAGAGATTAATTTCTAAGATTGTTGCAGGGAGGGGGTCCAACACATTCCATTGCTTTTGCTTTGCTATGTTAGGACAGATTATAGTTAGTTCTCCTATTTCTCCCTTTTTCTGTTGAAGAATCTGTTGTGGGCATCAGTTCATAACTATTTACATAGTACTTTATTACTCTGAGTCACCCATTACTCCTGTTTGAACTAGTTCTTTTCACATGTGTTTTCTTGGTTGCAAGATAAGATGCTCCTAAATTAAAAGTCAACTATACTTTTGAGGAAATGGACCCTTCAGGGGAGGAATGATGCAGGCAGACTGGCTACAGAAAGGGGTGTCAGAATTTCCTGTGCAACGTGGAAGGGGCTCTATCAAAGCCCCAAATGCCATGGATCAGTCTCAAATGTGCATTTAGGACAGGAGTGGGGATTGGTCAAAGCAGATCACACACAGTTCATAGGACAGGGGTGGGCAATTATTTCAGGCGGAGGGCCACTTACCTAGTTTTGGGGAGTTGTCAAGGGCCGCATGGGTAGCCCCACCCCTTGACAGTTGCCCCATCCCTAGTTGCCATATTGGAACTGGAAGTCCTGCCCCCAACCCCTGACCTTCGCCACCAGAAATCCCTCCCCTTGCTCTGGTAGTACTCCTTTTGGGAGGAACGGTGCTGCAATCTTGACACCGAAAAAAAATCTATAACTTATTTTAATTTTATTTAAAAATATTTTTGTACTGATTTATGCATTTATGAAGTGCATCTAGAGGTGACTACATAATAGCTCAAAATACAGTCCAACTGTATACTGTGTGTGGGCAGTAAGGGGGGGGTACGTGGTAGGGTGTGGTTGGGGAGTGTGTGTGTGTGTGCATGGTGGGTGTGGGGTATGTAGTTGGGGTGGGGGCTGTGGGAGGGGTGGGGTTATGGTGGGTGGGGTGGGAGAGAGAGACAGAGAGAGAGACAGGGCCGGCCTGCTGGCTCCATTGTACGCAGTTCTAGCAGACTGCATGCGAGCCTCGTGCAATGCAGCCAGGCAGACCCCACGCCAAGGCTCTGCACTCCTGCTGCCCCACCCTGGGTCCCTGCCAGTAGTCCCAAGGCAGCTACTTGGGCTCTGTGCCCCCCCTCCCCGCCACTGCCGTTTCCCTGCATTCCCTTCTGCACACTTCCCTGCTACTCCCCGCAACCCCCCCAAAGATTGCAGTGACACTCCCTGCAGTCCCTGCTGCTCCCTGCAGTCCCCACACTGCTGCACCACTCCCTGCAGCCCCTGCTGCTTTCTGTAGCCCCCACCACTTACCTTGGCTGCCACCACTTCCCACGTTGTTCCCCATGACCCCTGCTGCTTTGCTCCTTGTGGCCCCTGCTGCTTGTTGTGCCACTCACTGCAGCCCTTGCTGCTCCCCTTGGCTCCCCCATCACCGCGCTGCTTCCCACAGCCTCTGCCACTTGCTGAAGTTCCCCTACCAACGTACCACTCCCTGTGGCCCCCACCACTTCCTGTGCCGCTCCCTGTGGCCCCCACCACTCACCACATCCCCCACCACTTCCTTCAGCCACTGCTGCTTCCCATGCTGCTCCTCACAGCCCATGCTGCTCCCTGCAGCCTCCATCACTCCCTGCAGCTGCTGCCACTTCCTGTGCTTCTCCCTGTGGCCCCCACCTCTCACTGTGCTGTTCCCCACAGCCCCTGCCACTCCCCACAGTCCCCCCCACCATGGCACGGCACCCTGCAGCCCCCACCGCTTGCCAAGGCTCCCACCACTTCCCTTGGCCACTACCACTTTCTGTGCTGCTCCCCATGGCCCCTGCCACTCACTTAAGCCGCCCCCCACCACTGTGCCACTCCCTGCAGCCCCCCGCTGCCGCTGCTTCCCTTCCCCCTGCCCACTGCTTCCCACTCTGGCTCCAGCCCGGCCCAGGAAGCACCATGGGGCTCCTGGCTGCTGGGCTGGTCACAGCAGCTCCCCCACCCCTGTCCAATCTTACCTTACTTTCCACTTGGATGGAGGGTGGGTGGGAGGGGAACAGCTCCAGGGTCCTGAGGCCAGAAGTCGCAGAGGCTTCCAACTGGGGGCTGAGGGCATGAGGGGGCTGGGGGTGGGGGTGGGGTGGAGCCAGGCCAGCTTGCTGCTCAGCCACTGGGTCCTGCCACAGGGTCCTGCTGGGTCCTGCTGCCACTGGGTGCCTGCCATTTTTGAAAGGCAGCTAGGGGCAGATAAAAATTACTTTTCTAAAATTTTTAGAGGCCCCATGGGCTGGACTGAATGGGCTGGTGGGCTGGACCTGGCCCGCAGGCCATATTTTGCTCACCCCTGCCATAGGACATGTGTCCATGAAGAACCAATGGTCCTAAAATCTTATATAGCATGCAGAGAGGTAACTTCTCCAACACTTGGGCTGGAGTAATGTTTGTGTGTGACAGGCTTGGTAATTTCCCTCCCTGGAGTCTGGTACCTCTAGTGGCCAGACTGGCTTGTCCATGTTCCCTGACCTCCTCTGCCTCCTATCTCTCACTTGCCAGAACTTGCTATTTTATATATATATATATATATATATATATATATATATAATAGCAAGTATATATTATTTTATATATATATATATATATATATATATATATATATAATAGCAAGTATATATTATTTTATATATATATATATATATATATATATATATATATATATATATATATAATAGCAAGTATATATTATTTATATATATATATATATATATATATATATATATAAAAAATAGCAAGTTCTGGCAAGTGAGAGATAGGAGGCAGAGGAGGTCAGGGAACATATATAATATAAATAAACAAACAAATAAATAAATAAATAAAAGAGGAGGATGCTCACAGTAGCCAGGGTGGCCTACTCCTTGGAGCCTGTTATCTTTCTCCTTTCACCCATGAGTGTACTCCCTTTTTCAAGAGGGCCTTGGTTGCCTTTGGGGCTAGAACTGTGACCTCCAGCTGACCCCATAATCACACTTATACCTTGCAGATGACTCTCAGTGGTCCCTTTATAGCAGACCTCTATGTCCAAATCAATGTTGGGGCCCTTAGGCCCCAAGGGGCTTGGCTGTGCTTCCACCTGCCTGGCTTCAGCCTTTTCTGTCTGAGACTCTTCAGACCAGGTCCATAATCTCAGACCCTAGCTTCCTAGGTCTCAGCCCTGGTATCACCTCCTTGGGCTCTTGGCCTCTGGACCTGGTCTCTTGCAACAGCCCCTAGGGATCCTGACCCTGACTAGGTGGCTGTATGCTGAGTGCCTCTCAGGTGTCCCTGTGACCTCCATACTGCCCCCTGATGCTCCAGTCTCAAACATAACAGAAATAAAAGCAAATGGCTTCCCACAAAAGCTCTCCCCCACTTTGGATCAACACCCCACTGCAAAGCTATACTTCCTCCTTAGCACTCTCACTCATTGGATGTCCATGGACTTGTTTCCTGGGATCTCCTCTCCCTGTAGCATGCAGGACCAGACTGCCCTTTATGGTTCAGGCCCTGGGATTATATGCCTCAAAGCCCCACCCTTTCCTGTCATGGGCTCCCCATCCACACACAGGAGTTTCCCCTTTGCTTAAGGGCCAGTCTGTGCTCCTCTGATGCAGTCCTGAACAGCCAGCTTAGCCTGCTGCACTCTCTTAAAGTATCAGGAGCCCTTGGCTCCCTGTTACACTATGGACAGGGACCTATCAAAATTGAGAAGTCAGGCAGCCCATTTCACAGGCAGGTTGTAGGGCTGGCTGCCATTTTTGTGGGCTTATCATGACAGGGCCCTCTAACACCTTTGATTGGCTGAGGGGCCCCTCACTGCTGATTGGTTGAAGTGCTGTCTGTCATGCAGCCCACCCCACTTCACTGATTGGCTGAGAGTGTATGCAGCCCCACACCTCATCACTGATTGGCAGAGGGATGCATGATAGGCAGCCTCTCAGCCAATCAGTGGCAACAGGTAGGGGCAGCCATCATCTTGGCAGCTCTACTCCATACCAGTGGGCCTCCCTGCTGCTGGCTGTGAGGCCAGGCCATAGTGGCCATAAGGACCACTGGCCCCAATGGGGAGCCAGAATTTTATTTTCAGTAAGTTTTTTTTTTTTTAAGGATTTTGCAGAGGTTGCTGGATTTTGTGGACAATGCCTGATTTTGCGATTTCTGTGAAAGCCATAAAATAGTGAATTGAGTAGGTCCCTAACTATGGAATACATCAGTTGTCCCTCTGCTGTGTGGCCTGTCCTCAGGTTGTGGGACAAATAAAGTTTACCCCTCCCAAACCACACAAAGCCCAAATGCTTGAAGCGATGCCTACTCTGACACCTTTATACCATATAAAGGAGCAAAATGGTACTCTTAAGGCCCCATATGCAACTGGGAAAGGAGCATTGCAATGATGCAGGCACTATGGAGGTGTCTGTAAGGTGTCCCTCCTAGAAACCCTCTGCAAGCCCTTCCTTAGAGGGAGTGCCAGGGTGGGGCTGGGAGAGCTGGAGAGCTGTGTGGGGAGGCAGAGACTGAACCAGTGCTGTGTTGGGCAGTGCAGCTCCAGGAGACTACAGTAATTTAGACAAGCCCCCAGCCTAAATTATAGTAGGACTCTGAAGTTACCTCAGTTGGAAGGGCCAAAAGTATTCTATGCTGTCTCTCTAAGAACTTCACTCTGCTGCATTATGTGGGGCAAAGTGACTTTCTTCATTAGTGAAGGGGGAGGAACCAGCTCTGATCCTGAGAGTATTATTGCTCAAAGTCTTGTTTAGAATATAGACTAGGAACTTGGTGTCCCTTCCCAGATGCCCCTTATACAATGGGACTATATTTCAAGACACTGGGCTAGTTATCCTATTATTATTATACGTTACATTTGAGAATGGATGAGGAGCTGTGAGTGGAAGAAACATCTGGAAAATGTATGTTGTGTGACTTAGCAAAATGGTAGCTAAGCTTACATTGAAAAACTTTCAACAGATTGAATAATCTTTCTTGCATAAAAATATTGTTGAAGACCAACATCATCTAAAAATACAGTAAACTATCTGACACACATATATTTAAAATTAATATAGAATTAAACAAAGAACTGAGCATGTTTCATGGCATAGTTTATAAACATTTTCCTTCCAGAAAGTAATTTTGCAACTAAAGAAAGAAAAATAGTTGACACTTAAACTTACATACTGCTTTACGTGTTCGGAAAATAAATTAGAAAGTCCAGAAGCCTACTCTTTCAGTCTGAAACAAGCAAGCTCCTTAAAACCAGAAGCTTATATACTAGCAGGGCAGATAAGCTGAATGTGAGGCAGTTGATTTTATATGGGTCTTTTGACTGAGACCTTAAAAACAGAGGTCATATCTACTCTGTATAAACACTAGTTTCCATGGTAACTTTTGCCCTGGGTTACTTATATTTCTTCTCTTTCTCCCATTATGTTTGTTGTGCTAGATCTAGTTGGCTTACTATCTGGTACTACAGGACTACAAGAGACACCTATGACTTATGTGCAGTTCTTAACAGGAAGCTCTTAACATTAACCTCCACAACCAGAAAGGGCACATTTCAGAAATACTGTATTGATGACAATCACGTGGAAATAGAGGCTATGTTAGCCACTGACAAGCCAACATTGCATTGGCTTAAGGATCTTGAGGAAAATCTGGGTCAGGATAGAGAACGGAGGTGAACTGGACTCTATTGACATGCCCTAGTGAAGACCTACAGAGCTACTCACTGGGTGTATGCTGTATACACAAATGTGGTTCCATCACCCATAAGCTGCCTTATTGAGAACCAAACCATCCTTATATTTTTGTTTAGCCCATATAAGCTTTTCAGAACTGTCACAGGGAGATGTCAAGGAAAGTTGAAGGTAGATCTTCTATTGAAAGGAAATGGTCTTATTAGGGGCAATTAAGTAGGGCAAGTTGGGGAGTATGGATTGCATTTTGTCCCCCTCTCATACAAGGTATCCCAGTTGGGAGGGTTCTTTGGCCCAAATGGGCTGCATTTATAGTCAGTGATATACTATTCTATGTAGGTTCACAGGCTTTGTAAGTTCCTTCATGGCTGACTCTCAATGAGATGAGGAAGAAACTATCTACCATGGGGAGAAGATAGGCAGATAGGTATGTAGCTGCTTCTGAAAAGATTCATCCTTTCAAAATACAGCCAAAGTATGTATTAGGGTGGAAAGGGAGCAGAGGAAGTTCAGTCTGAGGGCTTTTCAGCCCTCCTTGTGGGGTAGGGGGGGCATGTCTTGCAGCCCCCTGAGGTGGCAGGGGGCTCCATTTCACCCACCCCACCTTTCATCACCACCTGGGGAGCCCCAAGAATGAGCTCCCTCTCCTGCCTTTCCTTCCTCCTATTCTGAAAACAGCATGCGCTGGCAGAGTCTGGACAATACTGTGGGAACCTGGCTGCAGGCTCCCAGCTGCAGCAAGATTCCTCTCTCTCTTGGAACCAACAGTGAACTTCTGTTTGGTCCGGGGTAATGCTGTAAATCAGAACGCTTTGCAAAATCATTCTGAGTTACAGCTGGGAGCTGCACTTCTGTCTGCACCTAAGGGCTAGGTACAGACAGTCAAAAAGTCTGAGGCTGAATCAATTTAATCTTTGAAGGTTAGTCTAAACTGTACAGATTAAATTGAAACAGAAGTGAACAGACATTTACCTTTGATACAAGAAATGCAGCCACATACCTGCAGTGGCTCAGGCTAGAAGCTGGAGGGCATTAGAGCACAGCTCTCTGGCTGTGTGTTCACTTCTTCTTCCTGCTGCCCCCAAGGTCTCTGGGATTTGCAGTCTAGAATTATAGCAGTAGGTCTCTGCAGGATTGCTCATCACTTCCTCTTCCTGGTTTCAGGTACCTCTGGGATTTGTAATCCACAGTTGCAGCCAGCAGTAAGTTTGAGCAGGGGAATGGGTGTTTAACAGCATTCCCTGGCCCCAGCCCCCAGCTGGGGTTTGCCTAGGGGTGGAGTAGTCCCCTTGTAGACTGGGCTGCATCCCCAGCCAGGCTTGCCCCTTTCACCCCCTTGTCAGCCAGTCCTTACTGCTCCAGCTAGGGAGCAGAGGGGTGGGACCAGCCCTGCTCTCTGGAGCAGACAGCCCAGCCCAGCCCAGGCCTATAAAGCATGCTGGGGGACTGGGATTTAACTTGAACCAGGGAAGGGTCTGGAACAGAAGTTTCATAAACTGATTTGACCTAAATCACTTAAGTCTGATACTACATTCAACCCGGTTTATCTTAAACCAGTTTCAGCCATATTGAAACTGGCTTACATGCACTGAACTTCTATTCTGTTACAGGTTTAAACCAGTTTCTGATCACTTAAACTAGTTTATGTGTAACTTCTGTCCCTAGCCATAATGTTCACCTAATCATTGCTCAGGATATCATGGAAGTACTCATAGTACTGCTTTGAATGGCTGACCCGACTCACCACAGAGTTCAGTACTGAGATTGCCACTAGAAGTGGCCCACAGCAACAAACTGAATCCAATTTGTTAGAACTCTTAGATTCAGGGCCTAGGAAAAGCCACTTCCTATCTGTGATTCTGAGCAACACGAAAGAAAAAAATCTGAGGCTGGAAAATGAAGGTTGAAGGCCAATTACCATGCATAACATGTCACACAGAAAAGAAGGAACAAGGGCTTCCAAGGCTTCCAAGGAACAAGCCTGAAAGCCAGCATAATAGTACAGGGAAGGGAAAGGTCTAAAATGGAAGCGCACAACTGGAAATGCACACAACTGGAAGCTTGAGCACAGTGACCTTGTACACCTCACAGGACTAGGATTGTAAAACAAATCTAAAAGATTTTCACCTAAAGTTGCAAATTTCGTAGAACTGGAGCAAATACCACAAACACTCTGAAGTCCACTGATATAGGAACTTTGCACACTCACACTCCCAACCTTTTCCATGGAGCAGGTCTTCTATTTCTTTGAGCTGCTGTTCTGATAGCCTTATTTCCTTGCTCTTGCCTACTCAGTGTTGTTCTGCACACAGGAATGAACTGACTAAGCAACAAATATTAACTTGTCAGCACATTTTCTGAAACTATTTTCTTATCAGACATTTAATAAGCACAAAAAGAAAGTTACATACCAGATCTTTGTGGAATGATGCAATCCTTCATATAAATCCTAGTTTATTTTTCACTCTCTACCCCAACCCTCATTGCATCATAATTTTTTAAGCCAATGTTTTCAGGGACCCCTATGTTTACAGATTAATCACATCTTTTAGGTTTCTTCGTGCATTACAAGCTTGCAGATGATGCACAACATTGGTCCTAATTATAGTGATTTCTGACACAGTGGTTCATGTCAGAATAAAAGTCTATGTATATGAATGTAAAACAAGACCATAATCAGAATAATGATTAATTTAAAATCTGTTATCTCACGGGGTTGGGAAAAAATGCTGTATATCATTGGACTGTTAATACATTTGGTCATATATATTGTGTGTGTGGAAAAAGAATGACTATTAGATTTTCAGTAGAAATAGAAAATACAAGGTAAAGGAAATTTCTTTTCTGTATAAAATGGCTCAACTCAATTCAGTCAATGGTATATTATTCAGAACCAAGATAAAAATGTCACAGAACTAGGACATAGCCTAATCACTTGCTTACTCAAATAGGGAAGATCTGTATTTCTGAGGCACAGATAGGGGTATGGGAATATAGGGATAAAATGGGTTCCTTGTGAGCATGGTTCATAACAAAGAGACAGAGAAACCAAGTACGTTCTACTAATTAAAAACACTGAAGAGATAAAAAATGATTACATTCTGCAGGGATACATGTTGTGTTTCTTATTTTGTTACAATGACCTATACAGAGCCAGCCTTAGGTGGGCAATGTGAGCAACTGCTCAGGGTGCTGTGAATAGGGGGGCGCACCCACCCCACACATGGCTGCCAGAAGCAGCAGGTAGTGATGCCAGCCTGGGGCATTGCTCAGGACCCCATGCAATGCTGGGGTGGAGAGGTGGGGGCCTCAGCAGGGCAGGATGGGTGAGCTGCCTGGGATTCACCTGCTCCTATGAGAATGGGGCTGGTGGCCAGAGCAGGGGAGGGCCCTGGCTGTCTTGCCTGCATGTGGTTGGCTGCATGTTAGGCCCTGGAGCCTCCAGGCTGGAGGAGCCCCTTGGTGGCTACAGGGCACTGAAGCCCCCATACCAGCACTTGCTGGACACTCATTGCAGGCTCTGCTCCCTCTGTTTTGGCTCCACAGGGCTGCAGCCAGTGGTCTTTGCTACAGCTAGATACCCTGCCTGGCTTCCTGACCCATCAGATGGAGCCCCTCTGTGACAGGGCAGTCATTTGGGAAGAGGGATGCCAAACTACAAGTACACCCAGGCTGTCATTTTCCCTAAGGCTGTCTCTGGACCTATATAAATCTAACCAATCACAATGAGTGTGTACTCAGATTCACCACATTTGCTTCACCTGATGACTGAATATTCAGAAGTATTTCAAGTGCCAAGCCATAGTCAAAACATTCTTGGATGCCATATTCTCAATGGAAGGGAAAAAGCCCCTTGCCATAATGAACTTTTGATGATGTTTTGAAAACATTTAATTTCAGACAAAAGCTTTTGTTGTCAGACATGCAGTGTGATGCCTTTGATCAAAATTAATTCCAAGAGACTCTAAAGGATGCCATGGATAAGCATTTAGCCTCCTTTCCTCCTCCTGCCTTCTGGTTTCCTATCTAAATAATGGCTTGGCTTACAAAGTCTTTGGAGCAGAGATCATACCTTATTTTTCATTTAGGGAGCTCGTAGCCCATGATGGGTGCTACAGAAAATACAATAAATCATAGATAATTGGGAGCTCTCATACTAGGTCAGACCTGAGAGCCATTTTTTCCACTCTCCTACCTCCATCAGCGGCCAACTGCAATGCTGTTTCAGGGGAAGGGGAAAAATCATCATCATGCACAATCATTTGTGCTGAGCAGCACATGATGGAAAACATTCTTTTCTAATGCCCACAGGCCAGCTTACGCCTTGAAGCATTACATTTGTTTACGCTTATCATTATCTTTGCCTTCATAGCTACAAATGTTACTAATAATCATGCAATTATCCGACTCTTTTACATGTTAAATTAAAGCACATTCAGTCTGCTGGCTCCAGCCTTTCCACCCTGAGCCCCTGTCATCTGGAACAGCTTCCCCTAGGATCTCAGGAAACAGCTCTCTTTCCTTATCCTTTTAAGAACAAGGTTCAAAATTTGAGTTTTAATTTGTTTGGTGGCTTGGCAGCATTGTTTTGTTATTGTTTTGCTGGAAACCTGCTGTGAGTGGATATTTGCAAAAATAAGTACCCTATAAACAACTTTTCATGAAGCTATAAAAATGACTGAAATGACACAAAGGGAGAAATACAACAGTTCTGATTCAGTTGTATTTCGACAAACTGAAAAATTCTAGAGGGAAGCTGTGGTCGCTCTCTTTACATTCTCTTGCCTGGCTTTATCTTGGGCAGCTTTTCAAGGCCGGGGTGTGATTTGGAGTACGTACCTGTGCAGCAGAGGCAGTAAGAACAACTGCAGAGACTCTGTGGAGGACAGTGAACCTTGGGGAGACGTGCTCAGCATTAAGAAGACCTACTTACCCACAATATAGAACTGTTGGGAATGAGTAAAACCTTGGTTCCCCCCTCCTCACCACTATCTGGTTTAACTAGTAGTGTGGGGAATCTGTGTTTGCTATAGGCTATCAGTGAATTACTCCTAAACATCCTCCTGCCCCTCTGGAAAAAGGAGAAAGGAAGTAAAGAACTGAGACAGAAAAAGATGTTTGGGGTGGTATAGCTTACATACTTCTCTTTTTTAGGGCTGCACATAAAATCACAAGGGCTATGCCAGTTCAGCTACCCACTCTGCGCTCAGGCTCACTTTTTAGCCCAACCTGTGTGACTATCCTCATGGAAAACACCTTTGCTTCCACCACAACATCAGTCTAGCCTACCCCAGAAGGTCAAGCCATAACCCACCTCTGCCTGCAGTGTGTTCACAACTCTCCCAAGCACTGCAGGGATAGCATAGGAAGTCTGCCAGCAACCCTTCTGTATTCTACTTCCTGTCCATACTACCTGTAATTAGAGCCAAGCAGTGGAGATGAGCAATGGTCTGACTGATTTCTAGAAGGGCTCTGTTTGAATTTCCTGTTTTTGTTCTTCCACCAAGCAGTCCACCCACTATTTGTCTCCCCATCTGTGCTTGTCACATGCTGCTGTAGCAAGGTAATACAGACAGGGAGGCACTGTCTAAACAGTGTAGCTATATCACAGAGAGGGAAAGGGGTATAACGCATAATACTGACCAAGCTCCCTTTTAAGATAGTATAATGCTTTCTTCTAACAGTTATTTTTTTTTCTAAATTGTATACCTTCTCCCTTAGTATTGTCATAATCAGCCTTTTGGTTTGTTTTTGTTCTGGTAGAAATTGAGTTCATGAGGCTTAAGATGGTTGATGGTGAATCTTATTTAGTCCCAGAATAAAAGTATAGACATATTCACTTTCTCCTTAACTACATGGCAGATGGAGGCATGGGAATAGACTTCAGGCAGGAAACTTGA
This sequence comes from Alligator mississippiensis, assembly GCF_030867095.1. Lineage (NCBI taxonomy): Eukaryota > Metazoa > Chordata > Crocodylia > Alligatoridae > Alligator > Alligator mississippiensis. The sequence continues at coordinate 75,113,817 of NC_081824.1, read as the reverse complement.
GCACTGCTTTCCCTTTGAGTTCAAACACAATATATTTGGTGAAGAAAAATCTTCATGAAATTTTCAGGAAAGGGAATTTGATCCAATTGTAGCTAGACCTTACTACAAAGATGATAGCTTCCTGGAAGGCAGCTTACAGCAATTCTTAACAAGCGCTATGTAGGTGCTTGGTCTATCCCAAGTAGCAACCTGAAACAGCCAAGCACTAAAACATCAGGAGGGGACTGGCACAATAGAATCACTTGCTGGTGCAATGATTTTAGATTTAATAAATATAATACAGAATATCATGCACTTTTCATTCTCCATGTCAACTGTTTGCTGGGTATAAAGTTTGTCAAGGACTGGGGAAAGTCCAGTTCAAACTGGTGATCAGTGAACAATAATGAACTGAACACCTCCAGGAAGAGGTACTTCCCTACACAGTAATGAAATGATTTAACTATTGCTTTTTCTCCATCATACAGCATGCTTACTCACTGCCTTAAGGTATATCCAAAACCTATAAGGGGCAAGTGCCCTAACCATTCACTTCTGTTCCACATGACCCAAACTGGAAATGGGGCAGTACCGAGTTCCCTCCACCACCACTTTCAAGTGCTTAGGAAACAGAGATCTTGAGAGCAGTAGCAGGGGATATCTTCACGGTGGTTTCACTGCTCCCTTCTGGATTTCATGTGTGCAGGGTCAGAGAAGGTGGGCAGGGCATGCTTGAGATTATTGCTCCCCTGGAGTGCCATGGAAATAGTGTAGATATATTGCAGAGGGAAAGGGGTGTAAAAAATAATAGGATGATAGTAGTAATAATCATGCCCCTTTTTAAGGTAGTATAATGGTTTCTTTTAATACAACATCTTAAGGGACAGCCAGCACGGGTTTGTTGCGGGTAGGTCTTGCTTGACCAATCTCATTTCCTTCTACGACCAGGTGACCTATCACTTGGACAAGGGAGAAGAGATTGATGTTATATATCCTGACTTCAAAAAAAGCCTTCGACCTGGTTTCCCATGATCATGTCTTGGAGAAACTGGCCAATTGTCGCCTTGGGTCCTCCACGATCCACTGGCTGGAAAATTGGCTCCATGGTCGGACCCAGAGGGTAGTAATTGATGGAAGTCACTCATCATGGTGTCCTGTGACCAGTGGGGTCCCCCAAGGCTCTATCTTTGGACCCCTACGGTTCAACATCTTCATTAATGATGTGGACACTGGAGTCAGAAGCGGACTGGCCAAGTTCATCGATGACACCAAACTTTGGGGCAAAGCATCCACACCAGAAGACAGGCGGGTGATCCAGGCTGACCTGGACAGGCTCAGCAAGTGGGCGGACGAGAATCTGATGGTGTTTAACACCGATAAATGCAAGGTTCTCCACCTTGGGAAGAAAAACCCGCAGCATCCTTATAGGCTCGGCAATGCTATGTTGGCTAGCACTATGGAAGAAAGAGACTTGGGGGTCATCATTGACCACAAGATTAACATGAGCCTGCAGTGCGATGCTGCGGCTAGTAAAGCGACCAAAACGCTGGCTTGCATCCATAGATGCTTCTCAAGCAAATCCCGGGATGTCATTCTCCCCTTGTACTTGGCCTTAGTGAGGCTGCAGCTGGAGTACTGCATCCAGTTTTGGGCTCCACAATTCAAAAAGGATGTGGAGAAGCTTGAGAGAGTCCAGAGAAGAGCCACGTACATGATCAGAGGTCAGGGAAGCAGACCCTACGATGACAGGCTGAGAGCCCTGGGGCTCTTTAGCCTGGAAAAGCGCAGGCTCAGGGGTGATCTGATGGCCACCTATAAGTTTATCAGGGGTGACCACCAGTATCTGGGGGACTGTTTGTTCACCAGAGCGCCCCAAGGGATGACGACTAGGTCGAATGGTCATAAACTACTACAAGACCGTTTCAGGCTGGACATAAGGAAGAATTTCTTTACTGTCCGAGCCCCCAAGGTCTGAAACAGCCTGCCACCGGAGGTGGTTCAAGCGCCTACATTGAACACTTTCAAGAGCAAACTGGATGCTTATCTTGCTGGGATCCTATGACCCCAGCTGACTTCCTGCCCTTGGGGCAGGGGGCTAGACTCGATGATCTTCTGAGGTCCCTTCCAGCCCTAATGTCTATGAAATATGAAATCTATAAAATAGTTATTTTTTCTATATTGTACACCTTCTTCCATAGTATTATCATAATCACCCTGTTGGTTTGTTGTTGTCATGGTAGAAATAGATCTTTGTACAGAGGATTGTGACCTTATGGACCACCCCATGAAAAGAGTTCCAGCTGCTAATTTTATCCAAGCTTTAGAACCAAAGTTCCTGATGGGCAAAAACTTGAGGTCACAGCACAGTTTTTTTGTCATTCTGATTTGCCCCATGTCTGTAAGTGGTCTGCAGGTAATATTAGGATGGTTTATTTTTTGGCTTATATTTATTTAGGTTGGCTAATGTGGTATTTGGAATTTTAAATCAGGAACACATGTTAAATCATAAAGCCCATGGTGTAGTACTACCTATCAGCTGAAAACTGAGTTTGTGCTGAAAATATGCTCTAAAACTCTAAATCATGGCCCTTGTTTTGCTATTTATGGTCACAAATGGATGGCAAATTTCAATCCTTTAGAGCAGCAAACCCCACTCAGGTTAATTAGGAGTTTAAGATTGGATCTATTACCCCCATTCCTGCCCCTTTTTATCACAATGAAGGATTATAAAGGGGCCCTAATGACTTTCTGTTTGGCTGGAGTAGGATTTTCCCATGCCAGGCACTGTGGAGGGCAGCTACAAAGGGCATGCCTGTCTGGGCAGGGGAATCTAACTCATGGTGCTTTACACAAACTGTCATGAGTTACAGCACTATTTAACCCAACAGACATTCACTTGGGTGGGGAGGGGGTTTCAGAGTCTGCCTGTGCTAGCCCTGGCCAGCAGGTGGGGGCACTCCAGGAGCCTCCCAAGAGGCTGCCAGATTGCTCCTTTCCCCAGCCCTGCCCCCACCACTAGCCAGTCTTGGGGGGAGCTGAGCTAGGCCCACACAGTGGGGAGGGACTCCCTTGCCCTCCCACTTCCCACATGAGCATCTTGGCAGTGGCAGAGGCTGTTGTGCTGGGAGCTGGGGCAGTGGGGGAACTGAAGTGCCCCCGCCTCATGGGCTCAGCCTGGCTTCCCCCCCAGACTCCAGCAGGAGTAACTAGGCCAGACCTGTGAGGCAGGGGGGCTCCATTCCCCCCTCCCCATCCCTGCTCTGGGTGCAACAGCCACAAGGCTGCTGCCAAAAGCCTCAGATAGGGGAAGGAATAGAGCCCCCCCCCCCCCCCGCCCATCAACCTCTGCTGGGGTCTTGAGAGGGAGCCAGGCTGGGCCTATGAGACTCAGTCTGGGTCTCTGTCGCCCCCCCCAGCTCCTGGCACAGCACCCTCTGTCACTGTTAAGATGTTCTCACAAGGGTTGGGGGGGAGCCCTTCCCACCTTGCTAGCCCAGCTCCCCACAAGACCCCAGCAGGGTTAGCTGGGGAGGGCAGCATGGCACCCTTCCCCTCTCTCCCTCCCTCCCTGTGCAGGGAGGAGACTGTCTCCTCTCTGTGGCAGCCCCAGAAAGCCACATGGGATGTAGGCTGAATTGCCCGAAACTTACCCTCAGAGGTAACCTGTACACAGGTTCCCTAAGGTGCACTGCCTGGGAACACCCCATCTGATACTTCATCAGATGAGGGTTAAATTTTTGTGTCATTGGAAATTTTAAAAGCACTCTACAACCATGAATGTTTATGTTATAGTTGTAGAGCACTTGCAGGGGCCTCACTGTGCAAAAAATGTAACTTCTGTCAGTGCCCAAAGTTATCTTCTGAGGACCCCTCTTAAGTGTTGCTGTGGAGAATGTGTGAGGATCAGGGCTGGGAAAGGTGTGTTAGGGCCAGGTTGCAGAATGCAGTACTGAGGACATTCCAGGCCAGAGGTTCTCAACCTTTTCAGACTCAAGAAATGCCAGAGCATTTCCTTTTCACTCAGTTTTTATTACAGAAGAATAATAGAGCATTTTTTCCATTGGTGTCCAAAGATCATCTCGATGATCTATTGAGGTCCCTTCCGACCCTAACATTTATGAATCTATGAAGGGCTCTTACCAAAGTCCACCCACCTGTTTTGGGCCAGGTGCTTGCCTCCATTTTTCTGTATTCAATCAGTCTGTAGTGGTTATTACCTTGTCCAGAAGGTTTCCTCTCTTTCTTACTCTGTTTTCTATACTAAGACAGTTTTACTAAGACTCACTTCGGTCAGCTGGCTGAAGCCTGCCACAACGTCTTGATGGAACATTCCACACGCCCATGATCTTGCCTGTCACAACTTGTTGTTAAGGGAGAAAAGAAATTCCTGGACGTTCGGCTTTTGACATTGTTGGTCTTGATGTCTGCCTCAGTGTAATGAGGGCTCCACCAGCCCCTACACCCTCGTCTGTTCCACTGGGTCTTAATTCACAGTCCGTATAGTCAGTCTCAGAGCTGTCTCAACACTTCTTATGTCTCTGGGTCTGTCAAATTAATAGCCACTCTTAAGGTGACAGTATTTAGATCTTGTGGAGCTTTGGATTTGCAGCTGAGTAAAGGCTTTAACCTATGGCCTCACAGAGCTGCTAACCACAAGGCAGAATGATAAATTGCAAGACGCTTAGGCAAGCAGTTTCCTAACAATGCGGTAGCTAGTAGGATATATGATTCCTTGTGAAAGGAGAACAGGATGCAGCCCACCAGCTATTGTCAGGGGATAAAGCAGAAGGAAGACCTTGGAGATGAAGAAGGAGTCAGCAAGAAACGCAAGTGACCAAAAGAAGCTGGGTTCATGGTCTTACACATGCGTTCATAGCAAAAAGGCATGTAAATGAATGAAATACATAGGCAATCCCATGCTAATGAAGTAAACAGGAAACAGAGGCACAGCTTGAGATAGGAGGGAATATGGGTGGAACAAAGGAGGGGCAAAGGTGAAGTAAATATTAATGAGCATGAACCAAGGTGTATAAATATGGAAAAAAACTAATGTTCACTGCTGCTCCCTGTGCGGGCTGGGAGCAGTCCGAGGCCCTCGGGGGCGTGCGGCGGGCTGTGGCCAGCAGCCCTGGCACACGGGTCGGGGAATGCAGGCCGGTGGACTAGAATTAGGCACGGACGCGTAGTGGTTGATTAAAGATTATTTTACTTACACCGTAGTTGGTCGCGTTGCAGGCAGGAAAACTTGCTTGAGTTGCAGTTACAGATAGGAAAGAAGAGCGGACAAGAGTTCTAATCTCGCGAACTCTAGCCCAATCCGGCTGAAGGCTCTAAAACTGCGAGCCCATCGTGTCAACCGAAGAAAACAACTCGGAGAAGAGCTCTGGATACACTCACACGAAGTTTGCTAGGCTTCGTGGAACTTGCGCACAGGGAAGGGGTTCGTCGAGGGATCGTGCTTGGCGACGGGGAGAGGCCAGAGGTTGATCAGACCCCTATAGCCTTCTTAAGGTACATGCTGGGTCCGTTAGGCTCCGCAGCACTTAGAGTTCTTCATGAGACATGAAGTCCTCCTCCTCCAGGTGGTTGTGGAGTCCTCCAACTTGGGCGGAAACCACTCAAGCCTCTTATACGGCTAGCAAGCCAATCGCTAGCCGCCACGTGGGAATAATTTAGAACTGGCCAATAGTGGGACACAAATTTGCATGCGGGTGGCGGGAACTTCTTTGCACCTGGGTTTTCTCTTTGCAACTGAGAAATGCATCTTGCAAAGAAAGCTCCTCGTGGCGGGAAATAATTTAGCAGTGCCGAAGCACACACAAACAAAATCACACCCTTGGGTTGTGACACTCCCCATTTTGGGTTTTTGGGAGCTTGCCCGAAGCTGTCTCCATTTTGAATAAAGCTGTTGGCTAGCAATGTGTGCTAGTGTTTGCTCCCTGAGCAACTGGATCCATGACCAATTGGATCATTGTCACCCTAGTCATTGGGCGCTGCATGGAGTTGGGGTCTAACAGCCACATTGAGCCTGGTTATCCTCCACTATGCTTGAAGCAACACAAGGGACTGACTTGTATTTTACCAGTTTTTTCCTGGCCTATTGTCCAGATAGTTGCATCTCACTATCCTGCTATATCTAGCAGGAATCCTCTCCCACTCCAAAGAAAAGAGAAAAGAAAACAAACTTTGACTTCTTCCTACCCTTATAGTACAGTCTTTATGGTACCTCTTCTCAGACCTGCTATTAAGGTTTTTACAATACCTCCTTCTCTGCCTGCCTCTCCTGACTGCCCCGGGCCGTTTCAGTTTACCTGAGAGCTGCTCCTTCAGGGTTTCTTCTCTGGCAGCTCCCTCAACAGGGCTGCTTCTCTGAAAACCCTTCCTAACTACTCCCTCTGTGCCTTCAGTGGTCCCTGCTGCCTCTCCGGCTGAGTCAGCAACTTCCGGTTCTGGGCATCCCCCGCTTGCCTGTTCCGGGCCTCTTTTTATATTGGAGCTCATGCCTCCTCCCCACTGGAAACACTGGGAGAAGAAGGATCCCTGCAGGGTTCTTTGCAGCCTTGGGGCTGCGGCAGCTGCTTGCAACTCTGGTGAGTTAATTTTTGCCCCTGGTCACTCTTCTCTTTCCTTACAATTGGAAAAAACTCAGAAAGACTACAACCCATCAGAATGATTTTAATACTATGAATTCCTATCTGATATCTCTTGGCTTATCTTGTGAATCATATTTGTATACTTGAAAGGACTAACATTATAGGCCATGATAGACGTTACACTTTACAACCCAATAATATGTTACAACCCGTAACATGATACATGTGCATGGGGTTAAATCTTGTTTAGGGGCCCGATCATTGTGTGGGATCTAAAGCTTGATGGATGTAATTTAGCTAAACCAGAAGTAGCTGAACCAGGTTCTGAGACTGGTTTTGTAATGTCTATCATGCAAATCTGATTTAGGGTCTGTCTGCATTGAGAGTTATGTAGTTTGTCCACCAGGTGTAGTTCCAGAGTCTGTAATTTCTTATCTCCATACTTCCTTCTTGTGGGTGGGTGTAAGTGAGGTTAAACAGATAAAACAGCTTCTGTTGCTGGATGTGCAAAGTACTCAATTATCACCTTGGTATTTACCAACTTGAAAATTCAAGGAGCCACATGAGCTAGGAGGTTTACTATGGAGAGTGAGGGATGGTATGTTTACAGCCGAAGCATAAGCTAAAGTGTGACGTACTGAAACTGCTAGTCCTCTTCCAGGAAGGTCTGCAAACTCAGATCCTCCAAACAAAGACATGCCATTTGTTCTGCAAACTAAGGGCTGTCTCTCTCTAGGCCAGGCTGTGAGGAAACAGGGATGGAGTGTGGGGATGGGGGGCTAATCAGTCTATTTGAAATGAAATGGCAATGTGGTAAAAACTGGTCTAATAAAAGAAGGAGGTGGAGGAGTTTGGTATAGATGCTAAAATCATGTAAATTGGGATGTACTAGCTCTGTTTGCTTGTACCTTGACCCCGACATGCTGGGAAAGTCCTTTCACCTCTCAGTGCCTTGAGTTAGCACCAGACGGGAAGAACTTCTCCCATTCTTTTAAGTACTGTGTTGGAAAGTACTGTAGAAGAATGAGATATTTGATGCTGCTTTGTGAACTGAATTCATTCCTGCCCGTGTCTGTGCCAAAAGTTGTAATGGCCTGCTACTGTGCTAGTCTAACAGTCTATAATCTACCCTTGGATCTGCCCTTCTATATTGTCCTTCATCTGAGGATCACTGAAGTCCTGTACCAAATCCTCAGGAGAGCAGGAAGTGTCTCTGAAGGCATAAGTATAGTGCCTAGCACCATGGAACCTGACAAGGATTGTGACCTCCAGGCTTTCCTCTTCTATGTGATACTTCTGAGATGCAGGACCTATGCTATTGAGAGGTTTATGTTTCATGAGCTGGTGTATCCCAGCTGGTATATCCTAGGGAAAAGACTTGCTGGAGGTCACACCTTGAGCCTGTGGCAGAGATGGTAATAGAGCCCTAGAAGCTTGTGGGGTGTGTGTGTGCATGCATGTGCACATGTTTCTAGGCAACACAGTTGCTTCCATTAACTTTGATTTGAACAGTGTGAGCAAGTCAAATGATGGCAGAACTATAAGGCCTTCACTTCATACAGTGTCCTCAGGGACTCAGAGGAAGTGCTTCTTAAAACTGAGAGTGATTTTCAATTCCAGTGCCTCAGTGTAAACATACAGGTTTGAGTGTTAGAGATCTATCAGGGGTGTAGGTTGTAGCTGTGTTGGTCTAAGGACATAGGCAGACAAGGTTCTTTGGGTGAATCTGATGTGACGGGCTACCTGGCAGTGACTTAGCCCAGGGGTTTTGAAGGGGTAAAAGATGGTTGGAGGACTTGGGATTCCCTTTCCTCACCAATCAGGCCCCAGAGATTCACCCCTCATGTCCCCTGATTGGCCCCTTGGGTCACCTGGAGGGGGATAAAAGGGGCAGCACGGCTGACTCAGGGAAGAGACCAGTGAGGAACCATGAGGAAGCAGCTTCAAAGAGCTGGCAAGAGCTGAGCCAGTGTGGTGGAAGCAGTTGCCCCAGAAGAGCCTGAAGGAGTGGGACCTGCAGGCAGCAGTTGGACCCTCAGTAGCATGGTGAGAGAAGCTTCCTGCTGGGCTCCAGGATCCCCTATGAGAGGCTGCGGCCAGCAGGAAAGGCTTCCCACTTCAGCAGGGAACTGAGCAGCGACCTGAGGGGTTCCCAGCTTGGCTTCCAGCTCCTCCAATCAGAGACCAGGCAGCTCGACGTGAGGCTGGGGATCCAGGAAGGTCAAGACCCCTAGCAGCTTGGAGCAGTGCTAGCACTGGTGGCTGTGTGGCAGTGTTTCTGCCTACCATGTGGGAGCTCCAAGTTCAAGTTCCAGTTTTGGTGACTTAGGGTGAGTGAGCTAACAAGAAGAAATTCCTCTTGCAGTAGAAAGAAGCCATTGTGTCTTTCTCCCCCTCTAGGTACTTAGGCCCTATATTTCTTTGACGTTTTGTGTTTTGTGCCTTTTTATATTTCCCCAACCAGTATTGTTTGCTCTGCTGTTTGTGTTTTATATTTTGTTAACCCTGTCTTTTGTCAATGATTGTAAGTGTCTAACCTTCGTTGAATCCTGCCCCTTGGGGCATTGTAGTATCCACTAAACCCCCTGATTATGCCTGTTATGTTCCCAGTATTGTTCCCTCATTAAAAGGTCAAGTCCCCAGTGGTGGTCTGACTCTGGTCTATAGGGGGAGGAGAGTCCCTACACCTCCCACAGCACTTGAGCACCTGCGTTGATCCCTTCAGTTGGAGAGGGGGTACCTTTTGGAGTACCGCCTGGGTTACACTGATATCTTTTATTAGACCTAATAAAAGATATCAGATTCACCCAAAGAACCTTGTCTGCCAGAGATCTATCTGTACTTTATATAGCAAAGTGTATGTCTCCAAGGTGGGGTGGGGCCACTGGTCCAGACTGATCTGGGTCACTGGTAAACCTGGGCACAGTCAAATACAGCATGCATGTCAGCATGGCACAGTACAAGTCATGAACAATACCAGCTATACTTGCAGGAGGAGGACATTCTGGGCTAGGAAGGCTGCGGTGTGGCATCTTATCACAGATAATCCATGAACATAAGCTCCTGCTGTGATTCTGTGGCCAATAGGGTTCCTCAGAAGCACAAGCGGGGACATGTTGAATAGGAGTAAGGGGACATGTGCAATGAAATTCCCAGTCCTCTGCCTGCAATCACAGCATGTGATAGGAAATTTTGGGGAGGGGAGGGGTAACCCTGCCAATTTTAAGAGTGTGGAGTAACTGCCCAGAAAAATTTTGGCAGCTCCTAAACTTAGTGATACCCGTGCCCAAGAGTTCATTAGCTCTAGTACAGTGGTTCCCAACCTTTTTTGCCACCACCTGCTGCTGGGAGTGGAGTATGGTGGCAGCCCAGGGGCGGGGGTGAGGGAGCTCCCGACACACAGTGCGGCTTGTCCTTTGTGTGCGGCACTGCTGGTATTTCCCCCGTGACCGTCATTTGGGTCGAAACCCGAGGTTGAGAACCACTGCTTTAATAACTCAGCTCTGCCTCTGACTTCCATCTTCCTCTCCTCCAACTCAATCAAGGACATGATCAGTTCCTCTTTCTCTGCACTGGTGCATGAGGTAGCCATGGCTTGATATAAAAGTGGCTTGATACTGGGCACAGCAGTGCCCTGTTCACTAGCTCTGTTGCTGTTAGTATAAACTACTCAGTTATCACTGTGGTATTTGTCAGCACTGAAAGTGCCCACTTAATATACAAAATAGTGGGATGGGCAATGCCTTGTTCTAGAGGTCTCTCTCTCATCCTCCAAGCAATCACCCTTGGGGTGGCGGTGGGGGTGAAGAAGGGGAGGTGCAGGTTGGTATGATTAAAGGCCAAGCTTAAGATGGAGTATGACATGTATTGAAATTGCTAGTTCTCTGCCAGGAATCATGGCAAGTTCTGCAAATTCAGATCCTCCAAATAAAGATGGTTCTGTTGGTACTAAGACTGTGACAACACTGACAATTCAAGTATGCATACAGATACAATTCAAGACTGTCATGGGCTTCAGCAATGGGAGGAGCAAAACTTCCATTTATTATGCTAATAAAAAGGTCAGACTTCATGTTAGGTGCAGTAAAGGAAGTGTTAAGGTAAGAAAAAGCAAAAGCTTTTAGCTCTGTAGAGAAACAATCATGGTATGAGCTTTCTTTATGTGGTAGCAAAAGAATGTTTTCTTTTTTTTTTTTTTGAGGGGTAAAAATGATGTAGGTTGCTGGAAGTATTAGCACTCCTAATGAAGGGATTTTGTCTTAATATTTGTCTTGTGTAGTGTGCAGTGTGAGGAATTAATATTTTGAAAGGAAGAAAAGTATACAGACTGTGTATAATTAATCTGTATTGTTTTCTAGTCTGATTCAATGAATAATGGATAGCACTGACATGCACTCCAGGGGCACGTCCAGACAAGAGAGCACATGCCTGTTGCCGCATCTCAAAGCAGTTTGAGATGCAACAAGAGGCATGCTGGGAATTAAAAAATGTTCCCTGAGCTGCATATTTGTAGTGTGGATGTTAATTTTGATAGCAGGAAATTGTGGTATCAAAATAAAAAAAACCACGCTGATAAAAAGCTGTGCAGGGCGCGTTCCTGGAGCATGCTCTGAAGCAACTGGATGCTGAGTCCTCAGAGACACACTCTGGAACCTGGCTAGAACATCTCTATGCCTACCCCTTCCCCTGCTGCTCCAGTATGCTGCCTCAGTGTGCCAGGGCAAATAGGAGTGGGGCAAGGCTGCAGCAGTGGATTGGACCTATGTGCTGTTTCAGGTAAGTGGAGACATAGGGATGGGGAGACTGGGGGGGTGGGGGGGATTGCATGTGTGGGTGTGGGGGAGCTGTGGGTGGAGGGACACTCTTAGGAGGGGGTGGGTCCCCCACCCATTCCCCACCCACTCCCCACATGATACACAACCCCTGATCCTGGCATGGTGCAGCATGGCATGGCACTGGCTGCCTGAGACTTTGCACCACCTGTGCCACATGGTGTGGGCCCAGCCTGGCCTGGCCCAGCACAGGGGTGTGCACCTTTGGGCAGGACTGGGCTGCTCTTGCTGTCACCCAGGGTCCCGGCACTACAAACAGGGACTGCATGTCCTCGGGCCAGGCAAGGTCCTGTGTTCAAGTGCCCCATGCATCATTGGGCTGGGCCAGCTCCATGGAGGCAGGACCTGGCCATCTCAAGGATGCAGTGCACCCCTGCATGTGGTGCTGGGATCTGGGGTAACAGCAAGAGTGGCTTGGTCTTGCCTGAAGACGCATGCCCCTGGGCTGACTGGGCCTGCACCATGTGGCACAGACAGCACCAGGACTCAAGTGGCCAGGGCTGCACCATGATGTGGGGGGGAGTTCTGCCAGTAGTGGGGGCTGTGCATTGTATGGGGGGTGGGTAGGGGACCCAACCCTCCCAAGCAGTTCCCCCACACCACCAAACCACCCCCATAAGCCTCCCACCCATATACCTAGGCACAAACCCCACACCTCCCCAAACCACCACACAAGCCCCATACCCCCCCACAAACCTCACCCCCACAAACCCCACACCCATCCCCACAAACCCCACCCCTTTCCCCCCTAACCCTACATCCCACCACAAATGTCACACCCTGTATGCCCAGCCACCAGGCAGGATGGGACCTGCTGGCAGGAGTTGCAGCTGAAGGGGCAACTGCCACACTGCAGCCCTGCCCCATGCCCAAACCAGTGCTGGAACATGCGGCCCCAGCCTGGGGGGGGTCCTTGTCCCAGGTGCCACTTGGGTATCTGATAGGTTGGGGGGAGGTGTGGAGGTGGCAGCAGGTGTGTGTGTTTGAGAGAGCGAGAGAAAGGGAAAGGCGAGAGCTACGGGTAGCAGAGGCCTCCAGAGCCAGGCTTAGAGCCCCTTTGCCTCCCTATAGCAGCCCATGCAGGGGGAGGCCAGCTTGGAAGGGAAGGAGCTTGCTCAGCTCAGACCCTGAATCCCAGTCACAGCATGGGTATCATTCGGGCGTGGGCACAGGCGCAGAGAGAAGACCAGCAAGAGCTGGCACAGCTCAGAGCCACAAAGCAGCGGGTGGAACAGCTGCAGTTGGACTCATATACTGGTGCTGGGATGGAGCTGCTGCTGGAAGGGAGATAGTGTGGGCAGGCAGGGGATGCAGGTCAGGAGTGAGGGGCACTGGTGGGGCTGTGGGTTGGGAGTGAAGGGCAAGGGCAGGGGCAGGGCACCAGCATATCAGTACTGCTCAGTGCCTTACATTCTGCTGAGCAAAGGGGGCAGGGGCAGCTCTGATTTTTCTATGATACAAAAACCAAAAGCAAAAGTGTATAAATATTTAGAATTCATTTTATTATGAAGACAAAGGCACTGGTAGGCTTCCAAATGGCTTGAAAATTGTAAATATATCAATAAAACATTGTCCAACTGATCTCTCTTTATATAGTGACATTTCGTTTTAATCATGGAAGAACACAGATTTTGCATATTTTAATGAGAGAATTTGGGTTTTTTTTATCAGAGAATTTGCAATTTTTAAACAGGGAACACCAGGATCTCTGCTTCTGAGGCAAGGGGTGGGACTCGGGCAGAGGAGCCTGCCCACAGCCAGCACCAGGGACCCAGCTGGAGGGTAGATGAGGTGGCTGGCCTGGCCATTTGGGGCCATGAGGACACACTTTAACAGTTCAAAGCTAGCCACCACAATGAGCATATCTTCTTGGTGATAGCTGCCCAGATGGCAGATTGGGGGCACCAGCAGACATGACAGCAGTGCCGCCTGAAGGCCAGCTGTGCAGCCACTGCCCACTGGCAGCTGGCCCAGAAGACCAGGTTGCTTTGCTGCAGTGCCAACACCACAGCTCAGGCAGCTGTGTGGTCCCTGTCGGGGTCTGGCAAGTGCACAGCCATGGGGCCGCAGGTCCAAGGTGGCGGATGCTGTCACAGGTGGCAGCAGGCTACAGCCAGGAAGTAGCCCCCACTTCCAGACTGCTGCAGTGGGTTGAGGGTGCAGGAGCCATTCTAGGTTACAGCTGTATCAGCAGTCCAGCTGGCACAAGGGGCTAGTGTCCTTAGATACCAACTGGCTGGGCCTCAGAAGCTCCTAAGGGTAAGTAGCCCTAACCTGCTTGCCAGGGCAGTTTTATGTACTGTTGGGGCCAGCACAGTCTCTAGCTCCCCCTGGCTGAAGATCCAGGAGGAGCTGGGCAGGGTCAGTTTGCCCAAAGTGGCACAATTTGCCCCACACTAAAGAGCATGTTTAGGCATGTGTGCTGAGACACAAAACTTCAGCACAAATTTGTGCCACTGCTATTTGAGCTGCTGCAAGTGCACATGCCTGTGTGTGTGGACATGCCCCAGAAGTGCAAAATACAAGGGATTTCAAAGCATTTTATAAACAGAATTAAGCCTTGAAATGAGCTTCTGAGTAACAATGAGGAGGTGGCTGAGATTTTATGGTCCTATGTATTTTGCCCTGTTCAATTTATCCTTATGCTAATCCTCAATAATTTTACCCTTATGATACCTAGAAATATAGGCTACTATAGCCAAAATAAGAATGCCCATGCAGCCTTTAAGTTTTGCACGCAAATGGAAATAAACTGGAAGGTTAGCACATAGGAGCAATTAGTGAGCAATCAACTTGGTAATTGCTACCATTGTGAAGTCAAGTAGCCCCGTGACCACAAAAAGTGGTAGGATGTAAGTGCTCAACCTCCCCCCTCCCCCCCCCCCCCCCCCCAAGAAGAAACCAGGCTCAGAATAGCAAGCAAATACATTTTATTCTTTACAGAGAGGAAAGCTTTAATTTACTTTACATACATACATACATACATACATATTATTAATTACAGCTAAATTAAAGCTAAGTTATTAAAGCTAACTTTTTAAATCTTAAATATTTAAGTTTTTAATATTCATTTATTTATTTAAGGTTAAATATTTAAGCTTTTGGAGTATTTAAAAGAAAGCTAAGTAATTAAAGCTAAATTAAAATTTAATAGATATATTTTCTATCTAGAACAGCACCACCCAAATTACAAGAAGTTGAAGTACATGAATCTACTCTGTAAAAAATATCATGGCGTGTAAGCACCATCCAGTGGCGCTGTGAGGTACATAACACACATGACTGAATGAATTTATATCACCCTCCTAGACATTGGCATGCATCTAAATTGGATGTGGTTGAATCCACATTTAGATAAATCACTTGCATACATACATACATGTGTTTCAAGGCTTTATGTGGCACCCTGCACCACTCTTGAAAGGATTTCAAAGCACCCCAGCATGATGTGGCACTCTAAATGATGTGGCAATCTACAGAAGTTACTGTCACTTAAACAGGCATCCAGGGCTAAGTTACATCAGGGGTCTATCTCATCCTTGGAGGAGCTCAGAATTGGGAGGACTCAAAAGTAGCTTAAAGGCTCTTCAACCCTTCCTCCCTGTAGGTAGCAAGTTATTTGAGTACAACCCAGAATCTCACCCTAAGACTTTGGAAAGGTTAGTCACCCCAGAACGAATGTGCTTCTAAGCATCCATTGATTTGTCAGGCAGAGTAAAGTGCACTGCAATCTACATGGAAATGCAGCTGGAAAAGTAAATTGCTTCAAGATTATGATGTTTATGATGTAAAGGAAAATCTTTTTCTTTATTTTCTTTATTCATTATTTTAACCTTCCACTTTTGACTGCTCTTCATACTGTAAAGAGGTCACCTTTTATAATGGCCAAAAGTTTGGGGAAGTCACTAAGAGTTGCAAAAATGTGGCAGCTATGGTATAACTTCCTACAGAGGAACTTTCTTCCTAACCACATGAGTTAGAGGTTGTCTTATACCCTGAAGCCAAAGGATTTATTTTCCTTTCCAAACTTTTTCTTTTTAAATTCTTGTTATTATAGCTCTGAATTTTCTTGTTACTCATATATAAACGTCCAGTGCTTTCTTTAATCTTACAGATGTCTTGTGTTCAGTGATAATTTAGCTCACTGCCTGAAGTTTTCTTCTTTGAACTTAAAAAGAGGAGGCAAACACAATTAAAAAAAAAAAAAAAAAAAGGAGATAATTGGCATGCAGAAACCACAGTGGCTGGCATATCATATGTCTAGGCAGATAGACAAGGTGCTGAATACCATCGTTTTCTCTTGTGTTGTGTCAGAATCTGACACAATCAGGCCTGGATGCTGAAGTAAGCCCACATGTGTGAAAGCGCACGTGAGCCCTTGGCGACTCCATTGAGTGGAGTGGACCAACGAGAGGAGAGGAACCACAGCCAGGAATAAGGTAAGCAGGCAAGGCGGGGAGGGGAAGGGCAAGCAGGAGTCGGCCCAGCTGTAGGGAATTGGGAAGTGGGGGCTCCCCTCCCGTCCCTATTTAATGGCACTGGCTGGGAGCCCTGTGAACAGGCCAGGCAAACAGGCGCGCTCGTCAGGAGCACGCCGGAGTTGGCGAGGGAGTTCGCGTAGGGGGGAGCACAAGGTGGGGACCTGAGAGTTCACGCGTCAGGAGCCCCTGCCACGGAGGAGGACTCTGGACAGAGACTTCAGGTAAGTGTATGAGGAGAGGGGCAGCGATGGGGGTGGTGACATGGAGCACAGCCAGGGACCCAGTCTTGGTGTCACCTCTGGCTCAGAGCTCCTGTGGGGCTAGCACCCAGACGGGGCCTTTGGAAGGGTTGGCAACACTCTGGCCCCCTGTCTGTGACAGCTGCCTGGCAGGGGCTCTGGGACCTGGGTGAACCAGGAGTCTCCTCACCTGTCCCATGTGTGTCCAACTTGAGGCCCTGGAGGGGCAGGTAAGGGAGCTCCAGGCAGAGGTCAGCAGGCTGCAGGGGATCAGGGCAGTTGAGGAAGAGATTGATGGGTATTTCCATTCTCTGCAGGACCACACACCTGGAGGGAAGGCATCACAGGAGGCGGTCAATGCAGAAGGATGGAAGACAGTCACCTCCAGATCTAGACGTCACAGAGCTAGACATCACACTACTGGAGCAACTCCCCAGTGCAGCTGGGAAACAGGTATGATGACCTAGCATCATTGGGAGAGAGTACAGCAATAGAGGCAATGTCCACAGCTACCACCAGACAGGCTGAGAGGCTACTGGGCAGCCAGAGGAGAAGACGTTGAGTCATCATGGTGGGATGCTGCCTGCCTGGAGCTAGGATTCGGGATGTCACAGCGAGGCTTCCAGACCTAATCAGGCCCATGGACTACTACCCCATGGTCCTTATCCATGTTGGAACGAATGATACAGCCCAGAGTAGTCCAGGACTGGTCATGGCTGACTACATGGCTCTGGGAGAGCCTCGGGGGCACAAGTAGTCTTCTCATTGGTCCTCCTGGTCAGCGGATGTGGCCAGTACCACAGCAACTGCATTTCATAGATTTCATAGACATTAGGGCTGGAAGGGACCTCGGAAGATCATCGAGTCCAGCCCCCTGCCCAAAGGGCAGGAAGTCAGCTGGGGTCATAGGATCCCAGCAAGATAAGCATCCAGTTTGCTCTTGCATTGAGGAGGTCAACTCACAGCTTTGGTGCTGGTGCCACCGTGCGGGGTTCAGCTTTCTAGACCATGATCCGTACTTCCAGGATAAGACCTTGCTGGGACGGGATGGCCTACATCTCTCTCCAAAAGGTAATAGTCTGTTCTCTTACAGGTTTGCAGACCTCCTACATAGAGCTTTAAACTAACTTCGTCGGGGGATGGGGATGCCAAGTTCAGGATGAGATCGGGGAGGACAAGCCACGAACTGCATGCTAGAATTGATCAGGTAAGTACTAAGGGGCCCACTAAGAATCAGGATAGGGGAATACTAAGGGCACCTATCGAGGGGCTAAGGTGTCTCTACACTAATGCTAGAAGTATGGGAAACAAGCAGGAGGAACTTGCACTCCTGCTTGCAGACAAAGATCTCGACCTGGTTGGTATAACAGAAACCTGGTGGGATCCTACCTAAGACTGGGAAGTGGACATTGATGGCTACAGGCTATACAGGCAGGATAGATTGGGGAAAAAAGAGGGGGGGACATTGCTTTATACGTTAGGGAACATTATACATTGTCTGTAATAAAGATGGGGACGGAAGAAGGGCAAATCGAAGTCCTATGGGTCAGATTACAAGGGGGTAGGGGTGAAAGGGACTGCTACAGACCCCACACCAGGAGGAAGAGTTAGATCTAGAATTCTTGAAACAGCTCTCAAAGGCAGCATGCTCAAAAGACCTAGTTATCATGGGTGACCTAAATTACCCAGACATCTGCTGGCAGGAGCATTCAGCCAGGTCTGCCTGTTCACATAGGTTATTAACCTGCATACAGGACCTGCATCTAACACAGGAGGTATGCAGTCCCACTAGGGGAGATGCCTTACTTGACTTGGCGCTGGTTACAGGGGAGGACTTGATGGGGAATCTACAGGTACAAGGTAACCTAGGGGATAGTGATCACCAGTTGATAGGATTCACTATCCAGTGTTAGGTGGGAAAGACAACTAGTAGGGCAGTAGTGCTAGACTTCTGGAAGGCCAACGTCAATGAGCTCAGGAGATTAGTTAGGGTGGGACTGAAGGGTAATCAAATCTGTGAGTTGGTAGTCCAAGAAGCCTGGGAGTTCCTCAAGGGACTGATCCTACAGGCGCAGAGGGACACCATCCCAGTACATGCAAAGGGAGGCAGAAGAGCCAAACAACCTTCTTGGCTGAGCAGGGAAATCCAGGATAGCCTTCAGAGGAAAAAAGAGGCCTACAGGCTGTGGAAGCAGGGGGTAGCCACCAAGGAGGAGTATACCTTCTTGGCTCATGCTTGCAGGGAAGAAGTGAGGAATGCCAAAGCAGTTACAGAACTCAAGTTGGCAACAAAGATTAAGGATAACAAAAAGTCCTTTTTTAAGTACATAGGAGCAGGAAGAAGGCTCAGGGTAACAGGGCTGCTACAGAATGGACTAGGGCAACTTGTAACTGATAGGATGGAAAAAGCAGAGCTCTTAAATAATTTCTTTGTTTCTGTTTTCCTGGACACAGATACAAATACACCTCCCAATGAGTCTTTAGTCTGGAGTGTGAGTAATAGCAATCCACCCATGGTTAGCACTGACCTAGTGAAGGGGCACTTGGAAGGGCTGGATGTATTTAAGTCAGCGGGCCCTGACAATCTTCACCCAAGGGTTCTAAAGGAATTGGCTGATGTCATAGCAAAACCACTGGTGCAACTGTTCGAGTACTCGTGGCATTTGGGACAGGTCCCAGAGGACTGGAAAAGGGCCAACATGGTCCCTATTTTCAAGAAGGGGAGGAAGAGGGACCCGGGTAATTATAGGCCAGTTAGCCTCACCTCTGTTCTCAGCAAGACCTTAGAAAAAATCATAAAGGATCACATTTGCAGGGGGCCAGTGAGTCACACTATGGTAAGGGGCAACCAGCATGGGTTTATAGCAGGCAGATCTTGCCTGACTAACCTGGTCTCTTTTGATAACAAGGTCAAAAAGTGCTTAGATACAGGAATGGAAGTAGATATTATTTACCTGGATTTTAAAAAGGCTTCTGACATGATGTCTCACCCACTTCTTAGGAGCAAACTGAGTAGCTGTGATGTGGATTTTTTCACAGTAAGGTGGGTGAAAAGTTGGCTCACAGGACGCACCCAGAGAGCGGTGCTGGATGGGTTGGTTTCCCCTTGGAGGGATGTAGGCAGTGGTGTCCCCCAAGGCTCTGTCCTTGGACCAGTGCTGTTTAATATCTTCATCAGTGATTTGGATGAAGGTGTTGAAGCACCGTGTTCAAATTCACAGACGACACTAAACTATGGGGTACAGGAGGGCAGGGAGCAAATTCAGGAAGATCGGACAGACTGGGGAAGTGGGCAGATCATAATAGGATGCAATTTAACAAGTATAAATGCAAGGTGCTGTACCTGGGGAGAAAATCTCCAACACACCTATAGACCGGAGGTACAATTCTGAGCACCACAACAGTGGAAAGAGATCTCGGAGTCCTGGTTGATGCAAAAATGAACATGAGCCACCAGTGTGACAAGGCAATAAGCAAGGCTAACTGCATTCTTTCTTGCATCAGCAGCTGCATCACGAGTAGGTCTAGGGAAGTGATAATTCCCCTCTATGTGGCATTGGTGAGGCCGGAGCTGGAGTACTGCATCCAGTTTTGGACTTCACAATTCAAAAAGGATGTGGAGAAGCTTGAGAGAGTCCAGAGAAGAGCCATGCGCATGATCAGAGGTCAGGAAAACAGACCTTACAGTGACAGGCTGAGAGCTATGGGATTCTTCAGCCTGGAAAAGTGCAGGTTCAGGGGCAATCTGATGGCCACCTATAAGTTTATAAGGGGTGTCCACCAGTTTCTGGGGGAACCTTTGTTCACCAGAGCACCCCAAGGGATGACAAGACCGTTTCAGGCTGGACATAAAAGAGAATTTCTTTACTGTCCAAGCCCCCAAGGTCTGGAACAGCCTGCCATCGGAGGTGGTTCAAGCACCTACATTGAACACCTTCAAGAGAAACGTGGATGTTTATCTTGCTGGGATCCTCTGACCCCAGGTGACTTCTTGCCCTTCGGGCAGGGGGCTGAACTCGATGATCTTCCAAGGTCCCTTCCAGCCCTAATGTCTATGAAATCTATGAAAGACATACTGAGGGACCTAAATCTCTTCAGCCTCCACAAGAGAAGGCTGACAGGCAATCTTGTGGCTGTCTACAAACTCATTGGGGGGGTCAGCAGGCAATAGGGGGCACTCTGTTTACCAGCGTGCCCTTTTGGGTTACCAGAAATAATGGTCACAAGCTGAAGGAGATAGATTTAGATTGGACATAAGGAAGAAATTCTTTACAGTGAGGGTTGCCAAAATATGAAATGGGCTTCCAAGGGAGGTGGTGCTTTCCCCTACCTTGGAGATGTTCAAAAAGAGATTGGATACACATCTAGCTGGGGTTTACTTAACCCTAGTGCTCTTTCCTGCCTGGAGCAGGGGGTCAGGCCCAATGACTCAGCCTTGGTGAGGCTGCAGCTGGAGTACTGCATCCAGTTTTGGGCTTCACAATTGAAAAAGGATGTGGAGAAGCTTGAGAGAGTCCAGAGAAGAGTCATGCGCATGATCAGAGGTCAGGAAAACAGACCTTACGATGACAGACTGAATGCTATGGGATTCTTCAGCCTGAAAAAGTGCAGGCTCAGGGGCAATCAGATGGCCACCTCTAAGTTTATAAGAGGCGTCCACCAGTTTCTTGGGGAATGTTTGTTCACCAGAGCACCCTGAGGGATGACAAGGTCTAACGGTTATAAACTCCTGCAAGACGGTTTCAGGCTGGACATAAGGAAGAATTTGTTTATTGTCCGAGCCCTCAAGGTCTGGAATAGCCTGCCATCAGAGGTGGCTCAAGCACCTACTTTGAACGCCTTCAGGAGAAATGTGGATGTTGATATTGCTGGGATCCTCTGACCCCAGCTGACTTCCTGCCCCTGGGGCAGGGAGCTGGACTCAATCTTCCGAGGTCCCTTCCAGCCCTAATGTCCAAGAAATCTATGAATCCATCCCTGGTTCCATCAAGGAATTAATAACTGCCTGGGTGCCTAATGGGGGCATCTGGTAGTGCTTTCACTTGTCTTTCACTGCAAATGATGCCTGCCTGCTCAGAGGAGTGCAGCCTGTAGCCACCAGTCATCATCATAACTTTTTTTTCCTTTATGCTGGCATGGAAGTCACAAAGGCATGAACTTGTAGCACAGTCAGACCCATAGGTATTCCTGGACTGGCAGCAGGCAGCTCCACTAAGCCACCCCCACCTTCACGGGCAATCCTCCTCTTCTCCACGTCCCCGTGGACCTGGCCAGGGTGCCTGCCTGGGCCAGCCGTGCTGCTGCTGGCTTCCCGATGGGAGGGGGAGGGCTTTATTACATCCTGTGGTCAAAGAAGCCACTTGATGGATGTCAGGGGATTTCG
Organism: Alligator mississippiensis; assembly: GCF_030867095.1. Classification (NCBI taxonomy): domain Eukaryota; kingdom Metazoa; phylum Chordata; order Crocodylia; family Alligatoridae; genus Alligator; species Alligator mississippiensis. The sequence goes on along the minus strand of NC_081824.1, from coordinate 75,092,310 downwards.
CCAAGAACTCTAAGACCCCTAATTTTGGAAGGAGGGCTGGCTAGTTGCATTAGGAAACAACCAGCATTTTTGTTGGGTTGCCTTCCTGTGTAGTGCTGCCCTGGCTTCCCAAGGGGGCCCTGATTGCCTATGGCACTGTCAGCCTATAATCCACCCCTGGTTCTTGCTAGGAATTAATAACCATTTGGATTCCTACTGTGGGTCCCTGAGAACACTTTCGTTTGCTGGTCACAGCTTGCACGCATCCCCCAACCCTGCATGGCCATGGCCATTGTGCATACTTGTGCCATGGTGCCCCTGGCTGCCCAGGGACACTGTTGGCCTATAATCTGCCCCTAGTTCTGGGTAGGAATTAATAACTGCTTGGATTCCTAACATGGCTGCCTGGAAGTGTTTTCATTGGCTGGTCACAGCAAAGGGCATGCACCCGGTCTCAGGAATGCAGCCTTTAGCCTGCAGGCATCATAACAATTTTTTTGTTGTTGTGCAGGCATGAGCTGACACCGGGCATGAGCTGACCCATGGCTCCTCCCAACTTCTGAGCAGACACTCACAGGCAGCCCTCCCAATCCCCTCCCCACCTGCACAGTCTCCTGCTCCCACCACGCATAGCCCTGGCAAGGGTGCCTGCCTGGGCCGTACTCCCCCTGGCTCTCCACAATTATTTTCTGCACCCCTTCCCCCCTACAAAGTTGACCTGCAATGTTATCAGGTTTTCTATATTTATATATTTTACAAGGCCCCTCTACAGGACCCTTTGTGAACTCCTGTTGATTTTGAAGTGAGGAGAACAAAGCTTGGGAGCCTGGCTTGAGTGTCTGCTAATGGCCCATATTCAAAGAAACAAGTGCCCGCCCATAAAGCTTATGCAAGTCCCTCTCTTTGCCCCATAAACACATATGGAACATGAAGTCAAGCACTTTATTTAGATAATTAAACATAATTTATCTAGTAAACATGAATTGGTCAGCCAGAGCACTCATTCAGGGACTTAGATCACCTCTATTCGGGCTAACAGAACACCTCTGGGGAAGTCAAGCAGCCCCCCACCCCCACCATGACCACAGTACTAAGTATATTTCCTCATAAAAGGAACTGGCCTTAGGACTGTGATTACAGATGGAAGGCCTTCATGGGCCACCCCACATCGTGCTCTTTGCATGTGACCTTGAGGTTTCAGGAGCCTGAGCTGGACTCTCCCATGCATACAGATGTTGGCTTTGCAGATCCAAGAGACAGAAGCCTTTTGTGAAACTTTGCAACATTACAGAGATAAGAAGCTCTGTACCATGGGTTGTGCACTGCCTTGCCTCAGATCGGGGCTTGGCTGAGCATGGGGGTGTCTGCCCAGTGAGAATGGTAAGTCAACCTTGCATGGCAGGGCCGGGTAGCTGGTCAGGAAATGAATGCAGACAGAATTGGCCCTCTATTCCTTAAGCCACCATGCCTGCCTGGATCATGCTGCCCTTAGCTCACCAGAGGGCCTTGGTTGCCAGTGGCCCCATCATCTATGAGAATCTGCCCCTGCTTAATGCAAGGAATACAAAATTGCTTGGCCATCTTTTGCATGTGGCTGGTAGCAGTTTCATTGCTTGGTAAAAAATAAATTGCAGCCACCTGCTCCCAGGACTGCAGGCAGCAAACAACCATGGGAAGTGGCCGCCGCCTGAGCGCACACCTCCAAGCCATCATTGTCTTGGCGAGGGTGCATGCCTGGGCTGTGCTGCTCCCACAGAGGGGAGGCGTTGATTGACAGGTACACCATTGGCCCATTATCCACCTCAGTTTAATGCAATAAAGAAAAAAACTGCTTGGCCATTTTATGCAGGTGGCCCAGAGGGAGAGATTTCATTTCCTACTAACCTGAATATTCCAGCCACTCGGTCACAAAACTTTAACCTGGGTCATGTAAGGAATTAAGGAATTAATAACATCTTGGCTGGTGGATGTGGGCACCTGATAGTGGTTTCATTTGCCATTCAAAGCAAATGATGGCTGCATGGTCCCAGGAGTCCCCAGGTCCTGGGAGGTTAGGGGTGTTGGGCAGAAGTGGGTGTCGGGCACCCGTCAGAGGGTCTCTCTGCCAATCCCCACCCACAGCCCCCCCTAACCCTGACAGCGCCCATCATGGATGAGCTGTCAGCATGGATTGGGGGGCGGGATGGGGAGTTACCAATTTTTCCTGTTTTACTAGTCTTACCAGTCACTCTATGGGGCCCTCTGCCAACTGCTGTTGATTTGGCAGTGAGGAGAACAAATCCAGGCAGCCTGGCCTGAGGACCCGCTAATCACTCCCATTGAAACAAATACATGCCCATCAACCTTATGAAAGTTCCTCCCCTTGCCTCTACACACATGGAACATGAAGGCAAACATATAGAAACCTTTGCTTACATAATTAAACACAATTGATATATTAAGTATAATTTCCATAATTTAGCAATTCACCACAAAACATTTAAAAGGTAACAATAGGCAATGAGAAATAATTAATAAATTTTATAATGACAAACAATAAGCAATAATCAGCAACTTCTGTAATGACAAGCAAGAACCAATAATCAACAACTTTTATAACAGTGAATCAAAAACTATTCTAACTTTCCGGACTTGACTCTGGAATGCCTTTTGGTTTCCGAGCTTGACTGCAGTTCTCTCCCACATGTGTGGGAATGCCTCCTGCCATGGTGGACAGCCGGTAAGCAGCTGGTGGTGAGACATACCTGGCTGGCAATCTTGTGCAGCCACACAGTGCAGGTACTGATGACACTGATGATGCTATATGTCCGTGCATCATTGACAGCATGCCTATCTGGCCTGCGTCTACTCAACAGTGGCATATCAAGTGGAGCTGAAAATGAAGAAATGCTGGGATTAGAGTCTCTTTTGAGACCTCTGCACTCAGCGAATCTTGTGAGTGGATAAGTATCATTTGGACAGTGTCCTATGCTAACCCAACCCCCCTGCCCCATACCTTTACCTCACAGCCCAGCCTAATCACCAGCCAGTGTCAGTTCAGATAACAGGTAACTTAAATGGTCCCCATAGAGCTTACCATACTGGGTGTGGAGGTCGAGGTTGCGGGTCTTTCCTCCTCAGAGGAACCCACAGGTGCCATGACTACTATCCCGCCACTATCTTCATCTCTTGAGCCAGCTTGAGTCGCAGCCATGATTGGTAAAGTCTCTGGAGTAGAGGACAGCACGGAGACCTCTGTGCGTGTCTGTTCAGAGTGTTCAAGTACCTCCATTAGTGGACATGTGTAATGTGACATGTCACACATTGCGGTGCTCTGCTGCTGTGCTCTTGAAACATCACGGGGAAAGCAGTCTGCAGAATCTTGGCCTTCGCTTGGCACTGGGCTGCCATCTTGTGTCCTTGCTTGGTAAGTCTCTTGGACATGTCAAGGTAAAGGCAAGTCTCCTGGACAGCTTGTGTCCCTGCAAGGAAAGTCTCCTGGACATGTCACCTATGGGCTGTTGATGAACTGGTACAATACATCAGGGTCCCCCAGCACCTGCACCAGGCTCTTGGTTTCTATGTAGGACCAAGTGGTCCTAGTCCTGCAGGGCTGGTTTGCTCTCTGCTCTCCCTAGTCAGCTCTCTTCTCTCCCCAACCTCAGACATCTCGGATCAATAAGGGGTACCAAGGGAGCTGTGCCTTCAATTTATGTCTAGGGGTGAATGGTTCCAGGGAAGTCCCCCCACCCCAGCCCCTGTTTTTGGTGCACAAAGTGAGGACACCAGTCATGCTGGCACCATGCTGGTAACTTTGTATCTTATGGGCATACTTGTTCTGGATGGGTTTTTGAAGGTTTTGGCACCAAAAATAGCTCAAAAGTGAAGTGTAGGTAATTAGTGCACCATGTACTGACATCTAGGCCCACAATGGGTGCCCACAGTGTCTCTTTCAGGGCATTGCACAACAGAGGGCTAGCCACCAGTGACCCATGTGTGAAGACATCAGTTTCTGCTCACAGTTTCTTCCATAGCCAGCGAGGGAATTAATACTGACAGAACTGACGCGCTATTCATGTAGCAAGCATGTTTAACACTGAAGCAGACTCATAGAAAGCCGCTTGCCTGTTTTATGTTAAATCAGTGAATGAATAAGTGACACTGGGGTGTGGGGGGAGGGGGGGGAGGAAATTAGGCTGCACTACATATAATGGCTCAAATAAGGAAATGGCTATTTGGCTGGGATTATGGCTGCACATCCTTTCTGGGCCACACAACACCATGCCTCTGTGTCACTGGGGAAATCTCCTGGATATCCCTGACCAATCTTGCCCATCACAAAGTGCATCATTTGCCATTTAAACCAGTATGATGTTGTCTGATTCCAGGATTGCAGGGTCTAGCATGCAGGCATCATAACAATTTCTCTGATGTATAAGCCTTCCCAAACCCCAAGCTTTAATTTTACCAGAGAAGACACTTTTCATGGTGGCTGAGGCTTCAGATACATGCCAGACCCAAGTCTTGTGCCTGGCCCAATGCCATGGAAGGGGCGGGCAGGCTGTCCCAGAGGGTCAGCAGGGTCGGTCGGTCATCTGGGCAGGGGTCACTGAGAGCAGTTTCTGGGCCAATAGATCACAGTGTCTGGGTCACTGAGTTTGGCAAAGGTTCTTTTCCTCACCATGACTCACAAGACCCCTCCGCCCCACAGTGGCACCAAGATATTCAGAACATGTTGCTCACTGGCTACAGCATAAAATGCAACAATTGCAGGAAGTTTCTTTGCAGAGCATAGCTCCCCTCTGCAATTAGGTTTCTAGCAGGAAATGCAACTTCTCCCAGCCACCCATGTAAAGCAGCCAGGCAGTTTTATATTCCTTGCATGAAGCAGGGACACGTTATAGGCTGACAGTGCCATTGGCAATCAGCCCTCCCCCCTGCCCCCCAGGGAGCCAGGGGAAGCAAGGCCCAGGCAGGCACCCTGGGCAGGGCAGTGCTGGGTAGGCAGGGGTGTTCATGCAGGCGGTGGACATTTCCCGTGGCTGTCTGCTGCCTGCAGTCCTGGGAGCAGGCAGCCACAATTAGGTTATTCCTTGCATTGAAGTAGGGGCACCCATAATCCGCCCCTGAGCAGAAGATTGATTCATATTGGGCTGGGCTACTACACCTAGTGTCCAAAAATAGCCACTGCACATGGATGCCTGCAAATTGAAGTGAGATCTGGTGGACAAAGGGGCTTATTACACGCCATTCAGTGACTTACATACTTCACATTTACATGTAACAGATCAATGTCTGTATTGTTGCAATTTGTGTTGAGGCAAGCTAAAATACATCAGGATGTGGTTTTTTTGCATTGCAACAAACTCATTTAAATTGCAAAAAGACCCCACATGTATAGAGTGTGACACAATTAAACTGCAGAAAAAGGGATAAATAACTAGCTCAATAATCACAAGCAAAGAATAATTATGGATTTACAAAGAGTAAATATGGAAAGAGTAGAAATGGATCCATGTCAGTATGGCGGGAGGCTTCAAGTGGAGTCCCAGAGGGGTCTATCCTGGACCCAGTACTGTTCTACTTATTTATTAATGATTTGGATGCATCTTGAGAGTATCTTGATTTCCAGATGACACAAAACTGGGAGGGATCACAAACACATTGGAGAACAGGAGTCCAATTCAAAAGGATCTTGACAGATTGAAAAGATGGGCTGGATCTAACAGGATGAAGTGCAGTGCTGACTAATGCAAAAGGTGCTGAACATCAGGAAAGATAACCAGAGACAAATACAAAATGGTTGACACCTGGCTAGGTAGCAGCACTATGGAGAAGGATCTAGATATCTTGGTAGATCACAATGCAATATGAGTTTGTAGTGTGATATAGATGCACAAAGGGCAAATGCAGTTTTGGGATGCATCAGTAGAAGCATTAGATGCAAGACACTCCTGTCATAGTGCCTCTTTATTGGGCACTCATTAGGCCTCATCTAGAGTACTGTGTGCATTTTTGGGTTCAACATTTGGACAAGGACATGAAAAAGTTAGACAGGGTCCAGAGGTGGGTGACAAAATGAAAAAGAGCTTGGAAAGCAAGCCATAGTAGGAGAGGTTGAAGGAAATGGGAAAGTTCAGCTTGCAGAAAAGGTGTTTAAGAGGAAACACGATAGCAGTCTTCAAATATCTCAAGGACTGCCTAAAGAAGAGGCTCTCTTAGTGCAGAGAGCAGGACATGGACCAATGGTTTGAAGTTGCAGTGAAGTAGGTTTAGATTGGATATCAGGAGGCTGGCAGGTTACTACTTTACCTGTGTCAGGTTAGAGCACTATGCCTTCTGGTTGTGTGAAAGGGTTGATTGTGTAGTTTTAGTAATAGGTTAAACAAGGATTCATATGAGATATTTGGGATAGGGATGGTGTTTCCTTAGGCAGGGAGTTAGCCTAAATGACCTCTGGAAGTCCCTTCTAGCCCTACTTTTCTATGATTCTATGACATAGTACCTGGGAGAATGGGGGCTTGGGTGCCATGGACACTTGAAAGTCCAGAGATCATGAATTCAAGGCCACAGCAGACGTGCTCATCACATGGACATGTCAGATTCCAATGAATATGTGAAGTCTGCTAAATACCTTTTCACAAGGACAAGGTCCTGAGAAAGAAGGAAGGATTGGGAGAATCAGACAAGTGAGGATAGACTCAAGTGAGGTGGTTCAAGATGACAGCAGGAGTGAGAAAAGGATGCATGATATGGCATGGAGCAATAAAATGGGAGGAATAGGGTTATGGACTACATAATGTAACAGGGAGCCAGAGGGCTCCTGTTACTTTAAGAGGAAGCTGCAGCAGTTGACTCTGGGAAGGCTGGCAGTGATGAAGCAGGCTAACTGCTAGTGAGCTAGCTTCCAGCAAACAGGAAGACTTGTAGCCACATAGATAGAGCTTAACCCTGGGGGAGTAACTATTCCAGGAAATAGTGGCAGAGCAGTAAGTTGTGCCAGGGCAGGTATCAAGGCAGCTCAGGAGCACAGAGCTGCAGCAGGGAAAGGCAGACTGGTCATCAGGCCCAGAATAGAAAACCCCTGTGGGTGGCTGGACAACCACCTGACAGGAAGGGGCAGGGCTTAGGAGGCACATAAAGCCAGTACCTGAGACCAGGTAGTCAGTCTGGCCCTGTAGGCAGTAGAGAGAAGAGCTCCAGACCAAGGGGGGGGGGGACGGGACGGGACGGGACGGGACGGGACGGGACGGGACGGGACGGGACGGGACTGACTATCACCTGAGTTGCCCTAGAAGCTGCAAGTAAATACTTATGGCTTGTAGGAAACTAGGACACAGGGTGGGGATAGTTTTAGTTGTAGCCAGTGGGCTTGTATTTTTGTTTAAGCTGTAGACTGGTGAACTGCTAGTAGCTGTAAAGGTGATGGGGAGGCTGCAGTGGGACATCTGAAGGGAGCATCACAGTTTAAGCCACAGGGATGCCTGAGGGACATGTGAGTGTTTCAGGCCCTGCCAAGGACCAGGGCTCAAGATGTTGACAGGCAGAAACTGAGGGGGTTAGAGCCTGAGATGGAAATGACAATAGAGGTGGTCTGGAGCCAGGAAGACTAGGGCCAGAGCCCATGAAGGGTGGAAAACAGGGCCAGAGGCAGACACTGGCAGGGGTAAGACAGATGCTGTAGTCCATAAGCTGAGGCTCAGTATAGTGGGCCTAGGCCACCCAGCTAAAGAAAAGGAGTTGAAGTTGAGAAGACTCAGGCCTCAAGAAGGACCTGGAGGTCTGAGGGGGCCTGACTTTGTACTGGGGACTAAGTGCCCCACAGACATGACAACCAGTAAAACCTGCAAGGTCCTGGAGCACAAACAAGGCCAGGAAGGCCACATGTAGTGCTTAAGGGTGGGACTGGGAGCAGCAGGGCCTGGGAGAGACCTGCTAGTTAAAACCTAGAGAAGGGGTCACTCTGGGACCTTGGGGCAGCGTCCCTTTACCTAATTAAAGTATTCCAATGTAAGTATGGTAGTCGAGCGGAAAGGGACAGTACCCGAGGAGCCAGAGTAGGGCAGGAGCCATGTGGCTATCAAGGGGCATCATAGCTGCTTGTGGCAGGGCACTGTTTGTGCCTGCCACTTAAGACCAGAGCCAAGCGGCCAGCAGGTGCTTGATTGCAGCAGCCATTTTGGCCCTGTCTGCCTATATAAATAGCTCAGTTCCCTGCTGGCTGGCCAGGCAGCAACAATGCCTGCCTGTGAGTCTTCTTGGAACACCCTGGAGGTAAGGGAGAAGCTGTAGGGGATGGCTAGGAGGCTTCTGGTCCTGGCATGACCTAAAACTGCACCCTGCTGGGAGTGGGTGGCCTGGTGGGGCTCTCAGTGGCACAGGAGCCCCCAGGAAATGCCAGGCCAGTGACCACCCTGGTGAAAGGTGGGTTGGGGCACCTTAAGCACAGCTCCCACAACTGGGTGGGTCACCCGCTAGTAGGGTCCTGAGGGCAGACCCCAGAGAGAGAATGGATGCCGTCTGCGAGGCATGGGCTGTGGTGTAGGGGAGGTATGGAGCCACAGATAGTGCCCCCTGGCATTGGGGGAAGAAAATGGGCAGCTTCCCACCTAATTAAGATTGTTAATTAATTAATAACAAGGCACGGCAGATGAGAAGGTGGGCACTTGGCCCAGAAACAGTTGGGTGGGCCAAAGGTAAATCGGCCCCGAGAAGGCCTCCCGTTGCACTGACCCTAGGGGCCTGATCCTGTTACAATTAGAAACCTCCTTTTTTTTAAAAATTGAAAGTTAGATCCACACATATGCATATGACTCCAAGGCTCCGAGTAAAATACCATATACTACAAGACTTGCAATCGGATGAGATGAGCTGCTGTGCTCTACTAAACTCAGTGGTGTCAGTGTGTGTTTGGTGTGTTCTTAAGATCTTTAATCAATTGAACCTTAAGCAAAGGCTAGATGCCTTAATACTCGAACTAGATCACTTCTAGTTGTCTGCCTAAGGAACTCCAGAGTCAAAAATGGAGGTACCTAATCACTCATATAGCAGCTACTGCCATTCTGGCTAGTCTACACTGTTCTTTGGAAACTAGGCAGAATGTAGTATAGTAAAAGCTCTGTTATCCAGCATCCCCCAGGAATGGGGGATGCCCTACAACAAAATATGCTGGTTAATTGAGCGGCCCGAGCAGGCGTCCTTGCCTGTTCTGCCTGCCACTTCTCCTGCCGTGTCTGGGGTGTCGCTGTCCCTCCCACAGCATCGCCAACTCTCCCACGGGCCCGGCCGGCCCCGTGGGACAGGGAGGCGGGCCCCGCACAGCCTGTTATGCCTCCAGGCCATGGGGGCTTGGCAGTGCAGGGTGTTTTGCCCTGGGCCATGTGGGCACAGAGAAACTGGAAGTGCCATGGTGGGCACTTCCAGTTTCACTTGACCTTACAAGCCAGCATGCTGGTTAGTAGAGCATGCTGGCTTGTAAGGTGCCAGATAACACGGCTTTTACTGTATTTAGCTGCCTTTAAAACTACTTTGGATTTTGCCCCAAATGACTACAGAAGGCAAAAAGCAGTGGCTAGTTCCCCAATGGATTTTTGTCTGCACGGGAAAATTTCCACAAGGTGTGGTACTTTAGTGGATCTCTGGTTCAGCGATCTAGGACTATAGATTTTGTGGCAGAGATGGGTGGGAAGCCTTGCATGCGGTGTTTTCATAGTACAGCCACCTCACCAAATTCTTAAATTAAGAAACATTTCCCATCTTCTGGCTGGAGAGGGCATCAATACTCCAGTCTGGATTTTACCAAAGTAACTTTCACAAATACCATGTGTTAATGAATTCCTGTAATGCTAATGATTTAAAACCAAAAGACCCTAGTGAGGTCTTCATTTGCTATCCCTATGATGTTGTGACAGTCAAAGGAAATGTGGACTGTGATTTTTCTCTCTTTCAGTTTTGAAAATAAATTTCAGCATTGTTCCTCCTGCATTTTCTTTTAGACAGATTGCTTTCATTTAACTGTTAAGATTTGACAAATTAATGTCAGTGATTTAACAATGGGGTTAATTAGGAAGGGTACCATGGAGAAATTCTAACTGATTTAATTATTGTTAGTTGCTAATTAGGTGCAGTATAAAATCAAGATCCCAAAAGCATGCAGTTGAAGTGTATGCTGCTGTGGCGTACAGAAGAGCTTCTGAAATAAATTTATTTTTAGCTTTTTTTCAGTAAAGAACCTAAGCATTTGTGGACTTCTAAAAATCAGGTTATTTGAGTCTTCCTTTCAACTACTCTTAGTTCTCACCGGGAATCTGGGTTTTCTGTTTGCCATGAAGAAATATGGTAAAACCCAGATTTTCTCATTTTAAGGAGAGAGACTTGGATTTTTTTTCCTTTAAAGGAAAAAAAAATGTGGGAAACAGTGGGCTGCCCCTTGCAGGCTGGCAGATTTCCAGCCTGCAAGGAGCTGGGGGGAGCAGGAGAAGGGTGATCAAGCAGGGGGAGTGAGGGGCCTGGATCTGTGTCCTGCTGAGTGAAGGGGGCAGGGAGAGCTCTGATTATAGATTATAGTGGCATTCCATTTTAATTGTGGATTTGGACTTTGGGGTTTTTACATTTGAATTTGCAATTTTTTTAAATCAGAGAATTTGTGCTTTTTAAATGGAGAAACCCATGGTCCCTGGTTATCACTTTCTGGTACTGCCATTGCATTTAATAGCTTTATAGGAGATGGAGGAGAATGTATACATTTGGCTTTAATACTCTTTCATAAACTGGAAAGCAGAGGACTCACACTAATATTACCTGGGCTTCTGCATTTACTTTTGGTCACTTTATCTCCAAGAGGACAGGGAAGAGGCCAAATGAAATACCATGAAAATGATTAAATGAAAGCTTACTTGAGGATAGATGGAGATGATAAGCACTTTTTATTTGAGAGAGAAGACAAAGAAGCAATATGGGGTGAAGGGTGTAGGTCAAGTCATTCTTGTTTGCTGTGTATCCTAAGAATTATATGCATTATGGGGCCTTTGGTAAAACTGAAGGGCAAAGAATTTAAAACTGATAAATGGTTAAACTTTTTTCACACAATATTTAATTAGCCAGTGGAATTCACTTCCGTATTATTGCTGAGAGATGAAAAGCTTAAAAAAATGGGAGTTAAAAGGAAGAAAAAGAGCAGATATTTATACTGATAAATATTTCCGCAGTTACACAGCAGGGGGAAAAAGTAACAAGGGTTAAATCATGCATCAGCCTGTAAAGCAACTGCTAATAGCATGAGATTAGCAAGAAACTTCCCAGTGAGCAGATAATTCCTGAGCAGTGCCTACACATTGTTACTTGTAGCTGTTTCTGAAACATACAGCGTTGCTTACTGGGCATGTCTACACAAGATGTTTACTGCGGAGCTGACTAATTAGCTCAACAGTAAATGTCTCAGTGTCTATATCAGTGGTCTCCAACCTTTTTAAATAGGAGATCACCTTTGGCATTTAAAAGCAATCCAAGATCTACAATGTGCTGCCACCCTGCCCCTCCCTGCCTGCAGCAGGTAAGTCTGTGGAGGGGGAAGGGGGGATGCAGATTGAGGCAGAGGGATAAAAAAGTATTTGGGGGTGTGCCTCCCTAGCAGGCAAGTCCCACCCAGCTAGGGCTCCACTTAACTTACCCCTGCTCCTGCCTCTGTGGCACTGTCTCTCACCACAGGGGTCTTGGTCTAGCCCCTGCCCCTTCCCTCCCTCGTGGACTGACCTGCTGAACTGGGGCACGCGCTTGCATGCATGTGGGCACTCGGCCTCCCACCCCAGCCTCGGATCAACTCCAAAAGGCTCCAAGATCTACCAATGGATTGAGATCCATTGGTTGGTGACCACTGGCCTACATTATTAGGGTGCAGGAAACTAATAAGCTCCACTTCAGGAAGTACTACCCTGCCATGTAGCTTATTTGTGTGCAGCAGTGCATGTGTAGACTCTGACCTGGCTGGCCGGGGGACAAGGGTGCTTCAGTGTGGGAGCTGCCTGCTGGCTAGCCCCATGCTGAAGCTCCCTAGGGCCTTAATCAGCCCCTTCCCAACACATTGAGCCTGGTTGGACCAGCCACAGGCTGGCAGGCTGACCCCACCCTGGTTCCCTGCCAGCTGAGGGCCGACCTGGCTCAGTGTGCTGCTGTCTGGGTACACATGTAAATGGCATGCTCAGGAGTTCCAGAGTTTATTGCCATTGCATTAATGGCATGCATAGATGCGACCACTGTGAATGACAGACATGTAAACTAGATGAACTGCTCATCTGAAATGGCAATGCCTATGTCCACCTAGAAATTCGGAATTGACTCCATCTATGCTGAGCCCTATTTTAGTAAAGAGTGTGTAATGATAAGGACTGTCTACAAACTGCAAATCCTTTTCCATGGAGATTTTCACATTTTTTAAAGTATTTCCAATGCCCAAATCAGGACAAAAATGTTAAAAATATCTATCTATATATATTCCCGGAAAAGAGTTTTCAGAATTTTTTTTTTTCTAGAGAACCAGAAAGGAAGTTTTAACTTGTCCAAGCTCCCTACCAGTAAGGCCCTTATCAGTTTTTCTGCTCACTGCAGATGGAAAGTGAAGTTAATGAGAAACTGCTGGGCTGGCTTTCAGAGGCTCCCTGCCCTCCCTATCCAGTTCTTAGCCTTTCCCCTCTCCTCATAGCTCCAGGAGATGCAAAGAGACAGAACCCTCAGCCTCTTTGCTGCTCGTCCCTTCTCTCTAAACAGACATTTCCAGGTGGACACCCAGGGAGCTCATTTTGGTTTTTCTAATGGAAAAACTAAAGTTTTTGACAAAACTGAAATTTACCTTTGGAAAATAACCTGGAAAGGACCTTTTCTTTGGAAACTTCTCAACTAGCTTGAGGGACAATAAATGATACCAAAGCATCCCTAGCTCAACTACTCTTTATAAAATTGACCCATTGCTTTATATCCACACCAAAAACCCCCTACGATGCTTGAGATAGAATGAACAGAAAAGAAAGTTCACATGAGTTGTGACATGCTTAGATCAGAGAGTAGATATTTAGATGCCTCTACAACTTTAATTTGCCCTCTTTAATATAGGTTTTAATTGCCCTCTCTTTTTGCCATGGGATCTCTTCTTCAGTGCATAAGACGATGAATCAAAATGGTGGAGTGAAAGAAGCTGCTGTCTGTAGCATCTCTGCTGTATTTGGGAATGTGTAGTGAATGAGGCAGAGGAATACAGAAGAGATGGGATGGTCTGAGGTTGAAACAGCAGCATGCTGCCTTGGAGAACTTGATTCTGTTCCTGAATTTCCTTGTTGGTACTCTGAGTTCTGGGTTGCTCTGTGTTCCTCTACCCTGCCTTCTGACTGACTTCAGACTAATATGTCTGACTACCTGTTATAGATCACCTATTCTGGTCTAAACTGATGAGGAGCACCATAATAACATTACAAGCCCAGATTGCTACATGCTAAGGTCAGGTCTGAATGCCAAAGTCCAAATGCTCTTTATGCAGGCCAGACATTACTTACGGTCTGGAACCAGGCAGCAGATAAAGAAGAAATTTTGGGGAGGTGTTGGGGGACTACTAGTGCACAAACCTTCTCTTCTGAATCCACACTGCATACAGTAGTTTGAGGATTCCTGCATTTGACCAACCTTTTCACAGGCAGACAAATCCCTGTCATACATGAGTATGGTGGCGGGGGCCACCCTCAGGGGCTGGAAGCTCCAGGGACAGACCACACCACTCTCAGACGAAGGCCCGGGGACCCTGGTGTCACCTAACGGGGACCCCAGGGATGGCCATGGGATCCCCTCGGGTCCCTTGACCATGCCAATTTGGCCCAATGAGCACCCTCTTTCTTGCCCACCATGTCTTGTTGGTAATAATTATGAATAGGGAGGCTGCCCTCAAGTTTACGTTGGGCATGGTCCTGCTGGACCCTGCTAGACCCTGTGGGTTCTTGGACCCCTTTTGGATCCTGCACAGAAATGGTTGCCTCTCAGGGCACCTTTAACCTTATGGGCTAGATGCATGGCTCTGAACCACCCCTTTACCATGCCCCAAGCCTCGCAGATGGCATTTACAGTGTCCCTCCAAAGCCTTAGATTCACTTGGCCTGTGGTCATGACTGGGCTCTCCGCAGCCCCGTCTCTCTCTCTCTCTGCAGCCCTCAGTGCTGGGCTCTCCACAGCCCTGTCTCTCTCTCTCTCTGTCTGCACCCACACTGGCGCTGGGGTCTGTGCACCCCGGATACTGCTCCCACACTGGCGCTGGGGTCCCCACCCTGTAGTGGGCCCCCAGTGAGGCCTCCTCTTTCCCCAATAGCCTCAACCCAATCCTCCAGTTTACAAACAGAAATCAAAATACAAGCCCCTGGGCTATAAGATAATACAAGCAGCTCAGGGTGTGCTGTGCCCCTTTAAATGAATCAGCCTTCCCCCAGCACAACATGCCTTGTAGGCCAGGGTCTGGTGCACTTCTGAAGTCCTTTAACCTTACCAGAAACAGGAGATGAGCTGTCAAGCCTCTTCATTTAGTTTCCTCTAGGAGAGCTCCTTCCCCCTTAGCTGCTGGCAGAGAACTGCCTCTCTGGTCCCGATCCTGGGGTTTATATATGTCCCAGTCCCTGCCTCTTCTGGTCAGCTGATCGCCTGCAGGTGCGGGCTAATGCCCTCATTCCTGCTGCCATGGTAACTTGCAGCTGAGGGGTTCCTGACTGATTGCTAGGGTTCTCTCCATCACAGTTTCAGCCCTTAAAGGACCAGGCACCTTAGTGCCCAGCGACACCTGGCACCGCAGAAAACTTACCCGGGAGGCAGACTGGGACAGGGAGGGAGCTGCGCAAGCCTCCGCTGTGCCGGCTTTTCAAGTGGCTGTCAATCAAGCTGGGCAGCGGTCGGCTGATGATGTCAGCTGCGACTGCTGCTGTGGGAGACTTAAAAACCCCGGCAGATGCTGGGTGCAGGGAGAAATGGAGGAGGTGAGACACCAAGCTCACTGGGGTGCCACATAGCAGACCAGACCCTGCCTCACAACACTGCCCCATCAGGGACAAGCGAGGGCAGTAGTAGGGAGCCAGATGAGGCTTCCTGATTCTGAGCTCCATGGGAAGGGGCTTGGGATCGGTCACCACCCTTAGGGCCTGGGCCAGGCATAGTCAACTCCTGCCACAGGCCTGGTGCAGGGATGGAGCAGGGCCAAGGATTAGGAGTGAAGGGCAGGCTGCAGCCACAAGCCTGCACTTCAAGTGGAGGCTGATGTGGCTGAGACTCAGTGGCACGATATAAGAGGCTGGAGCCAGGAGTTGGTGCAGCAGCACTACAGCCCTCACAGTTGGTGAGTGGATGGGGTGTAGGGGAGGCGTAGCCCCAGGATCAACTGCAATAAGCCAGTGAGTATTACCATCTCTGGGCCTGGGGCAAGAACACTACTGAACCCCTCCTTTTAATTACAGCTCCATCAAGTCATGGCAGACGAGTTGGGACCTGGCCCAGGGAGTAGGGAGATACAGCGCCAACTGAGGGTGCTATAATGAGATAGAGAATGTTGTGTGTGTGAACAGGAGTTGGCTTAGAGGCAGCACTCAGGCTACAACTCTGGTTACCTTGGCATGAAGAAAAGCCCTCAGAGAAACTTCCTAGTTTCCATATCATTTAGATTACATCAGTGTATGAATATCAAGCTTTTAGAGAAAATATACTGAACAAATGAATCTAAGTCCTAAATCTCTTGCCTCCATTTTGAATATGTCAATTGTGGGCATGTCTACATATGCAATTAGTCACAACTAGATTTACTGTGTGTTAAGCTAATACTCAGTAAGTGAATTTGAGTAGACATCTACACATGCATGGACCTGGCAGTAAATTTAGTGCCAGCTCCCTCCAGCCCTGCCATATACCCCTGTGGCCACCAGGGGGAGTTCCAGCCTTCAGACCCAGCTGCTAGCACTTGGCAGCCATGTTTGAAGCCAGACCCAGCTGCCAGCACTTTGCAGCCATTTTTAAAACACAGCCCCCCACTGTGATCTCTGGGCAGCCAGTTCCAATTCTCAGCCAAGCAGTGTGGCATGCACAGAGGCAGCATGTGGCATCTCTATTCATGCCCCCTCTGCATTCCTGAGTTATGGCTGCCCCAGCCCCTAGCACTAGCAGTGAGTGACAGGGTCCCTCAATCCTACTGGCCACCTCAGTTGCCCTGTTGGCTTGGTGCAATCACTGCAGCCATTTTGCTCTACTTGGCTCCCCCACATGCAGTGACCGGTGCCTGCCTGCTGTGCGCCTTACCAGGGCCCCTGCTGCTCTGCAGCTGCTTCCACCAGCCATGCTAATGAGGGGCTCCAGGGGGCCACTGCTCGGGATGCTGTTGCCCTCCTGGCCCTCCAGCCCCACCACCTCTGATCCTGCTGCATCTGCTGGGATTGGTGGCAGTGCCTGGTACAATGTGACTGGGATGACAAGCAGTGAGTTGACACCTTTAGGATGACCTGGGCCACCTTTGTTGACCTGCTCTGCCAGCTCTGGCCCCACCTGGAGTGCCAGAACACTGGCATGCACCTGGCCCTCCCCACTGCCTGGCTTTGGCGCTGCTTAGGTTGGCCACTCCTGCCAGCCTGTGGTATGTGGGGCACTTGTTCAGTGTGGGCAAGGCTTGGGAGGCTGTCCTGGAGATATGTGGCACCCTCCAGGACATGCTGGTGGATACTGTCCTCTGCGTTTGAGACCCCTAGGTAGTGGTCACAGGGTTCAGTGTACAGGACGCACATCTTGGTGACCTGTTCACCCCATGGAGATGAGCCCTACTATAGCTTCAGGGGATTCTACTCAGTGGTCCTGCAGGCAGTTGTCTATCACCAGGGGATCTTTACCCATGTCAGTGCTAGCTGGGCAGGCAGCGCACACAATGGCTGCATATTCAGGAACTCTGGACTGGGCACAGTGGTGGAGAGCGGGTGCTTCATGCCAGGAGTGAAGGACCTGCAGCTAGATGCTGTCGTCATCCTGCCTGTGCTCATCAGGGACCCAGTGTACCCAATGCTCTCATGGCTAATGAGACCCTAGACTGGGCACCTGGATCCTCACCCAGCCAACTTTAATCAGTGCCTTGGCTGGACCTGCAACCTCATCGAGTGAGCCTTTGGCTGCCGCAAGGGCCACTGGTGAATTGTTACTACCTGCCTCGAAGTGGTGGAGAAAAACCTCCCCTGGGTTGTCATAGCAGTTTGTGTACTGTACAATATTTGCAAGGCCCAGGGAGAGTTGTTCCCAGGCAGGGGCAGGTGTGCCTGTTGGTGGGAGCATGAGCTGCAATGGTGGGTCCCCCTGTTGAGGCCCCAGGAGAGGCATGCAACCACCAGTGGGGGCCAGGGCACTGCAGGCAGGAGGCTCTGGTGGACCACCTCATGGAGTGCTTCCCACTGTAGCCTGCCTGCTCCACTGCCCACAGGCCTCCTACCCCCTGCCCACTCCCAGTACCACTCTCAAGCCAGACAAATGTTGAATCAAAAGTGCTTTATTCCCCTCACAAAACCCACCCCATCCATTCCCTCTCAATACATCGAGTCCTCTTCATAGAGTCATAGATTGTTAGGGAGGACCTTGCACATCATTGGGTCCAGCCCCCGCCCTTGTCCCTCCCTCCCCAACAAATACAGCCCCTCCACCACCCTCTCAACCCATCAACAATTACAAAACTGCTTTCGAGTATCAAAACTATGTATGTGACGGGCTAGCTGGCAATGACCTAGCCCAGGGGTTTTGAAAGGGCAAAAGATGATTGGAGGACTTGGGATTCCCTTTCCTTACCCATCAAGCCCCAGAGACTCGCCCCTCATGTCCCCTCATTGGCCCCTTGGGTCACCTGGAGGGGGATGAAAGGGGCAGCACGGCTGACTCAGGGAGAGACCAGCGAGGGACCACGAGGAAGGAGCTTCAAAGAGCTGGCAAGAGCTGAGCCAGCGGGGTGGAAGCAGTTGCCCCAGAAGAGTCTGAAGGAGCAGGACCTGAAGGAAGCAGTTGGACCCTCAGCAGCACAGCGTGTGGTCAACAGGAGAGGCTTCCTGCTGGGCTCCAGGATCCCCTATGAGAGGCTGCGGCCAGCAGGAAAGGCTTCCCACTTCAGCAAGGATCTGAGCAGAGACCTGAGGGGTTCCCAGCTCGGCTTCCAGCTCCTCCAATCAGAGACCAGGCAGCTCGACGTGAGGCCGGGGATCCAGGAAGGTCAAGACCCCTAGCAGCTTGGAGCAGTACTAGTGCTGGTGGCTGTGTGGTAGTGTTCCTGCCTCTCCCAGGGGAGCTCTAAGTTCAAGTCTCAGATTTGGTGACTTAAGGTGAGTGAGCTAACAAGAAGAAATTCCTCTTGCAGTAGAAAGAAGCCATTGTGTCTTTCTCCTTCTCTAGGTACTTAGGCCCTATATTTCTTTGACATTTTGTGTTTTGTGCCTTTTTATATTTCCCCAACTAGTATTGTTTCCTCTGCTGTTTGTGTTTTATATTTTGTTAACCCTGTCTTTTGTCAATGATTGTAAGTGCCTAACCTTTGTTGAATCCTGCCCCTTGGGGCATTATACCCCCTGATTATGCCTGTTATGTTCCCAGTATTGTTCCCTCATTAAAAGGTATATGGTCAAGTCCCCAGTGGTGGTCTGGCTCTGGTCTATAGGGGGAGGAGAGTCCCT
Source organism: Alligator mississippiensis (assembly GCF_030867095.1). Lineage (NCBI taxonomy): Eukaryota > Metazoa > Chordata > Crocodylia > Alligatoridae > Alligator > Alligator mississippiensis. Next base: position 75,073,660 of record NC_081824.1, on the reverse strand, counting down.
ACACCTCCCACAGCACTTGTGCACCTGCTTTGATCCCTTCAATTGGAGAGGGGGTACCTTTTGGAATACCATCCAGGTTACATGTACAAGAGTCTCAGTCTCTGTTTGTGAGTCTTAGAGTGAGGGGGCCATGGGGTAGGGGTGCCTAGGGGACAGAGCCCAGGGGTAGATGGCATGCACCCCAGCCTCAGGCCATTCTCCCATGGGTCCATGGGTCATGTCAACCATAGCAGGCAGCAGGCTTATCCTGGGGTGACAGTAGCCAGTGCTCCTCCAGCACAGGTGACTCCTCCTCTGCTTGCCCATGCCCAGGGCTAACAGGGCACAGAATCCCCTTGCGGTGCCACTCCTGGGACCTCTGGCTCTACACCCACATGAAGCCGGGGCAAGTGGTGGACCCAGGGCAGGGACTGGGGTAGGGATTCCTGTGGGTGGGAGGTGCCAGAGGACTTCCTCCCAGGCCCTGGCAGGGATCTGATACAGGGTAGTGGGTGGGTAACAGGGGCCTTGCAGGGCCAGGGATGGGGGCTGGGCAGCGGGGGCACGCACATGACTGCCAGGCCCAGAAGGGTGTCTAGGGTCTGGTGGTTGTTGTCCATGGCTTCCACTGCCCAGTTCTAGATAGCATTTTGCTCCCACAGGATCCTCAGGTGCACCTGCTCCAGGGCCAGGAGCTCTGCCCAGAATTCCTCCTCCTCCTGCCACCTGTCCTCCTGGGCTAAGTCCTCCTGTCGCCAGGCCTGAGTCCACTCCTCCCTCTCCTCTGCCAGCACCACCTGCAGCTGTAGGAGCAGGATCTGATTTTGTGTGTAGCACTTGTGCAGCCAGCACATGCAGAGGGCCCTGGCAGTGGGTGATGGCATCCTTGACCAGGCATCCCCACTGGCTGCTGCTATATCTCCCCTGCATCTAGATGCTGGCCCTGCAGAACCATGAGACAGAAGCCTTTTGTGAGAGTTTGCAACACTTCAGAGATAAGATGCTCTGCATTAGGGGCTGTGTGCTGCCTGGCTTCAGATCAGAGGTTGGCCATGCATAGGTGCCCAAGGACCATGGTAAGTCAGGCTGGGCAGGCCTGGGCCCAGGTGATTGCCAGCTGAACTGGAGGGGGGGGGCAGGGGCAAGGGTCAGGGCTAGGAGCAAGGGCTGGGGCTGGGAGAGCCCTCCCGTCCCCCAGTGCAGGACTTACCATGTGGCTGGGGCTGGCATAGCTGGTGGCTCAGTGCAGTCCTCCCCATTGGTGACAGCATCTGGCTGCACCCAGCATCCATGGCCTGCAGTGTGCAGTGAGCCAGTGCCTGGTCAGGGCTCCCTCTGGGCGGAAGCTGGTGTTGTTGATGGCTGGTGGTGACATAGCCAGCTGCTCCTTGTGGCAAGGTCTGGGACTGTGCAGTGGCTGAGGCAGATGCTGCCCAGGGTTCCCAGAGCTGCTAGTGGATATAGCAGCTGGGGAGCTGGGTGGGCCGGGGCACTAAGTGCCTGAGAGCCCCTCCTCCAGTGACATGTTACCAGGCCCAGTGACATGTTACCAGGCCCAGGTCCTGCAGCTGCATGTGTGTGGGTTTGGGGCTTGGGAATGCTGCTCCTGCTGGTGAAAACTACAGGGTTGCAGCCTGGGTCCAGGGGTACTAAAATCTGGGTCAGCTGCTGCATAAAGGTCACAGTCTTTTTGACATGACCAGACAGATGATTGTGGTTGGTTATGGCCACCCACTGTGCCTGCAAGGCCTTGACCTTTATGAGGTACTGTTGCACTGACCAGGAGTGCCCACACTCCCTCATCCCACCTGGCAGAGCCTCATGAATATGGGTGTTCGAGCACCTGCCCTACTCAAACTGCCTCTGGATCTCTGCATTACCCCAGAGTGCCAAGAAGTTCCTGATCTCTTTCAGGCTCCAGTTGAGGCCCTGGGTGTATGGCACGGGCATGCACACACAGGCAGGGCCAGGCCTTGAGGTGGGGGAGGCAGATGACATGGTGTGTCTTGTGCTGGCTCTCTGGGCCTCCATGTGGCTGTTCCTCTGTTGCTGGCCCTGGGCAGCTACCAGCACAGCCCAGTGCAGGACTACAGCAAGGGATTGGGAGCCAAGCAACAGAGGCTATGTCCCATAGCACCTGGAGGTGCAGGGCAGGCTGCTGGGTGTGAGAAGCAGGGAGCTGGTGCTGGACCTGCCGGCAGACACAGTCAGCAAGCAGCCTGGGGGTTCAGCAGGCTGCAGTACCCACCTGGCTTGACAGAGGTGCCCTGGCAGCTGTGTGGCCCTGCAGTGGCCAAACAGCATCTCTGGCTTCAAGACAAGGCAGGCAGAGGCAGCCCGTGTCCTGTTCAGGGGGGTACATGGGGCCTGCAGTGCCTTTGGAAAACGTACAGGCTCTTTGAGGCTGCTGTGTTCCCCAGGGCACAGAATGGCTGCAGACTTTTATAGCCTGCAGCTAGGGGCTACCACAGAGGCAAACTCTCACAGGAGCCTTGGGGATGGGCTCAGGCCAGCCCCTTAAAGGCAGGGCAGACTCAGGGCAACTTAATATTAGGTCATGTCTGCATGTGCATTACTGCACATTAACTAATCATAACTAAATTTGATGCTTACGTTTGCAGGTATCAGATTTAGTCATGATTAGCCATTTTCTCAGTGCATTAAGGGTGTGCACTTGTAGACGCATGCCCATATTGTGCAGTAAACTAGGCTAATACGCAGTAATGCATCTTGTGTTGACATGATCTGTTTTGCATATGACTGACAAATAAAAGCATAGGAAAAAAAACCTAAGGTGACTGCAGCTTTCAATGTGCACCCAAGATGGGCAGATAAAGCATTCATCTATGAGCTGTTCTTTGCTAAGAGACTCAGAAGAATGGTGGGTGTGGCTGTTATACATTGAGTTTTTGATATTTGTAATGTCATTTCATCTAATAATAGTAAGAAATTCAAAGTGTCATGGGGTAAAAGTGTCTCTCTATTAGCATTTTTTCAAGCAGAAGTACTGTAATTGTTTTAGAGCGTAGATAAAACCTACTCAGAAATTTATAATTAACAGAAAAATGAAGAAAATACAGGAAATCTCATCAAGTTTCACTAATTCTATATGACTGGTATCATTATAGGAGACTCAAGAGATCCTTTCCTGGGCTTGGGGCCTGAATGCTAAGTGTTATATAGATCAGCAGTAAAAAACATTTCCTGCCCAAAAAAGTTTATAGACTTGCAAAAGGAGACATGAGGGGAGTGAAATACATGGCAGAGGTGTATTGGAGAAAGAATAATGTCACTTATAAAAGCATATTTTTTGTATAGCCTATATATGTCCAGTTTAGCACACCACCAGACCTGCTATTATCACTGCGTGCGTTTACAGAAGATGCTTTTCTGTGCAGTAGAACAGTTTACTGCACAGAAAGCCCCTGCATCTATGCATGCAGACTTTTGTTGTGCAGCAAACTGCTCTAATCATGAATACATTTCCTGACTGCAAATGCAAGTAGAAAAATTTACTCGTGAGTAGTTACTGCGCAGTATCGCACGTGTAGACACTGACTGGGAGCAAATTTGCTCTCAGTCCGCCTTGCCACTACGGGGCCAGCCTGAGCTAAGCCCCAGGACCACAGGGCTGGGAGCCTCTCCTGCCCCAGGGCTGGGTTGGCTTTATGTCTTCCCCAGCCTCAGCTCCAGGCCCTTAAAAGCTTGCAGGGACGCTGGGGCCTAGGGGCATGTAATGGCTGCCTGCGGCCGCAGCTGGCCACTGCATCTTCCAGGATGGGCCACAGTGAAGCTGCAGCAGCCTGCCTGCACCCTGGTGCCCTTCCCTCACACTGCAGTGCTGGGCGGCTGCCTGGGCTGTGTCATCCAGTTCTGCAGAGTGCTGCAGGTACCTGCCAGACCTGGCAGCACCCAAGCCCAGTTGCAGCCAGCTTCTGGCCACAGGGGCCAGCTCCAGCAGGCACAGGAAATCCATAGCAGTCTTCTCTGACCCTGCAGCTGGTGCCTTGCCCTGTGTCTGTCAGTCCTGTGCCATGACTTTGCGCTGGGTGGTGCAGGCAGCAGCTCAGGCCTGGCAGCACCAAGAATGCCGTGCGGAGGCTCAGTGAGCCATGAAGGGAGCCAACTGGCGTCCTCCCCAACACCACACACCATCTCCCAGGGCCCCAGTTGGTCTCAGGAGGAGACTGCGGACCTGACCATGCTGTAGGGTGAGGCTGAGGTCCTCAGCCAGTTCACGTGGGGTGGGCATTCCAATGCCTACATTTACAAGGGGTTATCAGGACCTTTGTGGAAGCACAGGCATAACTGGTTGGTGTGGCAGTGCCGCACAAAGGTCAAGGCCTTGCGGGCACAGTGGGTTACCATCACTAACCACAATTGCTGGTTGGGGACTGCCTGCAAGTTCATGCCCTTTATGTGGCACGTGGATGACATTCTCACACCCTGGGACCCTGGCCGCAGCCATGCCCTGTACTTGAGCATGGTCATTCTGCCCGAGCCTCTGGTATACCCTGACACTCATGGTGATGTGTCACTGAGGAAGGGCCCCTCAGGCCACCACCAGCCCATCCCACTGACTCCCCACCCCCAGCAACATCCAGCATTTCTGGGAGCCCAGGCCAATGTCTGCCCCACTAGGTCTGTGGTCTCATCCCCACCCACAAGGCCAGGCCAGCTATGGTACTGTCACTTTCCAGCAGCTCCAGCTCCTCCCTGGAGGGGCACCTGCCCCTGGGCACCATGCACCATGCCCCTTGTGACCCAGGACTTTCAAGGGAGCTGCACGCCCTCACTGTCAGTGGGGACCAACCTGAGCTGCCAGGCATGCCAGCCTTGCCCACCTGGTAAGCCCTGCACTGGCTAGAGGGCCCTCCCTGCCCCAGCCCCTGCCCCAGCCCCAGCCCTGGTTCCCTGGCCCTGCCTGACTCACCCATGCTCCTCTGGTCCATGGATTCCCCCCACCGCATGCAGGGAGATGGGAAACCATGCAGAAGGTTATTGAGCATCCTGTGCCCCCACAGCTAGGGGAGCACAAGCCTCTCACAAGCTGAAGAACATATTGATGCTGGCAGCAGTGTCCTTCTTGGCTCTGGGGGGCATGGACATGTAGCACAGCCACAGGAGATGGTGGAGGTTGAGGGGCAGGGTGGGTTTGCCTGCTGCACTGTTGAAGCTCAAGGTCCTGTGCCAGGTGTGCAGGTACACCTGGGGCACCATAACCATCAGTAGCAGCAGGGTATAGTGGGTCAGGAATCCCTCAGTCTGCACAAACAACTCCTCATGTTGTGCTTGGGACACTCGCAGCAGGAGCACATTCAGGGCCCAGTGCCACTGCAGGGGAGGACTGGCCCCAGGGCACCTCCCAGGAGAGGCCCCCTGCAGGGAGAGCGGGGTGCTGATAGCTCAGTATCTCAGTCATCTGGGAGCCCCATGCCCCCCCAAGCGTAGGTGCTGTGGGCTTGGTGGCAGCACAGGAGACAGGCTGGCCTGCAAGGGTGGGGAGTGGCTCTGGAACTGCAGTACCAGGTGCTACCAGAAGCCTGTTCTCTCCTGCCCTGGGAATGGGGCAGAGGAGGCAGGCTGCCTGTGGGCAGCACCCAGCAGCCCACCATCCCCATGGGAATGAGCAGGGACAGGGGACTTGGCTGGCAGCCTCCTGGGCCCAGGCCTGCCTGGCCAACTTACCATGGTCTGTGGGCACCCACACATATACAACCCCCAATCTGAGGCCAGGCAGCACACAGCCCCCTGATACAGAGCATCTTATCTCAGAAATGTTGCAAACTCTCAAACAAACAACTTTTTTCTCATGGCTTTGCGGGTCCTGCAGCTGCATGCAGGGGAGAGGCTCCAGTTGGCAGGTGGGATGGCAGCTCAGGGTCACCGCTAGCCTTGGCTGGGGTCCTGCAGATGTGCAGGTTCCAACAGAGGAGGACCCAGGACCAGATCTTCCTGCTGCACTGGGTGGTCATGGTGTCTGAGGAGTGGCTTTTTTCATTGGAGGCATGGCAAGTGGAGGATGTCATCTGCAAGGACACTTGGTAGATGGAAAATGTGGCCCACAAAGAGGTGCAGGACTGAGAGGACTAGGAATTCAGGGCAAGGCTCCTGGCTGTGAAGGAGCACCATATTAAGGCTATGGAGTGGCAGGCTGTGCTGATGGCCAGGACTGTGGAGGCCACAGGGGAGGATTGCTGGGTTCTGGACACTGTCCTGATGGAATGGAAGTCTTGCTGGCAGTAGTAGGGGTGGTCACTGTGGGGTAGGCAGGTGATTGGGATGTGGGTCCCATCCAGGGCACTGGGGGAAGCCCAGGGCATGTTACCCCACCACCAGCACCAGGGGGTCATGCACACTGACTACCGTGTGCCCCAGCACATCCTGGATGGCTTCTCTGGTAGTGGCCTTGTCCATGCTGAAGAGGTGGCCAATGTAGTGGAGGCTCATGGGTGCATCCAGCTAGAGCAGGGTGATGGCTAGCTAAGTGTCCGTGGGGAGGGGCAGCCTCATTGTGGTTTCCTGCTCTTCCAGGTGCAGGTGGAGCTGCTCCAGGAGGTCCTGGAAGATGGCCTGGGTCATCTGGAACATCTCTAGCCACTGCTTATCATCCCAGGCAGTCTGGATGATGTACAGTGTCCAGTCCCAGCAGGCTGGTTGGGCCCAGAGGCAGAGGGGCTGCAAGCTCAGGAGGGCATTAACAGCCCCAGCGGTGGTGTCATGAACATATTGTTGCCATCCCTGCTAGGGTCCAGCCAGCAGGACAGGGTCTGGGCAGCATCTGTATGGCAGTGGGGAGTCTGAGGAAGCGCGGCCAGGTCAGCCAGGTGGCTGCTACACTTAGGGGAGCCAGCAGGACCCAGACTGCCCTGGAGCAGATGGTGGTAACTGCAGCAGGTCAGCAGGGCCAACATCATGGCCAGCAGGAGCCCAGGGTGCTGGATGTTGCTGCCAGGGGCTGGGGCTGGAGCAGCCATGGTGTGGGGAGGCAGAGACTTTAGTGAGTGAGTTACCACATGCTGCCCCCATGCTCTACACACTGCTGCCAGCCAGAAAAGCAGCTGGCCAAGGAGCAGGGAGTGGATCTGCCTTTTAAAGATGGCTGCAGACAGCTGTGGCTGAAGCTGCAAGCTCCCCCTGGTGGTTGCAGGGGCCTGTTGCAGGGTTGCAGGAAGTGGGGGCAGTTTGCTGCTAAGAGCAGCAAATCTGCTTCCACTTGATTAGTTTAGTCAAGAGTAAACTGTTCCTGGATGATTTGCATGTGTAGATGCACCGACTGTCAATGGCAGTGTTCTGTAAGCAGCAAGGCAGAGTCTTATATAGAAAACCATCTAGGTTTTCTATCTCCTGGTTGTCAATCTCCCCACCAAAAAGAACAGGAGCTAAACACAGGAGCCCAGTAGATCTGAATTACTCCTCCTGGCTGCAGTTGGAGTGTTGATCACTTCTGCATAATTTCACAAGGTAAAAGTGGTGTGATTCATACATAAGGGTAAATTGGTGCTGTACCAGGAGGAAAAAATCTGAAGAGTCTAGTTCCTGCTGTTTTACACAGTTTCCTGTCATTTATACCTTGGCAAACTGGCCATGAAATGTGACCAAATCAGAATTTTCCACTTCCTCATAAGCTTGGAGGGAGTGCTCTGTATCCAGGTCAACCATGTGTAAATGGCTACCGTGGTTCCGGGCTAAGGGGAATCACACACATGTCTTTTTCTGTTCTGTCTTAACACATTTATGCAGCACCTAGAGAGAATATTGCTGCTAGGGAGGGAGAAGAACTGAAACTGAAGAAGGTTGGCACCGGAGCCAATAGGTATAAACTGGCCATGAATAAATTTAGAGTGGAAATTTGAAGAATATTTTTAATGAATCAGAGCAGTGGGGTTTTCAAATAATAATGAGATAAAAAACTAACTGCTCCTAAGATGAAGCTTGATCAGTTTATGAAAGTCATTATATAGCATGGTTTTCCATCATAGCAGGGACTCGATTCCATGACCCCAAAGGTCCCTTCCAATCCTCTGTTGCCACATAGTCTACCTCTTTCACCCAGCCAATTTTTCTAACCAGCATGGGTGGGTCTGGGAGCTGGTCCTGCCCTGTGTAAAAAGGTTAGTGGTACTGTGGAATTTTAATCTTTCACTTCTTAGACCCCAAGGATTGCAGTAACATTTGGGAACTTGTTCAGGGAAATGAAAGAGGAAAGGCTGCTTATGCTCTCCTCTCCCCCTACCCTGCATAGGGCCAGGTGGTGTTCAGCCATAGGAGAATAATGACTAAAATGACAAGTTTAAGAATGTAATTGAAAAACCTGTCCCCTTTCAGGGGTTTAGGTTGTAGCCTGTCCCCTTTCACACACTTCTCCAATGCATGTAAAAAACAATCATGAGTAAAGCCAGCAGCACAGAGATATGCAGAAGACATTTCTCTAGCTGCTGAAGGTAATTTCTTCTCTTGGTAAGCACACACTTGTTTAAACAGTCTGGTTCCTGGAATACTCTCTCCTGAGATGAGAGCTGCTGAAGCATATTTTGCTTTCAGGAATGTACTGTATGAAGCATTTCATACTTGTAAGCATTTCTCATCATAGGTATTTAACTGAACAGGAACAGAGTGAAAGGAGTTCGTTTGGAGTTGCACATTGGGCCTGAGCCTTCTTGCCTGCCTCTTGAAAACTGGGGTTTGCCTTCAATTGCCACTGCCTTCAGCGAGAGCTGACGGTTCAGCTTCTCTTCAGGGGTATTCAGAGCAATAGAATTAGCCCCATATTGAATTCAGACCTGAAGTACCCTACGTGTCTTTAGAAAAGTAAATGTTATGTGGGTTTTAGTGCTGACCCTAGAGCCTGTTTTCACCAACAGGTTCAAGATGTTCAATTGTATTTTGAGCAAACCTTGCCCATTGTTAGGGTTTTGCTGGAAGCCAAAGGAAATGATGTAGTTAGTTGAAGATAATGGATTTCTTTTTATTCTCTTATTGTCTGTTATGCAACGTAGTTTCTTGAACCTTACTCTGAACCATTTCATTCTGGTCACCCTTTTTTGTTTGCTTCCCACAATTTTTTTCAATCAGAGTTACTCAACAAATGTTCATGCTGAGGAAATGCACATTTGAAAGGACTTTCTGAAATCATTTCTTTTTGAAACTGGAAGAGAAGAGAGAGTATCTTCTTCCCATCACTGACAAGAAATAACACCAGAGAACTTGTGACTAGTGTGGAAATAAATTTAACCAGGTCTCTTAATTGACTAAGAGGAGAGACAAAGAGAGAGAAAGAGAAGAGAAAAAGATGCTGATGCTATGTGTTTTAAAATGCTTTTTATTCAAATGCAGAAATGTTGTTCTTATGAATATATTCTTGTTATTGTATGTATGTTCTCTGGATGGGTAGAAGCCTACCCATGTGCAAAAGCTGATACCATCACTGTGAGCAAAAAGTTGCTCAGAGACTTTATTTCAAAGTTTGGTATTCCTTTATCCATAAACTCCAATAGAGGAACTTATTTTACTGGGCAGATAATGAAAGAAGTCTGCAAAGTCCTGCAAATCCAGCAGAACTTTCATTGCCTGTACCATCCACAGGCCTCAGGCCAAGTGGCACGCCAAAATGGCATTTAAAAAAATAAACTGGCCAAAATTTGTGCTGAGACTCACCTGAAATGGCCAGCTGTACTTCCTATAGCCCTTATGAGTATGAGATCTACTGTCAACCAAAAGACTGGACTTAGCCCACATGAAATCCTGATGGGAAGACCCATGAGGATCCCCGCCTCACCACCTGTTGCCTCCCACTTTTGCAATATACATTTACTTGATGATACTATTTTAGACTACTGTACAGCACTAATGAAGTGTGTTAAGGCTTTTTATTCACAGGTACAAGCAGCTCTCCCCAAGGAACCAGATGAGCCATGCCATTCCATCCTGCCTGGTGACTGGGTCCATGTAAAAGTCCATCAACGGAAGTCATCACTGGAACCCTGCTGGAAAGGCCCATTCCAGGTACTCCTAACAACCAACACTGCAATAAAGTGTAAAGGACTCCAAACGTGGATCCATGCTTCACACAGTAAGAAAACATCAGCTCCGTTAGATCCAGAGTCTTTTCCATATCAACCTTGTAATCAGCCTCCACAGACTGGTAGTGAGCCTAGCGCCTGCCAACAGGAGAGCTCAAGACCAGTAGTAAGCCAAGCGCCTACTGGCGAAGAGGATTTGCCACTACCGAGTGAAGAAAATGTACCCCAGTGACACCACTGCGCCCTTCGGGAAAGGAAAAAGGCCTCTACCTAGTTCCTGGTTCCCGAGGTGGGGTTGGTTAGTCATGACTTGGGTACTTCTCATTCTTTCCTTTTGGATTGTCTTATATGAACTTAAAGACTCACAAGCTAAAAGAAACATTGTAAATCAGACTAGACTTCAAAACAGATCAAAAAGATCACTCCCACACTGGCATGCTCACCAAAATGCTTTTCTTCAACTGTCTTATAAATATGCAAAAGATTTAAATGTTTCTAAATGTTGGGCCAAAAAAAAAAAAGGCCCAAAAAGTGGGAATGTGGAAATAAGTTTAACTAGGTCTCTTATTTGACTAAGAGGAGAGACAAAGAGAGAGAAAGAGAAGAGGAAAAGATGCTGATGTTATGTGTTTTAAAATGTTCTAAGATAAGGAAAAACCTTCATGCCTTGTTTTGTATTGATATATTAATCTCTGCCTGCAGATGTTAACCTCCTCCTTTCCAGGAACCAGAAACTGATAGCTGTTCCCAAAACACAATGTGTTTGCTGAATAAGCAAACTGCCTATGTGTGACAAACGAATGATCAACTTCTTCCTGTTTCTTCAAGGTTGCTCTGTCTGAGCCATGCATCTTTTCTCGCTGTCTAAAGTATAAATACGCTTGTAAACTTATAGAGTTCAGAGTTCCTTTGAGAACCCTCCTTGTGATCACTTGTATAGCTCTAAATAAACCAAGATGGCTCTGTCAAGTCTGATACAACCACAATGTGAAGTTTGATTTCTTCCTCACTAGTCACAGCGAAGCAACACAAAAAGCAGCGTTACACAGAAGAGTTACATAAAAAGAAGAGTTACACAGCTCGTTGTTACCCCCTGTTGGTGAAAAGAGAAGAATTGCCCAGATTGATCGCAAGCTCTACTGATGGACAGACGCCTCATGGGAGTGGGCTGGAATCAATGGGTGAACAAGAAGAAATGAATAGGCCAGGCTTCATTTACATTTCATGTATATGACAGTTTGGAGCAATTGTGTAAAACACTGTTATGTTTTCTGAAGTAGGGTGAGTGAAATGATATTATTCTTGTTGGGTTACGAATGGGCAAAAGACCTGCCTTGAATATGCCTGGAGTGAGAGGTTACTCCTATGGACAACTATGGTCTGAAGGGATTGGGCAGAGAGAGAGATGGAAAGAGTGTGAGAGAGAGAGAGATGGGCTGGGGGAAGGGGACTCCATTCAAGACACTTCCTTCTGTGGTAAGGCTCTTTTGTGGTGTTGATTCCTTTCTGGAGAGCTCAGATGCTACAGAGGCTGTTTTAGGGCAGCAAGCAGAGCTAGGATACTGCAGAATTGCTGAGTGGAGATGAGATGATGTGGTGGCTGAAGTCACCAGGAGCAGCAGGCTTGCTGTGGGGCTCTGGTGAGTGCCTTCTTGCCCAGTGTGAGTTGTGATCACTTCAGTCAAGTTAGGTGATAAAGACCTTGGAACTGCATAGGTCTCTGGAGAAGAATTGACCTGTCCAGAATTTGAACTTCTCCAAGCCTGGCTGATGAACAAAGTGGAGGGTAGGTTAGTGGCTAGTAAGTACCTCTCAGCTGCTCGCAGCCATGACAGGAGGACTGAGTTCATGACTGTTGTCAGACCTCTTGGGGGTAGGAGTCTTGCCTACAGTTTTTATAGTATTGCTTTGCCAAGTTCATGCTGTAATTCTTTTTTCCCCACTCCATTACGTTTTATTAGTTTTAAACCCTTGGATGTTTTGCTTGTGAGCATGGAAATACTACTCAGCCTGAACACCCTGACAGTGTAATATAGTTTTACAGGTTTCTGGATGAGGACTCAAGCTGATGATGTTTAAATTTTATTTTGGGAGTTTCAGTAGCTTTATTCAGTAACTGAACTGAATTGCTTTTACTGCTGGACAGGGCCTGACAGAGTACTTATACTGCTGTAAGCAAAATTTGAGAAAAAATTGTTCCAAGTTATAGCAAAGAAGAGATTGGAAGAGACCTCAGGAGGCTATCTAGTCCAACCCCCTGCTCAAGGCAGGATCATCTTTGTCAAACCATCTGTCTAACCTGAACTTAAAACTTAACAGTGGTAGAAGCTCCACAACCTCTCCAAGCAACCTATTCCAATGCCAAATCATGCTCATAGTGTGAGCATCTACACCTGCTATTAATGAAAAGCAATAAATTCCAGTGCAGTTTGGGCCAGAGTTTATTGCTCCTAGGCACAATGTTTGCATGTGTTCCTGGGACCACAACACATTGAGCAAGGGTGCAGCAGCCCAGGCTGGCAGGGGGCCCCGGGGGTCCGGGGGCTGCGGGATTGCTCCAACCTGGCTCAGTGTGTTGCGGAGGGGCTGGCCCGGGCACGAGGATGCTCCAGTGCTGTAGCACCCTTATGCCCCAGCCAGCCCCAGTCATCATCTACATGTGCTTTGTGGCATGCTAAATAACTCCACCAGTACGATAGTACTTATGTTGGGCAGTACTATCCTATGGTGAAGTTAATTCATTTCCTGTGGCTAATAGCATTGCACAAATAGACAGTGATGCTTTCCTGCAGTGTTAATTAGCCAGCACCTCAGTGAAGCATCTTGTGTAAATGTACCCAGTAAGAATGTTTTTCTTAATATCTAAACTAAATTTCCCTCGTTCCAATTTAAGACTTCTCTTGCCCTGTCTCCCGTGGCCAGGGAGAAGTATATCACCATCTGCTTTATAACAAACCTTTTGTTTTTGAAGACTATTATCAAATCCTCTTAGTTGGCTCTTCTGCAGACTAAATAGCCCCAGTTCTTCCAGCCTGTCCTTGTATGCAATGTTTGCTAAACCTCTCATCATTTTTGTTGTCAAATTCAAGACAGTTGTAACATCTTTGTCAGCATTGTGTAAACATAGACAGAAGCAATATTTGGCAAATTAATTATTCACTACATTAGACTCTCAGCTTTGGCACCAGCATGGTAGTAACATGTTTGTCAGACTGTTTGGACACACACGCATGGTACATTCAGTGTACACAATTGGCAGGTTTTATAGCTAGGATCTGAATGATACATTCTACTGTCCTGAAGAATACTAGGCCCAGCACTGTGGCCTGATGGAGGGGTGTTGGGATAATTGAAAAATGTCTGGACGTTCACCTTGCTGGGGTCATCTGACTTCAGCAGTCTTTCCTGCTCAAGTGCAGGGGGAGCTGGACCTGATGATCTCAAGAGGTCCCTTCCAGCCCCTAACATCTATGAATCTATGAATCTAAATATGAAATGATGCAATTTAACAGTAGATTAACCAATGAAGTTTCAACACTGGTGGCTCTCCCTCCACAATGAGAAGACAGTGCTATAGACTAGCTCATGTTTTTCTGAACCTGTATGTAAGAATTTGGCTGAGATTCTGTTCTACTAAGCTGCCCTTGATCCAGGGCTGCCCTGGAGCTGGCGTGGTGTAATGACGACCTGAGTTTTTGCCTAAATTTTATAGTGGTGTCCCTTCACTGTCCTACAGATAATTGTATTGTCATTCCTCCGCAACATGCCCTTTCCACCTCTATCCCCCACTATGACACCCCCTTATGCCAGGCTTGCAAAGATGCCAGTGCTGAAGGGGCAGACTGGGGTTATTCTTGAGAAGATCAGAAGGCAAATTTAGCTCCGAGAGTCATATTGTACCTCCTGGTATTCTCTGGGGAAAGTATCTTGTGTCAAGCCCACATTTAGTGCAGCGTATTTCTCCCAGTTTGCCAGAGAAACAGTACATTGTGGGTATAGCCAAGGCTGTTCTCATCCTCTACCGCAGACTGCCATAACCCACCTACTTGCATGAAGGATGTAACACTCCCATATAGTCTGATCTCCTTTTCATGCTGATATCTGCATCACAGGTTAATTCCCATGCATGACTTATATCTTTCTCCCATGCACACCTGCACAAGCCAGACTATAATTTGGCCAATTGTTTGTAAAACTTTTTGGACAGCAGCTGGCTGTAGGTACAAGGTCTTGCATAGGTATTGCAAAATTTAGTTAAATATGTTTGCAAAGCCTGTGGACATTCATTCATACACTTTAGTAAATGAACATTGGGCATTTATACATGTTTGTCTGCTCTGTGTTTTAGTTCAAAAGTGCGCTGCCACCATTTTCTCAGTGCTGATGTGCATTTTGCCATTTATACAAATGCACGTGCTGCAGCACTGCGCGCTTTTAAAAGCATCCAGTACTGCGGCACATGCCTTTGTACAAATGCACATTAAATCTAGTACCTCTGTTGTGAGGTACTAGAAAAATGCGCATTAGCCTATTTTAACGTGCAATAGCAAAAGAACACAGTTTGTGATGCTTTGATGTGCATTAAAGCTCATGTGTAAATGCATCCTTTCTGACTGGGGAAGACGTGATTTCTTTGGTGTGTTACATTGACTATTATAATGCTCCCACTTTTAAAAGACATAGTTGTCAGTAGTGAAACAATTACTTAGGGAAAATGCTTGTGCATGTTGTCCATATGTGGGTCTAAGAACAGGTTGTCAGAAGAGTCTGTGTTGCAACTACTGCAATAATGAGGCATTTATTTATTTTTTGTGTAATAGGTACATTCTTCCCTTAAGATTATTAAAACTGTCATACAGTATTGGGGAGCCCCATAATCTTAATGCTTTACTATCATTTTCCTTTACACGATATGGTACATTCATTCCATAATTGGTGGCTCATTTTCTTTGTATTAAATGCTCACTTCATTCTCTTAGGGGGAGCCATTCTATATCCTTCAACTTCCTGCTCTGCATATTAGCATTTTGAAGAATTCAGTCAGGAAATATTTTTGCATGAGTAAGGAAAGAATCATGGTAAGCTGCTTAATGTCAAGAGATTAGTTTCTACTCCATATGCTTTTCTTCCCTCGCACTCCATAATATAGGTGCTGTTCAATGTGGGAATAGTTATCTCATACTGGGCATGTCTACACATGCCTCTCTTGAGTGGACTTAGCTTAAAATCACCATTTTAAAGGTGTATTAAGGACATGTGGCTACACATGCGCACCCTAAATATGCCTTAAAAATGGCACTTTAAGGCTATGTGAGCCTAAATTTGATACCTGCATAAAGCAGGTATCAAATTTAGGCGTGAATAGCTAAGTTGCATTAATACATGTGTAGGCATGCTAATGTGCATTAATGCAGTGTGTGTCATTGGATAAACACCGCATTAATGCACATTAGCATGTCTGCACATGCACTAATATGACTTAGCTATACATGCCTAAATTTAATGCGCCTTTATGTGCATTAGCGTGTCCATGTGAAGATGCATGCCTAAATCACCTTAATGTGCCTTAAGCAAAGGTGCATTAAGTTTAGGTGCATATAAATGCACATGTAGACACACCCACTCTGCTTTAAAATATCTAGCTAGAAAACTGGCTTTTGAATTGTAATTTGTCAGATTTTGAGTAGTATTTTCGAAGGTCAGATTTTAAGTAGTATTTGTCTCTTTAAAAATGTTTCCATGAATATAGTTATTTGGAAAGGTGTTCACTTGACAGCTTCAATCTTCTCTTTCAGGGTAATTGTCTTCTATTATTATTACTGTAAAATACACAGTAATGAACATTGAATGATACACTATGTGATTTCCACCCCCCCCACCATTTTCTTCTTTTCTGTACCTCCTGTATTTTTATGTATTTTGTATAGTTTTTTGCCATTATTCTCTACAGGGTTGATTCTGCTGGGGAAATTGTAAGCCTGAGGCATTATTTGCATACAGGTTCCACTAGCTTCAGTGGTTTCAGTGATTTTTCAGGAGTATAGTTTAGGAAGTGACTTGGGAACATCTTTGCCCATGTCTGCCAACTTCCAGGTGATTCAAGATTGGATGCCAAGAAATCTGGGTTTGATTTGTAACTCTGTGTGTGAACAAATCACTTAAAGTATCTGTGACTTGCCTATCTAGGCTATTTAGGTTTTTTTTTCTGAGTTGCCTCATAGTTCTGGTATAGCTGTGTTTAAGAGGGAGTGTAATTGATTGGACTCAACATAGAATGTCTGTATCTTAATTCAGACTCTGTCACCCCCATGTGTAATCTTGGGCAAGTCACTGATCCACCCATATCCATCACAATGGCAATACAAAAATTAATTTCTCTAAATCACTATTTGAGTACTACACATGAATGACTCATGCTCCTGGTGTCGGGGGGGGGGGGGCACAGTTGCACTGGTGGCAGCGGGAGCGTGGTGGTGGTAAGCGTCGGTGGCACCTTTTTGTAGGGGGCGCACCGCCACACTCAGGGGGGGCATGTGCACCCACGTGCATCCCGTACGCATTGCTGCTAATACTACATACTGTTGATAATTTCCAAGGTGCTTGGAAACATTAGTTTTTTCAGAACAGAGGGTTCTCTTATTAGCTTGATTATAGACCTGGTAAGGTAAGATGAACTAAGATACATCCAGTATTCTTGCATATAAATATTTTATTTGAGCTGCCTCACATATTGCTTACCCCTCACTTCCAATAAGTAATTTTATGATAACCAAACAAAATGGAAGGGAAACTGATTGTAGACTCAAAATAATCATATTCTTCTCATGCAAAGAAATCAATAATATGTCAACAGTATGAAATTTCAGTCATCTCCATGCTGAATGTAAGCATTTGGGCTTTACTTTTTAAGTGTAGCTACTGTACTTAAGAAAATTTGCCCATCTACCCTTTTTTCAAATATATAGTTAAGTTTTGAGATTGCCATGGTGCCTTGAATATATCTGAGAATCATAGAATAATACGTTTGGAAAGTCACATTTTGCAGTTGGCTTTAATGAATATTCTAATTTGCTTGTTCTATACATTTTGGTATACTAATTTCCAGTTATGGAAGCATAATATTTGCTGAAAAATAATAATTAATGTATGAAATATGTACCACATTAATCACAAATAACTTGTCAGGCAGCTTTTGTTCCTCAGTCCAAGTTCCCTCTCAGCACAGTTAGGGCCAGATCCTATTAGATGCCTAAATGCCATCCTAATCCACTGTATCTGAATTCCTGAAATCCATTAATGCGTGTACTTTTGTACCAAGCACTCATTTTAGTGTTAAGAGTGAGTCACAAAAAAAGCAGCGAGGAGGAAGAGGACCCATCCACCTTTTGGGTTAACAGTTTTTCAGTGACTTGAGGAGGATGGAATAGGACTGCATTTAGAGGCCTAAATCCATGTAGATGCCTTACAGGTGGAATAGGATTTCTGGCTTATTAAAAAAAGCTTTCAAAGTAGCAGAGGTGTAGCTACATTCATTTTCACCTCCCCCCCCAACATACACCTGAGTCTCACCTGTTGATCAACCCAATTTACATTTTAACTGACTGATTTTCTTGCATAGTACTGGCTTCTGACTGCTTTCCTACTCCAGCCAGGAAGACCACAGACCATCTGCAGATGGTTCCTCTGCCTGACGAAGGGTAATTGTACCTGAAAGCTTGCAAAGAAGATTTTTTCCAACTATTTGAGTTGGTCTAATAAAAGATATAGGATTTACCCAAAGAACCTTGTCTTCAAAGTATCAGCAACCTTGAAATAAGCTAAAGATTATGTCTCAGTGCATCTTCTTGGTGCATCTTCCATTGATGTTCCCAAAAAGACGAAAGCAAGAGCCTGGGTACAGCAAGACTATCCTCATTGTCTGTATTAACTCAGATCCTGGGAAGCCTGTGATACTGACTTGTCTCCAGGGTTTATTTATTTATTTATGAGATTTATATGCTGCCCTTTCCAACAAAGACTTTCCAACAAAGGCTGGTACAAACTGCATGTAGCTTCAGCTGTGAGAAGGGAGTTTTTTAGTTGTGCTATTGCTTGAGATAGGCTGAACTAGTTTGAACTGCTTTTTCTGAACCCTTTTAACCTCCAGTCTGCCATGGGTACCTCTACTATTCTTGCCCCATATGTGTAGGTTTACCTGTCTCTGCTGTTTTATGTAATGACAGACTTAGTTGCATGAGAACAAGTCTCTATGCTGACCCAAAGTAGATAACAGATCTTATTGTTATAACAGCTTAGGGAGATTTACCATTAGCTTATACAATATTATAATACTCTGCAACCTTTTTGGACATACGGCACCCCTTTACAAACTCAAGGCTAGCTCTTTAATTTTCACTATTTTTTTTTACTACAGAAAAAGTAGAACATTTCTTCTGTTGCAAAGAACTTAGAAAGCCCACAGCAAGGCAGAACACTTTTAATACGGTGGGGAGTGTGTAGACAAAATGGGGGCCCTAAATTGAAGTGGTGGGTTTTAAAAAGCACCACTTCAATTTAGGGCTGATTAAACCCCTGTGTTGTGCACACACTGGCGGGGAGGGGAGGGCAAGCTGCCGGAGGGCAGAGCAGTCCCTGGGCTGTGGGGGTGGAGGGGTAGTGCTTCCCTCTGTGGTAGTGGCCACCCCCCCACAGGCAGCACCCGCCCACAGGCACCTGATTCAGGCGGTCCCAGGCGGCACCGCAGCCACGGAGGGAAGCACTGGCCCCTGTGCAGCTCAGGCCGGCTCCAGGAGAGGGAAAAAAAAGATCACGCTCATCGCTTTTTTTGGGTGGAGCTGCTTTCCTGGGCTGCTGCCAGGCTGCCTGCAGGGCTTCCTGCAGAACCGTGAAGCTGCACAGAGTCCAGTGCTTAGCTCCACAGCTGTAGGGGTAGCAAACTAAAACTCCTCGAAGGAGTTTTAGTTTGCTATGCCCCAAGTCATTTAAGGCACATTATGCCACTGAACAGAGGCTATGTGTAGAGGGTGCACATGGGTGCACATGCATCCCCTAAGTGTGGTGGTGCACTCCCTACAAAAAGGCACCACTGACACTGTTGGTGGTGCCTGTGGGTGATCGCTGCTCGCCACCTCCCCTCCCACCGCTCACACCACTGGCAGCATCTGCAGGCAGTCATTGATCTCCACTGGCTGCCACTGCTGGTGGTGTCTGCAGGTGGTCACCTACTCCTGACTGGCGCTTGCCACCCAACCTGCCCCTCCCCACCACCAACAGTGCTGGCAGTGTCTGCAGGAGCTTCTGCTTACCGCCACCATGCTCCTGTTGCCGCTACTGTGCTCGTGCTGCCGCTGTGTCCTCCCAGCCGCCGGGGGCATGCGTCATTCATGCTGCCAAATTTCCTACAGTGGCTGGAATTAATGCACAATACATTGCTAAGGTGTGCAAACACCGACACCATTAAAGTGGTGCAAAAGCATTTAGCCTGCTTTGAATTGTCATGCACACATGCCTCTCATTTCGTCTACACATGGCCTATTTGAAATCTCTGGGTTTACTTTATGAATTGTGCTTGCACACCTAACAGGGCTAATATTACATGGTACCCCATGGAACCCTTGAAAAGATCTCAAGACACCTGCCATTGCACCCTGGTTGAGAATCACTGCAATAGGACCCTCTGATTTTGGAGCTGAAGGTATTAGTTTGGTTCATGATAGTGTTTGCATTGTAATACCTTTCTTTGTTGGAATTGGTTTGGCTTTTTCCTATGTCTTCCTGCACACTGAGAAGTGCACAGTGGAGCTGGAGATTTAATTGGCTCAGTCAGCCAGGACTGTGGACTGAAGGAGCTGGACTCAGACTTGGGGGCAGCTGCAGGCTGCTGTTTTGAGTGCTCTAAGGACTAAAGGCTAGTTTGAGGACACCTTCAGAGGTGTAGGGGGAAATTAAACTGCTGCGTGTATATTACCACAGTGTTGATGTTGCTTAACCTTCCTTTGGTGCGTTGGCTTGTGACCCCCTAGCCCCTGTGGATTTCTATATAAAAGTGGGAACTCTGCCTTGCTTCTTGTGCCTGTTTTTGGGCCTGTAGGATTGGCGCACTTGGTCACTGACATGGAGCCAATTGTCAAGTCACACCAAGGAGCCCCAGCTGTTGCACTCTGGGATTAATGGTTATAATTTATCATAGGTGTTATTGATTCTTTTTAAATTGTTGTCAACACAACCTTTTAATTGACAGAACGCTGAATATTAACTGCCAGTGCCATTGTTTGCTTTGATTTATCCTGTATGCCTGTGTTTATTCTCAGTAGTTTTAACATGTCAATAAACCCATTAGTCTGAACAAATTGGCAATGGTGTTTGTATTAGGATAACAGCTTGTTTCCAGACAGAATCAATGGGAACAGCAAATTCCACATACTTTCATTTTAAAATGAGTCTAAAGCCTCTCTCCATCTATGTTTTTCTCAGAAGAAAGTCCAGATTTATTATTCTGTTTTAAGAAATAGTGGGACCTGAGAAGTAACCTCATGGAAACAGTACTACAAAGGGGAGACATTTTACCAAGGGAGTGGGGCAGTCTGTTATTGTTCCATTTATATTTGGCAGGTTACATGCTTAGCTCTCATTAGTGTTAATAGGGGTCATGTGATTAAGGGTATATCTGCACAGCAAAGTGAAGGTGAGGTTGTAACATGTGCTAAGGTGCTCCTGGGACAGGCAGTCAAAGCAGTAAAGTTGTGGTGGCACATGGTCATTACAACGTGCTGGCATCCTGAGTATTGTAGCAGAAAGCCTCTTTTCTTCTTGCCTGCAGTTGCTCTCCCCTCTTTGGATATGTTTTTCCTCTTCTACCTTTTCTTCCTTCCTCTTTCTTTCACTTTAAGATAAGGAATTGTTTTGACATTTGTGTGTGCGCATTTTGTATCTCCCCTTGTATTTTGGTATTTTAATCTATTTGTGTGCCATGGCATTACTTTTGTAGCTTATATTTTATACTCCTCACCTTTCAACTTTCAACTAAATGTGTTTAGTTTCATAAGTAAGTTATACATTGTAACAATGTTAACAAGGGCAGGAATCAAACTGCCCTTCCCTGTATCAGGCTGGCCCCTGAAAGAGCTAGTGAATCAGTGATTGAATGTGTAACACGGTAGCAGGTAGCTACCTAAGGAAACACCTAAGGAAACTGCAGATCAACCAACGGAATAACTCAATAGAAGACAATGTAACAACCGGGAAATCTCTAAACGTCACTGATCAAGGGCTAGAAGCCCTGGCCTGAGTTAATCAACGCCGGGGACCAACTTTTGGGCTGAATATCTTCAGATCGACCACTCCCAGAGCCCTATTCAAAATTCATCAACAGACTCTCAAACCAGCATGTACATGCGTACAACCCCTGGGGCTGACAGATGCCATCAAGTAGCCACCGAGGGGGAAGTCCCACGAGGGTCAACAACCCCTGGATTGGGCAAACCTGAAAACTGGGGAGTCACCAAAGTCTGACAAGGACAGATAAAAAGCAGTGAAAAGTGACCCTCAGTGGCGCCTTCTTGATCTCCAACTTGACCAGCACCCGACCTGTCCCTGCCCTTCTGGAAGATAACACCACGCTGAAAGAAGCCTCGATGGCAGACTCCAGTGCCTGTGGGATAGGTATACCTGACTCTTGTAGCTTGCTACTGTGTGTGTGCATGTGTGTGTGCATGTGTGTGCGTGTGTGTGTGGGGACCAGCCCCAAGGTTTATGATTTAACTTCATTACAGTGCTGCAATCCGCCTAATAAACCAGAATTTTAAGGATCCTGAGTTGGACATTTGTAGCCAACAGTATGTATTGGAGGGTAGGGGATTTATCATGTCAGCCAAATCAGGAGTAACTGTTTTGCCTGTCTTCTTCTAACTCACCATAAGGAAAGCTGTTTCATTCAGGAGTAAATTACTGTGGTTTTGCTTTGTTTATTGCAGGTAAGGAATAGACAGGTTAGGAATCATTGTACTGGATCAGCTGATATGGGCTCCTGCATAGCAACTCCCTTTAAAATAGTATAATTGTATTGTCTGCCCATGTCTTACTGAAAGGAAGAATTCAGGATACAGATACCTAGGAGAGCAGAGTTACCTTGGCTAGCTTTAAATCAGCTAGCTTGGGTACCAGAAACAGTTTTGCTGTGGTAGCATGGCTCTCTGTATGGAATACCCTGCTTCTTGGGGGCAAATTAGCCTGGGAAGAATGCTATGCTAATTTGGCTAAACTGCGTCTGGTACCTAAGCTTTACTGGTCTGCAGGATAGACCTACCCACCCTGGGTGAGTCTGCATATGTGCTTTAATGCACATTAGCCTATTTTAATGTGCATTAAAGCATCGCAACAAGCATGCTTTTGCTTATGGGCATTAAAATAGGCTAATGTGCCTTTTTCTAGTATCTCACAATGGAGGTACTGAATTTAATGTGCATTACCAAAAGCACATTAATTAACTTGTAGATGCACTCCTGTCTCAGGTCCCCGTTTGTAAAATACAAATGGAAGCACTTCCTTGCTTTGCAAGGGTGCTCAGAATCCGTGGTGATGAGACAGATAAGCATGTTGGATGAAGAGGGAGAAACTTTTTTGGCAGCGAGAAAAGTCTGAGAGTGAAGAAAACCCCATGGGGAGGTGGGGGGAGGCAAGGAGCTGGGGAATTGCTGAGGAAATACTGCTGTGGAAGAATTCTGATACTTAGGGGAGGCAGGGAGGATGAGGGGAGTGAGGGGTCAGGGATTTAAAAAAAAAATGAGTAACACTTAAATTTGTTTCTTTTTAATAACAAAATAATTGAAAACTTGCTATGACCTTAGCTATGAAGAGACAGCTTTGGTTGCAAACCACAGTGCTCAAATGCACTTGGCTACCTGTTTACCAGCTCTTTTGCAGAGGAGGAAACGGGGTGATGTGCTGTTTTCTAAATAGCAGGAGAGAGCACAATCTCTGTTTTGATCTTTATTGGAAATTCAAGAGGTACAGATGCAACATTCTTTAATAGAAGGTAAGGACACTGCAATGGCAAGATTAAAGGATTACAACCTGCGACTTATATATACAAGTACCAGACAAAGTCAGCCAGGTCTGGGACCTCATCTGTAATCCTAGATAAACTTCTGCAACTGAATCCATATTAAAAGGAATTTTTCCCTTCCTGGTGGCTTTAAATCTACTGACTAATCAGAAAAAAAAGCAAAATAAGAGTTGAAATGAAAAGGAAAATACAATTCACTTCCTGTTCTAAATAAAATAGCTGATGCTTTTTTATTTCTTTCTCAAATACAGATTCAGTAATAATAAAATGATGGACTGTATTAAGATGCATGTAAAAGGAAAAAGGACAACCATAATAGAGTTTGGTAGAGTAATAGGCAAATTTTCCAGTTCAAGAGCTCTCAGACTGAGTGAGTGTGTTAGGTGTTTTATTACATGGCAGTAAAAGAAACCTGTCTAGGCTTATCTGAGTATGCCAGCAGCTTGTCAGACTGTGTCCATTATGAATGAGTGAGATTTTATTTCTGTTTACATCAGTAAAGGGAAAGCCAGATGCGTGGAACTTTTTATTTCTCTGAACAAATTGTTGTGTACAGTTTTTGAAGGAGATGATGTCTTCTTAAATCTATTACAAAGGTCACCTCTGTTTGCTCCAGGTAATTAAGGCCTGTACACTATGATCTGGTGGATGAATTTCTCCAGGCTCTTCTTAAGAACGATGGCTGAGTGCCATTCCAATTTAAATGAGCATCTTAAGTTTAAAACAACTATCTATCATCATTTTTTCTAGCTTATCTTATATAATATATTCATTTATAGTCAGTGTAGGTGCACTGAAAAATGCATACAGATGTTGTAGATACAGTGCTTAAAAAGATCTGAGCATCCCAAGAACATGGGAGCTTATGCCTACCTGAAGTTAAACTGAATAAATTCCTCCATGACGAATTATCCACCACAATTTGAGATAGCTGTTCTGCATGCTAGTAACATTTTTTTAAAGTCAGCTCAGTACTGGTAAATGTATAATCCTGTTGTATAATATGGTCAAAACAACATCACAGGTTTTTCTTTTTTTCCATGATGGTAGAGCGAAACCAACATGCTCATGGGGAAAAATCAGTTCGTTAAACAAACAAGATTCAGAACTAGGTTTCAGTTCAAGAATATCTCATTTGTGCTGTATGTAAAACACCTTGTCTTGGGGAAAAAAAGAAGAGACAAGGGGTTAACTGGTCAGGGCCTACCCTGGGCCATTTGGGGAGCACAAAAAATGTTGCAGTTTATATCTCCGGAAGTACTACAGTTGGGGGAGATTCATTCTAAAATAATGAAACTGAAGTCACCAGAGCATGGCAATCCAGTGTTAATGATTTTGTATATAGCAACTTTCAACTTTATACATCTCAAAGAATTTAATATGTTGGATACAGTATACGAGCATCACTATACCCTCTATTCAAAGTAGTGGCAATTTTCAGCATGACACATCATAGTCTGGATCATGTACAGTAGTATTACAGAAGCCAGGGCTGTAATCTGGTTTCCTAAAAGATCAAACTATTCTACATCTACACTATGAAGAAAGAGTTTAGCTAGCAGAGGTGAGTCCAGGAGAACATTGCCTTGATTCTTGAGTGGGGTTCCTACACACTACTGTAATAAAGATAATTTCTAATGATTTATTATTCCTGGAAGGAATCAGTGTACAGGAACTTGAGAGGAAGAAGATATGGAAAAAGTTATGAAGAATACTTCAGGAATAGTGAAGAGGATCCAGGGACCTGGCAGGGATGAAGAGAAATGGCAAGAGAAGCTGTGGACTAAGGTCAGGGACATATGAACAAATTCCTGCAAGGTAAATGGGGGAAGGACATTACAGTCAGCTTCTCCACAGTAACTGTCGATGGGCATGTTCTAACTCTATAGGAAATGAAAGCTAAGCAGCAGTAATTTACCCTTCAGTGAAAGAGGGGTTTCATTTAGTGTGTGTCCAGGGGCAGTTGCCACAGAGTAGCTGATATGTTGTAAAACCATGTTCTTGTTTACTTCATAGTAACTTGTTTAAATGTCCATGCCCCAGAAAGGAAACTGAAATCTTTTGATCATAAATAGAAGGGTTTGTATCCTTCCCCAGAACATGCTTTTCAATGATCTGCTAGTTATATGTTTACTTAGTAACCATTACAGAAATATCTGAGTGGGTGAACTCATACAATGAGGAGCAGATAAAAACACTTCATTGATGTAAATTGAGCTGTTCAATTTAGCTGACGATTCATAGATTCATAGATTGTAGAGTCAGAAGGGACCACAAAGGCTCATCGTGTCCAACCCCCTGCCCCTGGCAGGAAAGAGGACCGAGGTCAGATGACCCCAGCCAGGTGACTATCAAGTCTTCTCTTGAAGACTTCCACCTCTCTTGGAAGCCCACCTCTAATAGCACCACCTCTCTTGGAAGCCCGTTCCAGATTCTGGCCACTCTTACTGTAAAAAATTTCTTCCTAATGTCTAACCTAAATCTACTCTCCACTAGTCTGCACCCATTATTCCTAGTTACTCCTAGGGGTGCCCTGGTATATAGCGAATTCCAAGTCCCTGTTGCCCTCCCTTGATAAACTTATAGGCAGCTACAAGATCTCCCCTCAGACATCTCTTGTGAAGGCTGAAGAGATCCTTCACTTAAGATCTAACCTATCACAAGGAGAGGATGTGAGATGACATAACCGGGAAAAAATTATGCATCCAAGGCCTGCTCCAGTGCCCACTAAGGTCAGTAGATTATGTCAACTGGCTTCGGGGAGCCCTGTATAAGATTTACATTGTGATAACTAAGTAGAATTTGGGATTTTATAATTGGTCCCATGATAAATTAGGTAAAATTCTATTAACTCATTCCCAAGAGTTTGTTGATATGACTGGATACTTCATTTTCAGTTCACTTTAATGTGGAGTTTATCAAATACTGTATTAGCTTGGGGGTAAGGATAATCACGGATTATATATTTATGAGAATCAACTGATAAGAAATCATCTGCTTGCATGTAACTTATAAAGCAAAAAACTCTTGTGAGAAAAACAAGTAGGTGCCAATGACGTTCATCTTTAGAGGATGTTGAGAGAATGAGTTTATAGCTGGTAAGTGGAGTCAGTTGAGTTTACTTACAAGAATTATTTTTTTAAATGAGTGGACCTCACATGTTGAGTGTATTGTAATTGCAAAGGGAGCATTGTTTTAAATTGGAATCTTATATAATATAAACTTGTCATGTTTGAGGCAGTCAATGAAAGATCTACCATGTCCACTAAAACAGTGGAGCAATTTAAGATACTTAAAACTATATAACTGACAGTGATGTTGAAGTGATTAAACAAAATAGACAAACCATATTAAGTGATTTGTCCCCTCACACTGGAAGATTGCATTACCTTGAACATTGCCATGCTGTTTGCTTCTTCATAATGAAGACAAATACCAAACAACATTTAAGTAAATAGAATAACCTTTATCGTTCTCTTAAAATAAACCTTGTGAGTCTTCTTTTTGGTAGAACTTTCCTGCATTTGTTGTTGTATCTGATGGAGAAAATCTATCATTAGGAAAAATAGCGGCTATAGATGGGGGTTTGGCAATTAACAACTATTCCTTTATATTGCAAAATTTGTGGGACAGGGATTCTTAATTTTCACTTAAAGGTCTAAGCACCTCATCAGCAAACCTGAGATCCTCTCTCAGTTCCTTTGATGGTCAATGTGATAAACCTCATGTATTGTAACCTATTTCTGCAACTGAGAATACCAGTGCCTGAAAGGGATGACATGGATAAAGCAGGTTATCTTCCTCCCTTAGTAAATGTTATTTATCGTTGCGTGCTATACAGTCTTTACATATACAGATGATGACATGTTCCCTGCCCTGAAGAGTGGATAGTCTAATGGGACAAGCACCACATGAAGGCTAGGGAAGGATACAACCTTAATTTTTCATTACATAGTGACATCCCTCCATTTCTCCTCAACATGGCCTTCAGCAATCAGATTTTTATTGAAGGTGTCATGGTGAAAGGGGATCTTGAGGAGGGGAGAGGAGAGTGGCCATAAGGGAGGGTATTAAATGATGAAAAATTGGTATTGAAAAAATCTTGGAGGCTTTATTTGGAGAAACAGGGAGTTAAGATGGGCAACACAAGCAGAATAAATGGAATCGGGTAAGATACAAAGCAAATACATTGGCAGGAGCAAAGGACCTTAAAAATGAGGATCAGCAGATTGAAATTCAAGTGGTGGTGAAAGAGGAACCAGTGAGGGCAATGGGAAGGTTTTGGAGGAAAATATGATGTTCATTCTGTTTGGACCAGTTAAATTTAATTTGCCAGAGAGGTGGCCAAAAAGAGATGTCAGAGTGGCAGGCTGAGAGAAGGGACTCAGAAGGAAGAGGATCGGGATTGGAAAGCTAGATTTGTGAGCTGGTAGCATAGAGACGAGATGCTTCAAAGAAATGGTGTAGGCAGTGAAGAGGAAGGGGCCAAGGACAAAGCTGTGATCCCCTGTAGTGAATAGGAAAAACAAAGAAAAGAGAATCTCTGAAAGCAATGCAGAAAAATGAAAACAGAGTCAGAAATAAAACCAGTTGATGACAGTATAAGTGAAGGAAGACAAGATTTTGAGGAAGATGGATATGACCAACAGCATCAGAAGGTCAAAGAAAGTAAGAGGAATCTGGCCATAAAGCTGTTAATAGAGACCATGTTAAGGGTAGTTAGTGGGGTGGAGTGTGGCGGTCTGACTGGAACAGATCCAGGACAGAGTTGGAAGAAGGCAGCTGAGGTTGTAGAAGATATGAAATAAAAATTATATCTGTAACCATTTTATCAAAACATTTTTCATCATATTTGAAAAATCTCATAAAAATGAAGTTGCCAACAAGCAACAAGTACTATATACTGATATACTAGTATATGGCTTTACATTCACCAAGTAACAGGGAAATTCTAATCAAGTTTTTTTAAATGCTTTGTTTAATTGTTGTAAATATACAACCCTGTGAGCTGTTTTCAGCTTTGGTTTGAGTGCTAGGACATATACCATGTATCTTCATCTATGTGGCAATGTTTGTTACAAAACATAGCTCTGTTCAGCTAAAGACTGAATTATAAAATGTTTTGTCAGTTTGCAACGAATGTGAAGTATTTAGTTAACAGAGAAACATGAACATTAAGTTTCCATTTGTTTTTACTGTTAATTACCTTTGAATATTAAAATTAAATAAAATCTTAAACCTGACACTAAGTGGTAGTTTGAGTAGCAGAAACAAGTTACTAGAAGGAGAACTGTGCAGTGCACAGAAATTAAGATTGGGCAGCTTGTGAATATTATGATTTTCATGTTAGTTTTCAAAGCTTTTTGCATATCTACAACAGCTATCGTGAAGAGCAGTTATGGCATTTCCCATTCCAAATCAAGAAATTACTGCTGCATAAGAAATATGACTCTTGACATTTCAGTGGTAAAGGTGATGATATTAGAATATTTCTGCTGGTAGTTTAGCTTCTAGCCTATGTGATGTTTGGGGTTCTCTTTCTGAACTTCTTTTCTCAGCACAGCCACTCCATTACCTGTCCTTTCTCATGCAAAGATAAGTGTATTTGTGTAGAATTGAAAACAATGGGCTTCATGGGACCCGTGCAGGCACAGCGTGCAGCTGGGCAGGTGGGATAGGGCCTTGGCGGGGTGCGGCTGGGTTGGGATCATGGGGTGGTGACAGCGTGGGGTTTAGGCCCTGGGCAGAGCCATGGTCCACTCCCCACATGGCCCTGTGCCAGGCACCAGTTCTGCGGACAGCGACGTGTGGGGAGCAGATTGCAGCTCTGCCATGGGCCCCGGCTCTGTGCTGTCACTGCCCTGCGTTTCCAGCCCTGGCCCACCCACCTGTTCTGCTTCCAGATGCTGCTTCCCACCTGCCCACAGCCCAATCCCAGTCACTCGGCCATGTGCAGGAGACACTTAGGGAGTGGCTAACACCCTTGTCCAGGAAGTAGAAAGCCAGTATTCTTGGCCTTCCTCAGCCTGAAGGAATTCATAGGCACATCTCCAACCTCCAGCAGAATTGCCACAAACACTAGCCCATGGTCTTGTCCATGTGAGTTATCGCTCCACCTCTCCTGTTGAAGCTGGTAAACTGCGCGTCCAAGGAGCAATATTCAGGGAGCCCGAAGGAAAGTAAGCAAGAGAGATCATACCTCCTATTGTCCAATGAGGTAGGCACTCTGTTAGAAGGACGGGGTCTGGGATTCTCTTCTACTGGATTTAATTGCATTTTAACCAATGGACATTTCATATAAAATTTAATAGAGTCCAGGGGGGAGAAAAAAACAAAAGGAAATCTGCCTCTGTTGGGATGTGGGGGAGGGAACATGGGGTCTGGACCCTGCTTTCAGAATTGTTTATGCATTTTTACTATAGACCAGTGGTTCTTAACCTTTTTAGACTTGAGGTAGCCCACAATAGACTTGAGACACCTCTTGGAAAATGCCAGTTCTTAAATTTTATTCTTTTTTTTTTTTAATACTGTACAGAAAAATAAGGGAGCATTTTTTTGTTGCAAAGAACTCAGAAACACCACAACTATGGATTTCTATTTGAAATCCCTGGGTTTATCTTTTGAATCATGTTTGTAAACCTAACAGTATTAACATTGTGTGGCACCCCATGGTACCCTGGAAATGATCTCTAGGCACCCCAGGGCAGTATGGCACTCTCATTGAGAATCATTGCATTAGACAGTCATTGGTTGGGAGCCAGAAATCATCCTAACAGCAGTGCTCTGGGTTATTGGACAAAGTGCAAAGAGGAGAAATTGTAATGGAATCATGGACTTTCCCACCAGAACTTTTCAGTTGAATAAGATATTTCCCCCCCCCATTTTAGCTGCTCAATATTAACAGGACCGGGCCTCTAGGCAGTTTGTAGCAGTAGCTACAGTCATAGCTTCAGAAAAGCTTCTAGTGATGAACATATTTGAGCTCAGGCAAATAATTCTTTTATAATCTTTAAATGCAGAATGCCACTACAGATGGGGTACGCTCTGGGTCACACTTTTTCACATTCACATTCAGTTTGTAGTCAGCTACCAAGGGAGAACAACACTTTCTTTCCAGACAAATGCTCTTTCCCAGAACTAAGGATGATATCTCTCAACTGGAAGAAAGTCTTGTGTTACTTACAGTTTCTTAAACTCAAGATGAAGAGATGAACATCATACAGCAAAGTTTCAAAACACTGTGCACTGCAGATTGCCAAGGCTTTTTCTATCACAACATTTTCACTATAGTGACTAGTTGCTATGGTGGATTTGGAGCTGCCATGTTATAATACATGAACACTGAATGTTTGCTGCATTACTGAGCTGCTTTGTATATTAATATATTAATTTCACTCCACAGAACTTTGAAAAAAGAAGCAAGGAGAAAAGGAATGACGGAGAACTGTCTTTCAGAAAAAAACACAGAGAGTTGTATAAAGGTCAGTATCAGGACTAATGCTTTAATTTTGTCTCCTTTCCAGCCTATTTACAAAGCTGGTTTAGAGTGGAACAGGCAAACATCTCTAAACATAGAGGAAGGATAAAAAGGGCAACCTCTTTTAAGAGAGAGGAATTAGCTTTTTGGGAGAACTAGACAGAGACATAGGACACCCTGGAGGCATCAGAAGAAATCAGTCTTGCCAAGGTTATCACCAGAGATGGTAAGTCTTTAGGTAAGAAAGACGTGCGTAGTAGATTGTTTCCTGTAACTCCTTTGTTCCTACAGTTAAAAATAAACAATACTTTGGTTTTTAGCAGGATGTTTTGCTATGATTTAGCATTGGCCATGCATGCCTGAGGGAAGAATTGCAACCCAGTGAACTCAGTTGGTTCTGTAGGTAAGAATGAGTGATACAGTGTTCTTTAGCCCCATGCCCAGTTGATGTATGGAAGACTTGTGGTACTTCCACATCAAGATGTGGCACAAGGCCCAAGCCCTGAAGGGATATAATTAAACTTGAAAAGTGACAGAGGTGCAGCTGGCTCTATAAGCACGACACTGCTAAGTTTGTTCTCAATTAGCACACAGATCAAATCAATAGCCGTTCTATGCTCTTGCCAATAGCCATCTGATTATAGCTGTTAACTGGATAATATGTTAACTTATTTCTCTAATGCCAAAGTCGCTTATATAGATCTCTTGGAGTATATGCCAAGCTACTCTTTTAAAAGGAATGAGCCAAAATCTGACTCCAGATATATCACTGGATTTACATCAGACTAAGAATAATGTATAGAATGGCAGAATTTGACTCAGCAGGTTTATTCTACCATGAGCTACACTGAAAATTAGAATTATTTTCCTTCTCAATGAATGGTAATTTTTCCTCAGGAGACAGTATCAAAGGTTTACAGTTCAGTTGGTAGTCATTAAGTGACGCGACCATGAGCTGAATTTATTTTTTACCAAATATATACTTATGTGGATTTAGATTATCAACCTTCATGTAACTTTAGTGCAAGTTTATTTAGACATTTATCAAAGAAAAATGCAAAAGAAATATGATTTTTTGAATGATAGATTATTCATAAGCAAAATATCCTAAAAATTAACGGATAAGTTATTTTTTGTGTTCACTTGCTGAAAGCATTTGTGCCTCAGTATAATAAAATTTATTTGAAACTATGGACCATAAATAACAACAGAGTTAAAAAAACTGCAGAACAACTTACAGGCTAAAGAGAAGTTGAGCATATAGACAAACACAAAAATTCTCTTTTCCAAGCAAAAAGGCTGCTAAATTCTGGTTATTTTACTCATTCTTAAGGCCAAGGAGTCATGTCATCAACATTTTTAGATACTTCTAAGAATGTTCCCAACATCTAATGAGCTTTTTAAAGGCCAGCTTAAAATCTTCATTAAAACTAGTGTACAACAGAGGGTTGATAAGGGAATTGACATAACCAAGCCAGGTCAAAAAGTCAGCTACTTTTTCAGACACAGTGCAAATGTTAAGGCCCACGATAAGCTCCTTAATGAAAAATGGCAGCCAAGACAACATGAAAGCCCCTAAAATCAGTCCCAGAATGCGAGCAGCCTTTCGTTCCCGTGTACTTGAAATCTGCTGACGGTCCCCAGCCAGGTCTAGGTCATTATCAAAGGGAGGGATTCTCACTGAAGCATTTATTTTATCAAATTCCATGGTGGGGTCAGATGTAGAGAAGTCTGACACACAGAAGGTTTGTGTGAGCTTACAGCTGGCAAAAGAGTTTTGGCTGTCGGTGCTTCTGTTGCTTAGGTGTCTGCTTGAACCGCGTTTTTGGTAAAGGCTCTTTGCGGCATGATAAATTCTGTAGTAGAGGATCAGTATTAAAGTCAAGGGGATATAAAATGCTCCAAAAGTGGAGTAAATTGTATAGATAACATGATCGTGTTGAATACGACACTCACTTGGAATACTGATGCTGCGATGATTCCTCCAAAACAATGGTGGCATTGAAATGAAAATAGATATAGTCCATACAGTGCCTATCATAAGCCCAGCCCTTTTTGCAGTTCTTTTCCTGGCATATTCAATGGCATCTGTGATTGCCCAATATCTATCCAGAGCAATGACACAAAGATGAAGAATTGAACATGTGCAACAAGTCATGTCAACGCTGAGCCATATCTCACAGATGAAGTATCCCAGAGTCCATTTATCCATCATTATGTATATAATACTCAAAGGCATGACTAGAATAGCAACAAGCAAATCTGTCACAGCTAGCGAGCATATTAAATAATTTGCTGGCTGGTGTAATTTCTTGGTTGTGCAGATTGCTGCAATTACAGCAGAATTCAGCAGCATGGTCAAGACTGTGATTGTGCCCAAGGTCAAGGTAATAAGCATCTTTTCAGTTACTGTTTTTGGCTGGATAGCCACATTGGCTTCTGTTGTACAGTTTGTAAAATTCATTTTTTTCCTCCAGAATAGACAGTGAGGGAAAGGGACTGGTGCTTTTAGATGGTAACTGTTTGGGGTTTAAAATTCCTACATTTAATAAAGTTATGTAGAATTCTTGAGAAATTGTTTCTGTTCCATTTTCATCAGATCAACTCAAAACATCTTCTCTTCATCATTTTCCTAGAAGATAAAATGATATTAGTTAACAAACCTAGAAAATTCTACCTTTTTGTGTTTTTAAAAACTACTAGTCTTTTAATATTATTGCCTCAGACAAGAACCTTGGACATTTCTGCCTTTGCTTTTGCTTTCCCCTTCCTCATTCTTCCTGCTGTTTCTTAGGCCCTAAAGAATACATTGGTCCAGATAAACAACAGATATAAAATAGGATGGCTCCATTGACTTTAGTAGATTTATGCCAGTTTTCATCAGCTGCAGAAATGGTTTTTTTTCCCTTCTCTGCAAATCAAATTCCAAAACATTATCAGCAGAAGAAGGCTATCTTATTTTTAATTCCTGTCTTATATGGAGAAGGCATGTCTCTATCATTTGAAACCCCCCCCCTCTAGTTGTAGCTAATCTGTACAATTTTTCATAGCTTGCTGTGTACACGTTTATATTCACAGTTCTTTCATTCTTAATGTCCCAGAAACGAAACATTTTAAAAAGGCCTAGATTATCTCTAATAAGCAGCCGTCAAACAAATGTTTAAAGCTTCATAACAAATATTAAGTTTTACATGGTACATTAGTGTTGCTAGGAGGTTATACAGTTTTATCTAATTATTGTTGACATTTCCCATATCCTACTGTGCATGGCTTTGGAGGAGAGAGACAAAAAGCATATGCTTTTGCTTTGTGATTTACATCAAACTGTACTCACTGTCAGACAGTCCACTCTGGTGTCAAGCACAAACAAATCTAGAGAAGAAAGGATTCTATTTTGAAACAACATTTTTAGTCGTTTAGTTTGAAAAAGTCCCTATGAGCATAAGAAAGTATGGGACAGATTTTGTATTTCTTATAACTCATCCACTGACTTCAGCAAGAAGTTGGGGAGTAGTAATGATATGCAGGATTGAACCTAGTGATATTGATGTCTGCAATAGTCAGCTCTGGATACCCACCGTGGTTTCTAGAAGGGAGCTGGTTTCACAAATTTAAGGCCTGATTCAGTTTTCGTTAGAGTCAGTAGAAAACTCTTACTGACCTTGGTGGGGCCTGGATAAGGAAGGCCCTTAGGGCTTGTGTAGATGTGAACAGGCAGGAAAGAAGTAGGGTGTGAATTTTAAAAGGATCAATTGTATCTGCTTGTCTTCAGGTGTGCATGCTCTTAATCCAGAATAAGAGTGTCTTAATCTCAATTAGTTTAAACCACTTCCAAAGGAATAATCAAGGGCAGCTATTCCAGAGTAACTGCGTGTGCAGACCAAACCTAACTATGGACTGTAAAGGGTTGTATGTTACCAAAAATATCTTCATAGTTTCAGAGGTGGACATTTTCGTCTAAATAAAAACAAAAGGGACCTCCTCACAGCTAAAATCTCTCCTCTCATTTAATGCTTAAAAATATTAAAAACTTTAACTAAAATTCAGGGTTGTTAATTAACAAGATGTGCGGCAGCTATGATGAAAGCTGAAGCTTCACACTTGGGGTTTGTGCCAGGATTAAATAGTCTGTCTGCTGGTAGGAGTCAAAGGACAAGTCTCTGGAGATAAGGGCCTGGGCTAGTTTGCTACCCAACTCTGGTTGGTCTCTATGTACAGGAAAGGGATAATGCAAAGAGATGTCTTCCATCCCACTGTATCCCCAGTAGAGACACCAGCCATGCCTGCAATACCTCTGAAGTCCCTTTTACTAGCACCTCTCAGCTGCTTTCTGGTACACAAGCAACCTTTCAGTAGGGAGCAGATGGAGCAAGTGGCTCCATATGCCCTCCACATCTGTTGGATCTGGCCAACTGCAGAAGAGAATACAGAGTACCTTGGATGCATTTCTCTCACATTATTCTTAGTTCCTTTACAGCTCCAGGAGGCATTGCAGTACCCTGAAGCACAATGGCTCCTGGGGCAATGGAGTTCAACTGGACCCTGGCATAATCTCTGCCTAATACTGGTTTCATGAAGAGGGTTAGCAGAAAGATGAATTAGATTATTGTGGTTCTTTTCAAGTGGCTTTTCACTTTGATTTCTTTTTAACAAGTTCTTCAGAAGCTTTTAAATTCCGTCTTTGTGCTCAGTGGATGTCTTTAAAAGTAAATTATTCTGTAGTAAAATATCTTTAAATAAAACCATCACACTTTAATAGGCGCCAATGCAAATGTTTCCATTAGAACAAAAATAATGTCAAGTGCACATCAGCCATGAGGCTGGTTGTGTCCTGTTGCTGCTCAACAAGATTGGATTTTTTACTTCTGGAAACCTCCTTCAGTTATTTAAAATGCTGAGAGAGAGAGGACAAGAAAAATTAAAAAAACCCAACAAGCCCAACACCTGAAACTCTCTTTGCAGATCAGGAGTCTGCAGGTACTCCAGAACAAGCAGGCTGAGAGGGGACAGATCAGGCCAGCACATATTTGATCATCACTTAATGTCAAAATCCAAGCTGCAGAGATAGTTGTTTCTCAAACCTACACTCAGTATTTGAAGTAAGCATTCAGCACAGATAATGACATTACATACAAACAACTTTAAAGGAACATTATTAAGGTTGTAATATTTAATGGTGTAGTCAGAAGGTTGTCCAAGCAACCCTAATTTGTCCCCTGGTGGGCAGGCAGTATGCTCTGGTCTTTAATTATATGATGACATTTTTTCCACAGGACTTCTGCCTCATTCAGTGAACAGAAAGGGCAGTGCTAACTTAAAGAGCAGCTATTCAATATTTGTTTTCATTATTCAAGGTATGGCTCCATTCCTTATTTACAGCAGGCTAATCAAACCCTGATTTGAAGACAGAATTAGCCTTTTCTAAGGTTCTCATCACTACAGTATCCGAGTGCTTCACAAACTGCTGAATTTATGTTCACAACACCCCAGTGAAGTAAATATCCCCATATTACTGACAAGGGATTTAGGGGCACAGACAGATTAAGGTAAAAAGTTTCCGCTCATTTTGCATGCCCAATATGAGAGGCAGAGAAATGTGATCTTTTTCAGCACACTAACCATTCTAAAGCCCTTAATATATATTGAGAAACCACTTCCCACTGACTTTAGATGTAGCTGTGAATACTCAGCAAATCAGATGCTAGGGCAGGGGTAGGCAACGTTTTTTGGCCGGAATGCCGAAAAACACCACAATGCCTACCTCGGAAGGTGCCGGAGTGCCAGCATGGCAGAAAAACAAAATGAGGTCAAGGGGTACATGTCAGGATGTCCTGCTTGTGCCCCTTGCCCCCCACCCCTGCCACCCTGTGCTTCCCACCCAAAGCCCCTGCCCCCCAGCCCTGCCACCCTGTGCCCCCCATCCAAAGCCCCTGCCCCCCAGCCCTACTGCCCCTTGCCCCCACCCAAAACCCCTGCCCCCCAGCCCTACTGCCCCTTGCCCCCCAACCAAAGTCCCTGTCCCCCAGCCCTACTGCCCCTTGCCCCCCACCCAAAGCCCCTGCCCCCACAGCCTGGGCTCTGTGGCTGTCAGCAGCTACCCCGGCTCTGGGTAGCTGCTGGAGCCCGGGCTGTTCCCAGCAGGGCTTGCAGTGTCCCAGCAGGGCTTGCAGCAGCTCCCCAGAGCTGGCAGGCTCCAAACAGCTGTGCCGG
Source organism: Alligator mississippiensis (assembly GCF_030867095.1). Lineage (NCBI taxonomy): Eukaryota > Metazoa > Chordata > Crocodylia > Alligatoridae > Alligator > Alligator mississippiensis. The sequence continues at coordinate 75,036,909 of NC_081824.1, read as the reverse complement.
GCTCCGGCATCAGCTCCGCACCAGCGGATGCACCTGGAGTAAACTAATTTACTCCACAGCAGGATAGTACTTGTAAATACCAGTACTATCCTAGTGTGGAGTAAAAACCTCTGGCTAGCCCTGCACTAAAGTTCCCTCATGCCCTAGCCAGCCCCTTCACAGCAGACGGAGTCAGCGGGAGCAGCCCTGGGCTGGCAGGCTGACCCCTGGGGCCTCCTGCTAGCAGGGGCTGCTCCAACCTGACTCCATGTGCTGTGCATGAATAAAATGTGGAGCTGATTGCTCTTGAGTTAATTACTCCCTGTGCATGTTTAAATGACGTGCCTGGGAGCAAAAAACTGTGGAACAATAAGCTCTAGAGTATATTCATGTGCATTAATTGCATGTGTAGATGCGCCCTATGAGTGGTTTTCTCAGATATTTGCCAACAGTGGAGTAATGGTGAACCTTAGGATTCTTGGGTTCCATCTCAGGCTCTAGAGTGTAGTGCTCTTTAGTGGGGACAGACTTTTTTCTGCTTGTTTTCACTGAGCTTGAGTATCTTCTGCCCCATCCTCTCCAATTTGTGTCTGTCCCATTCCTGTCTCTTCTCCATCCTGCACCCCTGGTGGCCCAGTCTCAGTCTTCATACTATTGTTTTGTTATTCTCAGTCAGTCAGAGATCACTCATTCTGCCTCACCTTCTCTCCATTTTCCTTTCCTAGCCAATCACTTTTTCCCCAACTGCCTTCTTGTCCAATCTGTCCTTCTTCTCTTCCATCCCTCCCCCCCCCCCCACACTTACTACCACATCCAGTCCCCGCCTCTTTGGGTGCCTTGTCCAGTTTATGTCTCCATTTGACTTGTTCCTATACCTTTCTTTGATCCTGGTCTCATTCTCTTTGCCCACACAGATCTCAGTTCCCCCTATCAGGACTGACATTTTTTCAGATGTATTTCTCCTCCTCCCATTCCTCCTACACTGAGGCTTAGTCCCTCTCCTTGTCCTAACAATCTTCTCCCATCAAAATCTAATCTCAGTATTCCCCCCCACTAGTTAAATGGCTCCTAATTCCCCTCATGTTTCTTTGGTCCCAGTCCTGGTCTCCCAATCAATCAGTTGTAGATTAATAGAATCAGAGGAAGGCAAGGCTGAGTTCCTCTAGTCCAAAGCAAGGTGGGACCATCTCTGTCTAAACCAGGGGCAGGAAATTATTTTGGCTGGAGGGCTGCTTAGCAAGTTTTGGTGAGCTGTTGAGGGTTGCAAGGGTAGTCCCACCCTTTGACAGGTGTCCTGCCCTCTGGTCGCCATTTTGGGATCGGAAGTCCCTTCCCCTAAGCCCTGACCTTTGCAACCAGAAGTCCTTCCCCTTGCCCCCCAGAAGTATTCCTTTTGGGAAGGGGGTTTGCCATTTTGGAACTGGAAACAAAAAACAAATTATATACTAAAAATCAAGCATACACAGTAACATATTTTCATTTTATTAAGAAAGTATTTTGTCCTGATTTGTGTGTGTTTGCATTGTGTATATAGTGCATAATAGCTCAAAATGAAGTCTTACCCCTGTATATTGGGGGTGTGTGGAGGGAAGTATGGGTGAGTGGGTATGGGGGAGTTTGGGTGGGTGGCTATGGGGGTTGTGGGGGGATGGATATGTGTGTGTGGATGTGTGTATATGTGGGGTGTGGGGGAGGCTGTGGGGGTATGTGTGAATATGGGTTGGTATGGGGGTTTGTGGGGATGTGTGTGTGTGGGGGGTATGGGGTTTGTGGGGGTCTGTGGGGTATGTGGAGGGAGAGGGTGGCTGGGGATATTTGTGTGGGTGCGTGTGTGTGGTGGGGTATGTGCATGTAGCAGTGAGCGGCGTTCCTCCAAAAGATGCATGAGGGTGTGCGTGTGGGGAAGGGTGTGGGTGGGTGCAGCATTTGTGAGGAGTGTGATTGTGTGTGGGGGGGGCGTGGTTGTGGGGTTTGTGGGGGAAGGTTTGAGGGTGTGGTGGGGTGTGCATGGGAGCCCCCTGTGTACAGCCCCCTGAACCGGTCAGTAACTGTCCCCACCCCACAAGAGCCCAGAGCCTGCATGCCCTGTGGCACCTCCCTACCAACAGCGTGGAGCCCCAGCGTGCCCTGCACCCACTTCACATTGCCCAACTGTGGCATGTCCTGCTGCCCCCTGGGCACGTGGTGGGGCTGGGGCAGCTCCACGATGGGACTGCTTTTCTAGGCAGCTCAGGTGGTGGCAAATCCTTCTGGCTGTTGCTGCTACTGGGTCCAGCCCTGCGGGAACCCATACATGTAGCCCTGACCTAGCATGTCTCATGGCTGCTCTAGACTTGCCTGCCCAGGCTGATCAGTGGTGGTTGCTGGGCAGAAACTGTTGCTCGGCATGGGGGAAAAAGAGGCCCCTCCTACTTGCTCCTGCCAGTGCTTCCTAGTGCAGCCAGTAGAGCCCTAGCCAGGTTGGACTGCTCTGTGTCTCCAGCACTGTCACCACTGCCTCTGGGCTGCCCAGTGGGGCAGCGGTGACAGTGAGGAGCAGCTGCTGGGCAACCTAGAGGTGGCAGTGACACTGCCAGGGACACAGGGCAGCCTGGCACGGCATGGGCTCCGTCGGCTGTACCAAGAAGTGCAGGCAGTAATGAGGGAGAGGGGCCACTTTTCCCCCATGCTGAGCAACAGTTTCTGCCCAGCCACTGTTGCCACTGCTCAGCCTGGGTGGGCAAGTCTAGAGCAGGTGCGGGGCATGCCAGGTTGGGGCTGCATGCGTGGGCTCGCAGTCCCGCTGCTGAGCTGCCCCGACCATGCTGTGTGCTTAGGGGCAGCAGAACACACCACAGCTGGACATTGCCTGGGCCAGGCAGGACCAAGGGACCCACCACGGCCCGTACAAAGCCCCTCCATGGGCTGAATCTGGCTTGTGGGCCGTATTTTGCCCACCCCTGGTTTAAACTACCCTTTTGTGACCCCCTTTGTTCCTATAGGTTTACTGCTCGTTTGCTTTTTCCCTAACACCACCCCACTCTACCCTCTCCCTGCTACCTGTCTCTCTGTCTCTTTCTCTCTTTCTCCCCTCACTTGACTTCTGTATTCTGTATACTAATTTCTCTGTCATTTTACTTTGCTTTCTGCATGTCCTTTCATAGCTTCCGATGAAGTGAACTTCAGTTCATGAAAGCTTGTGCTGTTCTCTATATATCTTATTTAGTCTGCAAAGGTGCATATTTACTGTGCCTTTAAATTATCTTTGACAATTGTTGTCTAACCTGCTCTTAAAAATGTCCAGGGATGGAGATTCCACTGCTTCATTAGGTAGCCCAGGGGCAGGCAATTATTTCAGGCGGAAGGCCACTTACTGAGTTTTGGCAAGCCATTGAGGGCCGCATGACAGGCAGCCAGGGGCAGATAACTATTAATTTTCTAAATTTTTTAGGGGCCTCGCAGGCCAGATAGAATGGCCTGGTGGTCTGCATGTAGCCCATGGGCAGCATTTTGCCCACCCCTGAACCTGGTAGCCTGTTCCAGAGCTAACCAGCCTCATGGTGAGAATGATTTCCCTAATCTCCAACCAAAATTTACCCTGATGCAATTTGAGGCCATTTTTCCTAGTCCTGCCCACTGCAGCCACAGTGAATAATTCATCTCTGTCCTCTTTATAACCGGCCTTCAGGTATTTGGAGCCATCAAATCCTCCCCCTCAGTCTTCTCCTTCACACTAAATAATCCTAGTTCTTTCAGTCTTCCCTTTTAAGCCATGTTTCCCAGGGATCTAATAATTTTTGTTGCTCTCTGTTGGATTCTTTTGAATCTGCTCATATTTTTCTTATGGTTGGGGCCCAAAATTGTATACGGTATTCTAGGTGAGGCCTTATCTGGAGCAGAAGGATCACTTTCTTTGATCTGCAGGTGACACTCCTTTTAATACAACCCAATGTGCTATTGGTTTGTTCTATACCGAGAGAACACTGTTGGCTCATATTCAGCTCATCATCCACTGCAACCTGCAGTACAGTACTACAGTGTAGCCAATCATTTCTCAACCTGTATTTGTGCATGCAGTTGTTCTGTCTTAAGTGCAGACCTTGCATTTGTCTTGTTTGAATTTCATTGATTGCATGAAATTCAACAGTAGTCTCCCCACTGTGAGCTATGTTAATGTGCTGAATATGAACATGAGAATCTAAATTTACTTTTTGTTGAATCTGTTAATGATAATGCATGCACAGCTTTACTATATGTTTACAATATATTTATTCTGTGCTTGCCAACCTGATAGCAGTCTTTCCCACACGTGTGGCTGAAGTCATTTCATTTCAGAATGCCAGAATACCCACTCTTGTCCCCAGATCTCAACCTTAACCTCCAACCTCAGCTAGTCCAGCTGCCTCACAACTTCCAGTTCCAGCCTGCCCTTTTCTGTTGCTCCCAGTCTCAATCTCCATGTCCAGCCACTTTCCCTCCCCCACACCTGTCATAAACTGCATATTCCAACCTGCTTCTTTCCTTTCTTGGTCTGACTTTTGCTTTCATTCATTCATTCATTCATTCATTCATTCATTTTGTTCCCTCTCCATTCAGATCAGACAGCATCCTCCTCCTCTTTCTTACAACCTGGATATCAGTAAGTGGACCATCAAAAGCACAGGCAATAGGATCCCTGCTTTCAGTTTTTGTGCCTAATGATTCTTTGGCTTAGAGCAGCAATTACAGGAGAATTTTCCTGAACCCCTGGAGCCCTAGGCTAGAGTATGCTCAGTTGCTCTGTGGAGATGGTACACTTAGTCTGGTCTGCACTTCAGGCTACAAAAGACTTGGACATACTCAATGAGGGTGGAATTTTCTGATATTTTACCTGATAAATTTGGAAAAGTTGCTACTGATCTTGTGGAAATCATAACTTTTCAATTTGACCAAGGCCAGACAGCTTTTCAAAGGACTGGCAACTGCTGCTGTACCCTAACGAAGGCTGCTGTACCACCAAATGCTTAGTTTCTGGTCTGAAGGAAATGCTTGAGCTACTCATATTAAAGGTTTTTGGAATATTTTAATACAGGTAAGCAACATGTTTTTCCCTGGATACCTTATTCTCCAAAAAAGGCTGAACCATTTTGGGTGAAATAAAAATGTATATACATTTACAAGGTACATACTGATTAGGATTCACCTCTGCCGTAAATAAGCTATAATTAACACTAATCCAAATACCACTCATGCTATATATTACATGAACTTTTAATTTTGGCTAATTACCTATTGTTTATGTGTTAGCAGTACATAGCTGAGGATTAAGGCCCTATAGTTAGGGGTCTACTTAATTTGCAATTTTGGACTGGCAGGCTGAGGCAGAGGGGAGGGAGTGGGGTTTAAACATCCTCCCCTGCCCACATGGAACCCCAGCCAGAGCAGTGAGCAGGGCAAAGCCAGGCAGGGGCTGTTCCACCACTGCCAAGGAGACCCTGGCTGGGGTCCCTTGTGGGCAGGGGACAGGGTTTAATGACCCCTCCCTTTCCTCCACCTCAGCATGCCGGCCCATACCAGCATCTGGTCATGCCCCCTCTGCTCAAGCAGGGAGCAAGGTAAAAGCCTGTTAGGGGCTACTCCACCCCTGCCAGGCAGACCCAGCTGGGGTCTTGTGGGGGTAGGGGTGGGGGTTTAAACAACCCTCCCCTCCACCTCAGCATGCCAGCCTGGGCCGGGGTCTGGCTATACTCTACCCCCCTCTATTTCAGTGGGGAGTAGTGGAAAAGCCTGGCAGGGACTGCTTTCCCTTGCTTCCCACCCCCAGCACACCCCAGCTGGGGTCCCTGGCCATGCCCCCCTAGCTGGAGCAGGGATGGGGGAAAAGCCTCAAAGGGCTTCTCTCCCAGCTTCCCTCCAGCCTTCTGGGCATTGCAGAAGGGAAGGCGTACTCTAGCACCCCCCAAGCTTCCAGCCTGAGCCACCACAGGCATATGGCTGCATTTCTCGAACCAAAAGTGAATGTGTTCATTGCTTCTTGGTTCAATCTACGCAGGTTAGACTAACCTGCAAAGACTGATTTGATTCAGCCTTGGGCTTTTTGATGGTCCGTACTTAGCCTTTGTGCTGCAATCAAGCCACAAAATCTCTTTTGTCTTGTTGTGAGTTAAGTAGACCCCTACCTTTGGGCGGGGCTTTAAAAGATGACAAAGAAAATCTTGCCCACAGACAGTTTACAATTTGCTGGGAGTCAGACACTATGCAACTGGTCAATAAACAGGCATGGTGCAGGAGGCTACAAAGATTAGGTAAAATTAAGGGAACTTAGCAGAAAAACTGCAAGCCTTTTCATACAAAGAACTTGCCTAACTTGCCTAGTTAAGCACTTACCTAGCTCCCATCTCTCTAGTAACTAATTCCCATGTGATTTTATCCAAGCTAGTTATCAGAAGTGAAGTTAATAACACAGGTGTCTTATTTCAAGTGTTAGTACCAAAAATAACACTGAATTAATACCAATATCCCTTTGGGCTGTAAACCACTTCAAGCCAATATTTATTTCATTACCTCTATAGGGAAAGCTTTGTGAAGCAAAGCTTTGTAAAGCACTCTAGTTATGAAGATCCTCAAACTATGAGTCAGCTGCATATCATATTAATTCTTCTTGGTGACAGTAACACATGCCCTTTGAGGTATGTGGTGGTTATGGCAAATATCTGCCCTAAATAAGGCTAGCCAGCTTTGGGGGTTTTTTTGGGCGGTGGGGGGAAACCATTTGCTGGAAATATATCATTTTGGTAATCCTAAAAGTATTCAGCAGATTCAATGTTTAATAGTTTTTAGTTAACTATGTTCCAGTGGTTGGTGCAATCCCTCAGGGTCTGAGAGACTTAGGTTTAATTCCCACCATCTGAGGGAGACTGAATCCATGTCTTTTACTGCTATTATTGAGTCACTGTCAAAACACACAGAAGCTTGCGTAAAACATGGTGAACATTTGGGTCTAGCCCAGTTGTGTAACTAGGGTGAGATGACTGGGGTAGCTGCCCTAGGTGCTGATTTGCTGGGGAACAGGCAGAAGAAATCATCTGTTGTCGAGTGTTTGGCATGATTGTGCTGACGGCAGCTGCAACAGGAAATCATCACTGCTTTGGGTGCTTGGCCATGTTGTTATGTCTCTGTTCTGGCCTTGTAGCATTAGGGCACAGCCTAATGAACTGAACTGAAACCATGAAAATATGAACTAGTAGGCTGCATCCACATGAGCATGGACGTTTGGTTCCCCAGGGACAACTAACAGCAGCGTACCTTGTGCTGCTGCTAGTTGCCCCAGGGAACACCTGTGCCATGAGCCCTTTGGTGCGCAGCAAGTTACCCTGGGAGTGGTAGGAGAGGCTGGGGTCAGCACTGGGCTGGCCCCAGCAGCCATACTTAAGGTCTTGGGGGCCTCCCAAGGCTGCAGCAGTGGCGATCCTGCTGCTCAGAGCCTGGCCAGCAGCCACAGCATGGCTCCAGATGGCCCAGCTCTGGCTTTGAGCAGTGCATGCTGCCTCTGCATATGTTGCTGTTTTTTTTCATGGGTTTTTTGACCCCTGGATATCCAGGGCCATGCCCCACCACCTTGCAGCACACAGAACACCTGAATGTGCAGGATGTGGTGCTGCAGATGTGTCTGCAGTGTCACATACTACATGGCTGCGCTTGTCTGGATGCGGCCATAGGGCACAGCATTAAGAAAATGTTTTGGAGCAACATCCAGTGTTTTGGCTCCTTGTCTGGCAAAGTTTTTATCATGCTGGCTTGGTGCTTGTAAACACGTCTCTCTCCAGTCTCTGATCCCAGTTACTATTTGGTCAAAAGAGTTTTCCCTTAGCTAAAGTGGCAGATGTCCATGGTTTCAGTGCTGCAGTTTCTGGCTTCAATACCTGCTGACAAAGATGGCTATATGTACACAGCCACAGTCTGTTGCATGTGTGCAAACATTTAAAAGCAATACCCATCTGCTTTGTATTCATTCATATGCATGTAATTAAACTCAGTATAATTTTATTTGGAAACATATTTTAAATCAAAAAGTCAGAAAATAAATGGTACTCCTGTATTCCAGGGTATGTATTTTATAGGCTCATATTTGCTTCCCTTATGACAAAAACAATTTTTAACACACAATTCTCCCATTAGCTTTCCAGGACTGACACAGCTATTGGAAGATGGGATGGATTTTTTTCTTTAGTTTGAACCTCAACATTTTAGTAACTACATCATAGCTACAAAGGACAAAATCTGTATTACTGTTATATACCCCTAAATGGGACATAGGTGGGACTTAGGGGCCTAAGTCCTAAAGATCAATTTAGACTGGCCTGTTCCAGAGGTCACAGAACTTATCAGAAGCCTAAATTCAGTCTTCATTTGGGTCACAAAGTTCCTAGGTGTATAGACATGTACTTTTCTGCCCCAGAGTGATCCAATTTGAGTACTCATCAGCTCCTCAGTTATCCAGAACGAAAGTAGTAGGGTGGTGCCTAGTCTGTACTTAAGTGCCCAGAAAGACCCAGTCTGTTAGGTGATGCCTGACTCACTGACAAGGAGTTCATTTCAAGGCTCAGAAGCCACAGCCAGTTCACTAAAATCAGAGCCACAGGAGCAGGTCTATCTTCTGCATAATAGCCTGGTGGAGATAGCTCTTGCTAAGGCATTGAGAGACCAGGGCCCTAGGCCCTCTTCAGCCCCAGGATATTCAGATCTACTACTGCCACTTGCTTAGGAGAGTGCCTCAATCACCAAGCTATAGAAGTATGGGCCAGGGAGGGTGACATCCTTTACCCCTACTGATGATAATGGACTACTGGACAGAGGAATACAAGAGTCATGGGGCCAGATCAAAAGCAAAGAGGTAACATGACATTGGATACATCTACATGAGATGCTTCCTACAGCTGCCTAATTAGCAGGGTGCTATTAGGTTGGAGTAAACTAATTAAATTCACCATAGGATAGTGCTGCCATATAAGTACTATTCTATGGTGGAGTTTTTTACTCGGCTGCAATACGTGTAGATGGTGACCAGGGCTGGCTGGGGCATGAGGCTGCTACACTGTGGGACTGCCTGTCAGCTAGCCTCAAACTGTAGCACCCTCATGCCCCAGCCAGCCCCTCCACAGCACACTGGGTAAGAGCAGCCCCAGGCTGGCAGGCTGACCCGCTGTGCCCTCTGCCAGCTGGGGCTACGGCATCATGGCTCAATGTGTTGCAGTCCCAGGCACATCTGTAAATGATGAAAACTGTGCTGGAGTTTATTGCATTGAATTAACTTCACGTGCCCACTATAACCTAGTGCTTAGGGCACTCATGAAGCACTCTTAAGAGAAAGGAAATATAATCCAGTGTTTACTGTTTCCTGTTTGATAGCTTTAGGCAACACTGGAGTCTGGATTACCCTACTTTTCTCCAATGCCTTCAAAGGGCGTATATGGCTAGGTACAGAAATTCAATAAGCCTGAGGCAGGTTTGAGCTAATTTATAGGAGTTTCTCTAGGCAGACTAGGTTAGTTTGGGAGCAAACAGAACAAGTTCACCTCTCAGTTGCAGGGCGGGGAGGCATACAGGCTGCCTACACTGGCTGGCCAGCAGGTTAGGGGCACTCCCACATGCCTCCCAGCAGGCTGCTGGAGAATACTGAGTGCAGCCTGCAGCCAGCAACCCCTGATTGGCCAGAGCAGCACTTCACCCTAGCCCTGCCTCCTGGCAGTCTACAGCTATTAGCCCCAGTGGGAGGACAGTGGTGGGGGGAGCAGAGTGGGCCCCTCTTAGCTATGCTGGCTCAGGCCATGCTGGCTGTCAGTAGCAGCTGAAGTGGTGGTGGGGGGAGACGGAGACCCCTGCTATATGGATCCAGCCCCCCAAGACAGACGCCAGGGTTACCCCCTCCCCTATGCCTGGCTGTGGCTGCATTTGTGTCCTTGGGTTTGTTGTTCTGTATGACAGAGCAGTGAGGGGAGGGGGGGACTGCTCTTCCCCTGGTCCTGGCATGGGGGGAGCAGTCTCCTCTCCCCTCACTGATCCATTATGCGGGGAGACGGATGCTACGATTCCTCCCTCCCCTCTGCTGCTTCTGGCAGGAGATGGGGCTGGGGGCGGAGTAGGCCAAATTCTAGCGGGCTGCCCTGCAAGGGGAGGTTAGAGGGGACCGACAGAGCAGCCTGGAATGCCAGTAGACAGTGACCTGATTTGAGTCGGGAGGGATCTGCTACAGAAGTTCAGTAAACTGGTCTCACCTAAATCGCTTAAGTCTGATTCCACATCAACCCAGGTTGATCTTAGACTGTGTTCTGTCATTTTAAAACCAGTCTGTGCTGAATTTCTATTCTGTTACAGGTTTAGACCAGTTTTTGGTCACTTATACTGGTGTATATGTAATGTCTATAGCTGGCCTATGTGTCTAAGGCTATTTGGATTGCCCTGCAGAGCAATCTAATTTAAAGATGTTTCAGTGCCTAAGTGGAGATGTCCAGGTGAGCAATTTGCATCTGGCCCCAAATTGCTGGGGATGGTACACAAAATGCAAAAAGATCAGAAGCCAGCACATCTGCAGCATTAGGAATCATAGAAAATTAGGGTTGGAAGGGACCTCAGGAGGTCATTTAGTCTAACCCCCTGCTCAAAGTAGGACCATCCCCCAACTAGATCATTCTACCCAGGGCTTTGTTGAGCTGGGCCTTAAAAATCTTCAAGGATGGAGATTCTACCACTTCTCTAGTTAACCTTTTCCAGCACTTTACCACCCTTCTTGTGAGAAAGTTTTTCCTAATATCCAACCTAAATCTCCCTTGCTGAAACTTGGGACCATTACTCCTTGTTTTGTCATCTGCCACCACTGAGAACAGTCCATCTCCATCCTCTTTGGAATCACCCTTCAGGTAGTTAAAGGCAGTCTTGTCTTCTGCAGACTAAATAAGCTCAGTTCCCTCAGCTTCTCATAAGCAGGGATCCTGGTTTTCTCTGTTTAAAAACTGAAAATTCTCTGATTTAAAAATCCCAAATTCTCTTATTAAAACCCCCAAATCCATGTTTTTCCCCTATTAAAATGAAACACCATTATATATATATATATATATATATATATATGTATCAGCTGAACACAATGTTTTATTGATATATTTACAATTTTAAAGCAATTTGGAAGCCTACCAGTGCCTCAATCATTATAGTAAAATAAAATCTAAATACCAGTACATTTTGGTATTTTATTTTGGGTTTTTTATCATGGAGAATTATGCTGTTGCCTCTCACTCCCAAGTCACAGCCTCCCCAGGCCTGCCAGTGCCCCTCACTCCAAACCAACAGCTCCCTGGCTCTGCTGCTGCCCCTTATTCCAAATTCACAGTCCTCCAGACCTGCCAGTACCCCTTATTCACAACCAACAGCCCCCACCCCTCCCCAGCCCTGCTGGTGCCTCTTGCTCCTGACATGCTGCCCCCCACTCCTCCCCCCCCTCCATGTGTGAGGGACTAGGTGTGTTAGGAAGGTGGGGTGGGGGGGACACACATAGGTGATGCAATAAGGGGGCATGTGCCCCCCCCTATGATTTCTGCACCCACAGCAGGACACAGGGCCGCAGCTGGGCCGGACCAGCTCTAGGCAGGAGGTATCCTCTCCTCTGCAGCCCAGCGGGCAGAACCTGGTGCTGGAGGGAGTGCTGTGCTGTTTTGGTGAGGCACAGCAGTGGCAGTGGCCGTGACAGCGGCATGGAGTTGTGCCCTTGCTGCTGCTGAGCAGGGAGAGGGTGCCTCAGCTTGGTAGTCAAGGCAGTGCGGCGCTCCCTTCTGTGCCGGGTCGTGTCCACTGGGGTGTGAAGGCAGCTCTTCTGGAGCTGGTCCAGCCTGGCTGTAGCCCCATGCCCCGCTGTGGGTGCAGAAATCTTAGGAGGCATGTGCTTCCCCCACCCCCCAATACATGGCCTGTGCCCCGTCCCCCCCACGTGGCATGGGCCCCTTCCCCCCCATCCAACCCATGGCCTGTGCTCTCTCCACCTGTGGCCTGTGCCTGTTCCTTCCCCACTGTAGTACAAATACGCTAGATTTTAGACACAAAGCCTAGATTTAGACACAATGCTTTACTTTTGCAATATGCTTCTGTATCCAGTACGGCTTGCAAGTAGCTTCTGCATATAGGTTAAGGCCTGCTTAACACTTAGAACTAGCACAGTGACCTAGAGTTACACGAAAACAAGCGGGTTACTAGAGGGCACCAAGTTTACCGCAGTACCCCTGTGCAAAACACGCAGGTGTGACATATCCCATAATAAGTTGAGCATAGCAACCTTTGAACTTCGACATCCTGTGGAAGCTTAGATATGACCTTTGGAAACTATGACGTCTTGAATAGAAGCTTGTAGAAATCGTAAGACAACCAATAGTTGCAAGGTTCTTTGTCTAGATAAGCTATAAAAAGACCCCTGGACAGTACCCTGGGGTCGACTCTGCTTTGGGTTACTTAACCCCTTTGTCGATCAATTGCGCAATCAATAAACTTATAATGGACCTAGCCTGAGTGTGTGACTCCCTCCTTGAGGTATTTGGATTAAGCCTCCAGGGGCACGAAACTAGCAATTTGTGCAACACCACCATCCAACGCATGGCCTATGTTCCTCCCCACACCCTCTGCCCCCACAGACTTACCTGGAGGGAGCTGCAGGAGCTGCTCTCCACTGCTGCTTGACTGCCATGTGCATGTGCAGAGTCAGGCAGCTCCCTGTAGCCCCAAGCAGCCCCTTGCAGGCTAGAACTCTACCAGACTGCAAGGAGAAACCCGTGGTTTCCCACGATTTTCTCCTTTAAAGGAGAAAATCTGTGTTTTCCCATAGCAAACAGAAAACCCAGATGCCTGCTCATAAGTCATGTGCCCCAACCCCTTAACCATTTTCATTATCCTCCACTGGACTCTCTCCAACTTGTCCACATCCTTTCTAGTGTGTGGGGAGGGCAGTGTGGGGACACACAAAACTGAACACAGCACTCCAGATGTGGCCTCACCAGTGCCAAATGGAGGGGAATAATCACTTTCTCCAATCTGCTGGCAATGCTCCTATTAATGCAGCCCAGTATGCAGATAGCCTTCTTGGTAACAAGGGCACACTGTTGACTCATATCCAGCTTATTGTCCACTGTAACTCCCAGGTCCTTTTCTGTAGAGCTGCTATTTAACCAGTTGGTCCCAAACCTGTAGTAGTACATGGTATTTGGTGCATGGGGACTTTGCACTTGTCCTTGTTGAATATCATGAGATTTCTTTTGGCACAATTCTCCAAACTGTCTAGGTCACTCTGAAAGTAGGGAAGTAGGGAACCATCTTTTTAATTTTAAATTGAAGGGCTGGTCTATATAAAAGATGCATGTTATTATGTAAACCGATGTAAAACATTTGGAAGGAAATCGACTTAAAGTAAATTGATAAAAGCCAGGTTTAAAATAACTGGATGATCTCCATGCAGAGCTCTGCACTAATTTAACTAAATCCATTTAAAACACACTGTATGTTTAAATTGCCAAAACCCTATGCAAAAACCAGGCCTGAACAAATTCTGATTTAAAGTCACTGAAACACATTATATAAAGACCTTCACAGTGCCATTTTAGAAAATCACGTTCAGAACTGCTCTTCAAATGTAAACTTATCCAGGGTAGGTCCTGGCATATACAAACAAGAAACAATAATGTGTTTCTTCAAACCTCATTTACACCCACAGGCAGCAGCATAATTATCATCCACAGATAATTACTCATTTTTACCCACTTTTAATGAAGAACATTATTGAATCTGAGGCAGTTCACATCTATCAGATGATGATGAGCTGCAATCTGACATAAAGTAGTATGCATTGCAGATTTTGAGCTGTATGCAGTTAATCTGGGATACAATCCTCTAAGATTGTAAAATATCAATGCTGTTGCTAGTTGGGAAGTACAGGGGGTGCCTTATCTCTAATAACGATCTGATAATGTCATTCTTGTTTAAATATCTAATTTATTTTTCAGCACAATATGCTCATATACTTTTCACGTTTAATTTAGTTAGTTTCACCATTTGGCTATCATTCTCCAACATAAGGCTGCAGTTTTTGGGCTGAAAACACTGATGAGGAGGTTGGTTTCATGTGGATTTTTTTATGGTAACGAGGAGTTGTATCTCACAGTTTCTACTAGATAAAAATAACACTTATCTATGGTGTGATAAGTGCTGTGTTGCCAAAACTGAAGAGTGCTGCTTTTCGGATCTGGCCTACCACTTGTTTTTCTGAAGCAAGATCTTGTTTTTATCTCTGCTTCTTCCATGAAGACCTAACCGGTTATTTTATATGGTTGTGGTAGTCCTTCAGGTCTTAGGTACCTGCAATGATGGTTCTGACTGCTTAGAAACACACCTTAGAATAATCAGCAGGAGTAGTACAATGAGGATGTAAGAACCTAGGTAAACAGGTAATAAAAAGAGTCTAGCTGTAGCAGCACAGCACTCTGTCTGGGCTAATTTACATGACCAAGGGCCAGGGTAAACTACCTATATGGTGCCGCTTTTGTTGCTAGACTTCCCTTTAATCCCCAGGCTCACTCAACTGAAACTAACTTGGGGGTCTGCAGTCTAGATATACCCCAGGGGGCATATTTACATGTGCAATTAATGCTATTTGGCTTTACTGTGCAGTAAGCACCTGCGCCTGTAGACAGTGATGCTTTACTGCGCAGTAGATAAGTCTACTGCGCAGTAAAGTGTCTCGTGTAGACATGGCCAGAGAGCTGTATGCCATTAATACCTTTTTTAACAAAACTTGCTGTGAAGGTTGTTGCATTACCTTTCTTTGTATTTCCATGTCAGTATTCTTAATGATTAAAGCAGGACCTGTCTTTTGAATTTCTTGCTTTTCCGACATTTTTGTTTTTCTTTAAAACTATATCACAATATAAATGCCTTCTAAAGCTTAGATCACAAACTAAATGTTTCTAGAGCTTTTAAGTCCCTACAGCCTTAACTGTGGTTTAACTTTTTTTAAATCTTCCTGGAATTTACACTGATTTTTTCAGGCTGTTTGCAGCACTGCTGCCTGGCATGGGATTCCTAACAAAGTAGAAATAGTTTTCTTCAGGAAAATTTGTGAATGTAAAAAATGATCACGGGGAACCAACTGTCTGCTGTAGGCGATGGAGTAGCTCAAAGTAAAGACACGTGGTAAGCCAGTATATTTCAATACACACAAAACCTGCGGTTATTTGTGATTTTGTTTGGCACTGTCCTGATGTTGTATTTTTCACTTTTATGTGACTGAGCAGGCCAGGAGTAGAAGAATGCACACATGCACGTGGTGCCCCTTGCATCACACTCCTGCCAGCCCCAAATGAAAAAGAAAGGGTAAAGAAAAATTCTTCCCCCCTCTAAGAGTAAATAAATTGAGACTTCATTTCCTATGTTGAGGAGAGGCAGGGCTTCAAATCTTTCCTCCTAGTGTTCAAAATTCCATTCAAACTAGTTATTGACTATGTGACAAAGATGTGAAAGCAGATGAAATACTGGTGGGAGGACAGCTCAGATAATAAGACACGATATCAGAGACTGACAGCTAAGTTCTGAACTTCCTTAGTGTAATTCATATGGGTGAGGGGAGGAGGAAATGAGGGCCATCTTCAGAGTGATAGAGCTGATCAGAGGAGAAGGTTGTGGACTCCATTTGACTGACGAGTATGGAGTTCACTGGTCAAGGGGCAGATATCTGTGAAGTCTGCTAATAAGTTGAAATCACAAAGTGAGAAGGCAGTGATTGAAGGATTTATTCTCTCTTCAATCTGCACATATATCTCTTATCAATGTCAGTGCATGCACATACATGTGTCAAAAGGGGAGAGACACATTTTCTCAGAACTGCCACTTTTCTCAGAATTTAATGTATCATTCTCAGTGGGTGAGTTCAGTCCCTTCACTGCAGTGTCTGAAGGCACCTAAGTCTGCAGGTCAATAAGAAGCAGTGTGTGAGAAGGTACTCATTAGCTATATTTTTCCAAGTCTAAGGACATAGGAAACAAATAGTAAGAGATTCTTATGTATCAGTATCAGCGGGTGCATCTACATGCACGCTTTACTGTGGAGTTGACTAATTAGCTCCACAGTAAATCATCACTATCTACATGTGCATCTGTATTAGGGTACAGTAAATTAATTAACTCAGCTGTACGATAGTATTTGTCCCAGACAGTACTAACTTACAGCAGAATAGTTATGTGTGCCAAAACATGTGTAGATGGTGACTGGGGCTGGCTGGGGCATGAGGGTGCTACAGCATAGGAGTTGCATGTTGGCTACTGATCCCCCAGGCCACCTGCCAGCTGGGGCTGCTCTGACTCAGCTCAATGTGCTGCAGTCCCGGGTACCACGCATGTAAATGCTGCTCCTGGGAGTGATAAACTCCAGCATAAACTGAACCGGAATTTATTGCTATGTGCTAATTGCATGTGTAGATGCTCTGACTAGCTACTAATTCCTAAAGAAAAGGAACTGACCTTAAGTTGTTCAGTGATAAGGAATACACACAAGGAACTGTTTGGCCACCTACTATCAGTGTGTTGCACACTTTGCTTTGCCACAAGTTAATTCAGATGTGGATGGGAGAGATTAATACTTTTGGACTGAAACTTCAAAAGGTACATCAGTGTGTGGGTTCTATGTAAAACCTGCTGTTTCCTGAAGATTTGGGGAAAATGCAGATATCTGCTATTTTTGTACAGACAGGAATACAAGTAGTCTAGAAGATGCATTCACTCCTGACACCCTGCTTCTGCTTTTCTGACTGAGTCAGGTAGCTCTCCTTCATTTGGAGAGGAAGATTTAAGAGAGAGATCATATCTATCTTACAGTTTTACTATAATCAAAGCACATGTGCTGGGTTTATAGGGTTGATTAATGTACTACTGAAAGTTGCTAAGATGCTATGGTGTTAAGCACTGTATAAGAGCTTATATAGAATTAATAGTGCAGTTTAAAATTTTATTTTTCATACTTTTGGGTGTCTTTCTGATAGCTCTGAGAGATTTGGACACACCTGCTTAAGCCTGAGCAGATGTGCTGGGAAGTCATGAGTAGAAGAGAATGGAGGCAGACTAAACTCAGGAGAATGGAAGAGAATGGGGGCAGACTAGACTCAGGAGTAGACCAGCCTGGTTACTTACACTTCGCATGACCTATGTTAACACAGTATATGGCAGTTGGAGATGAATAATTAATAACAAACCATTTAACTTCTCTAATGTTTCTGAATTATCTGGAAGCAAATTACACTCTTTTTTCTTAACTGCAATTATTCCTCAAATAATTGTTGTAAAGAATGGGCAATATACAGACTGCCTTTGAGTGACTTATTGAAAAGACTCAGTGTTGTAGCTAGTTTGCCTATATAAAATGATCACATGGTACAGCTCTGTTCCTTAGCTGAATGAGCAATAGCTTGGAGAATGGGGGCTTCTGGTGAGAATGCTCATTATGATTCAGAATTCCTTTCTTTAAAAATTTTGCAAAAGTCTCTTAAAACTGCCAGTTGTGGCAGATGTTCCTGCCAATAACTCAATTACTCAAATACTTGCCCAAAGCACACAACTGGTGCAGCTATTTTTAAAATTCACACAATCAGTTGGCAAACACTTTTACACTGATATTCTAGGTCTAATCTTGGCATAACACATATACAGTTTTGCTATTTTAATAAAATGAACAAAACAACAAAGAAAGCAGAATAAGATGGAAAGTGATTCACTTCCTTTGTGGAAATAAACTCTTAGGGCCAGATCCAAAGAAGGACTTAGATGCCTCTAAAATGTTATTTTATGGAGACTTTAGGCATCTAAATCCAAAATTGCAATCCAAAAACTCCTATTCAGTGGTTGTCTAACCCTTGGAGGGCCTCCTGGTTTGACTTCAGAGATTCTTAGGCCCCAAGGCTTGTGCCTTTGGGCCATGACCTGGACAAACTGAAGAAATGATCTGCAATCAGTTAGATGAGACTCAAAAAGGACAAGTGCAAAGTCCTGCACTTGGGACAGAATAATTGCATGTACAAACAAAGACTGGGAAATGGCTGCCTAAGATGTAGTATTGCAGAGAAGGACCTGGGGATTACAATAGACCTGACGCTAAATATGAATTAACTGTGTGCTCTTGTTGAAAAAAAAAAGCCAATATCATATTGGGTTGTATTAAAAGGAGTGCCTCTTGCAAATCAAGGGAAGTGAATCTTCTGCTCAAGAAGGATGTGGACAGTTTGGAAAGAGCCCAGTGCAGAATGACAAAAATGATTAGGAGCATGGGAGACAAGACTTATGTGGAAAGGCTGAAAGAACTAGGGTTATTTAGTCTGGATAAGAGAAGACTGAAGCAGGATTTGATAACCTAAGGGTAATTATGGAGAGGACGGAGATGGACTTTTCTCTACGGCTATATGGGACAGAATTTGGAACAATAGCTTCAAGCTGCAGCAAAGGAAATTTAAGTTGGAAATTAGGAGGAACTTTCTGACTATGAGGGTGGCCAAACATTGGAACAGCCTATGTAGAAAAAATGTGGAATCTCCATTGTTGGAAGTTTCCAAGAGCAGGGTGGACAGGCACTTGGCTGGGATGGTTTAGTCAAGGATGATCCTGCCTTGAGCAGGGGGCTGAACTAGATGACAGTGTGAAGTTTCTTTCAGCCTTACTTTCCTATGATCCTATGTCCAGAGCTGATTCAATAAAGGCAACTTTGATGCTTAACTCTTGTCTAAGTCCCACTGGGATTCGGAAAGAAGATGAAGCTCTGCCTCTGTCCTTTGAGAGGGCCTATTTGGTAGGCAACTTTGGGCAAAATGCCTCTGGGTAGTGGTGCTTTCCTGCTTTTGTATGACAGTCTAACAGTCAGAGCACTGGCCCAATAGATTGGAAACCTGGGTCCCAGAATTCTCTCAACCTGTCTATTTTCCAGCCCTTATCTCCCACTTCCCAGGGAAATGCTCTATCTATCAGGCTCTAGGTTAGATTGGATTGGGCCACCTGTTGAAGTTGGACCACTGTGAAGACAGGAACCCAAAATTAATGAGGCCAGATGAGCAGCATCAGAAGAAGGAACCTGAATCTGTAGATTAGTAGTTAGGATCCCATAACAGGGAGTCATATCCCTGTTATGGAGAAGGGATGGAGAAGCTCAGAAAGCTGGCAGGGCCCCTTTAAGGCTTGAAAATTTGGGCTAATGGGAGCCAGAGGCTGGAATAGGAGTCTAGAGGGAGACAGGGAAAGAAAAGTGGGAAGCTCCCCCCTAGCAGGAACACAGCAGAGACGGACAGTAAGAGACTCCTGCCAGGTGAAGCAGAATAGGTCAGATGATAGGAAAAGGAGAGGGGGTAGGGGCCTCATCTCCATGAGATGCTGACTGCGCAGTTGTTACTGCACAGTCGTTTAATACTTGCATACACAAGTACTAAATGACTGTCCAGTAACCAGCGTTACTGTGCAGTAGTGTCCCTGAACAGCTTTTTGGTGATGCTGACTGTGCAGTAGCTCATTACTACTATGCAGTAGCATCACATTACGCTTCGTGCCATGCAGTGCTACTGTGCCGTAGTAATGAGCTACTGCATAGTCAGCATCTCATGTTGATGTGGCCAGGGAGTATAAAATCTCACTCCAGAGGAGAGAGGAGCAGTCAAGCCCTGATCACAGAAAAGGCTGGATTGCTTTTACCAGAAGGAGGAAAGGTTGTGATGGATAGTGTAAGTAGCCCTGGAGGGGGAACACGTTTCAGTTGGGAGTTTTTTTTTCTTGTGTATTCATGTAACTGGCTGGGGGTGTGAACTCTGAGTTGTGGACGGTGTCCATTTACCCAGGGGTGGAGAGGAACTTTACATCGAAATTTCTGTTCAACAGCTACCTGGTGAACCAGGAGCAGCTAAGAGGAAATGAAAAGGTTGAATAACAGGGTGACCCAACATCTTGTATGATATCCTCCCTTTGGTGGAAGAGGTTGGAGGTGTGAGAGGAGCTGGGTATCTGCATTTAAGGACATGCTGCTGTGGCCTAAAGGGTTAGGTGGTGTACTGGATGAGCCCAGGGTTATGGACTCTAGACCCTAGAGTGGCAGAAACCCAGATGTGGTTTTGGGATGGAGAAGGCCTGTCCAGATAATTGTGATCATGTGGTATGTGGCACCGCAAACACATCTGCAGCTCCACATACCGCACAGTCAGCAATTCTTTGCGCTGCAAGGGTGCACTACTCTGGATATCCAGGGTTCAAACCCACCCCGGAAAAAAACTGCAGCAGCACACGCTTGTGCAGCATGTGCTGCTGAAAAGTAGAGCCAGGCTGCCCAGAGCCATGTTGCAGCTGCTGGCCAGGCTCTGCCTGGTAGGATCACCATGGCTGCAGTCCTGGGAGGTCCCCATGTAAGGCTGTTGGGGCCAGCCCAGTGCTGGCCCCAACCCCGGGATAACTTGCCACCTGCCAAAGCATGCATGGCACGGGCATTAGCTGGGGAGCCAAACATCCACACACATTTGGATGCACCCAGAGAGAGAATTTGGAGGCCCTGGGACCCTGGATCTAGAGCAAACTGACTCAAGTGTTGAGCCAGTGAAGCTTTATTCAAGATAAGGCAACCATGGAGTCCTGCTTGTGTAGTGAGACCTTATCATCAGGTTAATCCCCTCTCTGCTGTGGACAGAGCCAGAACACCTCCTAGATCCCTTTTTTTTCCAGCAAGACATGGCAGGAAAGTCAGGATAGGGAAGATTTCTAAGTACACTGGGGGACAACAGGACCGGCTGTATTGAGATGCAGGAGCCCTTCATTTGAGTCCTGTTACAGGCCCTCCTCTAGGCTGTTGGAGTTCTGCGTTCTGAGTCTGTCCTCCTGGGCTCTTTCTGTTTTTTTTTCTTTTAAATCAAAAGAGCATTTAAAATGTGAAAATAGTTTTGGGAGCAGGTGCCAGAATCTAGGATTTGCCACTCCTAACCACTAGACTACACAATCATGCCCCTTTGTGTTTGATCCCTCCCATTGGCTCCATCCATTTCCCACTCCTTCACGCATAATGGAACAGCTCTAACAGGAGTGGCGGAGTGTCCTGCTATCCCAGGCTAGCTTATCACCTGCCAAATAGTGCAGATGTCTGGGGCATGGGAGAGGTGGGTTGAAACCCCTTAGGCTGAGAAGAACATTTTTTTCAACCTTCTGAAGCAACTGCTGGTCAGCATGGGGCTATTCCATTAAAAAAAAGCATTGTCACCAGTCTTAAACACTGAACTCTGCTTAGTTTTTTCAAAAAACAGATGTAGTCAGAGTGGGATTCTATGGTTGGATCCCAAGTGGATGGAGGCAGCACCTTGTAGCTTGCTCCCTAATGTTTCATTTTAGGCAGCTCCCCCTCTTGGCTCTTTTGGATCACTCTTCTGAGGTGTCCATTGCTCCCCATGTAATGTATATGGAGCGTAGGCACTTTACACAGGATTCTAGATTCTGATCTTGGGGCCACAAGACCTAACTTTTAGATGCATGACATCCTTTATTTGATCTTGCCCATACTGACTTAGTAACTGGATTATTTCTTTATACAAAAGAGACAGGGCAAAATTTCCTAGTATCCCTTTCTTTGTTTGGTCAAAACAAAAAATGACTTTGGTAACTTAAAGTGTCTGGTTTTCCCTTCAAAAGGGTTTTATGAAAGAGAAATCAGTTATTTAAGATGCTCATTTATATTTGTCACACAATCTGTACTGGATGATGATGATTTTTTTTTTAATCTTGATTTCTTTGGAGGTTTTGATTATGTGGAGAAAAGATGAATTATCCACAGATCTTGATGTATGGTTTTCATTAAAGTCACTTCATTCAGTGATACAAACTGGCTTGAAGGTCAGTATTTTCAAAACAGTACCGAAATAATGCATTCGTCTTTTGTAACTGGAGGTGAAATGGCCTGCTCGTGTGCAATAGTGCCACAATCTTTCCTGACTGGCAGTGCTGAAGTAACCAAGCAAATGACTGAAATTAAAACTCTTTTTTTTTTTTTTAAAGGAAGTTCTTCTGGATGAAATGAGTAAAAAGATTATTTTTCTCTTAATGAAAATCCTGGTTCATCAGCTGATCATTAAGCCTTACCAATGACGCAGTTTAAAAACCCAGTTCCTTATGATTCTTTGATGAAGGAGTGGTAGGTGTGAAGTTGAAGTCATCAGAAGCCAAATCATATCTACAAGAGTTACTAACAGGGATAGATTTCTCTCACTAACAGTGGTCAGTGAGTATCATACTTTACACACTTGACACTTTACACCTAAGTCCCACATAGTTGTGATGCTATGTAAATGAATACTAATAAACATTTTGGAGGTAGACATTACGCACTGAGGTGCAGAGAGGTTGAGCTATTTATCCTATATCACCTAATGAACAAGAGGAGATTTAGCAATAGAACTCAGTTGACTCATCCTGCATCCCATTTATCTTCTTTTATTCTATTGCCTTCCCCCTTGATGCTCACAACAATGTGCCTTGTGCACAGGGGGACTCAAACAACCTCTAAGCCACTCTAACTAGTTCCTATTCAATCTTAACCTTCTTTAAACTAGGACCTGTTATTATGTAGCAGCAGCAGCCATGAGATTAAAGAGACCATTTGGGTTGGGATTTTCAAAGGAATCTGGAAGAGTTTAGTGCCCAATTTCTCTTGAAATGTAATGTGAGTTGGGGTTCTAATTCCTTTAGATTTATTTGAAAATTCCAGCGTAATCAATTGTAAAACTGCACTTGAGAAACTGTCCTCTGTCCTTCTAATCTGATGATATACATACCTTGTTGCTTGACACTTGGCACTCCCAAGGACTGTGAGGGTAAGGATAGGTGCTAGCATAAGGTTGTGATGTGTAACCAGCTGAACACCCACTCTATCAGACACTTACTATCTGATAGACACACCAACATTAGCACTCTAACAAGTCAACACTGTGAGCATCGATGATCATCCTACATCAACTTTGCTGGGCCAGCCATGTCATCCAGATGTCTGATTCCAGATTACAGAAGCAAGTTTTGTTTTCCAACCTCAGTCATGGCATACGCTCAAGAGGAAGGCAGAGAAATTGCTTCAAGGATGTCCATAAGGCCAACCTGAAAAAATGCAATATCTACATCAACTCATGGGAGACTATCACCCAGGACCACACCAAATGGAGGAAGTCTGCTGCAAGGATCTCAGTACTTTGAAACCTTATGACAACAGGAGATGGAAAAGTGGGATTGGCAGAAACAGCGTGCTGCAGACCAAATCAAGAATCCACAGCCACTCACCCCACACAGGAACACATGCTCAGTTTGCAGCAGAGTCTGTCGAACCTGGTTTGGCCTCATCAACCATCTTTGGACCCACAGATAAGAGAATCATGGAAGACAATCATCCTCAACTGCAAGGGATTGCTGAAGGAGAAGATGACTATGAGATATACTACATGCTATTGTGGTTGACTGATGACTCCCATTAGTAAACATCATTTCAAGTACTAAAGGTCAATCTTAAAATGTGCCTACAGCTCCAATCTTCAGAGGTATTTAAGCACTGAACTCCCACTGATTTCAAGAGCATTCAAAGCATGCCTTTTTTAGGAACTGGCAAAGTGACATCAGCACTTACATCTTGATTGTTAAAAGTGTCTAGGTGCTTAACTCCCATTAATATGAAATCTAGCTCTTAGCATCCAAGACAACAGAACTTAGGCTCCCAAGTGTCTAAGTCACTTTGGAAAATAAAATAGGAATTAGCCTCTAAGTCACTCAGGCACAAATGGAAAGTATTTTGAGAAATGGACACTTGCAGTATAACACACCATGGACATAGCTACATGTGAAGCGGCCCTGTGCAGAGCTGGTCCTCAAACCAGGACCAGTGCTGCTGTGTTCATGTCGCACTGGGCCCAGAGTCATTACTTCTGCTGAGGAGTAGATGGGCAAACTGAGGTAAAGGAAGACTGAGTGACTTGTCAGACCTCATCTAGCAGGAAACAGTGCTAATGCATCCAGGTGCTGTACTGCATGAAGGTGGCCATATTGCTTCTAGTTCAGATGCTAGTGCAAACAAATCAGCTGGGGAATCTCTGTGTGGTGCTGCTTTGCACTGTGAAGCGGTACCTACATGTGCCAAGGTTACTGACACTAGTGACAGAGTCATAGTCTTGCCATGATTTTTGCTACTTCAATTTAACCCACACAAAAAAAAGTAGTCTAGTTTGCTATTCCAGACCTCCTAGCTGCTTCTAGTTTTTGCAGGCAATAGTATAATGAAATACATATTTTTAATGTGGGAACCATCTATTCATAGATTCATAGATGTTAGGGCCGGAAAGGACTTCAATAGATCATCGAGTCTGACCCCCTGCATAGGCAGGAAAGAGTGCTGGGTCTAGATGACCCCAGCTAGATGCATATACAACCTCCTCTTGAAGACCCCCAGGGTAGGGGAGAGCACCACCTCCCTTGGGAGCCCGTTCCAGATTTTGGCCACTCGAACTGTGAAAAAGTTCTTCCTAATGTCCAGTCTAAATCTGCTCTCTGCTAGCTTATGGACATTATTTCTTGCGACCCCCAGGGGCGCCTTGGTGAGTAGAGCCTCACCAATTCCCTTCTGCACCCCCATGATGGATTTATAGGCAGCCACAAGCTCACCTCTCAACCTTCTCTTGCAGAGGCTGAAGAGGTCCAGGTGCCCTAGTCTCTCCTCATAGGGCTTGGCCTGCAAGCCCTTAACCATACGAGTGACCCTTCTCTGGACCCTCTCCAGGTTATCCACATTGCTCTTGAAGTGCGGCACCCAAAACTGCACACAGTATTCCAACTGTGGTCTGACCAGCGCCCGATAGAGGGGAAGTATTACCTCCTTGGCTCGGTTTGTCATGCATCTGCTGACACTAGGACTCTGAGATCCCTTTCCACTTCTGTGCTGCTGAGCAGGTAATTCCCTAGGCTGTAGGTGTGCTGGACATTTTTTCTCCCTAGGTGTAGCACTTTGCATTTCTCCTTGTTGAACTGCATTCTGTTGTTTTCTGCCCATTTGTCCAACCTGTCCAGGTCTGCCTGAAGTTGTTCCCTGCCCTCCAGCGTGTCCACTTTCCCCACAGTTTTGTGTCATCTGCAAACTTGGACAGAGTACGCTTCACTCCCTCGTCCAAGTCACTGATGAAGACATTGAAGAATACTGGTCCAAGGACCGAGCCCTGTGGGACCCCACTGCCCACGCCCTTCCAGGTCGATACTGACCCATCCACCACCACTCTCTGGGTATGACCTTCTAGCCAATTCGCCACCCACCGGACTGTGTAATCATCCAAGTCACAGCCTCTTAATTTGTTCACCAGTATGGGGTGGGATACTGTGTTGGAGGCCTTCCTGAAGTCAAAGTAAACAATGTCTACCCCTACTCCTGCATCCAGGTGTTTTGTAACCTGGTCATAAAAAGAGACTAGATTAGTCAGGGATGATCTACCCGTTATGAACCTGTGCTGGTTTCCCCTCAGCATAATTTTTCCTCCTGGGCTCTCACATATATGAGCCTTAATAATCTTTTCAAAGACTTTGCCAAGGATGGAGGTGAGACTGACTGACCTATAGTTGCCCGGGTCCTCCTTCCTCCCCTTTTTGAAAATAGGGATCACATTGGCCCTTTTCCAGTCCTCTGGGACCTGGCCCGTGCACCACGAGTGCTCAAATACTCTTGCTGTGCAATGACATCAGCCAGTGGCTTCAGTACCCTCGAATGGAGTTCATCCGGGCCTGCTGACTTAAACGCATCCAGTCCTTCTAAGTGACTCTGCAACATCTCAGGGTCAACGCTTGGTAGTCTGGCGCCCTGCTGTTGCCTCTCTACAATCCCATTGTGAGACTTGTCTTGCCCCTCGTTTAGGAACACTGAGGCAAAGAACTCATTGAGGAGTTCAGCCTTGTCCTCCCTGTCTGCCACCAATTGCTTTTGCCCATTCAGTAGTGGTCCTATACTGCCCTGGGCCTTCTGTTTACTACCTATATATCTGAAAAACAATTTTTTTGTCATCCTTAACTTGGGATGCCATCCTCAGCTCCATGGTAGCTTTGGCCTTTTTAACTGCCTCCCTACAACTGTGAGCTGAGGAGGTACACTCCTCTTTAGTAATCTCTCCCTGTTTCCACTGCTTATATGCCCCGCTTTTTGCCCTTAGGCTGCTCTGGATTTCTCTGGTCAGGCAAGGAAGCCTCTTGGCCCCTTTCCCCCTTATCAGGATCATCTCCCTCTGTGCCCGAAGGATCGTTTCCTTAAGGCACAGCCACCCTTCCTGGGCTCCCATCTCGCCAAATCTTACTCTGTAGTGTGTCATTGACTAAACGCCTGAAGTCAGCCTTCCTGAAGTCTAGCACTTCCACCCTACTATTGTGAATGTCTTGCTGCTTAGACATAGAAAAATGCACAAACATTTACCTCAGAACCAGTGAATACCACTTATTCAGTTTTGGGGAAATGATGCTACATGGATTTACATAGTGACTATCATTTTGTACAAGCTAAATGTGACTTTGTAGGCATTGCTTTTTTAAGTCAGAATTTCTTTTATGTTATCATTTCTATTTCATGTCACAAAATTGATGTTGATGAGGTTTATTTGATCTACATGTGGTTTTATTCTCTACACAACTGTTCTGTAATTCATAAAGGCTCAACTCTGTAAGTCTGATAGGATAAATCATAGCAGTCTATCAGTTATGGGGCTCATCCTAAAATGCACTGAAATGAACAGAAAGACTCCCATTAACTGCAGTTGCTTTTACTTAAGCCTTGGCAACCATGGCCCAAATCCCAACTTCCTTTCAGGCAAAAAGTAGCATTTACCCAGGTAACTTTAGCTACATAGTATATTTCACATAGCTACATAGTATATTTTATATCCCACTCCCCAACTCTGGCTGCTTACTTTGTATTAAAGTCCTATTTCATTTAGTTAGTTGCACAAATTACCTGAAATGTTAGTAACAGGAAAACTTCAACGAGTGACCATTCACTAGATGAGGATGACAAGAGTCTTAGCTGTCAGCCTGATTGCTGGGTGGTTAAGAAACTTCCCCAGGGATCAGAAGAGCTAGGCCCCACTCAGCGAGAAAAGGGCCCTTTCCACTAGGTGAGTGGGGGCTAACCTCTTTTGGCAAGCATGCTGCAAATTACCCTGCACCCTCCTTGAGTGCTACTTGGAACTCCTTCCCCTACCCATGTGCTACTCTATTTTCTGCTCTCTGTCCTATACTTTGTGCCTGACCCGCTGCTCTGCTTTCTGCTCCCTGCCCTCTCACTTTACTGTCTGTATGCTCTCTAATTTTATGTGTGCCACACAGAGGACGCCCATACCACTTGTGGCATTCATGCCACAGGTTGGCCACCCACTAGACCATGGGCTAGGCAGGACCAAGAGTAACTGATATCCCTTCCGCTGAAGTGAGCCCCTGGACAACCAAGGGAGAAAGATATGTGGGGCTAGAAGTGTGGCCAGCTAGCCAGAGTATGGTGTAGTGAGATAGATGGGTGCTGCCTAAGAATGCAAAGGGCTGTGTGTTCTGGGTCTTGCTCCCAATAGTATTTTCATATTTTGCATGTAATGGTCATTGGATAAAACAGAGACAGCAGTGGGAAAGCTTCTGTCCCTGAGGAGGTAGTGGCCAGAGCCATCTCCCTTTCAGGACAGTGCTTATCTCACTGAGCCATGCTCTCCACATTGAAAAGGTAGAGGGTCGCATTGTAATACCCTTACACATATTTAATATTATTTTGTATCACTGAAACCAGTGAGGCTACTTATGGAGTAAGGTGATATGCATTGTGATATGAGTACCACAAGGTGGTTGAAATGACTTACTACAAATGCAGTAAAGCGAGCAGAAAATATTCTAAAAAAAGGACAAGGACAGATATATTACTAAAGAGGATGCATGTATAATACAGTAACTGTAATAACACTGCAACTTCAGTGGGCTCTTTTCAAATTAATTTGGGTTCTGTAGATGTCTAGTCCTAGTGATTTCTTTTGTGTAAATATAAGGAATATTTCAGAGACCTTTAATCTCTCTAAAACCACAATAAAAAGCTTAATTATGGCCATTATCCAGGACAATCAAGCTCTATTTAAACTTTTTGATACTTTTACTTGCTAATAAACTCACATAACTTATGGGGCAACTACATGACAGGAATAAATACAGTGCAAATCCAAGGTAGTTAATCTAAAACCTTCTGAAAATAGATTATGAAAGCAAATCAATAATAAGTAATTCAGGCATATTGTTATATGAATTAGTGGTAATCAGTTATCAATATCAAAAAGCATAACCACAATATAATTACACCATAAATGTAGTGCAAATATAATGTAATTACAGAAGCACAGTCACTGTATTTTAAAGGTTAAATGGTATTTTAAAGAATATAATAAAACACAGTGAACCTAATTCTGTCCCTTGGCATACATATTATGTTAGAGAAAGTAGCATGTGTGTGTGCATCAGAGGACAGTACTTGGTCCAAACGTGAATTATTTTAGGTAGATACAGAATATTGTTCTCCAATGTGCTGGAAAAATAAACACCTTGACTAATTGACACTCAAGGCAAATGTTTTTCCAGTTCAACATATATTATTCGGCTGTAATATCTATGGATCTATGATTCCGTAGAGAGGGGACAAAATAATGTAGATTGTTACTTGTTTAAAATATATTATTTGTGCTGAACAAAGAAGGTTGGATGTTGAACAAATGGCATCCTACTGGTGGCTGCACCTTGAGATGATAGTTACTGCAGTTCAAAATTGAGAGGTGCTCCTATGAACATGAGACCTGGAACAGCTCCTCTCCTTCTCTCTGGTGGTGTTTTACTGCAAATTCTGAGTTAGATCTGTGTTGTCTTAACAAATAAAGAATTAAAACCAAGCCTAGTCTCTGTGGCAGAACATTAATTTTGAGAGCACAGTACATTTTAAATCTATATACTGTGCATATAGTATTTATTGTTCTTATAAAGGTTCTTATAAGTTTTGGGAACAAGTAAAATTGTATTTTTAATCACCTGTGCAAATAAAGCTTTCATTTGCTATGCCTCAGAAAGTCAATAATGAGGACCATGAAGGATACAGGGAGGGAATGGAGCAGGCCTCCTCTCCTTTGTTGATCTGCTAAAAGGCCCCAGTTTTACAATGCATTTTGTGTAGGTATAGCAGGTCACCTACACAAAACTCATAGCAGGGCCAAGGCTAGAGTTAACTGAGTCATGACGTTTCATGAATGCAGAATAATTCCACTGAATGATATTTTTAAAATTAAATTAAATTAAAAAATAAGTGTGTAAAGTTCCATAGCATCTATATAGAGTTCAGAGTACCTATATATTCACTGGTTTACATGAAACTCTACTAGGATATCACCCAAGAGAGCATGAAAATTATTCTTAATTGTGATTAGTATGGTTTTTCTTGAACAACTTGTTCTTTAAATATATTTTGGCAGACAAAGATAAATGCTACAGTTGTACTGAGCTATCTGACTCTGACATGATAGAAACTTTGAAGACATCTTTAGACCAAAAAGAAACATTCTATGTAACTCTCACCAAGAGCTGAACTCACCAACTTTGAAATTTAAATGTGACCCCCTCTCTGTCCAATGATAAGTTTGTTAGCTCCCTTTCCAAGTATATCAGTCTTTCAGAGAGAAATAGCTCATTGCTATTGTACCCTATGATGTATTACCTCCAGACAGTGGTCTTGATCTTTTTTGTAGTTGGTTTGCAATGCCCAACATCTACACTACACTGTGACGTATGGACTTCAGTCACAAGGTGCCACTCCATCCAGTGCTGGATGGATGCAACCTCTTTTTTTCCGCCTTCATCTACTATATATGCAAGTAAAAATTAAATGCTTATGCATCCAGCTGACATTAATTCCACCCACAATTCTTTTCCCCCACAAACTGCTCACATCAGAATGGAGGCATATTATAAAGAAACAGGCTACGTCTACACAAGGCGCTGACTGTGTAGTCGTAACTGCACGGTAGCGTTAACGAATGGCTTTTCTGTGATGCTGAGTGCACAGTAGCTCGTGACTACTGCACAGCAGCGTCATGTCATGCTTCCTGACACATGAAGCTACTGCGCAGTTGTCACGGGCTACTGTGCAGTCAGTGTCTCATGTAGATGCAGCCACTAGCAAACAATAAACAGTACAACTTTCTCTTGAAACCTAACTACTCAGTCTGAAAAAAAAATAAAACCATTGCCATCTGCTCTGTCCATTCTAACAAATAGTACACACCTGGAATAATAAACTTGCAAAAGGTTTAACGCACATCTTGTTCTATTAGGATTTTTGTCTGCAAAATTGTTGTGTTGCTCATTAAATACATGAACTGGGACAGAAACTTTACATTTAAATATCTTTCCTTCTTAATCATTTGTTTTAAACTGGTTGCCATACCAAGTTCTTAGATGTTGCCATCTTGAAAGTGTAAAAAGTGTCTTTTCCTAAAGTGTGCAGATTCAGATGCTATACCCACAAAGATCACTTTACAATGCATTGAACTCCCTGAGTCATTTTTAAAAGGCGGTATTGTAGACCTACCTAATGGGACAAAGTCTGCTTTGCGTTACGCTTCTGGAGGTTTGGAGTATTTCAGTTGACTTAAATGGAGTTACTCAAGATATACCAGTGTAATAAAGAAGAAGGTAAGCAATACATATCCTTCTATGTCATCAGTGATAATGTCAAAGCTAATGTGTTAATACTGAACAAGTTAATACAACAAAAGCTAACTAATCTCTTTATGGCACTGGAGCAACAGCTCACACACTACATTAAAAAAAAAATCTAATCCTTTTCCCCCATTACTGAGCAATGACCAGTTTACCACAGGGGTAGCCAAATGGTTACTCATGTGCTTTTAATAATACCAAGCTCCTATAGAACAATTTTCATTAGTAGATCTTAAAAGACCTTACAAAGGATGTAAATTTGTATTATCCCCATTTCACAGATGGGGAAACTTGAGGCATGAGAAGGTGAAGGGAGATCTTACCTAAGGCCACCCGGTGGCCAGTGACAGAGCTAGAAATACAGCCTGAGTTTTCTATGCCCTAGTCTAGTGCTCTAAATGCTGTTTATAACCATCCATATAATGAAAGTGTGGTCTTTGGTAAGTGCATCTCTCCTCCTGCAATGCTCCATCTTCCTTTTTGCAGGTAAAAGGTATTGGTTCAAGATACAGCAAGCCCTACTGACTGGTATGCAGTATAATCCCCATCTACTGTGTTACTCTAACCTGTGGAAACTGTTTGACCTGTAGGCTTTGAATAAATTGTCAGAAAACTCATATGTGCAGAAAGATTGGCTGTTCCTGTTCATTCAAACATAACTGCAAACATGCTGGCTAAGTACAGACAGTCAAAAAGCCTGAGGCTGAATCGATTCAGTCTTTTCAGGTCAGTCTAAGTTGCAGAAATTAAACTGAGAAGCAAGCGAACAGACATTCACTTTTGATTCAGGTATTGCAGCCACATGCCTGCAGCGGCTCAGGCCAGAAGCTGGAGGGCACTAGGGCATGCCTCTCAGCCACTGCCAAAAGGAAGGGACTGAAGCTCCAAGGCTTTCCCCCCCTTCCTGCTCCCATGTAGGGGGCATGGCCGGGGTCAACCTTGGGCTAGTACACTGTAGGGTGGAAGTTTAAATCCCCTCCCTGGCCCAGAGGGGACCCCAGCCCAGGTCTCCCTGGGTGGGAGGGCAGTGCTTGCCAGGCCTCTGCCTCCTCCCCACAGCACCCTGCTTGAGGCTGCCAGGCTGAGGAGGAGGTTGGTGGGGAAAAAGGTAGTGGCACTGAATTCATAAAAGCCTGAACAAGAATAGTCCTTTATCTGAAGTGAGCATGTATTGAACAAAGCAATTTGCAACCTCAAGCACACAGCAAAGAACAAACAAATATCTTCACTTAAGCTAAGATACAGCCCAGTAAAACACAGTGAGATCACAGACAATTTAGTCTAACTTAAAATGTAAACCTTGAAGACTAGAGAAATCCTTGCATAAAACTTATGTAATCCTGAGGGCAGAGTGTCTCCTTACAGCCAGGTATTCAGAAGGTCCTTCTTAGGGAATCAGCAGGTGGTCTTAGGCGCTAGAGTGGAGATGCCACACACCTCATCTCTACTTGGGTTTTTACAGGCACACTTGCACTGCCTTGTCCCCTTTGGGTACCTTGACATTAGTGTGCTTGTCACCTATAGAACCTTTGGCTGGAC
The DNA here is from genome assembly GCF_030867095.1 of Alligator mississippiensis. NCBI lineage: Eukaryota > Metazoa > Chordata > Crocodylia > Alligatoridae > Alligator > Alligator mississippiensis. Next base: position 75,004,627 of record NC_081824.1, on the reverse strand, counting down.
TCTCATGCATTCAGTGTCTTTTATCTCTTCTTAGGTAGGTATTCCAGTCTCCCTCCCATCTTTTACAGGTTCTGCTTTATAATGTAAATGTAGTTCTCTGCTTCATTTGGTCATATCAGCCCAAGCAGTCCCTTTCTTGTTCCCTTAGCTCCATCTCCAGTACATATATGTGATAATGTGATAATTGTGTCAGGTCTTTGCCAACACCTCCCACCTCTCAGTCTCGTCTTGCAGGGCTCCATGCTCACAGGTGGCAGGGGACCAGTCCCTCCAGGCCCCCCAGATGTCATCCGGGGTTTGCCTGGGGGAGCAGTCCCTCTCAGGCTCTTGCCCACCTGCGCCCTGCTTGAGGAGAAAGAAGGGCACGTGGCCAGCACACTGACCTGGGGAAGGGGGGATTAAAGCCCCTCCGAGACCCCCCAGACCCCAGCTGGGGTTTGCCTGAGGGTGGGGCAGTCCCTCTTAGGCTGTTGCTCTCTCCCACACCCCGCCGCTCGCCCTTGCCCTTGTCCCCTCTGTTCCAGAGGGGAAAAGTCTGTCAGGGTCACTGCCCCCCACCCCGGAGCAGACCCAGCTGTGGTCCTTAGCCAGGTTTCCCACCCCCACCCCAACCCCCTTGTCAGCCAGCCCTCACTGCTCCAGCTAAGGAGCTGAGGGGCGAGGCCAGCCCTGATCTCTGGAGCAGACAGCATAGCCCAGCTCAGGGCTGCAAATCATCCTAGGATGCTGGGGCACACTGATTCAACTTGAACCAGGAAATGGTCTGGGACAGAAGTTTCATAAACTGATTTGACCTAAATTAGTTAAAGCTGATACTACATTCAACCAGGTTCATCTTAAACCAGTTTTAGCCATTTTGAAACTGGTTTATGTGCACTGAACATCTGTTCTGTTAAAAGTTTAAACCAGTTTCTGATCAGATCACTTAAACCAGTTTATGTATAACTCTGTCCCTAGCTGCTAAGACTTATCCTCAGTGGGAGCTGCAGATGCCCATTTCCTCTCAGGATTTGATCCTCTCCCCCTGGAATCTAATTCTGTTTAATGGGGACATAAGGAAGTTTATTAAAAATACCAATCCTATCTGACACTTACTGAGGTAGCCTTAAATGGGGTGTCCATGTCTGCATCTACCTAGCATTCAAAACTCTTCTAAAGCAAGGGTATCAGAAAAAGGCACAGAAAATTATAACAGGAGCATGCAAATGTTAAGTACACATAATAATCATACTACAAAACACCGAACTGAGTGAACTGCTGCTCTTTCAATTTGGCTTGTTTCTCTTTCCTCAGAAGAGAGTATAACATAAATCAGTTTGAAGTTTCTAGTTTCGGTAACTTTTGAGTTATGCAAGCACAACATTTTAACTTGTAACGTATGAGAAAAATGCACTTTTCATAATTGCAAAGTTCAAGGGGCTGAATTTTTTGTTGAAACTTAAATTAAAAAATATTTTTTGGATTGCATCAAGGGATCTTTCAGCCCCAGCAGAGTGTGTTTTGAGAAAGTTACAAGAAAATGAAGAGTGAGAAGGAAGAAGATAGGCTGGAAAAATCACATCTCAACCATAACGTCAACCTTTCTAATCAAATGTCAGACTCTTGTCCCACTGGGGTACTGCTGCTATTTTGAAGCACACTGGTACTGAAATAGGAAGTTGCTCACTGTGTTTAAAAAAATTACAAACAAAATAATATTTTCCTTAGTGCTAACCTGTTTGGTATCATTAGGTTGACACCTGTAAAAACAAACAAACAAAAACCTTCCCCTATTACATTGTACATCATATATTTATAGGAAGAACCTAAAGAGAAACCACTTACTTGGATTTCTATGGTTTTTTCCTGACCAGAGACATAAAGGAGGTATGTTTCCTTACTCTATGTAGATATAGGTAGCATTTATGAAATACAGCTTTAAAATACTGTTGGTACATTTTATCATACAATGTTATAAGAAAGAGCTTCATATAGTTTTTGCTTAAAAAAGCCCCTTAACGTTATATTCAAACTATAGTTCTATCACTTTTCACACTGAAGATTAGCAGCACAAACAGTTGCATTTAAATCTGCCACATAGCTGCATTACAGAATATAAGACACCTTGTCCTATATCATTTCACAATAGTGATTTCAAGTCATAGGCGACTGGTAGGGAGCGGGGCACGCTCTACTGCTGCCGCCCACAAACTGTGCCCCCTCAGTCTCAGGAAGCACCAGTCACCCATGTTTCAAGTAAATTAATATTGTCCACAACTACCTTGGTTTCATGCACACTGTGTGCCTGTTGCCAGATCTTATCTAGTTTCTCACAAGATGCTGTTCTGGACTGCATTATCCTGAACATTACTGCCATCGTGAGTCAACTTGCAATACAATCACATTTTCAGGCTCCTGTGGCATCATGACACCCACCAGCATGAAACTGTGTTAAAATTACTAATACAGTGCTGGGCTGACCTAAAATGAACCTCTGGAATGCACGTGAAATATCCTGAACTCTCTCTGATTTGCAAGAGTTCCATGAGTATAGTTAAAAAAAAATCTGACATAGACACTAAAATATAATATTCTCAGACTACACAGTTATTATTACCATTATTTATTATAGTGGTACCTCGCTGTCCCAGTCAGGACCTGGATCCTAATGTGCTTCTGAAATAACCAGGGGCACAATTACATGCTTTTTTTTATTCCAAAAGCTTTCACTTTGCTTCTACCTTACAGAATGTTGACTCTTGGGTCTATGAACACAGATGACTGGAGAGCAGCATATACCACTCATGTGCATGCAAACTACTCAGTTTATCCATGCATGTTCTACAGTCTACATGTTCAATGCCCACACACCTGCATTCTGCTAATCATGTCCTGTCTTTCCAGACAGGCCCAGAACTGCTTAGCTTTGTGGTACTCATCACCTAACAAAACAGCTGTAACACTAACAGATAGACATAAAATGAAATTAAAACAAGAATTCATCAATAAAAGCTGAGACAATTGCCTTTCCTGGCAATTAGTGATTAGCTCAGAAACCCCAAGCAAGGCCAGTCCTTATGCGTCAGGAGATTACTAGTCTACACTATGAATATATAAAACAAACAAAAAAAATCCTTAAATTATTTATGAATCCAGTATTGTCAACACCACACAATCAAAAACTGTGAGTTGGATCTCCCCCAAAATCATGAAAAATTACCATTTGAAAAGAATTAGTAAATATTGGCTTTCTTGTACTGGTCTGCTAGTTTCTCAGCCTGTAGAGTACATGTGGTTCATGCTTTTAAGGTTTTCTCTGCAGTCACAGGGCACAGACAGAAGTGACAATTTTCACCTGATGTGGCCCCTGAAAGCACACTACAGCCATGAACAAACAGAACTTCACAGCTGCAAAGCACTTTAAAAGGCCTGATCCCACAAAAACCATTGTATGAGGGTTCAGACAAAGAACAGAACAGAAGTTCAAAACACAGTATGGTCTGTAACTTGCATCTGTGCTGCCTCTCAGCCTTGAGCTGTTTTCAGAATGAGAGGGGGAAAGGAGCAGAGGAAGTTTAGTTTAGGGGTTTTTCAGCCCCTACTGGAGGATAAGGTGGGTGAATTGGACCCCCCTCCCCCCCGAGGGGCAGGCTCCAAAACACCCACCCCACCCTCCAGCACTGACTGGGGAACCCCTAGAACAAGCTCCGTCTGCTTCCTTTTGTCACAACCCAATTAAGTAAGTGCCCATGTCACAAGCAAGACATACTATTTAAAGCAGTTTTATTTTTCACTAAGTTAACTAAGGGTTAACAAAAGTTTTTGCCAGTAACCGCTTTTTGCTGCGCATGTCAAAAAGAAATTTATTGCTGCACCACTAACAGAGATAAAACTTAGCCTTCTTTGCTTTACATAAATCATTATAACTGGTCAGAGTAATACAGGGAGTAGCCCTAAAATAACACCCTAGCGAAGACCGCTATATAATTGGTGATTCTAATTAAATTTATGACGTGGCGAAAAGCAATTGGCTATTACACAAATAAAACCCATTTTCACTTCCATGAAGTGGGGAGAGAGCGACTCTGTATACACCTGGAGACCTCTGACATATGGGTCAGAGTAAACTGGCAATTTGATCAGTTGCCAGTTTGCCCCCCCCCCCCCCGTCTTCGACCTTATCTCAGACGTAATCGATGACCGCCGGCCCGACCTTCTGCCTGACCACTTTTGCGAACTGACCTACTTTGCAGACCGACCTCATGAACTCTAAGCTGTAACTAACCAAGTATCTTTGACCTCCGTCTTTCACCACCTTGACGGCGTGAGTAAATAATCTTGCTTTACAACCGATAAGCGTGCGCCTAATTAATTCCACTCCAAGCGTCACAAGTACCCGCCTGACGGCTTCTAAGGTCCCGACTCCTTGCTGCAGTGCACAGCAGCGACACCTTTCCCTCCTCCCATTCTGGGAACAGCAACAGGCTGGCAGGGAGGAAAGGCCACTGCTAATGGAAAACAGCTGCAGGTTGCCAGTCAATAGCTATATTCACCTCCCCCCTTGAACCAACAGTGAACTTCTGTTTGGTCTGTAGGATGCTCGTAACTCAGAACACTTCCTGCAAAGTGTTCCAAGTTACAGTAGGGAGCTGCACTTCTGTCTACACCCAAAGAGTCACATACACCAAAGGGGTCTTAAGTGGGTCTCATATACCACAGAAGGCCTTGTGAAAGCTCTCTGCCCAAGGTTACTGACAGACCCTTTAGGCCAGATAATGATGCAGTTTAAATTGGCTGATGTACCCGCCTCCAGTTGATTAGGAGCTCAAGCGCCGCCTTAGCCCGGGCTCAGGATCGTGTGCCCCTGAGCTTCGTTGGTACGCCCCAGGGTTTACCCCGGCTGGTATTAAGGGGGACCCCAGAACTCGCCTGCCACGACTTTGATGACTCTCTCAGTGGGGGGGTCTTCTCTCGGGGTATCCCCGGGTGCCGGCACGCCTCTTCGCAGGTACTCTCGGGGCTCCGTCCTCCCCTACACCCCGGCCATACGCCACCTCAGGTCTTCCTGTCCTGGCCTCTTCCCCTGTCCTCGTCTCGTCCTCTCTTTCGGCTCGGGCACCCTAGCCCCTACAGGCTGTCTTCGGGCCAGGTATGCCTCACCCAGCTGGAGAGTGCTGCCCTGATCCCTCCTTCCTTGGGAGGCAGCCGTCCTCTCTGCCTCCCCCAATAGTCTCGGCCGCCGTTACCCACTCCGGCGGCTCCGCAATACCGGCTACAGCTGGCCCTGCTCTCAGGGTAGCTGCTACGCCTCACGCTGCCTCGGGTGTTGGGTTCCCCGCTGGCTGCTGCCCTGCCTCTGGGGGTGACTTCTCCCTCTGTCTCTGCCCCTCTGGGCTCTCCGCTGCGCTGCTCGCAGCCTGCTCCGCAACACCGGCTACAGCTGGCCCCGCTCCCGGGGTAGCTGCTACGCCTCTCGCTGCCTCGGGTGGCGAGTTCCCCGCCAGCTGCTGCCCCGCCTCTGGGGCTGACTTCTCCCCCTGTCTCTGCCCCTCTGGGATCTCCGCTGCACTGCTCACAGCCTGCTCCGCCTCTATCCGGCGGCGTCCCGCACTCCGCGGGTGGCGGCTGATCCCCTGCACGTTGGAGCTCCGCGCTCCTGCTCTCTCCCTCCAGCCACCCCGCTGCATCAGCGGGGCTGCCTTTTGTTCCTCCCGGCCGGCGTGCCCCACCCCCGCCGCTCAGCCGCAGCCGGATAAACGCCCGGCTGATGGCCCGCGCCGGCAGCGCCGGCGCGTGGAGTCTCTCCGGGTCTTCCGGCCCTGCAGGAGGTAAGCAGATCCCTTGGCCACCGCGGGGGTCTCCCGGTGCCCCCGCTCCCCTGGGACAGCGGACATTCGGAATAATTTCAATTTATCATTGATTTATATAGGCTCCAGTGCTGAAAATACATGTGTGCATACTCAATTATGAACATGCATATAAGTGTCTGCAAGACCATTTGTCATGTGTATGGCAAGATGCTTACTGTTCCTGCAAACCCTCTATGAGCTGAAGCAGTCTATAAAGGGCTCCTAGTTCTCCAATCTGAGTAAAATTCCCCTAGTGGATAACCTGTAGACGAGAGCTGCAAAGTTTTATTTTGAGATTCACTTCCAACTCCTGCTACATATGTCATATTGGGGACAGAACCATAGTACTCTGCACTGCGGAGATTTTGGCCAGTGCTTTGAATCCTAAGATAGTACTTTGACCCGCAGGAAACCCACAGGGGCCAACTGGACTGTTTTAGATCATACAAAGACTCCACGGCCATGTAAGTTTTACCAGCAGCCTCTCAAGTCCCACAGAGGAATCCCAAAATCAGGAAACAGTAAAGGTATCTTAAAGCTTCTGTAGTTTTCTATCCCCCTGAAGGGTACCTGTTCTGGGCTCAGCTTCTTAAAGGCATAGCACGAAGTGGCTTGCTATATGTGTATATACATATATAAAATAATACCAGAGAGAGAAGAAAAAAGGATTTTCTGTGAATCCAAGACTTACACAGCAATTGGGCTATTACTGAAGTAAGCTAACAACAGGTAATGTTGACTATGATTTAAAAGTACATTTAATATTGCAAAATAAACAAAAATACTGAAGATGCTGCCATTAAAAGATTGAGGAGGTTATATTTCTTGAATTTTCATGGAATAGTGTATTTTAGCCATTCATATATTACTGTTATATTTTGGGTAGGTTGTGAATTGCAAGTGTGAAATGGGTGATTATTCATTTAGATTTAGAACTTAAAAGAAACAAATTAATTATTACTTTTATTAGTTTTCTTGAAAACACTGGGAGAGGGGGCCCACTTGGGAAGTGACTATAAAAATAATAGCCATCTGAGGAATTTGTTGCAAATATTAGCTTTTTTTCCTCTGCATAATTATTTGTTACTCAATTTTTCTATTATTTGATCAAGTCTTGGAATGGGGAGCTCTCAAGCTCCATGCTTGTCTTTTATCCCCTGCCCTCCAAACGGAATTTATGCCCCTAAGCCATAGACAGAAATGTAGCTTCTGGGTCTAACTCATGGTGCTTCACAGAAAGTGCTATGAGTTAGACCAATCCTTCTGACCCAACAGACATTAGCTGCTGGGCCAGGTGGGTGATCAAGCTCAAATTTGAAGCTGATCCAGGGAGAGAGCCCCGCCCTTCTCCCCCTCTCCCCCAGCTGCCATTCTGTTTCAGGATAGGAGGGGGAGAATGCAGGTCTATTCTAAGGTTTCCCCAGTCACAGTGGACAGAGTGAGAGTGAGAGTGTGTGTACCTTTAGTGACTCTTGATTGGCTCTATTTCCCTCAGTGGATTTGCATAGATATAACTGATTGGAGCCTGGGAAACAATTAGAATACAGCTAGTTTTTCTTGGCTATGCTGACATTACAATGTTAGAGGAGTAAGGAGATACAGACTTTTTTTTCTTTCTTTCCTAAAACTTATGTATGTTCCTTGGAATGCGCCCTGCAAGCAGACCTGTTGGAGTAAGAACAATTTTTACCTTCTTTTCACAGCAGAGCCTCATTTCAGTTTTAAAGAACATGACTGAAACCTCTGCTTCAACAACTTTTAACCATAGTAATGCATAAATTGTGAGTCATACTAAGCTGTTTTGTGGTAAAACAGTAAGTGTATTGGTAAACAAGCAAATGTGTTTGTTATGATATATTTTTGCTGAATGCTACTCATTGTAATGCAGCACCTCGTTCTAGAGCACTTAGTTACTGTCTAAACAGACTCATCTTCCATAGTAGTAATTTTCAAGATAAGTAGGCTTGGCATAATTCGATTTTTATTTTTTTATAATCTTAATGGCTAAAATTTATGTTTATTTTAAAGCATTTGTTCCAATTTTTATCCATTTAAATTTGCAGGATTGCACAGAATTAAGGGTGTGGGGGGAGACAATTTAGTAATGGCAGTATACTGTTAAAAGCATTATAAAAATCACATGTTAAAATATATAAAAGTAAATATCCATACATCAGTAAAGCATACATGCTTTAAATCATTCTGTCGGTTCATCAGGAAAAAGCTGGGCAGCCAAGGGCCTGAAGAGGAGGGCAGTGCACTCTGGAGCTCTGGGAACATGGGAAGAGGAAGCAGCCACCCAGGCCAGGTCAGAAAGCAGCTTCTCCCCGCCCCCTGCAGCCCCTTAGGGTGCGAGTCCCACCTAGGGAATGTCAGCAAAGGGGTGGCCCAGCCCCTTGACAGTCTTGGCCTCCCACCCCTGAAGGCAGCACAGGGGCAGTGGCTGGGCCCCTGGGGCACCCCTGCCCTGAGCACACAAGGACCAGGCCAGGCAGCAGCTCTGAGAACACAGGGAGAGGCAGTATGATCAAGGCAGGGCACATGGGGGTACCCTTGGGGCCCAACTGCTGCCTGCAGCCTGGAGATTTTAAAAATATTTCTTAGTTACCTACGATGATTCAGTAACTTGTTTGAGAAAATAGATATGAGAAGCTCTGCACTGTCCTCCTATATTGTACATCTACACAAGGACCATTAATAGGGTTGGATGAAAAAGGAAGAAAGGAAAAAAATATGACAACCATCTTTGAATGTCTCAACTGAAGTTGGATGATAGCCAAGCTTTTAAAGGGTTCAAGGTTAGATATGATTCAGATAATCTTCTGAAAGCCAAGATAACGTCAGTAAATTTCTTTTATGAAGTCATTTGTATTGCTTGTTTCCAGTCAAAGCAAAATACTATGAGACCAGCACCTCCTGGGTATTTTGGCATTGCTGCTCTAATCCTGTTCAAATCCAGAAAGTTCACAGGTCATAACCATTTTTTGTAAATTAACCATAAGCCATCTGTTCCCTGCCTGTTCCTTCTAGCTCTTTCTCTTGATACAAGCTCAGTGACTGAACTGAATATTTTACCTACCCTTTCGTCAACATCCCATTATTTTGGACCAACTGCCTCCTCCTAGATTGAAACAAAGTCAGTGGCTTTGTCTAAACAGGAAAGAGGTAAGGTGTGTCTTTAAACTGATCTGATTGAAGGTCGCTTCAGACTGGAAATAAGGAAAAACTTCTTTACAAGTTGAGTGCCAAGGGTTTGGAACAGGCTCCCCCCAGAGGTGGCATAATCACTCACCCTGGTGATCTTCAAAAAGCATCTTGAAGCCCACCTTGCTGGGGTCGTCTGACTGCAGCAGTCTTTCCTGCCCAAGTGCAGGGGAGCTGGACATGATGATCTTGTAAGGTCCCTTCCAGCCCCTAACATCTATGAATCTATGAATTTATGAATCTATGCTTATGCCAGGATATCTCATTATGAACATTTCTTCTGGTGTAAGAGTTGATTTTTCAGTTTGGCTTAAGTCACTTGGGAAGAGGTTTAAGCAAAGCGGAAATAGCTACTTTTCATACCAGCGTCACTGTGTAGAGGAGGGAGTTGTAATACTGTGTAATGTTCTCCTTGTAGACAACTCGTTCAACTGAATAATCCGACTGCAAGTCACTTTGAACTCTACTCAACTCATCCAAGACTCGCTGTTTTATCACAGTACCTCCTACGTGTTGAGGAACTCATCTCATCAAAGAACAGAAGACAGGAGCTCAGTGGATCCAGGCCCCATTTGAAAAGGGAACTCTCTTGTTATCCTTGGGACATGTATGGAGCAGTGGGCTGGGGGAGGGCCAGTGAATCACTGTTCTCATGAGACGTGCACTCGCATTATGGGGACACATGCAGCACAGTGGGCTTGTGGGGGCTAGTGAATCATACCCCTTCTGAACTGTGAAATGTCACAGGAACATTTTGTTTTCACAAGAGAGACACTGGCCTTTTACTAAGACAGCGCTTTCGTAAGCTACAGCTTTCCAGGGGCTTAATTATTCCTAGGCAGTTCAGGATTGTGACTTTTCCTCTTAGTAAAATAACTAGGGGTGGGTGATTAGGGCAGTGCTCATTTTGAGGAGGCTCAAGAATGGCTGCTGCCCTGGCCTCTGTTGCCACACCGGTACAGGAACTGCTTGTTCTGCTTCTGTTCCTCCCAACTTTCTGTAGGCATCCTCGGTATATTTTCACTTAAAGCTTCCTGACCAGAAGGCTCCAATTCTACCTCCTCTATCTCAGTGCTGGAGCTGCCTTGGTGCCCACTAAACTGGAAAGCAAAGGGTGGTTTCATTTTTCTTATATAGAATTATGGTCTTGCTTGATCACCAGCCAAAAACTGATGTACACAAGGACCCGTTGGGCAAGAAGGTACAGGGTGCACGGTCATCTTCCATAACGCAGGGCATTTTACATCTTTTCACATGGCAGCTGTTTAGCAAGTTAAATCTTCTTCACAGCAATTCTGTACTGCCTAATCATAAGCTATGAATAATGGTAAGCGAGCAAATATGTGTACTTCTTCTATTGTTAAAAGCCAGAGGACACATGGTGAGGTGTTCTGCTCTCTGGGTCTCTGTACTGTTGCTGTGTTGTTCTTGAGTTCACCCCTGAGAAGCATGCCTTGCCCACCCCCTCTTATGCCACACAGACTAGGGTTACCATATTTCCAGTTCCAAAAAAGATGACACCTGTTGGGGGGACACCTCACTCCCAACCCACAGCCCCCTGGCCCTGTCAGTACCCCTCACTCCCAACCTGCAGCCCCTCCATCCCCGCTGCTGTCCTCACTCTTGACCCACAGCCCTCTGGCCCTGCCAGTGCCCCTCACTCCCAACCCACAGTCTCTTGCCACCCCCATGGGCTATGCTGGTGCCTCTTACTCCCAACCCGCAGCCCCCTGTCCCTTCTGCTGACCTTCACTCCCGACCTGAAGACCCCTGGCTCTGCCAGTGCCTCTCACTCCTGACTCATAGTTCCCTGCCCCCCCAGGCCATGCACCCGGTGTCCCTCACTCCCAAGCCTCAGCTCCGCCATCCCTACTGGTGCCCCTCATTCCTGACCTGCATCCCTCTGGGCCCTGCCACTACCCCTCACTCCCCACCAGCAGCCCCCTGCTCCCTCCAGTCCTGCTGGAGGGGGCCCCCAGCTGCCCCTGTCCCACTTGAGCCAAAGCATGGTGGTTGCAGCAGCTCTGGTTCGTGTGAGTGGTGGCAGAGTGAGTCCAACCCCAGCTTGGGCTGGAATGAGGAGGAGGGGAGGCTTCTGGCACCCTCTGCCCTGGGCTGGGGCTCCCACACTGTGCCAGGAGGCCTGGCCACAGCTGCCACCCTGGGCAGTGTCTCCCAGCCACCATGGCCGCACAGCTCTCTGCCGCTCCCGAAGCATCCCCCCGCCCCCTCTCCCCATTGTAGAGGCAGGCGCCTTCCCCCTCAACCTCCCTGCCCTGCCACAACCTCAGCACCCAACCACAAATGCATACACAGAGTCCCCCAGTTTGGGCGCCCTGGACAGTTCCCATCAAGTCTGCTGGAGCGCTGTAATTACAATGTTCCAGCGTGCTACCAGGTCACATGCATTCAGCATCCCATGTTTCAAAATGGCAGTGAGGGTGCTTTAACTAAAACATGGGACGCTGAATACATGTGATGCTGGGGAGTTTTAATTAGAGTGCCTGTCTGAGCCAGGGGGCGGGGGTGAGGGCAGGGAGTGACGGGCACCAGCTGGGCTGTGGGAGGGAGTCAGGTGTCTTTCATTTTAATCCTGGATTTTGGGGGTTTTTTAATCAGAGAATTTGCAATTTATCAGGGAAAACCAGGATCGCTGGTGATAGCACAGATCCTATCTCAGAGGCTTCTTGTTTTTCAGGCATAGATAGCCAATACAAAAGCAATGTTTTTTTCTCTAACCCTTTTCACCCCAGGGTCTACTGTGACTCACTAGCTACTTCTAAATGTTAGTTGTTGCCAAGTCTGCTTCCATTTTTTTGTGTCAATGATGAGTAGAAAACTGATTCTTTGGACATCTACCCTCCCCATCATCTTCCACACACTTACATTTATGGGAATCAGGGAATAAGAAAACGGGACAATACAGAACTTTGATTTGTTCCCACATAAGGTAATTTTTATTGGAGGCAGCTGGATAAAGCAGCCTTGAGTTTTGTTCCCTGCCACCACTGATGTATACTGTGATGTCTTTTAAGGCACCTTCCAACATGGGAACCTAAGCTGAGGTACCTAGGACCAGCTCTGAATCAGCCTTAAAGATACCCATGCAGGACTTAGCTGGAATTTAAGTGTCTAAATTACAAAAAGGGATCCAGATTGATTCTGCAAACCTGCTTGGATGCTTAGATTGATTCGGCACCTCCATTTTGGTCTGAAAAAAGTCCATACGTGTCTTGGGGACACAGATCAACCACCATGTTCCATGCTGACTGCATATGTGCAGCTTATTACAATAAGCAGCTGATACTAGAAGATGGGCTCTGAACTTCACATTAGAGGATTACTGGTTATATAACTGGAATAGTCTGCTAGTGGGGATTGGGACCTGGGACTCCCTTTTCCCAGAACCATGTACCTCCTTGCTTGCCTTCTGACCCCACAATTCTTGCTGTCCAGTGGACTAGCTTTAACAGAAGGAGTAGAAGGAGACTCCATTGAGTCCAGCTTATAAAATGGTGCCTAGGGGAATTTCCTGTGAAGTGGGAAAATCCTTTTTGGTGAGTAAGGCCTAGAATCCAGTTCTCCAGCTTCCTGGGCAAGTGCTTCAACCACTAGAATACCAGGTCAAAGAGCTGGTGATACCACCACCACAAGCCATGCTCAGGAGTGAGGGAAGCTACTGTATAATGTTTTCAGTGCTTCTGGCAGTCAGGTAGTCATATCTCCTTTGGATCAGGGGTTGGCAACCTTTGAGTAGTGGTGGGCTGAATAAATGTAGCTAAGTCTAAGGCAAACCTTTGCCTGCATCCCAAGCACCACAAATTCATGCTGCTACTGTTTCCCTTTGCTGCCGGATAGCATCACGTTATGTACTCTCTTGCCAAATGTTGCTTCCACCCTGGCTCCACAGGCCAGACACAGTACCTTTGTGGGCCAGAGGTTGTTGATCCCTGCTCTAGATCTTTAGATAAGGAAAGTGTTGAATCACTGTGTTGGAAGGGACCTCAAGGATAACCTAGTTCAATCCGCTGTACAGATGCAGAAATACAATGGCCTGAATCAGATGCCCAAACTTTGAGGAGGGGTGGGAGTTCAGGCACATTCCTATACCTAGCACTTCCTATTGGCTGGCTGCAGGAACCTTCCCAATCAGCATTTAGCTGCTCTGGTCTAGATTATTCTTGGGAGTCATTGAAGTCTTCCCATTTACACTATAGCAGGGGTGGGCAATTATTTTGGGTGGAGGGCTGCTTACCCAGTTTTGGTAGGCTGCGGAGGGCCGCATGGGTAGCCCCGCCCCTTGACAAGTACCCCACCCCCTGGTCACCATCTTGGGACCAATGTCCCAGTGTCTTGTGACCAATGTCCCAGGGCCAGCATCAGTGGGGCCCAAAACGGGGCACAGGCTGGCAAGGGTCTGTGGAGCTGGGCTGGGCTGCACCAGCAGGGAGTGTGGGGAGCTGGCCCAGCTCCATAGAGCCTCTGCCAGCTGGGACCCCGTGCTCCTGCCACCCTGCTCTGGGCCCTGCCGGCACTGACCCTGGGGCACCGGTGTGAGCCCTGTGCTCTTGCTGGCTCCCTGCCCACTCACTCCCAGTGCCCCCCAGTCCCGCGGTACAGGCAGGGGGCAGCGCACAGCCCCGACCACCTGCTTGCCAGCAGGGAAGAAGCTGGTGCTAAGCGCGGGGAAAAGCGGCCCCTCACCCATCCCATGGCCGGTGCTCCTTGCTGCAGGCGCTCACAGCCCACGCGGGGCTGTCCAGAGCAGGCACAGGCAGCCCCACGCGGGCTGCGAGTGGCTGCAGTACAGGGCGCTGGCCACACGGCAAGCAAGGGGCCGCTCTTCCCTGCGCTCAGCACCAACTTGTAACCTGGCTCTGCTGCCAGCCTGGCATTGGGGCCAGGTTACAAGGTAGTGCTGAGCGCAGGGGCAGGTGGGAGGGGAAAAACAGCCCTTCCCACACCCCATGCCCCATGCTCCAGCCACTCTCAGCCCACCTGGGGCTACCTGTGCCTGCTCCGGATAGCCCCATGTGGACTGCGAGTGCCCGCAGTAGGGAGCGCCAGCCATGGGGCGGGTGAGGAGTTGCTTTTCTCTGCACAGGGAAGAAGCCCAGGGAAAAGCTGTGTGTGGGGGGAAAGCGGCCCCTCCCCTGCCCCATGGCCGGTGCTCCCTCCTGCAGCCACTCGCAGCCCACACAGGGTTGTCCAGAGCAGGCACAGGCAGCCCCATGCAGGCTGCGAGCAGCTGCAGAATGAGGCGCCAGCCATGGGGTGGGGAAGGGGCCGCTTCCCTCACCTGCGCTCCTTCCCTGCCTGAGGTCCCCCACGCTCTCCCTGCCCCCACTTACCTGCGGTTCCAGCATCGGGCAGCCATGTGCTCCCAGGCCAGAAGCCCAGGCTGGGGCTTCCAGCTGGGGGGGTGGGGTGGGGTCGTATCATACCTGTCATTTTTGACAGGAACCAAGGGTGGAGAAATATTAATTTTCTGCATTTTTTAGGGGTCCCATGGGCTAGATAGAATGGCCTTGTGGGCCGGATCCGGCCCGCGGGCTGTATTTTGCCCATCCCTGCTCTATAGGGATCCTAGGTGTTTAATTCTGTCTGTTTTTAGAGCAACCTCCTTAGTACCTAAATTTTAGGCATTGTGATGCTTAAATGGAGAGACCTACAAGGTTGATTTTCATCTGACCCATAAATAAGAGAGGGTTGAGTTTCAGAGGTGCCCAACAACCACAGTGCTAGGCCTACACTACTTTATATGTAACTGAAGGACAAAATGTAGATGATGTAAACCAGGGCTGTCCAACTGGCCCTGAGGAGTTAGTCTGCAGCCCCCAGGGTCCCTGGGTGGACACTGCTCCTTCTGTTGCTCTCCTGGTGGTGCTTGTGGAACCTCTGGGCTTCCCTTTCCCTCCTCCTGCTTCTGCTGCTTGCTCCTGCCCTGGGATTGGTTGGGGTAGGGCAACGTGGCCCATGGGGCCCTCGACCACTCAGTAGTTGGACAGCTCTGAAGAAGTAAAAGTGCTTCAGTGGAACTCCTTTTGCCAAGTAACAGCATTATGTCTGTGATGGTTACACCCTCTGCAGAAGGTGTTTCACTCCCCCAAAAATCTATGGATGCAAACAGTACAACACCAGTTCAAAGTAACGTAGTAGCATCTAGCATCTTGCCAGATAGTTTTGCAAATTGCTTTTCTTTGGACAAAAATTACTTTATTCTAGTATTGTCTGGGTATCTTAGCTATTTCCAAGAGACCTTCCTCCAGGGCATCTAAGCATTGATACATCTGTGCTTTTAGTAATCTCATTATGTTGCACTCTTTGGGCCCGATTCAAAACCTGCTGCAATTGATGGAAAAAATGTCTCCAACTTAAGTGGCTTTTGGATCATACCTGTATTGCCATACCACAGCATTGCAGTTCAGCAGTACTTGGCCCTGTACATGCTTAAGCACCAATTTATATCAATTGTACTATTCTTATCTTTGCAAAGCTATGTGTTTACATGCCATGATGAATCAGATCCTGCAGCTCTGGTTCTGCTGAGTACAGATCGGGAGAAGACTTGCAGGTAATAGAATGGGTGCTCAGCTGTAGCTGGTGCTGTCCATGCCTAAAGGAAACAATTCTTTCACTAAAGACCTTACAACAGGGGAGGGCAATTATTTTGAGTGGAGGGTCCTTTACCAAGTTTTGGCAAGCTGTCGAGGGGTGCATGGTTGGCCTCACCTCTTGACAGGTGCCCTGCCCCCTGGTCACCATCTTGTGACTGGAAGTCCCACCCTCTAACCCCTAACCTTTGCCAGAAGTCCCTCCCTTTGCCCCTGGAAGTACTCCTTTCAGCAAGGGGTTTTGCTGTCCCGGAACCAGAAAAATACCAAATTATATTCTAAAAATCAAACACCTACAACATTCATTAATTTGATTTCAAGAAACATTTTTGTCTTGATTTACATGTGTTTGTGTAGTGTACATAGAGGTGATTGCACAGTAGCTTAAAATGAAGTCTTACTCTTGTATATTGTGGGGGCATAGGTTTGTGGGGGACTGGGGGTATGTGTGGGTGTGTGCATGGGGGTTTTGTGGGGGATGGATAGGTATGGGGGTGTGAGTGTGGGGTGAGGGAGCATGTGTGTGTGGATATGTGGGGTGTGGGTGGGTATGGGGTGGGAGGGTGGCTGGGGTGTGTGAGGGGGTGTGGGTGTCTGTGAGTATGACAGTGTGATGGGGGTGTGGGTACATGTGTATGGTGGGGTGTGCGTATGGGACTCGCCCTATGAAGACACATACACACTATGTCCCTCCTTCATTGCATCAACACATGCCCCCCCGTCCCCCACACCCTGTTCCTGGCCCCAGGGTACCAGCACAGGCCCTGTGCTCCCATGGTCCGGCCATGCAGTTGGGAGCCACATGGTATAGAAACATCCGGCCAGCAGCCAAGATAGCAGTGAAAGAGGTGGTGGCATGTGGGGGGGAGAGGAGGGGAAGTGGCAGTGAGTGGGTGTGCAAAGTGCAGTGACAGCTGGGCAAGAGTGTGGGGACCAAGCTGGTGTCCTGGGACCAGCACCAGCAGGGCCCAGAGCGGGGCAGCAGGAGTGCAGGGTACGGAGCCGGGCCGGGCTGCGCCAGCAGGGAGAGAAGGGAGCCAGCCCAGCTCCAGAGAACCTGCTGGCTTGGGCCCTGCACTCATGCTGTCCTGCTTTGGGCCCCACTGGTGCTGGCCCTGGGACACTGGTGTTGGCTCCACGCTCCCACCCAGCTGTTGCTGTACTCCATGTGCCCGTCACTGCTTTCACCACTTCCCTGCCTGTCTGCCGGCTGCTCCTACACCATGTGGTTCCCAGCTGCATGGCCAGACCATGGGACTCAGCAGAAGCTGTCCTGGCCTCGCCCAGCCCCAAGGACTCGGGCGATCCCTGCAGCCCTCCCCTGCCTCCCCCACCCCCACTCTTACTTGAATTTGCCTCCAGTGCAGGGAAGCAGAAACAGCCCCAGGGTCCCAGGCCAGAAGGTTCTGCTAGCCAGAGGCGTTGGGGGGGGGGGGGGGAGAAAGGGGAGCAGGTAGGCAGGCAGCCAGGGGCAGATGAATATTAATTTTCTAAAAACATTGCTGGGCACCGTGGGCTGGATAGAATGGGCCATATTTTGCCCACCCCTGCCTTACAATCTTGGCTGAATTTCCTTCACAAGAGCAAAAGATAATTCAGTGTAGATCCTAGATGATCACACCCCTCACCTATATTTCACTGGATAGTATCTGAATTGTAATTGTGGTCATAAAATGAGTAGCATGAAAACTGCTGTGGTGGCATTGGTGTTTGACATTTCTCATTTCTTATCACCCCAAAGCATCTGGGTGACAGAGTAAATAAGTCACAAATTACTTTAAAAGCTTTCTGGAGTAAATTGCAGGCTACTTCAGTTTTAAAGGTGATTTGTAAGTGTTAAAATAAAATAAAACAAACAACAAATCTACCATGACTAGAGTTACATTGTAAATGCTCCCAATCATTAGGCTAAAAGAGGAATTCAGCATAACTGTTAGAAAAAGTACCTTTAACAGTTCTTGATGAAATCCCATTGACAAGCCTACTCCTAACGACTCCTCAGCATGCACTCTACTGGTGAAATTACACCACAAATCACCTTCAGAATTATACCTCAGCCTACAGAAGTCAACAGGCAACACTTTCCAACTGAAATTCATGATCATATAACATTTAAAAATGTGTTTTATACTCCAGAGGCAGGATATTTGCCAAGCTGGACATCTTACATTTTATCAACCCCCTATTCCTGATTGACTGACTCTGTATGCCTTTGGTGGTATGCTGGTAAATTTATTTTAGGCAGACCATTGGGTTAGCTTATCTATCTTGCTTCTACTACCTGGATTAGCTCTGGTATCTTTAGGCAGTGCTAAATAGTAACATATAGATTTACCCAAAGTTAACTGTTATACTTGCAATTTGTTTCATTTTTATCATGTGCAATGTTACACTGTAACCTGCTAAACTGGGTATGATGTTGCTTTTCTTTCTCCATACTCTCCTCAAAAAGGGTGGATAGGTGGGATGGGAGGGGTGTAGTGTGCATTTGGGAGGGGACCTGATATACAGATCAATGGATTTTTTTGAGATTAACAGATTTTCAAAGTGCCAAAGTCTTTTATTGATACTAATCCTAACCAGTGATTGGGACCTTGAAAAGTTAGAAATCTCAAGGTAGCAAAACAATGATTTTGAAGAAGCCTCTGCTCCTCTGATTAGCATTAAGAAATGATGACATTATGTAGGCCTTATTAAAAGGTGTAATATTTTGAAAGGAAGATAATTGATAGAACAGGTGGTGTCAAACTGAGCATCTGAAAATGGTTATCCACACCCCTCCATTAGAAACAAGTCTTCACTTTGTCACCACTTCAGTACCTGAGCAATTCTATTAACTTCAAGTGTCTGTGTGTCAGCTTTTGAGATGGGAGTCAGGGGAACATCTTTAAAGCTAAAAGTATCATCACAATTGAAATTAAAGTCCTCAGGTCAGAAGAACATGCTGACATGTGCTGGATAATCTGTAGTGTTGGTCCTTAAAGAGAAAGGGTAGCTCCATGACAGTGAACTCATTCTTTGAGTACTTTCGTATGGAGAAATAGGTCCTACTATTTCTCTGACTGATACACCCACCTCCCAAATACAGATTCCACTGTTACATCCAGAAGCCAGCTGTTGACAGTAATGAATGGAGCATGCCTTCTGCTGCTTAAAGCAGTGACTCTCAACCACAGTGCTACGGCACCCTCAGATGTCTTGAGATCCTTTCAAGGGTGCCACACAATGGGTGCATCCAAATGAGCACACACATGCAGTTTGCGGTGCCTTAAAGCTGTTTGAGGCACCACCAACTGCATGCACCCATTCACCGTGCTGTTAATTTGCAGCACAGTGCCAAAATTTGACACCGGGAGATCCCAGTGTAAAAAAAAGAGCTGCAAAAAATACAGCATGGCTCATGTGGCAGCAGTGTGCACTGCCAGAAATGGAGCCTGGCCATCCAGAAACATGCTCTGGCTGCTGGTCAGGCTCTGTGCAGCTGGATAGGCACCACTGCTGCCCTGGGAAGGTAAGGCTGCTGGGGCCAGCACAGGTGCTGGCAGCAGCCTCCCCTACTCCACCCAGGACAATGTGGTATGCACCAGAGTGCGTGTGTGGGGACATGCTCTGCAGCACAAAGCAGCAGCACAAATATGTGCCAAAGCTGTTTGTGCCACAGTAAATGCATGGCCCTACATGTGCACACGCCTCTGGATGCATCCAGTGTTAATACTATTAGATTTACAAACACGAATCACAAGATTAAGCCCAAATAGAAACACCATAACTTGGTGATTAGAACATGGATTTCTGAGTTCAACATGATCAGAACATGGATTTCTGAGTTCTTCACAACAGAAAAAAACTGCTCTATTATTTTTCTGCTTTCAAAAAAGAAAAAAAAAAGAAAAAAGAAAAAAGAGTGAAAATTAAGATCTGGCATTTTCTGATGGGTACCTCAAGTCTATTCAGAGATGCTTTGAGTCTAAAAAAGTTGAGAAGCACAGGCTTGAACTATTAAGTGTCTTATGGCTAACATTAACATGACTGTGGTACTGGGGGAGCAGACAGGGAACTCCTGTCCTTACCTCTCTTGCGAAAGGAGCACTCAGCATGAACAACCTGAGATTGTGGAAAGGGCTTTTCACACTGCTCAATAGCCTAAAAAAATGGTTGGGGGGGTGTCTCTCTCTCTTTACCCCATTCACCTGTGGTAAGAGGGTTGTGGGGGGTGCAGACACTAAATGCACACAGTTAACAGCGCTGAGGTTGCAAGTTCAAGGCCATAGCAGAAACACTCATGTTGTGCCCTGTGACTGCAAATTCTGCTAAATACCTGATCACAAGGACACAGGAAAGGAAAGGCTCATGGTAAGTAACTGCAGGGCTATACTGGGAGGAAATGAATAAGGGAGTCATTGGTAGATGGCTTCTGTTCTTGCACTACTTTTGCTTTCTTGGACACTGACTCCTTCAGACATCACTAAGTTGAGAGCAGCTAACCACCGTTCTTAGGACAGATGATCCTGTTCGCATCCGAGTCCCCAGTGAAGTCAACACAGGGGCTGCAGAGGTTCTGAACACTACAGCTGAGATAGCCTGTCTTTCAAAGGCACGAAGCCCTGAGAGCTGCTCTATCTCAGCCATGGTATGCTTCACAAGTAATCTATGCTCTTGAGCATTTCTTTGCAGGGAAACAAGCCTTCCTTGATCATACTACAGATGGCAAGGTAAAAAGCCAGGAAAACAATTTTCAGGGGACACCATGCACTTCAGGGAGCTTAATGAAAATGCTTGTTTTGAATTCTACAAAGTAAGCAGCCTTTGCCTACAGAGGAGCCCAAAGGATGGCATGAAACAAGGTGTTCTTGTGGCTTCTCTGGCAGCTTTTCAGAAATGGTATGGAAATTCAATTTAAAGAGTGGCTTTAAAATTCAGAAGCTAAATTATGCCTGCTCCTATCTGCATGTAGGCATTGCTTCTGTGGAAAATTGTTCCTTCTGAAGTCTCTAGTATAAACCAGTTCAGTGTAGTAGTTCTGTGTGCAGAGGTTCATATTAAAAAAAACTAGACAGACAGAATTCAGGCCCTGTGTGGAAAAGTGACCCCAACATCACTATCCCCTAGACCCCCTTGTTCTGAAGCAGGCTGGGCAAACACCAGACCAGAGTTCCCTCCTCCACTTCCCATCCTTCAGATAGCATCGGAGCTGGGGAGAGGGCGGGGAGGGGAGGAGAGCAGGGCTAAGGGGGAGAGGCTGCAGAGAGCAGGGCTAAGGGAGAGAGGTCCTCCTGGATCAGCCCCAAAGTGGAGCTTGATCCCCCACTCCTTTGACCCAACAGCGAACGTCATTTGGGTTGGGGGGTTGCTGTAACTCATGGCGCTTTCTGTGAAGCACCATGAGTTACACTGGGGAGCTGCAAATCTGTTTGCAACCCAACCACCACCCAACCCTGTGGAAGTAATTCTTTTGCCAGGTTGTCAGGTGTATTAACTACTCTGAAGATTTCTCCTGGGTTCCCTCAACCACCATAGCAAGACAGAAAGAGTGCCTAGCAGTTCACTGGAGCTGTGGCAACAGGAGGCTGCCAGGATACAAGGACTCCATGCTAATAATTTAGCCTCCCAAAGATCATGGAGAAGTCTCTGTTTGCTACGGAGGACCCAGTACTACATTCCTCATGCATCCCAAAGTACCTCTGAATTCAACTGAGCCCTGAAATCTGGTGGACCCCCCCTATCAGACTATAACCATTCTAAAGTAGGTGAAAATTTGGCCTATAAATTTTCAGCCACACTTTCAAACTCAGGCTGTAGTCATTTGTCATGGGACATATATCCAATCATATGGTTAATGTAAGATTTCTTATCTCATGGAATGGATTAAGCTGGTGTATAGAACAGATCAGAATGAAAGGAATGTTGCTATAACCATACTTTGTAGCAAGGTTCTTTAAAGGTCAGTTCATTAAAAAAAAATCCATTACGATATTTGTTGATATGCTGAGAGTTTATATACAATCTGCTTAAAATGAGCAAAATAAGAATTACTTGCATGATTGCCTATTGCAGGTAGTGCTTCTGGATTGAACATTTTAAAATTTAGTTTCCAGAAGGACACATAATAGTCTGTAAGCAGGTTTTGGCAGCAATAGCAGCTTGGGGTTAAATATACACATCCCTTCTTTAATGGCACATGTATTGAATACACACAATATGTCATTTTTTAAAAGAACTATAATATCCCCCTTCTCCTCCCCAGCATAATGTCCATTATGTATCTGGCTGCAAAACAAAGGTTCAGATGACATTATGGAAATTGTATCATTGTAAATATCACCCTTGTATTAAAATCATTATCTCTCCCTATGCTGCCAGGCTCTTAGATGTAGGACTGTTTCGTTATGGCTCCTAACCTTACACAAACCTCCAATAAAATAATTTATTAGAATATGCAGTTCACTATTAATCAAAGAAGGCTAAAAAAAGAGTAAAACAAAGCTGCACTACATATTAAAAATGCAGAGTTAAACAAATATATAACAAATTTATTATCAGACTCAGTTGTATTTATATATGTAAGAAAAGTTTGGAGTATTAACTCCAAAGGCTGTGACTCATCGTTACAGATCTGCTGGCTTGTTTCTTATTTCTCCACTGTCCTTTTTCATTATTACCTTAGGCACCCGCTGTTTTGGTTCAGTGGTAGAATCCTTGTCTGCCACATGGGAGATTCAGGTTCAGTTCCTGGATGTACATATTACTACAGCCACAGCCATTGAAGCTCTGGACTTGGCCAGACCTTTGGATTCTCTCTCAGTGGTCTAAAGGAGAGATGTGAAAGGTCTGGGAAGCTTTCTCTCCTCCATGCTCCTGCCTAGCCATGTGGGCCAGATGACCTCTCATGCATATAGAAGGATTGATGACTGCCTATTACCACTTTAGACATATGGAGCATAGTTTAGAGCCTATGAACCTGCTAGATTGGATCCCAAAATGATGCTGCTTACAAGAACAAGAGGTGGTCATGATCCATTTCTGGTTACCAGATGGCAGAGGGGAATATGCAACCAACTTTATCTGGTCTCAAATATTCCATTTTAATGGTGGTTTCTGGTGGTTGGCTTCTTGTATTTGTTTCCACAACATGAAAATTTTATCAGATCCTTTTTTTGCAAATCAAGAGGATATGATCTTCTCTGTGGGAGTGTACAACAAGAAATTCAAAGCTGAAGAAACTAGGAGGAGTTTGGACCCAGCTACATTTAATTCCTCAAGATATCTATATATCTCTCTATATATACATATACATATATATACATATACATACACAGAGAGAGAGATCTATATATAGATATATATCTATATACAGACCAATAACTTTATTGTTTGCTCTTTGCTCTTCTTAGGTTTGCTTTTAACAGTAGATCTATCGGAGATCATTAATATGGTGTGTGTGAGTGTGTGTATATATGATAGAGATATATCTCTATATAGAGAGAGATATAGATCTCTTTCCACACACCCCCGCCCCCCATATTAATGATCTCTCCAATAGATCTATTGTTAAAAGCAAACCTAAGGAGAACAAAGAGCAAACAATTAGTAAAGTTATAATTTTAACTAGCTATATCTTTCCCTCTCCAACAATGGTAAACACAATAATAGTTCAAGTGTTTTCAAAATCCTTGTTGGCTGTAGTGGATTTGAACTTTGCATATTGACTAATCTGGCACTGTGACTGGCCCAAGTTTCTACTCTTTCCCCTGACATAGGGCAAGATCCAAGAAAAAAAAATCAGGTGTCTAACTTGAATTTATTCTAATTCTGATGGAGTAAATAGGAGTTTGGTGCTTAAATGTTTTTTGGATTTTGCCCTTGGTGTCCTAATTCATCCCACTCCCAGAGTTTGACTTTGTTAGTACTTCAGAAACAAAAATGGAACACAAAGCTCATCCTCCCTGAGCTTGGCTATCCTACTTCTCTTTTCCCTCTGAAGGATGCTGTCACCTCTTCTATATATTCCCAGTGGAGCTTCACTTCCCTCCATGATTTATTAATTTGAACTTCTGTGGCTTTATGCAGGACCCATCTGGCATTTACTAACAGGGTGAATCAACAGTAAACCAGACTATTATAGGGCACTTCACAGACACCAAGAAACAAGGTCCCTGTCTGGCAAATCTAAATTTGTATGTGCTACTGGTTATTGTGAATTTGTCCCAACACGTGTCTCTTCCCTGACCATTTAAATACCACCTTCTTTCCTCAAGAATAGCATTTTTATAGATGTCTATGGATGAGCTGGTGGTGTGTTTTTTTTAACAAATCCAAGTTAGAAATCAAAACTCAATGTGGAAAGCTTTATATGATATTTCTCTCTCTTGATTTTTAGGAAAATATGCTAGGAACAAATTATTTTCTAATGATATTAATGGCAAACAATCTGTTATTTTATCTATTTAAGAGAATATGAAATAAAATCACAAGGCACAGACAGAAATGCAGCTCCCCACTGTAACTCCTAGTGCTTTGCAGAAAGTGCTATGAAATACAGCAACCCCCTGGAGCTAACAGACATTCACTGTTGGGTCTGGAGGTTGGGGAAATTCAGCACTTTGGAGCAGGTGCAAGTCTGCAGCAACTCTCCCCTAGCCCCACCCTGCCCCTCTCCCAGCATAGGTGGATTAATGCATGGGCCAACTGGGCATGAGCCCAGCAGGGAGACAAAAACGATGCCAAGTTTAAAACCCCGGCTTTTGCATTTTCTTCCCTGCAGCCAGGAGTGCTGCACCTGGAGGAGGGGGCGGGGGGGGGTGTACCCCCCCCCCGGGGCTAATATCACCTTAGCCCTCCATAGCCACCCCTCGCAGCGCTGCCACCCATACACAGAGGCACAGTGAGGGGTTCCCAACCTGAGCTGGCCCGGGCTTGTGCACATGGAGGTTGTAGGGACACAGCCAGGCAGCAGCTCCCTACTGGTCTGTGCAACTGGGGCTGGGTGTGTGTGTGTGCGCATGCATGTGCGCATGTGTCTCTGTGTGCATGCATCTCTGTGTGTGTGCACGTGAGTACGTATGTGTTCATCTCTGTGTGTGCGTGCTCATCTGTGTGCATATGTACACATTTGTGTGTGCACATCTATGCATCTGTACATATCTGCTTCTGTGCATGTGCCTCTATGCATGTGTGCATCTGTTCATGGCAGGGAGAGTGTGTTTGTGTCTGCATGTCCATGTGTAGTGTGTGCCTGTCTGCTTGTGTATGTTTGGCCATAGCAGGGGGGGCAGGTTGCACGCAGAAGAGACAGGCATGTGCCCCCCCATTCCCAGCCCAGCCTTCCCCACCAGCACCAGGAGGGGAAGGGGCCTTTCCCCCGCTGCAGGAGGTCTCCAGTTTTGTATTTGCCCAGGGTAGGGTGGTCATCATAGAGGACACTGAGGTTTTCTGCTACTCTGCCCTCTATTGATACAAAACCCGATGCCTTTATGTCCTCTATTTTTCTCTTCAAGAAGAAAGGGGGAGAGTGAGCAAGTAAGTAAGATTCTAGACTGAAGCCCCCACCTTGAGGGCATTCTTACTGAGGCTGGTAAAACCCTCTCTACCAAAATACAGATAAAGCTGTCTCATTAGCATGAATGACGTGTGCCCCCAGCGGCTGGGTGGGGCATAGTGGCAGCGGGAGCATAGCAGCGGGAAGTGGGGGAGCTCCTGCAGACGCCACCGGTGCTGTTGGCAGCGGGGGTGGCGAGCACCGACCAAGGGTCGGCAACCACCTGCAGATGCCACTGGCAGCATCGGCAGCAGTCAGTGGGGATCGCGGACTGCCTGCAGACTCCAGCAGCGGCAGTGGGGTGGTGAGTGGTGACCACCCGCTGTTAGTGGTGCCTTTTTGCAAGGGATGCACCACCATGCTCAGGGACTGCATGTGCACCCGTGTGCACTCCCTATGCATCACCCCTGCTTAACAGCAGGACCAAGTAGCTTGGGATTTTAAAAAGTTGAACCATCTAAAATGCTGACAGGAAATTCAGGACCTGAAGAGTTAAGATTACTCAGGCAGTACCATAGCTGAGGCACATACCCCTCACTCCTAGACTGGGCAAGGTAGTAACTCTTGGGGGAAGGAGCATTTCAGATAGACGGCATCTGCATAAGCAGCAGCAGGAACAGAAAGCAGGTTTCTTCACATGGTGGGTGGGCTCAGGGGAGGTGCACTCTTTGCTTCCTGCACCACCCTAAGTTTAAAATCAAGTGCTTGGCAGTGGCAGCAGTATTCCTAGTCAGGCAGTGCTGAGGGAGTCAGTTGACTTCATGGCTTGTTATAATCTACCTGATCCCTTCTAAACTCTTCATTCCACGGGTGTTAACAACCCTCTCTGCTTTTTAATGGTCTTGATGTTCCACCAACCAAGCTGCAGTTTTGCTATCTGTTAACTGTTCCTGGTAATGACATTCCTATTTCACAGCCCTGCAGATTTTTTTTTAACTTATTCCAATGAAGTTATATTTGGTTTTTTACTTCAATCATAAACTTAATAGCATAGGCCTAAGCCACCAGCTTACAAGTAAAGTGTCTGGTTTGTTTTTAACTGGAGAAAAATGTGTTTCTTATGTGATGATGCATCTCAACACAATGCCCCTCTTTTCAAAATTCTAGATCTGCTCATGACCCCACCTGTCTGGAACTCCCTTCCCATGGGGCTGGTATAGATGCCCAAACTGGAAAGGCTGTGAGTGGCCAACCTCATAAATTATTTAGTTGGTCTAATACAATTTATCACATTTACCCAAAGAACCTTGTCAACCACGTTATGGCACTTTCTCATGCAGGAGAGACCTCTTAGAAGACACGACCAGAATCCTGAACAGGAAGAAGGGTGTATCTGCATCTGGAGAAAGGAAACCAGTACCTGGGGGCAATTCATTTCCTTGTTTCTGATTTTCCTTTCAGAAAATAAAGAAGCCCAAACATATGTAATACTTAACATTCTCCAACCCTGTCACTAGCCCACAGTGCCTTGTGGGACACCAAGGGACTTTCTTCAGTCAAATCTCCCCTGAGGTCATATTTCTGTGCCACCTCTCACCACATCTGTATTATGCAGAAATGTTGAGTTGGCATATTAATGACTGGCAATTTATTTCTTTTCAGATAACCCCTGCACTGCTGACCAGACCCCATCCCTCTTGCATTGGTATAATTCAGGACAGGTCCTGAATAGTGCCTTAACTTATAAGGGCATGACTCAGCTATGTATGAATGTCTACAACACATTTGACATTAAAGAGTCCTTGTATAAAGTGCATGGCTGGCCTTGGGAGGAAGTTTCCTATCTTTGCAGGGCAGGGCTCTCCTCTCTGAGTTGCAGCGTTGGGCTCTACCTTGGTTTTTCTGTTCTTGGCCCCATGACTTTGTCTATTGCTAACTTACTGGGCCTACTTCAGGAGAATGGTCTGTAATGTGCAGGCAGTCAGATTTGCTCCATAGACTGTGGGTGAGGGCACTGCTGGGACACAGATATGGGGTCAAAGTCCCTGAGACTCAGGTAGCCTTAGAACCCAGGTTGAAAATAGGCTGGGTAAATGCATTAATCATTAGGCTAATTAGGGGGGATGAGCGAGGAACCCTTGTGCTGCTGTTCACATGGGGGCCATCTTCTCATGCCGGCAGTCCTGCTAAGATACATATGCTTTATTCATTCAGGAAAATAGAATGCTGGGCAGATGGGTGTCATTTTAGCATAGGTTAAAATTCCCCATTGGAATGAATGGAGAGCTACGTGTCTCCTGTGTAAATGCTAATCTGTGCCTGGAAGCGCCTATGTCCTGCACATTGAAATGAATGGAAGTGCAGTGTGGTTCTGCAAGGTGAAATATAATTTGCTTCTGAGGGTACATAAACTACTTGCTTGCAGTATAGGAGACGTATGAGTCTACACAGGCAAAATAAAATGCCTCTCTGATTCTGCCTCTCTGACTCCAGAAACTGCAAGTTAGATTTTTAGTGGATGAAACAAAATTGAGCCTTAAATGCTTTTCTGAGTCTGGCTTTTTTGTGTGAAATGATGCTCAAGAGAAGCTCTCAGGGAAGCTATAACATGTATAAAAATAGAAATGTAAAATATTTCAAACTTTTTGGGATGTTGAGATGATTATTTTTCACTCTAGGAAACATCATGATTGAACTAAGTCTTTCTGGCCAGTCTGATAATGCCCTGGAAGCGTTCTGCATTCTTGGTATCTGCTTCCTTCAGAATGAAATTCATACACATATACAACCACCCTGCATAAAAACACATTAATTATCTCCACCAAGTCTTTAATTAAATGGTGGTGTCTTAGAATTCTATCTGAATATAGTATAATGATCACTGAAGCCATTACTTTGTGTAACGTGACAAAGAAGGCATTTGACTTATAGGAGTGAGCACATGAAAACATTCAATTTGAACACCTAATTGTGGTAACTGCTGGTGTGGCTTTTGCATGTATGCATGGGTCTCTGATGTTTGAAGCAATTCTAAAATATCTAGTAAAGACAATGTCTATGTAACTGTACTTGCATAATACGTGATCAGATCTTATTCTTGTCTTCAAATAAGTAAGTTTCTGTTCATAGATTTCATAGACATTAGGGCTGGAAGGGACCTCGGAAGATCATCGAGTCCAGCCCCCTGCCCCAAGGGCAGGAAGTCAGCTGGGGTCATAGGATCCCAGCAAGATAAGCATCCAGTTTGCTCTTGAAGGTGTTCAATGTAGGCGCTTGAACCACCTCCGGTGGCAGGCTGTTCCAGATCTTGGGGGCTCGGACAGTAAAGAAATTCTTCCTTATGTCCAGCTTGAAACGGCCTTGTAGTAGTTTATGACCATTCGACCTAGTCGTCATCCCTTGGGGCGCTGTGGTGAACAAACGTTCCCCCAGATACTGGTGGTCACCCCTGATAAATTTATAGGTGGCCATCAGATCACCCCTGAGCCTGCACTTTTCCAGGCTAAAGAGCCCCAGGGCTCTCAGCCTGTCATTGTAGGCTCTGCTTCCCTGACCTCTGATCATGCACGTGGCTCTTCTCTGGACTCTCTCAAGCTTCTCCACATCCTTTTTGAACTGTGGAGCCCAAAACTGGACGCAGTACTCCAGCTGCGGCCTCACTAAGGCTGAGTACAAGGGGAGAATGACGTCCTGGGATTTGCTTGAGAAGCATCTACGGATGCAAGCCAGCGTTTTGGTTGCTTTACTAGCCGCAGCATCGCACTGCAGGCTCATGTTCATCTTGTGGTCAATGATGACCCCCAAGTCTCTTTCTTCCATAGTGCTAGCCAACATAGCACTGCCGAGCCTATAAGGATGCTGCGGGTTTTTCTTCCCAAGGTGGAGAACCTTGCATTTATCGGTGTTGAACACCATCAGATTCTCGTCCGCCCACTTGCTGAGCCTGTCCAGGTCAGCCTGGATCACCTGCCTGTCTTCTGGTGTGGATGCTTTGCCCCAAAGTTTGGTGTCATCGGCGAACTTGGCCAGTCCACTTCTGATTCCAGTGTCCACATTGTTAATGAAGATGTTGAACAGTATGGGTCCAAGGACAGAGCCTTGGGGGACCCCACTGGTCACCGGACACCATGATGAGTGACTTCCATCAATTACTACCCTTTGGGTCCGACCCCGGAGCCAAAACTGTTGAATGACTCCTTTTAATTTGTCTGTCTATCTATCCTTATTCAACCTTCTGCAGGAACCCAACCTTTTTCTGTAATTTGAGAAGTATTGTTAAATTGTTATGCCAGGGCTATCTTGTACTGGAAGGAAAGTCTGCAGAATGGCACCAGAATTAAGTTACTAGCTGTATAGCTGGATCTGAATCTAGCCTATTAAGTATTAGCATCACCCACTCAGGTGATATAGCATCACCCACACAGGAAAATATATAAAAAGTGTCATACAGAGGCAGGACACAGGCCCATCTAGCCCAGTAACTTGTCTCTGACAATGGCAAGTAGCAGATGATCTAGTGGAAGATTTAAGAAACAAGATAGCGATCCATCTGCTGTCATACCCACCCATTCCCCGGGAGTAGGTTACATCCCTAACTGTTGCTGTTTAATAGCTGCCAATGAACCTATCCTCCTTACATTTGTCCAATTCTTTTTTGAACCTAATTTACTCTTGGTCTCCCAATCATCCTGTGTCAATGGCCTCCTATAGACATGCAGGGAGCTGGTTCCAATGCACTGGAAATCCAGTACGATGGAGCAGACTCAATTAATCGTCTCTAGCGATCACTCTCTCTGGTGTCACGTATATCAGTGTCCCTCTATCGAAAAATGGTGGCGGGGTGCTTTGAACTAAAGCTCATCGAACAAGTTTTAGTTCAAAGCACCCTGCCACCATTTTTCAGCACAGGGGACGCTCAAGTACTTTTAATTAGCATGGCTTGCTAATTAAAGTGCCCCTCCCACATCCATGCCTCCTACAGCACATGTAAAAATGCCCAATGAGTTTAACAGGTTAATTATGCATTGAACAAACAAACAAAAACCCTTAAAACCTTCCCTTCATTTTAAACCTATTGCATATTTTCATTGGATGCTCATTAGCTCTTTTTTATGAAGCACAATAAAAAAATTACCTATTCACTTTTTCCACACCATATGATTTTATGGACATGTCATATCCTCCCCTCTCTGAGTCATCCCTCTCTAAAGCTGAAACAATCTAACTTTTATTCAGTCCCTCTTGGAATAGGAGCAGTTTCATATCCCTGAATGTCTCTGCTGCCCTTTTTTGTACTTCTTGGCCATGTCTACACAAGGCACTGATTGCACAGTCGTTACTGCAGTTATTTAGTACTTGTTTATACAGTAGTACTTGTATAAACAAGTACTAAATCACTGAGCAGTAACCCGAGATACTGAGCAGTAGCGCCACCAAATGGCTTTTAGGTAATCTTGACTGCTTAGTAGCTTGTTACTACTGTGCAATAGCAACATGTCACACTTTGTGCCATGCGATGCTACTGCGGAGTAGTAAAGTAGTAATGAGCTACTGCGCAGTCAGCGTCTTGTGTAGAGCTCTGTTATATTCTCCTTGAGATGGCATGACCAGAACTTCTCAGTCCTTAAGAGGACTGTATCATACAAACCATGGGTTTATATAATAGTAGAATAACGTTTTCTTTTCTAATTTCTAATTCTTTTTTTGCTGCATAAGAAACTGGAATCCAGGCAGTCCACTTTATTTTAGTGACAAAAGACAAAGAATTTGAAGTTGAAGTTAAGGATTTGAAGTTACGAGATGCCAAAGATGTATTTTAGCAATATTCCAAACATAAATCAATAACAGAGAGGGCTACATGCTCAGCAGTCTGATTTTTTAAATGGGTGATACTAATGTACTTGACTGATAGTCATTGGACCAATTTCAAGAGCAGTTTTATAGAGCCTTAATTTGCATGACAAAATGCAGCTACAATTTCAGTAGGGTGTATGTTATCTGTCTGAAGAAACTCTCTTAAAATGAAGTTTGAAAGATCTTTAGGAGTAAAATATTCCAAGCAAGGCACAACAATTAACTTCTTCAGAAACAGAGGGTGACAGTTATTCTGGTGATTCACAAAAAGATGTTTAATCCATTGCTTTCAGAATGACAATCATTCCATAACTGTATCCACAGTGAAATAAGACCAAAATATCTGTTTATTGTATATTGGAGCTGTATCCTCAAATGTGATTTTGTGTTCAACTTTAAAATCTTCTCCCACAGGGATGGCCCCGTTATTAGGTGCGTGATTGCATTTCATAGGCTATGTTTATCCAGTGCTGGGCTGAGGAATACTATACTATTCATCTCTGGAATTAGAAGTACTCCTGTCGTTAACGACTACTTCACAGGGCCTGTGAGCCCTTACACCAAGGCACCTATATTACTTCTGGTTCTGGAGCGAGCGTGCCCAGAGCTAGTGTGAGGTAGGGCTGTGTGAAACAGCATCGTTCTGCTTCGATTGAGCAGTGTTTCATTTCAAGCTTTGTTTTGTTTTGAAAGCACTGTTCCATTTCATTTTGTCGAAACTCTTTCACTGTTTTGACGTTTCGTCTGCAGCTAGCGCTGCTCCGCAGCCAGCGCCAGGAAGATCAGTACTGCCACTGGCCCCAGACAGCACCACCAGCCTCCTGTGTGTCGGGACCGAGGGCGGTCTAAGGCTATAGCCAGTAGCCCGGACCGTCAGGTGGGCTTTTCCACGACGGAGTACAGTTAGGCACGGAAGCGTATTGGTTGTATAAAGAAAGCTTTACTTACACTGCCGATGGTCACAGTGCAGGAAGGAAACTTGCTTAAGTTACAGTTGCACACAAACAAACAGAAGTGAGATCTCTTGTCGAACCGAACCGAGATGAGTCGTCGATGTACGACTCCGCACGCTCAACACGGGTGTACGTCAATCTTTCCACTATGACGGGGAGTGGTTAGAAGCTGATCAGGCCCCTATGTCCTCCTTCAAGACACACGCGGAGTTTGCTAGGCTCCACAGCTTAGAGTTCCCCACGAGATGGTTGTGGAGTCCTCCAATTTGGGCGGAAACTGCTCTAACCTTTTATACGGCCAGCGAGCCAGTTGCTAGCCACCACGTAGGAATAATTTAGAATTGACCAATAGCGGGACACTAATTTGCATATGTGTGGCGGGAACTCTTTTGCACTGGGGTTTTCTCTCTGCAGCTGAGAAATCCACCGTGCAAAGAAAGCTCCATGTGGCGGGAAAATTCCAATGTGCCGAGGCACTAAAAATCATTGGGTTATGACATGCCCCCTTGCCGATGGCGCAGCTGGAATTCTAAACCACGTGCGCGTTGTTTGAGTCGTTACAAGCTCTCTCAGCTGGTTCATAAGTTAAATGGTTAAACACAAATTCAGACAACAAAATAAGTTCGTCCTCTAAGGATCGAATCAAATAATAGCTGGCACTAACACACAGACACATAATTATATTCATAACAAGAAATTCAACTATCAGGACTTCAGTAGGTGTCATGGCGAAGTCACAAGTCAAGCCCTCGCTTCTTCAATGATGTTCTCTTTCTCTCTCTCAGGACTTCCCTCCACCATGCACTTTGAGTCCTGGACCTGTAAAAAGAAAAATCCTCAAAACGATAAATTAACCTATATTACAATATTTACATGGAACCACGCGTGATAGGGCAGTCAGTTAGATTTGTCATCACTTCCCGCTTTTTCACAGCACACAATACAGGTGCTCGGGCACGGCTCCACTTTGGACGATTTTTTTTTCTCGCACGCTCGTGGATACAACCAACGCGGAAGTAGATGGCAAACACCGCGGGGTTTTATCCACATTCAGCAAGATGAAAACATCGATGACAATGTCGAGGAGTCATCGTCTAGCTTGTCTGGATACTGAAAACCTAGTTCATAGTCCAGTTGCCATTGGCCTGCGTCTCCCAGGATTTGGAGTTGTTGTTTAGCGAGCCCAGAATGGTTTAGGAAGAATCCAAACATGATTCGCTCTTCGGGCGTTCTCTGCGGCAACGCTTGATGATCAGATTCGCTATGGCTTGCGCCCTGAGCTTCGATCAGGTATACAGTAGATCGATGCTCCCAGTCGCTGGGTGTTTTCGACTTCATAAGGATGCGCAATCACGAAAGCTGATGCAAAAGGTTGCTTACAGGTTAACCAACCATTGGGTTGAGGAAAATCCGGAGGTCGACGATGTTCTTTCCTCCATAGACTTCAATACAGGCTTTTACGCTGTTCAGATTTATGGGAACAGTTCCAGGATTTCGCAGATAGCGGTGAGGCCATGGCCCTCTCTGCTGGGATGATGTCAGTCCCAGTACACATGCTCTGGGGTTCCAGGAGCAGTATGAGATCCCCATGATGGCCAGCAAAAGTTGCTCCGCGCTGGCTTTTTCCGTCCGTCCGTCATGCCATGCGAGAGATTCCTGACCGACTTGTCCTGCGGCAAGCGCCAGAAGCAGAATGGGCTAATGAACGTTGAAAGTCACTGTGTTGATGTCGATGGCATGCCCTCCGCTCCACGAGGCCCGCTGGATCAGGAAACTTGCCTCTTCCAAGTCCAGCAAGTCGGACCCAAATTCCACAACCAGGCGCCCCAACCACATGGCTAGGGTCTCTTCAGGCTTGATCTTTGACTCCTCGTATAGTTCCTGCAACTCAGTTCGAGTACGAGCACGATAGGTGGTGGTACAAGCTGCACTCGGTGGATCAGTTGCCTGGCAGGTCGTTGTCACAGGGCGAACTGCTGCTAGAGCCATTACTGATTCTGGTAGGAGGGGCGGATGCTCTCCTCTGCTCGATGCTCCCTCCCTGTGGCAAGAAGGCGGGGCCGCCAGAGGTGACGTCACTTCAGTGGGCAGGACCGCTGGACGGATTCTCGCTTGTTCTTTTGAAGCTCCGCCCATCTTTTCCGGCTCCTCCGCGTGGCTCCCTTCTTGCTCGGCGCCACCTTGAAATGGCGTCTCAGGATCCTCTCTCACAGCCGCATCTTTAGCCCCCTGAACGGCTGCGAGCAGCTGGGCTTTTAAACTTGCATTTTCCCGCATTAGAGTTGTCATAGTATGGAACATTACACTTAACATTTTCCCCCTGTCGCACCTCGGGGTTGCCCCTTCAGCTGTGGCGCATCCCTCTGTCTCCAAACTCTCACAGAGATAGGACGGGAGCTTGCGGCTCCTCAATCTAGACAACACCGCTCAGGAACTGAATTGGTCCTTCGTCTCCTGCACATATTGCAGGCAGCGGGTATACTTTGGGTCGAGGGTCGGGTCTACTGCGCCCACCGGTTTCACTCGGACTGAGGATACGGTGCCACCTTCCTCTTGGGATCTAAATAGGACCCACTCTCCACCCATCACACACCCGAAAGCTCCGGGGTCAAGATGTGCTTCCTTCTCTTCTCCCTTCAGCGAAAAGTAGCCGGTGATGGGCCTTTCACCCGTTCCGCCCGCCTGATGATAAGCAATATGCGCCTCTAGTTCTTCGGCGTCTGTTACGTGCCGTTTTCCACTGCGCCAAGGGCAGTTTCTCACTAACTCTAACTCCATCGTGTCTTCCCCGCATCCTGTTCATGACGCCATGTCAGGACCGAGGGCGGTCTAAGGCTATGGCCAGTAGCTCCGACTGTCAGGTGGGGTTTTTCCACGACGGAGTAGAGTTAGGCATGGAAGCGTATTAGTTGTATAAAGAAAGCTTTACTTACACTGCCGATGGTCACAGTGCAGGAAGGAAACTTGCTTAAGTTACAGTTGCACACAAACAAACAGAAGTGAGATCTCTTGTCGAACCGAACCGAGATGAGTCATCGATGTACGACTCCGCATGCTCAACACGGGGGTACGTCAATCTTTCCACTATGACGGGGAGTGGTTAGAAGCTGATCAGGCCCCTATGTCCTCCTCCAAGACACACGCGGAGCTTGCTAGGCTCCACAGCGCGCTTAGAGTTCCCCACGAGATGGTTGTGGAGTCCTCCAACTTGGGTGGAAACTGCTCTAACCTTTTATACGGCCAGCGAGCCAATTGCTAGCCGCCACGTAGGAATAATTTAGAATTGACCAATAGTGGGACACTAATTTGC
Organism: Alligator mississippiensis; assembly: GCF_030867095.1. Lineage (NCBI taxonomy): Eukaryota > Metazoa > Chordata > Crocodylia > Alligatoridae > Alligator > Alligator mississippiensis. Next base: position 74,969,390 of record NC_081824.1, on the reverse strand, counting down.
ATGTGTGTGGCGGGAACTCTTTTGCACTGGGGTTTTCTCTCTGCAGCTGAGAAATCCACCGTGCAAAGAAAGCTCCATGTGGCGGGCAAATTCCAATGTGCCGAGGCACTAAAAATCATTGGGTTATGACACTGTGATCCAGGAAGCAGATCAGGGCCTTGCCTGCACCCCCAAGAGGGCTGTGGGGGTTGTGTCAGACTGCTCCTGGGGGTGCGGGCTCCAATTTGATGCCCAGATCAGAGGAGGCTGGTGCTGCCAGCTGTGGGGCAGTGGCAGGCGGGCCCGGGGCAAATCAGTTCGTGTGGGGACCCGGGACCCTTGGGTCGGCTCTGGTGTGGGGCCCAGGGAAAATCAGTTCCCAGTGGCTCACAACCCCTTGGAACTGAGTCCGGTGGGGGGGTGGGGGGGAGAGGGAATCAGAGAGCAGCTTGAGGGCTGCGGTCCACCACCCTCCACTGGGCTCAGCTCCCAGCACCCTGCTCTGCCTCCCTCTACCAGGGTTAGCTCCCAGAGGCTCGCAGCCCCATGGAACTGAGCCTGGTGGGGGAGGTATCGGGGAGCAGCACCAGGGCTGTGCTCTGCCTCTCCACTGGGCTCAGCTCCCAGCACCCCATCTCCCTCCACCAGGCTCAGCTCCCAGCCCCGTGGAACTCAGCCTGGTGGCGGGAGGTGGAGTGCTGCGCTGGTTCTCCCCACCTCCCACCACTGGGTTGGGCTCCATGGGGCTGGCGGAGCCCAGTGGCAGGAGATGGGCAGAGCTGGCACTGCGCTCCCTGCCGGGCTGAGCCACATGGGGCTATGGAGTCGCTCGGAGCACAGCCCTGGCTCTCTCCTGCCTCCCACCACCTGCCTGCTTCAAAATTCAAAACATTTTGACTGGCCTTACTTTGTTTTGAGGTTGTTTTGAAGCCCTTTGTTTCATTTCAAATTCGCTGTTTCGAGCTCAAAACAAGTCAAAACAGCGTCGAAACAAAACAGCCAGAGAAGCTTCGCACAGCCCTAGTGTGAGGTGTCTCAGCACAGAGCTGCCTTGCATCACATACATGCATATGGAGACTGAATGGATTGATCTGTTCAAACAGTGGCACAGGCATTATGGGCACATTCTGCTAGTTTTGCTCAGATGGATTCTCCTGATAAGAGTTTGGAAGTGGGATTGCAGGGGAAGGGGGCATAGTTTATATATACAGTACTCTTAAAGCCAGGGGAGACAAGAAACATCAAGACACGGTGGAATAGTAACCGTGTAGAATAGTAGAATCTATTACAGAAGAATCTGCTAGAAGAATGTGAATTGAATCTACTCTAGTACTTAAGAAAGGCTAAAGTAACTTGTAGTGACGTGTCAGATTAGCTGAGGCTAAATAGATATATCCTGTTTCAACTGCAAAACAAAAATCAGTGGTCATGGGATCCCAAAGTGAGAATGAAAGGGGTGCATGAAACCAACCTGGAGACATGGGATCATAACCTCTTGATAATATACAGTGCAGTGGGCTTGGACTGTGTTCTACACGCAGGAAGAAATGGTGGGATTTCACTCCAAGATGGGCAAGGGCAATAGATCCCTAAAAGACATAAATCCAGGGAGGCCAGGAAAAGGAAGGAGATGCAGCAAGCTTTAAAACTGTGATGGCAACTGGCAAGTATTTTGTATGCAGTACAATGACATTAATTTTATTTTGTTCCTAGAAAAGACTTGGCAAAAGAGCGGCCAGCTGATTTGAAAGGTGGGGTAGGAAGTGGAATCCCCCCAAATCAGACCAGAATTCATTCTGATTCACACATCAATGAACTTATTGCCCTAAACAGGAGGTGAGCATGTCAGCAAAGACAAATCTGCTACGTGATGACCAAATGTTTTGACCTGACTTCAGGTCATACTTTTCCCTTAAGACACACGCGTCAAGAGGTAGCACAGGGAGGCGTCTGTTAACTGCTGCCATTTCTGCCCATCATGTCTAACTGGTTTCCACAAACCTAAACGGAGTTTAATGAATGAGACGGAGGATGAGAACGAGGCTCTGCAGGGGAGGATTTTGTGATTGAAGGTTATAATGGGCACTTGCTCCTCTTCATTTAGTCTGCAAGGGAAGGCTTCCAGCCACTTCTGGATATCTTCCATTCATTCCTGCACCCTCATAGAGGTGAGAGAGGAGCATTTGGAAATTATTTAATATTGCAGAGAGCCTCAATAAGATGAGGACTGTGCCATTTCTAAACAATGATAGTAGTGACCCACCATCAACACTGATAGCTGTGTCATGCTCTGTTCTGAGCTCTCAACGAGAAGAATTCAGCATCTTGGCAACTGGAAGTTCATAGTTAGAAACTAGTGATTTATTTTTCTTTTTTGGTTTTTCAGAAGTACCTGGTGAGTCACTTATATTACACAGTAATTTTGTAAGTACTGGTTGGTCTATTGGGCTAGGGACAGACATTCAAAAAGCCGGAGCCTGAATTAATTCAGTCTTGGCAGGTTAGTCCAACCTGCCAAGATTGAACTGATTTGCAACTGCATAGACATTCCCTCTAGACTGAGGAAACATCGACACATGCCTGCAGTTCCTCAGGCCAGGAGCCGAGGGGTGCTCGAGTGTGCCCTTGGCTGCAGGGAGGCTGTGCTGAGGGGTCGGGGTGGCCAGCCTGGAAAGTAGCCCTAACTGAACTGGGCAGAGAGAGGTTTAATTTCCTCCTCCCTGTCCCACTGGCAGGGACCTGAGCTGGGTCTGCCGGGCACACCCGCCTTGCTGCTGCAGCAGCAGGGCTGGGTGCAGCCAGATGCCAGCTGGCATGGCCCCTGGGGTAGAAGGGGCAGGGAGTGGGATTATTCTATCCTCTGCCTCCAGGGGACTGCAGTGAGGTCTGCCCACCCTGACGCTGCTCCTCACTCTGTGCTCAGGACAAGCTGCAAAATAAACTCCATCTGGTGTCCCCTCCCTCCTGTGTCTGGCAGAGGGGGCTTATTCCACCACTTGCCCCAGGGCACACAGCAAGCAATGGTGGTGGTCAGGGCAGGCAGACCCTGCTGTGGCCCCATGGGGCAGAACGCGAATAACCCCACTCCCTGCCTTCCACCTAAGGAGCCCAGCTGGCAGGCATCTGGCTCTGCCCCCGCCCGGTCGCTGGAATGGCAAGGAGGGAGCAACTGTGACAGGGGCAGCAGCCCCTGGCATGGTGTCGGGGCATGTGAGCCCCTTCCTGGTGGGAGGACCATGTTGTGGGCTGGGGAAAGCTGCTGTGGACTGCAGCGGTGCTGGGGAAGCGGGGCTCTGGCCCCCTCTGAGCCCTGGTGCTCGTGTGTGCAGGGGCGTGGCCAGATGCCAGCCAGCAGGGGGCAGGGAGGGCAGCGTCCAATGGAGGTGGCAACAGGGGGCTTATTCTGCTGCTTGCCCCAAGCAGGGAGCAAGCAGCAGGAGTTGGGAGGGCAGACCTGCCTGTCCTTCCCTGGGGGCAGTGCAGGTAGAGGGGGGAATAACTCCCCTCCCTGCCTCCTCTGCCTCAGGGGCCATGCTGGCCAGTGTCTGGCCATGCCATGCCTACTGCTGCAGCAGCAATGGGGGAACACCTGGCAGACCTAGCTCAGGGCCCCACCAGTGGGACAGGGAGTGGGGGGAATTAAACCCCTCTCTGGCCAGTTCAGCCAAAGCTACTGCCAGGGCTGGCTATGCCCCCACTGCTGGAGCAGCCAGCACAGAGAAGTGCAGGTCCATGTTGGTGGGACGGGGGTGCGGGGGAAATAAACTTCTTCTCTGTTCTCTTTGGGCCAGCATCTGGCCAGACCCCCACCCCTGCCTATCCCTGATTGGGCTAGGGAGCAGAGGGGCAGGGCCAGCCCCGCTCCGCTGGAACAGAGAGCCCAGCCCAGAGAGCATGCTGGGGGAGTCTGGTTTAACTTAAACCAGGAAGGAGTCTGGGACAGACACTGCATAAACCGGTTTGAGCTCAGTCACTTAAGTCTGATACTACATTCAACTAGGTTTATCTCAAACCAGTTTTGGCCAATTTGAAATTGGTTTATGTGTACTGAATATCTATTCTGTTACAGATTTAAACCAGTTTCTGATCACTTAAACCAGTTTACGTGGAGTGACGGTCCCTAGCTCTGCAGTGGTTTTCACCCTGTGGCTCATGGACCCCTGGGGGTCTGCAGACTAATGTCTAAGGGGTCTGCAACAGATGACTATGACCAATCAAAAGTGTGTGAATACCCACACTTACAATTCAAAGGGGTCTGCACCTACTTCAAAATTTTCAAAGGGGTCCACAAATGAAAAAAGGTTGAATACCACTGGTCTACTACATGTCCTGAGGACTGAGTTAGGATTTCGTCTTGAAAAATGTTGACTAGGTAATCTTAGTAGGAGCCACAGGTACTCTGCACTTGCTTACTACCAAAGAAGGTGATGGGTCAGTGTCACAGGTATGGAAGTAGGTGTAATCACTGCTCTTTGCTGATGCTAATATAAATGAGCTGAGTTTTTGAAGGGAGGGTGTTATTTTTGGGTATCTGGTCTGTGTTCACATCCTGGATGTCAAAGAACTCTGCACACTAAGAAGGAATCCCTTGCATTGAGATGCACTTGGTCTTAGGTTTAACCATATGCATCCAGACTTATAGAATGTTTTACAGCCCATGAAAGCTCTGTAAGGTATGACTCGGATGTCTCCAAAATAGATAAAATATAGGCCCTTCTTTTGCTCCTTCATGACACCTATGTTTGTACAAATCTACTGCAGGAGAGTCTATATAAGAACATAATTTCTGTTAACATAGTGCGAGTCTTTCAAGTGAATAACCACATTGCAGTTGTTTTCCTTCTTCGAAAAAAATCTGCCCTAATGACTCTTCACAAGTAGCAGCAGGCATGTCCTCCAGGTTCAGAATGAGGCATTTTGGCAAGGCAATATATGAAAGCGTGCAGTGCCAATGTGTGCGATGTTCTTTGGCTAGACTGCCCACATTAAAGCAAATGGGAGTCTTGCCAGCAATGTTAATGGGGCAGCAGACCACTTAGGCTGTGAACAATTACAGACTTTAGGCCTGTTTGCACCATGATCATTAGGAGTGCAAAATTACCTGTTTAAAAAAATCGTCACACTGGCTAATCCACTCCAGCAAGTCATTAACTTTACACAGATGGAACTCTTTGAATTTGTTGGGGCTATTTAAATGTAAAGTTATCAGCATACTTAAATGTTCAGAGGATAGGAGCTTACCATTGTAATATACCAGTCATATTATTAAGTGCAAGAAGAATGATATTTTAGGTGAGCTAATCTCTTATAGAACACAACAGTCCTTATGATTTACATGGGGGATAAATTTGACCCACCACCTTTTTCTCTCTAGTATAGTGTCTTCACAGCATTTGATGTCTGACTCTTTAAATATCTTTGAACTGATTTAGGGATTTCTCACTGTTTGCCATCAAATCTTATTTTCCCTTTTTATTGTGTAAAAATGCCTTTTCTTATATCTTTTGAGGGTACCATGGTGACATAAATGTATCACTCTCACAAAGTACAAATTCCACAAAGGACAGATTTGAAGAAATACATATTTATAACAATCACTTCCTTCTTCCTGTCCCCACCCCACTGTTGGCACTAACCAGCATCCATACTGACAAGTTCAGGAGGAAAGACCAAGGATTGAAAGAATACAGAGATTCAAGTGCACATTCATTATCTAGAAGTGACTGCACGGGGAAGCTTGTACTTATTACCGAGCAAAAACTAAAAAGCTGCTGTTTATTTCAAGGCATACTGTCAAGAGCAATGAGCTTAAAGCTAAGCCTACTATGCCAAATTTGATTCTGTCATAACTCCTCTAAAGTCTTTTAAGTTTCAGCAGAAGGGAAGGTGCCACATTTAACTTTTCATGTGGTTCACAGGTGCAGGCACACACACAGGTGCACTTGTCTGCTCCCAAAAATTGAGCAGTGAGAAGTACCCTGTTAGTCTGAAGCAGAAAGGGAAGGCACCTGGGAATCAAAAATGCATGCAGGGTGTGTGGTTGGTGGATAAAGAATGGAAGAGAGCTTATTTGCATTGCAGCTCTAATTTGAACGAGGCTCAAAGCTTTCTTTTCAGAATCTGGAGACCTACAGATAAAGGTTGAACATTGGATCTATTAATTTTGCAAATGTCCTTTTTTTAAAACTAGCTCCCGAGTACCTAGACTGTTGACATTCATTTATTTATGGTGTTTGTCAATCTACCGTGGAGATTCATTTTTACCAGGAAAAAGATTTTCTTTTGTTGAGACAAATAAGACAGGGGAGAGAAATCTGCAGGAGACCATTTAATTGGAGAACTCCTGCATGCTGGCAGAAAAAAAAAAAATAATCACACAGTGCAGGGGGTGGAGTTGGGGTTTTTCTTTCCACAGAGCGAGTGGTCAGGAACATGGACCTCCATACACACATGTGCTCCAACGTCTTCAGGGAAAATCCATGCTCTCCCTGTGGGTGTTATGTTCCTAGCTCCTGTGTCAGCAAATGCCAGAGGTAGTGCTGCTCTATGAATGCAAGCCTCTTTGCCTGCTAATGTATTTCGAATATCTGGAGTAAAACCTAACGTGAATTAATGCTTTTAGCAGGGATATCAAACCTAGAGGCCTGCAGGCTGGATCTAGCTTGTGGAGCTGCTCTATCCAGCTTGCCAGGCTACTGGCAAGCCACCAGAAATTGGGGCCATGGCTGGGGGCAAAATCTGGTGCCCAGTGAACATCGGGAGGAGGGTGAATGAAAGCTGGTAAAGCCCGGGTCACTCTCTGGCTACTTTGCCCATCTGCATGGCCACAGCCCTACCTCCTCTGCTGCCTCCACCACTGCATCATGCTAGGGGAGGCACTGCAGCGTGTCCCAATTCAAAGCTGGAGCCCTGTGTGGAGCTGGAGTTGCTGCTCTGGCACAGCAGCAACAGCAGGTCTGGTATGGGGCACAAGGCATGCCGTGAGAACTGGAGCCACTACCCCCCCTGCGTGCCCTGTTCTCTGTGCTGGAGCTGCTGCAGCCACTGCTGTCACACCCCCTGGGCTGGATCCCAGGAACCCTGTGGTCTGGATCCAGCCAGGGGCACAAGGCTAGTTTGACATCCCTGGCTTGTAGGATCAGGATTTAGGCTCTGGTTCAGCAAAGTATTAAGCACACACTTAACTTCAGGCATGTAAGCAGTTCCATCCAAGTCAAAAGAGACATGAGTACAGTTCCACCTTTAGGTGCATACTTAAGTGCTTTGCAGAATTTATCTATTATCTCCCTATGGATTTGTTACAGCATGATGAGAAGCACAGCGTTCTTCTGATGTTGAAAACATCACTGACTTGCAGCACATGTGTGCATCACACTCCATCTTCTAGAGTCACATGGTTACATGAGAAACTCAGTATATACTATCTGATTTTTTAATGAAAGCTATAAATGTCTGTTCCGAAAAAATTCTGAACCGTAAAAAGGTAAAATAAACCCCCACAAAATGAAGCCGAAATGTATTACTTTTAAAACTCCCCTGGGGCCCGACTTGTGATTTTTGAACTTGAGGGTTACAGCACTGAATGTAAAATAAACGTGTCTTATTCTCTAATTCATTCATGCTTCCACTGAACACACAACCCTTTCCCAAATGCTGGTCTACCACAGAAGTGTTCCCAAGACATCTGAGAAAAAGATGTGCATTTTGGGCCATGAAAACTTGTAGGTATTGGAGCCGGTCAGCAGATCTTTCTTCATTGTTCGACCTTTCATGCCTAACATGTCATTAATATGCCTCTTAAAGCATGGAGAATAGCAGGACTGCTTCACTTTGTAGGCATCATTCATCTACCCAAGCCAAGAGGGAAGTGAAAGTTAAGGAAAACTGCCAATCACTACATCCAAGTATTAGGAAGGACAACCTGCCTCCTTAGGACCACTGAAAAATGGACTAAAAACTGCTAAAAGGAGACCTGCACACAGTCTGCCTGTTGTCAAGACCTAGAGTCTGTCCCTTATTTACCGAACTAGAGAGAGATTTTGCAGGACCTGAATGGATTGAGAGGCTGCGAATTTCCTGGTGGTTTCAGCGGGATGACAGGTGTATTAAGTCCCAGGTAACCTCTGTGTCTCTCCTCACTAACCCCGTAGTGGCAGCGACAAATGAACAGGCAGTGATGTGCCCATCTTCTGAAGAAAAACTCATCCCACAGCATTTTTGTGTGTCTTTCTGTTCCCCACCCCACCACCCTTTTTGCTAGCACAGATCTGAGCTGCAGTCCACTGTTATGCCCCTTCCAAATGCAGAAATGCTCAGTGTTTCTCTGAAACACTAGACGCAAACTACCGAGAGAAAAATAGGCTCCGAGGAAATAACTTCAATACTGTATATACCACCAAATAAATACAGGTCCAGCACACAATCCCCCCCTGCAACTTTTAACATAATCCTTGGGTTCAAAAGTCCTGGAAAAATGCTCTGGCACCCAAGCTGTGGGACAGCAGCACGGCTCCATGCTAGTTACTGGAGGATGACGGCCACCTTTCCTGTCGGGTCCCTCTGCCTTCTTGCCAGGCGCAAGCAGCTCACCTTTGGAGGGCCATCGCCTCGTGGCCGGGGGGGCTGCAGCTCAGTGGAGAGGGCACCTGTCTCGGCCGCAACCTGGTTGAACCGCTCCCATCTCTCAGGGACGGAAGAGCGGGTCACCTCGTCAGGTTGCGGGTGATCTGTCTCTAGGTCACGCAGTCGGAGAGGAGCGGGGCTGGGAGAGCCCCCCAGGCGGCTTCTGGGGCCACCCCCGCCCGAGGCTTGTGCGACCCGGGGGCACGTGGGTGCCCGGGGCTGAGCGCCCGTGCCCGTGCCCCACCACCACCGCGCGGGCAGGGAGCGGCCCGAGGAACTCCCGCCCCGAGGCTCACCTGGGCACCTCCATCCGCCCCGCGCTGCGCGCTCCTCCAGCGCCACCAGAGCCCCGCTGCCGCCGGTCCCGCCTCCTGCCGGCCGGGAAGCCTTTTAAATCCACTGGGGAGGGAGCAGGAGGCGCAGGTGAAACCCGAGACTGGGCGCTGCCCGGCCCGACGGAGCCCCCTGTCCGCTCGGGAGGGGAGTGGGGGGAGGCGCGGAGCAGGTCTAGGAGCGCGGCTCCTCCGGCGCCTTCCCCGCCGGCTCGGGCTGCACTGGCAGCTCCGCCGGCCGGGGCTTGTGCTGGCGGCTGCCGGGCGCTAGGGGGCGGCCTGTCCCGCCCGATGGGGCGCCCCGCGGCTCCCGCATGCCTTGCGGCCCCTGCTGCCGGCTGGGCGGGGGGTTCTGCCCTGCCCCCCTGGCCTCTCCTGCGCTCCGCACCAGCCTCCGGCCTCTCCTGCGCTCCCAAACCTGCCCTCCTGGCCTCTCCTGCACTCTGCACCTGCCCTGGGTCTCTCCTGTGTTACCACAGCTGCCTGCTTGGCCTCTCCTGTACTCTGCACCTGCCCCCCTGGCTTCTCCTGTGCTCCCACACCTGCCCCGGGTCTCTCCTAGGTTCCCGCACCTGCCCCACTGGGGTCTCCTGCACGCTCAGATCTTCCCCTGGCCTCACCTGCACTCCCAGATCAGCCCTTGGTTTCTCCTCTCCTGTAGCTCCCCTTGAGGGTCCCCCACAGACAGCCCCCGTCAGGCAGGTCCTCACCAGCATCCCTGTCAGGAGCCCAGAGCTTTGACTGCCAGCATAAGAAGCTCTGCACTGTTCACTCCACTGCAGGAGCCTGGGGACACCCCCCGCCCAGCTCTGCCTCTTGCAGCGTTCTGCTTTTTGCCCCACGGACCTTTGCCGTCGATGCTGGGCGCTCAGCAGCTGTCCAAAGGCAAACTGAATGTTAGGGCTTATTCAGAAGGGAACCACAAGTGTCATCCTGCCCCTTTGTAAATCCATAGGGTGTCTGCATTTCACTGCTGTGCCCAGTTTGGTCCCCACACCTCAAAAAGAGGATCCAGAGAAGGGCAATGAGGATGAGGAGTGGTGTGGAGGAGAGACTGAGGAGGCTGGGCCTGGCCAGCTTAGCAAAGAGACACTTCAGCGGGGGTGTGATCAGGGTTGATAAAATACTAAATGTTGAAAAGAAAGTAAATGGGAACTTACTATTTACTCTCTCACCAAACAAGAACGAGGGGTCAAAAATGAAACTAGTAGGTTGTAAGTGTAAAGCAAAGAAAGGGAAATTCTTTTTCCTGTAGCGTGCCGTGAAAGTGTGGGACTCATTGTCACCAGATGTGGAAGCTGACAGTTTAGCCAGATTCAAAAAGGGATTGGATAAAGTCTTGGAAGAAAGGGCATCAGTAGCTATTGAGCATGGGAGCATAGGCGACATTGGCCGGGTGGGGGGTGGAGTATGAGAGGCACATGGCCCCCAAAGTTTCTGCACTGACATCAGGGCACAGGGCTGCAGCCTGGCTGGAGCCAGAGCCTGGCAGCAGCAGGGCAGGAACAAGGTTGGCAGTTCGGAGTTGTGCCTCCCCCACTGTCAACACTTACACATCAGTGCATGGGAGTGAGGGGTACAGCCTCTGACTCAGACCTTCTTAGAGCCTAAGGCTGCTTCCAGATGGTAAACCCTCCCCAAAACACACTTTACTTGAAGAAGCACTGCATTACTTCAACCCAGCTCCACATCTTGGGCGCTTCAGCAGGGCTTTTTGGTGCTTTTATATACAGCTGATTCAATCAGCTATTAGATACAAGTGCCAAAAAATCCCCACTAAACCACCTGATCTATGCAGATAATGGACAAGCCAGGTCCAATTAATGCACTGCCTCTTCTGGGCATGTGCTGCACTCAGCAGGTGGCATGCCAAATTTAAAGTAAAGTGCCATTATGTCTGCAAGCAGCCTAAATGCTGGTAGCTGCAAGTGGGAATGGAACAGTGGACAAAAACCTTGGTCATACCCCGTTCACTCTCCCTTTCAGCATCCACTGTCTGCCACCATGATACAGGAGACTGAGTCAAGATGGGTGTGTGGTCTGACATAGTAAATGGCAGTTCTTATATTCTGGTGGTTTTATGTACATCTCTGCACTTTTCTCCTGCTCCATCGGATTAATTCAGATTGTGTTGTGGCACCAAAAAGGATGTCTGGGGGCTGGGCACAAAGAGAGTGGTACTAAGAGAAAGCAAATAAGAACCAAGAGAACAGGGCAGAGGCTGATACATTCCCCTGACACAGAGTCAGTCGAGGCTGAGCCTGTGTTTGAGAACCTGGTCCAACATTTTAAAACCTATATTCACCAAACGTAGGCTAAACATGATCCTCACAACTCCTTCAATGATGACCTGGCACCTTAGAAATCCGAGGTACCTGACAATGATAGAAAAAGAGTGATGTTGGGTAACATAGCTGTGACATACGACAGCAAACAAAATAATGCCTTATAAGAATAAAAAAACAACGTAGGCTTGCTTTCTAACAGCTAATTTGTGACATTTCTTTGTTTTACTTAGCATGATATAATGCTTGTTCACATTTATTTCCTGCAAAAACGATGTGTTTTGTTGTTGTTTGGAGCTCTTTTAACTTATTTTCCTTCTTCTGTTGTTTGCTCAATTTTTTCCATGTCATTTCAGTTTAACCCCATTTAGCCAGTGCGTTTTCTACTGTCCCCCTCTAGGATCTCTTTCAATCAGATGTGTCTGGATTTGTGATGTAAGTCATCATATTTTGATGATATAAAGGATTAAAAGACTGAAAATTTTTGATAATGGTTAGGGCCATAGTCAGCTCATGGATAGACATGTCCAAATCCTGTTGGAGTCAGTGTGTGCTGCCCTCATGTAACTCAAGACAGAATTTGTTCTGTTGCTAAACAGTAAAAAGTTGTTCTACTTCAGGACCATGAGCAGCGTGTGCCCCCGGCGGCTGGGGGGGAACAGCTGCACTGGCAGTGGAGGGAGTACAGCGGCGGCAGTGGGAGTCCAGTGGCAGTAAGCAGGGGAGCTCCCACAGATGCCGCTGGCACTGTCAGCAGTGGAGTGGGGTGGGAGGGGTGGGAAGCACTGACCAGGGGTTGGCAACCACCTGCAGGTGCTGCCAGCAGCATTGGCAGTGGCCAGGGGTGATTGTGGACCACCCACAGACACCGCTGGCAGTGCTGGCAGCAGGATGGTGAGTGGTGACCGCCTGGAGGGACCACTGACAGTGTCAGTGGTGCCTTTTTGCAGGGGCTGCACCGCTATGCTCAGGGGGTGCACGTGCACCCCCTACACATTGCCCCTGTTCAGGACCACGTTGCCTGAAATCCCTAAACAAATCCCTGTTGTATACTGCCAAGTGAAGTCTGTGAAAGTGAAGGATGGAAAACTGGAGCAGTGTTAGACAAGTTCTGCCTTCTATCTTCTTAAAAATATTTGGAAATTTTAGCCCTATTTCAAACAGAAGATATGGCATTATATCATTCTGTCTACTGAGAAGCAAAGCTCAAATAGTAACCAAATATATCCAGTAAACCTGGAGTGGGTGGGAAAAGCAGAAACTCAGAGATACTTGTAACACATTACAGGTATGTTTGGGACAAATTATGAACTCCATTTTTTTCTGAGAAAATCATCTTGGGATCCTGGCTTTCACTGCAACCTTCTCTTTGTATTGTAACATCTATATGTGTTTGATATCCACCTGGGGGTGAAAGTCTCTAATCTTGACAATGTTAGTCTGTTTTGTAAAGTGTGCCCATGTGAGGTAGCAAACCCTTTGCAGTGGGCTAACAATGAGAGCCACCAAGGGCTACTGATGTTGATTGACTCCTCCTTTCTTGAACAATGTGATTTCTACCAGAAAGGCGTATTCACTTTGGGATATGTTGGTAGAGCAGCTAAAGCATTTTGAGTTTGAGCCTTGCTTAAGCTCATGCACCTATCTCTGAATGGGTATTGGGCTGGGATGTGGTGCTAGCCACATAGGATCATAGGAAAAATAGGGATGGAAGGAACCACAGGAGGTCTAGTCCAGCTCCCTGCAGGTATGATTGTCTTTGTCTAAGCCATTCCAGGTTTGTTTAACTTGCTTTTGAAAGCTTCCAATGGTGGAGATTCAGTTTATCTAGGTAATCTGTTCTAGTGCATAACTACCCTCATAAATCAGAAAGTTCATTCTAATATCCATTTTTGCAATTTAAGACTGTTACTACTTGTCCAGCCTAACCAGTTTTCCCCCAATTTGCATTGGTGCATGCACATGTTCATACGCTTCAGTTGTGCCTCAGCCTCAACCAATCAGATGTCAGAAACTGTTATCTTAATTCATATACAAATGCCTTGATCGTGTTCCCTCAACATGCTTTAGCTGTGCCCCAGCCTCAACCAATCAGATGTCAGAAACTTTTATTTTAATTCTTATTCAAATGTCAAATGGTTGTCTCAGCCCTAGGCTCTTCTTCACCATCTCTGGAGGTGCTGACTCATGTTTGCTCAACATATTTTGCAAATCTTACGCAGGCTGGCTCAGCTGATTAGGGGCAGTTGGTTAATGAGCCACATATGCTGAGGGTCCCGAGGTCTGACACCAACCATTGATGTTGGTGTCAGTTGCACCTTTGTCATGTGGGCTGGTGTCAGCCAAATTTTGCTGTTTTTATCCTTATGCTCAAACCTGTAAACGCAATTAGCCCCAAGCCTGGCTGCCTGTGTCTTGGTGCCTGATAGCTGCTGACTACAGAAACTGGTGTACCCTAACCATAATATCCTTCTGGGCCACAGGACTTAGGTGGATCTTGGCTATTAACTTTGACTCTCTACATTTTAATTTCCCATCTAGACAACTTGGCTGACAATGGGACAGAGGGTTTCAAAAGGTGATAATTTTAGGTGGCTATGCGTGGGGCTTTTCCTTGATCCCATGCAAGCAAAACTGGGGAGGAAGAATGTAGGCAGAGAAATTCTTCCTTGCCTGGAGATGCTGAGGATACTAAAATGTTGGTGGTTAAGACAAGTTTCTTTGGGTAAATCATATATCTATTATTAGACCAAATCAAATAGTTGGAAAAATTCTTTGCAAACTTTTGGGTACTGATACCCTTCGTTAGGCTGAGAAAGAGTCTGCAATTAGTCTGTGCTGTTCCTGGATGGAATAGTAAATCAGCCAGAGGCCAGTAAGTATGCAGGAAAGCCAGTCAGTGGTGGTTAAGAAATTCTTCTGCTAACTTGTGTTCCTTGCTAGCTTGCCAATGAAAGGGTTAGCTGAGCTATCCTGCGGCTGGGGGGTGGAGGGGGTTGGGCAGCAGGCAGGCTGATTTTCAAGCAAAGCAGAAACCCCTGTGTGTGCCTGGGGAGCCAGTTTGCAGGAAGGGGTTGAGCTCTGGGGCACATATAACTGGGGCCTGAGAGCTCCCTGAAGGCAACAGGGAGAGGATTTTTTGAAGGAGAGAACTTCAGATGGCAGACTGGCTGATGCCTAAGCAGTCCCCTAGAGTTGCAAGGTGAAACCCTAAGTTCCCCTTGGCTATGTGATGCAGCAAGGAGCCAAAGTGGTGTGATTTTTAGTTGGAATGCAGTTTGCTTGTGTTTGTTTTGACAGTGTTTAAAACTGGAGGGACACTGGTTGTGCTGCAGGGGTGGAGGAGAGGCACTCTCTGCTAATGGGGCTGAAACCCAGGAAGTCTAAGGTGGTGGACCTGGGCTGAAGAGTCTCAGCCAGACAAAAATGGCCAAAGCCAGGCTGGCAGAAACCTGGACAAGGGTTTTGGGGCCTGAGGGCTCAGTGTTGATTTGGACATAGAGGTCTGCTATGAAAGGACCACTGAGAGTCATCTGCAAGGCATAGGCGTGACTGTGGGGGTGGCTGGAAGTCAAGTTTCTAGCCTCTAAGGCAACTTAGGCCCTGCTAAAGAGGGTGCATACCTATGGGGTGAGAAACAGAGAGGTAAAAAGAATCAAGGAGTAGGCTACCCTGGTTTTTATAGGCAGCTGCCCTTTTATATATTTAACAAGTTGTGGCAGGTGAGAGACAGGAGGCAGAGGAGGTTGGGAACACAGAAAGGCCAGTTTGGCCACTTGGAGCACCAAGACTTCAGGGAAGGTGAATACCTGAGCCTGTCACAGAGGCATAAGCTTTCAAAGGTATCGCCTATGAGAGCTTATATGTCTTTGAACCAGTTAATCTGTAAGTACCACCCATCTCTGTTTTCTCCCCTTAATTGGAAAGTCAAGAGTGATCAGGAAAGACAGGTGCCAAGCATTTGTTACACAGAAAGGTGAACTTGTGGGTTTGTGATCAGGGAAGCTAGCTAACTTCTTATTGTGAAAAGAGAGAGAAATTGGTGAGAAGAGACCTAGAGGACCAGATTGAAATCAGGACTTGGAGGAAGGTCTCAGTTTTCTTGCTGGCCAGGAGGGACCAGTAGAACAGAGGTTGTAAAAATGAAAAGGCCTCAGAAGAGGTAGTCAGGAGTTTATGGGTGACTAGGTGAGTGACCAGACTCCACTCAGAAGATGTTCCCAAAGTTACAGTATCAGGAAAGTAAAAAGTTGCAGCTAGAGTGAGAAAAGGTGCAGCCTGAGAGAGAGGAGCTGCTGGTGGAGGATGGCACTTGCAGCTAAGTGACTTGCTGAAACAGAGCACAGACATTGGTGTGAACTGGATCTTGTGGAGCTGGAGTTCTGGAGCAGAATTTAAAGGAACTCTTTTGGCACCAAATTAGGATTTACACAGGGTCTAGACGCCTCCATTTCAAACAGAAATTTAAACTGGCCCCTCCTAAGCAGCCACAAAGCTCAGTAAGTGCCCAAACTCATTTAATGCCTCCGTTTTGGACTGCTGAGGTCCCTAGCTATTGATGCTAAGGTTTCCACTCCTGATCAGAAGTGATTCAGGGGAAGCACTTAAACGCATCCTGCACCTAATTTTTGCCTACGCTCTGTTTTGCTTCCAGGTGGTGCTGGGAGGTACTGAACCTCTGCCTAAGTTGCTCCACTGAAAAAAGGAAAGCTGTCTTTCCTGTGCCTTCGCCCCTTCAGAGGTGTCTTACACCAACTGCATTGAATTCAGCTCAGAATAGCTGTAATAGTGCTTATGTTTTGTCCAATAGCTTCATGGTTAGCAAATTCACTCAGGAAATGGGAGAGAGAGATTCTAGGTTCACCTTCCTTGACGGGAATTACACCTACATCTCCCAGACCCCAGGCGAGTTCCATAACCATCAGACTAGAGAAGAGGTTAGTGGGTGAAAGGACTCCATACCCCTTCTCTTGAAATGGGGCAGCCAAGAGTGTAAGTCATGGAGCCACAAAGACCGCAAGCAAGCAGCAGGCTACACAGCAAACCTGACTGTATAGCCTGGTGGTTATGGGAGGGAGAAGTCCTAGGCTCTCCTGCCTACTGCCAGGCTTATTTCTCTTAGCCAATTCCTGTCCAATGTAAAATACATAAACAGACCTGGAAGAAAGTTAAGAAGGAACCATACACACAGCCATATCTACAACCCTGTTTTTGTAGCCATATGAATATGGCACTCCCCTGAGAAGGAGGAGTCCTGGGAACTTCTTGATGTCCTCAGGCCCCTTTTTGTAGGGCAGAACACAGGAAGCAAACTTAGCCAGATCTGCAGGGTCTGCTGATACCCAGGGTACTGCAGGCTGGCACCTGCGTTAGGAGTGCTAAAATTGTGGGATTCTGTGAGCCCTGAGATGCGGGGGTGTAGTTGGACCAGGAACAGTGGTTCTAATCCTGTGTGAGAGCTGATTCTATTGGAGGACTGGGCCAAAAGGAACCTCATGAGGTTCAACAAGGACAAGTGCAAAGTCCTGCACTTAAAATAGAACAATCCCATGAAGTAGTACAGGCTGGGGGCTGATTGACTGGGCAGCAGCTCTGCAGAAAAGGACCTGGGGGTTACAGTGGACAACGAGCTGAATATATTGGGTAGGTGTGTTGCCAGTAGGTCAAGGGAAGTGATTATTCCCCTCTATTCAGCACTGCTGAGGCCACATCTGGGTTGCAGTGTTCAAGTTTGGGCCCCCCAGTACAGAAAGGATGTGGACAAATTGGAGAGAGTCCAGCAGAGGGCAACAAAACTGGTGAGGGGGCTGGGGCACATGACTTATGAGGAAAGACTGAGGGAACTGGGCTTATTTATTCTAGAGAAGAGGAGACTGAGAGGGGATTTAATAGCAGCCTTCAAGTACCTGAAGGGGTGTTCAAAAGATGATGGAGCTAGACTGTTCTCAGTGGTGGCAGATGACAGAATAAGGAGCAGCAGTCTCAAGTTGCAGCAAGGGAAGCTTAAGTTAGATATTAGAAATAATTTTCTCACTTGGAGGGTGGTATAACCCTGGAACAGGTTACCCAGAGAGGTGGTGGAAACTTCATCCTTGGAGGTTTTTAAGACCTGGTTAGACATGTTGTAGTTGAGGATGGTTCTGCTTTGAAAAGGGGTTTGGATTTGATGACCTCCTGGGGTGCTTTACAACCCTAATTTGCTATGATTCTATGATTCATTCTCCCATAAGCATCTCTTTAAAACAAAAACCCCCCAACCCCCATTTAACTGTCAGACTGGGAGCCTGCCATTCCTGTGCCAAACCAACAAAGCAAATCCTATTGTGCAACCTGTTTTATTAAGATGAAAAACAGTCTATTTATTAAATATTTTTCTTGAAACAAGCCAAACAAAGTTTAGTTGCCAACATATAAAACAACTAGAAAACTGTTGTACATTAAGAAAACAAGTCCATATTTTACACTGTGCCTGGATTTGCACCTATGAGCCACAGTATTTTCAGTCTCACATTTTTATGTTGCATATCAAAACAAAAGAAATCTTAAAAAAGAGGGAAAAATAAGGAAATCAGTGAAAACAAGTTGGGGGTGGAGATGGAGAAAGGCAGGAGAAAAGATGAGCCAGGAAACACATGGATTTACCTCCTGCCTTCCATCTGGCCTATAGGGTACTTTGGTTGATCAGCTCAACAAAGAAGTCTCTTACAGGCGCCAGTGTTTCTGTAGTTTTCTGCCTGTTTTGTTTTTGAACCTTTCCTTTGGGTCCAGCTTGCCAATCCATTATACCAGCTTCCATGCCATGAAGTGAAGCAAAATGTGATCTGTCACCATCATTAGAATTCTGTGGCCATCCCTTTTGAGACTTCCATTTATTGGGCATATGATTTAAATAGGCAGGCATTTGCTTTAAAATTGAGTGAAATCTCTAAGGGCGCCTGTACATACCATGGGCTTTAATCCTCATTAAATTAAATAGGTTTATAAAATTTAAACCTGTTTATTTTGGAGTGTCACATCAGTGTTTGCATGCAGTAGGTTTTTGAACAAATTAAGCTTTGGAGTGTTGCATCAGTGTTTGCACATACTTGGTTTCTGAATGAATTAAACCCAGTCCCCGGCCAGCACTGCAGGAGAGTGGGACAGTTCAGCATTGTCCCATCCCCTCCCTCCCCCAGGCCCAAGGCCCTCTATCCCATGCCCTGCTATGCAGCTGTGGGAGCATGGAGCCGGCAAATGGAGCAAGAAAAAAAAAGTGTAAGAAATTTGAAAGAGGAAGCAATTCGAAGGGGTGAACTACAAAAAAGTCACAGCACCATCTGGTGGACAAAGAGGCTCATTATACATCTTTGAGTGCCTTTGTGTGGGAATGCAATGAATCCATGGACACAACACTTTAATTTGCTGCAAGCTAAACTAAATTACATCCAAGGAGTTTGACTTTAATGCACCAGAAAGACTTTAAAAGCATCTGAAAAACCCACTTATGCAAACAGTCATGCCGTTGTAATGCAAGAAAGGGTAAAAAACGTGTTGTGTACAAAGATGCCGTTGTAATGCAAGAAAGGGTAAAAAACGTGTTGTGTACAAAGGCCCCTAAGATCTCATTAATTCAGGTTTTTATTATCATACAAGACCTTTGAAATAATAACCAGGAAATATTTTGGGGAAACTTTTAGACCATGAGTAATACTGAACAACATGGCCTGTGATATTAATAGTCAAGATTTTCTGGTGTACGTTTTGTCTTCTCTATTTAGATTGCAAAAATTGTGAGATTACAAGTGTTTCTATTTTTACACATGCTATGAGGCCATGATCTTGGTTTGGGCCTTTTGTCACTATTTCAATATGAACTATTTTTGTAAGGTAATATCTTTTCAGATATGCATAAGATTGAATGAATTATGTTACTCACTCTATCGTGCCATCTCTCCCACCTAATGATCACTACATCTTGCCGACTCCTATGGCAAGAACAAATAGAGTAAATTCAACCTAGGTACGTTCAAGAATGTTATGGGAATACATCAATTATTTACTTATACAGAGTCTTCAATTCAAACTTCTTAAAATGCTTGACAATAAAAATATAATGGATTGTAAAAAATAGCAGTTATAACGAATAACATGTGAAAGGAAGGATTTAAATAGAAACAATGCAATCCCATTGAAAGGGATAAACATCATCACTCAGAGTTGTTTAGGCAGAAGGTTTCTTGAAGCTTGGTGGTATGACAGTCCCCAAAATAGAATATTAAATAAATTAAGTCTTAAGATTCTTTATTTGTTGCTGTTTAAAAAACTAAATGAATGCCATGTTCCTGCCAAGTACTGTAACGATAGCCACAGGTACTAGATTCACAAGGTCATTCTGATGTGAAGTCAGTAGTGTAATTAGAGTTGAGCAAGTTTGGCACTGGCCCCTTGTGCTATGGGAGCTCCTGTAGCCACTGTGCAGGGAGCCCACCCCACAGCTGCAACAGAAGAAGCCAGAGTGCAGTGAGCCTCTAAGACTCTGTGTCCCTCTCCCCCATCCCCTAATCCTTGCTTCCTTGTTCTTTAGCATGTGGCATAATGCCCTTCTTACATGCATGTACAGGTAATAGCAGTATGAGCTTTCCTATACCACCTCTAGCAATGGACCTTCAATAACTTAGTTTCTGGGACACTCACTCCTTTGCGGTAGATAGTGAGCAGCCTCATGAAACTGAGTTGCCTTCCTTTACGTGCAGTCAAGTATCTTCCACTGTGAAGAGAAATCTGCTTGTCAGATCGGATTATTTGGATTCAAGCATGCGTTCATTCATACATTGCTTAGAGGCCTCAGTCATGGCTGAGGCATGTCAGATGTGAGAGGGATGAGAACTGTGATGTCATATTTACGTGTTGTTATGCTAGTCTTGCTCACTCAATCCTCGGAGTTCCAGGCTGCAAGCTGTGATTGAAAGCTGTGTCATTTTTGACTGGCAAAAACTAGCAGGGAGACATTGGCTCTTGTGCACCCTCTTCCCCCAGCTGCTTTGAAATTGTCCCTGTCTCATCTGATTACTTCCTCTTCCATTTCTAGAACAGAAAGTAACTGTGTCTAAATCTGGACTAGTAGGGACCAATTCCAGGGGTGAGAGATTTGTGTACAGTCCAAACAAACCCAGTCCTTTGATTTTGCTGAGTCCATGAACATCAATAACAATAAACAACATGATATACTTAAAACTGCCCTGAGACAATAGGTAATTTCTGTCAAACAACTTAATTTAATATCTGGAACACTATGGGCAGTAGCAGAAAACAAAGAATAATTTTAACATAATACTAAGTGGAAATCTCTTGTGTGACTTATTCAAGTACCAAGTTTTTGATCAATCTGCTGTTCTTGTCCTGTTTGCCTTTACTAATTTCTTAACATATGCTCAAAGAATTATAAACTGAGCTTCGTACATCCATATATGAAACTACAGGAGGCTCCTAGTAACTGATTCCCGTAGTTTTAGCTATTATAAATGACTATAGAGTCTGAACTTTTTTGCATATCAAGTAAGTCTGTATCTAAGCAACAAAATTGTTTTCCAATTTTCCAGTAAATAGGGATAATAATGTTGAGTCAGAAAATTAATCCAAAATTCTGCAAGGTATTTATTTATACTTTCTTAAGATAATGATATATAAATGTGAGTGACTGGTACCTCCTGAATCTGGGGGGGCACCCACAGAAGCCACTGACGGCGGTGGCCCTATTGGGGGTGGGCACCAGCCCTGCTGTCAGCATCAGTGTCAGCCATCGGGGGGGCACTGGCCCGTGCACCTCTTACCAGTCACCTATGTATATAAATAAAATTCATAGTTTACAATAAGGTATGCATATGGACGGAAATATGTAGAGACAATACATACACAATGGGCTTGGCACAGAGGAATAAATGTTAGCACAGTTCAAGCTGGAGTTTATTGCTCTTGGGTGCAGCATTTATGTGTGTGCCCAAGGCCATAGCATATTTTGCTAGGGTAGCTCAGCCCCAGCTGACAGGGAGCCCCAGGGGTCAGCCTGCCAGCCTGGAGCCGTTCTGCCTCAGCTTAACATGCTACAGAGGGGCTGGCAAGGGCACAAGGGTGCTACAGTATGGGGATAGCTGGCAGGCAGTTTCCATACTGTACCACCCTCATGCCCCACTCAGCCCTGGTCACCATCTACACATGCATTGCAGCAGAGTAAATAACTCTGCCCTAGGCAGTACTATAGTATGGTGGAGTTAATTAGTTTACTCTGGCCTATAGCGCTGTATGTGTAGACAGTGATGCTATACTGTGGAGCTAATTAGTAAACTCCACAGTAAAGTACACATGTAGATGCTCCCATGTAAACAAAAATTTCTGTGCTGTGGGTGCAGAAATCTCAGGGGTCACATGCCCCCCACTCCCCAATGTGTGGCCTGTGCCACTTCCCCCCATCCAACATGTGACCTGTGCCCTTTTCCTGCCACATGGCCTGTGCTCCTTCCCTCCTCTTCCTGCCACATGGCCTGTGCGCACTTCCCCTCCTCTCCACCTCCAAAGCCTTACTTGGAGGGAGCTGTAGGAGCTGCTCTTCACCATTGCCTGGCTGCCATGCGCATACTGTGCACGCACATGCACGTGGCATCCCCTGCCTTGATTGCTCTTCTCCTGCTCCTCCCAGTCCCAAGCAGGCCCTTGGAACTTGGGCAGGCTGCAAAGAGAAATCTGTGTTTTCTAATGTTTTTCTCCACTAAAGGAGAAAAATCCACATTTTACCACATCAAATAGAAAACCCAGATCCCTGGTCATGACAATGTATCCAGCCAGAAACCCATGGCTAACAGATGTTAAACAGTAGAGCAGGGCCCTGTTATATTTTAGGCCCAGTAGCTGAGGGGTTAGGAGTTTGCTCAGGAAGCAGGAGACCTAGATTCTAGGCTCCTATCCTTGCCCAGAAGTGGTTTGATCCTACATCTCTCTGACTTCCTGACATACTCCTCTAACAACCACATGACAGATCAGGCATTATCCTGTAACCCAGGTGGCGGCCCAATAGTTGCCACCCCTGCCCAAATATCAGGGATAGTGTGGTGAGAGTGGGTCAGGACTTCTGGCCAGTACCAATTTAGTTTCCATCTGGCCCCTGCTCCCCACAGAGCAGCCTGTGGTCCCAAGAAGATCTAACACTTAACTGATTTAACTATTTACACTTTATTTACAAAACAAGAATAATAGGAAAGGTTATTTACAAGTGAACGGAAATGGCAAAACAAACCAGATTGCATTAGTCAACCCTTGATTCAAGAACTACAACTGGCAGCTTTCAGCCACTGCTGAGATGCTACAGCAAGGAAGCAAGGTGCTCATTTCTAGCAGGTCCAACAGGCTTCCCAATAAGTGACAGACTGAAACAGTGTAAGCTCTTCTGGTCTGCAGCAATCAAATTGTATCAAACCCCACCCCCACAAAGTGGCTGAAGGGTGACCCTCCATGGCAACCAAAAAGGCAAGCAACAAGCAACAGAGTAGGATCTTGCAGCAATTATCATGATTCAAGCACAAAGCTCAGGGCCTCCATCTGATGATGATCAGCTGCAGAATAAGGGACAGGACTGAGTCCCCTCTGGGGCAGTCAGTGGCAGAAGTTCAGCAGCACAGGCAGCTCCCAGGGGTCGCTGCTCCCAGGGGTTGCAAAGACACTCAAGGGATCCCACCTCTGCCCCAGCCCTGGAACAAACTGTAGGCAAGGCAAGGGCCCCCAAAGGGACACTTGCGTGCCTATACACAAATGCCAGGAGCTTGGGGAATAAGCAGGACAAACTTGTCTTCCTGCAAAACTCAAATAATTATGATGTGATAGGGATAACGGAGACCTGATGGGACTCCACCCATGACTGCGCCATGGGTATAGACAGCTATACCCTGTACAGGAAAGACAGAGTGGGCAAAAGGGGTGGGGGTGTAGCTCTCTATGTTAAGGAAAGCTACATGTCCATGCAAGGCAACATTGGCACGCAGGGTGGATGACTTGAGATCCTCTGGGTGAAAATCCGAGGGGAACTAGGCACAGGGGACGCTATGGTGGGAGTCTACTACAGACCCCCTACCCAGGATCAAGACCTTGACCAGGATTTTGTCAGGGCTGAGGCAGCATGCTCCAGGTGCATGGTTGTCATGGGAGACTTCAACTACCCAGATATCTCATGGGAAGAGCGCTCGGCCAAATCTGAGCGGTCACAAACCTTTCTCTTGTGCGTGGATGAGCTCTATCTGACACAGGAAGTCTATGGGCCGACCAGAGGTAAAGCGCTGCTTGACCTGGTGCTGGCAACCAGGGATGACCTAAACAGCGACCTAATGATTGGAGGGAAGCTGGGTGACAGTGACCACGAGCTGATCACCTTCACCATCTGCCATAAAGGTGGCAAGTCAGTCAGTAATACAGAAGTCCTTGACTTCAGGATAGCTGACTTCAACAAGCTAAGGAGGCTTGTCAGTGAGGCCCTAAAGGGCCACAACTAAAAGGAGAGGAGACTGCAGGACGAGTGGTTGCTCCTCAAGGGAGCAATCCTGGATGCGCAAGCAAAGTCAATCCCATCTCAGAGGAAAGGCAGCAAAAGGGCACAACAGCCCCCTTGACTGTCAGGGAACTAGCGGACCTCCTGCATCTGAAAAGAAAGACCTACAAAGGATGGAGTACTGGATCCAAGGAGGAATACTCTGCACTGGTCTGGACCTGCAGAGAGCAAACCAGGAAAGCCAAGGCTGCAACTGAACTCCAACTAGCTACAAATAATAAGGATAATAAAAAGTCCTTTTTTAGATATGTGGGGAGCCAGAGGAAAAGCAAAGGCAACATTGGACCCCTGGTAAACCAGATAGGACAACTGACAACTGATGCCCAGGAAAAAGCCAACATGCTAAATGGGTACTCTGCATCAGTTTTTCACCAGTCCCATGGAACCCCGAGGCCCAGGTGAGGGAGATCCCTTACCCTCCATAAATTCTGACCTCATGAAGGAACACCTCGAGAGGCTGGATACCTTCAAGTCACCCAGCTCTGACAGTTTACACCCCAGGGTACTCAAGGAGATGGCTAGCATCATAGCCCAGCCCATGGCACAGATCTTCGAGAACTCCTGGTGCTCTGGTGAAGTTCCCGAAGATGGGAAGAAGGCCAATGTGGTGCTTATCTTCAAGAAGGGGAGGAAAGTGGATCTGGCAAACTACAGGCCTGCCAGCCTGACCAAGGGAAGGTCTTGGAAAAAATTATCAAAGAGGCTATCCTTAACAGACTGGCTGAAGGCAACATCCTGAGTGGTAACCAGCACGGGTTTGTTGCGGGTAGATCGTGCCTGACCAATCTTATTTCCTTTTATGACCAGGTGACCTATCACCTGGACAAGGGTGAAGAGATTGATGTCATATATCTTGACTTTAAAAAAGCCTTCGATCTGGTATCCCATGATCACCTCTTGGCAAAACTGGCCAACTGCGGTCTCAGCCTCACTACACTCCTCTGGCTGGGGAATTGGCTCCGTGGTAGGATCCAGAGGGTGGTGGTTGATAGAAGTCAATCGTCGTGGTGCCCTGTGGCCAGTGGGGTCCCCCAAGGCGTGGTTCTTGGACCTATACTATTTAACGTCTTCATTAATGATGTAGACGTTGGTGTCAGAAGTGGACTGGCCAAGTTCACCGATGACACCAAACTCTGGGGTAAAGCATCTACACCTGAGGACAGGAGGGTGATCCAGGCAGACCTTGACAGGCTCAGGAATTGGGTGGGTGAGAACCTGATGGTGTTTAACATCGAAAAATGTAAGCTTCTCCACCTTAGGAGGAAAACCCTGCGGCATGCTTATAGGCTTGGCAGTGCTACGCTGGTTAGCACTACGGACAAAAGGGACTTGGAGGTCATGATTGACCGCAAGATGAACATGAGCCTTCAATGTGATGCTGCGGCTAGTAAAGCGAGCAAAATGCTGGCCTGCATCCATAGATGCTTCTTAAGTAAATCCCAGGATGTCATTCTCCCATTGTACTCAGCCTTGGTGAGGCCGCAGCTGGAGTACTGCATCCAGTTTTGGGCTCCACAATTCAAAAAGCATGTGGAGAAGCTTGAGAGAGTGCAGAGGAGAGCCACACGCATGGTCAGAGGTCAGGATGACCTTATGATAAGAGGCTGAGCCATGGGACTCTTCAGCCTGGAAAAGTGCAGGCTCAGGGGTGATCTGTTGACCACCTACAAGTTTATCAGGGGTGACCACCAGGATCTGGGGGAATGTCTGTTCACCAGAGTGCCCCCCAAGGGATGACAAGGTTGAATGGTCACAAACGCCTCCGTGACTGTTTCAGGCTGGACATAAGGAAGAACTTCTTTACTGTCCAAGCCCCCAAGGTTTGGAATAGACTGCCGCCCGAGGTGGTTCAAGCACCTACCTTGAATGACTTCAAGAGACATTTGGATATTTATCTTGCTGGGATCCTGTGACCCCTGCTGACTTCCTGACCCTGGGGCAAGGGGCTGGACTCGATGATCTTCCGAGGTCCCTTCCAGCCCTAGAATCTATGAATCTGTGCTCTAAACCCCTGCTCCAGATGACTGGCTGGACACCCCACACGCCTTGCGGCTCACCAATCCCACTCCAAGCGCTGGCCTGTGCTCCGAGCTCCCAGGAACTTGTCCTGGTGCTCTGCCGCTCCTCAGGATCCCAATGCCTTGCCTGCTGCTGTCCCGCTTCCCAAGGGAAGGGGTTTCCTCAACTCCCTGCTCCGGATAAGGATGCCCTATGCTCCTGGCCGCTGCTTCTTCTCTGCAGTGGAGTGGGGAGCTGCCTGCCACCCCTAGCCTCCGGGGAGCCTGACATGTCCAGCACACTGTGATGGGGCCTTGGGGCACCAGCTCTCTGCCCCAAGCCCTGGCTGTGGCTCCCTTTCTGCTGCAGGGCTGGAGGCACGGCCGATTGCTGCTGCTTTCTTCTCCCAGGGCCTTCTTCAGAGGGGTCTCTCTGCTCCCTCTGCTGGGTCAGCTCACCCCAGCTCTTCTTAGGCCTCCGGCATCGTTCCCCGGAGTCACTGTCAGCAGTCCCCACACACCAGTTCGGCTGGTGCTTTTATCCCTCTGGTAGTCCCTCCCTGGCTTGCAAACCAATCAACCAGGGCTCAGAAAGGCTGGCCCACAACCCTGGCCATCCCCCTTCCATGCGAATGAGGGGATTGAAAACCACTTCTTTTCATTGGCTTCTCCTTTTCCACAGGGTAGGGCTCCCCTGCTCTACCTTTGGGGTTGATCAGAGTTCACCTGCACTGCTTCTAGCCCATGGTAAGTATCTCAAGCTAATCTGGTGAGCCCACATTGGCAGTCTGTTACAATCCAATAGTCCTTTTGAATTTGGGCCACTCCCTCTGGCTCTTAATATTCATTAGCTGGAGAGCAGTGCAGTGAAGACGTTTTTATCTCTTTGGGAACAAGGGTACAAGGTAGAACCCAGGATCTGCCCCCTTGCCAAGCAGTAGCCCACTCCATGAGCCATGCATGCTCCAGCTTGATCTCTTCATTGTGACATTTTATATCTCTCTCTCTCGACTGTCCAAGAGGCTCATTTTAGTCAGATTGCTAGAGTGGAGTCTAGATAATGGCTGACCTATGAGAGACATTCTGGGGCAGTTTCTAGACTCCCCAAGAATCCACGCACTGTTTATAATCTTAGTAGCCAGCATGCAAGGTTTATAATTTCAGTAGAAGTCTTCACAGACCTTTTGTCAAACTTTGCAAAAGTCATAAGCTTTGACTGACACATTCTTAAGGAGACAATAGACTGTTTTTAAGAGGACTAAGTACTTCTGGTTTGCAGTGTCAGTAGTTAATCAAGGCTTAACTACATTTTTAGATAAAGCTAAAAAATAAACAGTGCATGGAATTATGGCAGAATTAAACTGACCACAAGGAAGGTAGTGGCAGTATAGTCAAGACATCTTGCTACTATTCCAGAGGTATGAGTTGCAGCTTTGCTTGGGACTTGTCCCAAAAGCTATCTCCAGTTAACACCATGGTAAATAGCTATTGGGGCATTCAGGCTGGTGAGTTGAAGGTGGTTGGATGTGATTCTAGGTAAATTGATCCCTTCTGTTGTATTCTTGGCTTTTGGCTGGTGTGCCTTAATCCCAATAAACCTAGGGCCACCAGGCTTCTATGGATCTTTGACCAAAATTTACTACATATCTTTGTATGGTATTAAAATAAGTTGAAATGAATAAGTTGAATCCCATGACAATGCTGGAAAGTTCACTTTAAAAAATGCAAATGAGTAGTGGTCAAATCACAGATTTGTTAAAAATGCCATTAAACATTTATATTGCATTCCAGTGGCGTTTCAGAACAGATTTAAATACATCAGTCAAAACTTTTTAGGTGTGTAGAGTCAAACTATTCCTCAGAAGAAAATAGATTTTTATTAAAGTATATGTTACATTACAAGCCTGTCACTGCAATGTATTGACTAGATATCTTAAGTTTCTGCAAGCATTTTCAATATTTAAGTGATATTTTGAAAACTGTAGGAGAAATTTGTCTAAAAGTCACTTTTCTTTGCTAGATAACAGTGAAGAGAGGTACTTGGTGTGTCTCAAAACAGTAGTTTAAAACCTAGAGATTGGAATTTTAATCAGTATGACCTTAAAAGTTTGAAAAGCTGAACAAACAAAGTTTTGCTATAGAATTTGAAACTGGATGACAACACAAAATAAAGTAAAGTAGTACTTTGGAGTGATAAAAAGTTGGCAGGAACAAAAGCTGTGGTTTCTAAAATCATCCAGGATAAAAAGTTGTATGTGTTTTTTTTTTTTTAATAGCTCCCTCAGAAGTTTGACTCACTTTGGCTACTTCCCACAGCAGTTCTTCAGTGCTTTAATCCTTTATCTTCCAATCTACATGCTAGGACGACTTCATTCCTAGAACTTCATCCTAGGGTACTGAAGGAACTGGCAGAGGAGCCCTTGGCAATAATCTTCATGAAGTCGAGAGATTAGCCAGGTACCTGTGGACTGGAAAAGGGCCAACGTTAGTGCCCTTCTTTTAAAAAGGCAAGAAGGAGGACCTGGGGAACTATAGACTGATTAGTCTTACCACAATACCTGGCACATTACTGGAGCCTAAGGAAGGCCATTTAGAAGCATCTGGAGGAGGAAAGTTCTGATCACAAGTACAAGCACAAGTTTTGAAAAATCGTGTCAAACAAACCTGATCTCCTTTGACAAAGTAACTACTTGGGTGGATGAAGGGTGTGGTGGTACAACAGGGGGTGCTACTATGCAGAGCCACCCGCCTCACTGTGCCAGGCCCAAAACCATGCTTTGGGAGTCTTTCCTGGGAAGACTACAGCTGCCTGTCCTCCTTTCTAGAGAATACCTGCAAGCCTGGGGTAACGTTGCAACCACCTGGGCACTGGTCTCTGTGCAGCCTGGGGTACACAGACCCTGCAATCCTTGGAGGTGCTTTGCCCACTGGTAATATTTCTGGGTGCTTATTTTAGCTTGAAGCCTCCCAGGGTAACCTAAGGTATGACTGAGGGAAACAATAAACGGCCAAGCTCTGTGGGGAGCAGAAAGGCCCCTTCTCAGCCCCTTACACAGTGAAATACCAGTCATGCTATAACCAGATACCTTTATTGATCAGGGGGAGAGAATGGGGGAGGGGATAGAACAAAGGAGTTAGAAAAACACTTTGAGCAAACCACAGTAAGTTGAGCCTTCACAAATAGTGGTTTCAGGGACCCTTTTAGGACATGACTCTATTACTTAGTTATAATCTACTAGCTAGTTTTCAGGTCTCTTCTTACAGAACATCTTCAGGCAGCATCCTGAAGTCATTGCTTGATTGTTTCCAAAATGCCGCTGGAGGAAGAGTGTGAGCTCCCCCTCCCCTCAGGAATTTATCCAGTCTGGTCACCTGGGTGACCACGTTAAAACCAATAGCAAGCAAGTGAAAGAGAGAAGGGTATAGGTGGACTGATCCAAGCAGGGAAAGACAGAGGAGGATTTCTTCAAAAAGGGAATGATGTAAATATAGTGCATCTGTTCTTCAGCAAGGATTTTGACAAGGACCTGCATGACCTTCTCATAAATTGGAGAAGTGTGGGTTGGACAAAATTACTATAAGGTAAATAGATAACTGGCTCAATAGTCACAAACAAAGGGTAATTGTTAATGGATCCATGGCAGAATGACAGGAGGTTTGGGACTTTGACTGGAGTGTGTCAGTGTTCATTCTGGGACCAAAGCCAAAGATTCCTGGCTAGATGGTGTTGCCCCTCTGCTCAGGGTCAGACTGATCAGCATATTTAGGGGCAGGAAGGAATTTGACACCATGGTCAGACTGATAAGGACTGTGGAGGTTTTTGCCTTCCTCTGTAGTTGCGGGGGGGGCGGGGAACGGCCCTTCTACCCAGGATCTCTTGAGCATATATTGACAACCTTTTATAGAAGTAGAACGTTGGCTGCCATGGTTCTCCTGCCCTGGCTTTACCTGTGGCAGGCTAGTGTGTTATGTCTGTGTTGTGTCAGGGTTGATGGCAGTCTTTCATAGAGTTTAGATTATGAATATAGAATGGTTTGGATAGGGATGATCCTGCCTTAGGCCCTACTTCCAGCCCTATTTTCCTATGATTTTTTTGACTACCATCTTGCAAATTTTGATGTACTTGCTAATATAGGTTGAGCATAATTCCAGTGTCTTTCAGATTATATTTTTGGCCTCATGACTAGCAATAGCAATTATAAGAAATGTTTCCATTTTCAATGCCAGGTGATTATGAGGAGCTATTGAATCAGATGTTAAACAAGGATGGAGTTATGGAATATATGATCCTTTACTGCAGAGACACCCCAGTAAAGATTTAAGAATGAATTAAATGAAGATGGGTATAAAAATAAGTGATGTTCACTGTACACAATATAATATTTAAATTTCTATTAAGATATATACAGTATCTGTTTTAAAGTATGATTCAAAGTTCATTGAAATTGCTGGAAAAAAACAATTGATTCAACAGGTTGAGATTTAAAAAAAATGAGGTTGTCCAAGTTAGATGGATTGGACTCTTTCTGTCAGTTCCAAAAGGGAACGAGTACTTAAATAGCTTTTGAAATTGCTACTATTCCTCATGAAGATCAAAGAAAGACTAGGCCCCTTATGGAATACAGAAGGCAGTCTAATTATGGATGGTGCAGAAAAGGCTGAATTATTTAACGTGTCTTTTACTTCAGTCTTCACAAATAAGGGTAGCTACCAGATGATGAACATAGTTGGCAGCAAAGATAGGAAAGGAGACAAACAGCCTAGAGTAGTAGAGGGACAGGTTAGAAATTATTTAGAGAAGCTAGACTCTTTCAGATCAGCAGGGTTGCATGGAATGCATCCTACTATACTGAAGGAATTGGCTGAGGTAATTTTAAAGCCATTAGCTATCCTCTTTGAGAACTAATGGAAGGCAAGTCCTGGATAATTGGAAAAGGGCATGTAGTACCCATCTTTAAGAAAGGGAAGAAGCAGCATCTGGGAAGTTACAAACCAGTCAGCCTGACCTTGATACCTGGGAAGATCATGAAACAGGTACTCAAGGAATTGACTGTGAACAACCTCGGGGAGAAAAAGTTGATCAGAAAAAGCTACCATGGATTCACCAACAGCAAATTATGTGTTACCAATCCATTTTCCTTCTATGATAAGGTGATAGGCTCTGTGGATAAGGGGAGAGCAATGGATGTAATATACCTTGACTTTGACACTGTCTCCCACAACAATTTTATTAACCAAGAAAGAGTTTATCTAAGGAAATATAGACTAGATTGAAGTACTATAAGGTGGTGTAAGTGGGTTCATGCTCCAGAGTTTGCTGTGACACGTCCTGGTAGTCATGCAACGTTTGCCCTGCTCAAGCTCTAGGGTGCCCTCCCCTTCTTACTCACCTGCCACTCCTTGATGCAACTGTTTGATTGGAAGGGAGACTGCCTAATGGGTCTTAGAGCAAGCCCCAGTTCCTCTAGATGCCAGCTATCCCTTTCTGGCTTCCACCAGTCTTCACTGTGCCCTTGCTAGGTTAGCCTTGATGGCCCATCAGTGCCTTTTCCCAAGGCACCCATTAACCTGAAGGGCTAATCACTTCCTCCAACCTCCCCTGCAGCCATGGCCATACCTCAGGTATTACCACTTAATAGTTTGGGTGGGCACTTGGCCCCAGTCTGACATCAGGCCACCTCAGGCCTTTACTCTCATTGGTGTCTTGGCCTTCCCAGCCTCCACCCTTTCCTCTTGCTGGACCCCTCAGCCTAGGTCCACTGTGCAGAGTCCTAGCCCAAGTCTTGCTCTCTCCTGCTTGGCCTTTGGGCCACTGGCCCTGACCCCACCCTTCCATGGCAGTCTCTACCCTGCCTCAGGCAATGGGCCTGCTCTAGCTCCGTCTAGGCCTGTGGGCCCATCACTTAGGGCCCCTGGTCCCCTTTCAGCTCCTGTCCAAACTAGGCTTCAGCCTTTGTCTCTAGGTTTCAACCTCCCCCTTGGGTCCAGGCCTATGGTATACCCTGAATCAATTTCATAGATTCATAGATGT
The DNA here is from genome assembly GCF_030867095.1 of Alligator mississippiensis. NCBI lineage: Eukaryota > Metazoa > Chordata > Crocodylia > Alligatoridae > Alligator > Alligator mississippiensis. The sequence continues at coordinate 74,937,576 of NC_081824.1, read as the reverse complement.
TAGGGTCGGAAGGGAACTCAATAGATCATCGAGTCCGACCCCCTGCATAAGCAGGAAAGAGTGCTGGGTCTAGATGACCCCAGCTAGATACTCATCTAACCTCCTCTTGAAGACCCCCAGTGTAGGGGAGAGCACCACCTCCCTTGGGAGCCCATTCCAGACCTTGGCCACTCTAACTGTGAAGAAGTTCTTCCTAATGTCCAATCTAAATCTGCTCTCTGTTAGCTTGTGGCCATTGTTTCTTGTAACCCCCGGGGGCGCCTTGGTGAATAAATACTCACCAATTCCCTTCTGTGCCCCCGTGATGAACTTATAGGCAGCCACAAGGTCGCCTCTCAACCTTCTCTTGCGGAGGCTGAAAAGATCCAGTTTCTCTAGTCTCTCCTCGTAGGGCTTGGTCTGCACGCCCTTAACCATACGAGTGGCCCTTCTCTGGACCCTCTCCAGGTTATCCGCATCCTTCTTGAAGTGTGGCGCCCAGAATTGCACGCAGTACTCCACCTGCGGTCTGACCAGCGCCCGATAGAGGGGAAGTATCACCTCCTTGGACCTATTCGTCATGCATCTGCTGATGCACGATAAAGTGCCATTGGCTTTTCTGATGGCTTCGTCACACTGCCAGCTCATGTTCATCTTGGAGTCCACTAGGACTCCAAGATCCCTTTCCACCTCTGTGCCACACAGCAGGTCGTTTCCTAGGCTGTAGGTGTGCTGGACATTTTTCCTCCCTAGGTGCAGCACTTTGCATTTCTCCTTGTTGAACTGCATCCTGTTGTTTTCTGCCCACTTGTCCAACCTATCCAGGTCTGCCTGCAGCTGTTCCCTGCCCTCCGGCGTGTCCACTTCTCCCCATAGCTTTGTGTCATCTGCAAACTTGGACAGAGTACATTTGACTCCCTCGTCCAAGTCACTGATGAAGACATTAAAGAGTATCGGTCCAAGGACCGAGCCCTGCTGGACCCCACTGCCCACACCCTTCCAGGTTGAGACCGACCCATCCACCACGACTCTTTGGGTGTGACCCTCTAGCCAATTCGCCACCCACCGGACTGTGTAGTCATCCGCATCACAGCCTCTTAACTTGTTCACCAGTATGGGGTGGGATACCGTATTGAAGGCCTTCCTAAAGTCTAAGTATACGACATCCACCCCTCCTCCTGTGTCCAGGCGTTTCGTAACCTGGTCATAGAAAGAGACTAGATTGGCGGGCAGATCGTGCCTGACCACAAACCCATGCTGGTTTCCCCTCAGCATAATTTGCCCTGCCGGGCTCTCACAAATGTGAGCCTTGATAATTTTTTCAAAGACTTTACCAAGGATGGAGGTGAGACTGACTGGCCTATAGTTGCCCAGGTCCTCCTTCCTCCCCTTTTTGAAAATGGGTACCACATTAGCCCTTTTCCAGTCCTCCGGGACTTGGCCCGTGCGCCACGAGCGTTCGAATATTCCCGCCAGTGGCTCTGCAATGATGTCGGCCAGTGCCTTCAGCACCCTCGGATGGAGCTCATCCGGGCCTGCCGACTTAAAGGCATCCAGTTCTTCCAAGTGACTCTGCACCACCTCAGGATCTACGTATGGAAGTCTGGCGCCTTGCTGCTGCCTCTCTACAACCCCAGTGTGAGATTTGTCCTGCCCCTCGCTTAGGAACACTGAGGCAAAGAACTCGTTGAGGAGTTCAGCCTTGTCCCCCTGTCCGTCACCAATTGTTTCTGCCCATTTAGCAGGGGTCCTATTCCTCCCTGGGCCTTCCTTTTACTCCCTATATATCTAAAAAACAATTTCTTGTTGTCCTTTACTTGGGATGCCATCCTCAGCTCCATGGTAGCTTTGGCTCGTCTAACTGCCTCCCTACAAGCATGAGCAGAGGAGGTATATTCATCTTTAGTGATCTCTCCCTGTTTCCACTTTTTATGTGCTCCCCTTTTGGCCCTTAGACATCCCTGGATTTCTCTGGTCAGCCATGGAAGCCTCCTGGCCCCTTTCCCTTTTTTGCCTCGCTCAGGGATCGTCTTGCTTTGTGCCCGAAGGATCATTTCCTTAAGGCACAGCCACCCTTCTTGGGCTCCCATCCCTTCAAAACTCCTACTCTGCAGTGTGTCCTTGACTAATCGCCTGAGTGCATTGAGATCAGCTTTCCTAAAGTCTAGCACTTTCACCCTACTAGTTACCTTACCCACTCGACGTCTTATGTTGAATTCTATTATTAGGTGATCACTGTCTCCCAAATGACTACCGATCTGGAGGTCCCCTATCATGTCATCCCCTGTTGCCAATACCAGATCCAGTGTGGCATTCCCTCTAGTGGAATTTAGTTTAGCTAAGTTTAGTCTAATTTAGTTTAGACCCTAGCAGGTCTCTAAACACTGACATGCCCCTGGCACCCCGCTGTGGGTTAAATCCCGGGACATCCCTCAGGTGCCCTACTGTAGCCTCCACACACTCCCCTTTCAGCCATGCCCAAACTACCAGTTAAAACTGTAACCAAGGAGTAAACTGTCTGACTGCAATGCAAATTTAACTCTCTCGGTCTGAATGGCCATCTGCTTGCACAACCAAACTTCTCCTTATCCCAGGTAATATTCCTCGGCAGGGCAGCATTACTGTTTGCCTTGTTCCAGAGAGCCCCGGTGCCAGCTAGGAGCTCTCCTACATTCTCCCTGCTCTGGAGGTCTTGCCTCTGCAGGCTCCAGGACCAGACTGATCCTCCTAGCTCAGGGCCTGTGTTTATATACCTCCCTGGCCCTGCCTCTTATAGTCAGGTGCCTCCCTGAGCAGATGTTTCCTGATTCAGCTTGTCAGCTCATTCCCAGGGTGTCTTACTGCTGCTGGCCTCAGGTGTAGCAATAGCTTGTGTCCGTCCCATGCAAGGCTCTAGCACAGTGCACTACTAGTGTAGCTGGTTCAGCAGTGAGTACTTGTAGCAGGTAAATTTCCAGGTACCTGTTCCCTGGCAGCTCATAATGGGCAGCTTTCCCCACCTGAGGCTCTCCCTGTTGCTTCTTCACCCTTAAAGTAACAGGAGCCTTTGGCTCTCTGTTAGAGGTGAATACAAAACTGGTTGGATAGACTGGAAAAATGGTCCATAAATCAATAAGATTAAATTAATCAAGGAAAAATGCAAAGTCCTGCATTTGGGATGGAACAATTGCAGGTACATTTATAGACTGGGGAATGACTGGCTAGGCTGCAGTACAGCTACTCCTCACTTAGCATCATAGTTATGTTCTTGAAAAAAGTGACTAAGTGAAATGTTGTTAAGCGAATACAGTTATGTCACAGTAGTTACCTGCTAGCAGGTGGCAGCCAAACAAGGTTATAACCGAACATTGCACAACTTTAAATGAGTATATTCTCTAACAGATCAGCGAAGTAATAACGAAACAACGTTAACCGGGACAACATTAAGTGAGGAGTACCTGTACTGCAGAGAAGGACCTGGGGGTTACAATTCACCTTAAGCTATATATGAGCCAACAGTGTGCTCTGAGTACAAAGCCATCTGCATCCTAGGCTACATAAACAGGAGTGTCTCTTGCAAATCAAGGGAAGTAATTATCTCGCTCTATTCAGCACTGGTGAGGCCTCGTCTGGAGTACTGTGTCCAGGTTTGAGTCCCAGATTTCAAGAAATATGTGGACAGATTGGAAAGAGTTCAACAGAGGGCAACAAAAATAATTAGGGTCCTGGAAAGCAAGAGTTATGAAGAAAGGCTGAAAGAGCTAGGGCTATTTAGTCTGGAGAAGAGATGACTAGGGAATGGAGGGTGTTGATAACAAGTCTTCAAATATCTGGAGGGTGATTACAGAGAAAATGGAGATGGGCTTCTTTCTGTGGCTGTAGGAGACAGGACTGGGAGCAGTGGCCTCAAGCTGCAGCAGAGGAAATTTAGGTTGTAGTTTAGGAGAAACTTTCTGATTATGAGGGTGGTCAATCATTGGAACAAGCTATCTGGACAAACTGTTGAATCTTCATCCTTGGAAGTTTCCAAGAGCAGGTTGGACAGACACTTGCCTGGTGTCAAAGATAGTCCTCCCTTGAGCAGGGGGCTGGACCAGGTGGTCTTGTGAGGTCTCTTCCAGCCCTACTTTCCTATGATCATTTTCCTATGAACCTACTAATGTAATATATTGTTGGTAGTTTCCTGACATTTGTGATTAATACAGCCATCACAAATTAATTCTAAATAACTTTTTATACTGCATCACATGACCACGTAATCCACCTATGAAAGTGTGTGTGTGTGCGCGCGCATGTGTGACAGAGCATTGTACATGATATGCATTTGGTAACTACGCTGTTGGGAGATGTGATCCATGAAGTTTCTTTGCAATAATGATGAAAATTGATGGCTTAGGTGTGCAATGCTGTAATGAAAGAATGACACTAGTGGACTTTCAAATTAAACAAAGTAGCCAGGAAGCTTTTTCATGGATTTCTAAAGATGTTCCATGCACAGATGCACTTTCACCAACCCTGATCATTACTGGTTCTTTGAACCAGTCTGTTTTCCTTCCTGTGCATTTCTTTTGCCCTGTGTTTATTTACAGGAAGGAAGTGGAGAACTCTCAGTAGCAGAAGTAATATGAATGGAAATAGACTCTTGTGTGCAATCATGCTAAAAAAAATATCGAAAGATTTTAAGCAAATATGTTGCACAAGAGGTTCCTATTATAAATATACTACCTAACTTGGCTTCATATTTCTAGTACTCTCTGCATCACTGCTTTCTCCTTCCTCAGGCATTTTCCCTCTCTGCTGGAGACTCGGTGGAAATTAGAAATGAGAGAACATAATTAGGTCATATGCTGCTGTCAATACACATTACTTCAGTGGACTACTCCTGTAACATATTACAATCTAGTGTTCACTGCTTTCTTCACATCTGAATAGTTCCATTACTATGAATTATGCTATGCCTCAAACTTAGACATCCTACAATTGAAATCTATAGGTACAGAGTTCTGCGTAAGTGCTAAGATTTCTCATTGGTGCAATGTAGTGACCACACTTCTTAGCAAAGTTAATGAATGAAAGGGATTTCTTTCAAAATACATGAATATTGGTTTCTATCTTGCTGGAGGTAAATAATCAAAAGGGAATCTTTCATGGCTGTAGGACTCAGAATGACTGGAAAGATTTTAAAGTCTCTCACAGGCATCCTGTTCTAATAGATTTAGTATGGGCCTGAGAAGCAAGAGTGAAAGAATAGGATGGATCTAAGGATTTAGAGATGGATCAGGCTGACCTCAATATGTAGGAAGTTAGTACAGCAAATTATGAAGACAGTCAGCTTGTAAATTTCTGGAGGATGAGTAGGTGGTCACTAGAAGCTGACACAAGATTTGTTAAGAACCATGTTGATTTACTTCTTTGACAGGGACACTGGTTTTGTTGCTAAAGGGAATGCAGTCGATGCAATATACTTGAATTTTAATAAATCTTTTGTACAGTCCACATGGCATTCTCATAAGCAAGCTGGAGGAGTGTAGGCTAAATAGAATTGCCATTAGGTAGTTACCTAATTGGCTGAATAACCGGAAGCAAAGTGTGACTGTTAATAGATAGATGTCAGACCAGCTGGAGAATCCCTTCAAAAGAGATTCCCAAAGGGTCTGTCCCTGGTCCAGTGCTATTTTCATTAGTGACTTTGATACAGGTATAGTGTTTATCGATCAGATTTCTAGAAGACAAAGAACAGAGGAATTTCCATCAATTTAATGGGCAGAATTAAAAAAGGTATCTTGATAGATTAGAAAATTGGGCTATGTCAGTGCCAGGAGGTGGGCTGTTAGGTTTGGGAGCCAATCAGGGATTAAGATTGCTGTATCTGGGTACAATTCTGAAACACAGAAGGCAAGCAGAGTCCAGGGACAAGTGGAGTCAGGAAACCTGGGGGTCCTCAGGTGAGCAGTCTATGAATAAATAGGCTGAGTCAGGAATCAAAGAATCAAAAGAAGAATAAAATCCACAAGCAAGCTGAGTCAGGAAACCAGATCAGAAAGCACTCTGAGTTACCAAAGGTACAGTCTTAGGTCAGAGAAAGCCTTGTTGCCCAGGCATTTCTTGTTCTACTCTCTCATTTTATATAGGAGAAGTGGAACGGGAGCTGATAAGAGACAGACACTCAGGTCTGAGGGGTGGGCAGTGTCTCAGGCACTGCTGGAGGCTTTAAGTAGGTACCCTCCAGCTTCTGGGAACAGCAGCAGGCTGGCAGGTTGGGGTAGATAGCTGTGCTTATCAAGCCAAGGCCCTGGGTTTAAGGCTGCAAGCCTGACAGACCATATTCAACAAAATACAACTCAACAGAAACAAATATAAGGTACTTCATCTAGGCAATTAAAAACAAATGTCCAAACATAGAATGGGGTGTAACTGGTTCTTCAGTACCATTGTTGAGAAGAACTTGGTGGTTGTGATGGATCACAAACTTAACGTGTCAATAATTGAATGCTGTTGCAAGAAAAACATACGATTTTGCATTGCACTTGCACAACCATTGTGGGTACATGGGAGGCTTCCCATCTTAATATGTCCATCGGGAATATACTACTTACTATTTCACCAATGCTATCACTTTTATCATTAGAAGAAGACCAGTTTACTGTAGTAATTAGGGCCCCGTAGCCTATTCTGTATTGTCCTACTGCCTTCTTAACTATAAAAGCAATAGGACAACAGAATAAGCTGCCTGGTGAAACTATGGAATCTCACTCTATGGAGGGGAGGTTTTCAGGAAGAAGCTCAACAGGCAACTGGGATGGTTTAGAAGCAGTGAATCCTGCATCTCTGCAGAGGGTTGGGTGACCCCTGAATTCTTTTCCAACCCTGTAATTCTAAGTCTGGAGCAAAAGGAAGAGACGAGAGGGAGAGATGCTTCTTTCTCAGCTCTGCACACTTTCTTCGGTCCAGGCAACCTGGGCACTTGGATGGATTTTTATTGTTTCACATTGCCAGGTGGTGAGAAAATTACCCATCTGTATTGAATCAGTGATACACTTTCAAGGGTGAAACCTGTAGGTTGGCCAGCTCATTGCTATGTCTAGTTCAGGCCAGTGGCTGGACTTTGATAGTGGTCGTGTCTGTGCTACCACCTCTCAGTATTTGGGTCTCCTGCTGGCCTTGTTTCAGGACTAAAAAAAAAATCCTCTCTAATAGTCCAGTTTTGATGATTCTCACATCCTGTCTTTTTTATGCATATATTTTTAGTGGGTGAAAGGGAACAGAGGGAGAACTAGGACTTTTCACTAAGAATGGCATCGTTTTTTGTAGCGCCTTTCCCTTAAGGAGTGCTCAAGAAGAAGACTGTTTAGCTAAAGGCAAATTTGCCATCAGTGGTAAGCCACACTAAATAACCAATATACTTCTCAAGAACAAATAAGCTTGTCTTTAATGCTCATGTTAAACCCATTAGTGTTGAACCAAGTGATGTTGCATATGCGTCTTTGAAGTACATTCCTAAAATGGATCTTGGACATACCGTATCATAGCCTGATGTGTCATTAGTTTTTTAATAGATTAATTTGGGGAAGCAGCTGCAGTAATATGAGCACACTTCAGCTGCAGTGAAAAAGTTATTAACTGTGAAATCATGGCAGTGAGATTTGAATGATACTTGATTAAATTAACAAATCAATGCACTGGTAAAATATAGTACAGGCAGTGAAATTTGATTATTGCTGAGCTGTCTGCTAGAAGACCAAATCTTCTCTTTAATGGGTACACTGGTGGGGAAGAGGATAGAGTGGGAAAAGACACCCCAATTATCAGGAATTTGGCACTTGCTATTTCACCAATGATAGCACTTTGATCATGGGAAGAGGAGGCTAGTAATTATAGCAAGCTGATCCTTGCATGCATGCTGCAGTGAGTGGTATTTGTGAAAAAGGGTCTTATACTGCTCCATTTTGCAGCCACAGTAAAGTGCCTCAGAATCATATCATAGAATCATAGCAATAGGGTTGGAAGGGACCTTGTAGATCTCCAAGTCCGACCCCCTGCCTGGGCAGGAGGAAAACTGGCCTCAAATGACCCCAGCCAGGTAGGCATCAAGCCACTTCTTAAAGACCCCCAGGGTAGGAGCCAGCACCACTTCCCTTGGAAGTTGGTTCCAGATCCTAGCCACCCTAACTGTGAAGTAGAGCCTTCAGATGTCTAATCTAAACCTACTCTCCAACAACTTGTGGCCGTTATTCCTTGTTATCCCTGGGGGCACTGGGGGAAACAAGGTCTCCCCCAAACCCTTCTGGTCCTCCCTAGTGAGTTTATAGACGGTCACAAGGTCCCCCCTCAGCCTTCTCCTGTGAAGGCTGAACAGGTTCAGGTCCCGTAGCCTCTCATTGTAGGGTCTGCCCTGCTGTCCCCGGATCATGCGGGTAGCCCTCCTTTGGACCCTCTCAATGTTGTGCACATACCTCTTGAAGTGGGGTGCCCAGAACTGGACACAGTACTCCAGCTGTGGCCTGACCAGTGTTGCATAGAGGGGGAGGATCACCTCCTTGGCCCAACTTGAGATGCACCTATGGATGCACGATAGGGTCCTGTTAGCCCTGCCGACCGTGACCTTGCATTGTCGGCCCACGTTCATCTTGGAGTCAATGATGACTCCAAGATCCCTTTCTGCCTCCATGCTCTCAAGAAGGGAGTTTCCCATCTTATAAGTGTGCTGCTGGTTACTACTGCCCAAGTGCAGCACCCTGCACTTGTCCGCACTGAAACGCATCCTGTTTTTCTTAGCCCACCCCTGCAACCTATCCAGGTCTTGCTGCAGTCTTTCCCTCCCTACTACCGTGCCCACCTCACCCCAAATTTTGGTATTATCAGCAAATTTGAACAGGTTGCTTTTCATCCCATCGTCCAAATCGCTGATAAAGAAATTGGACAGTGCAGCCCCAAGGACCAAGCCCTGGGGGACTCCGCTGCCCACTTCCCCCCAGGTCGAATATGACCCGTCCACCACAACCCTCTGAGTATGACCCTTCAGCCAATTTGCAATCCATCTGACTGTGTAGGCATCAATGCCACAGTCACCTAGTTTTTTAACGAGGATGGGGTGGTCGACAGTGTCAAAGGCATTGCTGAATTCCAGAAAGACAACATCCGCAGCGACACCTGCATCCAATGCTTTTGTGACCTGATCGTAAAAGGCAATCAGGTTCGTCTGACATGACCTGCCCTTAATTAAACCGTGCTGGTTGCCCTTGAGCATCATGCCCGATGCCGGCCCATCACAGATGTGCTCCTTGATGATCTTCTCAAAGAGTTTCCCCAGGATTGAGGTAAGACTGACGGGCCTATAGTTGCCCGGGTCCTTCCTCCTCCCTTTTTTAAAGATGGGTACCACATTGGCTATCTTCCAATCATCTGGCACCTGGCCCGAGCACCATGAGCGCTTGTAAAGCCATGCCAAGGTCCCTGCAATAACCCCTGCTAGCTCCCTCAACACCCTGGGGTGGAGAGCATCTGGACCTGCTGACTTGAACACATCCAGCCCCTCCAGAAGCACTCTAACCCAGTCCTCCTCAACCTTAGGTCTTGAGGTGTTCCCCTTGAGTCCGTCTTGAAACATGGTGGGGAAGTCCTGGTCCCTGCACAAGAAAACGGAGGTGAAGAATTTGTTAAAGAGGTCTGCCTTCTCCTCTGGAGCAACCACCAGATTGCCCAGCATATTTTGCAGGGGGCCCACATTTCTCGGCGCCTTCTTCATCCTCCCTATATATTTGAAAAAGGACTTTTTATTATCTTTGATCTTGGACACTCGTCCTAGCTCTATGTCCGCCTTAGCTTTCCTAACAGCCCCCTACAGGCCTGAGCAGTAGAGGTATACTCTTCTTTGTAGATAGCCCCCCCACTTCCACCAGGTGTACACCGCCTTTTTGGTAACCAGGCATTCCCGGACATCCTTGGTGAGCCAGGGGGGCTTTTGGGCACTCTTGCCCCCCTTGCTTCTTGTTGGGATTGTCACCCCTTGGGCCCTGAGTATCGTCCCCTTAAGGAACGACCACTCATTTTGGGCACTGAGTTCCCCTGCCCTCGAGAACCCCAGCACCTCTCCCACCAATCTCCTCAACTCATTGAAGTTGGCCCTCTTGAAGTCTAGGGCTACTGCCTTGCTGCAGGCCCTTGACACCCTGCGCTGGATGATGAATTCCAGCAAGCAATGATCAGTATTCCCCAGGTGGTCAAGGACCTGGAGCCCCCTTACCAGATCATTGCTTGTGGCCAGGACCAGGTCCAACAGGGCATTTCCTCTGGTGGGACTGTGCACCTCCTGTGTTAAGTGGAGGTCCTGTATCTCAGCCAGGAACCTCCTGGAACGGTCCGACCTGGCTGACTGCTCCTCCCAGCAGATGTCCGGGTAATTTAGATGACCCATGACAACTACATCCCTTGCCTGAAGTGCCTCTGCAAGCTGGCCCGAAAATTCCCGGTCCAGCTCCTCCCCTTGGTTGGGGGGTCTGTAGTCGACCCCCACCATTAAATCCCTCTCCCCACGTCCCCCTTGTATCTTGACCCAGAGCACTTTAGCTTGCCCCTCCTCCGACTTGCTAGCAGAGGATGTTTATTGCTCTTTGACATAGAGTGCCACACCTCCTCCCTTTCTTCCTTCTCAATCACACCTGTAGAGCCTATAGCCCCTAGTACTAACTGCTCAAGCGTGGGATGAATCCCACCACATTTCTGTAAGCCCTACTATGTCTGGGTTTGAACTGGCTATTCTGAGGGCGATCAGACAGTGTGATCTCTTTTTTCCTAGACTATCCTAAACTCTCTTGAACAGCCATGAGTACATTATCTTAGACAGATCCACTCCTGCCTGTACAGTGACAGGGCCCAATTCAGCAGTAGGGGAAAAGTTGGGGGAGGCAGGGGCAGGAAGGGGAGCACATTCACTCCATGGGTTCTGGAGCTGTGCCAAAGCAACAGCTCTGGCAGAAATTACTTTGTCAAGTTGGTGAGTTGAGAGACCCAAAGGGGTGTGTGGCTGCACTCTTCCTCCTCCCCTCCTGAATCTGCCCACAGGAGGATCCTCAAGTTCTAACCTACTTGACGACTGTCCTGGGTTCTGATCCCTGCTGTAGGGGTATTTTATGTATTTTGTGTTAGAGTAATTGGATAAAATGCATAAGTAGTGCTGGGAGTAGGAGTCATGACCATAATGGATAACCTGGTTGTTAGTTTGTTCTCCTGAGTCATAGATTTGAATCTCTACCACCTGTATCGAACTGGAACAGATGTCTGCTTCCCCAGCCCTTTCTGAGCAATTGCTTTACTCATTAGGCTACTGTATAACATGTGTGTCTTTGGACTGTATGTCTATGCTACTTTGAGAGCTGGGTTTGGCTTGTATAAATGGTTCAATTTTGAAATAACCAGGCCTGAGTGAGCTATTAAAAAAGGTTTTCTGCTATAGTTTTGAATTTGTCAGGCTAGGCTGTAACAACACATTTGGAGTTTTAAGTGATTTTTTTTTTTTTTTTTTACGGGGGGCAGAATTTTGTTTCCATTTGGACATGTAAATAGCATCTTTCTGTCCAGGGGTAGATCCAGGAGAGTGTCTGCTGGTGTAGTCTCACCCGTTTGCCTGAGTAGCACATGCAGGGGTCATCAGTACAGCTGCCAGAACCACTGCATTGGCACAGCTTTAGAAGCGAGGGAGTGAATACTACTGCCACTTGCCCTCCCATGCTCACTGGGGCCTACCATCTTCACCCCCCTTTTTAGAAAGTTTAGACCCACTCCTGGCCAAGTCAATGACCTTTTTGGCATTAATGCACAAATTGTGATTTATTACCCTGCAATGTGGTCATGCAGGTGTGTAACTATCAATGTACATCCATTGTAAACATGAAAGTCAAAATTGTGGTCCAACAAAAACCTAATTAATGGATGTTAGATGCTGGAGAAGGAAGACCAGCCTCTCATGTTTTAGCCCTAATAGATGACTGGCTAGGACACCCACACAGGAACTAAGAGAACCAGTTCTAGGCTCCCTTTCCCTAGTGGCATGGTTGAATATGTAGCTCTCTGACATTCCAATTCAATGCTCAGAAGGCCCCAGAATCATGGAGGTTTTCTTGGTTTTGAGGATTTTATTGGTATGACATGGGGTTTATAATTTCTCAAGCTGATAATACTGGTTGTTAGAACAAATGATCAAATATATATATACTTTGTATATATAACAAATAATTTAAACACAGCAGTTGACATCTGTTAGCTCTTTTTGCCATATTAAGTATTTAATTTCCAACATCATCTGTCATATATGGATCTGATACCAAAGCGAGGTGGGGCAGTGTTTCATTAGTAGAGCCTGGAGCATCCTTCTAGTGAAAAACAGCATGGGAGAGTGGGGTTGTGGCTGTCAAGCTGCAATAGTCCTTGTTGTTCAAGCCAGCAGTGGGTACTCTTGATTTTAAGGGCCTCCATCATGTATTAACCCAGCATCTTCAAAATAGGGAAAGATATCATGCTAAAAATCTCTGTGTTGCATTTCCTCAAGTAGTTTTGTGGAGGGCAAAGCTTCTTCCTTCCCTTTCTTCTCCAGCCAATGAAATAGGCAATTTTTAGCAACCAAAGTTAGTGGATCCAGGATTCCAAAGAATATGTACCAACTTATCCTCCCCTAGCTATGAGACCTGTGTTCCCACTTAATCTCTAGGATGGAGAGAGAATAAAGATAAAATAGAATGAAGCTGGTTCTCTATTAGTCTCTGAAACTTGCAAGTCTCCAGTCCAAGTCCCTTGCAAGTCCCTCCCACTCCTTGCCATCTCCTATCAAGTAGATGCTAACTTCTAAGAGATCCATCCACAGGATTTCCACAAGTGGGAGAGTGCTTCCAAGGCAGCTACATTGCCTGTGGTGACAGAGATCATGTGGGGCACTATGTAATTTTAAAAAACAAATATTAATTTCTAAAATCATACTTACTGTGCCAATGGGAGGAATTTTGATGGTTCTAAAGTCTGTGAAATAGTAAATGGACCACAAGAGCTATTACATAGCCTCCTCCTCCTGGTGATGTACTTACAAGAGTGGCCTTACATAGGTGTTCATCCCAGGTCAAATCAAAATATAAAGAAGCATTTGTGTGTTCTCTTGAACTTTCCAAGTCAAAACTGTGTGCTTTCTTCACATATTTGAAAATGTGCATGGACAAGAATAAAATATTATTGTAATGATGCTAACCAATTATATGGAAGAAATTTAGAGCCAAAGCTGACATGCTGCTTTTAGTTCTCCTCTTCAGCACAGTATGAATTAAAGATACAAGGTCAAATTCTGCTGTCAAACTAACGTCAATCCCAAATCACTCTATTTCCTTCAGTGGAGTGACCTCAGGTTGACACTGATAATTACATCTTCATTTAATTTTCAAAACTAAAGTAAGCTTTATTTTTTCCAATATCAGTCAAGATTCTAATAATATGAGCAATAAATTTGGATTAGATTTTCAAGAACAGATTACAATTTTAATTTAATGGCACCGTTAATTATAAAGGGAGCGCCATAAATTCAATTTTATTTTAGAAACAAAGGCTGCTTATTACTAATCAGTAAATATCACAGCAGTAAATGGAATATTCCTAAGACTGAACCTTTCTATCCTTGTCCATGGTATTAAGAAGAAACAATAATTTGTCACAAATTTATATTAAGCACTGTACGGCAATCCTTTTCAGATCTCTCCACTCTAGCTTATTCATCCTGTGGTGATGCTCAATCTTTTCTTCTTCCTCCAGGGTAGGCTTTCGTTTAGTCAGGGCCTAGTCATCTGCGAGAAGGATTGAAGCTTCAATATATGGAGCACTGGTTGTAAAGCAAAGCTGCAGTGCCGTCCTTGGAGGGAAGATAATGTATCACCTTATGTCTCCTTGTGGTAAACATTTTCACCAGTGAAATGGCTCTGGCAGCTGCAAGGGCACCTAGCTCTGCCAAATTTAAATTAGCCATCTTTCTGTATGATTCTGGTTGCACCTAGCATACTGTGTTCAGTTCTGGGCATCTCCTTATGAGAAAGAGGTGGAGGAACTGAGAAAAAAAAAAAAAAAAAAAAGCTTTTAAAAAAGTAAGCAGCTAAGTTAATTGATTTATAAAGGTGAGATTAAAAGGACTAAAGGGCTGCTATTGTTCATGAAGGGAAATGTATTAACTGCCTAATATGCTGGAGAGTGTGCAATATTATTTAAGCTGAACTAAGAATCAATAGAAGAGAAAGACTATAGAGCCCCTGACTTCCTATTGGCAAGGACTCTGCTATTGGTCTTGTCTAGCATTGTTCCTTCTCTGAAGACTCAGCAGAGTACTTGTGTTGGTGCAAGACAGTGGGCAGAGCTGAGATAGTGCCGAGGAAATACAGCTCACAGTACTTGGGCCACAGCTACTGAGAACAGCTACTTAGCTGAGGGTCTTTTATCTATCACAATCACTTCAGATGGGGGAGCTAATAGAGTCCTCAGAGCAACCTGTCCTTTAGGTACTGGGAGATAGACCTGGCCAAATTTTGGATCTCAACCAGCCTTGAACAGCAAACTGAGAGGGGTGTGAAGTGGGGGGGGGGGGGGGGGGGGGGGGGGAGGAGAAGCACTAGAAGATATTACAAGTGTCTAAAAAGATAGTTATGAGAGGAGAACAGAGGTTAGGACTTGCCAAGAGACTATAGCCTATTGTAAATTAATGGCATAATTGAGACCCTTGTAGAATGAATAGGTTCATCCAAATCATTGACAGTTAAAGCAATTACCAAAGAAATCTAGAGAGGACAAGTACTTCGTATACAAACTAGGGCTGTGCGAAACAGCACCATTCCACTTTGACTTCCATTTTGACGGAACAGTGTTTCATTTAGAGTTTTATTTAGTTTTGAAAGCACGTTTCGTTTCATTGAAACCGTGTTGACGTTTCACCCATAGGCTATAATGGGGAAGCACAAAACTGCCTATAACTTTGTCATTTCTAGCCTGATTTGGATGCAACTTGCAGGGATGATAGCCCCTTCTGAGGGCACAAAGCCTGCCAAATATCAAGGAGATAGGTGCAGAGGTTTCTGGGAAACTGCACCTCAAGGTGCTGACAAGCAAAACTGTCACTTGCCAGCAGCAGCAGCTTCCTGTCATCTGGCAGGCAGATCCAGGGGCTGCACTGGACTCCTCCCAGGGGCACAGGCCTCTGATCTGCCTGCTGAATCACAGGACGCTGTTCCTGCCGCCTGGGTCTGGCGCTGGGTGCAGCTCGCATCCAGCACTGAGAAGATTGGTGCTGCCTTTCTCTTATCCAGCAGGGAGATTAGGGGCTCCCTGCACAAATAAAGTAGTATAAGCAGTGTATATGTCATAGAAACTAGTCCCAGTTTCCTAGCAAAAGAAGATATCTGGCACTGATGTACAGACAGACAGATAGGTTGTCAGCACTAGGTTGTCTTCCTTGTTTCTCGTGTATTCCTTTTCTATTGTGGTTATCCAGAGATATACATGTTTATTGTTTTGACCATATGCTGACGTCCACGTTCTACTTAAGGATCCCGAAAATCTTATAGGGTAATTTTTATTTTCTAGTAATGAGCATTTACGTCATTTGGTCGCTATAGCACAGTTATGGCTTATTATTCCACTCTTGCTTAACTTGTTTATAAGTTACAGTTAAAAGTTAACTATAGGTCATTTTATTTATGCTAAGGCCTCCTAGGCCTCAGACTTTACTCAAGCCAAAGTTCTCTACCACAGGCCCTAGGTCTTGCTAGATCCCTGCTCATGTGACTGCCTTACATCTCTTCTTTTTTTTTTACATTAATACAACACCAGAGGGGTTAGGAGTTTAACCTAACAGGTAATATTCATTCTTTAATTATTGGCTTTCCTAAGGTTATGTTGTGCCTCCCTTACACTTTGTGTTTGCAAGTAGAAATATGTTGCTCAGGGAAGGTAACTTAGCTTTGTAAGGTGTCTGGGTGAGGTCTTCAGTTTTCAGAAGGAAGCTCCAGATAACTGAATGTGGTAGAAGGGTTGCACAGTGAATCACTACATCCATTTTCTATGGGCATGGTATTCATTACAGAGTGCTCATTTACTAGAATTCAAAGTATATCTAGCTAAGAGATGGGTTTACAAGTGTTGTGAATACCACTGTCAACTGAAGTCTGCGGAGTTATGTATTAGCGGTATGGAACCATAATATTGGGGCTTTATTGTATTCAGCATTGCACAAATACTGTAAAAGACTATGTTTGGCTTTAAAAAAAAAACTTTATAAAAAGAGGATTCAGATAATGAATGTGGGAAACACTGGGCAGGAATTGGGGAGGGAGGTGAGGCTGTTCTTTTGAGAACATGAATTTAGCTAGGCCAGGCATACACTCAGCCAGGTGGCTTTGTGCCAGCTAATTTATA
The DNA here is from genome assembly GCF_030867095.1 of Alligator mississippiensis. Taxonomy (NCBI): domain Eukaryota; kingdom Metazoa; phylum Chordata; order Crocodylia; family Alligatoridae; genus Alligator; species Alligator mississippiensis. The sequence continues at coordinate 74,921,190 of NC_081824.1, read as the reverse complement.
CAGACACATTATGAGATATGAATAAATTAAACAGAGCTCTATCATAAGCACTCTGCCCCCACTAGCACTCTGACTAGACATTATTAGCTGGCATTTAACTAATGCAGCTAAGATCTGATATTGGACCAAATATCACATAATGGCACAAATGTATAGATTTTAACCTAGTAGGATCTCTTTATTGTTTTTTGTACAAAGGTACAAATGGATAGGATTTCAGGTCCTCTTAGGCTGTACATAGATGTCCCATTTTAGGCAAGTCTGATCATCCTCAGGTTTGACCCAGAGGCAGTCATGTCCATTTCACCTTTCCAAGCTGCCTCTCTCCTTTTCTGCCAGCAGGTGGCCAGTGAGATCATACAACCTGGCCAGTTTGAAGGGGGAATGACTCATAATTCCTTACAGATGCACACAGCCATGTGCGGGGGAAAAAGTGTTACCCCATTTTATCTTGCATACTTCAGAGGGACTTGAAGCAGGACAGTGGACATGTGTATCTGTAGGATCATGGGACAAATGGCTTTAGGACAAATGCAACAGCCTTATATTCGCCCCTTTCTTCACCACTTCCCTAACATATCTTGCAGTGATGGTTCCTCCAGTGGGGAAGCTGCATGCAGCTGTGGCAAGTGGGAGCAAAGTGAGGGTTTTCTTTTCCCTTGACGGATTTAGCTTGTAAGATGAAGAGTCAGCCTTTGCTTGTCTGGGGGAGAAGCTAATATGATGTGGGGAGAAGTAGGCATGCTAGAAGGGAGGAATAGGCTGCAATCAGATCTAGACAGGTTACAGGAGTGGGCGGATGAGAACAGGATGGGTTTCAACACAGACAAGTGCAAGGTACTGCACCTACGAAGGAAGAACCAGCAGCAGACCTACAGGCTGGGGAACTCCCTTCTCGTCAGTGCAGAGGCAGAAAAGGATCTCGGAGTCATCATTGATGCCAAAATGAACATGGGCTGGCAGTGTAGGGACACAGTCAGGAAGGCCAACCATACCTTGTCATTCATCCACAGATGCATCTCAAGCAGGTCCAAGGAGGTGATCCTGCCCCTCTATGCAACACTAGTCAGGCTGCTGTTGGAGTACTGCATCCAGTTCTGGGCGCTGCATTTCAGGAGGGATGTGGACAACATGGAGAGGGTCCAGAGGAGGGCCACCCATATGATCAGGGGGCAGCGGGGCAGGCCCTATGAGGAGAGGTTAAGGGACCTGAACCTGTTCAGCCTCCACAAGAGAAGGCTGAGGCGGGGATCTAGTGGCTGTTTACAAACTAGCCAGGGGGGACCAACAGGCATTGGGGGAGTCCCCGTTCCCCTGAGCACTACTAGGAGTGACAAGAAATAACAGTCACAAGCTGGCAGAGGGTAGATTTAGGCTAGATATCAGGAGGCGCTACTTCATCGTCAGGGTGGCTAGGATCTGGAAACAATTTCCAAGAGAAGTGGTGCTAGGGTCTTTAAGAGGAGGCTGGATGAACCCCTGGCTGGGGTCATTTGACCCCAGTACTCTTTCCTGCCCATGGCAGGAGATCAGACTTGATGATCTGCTCAGGTCCCTTCCGACCCTACCAACTGTGAAACTATAATCCCAGGTTCCAATCTTACAGAATTACAGAGAAGCATGGCTGGAAGGGACCTCTAGAGGTTACATAGTCTACCTAGTCCTGAGGCAGGATCATCCCTATCCAAACCATGCTATACAAACCCATTGACTAAAATCTTTGCCAAGCCACGCAGTCAATCCTGACACAACACAAGACATAACACCTAAATCTGCTGCAGGTAAAGCAGGGGGACTATAGTGGCCAATGTAAAAGTTGTTAATATACACTCAAGAGATCCCAGGAAAAGGGCCATGCCCCCACTACAGAGGAAGGCAAAACTTTCACAATCCATATAACCTGACCATGGGGTAAAATTCCTTCCTGACCTCAAATCTGGCAACTGGTTTGACCCTAAACAAAGGGTTTGACCCTCTAGCCAGGAGCCTCCAGATTTAAGTCTCAGCAGGAACATTAGTGCGCCCCAGTTTCAATCCAATACTTGATGCCCCTGAGGAAGGCTTAAAAAAAAGACCCTGGAGTGGGGAAGAGTTGGGGTGGGGAGGAATTCCCTCTCAGCACCATGCAGCAACCAGCAAACCCAGAAGCATAGGAAATACCCATGGTAGAACATAGGCATGACTATACATAAATCATCTCTGGGTGTCTGTCCAGCTTCTTTTTGAGCACCTTCAGTGATGGAGAGTCCACAACTTTCTCAGGCAGTCTGTTCCACTGCCTCACTGTTCTAACAGTGTAAGCCACATGTATCTGAATGCTGCAAAGCTGGTTTGCTCTTGATCTTGGTTTTGGGGCAAGCGAGAGATCTAAGGGAGAGGCTGTGCGTGACCTTTCCCTGTCTCCTCCTCCTCATGGCATCTCTGAAAGCTGGGATTCAGCACTGTGCCAGATGATAGTACTAATTAAAGCCAGTTAAAAGGCATTTTTAGAAGGCATGTTTAGAGCTGGAAGATGTTTACAAGAATAATGGAAAGTGACTTCCTGTTAAACAAGAAGAGAGGAAATGAGGCCTGAGATCAATAGCAAATAAAGATTATCCCTATTCCTAGGGAGCTCAAACTATTGATTGTACTACTTCAGACCTCACACTGCAAGAGCACATATCACAGAGCACATCGCCCAGCTGTGCAACTTCTGGCTGCCCCACTACAGCATTTGTGCAGGCAGAGTGTGCTGTGCATCCCAAGAGGCATGGTTGTTAAAGGAGCTGTGGCAGAAAGCATGGCACATCTATATAGTCTTCTTGGTGGCTCTCTTGTGCCAGCAGAAACCTTCTGTCCCTGACCCATTTAGCATTGCTCTGTTCTGTTGCCATGGGCGAGCTGAGAGTATGGATACATTCAGTTTTGCTGGCAGAACATCAGCCACACATCAGGGCTCTCTTTTTTTTTTTTTTTAAATAAGTGTAGATTTTGGAAATGTAGCTGTGTGCATGTATAATGGCACAACCAGGAGAATCAGGGAGTTAATATCCACATGCCGTCTGTGTTGGGATGTGTAGGGTGTGTCAGGCTGCGTCTGTATATGTGCATACATGGGCGCATCTACAGGAGATGCTACATCACTGTAGCGACCTGTTCCCTTGCTATAGCATGTCACTACCACAATGTAATGGCTAAAAATAACCATGCACCATCATTTAGTAAATGACAACTCAGTAACAATGATCCTGTAGGGGCATGTGTAGATGTGACCCATGTGTCCAAGTTTGGACTTAAACTTGCAAATTTCATTGACAAGACAGGCAAAATTAGAGGTCTGTTTTTGAAAACGTAACTTTTGGGGCCATTTTAACAAAGTGGACCCCAAAATCAACCTTGAAAGCCAAGGTAGGTGTATTATTATATAGGTACAGTTGATATAATGTATATGACTGAGTTACCTGATGCATGACACATTCAAATAGTTAGGAGGTCTAAGTGACTTTAATAGCACTTATAGTTGGTGGGTATAAAAAGAAAGCCTGCTCTAAAACCTCTTTCATTTAATAATTTGCAAATATCTTAATGGCAGAGAAAAGACAAGAACTTTAAAATGCTTTCAGAGGTAGAATAAAATATCTATACATTTCATTTTTAAAGTTTTGTTTGTTTTTTTTTAATAGAACCATCTTGAGGCAAAGCCTTTACTGATATTTTTAGTTTTAAAAGGTTTACTTCTGAATCTGAAGCATATTACTCAGATCTGCTGTACTTGAACAGTAATTTCACCAACAAAAAAGAGTTTAATTGATTTAACGCTCATGATCACATTGTGTAAACAATTGCACTCTGCTCTCTAGCTGAATCAATGCTTGTCAGTAAGTGCCCTCAGAAAAGAAAGGAGAGAAATCAGTATGTCTACCTCAATGTGATCTCTCCATAGTGCTTGTAGTGTTCAAATCACTTAATAATTGTGGTTTCAAGCAAAGCAGCCATGTCTCTCCAGTCATAAGTATTAATATGCTGCTTGCTTTTATTCTCAAAAATGCATAAACATGGTTTAGTTGGCCAAGGTATCTGCACTGCTAAGTATCTAGGCTTTTGGGTTTATGGTCTTGCTAATAGCATACTTTGTTTAGTCTGTAAGGTGCAAATCTACCCGGCCTTTACTTGACTTCACACGAACATAACTAACTACATCTTTCTCATATCATTCTGTCATCCATACTGAAAATCCCTATACTTGTGTCTTGAGGTGCATATTACCTGAGCTGGACTGTATCCCTTACATAATGTTGCTCTACACATCCAAGAAGGAGGAATTGATGAAAAGAAAGCAGTAGAGACACAGTTGATAACAGATATAAAACTGCCAGCACTTTTTTTTTTGTATATCTCAGTTTTACAGGTTGCACTTTGGTTTGTTAAATTCCACCTGATTTGATAGTTAAAAAGATACAATTACCTTTTGTTGGTAGTTGGCAGGTTTGACTATCCTCTTACCTATGTCCTTGTAGATACCTGTGAAGTTCTGTGGATTGTTAAACCTTTGTTGTTCACTCAGCTGTAAGGAAATGGAAAGCTTTTAGCTAAATTAGGACCAAGCAATCTATTCGAGCCAATAAAACAGCGTCAACATAACATGCAAGCACTGTAGAGAGTTGCCTTTAATTGCATGTTATTTGGCAAATAACTAGGGTGACTTTATGTCCCAGATTTTGGAGGCTGGTCCTGGCAATCTGATGAAAGGGTGTGGAGGCAAATCAGCAGGAGCTGTGAAGTAGGAAGCCCTATTAACATGAATTGTTACTTCACAGGTGATTCTTAACATCTGTGAAGTAAAGAACATTAGGTCATTAATGGACCATTAACTCCCTGCAGCCTGTAGCAATGAAGGGGATTGTGGGGAGGGCCAGGCAGGCAGTCAGCATCTTGGATTTTGCATTGTCCCATATAGTCACCCTAGAAATAGCTCAATCCTTGCTTTAGAGCTGGCTTTAGGGAATATGGTGCTTTGGGCAAACTTGTATTTTGGTGCCCCCCTACAAGTCAGCAGCATTGCTGCAGGCAGGCAGACTGGAGCAGGTGTCACCCCACACCCACATGTGCTTGGCTTGGCTATTCCTGAGCAGCTGCTGGAGGTGGTGGGGGGGTGGGCTGGGCACTACACCTCCTGCCTGGGGCAGGGATCAGCCCAGGGTGGGATGGGATGGGGTGGGGGAGAGTGCTGCTGTGAGTGCCAGCTGCTCATAAACATGTATGCATATATGTGTGTGTGTTTGGCACACCCTAACCATGATGCCCTGCGTGGTCACCCATGTTTCCCACTCTTAAGGCCAGCTCTGCCTTGCTAATTGCAAGCTAGTAGTGTAACTGAGGTGAGAATTGTGGGGAAATGGGGAGAGCACAAAAATAGCTGCTGCTGTAGCTGGCAACTGGCTATGCTGCTTCCACCAGCAGCAGCACAACAGCGGACACTGCTCTGTGCACTGCTGCTGTCCAGGGGTAAGAACTGCCCTATTACACTTCTGCAAGCTATAAAATTAAGGAGGCAAAGTGTGCCCCTGTACAGACTGGCATTACCCTTACTGCAGAAGCTTTCTAAAATAAGAACAAATCAGCACAATGCATTCCATGGTATTTTAGTATCCACAAAACAGCATGTGCATTAGCAATCAATTTCATGGTAAAGTTACCATGTCTGACGTGGATGTGGGCACATACAGGATCTTTTAATTTCCCTTGCCTCCCTTAATTTTGTCTTCACATTGCTAATGGGGATGTTTTATAATTGTGTGAATTGGCTAAGGGGTCCATCAGTGTCCAGGATCCATGCCATATACGATGCTTGCCAGCAGGTTATAATCAGGCACTTGGTGCTTGCAGAATTGGTGTCCAAACAAATCTGAAGCAAAATCCAAGCATGTAAATGCCAAATCTCCTCCTGACATTGTGCATCTGGACAATGTAGAAGGGCTGGGGCACAGGCAGTTTAGCCTAGCAGTTAGGCCATGAGGAGAGGGCAAGAGACAGGAGCTAAGGGATCAAGGGCTCCATGGTGGGGGCAGAAGCTGGAGTCTGAATTACCAAACTGAAGGAGGAACTCCAGAGCCAGAGTCCAAATCACAGGTCAGATCCGGGTTCAGGAATCCAAAACCACATTACCAAATCAATTAGAGGTCTCAAAAAGATTCCCTGCTGTGAGAAGGTAATGCTCTTCTCCCCCATCCGACACCCTGCGTCTGTCCCAGCTACACCAGTGGCACCCATGGCTTCTTTGGCGACTGTGGCCACTGCTTCTGCCTTCTTCTGCTGTTCCCTGCCCCCAGTAAGCAGGGCCAGCCTTAGGGAAAATGGCACCCTGGGCAAACTTGTATGTTGGTGCCTTTTTTTTTTTTGAATTTACGTATATAGTAGTATTAGCAAAAGTTTCAGAAATAAAGCCCCCAGGGAGCTGGTGGGCAGGACTGGGAGATTTCCTTCCCTGAGGCACCCTTCAGCAGTAGGGGAGGAATGAGGGGACTCATTTCTTACCAGCCCCATGATGCAGAAGACAGTGAGCAGCATCCGACAGACTCCCATGATAATGAGCAGCAGGAACATGAGGAGTGGGTGCTGCTGGCTCATGCATTAGGAGAGTTCATAGAGCCAGTCTCAGGCATTGGGTGGTGGACACTGCACTCATAGACCGCCTGCTCTGCCCTGACCAGCAGGTCACATTGTCTCCTTATCATTGCCAAGGCCTGCAGCTGGCCAGCTTCCACTTCCCCTGCCCCACAGTCAGTAGGACTGCTGCAGGGAGAGGCAGGTGGGCAGGGGCATGGGTCACAGTCCAGTGGAGAGGCAGATGGTGTGTGTGTGTTTGTGTGTGTGTTGGGCCCCACTGACTATGGTGCCCTGGGCAGTTGCCCACATCACCCACCCATAGGGCTGGTCCTGCTAGTAAGCCCCTATGCAACCCTGCCCCCACACTCCCATCAGCCCACTGTGCTGCAAGCAGACAGGCAGATGCACAGATTGAACTGTGCTTTGTACCTAGTTTGTCCCCTCCACTCCTTTCATGTTTCTGAGGCCAACACGAGGGGCTGTGGGAGTGGTTGTTGGTATGTGAGACCCTGCAGAAACAACTTCAGCAGTGCGGGCTGCTCTTGCTTCCTGAGGTACAGGCCAAAGGTCTGCAGGAGGCAGACAGTGGAAAGAAAAGGGCAGAGCAGGGTGAGGTCTTGCTCCCAACACCCATAAGCAGCACTAGCTAGATCAGGGGCAGGCAATTATTTTGGGTGGGGTGCCACTTACCGAGTTTTGGGGAGCTGTCCAGGGCTGCATGGGTAGCCCTGCCCCTTGACAGGTGCCCCACCCCTGGTCACCATATTGGGACTGAAAGTCCTGCTCCTAACCCCTAACCTTGTCCCTCTCCTTGCCCTGGAAGTACTTCTTTTGGGAGGAAGGGTGCTGCAATCTTGAAACCAGAAAAAAACCAACAAATTATATACAAAAAAAATAAAACATCTACTATAACTTATTTTAATTTTATTTAAAAATATTTTTGTATTGATTTATGTGTTTATGAAGTGTGTCTAGAGGTGACTGCATATTAGCTTAAAATACAATCCTACTGTATGTTGTGTGTGGTTAGTAAGGGGGTGTATGTGGTGGGGTGTGTTTGGGGAGAGTTTGTGTGTGTGTGCATGTATATGTTTGTGTGTGTGTGTATGTGCGTGTGGTGGGGTGTGGATATAGTGAGTGGGTGTGGGGTATGTGGTTGAGGTTGAGGCTGTGGGAGGGTGTGGGGTTATGGTGGGTGGGGTGGGAGAGAGAGGGAGATGGGGCCAGGCTGTTGGCTCCTTTGCATGTGGCTCTAGCAGACTGCATGTGAGCCTCACAGAATGCAGCTAGGCGGACCTCACACCCAGGCTCTGCGCTCCTGCTGCCCCACCCCAGGTCTCTGCCAGTTCCTGGGCATCTGCACGGGTTCTGCGCCTACCTGCCCCAACTGTTTCCCTGCATTTCCTCCTGCATGCTTGCCTGCCACTCCTTGCTGCTTGCCATGCTGCTCCCTGTGGCCCCCGCAGCCTCTGCAGCTTGCTGTGCCATTCCCCACAGCCTCCATTGCTTCCTGTGCCACTCCCTGTGGCCACTGCTACTTCCTGTGCCACTCCCCATGGCACGCACTGCTTCCTGCACCGCTCCCCATGGCCTGCACCATTCCCTGCAAACCCTGAGGATTTGATTTGTCACCTGGTAAAACAACAAGACAGTACCCTGTCTTTGTGTTACATTTCTATACCAAGTTAGCTAATACACACATGCTATTTTGCAATAAAAATACAATTTTTACAGTATATAACCTCAGTTTACAAATTCTTGAGAGCAGAATAGTGAGCGACATAACAGGACCTCAGTCTTGGTTTTATGTTGTAGCAGCTACTAGTATAAATTACCATTTTTATTCAAATACAAGATGACCCTCAATGTAAGATGACCCCCTAATAATTAGATTCCACACATGGAAAATTTATAACATTTATTATGATTTTCCATGCATGGGATCTAATTATTAGAGGATCATTTTAAAACCTTCCCCTTCTCTACTGCAGGTGGTAGGGGGAGAGGTAATGGAGTGGGGGGCAGTGGGGGACAGACAGTGAGGGTGGCAGCAGGGGGAGCATGTGGTAGGGAAGGTGAGGGAGCAGTACTGGGGCAGGCATTGGGGTTCAGGTGGCAGGCAGTTAGAGAGGCAGGCAACTTATCCCCTGCTGCCTGTCCCCTGCCCTACTTCCTTCCACTGTGCCTGACCCCCCGCTCCTGACCTTCAGCCTCAGGCTGCCCCAATTCTCCCTTCCCCTGTTCCCCCCTCCACCTCTCTTCATTCTGCTTCTGCTACCCACAGCCCCAGGACCCCACATCCCTTCCTCCCACCTCCCCTACTGATGACTCACTCCCCTCTACTGCCCCTCCACCTGCTTTGCCTTACTTTTGTTCTGTGCTGGTAGGCTCCAGACCTGCTGCAGCCCAGCCCCATGGCAATGACACAGAGCCAGCAATACTGTTCCAGCTCAACCCATAGTAGTAGCAGTAGGGAGCCAGCACTGCTGTTATGGGTTAGAGCTGGAACAGCAGTGCTAGCTCCATGCTGCTGCCATGGGGCCAGGCTGGAGCCATGCTCATACTCCAGGCTGCAGCCAGGATGAAGCCTGCCAGCACAGAGCAAATGTAAGGAGGAGTGTGGCAGAGAGGAAGAGAGAGAGAGAGAAAGGGAGAAGTGGTATGGGGGGAGACTGGGGGCCATGGGGGAGGAGTAGCAGGGCATATAGAGACAATGGGGTGGGGTCAGGCAGCAGCTGCAGCTCTGGCTCTAGCTCCAGCTCCAATCTTGGATTGAGGCCACAGCCACAGTAGCTGCCATTCTCCCCCTGCTCCCCTCCTCCATTGCCTCATGCTCAATTATAAGGCAAATAAATGGGGGAAAAAAACCTTGCATTCTAATTGAGTAAGTATGGTAATACTGCATTTACTCACATGCACCATTTCCCCAAAAATCAGCCCTCCAAAGTTGGGGTGCATGTTTTCATTGGGAAGCTGATTTTTCTGCATAGAATAGAAGTACTCTTCTTTGATTCCTGCTCCAGCTTTGATTTCCTCTCACAGCAGCAGGGGCATTTCTATTCAGGCAGTTTAGGAAGTCAATTGACTTAATAGCTCATTGTTCTCCACTCCAAGGGTGATAACAATCATTTCTTCTTTTTAATAGTCTTGATGTTCCACTGATCAAACTAAACCTTCTTCTTGAAATTCTGCTGTCTGGGTCTCCTGGACTGTCTTATCCTATTTTATAGCCTTGCAGAATGTTTTTAGTTTCTTTCAAAATTTCAGATCTAGTCATAGGGACCAGTCTTCAGCACAGCAAGAGTTTCAGCTTTTGTTTAAGCAGAAAGGATGCATGAGTAAGCTGAAGGTTAGTCTCTGTCCCACCTATGCAGTTGTAACTCCAGAAACATCTATTTTTTTTCTTCATTCTGCTTTTCCAAAAACAAGGTATATGTCTTATTTGGGGGCAGGTTGTTATGAGAAAATATGGTATGTTAATAAACTAAATGATTTGGGGTATGAGGGAAAGAGAAAGGTTGAGGGTAACAACACGTTATTTTTTTGTTTAGTCCCAGTGCTTTTGTTTCATCAAGAAGAGTTTGTTACGAAACGCCTGGACACAAGAGGAGGGGTGGATGTTGTATACTTAGACTTCAGGAAGGCCTTCGATACGGTATGCCACCCCATACTGGTGAACAAGTTAAGAGGCTGTGATGTGGATGACTGCACAGTCCGGTGGGTGGTGAATTGGCTAGAGGGTCGCACCCAAAGAGTTGTGGTAGATGGGTCAGTCTCGACCTGGAAGGGTGTGGGCAGTGGGGTCCCGCAGGGCTCGGTCCTTGGACCGATACTCTTTAATGTCTTCATCAGCGACTTGGACGAGGGAGTCAAATGTACTCTGTCCAAGTTTGCAGATGACACAAAGCTATGGGGAGAAGTGGACACGCCGGAGGGCAGGGAACAGCTGCAGGCAGACCTGGATAGGTTGGACAAGTGGGCAGAAAACAACAGGATGCAGTTCAACAAGGAGAAATGCAAAGTGCTGCACCTAGGGAGGAAAAATGTCCAGCACACCTACAGCCTAGGAAATGACCTGCTGGGTGGCACAGAGGTGGAAAGGGATCTTGGAGTCCTAGTGGACTCCAAGATGAACATGAGCTGGCAGTGTGACGAAGCCATCAGAAAAGCCAATGGCACTTTATCGTGCATCAGCAGATGCATGACGAATAGGTCCAGGGAGGTGATACTTCCCCTCTATAGGGCGCTGGTCAGACCGCAGTTGGAGTACTGCGTGCAATTCTGGGCACCACACTTCAAGAAGGATGCGAATAACCTGGAGAGGGTCCAGAGAAGGGCCACTCGTATGGTCAAGGGCCTGCAGACCAAGCCCTATGAGGAGAGACTAGAGAAACTGGACCTTTTCAGCCTCCGCAAGAGAAGGTTGAGAGGCAACCTTGTGGCTGCCTATAAGTTCATCATGGGGGCACAGAAGGGAATTGGTGAGTATTTATTCACCAAGGCGCCCCCGGGGGTTACAAGAAATAATGGCCGCAAGCTAGCAGAGAGCAGATTTAGCCTGGACATTAGGAAGAACTTCTTCAAAGTTAGAGTGGCCAAGGTCTGGAACGGGCTCCCAAGGGAGGTGGTGCTCTCCCCTACCCTGGGGGTCTTCAAGAGGAGGTTAGATGAGCATCTAGCTGGGGTCATCTAGACCCAGCACTCTTTCCTGCTTATGCAGGGGGTCGGACTCGATGATCTATTGAGGTCCCTTCCGACCCTAACATCTATGAATCTATGAATCTATGAGTGCATAAATGTGGTTAAAAAAAGGAAAAGAAAATAACTGAAACCAAGAGGAGTACATGTGTGACTAGAATGGGTTGGGAATCTTTCAAAGAAAGGTTTTATCATTGGAAAAAATACTATTATTAGGAAATGTTTCTCAGGTCTAGAATGATACAACACAATAGTTTGTAGCCTGATCATTAGGTTGCTTATCAGGATTTAGGGATGGTAGCAAAGCAGGGACTTGGACCTGAGTCTCTGCATCCCAGGCAAATACCCTAACCACTGTCAGCATTTCTCTCTCTCTTTTCTAATTAATCAAATTATGCAGGCTGCAGGGAGTCAATGACCTAGTGTTCTTTACTTCACAGGTGTTAACTATCACCTCTGAAGTAACAGTTAGTGTTAATGGTCATTCCACTGCCCTTTTTTAGGGCAATATTGTTGTCTGCTAGGGGTCCCTATTTCACAGCTCCTGCCACTGCCTCTGCATCCCAGGTACCATTCTTGGGGCACTCATTTTAATTTTCACCAGCTGGCTGGACCTGGCCTCTGAAATTTGGAACTGTCCCAGCCAAAGCGGGATGTATGTTCATCCTAGGATTAGGGCATCTGCCTAAGATGGACCCAGGGTAAGTTCCTGCTCTGTAACAGGAAAAGTTGGTTTAAACCCAGGGGCACATCCGCACAAGAAGGGAACATGCATTTCCCTGGGGACAAATAGTAGCACCACATATTTATGCAGCTATGTGTCCCCAGGAAATTAACCTGCATGTGCACACTGGTACGCAGCAAGTTGCTCTGGGTGGGGTATGGGAGGCTGGGGCCAACACCTGGGCTGTCCCCAAGAGCTTTACTTGGGGTCCTGGGGGCCTTCTGGGGCTGCAGCAGTGGTGATCTGGGTATGTGGAGCCTGGCCAGTAGCTGGAGCATGGCTCTGGCTGGGCAGTCTTTGGTTTCAGGTGCTACCATGTGCTCCATGCTGCTTTTTTCTGCCAGAATTTTTCTTGGCACCAGGATCTCCCAGTGTCAAAAAAACCACTGTGCTGCAAATTAGCTGCTAGGAGAATGGGTGCATGTGTGGCACATCTGGTTTACATTGCCGCAGATGGGTTTGTGGTGCTGCGAACCACATGTGTGTGCTCGTGACATGTGCCCCAATGAGGCCTCCTCCTCCCCTACAGCCTCATCCTGGTCCACCACTTTAAATGACAATAGGTAATAAAATAACTTAGTGAGCACTAACACAGTAGCACCAGCAGCATCTCAGGCAGCCAAACTGTGACAGAGCCTTTCTTTCCTCTCCTGCAGGAGCTTCTTTTCCAGTGTGTGTGTTAAGGTGCACCCTCACTAGTGCTGGGACCTCTACATGACATGGTAGTGTGCCCTAATGAGGCCTTCCTTTCCTTTCCTGCAGGAACTTCTTCAGCAACTGCCAGAGAACTCTCCCTGCCAGCCCCAGCCGTAGGGCTTAGATGTGCCCAGGGCCCTGCGTCCTTCCGGTCAAGTGCTAGGGGTGTTGGCTCCCCTAGTGTTGGCACTGTGGTTTTTTTGACACTGGGAGATCCTGGTGTTAAGAAAAATTCTGGCAGAAAAAAGCAGCATGGAGCACATGGTAGCACCTGAAACCAAAGACTGCCCAGCCAGAGCCATGCTCCAGCTACTGACCAGGTTCCACATACCCAGATCACCACTGCTGCAGCCCCAGAAGGCCCCCAGGACCCCAGGTAAGGCTAAGGATATGGCACTGACAGACAAGGTCCTTTGGGTCAATTTGGTATCTTTAAGTAAACCAACTGAATAGTTAGAGAAAGTTGGGACAGTAAGCGGTTGTGTTTTGATTTTATGGAGAGGGGGTTTTCTTGATTGTCTGATGGGGATAAACAGCTTATGGTTAATGAAATGAGAATTTTTATAATAGAATTGAATGGTAGAAAGAAATGTTGTTTTGGATATATAAATGATGTGTTACTTGTGGTGTGTGATGGGTTATGTTGTGTTTTTTATGTTTATATGTTTATTATTAAAAAAAAAAACCCTGAATAGTTAGAGAAATATATCTTAGCAAGCTTTCAGGTTGAAAACCCCTTGTCAGGCTGGGGAAGCACCTGCAACTGATTTGTGTGTGTGCTGTTCCTGGATGGAAGGAATAGTAAAGAAGCCAGAGGCTGGCATGCAATGCAGGCAATAAAACCACTTTTCACAGCTGAGCCTATGAATTTCACTTCATCAGCCTCGTAGGTACAGAAACTCATGGACTCAATATAGACAGTGGAGTTCTGACATGCTACAACCTGACGGATATCTGACTTCCCAGGTACCTCTGCACTTTTACCAGTGCTGCCACATCCTCCTTCCCCCACCCCACCCCGGCCTGTCCCTCACCCCCTGATGCCTCCATTTCCATTCTCACTGACTGGCTTTCTTGCCTGCAATGCACGCCTCCTCTGGCTTCTTTACTATTCCTTCCATCCAGGAACAGCACACACACACACACACACACACACACACCCACCCCCACCCACCAACCACAGGAGCTTCCTCAGCCTGACAAAGGGTTTTTCAACCCGAAAGCTGGAATCCCAGGCAGCTAAGCTGAGCCCATGTGGAGCCTCACAACTCCACTGCAACCAGCAAGTCTCAAGCCTGTCAAAGACGTGACAGGTCTGGGCTTTCCCCAGGCAGGACTGTATGCATGTGTGTGGTAATTGGAGGTTATAGTGCCTCCTACCCACGTTTCACCAGGGGAATCCTCAGCCCTGGCATTTCCTGCAACTGCTGTGCCACCAGCAGTCTCACCAGGCTTCCCTGACCCTGGCAGAGTGCAGTTTTAGTGGTCATGCCCAGGACTTGGGGCCTCCTCCTTCCCAATAACCCTATCCCCTACCTCCAAATTCATCCTGGCATGGGAGCTCAGCAAGAAAAAGTTCTTCCCCCGCTGGCTGGTGATGCAGTGAGTGCCCACTCCAGCTCTAAGAGTGGGTCATTAACTGGTTTTTCAAAATGAAAAAGGGAAATAGGTGCAGATAGAGTAAGGAGGATGGCATTCACTCAATCTTCACCTGGAGCCTGGGGAAACCCCAGCAGTGGGAGGTTCACCTTAAGGAATACCAGCTGCTCCACCAGATCAGGTTCCAAGCAGGTGTGGTGGGGTATCACTACATCCCCAGCAATGCTGAACACCCTCTTGCTTGGAACACTGGTCGGTGGACAAGACAGGTGTTCGCAGGCAACCATGGCCAGATCCAGCCAAATCTGGCTGCAGCTTGCCCAGTAGGCCAATGGGTCACACAGCAGCAGCTCCACGTCCTTGGCAAGATAGGCAGTCATCAAGGTCTGAGCACTACCTGCCTGATGGTGGGGTCTGGTGCCTCTGGACCCCACCATGGAAGCCATGCCTTTGGCTCACATTGGCAGCACCTGTGGTGGAGGAGGAGACTGTCTGGTGGATGGTATGCTAGCATGGGACAGTGGATCCCCCTCTTCCACATCCCCCCGCCTCCGCTGTTCTGCCTTCCTGACTCTCTTCACCAACACCTCCATCCACTGATTCAGGGTTTGACTGCTGCATATGCTGCCCTTAATCCTCAGGTCACACATGGTGACTTACACGTGGACCATACTGGACTGCAAGGGATCAAGCCATTTCCTGATGCCCTCCTTCAGCTACCTCACCAGTGCCTGGACATCTTGTGACAGCAGCTTGCCCCAGAAAGGAACATTGATCCCCTGGAAGCTCTCCGTTTGTCTCTGAAGTTCCCTCACTATGGGGAACACCTGGCTAAGGAGGGCATCATCAGCACTGAAGGTCTCGGTGGCCTCAAGGAAGGGCCTGAGGACCACCAAGATCTGAGAGATGGTATTCCACTCATCTCTGTTAAGGGAGCTGCTGATCCCAATCTCCCCAAGCAAGGCCAACTCATGGATGTGATTCTGTTGCTCCAGCAGGCCTTCGAGCATCAGGTATGTGGAGTTCCACCAAGTCTCCACATCCTGCATACTTTTGTGCTGTGGGATGTTCAGCTCTGCTTGTTTGTCCCACAGCGACTTGCCCCGCTTGATGCTCTGGTGGAAGTAGCCTGCCACCTTCCTGCATTTTGAAATGAGCCTGCTGGTGGTTCTGGTGTCATCACTGGCAGCCCCGTCCCCCTCCAAGGTGTCCCTGACAATGAGGTGGAACTTGTGTGCCACATAGCAGATGCCAATAAAGTTGACCGCCTTGACCATATTGTTCCCATTGTCGTTGACCATGAACCCACAGGTGAGCTCCCCTGCCCAATGAGGCACCCTTGCACCAAGTGGTTCATGGGTCCCATGATCTTGGTTGCTGTATGGGACTCATCCATCACCTTGGCTTGAAGGACAGCCCACCAACAGCCTGACTGTTCATACCAGTGCCCTGTGGGGGAGAGGTAGGTGTGATCTCCACCCCAGCTGCTCCAGATGTCTAAGGTGAAGTGTAAGGCCACCTGCGGACCTGCCTTGCACAGCTCCTCCCTCAAGTTCTCCCTGCATGCCTCATACAGGGAGGGCACCACTGTCTTGCTGAAGGTGGTGCATGTGGGCACTTGGTAGGATAAGGCCATGAGCTGCCTGAACCTTGGCCGCTTAACTAAGGAGAAGGGGTGGCTATCCACAGCAAGCATCTCCCCAATGCTCTGGGTGATCTCACTCGCCCTTGCAATGTGCCCCACTTTCTGTCCACCTTTCTCCCACTGTTGCTGAGTGGCATGCCTCTGCTTTGTGGGGATAGGAGCTTTGGAGTGAGAGGGGGACTTCTTTTTGGGTACGTTCCCACTGGTGCCAGGCTGAGGAGGAGCAAAGGCAAGGGGGTGGTGTCTACGGAGATGCATCAGCATCCCTGTGGTGCTCATGTGTTTTGTTCCCTTGCCCTGGCTGGTTTTGGCACGGCAGTGCAGGCAGATAGTGTACCTGGGATTATCTGCCAGCTCAAAATGAACCCAGACTACACTAGCCATTTGCTTCTGGCATGTGGGTGCATGTGTGGATGCTGCAATTTCCCCCTCCTCAGCAGGCAGAGGCACAGCAACAGAAGGAGTGGACTCAGCTGAGTCATTTGCCTCCACAACCTCAACCTCAAACTCCTCCGAAGTGCCTTCTGGGGAAGGATACCTGGCTCTAGGGAAACTTGAGGGGTGTGGAGCACAAACTCAGATGATTCCCCCTCCTCCCCCAGAATTTCCTTTGCTAGGGCACTGAGATCCAGATCCAGCTCCAGCTCTTCCTCTGGCACTTGAAGGCTCAGCATGGGAAGTGAAGTCGGGGTGGAGCAGACTGTCATGCTGGTGCTGGTGATGCTGCTTGTTGTTGTCATGGTGGGGGTGGAGGGGTGCAGTCTCAGGCACAGGCAGTGGCACTGCTCCCCTCTCCTTGCTGCTTGTGGAAGCCTCATCCCTGCTAGATGGAGGAAAGAGGCTGCGTCTCAGTTTGGGGGTGGGGGGGAAACTTACATCTCTCCCTCTACCCCCTCTTCCATCCCTTACTGCCACCACCTGCCTTTCCACCATGGTTCATGGTGTGTTTCATAATGTCTTACTTTTATACAAATATATAAATATAGGTTTCTTCCTATAAAATGTTGATAATGTATGTATGCTTCAAAGTATAAATGTATAGAAATAAAATATAAATGTATTTCCCTTCCTATATAAATTAAATTGTATAGTGTAATATCCTATTCAATATAATTATAAAATTGAAAAGAATAAATCAATGAATATAATAATAAAATAAAAGCATCTGGAAGAAAGAAAAAGGTATTCTGGAATCCCTCTTGCTAAGCTAGGTTAGGCTAGCAAGTAGCAAATTCTTCAGATCAGTGCTAGTAGCTTTTGTTGTCTAACATTCCTGAGCTGCTGGAAGATAGCTCAGTAACTGTTAGACCCCAAGGCAGAAAGCAGGCCAGTTCAAATAATGCTGCCTTTTATGGTGTTTTGCCATCCCTCCCCCAGAACACTGGGATTGGAAGGGACCTCAGGGAAGAATCACAGTCACTGGCTAGCTACACAGTCAATATGACAGTAGTTCTCCCCTACCCCCACCTTCCCCCTCCCTCTCCTTACTTTGTTTCTCTGAAGGCAAGCCCAGCTTTAGCTTTGAAACTCGAAACATTTCAAAACTTTTGAACTGTTTTGACTGCCCTCGTTTCAATTCAAGGCTATTTTGAAGCCATTTGTTTCATTTTGATTTCACTGTTTTGAGCTCAAAATTAGTCAAAACAGTGTCAAAATGAAACAGCCGGTGAAATTTTACACAACCTTAATGCAAATGGTGCTGATGTAACTAGAATTTGTCAATAGGCATATTCTGTTTCTAATAAAAGTATTCCCCTGTGCATTCTAGTCTTTGGTGCCATTTAAGCTTTGTATAGAGTGGGCTAGAAATTAATTATTTCAGCTGGAGCTTAAAGTTTCATGAATACACTGACAATTGAAGGACCTTTCTATATGTGTTTAGATGAACGATTCTGATATACTCATTTTGCTAGCACCTATTCTGCTTGTGAAATTTCTTTCCCTTCAGTTCCTAGAATGTATGCAAAAATTAAGTATCTACGAATACTAATACACTGTACTTAACAACTAGCACTTTGCAGGGATTTGCTAAAATAGCTTGACATCTGGAGCCTGAAACTCAATGAAGTAATGAGGTGATCGTAACATTGTGAGTAGGAGAAGTGCTTCAGTTAATTGTACATTATTTATTATCATAACATGTAATAAGGGGATCATATTCATCCATAAATACACTGAGCAGGAATAGAGAGCATTGCTCTGCTTGAGGCAGAGGGGGGTCAAACAGGAATTGGCAGCTGCCATATGCAAGCAGGGAGGAGGAGAGACCTGGACACTGCTGTGAAGGAAGATGAAAGTGTGATTCTCTTCCTCAACTGTGCTTCCTTCTTGATGTGAATTGCAGTTCAGCTGGAGGCCAATGAAGAAAAGATACAAAGGGAAAAATACAGAAAGGTTGTAGAGAAAAACTTCCAAAAGTGCTGACATTTCATTTCCAAACATGGGTGACTGGTGCCTCCTGAATCTGTGGGGGCACTCCCAGAAGCTACTGACGGTTTTGGCGGCAGGGACGGGGCTGGCGAGCACCCACAGAAGCTGCTGACAGTGTTGGTGGCAGCTTTGTCAGGGGGTCACTGGCCCTGCCGATGGTGTTGACTGTCCGGGGGGGTGGGGGGGGGTGGTGGTGGCCTTGTCAGGGGGGGTACATGCACCCCTGTGTACCTCCTACCAGTAGCCTATGTTTCCAAAGGTGTTTCAAGCACTTGGGAGCCTGGGCCCAAGGCTACCAAGGGACTTAGGCATGATGATGCTCAGTGTCATCAGATCTCTCCTGCAGGTGCTGGTTCCTAGAGCAGAATTCACAAAACAGAATTAGGTGCCCAGGTTCCTTCTCCAGAGTGTGAGAAGGGTTAGGGATCTCAGAAATGGATTCACAACAGCCAGGACCACTGAGGAGGGAGCAGCCTGGACCAGACAATAGGAAGTGATGAAGACAGAGGCATGTCTGAAATCCTGTCCCTGTACATGGTATAGGGTTATTCTTGCAGCCCTGACCTAAGTGCCCATGTGAGAATGGGATTCACAGTGTAAATACCCCTCCTGTATGAAACTACTGAAACTTCCTTAGCCTGACAATGGGTTTTTGAACTCGAAAGCTTGCTTAATAACTATTCTCCAACTATTTGGGTTGGTCTAATAAAAGATATCAAATTCACCCAAGGAACCTTGTCTGCCTATGTCCTTAGACCAACACGGCTACAACCTACACCCCTGCCTCCTGTATGAAGGCACCTAAGTCATATCTTTAGAGACAGATACTTGGCTTACTCTTTTTTTTAAAGATGGTCACAAAGGTAAGCACTTCATCTTGTCTTTTCAAGAATATTCATTCTCTATCTTATTTGCTTGCACCCATAATATTTGCTTTCAGAAAAAGTGGAAAAAAGAATGCCTACCCTTTTTTTGTGGATACAGCTCTTCACACCTAAACACCTGTCAATGGAGTCAAGGCTCCAAAAGGTCAGATTTTACAGCTGTTTATGCGTGAAGGATTGTATCCACAAACTAATATAGGCATCCAAGACCAATATTTAGATGTCACCATGTCACTCTTGCTTAATAAACAACTTAAATGACAGATGGTCATGAAGGTAAGCATTATGTCTTGATTGCAGATGTCTCTTCAAACATACTCATTCTCCATCTTATTTGTTTTCACCAATATTGTTTGCTTACACTAGAAGCACAGGCTTAAAGGATGAAAGACCTAAATCTAAAAGTTTTTTTTCGTTCATGTTGTCACTCATTTCCCTTTTTCTATCTGCCATCCGCTTTAGTTTTTATAATTTTCTCTTCATTGTTTTTTTTCTTTAATGTTAAACTGAAATTTCCCATTTCTAAACAAGGTATCTGAGAAGCTGGGGGGGGGGGGGGAGTAGGCTCCAGTGTCACCTGTCCCTTGACAATAACTCATAGCCCTTGGTCAGGTTTCAGGCCCCACCTCATGGTACCAAGGTAACGTTTATTGCTCTGGTGGAGGACCTCTGATTTGTTGGTTACTTCTTGGGGAGCTTCAAAGTGGGGTCAGAAAAAGGCAGGCTATGTAACACAAGTGAGGAAAAAAAATCACTTATTTCAGCTCCAGTCACTATTTTATTAGTTTTAGTTACTCCAAACAGACCATCTTTCATTTTGTGTGTAGCAGCTGCAAAGGTTTGCTTGGCTGCAAGCTGAGTGGGTGAGCTGTGCCTAAGAATTTTGCAAGAAAGGTGGCAAAAAGTTTGCAGAGGGTGCAATAGCTTTTCCAAACTGAGGGTATGCTGTGCACAATGCATGCATTTTACTAAAGGATTTGGATGGTAGCCAGAGCCCCCATTGCAAACCCTGGGCTCTGATTGGCTACTATGGAGCCATAAAAGCTGAGGGAGGGAAAGACATCTGGAGAGAGAAGCTGCAGGAGAGCTGCACCAGTCTGCAGAGAGGGCCAGAGACTCAGCTCCTTCTTCCCCACAGGCAGAGGGAATGGAGCTGAGGCTTCGCTGGGGAGGAGACTTCAGGACAGACGAGAGCCTGTGTCATCCCAGGAGCTGTGTAATCAGGGACACAGGTACCCTGGAAAAGAGTGGGGCGGGTTGGTAAGCTAGATTGGAGAAGCTGCCTGGTCAGGGACCTGCACAGCATGAACAGCATGTGCCCCTGGTGGCTGGGGGGGCACAGCTGTGCTGGCAGTGGTGGGAGTGCAGCAGTGGTGGTGGGAGCTTGGTGGTGGTAAGCTGGGGACCTCCCGCAGATGCCGCTGACATGGTTGGCTGTGGGGGGTGGTGTGGGGTGTGGTGAGTGCAGCCAGCAGTGATTATGGACTGCCCACAGGCGCCTTTTTGCAGGGGGTGCACCGCCATGCTCAGGGGGTGCATGTGCACCCATGTGCACCACCTACGCATCACCCCTGTGGCAGAGGGAAGTCCTCTGTTTGGGCTGTGTCCCAGTGGAACACAAGCGGAGGCCCCAGAGCACCCTCTTGTGTTGGGACCTGAGGCAGGGCTGACCTGCCCAAAGAGGGAAATGAAAGGTCCTGAAAACAGGGTATACTTACTATTTCCAGGAAAAATGGAGCCAGGAGAGCCACGCTGAGACAAACCACCCATGCGGTTCATCAGCTGCTTTTATTGCCAGCTGGGAGCGGTGCCAGCAGATGACATCATGAAAAATTGCCACCTGGCTGATTTAAAAGCTGGCGGCGGGGAAATGGGAGAAAGAGCAACAACTCCGGAGCCAGAAAGCAAGGCTGCTCCCCTGGCTGCACACAGGTCATGTCAGAAGCTCAGCAGGGAGTCAGAAAGAGACCCACAGGAGGGGTGGGTCCTGGCTCCATTAAAAGAAACATCACCCCAGCTTGGCAGGGCAGCTGGACTGAGGAGGACAGTGTCGAGGGATCCCAACAGCCACAGACACCAGACCTGTGAGTGAGGTGGGCTGAGGCCCCGCGCCCCAACTATTCCTTTCATCTTTTTTCTTAATTTGTGTTTTGGATGTTGCACAGAGCCCGAAACCAGGGAGAGGGGCTTCGAGTAACCTCTCAGGTCAAGGGAGAGCTGAGGCAGTGCAGTGGACCTCTACACTTCAAGAAAAGACTAGACGCAGTGGCGAGGACAGTCCCACATCCCGTAGTTGTCCGGTGTGAAGGGATGCCAAGAGATGGTCAGGGAGAAGAGAGGGCAGACGATGATATCAAGGGACAGGCCAGCAAACCATCATCTGGCCATCCTGAGGGCTGGTGCATGGCTGGGGTGTAGGGAAAGTGGAGCCCCAAGAATGCCTACTACGGGCAGCACCTGGTCTGTGAGGGACCATGAGAAGGAGCCCCACCACTGAAGAAGAAAATCAAGTTGTGGCAGGGAGGTATCGGGGCCTCCCTTGGGGTGAACACGACCCAACGCTTAGGCCCCAGGAACACACCCTGTGGCCAGCATGAGGGTGTGCTCTAAAGCAGCTAGAGAGCACCTACATGAGGCCAGGCAGGGGCAGGCTGGAAAGGCTTGTACTGCAGGAACAGAGGTCTACAGGGGGAATCCTGTGTCTGCATGTGGAGGTACTGGGGGAGAGAGACATCCCAGAGAGGGAGCAGGCTGTGAGAATCCCAAATCTGCAGGGATGTGTGAGGGGACACTTAACCCCTAGTGTTTGCAGGAGGCATATTTTTGAGAAGGAAACTAAAGAATAGAAGCCTATTACCTGCAGTGGCTGATCAGAGACTTGTTTTTTTGCTGAGTTAGCAAGGAAGAGCAAAGAGTCCACCTTCCCCAGAGCAGCAGAAGCCTTGCCTCTGTCACTTAGTGGTGGATCATAGTTAGTTTCATAGATTCATAGATGTTAGGGTTGGAAGGGACTTCAAAAGATCATCGAGTCCGACCCCCTGCATAGGCAGGAAAGAGTGCTGGGTCTAGATGACCCCAGCTAGATGCCTATCTAACCTCCTCTTGAAGACCCCCAGGGTAGGGGAGAGCACCACCTCCCTTGGGAGCCCATTCCAGACCTTGGCCACTCGAACTGTGAAGAAGTTCTTCCTAATGTCTAGTCTAAATCTGCTCTCTGCTAGCTTATGGCCATTATTACTTGTAACCCCCAGGGGCGCCTTGGTTAGTAAAGCCTCACCAATTCCCTTCTGTGCCCCCATGATGAACTTATAGGCAGCCACAAGGTTGCCTCTCAACCTTCTCTTGTGGAGGCTGAAGAGGTCCAGGTGCCCTAGTCTCTCCTCATATGGTTAAGGGCTTGCAGGCCAAGCCCTACGAGTGGCCCTTCTCTGGACCCTCTCCAGGTTATCCACATCCCTCTTCAAGTGCGGCGCCCAAAATTGCACGCAGTATTCCAACTGCGGTCTGACCAGTGCCCGATAGAGGGGAATTATCACCTCCTTGGTTCTGTTCATCATGCATCTGCTGATGCACGATAAAGTGCCATTAGCTTTCCTGATGACTTCGTCACACTGACGACTCATGTTCATCTTGGAGTCCACTAGGACTCCAAGATCCCTTTCCGTTTCCGTGCCACCAAGCAGGTCATTTCCTAGGCAGTAGGTGTGCTGGACATTTTTCCTCCCTAGGTGCAGCACTTTGCATTTCTCCTTGTTGAATTGCATTCTGTTGTTTTCTGCCCATATATCCAACCTGTCCAGGTCTGCTTGTAGTTGTTCCCTGCCCTCTGGTGTGTCCACTTCTCCCCACAGTTTTGTGTCATCCACAAACTTGGACAGAGTACACTTCACTCCCTCGTCCAAGTCGCTGATGAAGACATCGAAGAGTATCAGTCCAAGGACCGATTGTATTGTATTTCATTGTATTGTATTGTCATTTATTGTTATGGGAAGGGGAGTGTGACCAGAGGGAAATCAACCTGGATTATGGGGGGGAAACAGTTTTAAAGTGTTATAACCAGGTGAATGTAATCATTGAGGTTGTTTGATGCAAGTGGGACCAACCAGTGTGGTGGAATTATTCATCTATTGTTGCACTTATAAATTCTATTCAAATTGTTGGTTTTATTATTAACTATTGATATTATATACATATATATTAGGGCTGTGCGAAACAGCATCGTTGTGCTTTGACTTCCGTTTTGACGTTTCGATGGAACAGTGTTTCATTTTGAGTTTCATTTAGTTTTGAAAGCACTGTTCCATTTAATTTAGTTGAAACTCTTTCACTGTTTTGATGCTGTTTTGACATTTTGCCCATAGCCACTGCTGGGAAGATTGGTGCTGCCAATGGCCCCAGCCAGCAGCACCAGCCTCCTGTCATCTGTCATCTGGCAGGCAGATTGGGGGCCACACCCCCAGAAGCAGTCCAGCACAGCCCCAAAGCCTTCCTGGGGGTGCAGGTGAGCCCTTGATCTGCCTGCCAGATGACAGGAGGCTGGTGCTGCTGGCTGCAGCCAGCAGTAGCACCAAACTTCCTGGTACAGGCTGCGCCTAGCCAGCAGCACCAGCCTCCTGTCATCCAGCAGTCAGATCGGGGGCTCACACACACCTGCAGGAGGGCTGCGGAGGTTGTGCTGGACTGCTCCTGGAGGTGCGGGCCCCTGATCTGCCTGCCAGATGACAGGAGGCTGCTGCTGCCAGCTGAAAGCCTGCACCCAGTGCTGGGAAGATCGGTGCTACTGCTGGCCCAGTCAGCAGCACCAGCCTCCTGTGATCTGGGAGGCATACTGGGGGCCTGCACCTTTGGGAGCAGTCTGATGCAGCCCCTGCATCCCTCCTGAGGGTGCGGGTGAGCCCCTGATCTGCTTGCCAGATGACAGGAGGCTGGTGCTGCCGGCTGGGTGCAGCCCGTGCCAGGAAGATTGGTGCTGCTGTTGGCCCCACGTGCCAGCACCAGCCTCCTGTGATTCAGCAGGCAGATCGGGGGCTCGCCTGCACCCCCAGGAGGGCTGCAGGGGCTGTGCCGGACTGCTCCTGGGGTTGCTGGTGCTGCCAATTGGGGCCAGCAGCAGGTGGGCCTGGGGCAAATCAGCTCATGCAGGGACCCGCCCCCGTCCTGGGATAGGGGAGGGGGAGGGTCCCCACACAAGCTGATTTTCTCCGGGCCCCACACCCTCCTCCAATCGGCTCTGGTATGGGGCCTGGGGAAAATCAATTCATGTGGGGATCCGCTGCTGCCTCGGGATTGGGGTGGCGGTGGGTCCCTGCACAAGCTGATTTTCCCCAGGCTCCACACCAGAGCCAATCCAAGGAGGGTGCGGGACCCGGGGCAAATCAGTTCATGAGGGGACCTGCCCCCACCCCGGGATCAGGGCAGTAGTGGGTCCCCACATGAGCTGATTTTCCCTGGACCCCGCACCAGAGCCGATCTGAGAAGGCAAGTAAGTATGGAGAGCCAGGGCTGCGCTCCCCATGGGGCTGAGCCACATGGGGCTGTGAAGCCGCTCGGAGCACAGCTCTGGCTCTTCCCTGCCTCCCACCACCGGGCTGCTTTGAAATTTGAAACGTTTTGAAACTTTCAAAATGTTTCAACTGACCTCATTTTGTTTCTTGGCTGTTTCAATCCCTTTGCTTCATTTTGATTTTGCTGTTTCAAGCATAATAGTAATAGTACCCATTTGTTTATTGGACTTAAAGTCAATTCTTGGGCAGTGAGGTTGAGGGACACTCCTCTCCAAGGGACACCTCAGTCAGCAGACCTGACTGAGGGGGTTTCCAGGGCTACTGGCACCCTGAGGATCCAGAATCCGGCATATCACCTGGCCTAGCTTGCCGGCAAGGGTTACATGTGTTAAGTTTAATATGCCAGTAGTGTGTTCAGAATTCCCCTGGCACTAAGTAACATGCCCCATTCAATTGCTGATAACAAAGTCAAAGTACAGGTAGAACTTATCTTGCTTCCTGTAATCCACTGAAGTGTGAACTTCTGCAAGGAAACAAATCTCTTGGTGTCAAAATTCTGCATCAGGAAAGAGGGAAACATATTTTCAAAATCATTAACAAATAAGTCTTTAATATTTAAAAAGAGAAAGTAACCAATAGGTGTCATTAGCTGCAGATAGAGCAATAGGTATATTTCAGCTGCTTTGGAAGAATTTGGTCTATGAGAACACTGCATATATGTCTCAGTCTTGCACAGCCGGTGACAATGGGAGAGTCAAAATTGATTTCAATGTGCAAAGAATCAGACCCTGAAAGAGAATCGGGAAAAGACGTGAGAAAGGCAAGGGCAAAGCTGTTTGTGGAATGGAAAACTTGACAGGAAATCCAGATTCTCACTCCTTCTCATGTACGAAGAGAAGGTATTTAAAACTGTTTCTTACCAAAAACAGCTAAACATTTTAAAACCAATTAAACCCTCCCAACTCAATCTGGTTTTATCCAAGCATCCCCTCCTCCATCCATGCATCAGGAAAGTGTTTTAATAGTGGCTTTCTGACAAATGATAACAATATATTTTACAGTCCCATTAAACATTCCCACACACATTAGTGTTCCTTTCACATTCCCTTCTTCCTCAAAAGCTGGCTGTCACACTCCACAGTGAGCTCCCTCTTGCTGAACAGCGGTCATCCAAACACTGGATCCTGTATGTTCCTAAGCCCACTGAGTGTGAGCAGTACCTGAGCACTGTGTCCGTCTCTGGCCTCTCAGGCTGACTCCCTGTGGGGCACAGCTGCTTGGAAGTGGAATCCTACATTCCAAGGTCCTAAGACCAAATACTGCCCTCTCCCTGCCTCAGGTTCCCAGTAGTTTAAGCCCTTCCTTTTCCACAGTTCCACCCTCATGGGGACTGTGCCTTGCAGTTTAATCCTCTGGAGGCAGGAGCAGATCCAGGATTTTGTAAAGGGGTGTGTAGGGCAGCAATTGGCAATGCAGAGGTGGCTGCACCCCTGCTCCCAGCTTCTTTCTTCCCCACCCCCCTCATTAGGGTGGGCAGACCAGGCCATGAGAGCAGCAGCTAGGGACTTTTTAGAAGTCCCTGATTCAGGTAAAAATCTCCCTGCCTCTTGGTATGGTACACCCTCTACTCCTCTCCATGCTCAATGGCATCTCCTCTCCTTTCCCTTTCTATTCACTTCCTCCCCTACCTGCCACTGCCACTGTCCCAGGCTGACCCTCAGGCGGGGGGAACTCAAGAGACACTTCTGCCCTGCTCTAACTGGGTCGTGTGGGGATCTGGGCTCAGCTGGAGAAAGTGTGAGCAGCAGCAGCCAAGTTCCCTCTTGTTGAGCCTGCTCCTGGGTTGTTGGGGAACACTTGGGACAGGGAGGGGGAACCTGCCCACTGCTGCCACTGCTACCTTCCTAGGCTGAGCCCAGCTCCCCACATAGCCTGACTGGAGCAGGACAGGAGCAGCTCTGGAGCTCTCTTTGCCCCTTGGTCAGCTGGGAATTGCAGCAGCCAAAGGTTGGGGGAGTGGGAGGGAAGGCAAAGGGATATGCTGCTGAGCATGGAAGAGAAGTTTGGGGAGAGGAATTCTTACCTTTGGGGGCTTAAAAAAGTGCCCAGCTGCTGCTCCTCTGGTGTGGTCTGAAAGAGGAGTGCAACTACACCACTGCACCCCCTCTGAATCCACCCCAGTCTAGGGGCATCTGGGAGTTACAGCCAGAAACCTAGAGGCTTTGCAAAGTAACTTCTGAAATGTACATATATGTTATTTCTAGAAAAAGCATAGAGACCCTCAAATCCACAGGAAACCAGCTAAACTGTTTTAGGTCCACTCCTTGTAGAAAATCTAGGATAGCCAGTTTTCTTTAGCTTGGCCAGTCTATCATTGTGTTGTCACTGCAAAGTTATTCCAGATGAACGATTTTTTTGATTGTCCCGTAGGCACTTCCAGACAGTGGTTGGTTCAGTACATGCTGAAGGTTTGAATTTCAGAATTAAAAAATCATAGAAAAATAGGGCTAGAAGGGACCTCAGGTTTGTAGTGATAGAAGTTATCATATAGAGATGCTCCCTAACTAAGAACACTAAAGAAGTTGGGAATTGGGAGATGGTCTCTGAGTCAGGTTAGTTAGTGTGAGACAGAAAGACAGAAAGTCTGTGAAGGTTTGCCTACAGCACCTCAATTAAAATGTTTCATAGATTCATAGATTCATAGATGCTAGGGTCGGAAGGGACCTCAATAGATCATCGAGTCCGACCCCCTGCATAAGCAGGAAAGAGTGCTGGGTCTAGATGACCCCAGCTAGATACTCATCTAACCTCCTCTTGAAGACCCCCAGGGTAGGGGAGAGCACCACCTCCCTTGGGAGCCCGTTCCAGACCCTGGCCACTTAACTGTGAAGAAGTTCTTCCTAATGTCCAATCTAAATCTGCTCTCTGCTAGCTTGTGGCCATTGTTTCTTGTAACCCCCGGGGGTGCCTTGGTGAATAAACGCTCACCTATTCCCTTCTGTGCCCCCGTGATGAACTTATAGGCAGCCACAAGGTCGCCTCTCAACCTTCTCTTGCAGAGGCTGAAAAGGTCCAGTTTCTCTAGTCTCTTCTCATAGGGCTTGGTCTGCAGGCCCTTAACCATACAAGTGGCCCTTCTCTGGACCCTCTCCAGGTTATTCGCATCCTTATTGAAGTGTGGTGCCCAGAATTGCACGCAGTACTCCAACTGCGGTCTGACCAGTGCCCGATAGAGGGGAAGTATCACCTCCTTGGACCTATTTGTCATGCATCTGCTGATGCACGATAAAGTGCCATTGGCTTTTCTGATGGTTTCGTCACACTGCCGACTCATGTTCATCCTGGAGTCCACTAAGGCTCCAAGATCCCTTTCCACTTCCGTGCCACCCAGCAGGTCATTTCCTAGGCTGTAGGTGTGCTGGACATTTTTCCTCCCTAGGTGCAGCACTTTGCATTTCTCCTTGTTGAACTGCATTCTGTTGTTTTCTGCCCATTTGTCCAACCTGTCTAGGTCTGCTTGCAGCTGTTCCCTGCCCTCCGGCGTGTCCACTTCTCCCCATAGCTTTGTGTCATCTGCAAACTTGGACAGAGTACATTGCACTCCCTCGTCCAAGTCACTGATGAAGACATTAAAGAGTATCGGTCCAAGGACCGAGCCCTGCGGGACCCCACTGCCCACACCCTTCCAGGTCGAAACCGACCCATCTACCATGACTCTCTGGGTGCGACCCTTCAGCCAATTCGCCACCCACCGGACTGTGTAGTCATCCAAGTCACAGCCTCTTAACTTGTTTACCAGTATGGGGTGGGATACCGTATCGAAGGCCTTCCTGAAGTCCAAGTATACGACATCCACCCCTCCTCCTGTGTCCAGGCGTTTCGTAACCTGGTCATAAAAAGAGACTAGATTCGTCAGGCACGATCTGCCTGCCACAAACCCGTGCTGGTTTCCCCTCAGCATAATTTGTCCTGCTGGGCTCTCACAAATGTGAGCCTTGATAATTTTTTCAAAGACTTTGCCAAGGATGGAGGTGAGACTGACTGGCCTATAGTTGCCCAGGTCCTCCTTCCTCCCCTTCTTGAAAATGGGGACCACATTGGCCCTTTTCCAGTCCTCCGGGACTTGGCCCGTGCGCCACGAGCGTTCAAATATTCCCACCAGTGGCTGCACAATGATGTCGGCCAGTGCCTTCAGCACCCTCGGATGGAGCTCATCCGGGCCTGCCGACTTAAAGGCATCCAGTTCTTCCAAGTGACTCGGCACCATCTCAGGGTCTACGTATGGAAGTCTGGCGCCTTGCTGCTGCCTCTCTACAACCCCAGTGAGAGACTTGTCGTGCCCCTCACTTAGGAACACTGAGGCAAAGAACTCATTGAGGAGTTCAGCCTTGTCCCCCCTATTTGTCACCAATTGTTTCTGCCCATTTAGCAGGGGTCCTATTCCTCCCTGGGCCTTCCTTTTACTCCCTATATATGTAAAAAACAATTCCTTGTTGTCTTTTACTTGGGTTGCCATCCTCAGCTCCATGGTAGCTTTGGCCCGTCTAACTGCCTCCCTACAAGCGCGAGCAGAGGAGGTACATTCGTCTTTGGTGATCTCTCCCTGTTTCCACTTTTTATGTGCTCCCCTTTTGTCCCTTAGGCTGCCCTGGATTTCTCTGGTCAGCCAGGGAAGCCTCCTGGACCCTTTCCCTCTTTTACGTCGCACGGGGATCGTCTTGCTTTGTGCCCGAAGGATCGTTTCCTTAAGGCACAGCCACCCTTCTCAGGCTCCCATCACTTCAAATCTCCTACTCTGCAGTGTGTCCTTGACTAATCGCCTGAGTTCATTGAGATCAGCTTTCCTAAAGTCTAGCACTTTCACCCTACTAGTTACCTTACCCACTCAACGTCTTATGGTGAATTGTATTATTAGGTGATCACTGTCCCCCAGATGGCTACCGATCTGTAGGTCCCCTACCATGTCATCCTCCGTTGCCAATACCAGATCCAGTATGGCATTCCCCCTAGTGGGACCGTGTACCTCCTGTGTCAGGTGGAGGTCCTGTACACAGGTTAGAAACCTGCGTGAGCGGTGGGACTTTGCTCTCTGTGACTCCCAGAAGATATCCAGGTAGTTTAGGTCCCCCATGACTACCGCCTCTTTAGCTTTTATGCTCTCCGAGAGTTGCCTCAGGAGCCCTGAATCTATTTCTTCCCCTTGATGTGGGGGTCTGTAGAAGACCCCTACCACCAAATCCCTTTCTCCTTGCCCCCCATGTAGCCTAACCCACAATCCTTCTACTTCCTCATCCTTGGATTCTGTCTTGATGAGGGTTGATGTATATTGCTCATTGACATAGAGCGCAACCCCTCCCCGTTTTTTCCCCACCCTGTCCTTTCTGTACAATCTATAGCCCTCAATATGTACTGCCCAGTCGTGGGATGAATCCCACCAGGTTTCCGTTAGCCCCACTAAGTCATAGGTGTTTAGTGCAAGCAGGAGCGCTAGTTCATCCTGCTTGTTCCCCATGCTCCTAGCATTAGTATATAGGCACTTGAGCCCTGTGACTGGTGCCTTTGCTGCCCCCCCGCTCCGAGTCCCAAGGGGCCCTTTGTTTCTTACCTTCTCGTTTCTTACCTGTGCCGTAGTGCTGGCCTCCCCATGTCTTTCAGGTTCCCAATGCTCTCTTTCTTCAGGCTGGGCTGTCCTTGTGGGTGCCACATGGTTTGGTGGTCCACAGCTTCCCCCGCCCTCATCTTCCCCTCCCCCCGATGAGCCTAGTTTAAAGCCCGCCGGAGGAGATCCGCCAACCTAGAAGAAAACACACGCTTACCTTTGGAGGACAGGTGAAGCCCATCCCATGTTATTGTTCTCATTCAGGTATGCCTGTGTTTCTTGAAGTCAGTGATCACTACAAGGGGGTCAAGACAGGATCATCCCATGTCTAAACCATTGCAGTGTTTGTCTAACCAATTTTTAAAAACATCTAAGGATGGAGACTTCACAACCTCTAGGGAATCAGTTTCAGTGTTTTACCATGCTCATGATGTTCTTAATACCCAATCTAAATCTTGCTTGTTGCCATTACTTCTTGTCCTGTCCCCTGTGAACACAGAGAACAATTGATTGCCATCTTCTATAATAATCCTCTTTGTATTTGAATACTGTTGTCAAATCATCTCTGAGTCGTCTTAGTGTGTCCTGCAGACAAAATCATTCTAGTTCCTCAAGTTTATCTTCATCTATCTTGGTTTCAAAAACTACTAATTCTTGTTCTTCTCCTCTGGACTCTTTTCATTTGTCTGCATCTTTCTTGAAGCAGGGAGCTCAACTTCAGGTAAGACCTCACCAGTGATGAACAGAGTAGAGGACTTGATGATTTGCATACAACGCTCCTGTCAGTACAGCCCAGGACACTCTTGGCTTGGCTTTTTTTTTTTGCAACACATTACATTCTTGATGACTTGCATTCCAAATAACCCCCAGATCTTTTTTTGCAGTGCTGTGACTTAGGCTGTCTTTCCCCATTTTGCATTTCTCTATTTGATTGTTACCTCCTAAAGACAGTACCTCACATTTATCCAAACTGAATTTCATCCGATTTATTTCAGACCATAGAATCAACCAAATTCATAAGTTGCATGTAGATCACAATGGTACAACCCAAACATGCAGCAGAGCTGTTTTTAAAAAAATTCAAAATGTGTTAATTTTTTTAAAGTAAAAATAAGTTTAAAAACAGTAAAAAAGGTAGAAAAAGGAGGGAACCCTCAAATATCTAAAGAAAATAACCTCAGCTTTTATTGATTCATTTTTGTTTAGATACAATTCAGAGAATAAAGAAATATAGAAAATAAATCTGTCCTGAGAGTAACTTCATGCAGACTTAGCCTAGAAGTGGCAGAATGAAACTGTTCAGCACTTTCAGTGGAGCATATCCTACAAATGCTATTCATGGACTTTCTTCTCCCCCTTTGGAATAGGACTTTGGACCTGTCTTTTATTCTCTTGCTTTATTCTCCTGCTTACAATATTCCTATCATTTAGCTTACTGTTTCCCTCACTTAATAGATCACCACACATGCTATACACAGTTAGGGCACCCCAAACAACCTACCTCTCTCTTGGAGTGATATTATGCAAGAATTTATGACTGTTATTTGACTGCTCTTTTTGTCTTGGATTACATTAAAAATGTATTTGGTATGTTCTCAGCCACTTTTTCTTCAGTTTCTGACACTTATAAGTGAAAAAACAAGGAATTCTGAATATCAAAACTACAAAGTTTCTACTGCAAATCTTTTTGATTTTCAGATCTTTAGGGTAGGTGACGTTGTATGCACTGCTGGGCATTTGTGTTTAAAAATAAATAACTATTTACAGAGTTCAGTAGAAGCAGGAATAGAGCTTACCTTTCCAGACCATGTTTGAATTAGTGGCTAATTTTCAATCTTTACAATTTTCCATAGGGTTAGTTTCACAAGGCCATAACTTTAGTTTTTCTGTTTTGAAAAGTCTTGCTAGTAACTCCAGTGATGTGTGAAATTTGTTTTTAATACGAAACATGACAAGCAAATCATCACCCAGAAAATTGGACCATATCCTGTCTTAACTGATGCTGGTACATGCAGGGCACGTTTACACATGATGCTACATCACCATAGCAATGAGCTACAGTGACATAGCATCGGCAGGCAAAAAACTTGATGCCATATCTAGATTGCCATAGGGACATGCTCCCTCAGTATAGTGTATCGCTACAGCAACTTAGTGGCTAAAAATAACCATGGACACCGCATGGACAAAAAAATCTGTCAACCAACAAAATAAAGTTCACCACATGGAATGTATGCAATCTCATGGACTTCCCAGACAGTGAGCATCCTGAAAGAAAAACTACCATAGTAGCTAGAGAATTTGCAAGATATGACATCAATATTGCTGCCCTAAGCAAGACCTGCTGGGCAGATGAAGGCCAGCTGAAAGGAGAAAGAGGTGGTTACACCTTTTTTTTTCAGAAAGGAAAGTCACCTGAAGACAGGTGCATTCATGGGGTTGGCTTTGCCATCAAGAACAAGATTGTCAGCAAGCTTTCAGAATTCCCTGTGGGCATTAATGAATGCCTTATGACTCTCCACCTCAAGCTCAGTAACAACCAGTATGCTACTGTCATCAGTGCATATGCCCCCACACTTGAAGAAGTCAACAGGGAACACTTCTACTGTGCTCTTGACACAGTCCTGACTGCTAATGCCAAGGAAGACAAGCTCATCCTCATGGGTGACTTCAAAGCAAGAGTTGGGCGACATTCTGAACTCTGGAGTGGAACCATTGGGAAACAAGGGTTGGAGAAAATGAACTCCAGTGGTATCCTCCTCCTCAACAAATGTGCAGAGCATGACTTGCTCATCACAAATACTATTTTCAGACAGAGTAACAAATATAAGACAATTTGGAAACTTCCATGTTCCAATCACTGGCACCTTCTTGACTATGTTATTGTCAGAGCCCATGATCATACTGATGTCCATTATCACCTGAGTCCTGAGAGGTGCAGATGACTATTGGATGGACCACCATTTAGTCAGATCAATCACAGACATGCAACATGCAACACAACCCCATAAACAACCGAAAGGAATGTGGAAGAGATTTAACATCAAGGAACTCCAAGACCAAGCAAGATGTGAAGCTCTTCAGCAATGCCTTACTGAGTGGCCCTCTGACCTACCTGATGACATCAAAGACATCCAGGCACACTAGGAGGAGTTTAAGAATGTTATTTATAAGACATACGCTGAATCAATTGGATAGTCCACTTATTGTCACCAAGATTGGTTATGAGGAAATTCTAGTTCAGAGGAAGCTATGGGACATCAAAAACTAACGGTGGCAAGCGAAGGCCATGGAGATCCAGAGTTTCGCTGGGAGGAGCAGTCATTCAGGTCGGACCGCTCCAGGAAGTTCCTGACTGAGATACAGGACCTCCACTTAACCCAGGAGGTGCACAGTCCTGCCAGAGGAAATGCCCTGTTGGACCTGGGCCTGGCCACAGGCGATGACCTGGTAAGGGGGCTCCAGGTCCTTGACCACCTGGGTGATAGCGATCATCGCTTGCTGGAATTCAGCATCCAGTGCAGGGTGTCAAGGGCCTGCAGCAAGGTGGTAGCCCTAGACTTTAAGAGGGCCAACTTCAAGGAGTTGAGGAGATTAGTGGCAGAGGCTCTGGGGTTCTCGAGGGCAGGGGATCTCAGTGCCCAAGATGAGTGGTCGTTCCTTAAGGAGATGATACTCAGGGCACAAGGGGTGACGATCCCAACAAGAAGCAAGGGGGACAAAAGCACCCAAAAGCCCCCCTGGCTCACCAAGGATGTTTGGGAATGCCTGGTTGCCAAAAAGACAGTGTACACCTGGTAGAAGGGGGTGGGGGGGCTGTCTCCAAGAAGGAGTATACCTCCACTGCTTGGGCCTGTAGGGGGGCCATTAGGAAAGCTAAGGTGGACATAGAGCTAGGACGAGTGTCCAAGATCAAAGATAATAAAAAGTCCTTTTTCAAATATATGGGGAGGATGAAGAAGGCACTGGGAAACATGGGGCCCCTGCAAGATATGCTGGGCAATCTGGTGGTTACACCAGAGGAGAAGGCAGACCTCTTTAACAAATTCTTCACCTCTGTTTTCTTGTGCAGGGACTGGGACTCCCCCACTGTGATTCAAGATGGACTCGAGGGGAACGCCTCAAGACCTAAGGTTGAGGAGGACCGGGTTAGAGTGCTTCTGGAGGGGCTGGACGTGTTCAAATCAGCAGGTCCAGATGCTCTCCAGCCCAGGGTGTTGAGGGAGCTAGCAGGGGTTATTGCAGGGCCCTTGGCACAGCTTTACGAGTGCTCGTGGTGCTCGGGCCAGGTGCCAGATGATTGGAAGATAGCCAATGTGGTCCCCATCTTTAAAAAAGGGAGGAGGAAGGACCCGGGCAACTATAGGCCCGTCAGTCTTACCTCAATCCTGGGGAAACTTTTTGAGAAGATCATCAAGGAGCACATCTGTGATGGGCCGGCATTGGGGATGATGCTCAAGGGCAACCAGCACAGTTTCATTAGGGGCAGATCATGTTAGACCAACCTGATTGCCTTTTACGATCAGGTCACAAAAGCATTGGATGCAGGTGTCGCCATGGATGTAGTCTTTCTGGACTTTAGCAAGGCCTTTGACATTGTTGACCACCCCATCCTCATTAAAAAACTGGGAGACTGTGGCACTGATGCCTACACAGTCAGATGGATTGCAAATTGGCTGAAGGGTCGTACTCAGAGGGTGGTGGTGGACGGGTCATATTCGACCTGGGGGGAAGTGGGCAGCGGAGTCCCCCAGGGGTCAGTCCTTGGGCCTGCGCTGTTCAATTTCTTTATCAGCGATTTGGACGACGGGGTGAAAAGCAACCTGTTTAAATTTGCTGATGATACCAAAATGTGGGGTGAGGTGGGCACGCTAGTAGGGAGGGAAAGACTGCAGCAAGACCTGGATAGGTTGCAGGGGTGGGCTAACAAAAACAGGATGTGTTTCAATACTGACAAGTGCCAGGTGCTGCACTTGGGCAGTAGTAACCAGCAGCACACTTATAAGATGGGAAACTCCCTTCTTGAGAGCACGGAAGCAGAAAGGGATCTTGAAGTCGTTATTGACTCCAAGATGAACATGGGCTGACAATGAGAGGTCACGGTTGGCAGGGCCAACCGGACCCTATCGTGCATCCACACGTACATCTCAAGTAGGGCCAAGGAGGTGATCCTCCCCCTCTATGTGACACTGGTCAGGCCACAGCTGGAGTACTGTGTCTAGCTCTGGGCACCCCACTTCAAGAGGGATGTGGACAACATTGAGAGGGTCCAGAGGAGGGCCACCCACATTATCTGGGGACAGCAGGGCAGACACTACAATGAGAGGCTATGGGACCTGAACCTGTTCAGCCTTCTCAGGAGAGGGCTGAGGGGGGACCTGGTGACCCTCTATAAACTCACTAGGGAGGACCAGAAGGGTTTGGGGGAGACCTTGTTTCCCCTAGCGCCCCCAGGGATAACAAGGAATAATGGCCACAAGTTGTTGGAGAGTAGGTTTAGATTAGACATCCGGAGGAACTACTTCACAGTTAGGGTGGCTAGGATCTGGAACCAACTTCCAAGGGAAGTGGTGTTGGCTCCTACCCTGGGGGTGTTTAAGAAGAGGCTTGATGCCTACCTGGCTGGGGTCATTTGAGCCCAGTTTTCCTCCTGCCCAGGCAGGGGGTCGGACTTGAATATCTACAAGGTCCCTTCTGACCCTACTTCCATGATTCTATGATCCCCACGTTGCTCTATTGGTGTGAGACATGGGTGACATATCAAAGCTATCTCAAGCACCTGGAATAGTTCCATTGGCATTGCCTCAGGAAGATCCTTTGCATTAGATAGGAAGACCACTGGAGTAATGCCAGTATCCTCTCTGCAGCTAAGATAACCAGCATTGAGGCAAAGATCATGAAACATCACCTCCACCGGGCTGGCCACTGTGTACGGATGGCTGACACTCGTCTCCTGAAGCCAGTCATCTTCTCTTAACTTATTCATGGTAAGAGCACCTGCGGAGGACACAGGAAGTGTTACAAAGATACCCTGAAAGCATACCTTAAGAACAGTGGCATCAACGCTACAAATTTGGAAGTGGTGGCTGGTAACAGGTCTCATGGTGCTGCACCATACATCAAGCTACAGCCCACTTCACAGAGAACTGTCTTGTTCAGGAAGCCAAGAAATGGCAGAGGAGGAAGGAAGCACACAACATTCTGGCCAACAGTTGTGCTCCTCCCCAAGGCACCATTGTCCTATCTATGGGTAAAATTGCAGAGCACGGATTGGACTCCTCAGCCACCATAAAATCACCAGTAATCCTCCTTTCCCCCCACCCCTGGCAGACATCATCCGCATATTGAGGGGTAGCTGATGATGATTTACATGGGGCTTTAAACATAGAGGTTGTAATTTACATACAATAAGTCAGATACAGGAAAACAGTTAAATAAAGGGAAGGGATATTTTTGATTTTGACAGAAACATGAGAGGGTTTGCACAAATAAAAGGAATATAAGGAGAGTGATGAAAGAGGAAGCAGGAGATGCAAGGTAGAGAAGTGGGAGAGTGCTCCAGGGGAAGATATGATCACAATAATAAAGGAAGACATGTGGCAGTATTCTGTTCACCAATAAAATGCAAATGTGGCTTTGATTGTCATTCAATGATTTGGATACCTAAAATCTACCAGTACTTCCCTTCTAATTGCTGCAATTACATACAAATGCCTGAATACTTTACGTAGCTACATTTTCCCACTAAATGACCAAGTAGGGACCTATTGCACATGCATGGAAAAATTCAGTGCTGCTGTATAAGCCCACTTTATACTGTTGCAATTGAATTATATCAGCTAGCACCAACTACAGTGGTATTACTAGTACCTCCTTGTCTCTACTGTACGCAGTCCATCTAATACACCTTCAGATTACATTAGTTTGTGTCGAATCATGTGTTTGTAATCTTCATGTTGGGATACAGAGATAAGAGTCTTGTAGTGTGTAGGTGTCCAGTAATCTCATGCATCAGGGCTTTAGAGGCCAAGAAGGAATTTATTACCCTTCCCGGATTCCTGGAAACTTTAAGTTTCTTTGGGTTGTATTTACCTTCTCTGAAGAAATGGGATGTTGGCTACAGCTGAAGCTGGGGTTTTTGATTGGGGTGTGATAAGGTCCTGCTGGCACTTAGAAAACTCAGGGCGTCCTTGCTGGAGTGTTTTGCTCTTTCACTCTGAGTAGTCAGGGTCACAGTATTGCCAAAGTTGGGGTCAGGAAGGGGTTTTTCCCTTAGCTCAGATTGGCAAGATTGGTTGGGGTTTTCTTGCCTTACGCTGTAGTGTTGGGCATGGTCCTCTTTCTCTGAGCATACATTAACCAACTACTTTCAGTTATTGCAAAGGCAGGGGATTGGAAGTGCCCATTTCTCCCCTGCTTTTACTTGTGGCACATTGAAGGATATCCCTAGCGCTTCTGGCTTTGTGAGTCTGAAGTTATGATTTTGTTTTGAAGTGCAATGTTGGGTGATTCTGAAAGAACTGGTTGCCTGAGGACTGGGCTTCATGGCCCAAGGGTCCCCTTCCAGTTCTGTGTTCCTAAGTTTGCCATAGACTCACAAACTCATGAAACTGAGGCCTACTTGTGGCTGGCAACCACTTGGTATTTCCACCCCAACTTTTCTTAGCAAGCTAATAGGACACCAGAGAAGACTTGGGGTTCTAAGCATGCGTCCCTGGAGGGGATTTCGACTTTTATCTCCCACGCCATGGAACTTCAACTTTATCACCAGGTCTCCAGTCACCTAGGACTGAGGTCATCTTCTTCATGAGGTCTGGCTAGAGGGCAGCTATGAGGAACAGCCTCCTGGGAACACAAGGAGCCTGACTCTCCACTAGGCAGGTAGATGCACCCTTGGCAGGGCAGAAACAAGTCCTTACTTCCAATGTAATTTATGTATTTTGTATTACACAGTCCCCCCCACAATAATTCTGTAGACAGCACTGGGGACAGACACTTGACTTCTTCATGTACTCATAGAATCATAGAGAAGAAATCTGGAATCTCCAGATTTCATCAAGCCCAACCCCCTGCCTGAGTAGGATCATTCCTATTCAAACTGTCCCATATAACCCAAAATCTGAACTGTACATAAGACTAGCATCAATGCAGACACAACACAGACCTAACACCCTAACCTGCCATAGGTAAAGCAGGGGAACCACAGTAGCCAATGTACTGCTTCTATGAAATAGTATCAATATACAAACAAGAAGTCCTGGGTAGAGATCCACACACCCCCAGTACAATGGAAGGCAAAAACTCCCACAGTTTACACCAATCTGACCATGGGGTAAAATTTCTTCCTCAATTTGGCCATCAATCTGATGCTGAGTAGAGAGGTAAGACACTCTAGTCAGGAACCTCTAGCTTAAGTCCTATCGGGAGCATTGGCTCACCCCAGTCAAAATCCCCAGCCCTGGTTATAGCCATCACCCAATGCCTCTGGGAAGGTTTAAAACGCATATAGCAGAAAAGGGGAGGGGGGAACCAGGAGAGCCCAGAAGCATGGGAAATACCCGTGGTAGAACATAGGCATAGCTAGACCTAGACCATCCCCTAACAGTGGCTGTCCATCCTCTTATTGAGCAACCCCAACGGTGGAGAGTCCACAACTTCCCTAGGCAGTCACTATTCTACTTTGCCTCACTATTCTAACAGTGAAGAAGTTTTTTCTGGATATCCAATCTAAATTTACTTTGCTGCAACTTCAAACCATTGGTCTGTTCTCCTCTCTGCAGCAAGAGAGAACAGGTGCTTTCCCTTTTTTTTATGGCAGCCCTTCAAGTAGTTGAAGACTGCTATCATGTGACCTCTTTGAACATGTCCCCACATGCAGGGGCATGAGGTTACTGTAGCAAAAATAGCAGCAGCACAAATTTGTACCGCTGCTTTTTGCCACTATGCACACCCCTACATGTAGGGTGGGTGTGGGGCAAATTGTCCCAGGTGGGGTAGAGGAGGCTAGGGCAAGCACCTGTGCTGGCCTCAGCAGCCTTACCTAATGTCTTGGGGGTCTTCTGGGGCAGCAGCGGTGGCAGTTTGGACTCTTGGAGCCTGGCTAGCAGCCAGAGCATACCTCTGGCCAGCTAGGCTCCATTTCTGGTGGTACATTCTGCTGCTACATGCGCTGCACTGCCTTTTTCAGTGGTATTTTCTTTTTACCCCGGGATATCCTGGTGTACAAAAAACTTGCTGTGCTGCAAATTAGCAGCATGGCACATGGGTGCATGTGTATCATGTGTGGTTTGCGGTACCTCAGACTGCTTTGAGGTGCTGGAAACCGCACATGTTCACTCATGGGGATGTGCTCTTAAGCACTTTTTTTGCAAGATGAACATGCCTACCTCCTTCAGCCTCTCCTTCTATTTCTTACTTTCTAAGTCTGTTATTATCGTGGTTGACTGCCTGTGGAACCTCTAACTTCTCCATGTCCTTTTTAAAATGTGGAGCTCAGAACTGCTCACATACTCCAAATGAGGCCTGACCAGTGCTAAATACAGAGGCACTATCACCACCCGTGTCTTGCATCCAATGCTTCTATTAATGCCTCCCAAAAGTACATTCACTTTTTGAGTGGCTGCATCACACTGCAGACTTATATTGAGTCTGCGTTCAAGATTCCCAAGTCCTTTTCCATAATGCTGTCCTCCAGCCAGGTGGTACCCATTTTATATTTGTGTCATTGATTATCCTCCTGAGGTATAGCACTTTGCATCTGTCTGCATTGAACTTCATCCTGTTAGCTCTAGCCCAACTTTCCAATCTGTCAAGATTTTTCTGAATTGAGCTCAGATCCTCCAATATGTTCACAATCCTTTCCATTTTTGTCTTCCACAGAATGTGCTGTTCCAGACTCTGACACTTGTCTGGAATTCCTTTCCTGTGGCACTGGAAGCAAAGTCCAGACTATATTCTTTGTAGAGGCCTACTTAAATTGCAGTTTCTTGATTTTCATGGAAACTCTGAACAATGGTGGTTTCTGCAATCACTGTGAAAAATGGCGTTTCCCACCATTTTGTGTGGAATCAATACCCCTTCTCCCCTCTGCAAATAAATAAAAGATTACTGGAATACAAAGAAATTGTGGCAATCCCTGCAGTCATTTAGTGCACAGTTTGAGACAGAGTAGTCAGGAAAACGAAAGGGTTTCAGTGCCATCTTTTAAGAAGCCAGATGTGATACTGCAGCAATGCTGCAGTCTGAAGATAACTGATTGGCCTCTTGACCAATCAGAAGCAAGGGGTGAGGCCCCTCCATCAATCAGCGGTAGGGGGGAAGGGGCCTCACTTAAAAAGACTGCAAAATTGGCTCCGCGTGCCTCAAGTGGCGCGTGAAAATCCCTTTGTTTCACCACGACTTACTTATGTCTCTAATTATTTGGAAAGCCTTTGAATGGCTGGTCTCATTACAGAACTTTCCCATGCAAGAGAAAGTTTTTTGAAGACATGACCCAGAATCCTTAATAGGAAGGAGAATGTGCTGGTGTCTGGAGAGATTAAACTAGTGCATGGGGTAGTTCTGAAAATAAAGTCCAATGTATGCACTACTCAGCATTCGCCAATCTTTTGTCACTAGTCTACCCTGCCTTGTGTGATACCTGCTGACTCTCCATTGTCAAATCTCTCCAGAAATCACACTTCTCCTAGTGATACCTCTCTCCATACATGTGGCATACACATAAAGAATGAATGGGCATAGTGAGTATTGGTGTGTTGGCAAAGAGCTGGCACAATCATCACATACATAGGCTGGAGAGGGTCCCAGACTGCTTCGGCTGGTGTGACCAAAGAAAGCAGGGAATTACATTTACATCTCAAAGCAGAACCTGTAAGGGGCAAAAGACTGGAATACCTAAGAAGAGGCAGACACTGAATGCATGAGTCATGAGAGGTGTGCAATACGTGAAGGATATGAAAAGCATGCTATGGTCAAAGCACCAAAGGGGGGAAGGAGGTGCAGATTCACCTATAAAAACCCAGGCAGAGATGAGGCGTGTGGGATCTTCTCCTCCTTACCTAAGACCACCTGTGGATCTCCCAGAAGGACTTTCTGAATGCCTTCGGCAGGTGAGTGTTGGGCATTCTTGAAAGGTATCCGGTGCATCTTAGCTGCGCCAGTTTCAGTAGGTTGTGGATACTGGGGAGAGCTGTTCTTCTAAGCACATCAGTGTCTGCAGTCTTGTCCTGCCACTTGATTTTTTAGTATCTTTCACAGGCAGCACAGGTGGAAGTGTTTTAGTTTCTTGGTATGATGCTGGTAGATGGTCCAGGTTTTGCAGGTGTAAAGGAGGGTCAGGAGAATGATGGCTTTGTAAACCTTCAGTTTCATCGACTTTCTGATACCTCTGCAGTTCCTGGCACTAAGCAGACCTAATTAACATGACGCAAGCACTCGATGGACCTATCTCTACTGCTTCTGGGGCAGGAAGCAGCTTGTGTGGAGCAGTGCAAGATATATGAGGGGACTGCTGCTGGGCATGGTAAGTTTGCAACCTAGACATGACCCAGGTGCCCGAACTCCAGAGAAGATGTCATTTGAGGTGCGCTCCTTTGCTTAGGGTTTCCTGTCTGGGGGCTCCCGTCTCTGTGTGAGTTTGTTACATCATCCTTGGGAGGAACCTAACTCTTCACATGCACCATACAGACAACCTGGCAGCATTTCCTCTAAGTTGCACGGCATGCACAGCTGTGCAGGTGCAGTCATGCTGCACTGCCAGTCGCGCCTGAGCGGTCGTGTACACCGTGCAGCTTAGAGTGAACGCTGCAACCTGGGTTCTTAATTCTGGGCTTTAGATTCCTCTCCAGGGATTGGGCAATAAATACTGGACAATGCAGCATCTATCTACCTTGTAGGTTCCCAGAACTGTTATCGGAGCCAGTCCTAATGCATCTGTATAACCAAAGTTCAGACACAGCACAGCAAACCAGAGCCATGGACAGACAAAATTTAGAGCTATTAGAAGAGGGTGGATGGGTTACAATGACAGGATGACATTGCTACTCATTAAGGCCTGCTGCAAACATCTTGACGATTTCATTATTTTAATAATCTCAGTTTATCCTCATAGGTGACAGAGCAGCAGTGATTTTTTTAGCAATACCTGAACACTGCACATTTCATTGACCTGCTTAATATAAGTCATATGTTACATTTGTATGACCTTAGGGCTTTTGCTTGCATGCTTGAATTTAATTTTGTTTTCTTCGCAATAAAATGCCACCAGATGTTTGAAGTCTATCCACTTAGGAAAATCTTTCTTTGATCAACCTAGCTTGTATTGGTTTGGTGCAAAAAT
Source organism: Alligator mississippiensis (assembly GCF_030867095.1). Classification (NCBI taxonomy): domain Eukaryota; kingdom Metazoa; phylum Chordata; order Crocodylia; family Alligatoridae; genus Alligator; species Alligator mississippiensis. Next base: position 74,878,486 of record NC_081824.1, on the reverse strand, counting down.
TGTGTTTTCTCTCTATAAGGGTGCTTCATACCCATCACTCAAGAAGGGACACCTCTTGCAGATTCTGTTGAGCAATCTTTGCTTTACACGAAGGTGATCACATTTGCAAAAAATTAAATGATTTATTGAATCAAATGTTTACTGCAAATCATGTGAAGTCTCTCAGTTTGCATATCATTACTTTTTGTTACACATGAAAGCCATTCGTGTACTTCAGAAATATGGAATTACCTGAAAAGCATGATACAAATCCAAATTAATTGCAAGTAAGTATGTTTATTAACTCTCTAGGAAGCCGGAGGCTACTTTCAAGTTGTTGATTGGGTCATTTATTAGTTTAGAAAATATAATGCTCTACCTTCTGAATAGCCTTCCAAAGGTATAATTGATTTAGAAAAATAAAAGTGGTATTAGCAACAGACTTGTATTGCTTATAATGAGATTTATTTAGGATGATCCAAAGATGATCCAAAGAATATTAATTGCATCTGAATGAATGTAAATGAAACCTAATACCCTGCATGATATATGATCACCCTCCTGAGACTTCCATGCTCTAAGACTGACTACATTCCAGATATAGTGGTAGTGATGATGATGATATGCATCCTTTTAGATAAAGACATTTTATAAAAAACAAGAAGATAATCGACAAACTCAGCTCCAAAAATCTCTTTGTTTAATACATATGAAGTTTTCAAAGAGTAGGAGGAATGCAACTAAGCATGAAAACACTCATAAAGAATATCCCTGATTTTCTTCATGGGTATTCACAATCTTTTAAAATTGCTTATTGGCATACATTCAGCTGAACAAGGTATGCACCATAGTCTTGGGGAAAACAAGCATCAGGAATTCTAGCATGGATTACATTGTGCAAAGTGAAGGTGACCCTGGCAAGACTGGAGGCTGAGATACAGCATTCTGAGCCTCCCTCAGAGTTACAATAAGAAAGTCTTAAAAGTTAGAGGGACTTAGTGTGGCGTGCTCTTTCCCTCCAGTTTTTTCCATGCTGAGCCTCTGCATATGTAGTCAACAGACACCTTCTTCCCCCCACCCCCACATAATTCAAATTAATAATCAAATCTGACTCACTAAACAAAGCATGGACGCTGTAAATATGCCCTCTGCTTACACACCCAACAAACATATGCATGCATTTAATTTCTCTCTCTTGTTCTCTCTCAGTCTCTCTATATATTGTAATCACCTAATCTGACCTCTTATGTGACATAGCCATAGACTTTCTTGAATTGATTCTTGTTTGAACTAAAGCTTTTCTGTTATGGGTATAAGTCGATGTCTCATTTGAGGTTGTCCTGATTGTCCTGGGTTTTGACCCAGCTCTTCAAAACTGCATTGTTGCTCCTCTGCCAATATGTGGCTAGCAAGAGCATGCAGCCTGACCTGCTTATCCCTGGAATGACCCCCAGTCACCTTACAGATGCACACAACCATGTCCCCAGAGAAATCATTAGCACATTTTATCTTGGATACTTCATAGGTACTTGAAATGGGACAATGGATGTGTACATCTGTAGGATCCCAGAGCAAAGGGCTTTCTCCCTCGAGCCTTAGATAGACATCTGATCTCAATTTAAGAATTTTCTGTGATGGAAAGTCCATTAGAACCTTTGGTAAACTGATGTAGTGGTTAATAATTCTTAGTGGTGCAAAATTTGCTTCTTATTTCTTGTGTGAGGTTGTGGGCAGATGTAACACTAAACTTTTAAAAGCTGGGAGGAACTTACTACTCAGGAGAGTACATTAACTGGATTAGTGTGATTGTTTTTTCTGTCTACTCCTATACTGGCATAATGGATACGTGAAATACATTTAAAATTACAAGAGTTCTGGTTCTAGTTACAGCAGGTAGTTGCAGCAGATCAGCTCTATGGGTGCCTGTATTACAGTGCATCAGAACAGACTCAATTAATTGAGTCTGTTGGAGTGTGCTAATTAGCGCGCTTCAGCAGCCTCAGCGTCTTATGTATCAACATCCCCGCAACTTCAAAATGGCATGGCAGGGGCACTTTAACTAAAGCTCATTCTACAACCTTTAGTTAAAGTGCCCCCACCACCATTTTGAAGTGTGGGGACACTGATACACGAGACGCTGTGGGTGCTAATTAAGTATAAAAATGCCCTAGGATGGTATCATTTTAAGGTGCTTTAACTGTTCCTCTGTCCATTCTTTTATCAGTCTTTGGATCTTCTTGTATTATGTTTGATGGAGTATATTATGTCTGCAATGAGATGCATGTTCCCTAGACAGGTGCATGTTGGCTGTGATCAAATCAACGTTTACCCTTCTCTTTCATCTGTTAAATAGACTGTACTTTTCAAATCTCTCACTGTAAGGCAATTTTCCCAGCCCTTAATCATTCTTGAGGCTCTCTGACTTCCACCACCTTTCTTGAATTGTAGACAGTTTCCATTACTCAGTATTTCCATATTGATATTTCCAAGGATTTCATTCATCTTTTTGGCCACCACATTGTATGAAAGGCACATGTTCAACTGATTATCCATCATCATTTACAGGGAAGACTTATTTTCACAGTCACATTTATAAATTCTTTTTGCACATGTACCCTTACTTCCTACTACACGTATAATTGATCAACCAGTTATGGGCTTCCCTCATAGGCTTGACTGGAGATGTCACTACTTATCACCTTTGAAAATCAAACAATTCAGGAAGTCAGGCCCTTCCCACCAAGTCTATTGGGAAAACCCATAATTTATGGTAAAACCCTTTTTTCACTGACGCCTCCCTCATGGCACATGTTCACTCTGTTCCTCCCACTGGTTTCTCCTATTGTAATCTCCTGAAGTGGAATGCAGTGTTTGAGACAGGTGTGTGTGGAAATCCCATTGAGGGCCTCATTCAAGCATGGGAAGAGTTGGAGATTCTGATTCTACTCATCTTCCTGCAATCAGCCTGTCCTCTCATCAGAACAGTTTTCATCTGAAATATACAAGTGAAGTCTTTTTGGTGAAAATGCCAGAAGATCAGCTGTTCACACTCTATTCTTAAACATGTATCAAGGGAACATCCTGTTCCCACAATATTTTACAGAATGGCCAGCCAATGGGATAAATGAATGCAGGAACAGATAAGGAGTGAAGGAGAGAACAAACTTTGAAGGGAAAAGCAATAATATGATTATAAATGTATAGCACTTCTATGCTAGATGCAATATACTTTTTATCTTGTCATTCTCAGCTCCTTAGTCTGAAACAGTTATTTGAATCAACAATGCTCTGCGAGCAGCCTTTGCAAATTAAATTCCATACAGCTGTCTCCCTGTCATGCTCTGGTACATCTGGTAACATTTAGCCCTTTTCATATTTCAAGCACTTTACCAGCTAGCTAATTAATCCTTACTACATCCCTGTCATCTAAGTGTTCACTTCATGTTTTTCAGCTAAAGAAAATTAAAATACACAGATGAAACTTCTTGCCAAAGGCCATATCAACAATCACTGGAAAAGCTGGGGTTAGATGGCAGGTATCCAGGCTGTCTAGTCCTTTGCTTTATCATTTCTGTGGGAATAGTACACTGTCTCTTCAAGAGACCGTCTAGGGATGTTTGCTTTTCTACTCAGAACTTGCTGGGGCTGCTGGGAGAGATAGACCTGAGCTGTAGCTGTTGTAAAGAGTTGTTTGCAAAACATTTCTAGAGTCTTTCTTAAAAATAATAAACAATATTTGCTTTTATTAAGAAGGTGTCATTCTTAACAGCACTCATCATTACATGGTACCAGGAGTGGGGTACAAAGACAGTGAAGGGGAAGATAAGAAACTGCTGAGGAGATGGAGTATCTGAAAACTCCCAAGGAGCTGAAACTCTCAGGTAAAGCTGTTGAATCATGGAAAAAAAGTTTAAACAAAGTTTTGACATACATGCAAGCAACAGGGTATGCAGTAAAGGAAGGTGAGCAGAAAATAACTATATTCCTGAATATAGCTAGACCTGAGGCTGTTGATGTCTTTAATAGCATGCAGCTAAACCTGGATGAGGAAAAGGCTATGTGACTGTGTTACATAAATTTGCAGAATATTGCATACCAAAACCAAGTGAGACATTTGAGAGAAACAGGTTTCATAAAGGAGTGCAAAAAGTGGGTGAATCCTTTGAGAAATTCCTAACAGACCTGAAGCTGATGAGCCAGGACTGCAACTTTGGTCAGCTAACTGAGTCTATCATACGGGATCGGATTGTAATAGGAATCGCAGATTTGAACCTACAGAAAAGATTCTTGGACAATGTGAATTTGACCTTAAACAAAGCAGTGAGAGTGTGCCAGGCAGCAGAAGTTACTCTCCATAGTTTACATATAATGGAAGAAAAATCAGAAACAGCTCCAGTAGACCAAGTAAACAGCAAGCAAAAGGACTATTAAGGAGAAAGCAGAAAGCAAGCAAGAAGAACTGGAAGATTCACAGATAGCCCAAGGAATGAGGTTACAGGTGAAAGAGCACCAAATTGCAAGAAATGTGGACTCAGGCACCCAAAGAGGCAGTGCCCTGCACTAGGAAAGCAGCGTAATGCACGGTGCTATAACCATTTTGCCAGAGCCTGCAACCAGGAGCAGCAAACACACAAGAGACAACAATGCATGCAAACTAATGCAGTATATCAAGATGACACCAATGAAAGCATGGAGGAGGAATTCTCTGTGGGGACTGTGGTTGCAGAGATAGGAGATGACTGAACTCTTGCACTGAAAACTAATGGAAGGGTCATTAAATACAAAATGGACACATGTGCACAGGTAAATGTGCTTCCAGAACTGGTTGTTAATAAGTTAAAACAAAAATCAAACTGGTTCATGGGTAAAAATTAGGCCTGTGCGAAGCAGCAAGTATGCAATTTGGCTTTGGATTTGGCTGATTCAGAGAGACAATGATTTGATTTGGTGATTTAAATTGCTGTCCCGATTTGATTCAGCTTATTCAGATTTCGAGATTCGGTCACCAAATTGGGTCGTATCTCCTCTGAACTGAACAGGTGGTGGCAGTAGTGTTGGCGGTGGGAGCATGGCAGTGGCAAGTGAGCCCCCCCGCCTGGCACACATTCAGCAGCTGTCACATTGCATGAGTGCAGTGCAGCTCAGCAGGGTGCCATCGGGCTCCGCATGCTGTCTGGGAGCTAGGGCCACTCAGGCTGACCACTGCTGGGCTCTGGGTGACTGCTGGAGATGCCCCAGCTCTGGGACAGCGTGCAGTGCTCTGCCGAGCCATGCTGCACCTGCTCGATGTGACAGCGACTGTGTGGGTGCCAGGCAGAGGGCCGGGGAAATCTCTGCTGCCCCACACTGCACGGGGAGGCTCTGCCATGAGCCCCCAGATGCCCAATCACCACTGCTGCAGCTGGTGAGTGCAGGGCTTTTTTTTTTTTTTTTAAGTGCTGGGGCTGGGCAGGGCAGCCACGGGTCACAGGATGTTAGTACCTAAAGCACTACAAGCAGATATAATTAAATGAATATGTGAAGGTCATTGAAAAATGCAAGAGGAGGGTCAAGGAGGTGTTATATTGGCCACTCATGAATAGTCAGATTGAAAATGCTGTACATAACTGTGACATGTGACAGCCTATGAATAAAAAGGAACCAATGTGGATAGATAATGATATGCAATAGGCATGGTACAAAGTAGGAATGCATTTGTTTAAACTAGCTGGCAAAGTTTACCTGTTGGTTTTATATTTATTTTTCTCACTGTCCTAAAGTTGCTTTATTGGCTGATATAACTGCACAGCAGATTATATTGCATCTTAAATCAATCTTTTCCAGACATGGAATTCCACATAGGATTATGTCTGATGATGTCCCCCAGTTTTCAGGGTACAAATTTAAAATTTTTTCACGGAACTATGGTTTTCGGCATGTTACATCAAGTCCAAGATACCTGCAGTCTAATGGGATTGTGGAAAATGGGGTTAAGAAAATAAATCTGAATCCATATTTAACAATTCTGAATTACAGGCCAGCTCCTCTAGCACCTGGCCTGTCTGCTGCTGAGATTTTATTTAAAAGAAAGCTGAGAATTAGTTTACCTGGACTAACTGTACAACTCACAGGCCTGACACTGATTTGCACAGGTATAAGCACCAGGTCAAAGCTAAACAAAAATTGTACTGTGACAAAGGGTCATGGGCATTGCAGACACTGAAGTCCAGTGATACAGTTCGTATTTATAATGGTGACAGCTGGGACCAGAAAGCACAGGCTATTCATAAGGTTGCTCCCCAATCATATGACATATTGACTCAAGATGGACAATCTTTTTGATGTAACAGGAGACATTTGCAACACATTCCTGAACAAGGGGAGGAGGCTAGGAGGAGTAAACAGCTGCAGACTACATACAAGCAGACTCAGGAAAGTTGCTCAGAGGAGATGACAGAGGCACTGCAAGAGAGACACCCACTTCAGTCACTGAGGAGGCTGCAGCAGCACCACACAGATCAAATAGACTATGCCAAGCATCACAAAGACTTACGGAACACTGTTAATGTTATAATGTAATTTCTTTTAAAAATATATGGTATTAAAGTTGTGCTATAGCTAGAAATCTAGATGTTTAAAAAGGGGAGATGTAGGAATAATACACTGTCTCTAAGAGAACATCTAAAGCTGTTTGCTTTATTACTCAGAACTGGCTGGGATTGCTGGGAGAGACAGACCTGAGCTGTAGCAGCAGTAAAGAGTTGTTTGTAAAACATTTCTAGAGTCTTTCTTAAAAATAATAAACAGGATTTGCTTTTATTAAGAAGGTGACCTTCTTAACAGCACTCATCATTACAATTTAGATGCTACTGCTTCTTTATTTAGAGAAGCTGCATCTATACTGGGAACTTTTAGCGATTCCCCTTGGCTGGGCTTATCTATTTCCAATACAATTCTACTTGTGTTAACAGTGGTGGAACTGGGTATAATAGACCAGACACAGACACTTTTACCATCATGGCTATGATACTGCTGTCACTGCTGAGAGTGATAAAAATATCCATGCCCAAGCCACATAAACGTTTCCTCCATTGTTAGCAAAGTGCAGCTGTACTGGCATCAAACCTACAAGAAAAGAGCCACTATTAGAGTAAAGTGACAGATAACTCATGTGATACATACTACACTCATAAAGGCACTTTTAAATCTAAATCAAATGTAAAGGCATCCTCAGAATTATGTGATATTAAGCATTTGAATGTCCACATATTGTCAGGGAAAATATTGAAAGCATCTTTTGGATGAATGTAGTCTTCAGATGGAGGGAAGGTAGAAAGCAGAAACAACCAAATATGGGCAGAGACAGTCTGTCAAATTGTGTGTGGCGGATTTTGGAATCTGGAAGTGCTGATGGTCAGGTTATGCAGCTTTGTGATGGTCCCAGATAGCCTTCCAAGTAACTAAACGTATGAGAGACATTGTATTGTGGAACATGTGTAAACATCTACTTCTTTTCAGAAACAGGAAAGAAGAAGGGCAGTGTATAGAGGTAAACAATAAATGGTAGTGATAGTGGGGAGATGAACTCTCATATGGGTAATATTTTGTGAACAGTTTTCTTGTTGGCATTTTTGCTTTTGCCTTGGTTTGGTTTTATTGTCTATCCAAATTTAATTTCAAGTATCTTCTAATTTGGAGTATGCCTAAATTCTGTTTTTTTAAAAGTACAGTGCCACTAAAATATACTTTGATAAAAAGCTATAAAGCAGGTTCTATATTTGGTCTTGTGGATTTTCATATCTATCCACATGGCAAGATCCAGGGGATGGGAGAGTTAATGTGTTTGGTTTAATCATATGTCTAGTTTTAAGGACTTAAACTAGATTTGATTACAGTATGTTAAGTATTGCAACAATTGTAGTTAAATGTGGAAAATAAACCTGGCTGCAGGCACCATCATTTGTCAGGACCAGGTTGAACTGAAGTATATCAGAGAAGCGTGATAGTCTTGGTGTTCTGATTTATCTGGAATGGATCTTTATAGTCCTCTCACTATGTCCACTGAAAATGTAAGGGTAAAATCACAACAAGAGATACATGCTGTCCTGTAGGAACAAAATGAGGCTGAGAAAAAATTAGGTTAATAGTAATTAGTTCTCTAGCTAAAGCATTATTCTGGAAACAGACCAGACCTTTGAAAATACAGGGAAACTGTTCTCTCAGTCTGCACCAAATTCATCACCATGATACACAAGTGTTTATTTCTGAGTGTTATATGAAAATAGGCGTGAGTTTTTCAGAATAGTACATATTCTGAAAGCTACGTTGCATTCTACATGCTATTAAAATAGACACTAATTACTTAAGGCTCATAAATCTTGTTTGTTCCCTGAGCAACCCCAGCAAGATATGTACTTTATAGTCTGACCTGTTTTGGGCTTATTGTAAAGGATTATGAAAGAAAACTAAAAACAGAGGGGGCAGTTAAATATCATGTATATTTTCTCAGTTTATTAGTCTACTAATTACTGCAGAAGAGGGCTATCACTTGTCAATTACTGTATTCCTTTGTACTTCTGTAGAGCCTTGCTTGTTCGGACCATTGCTTAATCTTGAATTAATTCGTCTTCATAATACTTGTGTGAGTCAGTATAATTAGTTCCATTATGCAGCTAGAAAAACTGAGGCGAAGAAATGAAGGAACTCAGGGTAAGGGTGGTGATTTGATTCCAGAATTTTCTTCCTCACAGTGCTGCTCATTCCTTCAGACCAGGCTAAAATTAATGATCTATTAGGAAGCATTAATTGCCTGGAAACAGCCAAAAATTTGTATTGCAAAACCTCACAAAATGCACTTTATTGCTAGCAGAAAATGAATGTGAAAGACAGCATTACTGATGTGACTAAATTACATGCCTTTCACAGTCAGAATTAGAAGAAAAATGAGATGTTGCTAGATCAGAAAAAAATGACAGGTCTTAGTTAAAGAAAAAGTGTTTTATTCAGGTTAGTAGATTCTGAAAAAAACTTTCAGCAGTACCTACAGGAGATCCTATTCTCCATGTCTATCCCTAAATCTCTCTCTATATATATCTATAAAACAACGTAAAGGAAATTGTGGTCATGAAGAATAACAAGTCTAGATTGCCTGTGGTTAGTAAGTACCATTTGTCCAGTAACTGTGCTGGAATTCATGATGAACCATACAACATAATTTGCTACATAAAAGGTTGCATTTTGTTGTCAAGGAAACTAGCTGATTTGTCAAATGAGACTTTCAAAATGAGGGACAAGATATCAGGAAAAAAATATAGATTTGTAGCCTTCAGAATAACCACTCGAGTTGTAGGGAGGCTTGATTTCTTCCCTCACCTTTGCATAGAATCAAAGATGATAGGATTTTTGTCAGTCTCAATAACTTTGCTATTGAATAAAGTCAAGCAGGGCATGCTGTGGAGCAGGTTCTGAGATAACATAATTCCCATTGCTCTATTAGAGCATTGAAATATTCTATTGTATGAGGATCTGCCCCTCTCTCTTAATGCTGTTCTTACTAATGCTACAGTCATATATAATAGAAGAAGATGCTCCTGCAAAGGAGGTTCCTATCTATTTTACATGTCTAAGGATTCACATCCTTGTCAAGAGGTTCATGAATACCCCTTATTTACCCCATATTTTGGTGTATTTACATATCATAAATGTCATATCACTTTCAGAGAACACTTCATCTGTAAAGTCCACATGATCTTTAAACCAAATTAAGTGTGATGTATTACTGAAGAATTAATTACACCTAATGTCGCACCTTTCTTTGTGGAGGTCCAAAAACAGCCATCAAATGTCACCATCTCAAATTTACCAAGTATAAGCCTTGTAACATTTATATTCACATTTCCATTTAGAACAGTTTCATGTCAAGATTTCTGGATTTGTAAAAATCAGAAAGTAGTGTATATAGGCCTTTGATTATGGAATTACAATCTGAATTGTCACTGATATACTGAGATTTCAGAAAGTATTTTCTTGCTGTTTGGACAGTTAGAGATTGTTGCCTCTCAGCTCCATGTTCTTGGGGAACCCTGACACAGGACGCAGCCTGTCCAACTCACAAAGAATTTCTCCGCCCCTCCCCCCCGAATAAGAACTGATTACGAAAGACAATGAAGATGCAGTGGGAGATGCACCTAAAGCCCTCCAGATAAAGGAGCAACTCCCCTGGTCTCATTTGCATCTGAGATGGAACCAGATGACAATTCATTTAAATGGGAGATGGGACAGGAAAGCACCTTCATTAAGCATTCAGGATGGAGAACAGAGATTCCAAGGCAAGGACCGCACTGAATTCTGGGATCAGAAAAGCAGGGGAGCACTGCATGATGGGGAATCTGTGCTCCAAATGCTAATCAGCCCACACTTACACACACCCAGCTCAGCATTTAGCAGACCAATTCTAATCTGGATTTACAAAGCTGCCCCCCCGCCAGTGTCTGGTTACTCCTTAACCTTATGTTTGTCCTGGTCATTGATCAGTTTCTTGAGATGTTCCAAACCAGGTAACCCCTTGTCAATAGAAAAGACAATCATTTACACTATTAAAATAATACACTTTGAAGAAGCTGAACTGAGGGTATAAAAGCAGCAAAGTTGTGCTTCAAGAGAAGAAATCTCTCTGTCACCATCCACTCTTGTTCCCGAGAAGATGGAAGAAACAGATCGTCTCCGACCCTACTTCTATGATTCTATGAAACAGGTGTGACTTTATAAACTGGTAACTTTACTTAGAGATATACAGGAAGAGAGAGACAAGGCAAGCAGGATTTTAGAGCTGTATAAGAAAGAATTAACACACACAAAAGCATTATTAGAAGAAGCAAGAGCATCAACTCATTTCCTGGCAGATGAAAACAAGGTATCAAAGGCAGCAGCAAGCCATCAGAAGTGAGGCGGAGATCAGTAAATTGCATGGCCAACTTAGTGCCCATAATGGGGTGGTAGCAGCTGTAAGGCTGAGAAAGGATTGTGACTTTGAGTCCCCTGGGAAAACAGAGATACCTCCTGATGCAGTCCCCAAAAGCCCATTTAACCCTGATTGGCCCCACATGCATAAGGTTGCCCCCGTTTACACAAAGGAGGTTAAACACTTAGTTTCAGGAGAGAATCTTCCCACAACAGAGATAGTCACTGACACAGTGAGATGGTCTCCCAGTCAAGCCAAGGCTATTGCTGAGAGACTGGGGCCACTAAACTGTGAGACTGCCAGTGTGTGGCTGGCTCGTGTTTGGCAAATGTACCCCTCTGCTGATGGCATAGACTTAGCTCAGTTATGTGCCTCTCCTTGTGATGCAGATGCCCTGCCCTGCCTAGACGTGGGCAGGTTCTAGATGTGTAGGTTCTTCGGAGTGAACTGCTCCTGGACCCCGGGAATGGATGGTGAGTGCTCTTAAAATATTACTGCCTGCTTCTTCCCTTATGAAACTGTATGTAATGGAAGACAAGAAGCCAGGAGAAGACCCAGAATCCTACCTAATCCAAAAGAAAATGCTAGCAGCTCTTTCTGATTCATTACCCCAGACAGAAGAAAATGGAATTATCACTCTCCATTATCAGGGACCTGAATTAATACAGATCACCTATGCAGGGTTACATTCCCAGACAAAAATGACCATGGGGTTGTGAACTTAGAACACATAACCTGGAATGAACAAGTGGCAAAAATCAAACAGGCAGGAGATTTGCTGAGAGAGACTGGTGTTTTAAAGAGACAAAGAGGCAAAAAGATAACCTGTGCAGGCTATCACCTTTGCAAATAATGGTCTTCACTCTGCCAGTCACCCTCCCAATTTTAATCCCCCTTTGCCTCACAACCCTGGGCAACAACAACCCAAGGAGACCCTTAGGAGAATGATTTGGAAAGAGCTAGTGAATTTAGGGGAGGATATAGGAAAAATGATTGCCAGCCCATTAGTGTCCTGATTAATGCTGTCTCAGGCCATGTGGAGAGCAGAGTTAATGCAGAGAGCACCCCCTCAGCCCACTGCCCCAGTACAGAGTGCATCCCATATGCCCATTCCCTGTCAGCGCCAGACTCCTGCCTCTTCTCCTGAGTGGAGGATCCTGAGGGAGTCTGCTGATCAGTAGGGGTGCCCGGTTCTCCTCAGGCCTCCCCAGCTGGTCACGAGACTTCAGTGTGATATATGGGGGAGACCCACTGTGAGGGCTACAGTGGGGAACCCAGGGAAGTTAGCTCAATTGCTAGTGGATACTGGATACTGGATCTTCGGTAAATATTCTAAGTCCCCGGTGGATCTCTGGAGGGAGACCCACCATGAAACATGTTCAGCTCAGTGGATATGGGGGAGAAATTCAGGAAGCTCCGGTCTGGTAGGATGTTCCCTTGCAAATTGACAGATTGCAAAGAAAAGTAGAGTGCTGTGCTCATGAGGGAAATGAAAAGGCATTCATCCAGGCATTTCAGTTAACTGTAGATCTAGCTAATGATGTGTTACAGAAGTTAAAAAGAGGACCTATGGAAGTCTCAGCTGCGCATCGTTGTGCTGCCATAAAGGCACCTACTGCCACCCTAACCTCTGTTAGTGATCCATGGGTACAGGAATTTCCCAGTGTGCGGACTAAACATAAGGCGGAGTGTGGAAAAATAAATGCTGAGGTTTTGATTGAAGGAAAAGATCCCCCTCCTCAAAGACAATATAAATATCCAGCTGCAGCAGAGGAAGGCATTAAAAATACTATAGACTGTCTCTTAGAACAAGGAGTGCTCGTGCCTATGCAAAGTATTTTCAATTCACCAGTATGGCTAGTCCTTAAAGCAGATGGGGTCAGTTATAGAATAACAATAGACTTCTGTGCCTTAAATGCAGCCATCCCTGCCGCTGCCCTGTGGTAGCTAAATATAATGAGATCTTAGCAGCAGTAGCAGCTGGCTCCAAATGGTTCTCTGTAATCGATTTGGCTAATGCTTTCATTGCTATACACCTCCATCCTTCATGTTGGTATAAGTTTGCTTTTACCTATAGGGGACAACAATATGCCTTCAGCCAAACTCCCCAAGGTTTCCATTCTTCCCCTAGTATTTGCCATGCCCATGTCACTAAAATGTGGAACCGTTTGCACCCTAAACACCGCTCACACGTAATTTCGTATGTGGATGACATTTTGATACACACCCCCACTTCAGAAATGAACAGAGAAATCACTAAGGAGGTGCTGACTATAGTACAGGAAACTGGATTTAAGGTAAATAGAGAAAAGGCTCAGTTAGTTCAGCAACAAGTGAAATACCTGAGTGTATGTCTCGGAGAGGATGGCAGGACTTCAGATCAGCAAAGGGTAGAAACAGTAGGAAAGCTGCCTGCTCCAACAGACACACACTCCTTGTGAGCTCTTTTGGGAACTTTTAACTTCTTTAGAGAGTTCATTGACATGTTCTCTGACAAAGCCAAGCCGCTGTACAAATTGTTAAAGAAAACCAGGATTTGGGAATGGGGAGCAGACCAACAAACTGCCCTGGCTACCTTAAAACAAGATTTTGCTTGTGCACCAGCTCTGACATATCCGGAGCCTGTCCTTCCTTTTGTGATTCAGTTGGCCTCTTCAGAAACAAGCATTGGAGCCACTCTTAGTCAAAAGCAATGTGATAAGCTCTGAGTCATTGCATATGCCTCCAGGGTCCTAAATCAAACAGAGCAAGGCTTTACCCCCTGTGAAAAGGAGCATCTTGCCCTGGTCTGGAGTCTCACGCATTGGGAATTTATTATTGGAGGGTTGAAGGTCATTGTTCAGACTGTGTATTCCCCGCTTAAGTACATCACATCAGGGAAAATACAAGACAGCCAGGTTTCTAACCCACGCATGGCTCAGTGGACCCTCATCCTAGGAAACTGTGGAGTAGAGTTTAAAAAAGAGTAAGCTGTTTCACCAGCCCGGTATGGACTAATTAAAGAAGGAGAGGAGCATACCTGCCCCCTCCCTCTTCTAAAGCACCTTGAATGGCCTGTCAAGGGAGATAAAACTTGCAGATGCACAACAGAAGGTGTTTGTAATTTGGTTAACAGATGGATCAAGTTTCTACCATAAAGGGCATCCCCAAACAGGGTATGGAGCCATCTGCATAAATGATGGAGAGGTGCTCCAAGGACCAGCTCGCCCCCATTCTGCCCAAGCAGCTGAACTAGAGGCAGTTAAAGCCATCCTAGCTTATGAATCTCAGGACACTTCTGTTGCTATTTACACTGACTGTGACTGGACAGCCAGAGCAATCACTGTGTGGCTCCCTCTTTGGTTAGATAGAGAAATGGTAGCTGAAGATGGGCATCCCATTTCTCATTCAGACAAATGGAGACAAATTGCTAACCCGATCAAAGAACGAACTGGGGACACCTGGGTGACTCACACAAAGGGGCACCAGAAAAATCACTTAGAAGAAGCACACTGGAACAATAAAGCTGATGCCTTAGCCAAGGCTGCTGCTACTAGTAACCACACTGAAGATAAGGTTGAAATCCTGAATGGAAAAGGTAGAAAACCTTGGAGAAAATGGTTTCATTCTTTACAGCTCAAAGACGGGAAGGATAAACCACCTGACTGTCAAGGAATGGGGTAAACAGTTTTCTATCCTGCTGGCCACCCTTCTTGGATAGCAGGAAGGAATGGCTTTGAGCCATTGGAAAATACACGTTGGATAGGCTTGTCAGTGCCTATCCCAATGCTGAGGCAGGAAAAGGCCAGAAAAGTGCTCAACTTGTTATGGCCACCCTCTCCTAGATCACTGCTCCACTTTTGCCCTGCAATGTTGATCCCAGCTTCTTCCACTATATACAGGGGGGAGTGTGGGAGTTTGTTTTTCTCTTATCTGTCCCCTCACAGGTCTCCAAACATGAACCATGACATCCCATAGCTGCACCAAAATGCTGCTGTGCATAAGTATCTGGGGTCTGATGTCCAGACTCTATTCTGAACCTGCAATGCCTCTGAAACTCTGCAAGTGTTTGCCAGTTGGAGCCCGGGAAATGAAATGGCTGTGCCACATGCATGGATTCTATGGGAATGGAAGCAACCCCCTGGCCCTACAGCATCGCTACCAGTTCTATGCTGATAACCTTGCCTCAGGCTGCCCATGGCAAAGTTTTGCCAATTGCACACCAAGTACCACTGGGAAGCCACTCCAGTTTTGTTATGGAACTAAGGCTATCCCAGGCTCCAGTCCATTCTTCTGTAAGCCATCATGGACTCAAGAGGAACCTGTACCGTAAGTGATTGAATTGCACTTGTACAAACAGGAGTTTCTTTAATTGAGGCTGCAAATATAGAAGTTCTTGCTAATAAACTGTCATATGCCACTGAAAATATAGGGAAAATGGGAACTCTATTAACTGCATCTTTAAAAATGTTAAGTGAGGAACAGCAGCTAATAAGCAAGGTATTTCCTGGGTGGGAAGGACTCATAGAGAAGGATGATGAGTTAATGATGTCTGGTGTACAGTCCCTCCAAAATAATGTATCATTGGCTTTATTGTGTAAGCAAGCTCAGGCTCTCACCCAAAACGTCATCATGGGAATAATTCGGCAAGCCATGATGGGACAAATTCCCATGGAAGCAATCAACCTGATTAGGCCCCATGTAACAGGAAAAATTAGCCCTCCAGCCCTGATGAAGATTGTTAACGCTTTGTACAATCACCACCAGCAAAGTTTGCAGTTATTTCTTACAACTGTGGCAGGCAAGGAAATTAGAACAATCCACCCAGTAGTCCCATTAGGATTACAAATTGATGATAGCTCAGTGATGTACTCCAGAGATCATAACATGTGGGCCTGGCAGAAAGATAATGCATGGAAAACAGTAAATGTAAAAGGTTGTAGGAGAAAAGAATGTTTGGGTTACATCTGTGAAGACCAAGCACTGGAGGAGCATGATTAATATTTTTTCCCACAACCTGGAAACAAGTCTCACTGTTCCTTCCATGTTATCCAAGAAAGGGACTCTGCTATTGTTTATGTGGGTAAAACATGTGTGTGCATGAGAACAAGATGTGATATTGTATTAATTAATGGATATTGGATTCAACCTATGGTGCCTTATATTAATCGCTGTTTTTGTGATGTAACCACCATTGTAAGTTATGATCTTAAGTTTACTGTACCTATATGGACCATACAACACTTAAATGCCTACCCTGAGCTCTACAAAGAGGTGCCCCCCATTTTACTAAGAATGGGTCTCATCGCCATTAAGAGACTATTAACTCATCCCTGTTTACAAGCTGACCTGCAAAGACTCAAAACTTGGGGAGAGAATGGCAAATTCGAGATTCAACACCACAATCAGGAGATCTCTAAGCTAGCAGCTACAGTTAAAAATGCAGGCCATCACTCCTGGTGGGAGGTTTTGTTTGGGTGGAGCCCCAATTCAACAGGTCTTTTAAATGTCGTGCTTCACCCCATTGTAGTAATCATTAGTTTTCAAATTATACTAGTAATTGGTCTGATGCTACTAGGTTCCTGGATCCAGAGACTGATGCAATGGATGGAAGATCAGAACCAGTACCATGGAGCAAGGATGTGATGGGGATACTCACGCAACGCAAGCACCCCATCAACGGGGGGACTTGTTACCTCTCAGCTTCATGTTCTCGGGGAACCCTGACACAGGACACAGACTGTCTGACTCACAAAGAATGTCTCCCCCCCACCCCCCCTACCTGAACAAGAACTGATTACAAAAGACAATGAAGATGCAGTGGGAGACGCACCTAAAGCCCTCCAGATAAGGGAGCAACTCCCCTGGTCTCATTTGCATCCGAGATGGAACCAGATGACAACTCATTTAAATGGGAAATGGGACAGGAAAGCACCTTCATTAAGCATTCAGGATGGAGAACAGAGATTCCAAGGCAAGGACCGCACTGAATTCTGGTGTCCCCGCCTCTGCTCTATTATATGCTCCCGCGCTGGCTTCGCCTGAGCAGTTGATCTTGCTTGCCAGGGATCCACGCGCAGACCCCAGAGGGCACCTCGTCTGTCTTCAGGGTGACACCCTAACTCACCTGCCACGACTTTGAATGGTTCTTCAGTGGAGGGGGTCCCCTTTGAGGGTGCCTCCAGGGCTGTCGCGCATCTTGGCGGGAGTTCACAGGGCTCCAACCTTCCCTACACCCTGACCATGCGCCACCCTTTGAGATGGGCCTCCGAGTCTATATGCGGCTAGCCCCCATTGGTGTCTTCCCTGGTCTCCATGTTGCCTCTCGATGACAACCACCCAGGACCTTGGCCGAACTCCGGTGGGAAGGTCTGGAGACCCTCAGCTTTCAGGCTTATCTTCTCTGGTGCCCTTAGCCTTCAGTGTCTGCTGGCGGTAGCCCCCAGTGCATTCTTGCATGGCTCCTTTCTTCCCTTTCACGGGGTCCCGGCCACCCTCACCCGGTGCTAAAGACTCTGCTAATCTACCCTTGCAAAGGGGATTGAGATAGACGAGCCCTAAAGGGGATTGTCATGGCACGGGGTCCAGTAGGATGGCCGCAATCTGCTCAAGGCCCCCTTTACTATGCCAAGTTGGCCCAATGGGCACCCTCAATCCTCACCCGCCATGTCTTTGATGACAAAATATATAGTTGGGAGGCTGCCTTTCATGCCCTCTTGGTCATGGTTAGCTGTACCCTCTAACCCCGTGCCTTCCCAGACCCCTGGTAGGTCCTGCTCCAGGACAGATGGTACCACAGTTGTTTTGGGGCACCCTAGCCTTATGGGCTATGTGTGGTTCCAAACATCCCCTTACCACGCCTCCAGCCTCGCAGGTGGAATTGATGTTGTTCGGTCACAGCCTTGTTATAATGTGGCCCTCTTGTCCTCTCTGGACCCTGCACGGCCCTGTCTTGCTCTGCCCCCTCTCCTGGGGCTTCTCAAAGTGCTGCCCCCTCCTCTGGGGCTTCGCCACAATGCTGCCCCCTCCTCTGGGGCTTCTCCAATGCTGCCCTCTCTCTGGGGCTTCTCACAATAATGCTGCCCTCTCTCTCAGGCTCATTACACCTGCACTGGGGCTTCTCCTCAATGTCCCCTCTCTGGGGCTTCTCAACTGCCCCCCCTTTCTGGGGCTGGGGTCAGTGCACCCCGAATGCTGTGCCCTCGCTGGTGCTGGGATCCCCCATACTGCTGTGGGTCCCCTATGATGCCTCCTCCAACCCCTAATAGCCTCACCTAAACCACCTGTAACAAACAGCAATCAAAATGCAAGCCCCTTGGCTATAACTAAAATGGAAGCCGCCCAGCTATAACAACACTCCAGCCTACCGGGGAATGCTCCACCCCTCAGCCATGTCAGATGCTGCTCCTTCAATCAGGCTTCCCCTCTCTTCCCTGAGGGAGCTCCTTCCCCCTTGGCCACTGGCAGGGGACTGCTAACCTGGCCTCAGCCGCTGGGCTTGATATGGGAGCCAGGCCCTGCCCCTTCTGGTCAGCTGACCTCCCCTGGTTGCCCTGGCAACCAGCAGCTGGGCTCGTCACTCACTGCTAGGGCTTTTTCCCTAGCAGTTTTCTCCCTTCTTAGGACCAGGGCACCTAAGTGCTCTGCGACAGGGATCACTGCCAATGCCTTGATCCTAAACCCCTTTTCCCTGAAACACCCAACGTGAAGCAAAAATGAACAAAGCCACCACCATGACTACTAGTGAGGTGTGACCAAAAAGAAAGAAGGTAGGGAGAATGCTGAAGGAAATGGAGCACCCACAGTGAGAGCTCCGTACACCCTTAGCCTCCAATGCCCTTAGGCTAGGGCACCCTCTGGGTCAGGACCCGTGTCTTCACCTCAGCTGGGATCTCTCTCTCTCTCTCTCTCTGAGCCCTGCCACTGATCGGGAGCTGTGGCTCCGTTGCCTCTAATTAGGGCTCTCACACTGGCTCCCCCAGTGGTCACTGCGGGTCTCTCTGCCAGTTCCTTTGACCCCTGCTGGGCTTCTCCGGCTCGGGGTTCCCCACCGCTCCTGCTGCTGCCACTGCCGCTACTGTAGCTAGCCTCCCTGCTGGCTTCCCTCCTGGCTTCTTCACTCCCCGCCGATCCTCAGCTCGGGGATCCTCTGCAGCTCCCACAGCTGCTGCTGCTGCCTTTGATGGCCTGTCTTCTGGTGTCTTCAATCCCCGTCGGTCTTCTCTGGCTCAGGGATCCTTTGCAGCTTCTGTCGCCTCTGCTGCTGCCACTGCTGTAGCCGGTGCCACTGCTGCTGCCAGCTGCTGGTGGCAGCAACTGGACACCTTCTGCCCGGTGGTTCTCTGCCAGTCCTCTGGTCCTCAGCATTTTTCCCACGCCTTCGGGGCCGCTCTTTATCTCCGCCGGATGGCGTCTCCTCATGACATCACCCGGTCCTACCTGGATATAGGCGTGGCTAATGAACTGCGCAGGCAGTTTCCCATCGCGCATTTCCTTGTTCCTCCCAGCCCTTACAACAGGTATGTTGTGGTTTTCTTTTCTTTTTACTTTGGTCTGGGGTTTGCCTGTGAACGCGGCTTCCCCCTCTCCTAGTCCTGTGCCCCTGGAACATCTGGGATCAGAAAAGCAGGGGAGCACTGCATGATGGGGAATCTGTGCTCCAAATGCTACTCAACCCACATTTACACACACCCAGCTCAGCATTTAGCAGACCAATTCTAATCTGGATTTACAAAACACTAAGCAGAAGTAAAGTTTAATAGGCATCTTGGGCCATACATTCCCTGTTCCTGGTATGGGAGGCCTATTTAAACTTGATTGACTAAAACTTGGTTGCCGGGTTAGGGAATGCTGAGGCAAAGAGACCAAGTCAGAGCGGGTGTGGGCAACATTTGAACAATGGTAAAGAGTTCATCACAACGTCCAGCCCATTGGAGCCCTGACCACAAATGCTGTCATACTTTTCCCAGGGTGACTGGTGGAAGTCCTCCCCACAAAGTTTATGAACACTCATGCTAAACTGAGTCTTATTCACAACAGGTAAAAATACAAAACACTGATGCTGCAAGCATAGCTCAGCCATCTGAGAAGAAACAACAAGGTATCCCATCCAGTATATCTGCTATCCATAAGAATTTCAATCTGGCTCCTAAGTGTCTGGTTACTCCTTAACCTTATGTTTTTCCTGGTCATTGATCAGTTTTTTGAGATGTTCCAAACCAGATAACCCCTTGTCAATAGAAAAGACAATCATTTACACTATTAAAATAATACACTTTGAAGAAGCTGAACTGAGGGTATAAAAGCAGCAAAGTTGTGCTTCAAGAGAAGAAATCTCTCTGACACCATCCACTGTTGTTCCCGAGAAGCTGGAAGAAACAGATCGTCTCCCTTCAAGGATTGTGCTAAGAACTTTACCTGTCAGCATTGGAACCCAAGTGCCTTGGACTGGTGAGACCCCAGCTCTCGCTCTCACTCTCTTTTCTCTTTAGGCATAGATTTCTGAACCTGAACTGTATTAGTTAAGCTTGAGCTAAGTTTCCCCAAATACTTAGTGAACACAGGGTAGTATTGTAATTGTTTTGATTGTTTTCCTTTGCATGTCTATTATTGCTAATACCATTATACATTTCATATACTCAGCAATAAATAACTTTTATAGTCAATCTAGTAGTAACTGGGTATATTTTTCCTTCTTTAGTTTTCCTTCCCACTTGCTCTGCAGCAACGCTTCTTTTACCT
The DNA here is from genome assembly GCF_030867095.1 of Alligator mississippiensis. NCBI lineage: Eukaryota > Metazoa > Chordata > Crocodylia > Alligatoridae > Alligator > Alligator mississippiensis. The sequence goes on along the minus strand of NC_081824.1, from coordinate 74,857,848 downwards.
AAGCCAAAGATCCCTGTGATGCTCAGAAATACTGTGGGGTCTGCTCATCAAGAGGCTACCACTACTAGGACAGTTAGGGCAAAAGATTGGGACATACCGAGTTTGAAACACATAAGGGGATCAGTTTGTACAGGTTGATTGACCCAGTTTGGCCCAGACATTCCCTTATGAACTGAATGCTGGCCCACGAGGGTGTCAGCTGGACACCCAGCTGGATTCAGAGGTATTCTGTTTACCTGGGTGCTTGTGTCTGACTGCAGTTTATTGTTACCTTAATGAATTGATTCCTGGCATATGAGGGTGTCAGCAGGTCCATGCTGATCAACCCAGCCGGGTCAGGCATGTCACATTAATCTGTGTGTGTTTGTGTGTATGACTGATTTGGGGACTGGAGGAACCCAGCCCAATTGAAACTGAGTCCTGCAAGGTAGCTCCATTGGGGGTGAGGACTTGCAGAAGGGAAATATACAGCTCCATACAGAAACACAAGTAACACAAGCAGCACATAGATAGAATTACAAAGACCCTAGAAACATATCCTTAATAAATGAGCACGCCCCAAAGTGATGGGCAAATCTGGTAACAAGATATATCTCCCACAAGTAGACTTCATCTGTTGTTACTTTTTCAGTAATTTCAAACTCATTAGAATATCATGGCTATGAAGTTTCCCATTTGGAATTCCATTTATTGTGCTTTTCTCTTTTTTAGGAGGCATAAGAAGGAAGAAACTTAGAATGGCATTTTTGTTCCATTTTTGTTCCTCCTTGTCCCCTTTATCCTTTCCCTAGTCACTCTCTTATGGCCAACTTTAAAACTAAAGGATGATTTAAGTCTATGATCCTCAGTCTTCGTTGGCCCATGGGCAAGAATGCTGAACAAGTAATGCTCTCTGAGCAACATCAGATTTTAAAAAATCATGTATCTATAGAAAGAAAAATTTTCTGTGGCCATCAACAATCTTGGATGAACCATGGGCTGGGAGCTACTCATGTCAAAGATAGCATCAGCAATCGCATCAGAAGCACAAGTCACCATTATTGGAAGCATCTGTAACCCAGGTGGTACTCCAAGAGGTACCCCCTCTCCAATTGAAGGGATCAGAGCAGGTGTACAAGCACTGTGGGAGGTGTAGAGACCCTCCTCCCCCTATAGAGCAGAGCCAGATCACTAATGGGGACTTAACCAAATACGTTTTAATGAGAGAACAGTAGTGGGAACATAGCAGGTATAAACCAGGGGGGTATAGGGGACACTAGAACACCCCGAGGGGGCAGGATTCAACAACGGTTAGACACTTACAATCATAGACATATTCATCCAGTTGACAAAAGACAGGGTTAACAAAATATAAAACACAAACAGCAGAACAACCAATACTGGTTGGTGATATATAAAAGGCACAAAATACAAAACATCAAATAACAAGGAATATAGGGCTTAGGTACCTGGAGGTGGGGAAAGAGGGAAAACACAATAATCCCTTTCCACAGCAACAAGGACATCTCCCGGTCATTTTACTCATGCGAAGTCATCCCAGCCAGGACTTGAACTTCGCTTACCCACATGGTAGACAGACACTCTACCACACAGCCAAGATGCTGATACTATGCTAAGCTGCTAGGGGTCTTAACCTTCCAGGAGCCCCGGCTTCACATCAAGCCTGGCCTCTTATTGGAGGAGCTGGAAGCAGGGCTGGGAACCTCTCCGCTTGCTGCTCAGATCCTTGCTGGAGCTGGGGAACCTTTCCTGCTGGCCGAACCCTACGAGACTAGGGGATCCTGGAGCCCAGTGGGCAGCCGCTCCTGCCGGCCACATGCCGTGCTGCTGAGGGTCCAACTGCTGCTTGCAGGTCCCACTCCTTCAGTTTCTTCTGGAACAACTGCTCCCACCCTGCTGGCCCAGCTCTTTGAGACTCCTTCCTTTTGGTCCGTTGCTGGTCTCCCCTGAGTCATCTGTGCTGCCCCTTTTATCCCCCTCCAGGTGACCCAGGGGGCCAATCAGGGGACATGCAGGGTGAGTCTCTGGGGCCTGATTCATGAGGAAAGGGAATCCCAAGCCCTCCAATCATCTTTTACCCTTTCAAAACCCCTGGGCTAAATCAATACCAGTTAGCCCGTCACACGTCATTTGCCTAACATGTCAGAAAACCAAAGTATGTTGGCACCAAGTGCAACAATTATTATTTGAATGATTTATTATTCATATTTATAAATGCAGGTTTGTATCCTGGACAGGATATATGCCTTGCATTTATGCCCTGGATAGGTCACCTGTTGGGCTAACTCTAAACCAGTGGTTCTCAACTTTTTTAGATTCAGGGCACCCCCTCCTCAACTTTTTTGAATTTGACAGAAAATCACTAAATTTGGGTTGAAAATCACTGTTGTACTGCCTCAGCTTCCCTCAGTAATTCTGAGCTGGGTGCTACTGTTGCCGTAAAATAAAATTGCACCACGTGCCCAGAGCAGGCAGGAGAGCTGGGACACGCAGTAACGCATCACAAGCTAACCCTCCTGCTTTTCTGCCTATTTTATTCGACACTTTATACTGCACTTTATACTCTGCTTTCTGCACATCATTTCAGAGCATCATGGAAGCTTATGCTTTCTCTCTATATACTATATATTTAGTTAGTTTATAAAGGTGCATATCTACCTACCCCAGTTGAGAATGACTGCTCTACACAAACAGGGTCCCTGTCATCAAGAACTTATGGCATACCTTAAGACAAGATGCAAGGGGCATGTCCAGATGAACCCCTTTGAGATGCTGCAAGAGCATGTGTGGGAACAAAAAAATGTTCCCCATTCTGCAAATTTGCAGCGGAGGAGCAAAATTAGACCCCTGGATATCCTGGTACTTTTTTCAGGTTTCTTTTTTGGTTTCCCCTCCATGATGTGAAGCAATGGCAGGGCAGGAACGTTCTCAGGAGGAAGATTCCTCCACTAAACTTCCTGCAGCCCCCACTATGTGGGCAGATCCCAGCCAAGCCCCCAAGAGGATGCATGCCACTGCAGCCCCCTTTTTTGATGTTATGTTGTGTCTGAAGGCAAAGCTGGCCCTGCATTGGGTGAGTTAGGGAAGGCAGTGGCATAACTGCGAGGGGGCAACCAGGGCAATAGCCCTAGGCATCACTTTGAGGGCTGGGAGTACAAAAATATTCATGAACTCAGCAGTGGCTAATCACAGCACTACTATTGGCAACAGGACAGCAGGCATTGCCCCAGGTGTGGAGCTGTCCAACTATGACTCTGAGGGAGAGAGGGATTGAAAAGAGTCCTTTGTACATCCTCTGCACAAATAAGCAAAATGGCCATCAGAGCATGCTGTTGAATGTAATAATTGTCTGTGTACTACAGGGAAGAGATAAGATAATATCCAAATCCTGCAGTGCCTCACCCAGACAAAAGACTTCCAAGAGAAGTGGAAACACCCTGAGATGGCTCAGATCTGTCTTCTGAATTTGAAGCAAGGGGCCCTTATTGGGAAATGGTTCCATCTATCAGGGAACCATTGGAGACCTATAAGGTCTCCAACCTATGGAGGCCCTCAGCTATGGAGACCCATATGAAGACCCATTTGTCTTGTGGACAAATTGGAAAGAGTCCAGCAAAGGGCAATGAAAATGGTTAGGGGGTTGGGGCACATGACTTATGAGGAGAGCCTGAGGGAAGTGGACACTTAGTCTTAGGAGAAGAGAAGACTAAGGGGGCATTTAATAGCAGCCTTCAATTACCTGAAGGGTGGTTCCAAAAAGGATGAAGCTAGAATGTTCTCAGTGCAGATGACAAACCAGGAACTCAAGTTGCAGCTTGGTCTCAAGTTGCAGCAAGGGAAGTTTAGGTTAGATATTAGGAATAATTTTCTCTCTAGGAGGGTGGTAAAACACTGGAACAGGCTACCCAGAGAAGTTGTGGACTCTCCGTCCTTGGAGGCTTTTATGATCTGGCTAGACAAAGCATTGACTAGGATGATCTAGTTGGGGATAGTCCTGCTTTGAGAAGGGGGTTGGACTAGATGACCTCCTGAGATCCCTTCCAACCCTGATTTTCTATGATTCTATAAGGTTCCTTTCATTCCCAAATTTTATTCAAGAGCTACAGGAAACCTCTAGAAGCAATGGTAAGACTAATGGGCCGAGGTGCCAGCAGCTGATATACATGTATACCTTCTCCATGGCAAACATAGACAGCGCCATCTCCCAGTACTCCCAATGAATAGCTGGAAACAGCACCTGCACAAAATTGCAACTGGGAAAAGCTGGATGCAGGAAAGGTAGAGATGAGGATGTTAGTAAGAAGGAAGGTGCTTTAGAGGACTGCTCCCCACTATGGCAACCATATTATGGAAGGTGTCTGCCCATAGATGGCTGAACTGAATCACAACATTGGGGCCCTTCCTACCCTTTTTGTTTCTATTGTAGCATGTCTATACCTCTGCGTTGATGCTAAGGGTATGTCAAGACTACTGTGGAGAAGTCAGCCCAGCTCACTAGCCTCTACCCTGAACAAGTCAGAAATTAGGGAATGTAGCTACTTGGACTAGCCCTGATGCCTGCCTGAGAGTGATTTCAGTTGTGTGCTTTATTATTGCTACTCATTTTGTCTATGAATGAAGACACAGATGCTGAAAAAAACTTCACCTGCTACAAAACATACAGTCTGTTGCCTGGCAGCACAGGTTGCCTAGAATATGTCGCTCTGGTTTTCACTCGCTGTATTGGCCCCACTGAATACAGGGCCTAGTTTAAGGTGTCTCTCCTAATAGTTCTCAGGAGGAATGAACCATGTTACTAGAAATATTTCTGCTCCCTCTGCAATTGCCCCCCTGCCCCCCAATTGCTGGCCTAACTCCACTGGAATACTAAAGGTCTTAATACGGAAAGTTTGTTAGCACAACAGACTGGGAATTGCCTGGTTTAAGACAATGAAACTTATATCTCTAAGAAATAAGAATGACTAATAATAACCTCAGCATGTTCTATATAAATAGATTTCTTTGTCCTAGCTCTTTTACATAAACAGTTTACTTCTATGCAAGTCCTTGTTTTCATCTGCTGGCAAGTGGGAGATCAATAAGTATAATTTCAAATACTAGGGGGGGATTCAGATCTTATGGCTAATTCCAGAAGGCAGATTGTCAGTGTAAGAAATGAGACACAGAGAGCAGAATTCTTTTTCACTGTTAAATCATGTAAATGGCACTTGCACCATTTATAGGTGTCTAATGCTTTATGTAGCTACACTTGAACTGATGCAACCCCATTGGGCCAGATCCTGCCTTGTTACTAAAATACAATACTGAATAATGCTCTGATTTACAGTGCAATGATTTTAGATCTACATCAGTGTCTGTAATGCTTTAGGCATTAAAGAATTATTGGGTTAAATGCATGAATAACTTTGGGAGCAGCAAAACCCAAGCTTTCCTCCTTTCCAGGGCAAGATTAAAGGGCCAGGCTCTCCTCCCTGGGTCATACCACGAGGCTTCTTGTAGCTTCAAATTCCTTTTGATGCCATGACTTTTTCCCTCATGGCAGGGAATGGGCCAGCTTCAGGTGAATAGGATGTATTATGCTCACAACCCTATAGCTTGGTAGTTAAGACACTTTTCTGCAACAAAGTAGGTGTGAGTTTAAACACCCTGAGAGTGAAAGGGGTGCAGAACCCAGATCTTCCGTGTGCTAGACAAGCACTCTTAAAAACTCAGCCTTTTGAGGAGTAGGATCACACACAGCTATCTAGCTGCTCAGGGCAAAAGAAGCCCTGCTATGATGCATATTCCTTATGAGATCAGAGGCAAGTGGGATGGTGATTCATAGAAGTTAGAGGCTGGAAGGGACCTCAGAGATCATCAGGTCCAGCCCCCTGCTCAAGCCAGGAAAGACTGCAGTGTGAGAATTCAATCTGCACTTAGTACAATCTACAAGTCCCCATTCACGTGAATGGAGGGCCAGACACCTCTTGCATAACTGAGGCATCTAAGGTTCTGGGGGTGTCTAAGTGCTGCCTGTTGAAATGAACAGGAGAGTGGTGGGCCCCTGCAGGGAGAAGTGCACTTTTGGTAGTGTGCATGCTGTGAACTTGCACCCCATTGAAAACAGGGGATAATCCCATGTCTACACAGCCCAAATGAGATGCCTTGGAGTGTGGTCACCTACATTACCTTGCCAGCAGCTACACATTGTTCACCTCTAATAGGTGAACCATAGTAACAGTAGAACAGTGGCTATTGTCTTAGCAACTCCAGGAACAAAATATCTTCTGGAGCTTTTCTGGAAAGGTGCATTTTTGTTCTGATATTCATGTGGGGCTGCAAAGTGGCCATTCCTGAATTCTGTGACTGATGGTTGGTCACCTGCTAGGCAGATCTCATATCTAAAACATTTTTGGATTCATCCACATTCACAGAGGTTCGCTGTACCCTTTCCTCAGCATTTGTGCTAAACTCCAGATAAACAACTTGATTGTGGATGAAAACACACTTTAAATTCCCAGACCATACTTTAGTGACCTTTTCAGAGCCTCTTCCATACTAGTTAATGAACTTTCAATTCTTTGAAATATATCTCTCTCCCCCTCACGATACACACACATGTGCACACACACGCAGATGCTAAGGCTGGTGGAAAAATATATATATCAACATATATATGAGTATATATATATATATATATATATATATATATATATATATGGGTTTGAGGGAAATTAGATTAAAAAAACCCATATTTTTTGTAAAGGTACTTAACTCTTTACCTTTCTTTGCACAAACTATAAACTTTTAATTTTTTTGCTTAAAAAATTTGAAAAGTAATAAAATATATTCTATCTCTAATATAATGCATAGTATATGCCTATACATTTGTGTGCATTCAGGGATCAACTGACATTTTAAAGATATGTGTATGACAGTCAAGTGACTGCCAGACATCATTTTATTAGACTTTGTTCTCCCTTCTTCCAGTCTGTCCTTGTTATAAGGCTAGGTTGTTTCAGGCTACATCCACCACCCTATTTACACCTTGTGGGAATTAGGAGGTATGGCATGTATGTTACTGCTGCTTCTAACTAACTAACACCAACTCCAGTGCCTAATTCATCACAGTGGGAAAAAGTCACTCTATAATTGCCCTACGTCTGTGAGGACATACACCTTAATTCCTGCCAAGCCTTACATAAAGGTGAAGTGGAGGGTGAGGAGGGTGGTGGTAAAACTCTGTGTTACCACATTTTCCCATCACTTTGGGGTGCACTCATTTATCAGACTTACGTTTCTGGGGTCTCTGTACTTCTGTAAATGTGCTGCTTGTGTCATTTGTGTTTCTATACGGAGCTTTATCTCTCCCTTCTGCAAGTCCTCACTCCCAATGGAGCTACATTATAGGATTTAGCTTCAATTGAGCTGGGTTCCTCCAACCACAGAGTTAGGCAAACACATACACACACACACACACACACACCTATACAGATTAACAACACATGTCTGAGCAGGCTGGGTTACTCAGCGTTTCCAGGCCGATACCCTCACGTGTCCTGGCTCAGCACAGAACTTATTTCAGCAGGACAGTAATAAAATGCAGTCAGCCACACGCACACACACAGGGCACGTCTGAGCAGGCTGGGTCCAATCAGCACTTTCAGCTGTTACCCTCGTGCGCCTCAAAACTCAGCACATCCCAATCTCTTGTCATAAGTGTCCTAGTAGTAACTCCCGTGATGAACAGACTCCACAGGATCTTCGGGCTTTACAAGGATCTTTGGCTTAGGTAAAAGAAGTGTTGCTGCAGAGCAAATGGGGAGGTCAAGGGGAAGGAAGAGTAAATGAGGTTCAGGAGAGAGAGTATAGCAACCAGTTTGACCATAAAAGTTATTTATTGCCAGGTATATGAATTTATGACGACACCAGTAATAACAGCCATACAAGAGAGGCAAATAAACAAAGCAGTTACAATATTACATGGGTTCAATTGGGTGTTTGGGGAAGTCTAGCTCAAGTTTGATCAGCAAAAGTTAGGGTTGAAAAGCTGTGCTTGGTGTAAGAGAGCAAAAGTTAGAATCCTGGAGTCAGAGAGAGAGAGAGTTGGGGTCTCACCACTCAGCAAAGCTTGAACCAGTCAAGGTTCCCAGGTGTTTGTTGGAGCTTGCAAACAGGTAGAGCCCCCAGCATGCTCTTTGAAGGTATTCCAAGTAGAAAAGGAGTGGAACTGGTGCAGCTTTTGGATCCAAGAACCAGGACAGAGACTTCAGCTTGGGGGGGGAGGGTTATAGGGAAATAACAATAGTTCAAGGGAAAACAATGGATTTGTTTATGCTGGACAATAGGAACTGATTATTCCTGACTCTGGGTGGTGTTGCTCAGAGGGAGCTCACAATACAATCAGGCAGAGATGGTATTTTTGGGTACCTGATAAAGGATTTATCACTAGAATTGGTCTGATAAATGCTGAGCAGGATGTGTATAGGTGTGGGTTAATTAACATCTGGAGCAGAGATGCCCCCATCATGCAGCACTTTTCTGCTACTCTGGTCCCAGAGTTCTGTGCTCTCCTTGCCTTGGAGCTCTGCTCTCCACTCCTGATGATAATGAAAGTGCCTCCCTTTTTCCCATCCTGGGAGGGATATGAGACTGGGGAGAAGTTGCTGTAATCTTGTTACCATTATCCGGAGGGGCTTAGGCTGTTTCTCACTGTATCTTCATTTCTTTTGTAAGCTCTTCTTCTGATCAGTTCTGGTTCAGGCAGAGGTGAGGTGGTCGGGGGGAAAAAACTTCATGAGTCAGACTGGCTGGGTACCATACCAGGGTTCCCCAGGAACACAGAATTGACAGGTAACATCTGTCACAGAACTTGTACTCTTCTCATTTCTGCCTCATACTTGTTTTGTGCTGTTTTCCTCCCATATTCCCGTGTATATTCCATATTCCAAGCGGACGTGATGTTGCCTTTGAATAAAGAGGCTGCTGCAGTTATAGGCCTAGAGATATTGTTTACTATTTCAATGGGATTTTTGCATGCATGTCACAATTTATTCTTAATAGGAAGTGCTCCTTACCTCTGAACTGGCACTTCTATTACTGGACTGTATTAAAGAGGTACATTTGAATTTGGAGGACATTCAATGTTGATTTCCTTTTGAAATTTGAACCTGCAGGCGTTTATATATAATGTGACACAGGGTACTTGATATTTTCATGGTAATTTCTATTCAAGAGGCTGAAAGGGATCATTGTGAAAATGTACTGTTCATTTGATTTGCTGTACAATAAAATCTCTGTTAAAACACATCATTGCTGCTTAAACAAACTGTGGCCAAAGAAAATAAAGCAAGACTACAGTATTGTATAAAAAGAGTGAGTTAGCAAAGTATAAAACAAAACCAAATAATTAAAAACTAAACTTAATAGCATAATAAATACTTTAATTAAAAAGAAGCTAGAATAAGTTGTGCTGAGAGAACCTATGGCAGGAAAGATTTACAACAGGAAGAAAAGTAAAGATGCTATGACTAAAATAACATATCTGGAGATACTTTTAGCATTAGAGGAATTCTAAACCTCAGTCCTGGAGACTGCACACTCCTCTTGTTCTATAGGAGGATACTAGTGTCATTTCTTTTTTAATCAGTGTAGTTGTCGATTCAAGGAAGAAAAAGGCTGACCACCACAGATGTGAGCTTTGTGTGGCCGCAGTTCTGTCCCGCTGAACATGACATTGACAAATAATTATCTTTGGAATTTGTTTTGGACAAATGTTGGGGAAAACTGCTAAATGATATTAGATTAAGTGGTATTTAACATATTCTAGACAAAGGGTGAAGAGACCAAGGGTTTCATCTAGCCCACTGGGCTACCAGTGGAAGTTGGAGGATGGAGCTAGGGAAGGCATGGCCTGCCACATAATTTGGGTTCTCTGGGACCCAGTAGATATGCCCATCAGTAGCAGGAGGGTGAGTGAGGGCTGTGCTGACACAGTCCTGCTTGCTCTGTGGCCACTTGGCCTGCCACTGCCTACTCCCTCTGGCACTAGACCCCTGGCACCCCACCCCTAGACCACTACCAGATCCCCCATCCTATGCTGCACCTCCCCCCCCACCCCGACCTCTGTGACCACTGACCCCAGACCTGCTACAACTGCTGCTGGCACTGCCAATCTGGTCTGGGAGAAGCCTCATGATTCAGAACTGACTCAAGGCCTGGGGTGAATTCTAGACATTTCACAGAACAATCAAAAGACACAAATACTGTAAATTAAGTTCTGACATAACGTAATGAGGAGCAAATTGAAAGAAGCAAGATGAAAGGAGAAATGCCAAGTTCAGAGCTGCACAGAGCTCCATGAAAGATATCAAAATTGTTACATTTGATTCCTTTTACAAACTGCAAATGTTGACAGTTCAAGATCATTGGTATTTTATCTCTTTTTTTTCTCTGCAATGAAATATCATTGAAATGTATATGCCATCTTGTGATTTAGATTCTGATAGAGCCTTCTCTACCATAAAATGTTTTCTCTGTCAAAGTTTTTCTGACCAGATCCAGCTAAGAGGGAAGGAAGAGAGAAGAAGAGGTCGGTGTTCATGAGCCAGAAGAATGGTACAGGAAGGCTTGTGGAGTTTGGACATGACAAGAAACAAGTTGAAGCCAGTGGGAATTATAAGCATGGCAAGCGTACAGGACTGGGTCTATAGCAATTTAATAGTACAAGGTGCCAACTCAGTTTATCCTCAAAAGGGAATGGATAAGCAGTCCAGAAATTAAGTTAAGAAAACCAAGATGCCTGAAAACACATGTTCAGATCTTTGTGGGAACATTTACATGAGATGCTTTACTGAAGATTAGAGGAAATTACTGTGCACTAAGCATCACCGTCTATATGTACAAATGCTTACTGCACAGTAATTTGCTTTAACCATGAGTAAATCTGCTACCTCTAAATACAATTAGCAAATTTACTTGGGAGTAATTACTGCACAGTACAGCATGTGTAGATGACTGACTGGGAGCAAATTTGCTCCCAGTCAGTTGGGCAGAAGAGAGCAGGAGATGGCTCCTTGTCCCTGGGAGCTGCATGCTTCCTGTGTGAGCTCTGTCACCAGAGCCTGGGTGGGGACAGTGTCCCCCTGCCCTGGCAGCGGGGAGCTTTCAGCCCCTGCTCTGCAACTGTGGAGCGGAGGCTGGGAGCAGGGCCTGGGAGCTCCCTGCATGGGGAGAGTTCCCCACCCAGCCTGGTGCTGGTTGGGATCTGCCCCTGACTGGGACAGTTCCTGGCCAGCCCTGGACTATGTGCAGAAATCTGCATGTTCAGCCTGGAGATGGCTGGGGACTGTCCTGTTTTGGCAGACACCAGCCAGTTCCAGGCTACACATGCAGACTTCCCTGCACATCCTGGGGCTGACCAGGAACTGTTCTGGTCAAGGGCAGGTCCCAGGCCAGTTCCCCGATCGGGCAATTGAGGCACAGGGCTTTGAAAAAGCTTTAAGGGAGGGGCAGGATTTCCTGCCCAGCTGGGGGATCACTGCTAGCCAGAGGTGACCTGAGCAGGGTGCAGGGCCTGGGGCAAATGAGCCCATGTGAAGCCCTACCCCGCTCTGCTCCCAGACTTGAAGCTACTGCCACAGAAAAAAGCAGCAGTGGCAGGGGTGGGGGGTGTGTGGAGGCAGGTAGTGAGCGGATGGACACAGAGCCGCTGCTCTGCCTGGCTCCGCAGGGCCCTCCAAAGCATGGGGCCCAGGGCAGTCAACCCAATTCGCACCCCCCCCCCGCCCCCCGACAGCCCTGCTGCTAGCTGCCCCACCAGCAGAAGAAAAGAGAAGCTCCAGCTGGCCCAGGACCCAGGACTGCTCCAACTTGGTTCAGCATGATGCAGAGGAGCTGTTTGGGGTACAGGGATGCTCCAGTGCAGGGCTAGGTGGCTGGCAGTCCCTGTACTGAAATAGCCTCATGTGATATATGGCCATCTTCCATCACAGAGGGGCTGATTTTCATTACTGGTTTAGATACTGTTTGTGAAGTGTTTCTAAGTCCATGGACTAAAGTTGCATATGAATGTTACAGGGGCATCAGAAGAATGTTTCCATGTAGTTTTAAGTCAGTCTAATAATTTCTACTTGTAATTTCCATACACTTCAAAATTATACTCCTCTCTTTAGAAAACAGGCTCTCTGACAACCAAGGGAGCCAGTGAACAGAAAAAAGCAAACATGGCCATTTGCAATGCAGTTCTCTGGGGGCAAGAGGAAAAAGTGGAAGACAAGCCAGGCACCAAAAAGGGGGCAGACGAGAATAGACAGACTACAAAAGTGGGCAGATGAGAATAGGATGGGGTTCAACGTAGACAAATGCAGGGTGCTGCACCTTGGGAGAAGGAATCCACAGCACACATACAGGCTGGGGAATTGCCTTCTTGAAAGCACAGAGGTGGAAAGGGATCTTGGAGTCATTATTGACTCCAAAATGAACATGAGCCTCCAATGCCAGACCACAGCCAGCAAGGCCAGCCATACCTTGTTGTGCATCCAAAGGTGCATCTCAAGCTGGTCCAGAGAGGTGATACTCCCCCTCTATGCAACATTGGTCAGGCCGCAGTTGGAGTACTGTGTCCAGTACTGGGCACAACACTTCAAAAGGGATGTGGCCAGCTTGGAGGGGGTTCAGAGGAGGGCCACCCGCTTGGTGAGAGGGCAGCAGGATAGGCCCTATGAGGAGAAACTGAGGGACCTGAACCTGTTCAACCTCAGCAAAAGGAGGCTGGGGGGGGACCTGGTGGCTGCCTACAAACTCATCAGGGGAGATCATCAGCAAATAGGTAGAGCCCTTTTCTCCCCAGCACCACCTGGGGTGATGAGGAACAATGGTCATAAGCTGATGGAGAATAGGTTTAGATTAGAGATCAGAAGGCAATATTTTACAGTTAGGGTGGCCAAAATCTGGAACCAAGTTCCCAGGGAAGTGGTCCTCGCCCCTACCTTGGGCAAATTCAAGAGGAAGTTGGATGATCACCTGTCTGGGGTCTTGTGAACCCAGCATTCATTCCTGCCTGTGGCAGGGGGTCAGGCTAGATGATCTGTTCAGGCCCCTCCTGACCCTAGCTACTATGAAACTTTGAAACCAGAGCCTGCTACTGGAAGGTAAGTGAGCTTGGTAAGTTTGACCTGTTTGTGGGTTTGTTATTTGGTTGTGCCCTGTGCTCTGAGCAGTTGGTGAGCACTGCTTGCTGGTCGAATGTTGCCTGTGGCCTGATCAGGTCCTAACTAAGTAGCAGGACCAACGCAGGCCCAGGAGATCACAAAAGCAAACAGGGCAGTTTGCAGGCACTTTGCAGGTCAGTTTGATGCCCCTCTCTTTGAAGGGGAGCCTTCAAGATAAGTTATTTCTTTAATTAAGAATAACTCACCTCCATCCTTGGCAAAGTCTTTGAAAAAATTATCAAGGCTTACATTTGTGAGAGCCCAGCAGGACAAATTATGCTGAGGAGAAACCAGCACGGGTTCATGGCAGGCAGATCGTGCCTGACCAATCTAGTCTCTTTTTATGACCAGGTTATGAAACGCCTGGACACAGGAGGAGGGGTGGATGTCGTATACTTAGACTTCAGGAAGGCTTTCGATATGGTATCCCACCCCATACTGGTGAACAAGTTAAGAGGCTGTGACTTGGATGACTACACAGTCCGGTGGGTGGCGAATTGGCTGGAGGGTCGCACCCAGAGAGTTGTGGTAGATGGGTCAGTTTCGACCTGGAGGGGTGTGGGCAGTGGGGTCCTGCAGGGCTCAGTCCTTGGACCGATACTCTTTAATGTCTTCATCAGTGACTTGGACGAGGGAGTGAAATGTACTCTGTCCAAGTTTGCAGATGACACAAAGCTATGGGGAGATGTGGACACGCCGGAGGGCAGGGAACAGGTGCAGGCAGACCTGGATAGGTTGGACAAGTGGGCAGAAAACAACAGAATGCAGTTCAACAAGGAGAAATGCAAAGTGCTGCACCTAGGGAGGAAAAATGTCCAGCACACCTACAGCCTAGGGAATGACCTGCTGGTTGGCACAGAAGTAGAAAGGGATCTTGGAGTCCTAGTGGACTCCAAGATGAACATGAGTCAGCAGTGTGACGAAGCCATCAAAAAAGCCAATGGCACTTTATCGTGCATCAGCAGATGCATGACGAATAGGTCCAAGGAGGTGATACTTCCCCTCTATCGGGCGCTGGTCAGACCGCAGTTGGAGTGCTGCGTGCAGTTCTGGGCGCCGCACTTCAAGAGGGATGCGGATAACCTGGAGAGGGTCCAGAGAAGGGCAACTCGTATGGTCAAGGGCCTGCAGACCAAGCCCTACGAGGAGAGACTAGAGAAACTGGACCTTTTCAGCCTCCGCAAGAGAAGGTTGAGAGGCGACCTTGTGGCTGCCTATAAGTTCATCACGGGGGCACAGAAGGGAATTGGTGAGTATTTATTCACCAAGGCGCCCCCGGGGGTTACAAGAAACAATGGCCACAAGCTAGCAGAGAGCAGATTTAGATTGGACATTAGGAAGAACTTCTTCACAGTTCGAGTGGCCAAGGTCTGGAACGGGCTCCCAAGGGAGGTGATGTTCTCCCCTACCCTGGGGGTCTTCAAGAGGAGGTTGGATGAGTATCTAGCTGGGGTCATCTAGACCCAGCGCTCTTTCCTGCTTATGCAGGGGGTCGGACTCGATGATCTATTGAGGTCCCTTCCGACCCTAACATCTATGAATCTATGAATCTATGAACTAACCTAGATATCTAGCTGAAGTACTTTCAACTTAGCATTTAGACCAATGTGAAGACAAAAGAAGGCTGCAGCAAGATGGAGATCTCTTGTTATCTAAGGTTCTCCCTTGCCACCGAGCCCAGATTTCCACCCTGTCAAGATTGTGTGATTGCTGTTTCCATGCACCAGCTTCCTCAGATTAAAGAGTCATGTGTAGGTTTTTTCCACAGGAAACTACACATTCTTCTGTACCAACCTATCGTACTGAGTGCAGCATGTAAGATTACCTGTCTCAGGGGCAGATTTTATATATGTGCACCCAGGGCAAAGAGCTCCTGGCTTTAAGAGACCAAGTATGTTCTCTTAAGGCTAGGGTGGTAGAACTGGAGCAGTTAAGGAAGGCAGAGAGGTTTACACATAAGGCTTTGAGGGACACTGTAGAGCAGTCCCACCTTCAGTGTAGCAGCCTCCCCACTGCTGAAGAATATGGAGAGCCTTGGGGATACAGGGTATCAAGCTGGGAAGGAGGGATACTATCTCTTAGATGGGACCCACCTTCCAGCTGGTGCCATAGTGTCCTCTTGCATTGAGGATGTTCCTTTTGCATTGAGGACCCCACTAGATAAAAGGGAGCAGACAGTGGTAGTGGGGGATTTGATCATTAGGCACATAGACATCTGTGGGTACCAACAACATAGCAAAGTGTAGTAGAGAGGTCCTGGAAGCTAAATTTAGGTTGCTAGGGAGGAGGTTGTAGTCCAGGACCTCCACAGTAGAATTCTCTGAAATGTTCCCTGTGCTTCAAAGTCTCAATGTATGGGATGAGTCAATGGTGCAGGGAAGAGGGGTTTAGGTTTATCAGGAACTGGAGAACCTTTGGGGCAGGAAGAATCTGTACAGAAAAGATGAGCTCTACCTAAATGCAACCAGACTGCTGATACTAAAAATTAAAAATGTTGCAGCGCAATTTTTAAACTAAAAGGTGGGGGAAGACAAGTGTACAGGTTAGTCTGACACAACCCCAAAAGGGAATGTCATTTAGATTCTGTGCTGCCTTGAGGTGGATAGTAGGGGAGCAAGTAATATAACTTTAGATAATAGTGAGGATAAGTCAGAACATCTAGAGTTCCATAAAAGAGCATGAGCAGTAACAGGCAGTTGAGCAAGTACAAAATCCCAAGCTGATGGAGAGGAGCTGCAGAAAGAGCTCACCAAGCTAAGTGAATGGGCAAAAAAATGGGAGATGAACTTCAATGTTGACAAGCACAAAGTTGACAAGTTAATGGAAATGGAGAAAAAATAACCCCAACTATACATACAAAAGAGGTCTGAATTAGTTGTTACAACTCAGAAAAGAAATCTTGGAGTCATTGTAGATACTTCTTTGAAAACATCAGTTCAATGTGCATCAGTACTAAATGAGCCAATAAAATGTTGGGCATCATTAAGAAAGGAATTGAAAACAAAATGAAGAATACTAGTATGCCATTTTGCATAGATGCCACCCAGAGATTTCAAATATAAATCTATAGTTATGGTCTTTCTGAGTTCTTTGCAACAGAAAAACTCTAATTTTTTGTAGTAAAAAAAAAAAGGAAGAATGAAAACTAAGAGCTGACATTTTCCAAGGGAAGCCTCAAGTCTATCCAGGGGTGTCAAGTCTAAAAAGGTTGAGAATCACTGCTTTAGATGTATCCAGTTCAATGCTTTCCTTCTATAGCATCCACATCTGCCGTTGTTGGAGACAGGAGGCTGGGCAAGATGGACCATTGGTTTGACTGAGTGAGAGTCTTTCATCTTAGGATGTCCACGCAGTTTTATAGATGTTAATAAAAAGAATGCTAAAACTAGTACTGCAATGAAGGCAGATGCTATCCCCATACTTAGAGCTGAACAAATGACTTCTTTGTGAATAAACTGTGAGAACTGTGACCATTTTTCTGTTCTCAGAAATATTCAGTAAATAGGATAAATCATTTTCTGTAAGTGGGATGTCTGCAAACTGCTCTGCAAATGTTTACTCTGGCTATACAGCAGAAACAGAGAACGTCATGTCACATACCTAATTGTGCTTGTGCCATGATGCTACCAGCTAGCTAAGTGATATGCCTTCCATTTCACTCTCATGTATGCTGCAGATGCTACAACTGTTTTTTGGAACTTACTGCTTTTACAGTAAACAGAATTTGACAGAAGTCATTTGACAACGACTGCAGGTCTCTTAACTTATTTGGGGCTGGGACATTTTAATAACCATGGGACAGGAAAATCAAGCATAGAAGAAGCATTTAGAAAGACACTGATCATTTGGCAATAAAACAAACCTATTTGAATTCTGTTGTTTCCTTTTAGGAAGATGATGATATAATTCCAGGTGACAATTTGACTAAGCTGTTATCTCCACTAGGCTGCTTCTATGGCCCGAAGTTCTGGCACCAGACTGTAGCTACCCATGAAAGGTATCAGAGCTCTTGGACACATCTGTGTGGTACATCTGGGCAGCTCCTGCTGGAGCCAGGTAGGATACAGCTGCTTCAGGGGCAGCTGGCAGGAGGCACAGGTGTGTCTACAAATGCCTTTTGTTAGCTATTGGGTGGCAGTAGAAACCTTCTGTGGGTCAGAGAGCTGATGTTGCTCTGCTGGCAAAAAGAGGGTGTTTGTCACTGTAGGGAAAACCAAGTGTGGACACACGCAGTTTTGCCATAACTTGAGTTCTGCTGGTGAAGTGGCCTGATAGTGTAGACCAGGCCTTAAATACACATTCTTTGTGTTCAATTGCCTCCTTCCTTTCCATGATGGTGTGGACTCACAGTTGGAAGAGCTGGCCTCAGGAGTGTTGAGGGGCAAAGGGGACATTCAGTTTACACAGTATAGTCCCCTCCTAGCCCCTGTCATATGGAGGCACTGCTGTGGATGAGCCTTCCAGATTGAGCCTCTTGGGGCCCATAGAAATGCTTATGTCAAGTAATCCCACGTGGATTGTGAGCAGGGATCTAGGTTTTCCGTTTCCCATGGAAAAAGCAGAGTAAAACACGTTTTTTTCTCCTTACCAAAGTAAAAGGTGGATTTCTCATTCTAGCAGAGAAACCCACAGATTTTGCAGTTCTGCAATGAGCCCTCTGCAGGCTGGTAGAGTTCCAGCCTGCAAGAGCCTGGGAGAGAGTGCATGTACATGCACTTGGCTGACAGGCAACCTGGAAAGCAGCTTCTGCAGGTAAGTGGGGAAGTAGGGATTGTGGCCTCCATCGGGAGGGAGGGAGTTTGGCAGGGCTGGAGCTTGGACTGGGGCTGGGGCTCCTGCCCAGCCATGCAGTGTATGGGGCTTGGGGCTTGAATGCACAGCTACAGGGCCTTGGCAGGGTGTGGGATGGGGCCACAGGTGGTTTGTTCAGGGGTGGGGAGGTGGGGCTGACTCATTGCTGCTGTGTACACTGCCGGGGGGCAGGAGGGACCTGCACCCCCCAGATGTGTGTGCAGGGTGGCCATGGGTGTGCTCTGCCTGCTGCGGGCTCAGGCTTCCCACCCTGCTGCCCTCCTCTGGCCTCTGCAGCCTGGCGTGTGTGATCTGGCATTTCAGGGAACAGTGGAGCCACGCAGGAAAGCTGCTTGCAGCTGCAAGCTCCATGCTGCCCTAGTGATGTGTCCTCCATGTGCGTGGCAGCAGAGGGGACATTGGTGCAGAGTTGTGCCCCTCTCTGCAGCTGTGCACATGGAAGATGAATCAACAGGGCAGCATAGAACTTGCAGCTGCAAGCAGCTTTCCCACCCAACTCCACTGTTCCCTGCAATGCTGGGTCACACATGCCGGGCTGCGGAGGCCCAGGGGGAGGGCAGCAGGATGGGGGCCCAAGTCTTTAGTGGGCAGCGTGCACCCACCCTGCCGCACCCCATGCACAGATCTGGGGGCTGTGTGTCCCTCTTGCCCCCCAGGAGCACATGCCAAGGTGGGGAGCCAGCCTCACACCCACCCAAGCCCACAGCAGGCAGTCAGGGGGGAGCTGGTTTTTGTGCTCTGCTGCAGTGGCCACTGCCTCCTGCCAGGGGCAGGGGACTGTGGACCTGGGTCCCTGGCCCCATAGCCCTGGCAGCTGGAGACCCCTCTGGCAGGGCTGAGGGGGACAGGAGGCTGTAGGTAGGGTTGAGGAGCACCAGCAGGGCCAGGGGGTTGTGAGGGGGAGTGAGGGGAACCAGCTGGGCTGTGGGGACTGTGGGCGGCCTTTTATTTTAATCACAGATTTTAGGATTTTTATCGGAGAATTTGTGATTTTTTTTTATCAGGGAAAACCAGGATCCTTGATTGTGAGGCTAGACTTATAAAGGTATTTAGGCATCTGAAAATACAGTTAGGGATCCAAAGCACCTGGGTGTATAAGTCCCACTGAAAATGTCCCATTGGAGAGTGGGCGGTACCTCTCAGCATCTTTAGGTACTGTTTAAAAAGTTTTAAACCTTTTAAAACCTTTTAAAATGTTGGCCCCATTCCATAGGGGCTAGTGGTTAAATATACCAAAACAGTAAGGACAGTTCTGACTACATCTGTAAGGATGGGGGACCTCTAAATGTTGTAGCAGAAATACTCAGTGTCCCTCCTGTTCTTCCATTACATTTGTTCTTCCAGAGTCTTCATCACTAGTAATTTTCTTATTATTTCTTTCTATTGCATAAAATGCCATCTGATAGTGTTCTGTGACCAAAAGGAAGACCATGGTAACAGATCTGTAGGTGTGCTGTGCTGTCCAGTATGCCAGTGGAGCAAGGAAGCATTGTAAAGCCCTGGACTACAGGAATCACAGGAGCTGGAAGCAACACATCTGTGAATTTAGGGAGCTAATCCCCCAGAAAGAAGGATGTTTGGGTGCTCATAGATTTGTGGGTTTTTTGTGCAAGTTTTCCTGTGTTTGTGCCAATGCTAAATACAATAAGAAATGCTCTTGGTTGGGGCATTCAGGTACAACTGTAGAACAAATTTTATTACTCAATAAAAGGAAAAATATTCCTTCTGTTTCTGGACGTTAAAAATACGTAAAGGATTAGAAG
This sequence comes from Alligator mississippiensis, assembly GCF_030867095.1. NCBI lineage: Eukaryota > Metazoa > Chordata > Crocodylia > Alligatoridae > Alligator > Alligator mississippiensis. Next base: position 74,838,083 of record NC_081824.1, on the reverse strand, counting down.
GAATGGTCAAGTGTAGCTCTAGATGGAGGCTACACAGCAGTTGTTTTCTTCTTTATTTGAAAAGCCATCAACTGGACAGTCACACTCCTTGGAAATACAAGTTTACCACAGGGCAAATGGTTGCCAAGATTAGAAACTCTGATTATATGCACAGCACTACTGAAAAATTGCACTTAGGTAAAATATTTTTCCAGGCATTGTTTTTGCTGAGAATTTGCACTGTTTTCAAGAGAGCGCTCTTGTATTCATGGACATGGAATGAATGCCTTCACTGTGATTTTGACAGGAAAGTCAAATGCTGAACCCATTTCTGAGATGACTGTACATTTCTTTTTAAAAACTTACCAATTATTTTCATGTTCATGTTCATTTATTTGTTCTCCCTCTATTTCAACACCAAAGCCTTTGAATCAAAGAACAGGGTGAAGCAGTACAGAAATCTAGCCGACAGTTCAACAACACCTAATTAAAGTTTCTTCAGTTCCCTTTGAAGTGAGAAGAAGCTATGGTTGACCTGTTGATCTTACAGATCATAGTTAGTAGTTAGCTAGAGACTATATCAGTGGCAGGGCTTTGTTAGTATTCTGTCCTCTTGTAAGTTTACCTAATGTAGACAATATTTTTAACACACATTTTCACAATGAGTTGAAATCTGCTTGGTGTTCCTACCATATGCAAAAGTTGACACTCAGCACAAAAATACTGTTAATAAATTATATTTCTCAAAAGATTAAATGTTTTCATATAATCAGGCAGAGATGAGTAATAAACTTTTGTATTGATGCAGTTATAAACCATGTAATATATTTTAAAAATATAAATATTAAATATACATAGATTTATGTTATTATATAAATATACCATAAATAGTAAACTATAAATAGGGGGTGAAATCTAAGGTTGAAGTAATAAAAACTTTAGATCTCCCAAGGAGGTTGGGAAAGAGGATGATATAGTTTATGTTGTAGAACCACAGAAGCAGGATATTGGCTGCTGTGGTTTCCCTGCTTTACCTGTGGCAGGTTAGGGTGTTAGGTCTATGTTGTGGTAGGGTTGATGGTGGTCTTATGTAGAGTTTAAATCAGGGGTGGGGAAAATACAGCCTGCGGGCCGAATCCGGCCTGCAAATCCATTCTATCCAGCTCATGGGGCCCCTAAAAAAATTTGGAAAATTAATATTTCTCTGCCTGTGGTTCCTGTCAAAAATGACAGCCCCAGCCCGGGTTTCTGGGCTGGGAGCACGTGGCTGCCCCAGTGCAGGAAGCTCAGGTAAGGGGGGGGGGGGCCCGGGCAAGGAAGGAGCACTGGGGGGGTAGGGAAAACTGCCCCTCCCTGCCCACACCTGGTGCCCTGCACTGCAGCTGCTTGCAGCCCATGTGGGGCTGCCTGTGCCTGCTCTGGACAGCCCCATGTGGGCTGCAAGTGCCTTCAGTGCAGGGCACCAGGTGTGGGGCAGGGGAGGGGCTGCTTTTCCTCATACTCAGCACCAGCTTCTTCCCTGCTGGTGAGCAGGGGGTCAGGGCTGTGCACTGCCCCCTGCCTGTACCACGGGTTTGGGGGGACCTGGGTGTGAGTGGGCGGGGAGCCAGTGGGAGCACAGGGCCTGCACCAGTGTCCCAGGGCCAGTGCTGGTGGGGCCCAGAGCAAGGAGGCAGGAGCATGGAGTCCCATCTGCAGAGGCTCTATGGAGCCAGGCCAACTCCCCTCTCCCTGCTGGTGCAGCCCAGCCCAGCTCCACAGACCCCTGCCAGCCTGTACCCTATTTTGAGCCCAACCGGTGCTGGCTCTGGGACACTGGTCCCAAGACATTGGGATGTTGGTCCCAAGATGGTGACTAGGGGGCAGGGCACCTGTCAAGGGGTGGGGCACCTGTCAAGGGGCGGGGCTACCCATGCGGCCCTCCACAGCCTGCCAAAACTGGGTAAGCGGCCCTCCGCTCAAAATAATTGCCCATCCCTGGTTTAGATCATGGTTTGTATGGGATGGTTTGTATAGGGAAGATCCTGCTTCAGGTAGGGGGTTGGATTAGATGACCTCTGGAGGTCTCTTGCAACCCAACTTCTCTCTGACTCCTATGATTCTTTGTAAAGAAGGAGGAAGAGCCAAAGCAAACAGATTTTCAACTAATAACCAAAGATAGAAGTCAACAAAGTAAAATGGAGGAACTAGAATGTCTGGCCTTCAATGATGTTATTGATATAAACGCCATCTTTGAAACCTGGTGGAATGAGGAAAGTCAATGGGACACTTTGGGCATTTATACATGTGCTCTGGGAGTGTGTGTGGGGGGGGGGGGCGGGGGGGAGGGTGCTTTAGTCACAGCAGCTCTTGGAGCTGCTATAATTAAAGTGCCCAAAGCTCATTCAATGAGCTTTAGTTAAAGCACCCCTGCCTCCATTTTTCAGCGTGGGGACACTGATACATGTGATTCTAGAGTCTGTTGAGTGTGGTAATTACTCTTTACTCTGCTCCAGCAGACTTTGATTGAGACTGCTCCAATGTGCTATAATTACAGTGTGTCAGAGCAGCTTCGCTGCACACGTACAGGTGCCCTATAATTCCAAGATACAAACTATATAGGAACTATAGGGTAAATTGTATTGGGAGTGACATTTTATACTAATGATAGCACTGAACCAAAAAGGGTAGAAATCTTACCTGGCAGGACAGGCACCGTATAATCTCAATGGATAGCATTTCTATATCAAAATAGGAAGAGTTTACTTTTGAGGTTATGCTATCAACCACCTCACCAGGACTGTGGCAGTAACCAGAAATGCTAAGGGAGATTAGAAAGACTGCAAAAAAACAGAGAATACAATAATCCTGGGTGACTTTCATTTTCCCCATATAGATTGCATAAACCTCACATCAGGGTGGGATGCAACAACTAAATATTTATATATAAAAATGACTAGCTTTTGGAACAATTATTCCTGGAATCCACAAGAGGAAGGGCTGTTGGGGCATCCTGAATACCCTGGATCCCTCAGTGCAGGGTGTGTTGCTACGTGCCTCCTCACCGATAGACTGAAGCAGTTCAGTCTGAATCGCAAGGACTAACTTGTGGAAGAAGGTGGATTGTGACAGCTTCAGTGAGCTGAGATGCACAGGCCTGTGATAACACCAAATGCTAGTAAGATGACCCCAGGTAAGAACAATGGTCACACATCATTATTCAGCTTCCCTGCTTTCTACCCAACAGGCCAAGAGATCATTATCAAAGAACGAGTGGAAATACAGATATTTGAATCTGAACTGTATAAAACTTCTTCACACAAAGATATAGTTGTGGGATTCTAAACCTTACCTTAACTATGAGGGATCTGAGACCTCACCACCCAGTAGTGAGTATGGCCAGGTACAGACATAACTGATATAAGTGATCAGAAACAGTCTATATATGTAACAGAATAGAAGTTTGGCACACAAATCTGGTCTGTACCCCTAACAAAAGCTCAGCACACATAGACTGATTCAAAAAAGGTTGAACCCAGTCTAAGATTTGCATCCCCCAGGGGTGAATGTATGTTCTGTTCACCACTGATCTAAACTATGTTGCTTACAGAAAACCGTATAGCTTTGATTGATTCTGCTTTAGGCTTTTTAAATGTCTGTGCTTAGCCTTAATCTATGTACTCTCTGTGCTCTCTACTGTAGCTGCTATTGGTAATTTTGACTGATTGCAAATATCACAGTAAACTGATGTATAGTGCCGAGGAACTTGCTCTGGCTTGTCTTACTTCTCTGGATAAAACAGAAACCCCAAGAGGCAAGTGGGTGTAACAGGGCCACTCAAGAGTTAGTCTTAAAACAGTAGCTGAGATTTGGTCCAAGGGGTAAGTGTTGCAGAGTCGCTCTTTTCTGGTAGCCGCAACATAATCAGGTTTGGCATGTTGGGGGTGGAGGGCAAGAAATCTACCATGGTAGCATTTAACTTCAAAAAGGAAAACAACAAAAAAGAGTATATTAGAAATTAAAAGGGACAGCAAAGAGGGTTAGAAGCTTGCAGGTAGCATGGGGGATGTGTACAAATACCATAATGGAAGCACAAGTTAAATATATATTGCAGATAAAAAAAAAAAAAGTAAGTGAACCAAAGACAAGAACCCACATAGTTAATTGACAGAGTAAAGGGAGGGGGAGGGGTAAAGGCAAAACGATGTCATTCAAGAAGCAGAAGACATGTCTGAATTAAGAAAATAGGGAACAGCATTGTGCTTGTGGAGCCCATTGCCATAAATGTTGTGGATGCTTATAATTTAATCTAGCTCAGAAGGGGATTAGAAAATCCATGCAGGATAGGTCTATCAGTTGGTATTAAATATGACAGTTTTGGGAAAGCCTTCCAATTTGCATTTTCAAGGCCTCCAAATGCTGGCAGGGTCAGATCAGTTTGGATAGGCTCTGCATAAATACTCTTTTCCTTAGCATACACTTTCTGCCACTACGAGATATGAGATACTGGGCTAGATGGATCTGTGATCTGGCCCGGTATGCCACTTCTTATGTTAGTCTTCACATTTGAATATCATTCAAGTCATAAAATAAAGATAAGAAAATCTATATTTGAGATAGAAATGAAAAATGCTTAGAGTAATCTAATGTTGTGACTTACAGAAAAGTAGTGTTTAAGGGATTGTTTAAGTTAGAGAGACATGTTTAAATGTTTTCATAAATCTTTCTCCAAGTTATAAAAAAATGCTCTAGATTATTAAAGCTGAAAGTAATTTTAGAATCTGGCATCCCTGTCCCAGAGCTTATTCCACATGGGTGGTATCCTGCCTGTGTGAGTCAACTTCAAGACAAGGGACTCATCTCTATCAGAACCCCAGCATTATGGAATCTGACCATAAGAAGTACTATACTAGGTCTGACCAGTGGTCTATCTAATTTAGTATCCTGTCTCTGACAGTGACAAATATTAGAAGCTTTAAGAGAGTAAGGGCCTTGTCACATGTTACACTTAGCATGTGTTAACTGCACTTAAAATATGAGTGTCCAAGTATTCAAGAAGTAAAACATGTGCTAGGTGCCATTGTAGCGTAGACAAGTTAGAACTTTTCTGGTCAGGATTATCTCCATAGCTTAATACCTAACAGGTGTTGAGCTAATGTCTGGCTGCTCCAGAGAGGTAATGCAATTAGGAGACTCAGTGTGGTGCTGAGGCTGGGACTGACAAACAACTGTCAGTCGGTCCCAGCCCCCTCGCCACACTAGTGCCAGTTCAAGATTCTGGTGTGGTGGTGGGTGCTGGGACCAACAAAGCTGTGAACTGCAGAGTACCAGAGTCTTCAACAGCTCCAGAGTTTAGGACGTGTTTTATTTGGATCGTAGTAAGCAATACTATGTGGCTGCTCAGAAAACGTGTAAACTTCTAGTAATGCTTAGTATGATCTAAATAAAACACATCCTAAGCGTAACACATGACAAGGCCATACGTGTACAAAGTATGTCTGGTGTAATCTATCCTGTCATAACCTTGGCATAACCCTGGCAAAACATCTGGCATAACCCTGCCATCAACGGGTAATTGCTGTCATATGAATTGAAAAACCATAAAGTCTTCTCAAAGCATATCCTTAATCAAGACATAGATCAGGGCTTAAATGAATGTGGGAAAATTGATAATAACAATAATAAAGTAACTTCAGACCAAGAAATATTAGCAAATTATGAACCAGATTCTGAGGCACTTTTCAATTGCTATTCTGTTTCTTATTTAGTGCTTAGCCCTACAAACTATTGTGAAGTGTACTTGTTGCTATGCTGTACCAGCACAGGTTGGTGTTTGCAAAGAAGTTCATAATCAATTAGTATTTTACTATTAATGTAGCAAAATGCTTTTCCCCTTGGATAAATTCTTGTAAACCTTTATCACGACACTGCAAATGTTCAATTAAGTCAGTTTGTCTTTGAATGCTGTGCCAGTATTCTGAATCTCCTTAGATAATGGATGTGATGTAGACATGGCTATAAAATTTAAATCAATTACTGGTAATGCACTGTTTAGAAAATGGTAATGGAAATATATAATAGCAGTTAAATAAACATTGCTTTTTCTTAATGGGGAGGGCACATTACTATTTAAAATAAGCTTGTAAAAAGATACTAATAAAGTACAGAGTACAGGGGGTAAGTTATACAATATAAGTCAGATTTTAAGTTATCAAGTGTTGAACTCTCAGGAAACACTTTTTTAAAAAGCAGCGATGTGGATAAATAACTCTAGATAACCCAAGAGAAAACCAGCAAGTATCGAAGACTGCATTCCCCAAAGAAGTGAAACAATAGTTTTCTGGTGTTTATTATTATTTATTTATTCTTGCTTGAGGTAATGCCTATGTTGTTACATATTCCTGATTCTGAAGAAATGAATTTCTAGCTCAAAATTGGGTATAATAGATAAATGTAGGGATTGCTCTTCTAGACACCATCTTTTTCAGTCTACTGTGAAAACTCAGAAACAGATGTGATGATACTGGCTAAAGCAAATGCTTCCAATTATAGATGGGTTCTGGAGCTTTCAAATTTTAGCTTCACCATAAATATTGTTTACCCAGTTTACTCAGAGAACCTTTAAATATTGGAGAATAGTGAAAGACTGCACTTAAGAGTATGATGGGAAGAGCATTTCAGTAAATTTTCATGAATTTTCGTGAAGTGTCATGAATGTGCGGGGTACTCAACACATACAGATTACAGGTTTCTCTCCCTTTATGTTGTACATGTGTTCCTGGAAAATGGCGTGTGACTGCCGGGCCTTGAACACCCAGTCACGTGCAGCGTTGGTTCGAGTAATTGGTAGTGTACATCTTAACAGACTCCAGTAAATTGCTGAGTAGATGTTTACTTCCGAGTGGTTCTCCCTGATCTCTCCTGCCACAACTTTGAGTGTTTCTCAGTGGTGGGGTGACTAGCCGGGGTCCTCCTGTGGCACGAGGTCTGCCCGACGGTCACTTGAGGGGCTCCGCCACCCCTACACCCTGACCTTACACCACCTTGATGGATCACCTGGTCTTCCTGGCCACGCTTCCACTCTTGTACAGTTGTGGGGCCTTTCAAGTCCCTTCCCATTCTGGGTACCAGCCCTTGAGGTTGGTTTGCTCACTCCACTCCAGGTTGTTTGCAGTTGGATATACTGGTCATGAAACCTGCTCTCTCTCTAGAGTGAACTATCTCGCTATGGTCTGAACCCACATGTGATGCCCCTATGTGCCCTGTACCAATTACCTCATCTGTATCGGCCACTCCTGTCCCTCAACCCCTTCACACGGGGAAACACAAAAGAAAAACACAAAATAACACTTTATGGTATCGCAGGGAATCTGGGTAGCCCCTTTTCTGGTCCCTTACCTCAGGGTACTGGGTGCCTCGTTCCCTAAGACCTATCTAGGAGATGACCCCAATGGGGGCCATGTACCTGTGGCCTCCTGCTTGGGTCATCTTTTCCCCTTTATCCAATTCTTCCCGGAGCCCTGCACTGCCCCACTTCTCTCCCTCCTGGGGCATCCCAATCTGGGTGCCTTGTAGCCCCTCTGTGTATGCCTGGTTATTCTCTGTAATCAGGGCAGGTTCCCTGCTTCTTCACAGCCCTTCATGCTGCTCCTGCCGGGACTCTCCGAAAGGGGAAGATTCCTCCTCCTCCCAACTGGCCCCGATGCTCCCACCTGTTATGGTGTGGGTCTTCACGTCTCCCTCTGTTTCCTCTGTTGTTGCTGCCTTTGTTGACTGCAGAGGTTGCTTCTGGCTCATTTCTCGCACTGTCGAGCCGATCCCTGCCGCCACTGCCAGGATCAGCGTCTGGTGTCTCCTCTGGCTCCTTGTACTGTGGTCCTTCCTCTCTGACGGACTCCCGGGAGGTGCCCTGTAGCCTTGCCCTCCTCAGGCCCACTCTCCTCTCCCTGTTTCCTCCACCAGCAGCCATTTTTATTCTCGCTGGCCAGTGATTGCTTGTGACATCATCGGCCGGCCTCAGCTGGATAAAGATGCGACTAATGAGCCACGCTGGCTTCTCTCCCCATTCCAGCTGTGCCGCAGCTACTGCTGTGGGTAAGTGGTTTTTTCTTTCTTTACCTTTTATGTTTGTTTCCTCTCCTTCCTGTTTATTCTGTTCCCAGTGACTTTCCCTTTTAGTTCAGGGTCTTTCCCCCGCTTCTCTCCCAGGACATGGCGCATAACTCGAATTCACATAAAGGGAACCCACTTTACAATGTAATAGATAGGGGTACGTTCTAAGACCTTGACTGTACTGACCTCCATACCCATTTCTACCACTTTTACAAGATTATTTTGGTACTCACCAACAGCAACAGTACACACAAGCACAGGGCACTATCATAATGGGGATGGCAACTACAGAAATATGTGTCAGAGGCAATGAGCAAGGAGCACAGATCCACACAGGAGACTATATTTTGGTGTGCGTCATTCCCACAGTGCACTGCACAAAGCAGCTGACTGCAGACTTCCTCCACACCAATCACATAGGAGTAAATTGACCTCACATATAATGAATTTTTGGTTTAAAATGGGTCATCGCATAAGAGTGAACTCGCACATACAGAACCTGCATAAAGCAAGAGAAACCTGTACATAGTCAGGAGCCTTCAGTCACAACAAGATACAAGCAGAATGGAGATCTCATAATGGGGAGACGTGAGGTGGGAATGAGCAGGGCAGTTGAGGGATTATCATCATTCTCTCAGTAGAGGGCACTGCAAAGTAGATTTGAATAAGGAGGGTTTGGGGACCAAAAAAAGGGAGGGAATTCCATGTGGTTTTATCCTGGAGAAAAGCCTGGAGAAGACAAGATGAATGTCACCATGAGAATGGATCATTACTCCTTTCCTGTTTCAACAAAGTCCAAAATCATTATAATTGTGTCATCTTTTATATGGTGTGTGTGCATGCATGTGTACAGGTTTTTTGGTACAGATAATGTAGATAAACACAAGGGAAGTGCTCTGCTGGTGTCTTTAGCTGCATAAAACCCCTTGCCTAGTGACAGAAGGTCTGTGAATGAATTCAGGCTGGTTATTAGAATAACATGGCAACCTGTCTCAGGAAGATCTTCTGTTTAAGTTACCATGTAATAAATTGTTCAGATCAGATGTCTATTGCTGCCTTTTGCTTTGTGTGTGTGGATGGTATTATTACTTAACAAAATAAACACACATAAAAACAGAATAATGAGTCCTCCTTTCTGCAGCAGAGTTATTATGCTTTTATTGATGCACTCACTGTAATTGCAGTTTCACCAGACTTGACAATAGTGTATCCTTTAACAAGGTACCCAAAGCTAGGATATATTAAGAGAAGGATGCTGTTGTTAGTCATACCTTACCTTTCTCCTGAAAGAAAAAGAAAATAAAAAGTGTAAAAGAAGAATTTGGAAAACAATTCTTAAACATTTGTCACAGTTTCAATCTCTTTGTCATTTGCTTTGTGGACAATGCTACTCTACTTATGTTCTCAGTGGGGCTGGAACATGATGTGATAGTGTAGGAATAAGGCACCTGTTGATATGCCTGTAAAAGCAAGGGCATTACATAAGTTTTGTCAATTAAAGAAAACATAACAGAACTTGCCTTATAGTAGCTTTGAAAGGTTCTGGTTTCTCACACATTCCAAAGAGTTGTCTTTCCCAAGTTCCAGTCTGCCATATATCCTAAGGATGTCAGTTTTCTATTTGATTATTGCTTAATATATTCCTTGTCCAAAGAAGTAAGCCCTTCTGTACATTTAATGAAACCTGTTATTTGTTTGGCATGTTTTATCTATCAGATTGCACTGTGTACCCTACTACTTTATAAATCTTAATATAAAAAGGCACTGCATTACCTGAGGGAAGAATGAAAATAAATTGCTAATTATGGGCTCTGTTTCCAACTAAATTCCATGCTACCCTCAAAGCACCTGGCTTGATTCAAAACATGCCTTAACCAGTTACAGGAACTAATTTTTTATTTGTGAGCATTCATCTTGCTAGGAGCTGGATGGGAGTCCGTACCTATTAATCAAAGTGAGCTATAAGTGAACTCAGAAACAGCTGCAGCTCTTCAGCCAACACTGCTAGGACTCATATCTCAACATTATCATCATATGGTTATTTATTCATACTGCCATTCAGAGAGTGTCATCAAAATCAGCAAATCCTGTTGTGTAAGCTACTCAACAGACAGAGAAAAAATGCAGGCACCTAGGAAGCCTATCAAGGCAATCAGATGTTTTTATATATGTATTTATGAGGACAAGCCCAGTGCTTGGATAAACTTTGCATCTAGTCTTGTTTGGGAAATCTGGATTTGTGATTAACCTCAGATTTTATCCATTCTGGCAAGAGGGGGCTAAGAGACCTCAGCAGTGTTACTAACTGAAGCACAAAGCACAGATCTCATATGTGTATTCATCAGTATGTGCATCTGTTCATTAACTGCTTGGCATAAGTCTTGAGTCAAAAATGCAAGCCTACATATTGAGATATGGATTTATGCACTATTCCTGCCCAAATCAATTTGTGGGATCAGAGCCTTAATTTGTATGTGGTCAGGTGGCTAGATACTATATTTAAATAGAAGGGAAATGCTGTAAAGAGACGAGTAAAAGATTCATGATCCTTCCAGAATTGCATTGAATTTCTCTACCTTAGTCATGAATGGAGAAGTACCAGCAATTTGTAGCGAATAATTTGGTGAATCTCAACTCTTATCGCATGTGTGGTCTGACAATAACTATACTGTACATTTCTCAGATTTTTTACTATATCATTTGATGAATAATTTTCAGGTGGTATATTGGGTTCAAAGTAGTTTGTTGCATGTACTCAATGTGCAAAACCTGTGGGGGGTTTATTGGTGTGTTTCTGTTTCTTGATTGGGTAAGTGATGTGGATACCTTGTCATGGCAACTTAAAGTAAAAAGCACAGGTTTTTATGACCAAAAAATGCAAATCCTAGAACTATACAGAAGAAATATTTAAAGGTTCCAAAGGTCATTATTTTATAACAAAACATGCATTGTTGCTTCAGAATGGACATAAGGAAAAACTTCTTTACAAGTCAAGTGCTGAGGGTCTGGAACAGGCTCCCCACAGGGGTAGTACAGTCACCCAAACTGGCGATCTTCAAAAAGGGTTTTGATGCCCATCTTGCTGGGGTCATCTGACTGCAGCAGTCTTTCCGGTCCAAGTGCAGGGGCCTGGACCTGATGATCTTGTAAAGTCCCTTCCGGCCCCTAACATCTATATCCATTCTGTCCCACACACTATGCCATGCTCCAACATGGACTTCCCATTTCTCCCACAAGTCCTCATGTGCTCTTTCAGACCATGGGCCTGCCTTCCAAGACTAGTATGTAGAGTGTTTAGGCTTAAGTCCTCAGATCTTTCCTCAAGACCCAGTTCTACTATAAGAATATTGCTGGCTGATTACAGCTAGTATGGGTGGCTGATAATTACTGATGTAACAGACTGCCAATGTGGGCTCACCAGATCGGCTTGAGATACTTACCCTGGGCTAGAAACAGTGCCGGTAAACTCTGAGCAACCCCAAGGGTGGAGCAGGGGAGCCCTGCCTTGTGGAAAAGGAGAAGCCAGTCGAAAGAAGGGGTTTTCAATCCACTCATTTGCATGGAAGGGGGATGGCCGGGGTTGGGGGCCCACCACCCTGAGCTCTGGTTGGTCAGTTTGCAAGCTAGGGAGGGACTGCCTGAGGGGATAAAAGCACCCGCTGAACTGGTGTGGGGGGGCTGCTGACAGTGACTCCGGGGAACGATGCAGGAGGCCTAAGAAGAGCTTGGGTGAGCTGACCCAGCAGAGGGAGCAGAGAGACCCCTCTGAAGAAGGCCCTGGGAGAAGAAAGCAGCAGCAGTCGGCCGTGCCTCCAGCCCTGCAGCAGAAAGGGAGCCACGGCCAGGGCTTGGGGCAGAGAGCTGGTGCCCCAAGGCCCCATCACAGCGTGCTGGACATGCTGAGTGTCCCGGAGGCTAGGGGTGGCAATCATCCCCCCACTCCACTGTGGAGAAGAAGCAGCGGCCAGAAGTGCAGGCAGCATCCTTATCCAGAGCAGGGAGCTGGGCCGGTGAGTTGAGGAAACCCCTCACCTTTCCTGGGGAAGTGGGACAGCAGCAGGCAAGGCATTGGGAGCCTGAGGAGCAGCAGAGTGGCAGGACAAGGGTCCCTGGGAGCTCGGGGTGCAGGCCGGCACTCGGAGTGGGATTGGCGAGCTGTGAGGTGTGTGGAGCGCTCGGTCAGTCATCTGGAGCAGGGGTTTAGAGCAACGGCCCCGGGAGCTGCCTGTGCTGCTGACCCTCTGCCACTGACTGCCCCAGAGGGGACTCAGTCTTGTCCCTTATTCTGCAGCTGATTGCCATTGGATAGAGTCCCTGAGCTTTGTGCTTGGGTCATGCTGATTGCTGCAGGAGCCTCCTTTGTTGCTTGCCTTTTTGCTTGCAAGGGTCGCCCTTCAGCCTCTTTGGGGGTTAAGGTTTGATACAATCTGATTGCTGCAGACCAGAAGAGCTTAACCTGTTGCAGTCTGTTGCTTATTGGGAAGGCCGTTGGAGCTGCTGGGAGTGAGCACCTTGCTTCCTTGTGGTAGCATCTCAGCAGTGGCCGGAAGCTGCTAGTTACCCTACCTGTGGTTCTTGAGTCAAGGGTTGACTAATGCAATCTGGTTTGTTTTGCCATTTAAGTTCACTTGTAAATAACCTTTCCTATTATTCTTGTTTTGTAAATAAAGTGTAAATAGTTAAATCAGTTAAGTGTTAGACCTTCTTGGGACCACAGGCTGCTCTGCGGGGAGCAGGGGCCAGATGGAAAGTAAATTGGTGCTGGCCAGAAGCCCTGCCTCACTCTCACCACACCATCCCTGATACTGGGCAGGGGTGGCAACTATTGGGCCTCCACCCGGTTTGCATTTACATGTGGGTAAAAAAAGCTTTCCAGTGATTTGAGACCATAGAGTTATGTATATGGCTCCATGCTCTGTAACTATGTGATCTTTCTGCTGTCAAACTAGCCCTTTCCTATTCCCTTTCTCCCTATTGTCAATTGCACTGACGTGGGTATTAACAACAAGATGCATCTTGTCTTAAAGAAGGTTGTTCACCATTCAAGACAGAAGCTGTATCCCTCTATGATTCCAACATAGCCACAGGGAAACTTTACTTAGTAGCAGCTGGGGTTACGAAGACCAAAGCTATTTATGAAAAACCCCAGGAGTCCTATTTTTTGATGGAAAGTAATTTTGATGTATAACTCTTAGTCTCAGTTTTCTGATGGGCCTGTTTACAATTCTGGAAACAGTGTTTGCTTTCTGCTCCTCTTCTAGAATACTTCATACAATTCCCCATTGTGGCAAGTCTTCCTTACAGTACACAGATATGCTAGACTGATCCCAGAAAGGATTGAGACCACAGCTGAAGCAAAGCAAATTAAAAAGAATTAGACAAATTGTCCTGAAAGTTTCTTGCAGTGTTCAATGATGCCTAGTCATACAGCTTATAGAGTTTTCGCCTAGGTAATATCAAATGAAAGAAGGAAAACAAATGCCTGCCATTGGATGCTGCTGCAGAGAAGAGGCAACAAACTGAGTCACAGTAATGGTAATCAGAACTATGGACATAAATTGAGAGGCATCTTTTGGAAGGGCACGTGGGGAGGCGTGATAGTTTGCTCCCCAGTGGTGTCACCAAAAGGCTGTCTCCTTTTCCTGGGAGCTGTGCCAAAAAGTCCAGCAGTCCTCATTCCCAATTAGGCTTTCCAGCAGACAAGCAGGGAAATCTTGGCAAGGTGTCAAGGTCAGACTTGCGCCAATGCTGCAACCAAATCCAAAGCTTAGAAAGAACAAGTCCCAGTAGGTGGTGGATGGATCTTGCCAAAATGCATTCATGGGAGAGTTTAAATACAACATGAAACAAGATTTTAGTTGCTGGCAAAGAAACCATAACAGGTTGTGTATGAACAGTGATTCTGTCTCTATAAATGACATGCCTGCCACTACTGCATCTGCAACTAGAGCCAGAAGAGCATCAGCTGCACTGAAGCAATAAGGGAAGGGATGACTGTTCCAGTTTAAAACCATGGCAAAACCTAGAGCCCTAACAAGCAGAGTACTTCTCTGACTGTGATGTGCACTATACCACAGCATGGACCAGCTGGCAGTTGTTGGCTCATGGACTATGTGCAGACACATGCACACAAGTCAGATAGCTGTTCTTTTGCGTGTTGTGTTTATATGGGATATTCCCCTTCCTGGTTATACACAATACTGCTTACAGATCAGCTGAAAGAAAAAAAGAATGTATAGAGGCCCTGAGTAACAAGGGGATTGTTTTCTTTTACTAGTGATTGTAAAATGGTGCCTCTTTTTGCAACATGGTGTCTTGAGTTAAAAGGTCCTACTGTAGTTGCTGGGCTGATTAGTTTCATGGTTCTGTAACTGCTGGACTGAAATTGTGGTCACCATTTTGGCAAACAACGCTTGGGACCGATAAACAAATGAGTGCCCTGTGCAGCGATGCTTGTAGGCAAGCGATGGGACTGAAGGTATGAGCTGGCACCTGCACCTCAGATGATCTATTGGCAACCAGAACCACAGGACACTAGGAGGCTGCAATAGGTTCTGCTTCTGGCTCTGCTGCCGGTGATCACTGAGCACTCAGAGAGAGTATCTAGGTAGGTGTAATTTCGCTGTAATGTGTCCTTGTGCTGATCAGCCCTTGGACTACCAAACATACTGTCTGCTGAAATGCTGACTCATTGAACCTTACTGTGAAGAGACAGATATTCCCAACACCAGCATGTAGGATTCAATCTTCAGGTGCAAACATTGAGTATAGGTGAGGGGCTGCCACAAAGGAGATGCTAATTGCTTTGAACCAGAGATAGATTGGTTGCTTTCCCCGTTACCAGTGTAGTTTAGGAGTGCCTTATAATTGCCATCTTGTAGTAGTCCTCCTGAGGCATTGGCTGATTCTGATATTGGGGCAGGGAATACACCAGCTAAGCATTGCACTCACTTTGCACACAATAATGGCACAGAGTGATGATCACCTGAGGCATCAGCCTGTGACTCCTGCAAGAATTGAAATGTTTCATGTATAGCAAGATGGTATGCTACACCCAGTCAAGTTAACTCATGTATGTGGCACACAGACATATTTGCCAACAAACAACAGTTTATTTGCTACATTGATTCACAAACTTCAGGGGTTCTGCACTGGGTCTGAGGTAGGGCAGACAGCGGTGCTCTGGGTCAGAATACAAGGGGGTTGGGGGAAAAGGCACCTAACAGTGGGAGTCTACTACAGGCCACCTAACCAGGGAAAAGAGCTGGACCGGGAATTGTCAGGTCAGCTCGCGGAGGCAGTTAAGTCAAGGGATGTGGTCACCATGGGTGACCTAAACTACCGGGACATCTTTTGGAAGGGCCTCCACCTAACCCAGGAGGTACACAGTCCTACCAGGGGAAGTGCCTTATTGGACCTGGTCCTGGCCATAGGCAACGACCTGGTGAGGAGACTGCGGGTGCTTGACCATCTGGGCGATAGCGACCATCACCTGCTGGAATTCACCATCCAGCGCAGGGTGTCAAAGGCTTGCAGCAAGGCAGAAACCCTGGACTTCAGGAGGGTGGATTTCCATGAGGTAAGGAGACTAGTCAGGGAGGCTCTGAGGTCCCAGAGGGGAGGGGAGTTGGGAGTCCAAGAAGAGTGGCCATTCCTTAAGGAGACGATCCTTCAAGCCCAAAGCATGACAACCCCCACGTGGATCAAAGGGAGGAAGAGTGCTCAAAAGCCCCTATGGCTCACCAAAAGCATCCACGAATGCCTCAAAGCCAAAAAGGAGGTGTACACCCAATGGAAGGGAGGGGCCATCACCAAGGAGGATTACACCTCCTTGGCTCGAGATTGTAGGGGGGCTGTTAGGAAGGCTAAGGCGGAGATGGAACTGGGACAAGCTACCTGGATCAAAGATAACAAGAAGTCCTTTTTTAAATATATAGGGGGTAAAAAGAAGGTACCAAATAATGTGGGGCCCCTGCAGGACATGCTTGGTAATCTGGTGGTAGCACCAGATGACAAAGCTAATCTCTTTAACAGATTCTTTGCTTCCATTTTTCTGAGCAGGGACAGGGACATCCCCCACACTGGGAACCTGGACAGACCCAGGCTCAGGCGAGGACCTAGTCAGGGAACTTCTGGAGGGACTAGATGTGTTCAAATCAGCAGGTCCTGATGATCTCCACCCCAGAGTGCTTAGGGAACTGGCAGAGGTCATTGCAGGACACCTGGCACAGCTTTACGAGCACTCGTGGTGCTCTGGTGAAGTGCCTGATGACTGGAAAAGGGCCAATGTGGTCCCCATTTTAAAAAAAGGGGGGAAAAAGGACCCAGGAAACTATAGGCCCGTTAGTCTTACCTCAGTCCTGGGGAAGCTCTTTGAGAAAATTATCCAGGAGCACATCTGTGAGGGGCCAGCAGGGAAGTTTATGCTTAGGAACAATCAACATGGGTTCATTAGAGGCAGGTCCTGGCAGACCAACCTGGTTGCCTTCTATGACCTGGTCACAAAAGCCTTGGATGCAGGTGTCGCAGTGGATGTAGTCTTCCTGGAATTTAGGAAGGCCTTCGACACCGTGTCTCACCCCATCCTCATTAAAAAACTAGGTGTCTGTGGTGTCGACACCTACACAGTCAGAGGGGTTGCAAATTGGCTGGAGGGCTGCACCCAGAGAGTGGTGGTGGATGGGTCTTTTTCGACCTGGAGGACTGCAGGCAGTGGAGTTCCCCAGGGCTCAGTCCTCAGGCCTGCACTGTTCAACATCTTTATCGGCGATTTGGACGAGGGGGTGAAAAGCACCTTGTTCAAGTTTGCAGATGACACTAAGATGTAGGGAGAAGTGGGCACGCTAGAGGAGAGGGACAGGCTACAGCTAGATCTCTACAGGTTACAGGGGTGGGCAGATGAAAATAGGATGGGTTTCAATACAGACAAGTGCAAGGTACTGCACCTGAGGAGGAAGAACTGGCAACATACCTACCAGTTGGGGAACTCCCTTCTTATCAGCACAGAGGCAGAGAAGGATCTTGGAATCACTATTGATTTCAAGATGAACGTGGGCCACCAATGTGGGGATGTGGTCAGGAAGGCTAACTGCACTTTGTCATGCATCCATAGATGCATCATGAGCCGGTCCAAAGAGGTGATCCTCCCCCTCTGCGTGACATTGGTCAGGCCGCAGTTGGAGTACTGTGCCCAGTTCTGGGTGCCGCACTTCAGGAGGGATGTGGACAGCATTGAGAGGGTCCAGAGGAGGGACACTTACATGATCAGGGGGCAGCAGGGCAGGCCCTACAAGGACAGGCTACGGGACCTGAACCTGTACAGCCTCCACAAAAGAAGGCTGAGAGGGGATCTGGTGGCCACCTATAAATTTGCCAAGGGGGACCAGCAGGCAATGGGAGATTCCCTGTTCCCCCGAGCACTACCAGGGGTAACAAGGAACAATGGCCATAAGTTGACTGAGAGTAGATTCAGGCTAGATATCAGGAGGCACTGCTTCACAGTCAGGGCGGCTAGGATCTGGAACCAACTTCCAAGGGAAGTGGTGCTTGCCTCTACCCTGGGGTTTTTCAAAAGACAGCCACCTAGCTGGGGCCATTTGACCCCAGAATCCTTTCCTGCCCATGGCAGGGGGTCATAGATTCATAGATGTTAGGGTCGGAAGGGACCTCAATAGATCATCGAGTCCGACCCCCTGCATAAGCAGGAAAGAGCGCTGGGTCTAGATGACCCCAGCTAGATACTCATCCAACCTCCTCTTGAAGACCCCCAGGGTAGGGGAGAGCACCACCTCCCTTGGGAGCCCGTTCCAGACCTTGGCCACTCGAACTGTGAAGAAGTTCTTCCTAATGTCCAATCTAAATCTGCTCTCTGCTAGCTTGTGGCCATTGTTTCTTGTAACCCCCGGGGGCGCCTTGGTGAATAAATCCTCACCAATTCCCTTCTGTGCCCCCGTGATGAACTTAAAGGCAGCCACAAGGTCGCCTCTCAACCTTCTCTTGCGGAGGCTGAAAAGGTCCAGTTTCTCTAGTCTCTCCTCGTAGGGCTTGGTCTGCAGGCCCTTGACCATACGAGTTGCCCTTCTCTGGACCCTCTCCAGGTTATCCGCATCCTTCTTGAAGTGTGGCGCCCAGAATTGCACGCAGTACTCCAACTGCGGTCTGACCAGTGCCCTATAGAGGGGAAGTATCACCTCCCTGGACCTATTCGTCATGCATCTGCTGATCCACGATAAAGTGCCATTGGCTTTTCTGATGGCTTCGTCACACTGCTGACTCATGTTCATCTTGGAGTCCACTAGGACTCCAAGATCCCTTTCCACCTCTGTGCCACCCAGCAGGTCATTCCCTAGGCTGTAGGTGTGCTGGACATTTTTCCTCCCTAAGTGCAGCACTTTGCATTTCTCCTTGTTGAACTGCATCCTGTTGTTTTCTGCCCACTTGTCCAACCTATCCAGGTCTGCCTGCAGCTGTTCCCTGCCCTCCGGCATGTCCACTTCTCCCCATAACTTTGTGTCATCTGCAAACTTGGACAGAATACATTTCACTCCCTCGTCCAAGTCACTGATGAAGACATTAAAGAGTATCGGTCCAAGGACCGAACCCTGCGGGACCCCACTGCCCACACCCTTCCAGGTCGAGACTGACCCATCCACCACGATTCTTTGGGTGCGACCCTCTAGCCAATTCGCCACCCACCGGACTGTGTAGTCATCCGCATCACAGCCTCTTAACTTGTTCACCAGTATGGGGTGGGATACCGTATTGAAGGCCTTCCTGAAGTCTAAGTATACGACATCCACCCCTCTTCCTGTGTCCAGGCGTTTCGTAACCTGGTCATAGAAAGAGACTAGATTGGTCAGGCACGATCTACCCGCCACAAACCCGTGCTGGTTTCCCCTCAGCATAATTTGCCCTGCCGGGCTCTCACAAATGTGAACCTTGATAATTTTTTCAAAGACTTTACCAAGGATGGAGGTGAGACTGACTGGCCTATAGTTGCCCAGGTCCTCCTTCCTCCCCTTTTTGAAAATGGGGACCACGTTAGCCCTTTTCTAGTCCTCCGGGACTTGGCCCGTGCGCTACGAGCGTTCGAATATTCCCGCCAGTGGCTCTGCAATGATATCGGCCAGTGCCTTCAGCACCCTCGGATGGAGCTCATCCGGGCCTGCCGAGTTAAAGGCATCCAGTTCTTCCAAGTGACTCTGCACCACCTCAGGATCTACGTATGGAAGTCTGGCGCCTTGCTGCTGCCTCTCTACAACCCCCGTGAGAGACTTGTCCTGCCCCTCACTTAGGAACAGTGAGGCAAAGAACTCGTTGAGGAGTTCAGCCTTGTCCCCCATCTGTCACCAATTGTTTCTGCCCATTTAGCAGGGGTCCTATTCCTCCCTGGGCCTTCCTTTTACTCCCAATATATCTAAAAAACAATTTCTTATTGTCTTTTACTTGGGTTGCTATCTTCAGCTCCATGGTAGCTTTGGCCCGCCTAACTGCCTCCCTACAAGCACGGTCAGAGGAGGTATATTCATCTTTAGTGATCTCACCCTGTTTCCACTTTTTATGTGCTCCCCTTTTGGCCCTTAGGCTGCCCTGGATTTCTCTGGTCAGCCATGGAAGCCTCCTGGCCCCTTTCCCTTTTTTGCCTCGCTCGGGGATCGTCTTGCTTTGTTCCCGAAGGATCGTTTCCTTAAGGCACAGCCACCCTTCTTGGGCTCCCATCCCTTCAAAACTCCTACTCTGCAGTGTGTCCTTGACTAATCGCCTGAGTGCATTGAGATCAGCTTTCCTAAAGTCTAGCACTTTCACCCTACTAGTTACCTTACCCACTCGACGTCTTATGTTGAATTCTATTATTAGGTGATCACTGTCTCCCAAATGGCTACCGATCTGGAGGTCCCCTATCATGTCATCCCCTGTTGCCAATACCAGATCCAGTATGGCATTCCCCCCCCATATGGGTCGGGCTAGATGATCTGCTTAGGTCCCTTCTGACCCTACCAACTATGAAACTGTGAAACTATGAAACAATGAATAAAGTGTGATGCCTGTCAGAGTGATTATTGGAGAAAAGTACCAAGGGAAATTAGGGGGTTTCCATGTTTTGGAGCTATATCTTTGTGGCACTCTCAAGCACACTATGCTGCTCTGTACAGCAGTTGTGTAGAAGTACATGCACATACACAAGAGAACACGCTATTGAGCATGGGAAAAATATAGGGCGCATTTATACATGACACTACATCACTGTAGCAATGTGTTATGGCAACATGGCGTCCATGGGCATCTACATGGAACTAGCAGCTACTTCGCAGCAGCAATGCACTTCCCCAGTATAGCACACCAGTATGGCGAAGTAGCTGCTAAAAATAACTGTGCTGCATGTATGGTGCGTTGTGGGCTGTTACTGCACTGTGATTTAGTACTTCCAAGTGGTGCAGTAACAATGTTGCCATAGTGACACATGTAGATGCACCCATACTGTATCAGACACAGGTTACTGAGCTCAATGCAAGGGTAGGGAAGTGAAATGTTATGGCCAGTGATACACAGAAGGCCAGACGATCCCTTCTAGCCCTAAATATCATGCTCCTATGAATCATGTTTGATTACAGTTTTAAAACATTAAAACTCACTAAGGGCCTTACAAAAGCAAAAGTATTCTTAGCTTTCTCCATCCCTCATTAATTCCTTAGTTACACAGTTAATCTAGTATTCATGTAAAATATATATTAAGCCAAAAATTGAATCCTGTTTTTAAAAGATGACTTCACTAAATGCAAGGGAGTGTTGTTACTGATAAAATTAGCTCTCTGTCTGGATGTACAAGTTATGCTGATTTGTTTATTTAAAGCAGTATATTAGTTAGTGTACTATCTCACTAAGCATATTGGTTTCACCTAAATTAAATTATGGCACTTGAAAGAATTCTGTCTTCATTTTTTTGGAGACATACACTTGCTCATGAGGGCTGCGTGGGGACTGTAAAGGTTATAGAATGATTTCTCAAATCAAGAGAAATATATTGGGTATTTTCTATTACTGTTTGTTTTAAAATCTGATTAAATCCAGTACTTCAGAGGAAAATTCAAGCCTCAGTGGGTGCGTCTACATGTGTTGCTATGATTGTATTGTTCTTGCGCCAAGATTTAGTACTTCCTTTTGGAAGTATTAAATCATGGTGCAGTAACAGCCCATACTGTGCCACATGCATGGCACACAATTATTTTTAATTCACCATAGCTACTTCACCATAGTGGCATGCTATACCAGGGGAGCACATCACAAAGGTGAAGTAGCTGCTGACCACATGTAAACACCCACAGATGCTACATTGCTGTAGCATATTGCTATAATGACATAGTGCCACATGTAGATATGCCCAATATCTCTTTCATACTCCAGTATGTTGCACATAGCAAGGCAGAAAGGAAAAACATTCAGCCAATTTCCCCTCATAATGTTTGATCACTCAAAGGAAAAAAATAAAGCCAGGCTGGCCCAATAAGTCAAATGCAGCCTCATGGGTTGTTTTTTTTCGTCTTCCTTATAACAGATGAAAAAAAACAACACTTTTCTTCTAACAAAACTTTCTAAAGGAGAATAAGTTAATTCTGAGCAGTAGTAACCCTACAGGGAATATTTCATTGCTTAATCAGAGTGATAGCTTGATTTCCCAAACCACCGGAGTTCACTATACTTTACGATCTTTAAACATTTTGAATAATGGTGTGTGCGAGAGAGAGAGAGAGAGAGAGAGAGATTTAGTTTTCTCTACAAAGTCACTAATCTCTCAGAGCCTGAATTTTGATGGTTTATTTCCATCTTGACTTTAAATTTATTGTTCCCTCCAATTTGATTCTGGTTTGTTTATGTAAGTCAGCTAGTAAGTCTTGATCTTGGTTTTCCAGCAAACTCCATGTGACCAGATGGGCCACTGATGCATCAAATAGCAGTTACATACTGGCGGAAAGAAATTGTGTTTACCCAAGCTCTGAAATTCTAGTTCCCCAACATACAAAAATACACACATTTATATCTTTTTAATTCTGAAATAACATTTTTATTTAGTTAGAGGAACCAAGATGCAATGTGAGACTTCTTTCACCTTTTTTTTTTAATTTGCCTATAGCAAAAATTCTGATATTCCTAATTTAATCTTTAAATAGAAATTATTATTATAGAGGAGGGATTAGCTCTTCTTGTAGGATGACTTCAGATGGGTGCTATAAAAAAAAAAATTTTTTTTCTTTTAGTTTGGATGGCAACATTCCTTGGTTTTAGGCTGCATAAAATTAAAGTAGTGGGGTCCTATGGATTTTTAGACCCAAACTGTGCCTGGGATGGGTAAGTAGTAACTATAACATCTGTTTAATGGAAACTACATTCTTCTTATCCCCCCAAAAAATCAATTCAGTATAATAAGTAGATCTTTCACATGCACAAACTCCAAAAGCAAATGTTTTTTTCTGAGAAGACTTACATGGGGGAGTAGCTTTCCTTATAAAGGAATGAAGTTCAAAAATACATTTGGTAGGCAGACTTGTAAAAGGGACTGTGGCCAACTTTTATGTGCAGAACAGTATAAGTAGATAGAAGATTGCTTCTTTCCTTTTCCCCCAGGTAAGAGCCCATGCATAGTTGTGTCATCTCCGAAACAGCCTAAGGAAGGAATTGTGACAGGGAGGGCAGATCTACACATGCAAATAAGTGCAACTAAATTTAATGTGCATTAACTTAATGCAGGGGTGGGCAATTATTTTGGGTGGAGGTCTGCTTTCTGAGTTCTGGCAAGCCATTGAGGGCCACATGACAGGCAGCCAGAGGCAGATAAATATTAATTTTCTAAATTTTTTAGGGGCCCCGCAGGCTGGATAGAATGGCCTGGTGGGCTGCATTCGGCCCATGGGACGCATTTTGTGTGCCCCTGAATTAATGCATGATAAGTGATTTTTGGCAGGTGTCTACATGTGCAGAGACTTGGGACTTCAGACTAAAGACTAAAGTCCCAAGTCCTTCCAGTTCTGCCATGTGCCCCTGTGGCCTCCAGGGAGAGCTCCAGCTTCTGGCCACCTGGCTTCCAGGACTTGACAGCTATGTTGAAGCCAGAACCAGCTGCCAGAACTTGGCAGCCATCTTCAAAACTCTGTTCCCTGGCCAGCCCCTTCCATGCCCAGGAGCCACATGCCCAGTGCAGGGGCAGTATGTGGCAGCTCCATTCTGCCTCCCCATGCCAGGACTGCCCCTGCCCATGTCAGTGATGCCCAGTGCCTTGCTGCTTCAACCTGGCCCCTGCCAGCAATGACCAGTACCCTGCACTCCTGCTGGCCATGGTGCTGGCCCTGCAGGCCCCAGCAGACACCTGTCACCCAGGTCCCAGGAGAGCCATGTACCTGTCTGCTGGGGCCAGGACACCATATGTGGGAGGCCCTCGCCAACACCCTCTTCCTGCTCCCTCCATATTATCTCACTGCCCCCCCCCCCAATCCCCTAGCCACCCCCAGCACCACTCTCAGCACAAGGGTGAGAGTGATAAAAAAAAGTTTCACGACACCCACCCCCATTAACTCGCCCCACTCAAAAAAACAGGACCCCCTCCCCCCTCAACCAACAGTGCCCCTCCACCACCCTCCCCACCCACCAACAATAAAAACCAGCTTACAAGTGGGAAACTATTTACAATAATTTGGGTCTTCAAGCCCAGAGTCAGGAACTGTGGGGGGACCTAGGGGGCAGAGCCCCGGGGCAAGTGCCTGGTAAATTTGCAGATATCAAATTTAGGTGCAGTTAGCCTAAGTTAATGAGCATTGAGTGTGAGCACATGTAGATGTATGTTCATAGCGTGCATTAAATTAAACTTGTGCATTAACCTGTCTTTTGTAGATGCACCTAGACAGCAATTATTCCTTCCCTAGTTCCCTCTTGGTCCAGGAAGAAGGAAAACAGTGTGGCCTGGACAATATTTGAGGATGGAGGAAAATAGAGAATTACTAAACAGGATAAATAGCAGCAATTAATTGAACAAATGTGCCCAGGATGTACCTTACTTTAAAAATCACAAGAATGGATTTTTTTTTGCTGGACATTTGAAAGATAGTTCAGTCACTGTATACAATAATACTTTGGACAGAATAGGTGCCACCAAACTGCTTTCTAAATGGAGATAAAAAAGAATAAAATTTAAAAACTCTATGGCTATAAATTAATTGATAAATCACACTATAATTCATGGTTGTCACATGGTATGTGCTTCATACAATAAAGGCCTCTATTATTTGTATAGAAACTGCCTGCTGCCAAAAAGGAAAGAAAGAGTGCATTTCCATAACAAAAAAACATATTGCAAAAGAACTGATGGGACAAATGCAGCTTTGGAGTAAACTCCTTGAAGTCAGTAGATTTGTTCCCAAAATCAATGTGGCCTAAAGTATCTACATATTAAACTGTTAAAGAAAAGATGTTTTCTTGGCCGTCTTCCCAGGGATTAAAAAGGTGATTGCAAAGTCAAAGTTAACAACATCAGATATTTTTCTTGGATTTGTTAATATGAGTGTAACAGGTTGCTGTCCCCAGTGGCATTTTTTTTCTTATTTGCTATCTGCTGCCGGACAGGCACCCTTGCAGTCCCTTAATGCTTCCCTTTTATCTTTTGTCTCGTATCCTGCTTTTACTCACCCTCCATGTCTTGATATCAATATTATTTAGATGGTCGTACAAGCGGGAGACTGCCTATTGTACTTCTATGTTGGGGTTCTCAGCCACCATCTTTCTCTAGCTAGGCCTTCCAGTCTAAACCCACCAGATATGGTTTGACTCTGAGGTTCTAGCTCCTTAATCCTCTCTAGGCCTGTGTCCCTCCTTTTGCTTTCAATATGAAACCCAGGCTTTCTGGGCCAGAGGCACATCCACTGGGCATAAAGCCAGAAGGCCACAAGTTGAAGGATGGGCAGTGACTTAAAAAGGGCAACTGTGGGCAGTGGGAGTTCTTTCAGCCTGGGCTACTAGCCAAGATTTCCCCATTGGGACCTGGCTTAAAAGTCCTGCACCCAGCTCTGAGATGCTTGCCCTATACAGCTGTACAACCTCATGCACTAGGCCCCTTGGCCTTTTAGGACTATGCCCAAAGCACTAATGAGGTCTCCTCCTCCCCTACAGCCTTGACCACAAACCACCAGTCTATCCATCAAAAAAATATAAACAGTAATTCCATGGGCTGTAACCACAAACAAATAAAAAATTAAAGAAGGCAGCATGCCAGCTTACATTATTCCATAGCTCTGTGCTTCTGCTTCCCACCATCTGTTACACTTCTCCTTGTGGGGCTACCCTCGCTTCTCTGAGAGTCCTCAGGAGTTTCCCTCTCACAGAAGCCAGACAGTCTCTTTATGAAGCTCTTGAGCATAACCCCCTTCCTCTTTGACTGCTGACCCCAACTGCCACCAAGCCCAGGGTTTTTATAGCTCTGGCATGCCCCCTTCTAATCACCTGACTAGCTGGCCAGGCTCAGCTTTTAACCTCTACCCTGCCAGAAGGCTGTGCCCAGAAAGTTCTGGTCTTAAAGGACTGGCCTGCTTTCTAGTAACAGGGCTAGAGGTAATACGTTTCACCAACATTTGACTTTACTAAAATTTGAAGTGATGAAAGATTGTAAATAGAAATGGAGCCTTTAACTCCAGCAGAAATTCCCCATACATTTCTCAGGCAAATATGAGTGAGAAAGTCTAGCTCTGTAATTAGAATGAGACTAGATTAACAATAGAAATGAATGAGAAATACTTCGTTAGAAGAATATACAAGGAATATTTCAAATATCTTTGCAACTTTATTCAGTAATGTTACAGGTATAAATATCTATCTTAAGAATATATTTTAAGAACTGGTATTTTAGAGGGGGTATTTTTTATACATTTCCCTTTTTAAACTCAGATATACCTAGTGGAAAAATACATCCTAATATGACTGTAATAGCCCGATTCATGTATATCTGTTTCTGTAACCAAAAGCACACAAGGGAGTGATGCAACTACCTTTAGCTTTAGCTACCTTTGATTCCCTGGCCTAATCAAGCCAGGAGCCTGTTGACAGCTTAGCTGAGTGGGTGCAGCTTTGGTACAAATGCAAGGCAGAATTTGCTCTAACCCTTACAGAGCCATAGTAAGACACCGTGACCACTCCTCCACTGCACATCCTCTTTGGTTTGTAGTATATTTATCAAAAAAATTAATCAATCCTGGGGTGTTACTGACAGGGGAACATAAATATCTGACATTCTTAACTGTTATCTTTTACCTGGCAAAACCTACTAGTATGAACTCACCTTGTTAACTGAAAGGGAAAAAAAGCAACCCTTAAACAGCACCAGAGATATTAAATATCAAAGAAAACAAAGTTGTATCTCAGGTCAATTATTTAAAAATCTGTTCATAGTTAATCATTTATTGTATACAAAGAGGTGCTGAACGTTAGATATTACCACAATTATATTCCTAGAGAGAATATAAACCTGAGGCATTGTCATGACAGAAGTAAACACTATATGATTGATTGCCTAACTACAGGAAGCATTTATATTTTGGTCAAAGGATTAGATGCTGACAAATTTCCTGTAAACAAGCACAGGCTCTGGTGGGCCTGAGGGATTCAACTTTGTTACCTTTCCTTTTAAAAAAGGAAAGATACAGCAGGTTTTGATTTTCCCCAATTCTTCACAGAAGTGAGACAATGGGAGTGGATTCTGAGACTTGGTTCAGAATACATTAAGGAATGAGTTTGGGACATGAGTGAGCCCACTACTGGATATTCTGACAATTATCGCTTTGTTTCAATGCTTCGATCATATTTGTTTCTCATCTATATTAAAAGAACCCTTAATTAAAGTTACACATTTAAATGAACAAAATACAGGAAGTGTAACAGACGAGCGAGCATGGTCATATTTGTAGGATAATATAAAAATAGGGCTGGAAGGGACATCACCAAATCATTTAGTCCAGCTCCCCACCCAAGGTAGGATCATCCTTGTCCAGACTACCTCTGTCAACTGTCTAACTGACTCTTGAAAACTTCCAGAGATGGAGATTCTACAACTTCTCTAAGTAGCCTATTCCAGTGCTTGACCATTCACATAGCCAGAAAGTTTCTTCTAATTTCCAACCTGAATTTTCAGTGCTTCAATTTGAGGACATTGGTCCTAGCCATGTCCCCTTCGGCCACAGAAAAAAGTCTATCTCCACTCTTTCTATAATCACCCCTCAGCCTGTTATCAAATGAAACCCTTGAACTCAGCTTTCTTGAGCAGGTACATACTTACTGCACCATGCCAAAGTTGGCATAATGATTTCATTACTGAAATAAAGGCATTAGTCATGATTTAGATTCAGCATAGATTAAGCAAAAAGCTGGAGACAGGGAATCCTCAGATCTGTTTCCACTTGGACTAAGTGGCTTTTGCCATAGATTTTCAAGTGTACCAGGGACTTTTAGATCATCTAGTCTGACCTCCTTTTTAACACAGACATAACATTTTACCAAATTATCCCTGACTGAAACCAATAATCTCTTTGGTTAACACAAAAGGCATCCAGCCTTGATTTAAAGACTTCCAAGTGATAGTGTATCTCTCTCTCGCTCCTTTGTCCCAAGGTTTAATCACATCACTAGTTACAAATTATGCTGTAATACATCTAATTTGAATTTGTCTGGCTTCAGTGTTCAGCCACTGTTTCTAATTAAGAATTTCTTCATTAAACTAAAAAGACCTTTAAGTACTTGGTATTTTCTTTCTGTGATGATACTTCCACTTTTAAGCCAAGTTACCTCATGATCTCCTTTTGATAAAATAAACTTTGCCTTTCACAAAGATTATTTTTTTATGCTTCACAACCTGATAGGGGTTTAGGAAAGCTGTTATTTGTCAGACAAAAAGGCAGCTTCACATCAGAATTAGAATGAAAAACCTGTACACAAATCCCTTAGAGAAATCAGCAGACCACCAGCCTTTCTGTTCCCCTAGCAGAACATTTATGTATCTGTGCTTCACCATTTTATCTGTAGAACAGGAACATTTATGGTGACGAAGTGAGGACTGAGGATATTGTTGACTTATTGGCATAAACATTAAAGTTGTTATTTATTTTTGATGTTTCCTGCCTATCACTGAGCCTAGGGAGCACATGGCCAGGATGGTAGAGATGGAATCTATGAATGGGATTCAGCATATTCAAGCTGTGAAAGGAGTGGGAGAACCTGAAGGTCTGAGATACGCTTGACAAAAACTTTTTTTGTTGTTGGAGAAAATTAGAGACGTGCTCTTTAATGCACAGCAGCCTATTTTACTGCGCATCAAAGCATCACATCAAAAACCATGCTAATATGTTAATGAGAAATAAAAATAGGCTACTGAGCATTAAATGTGATTAAAAAAGCATGCACTTTCACTACTGTGTATTAGGGCAACCTAATAAAAGGTATTAAATTTAATGCACAGTAGCAGAAGTGCATTAATGAATGTGTAGACATGCCTAGTGTGAAGGATAGTGACTGAGCTCAAAGGCCCAAGTTGAGGGCCCATTTTTCACTCTACACATACCTTTTAAAATATTTAACGTCCACAGAAAGGCGGGTTCAAATATCTGTGCAGCTCACATCACCTTTCCTTCAAATATTAATAAAATGAACTCCAGACATTTCATTATGTTGAAATATTATATCAGGCTTTAACATCCCATCTGCACTATTCAGAAGGTGAAGAGCCAATGAGCATTGTAGAAGAAGGGATTTGCTTTGGTGTTGAAGACTTGTTTTCTTTTCTCCCTTTGTATCCCCACTGTGGGATGTGTCTTCTGCTCTGATCAGCTGCTTACATTGTCTTGTGCACTGATTAGATATCCTGTTCCACAGCTTCCATGGTTAGTGGCACATTTAAATGTATAAAGGAACCACAGGGATCAGGGATGCTATATGCATATTTAATATTGTTTACTTTTTAGCACTTAATTGGGGCACAATGAATCAGGATTGCAGTCTGGTCAGGAAGCCTTCCTGGAGAACAATTTAGCCTAATAGTGAATGAGAGTGATGGCTGTTCCCTTCAAGAATCATTGTACATAATTATATACATCCCTCCTAATGAAGCTGTACACAAATCATAGTTAAGGTCATAGCTGTGAAGAACCAGACTGCAAATCCCTTTCTGGTAATATCATGTAATCTCACAATGGACCAGGGGGACTATCCATGACATAAATGCAATGGTTTATCCCTGAGGGTTAAGGGTTTTTAATTTGCCTTTCTGCTGACTTGAGGCACCTTTCTGAAATTCTACTTGTGCATATGTTCTATGTTAGGTACACATCTCTGCATTTATAAATTTATGTGGCTTTCAAAATCACAGCTTTAATGTTCATAAAATACTGAA
The DNA here is from genome assembly GCF_030867095.1 of Alligator mississippiensis. Lineage (NCBI taxonomy): Eukaryota > Metazoa > Chordata > Crocodylia > Alligatoridae > Alligator > Alligator mississippiensis. The sequence goes on along the minus strand of NC_081824.1, from coordinate 74,808,601 downwards.
AGAATCCTTTAATGAAAGAAGGGAGAGACAGTCAATGAGAGGAGCATCTTTTCTTGGGTAGAGTTGCCAAAGCTGAAACATGCTGTGAGGCAGGAGTTGGTGTGTGAGCTGGGGAGATGTGAGAGTCTTAGGGCACATCTACATGAGATGCTTAACTGAGCAGTAGCATAGTTTACTGTGCAGTAAGCACATGTGTCTACAAGTGCACACACTTACTGCAAAGTAAAAACCCTTAATCATGAGTAAATTTGCTCCCAGGTCAGCCCTGTCACTAGTAGGCTGGCCTGAAGCTAGACCCATGGCCCCAGGCTGGGAGCCTCTCCTGCCTCAGGGCTGGGCTTCCTGTATGACAGTCCCTGCCTCAGGTCTTTAAAAGCCTGCAGGCATTTTGAGCCCTGAGGCACACCAGCAGGGAGCCTGACCCACTCCAGGACCCTGTGTCCCTCTGGGCAGGCTGCAGGCCAGATGTCCCAGCCTGCCTGCATCCTGGTGCCACTGTCTGGAACCACAGTGCTGTGCACCTGCCAGGCTCACACCATTCAGGCCTGCTCCAGCCAGGCATGCCAGCCCCAGGCTCAGTTGCAGGCAGCTTCTGGTTTCTGGGGTCAGCTCCACCTTCCTGCAGCCCACCACCAACAGCCTGCCCTGGGCCTGCAGGTGCTGTGGGTCACTGCTTCAGCTGTGCAGCTGTCACTTCCATGCCAGGCCCCTGCAATCAACACACCAGGCAGCTGCTCAGGCCTGGCAGCACAGCGACAACTGCGTGGAGGCCCAGAGAGCTGGTGCAGGACCCACAATGGTCTCATCATTGCTGCTGACCATGTCCAGGCCAGTGCCCACCACTTGGAGCTGCAGCTGGTCACAGAAGGAGACTGGCAAGCTCATGCCACAGTGGAGTGAGGCAGAGGTATAGCACCAGTTCAAGTGGGGCGGGTGCTCCAACTCCCACGTCTAGGAGGGGTGTCAGGCTGGATGCAGAAGCACAGGCACAACTGATCAGTGCAGCAGTGTGGCATAAAGATCAAGGCCTTGTGGGCACAGTGGGTTGTCATCAGAGACCACAATCATTGGTCAGGGAGTACCCGCAAGTCCATGCCCTGTATGTGGCAACTGACAGACATCTTCATGCCCCAGGAACCAGGCTGCAGCCATGCTGGGCCTGACCGAGCCCCCCGCCCCAGCCTGGCACTCTTGGTGACCCATCACTGGGGGAGGGCCCTCAGGCATCCAGCCACCCATTCCACTGAGCTCGCTGGCTGCAGTCTCCACCAGCAGCTCAGGGAGCCTGGACCAGTGCCTGCTGCACTAGCTCTACAGGCCCAGCCCCTGCCACGAGGCACAGCCAGCCATGACACTGCCGGCTGCCAGCAGTGCCAGCTCCTCCCTGGTGGGGGCCCTCAACTGGGCACCCACCCACCATGTCCCACCATCTGAGGACACCGCCTGGAGCCTCATGCCATTGCCAACAGCCATGATCATGTGGAACCACCAGCCTCAAGAGCACCGGCCATGTGGTAAGGCCTGCACTGGGAGGAGGGCCCTCCTCCCTCAAACCCCTGCCCCTGCTCCCCCTCCCCACCTGGTCCACCGACACTCCTCTGCCCCTGGGATCCCACGCCCCCCCAGCATGTAGGGAGGTGAGCGATAATGCAAAACTTTATTAAGCTTCATGTGCCCCTGCAGCTAGATGGCCATGGGCCTCTCACATGCCAAGAAATGCATTGATGCCAGCAGTAATCTCTTCCTCGGCAGCAGGGAGCAGAGATGTGTAGCATAGCCACAGGTAGCCCTCCAGGTGATGGAGGGTGCAGGGCAGCCTGGGCTTGCTCCTATGCTGTCATAGCAAACACACAAACAGGTCCTTATGCATGCTTCAAGCACAGTGGTACCACAGGGGGAGTGGGGAGAGAACTGTCTCTGGGGCACCTTCCTGGAGAAGTCCCCTGAGGGGAGGGTGGGGAAGTGGGCAGGTTCTTGTCCCAGTCATCTGGGAGTCCTATGCCCTAGCAGGTAGATGATGTGGCCTGCCAGGACAGGTGGCAGGTGGAGGACAGGCCCAGCAAGGAGGTGTAGGACTGAGTGGATCTGGAGTTCTGGGAGCTCCTGGCCCTGGAACATGACTGGCTGGTAGGGCAGTGCAGGCCACAGACAATCACTGCCAGATGCTGGACTGTTCTGGCCATGGCACTTGCCTTCGTGCTGCCCATTGTTCAGCGCCTGACCCTAGTCCCACCTGCTCCCTGGCAGCCACCTGTTGTCCAGCAGCAGGCCCGTGCCTGGGCCTAGAAGGAGGTCCTTCACCCCATCCATGCAGCCAGGAGTCTCTGGCCCTGCCCCCACCCCAGTTCCTGTGCCACCCAGCCCCCCAACCTGTACCCAGTCCCTCTGCTCACCCCAGCTCCACGCGGGCACAGAGCCAGAGCTAAAGCTGCCTGCAGTGGGGAGAGGACTGCATGATGGCCCTGCTGGCCCTGGACACTGGCTGCCAGAGGGGAAGCCTTCCATACTGGGGGAGCACCAGCCACCATCTCCCTTGGATGAGCCCCTTACCCAGCGCACTCACTGCAGTGTGTATACCCATGGGGGAATGGCTAGAGGCTGGGGTGCTAGCCACCTGTCCCCAGGCTCTGCTCCCTAAGCACCCCCACCCCATGGCTCCCCACCCCAGGACAGCACACAAAGGACGTTTTCATAGGAAAGTATGTAGTTTTCATGGGGGAAAATGTTGTTTATTGTTAGTGGGGGAGGCGGATGGTGGAGCTGCTTTGTTGAGGAGGGAGTGGAGCTCTGTTTGTTGGGAAGTGGGGGGAAGGGGGACTCTGATGTGAGGGGAATAAAAATTTGCTCTTTTGAGACATGTCTGCAGTTAGCATGGTGCTGGGGGTGGGCAGGCTGGGGTGCAGGATCTGTGGGCTGTGGTGCAGGCAGGAGAGCAGGGAGTGATGGAGGAGGTGGTCAGCCAGCACCTCCCGCATCCGATGCCCTGGTCCCCACTGGTGGGTGTGCAGCTCCCCTGAGGCCTCAGTGGGGCAGGGGGTGGGGGGTTAGGGGGTGGGTAGAGGGCTAATGCTGGCACTGCAAGTGGTACTCACACTGCCAGGACTCCTCTGTGAACTGCACTTCCACTGCCCAGGCCTTGTGGAAGAGCTCTCCCTGGACCTTGTAGATGTTTTGCAGCACACAGGCTGTGACAATGACCTGGGGGAGATTGCCCTTGGCAAACTTGAGGTGGTAAGGGTGCATCAGCAGGCGCAGAGGTGGTGGGGCTGCAGGCCCAAGAGGGCAAACCAAGGGTGGTCCAGCCAGTGGCATCCTATAATCCCTTGCCGATGTCCCTGGCATGGTCTGGCCAGGTGTACAGGGTCTCAGTGGCAGGTGTGAGGTGGCAACCCTGGGATGGCACGCAGTGGGTGGGCAGGCAGTCACTGTGTGTTAGGGAGCTGGGAGGGTTGAGATGGCTATGGACCAGGCAGCAGTCAATGCTGTAGGCCAGTAGGGCCAGCACTGCAACCAGCAGGAGTGCAGGGCACTGGTCATCACTGCTAAGGGCAGGGGCAGCAGCAGGAGCAGCCCTGGTGCGGGGAGGCAGAGGCAGTAAGGAAAATGCTGCCAAATGCTGTCTTTGCACTGCACATGCTGCTCCTGACCAGGGAAGTGGCTGGCCAGAGAGCAGCAAGGGAGGCAGGCTTTTAAAGAGGGCTGCCTGCTGCTAGAAGCTGTGGCCAGAGCCTGGAGCTCCCCTCAGTGGTGGCAGTGGCCATTGCAGGGCCCTGGGAAGTGGGAGCAGATTGGCTGCAAATGTGATCCTAATTCTCTGAATGTGTAGATGCCTGCCCAGCACCATTTTACTGCAAGTAATTTACTCACAAGTAAACTGGTGCCACAGCAAATGCATGTGTAGACATGCCTCTAGTCTCCATCTTTTACTTTCAAGATCATAAAAAGTTATAACTGAGGTTCCTGTAGTGTATAAGCATGCAAGTTGGTTTGAAGGCCCAGATATTTCGTTCTCCACCCCAATGACATTTCTCCACTCTTCTTTACCAAAGGTCATGTCCTATGCAGAGTGAAGTGGGGGTTGTTTCTGGATGTTCTTCTCATTGATATTTTCCAGCTCTTGCTCCGGTTGCACCTCCTCAATCTAATGCATGCAAATTTTGGAGTTTCAGGTCCATGCCATCTGGATGCCAGTCAAGGGGCAAAATATGTGCTTGAGAGAAGAGGTGAGAGAAGATATATGGAATAATTTAGAATTTAGAAAAAGATTAATGTGTAAACCCAAATACATGCTCACACATATTGCATGCTATACTATGTCACCCTGGATCACATGGACTCATTGTGCCCGCAAAACAAAAAGTCACATGCTCCTGAGTCCATGGTGCTCTTTGAAAATGGACAATACACATCCTAGTGTTTCCAGGGTGCTCAGTTGCCATCCTCCGTGGCTACTGTATAGGACTCAGGTAGGAAATAGCTTCTTATAGATTCATTCTGGCGTGAACCAGGCTTTTCTCTAACTCTTAAGCAAGGTCAGACGGTGAAACAGCAAGAGATGTGGCACAGGCATGTAAGGTGATTCCTAAATTACAATATAATTTTCTTAACAGAGAACTGAAGGGTGAGAAAAATCACAGGTAGGCATGTTCACACTATGGGATATGTGGAAATTAGTTCAAATAAAAGCCCTGTAATAAGCATATCCTCCCCCTTGAACCAATCCTAACAGCGCATCTGGAAGTTTTCTTCAAAAATGACAAGGAATAAGAATATCTTCACTTCTATTCCTTTATAAAACTTAAGTGTTCTGTTTTGTTAGTGCCCTGGGAGACAGGTTCAAGAGTGGCTAGCTCTCTGGAGCTACGTTAAGTTTTAGTTAAGAGGATGCAGTTCAAGCAGAATATTTGTAACATGTTTTTCTTTATGCTATACTAAGCCATAATGGTAGGCTTTTACTCACTCCATTTTTTATCTATATAAAGGAATAATCACCCATTGTTGGACCAGTCCACTGGTACTCCAAGTCTTCTGTAGTTCTGAAAGAAAATATTTTAAATGAGTTTGATATTACATTCAGTTTATAAAGATAAATAATTAAAATTGCTAAGTATGAATATGTCTTTGCAGAGGAAAAAGATGAAAAGAGCTTCATTGGGTGAGAAAAAATGCAGCTGTGGAATCTGTTCACCTACTTTTACAGTTCAAATCTCAGATTAGGAGCTATAACAGAACCTGTATGTTGACATTAGTAGTAAGGTTGGCCTCTTTCCTTTGTTGCAAATTCATGGCTTCAGGTGACGTTCATCTGAGGGCAGAAAGTAAACCCCATATTTTTTTTTGCTCACTGCACCCTTGTACACAAAGCAAATGCATAGAAAGATATATTCCCCTTAAAAATACACAGATTATAATAGGTCTTAGGTTGATTTGTCTGTTCATTAAATGTGTTTTGTGACAGCATTCCCACAAATGGATTAAATAATAGCTATTTAATCCATTGGTCAGACTAACAATTTAGAAGGATCCATTTACATAGTGACTCTGCCAGTTTTGTAATGCTGACCACAGTACTGTCAGCTGAGCACTGTGGTATGGATTAGATGCCCTAAGAGGATGGTGTGAGGTAGCATTTACCTGAAAACTCTCTATATGGCAGTCCTCCAGATTTAAATAGGTATTTTGGAAAATGAGCTGAATGGTTCAAGTTCCTTCAAATTCCATCAGCTAGTTTCTGTAAGGTTCGGCCTCTGTACAGCAGGCGAGGCACCCCAGAATTTATTTGTTATTGAAATGTGTGTGTTTCTTTTCCAAATGATCAATAAAGGAGTATTTAAAATGCCATTTCAGAAACAGAAGAGTCAATAACTAAACTCTTTTCTAAGACTGCACAACTCTCTCCTTTCTCCCGCCCCTACTAGACCACACTCAATCATCACCATGGTATTGAGAGATTATTTCAATCTGCTCCATACAATCATCAAAACCGCTTCTGTTACACACCCTCCTGATTGTTATACTTCTTCACCATGTCTACCATAAAAAGACAGGCACTTGCACACTACAGTGATCAGTGGGGGACACTCATTAGCATTCACAGATGGACAGATTAAGAGAAAAAGAAAAGAATTACCAATATCACCTATTCAGATAAGTAACATAGGTGAAGAAACCTGCCATGGAGGTAAAATACTTTTATTTTCACTAATTCAAAACAAAGTCTCACATTGCCAAATAATTATGTATATAATGTATATGCCTAGCATTTATGATTGCATGCATGTCTGCACATGCATGCACACACACGCGCACACACACACACACACACACACACCTCGACCACTGATTCCAAAGAATCTCAGTGAACTTATGATGCTGTTAAACAAATTGAACAGTATTGCTGAAATGCAGTCTTCTTTGGGGCAGAGGGCTGTAATCAGATGCATAATTGGTACATACCATATTGCTCAACGGTGAAAGGGATATTTTAGCCAAGGACATCCCTGGTTATATGAAAAATGTAATTGGATTTTCAATTAAATTTATTAATTATGTAAGGCTGGAATATGTCTACAAGGTTTGGAACATGTGGTCCCAAGAAACTAGATGGCCAAACAGTCTGAAGACCCATTGCCAAAATAATGAGTTTTCCTGCTCAGAGACTCTCTTTCTGTTAGTATTCCTACAATGCCAAGTAGAGTGGGATTTTGACTCATGAGAGGAGACCTTCTCTGTACCTCTTCAAGTTCTATTATCTACTTTTTGAGGTTGGGGGATCAAAACATCATGCAATATTCATGATGTAGATACAGCATAAATGTATAAATGGTCATAATCATACTTAACATAATGATACATAAATGTTATAATTCCTGATGCAACCCTGTTCATGCACCTGTGTTCTGTGTGACAACCTCTCTCTGAGGTTTGCATGCCCCCACTGGTATGCATGTTTATGGATGCAGATAGATGAGTAAGACAAAGCGAAAGAGCTATCTAATCCTTCTTCCCAGAACTATTTGCCACATCTGCAGTAGAACACTCAGGTCTTGGATTTGCATCCTCATTTATATATGAATTCACTGGGTGCATCCCCACGAGTGCTCATGTGCGTTTCCCTGGGGACAAATAGCAATGGCACATAGTTGTGCTGCTGCTACTTGTCCCTGGGGAACGCCCCTGCACTCATGCAGTGAAATGTGACAAATTTCTCTTGGTGGGATAGGGGAGGCTGGGCTGGCATCTGGGCTGGCCCCACAAGCCTTACTTGGGGTCCTAAGGGCTTTCTGTGGTTGTAGCGGTGGTGATCTGGGTGCGTGGAGCCTGGCTGGCAACTGAAGTATGGCTCTGGCCAGCCAGGCTCTGGTGACTTGCTGTAGTCATGTACGTGGCCCAGCTTTTTTTGGCACATTTTTTTTAGATACCGGGATTTCCTGGTATCTAATTTTGGCTCGACTTTGCAAATATGCAGTGCAGAAAACCTTGTCACATGCACCACATGCATTTTGCAGTGTCTCAAAAACCTTTGTGGTGCCGCAAAGTGCATAGTCCCGCTCATTTGGATGTGCTCAACCTGTTTACTGGAAGACTTTCAAATTTATATTGAGGGATGCTTGATGGACTGGGAAACTCTTTGTGCTTATTTTGATTGTGTTAACGTTTTATCTGCATTTTAACAGTTTGAGTCAATGTTCCCTGTGACTTGTGTGTCAGTCTAGCGTGGAGTGACCCTAAGCTCAGGAATGACAAAGGAGGTTCAGGGAAGCTTTTTCCAAGAGCTTTTGCCTCAAGCCTCCCAGTGAAGTGTACTTGTTATATGCATATCCCTATAATACTTTCAGATTGTGGCCTGCTACCCAGTTGTTTTTAAAAGAGCTATAATGTCTGAAGTAGACATAGTGGGTCAGGTTGCAACCTATATCTAATAGATTCTAGAAAAGCTGAAATCCTTGAGCTCACTGGGTGCATATACATGTGTGCTTTAATGCGCAGTATCCTATTCTACTGCACATTAAAATGTCACCACAAAACCAGTGCTAATATGCTAATACACAGTAGAATTAGTCTACTGGCATCACTATCACTAATAAGTATCACTAAAAAGGCATTTGCTTTTGCTACTGAGCTTTAGTGCAGCCTAATGAGCCTTTATGTTAGAGGTACTAAACTTAATGCGCAGTAGCAAAAGCACATTAATGAACATGTAGGTGCACCCAGTGTCTAAAAGAGCTAGATAGTATACCAGCACCTCCCTGGTAGCAGTGTGCAACTACAGAGCATTCCCACAGTGGTGGTAAAGAGTGGTGGTGGAGTAATATCTCCCAATGGTGGTGAGGAGTAGTGACAACAGTAGTGGAGCAGTATCCTCCTCTCCCCTCAACAGTAGTTAGGCAAGGGGAAGGTTTGGGATAGCAGCTACATTAGCTAATAAGTTCACCCTGTGTGGGACTAATACAGCTCTGTATTTATTGCCTGTGATCAACTGTTAAATAATTCGTTAAGGTGGGCTTCGGACTATTAGGTGTTTCCCAAGATTGTTAGTATGTCCCATGTACCCACCCCTTCAATAAACTGTTATAGTTTAATACTGCTAACGATTGGGGAAATCTGTTCACACTAGAACACCCAGGTAGCTTTTATTTTCCCAGGTTTCCAGATGGTAGCTCAGTCCAAGAGAGTAAATTTGTGTAAAACCCCTAAAAATCAACTTGGACCTTGTTGCTGCCATCCTGCACCTGGCAGAAAGGTTACACTAACATTTTATTTACCTATTTGACTCAACACTTGAACATTGCACTGATGTTTTAGTGACCTGTCCACAGCAACTCCAATAGCTGTTTCCTGTAGATAAACTAAAGTTCAGCAGTGTGTATGTATGTTTTGGGTTATTTTTCCTGCATGCCTCACTTTGCACTTATCAGCATTTAATTTAATCTGCTGTTTTGCTGCCCATTTGCTTAGTTTTTCTACATTTCTTAGCAGTCCATTTTTTTAACCTCTCTGAATAATGTTGTGTTGTGTGCAAACTTGGCAACCTTATTATTCACTCCCCTTTCCAGATCATTTACAAAGATATTAAAATGTCACTGGTTCCAACACAGATCCTTGGGGGACACCACTGTTTCCTTCTTGCTAGTCTGAGAACAGATCATATACACCCAATCTCAGTTTTCTGTTCTCATGCCATTTCTGATTCATAAGTGGACCTTCCGTCTAATCCTATGAAAACCTAAGTTCCTTGAGAGCCTTTAATGTGAGACTTTGTCAAAGGATTTTTAAAAGTCCATATATACTATATTGACTGAATCACCCTGATCCATGCTTGTTGACACCTTTAAATAAAAAGGTAGTTAGCTATGTTAGTTTGAAGTCAAGTAGAAGGCGGGATAGACTTGCACCTTAAAGAAATGTGTGTGTGTGTGTGTGTGTGTGTGTGTGTAAAATCACAAGTCTGTATATGTATATATCACAAGCTTTTATGGGCTGAAGGTCATTTCTTCAGATGCTGTGGAAGGATGAGCACAAAGCAGTGTATTTTTACACCACCTTTAAAGAACTCAAATGGATTGGTGAGGCTATACCTTTAGAAAAGCTATGCTGATTTTTCCTCACCACGTCTTATTTATCCATCTGTTGAACAATCTTATTTTTTAAATTATAGTTTGTATGAATTTACCAAGAACAGATGTTAGACTCACTGGCCTGTATTTCCCAGGGGCTGTGCTAGAGCCTTTTTTAAAGATTGGAGATACACTAGCGACCCTCCAGCCCTCTGGTATCAAGGCTGTTTATAGCAATAGGTTGCACTGAGCAGTAATTTGTTCCACGATTTCAGATTTGAGCTCCTTTAGGCCTCCAGGATAAATGCCATCATGTCCTGGCAACTTGTTACTGTGCAGTTTAGGTTCCTCTAAAACCTCCGTACAGGTCTGTTCTACTGATCTGCCCCCTGGGAGAAGTGGCTCTGCAGAGTGAATCTCCCAATCATTTCTGTATAAAGACTGCCACAAATAATTCATTTTGTTTATCTGTAATCCTTCTTTAGTACTTATTTTATACTCTGATCATCTAATGGCCCAACTGACTCCCCAGCAAGCTTCCTGCTTCTAATGCACTCACAGAAATGTTTTTGTTATGTTTTATGACTCTAGCAAGTTTCTCCTCAAACTCTTTTTTAACTTACCGTATTACAGCTTTACATTTGATTTGCCAGAGTTTATGCTCTTTCTTATTTTAGTCATCTGACTTGCCTTCCCCCTTTTAAATGAAGCCTTTTTTCCTTTAATAGCCTCCTTTACATTGCAGTTTAAGCATGCCAGCTCTTTTTGGTCTGCTTTCTCTCTTTTTGATTTGCAGAATGCACTTATTTTGTCTATCTAATATGGCATTCCTAAGTGGATCCCATGCTGCTTGCAAATTTTTAACTTTCTCAGGTGCCCTTTTTAATTCCCTTCTAATTATTATCCTTGGTTTTGCATAATTTCCTCTTTAAAAGGTAAAAGTTATGGGGGTAATTTCCCCCCCCCCCCCCATTGCAAGGATGTCAAACCCCATTACATTGGCTATTATACAATGGCTAGCAATAGGTAGCCCTTGTACTAAGCCCCATGCACTATTTACAACTATATCAAGAACGGCCTTTCCTCTCATGGGTTCCATGACTAATTGCTTCAGAAAACTATCATTTATGGTATCTAGAAATGGAGGCCTTTTCCTGCCCAAGTGTAGGCAGGGGCTGGACCTGATGATCTGATGGTCCCTTCCAGCCCCTAACATCTATGAATCTTGCTCTCAGATGAGATTTACCCAGTATATCTGAGGACAGAAGGCAGGGCAGTGTGGCATCCTATAGACTAACTCATTCATTTATATGAGGATAGCTGAAGTTATAATTTTATAACATTATAATTTTTTTCTCTACTTTTTCAGCCTTACTCAATGCCCTTAACATTTCTATTTCACTGTTGCTATCTTGGTGCAGGGATTGACAGTATATCCTGGGCGCATCTACATGAGACACGTTACTGTGCATTAGCACAGTTTACTGTGCAGTAAGCATGTGTGTCTACACGTGTGCATGCTTACTGAGCAGTAAAAACCATTAATACTGCTTAAATTTGCAACTTGCAAATGCAAGTCGCAAATTTAAGCAAAATTAGGTAATGTGCACTAGCACATGTGCACATGCAACCTGGGAGCAAGTTTGTTTCCAGGGTCTGCCCAGCCACTAGGTGGCCAGCCTGAGGCCAGCCCCAGGGGTTCAGGTTAGGAGTCTCTCCTGGCTCAGGGCTGGGTTGCCCTTATGGCAGCCCCTGTCTGCAGGCTATAAAAGCCTTCAGACATTTTGATCCCTGGGGCACACTCACCAGGGAACCTGAGGGCACTGCAGGCCCTCTGTGTTGCCTTAGAAAGGCCACAGGCTACCTGTGCCTGCCTGACACTACCCCAGCACTGCTGCCTGGCACCGCAGTGCTGCACGGGTGTCAGGGCAGTGCTGCCAGGGCCAGAGGGGTGCTTAAGGGTGTTTCAGGCTGCTGCAGCCCCTGGCCAGGCCTGTCAGTCCCCCAGGGCTGCCTGTAGGCAGCATTTGGGCAGCAGGGCCAGCCCCACCTGCCTACAGCATGCCTCCAGCAGCCTGCCCTGAGGCTGCAAGTGCTTCTGGACATTGCCTCTGTTGTGCAGCTGCCAGTCCTGTGCTATGCCCCAGCATGGCCAGGTCTGGCAAGACTAGGACAGCCATGCAGGGGCCCAGAGAGCTGGCATGGAACCCAGCATGATGTCATCCTCCCCACCCAGGCCTGTGAACACATACATTCGGACACCCATGTTCTCCACCCAGGTCCCCAACTGGAGCCAGAAGGAGACCGGCGATCTTGTTTTGCTGTGGGGTGAGGCAGAGGTGCTGTACCAGTTTGAGCGGGGTAGGCACCCCAACCCCACAATTATGAGGCTCTGTTAGGCTGGATGAGGGAGTAAGGGCACAACAGTTGGTGCAGCAGTGCGCATAAAGGTCAAGGCCTTACAGGCACAGTGGGTCTCCATGACTGATCGCAGTCATTGGTCCAGCTATGCCTGCAAGACCATGCCTTTTATGTGGCAACTGATCAACATTCTGGCATCCCAGGATCTAGGCCACAACCATGCATTTTACACCAGCATGGGCAGCCTGCCTGAGCTTCTTCCCTGGCCTGCCACTGGAGGAGGGACCATCAGGCATGCAGAGCCATGTCCTGCTCAGCTCCTTGACTGCAGTTTCCACCAGAAGCTCAGGGAGCACTGGCCAGTGCCTGCCTCACCAGCTGTGCAGCCCCAGGCCAAACACAAGGCTCGGCTGGCCATGACATCAGGGTGCCTTCACAGAGTGTCCCGTGAGCCAAGGACACCAGGAGCAGCCACACGCTGTCTCCAACTGGGAGGCCCATGCTGAGCCACCAGCCATGCCTGCCCTGGCCATGTGGTAAGCCCTACACAGGGAGGAGGGGCCTCCCTGCCTCATCCCCCACCCTAGCTCCTTGTCTCTGTCTCTGCCTCTGCCCTACTTCCTCACCCAGACAGCGCACACTCCCCTGGTCTTAGATTCACCTCCACAGCATGCAGGGAAATGAGAACAGTGCAAAACTTTACTAAGCAGCCTGTGCCCTCAGCTAGGATACCATGTGCCTCTAACACACCAAAGAATGCATCAATGCTGGCAGTGATATCTTCTTGAGCTGCGGGGGGCAGAAATGTGGAGTGTAGCCACAGGTATCCCTCCAGGCAGTGGCAGAGGTTGTAGAGCAGCCTGGGCTTGCCCCCTGAACCATTGAAGCTCAGGGTCCCAAACCAGGAGTGCAGGCACACCTAGGGCACCATAAGGATCAACATCAGCAGGCTGTAATGGCTTGGGCACCCCTCAGCCTGTACGAACAGCTCCTCGTGCACTGCCTAGGGCACACACAGCAAGGGCATGTTCAGGACCCAGCGGTGGTATGGTGTGGGGCTGACCCTGGGGCACCACCCCAGAGAAGCCCCCAGCAGGGAGGACAGGGGTGTGGGCAGCTCCTCATCGCAGTTGACTGGGAGCCCTGGGCTCCCTGAGTCCAGGTGCCATGGGCTAGGTGGCAGCACACCAGAGTGGTTGGCCTGCAGGAGGAGGGGGGAAGCAGGGTCTAGCCGCAGCAGTAGATGCTGCCAGGAGCCTAGCCTTTCCTACTTTGGGAAGGAGTCAGGGGAGGCAGGCAGTCTGCCAGCCCCAGGGAGTGCATGGAGATGGGAGGCTTGGCCGGCAGTCTCCTGGGCCTGGGCTTGGGCCTGCCTGGTCCAACTTAACATGGTCCCTGGGCACCTATGCATGGCTGACCACCAAACTGAGGCCAGGCAGTAGACCGCCCCTGGTACAGAGCTTCTTATCTCTGAAATGTTGCAAACTCTCACAAAAAGTGGGACCATGACCACTGGCTTTTCCCCAGCACTCCTAAGAATCTGGTTAATGTATCTTGTGAGGTCCACAACCTTTGCAGCAGTCCTTCCTCACACTGCATACCAAATTGTTAATATTCCTAATAATGGAATCCCCTATAACTAAAACCTTCCTATTGATTGGGGTCCCAACCTTAGAGAGAGAGCCTCAGTGCAAGAGGATCCTGGGACTTGTGCTGGAGAGGGGATCTCAACTATAGAGTGTTTCCCCTCCTCTTCAGCTTGATGCCCACCTGTCCTGAGACTTTGCTTCTCCTCAGCAGCATCAGGACTCGCAGAATGGAAATAGGACTGCTCTCTTACATCTCTGTAGGTCTCATCTAAATATCTTTCTACCTCTCTCAGTTGGTCCTGTTCAGTGATTATCACCTTGGTCCCTGAGTACCAGGATTAGGTGCTAACTTTAGTGTGGAGTTTTTTACATATTTCCTTTCTTTTAAGGACATCTTTTCTCCTTATGAGACTTCCCTGACACTGGTGCCTGCCCTCCTGGTGGAATAGAAGTGTCTAGGTTTTAAAAATTGCATGTTGTGAGAGGTGGTAAATCCTCTTCAGGGATGGGCTCAGCAAATGGTTATTATAACAAGGGTGCTTGGAAGAATGGAACAGAGATGAGACCACTCTATTTATAAGTTGTTTGCAAAGGGAACACTAAAAGATTGGAACACCCAAAAGAATGCTTTTATGAAGAGATCAAACCTCAGAGGGGTTTGGAGTCACATTGTAGTGTGAAGTACACTCCTCTAAATTGTTTGTCCAAGCTGACCATAGCTATTAGAGCAGAGGAAGAAAGTAGCACTCCAACCCTAGGAAATAAAGATCTAAGTCTCTTTTAGCAGACCCTAGATTTACAAAGGATAGATATTCACCCTTGAAGGGGAATAGATCAAGTTCCCAGAAATGATCTTTTTGCCTCCTCCCCTCTGGCTCTGTTCACCACGCTTCAGTACTGGTCTTCTCTGAGTATAAAATTCATTTGGTACCAAACTTCTGAATCAAGGCATATAGAAATGGCATTTCTGATACTAATACCTTCAGCTCATCTGCTTACAGTACCAGGTAGAATTAGCCAGTCTCTCAACACTGAGCCCTACTACCCTGTACCTTCTAACCTGACTCTATCCGAGCACTGTCTTTTCCTTCTCCCTCCTCCCCCCCCCCCGTTCCTTGTGCCAATCCCAGTCTCCTAAACCACTTAGTCCCTGACTCTACTCCTTGAGTTTCTCATCCCAGTCTCAGTCTCCTTGTTCAATCAGTCATGCAGTCCTTGACAGGATTCTCTATCCTCCTCCCATATACCTCCTTCAACTTAGTCTCCTTGTCAAATCATTACTAGTTCTCCCCCCAATGGCTTGACTTTTTGTCTTTTGTCTCTTTTTCTAGGCAGATTGGTTTCTACCCTCCTAGCTCATACTGATGACAACGATGATGATTATAGAATCATAATCATAGCAAATTAGGTTTGGAAGGGATGTTAAGAGGTAATTTAGCCCAACCCTCTGCTCAAAGCAGGACAATCCCCAACTATACCATCCCAGCCAAGTCTTAAAAGCCTCCAAGGATGGAGATTCCACAACCTCTCTGGGTAACTTGTTTCAGTGTTTTACAACCCTTCTTGTGAGAATTTTTTTCCTAATCTAACCTAAACTTCCCTTGCTGCAACTTTAGTTCATTGTTCCTTGTTATCTTATCTGCCACCACTGAGAACAGTCTCAGACTGTTCACCACTGAGAACTCTATCTGCTTTGGAACCACCCTTCATGTAGCTGAAGTCTGCTATTAAATTTGCCCTCAAGCTTCTCTTTTCCAGACTAAATAAGCCCAGTTCCCTTAGCCTCTCCTCATAAATCACGTGCCCCAGCCCCTAACCATTTTCATTGCCAGTATTGCTCTCCCAGCAGATGTTAGGGTGATTAAAGTCCCTCATATGAACCAAGGCCTGTGATTGGGAAAATTCTGCTAGCTATTTGACAAAGGTCTCATCCACTTCATTCTCCTGGTCTGGCGGTCTATAGTAGACACCCATCACAGCGTCACCCTTGTTGCTGTCCCTTTGACTCTCGCCCAGAGACTTTCAACAGGCCTATCTCCAGTTTTGTACTGGAGCTCTGAACAATCATACAGCTCTTTTACATAAAGTGCAACTCCTCCTCCTCTTCTTCCATGCCTGTCCTTCCTGAACAGTTTATATCTATCCATGACAGTGCTCCAGTCATGCCAGCTGTCCCACCAAGTCTGTTATTCCAATCATATCATAAGTCTGTGACTGTGTGAGGACTTCCAGTTTTTCCTGCTTGTTTCCCAGGCTCCATGCAATTGTGTACAGACATCTGAGGTAATTAGGGGATTGCCCTACTTTGTCAGGAAGAATGAGAAGTTCTCCCCTGTTGCCCTCTCCTGCTTGCACCCATTTCCCCACTTACCTCAGAGCTTTGGTCTCCATCCCCAGTGAATTTAGTTTAAAGCCCTCCTCACTAAGTTAGTGAGCCTGTCTGTGAAGGTGAATCCTGTCTCCCTTCATCAGGTGGATCTTCTCTTTTACTAGCAATCCTTCTTCTTGGAACATCCCATGGTTGAAGAAGCAAAAGCCCTGCTCGTGACACCATCAGTGTCATGCATTAAAGCCATGCATTAATCTTCAGGATGTGTCCAATCCTGCCTGGGCCCTTCTCCCTGATTGGAAGGATGACCTGAACCCCCCTCCCCTTCAGCGTTGTTCCCAGAATCCTGAAATCACTTTTGACCTCCTCAGTGTCTCTTCTGGCAGTACCATTGGTGCCCACATGGATGAGCAGCATGGGGTAGTAGTCAGAGGGCTGGGTGAGTTTTGGTAATCCTTTCATCACATCTCAGATTCAGACTCCAGGCAGGCAGCAGATGTACCTAGACAATATGTCAGGGCACCCAATGGATCCCTCCATCCCTCACAGAACAGAGACTCCAACCACCACCATCTGTCACTTCCTCTTGGTAGAATGGTCTTAATCCCTCCAACCTTAGAAATGCCTGGCCTGGCCTCCTCCACCAATGGAATGTGCTTCTCCTCCATTGGTAGGGCTCCATATCTGTTTTCCAGGCAAACTACTGCAGGTGGAGATGAAGATGGTGGACCTGCCTCACAGGTGCAAGCAAAGGATGAGCTGATACTGGTTTCTGGAATTGTGACATCCTCCAGTCATTTTTCTAGGTCCCTTAATCTGCTGTATCTTTCTTGCTGCCCTTCTTCCATGCCGACCTTCCTTAGCAAACTTACTTCTAAACTGGCCTGTTCACTGCTTCTTGGTCCTGAAAGGGTCCTTTTCCCCTGCTTCTTCTCACCAAGCTTACAGTAAATGAAGGTGAGAGAGAGTTTCCAGGCAAACTCCCTAGCAAACTGCCCCTCAATCAGGACTCTAGTTAAGCTTGGCCATCATGACACACATGACCAAATCAGAGCTATATAAAACAAGGAAAGAAGAGCAGAAGATTCCATGTGGTACATAGGAATGACCCCAAACTATTCTATCCCATTTGTGAAGTTCTTATCTTGTATAGTGAGTGACACTATATGCCCTTCAACAGGCAGGCAAGTGCTCCAAGATTTAAAAAAAAATACTATGCACACTCTCTTCAGTCATCTCCAGACTCACCAGTGACTTCCCTATTTACTGAAAGACTGTGATCCCCATATCAAGGGGCTGATGCTGTTGCTGCTGATATGCATTTGTATTTAAAATCTTTAATGTAGAATTAAGCATATACACACAGCAAAGCACATTTTAATGTATTAGGTCAAGGAAATCACCTTACTCTGAAGGGTTACATATAGTTTCATAGTTTCATAGTAGCTAGGGTCAGGAGGGACCTGAACAGATCATCTAGCCTGACCCCCTGCCACAGGCAGGAATGGATGCTGGGTTCACAAGACCCCAGACAGGTGATTGTCCAACCTCCTCTTGAATTTGCCCAAGGTAGGGGCAAGGACCACTTCCCTGGGAAGTTGGTTCCTGATTCTGGCCACCCTAACTGTAAAATATTGCCTTCTGATCTCTAACCTAAACCTATTCTCCATCAGCTTATTACCATTGTTCCTTGTCACCCCAGGTGGTGCTGGGGAGAAAAGGACTCTACCTATTTGCTGTTGATCTCCCCTGATGAGTTTGTAGGCAGCCACCAGGTCCCCCCTCAGCCTCCTCTTGCTGAGGCTGAACAGGTTCAGGTCCCTCAGTCTCTCCTCATAGGGCCTGTCCTGCTGCCCTCTCACCAAGTGAGTGGCCCTCCTCTGAACCCTCTTCAAGCTGGCCACATCCCTTTTGAAGTGCAGCTCCCAGTACTGGACACAGTACTCCAACTGCGGCCTGTCAAAGTCACATAGAGGGGGAGTATCACCTCTCTGAACCGGCTTGAGATGCATCTTTGGATGCATGACAAGGTATGGCTGGCCTTGCTGGCTGCGGTCTGGCATTGGCAGCTCATGTTTATCTTGGAGTCAATAATGACTCCAAGATCCCGTTCTGTCTCTGTGCTTTCAAGAGGGCAACTCCCCAGCCTGTACATATGCTGTGGATTCCTTCTCCCAAGGTGCAGCACCCTGCATTTGTCTACGTTGAACCCCATCCTATTCTCATCTGCCCACTTTTGTAGTCTGTCTAAATCTAGTTGCAGCCTCTCTCTCCTTCAAGTGTATCCACCTCACCCCGCATCTTAGTGTCATCAGCAAACTTGGACAGTGTGCTTTCCACCCCCTCGTCCAAGTCGCTGATGAAGATGTTAAACAGTGTGGGCCCGAGGACCGAGCCCTGGGGGACCCGACTGCTCACATCTCACTAGGTTGAGTACAACCTGTCCACCACTACTCTCTGGGTGTGCACCATCAGCCAATTTTTTACCCATCCAACTGTGCAGGCATCAATGCCACAGTCGCTTAATTTATTGATGAGGATGGGGTGAGAGTGTCAAATGCCTTCTTAAAGTCTAGAAAGGCGTAGAAAGACTACGTCCATGGCAACACCATCATCCAAGGATTTAGTTACTTGGTCATAAAAGGCAATCAGGTTGGTCAGGCAGGACCTACCTTTAATGAACCCATGCTGATTGCCCCTGAGCATGATCTCCCCTGCTGGCCCCCCACAGATGTGCTCCTTGACGAGTCTCTCTAAGATCTTCCTGAGCACCAAGGTGAGGCTTACAGGCCTATAGTTACTTGGGTCCTCCTTCCTCTCTTGAAAATTGGGACCACATTAGCCAGTTTCCAATCCCCTGGCACCTGGCCAGATGACCATGAATGCTCATACAGCCGGGCCAAGGGCTCCGCGATGACCCCTGCCAGCTTCCTCAACACCCTTGGGTGGAGGGCATCTGGACCTGCAGATTTAAAAATATGCAAATATGATGAGTGGGATTTGTTCAGTTGCATGTAAAAATTGCTGGTAAAATTCCCTTCATTATCTTATGGTCAATCTTTCTTTGAAATATGTAGAGAAATTCATGTGACAATGTTAGTCCAAGGAGTCACACAAAGTTGAAAGACCTGGTTAGAAACAATTAATTTTTTTAGCCATTAAATATTGTAGCTGTTATTTGACTCCTTAACTTGCTTCTTACTTTTCCTCAACATTCACCATATCTGACATTGTACACAGTGGTTATTTAACAAAAGTATCATCAGATAATTCCACTCTGACTGTTCAACAATGATGAATAGAATTTAAGTCACTGGCATTTAGTTATCTTACTATATGAGTGGGGAATGGGTCAAGCAGATTTTTAGCAGGATCTATCTATGTATAATAATTAGGCTGCACGTTTAAATAAGACTCATTCAAAGTATTCACTGAAAGAAAATTCTATCAAATGTAATTCTTCCTAAATAAATGCAGACCCCTTTTTATTTTCCTCCCACCCTCTGCCAAATCTAATGAACTATTCCAAGACTACCTTGCCAGCTTAACAGTGTACATTGTATCTACTGAAGCTTTTTGCATATACTTCATTGTTTTCAGAGATTCAGTCATTTCCTGTCTCTATGAAAATCTCATCAAACAAAACTTTTGCCCAGCTAAATAAAATCTGTCACTCTAAATAATTGTTGAGGTGGGCTTGGCTTCCACTAGCATTTATTTAATAAACACTGTTAGCTTTTTATTTTCCATGAAGTAATTATGCTGTCACAATAGCATTTGCACTGAAATTGTGCCCAATGTCCACTTTACAGCATGACTTTGTGATCTAGAAACATAATAATCTCACAATTAGTACAGTGACTAATCTAAAAGAAAAAATGACATTAACATGATATGCAGCTACTTCAGTTATACTCCAGTACATAAAAGGACATTGATTTCAATTTTATTGCAGAGCTTTGTAATCCTATTATTCTCATAAATGTGTTTATAACAGACTCCATGGTTAATTATTTACTAAAGTAACTTTGCTTCAGCTTTTTACCATGTTATTACAGGTACTTATTGTCCTTTCCAATAAAACTCACAGATTTAGCTTCAAAAAAGCAAGCTCTCTATAGCTAAAGAGCATAAATATGTATGTAGATACATTTGCACGTTATATAGGTTACCTTCGAACTTCAACCACACTTCAATTTTTGTTTTAATCATGTGGGTGTTTTGCACTCTGTGGTAAGCTTGCTGGACATGAGTCTTTCTAAAAAGGACAAATATAAACTTATATTTTCAAAACTATTAAAATCTCACATTCATACTTCATTATATAAAGAATTTGTCCATGTTTGCATCTTTATCCCATTTTTATTGAAGACAACTATTCCAATTAGACTGGCTGTCTTCTGCAAAAGAGGATGAGGCTGTTGACAGGATATATCCTCATCAAACCCATCTGTCTGTAACAACAAGCTTTGGGAGTAAGGAGCCAAATTGCTATTGCTTTTCTATGGGATTTGGATACTCACTTATTTAGCCCCTTTTGGAAATCCTAGTTATGTTGTTGAAAAGTTAGCCTATATCCTGGTTAACTGCACTCATCTTTACTGACTGTGAAGACTATGCAATGACATATATTGGTCTGGTAATCAGCATCCATGAAGGACAAATCCATACAGTATTTTGTCTAGCACAGATTTCCTTTTAGCTCTTGTGGTAGGCAACAGTGCTTCTGAATTCAGACCTTCTGTTTTAGTGGGTGGATAGAGTGCTAGGAGTCTCTAGAAACTTTTGATGTACGATCAATATTGTCAGCTTCATAAGTTCAAAAATCTTGGAGCAGAAACTGATACATCCTGAGGTTGGCCTAGATATAATGTTATTTCTAAAAGATTACATTAGGAAGAGGAGGAAGTCTGTTTGTCTTCTGTTTTAAACTCCTGTGGTTCCCCTCAATGTGTTTGTAACATACAAAAATATGGGCCTTGCTCCTCTGAGCAAATGCTCCTTGACATCCCCCTCTTTTCCCTTCCCTGGCCTCCCATAGACACCAGCTCCCAAGCCGCTTGTTGGCTTCCATCATTCCAGACTCATACACCCTGGTAAACACTCTCAACTCACTATTCCCACAGCGCCCAAGCCCCTGCCAGGTCCTAGGAGAAACCTCCAGCCTGCATGGGAGAGACTTTTCCTGCATTCCCATCATTGTGGTGTGCTAGGTGGATGTGAGGCTACTGCTGCCATCTTCTGGAAAGGTGATGTACTGCAATTGCTCAAAGTGCTGCCCCATACAGGATACTGAAGGATGGATGCTATGGCTGGCTGCTGCCTGGTTCATGCTTATGCAAATTTGGTGCCCTTTGGTGGCCAGAGGCAGTCTGCAGGGTCTCATAAGAGAACAGGCCTCCAGAAATTTGAACAATTTTAGAATTCTGGCAATACAACATCATAATTCATAGGGTTGGCCATGCTCTTTCCAGTCTGAGCTCCCAGAGCTGACCATGATTTTTAAGTTAGACAGACATTAGTTAAAAAACAGAAACAACACTGCCAGCAGGAAATGGAGCCCTTTATTCCTCCTATTCAGGGGAGTGCCCTCCTCACTAATCAACAGACTGTGTAATATATACATTTGTCTGTACCCCTAAACTGCATGTAGGTCCCATTTAGGTACCTCTGTCAGGGATTTGAATCAGGCTTGTAGAGATCAGGCCATGGGTGACTGGTGCCTCCTAATACTGGGGGAGTGCCTTGCCCCTACCCCGCTCCCTCCTGCACTGTGGGGGTCTTGATATTCCCCACCCCAAGCCCAGAAGCTAAAGAAAGAAAGCTTACCTACCTGCCTGCTATGCTGAGCCAACTGCAAGCCCGGTGCTCCCCTCCTCCCTGCTTCAGCAGCTTGCGGTCAGGTTGCCCTAGCATTTGGGGGGGCTGAGCCATGTTAGCCTCCCCCTTCTGCTGCCTCCAGTGGAGCATCCCCACTGCCGATGGAAGTGCTGTTGATCCTTCTCTTAGGGAGGGCACGGCCAATCTCAGGGGGTGCACATGCACCCCCTACGTGTTGCCCATGAATCAGGCAGAGGTGGTGGTGTAGAATGTCTGCAGCTGAGAAGAGGACTACAAAACACTGTGATACCATTATCAAGGGTCTTGTAGTTATTTATTTTTGGACAGCCTTTCTATTGTTGGAGAGATGTAACTATACACTAATTATGTTTTTCTTAATATATTCCAGATATTAGGGCTGTGCAAAGATTCAGGTGCTGATTTGATTCGGAGGAGATTCGGCCTGTCTCGGTGGCCGAATCTCCAAATCCAAATCAAATCAGGGGACCAATTAAAAGGTCCGAATCAATTCAGAAAAAATTTGGAGAGCTTCGGCGATTTGGGCAGTCCCTAGTTGCAGCAGGGAGCTGGACCCAGACTCCGTTCTGGTAAGTAGGGGGTGGGGGAGGGGGTCTGGAGGAGGGGAGAGAGGACCATGGGGGGACCCCTGCCAGGCCCCATCTCCTGCCTCTGCCCCAGGCCCCCCCCGAGTGCCCCCTGACCCCCGCCCACTCTCCCAGCCTCCCCTCCAGCTGTCCTGCCTTCCTGGCTTTTTAAAAAAAAAAAACACCCACATTTACCAGGTGCTGCTAGGCAGGGGGACAAACCCTGCTGCCTCTCACTGCTCTACACCATGTGAGGGGCTCTGCCATGAGCCTCCCAACCCCTGCCCACTCTCCTAGCCCCCCCATGGCTGACCTGCCTGCCCCAGCTCTTGGCCCTTTAAAAAAAACAAACAAAAACCAAAAAACCCTGACCTCACCAGCTGCTGCAGTGGCCTCAGGGGTTCTGGGGCCTTGAGACAGAGCTCCCCACACAGCACAGAGCAGTGGGGGGCAGTGGGGATCACCCCTCTCCCCCCTGCCAGGCAGGAGCCAGAGAATCAGTGCTTTTTTTTTTCTTTTTTCTTTTAAAGGACTGGGATCTGGGGCAGGCGGGGCAGTCATGTAGGGGTTGGGAGAGCAGGTGGGGTTTGGGGAGTTTGTGGCAGAGCCCCCCACATGGTATGGAGGAGTGGGGGGAAGCAGGGATTGCCCCCCGCTGGGCAGGAGCCAGTGAGTGTGGGCTTTTTGTTCCAAAGAGCTGGGTGCTGGGACTGGGTGGGGCAGCCGTTGAGTGCGGGCAGGGGATGGGGCCTGTATGATTCAGAGCTTTGGCTCATTGCTAGCAGCCCAATCTCCCAATCACATTCGGCTGAATTTATTTGGGACAGTGATTCGAATCACGGAAGCAAATCACTGTCCCCTGAATCGGCCAAATCCGAATCTGAAGTGACTACTAGCCACTTTGCACAGGCCTACCAGATATTGCCTCCTTCAGTGAAAGCAGGGGAAGTGATACTATTTACATGTAGATGTTTTGTGCTTGCTCTCAGCTTCTTTTCTCTCTGTAATTACTAGGGCTGTTTGAAGCTTTGGTAACTGATTTGAATTGGAGGAGATTCGGCTCAATTTGGTGGCCGAATCTCTGAATCTGAAGCGAGAGGGGTACTTCTTTTTGGGCATGCTCCCACCGGTGCCAGGCTGAAGAGGAACAAGGGCAAGGGGGTGCTGCCTCCTGACGTGCCCCCTCTTGCTCCAAAACCCCCATCCCCAAGAAGCAGAGGCAGGTCACCCTGAACCAGTGGGGGAAAGGTGGAGGAAAAGGGGGTTAATTCCCAAGGTAAGTAAGGTCACCCAGAGCACTGGGGAGGTGCTTGCTCTGGATGGCCAGCCCTTCTCCTTAGTTGAGTGGCCAGGGTTCAGGTGGCTCATGGCGCTCATGGCCCCATCATATTGAGTGCCTGCATGCAACACCTTTTGCAGGCCAGTGGTGCCCTCCCTGTACGAGGCATTCAGAGAATACTTGAGGTAGAAGCTGCAGAAGGCAGACCCGCAGGTGGCCTTGCACTTCATCTCAGACACCTGGAGCAGCCTGGGTGGAGATCATGCCTACCTCTCCCTCACAGGTCACTGGTATGATCAGTCAGAGCATCAGTGGGCTCTCCTTCAAGTGGAGGTGATGGATGAGTCCCACACAGCAAGGGAGATCATGGTGGCCATGAACTGCATGGTGTAGGAGTGGCTCATTGGGCAGGGTGAGATCACCCACAGGTTCATGGTCAATGACAATGGGGCCAATATGGTTAAGGCGGTGTGTGATGCCAACTGTGTTGGCATCTGCTGCATGGCACACAAGTTCCACCTCATAGTCAGGGAAGCCTTGAAGGCGAACAGGGCTCCCAGTCATGGCACTATTACTACAAGGCAGCTCATTTTGAAATGCAGGAAGGTGGCGGGCTACTTCCACTGCAGCATCAAGGAGGGGCAAGATGCAGTGGGACAAACAGGCAGAGCTGAGTATTCTGCGGCACAAAATCATGCAGGGTGTGGAGATGGAGACTTGGTGAAACTCCACATACCTGATGCTACAAATGCTGGTTGAGCAACAAAAAGCCATCCATGAGATGGCCTTGGTTGGGGAGATTGGGATCAGTGGCCCCCTAAACAAAACAAAGTGGGATACCATCTCCCAGATCTTGGTGATCCTCAAACCATTCCTAAAAGCCACCAAGAGCCTCACCGGTGGCAGTGCCCTCCTTAGCCAGGTAAACCCCATAGTGAAAGAGCTTGAGAACCAAATGGAGAAGTTTCAAGGGTTCTATTTTCTTGGCTGGGGCAAGCCGCTGTCACCAGAGGTGCAGGCACTGGTAAAGTGGCTGAAGGAGGGCATCAAGAAATGGCTGGATCCGTTGCGGTCCAGTATGGTCCACATGCTGATGGGCATGTGTGACCCGAGGGTGAAGGGGAGTGTCTGCGGCAGTAAAACCATGGATCATTGGATGGAGGTACTGGTAAATAGAGTCAGGGAGGCAGAAGTGCAGAGGCGAGGTGGATGTGGAAGAGGGGGATCCACTTTCCCATGCCAACACTCCAACCACATGCCAGTCTCCTCCACCACAGCTGCTGCCAATGTGGGACAATTAAAATGTTCAAGTCTAGCACTCCAGGGCTGGGAAATGCCTCTTGGGTCCATTGTGATACAGTCTTTAATTACATGATTATATACCATTTTACACAGGCAGGTTTCTGGCTTACTTGATTCGAAGGATGTACCTGCTTTGTGATGAACTAGGATTCTGAAGGGGGCTGTTGTCTATAAGATCCCTGCCTGTGTTGCAGAAGTTAGAAGACATGCATTTGGTACAAAGGACCAGCTCTGGACCAAGGACTATGTATAGAAAGCCTCATGGTCAGTCTGGCAATGCCTGGAGATTTATTGGTGGGACTGGGAGTCAAACAGAGGTTCTAAGATCTCAGTCAGCATGAAAGGAAGTAACAGCCAGTCTTGGTCACCTGTGCTAACTGTGGGAAGTTTATCTTAGCAAGAGCTAGCATTGGCTGTATTTAGAAAGGAAAATTCAGTAAAAGCTGCCCTAGTTCTTCCTCACAACTGCTCTGAGGTCATAAGAGGGATGCTGTCCTCTCTGAGGTGAGCACGCAGAGTTAGTGGATACTTTTACCTTAATCTTTCTGTATCTCAGTTCTTCATTTGTATGGTGGGGATCAGCATACACACTCATCTTACAAAGGGTTATGAAAATACATTAATTAATATTTCTGAGCCAGTAGTAGAAAAACGTAAGGGAATACACAATTCTGTTTTCATAGAAGAGATTGATGAGCTTCTAGTAAATAAAGCAGAAGGCTATGCATTAAACAATGTGGATGAAACAAAACATTGAAGAGCTTCCCAGTACATGAGAACCACCCTTCTTGTGCACAGAATAGGGTAGAAGTCCTACGGGAAAAATAGTACATGATTGTGCAATTAAATGTAGTGTTACAATGCAGACCCCTGGTGAGGGTAGGGGGAGTACTTAAAGTGGTACTTGCAACTTTAATTGCGGTATTTCCTAAACATTGAATGCTTGGCTCTGAAATTTTGCTACTATATTATTTACCCATATATCTACATATATCTACATATCTACATATGTTCTCAGAGAGGATAGATAGATAGATGGTGATGTTAGGCTAGCAGTTTCTTGCATATGTATGTATGTATGTATGTATGTATGTATGTATGTATATAATGTCATATGTATAAATAGTGTGTAATTCATATATAGAATATGCATGTATACCTAAAGCAAGAAACCGAAAAGGCTTGCCTAACATCAGCACACTCTTTTCATTTGGAGGTTTGTGTCCCGTGTCCTTTTTCTCTTTCTTTTTTGTCTTTTTATGTTATAATTTCTTTTGGACAAAGACTTATTTTGGTTATTAAATGGTCAGTGATCCACCTGAGCCTAACAGCCCACTGGGCTAGCACAGTTAAGGGACACCAATTTCTGGAGCCAAGGTGATTCCAAACCAACAGACACTAGACCTTGCACAAAGTTCTTAGAAACACACTCACCTTCCCAAAAAGATACATTTACTAAAAAGAATGTTTCGCAGACAGTGCACTCCCAGGAAGGCTGCTGTCTGAAAAGTGTTGGACATCTGCCATGCACTTTGTGAGAATTAGAAAAAACCTCTGCAAGCTTCTCAGTGGGGGATATGAGGGGCATGATCCCTGTAGAATTATGCAAGTATTTGGTGCTATACTTTTGTGGCATGGATTCCCACAGTTTGAAGAGTGTGACATGTGGGAAAGTTAACAGTGATGTGTAAGCAGCAACTAATTCATGTGAATACAAGACTTAACAGATACTGTTGTACCTCTATTAAAAACCCATTACCTCACAACTTGAGGGAGAAGGGAAATTGTCTGCAGGCATAAATGAATGATAACACTTAATACTTACCCATAAAAGTAATTACCAAAGCTCATTTTAAAGCAATCAACTGTCATCATTGTATACAGAAATCTAATTGTTTTCTCACTGATTTCCAAAGCTACTGGAATCACAGGTGTCAGCATATTTTGCGGATGCATATACATAAAAATGATCACACACATATTTAACAGAATGGCATCCAACTACAATCAAAATGAAATATGCTGCAATCAGGATGACTCAAGCAACATTTTAATACTGTATTATCTTTTAAAAAAATATCATATGCATATTCATAAAAAAAATTCCAGTTTGTTACAATAATTCATTTAGCATATTTAATTTTGACTGGCATTGTAAGAAGGTGCTCAGCCTTCACAGGGGATGAAACCCAGCTGAAGGTAGGCAGCAGTTAATAGTCTGCCTGGCCAGAAGGCTGGATCCAGATGCAACTGATGAGGTATCACAAGGCCTGGTTCTCATCAGGGACCACAATTGCCTTGACATGTGCTGGGAGGGCAAGTTTGGAGAGTGTTGGGGACAACTTCCTGGTGCAAGTGTTGGAGTGTCCAATTAAGGGCCATGCTCTTTTTGACTTGCTGCTCACAAACAGGGAAGAATTGGTGGGGAATGTAGTAGTGGGTGGCAACTTGGGCAGCAGTGACCACAAGATGATTGATTTCAGGATCTTGAGGAAAGGAAGGATGGAGAGCAGCAGAGTAAGGACCCTGGAGTTCAGAAAAGTAGATCTTGACTTGCTTAGGGAACTCATAGGTAGGATCCCCTACAAAGCCAGTCTGAGAGGGAGAAGAGTCCAGGAGAGCTGGCTGTACTTTAAAGAAGACTTACTGAGAGTGCAGGAACAAACCATCCTTATGCACAGGAAGACTAGCAAGTATGGCAGGAGACAAGCTTGG
Source organism: Alligator mississippiensis (assembly GCF_030867095.1). NCBI lineage: Eukaryota > Metazoa > Chordata > Crocodylia > Alligatoridae > Alligator > Alligator mississippiensis. Next base: position 74,781,044 of record NC_081824.1, on the reverse strand, counting down.
TTTGTCAGGGAAACTAAATCACAGAAAGAAAGCTTTTAAGAAGTGGAAACTTGGACAAATAACTAGGGAGGAGTATAAGAGCATTGGTTGGGCATGCAGGAATGAAGTCAGGAAGGCCAAAGCACAATTGGAGTTGAAGCTAGCAGGGGATGTGGAGGCTAACAAGAAGGGTTTCTACAAGTATGTCAATAGCAAGAAGAGGATCAGGGAAAGTCTGGGTCTCTTACTGAATGGGGGAGTTAACTTTGTGACGATGCAGAGAAGGCTGAAGTATGTCAATGCCTTTTTCGCCTCAGTCTTCACAGGCAAGGTCAGCTTCCAGATTACTGCACTGGGCAGCACAGTTTGGGGAAGAGTTGAACAGCCAACAGTGGCGAAAGAACAGGTTAGGGACTATTTAGAAAAGCTGGATATATACAAGTCGGGAGGGCGGGGGGGGGGGAGGGGGCATGGATGGGATGCACCTGAGGGTGCTGAGGGAGTAGGCTGATGAGATTGCAGAGCCACTGGCCATAATCTTTGAAAACTCATGGCTATCGGAGAGATCCTGGAAGACTGGAGAAGGGCAAACATAGTGCCCATATTTAAGAAAGGGAAAAAGGAGGATCTAGGGAACTACAAACCAGTCAGCCTCACTTCAGTCCCTGGAAAAATCATGGAGCAGATCCTCAAGGAATTTATTTCTAAGCACTGGGGGGAGAAGAAGGTGATTAGGAACAATCAGCATGGATTCACCACAGGCAAGTCATGCCTGACCAACCTGATTGCTTTCTATGACAAGGTGACTGGACCTGTGGATGTGGAAAGACCAGTGGATGTGGTATACCTTGATTTAACAAGGCTTTTGATACGGTCTCCCACATTTTCACAGGCAAGCTAAGGAAATATGGGCTGGATGAATGGACTGTAAGGTGGATAGAAAACTGGCTGGAGCCTTAGAGGGTAGTAATCAATGGCTTGATGTCTATTTGGCAGCTGGTATCAAGTGGAGTGCCCTAGGATTGTTCCTGGGGCCAGTTTTGTTCAATGTCTTCATGAGTGACCTGGAAGATGGCCTAGAGTGCAACCTCAGCAAGTTTGCAGATAATACCAAGCTGGGAGGAGTAGTAGATATGCTACCTAGCCCTGCTGAAGCGTAGGGCTAGGATTCAGAGTGACCTAGACAAATTGGAGGATTGGACCAAAAGGAATCTCATGAGATTCAACAAGGACAAGTGCAAAGTGCAGACAATAAAAATAACTGTATAACTATATGGGAAGTGAAATATGAACAGGTTACATAGTGAGGTCTTCAACAGAGGTTTTTTAGAAGAGGTTGGACAATATCTGTTGTTTCTGCATTACTGCTAGGGCTAAACTAGACAAGCTGTTGAGGTCCCTTCCAGCCATTCATTTTATGTTTCTAAGAATGCTTCCCATATCCAGGCCTCTCCCATCAAGTTGCCCCAGGTTCTTCCTCTGGCCAGGCTCTTTCAGCTCCAGTACCTTGTCGTGGTGGCTCTTCTAGGCCATTGGCGATACATAGGGGGTACATGCGGGTGCACATGCACCCCCTGAGTGTGATGATGCACCCCCTGTGAAAAGGCACCACCAAACACTGTCAGCGGCACTTGCGGGTGGTCACTGCTCGCCACTCACCACTCACCACCCCCCCCACTTGCTGCCGACATCTCTGGCAGTGTCTGTGGGCAGTCCACGATCACCATGGGCCTTTGGCGATGCTACCAATGGTGTCTGCAGGTGGTTGCTGACTGACAGTCGGTGCTCGCCACTCCCCCCTCCCCCCCCCCCGCTGCCAACAGTACCACAGCTGTCTGCGGTAACTCCCCACTTGCCGCCTGTGGGGGCACACGGCATTCATGTTCCAGGCTTCCCCATTTTTTTGGCTTCTATTATCAGAAAGATTCCAGTGGAGAAATCAATGACCACTTCTCACTTTTCCATAAAAAAAAAAAGAAGCAGCTCTGCTCTGGGCTCCCATCAATTCATACATACTTCTCACTTCAGTTTTGAACCAGGTGTGCATTCCTTCTACCTAGTGCCTGCATTTAGCAAAATATTCACATGCATTTTGTTTGCCTTTGCTAAAGGATGGTGGAAAACACATGAGTATGGCAGGTGGAGTAGGGGAGCACAGGGAAGAAAGAGTGCCTCTTTGCTTATGTTTTCCTTCCCATGCCCTGTGTCACAGGCTCCAGGGGCTGTGCAAACTCTGAAGTTCCTGGAAGTACATGACAGAGGAAGTGTCAGCTGGAAACATGCTCCATCAGGATCATTTCCTGCCTGAAAAGCACTATCATTTTTCAGTGCATGAGCTCCAAATACCAAGTACTCTGGATGTACAAATCATCCCTGAAGATATATGCTGATATTTTTAGAAATTAATAGCTGGAGAAAAGTGCATCTCGGCATAATATCAGAAGAGCTGCCTGAGGCCACTGCCTTTCATGCTGATCAGCTACACATAGCTGTTTCTTTGTGCTCCTCTGTCTGTCTGCATCTACCTGTTGTCTTTATTGTCTTCTATTTGTATTCTTTGAAGAAGGATGAAAGACAGGACACACTTTTGTTCTGTGGTTGTGCAGCAGCCCATGAAGTCTGGTTTATGCTGGGGCTCCTAAATGCCATTGCAATACACATAAGTATTACAATGATAATACTCGCAGTATTGAAATTAGGCATATTGGAATCTTTGAGTTATACACAAAACCTCTGTCCTTTAATCTTATATTTATGTAGTCTGGAGACAATAGGTTCACTATGCCGCAAAGGTCATGGCCCACTTGGGCCTTCCAGAGTGCTGCAGGTAGTCTTTGGTCTTGTTGAAAAGTGTGTGGAGAATTTGCTGTGAGCAGAGCCTCCTTATCCATGCAGTAGGGAAATATGGCTGGTGTTTGATCCATAGCTGCAAATACTAATGCATTTTTCATGTAACCTTTTAAAACTAATCAATGTCTCATTCTGGCCCTGCAGTTGAGAACAGACTGTCTGTACTAAACAGAACACACACCAGAATTGTCTGAGAAAGTCATCTCCACTAGGGGAAAGCTCCTTTTTGTTCTAAGTGCTCTAAAATCCCCAGGCTTATTCAGATTGCCTTGGAATTTGAATTACTTCATGAAGGTACATGGCATCCACAGGACAGTTTATTTTAAGGTTGACAAATTCCACCAAGTTTTTTGATACACATGGGGATCCAGGTATGGCTGTTATCATGCCCAAAATGATCTCAGATGTTTGACATTTTCCCCAATGAAAATATGATGCATACAATCCCTTGCAATGTCCATCCTGATTGGCTTAAGTCCCTTTTCCTGCTCCTGGAATATGGGGGTTCTGATGGTAGTAGAAATACAAAACTCTGGAGACTAGGAAATTCAACATTAAGGTATAAGCCAGTCTTGCATAGAATGGGAAGCTGGCTAGAATTGGGGTGAGAAGCTGGCTTGGAAGGAGGTTATTGCTGAGGAGGCCTGGCTGACATAGTGGCGGGAAGTCTGAATGGGGTGGGGGTCACAGTGGAGGTCAGGAGATCAATTCAGTGTATGTTTATGTAACCCAGGAACACCCAAGAGTGTGCCCATCCTCAGTTGGAAGGGATAGATGAGGTAGGTGACAGTGCTGGGAGAGGAACACTGTGATTTGAACACAGGTCCCTCTTTCCTCTATAGAGTCAACTCCATGCCAATGCTCTTAACTATTTACAGTGTATTGAATTATAATATACATATTATTTCTTATTCAATATATATATATAGGTAAATATTCTAATAGGTAGCAAAAGAAAACTTTCCAAAAATATTCTTAGCAATATCTTTTAACAACACCAAAGGTATACAGATAAATATTCCATAACATTTCGTATAACATATTCATAATTATGATAAAAATTATGCAAAATATGAGGCACAGTTTTACACTATACAAGGCACATTTACCCCTGGATCCCAGCTAGCAAGGGGCACTTCCCCTTCTATGGGTCTTGCTGGGAGGGAAACTTCCACCCAGGGCTTCCCTCTGTGGGGAGGGGGTTGCCTTATTTCAGGAATGCCTTCCCTGTGGGACCCGACTGCATTAGCAACTTACAGTTTTCCTCGAGGAGCCATCAACCAGGCCTCAGAGCCCTTTGTTCAATCAGAGGCCCCACCAGCGTTGTCTGGTTTACTCCAAGACCTCCCCTCTTGGCCCTGTGTCCTGCTTTGGGCACCGAGAGTTCTTCCAGCTCTCTTGGGGGGGAACCTAGCCACTGCTGGCTGGGTTTATCTAGCCTTATGCCTAGGCCTCCCCTTTCCCAGGCCCTGCTCTAGGCTCTGAGGCTCTTTTAATTCTTTGGCCAGGCCACACTGCGGGACTCTGGTTATCTGCTTATGTTAGGGCTAACCTGAACAGCATCAAGCTGCTCCCAGGGCACGTTCTCTGTGTGCCAGACTGCACACTATGTGGTCCTGAGCAGCCTTGAGCTGCTCCCAGGGCCAGCTCTCTGTGTGCCGGTCTGCACACAACTCCATCCAGTCCTCTGCTGAGGATGCAGGCTCAAGCTGCCTCAACGTGGGTCCCAGAGCCTGAGCCCTGTGCACCAGCCTGCACATTGCTGGGGTGAAGAAGGGATCCTGTGGAGGCTCTTTACTCTCCAATGTCCCTTGCCATCTCTGCCGAGCGTGCTGAGCACGCTGAGCTTTTATCTACACCAGAAACCCCACCCCTGACATCTGCCAGACCTGCAAATCACAGTCTTCAATCAGGTCCAGGGGCTCCTCACTACCCCGCCCCCCTCTGAGCAGGGCAGGGCAAGCCCCTCCCAGCTGTTAGCTGATTGTTAGAAATTTTCCACCAATCCAAAGTGTCCTTCTCCAAGCTTGGCTTGCTGGGCAAAAGTGGCGAGCCTGACACACTATGGCTCTGTAACAAAGAAGTGTGCAGTCCTCCAATAACTTTTTTCCTGTGACAGATATACTGCAACAGAGGGCACCAGACAGCAACTTCCCTTGTGATATGAAATGCGAGGAGGAAGGGGAGAATAGCAGAAAATGAGATATGGGGGGGATGATATGAATGAAGCTGGGGTAGGAAAGGGACACACAGCACTGTTCCCTGACATGATTAAAGTTGCTGTAACCACTGTTCAATAGAACTGTTCCATTTTGGAACATAGACCATGTCTTTGAGTTCTTCTATTGGCCTTGTTAGCAATTATATGTCACAAACTTATCCAAGTGTGACCATATTTCACTATAACAAAACGGCTATGAGAGAAGAACACTCTAATTAAAGCACCGGGAGTGTCTGGAATGTCCAGAGCATCTCATGTATCAGCGTCTCTGTGCCTCAAAATGGAGGCGCGGTGCTTTAACTAAAGCTCATCGAACAAGGTTTAGATATAGCTCTCCTAGTGCCATTGTAAAGTGTCGGGACATTAATACACGAAATGTGGAAGGCTGCTAGTGCACAGTAATTGCCACACTCCATCAGACTCAATCAAGTCTACTCCAACATGCTGGAATTACAGGACATTGTAGCACCTTCTCTGCTCATGTACAGGCACCCCTAGGCATCAGATTTTCCATTTACTTAGCCAAGGTAACATCACAGCTCCAACCCCATATAATGATTACAAATAAATTTATGTTCACTGATTCTTTCAAAGACTATTTCTCTTTTCTCTCTCTCCTTTTCAGTAACAAACAAACAAACAAACAACCCCATGCACTAGTACAGGTTGGGGACCAGCTGGCTAAGCAGTTGCTCTGCAGAAAAGGACCTCAGGGTTACACTGGACAGTGGTACAGCTGAATATGAGCCAACAGTGTGCCCTTATTGCCAAAAAGGATAATGGCATACTGGCCTGCATCAGTAAGAGCACTGCCAGCAGATCAGGAGAAGTGATTATTCCCCTCTATTCAGCACTGGTGAGACCACATCTGGAGTACTGTGTTCAGTTTTGGGCCCCCACTACAGAAGGGATGTGGACAAATTGGGAAGAGTCCAGCAGAGGGCAACAAAAATGGTTAGGGGGCTGGGGCACATGACTACTGAGGAGAGGCTGAAGGAACTGGGCTTATTTAGTTTAGAGAAGAGAAGACTGAGTGGGGATTTAATAGCAGCCTTTAACTACCTGAAGGATGATTCCAAACAGGATGAAGTTAGACTGTTCTCAATGATGGCAGATAAGAGAAGGAGCAGTGGTCTCAAGTTGCAGGAAAGGAAGTTTAGGTTAGACATTAGGAAAAACTTTCTCAATAGGAGAAGATTAAAACACTGGAACAGGCTACCCAGAGAAGTTGTAGAATCTCCACCCTTGGAGGTTTTTAAGACCTGAGTAGACAAAGCCCTGGCTGGGATGATCTAGTCGGGGATGGTCCTGCTTTGAATGGGAGGTTGGACCAGATGACCTCTTAAGTTTCTTTCCAACCCTCATTTTCTATGATTCTATGATTCTAACCCCCTCCCCACAGGAAATTCAGTGACAAAAACTTTGCTACTGTAGAACTGTAGCATTAAGGTTGGTCACTGGTGTCTCGTGCTCTTCTGAAGTATTGAGTTCAGTGAAACTCAAACTTTGGAAGAGGAGGGAAATAAAGAATGGCTGTAGGGAACAGAACCAGGAGCAATGGCCTTTTGCTGCAGCAGGGGAAATGTATGTTGGAAATGAGGAGGAGCTTTCTGACTATGAAGGTAGTCAAGCATTAGAACAGGATACATAGATAAATTGTGAAATTTCTATCCTTGGAAATTTTTGAGAGCAAGACAGACAGATGCTTGGTTGGGATAGTTTAGTCAGGGATGATCCTGCCTTGAGCAGGAAGCTGGACTAAATGACCTTTGGAGGTCCCTTCCAGACCTACTTTCCTATGATCTTATGAATTAAGGTAAACAACTATTCAACATTAGCGTTGCCCTTTTGAGTGATGGCCCCAATACGCCCATAGCACACATACCTGCACATTGTCATTGACCTGTATTGGCCAGGTTCTTTTACATCTGGCTTATAGTTATTTAGCTTACTGCACAGAAAGAACTCAACTTCTGCTATATTTTGTAACCTTTTACTGTCTTTTACAATCTCGTTACGCTGCTGCACATCTACTGCTATACTTTTGCCCATCCATCAGTAAACCTACAGATCATACTCATCCCCCATCTAACTGCTAACAACCTCCTGGCTCCATTACTGCCATAACATATCCATTACAATGTTGGAACTATCCAGGTATATGCATAACCTCTGTCCTTTTATCTCAAATTTGTGTAGTCTGGAGAAGAGCAGGAGGCCACAACTGTCCTGGGAGTGGGAAGAAGGCACGAGCACCCTCAGGAGGCCTCAGGTGCCTCTACACTAATGCTCGGAGTATGGAGAATAAACAGGAGGAACTTGCCCTCAGAATAGATAGTTCAAACCCAGACATAGTAGGGATGACAGAAACGTGGTGGGATTCATCCCATGACTGGGCAGTGAGCATTAGGAGCTATAGGATCTATAGGCGGGATAGAGAAGGAAAGAAGGGAGGGGGTGTGGTGCTCTATGTCAAAGAGCAATTCACATCCTCTGCCAGCAAAATGGGGTCGGAGGAGGGGCAAGCTGAAGTGCTTTGGGTCAAGATACAAGGGGGTTGTGGGGAGAGGGATGTAATGGTGGGGGTCTACTACAGACCCCCCAACCAAAGGGAGGAGCTGGACTGGGAATTTTCGGGCCAGCTTGCAGAGGCACTTAAGGCAAGGGATGTAGTTGTCATGGGTGATCTAAATTACCCTGACATCTGCTGGGAGGAGCAGTCAGCCAGGTCGGACCGATCCAGGAGGTTCCTGGCTGAGATATAGGACCTCCACTTAACCCAGGAGGTGCACAGTCCCACCAGAGGAAATGCCCTGTTGGACCTAGTCCTGGCAAAAGGCGATGATCTGGCAAGGGGCCTCCAGGTCCTTGACCATCTGGGTGATAGTGATCATTGCTTGCTGGAATTCATCATCCAGCGCAGGGTGACAAGGGCCTGCAGTAAGGCGGTAGCCCTAGACTTCAAGAGGGCCAACTTCAAGGAGTTAAGGAGATTGGTGGGAGAGGCGCTGGGGTTCTTGAGGGCAGGGGAACTCAGTGCCCAAGATGAGTGGTTGTTCCTTAAGGAGACGATAATCAGGGCCCAAGAGGTGACTATCTCAACTAGAAGCAAGGGGGGCAAGAGTGCCCAAAAGCCTCCCTGGCTCACCAAGGACATCCGGGAATGCCTGGTTGCCAAAGAGGCAGCGTACATCCGGTGGAAAGGGGGGGCAATCTCCAAAGAGGAGTATACCTCCACTGATCAGGCCTGTAGGGGGGCTGTTAGGAAAGCTGAAGCAGACATAGAGCTAGGACTAGAGTCCAAGATCAAAGATAATAAAAAGTCCTTTTTCAAATATATAGGGAGGATGAAGAAGGTGGCGAGAAATGTGGGCCCCCCGCAAGATATGCTGGGCAATCTGGTGGTTGCTCCAGAGGATAAGGCAGACCTCTTTAACAAATTCTTCACCTCCGTTTTCTTGTGCAGGAACAGGGACTCTCCCACCGTGATTCAAGATGGACTCGAGGGGAATGCCTCAAGACCTAAGGTTGAGTTGGACTTGGTTCGAGTGCTTCTGGAGGGGCTGGACATATTCAAATCAGCAGGTCCAGATGCTGTCCACCCCAGGGTGTTGAGGGAGCTAGCAGGGGTTATTGCAGGGCCCTTGGCACGGCTTTTTGAGTGCTCGCGGTGCTCGGGCCAGGTGCCAGATGATTGGAAGATAGCCAATGTGGTCCACATCTTTAAAAAAGGGAGGAGGAAGGACCCGGGCAACTATAGGCCCGTCAGTCTTACCTCAGTCCTGGGGAAACTCTTTGAGAAGATCATCAAGGAGCACATCTGTGATGGGCCGGCATCGGAGATGATGCTTAAGGGCAACCAGCACGGTTTAATTAAGGGCAGGTCACGTCAGACCAACCTGATTGCCTTTTACGATCAGGTCACAAAAGCATTGGATGCAGGTGTCGCCGTGGATGTAGTCTTTCTGGACTTCAGCAAGGCCTTTGACACTGTTGACCAACCCATCCTCATTAAAAAACTAGGTGAGTGTGGCATTGATGCCTACATGGTTAGATGGATCACGAATTGGCTGAAGGGTCATACGCAGAGGGTGGTGGTGGACAGGTCATATTCGACCTGGGGGGAAGTGGGCAGCTGAGTGCCCCAGGGCTCGGTCCTTGGGCCCGCGCTGTTCAATTTCTTTATCAGCGATTTGGACGATGGGATGAAAAGCAACCTGTTCAAATTTGCTGATGATACCAAAATATGGGGAGAGGTGGGCACATTAGCAGGGAGGGAGAGACTGCAGAAAGACCTGGATAGGTTGCAGGGGTGGGCTAACAAAAACAGGATGCATTTCAATACGGACAAGTGCCAGGTGCTGCACTTGGGCAGTAGTAACCAGCAGCACACTTATAAGATGGGAAACTACCTTCTTGAGAGCACGGAGGCAGAAAGGGATCTTGGAGTCATTATTGACTCCAAGATGAACATGGCCCGACAATGCGAGGTCACGGTTGGCAGGGCTAACCGGACCTTAACGTGCATCCACAGGTGCATCTCAAGTAGGGCCAAGGAGGTGATCCTCCCCCTCTACGTGACACTGGTCAGGCCACAGCTGGAGTACGGTGTCCAGTTCTGGGCGCCCCACTTCAAGAGGGATGTGGACAACATTGAGAGGGTCCAGAGGAGGGCCACCCGCATGATCCAGGGACTGCAGGGCAGACCCTACAATGAGAGGTTACGGGACCTGAACCTGTTCAGCCTTCACAAGACAAGGCTGAGGGGGGACCTGGTGACAGTCTATAAACTCACTAAGGGGGACCAGAAGGGTTTGGGGGAGACCTTGTTTCCCCTAGCGCCTCCCCAGGATAACAAGGAATAACAGCCACAAGTTGTTGGAGAGTAGGTTTAGATTAGACATCCATAAGAACTACTTCCCAGTTAGGGTGGCTGGGATCTGGAACCAACTTCCAAGGGAAGTGGTGCTGGCTCCTACCCTGGGGTCTTTAAAAAGCAGCTTGTTGCCTACCTGGCTGGGGTTATTTGAGCCCAGTTTTTCTTCCTGCCCAGGCAGGGGGTCGGACTTGAAGATCTGCAAGGTCCCTTCTGACCCTACTTCTATGATTCTATGATGATGGGTTTGCTGTGCCCCAAGAAGCATGGCCCACTAGGATCTTCCAGAGTGCTGCAGTTAATCCCTCTACCATACGGTACAGCTACATGTAACACAAGGAATGCAGTTGGAATATTTGTAGATAATTTATACGAGCTATTTCCACCTCCAAGGGGGAAGACTTAAGATGATGTAGGAATGAATCATAACTCTGTATTTCCTGGATTTAAAAAGCTCGAGTTTGAAATGCCTGATGTCTGTATTTCCTGTTTTTCAGAAGTTTTGAGTTCTATTAAATGCTGTGCTTGAGAAGGACACAAGTAAGCAAACATAACTCTATAATTACAAAGGTTTTTGTCACTGAATAGTAAGGAAGATCAGAGCATCTCCAAAAAACAAGCTGAAACGTCATCATTTAAGCATTCATTTCCAAGAAACATATGAGCAGAGAACATTCTATTTAATGTGCTGCACTGCAATATTTTTCTGCTAGGGTTGGTGCAATGTGCTATACTTTTCAGGAACGTGAAAGGCGTATCACAAGCTGGCTTTTCAGACATGTTATGCTACACTGTAGGTGCTATATCTCAGTCAACAAACCAGAAGGTAACAGGCCATTCACTCCCAGGGAAAAGCACATAAGGAGGCTGTCATTTTTTCATTATGTACAAGTAATCTATCCAGGGTTGGGGGGGGGGGGGGGGGGGAGTGTCCTGTCACAAATGTGATTCCTAAGTGTTAACTAGAAACTGACCAGTATCTTGAAGGAATGCCTTGTGTGCAGATCTCTATCAGTCTGCAGATACAGAAGAGTTAGCATGACACTGTACCCCTATAGCTGGCTCACAACGTGTGAACAGAATAATGCCAGAAGTAGAAAGAGTCAGGCTGGAATATCCCTCCTGAAATCAAAATTCAACCAACAGGTAATGGAACCTCAGAGTGACTTCTGCGTGGAGCACCTCTAACTCTGAGACTCTGAGATACAGTTGCCTGTGTAAAGGTCCTTACTCTTGGGGCCATGCTATCCAGGAGCGGTGGCCTATAGGCTGCAGAACCACTTGTTCTGGGCTCTCATTGGTCCATGCCATGCAGGAAGTAGGAAATAGCTCAGCCAGTAAAGGGACTTCTAGGAAAACAGCAGTAGGTTGTTGAATATCCCTGAGCTACAGACTAAAACTCCTGTTCTTACTTTACATATGATTCTGAGCTTTGATCACCCCAAACTAATGGCTATGACTCTGTACCCATCTGTTGATACTCAGCCATTATGGTGAACATAACAACAGCTTTCCTTGGTATGTTCACTTTAATTTAAATTGTATTCATTCTACTTGTACCTCTGCTCCTTGGGTGTTCATGTCATGGACATCCATGCAATCAGATTTCATTTATTCATTCAAATTTTCACAGAAAGTTAATCTCAAGCTTGGGCATTCAAGTACATGTGCCAGAAGCAATGTGTCTGATATGAGATGGCACAGTGTTTGACAGCTAAAGGGCTGGATTCACAAAATTTTTAGCCAAATCTCTAGTACAGAAACAATTAAATGAGATAGGCAGGTGCACCCTTTGCAATTAGGACTCATGTGCAAGCAAATGTTTTGTGTCAATGTCTGCAGAGAAACATTACAATGCTGTAATCACAAATCACTGGGGTATTTTGTATATGATGGGATACTATTTGGCACAGCATAAGGATAGGTTTCCTACACCATGTCTCAAAAATGCTGGCTGGAGACAATGAAATAATCTAGGGAAGAATCTAACAGGAGTCTTTACAGTGTGGAAAGCACATGCATTTACTCAATCATGCCAAAAGAAAGTTAATTTGCATCTCAGGAATCTTGTTTTTTCTAGGCCTGATGCCTTAGGACAATCCTGGGTTGTCCAGAAACAACATAAAAAATATGTTGAAATTACATTTACTATCTTGATATACCCTGACTTTAGCAAAGCGTTTGATATGGTCTCCCACATCTTTCTTGCAAGCAAGCTAAGAAAGTATGGGTTGGAGGAATGGACTGCAAGGTGGGTAGAATGCTGGCTGGATCATTTGGCTTCATGGGTAGTGATCAATGGCTTAAGGTCTAGTTGGAAGCTAGTCCGGTGGGTGGCGAATTGGCTAGAGGGTCACACCCAAAGAGTTGTGGTGGATGGGTCGGTCTCGACCTGGAAGGGTGTGGGCAGTGGGGTCCCGCAGGGCTCGGTCCTTGGACCGATACTCTTTAATGTCTTCATCAGTGACTTGGACGAGGGAGTCAAATGTACTCTGTCCAAGTTTGCAGATGACACAAAGCTATGGGGAGAAGTGGACACGCCGGAGGGCAGGGAACAGCTGCAGGCAGACCTGGATAGGTTGGACAAGTGGGCAGAAAACAACAGGATGCAGTTCAACAAGGAGAAATGCAAAGTGCTGCACCTAGGGAGGAAAAATGTCCAGCACACCTACAGCCTAGGGAATGACCTGCTGGGTGGCACAGAGGTGGAAAGGGATCTTGGAGTCCTAGTGGACTCCAAGATGAACATGAGCCGGCAGTGTGACGAAGCCATCAGAAAAGCCAATGGCACTTTATCGTGCATCAGCAGATGCATGACGAATAGGTCCAAGGAGGTGATACTTCCCCTCTATCGGGCGCTGGTCAGACCGCAGTTGGAGTGCTGCGTGCAGTTCTGGGCGCCGCACTTCAAGAGGGATGCGGATAACCTGGAGAGGGTCCAGAGAAGGGCAACTCGTATGGTCAAGGGCCTGCAGACCAAGCCCTACGAGGAGAGACTAGAGAAACTGGACCTTTTCAGCCTCCGCAAGAGAAGGTGGAGAGGCGACCTTGTGGCTGCCTATAAGTTCATCACAGGGGCACAGAAGGGAATTGGTGAGGATTTATTCACCAAGGCGCCCCCGGGGGGTTACAAGAAACAATGGCCACAAGCTAGCAGAGAGCAGATTTAGATTGGACATTAGGAAGAACTTCTTCACAGTTAGAGTGGCCAAGGTCTGGAACGGGCTCCCAAGGGAGGTGGTGCTCTCCCCTACCCTGGGGGTCTTCAAGAGGAGGTTAGATGAGCATCTAGCTGGGGTCATCTAGACCCAGCACTCTTTCCTGCTTATGCAGGGGGTCGGACTCGATGATCTATTGAGGTCCCTTCCGACCCTAACATCTAGGAATCTATGAAGCTGATGTCAAGTGGAGTGCCCCAGGGGTTGGTCCTGGGGTCAGTTTTGTTCAATAGCTTCATCAACAACCTGAAAGATGGGTGGAGTGCACCCCCAGCAACTTTGCAGATGACACCAAGCTGCGGGGAGTAGTAGATATGCTGGAGGGTAGGCCTAGGATTCAGAGAGAACTCAACTTGGGGGACTGGACCAAAAGAAATCTCTTGAGGTTCAATAAGGACAAGCGCAAAGTCCTGTACTTAGGATGGAACAATTCTAGGCACTGCTAAAGGGTTGGAACCAAGTGGTTAAGCAGCAGCTCTGCAGAACAGGACCTGTGGACAAAAAGCTGAATATGAGTCAACGGTGTGCCCTTGTTGCCAAGAAGGCTAACAGTGTGGACAGCGGCTGCAGGCGGGCCCTGCTTACTGCTTCCCATCCCCCCTGCTGCTGACACCACCACTGCTGCTTGCGGGTGGTCGCCATGCCCCGCCAGCTTCCGGGGGCACGTGCTGTTGATGCCTAGAGAGGTGGTGGAATCTCCAGCCTTGGAGGTTTTTAAGGCCCAGTTTCACAAGGCCCTGGCTATAATGATCTTGTTGGGGATGGTCCTGCTTTGAGCTGGGGGTTGGACTAGATGACCTCCTGAGGTCCCTACCACCCCTAATTTTCTATTATTCTATGAGTGCCTATAAACATGCAGTGAGGCTACCCTGACATGCTGTAATTATAATGAGTTGGAGCTGACTTGATTAACTGAGTCTGCTGGAGCATGGTAATTACTGTGCTCCAGCAACTCCAGCATCATTTCAGCATCCCTGTGCTGAAAAATGGTGCAGGGGCAATACAAAGCTCATTCAACGAGCTTTACTTAAAGCACTCCCTCTGCCATTTTTCAGCACAGGGATGCTGATATATGTCATGCTCTGGATATCCAGGGGTCAAAAAGACCTGCGGGAAAAAAGGAAGAGCAGCACACGTGTGGGCAATGCGTATTGCTCAAAAGCAGAGCCAGGCTGCCCAGATCCATGCTGCGGCAGCCAGCCAGGCTCTGCATTTCAGAATTGCCTTCGTTGCAGCCGCAGGAGGCCACCAGGTAAGGCTGCTGGCCCCAGTCTCCCCTATTCCACCCAGGGTAACTTGTCACATGCCAAAGCGTGCATCTGGTGTTCCCCAGAAAGAAGTAGAGGCAGCACAAGATGTGCCATTGCTACTTGTCCCCAGAGAACCAAACATCCACACAATGTGTGGACGCAGCCTTTATGTCCATTTGGCAAGGAGAGAAACAGACTAAAATTTACTGAGTAGGTTATTTTCTGGAAGACATTCACAAGGCTTTAGAATTATTTTCTTGATCTGAAATGATAAAATTTATTCATCCTGTATTCATTTAGACAGATGAAAAAAAAATCAGGATCAGTAGTAAACATTGCTATTACTGGACTCTAAGAAAACACATCTGTGCTATGTAAGTGCATGTATCTTGAATAGCCATGTATATAATGTAGCTGATATTGCAGCAATAAGAACAGCTGAACTGATTCAAAAATAAAAGGAGGCTTTAATTTAAACTTCTTTCTAAAATAAAAAAAACATTGAGTGAAACATTGTTTGATTCCCTCTCAAAAATGCCTTAAGAGAAGAACTATGAGATACAACTCATCTTTCCTCTGTTTAACGGAGAAAACAGTTATGAATGGAAGGCGGTTGCAGGGTGCAATTCCTATAAGTAACAAATATGTAATTTTGTTATATTATATATACTATATAACCTTCCATATACTATTATTTCAAATCTTGCAATATTTAAGGTGTAATCCTGGCTCCAATGAAGTCAAGGCAAAACCAATTGATATCAATGAGTTATAGGTGTCATCACTTGTATTATTTTTAAAACAAACTTCTGGAATCATGTGACTACTCAGAAATGTCATCTTTTTTTCTGTAAAGAACAAAAGAGTTTCTAGCCCTTTGGTTTCAAGAAAAATGTGAATATATGAGATGAATGCACCCTAATAGCTCAGAAACCAGAAGGCAAATAAAAGGAACTCAAAAGCTAAAACATGATGTGAAGCCAGACGTTTTTGGAAAGTGTCATGATTTTTAAACACTCAGACTTACTCAAATGACTTCACTACAACAAAAGCTGATTGGCACAACTCAGTCTTGAACATTATTATGGCCATTTTTTAATGACATTTTGTATAAAGGGCTTGATACTTCTCTCTGAATGGTAAAAAATCTTTTAACGATCTACCATTCACAGAAAACTTCATTAGGGCAGACAGGCAGGTCTAATCAGCAGTTCTTAAAGGTTTCCAGAATGGAGTTTGATTTAACTCCTGAGAAATTGTCTAAATTCATATTCTCAAAAGGTGGGTATTTGTGCCCTGAGCCTTTGATTGGAAGGTTTTTGCACGAGCTGTATACTGCAGGTCAGCTCCACTTCTCCATGCATCCTTGTGTTAGTGGATAAAGGTGATATCAACTTTTGGTTGCTCAGTTCCCCTCAGCTGCTTGGCTTTGATGGATTGTTGATGTTGGTCACTATTGCTGGCTGTTTTGCTCTTTACACTCTCTCATAGCTTTAGCCTTTTTATTACCTCTGATTTTTTTCCTCTTTATTATTTTCTTTCTTTCTTAACTGTTTTTCTTTTTTAAAGTTTTATTTTGCAAGGAGTTAAAAAAATGGGTGGAGGTGGTGATGGAGGGGGGCACAGGGACTTTAACCTTCAGTAGAGATTGGTAACACAGTGTTTTTTCTATAGATATGGCCTTTTTGGTACTCCTGGCCTGTTCCTTTTGGGGCCTTGGTTTTCACCATTTACTTTTGTTTTCTTGCACTGATGTAAGTTTATTTTCAAAAGCCATCTCCCAAATCTCAATGATTCAGACATTTCCCATTCTATGATGGGTTTAACATACATGATCAATGCCTCTATTGCCTGGGTGAGTCACATATTCCAAACTTCTGTCATAGGCAGACAAGGGTCTTTGGGTGAATCTGATATCTTTTATTAGACCAACTTAAATAGTTGGGAAAAAATTTCTTAGCAAGCTTTCGGGTTTAAAAACCTTTGTCAGGTTGAGGAAGCCTCTGCAGTTGGTGTGTGCTCTTCCTGGATAGAATGAATAGTAAAGAAGTCAGAGGCTGGGCTGGCATGCATGCAAGACAGGTAGTCAGTGAAGATGTAAACTGAGGAGTCACTGGGTGCAAGACAGACTGGGAGGGAGGGCAGAGAAGGGGGATGAATGTAGCAGGTAAATAGTGGAGAGATACCTGGGGAGTCAGATGGCAGGCAGGTTATAATGTGTCATAAATCCAATGTCTATATTTAGTCCATGATTTTTAGTATCCAGGAGGTTGACGAAGTGGAGTTCATAGGCTTGTCTCTGGGAAGTGTTTTGTAAGTTTCCTTTGAGGATTAGGACTGAGAGATAGGAGAGAGAGTGGTTTTCTTGTGAGAAATGTGCCCCCACAGGTAATTGGGGATTCCTGTCTTTGATAGATTCCAGTGTGCGTTCATTCTGGTGCGCAGTTGTTGTTTGGTCTCTCCTACGTATTTTCCATCAGGGCATTAGGTGCATTGGATGAGATATATGACATTTCTGGAGGTGCAGCTGTAAGATCCAGGGATGCTGATGGCTCTGTTGTGGGGTGTAGTAATTGTGGGGGTGGTGGAGATGTGTTGGCAGGTTTTGCATTTCTTGTCATGGCACGGTCTGGATCCATTCAGTGTGTTTTGGGCTGTAGGAAGTTTTCTTCTGGTGATGAGGTTAACACGGTTTGGTGCTTGTTTGAAGGCTAGGATGGGTGGCTCTGGGAAGATCTCTTTAAGAATAGGGTCTCCTTCTAGTATGGGTTGCAGTTGTTTGAGGATTTTCCATATGGGTTTGAGGGAGGGGTGATATGTCATAACCAGCGGTGTGCGATTCAGGGGTTTCTCTTCTGTACTGAAGCAATTCTTCACGTGATATCCGGGTGACGCATTCAAATGCATGATCTATCTCTCTGGAGGAATGTCCTTGTTGAGTGAAAGCCTTTTTTTAAGATTAGTGAGGTGGCGATCCTGGGTGTTCTCATCAGTGCAAATTCGGTGGTATCTGAGGGCTTGGCTGTACATCACAGCTTTCTTGGTGTGTTTAGGGTGATTGCTGGTTCTGTGAAGATGTGTATGTTGGTCTGTGGGTTTCTTGTATAACATGGTCTGTATTTTACCATTCTAGATACTCATCATCATGTCTAAAAAGGAGATGTTGGTGCTGGAGTATTCAAGAGATAGTCGGATGGAGGGATGATGATTGATGAATTTCTGATGGAACTCAATCAGAGATTGCAGGTTTTGAGTCCAAATGATGATGATGTCATCGATATATCTTAAGTATAGCAAAGGTTTGATGGTGCAGTCTCTGAGGAATTCTTCTTCCAGGTGGCTCATAAAAAGGTTGGCATACTGTGGGGTCATTTTGGTGCCCATAGCTGTGCCTGTGGTCTGGAGGAAGTGCTGGTTATTAAAAGTGAAATTGTTGTGTGTGAGGATGAAGTGTGTAAGGTCAGTAATATCTTTGGGTCTGTACTCTGAGTTGTCATCTTGCTCTTATAGGTATGTAAAGCAAGCTTGAATGCCATCCTGGGGTGGGATGTTGGTATATAAGCTGGTAACTTCCATGGTGGCTAGAAGGGTGTTGCTGGGAAGGCAGTCTATGTTTTTAAGTTTCCATAGAAAGTCTGTAGTGTCTTGGAAAAAACTTGCTCTTTGGGTGACAAGCAGTTTTAGGATTGATTCAATGAAACCTGATATTTCCTCAGTTAGGGTCCCATGGTTGGATATGATAAGTCTGCCAGGGTTCCATTGTTTGTGGATTTTAGGGAGCATGCAAAAAGTCCCCGGGTTAAGTAGCGGGGGGATCAAGGTCTGTAGTTTTTCTTGTAGTTTTGATGGAAATCATTTGATGGTATTTTTGAGTTTCATGTGAAAAGGGGAGTAGGATCTTCTTGTAGTTCTTTGTAGTAGGTGGTGTCAGAGAGTTTTCTGTTGGCTTCCTTTATGCAGTCTTCATAGTTTAGAATGACTATGGCTCCTCCTTTATCTGCTGGTTTTATTACTATTTGGTGGTTAGAGCTTAGAGATTAGATGGCCTTTCTCTCCGGTAAGGAGAAGTTGTTGTGGTAGTGTGTGTTGTTGATTATTTCATTGTTCATTCTTTCCCTGAAGCAGTCAATGTAGCAGTCAAGGTTAGAGTTTCATTCACTGTGAGGTGTCCAATCTGATTTCTGGGTTTTTTGGGGGGGCTAATCTTTTCCTCCATGTTGTCAGAGGATGAGTTGTTGGAAGTGGATTCATTTTGGTCGTGGAAATATTCCTTGAGGTGGAGGCATCAGAAGAATTCTTCTAGTTCTCCACATTGAAGTATTTTATTAGGGTATTTTTCTGGGCAGAAATTTAGTCCTTTAGAAAGGACAGATTTTTCAGTTTTGGTAAGCGTGTGTGTAGAGATTGATGATATTTGAGGGTTGGTTGCTCCTTTCAGTTTCATCGAGTCTGAGGTTGGAATGTTGTAAGGTGGTGTTGTTCCTCTGATGGTTGTTTTGTGGCTGGGAAAGTTGTGCCTGGAGTAATTAGTTCCATTTCTTCTTTTTATGTTGGATGAATGTTGTAGAAAATTTTTCATAGTCTCTTTGTATTCATTGTATAATATTAGGGAAGATGTCTGGATTTTTCTCTTCTAAACTTCTGTCATGCCTTTATACTCCAGACAAGGATAGAGAAACCAAGCTGAGAATTTTCTTTCCTGATGAATCCCTTTGTTTAATGTTGAAACTGGGTTTGAGATTTCCGATCAAGTCCTTCCCTTCAAAGCTGACATTTTACTGACTTATTTCCTGAATGGGGCTGAGCCTTGTCAAAAGTCTCCCCCTGCTATTGTTCTCCACAGTTGACTGATCCAAACGTACAGTGTTTACGTGACTGAATAACAGCCTAAGTGAAATTGCTGTGGAGCCACCCTCTGTAATATAGGCCCATTCCACTAGAGCCCAAGCCACTTCCATAGCTTTCCCATGAAATGTCTCCATAGGAGACATTTGCAAGGCAGCCACCTGAAGCACAGTACACACCTTCACCAAGTACAACACTATTGCAGGAACCTTGAGAGCTGATGCCGTGCTTGGTATGATGAACCTACAGTTGCCATTCACTTAGGGGACTCAGAGTCCCATGTCCAGGTATGTGCGAGCACAGTATGAATGTGTATGTGCACATTTGCTCGAAGAAAGGAGAAGTTGCTTATCAGTAACTAGAGTTCTTCAACATGTATTGTCCACAAACACACATTTCCCACCCTACTTTCCCTCTGTCTTATGCAGCATGAGACGCTGTGGTTGAGAAGAAACTGAAGGGTAGTAAGTGAGTGTTTTGTCCACCCCAGGCATGAGGCTAGAGGAGCTGGATCAGAGCACCACATTGATATGGCTGGAAAAAAGTCTCACTAGTCCACCCAGACTAATGTGCATGTGAACACATCTTGAACAACCTCCGCACACTGTTAAGTAACTTCCTCTTTTTATCTTTACACATTTGTTATTAGCAAACTATCATCAGACAAAAATATATTTGGAGAGTATACTGTGTTTATTCACATACCACAGAGCCCCTTTCCTCAAAAAATCAGCCCTCCAAAACTGAGGTTCATGTTCTCAGTGAATAAACTGATGCCAACTGATTCACTGGAATAGAAGCATAAAGACCTAATGTTGCAAGACTGCTGCCAGTTTCTCTCTCAGCAAGCAAGCAGGAGGGACAGAGCTCAGTGTTAACCCTTTCATAGCCCCTTTCAACTTGCTGGCTGAGAGAAAGCCTAGCTGTCAGTTTTCAATACAGCCTCTCCACGAAAAAGCCTCTGTAAAATATTTTCTCTACCTTCTGCTATTCATAAAACATGGTACATGTCTTATTGAGGGACATGTGGTATGTGAGAAAATTTGGTACTTTCCAAATTAGTTTATTACAGACCTTATAGAAAACTCTCCTTTTAAGATCTTCCTACAAACTCTCCATCCTGATATGCTGCTTTCCTCAAATGCATGCAGTTCATTTGAGAAGAAAGTACATATGAAAGAAGAGCTTTCCCCCTTCCCTGGAATATTGTGCCAGCACATGCAATTTTATAAATTTCTCGGTCAAATGTGAACTCTTAACTGCAAAATTCAGCGCCCAGGACAAGGACAACAATATATTCAAGATGCTCCCTGGAGTACTTTATATTCAGGAATACAATAATTGATTATATTCATCAATGTTATTGCACACAAACCATGTTAAAAGACCATTATGAAGGTTGCAACGTCAAGCACATAAAACTTAGGAAATATCAGAAAATATGAGAATTAAAGTTGCCTGCGTAACCTTAGTTAGGCCCCTTGTGTATATGCATTATGAAACAGTTATTAATGACATGATCACACATAATATAAACCCATGATATTCCATCTCATGCATGGCTCAAAATGGATAGTAGCCCTTTAATGAGTGGTTATTCAATATTTTATTTTATCCTTGTGAGTGGCTTTAGGCTTTATTTACTTCAGTCTAGTCAAATTCTACTCTTGAATACAAAATTATATTTCCTCTTGGGCTTTCCTCTGACATTCATCATTATAATATCTAATGCCTCATGAACATTAATTTATCTTCTCAATACCTTTGTGAGATGAAGGGATATTATCTCTATTTTACAAATGGGAAGCAGAGGCACGTAGAGATCAAGGCAAAAGTTTCTGCTAATATTGGATGCTTGCTTCGACAGGCTTAGCGTCTGCTTTTTCAGTGTACTTATTACTGTATAGTACTTTATGGATTCAAAGTAGAGCTCCCATTAGTTTCATTTGCAGCTGAGAGTGCTCAGCACTTTTGCAAATCAGACCCCAGGGTCCCAAGCTGGGCACCCACAAAATATGGAAATTCACAATTAAGGTGAAATTACATGTTACACTTAGACCATACTAAAGGTACTTAAAATGGGAGTCTCATCACATTAAAGCTCATTAACTCATGCAAAGTGCCTCTGAGCATCTCAAAGTTACGACACGTCAGGCAAGCATTAACTCTGGGCACAGTTATACCTAGGGTACAGCGAATTGGGGTGACTGCCCTGGGCCCCATGCTTCGAGGGTGCCCCGCAGAGCTGGGCAGAGTGGCCATAGCCCCTCCTGCAGGGCCTGCAAGGAGCTGGTGGCTCAGCCCCACTCTGCGGAAGATGCACAGAGATTCCTCATCCCCGTTTGTCGGGGTACCATGGCCCCACGCAGTGTTGAGGGGGCCCCGCACAGGCTGATTTGCCCAGGGCCCTGCACCCCCCTAGGGTTGGCTCTGACTCTGGGCCATGCTAACTAGCTTGTGTGTTAGGGTAACTTCAGTCTGCTCCATGGAGATAAAACTAGTAATTTTCAGTAGGCCTGTGTGAGTCGGCAGCGATCCAATCCATCTTCGGATCTGGCCGATTCAGATGGCTGCGATCCGATCCGGAGCTCTCGATCGGTTTGCCAGTTTGATCCGGTCAAAGCAGCTCCAAAGCTTCAGAGCCGCCTCAGAGATCCAACTATAGGTTATAATGGGGGATGAATGAAATATCTATAACTTTGTTATTTTAGCTCCAATTTGGGTGCAACTTCCAGAAGTGGTAGCCTCTTCTGAGAGCATGAAACCTGCCAAGTTTCAAGAAGATTGGTGCAGGGGTTTGGGGGGAACTGCATCCCAAGCTGCTGACAGGCAAAACTCATCATGTAGGTGGGTGCTTGGGCGACTGTTGCGTCTGTCTTGGGGCATAGGGGGGTTAAATCTAGTGCAGGCCTGAGTGCTGGGCCCAGTCAGGCCACGAAGCCTTCCAGCTGTGTGAGTCTCGCTGTGGGAGTCTGTTATCCAGGGCCCTGCACCCCAAGCTGCTGACAGGCAAAACTCATGATGTGGGTGGGTGACATTGTGTGTGTGTTAAGGTTCGGCCTTCCTGGTGCTGGGGCCTCTGTAGAACATGGCAGTGTGCCCCAGCGAGGCCTCCTCCTCCCTGACAGCCTCATGCCTGGTCCTCTGCTTTATGTGACAACAGGTAAAATAACCTATCTGGCTCAACACCAGCAGCATCAGCAGCAGCATCAAAGGTTCCCAGATGGAACTGTCACAGAGCCTTTCTTTTTATAAAGGAATTGACAGCAAGAAGTAAAGGTGTTGTGTTGTGTTGTGTTGTGTTGTGTTGTGTTGGACATATGATGTTATTCATGTTATTCATGGTGTGTGATGGCTTATCTTGTGTTTTTATGTCTGTATGTGTATTATGAAAAAAAAAAAGGAGTACTTACAAAAATGTATCTTTGGAAGCTTTAGGGTTGAAAACCCCTTTGTCAGGCTGAGGAAGTACCTGCAGTTGGTCCTGGATGGAAGGAATAGTAAAGAAGCCAGAGGCTGGCCTGGCCCGCAATGTAGGCAAGAAAGCCAGCCAGTGAAAATGGAAATGGAGGCGTCAGGGGGTGAGGGACAGGCTGGGGTGGGGGGTGGGGGGGTAGGGGGGGAAAGGGGATGTAGCAGCTCAGGTAAAAGTGCAGAGGTGCCGGGGGTGTCAGATGTCCGGCAGGTCGCAGCATGCCAGAATTCCACTGTCAGCATCTATATTGAGTCCATGAGTTTCTGTACCTACTACCTAGGAGGCTGATGAAATGCAGTTCATAGGTCCAGCTCTGAAAAGTGGTTTGCATTGTCAGGGTGCAGTTACAGTAGTCATGCCCAGGACCTGGGGCCTCCTCCTTCCTCATAGCCCCAATCCCATACCTCCAAGTTCGTCCTGGCAGGGGAATGAGCTCAGCAGGGACATATTCTTCCCCTGCTGGCTGGTAATGCAGTTAGAGAGTGGGGCATTACTCGGATTTTAAACAATTAAAAAAAGGAAATTGGTGCAGATGGAGTAAGGAGGGTGGCACTCAGTCCATCTGCATGTGGAGCTTGGGGAACCCCAGCAGTGGGAGGTTCACTTTTCGGAACACCAGCTGCTACACCAATGTAGGATCCAAGGAGGTGCAGTGGGGTGTGACCACATCCCCAGCAATGCTGAACACCCTCTCACTTGGAAGACTGGTCATGGGACAGGACAGGTGTTGCCGGGCAGCCGCAGCCAGGATCTGCCACATCTGCCTGTGGTTTGCCCAGTAGGCCAAGGGGTCGCTGTCCAGTGGCTCCACATCCTTAGCAAGATAGGTAGCCACTGAAGCCTCGGCACTACCTGCCCGAGGCTGGGGGTCTGGTGTGTTTGGACTCCATCATTGAAGCCATGTCCATGGCCCACATTGGCAGTGGCTGGTGTGGAGGAGGCTGGCTGGTGCTGGTGCTGGTGCTGGCACCAGTGCTGGTGCTGAGAATGCTGGCACAGGAAAGCGGATCCCCCTCTTCCACATCCCCTAGCCTCTGCACTTCGGCCTCCCTGACTTTGTTCACCAGCACCTGTGTCTAGTGATCAAGGGTTTTGGGGCTGCCAGTACACATGCTCCCCTTCACCCTCAGGTCGCACATGCCTGCCATCATGTGGACTGTACTGAACTGCAAAGGATCCAGCCCTCTCCTGATGCCCTCCTTCAGCTGCATCACCGCTGCCTGCACATCTGGTGACAGCGGCCTGCCCCAGCCAGGAACATTGATCCCCTGGAACTTCTCCATTTGGTTGTCCAGTTCCCTCACTAGGGGGATCACCTGGCTGAGGAGGGCATCACCAGCGCTAAGGTGGCTTGGTGGCTTTGAGGAAGAGCTTGAGGACCAGCAAGATCTGGGAGATGGCACCCCACTCAGCTCCATTCAGAGGGGCACTGATCCCAATCTCCCCAAGCAAGGCCATCTCATGGATGACCTTCTGTTGCTCCACCAGTTGCACCGAGTCTCCACATCCTGTATGATTCTGTGCTGCAGGATGCTCACCTCTGCCTGTTTCTCCCGCAGCATCTTGCCCACCTTGATGCAGTGGTGGAAGTAGCCCGCTACCTTCCTGCATTTTGAAATCAGCTGGCTTGTAGCAGTACCGGTGGCGGTGCCATCACCGGCAATCCTATTTCCCTCCAAGGCATCCCTCACTATTAGGTGCAGACTGTGTGCCACACAGCGGATGCCAACAAAGTTGGCATCATGGACAACCTTCACCATATTGGTCCCATTGTCAGTGACCATGAACCCATGGGTGAGCTCAGCCTGCCCAATGAGCCACCCCTGCACCATGCGGTTCATGGCCCCCATGATCTCCCTTGCTGTGTGGTACTAATCCAGCAGCTTGGCTTGCAGTAGAGTCCACCAACGGCCTGACTGAGTGCACCAGTGCCCTTTGAGGAAGAGGTAGGCATGATTGCCACCCCAGCTGCTCCAGATGTCAGAGGTGAAGTGCAAGGCTACCTGCAGCCCTGCCTTGCACAGCTCCTCCTTCAAGTACTCCCTGCATGCCTCATACAGGGAGGGCACCACCGCCTTGCTAAAGGTGGTGCGTGCGGGCACTTTGTAAAATGGGGCCAGAAGTGCTACAAACCGCCTAAAGCCTGGCTGCTAAATTAGGGGAAATGGCTGGCTATCCAGAGCAAGCATCTCCCCAATGCTCTGGGTGATCTTGCTCACCTTGGGAACGCACCCTGCTTTCTGTCCACCTTTCTCCCACTGGTCCAGGGTGGCCTGCCTCTGCTTTGGGGGGAAGGGGGCTTTGGAGAGAGTGGGGGATTTCCTTTTCGGCACACTCGCACTGGTGCCAGGCTGAGCAGGAAGAAGGGCAAGGGGGTGGTGCCTCCTGAGATGCAGCAGCATCACCGTGGTGGAGAAGTCTCTCATGTCCTTGCCATGGCTCATGTGCCTTCAGCAGTGCTGGCAGATGGCAAACCTGGGATTATCTGCCACCTCAAAATGATCTCACACTACACTACTCCCGCGCTTCTGGGTTGAGGGTGAGGATCCTGCCTTTTCCCCCTTCTCAGCAGGCTGAGGCTGAACAGCAGGAGGAGCTGCGTCAGCTGAGCCACTTGCCTCCACAACCTCAGCCTCCTCCAAGGTGCTGCTTTCCAGAGGAGACCTGGGTCTAAGGGAAACTTGAGGAGTGTGGAGCACAAAATCTCAGTCCCCAGAATTGCTTGAGCCAGCACACTTAGCATCCCTGGTTCCAGCTCCAGCTCCTCCTCTGGCAGTGGGAGGCTCATGCTGAGAGCTGAAATTGGGATGGAGGAGCCAGTGATTCCACTGCTGGTGCCCATGTCTGGACTGAGCGAAGGTGGTGCAGGTACAGGGACATCAGGTGCAGACATTGCGCCCACCTCCCGGCTTCCCCTGGCAGCACTGATGTTATGGCTGCTCGAGAATAGAATGCATCGGGGGGCGGGGCTTGCAGCTCTAGCTCTCTCCTTACCCCCTCTCCCTCCCCTGCCAGAAGACCTGACACCTGCCTTTCCAGCACGCTTCATATTGATCTTTCCTGCGCTGCACAAGGTCTGTGTGTGTGTGTGTGTGTGTGTGTGTGTGTGTGTGTGTGTGTGAATTCTTTTGTATTGTGTGTTTTATTTCCTCTGTTGCGTTCATGCACTGGCCTCTTCTTTGAATGTTTGCTTTGGTGTTAAGGATTATGTAGAAATTGTGTGCTGTCTGTCTGTCTTCTTCTGCTGTGAATATAGTTTAATAGTAGCTAGGGTCAGGAGGGACCTGAACAGATCATCTAGCCTGACCCACTGCCACAGGCAGGAATGAATGCTGGGTTCACAAGACCCCAGACAGGTGATCATCCAACCTCCTCTTGAATTTGCCCAAGGTAGGGGCGAGGAGCACTTCCCTGAGAAGTTGGTTCCAGATTTTGGCCACCCTAACTGTAAAATATTGCTTTCTGATCTCTAACCTAAACCTGTTCTCCATCAGCTTATTACCATTGTTCCTTGTCACCCCAGGTGGTGCTAGGGAGAAAAGGGCTCTACCTATTTGCTGTTGCTATATCTGAGGGTTTTTTTCTATACTGTGGGTCTCTGTGTATGTGTGTGTGCATGTGTGTGCATGCAAGCAATCTGTGCCTCCCTGCACAGTGATAGATCACACTGGCTGGGAAAACACACCTTTCTTTTTGCAAAGTTTCCAAAAAAAAAGAGTAAATATAAATTCAAAGAAATAAATTGAATTGTAATACTAATAATAATTTAATAGAATAGCTAAACTAAGCTCAGCTAAACTAAATCCTACCTACTCCTTCATAACAAGAAAAAAGGAGCAGGCGAGTCTCAGTCTGAGCGTTCCTCTCTCACGCAGTTGCTGACACGGAACAAGCTGCAAAAGGCGCTGAAGGGCTGCAAACAGAGGCTTTTATGCTGTTTCTAGTCCCACCCCACAGATGCTGCCATTGGAAAGGTAGCCAGGGAGAAATCCTTCTCACTGGATACCTACAGACTTCAGACTTCCCCCCGCTCTCTCTTCTTCCCCCTCTCCCAGTCTCCGTCCTTTCCCCGCTCCCCCTCCCTCTTATAATTGTGAATCAAGATGGCCGAAGTGGGTCCAAAGCATCCAAAGCAGATCCAAAGTGCTTTGGATGCTCCGACTTGTTTTGGATATCATTGGTGAGGCCCCGCTTCGATCCAGGCATGCTGCTTCAATCCGGGCATATTGCTTCAGATGCCAAAGCATCCAAAGGGGCTCTGGATCCGAAGCAGGATCTGAAGACTCACACAGCCCTAATTTTCAGTCCTCCAGCTTCCCAGAAATCACTGCTCTCCGGCATGCCCTATTCCGCGGCCCCCTCCCCCCCGCCCCAATGCCATACCAAGGATAGACGCCAAGGGCACATCCAGATGAGTGCAGTTGTGTGGTATGTGGTGCTGCAAACATGTTTGCAGCACCACATACCACACAGTACTGTGTTCTCCATGCTGCAAAGATGTACTGCACGAGTGTGCGCTGCAGCAAGCTTTTTTTCCACAGGGTTTTTTGACCCCTGGATATACACGGGTAAAAAACAACCGTGGAAAAAACCCCCAGTGCAACGCATGCTCAGCCAGCACATGCTACTGAGAAGTGGAGCCAGGCTGCCTGGAGCTGTGCTGTAGCTGCCAGCCAGGCTCTATGCTGTAGAATCGCAGTGGCTGCAGTCCCAGAAGGGCCCCAGGTAAGGCTGCTGGGGCTGCTGGGGCCAGCCCAGTGCTGTATGCCCAGTGCTGGGGCCAGCCCAGTGCTGTATGCCACCCAGGGCAACTTGCTGTATGCCAAAGTACATGTGGCATGGGCATTCCCCAGGGACAAATAGCAGCAGTGCAAGGTGTGCCACCACTTTTCCCTGGGGAAACAAATGTCCAAGCTCATCTGGATGCATCCCAAGTGTCCTGGCTTCTAACTATACCCCTACTTGCCATCCCTCTAGTGGCAAGACACAGCTGGTCAAACAAGAGGTGCAATTAAAACTTAACATATGACTGCTCAAAGAATGGTCAAACTTTAACACCACTTAGCATTCCACAGATATAGTATGGGCTAAATGTAACCTGTAACTTCACCCTTAATGACCATCAATGAAGGATTTATTTTAGGTCAGTGGTTTTCAACCTTTTTTTCATTTGTGGATCCCTAAAAAACTTTGAATGGGGGTGCAGACACCTTTGAATTGTGGGTATCCATATACTTTAGATTGATCATAGTCATCTTTTGCAGACCTCTTAGTAATAGTCTGCAGACCTCCAGGAATCCACAGACCACAGGTTGAAAACCATTGCTTTAGGTGATTTGCCTATCGCATACAAGTTCTATGACAAAGGCATTTGCAGCCGAATTCAACTGTTTTAGGTATAAGATCATGCTTTTTCTTCCTGCAGAACCCAGCCTACTTCACTACAACCTTTCCAGCCTCTTTCTCTGAACAGGTCTATGCTGAGGATTGGATGAGGCAAAAGTCTTGTGGAAAAACTATCCTGTGACCAAAAAATCAAATTCTGTATTATAATGAGCACATACAAAAATGAATCGTGTCATTTCCTAACTTCTGAGTGCTTGACTTTGCAATATTAATGTTCTTTTTGTGTGCCTAATTCACTAGTTTGTTTCCAAAAAAGAAAGTAAAAAATACAGCGTTGCTATCATACATGATCATATTGAGACCCATGTGGATTACACAATCAACAGGATTGGAGCACTGCACAGACTCCTGCTCTGAAGTAACTGAGGTCTCTGGCAGAAGTGGGCATGAGCACCCCAATGGCCGCCGCTGCTGCTGCTGCCGCTGCTGCTGCTGCCGCTGCTGCTGCTGCTGCAGGGGAGCTGTGCACCATGTTAAGAAGTAGGCAGGGGATCTATCTCTCCCAAGCAGTCCCTCCCACTCCCACAGTCTCCCCCCTCCCCCACACAGTCCCCCCCCACCTCCACACAGTCCCCCATACCCACAAACTCCCCCACAATCCACCCATAACCCCCCCACACACATACCCACCCACAAAGCCCACACCACACCAAACCCCTGCACAAGCCCCACACCACAGTGTTCCAGCAGTGGGCATGACTGCCCCAACAGCCGCTGCTGTCGCTGCTGCAGCGGGGGGGGGCTGTGTGACATGTGGGGGGGAGCAGGGGGCCCACCCCTCCCCAGTATTCTCCTCCACCCCCACACAGTCCCTCCACCCACAGTCTTCCCCACCCCACAGTTCCCTCCCTCCCACCTCCCTGCTTACCTGGGACAGAGCCTAGGTTGATCCACTGCTGCAGCCTTGCCCTGCTCCTATTTGTTACAGCATGCTGAGGCAGCGTACTGGGGCAGCAGGGGCAAGGGGCAGCCATAAAGATACTCTGGCTGGGTGCCAGAGCATCTCTTTGGAGGGCACAGCCTCTGGTTGCCTCTGGGCACATTTCATAGATTTCATAGATTTCATAGACATTAGGGCTGGAAGGGACCTTGGAAGATCATAGAGTCCAGCCCCCTGCCCAAAGGGCAGGAAGTCAGCTGGGGTCATAGGATCCCAGCAAGATAAGCATCCAGTTTGCTCTTGAAGGTGTTCAATGTAGGCGCTTGAACCACCTCCGGTGGCAGGCTGTTCCAGACCTTGGGGGCTCGGACAGTAAAGAAATTCTTCCTTATGTCCAGCCTGAAACGGTCTTGTAGTAGTTTATGACCATTCAACCTAGTCGTCATCCCTAGGGGCACTCTGGTGAACAAACGTTCCCCCAGATACTGGTGGTGACCCCTGATAAACTTATAGGTGGCCATCAGATCACCCCTGAGCCTGCGCATTTCCAGGCTAAAGAGTCCCAGGGCTCTCAGCCTGTCATTGTAGGGTCTGCTTCCCTGACCTTTGATCATATGCAAGGCTCTCCTCTGGACTCTCTCAAGCTTCTCCACATCCTTTTTGAATTGTGGAGCCCAAAACTGAATGCAGTACTCCAGCTGTGGCCTCACCAAGGCCGAGTACAAGGGGAGAATGATGTCCCGGGATTTGCTTGAGAAGCATCTATGGATGCAAGCCAGCGTTTTGGTCGCTTTACTAGCCGCAGCATTGCACTGCAGGCTCATGTTCATCTTGTGATCAATGATGACCCCCAAGTCTCTTTCTTCCATAGTGCTAGCCAACACAGCACTGCCGAGCCTATAAGGATGTTGCGGGTTTTTCTTCCCAAGGTGGAGAACCTTGCATTTATCGGTGTTGAACACCATCAGATTCTCGTCCGCTGACTTGCTGAGCCTGTCCAGGTCAGCCTGGATCACCCGCCTGTCTTCTGGTATGGATGCTTTGCCCCAAAGTTTGGTGTCATCGGCAAACTTGGCCAGTCCGCTTCTGACTCCAGTGTCCACATCATTAATGAAGATGTTGAACAGTATGGGTCCAAGGACAAAGCCTTGGGGGACCCCACTGGTCACAGGACACCATGATGAGTGACTTCCATCAATTACTACCCTCTGGGTCTGACCACGGAGCCAATTTTCCAGCCAGTGGATTGTGGTGGGCCCAAGGTGACAACTGGACAGTTTCATCAAGAGGCGATCACGGGATACCAGAATGAAGGCTTTTTTGAAGTCAAGATATATGACATCACTCTATTCTCCCTTGTCCAGGTGATAGGTCACCTGGTCGTAGAAGGAAATGAGATTGGTCAAGCAAGACCTACCCGCAACAAACCTGTGCTGGCTATCCCTTAAGATGTTGGTGTCGGACAGTCCATTAAGGATGGCCTCTTTAATAAACTTTTCTAAGATCTTCCCCAGGATAGAAGTCAGGCTGATGGGCCTATAGTTAGCCAGATCCACTTTCCTCCCTTTCTTGAAGATAGGCACCACATTGGCCTTCTTCCAGTCTTCGGGCACTACACCAGAGCGCCAAGAGTTTTCAAGGATCCGTGCTAGAGGCTGGGCTATGATGCTCGCCAGCTTCTTGAGTACCCTGGGGTGAAGATTGTCCGGGCTGGCTGACTTGAAGGTATCCAGCTTCTCAAGATGTTCCTTCATGAAGTCAGCATTAATGGAGGGCAGGGGATCACCCTCACCCGGACTTCCCTGTCCCGTAGCGGGCATGGGCGTCCCATGGGACGCATGGAAGACCGACGCAAAGTATCTATTTAATAGGTTGGCTTTTTCCTGGGCGTCAGTTGTCAGTTGCCCCATCTGGTTCAGCAGGGGTCCAATGTTGCCCCTGCTTTTCCTCCGGCTCCCCACATATCTGAAAAAGGACTTTTTATTGTCCTTGATGCTCAAAGCTAGTTGGAGTTCAGTTGCAGCCTTGGCTTTCCTGGTATGCTCCCTACAGGACCGGACCAGTGCAGAATAATCCTCCTTGGAGGTGACTTCCATCCTCCATCCTTTGTAGGCCTTTCTTTTTAGCCTCAAGAGGTCTGCTAGGTCCCTGGAGAGCCAGAGGGGCTGCTGTGCTCTCTTGCTGCCTTTCCTCTGAGATGGAATAGACTTAGTTTGTGCATTGAGAATTGCTCCCTTGAGGAGCAACCACTCTTCTTGAACTCCCCTCTCCCTGTGGTCATGGTCCCTTAGGGCCTCACTGACAAGCCTCCTGAGCAGCACATGCTGCTTTTTTCCCATGTGGGTTTTTTTTTTTATACTGGGGAACATTTTTTTCATTCTTAGTGTACCTCTTGTGCCATCTCAAAGTGCTTTGAGGCACCGCAACAGGCATGTACTTTCTTGTCTGGATGAGACCGATGGGAGCAAATTTGCTCCTGAAGGGTGGGAAAGCTTACTGGGTGTGTCTACATAAGATGTTACTGAGCAGTAGCAGTGAGTTACTGTGCAGTAGCTCATTGCTAGTGTGCAATAGCACTGCTGGGTCACTAACCGTGATGCAATGCTACTGTGCACTAGTTATGAGCTACAGAGCAGTAGCTCATTGCTACTGCTCAATAGTGCTAGGAAAAAAAACCTGTGTGGGGAATGGTTCTGCGCAGTAATACCAGTTACTATGCAGTCATTTAGCACTTGCTTATGTTAAATGACTGTACAGTAAAAACTGCACAGTTCCCCACTTGTGTAGACAGGGCTACTGTGCAATATTTTACTGCGCAGTAAGCTTTCTGAGCATGAATTGCAAATGTAGACGTCCCCTGTGTGAGTGTGATTACCCCACTCCCAGTGCACTGTGCACCCTTGCAGGTACCCTCTCCCACAACTGCACTGGGTGCCCCCACCATTGCTGCTACATGAAGCCCAGATTCACCCTCAGCTCCCCACACTACTACATTGCTCTGTACCCTTAGGGCAAAGGCAGGAAGTGGCAGGTGGAGGAAGGAGGGGGAGCTTGGAGAGTGCTGTTGCAGCCAGAGCGATGCGGGGTGTGGTGGGGGGGAGGAAGAGGGGAGTGATGATCTGATGAGAGCCTAGGGGGCTGCAACTAAACCAGCTGGACAGTTGGACAGCCCTGTCCTAAGATATCAATTATCTTGCATCTCTCTTATCCTCTCCAAAGTGTCTCAGTTTTGTCCTTGCCTCACCCCTGGCTCATTGCCCCAGTCTCATTCTTGTCTTACCAGTTGCAGTCTCCACTCAGGTTTCTTCTCCTACTGCTAGAGCTGTTTTCCAGGCAGTCCTACTCTGTGTACACTGTCCCAGTCCCAATTTCCCTTCCCCACTGCTGTGCTCTCTCTCTGTCCACTGTCAGTCCCTCTCCCAAACAGGTTCCCAATTTCAGCCACCTAGCTTCATGTCTGGGGTGTTTCACACTGTCGTCTCACACTAGCTTTCCATTCTAGTCTCTCTGTTCAGGATTTTCATTTAACTTCATGTTCTCTCCTTTTACCCCTGATACCAGCCTGCTCCTTCCTGGCCCTTCTGAAGCTCTTACTTTGGCAGTCCCAGCTCTTCTCTCATGCACTTAAGTTCCTTGTCATACCTGTCTCCCTCTGTCTTGTCCCCATTCTCTTCTGCACTGTTTCTAGGTCTAGTTTCCTTGTTCAGCCAATCCAAGTCTCTCCCCTCCCTAGCACTTCTCACCCAATCTCCAAATCCCCCCACCCAGACCCAGACTATTCCCTCACTGAATCCCAGCTGCAGACTTCCACTATCAGTCAATTCTAGTTTCTCTTCTACATCCTTCCCACATTACCCAGTCACAATCTCTCTATCTCTGTTAGAAATCCAGTAGATTGTGTCAGCAAATAAGTCAGACGATGTATTAAATACAAGAGCTGGAAAGCAACCTACAATCACTTTAAGCATGCTCATACAAATGCTAAAATAATATCAGCTGTACAAATTAACAAACATTACCAACAGCATTTAAAAGATAGTTCCATTGCAGCAACAGCTTCTGATCAGATGTACACTGAATCAATGACTCATGCTGGTGTGGCTCCACTAAAAACTCACTGAAAGTGGCAAAGCCTCCCCCACCCCCTTCTTCTGATCCCAGATTTCCAATTATATCACCTACTTCTGGAATGCCTGTACCAGTGCTTTCAAAGCCAGTCTGCAACTACCATAATACACACAGGATACATCTACATGAGACGTCACATCACCGTAGTGACGAGCTACAGCAACGTAGCTCATTGATACCGCAAAGTAGCATCAGTGGGCACTAACCGTGATGCTGCTGCTACTGCACAACAGCAACAAGCTACTGTGCAATAACTTGTTGCTACTACGCAGTAGGGTTGGAAATGACCTGTGCACTGAAGGGATTGCACAGTACTAAAGCAAATGCTAAAGCAAGTACTAAATGATGGAGCAGTACCAATTGCACAGTGGGGTGCACATGCAGATGTGCCCACAGAGATCAAAATTTCTTAGAGCATGGCTGAATCCTGAAGTTACTCCCTACATTCCTCCTTTACCTTTACCTCTTCGCTCTAAGAGAGGAACCCTTTGCATGGAGGTTCTTTAGATTTGATGGAGCCAATCGGTCCACAAACTAGCCTTCTTCTTGTTGTTAATATCCTCAGTACCTTCAGACTCAGCAGGGTCCCAAAGTTTATCAACAGATCCACCCACTTGCTTTCTTCCTTTCTTATGAATTTCTAGAAGGCTGGTCAATGCTTGTCCATACCAATACAGCCTCAAACATAATGCTACCCATTATATGGCCTACTCTAATTTGCCTTAATGTATTTCAGGCTGTAATTATAACATATACTTTGAACACAATTCTAATTGTTGTACCTGAGTGTAAGTCCCTACATCACTCCTCCAGCACATCAGTTTCACCAGGCTCCTTGTTACAGTGTATGTCTTTTCCCCCAACCCAGCATGGCTGGTTGTTTCTTCTGAATTGAAATCTCAGAGGGGTCCTGAGGCCTTGGAAGAGATAAGCACCTTGGTCTCACTTCCTGTAACCATCCCAGCCCAGAAATGACAGGAAAAGTCCAGCTTTGACCCTGTAGACCTCTGTTGTAGAAAGCATACTCTATTGCTCTCTGGAGATGGTACACGG
Organism: Alligator mississippiensis; assembly: GCF_030867095.1. Classification (NCBI taxonomy): domain Eukaryota; kingdom Metazoa; phylum Chordata; order Crocodylia; family Alligatoridae; genus Alligator; species Alligator mississippiensis. Next base: position 74,746,863 of record NC_081824.1, on the reverse strand, counting down.
CCAACCTGGACAGAATGAGTGGCTTTCAAAAGATATAGGATGCTCATTGAGGATGAAATCTTCACAGATGTTGAAGCTGAAGACATGCTTATTGGCAAGCACCATCTGATCTTTTTTTCAGTGGCTTATAACTTGGACACATTTTCAGCAGATTTTCATAGCGAAGGTAAAAAGCAGAGACTACCCCTACTACTGAATTCTTGATCTCTGCTCCACAGCATGAGAATGCTAGAACGTTTCAAAGAAAAGATTACCATAATTTTTTTAGTGTAGGAAAAAACGTATTTTCTCGTAGCCTTGATCTTAGAATTGGTTAAACTGTTCATGCTGAAATGTAAAAATGTAAATTAATAAAATCCACATGAGAATTTTGGGACAGTTGGGACAGAATTCTATTCCACCTAGTGAAAATCAAAAGTGCAGCTAGTGACCGACTGGAGTTAGCCAACTAAAATGTAGCAAGGATTCCATTGCCCTCTCTAGATGAGCAACTGCCTCCATTATAGGAATAGGGAGATGTCTGCATGCCTCTGCTGGGTGATCCTGTTCTTATAATGGGGGCATCTATGCACCAAAGGGAGTTCTAGAGTCACTCCTACACTTGTTGGATTGGTCATAGTTAGTCTGAAGCTGAATTTTTGTTGTCTGCTAGGTGAAATAGTCTTCTACCATTCCATAGGAAAATTTCAGTCCTCAAAATTCAAATTTGGTTAAGTTTTAAGCAATTGAAAATAGACTTATAATGGAATGTGTCATGCAGCTTAAATAAGAAGGACTACCTCTTGTAAATCTTTGAAAGGAATAGTATAAGAGTGGATACATCACTTTGATCTAATAGTACAGTCTCCATGCAAGAAGTCCATTTTGTTTGCTGAGACTGATACTTGGTAAAAATAGAGATGCAGAATGAAATCCTTGATAAGTAATTCATAGATAACTTAGTACAAGTTATTCAAATAAATTAAATATATTAACTGCTTGTGCTCACCATCTTTAAGGAAAAACCTCCAGTGTTCTCTGCCATTAATCAAGTAGAAGAAGTATTGTGAAGAAAATATTTTCTGGGAAGTGATGAAACTAAACAAAAATAGAAAGGACCTCTCTCACTATAAGAGATGAACTCAACCAGACTTTGGATGAACTTGTGGAAAGGGAGCAGGCTTCTGAATGAAAAACCAGATCTGATTTTTATGGCATGTGTACATTTTTCATTGATGCATTTGTGACCTGGTATTCTGTTCAGTAAGATTTTCAGCTGTGATATGCCAAAGTGTAGGAGGCTTTCAGAAGTAACATGACTTTCTCTTGGGTGACAAGTACAAGTTACAGTATGTTACAGCTTCCTCATTTCATATTTTGGTTGTAGACTTAGTATTTTAAAAGGAATTAAAATGAGGACCATTGCTAACACATAACATTCATTGATTACTAATAAATCCATGACTCTCATTATAATAGGAGCAATACTTGACATTTACATAGCACTTTACATGTTCAAAGCACTTCAAAAGCATTAATCAGTTATTTGGATTACTTAATAAATCCCACTATTTGCATACTGCCCTTAGAAAGGGGTGTAATTTGGGCACACAGCCTCAGTGGAGACACTGACTGACAAAGCTAATTTTTTGTTGTCCAGGAGTGCCACAAGTCCCAGCTGATATCAGAACACCATTGTAATTTGGCACTCTACAGGTAATTAGTAAAGGAGAGTCTCTTAAAAGCATGAACAGACAAGACTTGCTGGGTTGTTGTCTTTATTTTGCAGATAGGTAACTGAGGCACAAAGAGATAAGGGACTCAAACAACGCCACGCAGGAAGTCTGTATTAGAACCAGAAACTGACCTCAGGTATCCTCCTGTGTCCAGCTGATCCTCAGCCGCTGTAAATCAGCATGGCTTTAATGAACCTAAGGAAATATATGAACATAGGAAAGTAGGGCTGGAAGGGACCTTAGTAGTCATCTAATTCAGGTCGCTGCTCAAGGCAGGATCATCCCCGCCAAGTGTCTGTCAACCTATGTTGAACATACCAGCTGAGGCCATCCTTAAAGGCATACTTTCTGTGACCCCAGGTTGTTGTTGTAGAAGCTGGGGATTCATACAGTCTAACAATTTTCTGACTAAATGGCCAGATAAGGAATAGCACAGAGCTACTAAATCAGCTGTACAGCATGTGGGCTGGATTCCAGACGGAGGCCAGGGAACTTGCTATCACATGTGGAACAATACAAAAGCAGGTATTTGACTACAGCATTTCCAGTTAGGAGACCATATGTCATAACTGTGAGAATGTGATTTTAAAAAATTAAACACTGTCTCTAACAGGGCCAAATGACCTCACTGTGGTACCCTAGGTTTGGAGCTTTTCAGACTTTGTCACTCATCTTCACACATTTTTTTTTCTAAATCTTCACTATGCAAGTTAACCTTAACAATCTATCTGGCGGTGCATATAAAGAAGAGAAGATTAATTTGTCATGGAGGCTGGAAAGTACTGTTAAGATACAACATCCATAGGAAAGGAAATCAAATTAATGAAAGATTAATGATGTTTCAGGCAGGTCTATTATCTTGAGTATTTACTTGCTCATAATGAAAGCCTGCTAATATAAAAAAGAAGAGTCTAGTGAATCATTCATGAAAAAACGTGTATGCATTATTTTAATAGCACAGTATTGAGGAATATTGATAATTTAATTTTCAGAGTTTTGTTATTTGAAATTTTAGAAACTGGTCCAACTTTGGAGAGGAAGAACTAATTTGTTTCATTTGTGTTCTTTATATACATACATAACATTCAGGCACCAAAGAACTTAATTGACAACCACTAGTAATTTACTCTGTTTCACTTCAGAGTAGCAGTATGTAGTTTGGGGAAGGTTACTGGAGCACCAGCCCTACATACTGAATTAAGGGGAAAAAAAAACAGCAACAGCTGCACTGGTGGGCTGGGTGCCGCCCGGGTGCAGGCTCGGAGGGTCAGCCCTGGGCTCCAGGTGTATTGTTGGGCAGCAGCGGGGCTGGCTGGGGCATGAGAGTGCCAAAACTGTGAAGCCATACGGCTGAGCCCCCAGGCCTGCTGCCAGCCTGGGGCTGCTCCACCGTGGCTCAAAGTGCTGTTTTCCTGGTCACCGTCTACACGTGCATTTCAAAGCAATAAATTACTCTGCTATAAGATGATACTGTCCCTGACAGTACGATCCTATGGTAGAGTTAATTAATTTATTGCACCCTAATACTGGCACACGTGTATAAGGTGATGTTTTACTGCTGAACTAATTAGTCTACGCTGCAGTAAAGCACACATGTAGGTGCACCCTGTGTAATGTACATTATGGTCCAGGAGATCATATTATACTGGAATAGCACCAAGAAGCCCCAGGCATGGGCCTGAATCTTACTATGCGAGGTGCTGTACAGTCCCAGGATAAAAAGTTAGCCCCTGTCACAGAAAACCTATAGTAACAGGATAAAACAAACAAAGATGACAAGTGTTTAGAGAAACAAGGATGCAGGAACACAAAGGATAAAGCTGAACTAATGCTATTTGCTTCTTTCAAACCCTTCTTATGAGTGAGGTCAGTAGGGATAAATCTGGAGGCTCTGAAGATGGCTCTGGATTAGATTCTGTAATCGGAGATTTGGGAGATAAAAAGCTAAATCTTTATAAGCCCTTGTTGGATTTTAGAACAGCTGTATCACCAGCACTGAGCCAAGTCTAACAAGTTTGTAATACTTGATTCACAGTAAGTTATCCCACTCGGGAACCAGCAGCGGGAAGGAGAGGAGTCAAGCACACGTGTGTCCCCCACGCACGTGTGCCCCTTTCACCAACTACTGACCGGAGGCGGCGGCGGCGGCAGCAGCAGCAGCAGAGGAATCAGCAGCGGGGGCAGCAGCAGCTGATCCCCCGAAGGTAAGTGGCGCAGAGGGACCCGGCGCAGCTGAGCCGGATCCAGAGGGGAAGCCCCCCGGGTCCCATATAGCTGAGCCGGTAGGGAGCCGCGCTCCCGAGCCGCGCGGCACGAACAGAGCGCGCAAACAGGCACACTCTGTGAGAGCACGCCGGCGTTTGCGCAGGCTTTCGCGCCGGCGGGCGGGCCAGGAGGGCCAGGAGCGGGACTCCTGTAGGGGTAGGGCGTAGACACCACACAGGTCTTCAAACAGCAGCTTATAGAATGGTGTCTATGAGGAGTGCTGCTAGGGCCTCTGCCCAGGGGGGCAAGGCTACCCGGGGCTGGTCTGAGGCCTCCACCCAGACCGAGCCCATGGGGGAGCTGCTGTCCCCCTACCTCCTGGCCTGTGGGGGATCCCCAGCAGGGCCAGGGGGGGCAGAGATTGGGGGCCCCCACACCTGTCCGGCAGGTGCCCGTCTTAGGGCTCTGGAGGCGCAGGTGAGGGAGCTCCGGGAGGAGGTTAGTGGGCTGAGGGGGATCAGGGAGGCGGAGGATGAAATTGACAGTTATTTCCTTTCCCTGCAGGCCCAGGCACCGAAGGAAGAAGCAGCCCGGGGAATGCCCTCCACAGCAGAGTGGCAGACGGTCACAGCCAGGACCGGAGCAGCTCGCAGCGAACCGGTACCAGCTTCTCCAGTCCGACTGGTGAACAGGTACGAGGCCCTGGCGACCCTGCAGGAGATGGAAGGGGAGGAGGAAACCCTTGGGAAAGAAGAAACACCATGTTCTTCACACTCCGAACAGGTCAAGAGATCCACGAGGACCCAGAGGAGGAGACGAGTGCTCATCATAGGCGACTCCATCCTGAGAGGTACGGAAGGGCCCATCTGTCGCCAGGACCCCTCAACATGAGAGGTATGCTGCCTCCCTGGAGCAAAGATTCGGGATGTGACGGAGGTAATCCAGGCCAGGATCAAGCCCACCGATTACTACCCCATGGTCCTAGTCCATGTGGGTACTAATGATGCGGCCAGGAGAACCCCCGATCACCTGATGGCGGACTACACTGCTCTGGGTGGCGTGCTGAAGGAGTTTGGTGCACAGGTGGTATTCTCTTCCATCCTACCAGTGACCGGACGAGGAAGACGGCAGGAGAACTGCATCCGAGAAAACAACTGGCAGCTTTGGCACTGGTGTCTCGAGGCAGGCTTCGGCTTCCTGGACAATGACCCGCACATCACAACGAGGGACATGCTCAGCTGGGATGGGCTTCACTTGTCCCCCAAAGGTAAGCGTGTGTTTTCTACTAGGTTGGCGGATCTCCTCCGGCGGGCTTTAAACTAGGCTCGTCGGGGGGAGGGGAGTACGAGGGCAGGGGAAGCTGTGGACCACCAAACCATGTGGCACCCACAAGGACAGCCCAGCCTGAAGAAGGAGAACATTGGGAACCTGAAAGCCATGGGGAGACCAGCACTACAGAACAGGTAAGAAACAAGAAGGTAAGAAACAATGGGCCCCCTGGGACTCGGACCGGGGGGGCAGCAAAGGCACCAGTCGCAGGGCTCAAGTGCCTATATACTAATGCTAGGAGCATGGGAAACAAACAAGATGAACTAGCACTCCTGCTTGCACTAAACACCTATGACTTAGTGGGGCTAACAGAAACCTGGTGGGATTCATCCTACGACTGGGCGGTACATATTGAGGGCTATAGATTGTACAGAAAGGACAGGTCGGGGAAGAAAGGATGGGGGGGTTGCACTTTATGTCAGTGAACAATATACATCAACCCTCATCAAGACAGAATCCAAGGTTGAGGAAGTAGAAGGATTGTGGGTTAGGCTACATGGGGGGCAAGGAGAAAGGGATTTGGTGGTAGGGGTCTGCTACTGACCCCCACACCAAGGGGAAGAAATAGATGCGGGGCTCCTGAGGCAACTCTCGGAGACCATAAAAGCTAAAGAGGTGGTAGTCATGGGGGACCTAAACTACCCGGACATCTGCTGGGAGACGCAGACAGCAAGGTCCCACCGCTCACGCAGGTTTCTAACCTGTGTACAGGACCTCCACCTGACACAGGAGGTGCATGGTCCCACTAGGGGGAATGCCATACTGGATCTGGTATTGGCAACAGGGGATGACATGATAGGGGCCCTCCAGATCGGTAGCCATTTGGGAGACAGTGATCACCTAATAATAGAATTCAACATAAGACGGCGAGTGGGTAAGGTAACTAGTAGGGTGAAAGTGCTAGACTTTCGGAAAGCTGATCTCAATGCACTCAGGCGATTAGTCAAGGACGCACTGCAGAGTAGGAGTTTTGAAGGGATGAGAGCCCAAGAAGGGTGGCTGTGCCTTAAGGAAACGATCCTTCGGGCACAAAGCAAGACGATCCCCGAGCGAGGCAAAAGAGGGAAAGGGGCCAGGAGGCTTCCATGGCTGACCAGAGAAATCCAGGGCAGCCTAAGGGCCAAAAGGGGAGCACATAAAAAGTGGAAATAAGGTGAGATCACTAAAGATGAATATACCTCCTCTGCTCGTGCTTGTAGGGAGGCAGTTAGACGGGCCAAAGCTACCATGGAGCTGAGGATGGCAATCCAAGTAAAAGACAACAAGAAATTGTTTTTTAGATATATTGGGAGTAAAAGGAAGGCCCAGGGAGGAATAAGACCCCTGCTAAATGGGCAGAAACAATTGGTGACAGACAGGGGGGACAAGGCTGAACTCCTCAACGAGTTCTTTGCCTCAGTGTTCCTAAGTGAGGGGCACGACAAGTCTCTCACTGGGGTTGTAAAGAGGCAGCAGCAAGGTGCCAGACTTCCATGCGTAGATCCTGAGGTGGTGCAGAGTCACTTGGAAGAACTGGATGCCTTTAAGTCGGCAGGCCCGGATGAGCTCCATCTGAGGGTGCTGAAGGCACTGGCCGACATCATTGCAGAGCCACTGGCGGGAATATTCGAACGCTCATGGCGCATGGGCCAAGTCCCGGAGGACTGGAAAAGGGCTAACATGGTCCCCATTTTCAAAAAGGGGAGGAAGGAGGACCCAGGCAACTATAGGCCAGTCAGTCTCACCTCCATCCTTGGTAAAATCTTTGAAAAAATTATCAAGGCTCACATTTGTGAGAGCCCGGCAGGGCAAATTATGCTGAGGGGAAACCAGCACGGGTTTGTGGCGGGCAGATCGTGCCTGACCAATCTAGTCTCTTTCTATGACCAGGTTACGAAACGCCTGGACACAGGAGGAGGGGTGGATGTCGTATACTTAGACTTCAGGAAGGCCTTCGATACGGTATCCCACCCCATACTGGTGAACAAGTTAAGAGGCTGTGATGTGGATGACTACACAGTCCGGTGGGTGGCAAATTGGCTAGAGGGTCGCACCCAAAGAGTCATGGTGAATGGGTCGGTCTCGACCTGGAAGGGTGTGGGCAGTGGGGTCCCGCAGGGCTCGGTCCTTGGACCGATACTCTTTAATGTCTTCATCAGTGACTTGGACGAGGGAGTCAAATGTACTCTGTCCAAGTTTGCAGATGACACAAAGCTATGGGGAGAAGTGGACACGCCGGAGGGCAGGGAACAGCTGCAGGCAGACCTGGATAGGTTGGACAAGTGGGCAGAAAACAACAGAATGCAGTTCAACAAGGAGAAATGCAAAGTGCTGCACCTAGGGAGGAAAAATGTCCAGCACACCTACAGCCTAGGGAATGACCTGCTGGGTGGCACAGAGGTGGAAAGGGATCTTGGAGTCCTAGTGGACTCCAAGATGAACATGAGCCGGCAGTGTGACGAAGCCATCAGAAAAGCCAATGGCACTTTATCGTGCATCAGCAGATGCATGACGAATAGGTCCAGGGAGGTGATACTTCCCCTCTATAGGGCGCTGGTCAGACCGCAGTTGGAGTACTGCGTGCAATTCTGGGCGCCACACTTCAAGAAGTATGTGGATAACCTGGAGAGGGTCCAGAGAAGGGCAACTCGTATGGTCAAGGGCCTGCAGACCAAGCCCTACGAGGAGAGACTAGAGAAACTGGACCTTTTCAGCGTCCGCAAGAGAAGGTTGAGAGGCGACCTTGTGGCTGCCTTTAAGTTCATCACGGGGACACAGAAGGGAATTGGTGAGTATTTATTCACCAAGGCGCCCCCGGGGGTTACAAGAAACAATGGCCACAAGCTAGCAGAGAGCAGATTTAGATTGGACATTAGGAAGAACTTCTTCACAGTTCGAGTGGCCAAGGTCTGGAACGGGCTCCCAAGGGAGGTGGTGCTCTCCCCTACCCTGGGGGTCTTCAAGAGGAGGTTAGATGAGCATCTAGCTGGGGTCATCTAGACCCAGCACTCTTTCCTGCTTATGCAGGGGGTCGGACTCGATGATCTATTGAGGTCCCTTCCGACCCTAACATCTATGAATCTATGAATCTTCACAGCCTAGGCTAGACACTACAACTAACTCCGCAGGGTGTATCTACATGTTCATTAATGTGCTGTAGTTATTCCACATTGAGTTCTGTACTTGGTTAACCAAGTACTAAATCAATGCTCAGTAATGCATGCTACTGCGCAGTAGTGTTGGTGCATGGCTATTTAGTAGGGCTGTGTGAAATTTCGGCAGTCGTTTAATTTCAGAGGTGTTTCAGCCTGTTTCGGCACCCAAAACACTGAATCCAAAATTAAATGGAAGGCTCCAAAACATCTCCCAAATTAAATGAAACCATCTGAAACCTTTCAGAAATGTTTCAGAATGATTCAGAGGTGGGCTTGTGGGGAAACAGAAACTCAGAAGAGGGAGAAGGCAGGGGGGAGGGAAGGGTGGAGAAGGACTGCTCTGATATTTACATCTGTAGCTGGCCAGTGTCTGTGATATGTCCCTGAGGTCCCTTAGAATCCCAGTGCTCTGTGGGAATGATGGAGAAACAGCATATAGGGCTCTGTGTGAAGCCTTTCTGTCCCTTTTGTGAGCTGTCTCTCTGGAAGCAACAGTGTGTGAAAGGTACTGTGGCTTGCTACAGTGACTGGCTTCCTAGTCAGTCTCCTGCTAGTCTCTCTTTTTGGAAAGGATTGGATACACCTTTCCAATATATTACAGATATATTGACTGATTGCTATAATATATAGTAAGCAGATAGTAAGCATTGATTACTATAAGATATAGTATATAGTAAGATATAGTATAAGATAAGGTATAGTATAAGATATAGTATAAGATAAGTATATCGTAAGCAGATAGAAGAAGATATAGTTAATAGAAGATATAGTAAAATAAGCAGGTAGAAGAAGATACAGTAAAGACGCAGATATAGTAAAATAAGCACATTGAAGAAGATATAGTAAAGACAGAAGATATAGTCAAATAAGCCGGTAGAAGAAGAAGAAGATACCCACACCCCAGAAACGATGGGGTAGTATAGTGTGGGATCATTTTGAAGTGGCAGATGATCCCAAGTATGCTATCTGCCTGCATTACTGATGCAACGTCAGCCAGGGCAAGGATGAGAAACACTAGCACCTCGGGGGTGCTGATGCATATCAGGAGGCACCACACCCTTGCCCTTTTTCCTCCTCAGCCTGGCACCAGTGGGAGCGTGCCCAAAGGGGAGTCCCCCTCTCACTTCAAAGTCTCCATCCCCAGAAGCAGAGGCAGGCCACCCTGGACCAATGGGAGAAAGGTGGAGGGAAAAAGGGAGAGCGTTCCCAATGCGAGCGAGGTCACCCAGAGCATTGGGGAGATGCTTGCTCTGGATGGCCAGTCCTTCTCCTTAGTTGAGCGGCTAGGGTTCAGGTAGCTCATGGCACTCATTGACCCATCATACTGCCTGCCCACACACACCATCTTCAGCAGGACAGTGGTGCCCTACCTGTATGAGTCATTCAGAGAGTACTTGATGGAGGAGCTGGGCAAGGCAGGTCCACAGGTGGCCTTATACTTCACTTCAGACATCTGGAACAGCTGGGGTGGAGGTCATGCCTACCCCCCTTTACAGGGCACTGGTGCAATCAGTCAGACCATCAGTGGGCTCGCCTTCAAGCAGAGGTGATGGATGAGTCCCACACAGCAAGGGAGATCATGGGGGCCATGAACCACATGGTGCATGGGTGGTTCTTTGGGCAGGGCGAGCTCACCTGTGGGTTCATGGTCACTGACAACAGGGTCAACATGGTCAAGGCAGTCCATGATGCCAACTTTGTTGGCACCTGCTGTGTGGCACACAAGTTCCACCTTATAGTCAGGGATGCCTTGGAGGGGGACAGGGCTGCTCGTGAGGGTACTGTCACAACCAGCCATCTCATTTCAAAATGCAGGAAGGTGGTGGGTTATTTTCATGGCAGCATCAAGGCAGGCAAGATGCTGTGGGAGAAACAGGCAGAGCTGAGCATCCCACAGCACAGAATCATGCAGGACTCAGTGGAACTCCACATACCTGATGCTCAAAAGACTGGTCAAACAACAGAAGGCCATCTATGAGATGGCCTTGCTTGGGGAGATTGGGATCCTTAACAAAACAGGGTGGGATAGCATCTCCCAGATCTTGATGGTCCTCAAGTCATTCCTTGAGGCCACCGAGAACCTCAGCGCTGGCAACACTCTGCTTAGCCAGGTGATCCCCATAGCGAGGGAGTTTCAGAACCAAATGGAGAAGTTTCAAGATCGGTGTTCTTGGCTGGGGCAAGCCGCTGTCACCAGAGGTAGAGGCGCTGGTAAAGCAGTTGAAGGAGGGCATCAAGAAATAGCTGGATTCATTGGAGTCCAGTACGGTCTATGAGCTGGTGGGCATGGGCAACCCAAGGATGTAGGGGAGCATCTGCGGCAGCAAAACCCTGGGTTGCTGGATGGAGGTGCTGGTGAACAGAGTCAGAGAGGCAGAAGGGCAGAGACAGGGGGACGTGGAAGAGAGGGGTCCACTTTCCCGTGCCAGCACTCCATCCACCAGCCAGCGTCCTCCAGCACAGGTGCTACCAATGTGGGCCAAGGGCATGGCTTCCATGTTGGGGTCCAGAGGCACCAGACCCCAGCATCAGGCAGGTAGCACAGAAGCCTTGGTGGGTACCTATCTTGCTGAGGATGTGGAGCCACTGCTCTGTGACTCCTTGGCTTACTAGGTAAGCTGCTTTCAGATGTGGCAGGATCTGGCCACAGTTGCCTGGGAACAGCTGTCCTGTCCACCAACTAGTGTTCTGAGCAAGAGGGCATTCAGCATTGCTGGGGATGTTGTGACACCCCATCGCACCTCCTTGGATCCTGGTTTGGTGGAGCAGCTCCTCAAGGTGTTCCTCAAGGTGAACCTCTCACTGCTGGGGTTCCCCAAGCTCTACCTGCAGACAGAGTGAGTGCCACCCTCATCACTCCATCTGCACCTCTTTCCTTTCTTTATTTTTAAAACCATTTAATACCCCATGCTCAGAGCTGGAGGTGGCACTCACTGTATCACCAGCCAGCAGGGGAAGAACATCTCCCTGCTGAGCCTCCATGCCAGGATGAACTTGGAGGTATGGGCTGTGGCTATGGGTAAGGAGAAGACCCCAGGTCCTAGGCATGACATAAAACTGCACCCTGCCATGGTCAGGAGGCCTGGTGGGACTGCCAGTGTTATGACAGCCCCCAAGAAATGCCAAGACCACAAACCTCCCTGATGAAAAATGTGTAGGAGGTGCCTTATAACATCCAGCCACCACACACACTCACAGTCCTGGCTAGGGAATGCCCAGACCTGTAAGATCTTTGAGAGGCCTGAAGCTTGCTCATTGCAGTGGAATTGTGAAGCTTCAGGTGAGCTTAGCTGCCTGGGATGCCATTTGCGAGGTATGGGCCACAGTGTTAGGGGAGGTATGGAGCTGTGGAATGAATACATGTCACCCCGAGACATCAGAGGCCTAAATGGACAGTCTCTCACTTGGGAAACATCTGAATTGGTTTTCCATTAAGGCATGGCAGATGAAAGAGGGGTAGGCAGTTGGCCCAGAAACAGGTGGGTGGGCCGAGATCTCACCTGCACTAGGAAGGCCCCCTGCGGCCCCCTGCTCTTCCTCGATGGAATGAATGGTGAAGAAGCTAGAGGCTGACATGCAATGCAGACAAGAAAGCCAGTCAGTGAAAATGTAAATTGAGGTGTCACGGGGTGAAGGACAGGCTGGGTGTGAGGGAAGGGGGATGTAGAAGGTAAAAGTGGAGAGGTACCTGGGGAGTCAGATGTCAGGCACATTATAGTGTGTCATAAATCCAATGTCTATATTAAGTCCATGAGTTTCTGTATCTAGGAGTTTGATGAAGTGAAGTTCATAGGCTCGTCTGTGAAAAGTGGTTTGGAAATTCCCTTTGAGGATCAGGCCTGAGAGGCTAGAGACAGAGTGGCTTTCTTGTGAGAAATATGACCTCACAGGTAGTTGGGTAGTCTTGTCTGTAATAGATTGGATTAGTATGTTGGCAGGTTTTGCATTTCTTGTCATGGCATGGTCTGGATCCATTTGGGGTTTCATAGTTCATAGTTTCATAGTAGCTAGGGTCAGGAGGGACCTGAACAGATCATCTAGCCTGACCTTCTGCCACAGACAGGAATGAATGCTGGGTTCACAAGACCCCAGACAGGTGATTGTCCAACCTCTTGAATTTGCCCAAGGTAGGGGCAAGGACCACTTCCCTGGGAAGTTGGTTCCTGATTCTGGCCACCCTAACTGTAAAATATTGCCTTCTGATCTCTAACCTAAACCTATTCTCCATCAGCTTATTACCATTGTTCCTTGTCACCCCAGGTGGTGCTGGGGAGAAAAGGGCTCTACCTATTTGCTGTTGATCTCCCCTGATGAGTTGGTAGGCAGCCACCAGGTCCCCCCTCAGCCTCCTCTTGCTGAGGCTGAACAGGTTCAGGTCCCTCAGTCTCTCCTCATAGGGCCTGTCCTGCTGCCCTCTCACCAAGCGGGTGGCCCTCCTCTGAACCCTCTTCAAGCTGGCCACATCCCTTTTGAAGTGCAGCGCCCAGTACTGGACACAGTACTCCAACTGCGGCCTGTCAAAGTCACATAGAGGGGGAGTATCACCTCTCTGAACCGGCTTGAGATGCATCTTTGGATGCATGACAAGGTATGGCTGGCCTTGCTGGCTGCGGTCTGGCATTGGCAGCTCATGTTTATCTTGGAGTCAATAATGACTCCAAGATCCCGTTCTGTCTCTGTGCTTTCAAGAGGGCAACTCCCCAGCCTGTACATATGCTGTGGATTCCTTCTCCCAAGGTGCAGCACCCTGCATTTGTCTACGTTGAACCCCATCCTATTCTCATCTGCCCACTTTTATAGTCTGTCTAAATCTAGTTGCAGCCTCTCTCTCCTTCAAGTGTATCCACCTCGCCCCACATCTTAGTGTCATCAGCAAACTTGGACAGTGTGCTTTCCACCCCCTCGTCCAAGTCGCTGATGAAGATGTTAAACAGTGTGGGCCCGAGGACCGAGACCTGGGGGACCCGACTGCTCACATCTCACTAGGTTGAGTACAACCTGTCCACCACTACTCTCTGGGTGTGCACCATCAGCCAATTTTTTACCCATCCAACTGTGTAGGCATCAATGCCACAGTCGCTTAATTTATTGATGAGGATGGGATGAGAGACAGTGTCAAAGACCTTCTTAAAGTCTAGAAAGACTACATCCACGGCGACACCATCATCCCAGGATTTAGTTACTTGGTCATAAAAGGCAATCAGGTTGGTCTGGCAGGACCTGCCTTTGATGAACCCATGATGATTGCCCCTGAGCATGATCTCCCCTGCACGCCCCCCACAGATGTGCTCCTTGATGATTCTCTCCAAGATCTTCCCGAGCACCGAGGTGAGGCTTACAGGCCTATAGTTACTTGGGTCCTCCTTCCTCCCCTTGAAAATTGGGACCACATTAGCCAGTTTCCAATCCTCCGGCACCTGGCCGAACGATCATGAATGCTCATACAGCTGGGCCAAGGGCTCTGCGATGACCCCTGCCTTGGGTGGAGGGCATCTGGACCTGCAGATTTTAAAATTTCTAGCCCTTCCAGAAGATCCCTAACTACATCTGTGCTGACTGACGGCCTGATAGAGCTATCCCCGAAATTGTCCCTACCTCTGGTAGGTGAGATGTCCCAGTCCCTATTCGAAAACAGAGGCAAAAAAACTGTTAAAAATATCAACTTTCTTGTCTGGCGTAGCCACAAGATTACCATTTGAGTCTTGCAGGGGCCCTACATTGCCTGGTGCCCTCTTCTTGCTCCCAATGTACTTGAAAAAGGACTTTTTGTTGTCCTTGATCCTGGATGCTAGCCTGAGTTCCATCTCTATCTTGGCCTTCCTAATAGACCTCCTACACTCCCAGGCAGAGGGGGAGTACTCCTCCTTGGTGATAGCTCCTCCCTTCCACTGGTTGTACGCCCCCCTTTTAGTCCTCAGGCATTCCTGAATGCCCTTGCTGAGCCAAGGGGGTTTCTGAGCACTCTTACCCCGCTTGCTTCTCTCAGGGACTGTTATCCTTTGGGCCTGGAGGATTGCCCCCTTAAGGTATGACCATCCCTCATGGACTCCTATCTTCTCTACCTTCTGGGCCCTTAGTGCCTCCCCCACTAGTCTCCTAAGCTCATTGAAGTTGGCCCTTCTGAAGTCAAGGACTTTAGCCCTGGTGTAAGCCCTTAACACCCTGCGTTGGATAGTGAATTCCAGCAGGTGATGATCGCTATTGCCCAGGTGGTCAAGGACCTGCAGTCCCCTCACCAGAACTTCCCCTGTGGCCAGGACCAGGTCCAGCAAGACGTTACCCCTAGTGGGGCTGTGCACTTCCTGGATAAGGTGAAGGTCCTGTAATACAGCCAGAAACCTACGCAAGCGGTCAGACCTGGCTGTCTGCTCCTCCCAGCAAATGTCTGGGGTGTTTTGAGCTGTCAGAAGTTGGCTTCTGGTGATGAAGTTAGTGAGGTTCGGTGCTTATTTGAATTTACAAACCACTTTTTACAGAAAAACCTATGAACTTCACTTCATCAACCTGGATACAAAAACTCATGGACTCAATATAGACATTGGATTTATGACACAATATAACCTGCCTGACATCTGACTTCCCAGGTAGCTCTCCACTTTTACCTGCTACATTCCCCTTTCCCCCGCCTCCCCTCCCAGCCTGTCCCTCACCCTCTGACACCTCAATTTACATTTTCACTTACTGGTTTTCTTGCCTGCACTGCACCTCAGTCTCTGGCTTCTTCACTATTCATTCCATCCAGGAAGAGCACACACACACCAACTAGATGTTTCCTCAGCCTGACGAAGGGTTTTAAACTCGAAAGCTTGCTAAGATATATTTCTCCAACTATTCAGTTGGTCTAATAAAAGATATCAGAGGTACCCTTGACTGGTCCGTGCTGGGACCAGGACCCAAAGGGGGGTCAAAGGGCCAGGGGCCCACTGTCAGGAATGCCCAGAGCAAGAGGCTCAGGATTCCAACTGGCCTGAAGGTGGGGCTAGGGCCTAAGGGGGAGCCAAATGACTACACAGTCCGGTGGTGGCAGATGACTGTCACTTAATATACAGTCTGGTGGGTGGCGAATTGGGTAGAGGGTCGCACCCAGAGAGTCATGGTGGATGGGTCGGTATCGACCTGGAAGGGTGTGGGCAGTGGGGTCCTGCAGGGCTTGGTCCTTGGACCGATATTCTTCAATGTTTTCATCAGCGACTTGGACGAGGGAGTGAAGTGTACTCTGTCCAAGTTTGTGGATGACACAAAGCTATGGGGACAAGTGGACGCGCCGGAGGGCAGGGAACAGCTGCAAGCAGACCTGGACAGGTTGGACAAGTGGGCAGAAAACAACAGAATGCAATTCAACAAGGAGAAATGCAAAGTGCTGCACCTAGGGAGGAAAAATGTCCAGCACACCTACTGCCTAGGAAATGACCAGCTGGGTGGCACAGAAGTGGAAAGGGATCTTGGAGTCCTAGTGGACTCCAAGATGAACATGAGTCGGCAGTGTGACGAAGCCATCAGAAAAGCTAATGGCACTTTATCGTGCATCAGCAGATGTATGATGAATACATCCAAAGAGGTGATACTTCCCCTCTATCGGGCGCTGGTCAGACTGCAGTTGGAGTACTGCGTGCAATTCTGGGCACCGCACTTCAAGAGGGATGCGGATAACCTGGAGAGGGTCCAGAGAAGGGCCACTCGTATGGTTAAGAGCTTGCAGACCAAGCCCTACGAGGAGAGACTAGAGAACCTGGATCTTTTTTGCCTCCACAAGAGAAGGTTGAGAGGCGACCTTGTGGCTGCCTATAAGTTCATCACGGGGGCACAGAAGGGAATTGGTGAGGTTTTATTCACCAAGGCGCCCCCGGGGGTTACAAGAAATAATGGCCACAAGCTAGCAGAGAGCAGATTTAGATTGGACATTAGGAAGAACTTCTTCACAGTTCGAGTGGCCAAGGTCTGGAACAGGCTCCCAAGGGAGGTGGTGCTCTCCCCTACCCTGGGGGTCTTCAAGAGGAGGTTGGATATGCATCTAGCTGGGGTCATCTAGACCCAGCACTCTTTCCTGCCTATGCAGGGGGTCGGACTCAATGATCTATTGAGGTCCCTTCCAACCCTAACATCTATGAATCTATGAATCAAAGGTACCAGAGAGGGGACCACAGCTGGAGGGGGTGAAAGATGCAATGTGTGAGGCATGGGCTGCAGTGTTAGGGGAGGTATGGAGCTGTGGATTGGATGTCACCCCAAGACACCTAAATGGGCAGCCTCCCACCTGGGAAACATCTGAATCAGTTTTCCATCAAGGTGTGGCAAGAAAAAGAGGGGCCGGCAGTTGGCTCAGAAACAGGTGGGTGGGTGGAGATCTAACTAGCACTGGGAAGGCCCCCCGCTACAGATTACCATCCTTGCTGGTTTCATCCCGCTGCACCTTAACACACGCACAAAGCCACACATGTCACGAGTTTTGCTTTGAACAGTTTGAGGTGCAGTTTCACAAAAATCCCTGTACCTATCTCCTTAAATCTTGGCAGGCTTCACGCCCATAGAAGGGGCTACAATTCCTGTAATTCTTATTCAGATCAGGCATAAAATGACAAAGCTATAGGCATTTTAGTGATTCCCCATTATAGCCCATGGACAAATCACCAAAACAGTGTCGAAACTCAGAAACAGATTCAGCCGAATTGAAATGGAACAGTGATCTGAAACACCAAAATGAATCACTTTCCTCTGAAATCTCCAAATCCAAAATCAAAATGAGACATACCCATTTCACGCAGCCCTACTATTTAGTGATGCTTACTGAGCAGTAGCCTAATACTATTGTGCAGTAGTGTATTAGCACGTTTTTTGCTCGGAACGCAAAAACTTTTACTGCACAGTGTTATTAGGCTACTGCATAGTTAGCATTTTATGCAGCCCACAGAGAAGCACTTAGAGAAATGGTACTACCGTAAGGCTCTAGGTAGCCAGATTCCAGGTTCCTCCACTGTCTTTTATGGAGACAGAGGGTCAAAGAGGTTGGTGACTGTACCTGCTTTACACAACCACAGGCTCTAAACATTTGCTCACACAAGATAATACTCATGAAGCCTAAAATGACATGGCCTTCTGGAAAGTTTCAGAAATGTGGTTGCCAGGGGCTCCATTTCCAGGAAGGATTTTACATCTAGAGAAGTATTTCCAAGAGGAACATCCATGAAGAAGAATATGTATTTTGTGTTCACATTCTCAAATGCCAATTATATTCTTCACTGGGCTTATGTACTTTGGGGAACAAAAGTAATTTTTCAAATTGCCAAGTGTGTCTAGTGAAGAACTTAGTTTTATCTAGAGAGAAGACAGGGCTTGGAGCTCACTTCTAGATCCAAGCTTCTTTCAAAGGCTGAGGTTGGGTATTCTGCTTTTGACTTGTCTCTATGAACAAGCTGGTAGTGAAGGAGACATCATTATCAATAAAATAAAATGGTTTTGCATCCTAACAGCACACAATCACATTGTGTTTTCATTCTTAAGGACCTCAAACCCCTTTATGAATTTGCGTTGTACAATAGCAATGCCATGGAAATATGGTGCCTTCTGCAGTGAAATTTCAGACCATTGGTACGGAGCCTATTGTGCAAAAGTGGCTAAATGGCTTTATTTGTTTCTACTGTGAACGACAGGGAAAGCACTCTATGGATTTTAAAAGCACGAGGTCATTTTCAATATGTATGCAAAACAGAACTTCTGTTTTAAGGTCTTAGTTGAAAAGCCCACTACACACCGAACTGTTGGATACTAGTAATTTTTTTACTCACTGAGTCATCCTGCAGTGATATGAACCTGTTCTTCCCAAGAGTTTAAGTATTCTGGCAAGCTATCTCAGAAAGCAATATGAAGTAGATGGTGTAAGATGGAGTGTGTATTATCTCAAGTTTGTTTGCTTGCTGCATTGTGACTGACTCCCTTAAGACTTAGCAGCTATCTTCAGTGTGTCCTGAGGTGTTGTTGAAGCTTTTTGTCATTATGTTATTTTAGTGTTTCCTGCTATAATAGATCTCTGGTATAGTACTGTAAGAAAGCGCCTAAAATTGTCAATCCTGTCAGCAAATCCTACCTAGTACATTGAGGAAATTAACCAAACTGAATATATCCTCTGGATTTTATGCATTTTTCTTATGTAGGGACCTTGTCTTACATGGCCTGTACAAAGTAAATGAGGAAATATTTATTTGACCAAGAGCAGAGACCCTCAAATACATTCTTACAGGCAGAAGTTTCCTAGCTTGCTTTAAATAAGCCCTAACTCAAAACCATTGTGACCAGTGTCAGGGTGGGCTCCTAGACCTCTGGAGTTAGCTTTGGTGACTTGCCCTATAGAATATGAACCCGTTAATCATTCAGGAATAGAACAGACTAAGTATCTTCCTTCGACATTCACTTGAGCTCAGTGTTCTAAATAACTAGAGAAATAACCTCAGTTTTGCTCCTGGGTTTGTATACACTATTTTAGACTTGAGGTTAAAGTGCATTTATAGTGTGTTTAAAAAAATAAATATAACTTGTCAGATTTGTCCACCTTGAATCTGTTGCCAGAGACGTCCAACAAATTTAATAAACTAACTCCATTGTATTAACTTTGCAGTGAGAAGCACCTTACTTTATTTTTACTGACATCCTAATTCTTTTGCCTTTGCGTGAAGTGCACTTATATGGTGGGGAAAAAAAAAATCTATGAAATTAATAAATTCTGCCAAAACTCAATGTATGTGTAAGGCTTTACCTTTTTCTAGCAAATAATCTCCTCAAAAACAAAATAATCTTTCTCGGGGTGAGATTTAAAGAGGCATTTTAGACATCTACAACATGGGCACTTCAGCGGCTAAAACTCTGATAGCTCATCCAGCAGTATGATTGGAGGAAGGTCCCTAGGCTGTCAAAGCAGACCATGGGGAGAGTTAGGTGTCCCCAAAACCCCAAAAGGCAATACAGAAAACCTCAGACATGGGGGAGGAAGAGCTAGGCAGGGGGAAATATTAAGCAGAAGGTGTGTCATACCTATTACGGATCTCAGTCACCAAACAGAGGGCTGTAGTTTAGAAACCTCATCTCCTTGGAAATTGAAACCCAAGATCCTCTCCTAGAAGAGCACCCTAGCCACTATGCAAGTGAGAATCACTTGTATAGTACCTTGGGATCCTTTCAAGGGTGCCATGCAATATTAGCATTGTTAAGCATGTAAGCAAGATACTCAAGATAAACTCACAGATTTTGAACAGGAATTCAGTCTTAAAAACATTCTGACAGATTAAGACATTCTAAGTTCTTGCAACAGAAGAATTGCCCTATTATTTTTCTGTAGTCAAAAAGGAGTGAAAACTAAGAACTGGCATTTTTGGGGGGTGCCTTGAGTCTGAAAAAAGTTGAGAACCACTGCATTAGGTTACACAAGAGTCTTGGGGAGAGTGTGAGGCACCATCTTTGCCTTGTGTTGAATAACCTGGATCTCCAGGTAGCCAAGAGTGCAATAGTCACAGATTCAGAAGAATAAGTAGAGGGAGTTTGCTTCTGTACCCTAATGTAGAACTCTCATCTGGGAAAAGGGGCACCTCAATTTTGTACCCTAGGTTGTTGTTATGCATTTTGCATTATTCAGTCATTGGATTAAAAAAAAAAAAAAGACTCTGAGAACAGGGACAAAATCTAGGCCTTCTTGGGGGTATCTACACATGCACTTTATTGTGGAATTGACTAATTAGCTCTGCATTAAAATGTCCCCATCTACAGGAGTAGTGCTATTAGGCTGGAGTAAACTAATGAACTCTGCCATAGGATAGTACTTAAGGTGGCCACTGCTACATCCGCAGAACACAGAACATTCCCTTGGTGAGGTGAGGACCACTAGCCCTCATGGCCAACCAGCAGTGAGAGGTGGGGCTGCTGGCTCCTGGGCCGATCAACAGCAAGGGATGGGTCCATTGGGCCCCTTGGACAATCAGCAGCAAAGGGCAGGGTCACCACAAAATGACTAGGAATGGCACCTACCTTGGCTTATTGCTAACTATTATAATAAAATATTAATTCTGTTTTATTTTGCATTTTTAATGACTTTGAATGCACACAGTAGCAATTTTGTTCACGAGCAATTTTGTTCAAATTAATAAAAAGTAATTGTTATAACTATTTATTATAATATTTATTAATGTTAATATTATACCAATAACATAAAACCAACAAATATATTAAAATATAAACTAAATAAATTACAATAAGAAAGCAAAATCATAGCATTACAAATAGGTAATTAAACATACATACTATAAGCTTAGTGTTGACTAAGACTATTATAACTAATTTAAATAGAAACTACAAATAATGGCTTAATGAGTTGGCCCTCCACCTAAGAGCATGGAGGCCCCTCTGCCCAAAGCTCCTCCTCCCTGTGCAGCAGGACACCCCAGGGAGGGTGAGTACAAAGATGGTGACATGAACCTCTTCCCAGTCCCGCTGGTGTTCCAGCAGATAGAAATACAGGGCTCCACCTGCCTGCTCTCAAAGCCATTACCATTACCTTGTGCTGAGGAAGCACAGGGATGTGTGTGTGCAAATCAGCTGCCCAGTACTGGCAGCTCAACTGCTCCTGGGGCCCATGCCCACCTGTATACACACACCCAAGGGTCAAAGAGCTGAGGTATGCAGCAGCCCCTTGGCTCTCACTGTGCCTGCATGTGTGCTGCAGCTAGGTGCAGAGTCACCAGCCCCTGGGATCCTCCACCTCCCTGTCCCTCCATCACTGGCTGGCTCAGAACCCCTCTCCTTCTGGCTGTGCACCGCCCTACCTTTAGGCATAGCCAGAGACTCATGAGGACAAATGATTGAAATGTATTTCCACCACTGAACTGAAAAACAGGACTTTTTGCTGTCTGGTCTTCATTCAGAAATGGACAGGAGACAAAGGGCTTAAAAACACAACAGTCCAATATAAAATAGAACCAATGGCTACACTAATAGTACTACCTAGCACAAGTACTATCCTATGACAGTTATTTATTCCACTGCAATGCACGTGTAGAAAGTGACTCAGCCAGTAGGGCTTTGCGAAGGAGCACCGTTTCATTTTGACTTCCATTTCACCATTTTGAAGGGACAGTGTTTCATTTTGCTGTTTTGAAGCAATGTTCCATTTCATTTTGTTGAAACTGTTTCACTGTTTCGATGCTGTTTCAATGCGTTTTGACGTTTCACCCATAGGCTGTAAAGGGGAATAACAAAAATGCTGATAACTTTGTCATTTCTTTCCAGATTCAAATGAAAACAGTGGAGATTGGTAGCTCCTGCTGAGACCACAAAGCCTGTCAAGTTTCAAGGAGATAGGTGCAGGGGGTTTTGGGAAACTGCACCTCAAACTGTTCAGAGCAAAACTCATGTCACTTATAAGTGTGAAGGCACAGAGAAAGCTCAGTTCTAACAATACTTTTTATGTTGTTTTTCTATCCCTCCCCCAGAGCACTGGGATTGGAAGAGACCTCAGGAAAGGATCACAGTCACTGGCCAGCTACAGATGTCAATATCAGGGCAGCCATTCCCCCCTCTTCCTCTTCCCTCTCCTTAGTTTCTGTGTAGCTGCAAGCAAGCCCGGCTTCAAAACTTTAAATGTTTCAAAACTTTCAAAATGTTTCAAGTGCCCTTATTTCATTTTGAAGCTGTTTCGAAGCCTTTCATTCCATTTCAATGTTGTTGTTTCAAGCTCGTAACATGTCAAAACAGCTTTGAAACGAAACACCTGTTGAAATTTTGCACAGCCCTAATAGCCTCAGCCGGGCCTGTGCTGCCCTGGCTCAGCGTGATGTGGTCCCAGGTGCACATGTAAATGCTGCACCCAGGAGCAATAAACTGTAGTGTGAATTGTGCTGGAGTTTATTCAGGCACACTAATTTCATGTGTAGATATGCCCCTTCTTCCTAGTTTATGGGTGTAATAAGCAGGCTACTATACCAATGGTAGGCACTACCACTGGTAGATATAGGATTCTGAAGGGGAGATGCAGGTGGTGTGGTACAACATCACATCTAACACAATACATTTTTCTGGTTGAAAAGAAACTAGAAGCTTCACTAATATGTAGGCGCCAAGAGTTGTATTATTCAATTTAAGATTGAAGCAAAACAAAAACAAAGAACCCCCCAACTTTATTGAAATGTGCATTAATTTGCTATATCATATATTATAAAACACAACCAACTAGGCAAAATGGGGCAATAACCTCAAAATGTTGTTCCTTTGTCTTTTTGTCATTGGAATTAAAAGTTCATCTCCTTTATATTCATAAAACAAAATCAAGCAGTGACTGTTTGACAGGTGGTTCAAGCCCAAAGATATTCTGCTAGAGGCAGGGTTTTTTTTGTGTGTGATCTCTTGTGTAATCTGAATGTAATGTGTGTAACAGCAGGAGGAACCAAGGGGCAGTCTGCAGAGCTGTGCTGACTGTTAATTTGGACTGCAACTCCCAGAAACCCCTGGGTAAGGGATAAAGGAAGAGGAAGCTTGAGCCTGGAGTAAGGGGAAGAGAGAGCAGGGTGCAAGTAGAACCTGGTCAGCCCTACAGAGGAGTGTGCAGTGGAGCTGGAGATCTCACTTGCTCAGTCAACCAGGACTGTGGACTGAAGGACCTGGACTTATACTTGGGGGTAGCTGCAGGCTGCCTTTTGAGCACTCTAAGTACTAAATCAGGGGTAGGCAATGTCTACTTTGTAAGGTGCCAAAGTGCTGGCATGCTAGAAAAACAAAACCTGGGCGGGGGGTACATGGCTGGATGCATTGCATATTAATATAGTTAATAACAATAAATGTTGGGGGTTTTTACAGCAATTACTAAGTTTTATAAAAATTCTAAACCTGTTGACAATAAATAAAACTTCATGTAGTACCTCTATTGTTTTGTATATTTTTTTTTGTTAAGCAAGTTGTGATGAGAGAAAAAGAAAAGAGAGGAGAGAAGAAAAAGAAAAAGGAGAGAAGAAAGAGTGGAGGGACAGAGAAAAAGAAAGAAGAGGGAAGAGAGAGAGAGGGGAAAGAAAGAATGGAGAGAAGGGGAAAAAAGAGGGAAGGGGGAAAGAAAGAAGAGGGAAGGGAGAAAAGAAAAGAAGGAAGTGAGAGAGAAGAGGGGGGAAGGGAAATAGAAGGAAGAACCTATGAGGAGTGGATGCCAGAGCCTGGCCACCCCCCACCCCTCTCCAGCAATGCAGGTATGTAGGTGAGCGGTGTGGGCACCGGGCCTATGAGGCAGCAGCAGCTGCCACTGCTGCTGGTACCCCTTCCCCTCCCCCACAACAATACAGGCAGGCAGACAGGTCCAGAGGGGTGCCAGGGGAGTCTTGCTGTGTGGCATGGTGGCTGGGCTCAGGCCACTTCCCACAGCCCCAGCCCCAGCCCTGGCCAGCAGCATGGCACAAGCTGTTTGGGCCCCTGACAGCAGCTTTGGTGGAACTCAGAGGAAGGGGGGGCATGTGCCTCCCCATGCGCCCCCTACAGTTTGCCCATGATTAAGAACAAGGGTAGCACCAGCCTCTTCCTGG
Organism: Alligator mississippiensis; assembly: GCF_030867095.1. NCBI lineage: Eukaryota > Metazoa > Chordata > Crocodylia > Alligatoridae > Alligator > Alligator mississippiensis. Next base: position 74,722,941 of record NC_081824.1, on the reverse strand, counting down.
TGGGACTGCACTGTGGTTAAGAGCGAGGCAGGCTCAGCCATGCAGGGCAGGCAGCGGGGGCCCAGAGGTGAGGTGTAGCACTGGGAGGGGTGGTTACAGGGGGGCTATGGTGAATTTTGGGGTAGCTATAGCCCCCCCAAACCTCCCCTACAACCAGCCCTTATTAGGAACCTATCAAATTAATGGAGAGAGTGGGCTGCACAGTAGTGCCTTTAATTTTGAAAGTTCCTCTGTGCACCCCCCCCCCCCCAGCCATTGTTGGAGGGGCCTCTCTGCTCACCGCTCACTCCTGAACTGCAGGGAGGCAAAAACAGCAGTTTTAAATATGGTGCCATTTTTGCTGGTCACTGCTGATTGGTCGAGGGACCCTGGCAGCCCTGCTGTTTATTGCTGACTGGCCAGGAGGCAAAATTCGCACCATATTTAAAACCGCAGTTTTCACCTTTGCACTGATCAGGAATGAGCAGCAAACAGTTGGGGGTGGGGGGAGAATGCACAGGGGAACATGCAAAATCAGTGGGAGTGAGGTATACGGCGGCGCCTTTGATTTTGCAGGTTCCCCCATGTACCACCACCGACATGGGGGAGAGGTTAGCAGAATGCAGACAGCATCCCTGCATCTCTGCCTGTGTTCTCCTGCCCCTGGCCCTGGTGCCTGCTGCAGCACTGGGAGCTGTTGCTACTCTGGAGGGGCTGGAGCAGTAACTTAAACATTAATTTTTTTTTTTAAACATTTTCTTTGGCACACCTCCTGGCACACCTCCAGGGGGGGAATTAAGGTGCTGAATGTATATTACCACAGTGTTACTGTTTCTTTACCTTTTACCTGTTCCCTCCCTTTAGCCTGCTGGTTTATGACCCTAACTTCTAGGATTTTCTATTTAAAAGCGGGAACTCCCCCTTGCTTCTTGTGCCAGTTTCTAGGGCTTCACAGTTGGCACACTTATATTAGACCAACTGCATAGTTGGGAGCAATTTAGAAAAGGTTAGCACAAGGTACCTTTCTTCAGGTCTAAGAAAGAAACAGACACAGCTTGAGCTAAGTCATAGAAAGAACAATGGCCTGCACAAAACTCCATGTATTAATAAAAGCAGTTGGCTTAGAGGAATGAAGCAGGGCTGTAAAATAAAAGAAAGTGACATTATCAGGAGTAATTAACAGACAAGAGAAATGCAGTACAAAGAATAGCCTGATTAGTAGGAGAGCAAGACCATTCAAGTGGGAAGAGGGCTGTTATCAGCTGTGGAGTGCAGGGAAATAAGCAGGGAATCACAGAGAGAGTATAATGAGCCATAAGGTCAGTGTCTATCTTAGTCCCTGGTTTTCAGTATCCAGTAATCTTATAAATTTCCAGTCTCAGGCCCAGCTTCTGAAGGTGTTTGGTAGATTTCCCTTCAGCGTGAGGATAGTCAGGTCAGAAAAGGAGTGGTCATTCTGAGGAAAAGTGTTCTCCTACCTATGGTCTTGTACAAGCCATGTTCTTGTAGGCATTTCAGGCAGGCTGCTGTGCCTTCATGATGCGGGATGTTAATAGGCTGCTTGTATGCTGCTATGGTGTTACATGAAGAAATCAGCCTTGTTATTACAAGTTATTATTTCAATTGCAGAAATTGAAATCATTAACTGCATTTCCTCAGAAATATTTTAGGAGGCACTAAAGATGGTTGTTAACTGTGCCATTGAAAACCTTACTGAGTTACGGGAAGCTGCTTTAACTTAGATTAATCATCTGAATTGTTCTGTATATTTCAGAAAACCAACACAAGTAGTTTTAGCTATAGAATCAGAAATTCAATTGTTCTAGGTAAGGGGTATCAAACTCATCTGACCTCATGGGCCGGGTCATCATTGGGGGAAAAAATCCTCATCTTACATTTGCATACAAGAAAATCTCAATAAATACGTTTCATAGATTCATAGATGTTAGGGTCGGAAGGGACCTCAAAAGATCGAGTCCGACCCCCTGCATAGGCAGGAAAGAGTGCTGGGTCTAGATGACCCCAGCCAGATGCATATCCAACCTCCTGTTGAAGACCCCCAGGGTAGGGGAGAGCACCACCTCCCTTGGGAGCCCGTTCCAGATCTTGGCCACTCGAACTGTGAAGAAGTTCTTCCTAATGTCCAGTCTAAATATGCTCTCTGCTAGCTTGTGGCGATTGTTTCTTGTAACCCCCAGGGGTGCCTTGGTGAGTAAAGCCTCACCAATTCCCTTCTGTGCCCCCGTGATGAACTTATAGGCAGCCATAAGGTCGCCTCAACCTTCTCTTGTGGAGGCTGAAGAGGTCCAGGTGCCCCAGTCTCTCCTCATAGGGCTTGGCCTGCAAGCCCTTAACCATACAAGTGGCCCTTCTCTGGACCCTCTCCAGGTTATCCACATCCCTCTTGTAGTGCGGCTCCCAAAATTGCATGCAGTATTCTAACTGTGGTCTGACCAGCACCCGATAGAGGGGAAGTATCACCTCCTTGGTTCTGTTTGTCATGCATCTGCTGATGCATGATAAATTGCCATTAGCTTTTCTGATGGCTTCGTCACACTGCCGACTCATGTCCATCTTGGAGTCCACTAGGATTCCAAGATCCCTTTCCGCTTCCATGCCTCCAAGCAGGTAATTTCCTAGGCAGTAGGTATGATGGACATTTTTCCTCCCTAGGTGCAGCACTTTGCATTTCTCCTTGTTGAATTGCATTCTGTTGTTTTCTGCCCATATGTCCAACCTGTCCAGGTGTGCCTGTAGTTGTTCCCTGCCCTCCGGTGTGTCCACTTCTTCCCAGTTTTGTGTCATCTGCAAACTTGGACAGAGTACACTTCACTCCCTTGTCCAAGTCGCTGATGAAGACATTGAAGAATATCGGTCCAAGGACCGAGCCCTGAAGGACCCCACTGCCCACACCCTTCCAGGTCAATACTGACTCATCCACTACAACTCTCTGGGTATGACCCTCTAGCCAATTTGCCACCCACCGGACCGTGTAGTCATCCAAGTCACTGCCTCTTAACTTGTTCACCAGTATGGGGTGGGATACCGTATCGAAGGCCTTCCTGAAGTCTAAGTAAATGACGTCAACCCCTACTCCTGCATCCAGGTGTTTTGTAACCTGGTCATAAAAAGAGACTAGATTAGTCAGGCATGATCTACCTGCTACGAACCCGTGCTGGTTTCCCCTCAGCATAATTTTTCCTGCCGGGCTCTCGCAAGTGTGAGCCTTGATAATTTTTTCAATGACTTTGCCTAGGATGGAGGTAAGACTGACTGGCCTATAGTTGCCTGGGTCCTCCTTCCTCCCCTTCTTGAAAATGGGGACCACATTGGCCCTTTTCCAGTCCTCCGGGACCTGGCCCATGTGCCATGAGTGTTCAAATACTCCCGCCAGTGGCTGTGCAATGACGTCAGCCAGTGCCTTCAGTACCTTCAGATGGAGCTCATCCAGGCCTGCCGACTTGAATGCATCCAGTTCCTCCAAGTGCCTCTGCACCATCTCAAGGTCTACGATTAGTAGTCTGGCGTCCTGCTGCTGCCTCTCTACAATCCCAGTGAGAGGTTTGTCTTGCCCCTCGTTTAGGAACACTGAGGCAAAGAACTCATTGAGGAGTTCAGCCTTGTCCCCCCTGCCCGTCACCAATTGCTTATGCCCATTTAGTAGAGGTCCTATTCCACCCTGGGCCTTCCTTTTACTCCCTATATATCTAAAAAACAAATTTTTGTTATCCTTAACTTGGGATGCCATCCTCAGCTCCATGGTAGCTTTGGCCTGTCTAACTGCCTCCCTACAAGCGCGAGCAGAGGAGGTATACTCCTCTTTAGTAATCTCTCCCCGTTTCCACTTTTTCAATGTCCCCCTTTTAGCCCGTAGACTGCTCTGGATTTCTCTGGTCAGCCAAGGAAACCTCTTGGCCCCTTTCCCGCTTTTTCCCCGCATCGGGATCGTCTCCCTCTGCGCCCGAAGGATCATTTCCTTAAGGCACAGCCACCCAAGTCTTTAAAACTCTTATTCTGCAGTGCATCCTTGACTAAACGCCTGAGTTCATTGAAGTTAGCTTTCCTAAAGTCCAGCACTTTCACCCTACTAGTTACCTTACCCACTCGACGTCTTATGGTGAATTCTATTATTTGGTGATAACTGTCCCCCAGGTGACCACCGATCTGTAGGTCTCCTACCATGTCATCCCCCGTTACCAATACCAGGTCCAGTAAGGCACTCCCCCTAGTGGAACCATGTACCTCCTGTGTCAGATGGAGGTCCTGTACACAGGATAGGAACCTGCATGAACGGTGGGACTTTGCTATCTGCATCTCCCAGCAGATGTCTGGGTTGTTTAGGTCCCCCATGACTACCGCCTCCCTAGTTTTTATGGTCTCTGAGAGCTGCCTCAGGAGCCCCAAATCTAGTTCTTCCCCTTGGTGTGGGGGTCTGTAGCAGACCCCTACCACCAAATCCCTTTCTCCTTGACCTCCATGTAACCTAACCCACAAATCCTTCTACTTTCTCCTCCTCTGATTCCGTTTTGATAAGGGTCGATGTATATCGCTCATTGACATAGAGCGCCACCCCTCCCCCTCTCTTTCCCACTCTATCCTTTCTGTACAGCTTATAACCCTCAGTGTGTACTGCCCAGTCGTGGGAAGGATCCCACCAGGTTTCTGTTTAACCTACTAAGTTGTTGGTGTTTTCTGCAAGCAGGAGTGCTAGTTCATCCTGGTTGCTCCCCATGCTCCTAGCGTTAGTGTATAGGCACTTGAGCCCCGTGACTGGTGCCTTTGATGCCCCCTGGCTCTGATGCCCAAAGGGCCCCTTATTTCTTACCTGCTTATTGCTTACCTGTGGTGTACTGCTGGCCACCCCGTGGATTGCAGGTTCACGATGTTCTTCTTCTTCAGGCTGGGCTGTCCTTGTGGGTGCCCTATGGTTTAGTGGTCCACAGCTTCCCCATGTTAGACTGCTGCCAAAAGCAGCATGTGCTTAGCAATAAAAAACAATAACAAAGTTGATTAAATACAGCCACTATTGAGTATGACTATAAAACACAGGACCCATACTAAACAAAAACTTAGCTAAAAAGCTACTACAAGGACAGAATAGTGTAACCCATCTCAACTAGATATATAATAGTGCCCTGAGCGCCAGCTCTTTTCCAAGTCATGGTGAGCCACTACACTGCATATGTTTCAATTTCCTTTTCACTCCTACAGCTCAGTTGTGCCTTTCTTTCCCATTTCCAATAATTCCTGTTTCTTAACCATCTTAAATGTCTGGCAAACATCACCAAATGGGACCCCAAACAGTTCACCCAGAATCCCTCTGTCACTCCCTCTCTCAATCCTTTGCATATGATTTGAATGCTCTGCACCTCATCTGCATATAGATTTTTGGAGTATCCCAGGACTCATGACTAGAGCACCTGGTTCCAGTCATGAGTAGGGGGCTGATTGGCACATAGATCCTTTGTAGGGGGGGGTGGCAGGCAGTACGCACCTGCATCGTCCCCACACACAGATCTGGGACAAGAGTCCCTGCTGCCCCCCAGGAGTGCATGCCATGGCAGGGAGCCATCCCCACCTCTGCCCAAGCCTGTAGCAGGCAGCGGGGGGGAGCTAGGCTCTGTGCTCTGTTCTGCTGCAGCAGCCACTACCTCATGCCAGGGGCAGGGGGCTGTCCATCGGGATCCCTGGCCCCAGAGCCCTGGCAGCTGGGGGACCCTTTGGCAGGGCTGGGGGGGTTTGAGGGGCACCAGCAGGGCTAGGGGGGGCTGTGGGTGGGGGGCAAGGGGCACCAACAGGGCCAAGGGGTTGTGGGGGGGGGGAATGAGGGGCACCAGCAGGGCTGGGGGGGGAGGATGTGTGGTGGGGGAGTGAGGGGTACCAGCAGAGCTTTTAATCATGGATTTTAGGGGTTTTATCAGAGAATTTGTGATTTTTATCAGATAATTTGTGGGTTTTTTATCAGGGAAAACCAGGATCCCTGATCATGAGCCTTTTGGCCTTGGACTAAGTTGTTTGTACTACATATAAGTATGTACTACATATGTGCTGCTTAAAAGTGTGTTTATGGAACACCTGTGCTAAAGCTTGCAGCAATTTCAAAAGGGTAAAATGCATCAGTTCTGGATGAACCAAGTCTACAGATACCTGTAGTAATTTGCCTATGTGCAAATTACTATAGACATGTATATTTCAGGGTCAGTGTTTTCAAATTTACCCCTCACTTCCATACGTTCAGGGAGAGCAGAGACTGCAGGGAAAGAAGTTGGGGGAGAGGGGTGGGGAAGGTGGCTACTTAATCCTCCCATATTTTATTTTTGCTGCTACAGCAGTGGGAGGGGAGCAAATTCAAGGCAAAACTCCAATAATTAGATTCTATACTTGGAAAATTATAATAAACGTATACATTTTCCACATATAGAATCTAATTATTGGGAAGTCATCTTAAATTCAGGGTCATCTGATATTCAAATAAGTATGGTATACAGTCCCAAAATGAATATAGTATAGTGCAGCCACACATACACTATGTAAAACTGAACTAATGTCAATTCAACTTCATTAGGGAAGGAATTTATAATTTTAACTACACAGTCCCTACCTTATTACATTACTAATAAGCCAGACTGTATCAAAAAGATCTTTTAATAGTATGTTATATCAGTCAGATTTAAATAGTATATAAAGCAATTTTGTGTGATATTTAAACAGTATTTTAGTACTATAAAGAAATGATTTATAAAGGCCATTAAGGTTCAATTTAAATCAAACAATGGCTATTTTTGTACATGAATGATCACAGAGCTCACTGCTTTCAAAAACAAAGTAAAAACACATTACTTTTAAATTTCTCTTGGTAGATTCACACACACACACACACTAACTCATACACATACTCACAATAGAAATAGAATCCTCATAAAATGAAACAAGATACTTGTTTCATCTATGAAGTAGAGAGAGTTACTACACTGATCAATGCTTTATAAGTCATAGGAAGGATAAATGGATAGATACATTACTATTTTCTGCAGCAGTTCAACAAAACTGGCCCAAATCCTGGCTGTATCAGGCCCAGATTCTTCTGGTGCTTAACTCCCCTGGATTTCAAAGGAATTTCAGTAGAAACTAGGCATCTATAAATACGATAAAAAATCTAGCCCTCTGTCCATAGGAACTTGATTGAACCTTTTACCCCAGTAAGGACTGTGTAATTTAACAGATTCCTCTCTTCTGAATCTCCACTGTCCTGGCTTTTTATGGGTTTTGTTATTTGTATATACTTCAGTGCAGTGGGTCATAGAGCCAGTCTGCCAGACATGACACAAACTTATAGCAACACAGTTCCTCCCAAGTCGTTTCCATTTCTCCCTCAGAGCAGAGCTGAGAGAGATGGAGTATTTTAACTCCAAATCAATTTAGATTCACACTATGCAGATTGACAAACCAATTTCTACCTGTCACTAGCATTTAACAATATCTGATGCTCACTCCAACATCTTTCGTTAAGCAACCAATTGACCAAGTTTCCATGGAAACTGCCTAGTTAGACATTATAGGATCTACAGTAGGGGTATGTGAAACATGCAGTATTCAATTCGGATTCGAATTCGGCCTGAATTGGGGACAGTACTTCTATTAGTTGATTTGGATCACTGTCCTGATTCGATTTGGCTGAATCCGAATCTGAAGATTTGGATTCAATGCTGATTCAGAGAAAAAGCAATCCGGCCATAGACACAGCTTTAAATGTTTTTCTACATACCTCGAGGTATCAGGCATGGCTCGTGAACGCTGTAATAGTGGGGTGGATGGAGCATTCACAGGAGTACGGAGGGGGTCCCCTGCTTGCTCAGTGGCAAACCCAGAAGTGGACCAGAATTAGTGCTGGTCCACTTCCAGGTCTGCTGCTGAGTGCGCCTGCCCCCCCCCCCCCCCGGTTTGGCAATTGGGTGCAGGGGGACCCCAGATGCTCCCCCAGACCCAGGAGGCACCAGTCACTGAACCAGGGGACGTGTGTGTGTGGGGGGGGTCCCCTCGCATGCTCCTTGGTGGACCCAGAAGTGGACAAGCTGCCTGGTACCTTGAGGTATGTAGAAAAAACATTAAAGCTGTGTCTATGTGCGAATTGTTGAATCTTTCCAAATCTCTCCAAATTGATTCAGAGAGTTCTGTCTATGCAGGGGTTCTGCACCCCTCAGAGGGCTGTGGGGCTGTGCCAGACTCCTCCCAGGGAGTACAGGCACCCAGATCTGCAAACCAGATGACAGGAGGCTGCTGCTCCCACTTGAGACTGGTGCTGGGCACAGCAGCAGTAGCATCTCATCATCCAGCATGCAGATCCAGGGGCCTGCGCCTCCCCTCCCCCCCCCCCCCCCCCCGGGAGGAGTCTGGCACAGCCCCACAGCCCTCCCAGGGGTGCGGGCCCCTGGATCTTCATGTGGGATGACAGCATGCTGTCACTGCCGGCTGAGGCCAGCAGCAGCACCAATCTTCCTAGCAAGGCAGCAGCAGCAGCCTCCTGTCATCTGGCGCACAGATCAGGGGCCTGCACCCCCAGGAGGAGTTGGGCACAGCCCTGTAGCCCTTTTGGGGGTGTGGGCGGGCCCCCGATCTGCATGCCAGAAGACAGGAGGCTGCTGTTACTGACTGGGGGGGAAGACTGCTGCTGCTGCTGCTGCTGGTCCCAGTCTGCAGCGACAGCATGCTGTCATCTCGTTCACGGATCCAGGGGCCTGCACCTCCATGGGGGGCTGCAGGGCTGTGCCAGACTCCTCCCGGGCGGGGTGCAGCCTCTGAATCTGTGCACCGGATGACAGGAGGCTGCTGCCAGCTGGGACCAGTGCTGAAGCCAAGTAAGCCCAGCTTCAAAACTCAAATAGTTTTGAAACTTTCAAAATGTTTTGAGTGCCCTTGTTTAATTTCAAAGCTGCTTCAAAGGCTTTTGTTTCTTTTTGATTTTGGCCTTTCAAGCTTGAAACACATTGAAACAGCTTCAAAATGAGACACAAATGGCAAAATTTCACACAGCCCTAATATTTACCAAAAAATCAAACTTGTTGTTTCTGGTGAAACCTCTCAGGTGCCAAACACCATGAAGCGGTAGGCTGTGGAAATGTCTCTGAAGTGGAAAGGAGGGGGTGTTGGATGTGCATAAATGGGTGCTCTGTTTTTCTAAGGGCACTTCGGGAATTTTCCTGAAACATCAACCTCAAGGCATGCACGGCTGGCTACATTATCCACAGTGCAAGGTGCTAGAGGGGAGGATATAAGCATTGCATAGATAACTGATTTACTTATTCATATTTCTTAACCATTAGTAACTTGAAACCTCCCCTTCCCAGATTCTATTTTCCTGCTTCCAATAAAGTTTCCCTCCTCTGTTTTATTGTTATTTTTGGTGAGTCACTCCTTTGCTAGGACACAGTAGTATTAATATTGATTCCACCAGGGAGAGTACATCTGGGCTTTGTTACAAATGAATTTTAGGTGGCTCCTGGAGCTCTTAACCCCTGGATTGTCCACATTAACACCCAAAACTAGTTTTAAGAACACTTTATGGGGTTTGAAGTTCCATTAAGGTGTGGCTACTTCTCACAGATGAGCTGGTCAGCCTGCAGTCCTCCAGCATCCCAGATTGCATAGTCTCCTTCTCCCCCTGCCATTCTGTGTAGACAAACTTTCCACTCCCTGCCCTGAACTCTACTGCCCAGGGTGGTTCTGGCACCAAGCCAACTCCCCCTCCTACCCCTGGGAGTGTGATCTTCCCAACCCCAGGGGCACAATCCCATGCAAACAGCCAGAAAATCACATGCCAGCTAGCTAGGTTGCAGGGCATGGATGGGTCTAAGTGTGGGATATGGAGAGAAGTGGGGGAGGGAGACGGTAGGAGGCTGGTTCAGGTTCCCATGAACTGGGGCTTCCTTCCCTGGACAGAAGTAGTAGCTCCCCCAAAAGTACTTTCCCTCACCACTCCCACCTCCCAGCCACTCCAAGGAAGCATGACCAGAATCCCCCACACCCCAATCCCAAATCCCAATTTATTAAAACATGAGACCTTCTTTAATTTTCTTCTTCTTTATGTGGTAGAGCACAATTGGGATGCTCATCAGTCAATTAGTGTGGGCTGCAGCAGGCTGGAGAAGTGCCTCCAAGGAGGGCAGCCAGAAGACGCCCCCTGAGTAGTCATTTTAAAGGGGAAGGTGTGTGGTGAAGCACCATTGGGGTGTTCACTTGGTGAGCACCAGGGACAGCCCCCACCCCACCCCCCAGAAGCATTTTAAGGGGGAAGATGGGTGGCAGAGCACCTTTGGTGTCTCCCACTTTAAGAGTTAGAAACAGGCAGATGACAGGTTAAGGCTAGCCCTGATGAGGCGGCCATTTCAGATCTAGGCTCTCAGGGCTGAGCCAGCAGTTTACTGCAAGTAGCCAATGGAGTAACAACACCCAGCTGAGCTGCTGCTCATGGAACATCTTTGAAGGTAAGGGCAGGAGCTATTGGCAATGGCAGGAGGCTCTTGGTCCTGGGTACGACCAAAAGCTGCACCCTGCCAGGGAAGAGTGGTCTGGCAGGGCTGTTCATGGTGGGACAGTCCCCCAGAAATGCCAGGCCAGTTACCTCCCCGGTGAAAGGTGGGTAGGGGCACTAGATAACCCCAGCCCCCACTGTTTGGTGGGCTATTAAGATCGCAGAGGAGTGGTGCTAGGCACACCCATGGGAGTGGCACCTGAGCCTGTGGGGGTGTAAGACCCTGGAGAGTAGTTGGGCCAGTTACGCCTAAGTGGAGGCACTTGAGCTCAATATAATTACTGGGGCCAGGCACACCCATGGGAGTGGCACCTGAGCCCATGGGGTTTCAGACCCTGGAGTCCCAGCGTAGGGGTGAGTGCGTTAAGGCCCCAGAGTGGGGGTGAGTGTGTTGAGGCCCCAAGGAAATGAAGGCAAGTGTTGAGGCCCTGGAAGGGGTCAGTGAGGCCCAGGTAGGTCTTTGGACACCTGAGGCTGCAAGTGGGCCTGAGGCTAAGCGAGAGGGCTCAGATGGAGCTGCAAGTTGAAGGGGCAAGTGATTGACCCCAAGTAGGGAACCTGTGAGGTGAGTTATCCAGTGAGGGATGGGGAGGAGTCAGCCCAGTGTTTGGCAAATTGCCCGGTCACTGTGCAGATGAGGGTCGCAGGAGAGGCCCAAGAGGCTGCGCCAGGCCGGCCAAGGACTGAAGGGATAAACTTATAGCCTATGTGGCTTCTCAAGGGAGCAGGGCAAGGTGGATGTGGCTCTGTGAGGGGCATGAGTGCAATAGGCCCGGTAATAGGGGGCGGAGTGATAGAGGCCCCGGTGAGAGGGGGGGTAGTATGTGTGAAGCCCAGAACAGAGCAGTATGAGAGAGGCCTAAGAATGAGCTGAGGTTTCCTCAGCCTCAAGGTGGAGTGTAGAACAGCTTAAGGATGTCATCTGTGAGGCATGGGACACAATAAGGGAAGGTCGGAGTCGTGTGTACAACCCTAGGCATCGGGGTCATAAATGGGAAGCCTCACACTTTATTACAACCAGTTTTCATAACAGCAAAGGCATGGTAGGAGAGACCAGGCAGACTGCCCAGACAGGCAGGTGGGCTGGTACTGGGCCAGGGCCTGAGAGATTGTCCCCCATCACATTTATTTCTTTTTAAATTCTCTTTTTTACTTCTTTTTATTTTATCCTTCAGTGACTGAATTCCTTCATTTCCCCACCCTTTCCCCACCCCCATTTCCTTTCCACCTCCCACCCACCTCCATCCGATTAACTCTCTACCTCCCAGCTTAATGTTCCCACCCTCTCAACCTCTCTCACTCACCCCCACCTACAGCAGGAATAGAAGCCTGTCCTAGCTCACCAGTCCCATAATAGCAATTCACAGCTGTAGCTGCTAGTCTGGCCCCTGGTCCCCAGCCCACTAGTGGCAAGTCACAGCTGTGCAGGTGGGGGACATTCAGAGAAGGTTTTTAGCTTTAAGGTGTGACTGCTCCCAACTCACACCAATCAACAGCAGAGCAGCTCAAAGTGCAATGTGTAACAAGGCCCTAACAAGGCTCTCTGTTTACTGGGCAGAGTGAAGAGTCTCTTGAGTGGAATTAGGATCTGACCCAAGCAAGAAGAAGGGATAAGCCACTCCAAATATTTGGTGCTATCAGGTGTCCAAGACAGAAAAGGGCAGAAGCTTAAGCCACATCTTAGGAGAAGTGAGCTCAGTTTTGAGGCACTCCTTAGTTCTTCAGGGAGAAGCTGAGTCATGCCCAGAATTGGGTGAGCTCTCTTTTCCTGAGTATTACCTTCAAAGCTAGTAGAGCTGGCATCCTGAGTTATTGGAAAAGGGCAGCAATTGATGAGGGGTTTTCCTGCCTATCTTTAACCTTCACATAACTCTCATTGGCTGTGTCCATGTAGTTTTTTTCTGCAAACTTTTCTGCTCTGCTGATAGCAGCAATAATGGGAAGAAATGCTCCGCATATCATGGTGGTTAGAATGCTGGCAGCCAGCAGCGACTTCTGTCTATGGCCACCAGTGGAGCTGAAAAGATAGTAGCATGGAAAATGTTATCCTAGCTTAGACAGAGCCAATGGCTTTGCAAGGTTATACTAGTTAATATCTGTAACATGTCTTGTAATGTTCACATGAAAAACATTACCAAAGTGTAATTTATTATTATTCAATGTCTGGTTCTTATCAAGCATCTTTTAACTGCTAACAATGAGCCATCACAAATTCATTAACTGTTAGTCTTCACTGTGATTCTTCTTGACATTCTCCTGAGCAATCAGCCTTACATTGTTTACATCTGCTACATAATTAATGTGTACATACATCAAAATAAAATGTTTGCAGAGAACTTTACATACTCCCAATTATCTGTATGCTGCAGGCTTGATGTCCTCTTTTTGATAGCATAGGAGGGGACTTATCTGCCAGGATATTCTATCGAAATTGAGTGAAAGTATAAGTAGCTGACTGAAAAAATATTTGTCAGATTAGTTGTCACTATTCTCAAAAAACAAGTCTCCCAGGAGATTAATTTGATAGGGAAAGGTTTTGGGAAAAAAATTCTTGAAGTGATTCTATTCTAAAACATGCTGTAAAAACTGGCAATTTGGGATCCTTGTTTAATTTGTTAGTCATTCCATACAAAATATGTTGAGAGATTCTCATCCCTTGCTTTTTCACTGCACAAAAGAGCTATTTATGTTGGGGAAAGATGCATCCAGTAGAGGTACTAAGACAGATAGCTGTAAAACTATCCTCTCATGAGTGCTGGCCTAGGGTAAGAGGGCTGAGGGTGGGAATAGTTTTGTCAGGGGTGAGGCTGTAGCACACACCATTGCAGATATTTTGAGCACTGCTGCAGCCCATTGGAAACTAAAGAGGCTGTCCTAATTTAGAGGTGCTCCTTGGTCTTGACCAAATTATTTAGGGCAGGGAAGATGGGTCTCCAGTTCCTGAAGTTGCTCATGATTGGGAAGTCACAAAGTTGAAGTAAAGCCACCAAAGCCCTCTGTTGCTGTTTGCAATGATTTCTGTGGCTCATCTTTAAAAGGTATGGCATAGAATCTGCTCTTCTAAATTTCTGAGTAAACAGATGTTAGCTGTTTTCCCCTCATTGTGCATACTGAAAACTCACTTTACAGGGTTTTTTAGGCAAACTGTTTTCATTCTGTCTTTTCCTGCTACAGTACTAGGACCCCTGACCCAGCTGAGTTTTATCTAAGACTCCATTTAGTGTCAGTGTAAAAGTACTGATAGTCTTTGGGAAACACATGGAGCCATAATTTTATTTCACTTCATGGATTACCTAAACAGACTTTGAGACTTAGTCTGAACTGTCTGACTAATGTGTAATATTCAGTTACTACTCCAGGGTGCTTATGTGATGCTCCCTGTTAAAGGAATAGGGAGACATGCATGACTCTGAAAGGTGATCCTGTTCTTATAATGGAAGCACTTAGGTGCCCAGCAGGGTAATAGGTATATATTAGTTAGTTTTAGACTACACTTTGATTATCCACTAGGTGAATCAGTTATGTTCATAGAGTTTGATACAGCAGATGAAATCCAATTCATGTTTCTGATGGTGTTCAAGCAAGAACAGAATCCAGCGGACACTTGTGGAACTGCATTGGCTTCGCAGTGCTAATAGGAGTGAAAATTAGTTATGCATTTATATTTTGGTACTGAATAGAGGCATCACCAGGAACAAATGCAACAAGAAGTACTTTTTAGAATCCTCTTTTTCCTACCGTAACCACACTGCTTTTAGCATGAACACTTGTAGAGTTCAAAAGGTGCAATAATCAAAAGTATTTAAGGCTTACGGGACTACAGAACCCAGAAGTGTGAGAGATCACAGATACAGGCCAGCTTCCATAATATAGCCCTGCCTGACTGAAAAATAGTGACACATTTGAGAATGCTGCTTTCTAGAACATTATCCAAAAATGTGGTGCCTTCTGGTGCTCCATATACTTGGAAAGACCCAGCTCAGACTGGCACAAAACAAAAAGCCTGCTGTAGCTGCCAGACAACACTGGATTTCTTCTTTGAATATCCTTCTTCTTTGAGTGTTTTAACTTTACCCCTGGCATGATTCAAGATTTCTGGCACTGCTTGGTTTGTCCCAAGCAGTGACAGGAATCCAGTGTCCTGAACTTCCTTTCTTTCCTGTGGAACACAGACTGGACTAAATTATGTTCTTGAAACTTTCAGAAAGGGAAATAAGGTCATAGAAATATGATTGAAAAAATGCAATCTACTGGAACCATTCAGAACACTGTTCTGTAGCAAAGGGACGACTAGAGGAAACCTTTCTTGTAAACAGACGTGGGAACACTGCTCAGAAAAAAACCTCAAATGAGTTCTGCTTGCACAATAAGCAGTTTCCTGAAGTTACATCTAAAAAAATAAAAGTTTATAATTTTCTGGCAGAAAGTAATAGTGGTTTTCATTTACAGTAATAATGGGATGCATTGCTTCCCCAGACAACAAAGCTGTAGCTCTTGATGAGCTACTGTGTATGTAAATATCATAGGCTGAGTAGGCTGCAACATGCAATCCAACCTGTTGTTCCTTACCTTAATTTTCCAGTATTCATGAAAACCAGTGGTTGAAAAACTTGGAGGAACTTGCCATACCTAAAGTTGTGGCAAATTACTTCAACTAAGGTGTATTATCAGCAATTATAACCTAATTGTGTATGTTCATTTAGAACACAACCCAACAATGGCCATTTAAAAAAATATAGCCTATGGATGAATTTTATTCTTATATTTTTAAGCTTTTTGAAAATTTAATTTTGTTCTGATAAAAATCTCTTGTTGTTTTCCCATTATCTACTAAGCAGGGAAGATATGGGTATTCTTTGACTCAGGAATGCTTTTGTACCAGTTTGTGATAATAAATACATTTAACCTACTAACTAATAAAACTTCTCATTCAAATTCATACAAAATCATCTGAAACAACAAGATCTACTAACCATAGATTCTGCAGTCTTGATGTAAAACACATTATTAAACATGGATTTTAATAGTAATAGCTTTTAGTATCATATATGATCTTTTTTGAATCAGTTAGCATTAGCTGCCCCCAAAATACTTTGGGTAGTTTCAGAATGCTGTAAATATCTTGCTGTCTATTAAGATCCAAAATCTGGAGTGCAGGGCATAACTAATTCAAGGAGTGAAGAAAAGTTGCTTTTCTAGAGTGAAGAAAAGTTGCTTTTCTAGAAATATGTTTTGAATTCTGATTTATTTTCTATTGATTTGATAAATAAAACATTAAATGTTTCCATGTGCTGTTATCTATTTCTTCCTTAGCATCTGCTTTTCAGTAGTACTGGAAAATTAAAATAAGAAACAAACAAGCAATTAATAAACAAGAAGTCAAAAACACAAGGGGGAAAGAAATCTTGTACCTCTTTCTAAATACACAGTGTAGGCACAGTGGCCTCTCTTCTTTGAGAAAGTATTATCATGCAGTATAATTCAACTGCCTACATTGAACTTACTTATTCCTTTTAGCATGGCAACAGGAAAGGGCTTACTGAGGGCAAACTCCAGAAAGCAGAGGAGTAGCTGGTCAGTTCTGTGCCCTGGGTGGTTAGGGTACCAGCCAGATCAGCAGCTAGACCAGCAGCATAAATGGGGGCTATTTTTTCCAACCATTCCTCCAAGCTGGCACCCAGGGGTGGTCTCCCAAGTCACCCTCACTTAGTCAAATTATTACCATAGGGTAGTAGCTCCAGCAAAAGGAAATTATCTCAGCGTCACTTCAGATCCAGCCAGCTTGCTCATCTGAGTCTGAAGCTTGATTCTAACTGGGGGCTTTCTTTCTTTGCTCAGTAGTAGCCCACTTCCAGTCCACTCTACAACAGCATGGTTATCAGGCAGGTGGGAAGCAAAGCTACAGGGGAACTATTAAGCTCCAGACCAGAGAGGTTTGCCCTAGAGTTAGGAACCTCTGATGGAAAAGCCAGCAACAGCCTCCACTTTCCAAAGCAAAAAAGATCCAATTTAAGCATTTCAGCTGATCCTTTCCATGGTGATCCTGCCAGAGAAAAAGAGTTGACTTTTCTTATGTAGGAAGCGCCTAAACCATTTAAAGCTTCTTAGGTAATCTACACATGTATCTAGGGAATATCTAGAGTAAAAACTGTGCTGTCTACCATGCTGCCCCAAAATTTAGCTTGTAGAATTAGATTTGATTTATTTTTAATTATAGTTATAAATTTTTACTTATAAATTGTTTTAGTTTAAAAAAATGATTTTTCTCATTTGAAAGGAAACCCATAGATTTTATTAAATGCACCGGTAATATTGGCACTCTTAATACAAACAGGCTGCATCTACATGAGACACTGACTGTGCAGTAGCCCATGTCATGCAGTAGCATCGCATAGTAGCAACTGTGGTGCACCACTGCTGTGCACTAGCCTTGGGCTACTGCACAGTCAGCATCATGAAAAAGCCGCTTGGTGATGGTACTGTGTCATAACTGTGGTTACTGCTCAGTCATTTAGTACTTGTATAAATGGATAGGATCAGCTGAATTCTATTTGTTTATACAAGTACTAAATGACTGCTCAGTCAGTGTCTCATGTATGTGCAGCCATAGAGTCTGAGCACTGTTATCTGTGCAGGTTAACATTCTAACTCCCCTGGGACCCTGAGAGTTCAACTACTCATTCATTACCATAGAAAATACCATTGGGAAATTTATCATCCTCCATTGCTATATGATACCATATCAAGAGGGCTTACAAAATCTTTTCTATAATTGAGCACATCAAGATATCAAGGGTACATTGCTGAAATCTCTTCTTACTAACCACTGCCTTTATTCTGCATCTTTCTGTAGCTTTCAAGTCACCCAGCATGAATAGTTAGGTGGTTGGAAGTTCCAGATTTTCCCATTGTGTTATTCTGGTTAACAAGTGGACTAAAAATAAAAGGTTGGGTGCACTCCAGGGTACTCTGTAGGTCCACTTCCAAATGCCATGTGAAGTTCTTGAGTGATTTCATGCTATAGTGTAAGGGGGGAGGGAGAATCTCCAGTGATATTTAATTAGAAAAAGGAGGTCATGTCTACACAAGATGCTGACCTCACAGTCGTTACTCTGCAGTCATTTAGTACTTGCATACCCAAATAGTAAATGACTATGCAGTAACCAGCATTACTACACAGTAGCATCCTCGCATGGCGTCCTGGTGATGCTGACTGCGCAGTAGATCATTACTACTGCACTGTAGCATCATATCACGGTTCATTCCCTGCAACACTACTGCGCAGCAGTAATGAGCTACTGCACAGTAAGCATCTGTGTAGACACAGCTGGAATCTCTTTCCACTGGATTGGGGTAAAATTTTTTATCCATTATGAAATACACTTGGTCACTACTGGAGGGTATAGGGTTAATATCTTATTGAGAGCAGAATGTAAGATGTAGCAGTGGCTGTTAGAGGATGTAAGTGCAGGCTTTTGAAAAAGGCCCCTTCAGGAAAAACTTAAGCCTTTTTATTTCTGATTTACAGGAAAACATAAAGCGATTTAATAATAGGACCCTGGAGTGAGGCCAGAGACCCTGGAAAAGAAATGGAAGAAATATACTGTGTGAAGTGCTTGGCACACTATGCGATGTGCTGAATTAAGGAAAGCAAGACCATTTGCTTGTAACATGAAAACCCATTCATCTTGATAACACTGACAGTGTTACAGGACATTGTATCCTACCCTCTTATGAAGCAGAATTAAAAACAATGTCTAACTATGCAAACTTTGATCTCCCCAGGGCCACTATTAAGGTTAAAATGAAGGTATGCCAGCATTAGTTTATCTATGACCCAGGAATATTGCTTCTTAATGGTTTTTGAGCTAGAAATGTTTTTGAATGGCTGGTAATGCATTTATATGTGACAGCAAGTAGAAGTGACATATCATTCTGTACTTGTAACAAAGCATTATAAGAGAGGTACATTTATAACATTCTGTTGGCAAGTGAACACCTCACCCACATTAGCAAAAACTAATTCCCCAAGCTAAAATCACTGGGGCATTACAATGGTGTAATTCTTCTGAAGAATTTGCATACATTATCAAATAAAAAGGAAAATTGAAATAAAGAGAATATCTTGGTGCATGGGGTTGGGGGAGGGAGGAGAGAGAAAAAGAGAATAGGTTATTATAATTAAAATATTAATCTCTTTTCTCCCAAACCAAGTCCTCTGCTCTGGAAGCCAATGTTACTGTTTTTCAAAAGCTATTTTCAAACTGTTATTCAGCTATGTTATTAGGCAGCAAAATATTGCACTTTAGACAATAAAATTAGAAGGGACATTGGTACTGAAAAATACTCCTCAGCTTCTTTCCCCCCAAACCCAGCTAAAGTTCAAGTGCAGGGGAATTGCCTGTCTAAAACATAGAATGATAGAAAATTAGGGTTGGAAGGGACCTCGGGAGGTCATCTAGTTCAACCCCTGCTCAAAGCAGGACGATCCCCAGCTAAATCATTCAAGCCAGGGTTTGTCAAGGGCCTTCAAAACCTCTAAGGATGGAGATTCTACAAGCTCTCTGGGTAGCCTGTTCCAGTACTTGACTTCCCACCCAGTGAGAACATTTTTCCTAAAATCCAACCTAAATCTCCCTTGCTGCAACTTGAGACCATTGCTCCTTGTTCTGCCATCTGCTACCACTGAAAACAGTCTAACTCCATCCTCTCTGGAACCACCCTTCAGGTAGTTAAAGGCTGTAAGCAAATCCCCTCTCAGTCTTCTCTTCTGCAAATTAAATAAACTCAGTTCCCTCAGCCGCTCCTCAGAAGTCATGTGCCCCAGCCCCCTGAGTATTTCTTTTGGTCCAATACTCCAATCCAATCCTCCAATTTGTCTAGGTCACTCTGAATCCTAGTCCTATCCTCCAGTGTATCTACTATACCTCCCAGTTTGGTGTCATCTGTGAACTTGCTTAGAGTGTAATCCATCCCACCTTCCAAATCGTTAATGAAGTTTTGAACAAAACCAGACCCAGGACTGACCCCTGGGGCACTCTACTTGATACTGGCTGCCAGCTAGACTTTGAGTCATTGGTTACTACCTGTTGAGCCTGACAATCCAGCCAGCTTTCCATTCACCTTGCAGTCCATTCATCTAACCCATACTTCCTCAGCTTGCTTGCAAGAAGGCTGTGGGAGATGGTATCAAAAGCCTTGATAAAGTCAAGGTATGTTGTGTCCACTGCTTTCTCCACATCCACAGAGACAGTCATCTCATCATAGAAGCAATCAGGTTGGTTAGGTAGGACCTGCCCTTGGTGAATCCATGCTGATTGTTCATAATCACCTTTTTCTCCTCCACATACTTAGAAATGGATTCTTTGAGGACCTACTCCATGATTTTCCCGGGGACAGAGGTGAGGCTGACTGGTCTGTAGTCTTTGGATCCTTCTTCCCTTCCTTAAAGATAAGCACTATATTTGCCCTTTTCCAATCATCCAGGATCTCCCCCTATTGCCATAAGTTTTCAAAGATAATGGCCAGTGTCTTTGAAATGACAGCAATCAAAGCAACATCAAAAATTAGACCCCAACCCAGGAAAACTACCTATTTTAAGCATGTGAGGAGTCATCCCACTGATTTCTTTGTTGGCTCTCACCCACTGCATCCCAGAAAGACACTGACAATGAGAAAATTCATTGAAGAGACACAAAAATGATAATGCATCCACTTGAAATATAATCTTTTGACAGACATGGTTTCATGTTCTCTCTTTCTCTTTACTCCAAATGTATATTCCCAGAATCCACAAGGTATTATTAAAAATAATGCATTATATTTTTAAAATAACAGAAAAATCATAGTCTGTCTCAGCTGCCTATAATCACAATGTGACTATCAAGTCAAGAACTGCTATTTATACAAAACACATTAAAAGAGAAGGTGGAGTACTGTATGTTCCTGAACTTGGATATTTTTATTCCCACACATCCTTCTTTGTTCAAGACATCATTAAATCTAGAAGCTAAACATACTGGATAATGATAAATGACATAAAATATCATGCAAAGCATTTGATACAAATGCTGACTTAAAACAAATAATACAGCTGGTCCTGGATGGTCCAGAGGCTCCTGAATCTTTTGGGAAATAATTTGTTAGAAGAGTCTCTGGGGGGTTCATTCTGTTGCCTGAGAGAGTAAGTCAGAGAGTGGAGAGGACAGCAAGCTTGCAAAGATGAGCCTTTTTCTCCTTGAGGATGGAAAAGTTCTGACTGCATTACAGGCATTCTGTATGACCAACTATTACAAAAAATAAATTATGGTGTCAGAGAGCTCATTAGAAGGTAAAAATGGTCATGTTAACAGCTGCTCAGGAGCAGAAGGGTAGACAAGGGAAATATCATATGTGTTGGGGGAGAATCACCAGTGTCAAGAAAGACAAAGTGGACTTTGTTTGACCCTGAACACTTTTTTTGAAAATTAATTGGAGAGTATTTGATCCTGTGCTGAACCAAAAATAAGTATTTCTTCATTCTGACACTTGATCATTGGCGTAAATGATGTGCCCATATTATTTTTTTTATCAGGGTCCTGCTGAAAAAACAAAACAATATCTGAAACACTGGCAGATGCCCATCTCCCTTTATGCAAAAGTGTTGCCCAACTTTCCATTGGTAAATTAAAACTTGGACTTCATGTCTTGGAGTCTTTCCCTCAATCAGCTGCCACTGCCTGCAGATTGTCCTAAAGGAAAGAAAGGGCTCATTTGTAACTGTTATACTGTCAGTGATTAAATCTCTATCATTAGAACTAAATTCAGATTCTTCCACTATTTTTCATACTTAGAGCAGCATGGAGCACTATATATGATTGAACAAAAGTCTATATGAGCAAAATGTGAACTATTATCCATATTTGAACATATCCTAGTATAATGGTCCTATAGATAATGTGTGGCTTTGTGATACTTATTTATCTACCAACTTTAAGAAGCTATCAGAGTGAAATATTTAAAAAAAACCCCAAAAATCATAACCTTACTGAAAAGATACAGACCTGTTAATTTTATTTAACAAGGAGTCCATTATAATTTATTCTGGCAACATATGAGTGATATTTGATTTTCTTGAAATAATTGAGATTAATTCAAAATACTAACTAAACTGAATTCATTACATTACTATCCAAAGTATTGGTAAGTAATAATCAACGTTTCAGTCATTGAGACTAGAAGGAATCTAGATTGAGCAGGAAGGAAACAAACTTCAGGGAAGGAAAGTAACATTCTCTTCTGGTAGGCTGGATTTTTGTGCCCTTAAACTTCCTGGCACTTTATTAATAAATTGTACAGTTTGCAAAAGCAATACATTTCAATTACACATTTTGCACTGCCACTTTCAAGTCAATGTCCTGTTTTAGTAAAATATACGAAATAGTTCAAAAATTGAATTTGGTTTCTATTTTAATAGTATTCTCATCATTTATTCATCACTAAAGTTTGTTCAGGTCACAAATCTCCTTTCAAGTAGCTTTTGTGGTTTACCAGAAAAAAACCCCACAGTCTATAATTCAGACGTGACTTTAAGCACACTTGATTTGTCATTGTGCCCTCAATCTGTTCTTTTCAAGCCAACACAGTAGAGATCTGCAAAGATTTTGGGATGTTAAGAGAGAAAATCTCATGCTAAAAGATCTATTTTTTCTTTATTTGAAACAAGTATACTGTCTAAAACTTGAACACATACAAAGGGCAATAACATCTTACCTAAAGCTCAGGATATTTTTTGAATTCCCAAAGAAAATGTTTTTTCAGAAACCTTAGAAAAAACACTTGTAAAGACATGTATGAAACAAGTAACCCTGATTAAACCAGCAAGTGCTCTATGCATATTTAAATGCTATTGATACAACACAGCAACTGAATATAAATTATCTCTTTATGGAAAGGAATAACTATTACTAGTATTATGTACTGGTGGTACTAACAAACAGTACAAAATTCCCATCCAGGTGTTTTTCAAGTGATTACAGACATGATACATACATCTCTTTCTTTAGAAAAAAGGTTTCTGGAACTGCTGCCCTGGATCTGGAAGCTAAACTTAATGGCAAGGTAGTAACCAAATATGACTGTGCTCTAAAATCATAGGGCTGGAAGAAACCTGAGGAGGTCAACTAGTCCAAACCAATAATCAGGCAGGATCATCTTGTCTAAATCATCCAAGATGGGTGCATCTACACATACTATTATTGTGCAGGAATAAACTATAGAGCTTATTGCCCCACAGTTTATTGCTCCTGGGTGCACTGTTTGAACATGCACCTGGGAGCAATTAACTTCAGAGCAATCAGCTGTGGAGTTTATTCATACACAGCACATGGAGCCAGGGTGGAACAGCCCCAGCTGGCAGGGGGCACCGTGGGCCAGCCTGCCAGCCTGGGGCTGCCCCCCTGGCTCAACATGCTGTGGAGCTGGCTGAGCACAAGGGAACTTCAGTGTGGGGCTAGCTGGCAGGCAGCCCCCAAAAGAAGTACCCTTGTGCCCCAGCTAGCTGGGGCAGTGTCCGTATGTGCACTTCTGTGGACTTTTTTACTCTGCAGCAGGATAGTATTTATATTTACAAGTACTATCCTGCTATGAAGTCCAGCCTAATAGGGGTGCACATGTAGATGCCAAGATGTTTGCTACATATGTAATTATCAACTGTGCAGTAAACATCTCATGTAGATGCATCCAACTATTATTTGTCTAACCTGCACTTAAGAACTTGATAGAGAGTCTACAACCTTTATCAGTTATCCAGATAATATGTAATCAAAGAAGAAATGTCAGACTTGGATGATGACATGAGTGAAAAACTGTCTGAGATTAAATCTAGGGGGTGAAATATGATGGCAGAGGCTGCCCCATTATAAAAAGGATTTTCCCAACTTGTGTTAGGTTAATTCCCAGTCTTAGAGCTCCTCTGCAACACTGACAGCTTCATGTAGCATTGGTAGCCAGAAACTCTTTCCTCCAATTAATGTTAGCTAGATTATTATGCAGTTGCAGTCACAACCCCCTCTCTACCCCTCCACACCCACCTGTGCCATTACCTTGGCTTCTTCCCATTACATGGTCACTGTGCGGGAGAAACTGCCTACAATCAAAACTCCCCACAAAAGGCCTCTGCTGCCAAATTGCTGCTGAAGCCTCCTGGCTCTGTATGGTTGAACAAAATGGTTCTGCTGGCTGAATCGGACTCATAGGCCATAACTTGCTGACCTCTGACCTAGCTTCTTATTGTAGAATTGACGGTGGGGTGCATAGCATAGTTACACATATCCTTTACTTTATCTTAATGGTGTGTGTGTATCTGCAGACTTGTATGAGCCCAAAGCTGTACATCATTTTAACTGGGTGCATCTACATGAGACATTTACTGTGGAGTTGACTAATTATAGACTCATAGATTCATAGACATTAGAGGCTGGAAGGGACTGCAGAAGATCATCAAGTCCAGCCCCCCTGCCATAGGCAGGAAGTCTGCTGGGGTCAAATGACCCCCACAAGATAAGCATCCAAACACCATTTGAGTGAGTCCAGAGTAGGTGCTTGCACTACCTGTGGGGGGAGTCTGTTCCAGACCCTGGACACTTGAACCATAAAGACATTTTTCCTTATGTCCAGTCTAAATCGGCCTTCCAGAAGGTTGTGGTCATTAGACCTTCTTATCCCTTGGGGAGCCCTGGTGAACAACCATTCTCCCAGATCCTGGTGCTTATAGGCTGCCACCAAGACCCTTATGTACTTATAGGCTGCCACCAAGTCCCCCCTGAGCCTGCGCTTCTCCAGGCTGAAGAGCCCCATGTCCCTCATCCTCTCCTCACAAGGCTTGCTCTCTTGGCCTTTGATCATGCACGTGGCTCTCCTCTGGACTCTCTCAAGCTTATCCACATATCTCCTGAAGTGTAGGGCCCAAAACTGGAAGCAGTACATCAGCTACACCCTCACTAAGGCCAAGTACAGCAGGAGGATGACATCCCAGGTTTTGCTTGAGATGCATCGGTGTGGGTTGTATTGTATGGCATTGTATTGGTGGCTCATGTTCATCTTGTGGTTAATCAAGACCCTGAAGTCTCTTTTGGTTGTGGTGTTAGTGAGCATAGCTCTGCCAAGCCTTTAAGTATGATTCTGGTTTTTCTCCCCACGGTACAGCACCTTGCATTTCTCTGCATTAAACGCCATCAGATTTTGGTCTGCCTACCTTGAGAGTCTGTCCAGGTCAGCCTGTATCCCCAACCTGTTCTCCAGTGTGACCACCTTCCCCCATAGTTTAGTGTCATCCACGAACTTTGCCATTCTGTATCTGATGCCTGAGTCCAGATCATTAATGAAATGTTGACGAGAACTGGCTATTAGCTCCGCAGTAAAACATCACTGTCTACATATGTGGTGCTATTGGACAGAGTAAACTAATTAATTCTGCCATAGGATCTTACGGTGGACTTATTTACTCCTCTGCAATGCACATGTGGACACTGATGGGGCTGGCTGGGGCATGAGGGTGCTTCAGTGTGGGGGGCTTCCTGCCAGGTAGCTCCACACTGAAGCTCCCTTGTGCCCCAGCCAGCCCCTCTGCAGCATGTTGAGCTGGGGAAACAGCCCCAGGCTGGCAGGCTGACGCCCAGAACCCCCTCCCAGCCCAGCTGCTTTGCCCCAGCTCAACATGCTGTGGTCCTGGGTGCACAGGCAAATGTGGTACCTGGGAGCAATAAACTCTGGCACAAACTGTGCCAGGGTTTATTCAGCTGCATTAATTGCATGTGTAGACATGCTCACTATGTTTATATCTAGTTTACCTTTGTTTCAATATTGGAGGCTGGATTTTCTAGGTCACTAAAGGGTATAACCCTCAAACTCTGGTTTTCAAAAGCAAAACAAACAAACAAACTCAATATTGAAATTTTTCAGCAAAATTCTGTATGGGACATTAATTTTTCTTAAAAGATATTAGGATTTTGAAAATAATTGTTTTAAAGGGGGATGGGGAGTTTCAATGAAAACTTGTAGTTTTTCCATGGGAAATGTCAACAAAATTAAAAAAAATAAATTCTGGAAACTTATCACCCAAAATAATTGGTATCAATATTTTCCAACAGGCTCAAATGTTCTCTTCCTTTCCACTTACTCCTCAAGACCAAATGTATAGACAGAAAGGCTTGGAAAACAAAGCACTATCTGGGCACTGGCACAATATAGTTTTTCATGCATCACAGCTCCAGGTATGTTTGAATCTCTTTTAAGAAGGTAGCGGGAAAGCCCATTTCATCATTCCTTCCATGACCAGCCACTCCATTTTCTTTCTCTTCATCTCAGTTCACGAATGGAGTTTAACCAGGGGCACATAGGTAGAGTGTTGTTACATGTTACAATTCACAAGTGCTAACTCAAGGGAATGTTATACGGTATTAACATTAGCACATTCTGTGAGCCATCACATATTACCGGCTAATACCCGCTCTGACCTGCTGGCAAGCAGGAGCATGGCTAAAAGCAGCCAAGTCTTCCCCATGGCTGCTCAGCTTTCCAGGTTCCAGCAACTTTTCTGTGGCTGTCCACTCTCCTGTGGCTGCCCACTCTCAAACAGCTATCCCATGGCTGTCTACTCTCCACTAGCTCCCCCTTGGCTCTCCTGTGGCTCCCCTGCAACTGTCATCTCTGCCGTGGCTGACCATTAGGGGTGTGCAAACTGGGCCCTATTTGATTCAGATTTGGATTCAGCCTGAATCGGGGACAGTGATTCGATTAATTGATTCGGATCACTGTCCCTGATCTGATTTGGCCGAATCCAAATCTGAAAATTCAATGCTGATTCAGAGAATCAGCGATTCGGCCATAGACATAGCTTTAAACCTTTTTTCTACATACCTTGAGGTAGCAGGCGCAGCTCATGAACGCTGTGATGCTGAGGTGCATAAAGCATCCCACAGGAGTGTGTGTGTGTGGGGGGGGGGGGGGGG
Organism: Alligator mississippiensis; assembly: GCF_030867095.1. NCBI lineage: Eukaryota > Metazoa > Chordata > Crocodylia > Alligatoridae > Alligator > Alligator mississippiensis. Next base: position 74,696,445 of record NC_081824.1, on the reverse strand, counting down.
GGGGAAGAGGGCCTCCACATGCTTGGCCAAGGAACCCAGAAGTGGACTGGAAGTAATTCTAGTCCACTTCTGGGTTTGCCGGGGAACTCACTGGGCCCCTCCCTGGCTTGGTGATCAGTCACAGGGGGAGCCTGGGTGTCCCCCCAGACCCAGGAGACACCAGTCACCAAGCTGGGGAGGTCCTAGAGGTATGTAGAAAAAAACATTTAAAGCTGTCTCTATGTCTAAATCTCCGAATCTTTCCAAATATCTCTGAATAGATTTGGAGGGTTCTGATTTAATTTGGAGAGAATAAAAGGTCCTCGGATTTGATTTGGAATTGGAGATTTGGCCACAAAATTGGGCTGAATCTCTGCTGAATTGAATCAGGAACCAAAGCTTCGCACAGCCCTGCTGACCATCTCTGTCACAGCTCTGCTGCTCTCTGTCAGTCTGGTTCCCCAGCTCTCTATCAGTCCAGGGCAGTAGAGTTCAGGAGGATGGATTGCCCACATGGGGGTGGGGGGAAGGCTGAGATGCATCCTGGGATGCTGGAAGACCACAGATTATTCATACTGGCTTTGTGAAGCTAATGTTACTGCAATATGAGTTGCATAACTCCAATCAGAGATACTCCTTGCTTCAAGAGGTGTAACTTTGAGATACTCAGAGTGCACTTAATTCTATTTTTCTTCCCTTCACATGTGGCTGCTCCTGTCTTAATTTCATTTAACACATGGGAATAGGAATGTCTAAAAACACCCTTAGTGTCCAATGCTTTTCTCACTTCTTCTCAACCCTATTGTATTCCTTACCCTTCTCTTTCAAACTCTATTAGGGTTTGGTGCGCAAATTCAAGTAAAATAAGAACTAATATATATAATCTCCAGTCAAAACCTAACCAAGTCAATGCTGAAGTTTGAAAATGTTCCATTAACCCTTCCTCCACTTCCTTGTGCGTTTTTTCCTATTCAGTACTAGAAAAGAGACTGCTGAAATCATGACAGACAGGCTGCTGTGGCATCTTTGCCCTGGATTGGAGATGGAATTTCCAGAAATATTGCAAGGAAATCTTTTCCTCTGAACAACTCCAGACAATTGGACAGACCCAAGAAGTCCAGAGAAACTTATAAATCTGAAGATTTAGTTAGGTGCTTAACCAGTTGATCTGTAATTCTAAAATATGAAGCTGGCTCATTGTATCCCTGTCCTCCCTCCCTTTCAAATTACTTCCTCTCTTCTCTTGATACCTTCTCTCTTCATATTCACTAGTCTTTCACCTTAGTTTTCTTTCTGCTTACTCCTCTCCTTGTACTCTCTTCTCCTGGATCTGTCCTTCATCCCTCAAATTCCTTCCTGTAAATATAAAGCATCAAGAAAAAATGAAAAGGAACTGAAATGTCTGTCCATCATCTTGAGAGAAAGGTTGGCAAGCAAGTCACTTTAAAGTAGGGGTTGGCAATTATTTGGTCTGGAGGGCCACTTAAGGAGTTTTGTTGAGCTATTGAGAGCTGGGTGGGGAGGGAATGCTGACCTGGCCTTGGCCCCATCACAACTGTTTACACCACTCAGCACAGTGGGATGGGGGGAATTGGGGAGATGGCAATTGATTTTTTCTGGCCCTGGGCCCATCTGCCTTGCACTCACTGCCAGGAGTTCTGGACAGAGTGGGAGGGTGTGCAGGGTGTCCGTTGAGACTGGCCTGGGACCTCTGTGGGCAGGACGCACTCGGTTGGGTGGATGGGATGAAGCCTACGGCAGGTGGGGAGCAGTGTGTGGGAGCAGGGTGGGTGGCAGGGCTTGGGCTGGAGCCAGGATCACAAGGTGGTGGCAGCACGGAGCTGGGGCCCAGGGCAGAGTTGAGATCCTCACATCCCTGCAATAGTAAGGCATAGCAGGTAAGTGGGACTGGGAGATTTCCGAGTGGGTTGGGGACCCTCTGACTGAGTCCTGTCAGAGGCCCACATACAACACGTTGTGCACCAAATAACTTAGCTGTGCAGCAATTGAAAAAAGCATTGGTCTTTGACTGTGTCTTAATGAACCAGTAGAATTTTTTAAAATAACAATTCAACCCAAAATATGAAAGAAAAACACTCCAGGAATATGCTGTGGGTATTGAAGGGGTGTACTTTTTTTTTTTTTTTTTTGGGGGGGGGGGGGGGTTGGTGGGGAGTTGATCTTGTGTCATGTCCATTGTCTGTCAATGGCCTCCACAAAGAAAGCTTCCAAACTCCAAAGCTGAGAAGTGCAAGTGGTTATTAAAGTAGTTCTTGCCTTAACAAACCACTTAAAATTGTGAACATGCAATTTGTTGATTTCCATTCCTCTGCAAAGCACCACATCAAGTCATTGCAGGGAGCATGCAAACAAGCTTTTAAAATTGCAGAATTAAAATAGAGAAATGTTGGGTTTTTTTGTCTTTTCATAACATTTTCTAAGGGGAGGTAAGAACTAAGTTAATTTAGGCACAAAGAACCTTGCTCCTTTCCATTTTTAGTAGTATTCAGGAGAAGCTACCCAGAAAGTATGGCCCAGATAGTAAGGGAGTGGTTTTGAACACCCCTCAGGCAGAGGATAAACGTGAACTTAAGTCTCCCATATATCCTGGTTAAATGCTCTAATTATTGAGCTACTCTATGAAAGAGCTGGGGGGGGGGGGGAAGCTGGTAACCACCTTCCCCAGCTATATTATAAAGAAAGCGCTGGCTGCCACTGTAGTTTATGTGAAGCCATCTCTTGGAGATGTGCTTAGAATTTGACTACAAGATCAAATCTCACCCTAAAATCTGGTCAAAGAGGCATCGTTCATGGATCCAGAAATGGCTTAAGTATGAGCAAGGGGCTTAGCTCTGTTGAGATAGATCTGCTTCTACACACAAGCTTCAGGCATTTGGGGAACTTTAGGGTCTGTCAAGAGTCCTAACAGGCAGTCCCACCTGGACTAATTGCCCACCTAGCCAAAACTGCCAGAGGCTATAACTGGCCTTCCCCCAGCCAACAAACCAACTGGCTACTGTTAAGGCTTCCTGACTTTCTGCTGGAGAGAGCAGCCTCCCCATTCAAATTAATCTGTGGTAAGTCTTGTTGGAGTCTATGTTTTTTGGCTTCTGACCCTGCTCAAATCTGTCTCTGAACTCTGACTTTTAGTAACTCCATTTGGTTTTGGTAATTTGGAGCCTTGTCACATGGGACACATAATGCATCTTTTATTTACATTTATAAATAAACATTACTATGAGTTAAAATTTGGTCTATGTTGCATGGTAATGCTTACTGTGATCTGAATAGGGTGGCAGCTGGCTGTTCTGGTGACAAACAGCTGTTTGTTTGTCCCAGCACTGGAACTGGTGTTATGTCTGTGGAGCAGTCCCATGATAGCTGTACATGTGCTACTTAATATGATCTGGAGATATTCCTTCAACAAAAAGTACTAACTTTGCTAATAACACTGTGAAGTAAAGTGTCACAGAATGAACAGTGCTAATAGCCTACTGTGCAACGTTAGTAGGCTAATGCATGGTAAACATCAATAATTAACTGTGTGCTGGTGCTCATGCACACTAACATTACTGTGCATTTAGTTAGTTCTTTATTAAGGAAGCAGTAAACTAAATGTGCAGTATCTAAGGCATATTAATGGATGTGTAAATATGCCCAGTGTATGTTTTACTGCTTGAATGTGTGGATGCTGGCATTTTTAAGTGCAATTAGCATGTCTCAAATGTTATGTGCAACAAGGCCCTCTGTCTCTGACTTGAACCTTGACTTGCCTGGTGATTTGGTGTCTGTCTTTGGATTTCCCCCTTGTATCTGGTAACTTGGTCCCTGACTCCTGAACTCTGACTTGGTCTATCTCTGGCTCCTGGCCTTCCCCAGTGGCCTACCCACTGGACCAGACTGCCAACAACCTGGTCCTTGCATGGTCTGTCTACATAGTACATTTCAGCGCTCTGTAGAGATTCCTAAGGAAGAAATGAACAAACTTATTCATGTACTTGGAACAGCATAGCTATGGTAGTTCACTGTTCTGCCTGAAATAATTAGCTGTGCTGAGAAATAAAGCATATCATCCTGGATGGAAGCTGCTTATATATGATAGCCTTGTTAAGAACTAGCACAGGTATCTCTCTCCATGGCACTGAGCTATGTCATGTAGACATACCCATAATGTAATATAGAAAAGCAAGGTGCTTACAGAGTTTAGACACTCTCAGGGCTAGGTGATAGCTGAACACGGCTTTCGAAGATAACATTTTTGGACTTACATACCTAAACTTCCACCTTAGGTGCCCAAGGCCCATTGTGGATCCAGGAAGGACTACCTCTCTTGTAGACCAAGAACAATTTGAAAACTAGTGGTTAATTCCTATTGTGAACCTATATGGCATGTACCATCTAAATTAAGTTTTTGGCCCTATGAACAGATTGCGTTTCAGTTCTGGGTAAGCAAGTATGTTTAGTATGGCTACACTCTGGCTGGGTAGCTGCCCAGTGAAATAAGATGGTTCAGATCGGCATATGGGCTGTTTATAGATGTGTTAGCACTTTCTAAACCTCATTAACTGATTTGCATCACACAGTTCAAATCAAATTTGAATTCAAATTAAGAGTTAATAGACAATCATTGACCATCGTGGCAGGGGGCACTAGCTATACACAGTCTGTACACTTGACAGCCCCTTAACAGAGGTTCAAAGTAATTAGGAGGTGATAATAAGCCTGTGTAAACACTGCTATATTGTTGCAGTTATCTAAAGTGCTATTCCAGAAGCCATAATTGACTTGATACTTAGCAGGATGAAGTATTGCTGGCACATTTGACTTTGTAAAGGTGTTACTTTGTGTCTGATAGCCTTTATTGTTTTGCAAAAATTCAATTGAGTTTCCCTTTCTGGGACTGATATTTGCAATGCTTATTGTCTTATTTGAAAGTATTCTTACACATGCAAGTGCCCTGCTGTGACACATGCAGTTGTATAAGTGGTGCGGTTGAAAAGTACCTGGCGCTGTGACACATGCAGTTGTATAAGCAGAGAAATACAGGTCAGCACACAGAAAGTGGCAGCCATCCACTTTTGAACTAAAACACAACAAAGGTATTTTGGTTCAAAAGCTCACCGCTGCCATTTTCTCCACAGTGATGTGCATTTCACTGCTTATACAACTGCAAGTGATACAATGCAGTGCATGTCAGTTCATGTGCGGTGCAGTCTCAATTAACTGAGTCTGCTCTGACGAGCATAAAAAAGTATGTGTATAAATGCCCTGAGTTCCTAAGGACTGTTTTTCCTAAAAGCAACATTGTATATATATGTAACTAATACATATATACACACATAGTTTAAATTGGCACCAATTTTATTTTGGACTACAGATGTCCACATAGTTACAGCTGTAGTCCAGATTAAACCTAGAAAAATGCAACATCTATAAACAGCCATAAGGCCCAGTTAGTTTTGGAGTCTTAGCTGGACAAAAACTGTGACTGATTAAGAAAGGCCTTCCCATGTTTTATTCCACTGGTTACACCACTCACCGAAGGAACAGGAGACTCATGTTTTGTGTCCCCTTCATTCAGATAGCAAAGTATTTAAACCACCAGGCTACAGGTAATGCACCACTCAGGTGATCCTCCAGCCTTCCACCTGACATTGGTCCTCTGGGCATCTAAGACAGGAGATATATAGAGGAAAAGCAAAAGCCAAAGGGTCTATGGCTCTCTCAGGAGACTGCTACTCAGGGTTGGAAGGGAGTCAGAGATTCTAGCCTTTGTCTTTACTTCTAATGGATGTATACTTCCTTAGTCCTGTAAAACGAATATTAAATGCAAGGTATGGTGGGTCAGCTTCAAGAGGGCTTGTAAGAGCTCTGGATAGTGTGGGATTTGGCTATCAGAACACAAATATGATTTAGTCCTGGATATTCACAAATTGTTGCAGATAAATTAAAAATCTCACTGAGTACTGAAGCTTTGTCCAAATCCTTTCTGCAAGTTTAAAATTTATAGTTAATGATTTTGCTTTTCCCTTTCCCACTTTTCTGTCCCCCCGTCACCCCCCCCCCCCGCCCCCATGCCTCTATTTTTAATTTATTTTCAAGAGTGAAAACAGGAATGCCAGAATTCAGATCCTGTTCCTCTGATGTTTGCAGAGATACTTTGTAGACTGAAGCAATCCAAATAGTTTAGATAAGCTTTGCAATATGCATGTTTATGGGTATATATCTGACTTGAGTCTCCAAACATTGTGAGATTTCTTTTCAAATGATTGTAAATCATGAGTGCAAAACTACTCCCTGCAAAGCTAACATTCCACCCTCCTTCATGTACTTGTAGACTAGCCTGCGTGTAACTTTTGATGAAGTTTCCAGTTAAGGAAAAGAACACCTCACTTATTGAACATATTTAGTAAGTTCTATTTTTTGTGCTCAGGATAAATATGTACCATATTTACTAGAATACAAGATGACCTGACTTTTAAAACAACTGCCCAATAATTAGATTCTATATATAGAAAATGTATACATTGTTATAGTTTTCCAGGTATATAATCTAGTTTTTGGAGGTTTGCCTTGAAGTTGTCTCCCTCCCACTGCTACAGCAAGGAAAATACATCTGTGGGGTCACGTAGCCCCTTCTTATTCCCAATGTTTTCCCATAGCAGTCCCTTCCCCCTCTTTTTACTGTCAGACCCTGTTCACCCTGAGCACATAAAAGTGAGAAGCAAATCTGAAAATAATAACTTTCAAATTAAACATAGCTGTAGCAATTTGTGTATAGAACCCATACACTTAATTCATTTAAAGTTGATGAGTGTTACCTTTTTTAAAAACTACAGCAAGTTGTAGCACCGATACTCCATAAACATATTTTTGAGCAATTTTTTGGCTCCTACTTATACTACTATGGCTGTCATTAGTCCAAAGCCAAAGGCTTGTGATTAACTGCATAATTAATTGGGTTGGGCCCCACCAGAATAAACAGCATTTCAAGCCATTGTGATCCCACAGCTCAGCACTGCTTAGTGTGGGTGTGTGTAGTGCAGGTACACTCCACAAATACTGCATCTACATAAGACACTGACTGCGCAGTTGTTACTGCACAGTCGTTTAGTACTTGTATAAACAAGAGCTAACTGATTGCACAGCAACCAGAGCTACTGCACAGTAGCGCCACCAAACGGCTTTTTTGTGACATTGACTGTGCAGTAGCTCAAGACTACTGCGCAGTAGTGTCACGTCATACTTTGTCACATGGTGCTACTGTACAGTAGTCACAGGATACTGTGCAGTCAGCATCTCCTGTAGATGTAGTCAAAGGATCCATATGTTAATTAGCCCTCACACAACTAGAACCAAGTGTATTTGTCACAAGTCCTGGGATCCTCCCAAAATGTATATGCAGATAAAGTGCAGAGCAATTTATCTGGCTTCACCTCATGGAGGACAGGGCGACACTCATAATCAGGAATCTACTCAATTTCCAATGTCACAATTTTCATGGAAACCATGAAAAAAGGGTAGTTTCTGCAATCATTGCAAAAACATACTCCCCACAATTTTGCATGGAACAATTGGAAAAAAACCCTGACTAAAAATAAAATACTGATTCCCCAGTGGGAATGCTGGCTCCACAAAAGGGAGCTGCCAAGATGGTGGCTTCTGTGTCCCCCCTTTGCTGCTTATTGGCCTGCTGAGGGGGCTGCCTTTCATGTTGTCCCACCCCTCTCAGCCAATCAGAGCTGAAAGGTGGGGCCACATGAAAGGCAGCCCTCTCAGCTAATCAGTGGTGGTGCGGGGGCTTGCCATGAAAAGACCATGAAAATGGAACCAGGCACCATGAGTGGCCCATGATATTTACTTCTCCTTGTGCTTTAAGTAGGTCCCTATTAATTATGTGTGCCTGGCTGAGAGACAGGGCAACAGAGGGGTTCTGTGTCAACTGTCTGAGACCCTGTTTGGTGATGTTTACCCAGGAATTTAAATTTTGTTAAGAAACACAAATCATTGCAAGTGAGAAAGAAAGTTGGAGCTTAGCTGTGGGAGTGAAGAGGAAGTCAAATATATGCAACATTGTGGATCACCATGACTTAGAAATGTGTCAGCGCTAAGGGGGGCTTAATGGGCAGTACCATATTTCCTATTCAGATGGGTTGTATTAGCTTAACCTTGTGGCAGATTTCTATCAGCATCTTGGCCTTTTAGCTAAAATCAAGCATTTTTGGCACTCAGAGAAGGGTATGAGGGCTGACTCTGGCTCTCTGGGTGCTGGCTTGGTCTTGCAGTATTTCTAGGGCGGGTGCCACTTCCCTGTGGAGGGAACACCTGCCCACTTATTGTTTGGGAGCCAAAAATAAAAAAAGGTTTCTATCAGCATGATTGCCCAGTACAGGACATGTGTTTTATAGTGATGCTCAGTGTTGGATGCTTTAATCATTTCCATATTTGGTTTCCATTGGTAAGCATATGCTGCTGTTGACAGCAGTTTAATGATAGATAATATGTTTAGTGAGGTTTCCTTGCATGCAAGTATAAGACAAAGGCATTTTTCTTCTATGCCAATTGGAGGAAGAAGGATCATCAAAAGGATCATCAAAAAATACTTGTCTTTTATTGGCATGTTCTGTGACTGTTTTTCAGAATTAATTGTGATGGATATTGTCTTGGGCGGCTGGAGCCGACCCGAGGATCACTAGTTTAATCAGACGTCAGCCGGGCCGGCGATGGAGAGGCGAGACAGCTTATTGGTTTTAAAAGATTACTTTTACTTACGCCGCGTAGAATGGTAGCACAGGCTTCGAGGTAGCTTGCTTGTGTTGCCGGATAACAAAACGAGTTACGAGTAAACGAGCTTTTGAATGAAAAGGAACCTGCAGGATAGTGGGGTATGTCAAAAGGACCCGGTGACGGGGAGATATCGGTGGGTGATCAGTCCGCCAAGTTTCCTCGATCGCGCTACAGAGTTCTCCGTGCTTACTCCGCCACGTGCTCAGAGGTCTCCGACTTGGGCGGAAGCTACATGAACTTTTATATGTCTGGAGTAGCCAATAACGGACTGAATACTAATGAGGCGGAACGTGACCAAATTTAAAAGTAACTGCGGTTATTTAAGGCAGTTCTATTGTGACAGGGGTGCTCAACTCATTTGGTTATGACATGCCCCCTTGACCATGTCACAATAGACAAGGGAATTAGGTTACAGGCAATTTTCGTCCAGGAACTCGTTACTGTTACAAAGTTTAACATAACACGCGGATATACATATATATACAAAAGTGGACAGTTTAACAAGTTATTATTTTTTAACAAACTATAAAATACAACGATTTATATACACAACAATGATCCATACATACATATGTACACATATACACACGAAGACATATTTGTTTAGTGGAATAACCTCATTATGCTCTTAGAACACTGATTTTCCATGCCGTCATTACCAATTTAACCATCCTCATTTCTTTGCATCACTACCTACTTCTCCTCTCAACGACTTGACACTAAACACTTTTTGCCCTCCATTCACCTATGACCTCCTTCACGTTTGTCTCTCTCTCATTTACCCTAAATCAATACTTCTGACGATACCCGACCTTTCTGCGACATCCCCAAAACTTTCAGATATCCTTCCCACTCAAAACATTATGGCTCCACTGCGTCTTTAAAACAAACCAGGACAAGTATACAAGACAATTCTGTAAACTAAGGGTGTAAACACGGGGTCATTTACAAAAAAGGGGGAACCATAAGCACACGGTGAGGTTATCTGTTAATGAGCCGTTAGTTATAGCTTTGGCTCAGAACGATAGAAAGTTCAGAACCGAGTTGGATGTTGTGAAGTTAGCTTCCATTCGCCGAGGAACCTGTCAGTAACAGCAGGAATAGAGTGACGACTCTGCTCACGACATATGAGTATGCGGCCATTGTGGTGTCGACCCGGATGTGCTGCAGGTTGGTGCTTGGTGATTCTCGCGATCGGGCAGTCACAGATTGCCGCTTCGTCACTGCCGGGCCTGTAAGGGGACAAAACAAACAAACAAACAAACAAAAAGAGGAAACTGGGAAAACAATAAGGTGGTGAGTTAGCCAGTTGCGATGAGCCGGGGTTGGTAATCGGTCATTGTTTCTTCCTATACATTAAAGATGAAGCCTAGTTCGTTTGCTAGGTTCCATTGACCCTCGTCTCCCAGGATGCACAATTGTTGCTTTGTAAGCCCGGAGCGGTGTAGGAGGAACCCGAACATGGCTCTTTCCTCCGGTGTTCGTTGCGGCAACTGTTGCAATTCTTGTGGGACGTCGAACTCATAACGCCTCAGTCTTTGGGCTTCGCTGGGGTACGCCGAGGGTCGGTGTTCCGCATTGCTGGAGACTCTCGCGGACGGCTTCATAAAGGCTTGCAACCATGGGAGGTGGCTCAGGAGGTTTCCCGCATGCTGCCCATTCATCGGGTTGAGGAGAAGTCGAAGCATTATAGCATCGTCTCTCCCATAGATCTCTATGCAGGCTTCTATGCTGTCCAGGGTTGCAGGAACAGTCTCAGGGTTCCATAGATGACGGTGAGGCCACCCTCCTCTGCACTGAGCCCGTGTCAGTCCCAACTGGAGTACGCTGGGGTTCCAAGAGGCATATGATACCCCTATTATGGCTAGCAAGAGTTGTTCCGTGCTGACTTTTGGTGGGCGGCCGTTGTGCCACACGTGGGATTTATAGCTAACTTCACCTGCAACAAACACTGGGAGTGGGATGGGCCAACGAGCGTTACTTGCTACTACTTCTAAGTCGGTGGCGTGTCCTCCACTCCACAAGGCTTGGCGAGTTAGGAAGTCAGCCTCTTCTAGGTCTAGCAAGTCTGATCCAAATTCCATTACCAGGCATCCTAACCACATAGCTAGGGTCTCTTCAGGCTTCAGTTTCGATTCCTTATACAATTCTTGCACTTCTCCCCGCGTGCGGGTGAGGCATGTAGTGGTGATGGTGTGGGTCGCACCCTGCGTGTCTGTAACTTGCTTGACTAGCGCTATCGGGTGAACCGTGGTTGGAAGGGGCGTTGGCTCAGGCGGGAGCGCTGAATTTGACTTCTCCCCCTCATAAGGGGGCAGTTCCCTTGTTCGTGCTACGTCAGGGGGCGGGGCTTCTTTTGCCGCCACTCCGAGGGGCGGGGCTGAGGACCATGCGACCGCCCCTTCTTCCCCAAGGCTTTTTGCGCACTCTTCTTTTTCCCCAGCGCCATCTTGGAATGGCGGCAGCTCGGGGTTCTCTGATGGTTTAGAGCTTTTCTTTACTGCCGCCTCCTTAGCCGTCTGGGCGGCTGAGAGCAGTTGAACCTCTAAATTTGCGTTTTCCCGCAGCAAGGTTGTAATGGTGTGGAACATTATGTTCAACATTTTCCCCTTGTCCCACTTCGGGCCCGTCCACCGCGCCACGATACAGTCCTCCGATTCCAACTTTTCCCGGAGATCCAAAAGCAGCTCGTGCCCCCTTGACCCGAGCGCTAGGGTCGGGGGATTGAACCGGTTAACCGGTGTCGGTTCTCCACCCTCTCTCACACACCTGATACAGTGGGCATACTCTTGGGCGAGAGTTAGGTCTGCTACGCCCGTCAGTTTTACTCCAGTAAGAGACACGGTGCCTACTTCGTCTCGGGGTCTGAATCGGACCCACTCATTCACCACGCACCCAAATGCCCCGGGGTGAAGGTGTGCTTCCCATTCATTTGAAACTCCTTTTTCCCCTTTTAGCGAAAGGTAGCCGCTGATGAGCCTTTCAGTCAACCCTGTCGAGAATCAGAGCAGCTGCCTTATGATTCTCACCGGAGCAGTAAAACTTTCGCCTTGACAGGCGGGTAATTAATGGATGGAGTGAAATTAACCAGGCACAGACACGTGTTGGTTGCAGGAGATTGTTTACTTATGTCGCCCAGATAGTGACGTGCGATGCAGGCTGAGCCTTTGTTCCATTACAGTTGCTTCGGTTACAGTCAAGCGTACAGGTTCGGGTTACAGTCGAGCAAAGACGAACGTGGTACCAGAACGAGCTATTGTGCCTGCAGGGCTTTACTACGTCAATATTTACGATGACAGGGAGTCATTAGTGATTGATCAGACCACTAAGTCACTCTGGTGATGGGCTCAGGTTTCTCCTCAGAGATTCCCCCAGAGTCCTCTGCCTTGGGCGGAAGCTGCTAAACTATTTATAGACAGAGGTATCTAACGGAGATATCCAATGATGAACTGCTAAATGGAATCTTTAATTTTTTGGCAAGCAGCAGTTCTTTGTGCTATCAGGTTGCAAGGTAGTGGGTCAGGTTTCCTGTCTGTTATATATGAGAGGGGCCTAAGCTTTTTCTTGACCAATTATATACAGTTTTCACTAGGGTTTTATTTCAGCTGACCAATTACTTATAGTTCTCCGCCAGGGTCTTGTTTCAAGGAATTTCTGGCAAGGATTTCTTTTAACCCTTAGTTGATCATTGTGCGCGAAATAAGGATGGTCTGAATGGTATCTCTTGCTAGTGACATGGGCACTGATTAATTGGGCTGTGACATGCCCCCTTGCCCATGGCACAGCAAGTGACCACTTACTTTTGGCTATAGCTCGTTCTCGTCATCGTATTCGTTGTAATTGGGTTTCTCTTCTGGCAAGCGGGTATATACAAAAGCAAAAAGCGTCATTAGCCGTTTCTTTATGAGCTGCAAAATACAACAACCTAAACATACAACAATGGCTATCGCAATTAATGGCAAGCACAAGGTAATAAGCGGGGTTAGTAAATGCATTAACCAAGATGATGTATCCCATCCCATCCAGCCGAAAAGTTTGGCTAACCATCCCTTTCCTAGTCCTGCAACGTTGTTGGTTCTTGCTGCGATTTTCCGCATCGACGTGATTTGGTGTTCTAGAGGAAGGACACATTGGGAATACCAATACAACAATGGTCAAGGGAAAGATTTAAAAACTGACAAAGTCCGCCTTCTTTAAGTAAAAGAGCATCTAATGCTAAGGTTTTGCATCGTCATTTGTGAAGTAGCTTGCAGTTGTTGGTTAATTAGAGCAAAGCTATCAGTAGTGTCGTTAACTAAGTGTTCGACTTGTTCTGCTAACTGAGCGATTGCTATGCGGGCTTTACCTATGCTTAGCCCCCCCCAAAGGAAGGTACCTTCGAGGATCCATCGCAAAGCTTGACTAGATCGCCCTTCATCGGTAAGCGAACTCCAAGTGGCTCCCCGCCGCATACGGTGGCGCAACATGGGAGTAGGCAGTCGCGCTGTACTGGCGTACACTGGTGGACATAACACAACCATAACTAGAAAACATTGTACTCCTGAGAGGGTGCCAGGGAGCATTGTATACAAGTGCCCGTCCGAACAGGCCCACAGTAGCCCGACAAGAGCTGGGGTACTTATGGTCTTACACCGGGCTGACCCTGCCCACGCTTTGGGGTGCAACTCACCAGGGACAGCATTGGGATTGGGTGATGCTGCTGAAAGATTATGGCACCACTGGCTAATTCGGGCTGCTCTTAAGATGGGGTAATAATACGAGTACCAGCTCGTGTTATCTGAAACGTCTACCGCCAAGGAAGCGTTCCAGGTTGTGATTGGGTTTGGGGTTAACAAGGGAGAAGGCCCAAAAGGTGGAGGTCCTGAAGTTTTAACATTGGGGTCAATTGTGGTCAGACTGGGGTCGGGCGGAAGGGCTAAATACCAGGGTGGTGACCAACCCTTTTTTGGGTACCACCTAAGCGAGTTATCCGGTCGTTGCCAATCTACCCCTTCACCTGGGATTCCCCATGGGACCTCAGAACCAAGCAGCTGCTGAGTGCTGCGTTTGCCTGAGGATGGGTCAATGGTACTTCGGGAAAAGCCTTTTTGGCCCATGGCATTGAGGGTTATGTTAACAGACCAAAAGTACGTATGGTGGCAAGGTCCCTTAGCACTGGGAAAAGTTAAATTGGCACCTTCTTGAGGAGCCCCATTCCTCGCCTGAAACCAAGCAGAAACATTTAGTGGATATACAATGGGATCTAACACTGGGTCAGCAACCGACAAAGGAAGTTTTAGACAAGCGGTTAGCCCCGACGTGTCATTAGACCCCGTCATATTCGCCGACACTGACAGAAGAGATAAAATCGAGTTGGAGGTTTCGGAGTCTGTAGAAGGCACTGAGGCGACAACAACACTCGACAGGATGAGCACGATAAGCCTCTTCATCACGGCCCGGGGAGTGTACAGTGGCACACGAAATTGATGTGACTCGATGTTTTGACGGGTTGTTGGACCTGGTCGCTGCGGCCCCGGTCGAACCTGGAAAATAAAACGAGAGCAGTAACTGGGTATATAACAGTTAGTCAGTTTTGAGAGTAGAGCGACGGGTTAGCCAGTTATGATGAGCTAAAATTGGCGATTGGTCTTTATTTTCATCAAGGTATACAGAGTAGGTGTTAGGGTACAGTTTGGGTTTGCAGATGACTCCTTTGTATGCTCGTGGGCGTGATTGGTGAGGGTGTGGAACGGTGACCCAAACTAGTTCATCTGGTTTAACTTTGGTTCCCATGGTGGGGGTTTCTGAAGTGAAGGTTCATTCCAGAGGGTTTTGTCCTTGTTGAGCGATATAAGGACTTCGTGGTTGAACTTTGTCCAATTTTTGTAGGTTCCCCCTCCACGTAATCGTAGCTGTTCCTTGTAAAGACCGATGCGTCTTTCGACTACACCATTGGATTGAGGGTGATAGGGAAGATGAAGATGCCAGTTAACGTTGTGGAGGCGTGCAAATTTATCAAGTGCATTAGAATTGAATGGAGGGCCTCCATCTGACTGAATTTCATGGGGAGGTTGCCAGCTAGTGAACACAGTTGTTAATGCTGAAATTACAGCGCCAGCGTTGCTTTTTTGCAAGGGAATTACTTGTACTTGTCTCGAACCGAGATCGACAACAACCAATCCCTTGTTCGGCAGTTTGGCTCTGGGCAGAGGTCCTAGAAGGTCTACTTGCCAAACCTTTCCGGGCGCAAACTGTTGTGTGTCTAGTGCTCCGACTTGATGTTTCGTTTGATGACACTTCTCCTTGGCGCATGCTTCGCAAGCTCGAGATACCCATTCCCAATCGGACCTTGTTCCATAGGGCATGGGGGTCACTGTGGTGGATCGCCAGCGTAGGTGACTATCCCTTGGTCCTGGGTGTCCCCAGTGTTCATGCAGCCACGTGAGGAAAGGATCTAAATGCGGTTTGGGATCATCCGTCTTGATGGCTAAAACAACATCACTCCGGAGAGGGTCTTCTAGGAGCTTGTCGATGACTTCGTGTACGGGATCAGTTTCAAGTTTATGCGACTTGGTGTGTTTTATTAGCGGTAGGGTGACAAACTGGGATAGCATGTCCCAGATTCTCTCCCAATCTTCTAGGTTTTCCGCCGCAGTAGCTGCGCCAGTGACAATTTTGTAGACGTACTGGGAATCAATGGCTATGATGGGAGTTGGAAGCGTCCTGTCATGATGATGAAGACAGTGGCGGATGACAGCTTCAAAACCTAGGAGTTCGTTTCTTTGGGCTGTGGCTCCTTCGGGGGTGCCGAATAGCCCCGCATCATGGCACGGTTTGCAATAGAACCCGTAGCCCCCTCCATTTTGAGTGGTGCCATTGGAGGCCATCCAGGCCGGGGCTGTAGTTCCATAAAGAGTGGGTGTGGAGTTTTCTTGGGCGTCGGGACCAGGTGGTAAGACTTCGTACTTCCAGCAACACCAGTGATAGTGGTGGTGGAGTACCATTTCGTTCCAGGTAGCTGGTTCTCCTTAGAACTGTGAGTCGACCTTTGTGGCATCCAGCAAAGGCAAGAGGGTGGCGGCGGGTGCTCGGAGCGTTCCATGTCCCTGAGACAGTAATGTCATGAGTCTCCCTGCTAGCAGGATTTTTCCAAAGGCCCCGTAGCAATGTTGCGCCGCCTGGAGGGCTTTGTGTGAGGCATAAACCAGCTTGTTTTGGGGGTTATGGGCAGTGGCCCATACGTGATTGGCAGTGTACCCCAAAGTTACTACTAATGTCTCAGTTAAGTCAAGTGCCTGAAGTGGCGTGTTCTTTACGGCATGGAGGAGATCACGAAGGTCCTTTCTGTCTTTGTCCGTCCAAGGCGTGGCCTTTCATGACTTGTCGCGGGTCTGACGCTGAAGCCTCACAAGTACCGGGAGGTAGTGTGGAGTGATATAATGCCGGTACCAATTAAGATGCCCTAAGGGTCGTTGAAGTCATCTTTTGTCCATCGGCAATGGCGTTTCGAGTGGGCCGAGCTCTGGGGTTTCGTCGTGTGTTACACCGCATCTAGTGGCCCCGGTGAACCTGGTGCCTAGGAACGTAATGTCCATCGTAGGCTGCAAGCTTGATTTCTTTAAATTAACCGTCCACCCCTTAGCATGGAGATGGTCGGTCAGACGGCGGGTGACTTCAGCAACTACTTGCTGATCGCGACCCATGATGGCGAGGTCGTCAACATAGCTCCAGATTTTTAGTTCGCTTTCCGCCGGTAAAGCATAGGAGGCGTGAAAGTCTTTGAGTGTGTCGTTCATGGCGCCCATGGCTAACGCAGGAGCATTGCGATACCCCTGTGGGCAAAGTGTCCACCGGTACATAGTCCCTTCGACACACATATTTAGGATTCCGTCGCTGTCAACAATTGGGATGGAGTAAAACATGTCCTTAAGGTCAAGGGTTGTTCCGTACCACTTGCCCCTTTGAAACTGTGCCATCTCAAGTAGGCATTGTGGTAGAGTAGAAGCATTGGGCTGCATGAGTGGCTGGCACCGTTTATTAGCCTCGCAGTAATCAACTACCAACCGTACCTCGTCGGGCTTTGCTGGTTTGGCAATTCCCCACCCCGGGGATAGGTGGGTACTAGCAGCTACTGGTGTTATACATCCCTGTTGTTCGAGTCACTGTAGGAGGGCGATAAGGGCTTCCCGGAGGGGTCCTTTGGTCGGGATTGGTTTATAACGCCACGTGGATGCGTTGCGGAGTGTAGGTCTATGTTGATTTATTTCTGAAACGATGATCAGAAGAGCTTGTAACACTTGTTCTTTTAGTTCGAGCACTCTGAGTCCAGGGATTCCCAGGATGTTGATGCCCCCTAGGACTGCCTCTAATGCGCGGGGGTGTCCGACCACAGTGAACTTTACTTTTGTTGTGGTGGCGACTGAATTTAACGCTTGGACTTCGATGGCCTTTTTGGTCTTTATGTGAGGTGCTGTTGGGGTGATGACATTGATTTGCACCCCGGTGTCCAAAAGGAAGAGGACCTTACGTTGTATAGTCGGGTTAGTGACATCATAAACAACAAGCTCAGCACAGGGACGAGAGTCTGCGGGGTCGGGTTTGAGTAGGCTGCCGGTGTGACCGGCAGCCATCACTCGTTTTTTGGCTTCTCTTGGTACTTAAAACCCATTGCGTCCGCTAGAAGTCGCTGGCCGTCGTCTCCTAAGATGCGCAACTGTTGTTTGGTAAGCTGCGTGTTGTTCAGGAGGAAGCCAAACATGGCCCTCTCCTCCGGCGTCCTTGGTGGCGGAACCCGGAATTCACGTTGCGGGCCGGGGAGGTCGCGTCAAGGACCAGGCTGGCAACGGTCCTGCTCCAGATGTTCAACTGGGAACGCCGAAGAACATGGGTCTGCCCCATCGGGGTTTGTTGTTGTAGAGTCCATGGGTGCCTGTAGCCATGGTAGCTCACTTAATAAATTCCCCAACGGTTCGCCAGCCAATGGCCCCAAAAGGAGCCAGAGGGTTATGGCCTCCTTGCCCCCATATACCTCTACGCATGCTTCAATGCTTCCCATTGTGGTCGGGACTCAACCGGAATCGGGGAGGTGTCGATGAGGCCACGGGCCACCCGCTTGCTGGATTGTTATACCCAGTGGGTGTGCTCTAGGATTCCAGGACAAGTAGGATACCCCGATGATGGCTAGCAGCAGTTGTTCCGCAGAGGGCTTCAGCGACCGTCCGTTATGCCACGCATAAGCTTTTTGGCACACTTGACCTGCAACGAGAGCTGGGAACGGAATGGGCCATTGGGTGTTACCCGTTACTGTATTTAAGTCAGTGGCATGCCACCCGCTCCAGGTGGCCTGACACGTTAGAAAACTAACCTCATCTTGGTCCAGCGTCTCCGACCCGTACTCTACTAGCAGCCGTCCTAACCATACCACCAAGGTTTCGCCGGGCTTTAACTTTGATTCCTTACACAGGTCTTGTATTTCTGGCCGAGTACAGGTACGGTACGTAATAGTCGTACGTGCCACTCTGTTCTCATCTATGTTATGCTTCATTATAGCAATGGGGTGAGCTTGGACCAGAGCGGGGTCGGGGTTAACCGGGAGGGCCGGGTATAACTTCCCTCCTCCGTAAGGGGGCGGATCTATGACTGGCGCCACCTCAGGGGGTGGAATCGTGGGTGGCGTCATTTCGGGAGGTGGGGCCGTGGGCAATGATGCGGCTGGCCATCCCCCTCCGTAAAGGAACGGATTCATGGCCGGTGCCACCTCAAGGGGCGGACCAGCGGGTGGCGCCACTTCGGGAGACGGGGCTGTAGGTGGTACCGCAGCTGGCCATCCCCTTTGCGGGCTTTGTGGAATTTTTCCATTGTCCCGCCCTTTCTTTTCCCCAGCGCCATTTTCGGGCGGTGGCTCAGGAATGTCTTTTGTTACTGCGTTCGCGGCTGCTTTTCCAGCCGTGGCTAGCTGGGCCTCCAAGTCCGCATTTTCCCGCAACACACCCATAAAGGCACGGAATAGCACATTTATTATCTTTCCTTTGTCCCACTTTGGACCTGCCCATTTTGTCGCAGTGCGGCCCTCAGTTTCCAAACTTTTGTGGAGTTGGGTTAGGAGCTCATGGCCGCGCGATTCGAGCGCCAGAGTTGGGCAATTAAACTTGTCAGCTGGCGTCGGCTCCCCGCCCTCCCGTACATGGCATATACAGCGGGCGTACTCTTGGGCAGGAGTTGAATTTGTGGTGCCCGCCGGTTTTACTCGGGCCAGGGAGATCATTTTTCTTTCCTCCCGTGGCCTGTATAGAACCCGGTCGCCACCCATAACGCAGCCAAACGTTAGACCACTAAGTCACTCTGGTGATGGGCTCAGGTTTCTCCTCAGAGATTTCCCCAGAGTCCTCTGCCTTGGGCGGAAGCTGCTAAACTATTTATAGACAGAGGTATCTAACGGAGATATCCAATGATGAACTGCTAAATGGAATCTTTAATTTTTTGGCAAGCAGCAGTTCTTTGTGCTATCAGGTTGCAAGGTAGTGGGTCAGGTTTCCTGTCTGTTATATATGAGAGGGGCCTAAGCTTTTTCTTGACCAATTATATACAGTTTTCGCTAGGGTTTTATTTCAGCTGACCAATTACTTATAGTTCTCTGCCAGGGTCTTGTTTCAAGGAATTTCTGGCAAGGATTTCTTTTAACCCTTAGTTGATCATTGTGCGCGAAATAAGGATGGTCTGAATGGTATCTCTTGCTAGTGACATGGGCACTGATTAATTGGGTTGTGACAGACCCGCCCGCTTGGTGGTATGCGATGTGGGCCCATAGCTAATTTGAGTCAGCCACATGGCGCCCCCTGGTGCGCCAGGGGCAACACTCAATTAGAATCTTCTCTACTGCTGTGACCTTGGATCCTGTTCGTGACGCCATGTCTCAGGCGGCCGGAGCCGACCCGAGGATCACTAGTTTAATCGGACGTCAGGCAGGCCGGTGATGGAGAGGCAAGACAGCTTATTGGTTTTAAAAGATTACTTTTACTTACGCCGCGTAGAATGGCAGTGCAGGCTTCGAGGTAGCTTGCCTGCATTGTCGGATAACAAAACAAGTTACGAATAAATGAGCTTTTGAACAAAAAGGAACCTGCAGGATAGCGGGGTACGTCAAAAGGACCCGGTGATGGGGAGATATTGGTGGGTGATCAGTCCGCCAAGTTTCCTCGATCACGCTACAGAGTTCTCCGTGGTTACTCTGCCGCATGCTCAGAGGTCTCCGACTTGGGCGGAAGCTGCATGAACTTTTATATGTCCGGAGTAGCCAATAACGGACTGAATACTAATGAGGCAGAACGTGACCAAATTTAAAAGTAACTGCGGTTATTTAAGGCAGTTCTATTGTGACAGGGACACTCAACTTATTTGGTTATGACAGATATGAAATAGAAAGAAGCTTTAAGTCTCATACTCTACTTTATAAAGTGTATATTTTAAGTTTCAGCAAGTTATTCAAATAAAATTTCACTACAGAAATGTGATTTGGTGTTTTTTCTTAATAGATTATATATGGTAATTATGGCATCAATTTAACACTCCTACTTTTATGATTTTATGAAAAATAGATGTGCTATTCTACAAAACTGCCCTGTACTGTTGACTGAGACAAAGCATAGCTGATGTTAGGGCTGTGCAAAACTTCACCTGGTGTTTCATTTTGAAGCTGTTTTGACACATTTCAAGCTCCAAACAGTAAAATCAAAACTAAATGAAATGCTTTGAAAGAGCTTTGAAACAAAACTCGAAATATTTCCAAAGTTTCAAAACATTTTGAGTCATGAAGCCAGGCTTGCTTGGCTTCAGCACTGGTCTCAGCCAGCAGCAGTAGCCTGCTGTCATTCCACGTGTAGATCCAAGGGCCTGCGCCCCCCGGGAGGAGTCTGGCACAGCCCTGCAGACCTCCTGGGGAGTGTGGATCCCCAGATGTGTGTGTGGGAGGACAGCATGCTGTCGCTGCTGACTGGGGCTAGTGGCAGCAGCTGTTTTCCTGCCGTTTGGCACGGGCTGTGCCTAGCATCAGTCCCAGCTGGCAGCAGCAGCCTCATGTCATCCCGTGCACAGATCTGGGGGCCCGCACCTCTAGGAGGGTCGTGGGGCTGTACTGGACTCCTTCCAGGGGTGCATGCCCCTGGATCTGTGCACGGGATGACAGGAGGATGCTGCTGACGCCTGGGACCAGTGTCAGCTCCAGGGAGATTGCTGCTGCCACTGCCACAGCCCTGTAGCCCTCCCAGGGGGTGCAGGCCCCTGGATCTGTGCGCGGGGTTTCAGCAGGCTGCTGCTGCTGCTGCCCAGAGCTTCCACCATCACCAGCTGGCAGCATCAGCCTGCTGTCATCCCACATCATCCAGGGGCTCATGCCTCCTGGGAAGAACTGGGGGAAGTGATCAGAGAGCTGGGGGAAAGATCAGGAAGCTGAGAAATCCAACTGGGAACTGGGGGAATGTTCAGGGACCTGAACATGCTTTCATCCCCCTGTTCAATTCCCCCAGGTCTCTGTTCATTTCCCCACC
The DNA here is from genome assembly GCF_030867095.1 of Alligator mississippiensis. Lineage (NCBI taxonomy): Eukaryota > Metazoa > Chordata > Crocodylia > Alligatoridae > Alligator > Alligator mississippiensis. The sequence goes on along the minus strand of NC_081824.1, from coordinate 74,675,158 downwards.
TCTGTGTTGCTGCTGCTGGCCCCAGCCTGGAGCAACAGCCTGCTGAAACCCAGTGCACGGATCCGGGGGCCCACACCCCCTGGGAAAAGCTGGGGAAATGGTAAGAGAGCTGGGGAAAGTGATCAGAGAGCTGGGGAATTGAATCAGGAGCTAGATGTCAATATCAGAGCAGTCCCATCTTCCCCCTCCCTCTCCTTGGTTTCTGTTTAGCTGCAAGCAAGCCCAGCTTTGAAACTTGAAACATTTCAAAACGTTTTGAGTGCCATCATTTTGTTTCAAAGCTGTTTTGAAGTCTTTCATTTTGTTTTGCTTTCACTGTTTCAAGCTTGAAACACGTTGAAACAGCTTCAAAACGAAACACACGTTGACATTTTGCACAGCCCTAGTGGCCAATGTATTAAAACCAATGAAGTGTCATCCACAAGAAACAACTTGTAAGGTCAGGGCAGAAACCTGCAAGCTCTTCTGTCTTCATTTATATGGCGTAATATTGCATTAAGTATGAATCTAAAAAAAAAAAAAGGTGAGACTAACTTGTTAAAAGAATCTGATAGTTGTGTTTCTTTTAGAGCTCCTATGAATGAGTTTTAAAAATACCTGAGCCTGCAATTCTTAGCACATAGGCATACTACTGTGCCCACATGGAGGCCCAGTGACAGCAGGTTTCCTTGGAAGTACAGCAATTTCCCCATATATATTGTGATTCATCTAGCCCCAAGGCTTGAATATGATTCCTCTGTAGCCTACAGACTGCCTGCAATTTGTATGGAAGTGTCTATTCCAACAGGACAAATATAAGCAGCCTGTTTATTCATTCTCTATGTGCATTACCCGAGTTTCACCCCATAGAATAGACATAAAATGAACAAATTGGGTTTTCTATACATAATAACTGAACAATTTGCAATATATTTACAATAAAATAATTTTAAAAATCTTAATTAAAAGCATATATAATTTGTCAGGTTTTATCAGAAAAGAAGAACCAAATACAGAAATGCAACTGCTCATGCCCTTTATGAGGCTATGTGTTTAAAAATGCAAAGAAACTTAAAAAACAAAATAAAACAAACAAAAAACCCTACTCACCATCCCTTGTTTTATGAACCAATATTAAACCCACAGATTAGTTTGGGCTATCTAGCAGTAGCTCTGTTTTTTTTTGTTGGTTTTTTTCCTCCCCTCTTCTCCCCCACCTCTCTTTCTCCATGGTTAGTACTGTAACATATAAACTTTCATTTTAAAAAAATGTTTAGCTCTTATGTTCCTAAAGAAAAACTTTACATTATGAACTGAGGATAAATTGATGTAGTGAAACCTGACTGAGATTCTAGGTAACCTGAAACAAGAGTGAATTTGTTGGGTTTTCAGGGATCCTGTCTCTGCATTTGACTGATTATTGTAAGCCACTCTGAGCCTCCTGGACAGGTGGGAAATAAATCTAATCAGTGAAGAAATAAACAGCTTAAAGTAGTCCAATCTTATTCATCTTAATGGGGTATTGACTTTGAATCCTAATAAAAAAATAAATTATAATTTATACAAATATTTAACAAAGCTCACAAGAAAAAGGAGAGATGATTACAATGAGATGATCAATCTGTTACAAATAGTTTCCTGCCTGGGTGTCCCTATTGAGTGGAATTTGGTTGGCCCAGAGTATTCATTATTCTTTATTTCCATTTTGATGTTTCATTAAGCCCCTTAATAAATGCTAATTCTTCTTATAAAAGCCTGTCTAAAAATGCTCTAAAGTGTCAAGTTTCTAAATATGCGGGATTAAAGGATGAAAATATAATAAAAATAAAGCACCAGATAAACAGTCAAAAAATAAATGCACACTTCACATGCTGTAGCTTTGCACTTCAACAGATTAATAATTTGTTACCCAGAGCTAGTAAAAACACCATAGAGATTAATCACTTTATAACTGCCAAATAGCATTCCAGCTATTTGAGAAACATAATATTTAAGTGTTTACAAACAAAAATGCCTTCACACGGTATTGGACAAATTATAAGCATTCAACCCTTGGGGAACACTCGTTTCTCCAATTTGTCCATGAACACCAACAGATACTTCAATCATTCTGAAGTTTGTATTAGTTTTAGGTACAAACCTAAACCACTTTTGAAGGTTAGTTTGTTTTTCTATTTATCAGTTACCCTTTTTTTGCCCCCCTTTTTTCTAGTTTTCCTTTAACCCTCTACTATAGCATTTACAAGAATTCCATGTGACTTTTCTTTATTTTGTGATTTGCCATTTGAGTGCTTCAGGAGAAAGATTTCTTTTTCATTTTGTTTTGTTGGGTGGGGGGCTTGGGTTTTTTTTACATTTTTCCCTTTGTCTTTCATGTTATAGATACTGAACATCTTTGACTGCAGCTGTGCAGGAACTGGAAGTTTTTTTTCATGAGGAATGCTTGAACTCAGAATGAAAATAGAGAATGTATCATTTTCAGTGTACCAATTTCCCATGTAATGCAAGTTGAGAGTGCCCAGTCTGGTGTATCTACCTGAATATTGTAACTATTGCATCCTTAAGAAGGCTACAAAGCACTTACCATTTTTGAAGCCCAGTTGGTAAAGCATGTTACTGAGGAGACACCCACTGTGTTCTCTCATGAAGACTTCACAATGGATCCTAAAATACATAAACCCATTGAAAGCATTGGGTTAGTCTCTGTGTAGTTGAAAGCCCAATATTTAGCATCTATCAGGGAGAGAGAGAGAGAAACCACAATCTCTCTCCCCTAGCTGTTTTCTTTCCTAATCTCAATTAGTCTTTAATATATACATACATAAAATCTACCACTGGTATTTTAAATAATTATGCAGCTTTGAACTGAACTATTTCAGTATAGCACCTGCAAGCAAGAATCAGCTTTGCAAACCCACAAATTTCAGGCACCTCACCAAAAGGCGTGGGAACATAAAAAGACGGTGGGCACAGGAAAAGCACAATTCAAAAATGTCTTTTAGTTTTTGTGCATGAGATACAGTGTCATGCCTCTTAATGGGATTATTATAAGATTTGAAGGACAAATCATTAGGCAATACAAACTCCATTAAAAATAATGATGGTGATCATTCATTATTTATAGCGTGATATAGTTCCCAATTGAATCCCTGGGTGTGATCCAATACAGAGGTTCAACAACATTTTAAAACAGTGGGAAACAGTGCATGGCACTTCTAAACAGCAGCAGAATCTCCAGTATATTTAGTTACCATCCTAATCGAGCAATACATCTTACATACATTGATAAGATTGCCATAGGTAGCTACCCCTGGGATCTTTATATTGAGCCATCATACAAAGATTCACTAACTGCTTTGTGCATACCATAGAGTAGCATTCACAGAAAATATACAGCAATTTATCAAATGGACTGTGTTATCTAAAGTGCATTAACAGAACTGGAGCTGCATTGCAACCTAATTGGACTGGAAGGTTTCTAATGAATACACCGAGGTTTTGTTGGTTTGCTCGAACAGAAAAAAAAGAGCAAAGGTTTCTGGCTTGGGATTGATAATGAAGCCTTGTCATCTTTATGGCACAGGTAAGAATCAACCAAGAACAACAGTAAAGGAAAGCTGTTACCATCAGATGGCTACTCAGTGATTGACACTACATATCAAGACCACAAGATAGGTTGGAGAAGATTGTGCCAGTTACTTAGTAGCAGATTCTGTTGAAATTGTTTGTAAATATGCAAAGAATGAAACCACATTTCCTGAAAGCAAATTAGAAAATGCTGGGCTACAGCCTGCATGCTGTTGTGCTAAACCAGGAGCAGCCCACAATGGAGGCTGTGATTCATGGTCTCCCTCCCTACTATTCCAGGAACAGAGTAAATCCTGATGGGTCTGTGAGTATTGCAAAACATGCTACTTAATGTGCTGGGGATCTCACTCTGCCTCTGCGCAGGGGTGAGGGGAGGTACAGATGAGACACTGCTCACACTTTTCCCCTTTAGTAACTTCTGTGTGAGAAGGGGAGGTCACTCTTCTCAGCCAGTGCTTGGTAGTGTTATGGCAGCAGCAGCTCCTTCACTAGAATTAAAGGCCACAAGTCACCCTCAATCAAACCCTCTCATACAAAAAGCACATTCATAGATTGTAAGACCAGAAGGGACCTCAGAAGACCATCAGGTCTAGTCCCCCGCACCAAGCAAGAAAGGTATTGGGGGGTCAGGTGACCCCAGCAAGGTGACTGTTTAGTCTCCTCTTGAAGATTTCCAGGGTAGGTGATTGCACCACCTCTGGGGGGAACTTATTCCACAGCCTGGACTCCCTGACTGTGAAGAAGTTTTTCCTAATGTTGATCCTGAATTGATCTTTCAGGAGTTTGTGGCCATTACTCCTGGTTTACCCTTCAGGTGCCCTGGTGAACAGTTGCTCACTGAGCCCTTGATATAATTCCCTAGTGCCATGGTAAGCTGCTACCAGGTCCCGTCTCAGGCTTCTTTTCTTCAGGCTGAAGAGTCCCAGATCCATTTTAAGACTCTGATCATACAGGTAGCTCTTCTTTGGACTCTCTCAAGCTTGTCCACGTCCTTGTTAAAGTGCAGTGCCCAGAACTGGATGCAGTACTCCAGCTGTGGTCTCACCGGTGCTGAGTAGAGCGGAAGAATCACCTCCTTGGCTTTGCTGGAGATGCATCGATTGATGTATGACAGTATTATTTGCTCTACTGGCTGCAGCATTGCACTGCCAGCTCATATTCATACTCTGGTCTATTATTACCCCCAGGTCCCTTTTATTCATGGTGCTAGTCAGCTTGGCGCTGCCAAGCCTGTGTGTTGGGGGTCGCTCATCCCAAGGCGGAGCACTCAAATTTCTCAACGTTGAACTTCATTAGGTTCTGATCCGCCCAACTTGCTAGCCTGTCTATCATGAACACAAAGGCAAAGGTGAGCACTCATAACAACATTCTGTATAAGCTCACCAACTCAAAATGGTAAATTAGCCCCTCAACCACCCAAACTGTTGCTCTGGCTCTCAGTTTCTCGTCTGCCAAGTATGGAAGCCCTGTATGGAAGAGATACATATATGCTAAGTACCTTAACTCCATTCTGAATGATAGCTATCAATGCATCACAGGATGTCTGAAGCCACCAGCCTAAACAGTGCGTACCTGCTGACAGGCATTGCTTGTATCAGAAAAGCAGTGGCCAGCAGGAATCATAGAACAATTGAGACAAATTGAAGATGTGAGACTCCTGCAATACAACCATCCTGCAGCAGACAAATGTCTGAAGTCGTGCAGGAGTTTCTTCACCAGCACCCAAATTCTTGATGCCACACCCAAGGAGACATAACTACAGATGTGGAATGAGAGGCTGAAGAAAATACCTGACTGGAAAAATGGACATTCCAACAGCTGTGTCCTAACCACCGGATGCTGATGAACCACACTCAAGGCGGTGATATCTTAACTGCCTACGTACCAGAGTTGGATGCTCCAAGGAGCTAATGAAGAACTAGGGCTATATCATTGGTTCAGCTTATGACAGAAAGCCACCTCTGTTTCTCCCCAAAAACTCTGGTCTGTGACAATTTGGGCCTTGCAGAGGGTACACACCTTACCCCATCTCTTTAGGTAACCTGAGCTGGATACATTCCTGAGGGAGGGGGGAAACCTGCTCCCTCTGCCTGCGTGACTGGCATCACATACTTGGGTGAGGGGTTTGCGCTCCCTGGTGGGCTAGAGACAGCCAGTCTGCCCAGCAACCAGTGATACATTTCAAATTAGTTGGCTGACAGCCAGCAGGTGCTGGCCTCCATTAGACCAGGCAAGTGAGGTCATAAGGGCTATATAAGTTAAGGACTGCCCAGGAGGAAGGGGCAGCAGCCATGAGGAAAACTCAGAGGGAGAGAGGAGCTGGACCATCTGAAACTTGTTATCTCTCTCAGAACTCACGATCAAGGAACTGCCTGCCTCCAGAGGGAATCTCCACCTGCCTCTGGCTGAGACTTGTGAGTAAGCTACCTGAGATCTAAAGATATATAGCTTGCAGTAACTCAGATGCATGATCAAAGACTACTCCAGCCACCCTATTTGCTCTATGGGATTTATCTGATACTACTCAACTCTGTATCCTATTCCAACCCTACTCCTTGTAACCAATGAAGTTCTCCTTTGTACCTAGCGTGGGAGACTTACTGGGAGTTCGGCTGACTAAGGGAGACCACTACTTGTGCTTCCAACTGAGGGAAGCATCCCAAGTTCTTGAAGTGAGTCAAGTACCCTCAAGGGCTACTAGGTCTGTGTTTCCCAGGGGGTGCAGAGCCAGAATCAAGCCCATCCTTGGGTGGTGGCAGCTCTACCCCAAGGCTAGTGGGTGTACTCCAGGAAGGGGGTTGACCAGATGTGAGGCACCCCCAGGGAGGCACTCAGAGCCTGGAAGGTGGGTGGGCACAGTGAGGTGGGTGGCTTAACACAGGAGCACCCCGTACTGGCCCACCACACAACTACCTGTGACTGTAGCTCAAAGCCTCAGTCTATGCAACACTTGCTGCAATGCTCGCTGCTTGAAGGCACATGTACAATGAAAGTACAATAAACAAGCAAAAGCACGTCTAACAAAATGATCAAATGTGGTGTAGAGACATGATAAGAAGTTTACACCACATGAGTAGTGGCTCTTGCTCATTTTCTCCTAGCACTGCTGCTACTAGTATCTCAGCAGCATGTCAGGAAGCAAGTCACTCTCCCTCTCATCCCCTTGGACTGTGGAATATTGGGGGTCCCAAAGACCCCATGAAGAACTACTGTCCATACAATACATGTGGTGCTACTGTACCAAACCCTGCAATCCCAGGAACTGGCACAGGGAACCAGCAAGGGAAGGTCCCACTTTTATATAAGGGATGCTGGGGATTAGGGTCACAAGCCAGTGAGGTAATGAGAGGGGGGCAGACAGGTGAAAAACATTAACATTAAGTTATGTATACTTAGGATCCAGGTAACAGGTAATAAGCACTGACACTCTGATGAAATCATCCACAAACAGGTAACATGTAGGGAACACTAATCCTGTGGTATATACACTTGAGAACCCTTATACCTTCCCACAACTCCAGAGAGACTCCCAACCAGCCTCAGGTCCCCCCAAAAAGTAATTGCTATCTGCCAGGGCTCCCACTAATGCAGCTTGCAGTCCTGGTTCTGCCATTCCTTCCAAGTCTCCACCCACACATTTCTCAACCATTGTATCCATGCTCCATCGCAGCTCCACCTCTTCCTCCTGTCCTCTACAGCCTTCTGGGAATTGTAGTGTACATTATAGTTCATTCTTCCAGTCCCCCTGAAGGCTTCTGGGAGTTGCACTTCACACTCCAGTTCATTCCCAGTCTCCTGGAGGCTTCTGGGAGCTGTAGTTAACGTGACAACATTAGAGTACATGACATTCAACATGACAGTCCATTATACCACACAGTGTAGCACTACAAAAAGTCCCTCTTTGAAAGGAATATTTTGGTGGTGGATGGACGGACAATTTTCTGGCTCTACAGATGGCCTGAACATGTGGATATGTTTATTTAATACTACAAGGGCATATGTAGCACTACAAATATAACACACATCCATGCTCAGAATGGCAACTCAAAAACCCTGTGCAGTGAGTAGGGAACCCCCTAGAAATAGCCAATAGGAAATGCGCAGTGAATAAGGCAAATTATTAGCATTTGTTTGCATCGTGTCAACAGGCTGGTAGGTATGAAGCCCTTCAGGTACAGGCCTCCTCTTTCCAACCTAAATAGCATAACCAGAATAAAAACAAAAGCAAGCAGAGAATGGGTGGGAGGCAGTTAAGCCATGGTACAAATAAATTGGGAAGTTAAAACAATTGCTTGGATCATTTTTATTGGGTATTTAATTTGCACTTGTTTGTTAATCAACATTTCTCTCCCAAGGAATGGAGGTAGTTACCAAACATATGTATTGCTTTAACACCTGAAAGACCTGGTCTCTGCTGTATTAGATAATTGCTACCTGAAGGAAATTAAAATCGAAGTGGGAATGTAGTTTATATACAGATATAAGTGGGGAAAGCGTGAGAACAGGAGAGAGGATCTTCCTCAAGATATGGTTTATGGCAGGGGCGGACAATTATTTTGGGCAGAGGGCTGCTTACTGAGTTTTGGCGAGCTGTCGATGTCCGCATGGGTAGTCCTATCGCTTGACAGCTGCTCTGCTCCCTGGTTGCCATCTTGTGACTGGAAGTCCCACCCCCTAGCTCCTGGCCTTTGCTACCTGAAGTACTCCTTTTAGCAAGGGGTTTTGCTATCTCGGAACCAGAAAACTACCAGATTATATTCTAAAAAGCAAACATCTAAAACATTCATTAATTTGATTTAAAAAAATATTTTTGTCCTGGTTTATAAGTGCTTGTGTAGTGTAAACAGAGATAATTGTATATAATAGCTTAAAATGAAGTCTTACTATTGTATATTGTGGGGGGGTACAGGTTTGTGGGGGACTGTGGGTGTGTGGGTATGTGGGGTGTGGGTGAGGGTGTGGGTATATCTGTGAGGGTTGATAGGCATGGCAGGTGTGGTGTGGGATGAAGGAGCATGTGGGTGTGTGGGTGGAAATGTGGAGTGTGGGTAGAGATGGAGTTTGTGGGGACTATGTGTGGGGGGAGGGTGGCTGAGGTATGTGAGGGGGTATAGGTGTCTGCATGTATGATAGTACGAGAGGGTGTGTAGGTGCATGTGTATGGTGGGGTGTGCATGTGGGACTCACCCTATGAACACACACACACACACACACACCCTCCCTACACCCTCCCCCCCCCCCCCCCCCCCAGGTACCAGCATGGGCCCTGTGCTCCCACAGTCTGGCCATGCAGCCAGAAGCCACATGGTACCAGAGCAGTGCGGGGACAGGAAAGCAGGGAAGTGGCTGGAGGTGAGGCTGGGCTGGGCTACTGTATCCTGCTTCCAGCTCCCCCTGTGTCCTACTGTCCCTGGCTCCTGTCATCTTTGACAGGTAGCCAGGAGCAGATAAATATTTTCTAAATTATTTATGGGCCCCATGGGCCAGACAGAAAGGCCTGGTGGGCTGGACCTGGCCCGTAGGCCATATTTTGCCCACCCCCGGTTTATGGGCTCTTGGTAAAGAGGTGGAAAACACAGTAGCTGGAAGAAGACATTGAGGCATGGACTAAGATTCAATAATTTAGGCCAAATTTGGGGTCTAATTCAAACTGATTTAATACATTTTTCCAAAAGCCCTCTATGCAGAATGACTCCCCAGTTTAAAGCAGTTCTTGGCAACGGTAACATTGCTCAAAAGATGGTAAACCATATTAATTAACAGACTTTAAGAAGTTTGATTCAATGGATTCATGCAAGACCATTCCTAGTTAAGAAGGTCAGACATGACTATTGTAGTTTTGGATTATATCAGAGGGTGGCAACTTGTGGCCTGTGGGCCAGAGCCAGCACATAGAGCCATTGGATCCAGCCTGTGAAACCAGGGGGCAGTGTGTGGTGGTATAGGCTGTGACAAAACTTGGGGGCAGGTCATTTTACCTGTGTTGCGCCATGCCATGCCATGATCAGGCAGCGGGAAGCTTGATGTGCTGCACTACAGCTGGACAGCACAGAAAAGGAGTGGCAGCAGCAGCTACTGTGTCTTAGCACCAACTGCCTCAGATCCAATCTGGGCCATTCCAGGATGCCGCTACAAAATGCTGCTCACTGCTAGTCTATATCATTTTCTGATGCATGAATATTATCCTTTTAATAGGAGAAACTCACTGTCTAGCATAACCTCCCCAGTTAGGTTCCCTGTTTAATCTGTTCGACATACACTGGTTATTTTGATGGATTTCTACAGCAGACTATTCTTAGATGTCCCAAGGCAACAATAGGATAGCTAAATTCTGTGGGTACAGTGACTTTTCATTGTTCCTCTTGTAAAACCAGCTACTCCACTACATGCCCATATGTGACAGCTGTCTTTTCTGAAGACATATCTCTGTATCTGAGAGTTAGGCTGAACTCTTACTATGTGAACAAGTTTTCCCAGGCATAAACCATGCTTGGAAAAAATAAAACTAGCCATACATTCCTATACCATGATCACAGCACAAGTTTCGCAGCCTGGATTTTTAAAATTGGAGAAGGTAAGGGATGTACTTTTTCCAGGAACCATTAGATCATCTCTTTTTTTTAGATAACTCTTCTGTCAGGTGTTAGGAACAATAAAAAGGAATAAGCTCCACTGGACAATGCTGATGTCAAATAGAAAAGTTGCATGACTTCCCCCAGGGGAAGAAAGTCCTTCTCCCAGGGGGAATACGATATGTGACAGCATAGTAATCAATGGCTCAATGTCTAGTTGGCAACTGGTATCAAGTGGAATGCCCAAGAGTCAGTCCTGGGGCCGGTTTTGTTCAATATATTCATCAACAATCTGAAAGGATGGAGTGCACCCTCAGCAAGTTTGCAGATGACACCAACCTGGTGGGAGTAGTAGATATGCTGGAGGCTAGGGCTAAGATTCAGAGAGAGCTCAGCTAATTGGAGGATTGGACCAAAAGAAATCTCATGAAGTTCAGTAAGGACAAGCACAAAGTCCTACACTTAGGATGAAACAATTGCATGCACCGGTACAGACTGGGGGCTGACTGTCTAAGCAACAGCTCTGCAGAAAAGGACCTGGGGGTTACAATGGACAAAAAGCTGAATATGAGCCAACAGCATGCCCTTGTTGCCAAGAAGACTAACAGCATACTGGGCTGCATCAGTAAGAGCATTGCCAGCAGATGGAGGGAAGTGATTATTTCCCTCTATTAGGCACTCATGAGGCCACATCTAGAGTACTATGTCTGTTTTGGGCCCCCTACTACAGAAAGAATGTGGACAAATTGGAGAGTTCAGCAGAAGGAGGGCAACAAGCATGGTTAGAGGGCTGGAGAACATGATTTATGAGGAGAGGCTGAGGGAACTGGGCTTATTTTGTGTGGAAGAGAAGGCTTGCAGGGGGAGAAGATTTAACAATAGCCTTCAACTACCTGAAGGGTGGTTACAAAGAGGATAGAGATAGACTGTTCTCAGTGGTGGCTGATGACAGAACAAGAAGCAATGATCTCAAGCTGCAGCAAGGGAATTTAGCTGAGCTATCAGGAAACACTCTCTCACAAGGAGAGTAGTGAAGCACTGGAACAGGTTACCTAGAAAGATTGTGGAATCTCCATCATTGGAGGTTTTATAAGACCTGGCTAGACAAAGTCTTGGCTGGGATAATCTAGTTGGGGGTAGTCCTGCTTTGAGCAGGAGATTAGACTAGATGACCTTCTGAAATTCCTTTCAATCCTAATTTCCTACGATTCTGTGATTACATTCTTACATTTCCTTCCTTCTTACATCTCGGGTTAACTTCTTAGGGCAGGCCAGGCCAGTTTTCTATAACCCAAATGCTACTACAAAATTATAATGTAGCAAAGGGTATACAGTAATAGTTATTTCATACTAGAAAGTAAAACATGCTTTTTCCCTGAATAGATCATTTTGTTTGGGGAACTGGTACAAGCTATGTCAGCAAGAGCACATTGTTGGCATTATAATCTGTTCACTTCAAATTTCTACTAAATTCTGATTAATCATACATGCCAAAGGACCAACACTCAAGGTCTCAATCCTTCGTACTTTTAGGCACATTGATTTCAGTTTGGTGACACCATAAGTGGTTACAGCTACATCAACAGCCTGTTTTCCTCAGTCCCTCTTCTACACATTTAAAACATTTACAAAGTTTATTACACTTCCAAGATATTTCTGGATCCAGCAATAGCTTCTGTACTTTAAAAAGGATTCTCATAGAACTGGCAATACCTCTACAAGTGGAATGAACTGTTTGACTGGAACATAGAGCAGGTAAGACAATATTCATAGGTTTTCCCTTATTTTTTACTCAGTCAAAGTGGTCTGTATTTTTTTAATAGGTCACTTGGTCTTATAACATGCCCCCAAAGACCATGTCCACATGAGCAAGGGCATGTGTTTGCAGCAGCACAAATAGTAGCAGCAAAAATTTGTGCCACTGCTTTGTGTTGCAGTGTACTCCCCTGCTTGTGTGGTTTGCAGTGCACCACATTGTTTCACTACTCCATGTGCTGCGGGGGGGGGGCTGGCTGGGGCACAGGGTGCCTCAGTGCGGGGATAGCTGGCAGGCAGCCTCCACACTGAGGCACCCTGTGCCCCAGCCAGCTGGTGAGCAGCATGTGGAAATGGAGAAGCAGGCAACCCAGGGCTGCCTGCTCCCCTATCTGCGTGCACTGCAGAGCTCCCACGTTGGGGCACAGGGTGCCTCATGACAGGGGCTTCAAGTGCTTCAGTGCAGGGCAGCAGAGCCTTTGTGCTGAGGCATGTAGAGATAGGGGAGCAGCAACCCCAGGGCTGCCTGCTCCCCCATCTTGAGGCACCCTACACCCTAACCACCCAGAAAGTGGCTGGCTGGGATGCAGGGTGACTCAGCACAGGGGCACCATAGCATGCAAAGGTGGGGAAGCAGGTGCTCCCCTGTCTCCGCCTTTGTCTTGGCACATGGCACTTTGGCATGCTTTGCACTGCTTTTTTTTCAGGGTTTGTTATTTTGCTATTGAGAAATCCCAGTAGCAAATTTTCCCCAGCACTGCAAGTTAGCAGTATCATGCATGGTTTAACATGCAGCTTGTATGGTTTGTGGTGCTGCAAAGAGGTTTGTGGCATTAGAAACCACATGGGCCTGCATGCCTGAATCTGGCCAAATAGTGTTAAGAGTTTTATAACAGTTTTCCATTTTTATAGGATTTTGAATTCTGAAATTGGATGCTCCTATGGGCAGGCCCCATTTCTTTCCTAGTATTTGGAAAAATTCAAGCACACCTTAAACACTTCCATGATCTCTTAAAAAAAACAAACAAACCCATCACAGCCAGCCTGGCTAACAGCAATTTTTTTTCTTTGGTAAAGATCACAACAGACCGTAACTCTAAGGCCTAAATTCAGTTTTTGCCTGCTAGAACTGTCTTGTGAGACGTAGCAGTAAGTACCAGTCACCAGTCTTGCAAGGCAGTGCAAGATTTGAGTATGAACTGTCCTACTCAGAATAAGGATATTTTGATTCTTGTTATTCTAACTTTGTGTGATTTACACATTGTGAATGAAACAGTGCTTATGAAATGTGCTAGAGTGCAACAGGTCTCATGAGAAAAAGCCCTTATTTTAACCAGAGTACTGCAAATATAGGCTTCTCCAAGCCATCTTCTAAGTGTGCCTCAGTTCTCACAATCCTCATTTATGGCCTGTCCTGTGGGAGTGAGAGTGTGTTTACATAGGAGAATGGAGGTGTGGCTCTGGTAGGTGCTGTAAGGCTCTAATTTTATTTAGCTAGCATGTATAACATTAGCAGGAAATACACAGCGACTTGGCAGCAGGCTTTAGTACAAGCTCTCCAGGGACCATGAATACATTCTCTAGTAATTTGACAGCATGCACTAATGCCTCTGTCATCCATGCGAGAATAGTGATTTTTCCCATTCAATTCTTGGCTTCTCTACATGAAATAAGGAAGCTATTTTATTATTGGCAGAATGGATTAATAGCTTCATCGTTAGTATGACTCCACATGGTTGAACTTGATTAGTACTAGGGCTGTGGAAAGCAGCACCCTTCTGCTTCAACTTCTATTTTGACGTTTCGATGGGACAGTGTTTTGTTTCATTTTGAAAGCACTGTTCTGTTTCGTTTCGTCAAAACTGTTTTGCTGTTTCGACGCTGTTTCGCCATTTCACCCATAGGTTATAATGGGGAATCATAAATTACAGCAGGCAGGCAGGCAGATTGGGGGCTCACCCGCACCCCCGGGAGGGCTGCAGGGGCTGTGCCTGACTCCTCCTGGGGGTGTGGGCCCTCAGTCTGCCTGCCCGATGACAGAGTGGCACTGGGCTCAGCCTGCATCCAGCATCGGGAATATCGGAGGTGCTGCTGGTCCCAGGCGGCAGCACCCACCTCCTGTCAATCAGCAGGCAGATTGGTGGCCCACAGCCCCGGAAGGAGTCTGGCACAGCTCCTGCAGCCCTCCCAGGATGAACCCCTGATCTGCCTGCCAGATGACAGGAAGCTGCTGCTGGCTGGGACCGGCTCTGAAGCCAGTAAGCCTGGCTTCGAAATTCGAAACATTTCAAAACTTTCGAAACATTTTGGTTTCTCTTGTTTTGTTTCAAAGCTGTTTCAAAGGCTTTTGTTTTGTTTTGATTTCACTGTTTTGAGCTGGAAATGCATCAAAACAGCTTTGAAACAAAACGGTAAGTGAAATTTCACACAACCCTAATTAGCAGATATTAATGTTACACAAAGTTTAAAAGAAAAAAGACCCACATATAGAACATGTACTTTGAAACTGTTTGACAATGTTGTGATTGCTTAAGAGAGTAGTAGTGATATTCTGTGACTAGAGAATTTGATAACTTCTTAGCCAAAATGGAGATTTTTTATTCTATGCTGAATCTGATTAGATACCTATAACCAATGTCAGCCTATATCACCTCAGCAAGTATTCTTCAGCATAGAGGGAAGAGTTTGACTCTTGATTGTTGTTTTATGCAGTTCACTACCACTTTTATTGACTAACACTATGCTCAAGCAGTCAGAAAAGAGAAAATGTCAGCCTTCTAAAGACAGAATAAGCGGAGCTGGAAAGGGAACCGATTTGCCACCCTGTAAGAATTTTTGACCAATTGAAAATTATTCCGATTTTAAAAGGGGATGAGAAGTCAAAATCTCAGACATTTTCATTAACCAATAGTTTCAAAGAAAAAAAAATTAGATTGTTCAACAAAAATGTTTTTCTTCAGTTCCTCCTATTGTATTTTACTCTTTTTAGCATAAATTAGCTAAATTTTCAAAACAATAAAAGCTGGTTTGAACTAGAAAACAAACTCTCTACTCTGTATGGAAAGTATTGATATTGGCTGCCTCAGAACTTTTGAAACTTTCTGCAACTTGTATTAAATAGGGAGATTTATCAAAATCAGCTATTAGCAGCAAACAGCTTTGGGGTCAGCAAATTGTAATTTTCCAATAAAATGCCATTTTGTTTGAAAATTCCCATCTGCATCTAGCTTCCAAATGCACTGAATGCCTGATGGTGAGATAAGGTTATCTGTTGATATGAAATCATATGGGGTCATTGTTAAGGTTTCGCGTTAGATACATACTTGATTATGTTAAGGAGGCTGCATTACTTTTGTATATTTGTTTGCTTGCATCCATTGGAGATGGAAGCTAGTACTGGAGTGAATTTTCGACAGTGCCGGAGGCTGTGTGCAGGTAGAAAGGAATACGCAAACCTCTCCCTGTACTTTCCTGTTGGTTTGTTTTTAAGGTTATAGATGAATGGAATGTGTCCTGCTGCAACTCTGATGGTTAAAAATATAGTTTTTGTTTGTTAATAGTAGGGTGACCAAACAGTGCATTTTTGCCAGGACAGTTCTGTTTTTAACCAGCCCCAGGCATTCTGTCAGTTTGGCCAAATTAATACTTTTAGCTCATTTTCAGTGGGATGCCTGGGACCAGCATTTAAATGAGACCTTCTCAGCAAAAATGGCACTGCACTTTTTCCACTCTCAAGAGCACTCAAGAGTCAGCTGAGCATGTCAGATAGCAGGTGTCCTGTTTTGAGGTTATGGAAATATGGTCACACTAGTTCATTACAGTTATTTGGTTTCACTAGCATCCAAATGCGCTAGTTACCTTCCAAAAAGAAATAAAATTAGCCCCTACCCTGAGAGGCTCTTGCTATACATATATATATATATATATATATATATATATATATACTGTTGGCATATTGATCCACTTGGAAGCAGTCTGAGATAGCCAGTTTAAATAATTCCTTACAATGTGGATCACTGGACAGATGGAAGGGCAGACTAGGAGAAAGGCTCCTTCTTATTAGTCCCTTCCACTTTCTTTTGTGATGTTCAATAGGCACAATAGGAGAAGAAACGTAAAAATGAAAGCAGTAGGAAAACTTTTGTCTTCCCCTTATGGGAATGTCTTTGGCAGGTCTCCAAATTGAAAGACTATTCTCTGCCTGAGATGGAGATGTCCATTAGGATTATTTGTGTATGGCTTTGCTGATAAATAAGAAGATACTTCTGTTTTGCACATGACTTTGAATTCATTGCATACAGAACACTACATACTGTAGAGCTTTCCAGTTAGAAGCCATGCTCAGCAAAGTTAGTCAACACAAGCTTCCATTGCTAAAAAAAAAGCTTTATTTTTCCGCATTTAAGAGATACTCTGAGGTCAACCCCAATTTCGCCATGTACAGTATGAATGCAAAATGCCTTAAAATAACTATAGTTCTGATTAATCTCACTGTAACAGGGGGCTTCCTTGGGACCAGTCTAACAATGGCCTGCCCACCTGTTTCTGGGCCAACTGCCTGCCTTCTCTTCTACCATGCTTTGATGATACATAATTATGCTATTAATAAGGCAGGAGGCTGCCCATTTCTTGCCCCAATGCCACCGGGTGCTCTGTGGCTCTGTTCCTCCCCTATACTGCAGCCCAAGCCTCACAGTTGGCATCCACATTTCTTCTAGTATCAATGGCTCTACACCGGGCCTCAGAATCCTTCAATCTGGACCCCAGCTGGATCCCTCCAATCAGGCAGCCTACTCCACCTTCATTCAGGGCTGCCTAGCTCCCCGAACTCTTTTCCTTCTTGGGCATGGTCCCCCCCAGAACCTTTGGCCTCACAGGCCCTGGTCTCACCTCCAAGGGCAGTCAGAAACCCTAGGCCCTCAGCTCTGGGCATCCCTTGAGGTAGGCCCCTGGCCCTTTTGATCGTTCGGGTCCTGGCCCCAGCATTGACAAGTGAAGGGTATTCTAAGTCAGGCTTCTGAGTCTATAGCCCACTCTCTAACCTGGGTCTGCCTTCTTGACCCTACTGTGGGGTAACCCACCCAGTTGTGGGAGCTGGGTTATTAAGGTGCCCCAACCTACCTGTCACCAGGGTGGTAACTGGCCTGGCATTTCCTGGGGGCTCCTGCACTACTGAGAGCCCCACCCAGCCACCCATTCCTGGCAGAGTGCAGTTTTAGGTCATGCCCAGGACCAGGAGCTCCAAACCATCCTCTTAAGCTCCTGCCCTTACCTCCAGGATATTGCACTCAGCCTTGCAACCAGGCAATGTTACTGCCTGCCAGCCAGCAGCAAACTGCTGTGTTTATATAGGTGGCCAGAGATCTAAAATGGCTGCCACAATCAAGCACCTGCTGGCTGCTCAGCTTAGCCCTTAAAGTGGCAGGCACCAACAGTGCCCTGCCACAGTCACCATTTCTGATATTCCAATGAGAAACGGTGCTTTAGTTTGTCAGTTTTAGTAATTAGCACAATGTTTTGCTCAATTTCTTCCTGTTTTTGGTCTTGTAACAGAAACAAATACAAGGCCTATTAAGTACTCTTTCTTCTTGTGGAAATCAGAAAAAGACTTTCAATCAAACCTCCATGGAAAATCATATAATTTTGATGGTGAATATATGACATTTACTTTAATGTAGAATAAATTATATAGTTCTTTCATGGTTATGAATGATATACATCACCAACCAAATAAAAGACTCATAGTTAATTACCCTCAGGGGAAAGACAGGGAGGACATCAAAGAATACATAGAAAAACATGTAATACTCTGCACTTTAAGGAGAGTTCTTGTTTTGTTTTGTTTTGTTTATTGATTTGTTTTTAATACATATAAGCATAGTTTATATGAAGAACAGTAAGTTGATGTGGCAGGCTGGTTGGTGGGCTCCCTGGCAGCCCAAATTGTTAGCTTGAGCCTGAAGGGCACAAGCTTCCATTGGTAGAGGCAGTTTTCCCTTCTCCACCAATCAGGGGAAGGTAGAAAGAAGGCATCCCTGGCCTGACCCAGGGGCAGGGGGGAGAAAGAGGACCTGAAAGGGAACTAAACCCTCAAGCTTCCTGATTGGCCTGCTCCCAATCCAGGGGCAGAGCCTCGGAAAGGAATAAAAAAGCCAGTGTGGCCAGCACATGGGCAGTTTTCTTTAAGGGACAATGAAGACGAGGGCTGTAGAAGAGCTGGTTGAGCTGAACAGCAAGGGCAGAGCAGTTGCCCCAGAAGCTCCCTGAAGATGCCTTCGGCAGGGAGAAACAGCGGGCAGTTGCATCTCACCTGCCATGGAAAGAGTGCAGCGATGGTGCATGGGTCAGTGCATGGAGTGTCTGGGACCTTGGTGGCTGCACAAGGCAACATGGGTCTCCAACCCTTCATGAGGCAGGATCCCAGCCCCTTTAATGCATGGAGCAGTGGACAGGGCTGGTGAAGACCTGACAGGACCCCGGTGACTGCATGAGACAGCATGGGTCTCCAACCCTGCATGAGGCAGGAGCTAAGCCATTTGTGCATGTATCGGTGCACAGGGCTATAGAGCTGATGGGTCGCTGCGGTTGCACAAGATGGCATGGGTCCCCATCCCTACCCTAGGCAGGTGCCCCTTTGGCGCACAGGGTGATGCATGGGCCTGAGAGCTGAGTGGAGCTGGAGGGACCTCAGCAGCTGCATGCAGCAGCTCAGGTACCCATCCTGCATGAGGCAAGCACCCCTCAGGGCACAGGTGGTGCACAGAGCTGAGAGGGCTGATAGGCCCCGGTGACTGCATCAGGCAGCTTGGGCCTTCCTGCTACAAGCAGTGACTGGACTGGTCAACCACCCCTGTGAGGGAAGACGCTGGGAGTCATGAGTTACCCAGAAAGGGGATTCCCACAGGAGAGGAGGGGCCTTCCTCACTGTGGGGGCTCAAGAAGAAGCCCCCTGAGGAGTGGAGATAATTTGCCCCTGCGCACATAGGGGAGTCTAGGACTCCTGTTTGTTAAAGGTGGTATCATGGTTACGGGCCTCTCCTAGCCGAGTGAACCAGGAAGGAGTAATGATGTTATGTTAGGTAATGGGATCTTTCACTGGGCTGCCATTTCTTCTCTGGGCATAGCTGCTGTGCCATTGAGTGTGGTCTGGTTATTTATGCCTTTGGGATTCTGTTTTTAGTATTGCATCCTTATTGTTGCTATTTGAGAGGATTGTAAGCTATTTATGTCTGAAACTATTTGTGACAGGGTGCCTGCAGCACTCTGCCATGAACAGAATCAGGAAGAGATAAAAGAGGAAAACTTACCTCACAGAGCAGGAGGAGCCATGGCAAACCCCACTGTGATCAGGACAACTGGAGGAGTTGGCTGGGACCGTGGCAAATCAAAGGCTGCGGCAGCAAACCCAGCCGCTGGGGTTCAAGCCTGAGGAAAAAAAAGTGGCATGGGAAAAGAACAAAGAGAAAGGGAGAGGGACCACACCAGCGAGTGAAGAAGGAAGAGCTGGGTCAGGTAGGCAGCCAATAGGAAACTGCCATGATGGACCCAGTTGAAGAGAGGGAGATTTAAGGGACACCAAGGGAGCATCCTGGGGGGAGAAGAAAGGAGAAAGCAGAGAAGAGACGAAGAGAAGAGAGGAGAAGAGAGGAGAGCAGAGCAGGTGAGGGAAGGATATCGATTAAAGGGCCAAAGTGTAAGTGCCGACCTTGTGACTTACCCAACAAGGCCCAGCCAGGAACTGGAGCTGATGGAGAGGCTTGAACAACCGGTGAGTCTGATTCCAGGGGATGAAAAGAACTACTCTGGGGACCTAGGGGAAGAAGAAGAGGTAGGTGACATTACTGCCCCAGAAGGGGAAGAAGAAGAAAGGGTGGATCCCAGTCACAGGAGGGTGATGGGGGAACCAGACAGAGAGAGAAAGCTGTCTTTGGTCCCGTGCAGGGAAGAATGGGGCAAGCAGCACTTAGGCAAGGGTCCTAGGTGAGGCCCTTTGAGCAGAGCAAGTGACGGACCTTAGGGGCAATCAACAGTGCCTGGAACATCAGGTGTGATGAGGGCAGGGTATGGGGATGCTGGAGCCCTGTGAAGAGCCACTGACATCTTGAGTCCATAACCATTCTCAGTTGCCTCCCAGTAGTGTCTAAGTGTATCTCCCATAACATGGAAGGCGTGGCAGAAGATCTACAACAACAAGGCACTGTTATTCCAGTCAGGAGGTGACATGACTGGGTGGTACGATAACCCCCATACACTATTGTATTGGTTATGTTTTGCATATGTGATGTAAACATATTATGTTC
Organism: Alligator mississippiensis; assembly: GCF_030867095.1. Classification (NCBI taxonomy): domain Eukaryota; kingdom Metazoa; phylum Chordata; order Crocodylia; family Alligatoridae; genus Alligator; species Alligator mississippiensis. The sequence goes on along the minus strand of NC_081824.1, from coordinate 74,654,964 downwards.
TGTTCAATTATTGTCCCATCACCACCAGATATCCCTATGTGTTGCTGTTGAGAGTTCCTTTGCCTGTTAAGGGGCAGAGGCTGCACACTGAATGGAAGGCCACAGAGGATTAGGCCTGTACCTAAGGTAAGGGTACTATTAGACTGCTATTAACCCTCCTCCCAATCTCCTCTTCTCTAAACTAAATAAGTGCAGTTCCCTTAGCCTGTCCTCATAAGTTATGTGTCCCAGCCCCCTCACCATTTTTGTTGCCCTCTCCAATTCTCTCCAATTTGTCCACATCCTTTCTGTAGTGGGGAGCCCAAAACTGAACACAGCTCAAGTTAAGAGGCTGTGACTTGGATGACTGCACGGTCCGGTGGGTGGCAAATTGGCTAGAGGGTTGAACCCAGAGAGTCGTAGTGGATGGGTCGGTATTGACCTGGAAGGGTGTGGGCAGTGGGGTCCCGCATGGCTCAGTCCTTGGACTCTTCAGTGTCTTCATCAATGACTTGGACGAGGGAGTGAAGTGTACTCTGTCCAAGTTTGCGGATGACACAAAACTGTGGGGAGAAGTGGACACACCGGAGGGCAGGGAACAACTACAAGCAGACCTGGACAGGTTGGACAAATGAGCGGAAAACAACAGAATGCAGTTCAACAAGGAGAAATGAAAAGTGCTGCACCTAGGGAGGAAAAATGTCCAACATCCCTACTGCCTAGGAAACGACCTGCTTGGTGGCACGGAAGCGGAAAGGGATCTTGGAGTCCTAGTGGACTCCAAGATGAACATGAGTCGACAGTGTGACAAAGTCATCAGGAAAGCTAATGGCACTTTATCGTGCATCAGCAGATGCATGACGAACAGAACCAAGGAGGTGATAATTCCCCTCTATCGGGCGCTGGGCAGACCGCAGTTGGAATACTGCATGCAATTTTGGGCGCCGCACTTCAAGAGGGCATAGAGGATAACCTGGAGAGGGTCCAGAAAAGGGCCACACATATGGTTAAGGGCTTGCAGGCCAAGCCCTATGAGGAGAGACTAGGACACCTGGACCTCTTCAGCCTCCTCAAGAGAAGGTTGAGAGGCGACCTTGTGGCTGCCTATAAGTTCATCATGGGGGCACAGAAGGGAATTGGTGAGGTTTTATTCACCAAGGTGCCCCTGGAGGTTACAAGAAATAATGGCCATAAGCTAGCAGACAGCAGATTTAGATTGGACATTAGGAAGAACTTCTTCATAGTTAGAGTGGCCAAAGTCTGGAATGGGCTCCCAAGGGAGGTGGTGCTCTCCCCTACCCTGGGGGTCTTCAAGAGGAGGTTAGATAGGCATCTGGCTGGGGTCATCTGAACCCAGCACTCTTTCCTGCCTATGCAGGGGGTCGGACTCGATGACCTATTGAGGTCCCTTCCAACCCTAACATCTATGAATCTATGAATCTATGTGGCCTCAGCAGTGCTGAATAGATGAGCCATCTGCAGCTAGGAAGCTGCAAACAGCTGCTCTGGGCTCTGGCATTAGCTCCATACTGGCGGGTGCACACGTCTTGGAGAAGATGGTGGGGAGGGGCTGGAGGCAGTGCAACCCTGGCCTCTCCCCACCTGCCAGCACAGAGCTGATGACTGGGCTCTGGAGCCCGGCACAGCTGTTTGTAGCCAGCCTGAGCTCTGGGTAGCTGCAGCAGGTTCCACAGCCCCGGCATCAGCTCCATGCTGTCAGTGACAGAATGTGCACCTCAGAGCAGACAGTGGGAGGGCTGTGATGCCTCAGGCCCTATCCCCACCGTCTGCTCTGAGGCGTGTGTGCACCCGCTGGTATGGAGCTGATGCCGGAGCCCGGAGCAGGTGTTTGCAACCTCCCAGCTGCAACTGGCCCAGGCTCTGGTAGCTGCTGCCAACCACAGAGCCCAGGCTTCTTGCAGCAGGGCTTGCAGTGGGGCCCACCTGACTCCCACCTGCTCCGAGCCAAGCCCGGGCCCAGCCCACCACTGGGATGAGGCTGGCACTGCCCCTTGCCAGCAGCACTGCACCTTTTGCGGGCTTAGCTGTGTGGGGTGGGTGGGCTGATGGGCAGGCTCCAGGCCGAGGCCAGCTGCACTGCAGCCCGGGGACTGGCACCCCGGGGAAGCACAGGGGCCATGGCATTGTTGGGTCAGACTTTGTCCAGTGGCCCAGGAGCCCAGCTCCATGTGCCTGTGCATCTGGTTCTGTGTGTTTGTTTGCCTCTTTCTGGTTCTGTACGTCTGTGCGCGCACACATGTGTCTGGTTCCAGATGTTTGTGTGCATGTGTCTGTTTTGGGTGTGTTCTGGTTCTCTGTGTTTGTGCACGTGGTTCTGTGTGTGTGTGTGTGTGTGTGTGTGTGTGTGTGTCTGGTTCTCTCTCTGCTCTTCTTTTTCTTTCTTTCTTTCCTCTTTCTCTTGTCTCTTTTTTTTCTCTCTCTCATTGCAACATGCTCAACAAAAAAGGAATACACAACAACAAAGACAACATTTATGATTATTAAATATACTGATATGCAGTGCATTCTGCCATGTACCCCCCTCCCCACCCCCAACCTCCACCGCCCTCATTTTCTTTTTCTGACATGCTGGCACTCTGGCAAGAGTAAAGGGCAGGAGACAAGGATATTGCCATTGTCTTGCCACTTGTCCTAGCAGGAAAGTAGGAAGAAGTGTATAGAAAGACAGTGACAGAAACTTCCTTAAAATGTTTTTAAAGGACAAAATGAATAGCATTTTACAGTGCTGAATGTTTGCTCACAAGACGGGAAGAGGGGAGTTATGTTTCAGCAGCTGTGCCTGTTCTTCCTGCTGAAATCATTCCATTCAAAAGGCCTCCTTTTCAGACGAGCAACAACAGCAAAATGTCACCCATTCTGGATATGTAAATCAAATTACTTGTTTTTTGCACACAGAATTCCAGGCATTAGATTGAAATAGTGATTTGCAATAGGCTTTTGAAAAGAAGCACACAACAATAATTTTATTTTCTTTGGTACATTTATTTCCCAAAGAGCACATGCACACAGAAAGAGATATCAGTTACAAAAGCAAATGCTAAACTATAGTTAATTTGATATTGTTGTCCCTTAGGCCTGAGTGGTTAGCCAAAGTTCAAGGCCTGGCAGGGTTGTTTCCATTTGAAGGAAAAATCAATAACATGAACTAGATATAATTCATGATGTAATCTTGTTTAAATATATAAAATTAAAGTTGTTTGGGAATTTTCTGTCTGAATGATTTTCCAAGAGAAAATATAGTTTCTAAAACAAATTCATTTCACTTGGGGTCAGTCTGAGCTGGATCCAAATATTTTGATTGTTGAGATGTTTCATTTAGGGTCAGTCCAACATTCTCTTTTGTGGAACAGGAGCTAATGGGAGTTGAGTTTGGGACCCCCTTTACCTCTGCCCAGTGGGCCATGCTCCCTGGCAGGATTATGATGCCCATGACCAAGAAATGGTCAGAGAGTTTTTGTTGGGTCTGAATGATTTCAAGTCAGCAGAGATGGATAAGCTTCATCCCAGGGTCCTGAAGGAACTGGCACAGGAGATCTCAGAGCCCTTGGCAATAATCTTCATGAAGTCTTGGGAGATGGGCCAGGTACCAGAGGACTGGACAAGGGCCAACATAGTGCCCCTTTAAAAAAAAAAAAAAAGGTAAGAAGGAGGACCCAGGGAACTATAGACCAGTCAGACTCATTTCAATACCTGGGAAGTTACTGATGCATACCCCAAGGAAGGCCATTTGCAAGCATTTGGGGGAGGAAGGGCTGATCACAAGCAGTCAGCATGGCTTTATGAAAAACAAATTGTGTTAGACAAACCTGATCTCTTTCTTTGACAAAGTAACTACTTGGGTGGATGAAGAGTGTAATAGGGACTCTGCAGGAGCCCTGTTACTAAGACAGTTTCAGGAAAGAGTGACCTGACTAGGTGAAGGAAATTGCACACCGGGGGCAAGATAGGGTGACTGATGTGCCATGAGGGAGATAAAAGTGGTGACGGGGAATACAGAATTTGCTTCGGGCACAAGAAGAAAAAGGACGAAGAAGAGTTTGGCATGAGGGACCGGGAAGACTATGCATGAGTAGAAGGGACCCCAAAGTACAGCGCCTGGAACAACTCGGCATTTTGAATTAAGATAGGACACTTACCATTAAAATCCGGCGTCTCCGGTGAGTGGGGAAAACCGGGTCTCCAGGGGATAGAATGGCAAGGGAACCCTGAGTGAAGAGGATTCCCCTTTTGAGAAAGTGTGGGCCAGGAGAAGTTTGCAGAGCCCATGAGCAACTGAAAACTCCTCTGGTGCTAAAAGCAGCGGCGAGAGAAGCAGTGGAGCGGCTGTTGCTGCTCTTAAAGAGACAGTACCATTTAATGTGGGGAAGGCATCTGCTGGGCAAGGCAACTTACTGTGAAACAATAATTGTTGTAAAGTAATTGGAAAGGTTTGGGGGCATCTGAGTTTCCTCTGTAACTTGAAATCTCACTGATAATGAGGCAATTAGCGGGACCATGGTTGCAATTTAGTCTTTTGTAAAGGAATAAAGCCAACTTATTCAAAGTTAACCATGGAGTGATGGGAGTACTTTCTAACCCTGTAAGATCACAGAAACCATCTTTTTTTTTTCCTTACCATCTAAGTCGTGGCAGGCGAGTCCCAAGGCAAACCTCATTTGAACCTTCACACTCCTACTAAGAGAATGCCATTGATATAATGTATCTGGACTTCACCAAGGCTTTTGTCAAGGTCCCACATAACTTGCTCATGATCAAGTTGGAAAAATGTGGGCTACATAAACTACTATGAAGTGGATAGATAACTGGCTCAATAGCTGCAAGCAAAGAATAATTATTAATGTGTCCATGTCAGAATGTCAGGACATTTTGAGTAGAGTCCCACAGGGGTCTGTCCTTGACCTGGTGCTGTTCAATGTGTTTATTAATGATTTGGCTGCTGGCATAGGAAGCTTCTTGAGCAAGTTTGTGGGAGACATGACACTGGGAAGGATTGTGAACCTGCTGAAGGTTGCTAACAAAATTCAGAAGGATCTCAACAGATTGGAAAGTTGGGCTAGTGCTAACAGGATGAAGTTTTGTGCAGATAAATCAGGGTGCTACACCTCAGGATAAATAATCAAAAACACAAATATAAAATTGGGGACACCTAGCTGGGTGGTAGCTCTATGGAAAAGGACTTGGGAGTCTTGGTAGACTACAGACTCATTGTGAGTGTCATGCAGCTACACAAAAGGCAAATGCAGTTTTGGGATGCATCAATAGAAGCATTAGGTACAAGACATGGGAGGTGATAATGCCTTTTTACTCAGCACTGGTTAGACCTCATCTGGAGCAATGTATGCAGATCTGGGCTCCACATTTTTTAAAAGATGTGGAGAAGTTAGAGAGGGTCCAGAGGCAGGTGATATAGATGATCAAGAACTTGGAAGGCAAGACATACGAGGAGAGGCTGAAGGAGCTAGGCATGTTCATCTTGTGGAAAAGGGTTTTGGAGGAGGGGACATGATAACACTTTTCAGCTCCTTGAAAGGCCTCCATAAAGATGAGGGAACGCACATTTTTTCTTTTGCTGCAGAGAGAAGGACATCAATCAGTGGACTGAAGTTGCAGCAACGTAAATTCAGATGGATATCTGGAAAAATTTCTTCACTGTTACAATAGTGAGGCAGGGGAATAGACTACTTAAGTTGTGGACTCTCTATCACTTGAAGGTGTTCAAGAAGAGGTTGGATAGCCACTGGTTGAGGATGATCTAGGCATAGCTCTACCTGTTTTCCATCATGGGTATTTCCCATGCTTCTGGGCTTTGCTGATTGCTCTCCTTTTTTTTCCTGCTATATATATCAGGGTATTTTTAAGCCTTCCCAGAGGCATTGGGGGCTGGTTACAGCCAAGGCTGGGCACTTTGACTGGAGGGTGTCAATGCTAGATGGTCTTGCCCCTCCATTCAGGATCAGACAGATGGCCAAATTGGTCAGAAAGGAATTTTACCCCATGACCAGATTGGTATAGACTGTGGGGGGTTTTGCCTTCCTCTGTAGTGGGGGACATGGCCCTCTACCCAGGACCTCTTGAGCATATATTGATAACATTTTATAGAAGCAGGATATTGCCTACCATTCTTCCCCTGCTTTATCTGCGGCAGGGTAGGGTGTTAGGTCTATGTTGTGTCAGGGTTGACAGTAGTCTTATATAGAGTTTAGATGATGGTTTGTGTGGGATGGTTTGAATAGGAATGATCCTGCCTCAGGCAGGGGTTTGGACTAGATTACCTCTGCTTCCAGCCCTATTTCTCTATGACGTTATGACCAACAGACTCTTTCCTCTGAGTGATACCACATAGAAGCCACCCACCAGTAGGTGCATCAAGACAGATGCAGTCTTGTCAGGTTGCCTCCAGAGAAAGAACTGCAGCAAGGGTCTTTAACCTTTTGCAAATGCAGGTCTGAGACTGGCCTGTGGCACCTGCCAGTTTGCACTGTTCGCCTGAGGATGCTCCAGAAACAGTGAGCAGAGGCTGGATTAAGGAAGAGCATCCCTCCACATGTGGCTGGAGAAGTGAAGACAATCAGTGTGCCATGAGCAAAATGAGCACTGGATCAAATGACTGGGAAAATTGACATACCCTTAGTAAAATGGGGTGAGATCAGACCTTCACAGGCTGGATCCAACCTCTGTATGGGCCAAATCTGACCCATGGGCTGTAGGCTGCCAACCCCTGAACTACAGCTCCTCTTCCCCACCAAGTAACAAGAAACTGCAGTTTAAAATTGAACTGGCCAGCAGAGCCTATGAGACTGGTGCCCATCTTTTACACAGTAGACTGGTAATCGGTATACTTGCCAAGGAAGTGGAAGGCTTAGTTTTAGGTCTGCTGTAGCTGGACAGGGTTCAAATCTGCAGGCCACATGTCTCAAGAGAGTGCCCTCACTACCTGACTATAGAATAGTCCATTGAATTAATATTTTCTCATCTTGAAAAAAACTGAGTCACTAAGCATAAAGGATGTAAGTGTCGTGGAACAAGCAAATAGGAGTCTGACAGTGTAACCCACTGATGAGATGAGTACAATTATCTGGAAGGAGGGAGGCCCAAGTTCTGCTCCAAGGATTGTTGGTGCATTTTATGTTAGACAGGCATCAGCTAGAGAAAAAGACAGCTTGGGAACATGCACAAGAACCCAGGACCCCCTATCCAACAAGTGGAACCTACTCCAGAGGCCATCGAGTCATGCTTCTACCTGACTCCTTTTCTTTTGCCCCCATGACTCTTGAATTATTGGCTGCATGACAGAAGGGGTGGAGAGTCTATAACCCAGTGTTTTGGGCAGGCCATTGGCATAGGCCATAGGCAGATGCTTGCATCCTCGCCCCCTGCTCTGGTCTTCAAATCTCTGCATCCCCCAGCAATCAGCAGATGCTGTGAAGGGAAGAGACAGTACAACATAGATGGTATAATCCTGGGGACACCTCCTCTGCTGACCTGGCTGCAGAATAGTGCTGATTCCCCAAATTACTATAGGCTGCATCCAATCTCTTCATAAGTCAAGCTCTATGGGTCATAGGCTGTTGACCTCTGTTTTAGGGCACTGGGAAATGGGGAGTTAACCCCCTTCAGACTGAAGATGGCCTCAAAGCTACATCTCCTACCTCCTGTTCAGATGAAAGTGGTGGGTGAACCAATTAGTTTGAGACAAGCTAATTGACAGTCACACCACATTGTTCATTAGCCTGACCTAAGTACACAGAGGGAGCTAATTAGGGGCAGGTCAGTATGTTTGAGAGTCCCACTGCTGGTGATGGTATGCTTATGGCAGGGGTGTCAAACATACAGCCCATAGAGCCCTTCAATTAGGCCTTCAGTGCTGCCTCTGGGTCTAGTCAGATCCATATGGAGCATGGCATGCTCCCATGGCATACAGCACAGGTCCCAGACCAGCTGTTCTAGCCACCTGATTGGGTATTCTGGGACAGGGAGAGCTGAGGGAGTCCATATGCCCAATCAGTGGTCCAACACTGGATCCAGGATTTAGCACAGTAGGCTGCACCCCTTCCTTTTCTCCTCCTGCTCCCAGCTTCCTTCTCCCCTCCCCTCCCCTCACTCCACAAACCAGTGTGGGCAGACTACACTGAAAGAGCCTTTAAGGACTACTGAGCTCACTAATTAGCTCCACAGTAAAGTCTTGGCATCTACAAATGCAGCCCTATGAGGCCACAGTAAATTAATAATCGCTGCTGTAGGATAGTACTTGTAAACACAAGTACTATTCTGTAGCAGCATTATTTAGTGCACTGCAATGCACATGTAGATGCTAATGGGGCAGGCAGGGGCCTGAGGGGGCTTCAGTGTAGGGCCTGCCTGCCAGCTGGCCCTGCATTGAAGCACCCTCGTGCCCCAGCCAGTCCCTTTGCAGCATGTTGAATCGGGTTGGAGTAGCCCCAGGCTGGCAGGGTGACCTCCCAGGCCCTCTGCCAGTCAGGGCTGCTCTACCCTGGCTCAACGCACTGTGGTCCCAGGCGCACATGTAAATGCAGTGCCTGGGAGCAATAAACTCCAGCATGAACTGTGCCAGAGTTTATTCAATTGCTTTAACTGCATGTTTAGATGTGCCCAGTGAGACTGTTCTGGGAAGCTGACCCAGAATTCTCTTTTACTTATGATATTGCAAAGACAGAATAATACTAACAAAGTCAGAGGAGTTTCTTCAGATTTCTGCTCTAGTACCAGACAGCAGAGTCTATCTAGCCCATTACTTTGTATTACTTGTCCCTGTCCCTTTCAGCAATGAGTGGTAGTTTGTTGATCTACAGCCAATAAGACCATTCTTCACTTGCATAATAAAAATTGGTCTGTGTTCCAAGAGACATATGAGGGAAAGAACACACTGTTTTTCATATTGTTTCTGTTCCTTAAAAGATTTCCAGAATGAAGAGTCTGGAAAAATGCCTAAGGTAAAAAGAAATCAGTTTCAGCTAAGAGTTGATGATCCTAGGCAATCATTTTATTCTTATTTTTGTAACTAAAATGAGTGGCAGAAATAGAGCAAAAAAACAAAAGTGACTTAAGCTGCAGAGTAAGTCAGTTATACTTACTGGAGAAGTTATAGTGATGTTAGTGGAGACCACACTCACTGATGGGAGGGCTGAACTTGGCCTAGGAGTACTAGGGACAGGTACAGATATTACGTTAAAATAAGGGGTGAGGAATCTGTATTCTGCACCAGGGCATGAGCAGTCTGGCTTAGAGATTAGACACCCAAAGCATTGCTATAGTCCAGATGGGTTCCCAGGGAGCTGGAAGGAGGCGGGGTCTGGCATCAGAACTGGATTTGGAAGCCAGAGCCAGTCAGGACAGGCCAGGATAAACTGGGTGTTAACCAGGGTCAGAAGCCAAAAGCCAGAGCTGATGGTCAAACCAAAAATCAAGAGAAGAGAACCAGCATCAGGTCTTGCTAGGATTAGAAGCCAGAGTCAAAACCAGAAAGTCAGCAAGGAAGTGCATGGAAGGTCAGGAGAAAGAATTTGTGCCTTTGCCCTGACAAGGAGATTATGGACTGAATCTGGCTTTTAAGGGCTGGAGTGGGTAGGGCTTGTTGCCTGTGACTTCAAGGGATTCTCCAGCCTGATTGATTTAGCCCAGCTGGGACCAGGGCACTACTTTGGGCTTGCTGCAGGTGGTCCTTATTCAGGGGAGGACTTGCCCTGTTTTCTTGACTGGGACTGGCTGGGTCCAGGACTCTGGCTTGACTTCTGCTTTGTTTCAGATCTATTAGAATCCTAGTGAGATGCACAATATTGATAACTAAATAAGCATATTTTCAAATGATGCCTTCACAGTGCCTGCTTAACATACATACCCCACTTCCTGAAGATCCACTGACTGCCAAATCAGGTTATACTGCTGGGCCACTTACATCTGCCCTCAGCCATTTTATGAGTAACTTAAGCACAACATGTAGTGCAGATGATTGATGCATCACTGAATTTCACCCAGGGAACTCTATAATAGTTGCATCTACTCACTACATTTAGTTCATAACCTGAGAACGATCTAAGGTGCAACTTGGAACTCTTCCTACTGAGATCTTTATTACATTTTGTGTATTCTATTCTGGCTTTTGGTGGGGTTGTTTGAAGTCTTTTGAAGAGGCTTTGGTGAAACATGTTATGGTTTTAGTTACTCAGCCTTATGGTTACTCAGGTTATGGACAATAAGCCAGAATCTCAGCAGGTACAAATCAGCAAAGACCTGATTGTTTATTAAGCATCTGATCCAATAGGTTCTTAATGGATTAAGATGTAACTTAAAACCAACTCTTCCTTAAATCTGGTCTTCTGAGAAACTGTTTTATCCATAGCCATTCAAACTTATAATGGTCATAAAAAGCAACTGTGAGTATTTTACCTGAGACACCAATATCTAGACATGAGGTAACCCCAAAAAGGGTGCACTTTTCATGGTTCACTTCCAGGTCTGCTGCCGTGCCACCCCAGACCCAGGAGGCACCAGTCACCAAGCCAGGCGGGGGGCTGATACACATTGCTATTGATGAGATTTCTTCCTACATGTTCCATGCCCTTCTCCACCAAGAGGTGAGATAATCAAGCCTTCAATTCTTTTTACATACATCTTCTCACCCAATTTTCAATGTTCTCATACAGAATCATAGAACCATAAAGAATTAGGGCTGGAAGGAACCTCCATAGGTCATTTAGTCCAACCTCTTGCTAGAGACAGGATCATCCCTAAATCATCTTATACAAATCCATTGTTTATCCTCTTGGCAAAACTGTGAACCCTGACACAAAACAAGACATAACCCACACAAGTTAAACAGGGGGACCACAGAAGCCAATTAAAGGTTGTTAATATATGTTCAAGAGATTCCTGGTAGATGGTCATGCCCCTCCCTATAGGAGAAAGCAAAAAACTGCACAGTCCATACCAATCTGATTATGAGGTAAAATTCCTTCCTGACTCCAAATATGCTGATCAGTCTCACCCTGAGCAAAGGGGTAAGACCCTTGCTTAAGACCTCTGAGTTTAAGTCCCAGTCAAAATTCTCAGCCTTGGATGCAGCCAATGCCTAGCATAGAAAATACCCATAGTAGTGCATAGGCATAGTTATGCCTACACCATCCTTGACCATTGGCTGTCCGGACTCTTCTTGAACATCTCCAGTGATGCAGAGTCCACAACTTCCCTAGGTTGTCTATACCACTGCCTCATTGTTCTAACTAATTTTTGTTGGAAGTATCAAAAATGAAAGCACCTCTATTATCTCCTAACCAACTGCTATTTACCTTCTTGAGCCAGTCCACTAGACTCGGCCCATCCCAACCATTCAAGCTCATGTCCCTTCCCATTTAAAGTTTTTGTGATGGATAATGATTATATTAATTCATTTTTTTAACTAGAATGCATGGGGCCTAACTTTGCCTTTCTTACTCAGGATGAGCTGTACATTATTACACAAGTAGCTGAGATAATTAAAAAACTTAGAGGTCCATCCTTTGATTTAATTAAGACAAAAAAAGTTTCTATATTTTCAGTAATGACTCAGACAAGAACTAAACAGGAAGAACTAGACATAAAGCCCAAACCAATAGGAAGTAGGAAGAGTGGTTGTAAATAGATATCTCATTTGATGTGGGCCTGATTATCCCAGGGTTTAATTCAGATCAAAATAGGCATGGCACAGTAATTTACACATCACGCTTCCAAGCTGTCTTGCCACTGCATTTGTAAGTAGCCAGTGAGAGCACACAGACTGGGTGGCTTTCCTTAGGAATGACACGCAATAACCTTAGAGGTACTCACAACCATATCTTGGGAAAAAGTGTTAGCCCACATACTTCAGAGGGAGTTGAAGCAGGACAGTGGACTCTTATGTCTATAGGATTCCAGGACAATAGGCTTTCCATTGGTACAAATTTGGCATTTATTTATAGCCAGAGTGTCTTGGGACCTCAGTAACTCACCCATTGTTACACAGAAGCAGTCCCATTTAGACAGAACAAGAAGCAATGGTCTCAAGTTGCAGCAAGGGAAGTTTAGGTTAGGTATTAAGAAAAAATCTCTCATGAGGAGGGTAGTGAAGCACTGGAACAGTTTACCCAGAAAAGTTGTGGAATCTCCATCCCTGGAAGTTTTCAAAAGCAGGTTGGAAAGACACTTGGCTAGGATGGTTTAGTCAGGGATGATCCTGCTTTAAGCAGAGGGCTGGATTACTTTCATATGATTTTATGATTCTAAGATGTCTGAGAACAGTTTAGTTTAGTTGGGTTTTTTTGTGGGGGGGGGGACAGGGACTCTGTTCATGTGCAGCAAAACAGTCAAGTATCTTTAGGGAAGAAACCAAAAAATTAGAAGTGAGCTAATATTTTTAGCTCATTATCAAGTTGTAGAAGTACTTCCTTTAGCTACTGGAGGAAGAAAAACACATGCTTCAGCCCACATTTTGCATACAAGTAATTCAGGCTCTTTACACTTGCTGAAGTTCTTTTAATTGAAAGGAGAAACTGTGGCATGTAGAAGTAACTAGTTAACAAAAAAATTAGAGATAAACTTGACCCACTCATCTGTCATCTGAAGTGAAGAGTGGGCTCCAAACACAAATGATTCAAGCTTGAGAATCTCAGGATCATTTCATTTTCATAACAAGCACAACATGTATTCATTGCCCATGTCTTGCAGTGCCACTGAAAAGCATCTAAGGGTAAGGAGTGGGGTTTTAAGTGCTACTTAAGGGAGTAGGAACGGGCATCCAAGTCTTTTATGACACTTTTAGAATCTCAACCACAGCTTCATAAAAAAACAAAAAGAGCTTGGCATTGTATAGATATATGATAGTGGACACAATGGGTAACTTTCTGAAAGTTAAGTTGACTTAACTTTTTTAAGTTGACTTAACTGTTAGAGTGCAGATACATATGTGGAGCAGAGTCTACTTAAATGTGGTGCAAAATAATACACCTCTGAGGTGTATTATCTTGAGTCTCATTAGTTAAGTTGACTTAACCAGGGGTTACTGCAGGGGATGACTCACAGGATGGCTGCCACTATGTCAAGGGTGCGCTCCAACATGGCTTAATTTAAATCAACTTAGGTAAGTCATCTTATTTTAAGTCAACTCATATGTGTGTACACACCCCAAGAAAGCGTGTGGCCCTTACAAGGGCTAGGAACAATTGTGGCCTTTGTGCTCTCTTTATGGTCCCACAGGGCCTCATTTACCTGAACAGATACAAGAAAGGCAATGCCACCCTCCTGTGCAACTGGCAAAGTGTAGTGACAGGAGTAAATTGAATACTTGTTCCCCTTGCCTGCTAGCAAATGGGAAAAATGCAATCCTGATGCACTGTCCCTACCTGAGCTCTTCTGCTTTGTCTTCACTAAGACGACAAAGTGTGCTCTCGGGTAAGTCAGGGCAACATTCAAACGCAGACCAGGCAGTTTGTAATTTTCCAATGATCTAAAGACTTAGTTGGGGATGGGCAGGGACTGCTCTTTACCTTGAGCTATTAGCTTATTTGAAAACAAGAAAATTCACCAGGATTTTATTTCATTAGGAATTCAGGGATCAACAAGCTACACCCCACAGATTGAATCCAGCCTTCAGAGCTATTTTATCAGTCCACAGAGCTGTGGGGGAAGGGTTCTTCAGCACTGTTTCTGCAGCGGAGGAAGCTTTACTTGGGAAGTGGCAATGAGAAGCAATGGAGCATTGGGGGAGGATGGTAGCAGTAGTGGCTCCAGTGCAGGCTGGATTGGTAGTAGTCCACACTCAGAGCTAAACTCTTTTAAAGTGCTGCACCTGCCCACATCTCCTGCTCTGTTGCAAATTGTTTCTGACTCTCAAGTTTGATCATTTAACTAAGAATGCAAATGAAGAACACATCTTATACTGTAGCGAGGGCCAGACTCCTGAGGTGGAAAGGCCTTTTTAAGACTCACCTAACTCAGGGCTGTGCAGAATAAGTATAATCTAAGACTGCTCTACAGCTTGTCAGACCATGGTAGAACCTGCTAGATAATCAGGAAGGCATAACTTTTCCCACAGTGCTTCCCCTCTTGTTGCATGGTGAGGACCTTGGCTCCTGTTCTGAGGGGATCTTCCTTAACACTTCAGCATTGCTCATCTTGGAAAGGTTTTCTAAAAACACTACATTTTACAATAGCGCAATGAAATTTAATGATGCAATGTAGTCACTGTCTTGGCTGGCAATTAAAAAAAATCTTATTCTCTTTTGGAAAGGAATTTCCCTGTTTGCATGTTTATTTCAAAACTATAAATAAATGGCTTAGCTATGGCTCTCCTTAGAAAAACATACACTACTCATGGGGATGTTGTACTAGAAAACAAGAATTCAGTTAGTTTGATAAAATATCATGCAAAAATGATTTGCCTAAAAAATTCAAAAGAACACATTCTTATTGGTTCAAAAATTTTCTTAAAGTTTCTTACAAATATAGTACTATTTTTTCATTAAAATTATCATTCACATTTCTATCAAAATAAGGGGTTGGCAACATTTTCTGCAAGCAGACTAAAATGACTCTGCTAGACTCTGAATGGGCTGGCATTAGGACCCAGATGTCTCTGCTGCTTCTCACCACTGTAGCATGGTGCTACACAGGCTAAGCTCCATCTCCGCCAAGTGTTGCTGAAGGCATGATACCATGGTCCAGATACACCAGGGGTGGGCAAAATGTGGCACGGGAGCTGGATGTGGCCCACCAGGCCATTCTATAAGGCCCGCAGGGCCCCTAAAATTTTTAGAAAATTAATATTAATCTGCCCTGGGCTGCCTGTCTTGCGGCCCTTGATGGTTTGCCAAAACTCAATAAGTAGCCCTCTACCCAAAATAATTGCCCGCCCATGAGATACACTAATGGATCCAACAGGGTTGCATTTTTGCACTTATATCCCGCTTTGATGTCTACTCCAACAGAAGTTTAAACCCTGGGAGTGGCAGCAACATTTCTAGTCAGGCAGTGCTGAGGGAAGTTGATTGACTTCATGGCATATTATAACCTACCTGACCCCTTCTGAACTCTTTATTCCACTGGTATTAATAACCCTCTCTTCTTTTGAATGGTCTTGATGTTCCACCAATCAAGTTAGCCTTTGTTCTGCAATTCTGCTGTCTGTTAGCTGCTCCTGGTAATGAAACTCCTATCACATAGCCTTGCAATTGTTTAAAACTCATTCCAATTAATTTATATTTATTTTGGCTTTAAACTTAAACCGAATAATGCAACCCTCAGCCCTTGCATATTAGTAAAGCTTTTCGTTTATTATTAATTGGAAAAAAATGTGTTGTTTTATATGTGTTGATGTACCTCTATCTGCAACCCCCTCTTTTCAAAATTCTAGATCTGCTCGTTGCCAGATCCAAAGGTCTTGTCTGAAAGCTCTGGATCTGGCCTACAGGCTTTAGGATGCTGACCCAATTTAAATTATTCTAATACTCAAATATGAATTTGTCAGCTGAACTCACTTTTTGAAAGAAAATGCATCTCAGTACAATAGCTGCACTGAATATGTTAGAAATACATATATTTAGATACGTTTTCTACATACCTGGAGGAGACAGTGGTGATTAGGGACAGTAAGCATGGGTTCACGAAGGGGAAGTGATATACCTTGGCTTTAGGAAGGCTTTTGATATGATTAGTCACAAGATTCTCACAAGCAAGCTGAGGAACTATGGGTTAGATGAATGGATTGTATGGTAGACAGAAAAACTGGCTGGATCATTGGGTTCAAAGGGTAGTAATCAAAAGCTTGATGTCTGGTTAGCAGCCAGTATCAAGTAGAGTGCCACTTGGGTTGGTCCTGGGACTGAAGACAGGCCTAGCAGGGAAAACATATTCTATGTCCAGAGGTTTGTTAGGCCGCTATAGCCTGCCAGCTATTTGTAGATAAGGCACCTTGGGGTAAAATTCTCTCTGGAGATTGGCCTGTAGCTTGTCTTGTCCAGAGAAGCCAAATACCAATTAATACTCCACACAATATTCAAGTTAACAAGTAAATATATTGTAAAGCCAATACCAAAGAACAACAACAAATACATAATAAAACAACAATAAACCAATCAGCAAAACACTATACACAATATTTACAAAAGGAGATCAACAACAGCCTGTCACCATTAGTTGGCAGACTAGAGCACCCCAAAGGCTGGTGAACAGGAAAGCCTGTCTCACAGCCTCTGACATGCTGAAGATTTCTGGCTGTTCCCTCACTCTCAGTGGGTACTTAGCACCTCAGAAGAGGGTGGGTGATACATTAACCTACTAGTGAAGACAAGGCAGGTAGGTCCACAGGTAAATTCATGAGTGAAGCATATCCTTTGTAGGTTGCTTCCCACACACTACACTATATTTGATACTTTCAGCTACCACTGTCCTCAGTCTCTCACATGGCAAGCATCCAAACATCAATCGTGCTTTCTATAAAACTTTACTCATAAATTC
This sequence comes from Alligator mississippiensis, assembly GCF_030867095.1. Taxonomy (NCBI): domain Eukaryota; kingdom Metazoa; phylum Chordata; order Crocodylia; family Alligatoridae; genus Alligator; species Alligator mississippiensis. Next base: position 74,638,482 of record NC_081824.1, on the reverse strand, counting down.
GATCCCACCTACACAAGCCACCTTCTACGATGCACATTGTCTTCACATATGTGCACACACACATGTATGCTCAGTCAAGCACTGAGATGGTGGCTCACACTGGCTTTTGTAGTGGCTTCCTCATGCCACCTGCCAATCACACATCGGTCTGATCATAGCTTGCACATCTCAGTCCATCAATGTCAATCAATAGTATCTTTCACATGGACCACTCAATCTATTAGTACCACACACTAATTAACATAATCTTCCTGCTCTTCGGTTACATAACTACGTCTGAACTGTGCATGCTCGACTCTCAAAAGTAGGTTATAGCATCATCAAGGTCAGAAGTTTAGGTGTTCCAGAGACTTCCAACCTCTAACCATCCTACACATGTGTGATCATGCCAGGACTCACACTGCCTACAGGACCCGTTTTGTTCAATATTTTCATCAACAATCTGGAAAATGGGATGGAGTGCACCCTCAGCAAGTATGTGGACGACACTAAGCTTGGAGGAGGAGTAGATATGCTGAAGAGTAGAGCTAGGATTCAGAGGGACATCGACAAATTGGAGGATTGGACCAAAAGAAATCTTTCAACAAGGACAAGTGCAAAGTCCTGAATTTAGGATGGAACAATCCCATGCACTGCTACAGGCTGGAGACCAACTGGTTTAGCAGCAGCTCTGCAGAAAAGGACTTGGAGGTCATAGTGGACAATAAGCTGAATATGAGCCAACAGTGTGCCCTTGTTGTGAAGAAGGCTAACGGCATGCTGGGATTCATTAGTAGGAGCACTGCCAGCAGATCAAGGGAAGAAATTATTCCCCTCTATTTGGCACTGGAGAGGCCACATATGGAGTACTATGTCCAGCTTTGGGCCCCCCACTACAGAAAGGATGTGGACAAATTAGAGAGAGTCTAGTGAGGGGCAATGAAAATGGCTAGAGGGCTGGGGAACATAACATAAGGAGAGGCTGAGGGAACTGGGCTTGGATAAGACAAGCCTGGGGGAGGATTTAATAGCAGCCTTCAACTACCTGAACAGTAGTTACAAAGAGGATGGAGTTAGACTATTCTCAGTGGTGGCAGATGACAGAACAAGGAGCAATGGTCTCGAGTTGCAGTAAGGGAAATTTAAGTTAGATATTAGGAAAAACTCTTACTAGGAGGATAGTAAAGCACTGGAACAGGCTACCCAGAGAAGTTGTGGAATCTCCGTCTTTGGAGGTTTTTAAGACCCAACTAGACAAAGCCTTGGCTGGGATGATCTGGTTGGACTAGATGACCTCCTGAGGTCCCGGCCAACCCTAATTTTCTATGGTATCTTTGCAAAAAAGTCATTTTTTTTTTAAAAAAGAAACATTTGCATCAATACTGAAGATATTTTGCAAAAATAATTGGAGAAGATTCATTTTTAACAAAACAATCTTGTGAAAACTTTGTATCTAGTCACAGGCAAATGGTATGGACAATTCTGGGCTTTATTATTATTCCCCTTTATAAATCCATGTTCCATCCATACCTTGAATACAGTGTGCAGTTTCGCTTCCTACATCTTAAAAAGGACATAGAAGAACAAAAAAAGGTACAGAGAAAGGCAACAACAATGATGAGGGATATCAAAGGGCTTCCATATGAGGAGGCAATAACTAGGCTCAGCTTAGGAAAGAAGTGCTTGAGGGTCTACAAAGCATTATATAATGTAGAGACAATAACTAGGGGTTTATTATTTCCTGTCTCAAAATACTGGAACTAAGTGCTGCCTAAAAATCTTGATTTCCTAAACATCTAAGTGCTGAGAGCTGCAATGGAAGAAAAGAAGGGGGTGGAAGATTTCTGGCAAAACATGTTCACTCTCTCCCTCAGCATTCACACTGTGCTTCTGTATAAAACAGAATACTGGGCTAAATGGACCATTGGTCTGACCCAATACATGGCATTTCTTATGCTATGAAATTTAAAATCAAATGCAGATGGAATTTGCCAAGTAGCATTAGATTTTTAAAAATATAAGCAATATGAAATTAAATAAATGAAAGTGACTTGTTTCCTTTTATGCTTGAGAGTTCCTGACACGACAATATCTTGTGTTATATTATCTAAACAATTCTAAAAGCCCTGGTGGAATTTAACTCTAATCATACTATTTTCTCCCTTTTTCCTCTGTCACTAAGAAAAATTACAGGTTTTAAAAAATATATAGATTGAAAGCAGAAGTATCATCAAATCATTCAAAACACGAAAGAAGTGGAATATGTTCCTAGTCCTATATATTTATGGATTTATGTAAATGGATCCAAAGCAAAAAGCATGTATCTAAGTAAAGCAGACTAGATAGATTAACAAACAATTTGTTAAAATTTAGACTTAAACTGCAAGGTTGTACTATTGCAGGAGAAAACAGGCTGAAAGCTATCAAAAAGAAGCACTGGCAACTAGGTTCACTTTGACCTGACAATTTAACATGGAGGTCATTGCTACTAACTTACAAGATGGTTGACCTAGAAAAGGTTGCTGATCATGAACTTCGGACAGAAAATTCTTCATCAGTCTCTAAATCTCAAATCTTGGCCTTAGTGCCAAGGGAATTCACAGAAAGTAGAAGGAAGATGTGTCCTCTGAGGCTGCAGAGCTAACCCAGGGACACTCCTATCAGCAGCCCATGTAGAGAGATGCTTCTCCCTGTAACAGGTTGCCAGCTAGCTTGGCTCAAATCAGTTCTTGAGCCCTTAATCTAGCCCCAGCATCACTCTCTCTCTGGGCTCAGGAACACAAACTGTAATCCCTTGGGCTCTTCTGCTTTCCAGGGCTCATACAAAAGCAAACAATCCACATGAACACACCTGTAGTGTGTGCCCAGCAAAGCAAGCTTCAAACCCCGCCCAGTTAATCTGCACCACAGGACTACATTGCTAATAACAACACAATACCAAATTAACACTCCCAGCCAGGGCTTGTTTTCACCCTCTGGTCTGCTTTTGAGGAATCCTCCCTCTCCATACAAATATTCCCCTCTAGGTCCTCCACCCCACTTCTTCCTGTCTCCTATTGTTTTCAGGTCAGCCAGTCAACTTCCCATCATTACTGGTTAACTGAGTCAGCTGCAGCCCCTTAGGCAGATGGCCGGTTAATTACTCCAGGCTGTGAGCCTGCAGCCTGTTACATACCCTCCCCTCCAAGAGTGGAGTCCAAGGTACATTCTTTCATTTCTTCTACCTCTCCCCACCTTCTCTGGAGAAGAAGTCCTTATTTGCATGGGCAGTACCTGGATGGTGGCATATTTCAAACATGAATGGCTGCAGAGCTAGGTACCACTGCATTAGTTGGGAATTTATCTGCCTCATGGTGTATAGCCATTTTAATGGAGCACAATTAAGGACTAATTGGAAGAGGGTCCCCAAGAAGTATACTGGATCTAACACTTGGCATGGCCAATTCCTTCTACCAATACATCTACCCTAACATTGCATTTCAAAACTGCATTGATCCTGCAAGACAATCCTTTTCAATTGTCATGTATTTTTATTCATGGGGAAGGATCTTCTGGCTTAGGGTGTTCCTGGGATGCAGGGTACAGGGGAATCTGTCTATAACTTTTTGCTAGGTCCAAGGTGGATATATATTTGGTGTTAGTGTTGTGCCCCAACTCAAGTCTGGGATCGTGTCCGGTATGTAAAGGCCAATAAAGATACCAGGGGTGAAAGTACAAAGAAGGTTTATTGCTAGCAATAAAAGGTGCAAGCGGAATAATTCACGTAACAAGCACACCAGATCACTATTTCTAAGCATCTTTTATACAGGAGTTTTCAAGCCTTCGCAAGCGTGCTTGTTTAATGATTGGTTATAAGTGAGTGACGCAAGAAGTTCTTTACTGAGCATGTCTCTATACCTGTGTTTTAGCCATGTATCTTATTTATATATATGTGTGTTTCATTAGCATACTTTTTCCCCACCTAGGGGTGTGATTTTTAGTAGTTAAATGAGCCCTCTAACCCAGTTCCTTGTTTCTTCTTTTTCCTTCAAGCCCCCTTTATCCGAGACTGTCTCCTCCTTAACATTGCAGATGGGCATTCTTCACATAGCATTCTCTTCTTTTTATCGTTTCTGAGTAGAGGTTTCTAGGTCACTTCTTACTTTAGGGTGACAGTATTTGGATCTTGGGGAGCACTGGATTTGCAGCTGAATACAAGGCTATAACTTGTGGCCTAGCAAAAGCTGCTGACCACAAGGCAGAATGATGTATTAAAAGTAACATTTTAATACACTTAGGCAAGCATTTTTTTAATAATATAGTAGTTTTGTAAGATATATATTTTATTAAGTATTATTATGTATCGTTATGAGATAAGCATTCATGAGCAAAATCTGCTCTATGCTAAGCCAGCCATTTGCTTATGCTAAATAACCATTTTAACTGTGTCAACCATTTTCAAGTGAGCCTGTGTAAGTCTGCATGCTGTGAATGAAGTGAAGTCTCAGGAATGTGGAAGATGGTACAACATGAGACAGAAAAATAGACTGGAACGTGAAAGACAACACATAACTGGTAACAGAATCTGAGATGAACATATGCAAAAAAGTGAATGCTGATTGGTAAAGAAGCCTCCAGAAGCTTTCAGGCTTTGGTCAAAGTCCAAGTGACTGAGAGAAGCAGGATTCAATGTCTTAGACATGCACTCTTAGCAAAGAGGCATGTAAATGAATGAAATGCATAGTTAAACAGTAAACAGCAGCGGAGCTTGAGATACGAGGAGATTTGGATGGAACAAAGGAAGAGCAAGGGTGGAGTAAATGTTAAGAAGCATGAACCAATGTGTATAAAATGTGAAAAAAACTAATGTTCAGTGCAGGTCCCTGGGTTGTTGTTTTTTTTGGGACCTGACCTGAAGCTGTCTCCATTTTGAATAAAGCTGTTGCGAGCAATGTGTACTGGTGTTTGCTCCCTGCTTACTCTGGCTAATGATAACAGGATTCATGAGCAATTGGATCGTTGTCTCCCTAGTCACTGGGCGCTGCATGGAGTCAGGACCTAATACTTGGCATAGCCAATTCCTTCTACTAATACATCTATCCTAACATTGTGTTTCAAAACTGCATTGATCCTGGAAAAGTCAATTCAGAACCTTACAGTGTGGTCAGGCTTTGGGACCAGTACAATAGAGCTGCTCCATTCACTTGCTGACTCCTCTATTACCCCCAGGTCCAGCATTTTTGCCACCTCTTGTCTGGCTGTGTCCCTTAACCATGCTGGAATTTGTGAGCAGATTCTTTGGATGGTGGTGCCCAGCTTGAGTGTGATCCAGTGTTTCACTAATGCGGTCTTAACAGGTTTCTCTGCAAACATCTCCAAAAACTGTCAGCAGAGTGTTCATATCTCCTTGTTGAGCTGAGGTTAGTCCTTCCCCCAAATGGGCCCCTGCTGGTAAACTAGTGCGAGGATCCTGAACCTCTGAAGTGGTTGTCTTCTAGTCCAGGACCATGAGGCAAGCTTCTCAGGCAACCCAGGGTTTTAAGAGGTTTACATGATACATCTGTGACTCTCAATGCTTCCCTATGAGGTGTATTTCATAGTCAACCCACCTGACTTGCCATAGCACTTTGAACAGGCCTTGTCTTTTCACCAATACCTTACTTTTTGATGATGGAAGTAAAAGTAGCATTTGGTCTCCAGGCTGATATACCTGCAGTCGGGCCCTTTTGTTACAGTGCTGTTCTTGCCTGTACTTGGCAGCTTCCAGGTTTTCCTTTGCAAACGCCCCTACCAAATCCATGCATTTACATAACTTTAGGGCATACTCTAGGACATTCTGCACTATGGAGGTCTAGGTCTGCTGATTCCTGCAATAATTTCAGCACCCCTTAGGGCTGTCTCCCATATAATAACTTGAACCATGAAAAGCTGGGAGAGGACTGGAGTATCTCCCAAATGGTGAACAACAGATAGGGGAGTAGCTGGTCCCAATTTTGCAGCTCATCCAACACAAATTTCAGTAACATCCTCTTCAACGTCTAGTTAAATCACTCAATGAGTCCCTCAGTTTGGGGGTGGTACACTGAGGTCTTGATTGACCAGACTCTGAGCAAACCCAAAACCTCCTGCAAAAGTCAGCACAAAAAACCTCAACAACATACCTTTATTGGTTAAGACCTCTTTTGGGATACCCACCCGGGAAAAGATCTGTATTAGTTCTGAGGTCATGGTTTGAGTGGATGCTATCCAAATCACTACAGCCTCCAGGAAGGGGTGGCATAGTCCACAAGAACCAATATGAACTGGGCACCTTGGGAGCTCGGTTCCAGGGGGCTGACTCAACCCACTCTGACCCACTCGAATGGGGTATCAATCAGGGGAACAGGTACCAATGGGGTCTTAGGACCAAGCCGGGGCACTACTAATTGGCAGTCAAGGCATGAGGCACCATATTTAACCTTATCAAACACTCCAGGCCAAAAGAATCTTGTGAGCACCCATCTCTGGGTTTTCTCCTGTCCCAGATGACCGCCCCAGGGTCTGGCATGAGCCAATCTTAGCACCTGCTTGCAGTAAGGCTGGGGCACCAACAGCTGGGACCACCAGTTTCCCATGGCCTGGTCTTTAGTCATTAAGACTAGAAGATCCCCCTGCAATTCAAACTGGGGGTCCTGGTTGGTCAGGCAGGGGTCGAGGACAGATTCGTTAGTTCGGGCTAATTGGCCATATAGTCTTGCAAATGTGGGGTCTTCCCACTGATCCCACAAGGAACCCTGGGCTCCCAATTGACCCAGTACTGACTCAGGGCCAGGCTCAGTGGGCCCCAGCATGTCACCTCCCCCTTCTGGAGGGTCTAATTTACACTGGACCATAACTCCTTTTCCTGAGTGCTTCTTTTGCCCAAGGAGGGCTTCTTGCTGAGACCGCCTATGCTATTGATGTGACCAGAGCTGCAACCCAAAGAACTCAGGGTCTGAAAAAGGGAATTGAGTGTGCACAGCAGCTCTCACTTGGCCCTCACACTCACCAGCTGTCAGCTTTAAATATGCCATCGTGTAGGGGCGGGTATCCCTGTGGATGCAGGTCACATACATACATTCCCCCATGAGGATGTCTTCAGCCTATTGGACCTGAACAAAAGTCTGACTTGAGTCAGAGTCCATGAGCCCATCAACCCAGACTTCTCCAATCTTTATGGGGACCACAGAGTTCTGCAGGTCAGGGTTTCCCACCCACCCCCTCCCCCAACATTTCCAATGTGATATGCAAATGAAAACCTACAGTCCATCTGGGAACAGTCTCTCAGGCCCAGTGTCCTTTCTATCCACACTGGAATATATATATATAAAGAAAGAGCTAAGTTTTTCACATTCCTGAAGCATAGACTTTAAGAACAATTCCCCAAATCGTGTGCGTTGGCAATACTGATGATGCATTATTAGGCAAAAAGTGTTCTATATACATTGTCATCAATTCTTGATATAAAATTTAATTCAGATCAGTTTAGGTATAAACCATGACACCAGGGGGCTGGACTAAATGGTCTTGTGAGGCCCTTTTCAGCCCTGCTTTTCTGTGGTCCTATGACCTGCATGTAATACTAACAGAAGGACCGTAAGAACATTATACCTATAAATTATGCAGTTCCACATCACTGATTTCTTCTGCAATGGGAAACAGACCTGAAAAGTCCAAATGGCTGCCAGTCCATGAGTGGTATATCAGGATAAGTGGATTCACTCCCCTGAATCCATCCCTTGCTGGCTGTATGTGGACTGAAGTAGTCATGTATTATGGATGAAGTAGAAAATTTTGTGATGTCTTCTGCATCTGCTGTTTAATATTTATAACACATCCTTCCTAGGAAATAAAGGATTTAAATTTACTTTCTGACCCTTAAAATGTAGTTACAATTATGAAGCTACCTGTCAGGCCTAATTCTATTTGAGTCATATAAAGCCCTGGCAGTACTCACTAATAACCAACCTGTGTACCCACCTTTGTTAAAATGGTCTTCATTTGAATATGTTATTTGAATACTGCTTGTTTTTAATTCTATTTTTTCTGTAAGGGAAAAGGGAGCACAAATACCCATATCATATTCTCACTATTGTTCTCACCATTGTTATTTCCCTTCTTTGTGGGATTAAAAAAAATTGTAACTTCTTTGCATGTATTGATCTTCTGAGTTGATTTATTATTTCTGTGGGTAGCCTTTGAACCTTTTTTAATTTCCAGTTAATGTTGTTTCTAGAGCAGAAAGGTCAAAATTCAGCTCAGGCATCCAAATATTACTTTCCAAATCCCTTCTAAAAGTAATTCCTCCTGACTTGGATTCCGTATCTGTTTGTCTACAACCGAACAGTCTTGATATCAGCCATGCATTGAATTGACAGTTTTACAGTTTTATCTGTCAGTCACAGATCTTGCCTCTTCTTTGTTCCACACATTGTGTCCATTACATGTTTCTAATGGTTTCCAATTGGAAAACTTGTGATCTACTTTTGTGAATGATTTGTACCTGCATGCTTCCAACAAGTCTTTAGCCTACATGTATTTAATTTGTGTTTTATTTTAATTTGTCATTTGAGGATACAGATGGGATAATATTTTTTTTAATTTCATTTTAAGGAAATGTTTATTTTGAAACTCCTTGGGTTTTCCTTTAACAGAAAATGAATTATTTGGTCAGTGGGTGCATTGGCATGGAATAAGTGGATGAGACACAGCATTAGGAATGGGGGTGTAGTGACAGCATGACCCTTATCAAAATTGACAATATACAATTATCACACTTTGCTGCTGTTCTAGTCTAAGGTCTTGATTCAGATCAAGTGGAAAACTTGCTATTGATTTCAAAGGTAATAGATATAAACCTTTTTTGGATTCATGTTTGTGCTTTCTGGATAAAAAATTAATGTGATTCACTCATAAAACTTCCTAAAAATTAAAAGACCCTCATGTTAAGGAAACTGGAAAATTTGCAAAAAAAAGTGTTCTTAATTCATCTCTATAGGTACATTTGCTCAAATTCAATTCAATTCAAATTCAATTCAAAAGATTGAGACTCACTCTAAAATTAAGTGGTTGAAGATTATGAACTTAACCAGAAAGGTTTTTCAATAACTAAGAGGCCAGCTAACCACAGGCAGCCTTTTTCTTTTTTCTTTTCTTTTCTTTTCTTTTCTTTTCTTTTCTTTCAAACAAAACTTTAGAAACTGACCTTATATTAAAAAAACCAATTTTTAATGTATGTGATTTAGTTTGTGCTTCCTGAGCCTTGTTAAGTAAGTATTAGAACCTTGTGCTTCTAAGACTATAAAATAGTTTCCAGATTTTTTTAAACACAGAACTATGTAGCTTATATTATATAGTATTAATCACAGGCTTGATCTCTGTTGTCCTACTGTTAGGTTCAAAACGGAAGCAATAGTAATTTCATCACTGCTTACCTTGTTGATAATAGTGGTGCTATGAAACACATTCAGTCTCATGGAGCTGAGGAAACTCAACACCTGGGAGAACTGTGCGCTTAGGCTGAATTTTCCAAAGGGGCTCTCATTTTTCTCTAAGGAAACTGCTGGGTGCTGAGCACTTTTTTACAATTTGCTCATTCATGTGTAATCTGTTTCTGCAGACCAGGTGGTGGTGGTGGTGGTGAATATAAAACATCTGGCAGGACTATATCTCTGTATGGATCTAATATTGCTGCTATTCCATTCAGTGAGAGTTGTATATCTTAGAGAACAATTCCACCTGAGGATACAAAAGACTAACTCTGTCAAATAAGATACAAATAAGATATAGTCAATTAAGAGACCTGAAGAAATAAGTACCCTTCATGCTCGGTCTCAGTCAAAAGCTTTTTCAGCTACAGTAAAAGATCTGTTAAGTGGCATTTAAGTAACCAGAACACTCTATTAACTGGAATTTCCAGTTGTCTGGACTCGGGGGTGTGGGGTACTTGCACGCAGTAGGGAAATCTCGTTGCTGCCACCACTCATCACCCCTGCGCTGCCACCGCTCCTCATCCCCCACCCCCCCCACTCATTCTGTGTCCAGCCGAAAACCTCCTGCCCTCAGGTAACCAGAATGTTTATATAACCGGCACCCCCTTACCCCACTCATGCTGGACAACAAAGCTTTTACTGTATATAGTTACTCCAATAAAAGATATCACAACAATCTTTGCTTCTTGTACAAGTTATCTATAAAAAGAACCAAGCTAGAAAGAAGTTAATAATTTAAATGGAAGAGTAACATTATCTTATATTTTTTGTTTCACAAGAAATGGACATTCTGAGGTCTATTAATTTAGTGCAGAAAAGCTTACCATCTCATAATAAAAAGAATCTATTTAATCTCTAATTGCTGCTACTGCTTACGATTTTTTTAGAAATAGGAAAATACAGTGCAATAGATTCTAAAGAATCTCTTTTTTTCTTTTTTACTATAGGATGTGTTCTTTACTATAGGATTTGTTGAAGAAAGATAAGTTCCTAAAAGCTTTTTAGGTTGAAAGAGAAAGAAAACACATTCAATTTCTAAGAGTCATACAATGTATGTTGTGACTCATAGAAAAAAGAAGAAAGGTGCCTTTTTATAGACTATTGTTTCAGGAGTGTGCTTACAAGTGTTATTAAAATGCATATGTAAAAATTCTCATGACTAAGTTGTATTTGTAAAAATGTTTGGCAGAAATAATTTATTGTGAAACTCCTGCATCTCAATGATAGCGCAGCCAAAATGCATGCCTGTTAAGGAAGTGCATAGTGACTTTGATGATAAAGACCTCTCACTCCCAAGAAGGACTTTCTTCCTCCTCTACTAACAACATTTGAAGTATTTTTGATAACTTTTGTGGAGTTTTCTGACATAAAAGGAGAAATCACACAGACTGAATTACTGCTTTTAAATATCACCTAACTTAAACAATTTCTTTCTCACTAGACTTTCCTCCCCATTCACACCATCTGTTTTCTCCCAATAGTTGCTTATCATAGCCATGGATCATCAGTGATTCTACCACTATAGTAACAGTGTTTTACTATTTTAAACAATGAACAGAAACTGTAATGAAATCCTGTCTGCCAAATGATATCAGATGGTGCACAAACTACCTCCTATAACTTGAAGTATATTGAAAAGCAAGATCAGGAGTGGCAGTGCAGCTGATTGAAAATATTGCAAGTTCAAGATATTGTGGCTTTAGTTATTTTTAACAGATGAAGCAAGTTTCATAGTTTCATAGTTGGTAGGGTCGGAAGGGACCTGAGGAGATCATCTAGTCCGACCCCCTGCCATGGCAGGAAAGAGTACTGGGGTCAAATGACCCCGGCCAGATGTACATCCAGCCTCCTTTTAAAGACCCCCAGGGTAGGAGCCAGCACCACTTCTTTTGGAAGTTGGTTCCAGGTCCTAGCCACCCTGACAGTGAAATAGCACCTCCTAATGTCTAGCCTGAAACTACCCCCTGCTAGCTTGTGTCCACTGTTTCTTGTAACTCCCGGGAGTGCTCAGGAGAACAGGGACTCTCCCAATGCCTGCTGGTCCCCCTTGACTAGTTTGTAGACTGCCACTAGATCCCCTCTCAGCCTTCTCTTTTGGAGGCTGAACAAGTTCAGGTCCCTCAGCCTCTCCTCGTAGGACCTGCCCTGCTGACCCCTGATCATGTGGGTGGTCCTCCTTTGGACCGTCTCCATATTGGCCACATCCCTCCTGAAGTGCGGTGCCCAGAACTGGACACAGTACTCCAGCTGTGGCCTGACCAGTGTCGCATAGAGGGGGAGGATCAGCTCCTTGGATCTGCTTGAGATGCATCTGTGGATGCACGACAAAGTATGGTTGGCCTTCCTGACCGCATCCCCACTTTGTCAGCCCATGTTCATTGTGGCATCAATGATGACTCCAAGATCCTTTTCTGTCTTGACACTAGCGAGAAGGGAGTTCCCCAGCCTGTAGGTATGCTGCTGGTTCTTCCTCCCCAGGTGCATTACCCTGCACTTGTCAGTGTTGAACCCCATCCTGTTCTCATCTGCCCACCCCTGTAACCTGTCTAGATCCGCTTGCAGCCTGTTCCTTCCTACTAGCATACCCACTTCACCCCACATCTTAGTGTCATCTGCGAATCTGAACAGGATGCTTTCTACCTCCTCGCCCAAGTCACTGATGAAGATGTTGAACAGTGTGGGCCTGAGGACCGAGCCCTGGGGAACCCCACTGTCCACATCCCTGCAGGTCGAATAAGACCCGTTCTTAATGATGATCTCCCAATTCCATTAATTTGAAAGATCCAATCTGATCTCAGCAGAAGAACCAGATAATATAAATGTTTGTCACAGACCCTACAGGGTATTGGATCATCTTCATCTCTGGGGAAAACTCACTGAAGTCCCCCAGAATAAATGCAGTTTTTTATATCATTAATTCATGGTGCTTTCATCCATCCCAAGAAATTTTACTAAACAGACTGCCGACAGTGTGCTCAATGTGCAAGAAAGGCCAATAGCATACTGAGTTTTATTAACAGGAGTGTCACTTGCAAATCAAGGCAAATGATTCTTTCACGCTATTCAGCACTTGTAAGGCCTCACCTGGAGTACTGTGTCCAGTTTTGGGCCCCACACTTTCAAGAAGGATGTTGACAGATTGGAAAGAGTCTAGGACAGAGCAAAAAACAATTATTACAGGCTTGGGAAGCCAGACTTATGAGGAAAGACTGAAATAACTGGAGTTATTTAGTCTACAGAAGAGGATACTGGGGAGGTATTTAGTAGGTTTGTGCAAAGTACTAGTATTTGCTTTAGATTCGGATTCAGGTGGTTCAGGGGACAGTGATTCAATTTGGTGGTTAGAATCACTATCCTGAATTGATTTGGCCAAATCTGATTTGGAGATTCCACCACTGCCGACTCAGCTGAATCTCCAAATGAAACAGGCCCCATCCCCCGCCTGCTCTCCCAACCCCATCAATGGCTGCCCCGCCCAGCCCCAGCATCCCAGCACAGAAGGTGCTCAGGGGGGCTGTGGGAGCAGGCAGAGGATAGGGCCAAGCAAGCGTCCCCCTGTGGTCCTGTCCCCCCTCCTCCCAGCTCCCCCACCCCCATACTTGCTGGCATGAAATCTGGGTCCAGCTCCTTGCAGCAGCAAGCGGGGACTGCCCGAATCTCTGAATCTCTCCAAAGCTCTCTGAATCTTTTCTGAATCAATTCAGAGAACTTCATATCGATTTGGCCCTTTTTATTAATCTCCTGATTCAATTCAGATTCAGAGATTCAGCTGCCAAATCGGGCCAAATCCACTATTATTGCTCTGCCAGATCACAGCCTGGCAAGCTCTCCTTCCTGCCTCCCTTCGCTCTGTCAGCTTCTGCCAGTGTTTTTAAATCCCTTGTGGTGGCAGCTGTGGCTGACATCATCAGCTGGCTGCCGCCAAACTTAGTTGAGAGTTGCTTGAAAAGCTGGTGCAGCGCTGGCTCACATGACCCTCCCAGCAACCCAGACTGCCTCTCCAGTAAGTTTTCAGGGCCAGGATCTCCGGGTCTATCCCCTGGAGTGTTGGGGGTTGCCCCCAGTGCTTCTGGTTTGGGAGCAGCTCCTGCCACCACACCTATATATTTAGGCTTTACTGCATCTAAAGTATGATGGAAATCATAACCAGTCCATGAGTTCCAAATGAGAAATGAGCTGCATCCCATTTGGCCCCATGGACTTGTATGTGTCCAGCTTTTCTAAATAGTCCCCAACTTGTTTTTTTGCCACTGTCCGTTGCTTGCCTCCTTCTCAAATTATGCTGCCAGATGCAGTAGTCTGTGAGCTGTCCTTGCCTGTGAAAACTGAGGTGAAAAATGCATTGTGTACTTCAACTTTTTCTGCATCTTCGGTCACTAGGTTGCTGCCTCCATTTAAAAGAATCCACACTTTCCCTGATCCTCCTCTTGTTTCTGACATTCTTGTGGAAACCCTTCTTGTTACCCTTCACATCCTTTGCCAGATGCAACTCCAATTATGCTTTGGTCTTCCTGGTTTCATCCCTGCATGCCTGAGCAATACTCTTATACTCCTCCAGTTGTCTGTCCAAAACTGCACTTCTTATAAGCTTCTTATAAGCTTTTTGTGTTTTAGCTGGCTGAAGAGTTCCCTGCTAAACCAAACTGATCTGCCATACTTGCTAGTCTTCCCACACGTCAGGATTGTTTGTTCCTGCGACCTCGATAAGGTTTCTTTAAAATACAGCCAGCTCTCCTGAACTCCTCTCCCTGTCAGACTGGCCTCCCAGAGGATACTGCCTGTCAATTCCTTGAGTGAGTCAGTCTGCTTTTCTGAAGTCCAGGGTCCTTACTCTGCTGCTCTCCATCCTTCCGTTCCTCAGGATCCTGAACTCAATCATCTCATGGTTGCTGCTGCCCAAGTTACCATCTACTTCCACATACCCTATCAATTCTTCCCTTTTTGGGACCAGCAGGTTAAGAAGAGCAAAGCCCCTAGTTGGGCCTTCCAATACTTGCACCAGGAAATTGTCCCCCACACTCTCCAAAAATTTCCTGGATTGCCTGCACACTACTGTATTGCCCTCCCAAAAGATGTCAGGGTGACTGAATTCTGCCATTAGAATAAGGGCCTGTGATCAAGAAACTTCTGCTAGCTGTTTGAAGAAAGCCTCATCCACTACCTCCTCATTTGGTAGTAGATAGCAGTCATCCACCATGACATCAACCTTATTGCTCTCCCCTCTGACCCTAACCCAGAGACTTTCAACAGGCCTATCTCCAGTTTCATACTGCAGCTCTTTTACATAAAGTGCAGCTCCTGCCCCTCTTCTTCCTTGCCTGTCCTTCCTGAACAGTTTATACCCATCCATGACAGTGCTCCAGTCATGTGAGCTATCCACCAAGTGTCTGTTATTCCAATTACATTACAGTTCTGTGGCTGTGCAAGGACTTCCAATTCTTCCTGCTTGTTTCCCAGTCTCTGTGCATTTGTGTACAGGCACCTGAGATAAGTAGCCAATTGCCCTGATTTGTCAGGAATAATGAGAAGGCCTCCCCTGTTGCCTCCTCCTGCTGGTGCTTCCTCCAGGTCACCCATTTCCCCAATTACCTCAGAGCTTTGGTCTCCATCCACTGGTGAACCTAGTTTAAAGCCCTCCTCACTGGGTTAGTAAGCGTGTCTGTGAAGATGCTCTTCCCAAAATTTCTCAAACCCACAAGGGCTGCCATTTCCAGCTGGGAAGCTCAAGGCCACACACCAATGCTTGAATTCAGAACTTTCTGGTTTTCAGCTTGCTACACAAGTCCCTTGGCCACAAAACCTATTCTGCTTTCTACCTATTCTTTCTTTCTGCTTCCAATCTGTTCTGCCTTCTGCATGTCCTTTCACACCTGTTGATGATGTGAGCTATGAATTCCAGCTCCCAAAAGCTTGTGCACTCTCTAGGTATATTTACTTTGGTTAGTCTATAAGGTGTAAATCTACCCTACCTTCCCAGAGATTTACACCAGGGTATCAAACTCACCCTGTGCCTTGGTTTGGATCTGGTCCATGGGGGCTCCTCTTGGGCCAGATCTATGAGGCCAGCAGCAACTGTAGTGTGGCTGCATCAGAGAATATGTAGACAGTTATGTGCTGTTAGAGTTTGAGAGAGGGTGAGGTCTATAGTAAGCAGAGACAGAGATGGAATTCAAGCTACAGAGAAGCCTGTTTTTATTTAGTTGTAACTGGGCACATCTACACATGGAATTCATGGACCTAAATTTTCTGCACAGAAAATTCAGGTGCATTAAACTATGCCCCAGAACGCATCTACATGTGTGCCCGGGTTGGGAGCAAATTGAGCCCAACAGGAGCAGCCTAGTCCAGGGCTGCTGCTGCCCTGCTCTGCCCCACTACAGCAGCCAGGGGGAACTCCATGCTCCGGCCACAGCTGCCTGGGTGCCAGGCTGACAGAGGGCATGGAAGTCAGCCTGAGGCTGGCAGGGAGAACAGTGGCTTAGCCTCAGGCTGGCAGGGAGAACAGCGGCTCAGCCTCAGACTGGCAGGGTGCCCTGGTGGCAACTTTGGGCTGGCAGGAAGCACAGGGAATCAGGTCTGGACTCCAAGGGGAGGGCGGTGAGCTGGCCCCATCTCTGTGCCACTTGGAGATGCCCCTCCCCCAGAGCCAGGGACAGCTCCTGCCTTGTCCCTAAGCTGAGCAGCAATTGTGGCTCCCTGCTGCTGGGACTGACAGGGAACAATTCGCTCCCAGGTCAGCATCTACAAGTGCGTTCAGGCACTTTAATATAAAGCACTGTTGGCTAGTACCTGTGTCTGTCAGTACTAGCAAACAGTCCTTTAAATTAATCTACTGTGCAATAATTGTTGCATGTGTGTAGGCAGTGATGCTTTACCATGCATTAGATTAATCTAATGCGCAGTAAAGCACATATGTAGATGCACCCACTGTGTTTTCTGTAAAACATACTTTCTGTTAAGTAAGATTGTGTTTCCATATAGCACAGACAATGTATTCTGTCCAGTACCACTTTCAACAGTAGCTGGGCCACAAATTATAGCTTTTTTCACAGGACTTTGGATGTTTTGAATTTTCTTCCCTCTCTAACATAGAGAGACATAATAGTAGTAGTCAGACATAATTTGTCTGGAAGTGTATTTTTAGGGGAATTTATTTTTACTTCAACTTTTGTAAAGGTGCAGGACAGATAAAGTAAACCTTCATCCTAGTACACATAACTTAAAAAATTTGAGAACATTTGGACTTTAAACCCTATAATATGTTGAGCACTGCAAGTTCTGCTGCAGTGCTAATTAAGTCACTGAAAGCCAGAATAATATTAAATAACAATTTCTGTAGAAAGAGAGTTGGCTCCAGCTGATTTTGAAAAGTATTTTACAAGTTAGTGGAGGGTGCAGTGTTCCTGATGTGGAAACAAACTTTGGTCCATTTTAGTGGCTTTCAAGTAGTAGAACTTCTGTACACAGTGATATGGTAGAAGGTTAAAAGCAAGTGTGGTAATCAACTAGGAGCCATTAATGTAGCAAAGTTTATTATTGTTTGAAATTCTAATTCTAACATATCCTTTATTTTGATGTCATCTCTGGATCAAAGTATCAAGCTGTTACATTAAGACACAAACAGGATAATTTAGTCTATTAAAAAAGCTGTTTTAGTTGGCACTAAGTAGCACTCACCCTTAATTATTTTAAAAATAACACTATTTCTCCAGTATTGTTTCAGAAAACGACTTGTTGATAGGGGTGATGGTGCATACTATAAAATCATGAAATACTGTTGAAGAATAAAATTATAAAAGTGAAAACATATTAAAGTATAAGTGAAACATTGGAATGCTATAAACAAAATCCCAAATCAAAATTGTTCAGAAATTGTTTCAAAATTAAAAAAAAAAATTTCATTCCAATTCAGAATGAAAACAAATTTTAGAATGTTAAAATGTCCCATGAATAAAACATCCACCTTTTGACTGGTGCTAGATATGAATATTTATTATGATGAATGTATCTTCTTTTTCTGGTTTATTCATTTCTCCTTGTTTCTAGAAAAGCATTTGTTATTTCTTGAGTATTTGTCAAATAGTTTAAGCAAAGCAAATTTTAACAAAAGGTTCCCCAAATTTTCATGATGATACTTCAGTATTCATTGTGTGTGACGTGACTGATCATTTGTCAGCATAGTACCATTTCCATTCTCTCATGGGATGATGGAAACCTTAAAACATGAGAAAAACAAATGAGAAATACTAAAAAAAGAGAAGAAAAACATTCCACAATACCTACATTGTATAGCATAATGCAGTTTTAAATATGTAATTTTTTTTTACAATTACCATACTTGAGATTTCCTAAACAATAGCTTGCCAGTTACTTTCAAGTAAGATGAATCGATTAACTTCAAAAGATCAAGGTTTCACTATTATTCAGGATAATATTAACAAAGCAACTAATCTACTTTCAGTAGCCACTCTACTACAAAGTAAGTAGCATGGTGGACTGAAAATGTGCCATTTCACCCAGTCATTTTTAAGTGCAGAACTATATTTAAAATTGGGAACATTTGAAAATTCTCCAATGACCAAACCATGGTATAGTATATAGGACAAAAATAATGTGAAAGGCTTTTCTGCCATCCAGTGAATCAGACACAGGGAAACTTTTCCTTCACAAATTAGCAGGTTCAGTTCACCGCTTTGTTTGATCATTTTAATGGTCTTGTGTGTGTATAATAGTGTGGAGAATCATACCAAGTGACTTTATTTTCTTCTGGGAAGAGTAGGGTTTGGAACTTAGAGAAACACTGCAGTTCTTCTAAGATTTAAATTACCAGCAAACCATGTGCTATGCTGATTGAAGTGGCCACATTATAGTTAACAAACAGTGAAAACACTGTGTCTGTAATTGCAGGAGGTTCCATGGGCAGACGTTTACTGACAGAAACCAGTTTTCTGCTGGAGGGCATGCTAAGCCATAATAGTCACGTAAGTGTCTGAAGTTCTGGAGAAGCATAGCTCATTGTAGAACACTGGGATCAAGCTAAATCTGTTCATGGTAAATAGAATAACCCTTGTATAACCCTTTATTTTTGAGGGCCCATAGGAAGAGGGAAGAGGTATAACTGGCCTGTCTAGTGCTCTGGCAGTCTTCCTGTCTTCCCCTTCCTACTACATCCTGCACCTTCCCTGCAATGGCTCCAGTTCCAGCTCTGGCAGCATGGAGGGCAAAGCAGCAGCTGTAGTGAGCAGCATTGGAGCAGTGACCAAAGGCTGCTGGTGAAGATGTGTTACAGTGCACTAAGGTGCCTGCTCCTTTAAGGGCAGAATCTGCCTGAGAGAGAGGGCCCTAGGAGCCAGGTAGAAACCACACAGGTGCAGGTTGCTGTGGCAACAGGCTAACGAGGAAATTAGCCTGCACCTGCACCCAGTCAGCTGACCGGAAGACGGCAGGGCCTGGGGCACATATGAACCCCAGGACTGAGGCCAGCAGGGGTTAGTTCTCTGACAGCAGCCAGGGGAAGGAGTGTGCAGAAAAGAACTGCTCAGAGATGCTGTGGGTGCCTGATATGCCGCTTACAGGACTAACAGGGTTCCCGGAGCTCACCAGGTACCCTGGGCTGTAAGGTACTTAATGCTTGGGGAGAAGTTTGCCTCTTTTAAAGGGACAGAGGGCACCCTGCACTGTTTGTATTATATTATAGCCCAGGGGCTTGTGTTTTCTGTTATTTTAACTGGTGGACCGGGCTGAGGCTACTGGGAAGGAGGAGGCCTCGTTGGGGCACACTACAGTGTGTAGACCCTAGCGGTAGCATGGGCCCAGCAGCAGTGTAGACACAGAGACAGGGCTGTAGAGAGCCCAGCGCCAGTGTGGGTGCAGATACAGGGCTGCAGAGAGCCCATTGATGACAGGACACTGAGCTAGATCAGGGACAATGTTTAAATACCATCAGTGAGGCATGGGGTGTGATAAAGGGACAGTTTTGGAGTTACACATCTAGTCCATAAGGCTGAGGGTGTCCCGTGAGGCATCCATTATGAGCAGGACCCAAAAAGGGGTCCAGGAACCCACAGGGTTTAGTGGGGTCCATCAGGACCATGTCCAAACAAACTTGAGGGCAGCCTCCCTATTTATTATAATTACCAGCAAGACATGGCAGGAAAGCAAAAAAGGTGCCCGTTGAGCAGGATTGGCATGGTCACAGAGCCCTAGGGGTATCACCCCCATCCCTGGGGACTCCATGCCATGCCAAGATGTCACCTTCTTTTTTTGAAACAGACAAGCAAGTTAATTGGGCAAGAATAAACACCTATTTTTTAGGCAGCAAAATAGGAAGTGACAGCTCTCCCAGCAACAGAAAACCTCTGTTTTAGAACTACATTTCCTAGAATGCCCTTCACTGAAGCTTCACTCACTCACTGTGCTGACAGGTGCATACTTTCAGGGGACCAATTGCATGACAAATATAACTTCTGTCTGTGCCCTCACTTGCTAACAGGCTTCTGTACCACCAGAGCTGCTGCTCTGCCCTCCTGGCTGCCCAAGTTTGAGCTTCTGCAGGGAAAGCGCAGTGTGGTGGGGAAGAGAGATGGGAGGGTGAAGTCCCCCCCAGCTCCCTTCTGGTGCCTCTCTTACAGGCAGCACCTGGGGCTCATGCCCACTTGCCCACCTATCCTTGTGTTACATGTCTGGACCTATAGCATAAGAATGGGTGGGTAAGTGGGCATGAGTCCCAGGTGCTACCTATAGGAAAGGCCAGTGTGAAGAGAGAGGGACACTAGGTCAAAGCCCTCCTTACAGAGCAACAGCTTCTCTGCTCTGGTTCTGGTCTTGGGGAGCGGAGCAGTGGGGCAAACCCCCACCCACTGCTCAGTCCTGGGACTTTGGTGTTAGAAGCAGACAGGAGGCTTGTAGAGCTGCTTCCTCCACTCGGCTCCCAATCACCACAGAATCAAACTGGTCGGCTTAATCTACTCAATCTTATTGGTGACATAGCAATCAAGGGGTCAGAGAAGGGGCTCAGATCAGCTACTGAGTTGAGACAAGTCCGTATTTTCCAGACTATCACTAAAACCAAACCTGCTAAGATGTAATGGGTGCTGTAGCAGAGAAAAAAACCCCACTATCCATAACCCCCAGATGGGTTTAATAAAATCTGTATGGTGAAGCCAATGATGCTCTGCATGAAATTTCCTGCAATCTAAGCTGTCTTCCCCCTTTCTTCATTTGTTTCAAATCATCCTTAACCATCATGACCCATGTGAATGAAGCCAGTGAGGATGAAGCCTAGAGGACATCTTATCAATGACTGAAGACAAAAGAATAACTTTCTTCCAACTCGCTGAAGGAACGGTCTGCCACTGAAACAAGGTGCTACCTCACAATTGTCCGTGACCTTTCTGATTCTATTAATCTGTGTGCAGACCACCAAAGCAGGTCCTTCTCCACCCACAGAAGAGAAATCCCAACTTCAAAGTGCCAGCAGTAATGGTGGGTCCATTACTTAGATCTGAAGTCCAGTTGCTTACTCCCCAAAAACCCAGTCCACAAACCAACCCCAAAATATGATCACATTGTGGTGGGCCAGTAGGGGGCTTTCCTGCGTTGAGCCGCCCACCGCCCTGCGCCGACCACCTTCCAGGCTCCGAGTGCCTCCCTTGGGGTGCCTCCCGTCCGGCCAACCCATTCCCTGGAGCACACCCGCTAGCCTGGGGTTCCCGCTGCCACCATCCAAGGCTCTGGACTCACTTCTGGCTCTGCGCACCTTGGAAAACGCAGGCCTGATCGTCCAATGGGTACTAGACCCAATACCAGCACTTGGGGCACTTCCCCAAGTCAGGGGCTTATTAGGAAGCCTCCCTTAGTCCACCAACCTAAGGGGCCTCCTTGGCATAATTTAGACCCACCTCTCAATAAGTCTCCCACACCGGTCACAAAGGAGAACTTTATTGATTACAGGGGGTAGGGCGGAAACAGGGTAAAAGGTAGAGCAGTATCATAGAAATCTTACAGGAATATCAAAGGAATCCCATAGAGCAAACCAGGGTGGCTGAGGTAGCCGTTTAAACACGCATCTGAGTTACTGAAGCTAAATATCTAATTGGATCTCGAGCAGCTTACTCACTCACATCGTCCAGAGGTAGTTGTTGTTTCCTCTGGAGGCAGGGCACTCTTGGAGCATGCAGTGATGAGGAGAGAGCCAGGTTCAGATTCACCTGGATGACCGCATGGCTAAAGGCTGCCTTCTTCTTGGACGGGGCCCTTAAATAACCTCTCTGACCTCAGCAGCCCGGTCCAATCGAAGCTGCCAGTGCTGGCCACAAACCGACCAATCTACAAAGCATCCCTGGCTACCTGGGCCCGCACGCAGGGCCGGGCTTGTCCCCCTGCCCAGGTGACCAGAGCATCGCCTCCCAGGCGCCAGGCTTTTGTCATGCAGACAAGGTGGGAGATCCCCGCCCTGAGGGATTCAACACCAGCCTCCCAGACTGGCGGAGACAGATCTCTGGAGAGGGGCACCGACGGTGGCATTTCTGCCACACTTCCCCCCCCCCCCCCCCCTCCTTTACAAGCTCGGACACGGGGCCTCTCAGGGCCGTGGGTCCGGGCGTGTCGGGTCAGGGAGTTCCCACGGGATGCCAGAAGAAGAAAAAGGGAAAAACCTGGAACATGGAACAAGTTAAGACAATAACATACAGAAACCATAAAACTTGATGGCAGTCTTACACTAGTGATCTCCTCACTAGTCCTGGGTCCTGAGGACCCACTACCCAGAGTCCTTTCATGACAAGGCATCCGCTATCACGTTCTGGCTTCCTTTTATGTGTTGGACAGTAAAATTAAATTCCTGCAGCTGCCAAGACCAACGTTGCAGCTTGGCATTGGTGTTTTGCATGGTCTGCAGCCACTGCAGTGGGGCATGGTCTGACAGGACGATGAACTGTTGTCCCCATAAATAGGGCTTCAGCTTGTTCAGGGCCCAGACGATGGCCAAGCACTCCTTCTCGATGGAGGACAGGTTTCGCTCCCGAGGGATTAGCTTCCGGCTGAGGTACGCCACGGGGTGCCGTGTCTCCTGGTGCTCCTGTAAGAGCACAGCTCCCAGTCCTACGTCAGAGGCATCCGTTGCCACGTAGAAGGGTTTATCCTGGAGCGGTGCCTTCAGGATCGGTTGTTTGACCAGGGCAGCCTTGAGGGTGTCAAAAGCTTCCTGGCACCCCTGCTTCCAGACCACCAGGTCCGGGCTGCCCTTCTTGGTCAGCTTGTGCAGCGGGGCTGCGGTTGCTCCAAACCCCAGGACAAATCTTTGGTAGTAACCCGCCAGGCCGAGGAAGGCTCTGACTTGCTTCTTGGTCTGTGGAGGCGGCCAGTCTTTGATGGCCTCGATCTTGTCCCACAAGGGAGCAATATGACCTCCACCCACACGATGACCCAAGTACACTACCTCCGATAGTGCCCACTGGCACTTCTTGGCTTTCACCATAAGACCAGCTTGCTTGATCTTACCTAGCATGGTGGTCAGGTGAGTCAGGTGCGACTTGAAATCCTGACTGAAGATGGCAATGTCATCGATGTAAGCCATGGCAAACTGCTCACATCCTTGCAGCAGATTATTGATCAGTCTCTAGAAAGAGGCGGGAGAGTTGCGCAGACCGAAAGGTAAAACTGTGAACTCGTATAGCCCCATAGGTGTGGTAAAGGCAGACTTGGCTATGGCATCCGGGTCCAGGGCCATCTGCCAAAATCCTTTGGACAGATCGAGAGTAGAGATAACCTGGGCTGGGCCCAGGCGATCCAGCAACGTGTCCATCCTGGGCATAGAGTATGCATCAGGGGTGGTAATGGCATTCAGCTTCCGGTAGTCCACACAGAACCGGATGGTCCCATCCTGCTTCCGGACGAGTACCACCGGACTGACCCAGGGACTCATTGAAGGCTGGATTACCCCCAACTCCTCCATCTCTGCGATTTCCCATTTTATTTCTTGCTTCACCTTCTCATTGACTGGGTAATGTCGGGAGTATATAGGGCGATGGCTGCCCGTCTCTATTGAATGTACTGCCAGGTCCGTTCTACCTGGTTTATTAGAGAACACAGCCTCAAAGTCCTTGAGCGCTGCGAGCAGCTGGTCCTTGTCCTGGGACGGCAGATGGTCCAGCAGGCGGAGTTCCTTGATCCCTGCCTTGCCATCCCAGTCTCCATACATGACCGGCTCCTCGGGGTCCTCCAGAGTTCCTTCAACGGAGGGGACCCAGAATACCATCTCCTTTCTGTCGTAGTAGGGTTTAAGCATGTTCACGTGAATTGTCTTAGGTTTCCTACCCTTAATACCCACTACATAGGTCACATCATCCAGTCTGTCCAGGACAGCATGGGGACCTTCCCAAGCAGCTTGCAGCTTGTCTGTTTTTAGTGGCAGGAAAACCATCACATTCTCACCCCGCTCAAAGGTACGTAAGCGGGCCTTCTTATCATACCAGGACCTTTGCTTCTCCTGGGCCTGTCCCAGGGAGTCCCGTGCCACCTTCATCATGTCAGTCAGTTTCTGACGGAAGTCAAGCACATACTCCACCACGGAGGTCTTTGTGGAAGCGATCTTTCCTTCCCATTCCTCTCTCACCAAATCGAGAGGACCTCGCACTCACCTGCCGAACATCAGCTCGAAGGGCGAGAACCCAGTGGACTCCTGGGGCACCTCCCGGTAGGCAAAGAGCAGATGCAGCAGTTTCTCATCCCAGTCATTGGGGTTGGAGTCCACATAGGTCTTGAGCATCCCTTTCAATGTCCCGTTGAACCTTTCCACCAGCCCATTTGTCTGAGGGTGGTAGGCTGTGGTCTTAAGGTGTTGCACCCCACAGCAGTCCCACAGGCACTCCATTATCTCCGCCATGAAGTTCCCACCCCGGTCCATCAGGATCTCGGAGGGAAAACCTAGCTGGCAGAAGACCTTGATGAGGGCGTCAGCAACCACGGGTGCCTCGATGGAGGTCAAGGCAACTGCCTCCGGGTACCGCGTTGTGTAATCCACCAGAGTCAATATGTATTTCTTATCTCTACGAGTCCTATGCTTTAGAGGTCCCACGATGTCCACTGCCACCCTGTGGAAGAGTTGATCTATGATCGGGAGGGGCTGCAGGGGAGCCCTTCTCTTGTCCCCGCTTTTGCCCGTCCACTGGCATGTCTCGCAGGATTTGCAATAGTCCGTCACATTCTGGGCAATTCTGGGCCAAAAAAAGTTCACCTGCAACTGCTGGCATGTCCGTTCCCTGCCCATGTGACCAGCACACGGTAGATCATGAGCCATGGCAAGCAATTGCTGTCTGTATTTTCGGGGTACTGTGAGCTGGCGCTGGGGCTCCCTGGTCTCGGCATGGTTCTTTGGCACCCACAACCGATAGAGAAGCCCCTTATCCCAGACCACCTGTTCCCTCTTGTCCAGAGTGAACTCAGTCTCTTGCTCCTGAGCCATCTGCCGGAGTCCCTCCAAGCTGGGGTCCTCCCGAACCTCCCGCTTGAACTCCTCTTGCCCAGCTAGGCAGTCAGCAGGGAGTTCACACTCACCCACAGGGACTTCCTGGGTCTCCTCCCTGCTAGCGTCACCTCCCTCTGCCACTGACGGAATACACACCTCCCCGGGACTGTCACTTAACCCGCCCTCAGGGTTACCAGTTCCCTTCGGGACCAGGGTGCAATTGCCGTCTGCAGGGGTCCCTTCCCCTGCGACCAATGGTTTGGCTTTCTCCTGGGGGTTTTCCAACCCCCCCTTCTTTAGCCTTCCTGCTCTGTAGGCGAGTCACCGCATGAACGGTGCGGGGCTTTGGCTCTTGGATCTGTTCCCACCTCTGAAGCTGGGCTTCCTGCTCTATAAGATCCCGTCCCACCAGGATGGGGACTGCAGCCCCTTCCAGTACCCCCATTTCCAGGTACGTTGCACAGTCGTTCCACACGACGGGGGCACGGAATACCGGTACCTTCAGGGCTGTGGACCCCACTCCTTGAATAGTGAGGGTCTTCCCCGGGATTATGTCTGCAGGTGAGACCAGGTTGGAATTAATTAGTGTCACACTGGCCCCCGTGTCCAGTTCCCCCACAAGGGTCCTCTCCTTCACCGTGATCATGGTCCGGTGGGGGGGCCATCACCTCCTCTGAGTTTGTGATCCTGTAGCAACAGACACTCCCCTCAGAGTGGCTCCGGCCCTCCCCCTCACTGCTCACGGCTGTTGCACGCCTGACGGGCTTGGGTCTAGTGCTTAGCTTTGGGCAGTTGGGCTTGATGTGGCCCTGCTCCCCGCAGTTATAGCACCCCCTCTTTTCTGAATTTGGTGGTTTGTCCGAATCTGGGGCCGCCTTGTGCTCTGCAGGAGGTGGCCCTCTTTCCCCTTTTTGACCTGGGCCTCCCTTTCCCCCCTCTTTGGAACCCTTTTTGCTCCTTCCCAAAGTAGGGAGGCTTCTCACGGTTTAGCAACAGTCGGTCTGCAATTTCTGCAGCCTCGTGAACATTTTTGGGGTCCCTGTCCCTGACCAGGGTCTTAACCTCTCTCGGACAGCAATAATAGAATTGTTCCAGCACCAGGAGCTGGCGTGACTTTTCTGCAGTGTCAGCCTTGGCTTCGGCTAACCATTTAATGTATGTATCCTCCAACAGGGCCCCAAAATCAGTCAATGACTTTCCGGGTTGTGGGCGCGCATTCCGGAATTTCTTCCGAAAATACTCTGGTCCTAACTGGAACCTTTTAGACACTGCAGCTTTGAAGGCAGGCTGTTCAGGACCACCGCCATGTCACCCTCTACCAGCGCAGACAAGTACATCATGATCTTTTCCTCCGGCACCTTACACCGCTGGGCTTGTCTTTCAAAGTTGCTTAGGAACACCGCAGGATCGTCTCCCTCTCGGTAGTGAGCGAAGGCGGAGACGTCCAGTTTGAGCTGTTCCCCGGACGCTTGCGGAGGGTTCGCGTTTCCCCCGTTGGTCTGCAGACGGAGCTGAGCATCGAGCTTTTTCTGCTCGTGCTCTATCTTTTGTGCCTCCAACTGGGCTTCCCTCTCCATCCTCCTCTCTTCCCGCTGTTCCCTCTCACGCTGAGCCTCGAGCTCCAGCCTTTTCAATTCTAACTGCTCCTTCTCGCGTTGGGCTGCCAGCTGCTCCTTCTCGCGCTGGGCCTCCAGCTCCAGCCTTCTCAGCTGTCATTGTTCCTTCTTTTCTTCCCGCTGTTCCCTTTCACGCTGGGCCTCCAGCTGTTTCTCCTCCAGCTCCATCCTTTTGATCTCTCTCTCATGGAGTCTCTGTTGCTCGCTCTCAGAGAGTGATCTCTCGGCAGCCTCCGGGCTTGACGAGCGGAAGGGTGGTCCTGAGTCAGGCCCAGGAGCTGACAAGCATGAAGCTGATGCTTGTTCTGACTCACTGGTGCACAAGAGTCTAACCAGCTCTTCCTTCTTTAGCCCTTTCTTCACTTGAAGGCCTCTCTCTTTTGCCAGTTCCTTCAGTTCAGGCACAGTCATCCGGACATACTCGTCCTCCATCCTGACTCTCTACACTATCCAGTCGACCCGATGCCAAATTAGAAATTGTTTGCTCAAGGGATTTCAGTGACTCTATTCCTTTTACCAAATTATGCCTCAAATACAGCAGGGTATTCGGATCCCACCTCTGCCACCACGTGTAGCGGGCCAGTAGGGGGTGCTTCTGCGTTGAGCCGCCCACGTCCCTGCGCCAACCACCTTCCAGGCTCCGAGTGCCTCCCTTGGGGTGCCTCCCGTCCGGCCAACCCCTTCCCTGGAGCACACCCGCTAGCCTGGGGTTCCCGCTGCCACCATCCAAGGCTCTGGACTCACTTCTGGCTCTGCGCACCTTGGAAAACGCAGGCCTGATTGTCCAATGGGTACTAGACCCAATAGCAGCACTTGGGGCACTTCCCCAAGTCAGGGGCTTATTAGGAAGCCTCCCTTAGTCCACCAACCTAAGGGGCCTCCTTGGCATAATTTAGACCCACCCCTCAATAAGTCTCCCACATCGGTCACAAAGGAGAACTCTATTGATTACAGGGGGTAGGGCGGAAACAGGGTAAAAGGTAGAGCAGTATCATAGAAATCTTACAGGAATATCAAAGGAATCCCATAGAGCAAACCAGGGTGGCTGAGGTAGCCGTTTAAACACGCATCTGAGTTACTGAAGCTAAATATCTAATCGGATCTCGAGCAGCTTACTCACTCGCATCGTCCAGAGGTAGTTGTTGTTTCCTCTGGAGGCAGGGCACTCTTGGAGCATGCAGTGATGAGGAGAGAGCCAGGTTCAGATTCACCTGGATGACCGCATGGCTAAAGGCTGCCTTCTTCTTGGACGGGGCCCTTAAATAACCTCTCTGACCTCAGCAGCCCAGTCCAATCGAAGCTGACAATACTGGCCACAAACCGACCAATCTACAAAGCATCCCTGGCTACCTGGGCCCGCGCGCAGGGCCGGGCTTGTACCCCCTGCCCAGGTGACCAGAGCATTGCCTCCCAGGTGCCAGGCTTTTGTCATGCAGACAAGGTGGGAGATCCCCGCCCTGAGGGATTCAACACCAGTCTCCCAGACTGGCAGAGACAGATCTCTGGAGAGGGGCACCGACAGTGGCATTTCTGCCACACACATATATGAGTCAAATCAGTAACTGGCTGGGATGGGCCCCTTTTTATCCTGGTGTATGTCAACACTGTTTCTGTGACATTCTTGGGAAAGGATGTTCTGGAGCATGTCCTGCCCACTGACTCCCAATCACATATGCCACATGTGGAAATGCAGTGGTGAAGCTATTCCAAGGGCACCCCTGTCTACTCCTCTCAAGCTGGAGGCAGAGGTCTCAAGAGTGATCACAGAGGAACCCTCTGGAGTGGCTGTGCTGCTGCACTTCAGGGTTTGGCACACAAAATCCTGAGCTGCCTCAGAAAATCTATCATATACATGCAGATCAAAGTTGCCAAGAATAACCAATGTGTATTTCCATTGCCATGACAGGCAAGAATTCAATCTGACTGTGAATTGACTAGACAGAGCAGCAGGGGGCATAGTGCATTAAAACCAATTCCAACACACTATTAGATCCAGGTTTGGAGAGGAAGACTTCATACAACTGAGGTTGGATGCTGTTAAAGGAAGTAATCATCTAAGCAGGGCTTGATTAGGATGACCATATTTCTCCCTGGTCTCATAACAAGACACTCTGGTCCGCCCTGCTGCTCTCCAGCATGCTCAGTTATCTCAAGCTGGTGGTGTGCACATGTGTGTGCATGCATGTCTCAGCAAAAATGGGAGTGTTTTCAAGTGCCCCCAGTACACACATTTTTTCCCACTCTCTGATCCTCTGCATTTGGGTCAAATGATTTTCATCAAAAGTCATGACCTTATATGTAGAATATCTCCTGCCCCCTTTTACATACGCACTTGATCCTGCACTTATTACTGAATCGAAACTTCACTCTACTGTTTCCTAAATATGGACTGCAGGCCTGGAATTTGCTTCATTAAGACTTTTCCCAGAACACTGTATTTGATTACATTGTATTGTGTACTTTTTTTTTTTGAAAGCTAAGACTTTTTAGATACACAACTGTAAAAGATCTTAGCTCAGTAAACTACTCTGGTCCTTCAATTCATATGATTTATGGAAAGACAAACTCATTTTTAAAGACAAACTAAAAATGTTTATACAAGTGGTTTATAAATATTGAGTTTATAATATAAGTTTAGCCCTAAAGCAGTTTTTCAGGATGAACTTATACAAAACCTGAGCTTGTGAAAACTGAGCTTGTAATGAATGTTGATGTAACTTTAACTATTAAAGTACCATATAGTAGGCATCACCATAATTGGAATTGATTACATATTTACACAGAAGTAATCCATCTGCCCAGAGAATAGATACTTCACCTGGTAAAACCTCATTACACATGAGGACCTGCCAAAAAAAATATGAAGAGAATATAAAACCTTTAAAACCAAGAAAAGGCAAAGGCATTCAGTGACGGAAATTCAGGATACAAGTCTTGTCTGCATTGTTCATAATTCATGGGAACTTGTATTTGAAGGTTCTCTTTGTTTCTATTGTCTGCAATGCTCTTGGGTCATTTACAGTAATAATACAAGCATAAATCTTATGTTTTTATTACAAAATATATGACTCAATATAGTGGCCAAGATTTTCAGGAATGGAGACCTATATTCCTATATAAGTAGTCTGATTTTATAATTTTAGTAGTACTAACCACAAGAGGCATGGTCAGTACTTCGGGATTTTTAAATCGGAATATATCTATTTGCCATCCATTATCTGAAGACGCTTCAGAATCTCAAGTCCTCTATGAAACAAAACTTCTATTCTCCAGCTACCCCTCCAGTAGGCTGTTTTCTCTCTCCTCCCCTATTAAATATCAGCATGGAGAGAAAATAGGTAAGAGTTCATGATAAGATAACCATGTTTTTAGGCATCAGTTTCTGGTTACTTTGACTCTATCCTATTCCCATACACCACTGGAACTGCCAGCTATTTGAAGGACACCACAGACTTCTTAAAGAAACTAAGTTCTATTGACAAGTTTCCAGCAACTATATTAGTTACAATACAATCCCAAAACCATACCCACTCAAATCAGGAGACAGATTTATATCCTGCTCTGACCTGCTACAATACCAATCCTGTGATAAAGACATCAGAATCCCTCTAGCAGTCACCTATTGCCCTCAACTTGAACACCTTGGACACAATTATTAATGACCTCCAAACCCTCCTGGAAAACGGCAACTATCTCAAGATAGTCTTGGGAGACTGCTTTCTGTAAGTCCATTCATAGCATCTGATGAGGTAAGCTATCACCCCTGCCCCCTTCTACATGTTACACTTAAGGTGTGAAAGCAAGAAAGAGCAGAACTGAAGTTCCCAATGTAAAAAATAAGCAGATTTTCCCCCCTTAAACAACCTATCATAAAGAAGCAGAAAAGGACATGATGTTAATTTCTTTTAGAAATCCTTTGCTGGTCATCTTTAAGATGTCTTGCAGTGCTCTTTGACAGGCCTTTGGTTCGACTATTTTTATCTTTACATAAAAATTACTTTTAGAGTTTTCATGATTCATTGCTCTGATGTCTTCTTTAGATAACCAGTACACTGCCTGAGAAAAAAAAAGCACTCTGAGATCTGGAAGCAAGTATAAAACAGAAGGTAAGGTCAATGAAGTGGTGCCAAACTTCAGAAAAATAGTTATAACAAGCATCCCAACAGATGACTAACATTTTGTTGCAATAAACTAAATGTTATATGACTGTATAAACATTTTGTACAGAAAACCCAACTCTGAATAAAGAAATAAAAGTGTATGTTTGCACATTGTACAGCCTTATAAGAACACAGAAATAGATCACCTGAGGTAGGATAAGCCTGTTTCTCCCTAGTTACAGTTGTTAGAAATAAATATAAAAAATGACTTTTCCTTTAAACCTGTTTGTTTTCTTTTGAAGGTTCTTCTTCCTTCCTCAGTCTAATGACTGTAGGCCCAAGCTACACTAGGAAAATTTGCATCAGTGATGTTGGAGCAACTTACACCTGCTTAAGCCACTTATGATTTGTCTTCAGCCAGGATTTATACGTCCCTGCAAATTTCTCTAATGTAGTCAGTACTTAATCAGGAGATATTCAGGGAAAATAGCCTAGCTTCAGTGAAATCAGTGAAGTAACTCTGCATTTAAGTATATTAAATATATATAACTGTGTCAGAATGTTATGTGTTGTCATTTAAACTACAAGGTGTGTTTTTTAAATACAATCCATTTCAGATACCAATTCATTAATTTAACAAAGTTAAATCTCTGTACAAAGGGCTGCCATAATTAGGTAAATATCTGTCTTAAAATATCATTACACACAGCAAACATGTAGGATGTGTCTTTACTGCCAAAAAGTGATATTTTTAGATAATTAACTTAACATTAACTACCCAGGTGTAAACTTGTAGTGGAGATAAAGCACAGGCAGTTTGTACTTGGATGTAGCTTTCCAAGATTAACACTGTTCCATCTATTCTCACCTAGTTACAACTAAGTAAAAAGCAGACTGCTTTTTCTCAGCTACAGTAATATAGGTCTCCTGAGGTGTAAAACACACCTTTTTTGCTCCCAACATCATATAAACAAAGAGCAGTTCTGTGACAGCTCTTTAGAGAGGGTACCTCACTGTTAAGCAGACATGTAGTTGAATTTCACTCAAACAGACAAGTTTCCAGTCATTTGAAAAAGGGTACAAATTAAAATAAAAATACATATAATGCACATTAAAAATAATTACAAGGTGATCTGCAAAAGTTCCTCATCAGCTAGGATTTGAAATCCAAACACTAAAACTTATGTAAATCTTTTGTAATGGTTACAGATCATGTTACTGTCAAAAAGAGATATGTATATGAAGTAAAAAATATATATTTCCCCAGAAGTTGTACAAAAACTGCTTTTCTCTCATTATTTATAATGTATTTGCTTAGTTACCAACTATGCTACTGGACACCAATCTTATCTTCCAACCCTCTCCCACCCCCAAGGATTTAACTTCCACCTTGGCAGATAAGTTTTGGAGATTATTTTAAACTTTGTGAGGATGCACTAGCTTGTCATGGGTGCTGAAAGTCTTTACTTTTCTGTTTGAGTGAAATTCAGCTACATGTAGAGGGCTTATACAAATTCCTGCACTACCCTGATTGATCTAGGTTTCTGTATAGTGCCCCATCAGCAGAGATATAACAGATGGGTTGAACTGAAAGCAAAATGAGAGACAAATCTCTCCCCCTCTTTCTCTCTCTCTCTTTCTCTCTCTCCCCTTTCCTCCTTAACTATAAGAATTTCTAAAAGTGCACGCAGGGTAGTGGATGCACTTTATAGACCAGTGGTTCTGTTTTCTTAGTCAGCTTCAAAGCACCTCTAGGTAGACCCAAGGTGCCCCTCAGAAAATGTCAGCTCTTCGTTTTCTCTCATTTTTTGTTTACAGGGAAATGATAGAGCAATTCTTTTGTTGCATCAGGTTGGAATATTTTGAACACTATAGATTCCTATTTAAAATCTTTGTGTTTATTTTGTGAATCATGTTTGTACGCCTAACAGTGCTACCATTGTTTGTCACACCAATGTTGTTGCAGATTCAAAGGCAACAAGGATCTCAAGGCACCCCAGTGTACACAGCACTCTGGTTGAGAATCACTATTACAGACTAACTTAATCAGAGACTCATAGACTTTCACAAACAGTAGCTTACCTCATCAGATGCTGATCAAAGATGGATCAGAAGCAATGAAGTTTTGTGGGACAGCAATGTTAGAGATGAGATTTATTGTGTACTCTCAAAACACTAATTTGTGGTTGCTGAGCTCTCTTGAAGAAGTGAATCATAATAGAGAGGGCATTACAATGGAAACGAATAAATTCACCCATTATAATTGTGTACACA
This sequence comes from Alligator mississippiensis, assembly GCF_030867095.1. Classification (NCBI taxonomy): domain Eukaryota; kingdom Metazoa; phylum Chordata; order Crocodylia; family Alligatoridae; genus Alligator; species Alligator mississippiensis. The sequence continues at coordinate 74,605,559 of NC_081824.1, read as the reverse complement.
AGGATTTTGTTTTGTTTTGTTTTTAATGTATGGATGGTAAAGCACTTCTGTTTGGTTTAAGAAATCCTACGAGTGGCTTCCTTTAATTCCAAATGCAGCATCTTCAGACCAACTATTCTTCATGTTCTGAACAGCATAGCAAAAAATCCAAAGTGGGTGTGTCTACACAAGATGCATTACTGCACGGGTGCCTAACTTACCGTATAGTAACAGCATGCATCTACACATGCATGCGCTTGCTGCACAGAAAATTTCCTTAACCGTGATTTAATTTGCTACCTGCGAAAGCAGGTAGCAAATTTAATCACAATTAGTAACTGAGCAGTAACACACATGTAGAGGTGACCTGGCAGCAAGTTTGCTGCCGGGTCTGCCCAGCAACTAGGGGGCCGGCCTGAGGCCAGCCCCAGGGTTAGTGGCTGGGAGCCTTTCCTGCTCCAGGGCTAGACTGTCTCACTGCCAGCCCCTGTCTACTGGCTATAAAAGTCTGCAGCCATTTTTTACCCTGGGGCACACACCACAGGGAGCCTGAGGGCTCTGCAGGCCCTGTGTGTCCCCTTGGGCAGGCCACAGCCCTGCTGTGCATGCCTGCCACCACCCCAGCAGTGCTGCTTAGCATTTTGCTGCTGGCCACAGTCTTTTGCCACTTGCTGCACCTTGCTTCAGCCTCTGTTCAGGCCTGCCAGCCCCCAGGGTCACCTGTAGCCAGCCGAGCACAGGAGGGCCAGCACCACCTCCCTGCTGCACAACCCCAGCAGCCTGCCATGCAACTACATGTGCTCTAGGGCATAGCCTTAGTCTTGCAGCTCACAGTCCTGGGCCATGCCCCTGTGCTGGGTGCTTCTGGAAGCTGCTCAGGATTGGCAACAGCCGCATGGGGGCCCAGATAGCTGGTGCGGGACCCACAATGGCCTTGTCCTCCCCATCCAGGCCCACTCCTGCCCATATGGAATAGCAGGGTGTAGTGGCTTGGTCACCCTTCAGCCTGCACAAATAGCTCCTCGTGCACCACCTGGGGCACACGCAGCAGGGGCATGCTCAGGGCACAGTGGCGGTACAATGTGGGGGCTGGTCCTGGGGTGCCTCCCCAGAGAGGTCCCCAGCGGGGAGGGCAGGGGCATGGCCAGGTCCTCGTCCCAGTTGTCTGGGAGCCCCATGCGCCCTAAGCCTGGGCACCATGGGCTGGGTGGCAGTACAGCAGAGCAGTTGGTCTGCAGGGTAGGGAGAAGGGTCTGGAGCCACAGCAGCAAGTGCTGTCAGCAGCCTGGCTTGGGAAGGGGGTGGGGGAGATAGGTTGCCTGCGGCCAGTACCCAGTGAGCTACCAGCTGCAGAGGAGAGCATGGGGACAAGGGGCTTCGCCAGCAGCCACCTTGGCCCAGGCCTGCCCGACCAACTTGCTATGGTCCCTGGGCATCTGTGCACAGCCAACCCCTGATCTGAGGCATGTGCACAGCATCTTATCTCTAAAATGTTTCAAACTCACAAAAGGCTTCTATCTTGCATCTGCAAGGCCAGCATCTAGATACAGGTGAGATGCCTCAGAGCCCAGTGAGGATGTGGGCTCAGGGATGCCACCACCTACTGCTGAAGTCCTCTGGATATGCCAGCTGTATCAGAGGTGCATGCAGGACTGGACTTTCCTCCTCCAGCAGCTGGTGGCAGAGGAGAAGGCAGATGATGCCTGGGCCTGGTGACAGGAGCACCTGGCCCAGGAGGAGAGGAGGTAAGAGGAGGACCTGGCTTGCCAGGAGATGTGGCAGCAGGAGGACACTGCCTGGGAAGGGGTGTTCTGGGCCAAGTTCCTGGCCCTGGAGTGGAAGCACCCCATATTCTGTGGGCCCAAAATAACATCCTGGGCGGTGGAGGCCATGGATGATGACCGCCAGACCCTGGACACCATTCTGGGCCTCACAGTCTTGTGCGTGCCCACCACCGGCCCGCAGGCCCAAGACCTAGCCCTGCAGCCCCCCTGGCAACTGCCCACCACCCTACAGTAGGCCCCCACCTGGGCCTGGGAGGAGGTCCACCATTGCCTCCCACCCACAGGAACCCCTGGCCCGGCCCCTGCCCCATGTCTGCTGCCACCCACCTGGGCCCAGGCCCACTGCTTGCTCCAGTACCATACAGGTGTGGAGCTAGAGCAGCCTGCAGCAATGCCAGGACTTGACATTAGCTCTGCTAGGCCTAGACTTTGACAGCCAGAGGAGGAACCACCCACTCCAGAGGAGCACCAGCCACTGTCACCCCTGGGTGAGCCCTCTGTCTACTGCATGTGCTGTGGCATGCACACCCATGGGAGATCAGCCCAAGGCTGGGGTGTTGGCCACCTGCCCCGGGCTCTGCCCCCTAGGCACTCCAACCCCACAGCCCCCTACTCTGGGACACAAAAACGAAAACTCTGTGCATAGTTTTCAAACTGGGAAGAGGTTTGTTTACTGTTGGTGGTGAGAAGGGTGGTGAAAGGGCTGTGTTGGAGGGGGAAGGGAGGGAGGTCAGTGTGTTGGGGGAGTGGGGAGGGATGAGGGGTGTGTACTGTGAGGAGAATAAAGTTTTCTTGTTTGGATCCTTGCTTGGCATGAAAGTGGTACTGGGGTGGGCAGGGAGCAGGGGGTCTGTGGGTGGCAGGGCAGGCCAACTAGAATGGGGAGTGCTCAGAAGGTGGTCCACCAGTACCTCCTGCACCCAGTACCCTGGCCCCCACTGGCAGGTGTGTGGCTCACCTGGGGCCTCAGTGGTGGGGAGCTGCTGCTGCCACTGCCACCACAGCTGGTGCTCCCTCTGCCAGGCCACCTCTGCCCACTGTGCTTCCTCTGCCCAGGCCTCACAAAACAACTCTCCCCCATCTGCGCAGATATTATGTAGCACACAGGATATAATGATGACCCAGGAGAGGTTCTCCTCAGCAACTTTGAGGTGGGCAGTGGGGGAGTACTAGCAGCCCTTGAGGCATGCGAAGGTGCACTTGACCAGGGTGAGGATCCAGCCCAGGTACCTGTGAAAGTGAGCCTGGAAGAGGTCCAGGGGGCTGGGTTAGGGCATCAGCCGGGGCAGGAGTGAGTATATAGGGTCCCCAATGAACAAGGGTGGGATGATAATGGCACCCAGCTGCAGCCTTGCTTCCCTCAGCATGAAGCACCCACTCTCCACCAGTGCAGCCAGGCTGGAATTTCAAAACATGCAGGTGTCATGTGCACTGCCCACTCAGCCATCAGTCATGTGTGTGAATACCCCCCCCCCCAATTGGCCTATGACAATCAGTAGGACTCTAGAGTGGAACACCCTATGGCTATAATAGGGGCAATCTCTGTGGGGTGGGCAAGTGACCAGTATGGGGGTCCTGTCCAGGGCCCTGATATAGAGGGGGAACCTCAGTGCATGGAACTATGCCACCACCACCTGGGGGTCTGGAGGGTGCTGCACACCTCCAGGACACTCTTCCTGGTGGTGACCTTGCCCACACCAAACACGTGGGCCATATACCAGAGGCTGATGGGTGTGGCCAGCTTGAGAAGCACCAGGGCCAGTGGGGAGGGGTGTCAGTGGGGAGGGGAAGCCGCATGTTGGTGTCCTGGCACTCCAGGTGGGGCTGGAGCTGGTGAGCAGGTCCTTGAAGGTGGCCTGGGTCAACTGAAAGGTGTCCAGCCACTGCTTATCATCCCAGGTGTGCTGCACAAGGTGATGCCACTAGTGTGGCTGATGCAGTGGGCCAAGAGGCGGTGGGGCTGGAGGCCCAGGAGGGTGACAGTAGCCCTGGCAGTGGCCTCAAGGAGCCCCTTGGCAGTATCCCTGGTGGCTGCAGCTGCACAGCAGGAGACCTGGGAGGGCACGCTGCAGGCAGGCAGGAAGTCACTGCATGTAGGGGAGCTGGATGAGGTGAGATGGCTGTGGGCCAGCCATCAGTCAGCATGGTAGGCTCAGCAGGGCAATTGAGGTGTTCAGCAACATCCTGGGACCCTGTTTCTCCAGGGCCATGGGCTGGGGTAGGCACACTGTAGGGAGGCAGAGTGAACACTAACACAGCTGCAAAGTGCTGCCTTTCCACATGCCATGCTGCTCCTCTGACACAGAAACTGGTTGCCCAGGGACCAGAGCATGGGGCTGGGTTTTAATGAAGGCTGCCAGGCTGCTGACAACTGGAGCCAGAGCAGGAGTCTGGGGCTCCACCGGTGGCCACAGGGGCTCATAGCAGAGCCGGAGAGACCTGGCAGCAAATTTTCTGCCAGGTCTCTGCACCTGTAGACACCTAGCCAAAATCACTTATCGTGCAGTAGCTTACTGCACAGTAAATCTAGGCTGTCATAAATGCATGTGTAGACATGCCCAGTGAGTCATAATTTTAGGTGTCTCCATTTTGGGGTATCCAATTTGATACACCTAAAAGAGATTACATTTTCAGGTGACGGCTTTTTCACACCTTCTAAAAATTAGTTCATTCACCTTGACCAATTAACACTAGTTTGTATGATATTTACTTAGGATTTGTGAGGGTTCTAACTTAGGTTAGTTAATGCAGATTAAAAATTTATCCTTTATATGACCAAACACCAGGTTCTCAACATTAATCTGATGCTGAGGAAGTGGGCATCTGACCATGTGGAGTGGGGTGCAGGGCAGCCCAGCTGTAACCTGAGCCCCTGGTGAAAAAGGTAGGTATGGCTTGGCCCTGTGGGGAAAGAGGGGATATGACTTAGCCCTGCAGGGGAAAAAGGAGGCCTGGCCCAGCCCCAAACCAGATGTGGGGAGAGAGAGCATGACTCGGCTGAAACCAGCAGTGTGGGGCTTGGGGTTTGCACATTTGGCTGGGGCAGTGCAACCACATTAATAGCCACTGCCATCCTGCTGCCAAATTTCCTGCCCCATGGGGAACCCTGAAGGCCAGATGGGATGGTTCCACAGGCCACATTTAGCTTGCAGGCTGAAGGTTGTGCATCTCTGCTTTAAAGCACTGGATTCTCTCTTTAACGGTTTGGATTAAGGCACTTAGCTTTAACATTTTGTTAAAAAATCTTAAAGGGAGGATTTCTTTTGCAAAGTTTTAATGGGTACCTTAGAATGCTAGAGGATCAACGCTCCCACCTTAGATTCTTTGGTTTCCTTAGTAGAAAATACAACAATATGAGTCTTAAAATAAAAATATGTTGTCTCTAATATGAGCAATAACTCCTTGACAAGACCACAACTCTCTTTAAAGGAGATTACTGTGTTTACAGCTATCTTTTTTTAAAGTAATCACTGCTAAGCCTGATGACAATTGAGGAGACCTCCCAAGACCTAATATTTGATCCCTGCAAATATAAAATGTATTATTTGCATTTTTACACAGTTATTGAACGGCACCATCATAAGACTCATAGGATGCATCCACACATGCAAGCATGTGTGCTTGCAGCAGCTGAAATAGAAGCGGTGCAAATTTGAGCCAGGGCTTTTTGCTTCAGTGCATGTGCTCAGACATGCACTTTGTTGTGGAGCAAACTGTGCCACTTAGGGCAAAATAACCCTGCCTGGCTCCTCCCAGATCTGCAGCCAGGGGGAGCTAGAGCCCGGGGCCAGCACCTGTGCTGTCCCAGCAGTACAACAAGCTGCCCTGGCAAGTAGCTCAGGGCTACTAGCTATCAGGAGCTTCTGGGGCCTGGCCAATTGGTACCTGGGGACACTACCCCTTGTGCCAGCTGGACTGCTGAAGCAGCCCTGAGAGCTCATGAATACATATTTCACTTCCTTCCCACAGAGGCAATGGCTCCCACACAAGGGGTTCAGCCCACCAACAGGAGATTCAGCCCCCACACAAGGGGTTCAGCCCCCACACAAGGGGTTCATCCCCCCAACAGGGGACTTGGCTCTCACACAAGGGTTTCAGCCCCCATGGAAGGGGTTCAGCCCCCCAACAGGAAGCTTTGTCCCCCACACAAGGGGTTCAGCCCTCCAACAGGGAGGTTGGCCCTCCAACAGGGGATTCAGCCCCGACACAAGGGGTTCAGCCCCCCAAAAGGGGGTTCAGCTCCCACACAAGGGGTTTGGCCCCCCAACAGGGGGTCTGGCCCCCACACAAGGTGTATGGTCCCCCAATGGGGGCCAAATGGCCCCCACAGGGGCTACCCCCCTTCAAGGCCTACATGCCCCACCCCAGCCCCCCAATTGGTGTCTCCCCTGGACCCTTCCCCACCAGCTGCTGCATCCCCCTCAATGGCTGCCCCACCCAGGCCCACCCCCCACTCCCCCAGACCCTCAATGCCTGTCCCACCCAGCCACACCCCCCCAAACTTGAACCCCCAGGCCCCCATGGAAACTCCCACAACCCCAGGCACCATCACTTAAAAAAAACAACAACAAAAATGGAGAAGCAGACAAGCAAAACTTGTGATATGGGTGACACTGTGTGTGTTAAGGCACAGCAGGGTGAAAGCTGCAGGCCTGCTAGCCCCTGCTGAGGCCACAAAGCCTGCCAGCTGTCAAGGAGATAGGTGCAGGGGGAGTCTGGGTTCTGGGGCCCTGCACCTCTAGCTGCTGACAGGCAAAACTCCTGACATGGGTGGGTGACACTGTGTGTGTGTTAAGGTGTGCCCTCACTCAACTGACACCAAGGCAGAAAGCAGGGCTGTTCAAACAATGCTGCCTTTTATGAAGTTTTTCCATCCCTCTTCCAGAGCACTGGGATTGTAAGGGAGCTCAGGAAAGGATGACAGTCACTGGCCAGCTACACAGTCAATAATGAGAGCACTCTTTCCCCCCACTCTCCCCTCCCTCTCCTTACTTTAGTTTCTGTTTCCCTGCAGGCAAGCCCAGCTTGAGCTTCAAAACTTGAAACATTTAGAAAATTTCAAAACATTTTGACTTGCCTCATTTTGTTTTAAAGCTGTTTTGAAGCTCTATGTTTTGTTTCAATTTCACTGTTTTGAGCTCGAAATGAGTCGAAACAGCCTCAAAACAAAGCTTCTGGTGAAATTTCTCACAGCCCGAGTGGTTTCCCTGCCCTCTTTTCAGGGATTTAGTGCACTGCTAAGGAGTGAGTAAGCAGGTTGTGTTTCCAGTGGCAGTTCCAGACACACTACAGACTCAGTGTACCTCTGCCATCAGACATATTACCCCACCCACTCGGACCAGATTTGAGGTTTAACATCAACAGCTGTGTTGGTTCCATTACAAAATAAGCTTTGTTTTATGCAGCAACATCTCATGGTCTACTGAGCAAACAACATCGCTTTTGGCGATTCTATATGTATAACTGAGAACAGTTCCTGTGGGTTTTGTTCCCACAATCCAAGGTTCAGAGGTTGCCATGTAAAGATCTGTTGGGACCTCTTGGTTTGGCTGTTGGGATTACAATGATCTAAGTATCAGATGTTTAACTGTTTGAGCAGCAGCAGAAAAGGCCATTGTTCTTTATCCCTGGGAGTGGAGTCAGAGTAGTGATCTGCATTTCCCTACTGCCCTAGAAGTGTGACACCACTTTGACAGAGGACTTTCCCATTTCTTGCTCTCTGCACTGCAGAGAAAAAACATTTCAGTGGATGTGTACACAGCTGCCTCTTTGATTACTAATGAATATGTTTTTGTTACCTATCTCTCTGTGTCTGACTCCTGCATGAAGGGAAATTAGTTTACTTCCTAGATAAGACACCAGAGGATTATAATTTATCAGGAGCTTGCAGCATCACTTTTCCTGATGTGATTTAATTTCTGCAATTTTCCATTACACTGTCACCAACAATTTCTTAAACTGAAATACTTCTCTATTGGACAGTTTTTGTTCTGTCCATCTTTTCAGTTGAAAGATCTGATGTAATTTTTTCAGTTTGAGCACAGTTACTTCACTGATTTCAGAATCCATTGACAGTATAGGGACAGATCTTAAGCCCTGCTGTAAACTCCTGAGTAAAGAACCTGCCTACTCCCTTGTGGTTTGCTATCTGTAGTGCAGGTTGCAGCATAGAGAATATAGATGAAGAGTTAGCATGCAGTGGACAGACCCTGCCTAAGAGGGGGAATATCAAGCGCTCCAGAAACAGGCTTGGGAATTTTACTTCAAGGAAAAAAGTAAAAGCAAGCACTAACTGGTGACTCATGGCAGATTCAAAAGCAACAAGCGAACCCAGAAGAATCGCAGAGAAGTGCCAATAGGATACAAATCCATTCACTTTCCAGCAGGCCTTAAAATGTGCTCTCAGGTCCAGAAACACAGTATTTTCTAAAATGTTTGCAGGATCCTCTACTGACTGTTCTTTATTTTCAAAGCTTGTTCTAGAATATTACAAAGCCTGCAAAAACTGCTTTCTTCTGTACATCGCTTTGAACCAGCTTTAATCAAAAACTGGAAACATTTCAATTAGAAATGCTGAAACTGCATTGCTGTCAAAATTCCTCAGAGATGGTCTTGTATCAAAACATTAATCTCCTTACTCCTTTCAGTAGCATCATTTATTTTTAGTGGCACTAGTTGCATGAGGAATACAAGCAATATTTTCTATCCATATGTAATAAAATATAAACCATTTAAAGACTTTGCAAACCTAGCTTTCAGCTGAGATGTGAATTTGGGATCTAGATTTAAGACAAATTGAAATCCTATTCTATAATCATATTGATATATGAGTTGAGGGCTTTCTGCTCGGTACTCCATGGCAATTTATATGTCTGTATACGTGTATCTCTCCAAATTGTCTGTTTCCACTTGACAAAGCAGATAAAGTAGCAACAGATTTTGCATGCTAACTCTGGAGTGTTTTCAATACTACTGTTATTCCCTAGGAATACACTGCTGAGAAATTACCACTTGTATGTCAGCACCATGCATTACTGCTCTCTTAAATAAAATATACGTTATTATTATTGCTTATTTAAAATGTTGCTACAGTCACAGGCTGTTCTGTGGGGACCTGGGTTCAAACAAACAAACTCCATGAGACCGTTGGGAGAAAGAGAAAATAAAATGATCGTCATTTGAGCTCATAATGTATTACTGCAGAAAGACACATTTAGGCCTGCCTACCAACAATATAATGACATGATTTTGAAAAAAACTGTTTATAATTCATTTTCTGATTATATTTTTCATAGTTTGCTCACTGCAGACTTTCCATCCTTGCAGACTTTGAATGAAATCCTGACTCCATTGATAGCAATGGCCAAGCTCCCCTACACACCATTTGGCCTAAATTTTATCTTTTTATTCTGAAAGACAAGAGAATGAGAAATATAGTAGATTTCATTACACAAGAACTCAGCAGTTGTAGTTTATTTACTAGGCCTATGCAGTACACCTGTTTCTTTTATATACCAGCTCCTATTTTAAACAAAAAATTGCTTGAAGATGTAAGTGGCACGTCAAACAATAAATACCCAACACAAAAAATCAAGCCTTTTATTGATGTAGAAGTATTAGATCTCCACACTTCGGGCCAGATACCCATGCAATGTAAACTGAGACAAATGCATCAACTTCATTAATGCATATCAACTGAGGATTTGACTCAGAGGTAGAGATACTCCTGGAGAAATATGCAAGGCAATACAATCATTCTTAGGGATTGCCTTTTATGACCAAGTAACTAAATCCTTGGATGATGGTGTGGCCATGGACATAGTCTTTCTAGACTTTAAGAAGGCCTTTGACACTGTCTTTCACCCCATTCTCATTAATAAATTAAGTGACTGTGGCATTGATGTCTGCACAGTTGGATAGGTAAAAAATTGGCTGATGGGGTGCACCCAGAGAGTAGTGGTGGATGGGTTGTACTCAAACTAGCAAGATGTGATCAGTAGGGTACCCCAGGGCCCAGTCCTTGGGCCCACATCTTCATCAGTGACTTGGACAGAGGGTGGAAAGCACGCTGTCCAAGTTTGCTGATGACACTAAGATGTGGGGCAAGGCGGACACACTTGAAGGGAAAGAGAGGCTGCAAGTAGATTTAGACAGACTACAAAAGTGGGGAGATGAGAATAAGATGGGGTTCAACGTAGACAAATGCAGGGTGCTGCACCTTGGGAGAAGGAATCCACAGCATACATACAGGCTGGGGAGTTCCCCTCTTGAAAGCAGAGGCAGAACAGGATCTTGGAGTCATTATTGACTCCAAGATGAACATGAGCCGCCAATGCCAGACCGCAGCCAGCAATGCCAGTCATACCTTGTCGTGCATCCAAAGATGCATCTCAAGCCAGTCCAGAGAGGTGATACTTCCCCTCTATGCGACTTTGTCAGGCCACAGTTGGAGTGCTGCATCCAGTACTGGGCGCTGCACTTCAAAAGGGATGTGGCCAGCCTAGAGAGGGTTCAGAGGAGGGCCACTCACTTGGTGAGAGGGCAGCAGGAAGGCCCTACGAGGAGAGACTGAGGGACCTGAACCTGTTCAACCTCAGCAGGAGGAGGCTGAGGGGGGACCTGGTGGCTGCCTACAAACTCATCAGGGGAGATCAACAGCAAATAGGTAGAGCCCTTTTCTCCCCAGCACCACCTGGGGTGATGAGGAACAATGGTAATAAACTGATGGAGAATAGGTTTAGGTTAGAGATCAGAAGGCAATATTTTACAGTTAGGGTGGCCAAAATCTGAAACCAACTTCCCAGGGAAGTGGTCCTCTCCCCTACCTTGGGCAAATTCAAGAGGAGGTTGGACAATCACCTGTCTGGGGTCTTGTGAACCCAGCATTCATTCCTGCCTGTGGCAGGGGGTCAGGCTAGGTGATCTGTTCAGGTCCCTCCTGACCCTAGCTACTATGAAACTATAAATGTAAGAGCGAAGGGGCAGCATTCAATAACTGTGAATATATTCCTTAACAGAGGAAAAGATGAAAGGAAGGTTTCAGTTTACAGCAAACACAGATATTGTAGTTTGAGATTTTCCAATGAAAGGCCAAAGCAGTATCCCCTTCTTAAAAACCACTGCTAACTAAGGCCAGAGGAGTAATTAGTATTTTCCACACCCTGCGAAGCAGAGGTGTACCTGCCAGTGAGGCACTGGAAAAGAGGCAGCCCACTCTGCAGTTATGGGCTTCATCAGCAAAGAGGGGTAGGAAATGAACTGGACACAGCAGGTGGAGGCAAAGGGGCTAAAAGGATGCTGCCAAAAGCCATGCTGAGCAACAACATAAAATGACAGATTCAACAACAGGATTAACTGTCTGACTGCATGTTCCCTTTCTTCTCCCTCCCCACACAGCTGCAGAGCCTCAAGACCCCCTGCTTTCATAATCTAGGCACCGACCACTTCCACCTGCTCCATGATGCTGGAGTCAGCCAAAGTCTTGAGGCTCCCTTCCCCTGTTATCACACCTCCTGCTTCTGTTCTGGCACCCCCAATTAGTCAGTGACTGGGGCCTGTACCCACCCTTGCTCATCTCTAATTATGCCACTGATTAAGGCTCACTATAAGTAAGAGATAAATAGGGATCACTGTCCCCGATGTTGAAACCCAACTTGGATTACAATCCAATTAAGAGAGCCCAGTTTAGTAAGTCATTGTGATAGAATGACCCAGTTGAAAATGGGCTGGGAATTTAGGTAAGCAAATGATACTTCCGAAATCCACTGATGTGAACAACTATCTTGCTCTCACCAAATGTTTAACACCATCTGGAACAGGGTGGGTGGCCCACCTGAGGCAATGGTATCACAAGTGGCACAAGCAGCCTCTGTGTGTGGTACATAGCAGACCAGGGAAGGGACAGGCAGCACAATGGTAGATCAGGCTGGAAGCAGAAGCATGGAGCACAGGGAAGGAAGGAGGAAGCAAAGCAGCAGATCAGGCAGGATACACAGGACTTGGAGCAGAAAGAGCAGCAGAGTAGGCAGGGGAAGGAGGACAGAGTGAAACTTGGGGAGGGTGCAGGGATAGTTTGTGGCGTGCTTGCCAAAAAGCTTGGCCCCAATGTGATTAAAACCCCAACTTTACACTTCATCCAGAATAAAAATTACTTTAGCTGCACCGGGACTCCTTGATTTACTGTGAGACTTCGGTTGTAGGTTGGATCAAAGAAAAGAGGAACTCCATCACCACCAATCACCCTGTGAAACACCTTAGAGGTTCTCAGTCCAAGCTGATTTAGTTCATCCTTGTCAAATGTCTGATCTCCAGTGGCATGGGAGGGCAACTATGGCACCAGACCTAGGCACATGCTTAGGCATCGGCAAGAACAGACATCACTGTTGCCCAGGACACAAACCCTGCCAGTTATGCCTCTGCTGATCTCTGACCAGATCCTAATTAGTTTTGTATGCAGAGTGGGGATAAAAAATAGCCTTTTTTCACCTTAGTGGGATTTGAAAGTTCTAGGCAGCTGGATTGGCTTGGTTTTTGGACTGTTCATTGATGTCAAATTTAAATCCCCTCAGCCAATATGCTAACTTGTCTATGCACAAAAAGTGTTATGACAGCACGTGATTTTCTGTAGAACCATGTTCAGAGAGGTTTATATCATTCACTGAGCTATTGTTTCCAAATGTAATTGCAGGAAACCAGGAAGAGAGAACCATTTTCGTCTGCACAGGGTCAGACACTGAGGAAACTACCATCATAATGAAAGTATTTTATATTCATGCAGCTGATTATTCCAAAATGGATATAAATGTGTTTAAATGACAGTATAATTAGAGTTGTAATAATTACAGGCTTTAAAGGAAAGTTTGAAATGTGAAAGTACATGGAAAAAAACCTGTGAATTTGCATAACCATGTTAAGATTAGTACTGTGCTGTAGACCTGCCCAGATAAAAGAATATTTTTTCTATCAACAGAGAAGGCTATATTTTAACAGAATAGGGGTGGAGATGACCTGGAATAAAGGCCAGAATTTTTGTACTGGCCTCAGCACAGCCTCAGATTTTGTATCTGCAAAGACCAGTAGGTGCAATTGTGACTGTGGGAGGGATTGGGGTGTTCACAGGAGACAGGCATGCAGGTCCCTCTGAAACACAGTGGGTTTGAGATTTGTAAGGCCAGATTTGTAAAGGTATTTAGGCACCTACCAACCATTGCTATCAAAGGGAGTTAGGGTCTGAATGCCCTTTCTAAATCTTGCCCTAACTCCCTTAGGCTCCTTTAATAACCCTACCCTAGATGGTTACCCAAGTTGCAGGTAAAATGTACCTTTAAAAACAACAGACCAAGCAACATGCAGGAGCTTGTCTATCTGTCCATTTCCACCCTCCTTTTCTGTTTGTCTTCACCTACCTGTTGAATTTAAGGCCTTTAAAGGGCAAAACTTCTGCTTTTACTTGCCTGGAAAGTGCGGGCACACCCTCGGTTCTCTGTAACTAATAAGGATTTTCAGGTGCAATCAGTAGTGGGATCTCCTGTGGCTACAACATTCATCAACAAATGTTTGTTCTGTGAAACTGCTGCAGGCACAAAACTGTGGGGATAAAAATCAAAGGCTACTTCAGAAAAATAAAGCATTGTATTCTTTTTTTAATAAAAAAGACTATTCAGAAAGAAGTCTTTTACTGGCCAAAGGTCAAGATCTTAAGATGTTCTTTGCACTACTATTAACAGACATCAAGTAGGACACAGCCTTGCCTTAGCAAGAAATTCTTAACCTGTTAACACATCTCCACTGCTCCTACAATAAACACCACCCTATAACGAAACCATCAGAATCCGCGGTTCCTACACATGACTCTCAAAATGTGATATATCTTATCCAATGTACCAAATGCCTTTACAGCAACTGCATGGGTTAAACTAAACAGCAAATATGTACTGGAATGAACTTTCACAGAAAAAAAAAGTATAAAGGATAGAGACATGCACTGTTAGGAGCCTATTTTTCAGAGGACAACTACTCCCTCTCTGACCTCACTCTCCTAATGCTCAAGGGAAATCTACCTAACTCCTTTCCAAAATGAACTTGGGAACAACAATTCACAAGCTGACTGGACACATAGACCTCCTCTACACGTTACAAACATCATACAATTAGCTGGTTAATTGTGCATTTACCTTAAGGTCAGCTAGATGTGCAAAGTAATTATCACATCTTAAAAAGTTCCAACCAGCTATAAAGTTAGACCCCAAAAACATGTACTAACTTTACAGCTGGTTGCTATCAAGCTTTAATTTACACGTGGTGCAGGGTCTCCCCTGTGGCTGGGAATCCCATCAACTGTCAGGGCTCCCAGCCACAGGGGTGAACCATGCCCAGCCAGGGCTTCAAGTCCCACAACTGAGGGAACTCTCAGCCCCAGCAGCTGCTGACTTTTGGTCCCAGGGCAGCCTTGGCATGGGCTGCAGACAACTGCAGTCAGAAGGGACCCAGAAGCAGCAAGCATGCCTGCTGCCGGGTCCTGCTTTTCACCAATCCTTAGCACTGGCTGCTGCCGCTCATCATATGCAGGGCTGACTCTCTCTGTCTCTCCCTTCTCCCCCTACCTCCCCCTCCCCCTACCAACCAACCAGCATGGCCCGGCAGCTTACACCAGCTCCTAGCCCACATGCTGGAAGCAGTGCTGAGGGTGCCAGCATTAGCTTCAGATGCAGGCAGCAGCTTCCTCCTGAGTATTGGAGTATTCCCCCAGATCCACAGGTGATGCCACTGTATCAGCACATCAGCTGCAGTCCCAGACAGTCACTCCAATCCCCAAAGGGAACCTGCAAGCAGCGTCCACAACTAATGCTGGCACGTACCTGGCGCTGCTTCCAGCATGTGGGGAGGGTGCTGATGTAAGGTGTGCATGGGGCTAGGACATGCCCACCTGCCCAGCATGATGCAGAAGCCAAAACCACTGGCTCCCTATGGGTTGGATCCTATGACTTTGTGGCTGCTGACCCATGGGCCGGATACAATTAGTTGGCGAGCCAGATCTGGCCCGCAGGCCATATTTTGCCCACCTCTCATCTAATGCATAATCCTGCAATCATGCCTCCTGCCCTGGTGTTGTAACTGTGTAGACTACGCATTAGATCCCATCACACCTTTACCTGCATGTGTAGAGGGGGCCTAAGAACCAAGGCTCTAACACTGATATTAGTTATGTGATTAGTTATATGAGATATTATGACTCACAATAACCTACCTGATCTCTGAATTCTCCCCACATATGAAAGGTGAGAAAGAGACTTCTTTCTTCTGATAAGCCTTGATCTCCCTCTAGTCAGCTTCTTTTCTTATCTTAATCGTTTGTCTGTTACCTGTGGGAATTTTTCTCCCCACCTCTTACAACTATATTTTTTATCAGGTTGCATTGGCTCTCACTGCTCAGACCTGATTAAGAATTCCTTGCATTCATAAATTTGTCTAACTTTATCCCAGCCCTGCTGTTCATCCAATAAAAGATATCACCTTAAAAAAAAACATTTGCCTCTTGCCTCTTCCTGTATCATCATGGCTACAACATCACTCTATGCAATGAAATACCTCTAAGCATAGTCATCCTAGGGGTGTGTGGGGCCTGGGGCATATCAGTCTGTGTGGGGCTGGGGAGTGGTGAGCGCAGGGGAGCAAGCAGATGAGCAGTAGCGCATGATGGCCATGATGGGTCCTGTATGGCACTGACCACAAGGCCCCCAAAGCGTGGGGCCTGGGGTGGTCACCCCGATTCCCACTCCCCACCCCCCGGATGGCCCTGCCTCTAAGTACATTTGTACCCACCTTTGCCAATGAGGCCCTTAGCAAGTTTGCACCAGAGTAGGAACAATGATCTGGGAGAACCATTTTTTTTCCTAAGCTCTTTGAAAGGAAGATGTTTGACAATTGGGATTTCCCCAAACAGGATGAAGAGACAGAGGTACAACAGAAACATTTTTAAAAGAGACACACAGAGACTTTTGAGCAGGACTGAAGAAATAAGCATACTTTTGTAGCAAGAGGAACAGGGCTGGGTTAACTGCAGGACCAACAAAAAGCAACTGAGCTGAACTAGAAGACCCTATCCAGTCTGTCTAGTAGAACAATAAGAGTCTTCCCAGAGCTGTTAAGTCCAGTATCCAGATGATTTTTTATTATCATATGCCCATGAAGGGCACATCCAAATGAGTGCAGTTTGTGACGCCACAAGAGGCACGGCGAGAATGAAAAAAATGTTCCCTGCACTGCATATTTGCAGTGCAGGCTCAAAATTTGATACCTGGAAATCCAGGTATAGAAAAACCCCAAAAACCCACCAAAGAAAAAAGCAGGGTGACTGGAGGCTTGGCTCCTCCAAAGAGACATTCTAGTATCCAGCCAGAGCATCTCTATAGCTGAGCCTTGCCCCAGTGCTGAAGCACAGTGCCTCCACATGCAGGGCAGCCTGGAGTGGTGTGGCCTGCATGGACCCCACCTCCATCCCAGGTAAATAAAGCACTGAGGATGGGGGGACCTGGAGCAGGGGGAGAGGTGGGGGACTGTGGGTGCATAGTGGGGGGCTGATTGGGAGAGGTGGGTCCCCCACCTAGTCCCCCGTGCAGCATACAGCCCCCCTCTCCACAGCAGCAGCCTATCAGGGCACTTGGGGCCCTCCTGGCAAAGCCCCCAACCATGGCATGGGGCAGCATGGCTTGGCCCCTGCCACCTGGCACCCAGCACTGCTTGTGGCAAATTGCGCAGGCCCAGCTCAGTGTGGCGCAGCACTGTGCACCTTCGGGCAGCTCCAGGCCAGTCAGGCTGCCACCTGGGACCCCGCGCTGCTCACAGGGACTGCCAATTTGCAGCACTGCATCTGCCATATCATACTGGTGTGGCCCAACTCAGCATGGTGCAGCACAGGGCTGTACACCTTTGGGCAGCTCTGGACCACTTGGGCTGTCACCTGGGGTCCTGCGCCACTCATGGGTACTGCCTGTCATGCTGGGCTGGATCCTACATGCATGGAACCAACCTGGCCTGATGGCACACGGGTCTTGTGCATGCAGCACCTGGCCCAGCATGACAGGCAGTCCCCATGAGTGGCGTGGGGCCCCGGGTGACAGCCCAAGTAGTCCAGAGCTGCCCAAAGGTGTACAGCCCTGTGCTGCACCATGCTGAGTTGGGCCACACCAGTATGATATGGCAGATGCAGTGCTGGATGTTAGGCAGCTGGGGCCAAGCCGTGCTGCCCCATGCCACACAGGGTGGCTGTGCCATGAGGCCCTGAGTGACCTGACAGCTGCTGCTGCTGTGGGTGAGTTGTGGGCCATGTTAGGGGGCCAGGGCCAGGGCCATACAGAGGGGCTCTGGGCCCTGTGGGGGGGCTGTAACCCCTGTGGGGGAGGGCTTTGGACCCTGTGGGGGACTGTGGGCCCTACTGGGGGGATGTAGCCCCTGTGGGGGGAGCTGTGCTCCTTTGGGGGGGCAATCCATGAGCTGTGCAGGGGGGAGGCTGCACCTTGCAAAGGGCAGAGGACCCACCCATCCTGAGAAGCCCCCCTTTACAGTCCCTCCCACAATCCACCCTAAAAACCCCCACCCCAAGAGACCCCCACAAACCCCTCACCCACATACCTAGCCCTGTGGGTCAGGAGTGAGGGGACTAGGGAGGGGGCAGGCTGTGGGTTGACAGTGAGGGGCAAGGGCAAGGCACTGGCATATCAGTGCTGCTCAGTGCTGCACATCCTGGTGTGCAAAGGGGGTAGGGGAAGCTCTGATTTTTCTATGACAAAAAAGCAAAAAGTAAATGCCAAAGTGTACAGATATTTAGAATTTATTTTATTATGATGATAGTGGCACTGGTAGGCTTCCAAATTGCTTTAAACTTGTAAATATATCAATCAGACTTTGCCCAACAGATCTCTCTCTATATAGTGGCATTTTATTTTAAAGCAAAGAACACTAATTTGGATATTTTAATGAGAGAATTTGGGTTTCTTATCAGAGAATTTGTGATTTTTAAACAAAGAACACCAGGATCTCTGCCGGTGAGACAAGTGGCAAGACCTGTGCAGATGAGCCTGTCCAGGGCCAGCACTGGGGACCCAGCTGGAGGGCAGACAAGGTGCCTGACTTGTTGGCCATCTGGCCACAAGAAGCACATCTTCTGGGCAATCGCTGCCCAGATGGCAGAGTGGGGGTGCTCCATCTGGGTCTGGCAGGCATGCAGCCATGGGGCTGCAGGTCCAAGGGGGCGAATGCTGTCACAAGTGGCAGCAGGTCACAGCCAGGCAGTAGCCCGTGCTACCAGACTGCTGTAGTGAATATTGCCGGGGCCCACACAGGTGCTAGTCCCAGGCTGTAGCACTCCCATGGCTGCAGATCTGGGAGGTTATTTTCCCCCAAGTGGCACAACTTGCCCCACACCAAACTGCATGCCTGGGCATGTGCGCTCAGGCAAAAATCCCTGTCTCAAAATAGTGCCACTCCTTTTTGAGCTGCTGCAAGTGCACATGCCTGCATGTGTGGACGTGCCCGAAGTATTCAAATGCAAAGCAGAAGGTTCATATCTCCAGTGGGGAGTTCTGGGAATGGGCATGTTTAAGTCTGAGGCTAAGGACCAGGCAGATGGACTGCTGACCCAGGCTCTCAAACGGGTATGAAAGAAAGGATCTGCTCTCTACTACCTCAGAGTGAGGCACTTCCCAGAATCTGTCTGGATTCACACCAAACCCCATGAGCTGGGATCCAATACAGCAGCCTGGTAAGTACCCAAACAGGGGAGCTCAATCAGATCTATGACAGTTTCATATCACAGAATTGCTGTAAAATCATATGCAAAGGAGGGCAACTCCTCCTATATCTGAACCCCAAGTTCCTGCACCCCCATATTGAACGGGAGATGTGGTTAATTTCTTGTGTTTGCCTGAATTTCAGTAATTTTCGTTACTCAAATTGTCTCTTTCCATCTACCCCTGTGTCATCCTTGGAAATTGAAAGTCTTGACTGAAGAGCACAGATACGTTTTTGGAAAGGAAGGAGTTGCACAAAGTGATACGAATTTTTAAAAGATTTGCTAACAGGATGGGATGGCCCTGTACAGGGTCTTCAACCCCCACATCTCTCACTTCACATTGCCAGGGTGAACCCTGCACCCTGGTAATAGGTCGTCATGCATATGCACTTGGGGAGCTCTGATTGATGTATTAAGACTGTACTCAATATAATGATCAGGAGCAGACCGTGAACACTTCCAGCAAAGTTACTGTTTTGAGAATGTTTCAATGGGTAACATACAAAAAATCAGAACTCTTGGTTCCAAAATTATACCTTTTATTAGACCAATGGAAAAATTGGAAGAAAATTGTCCTTTCCTGCAAGCTTTCGGGATCAAAGTCCCTTCGTCAGGCTCTGGGAAAAAGTTGAAATGGTACAAGATGGTAAAAAGCCCCCATAGGTAGGAAATAAACTTCATTTTTGCACAGAGAGAACTGAAGATGGAAGGCTGTCCCTCTGGGTCCATGAGAGTGTCTTTGTGAGCTGTGCTGAGGTTCCTTGGTTCTTTTCCACTATCGTGATCCAAAAGTATGCACCATGACGAACAGGGTTTATCACAGGCTAACAGTAATAAATTTGGTGAGTTGTCTCTCCCTAGCAGACATCTCAAGCTGAGCTGCTTAATTAGTTTAAATGCTACTGTACTGCAGTGTGGGTGAATTATGTGAAAATGTATCTGTGAGATAGTATGTTTGTTGAGCTGCCAGAAGATGGTAGTGGTGAGGATGTGAAGCAATGAGATGGAAGCAATTTTAATAACTGCAAGAATGTGCTGCTCCCAAGGTTAGATTGCTAAATCATAATAGCACTTTAATGAACATTTGTTTGGAAAAAAATACTATCACTTTTGGAATCATAACTCATTTATGGCAAATATCCAGAAATCTCTATTTGCAAAATTAAGATAATAATGTGATCTTATATAACAGCACAGCAGTGAAATTGTACAAAACACAGTTTCATGATACAAAATAGTGGGAACATGAGCTTTAAAACCATGCTTAATGAAAATAAAAAAATGTTATGTTATGTTATGTTATGTTATGTTATGTTATGTTATGTTATGTTATGTTATTAGAAAAGCCATTGTTATTCTGTAAGGAAAGGTGCTGCCAAGTGTAATAAGGCTGTGTGAGTTTTCAAAACTCAGCCGACTGCTGGTTTTCCAAATTCTGAATAAAAAATCAGACTTCAGTAGTAGTAAGGGTACAAAGTAATGAGATGCAAACAACTTTTAATAGCTGCAAGCATGTGCTACTCCCAATATTAAATTGCTAAATCTCAGTGGTAAACTAAGAAATTATTGGTACCAATCCTGCAAAGCCATATGCCCTTGCTTAATTTCCTACCTAGCAAGTAGTTCCCTTGACTAAAATGGAACCTTTTACAATGCATAAGCTCAAGCATGTCTGCAAGTCCTTGCATGACTAGTCTTTCTTACAATACGTGAACAGGATTTCCAAAAGTAAAGGTAGGACGGCACCAAAATAGTTAGTGTTGTTACACCACTTGTAAAATGTTTTGATATATACTCAAAACATGTAATTAAACAAGCCACTTTTTTCCCTATGGGTACACATTCTTAGGCATGTAGAGAAATCTATTAGGGACTGTTGCTGTGTGCACAGTATATATATATGTACAAGTCACTGCCCTACATCTTTAGTATCTCACATTACACATATGCTGATTTTCACTAGTAAATAAATATTTAACAGATTGTGCATTATCACATTGTGTGTACAGATATCATTATATAGATATTAGAGAGGGATGAGATCATCTGAATTTAGTAAGCCCTCGTGTTCTTACTCAAAAGTTTCAGTATGTTTAGAATAGGGGTGTCCAACCTGAAGCATGTGAGCCACAAGTGGTACACACAGCTTTTTTGTATGGCATGTGACAGATCTGGTAGATACCAGGAAGAACAGCAGCAGGGCAGGGAGGAGAGAGCACAGAACAACAAATTGGGAAGGGTAGGAGATAGGACATGGAAAAAGGAAGAAAGAGGCAGATCAGGCAGGGAGAGAGGATTAGAATGGCACTAGGGGTATTGCCATGCCTGTCAAAAAGCTTGTCCCTCACTGGCTTAGATTAATAATTAAGTTAACCCTACCTGAAGGGCTAATTGTGACATTCCTATTAGGATCTGGGTTCTAGTCTCTACATCCAAACCTTGGATGTGTTTGGATCTGAAGGTCTGATGTAGGTACACACCTCTGATATATAAATAGGGGTAAACACTCATTTGTATCAATTATAAAGGAAAATGCTATTTGCAGATGCTAAACAAGGGCCAAAAGGCCTCTCAGTAGCCAGGGCATTTTCATGTCATTCAGAGCTTTATGCTGATTAAAAATAAACTCTGCAACAAAAAGCCATTGATCTTTAACTTAGATAGATTTCGCATTAATGAAAACTGTTCCTATTTCTTCCACTCCTTTGGTTTATTTATTGATTTAGTTTATGAACCTTAGAATGCAGAAGCAATATGAGATTTCAGACAGTCCAGAGTTTTAATTAATAAGAACTTGGTAACTAAGGGCTAGAAGCAATACACTATTTAGAAGTCTACAGGTGAGGTACAATGTTTAACTTTTAGGTGCCAGCTACCAGAGTAGAATATGAGAGCTGAAGTTATGCTCTGAGGGTGCAAACAAGCATTCATGGGACCCAGCTTAGGTTTAGGTGACTTAGTTTAAGCCACCTAAGAAAGAGAAGGGGAGAAGGAGCTGGTGGGATTGGGTTGGGGGTTGTGGATCCGTGGAGGTGGCTGATTGGTCCAGGGTGGATTGGTGGGTCCAGGGGGAGATCTACAGGGGGATGACTCGTCTGAGTGGGATAGTTGGCAAGCTAAAAATAGCCCAGTCAGACTTGGAGGGGTTGTGGACTGTGATGAGTGGCTGTGCTTTCCCAGCCCTGGGGATGTGCTGTGAACATGTAAGGGCATTCACTAAGTCAGGTTAACCTTCACTAGATCAGGTTAACCCTTTATCAATCTAAAGTTAGCTGACCTCTGAGGTGAACTAACTTTAGATCGACCATACCATTTTTAGGATGATCTAAGCACTGTGAATGCTTTCTCACTGGGGCATTTACATCAATCAGGGTAACGTGTGTTATGTCACGCTAAATGCAACACTTGTACATCCCCTGAGAGTCTCTTTGTGAGGCACCTCAGAAGCATGATTCGAAAATCTATGCAGTGAGCGAGGAACTGCCTGGAACAGGGGTCAGTTTTACAAAAGGCCAGTGGCAGCTTGCAACCCAGCCACCCTCGTGCACCACTAATCCCTGCTGCCACCTTAGCACTCCCTGCTCTCTCCTTCATTCTGTAGTCTCCACTTACAGTCACTACCAAGTGCCACTGAATCCTGTAGTCAACAGCTATGCTGAGGGGCAAATTTGGCAGGGAAAGTAGAGAGCAAGTAGGGCTGGGGCTACAGCAGGGGCTGTGCAGGCAAGAGGTGGAACGTGGCACAGAAATGTGCTGGAATAAAGGGCAGACAGCAGGCAGAAGGACCCTTGAGATACCCCCTTTGTGACCTCTGTTGTCACGTGCCAACAATCTCCACCTACCACCACAGGACAGATCTAAATTCTTTGTGGACCAGATCCAGTTCTGGGGCTTAGGTACCTTAGATAGAAGTGCAGGGATCCACTTGGGATCTGGAGCCCGCAACCCTTTCCCAAGGGTAGGCTTCTACATCAGCTCCTTGAAAGAAAGGTGCATGCTCACACTCTTCTTTCAAAATGCAGCTGATGGTCATGAAAAGGGAGAGCTCAGTTCTATGCACACCTCAGCCTGAGGGGAATCAAACCTCCACTGTCTTCCTCCAGCAATAGTGCCTTAAGAATAGGGTGGGTGAGGATATTCTTATAGGCCACATCCCCACAAGTGGGGGCATGTGGTTGCCATGGGGAAAACGCCGTGGCACAAATTTGTGCTGCTTCTTTTTGCCCTGGTGCACAGCCCTGCATGTGGGGTTAGCACAGGAAAAAAATGCTCTGGGTGGGGTAGGGGAGGCTGAAGCCAGGACCTGGGCTAGCCCCAGCAGACTTACCTGAGGTCAGCAGCAGCTCTCTGGAAGCATGGAGCCTGGCTAGCAGCCAGCGTGGCTCTGGCTGGCCAAGCTCCAGATTCAGGTGTCACACAATGCTGTTATGTGCACTGCCCTGCTTTTTTTCCCCACATTTGTTTTTTTTTGATATCAGGATTTCCTGATGTTTAAATTTGGCTCTCTGTGCTGCAAATATAGCTAAAATAGGCTAATGCACATTAAAGCACATGCGTAGATTCACCTGGCCATGACTACATGAGATGCTGACTGTGCAGTCTTTACTATGCAATAATTTAGTACTTGTATAAACAAATACAAAATGACTGCACAGTAACCCAAGTTTCTGCACAGTAGCACCGATGAATGCCTTTTTTGTGGTGCTGACTGCACAGTAGCATGACATCATGGTTTCTGCCACCCACGCAATGCTACTACACTGTAGTCTTGGGCTACTGTGCAGTCAGCATCTTGTGTAGACACAGCCACTATGTGTTAGGTGCTCAGTAGGGCCATGCGAAACCGGTCCCTGATTTAATTCGGAGGAGATTCGGCCCGATTCAGTGGCTGAATCTCCAAATTTAAATTGAATCAGAGGACCCTAAAATCTCTACGAATCGAATCAAAACCCTTTGAATTTATTTGGAAATATTTGGAGATTCAGACATAGAGACAGCTTTAAATGTTTTTTCTATATACCTCTAGGTAGCAGGCAGCTTGTGAATGCTGTGATTCTGGGGTGCATGAAGCATCCCACAGGATCACAGGGAGCTCCCCAGTGCACTCGGCAGCAGACCCAGAAGTGGAGCAGAAGCACTTCCGGTCCACTTCTGGGCCTGCTGGGGAGCATGCTGGGGGCCCCCCTGGCTCAGTGACTGGTGCCTCCTGTGTCTTGGGGGGTTCTCCTGCAGCTGATTGCTGAGCCGGGGGTGGGGGGGGAGGCGGCGGGCCCAGCATACTCCCTGGTGGATCCGGAAGTGGACCGGAAGTACTTCTGGTCCACTTCCAGGTTTGCTGCTGAGCATGAGATGCTCATTGCACCCCAGCATCGCAGCATTCACAAGCTGCACCTGGTACCTTGAGGTATGTAGAACAAACATTTAAAGCTGTATCTATGGCTGAATCACTGATTCTCCAAATCAGCATCAAATCTTCAGATTCAGATTTGGCCAAATCAAATCAGGGACAGCACTCCTAATCAACTAATCAAATCACTGTCCCTGATTCAGGCCAAATCCAAATCCAAATTGAATAGGGCCTGCTTCACACACCCCTAGTGCTCAGAGCATACCTACAGCAGTGGGGCCCTCAGGGGAAATAAGAAATGCTGTTTAGTTTCTAGATCCCACTAGGGCTCAGGTTAGAGGTAGGCATCTAGCTGCTTAGACCAGGGCAATTCTGGACATGCACAGAAGCAGAACTGAAGGTGCTTAGGAAGCTTTCTAGTCAAATGGGTAGTAACCAGTAATTTTGTGTGTGTCCAGGATTAGGTGGCCATTAAATGGGGATTTTTTAAATCTCAATTTTACTTAAGTGATTAAAATCCTTCAAAATTCAGCTTTAGATGGATGTATCTGCTTTTGGATCTGGCCCTAAGCAATCTTTTAGGCAGATATTAGATTTTCCTCATAGGAAGCTGCCCCCATTGGGTTTTATATAGACAATCACGGGCGCCCTTTGAGCGTTCACCCGACCCCATCCGAGGGGTGTGTCTCCAGAACTTACGTGTTGGGTTGCACTGAGGGAAGCCCTGACAGTTGCCTGCCATGGTTTGGTCTTCTATGTTCCAGTAGTGAGGCTCCCTCCCGGGGTTTCTCACTACTCTTGGTACTACCCATCGGAGACATTCTTGGGGATCCACCTCCCCTACACCCCAGCCAAGCACCAGCCCTCAGGGCCGCTGGATGGTGGATCTTCGGCCTGCTCCTTGGCTTACCTATTCCTGATGACCGTGGGGTGTACAATTGTCTCCGCCTTTGCATCCGTCCTTCCTCCAAGGCTCCTGCCCAAATTTGCCTGAATCTTTCTCCGTGGCCCTGGACCCATAGAGGGTCTTTCCTCGGTCACCACTCTGTGCGCCCTCCAAAAATAGAGTAGGTCAAAGAAAAGAGAAAAAAAGAAAAGAAAAAATAATGAAAGGGTCTGGGTATGGGCTTCTGCCCACCCCACTCACGGGTCCACCGTCTTTGACCTTCTCCAATCCCTCGACGTTATCCCTCTTTTCCTCGGCTGTCCTGCCAATCAAGGTGGTGGGCCTCTCTAGCGTGGGAAGCACCCCTCTCAAGGGATCCCCGTCTCGCCCCTACCAGGGCTGCCAACCTCCCTGGGATGTTGGCTGGGGAGCACCCTCACAATCCAGCATCCCTGCCACTTCTCCCACCATTTCCCTGCTGCCAGCTTTTAAATCTTCCGGGCAGCGGTTTTTTATGACATCATCTGCCAGTGCCGCCACCATCCGGCAATAAAAGCGGCTGATAAACTGTGCCGGTGGCCCTTCTCGGCACAGCTCATTCTTCCCTGTGGGAGGTAAGTATTTATTCTTTTCAGGGCTCTTTTCCCCTTTCCTCAGGCATGTCGCCCCTACCTTGGGTCCTGCCGCAGGAGGCCATTTCAACGCCTCCATTTTTATTTCCCTGGGACAGAAGCATTAATTTTAAAGCAGATTAATGGTACTGTAGGAATAGATTCTAGCACCCATACTCATAATGAGATGGATCTTATTCCTTATATGTTCCCACTGGTTCCTCTGGGACAATTGCAGAGCAAGATCCAGCTCAGTATGGAAAAGATAATGGAATCTGTACATCAGTCTTTTAGAAAGAACACCCATAATGAAAGTGGCTTTTTTTGTACATGTGAAGCACATGCAAGTATTGCTGCTTGCAAATATACACATGCAAATATTTATATGTGCCTATGCAAGTGATTGTAGTGACTGTAACTAGGCCTAGAAATTTGGTAAATATATTAACAAAGGTCTCTTGAAAATTTGATTCCTAAGGAAAATTTTATTTCTCTTTGAGAGGTTAAATAATATGTATATATTCAGCAAATCAAAAATGGCATAAAAGGCAGGAAGATGTATGTAATGATTATGTTTGCTAAAATATACACTCCCATTAGTTTATTTTCCAGTCTGTCTCATCTAGCCCGGTACACAGCATGCAATTAGGCAAAGCTTTTTTGGTAGCTCCAGTGTCAACATTCTGATGATAAGTGCGTCAACACGCAATGTCCTCAGACAAAATGGAAAGCACAGACAAGCAAGCTGACTGGCAGTTTAGTTAGAGCAGTGTATATTTCAGCTACAAACTCAAATATACAAAATAATAATATGCCTCTTTCATCCTCTTCTCTGCTCCCAGTCCAGTTCAGCTACTTTTCATAGAAAATCCAGCCTTTCCTAGCATTTTCTTTAAGGTGACTAAGTTGCATCTTTATGCTGAGTTGAGTTACCATGCAGGACAAAAGTGTTTTCAGTGTCAGTCTCTATAGTCTGTCAGGCTTGGTGCACAGTTAAAAATGTTCCTGGCTATGCTGTATCATTTGATAATACATATAACTTATGTACTTGAATAAAAGATTACCTTGGTTATAAGATGAAACCCCCTCCCAGTAATTAAGTTCTATATATGGAAAATGTATGAATTTGTTATAATTTTTCCGGTATAAAATCTAATTGTTAGAGGTGTGTCTTGAAGCTGACCTCTTCCCACTGCTAAAGTGGGGAGACTAAATCTGGGAGATCACTTAGTCCCTTTGTTCTCTAATTTTCCCCCACCCCGCAACTATTTCCCCTAACAGTCCCTTCCCCTTCTTCTTACTGTCAGATCCTGCTTTTCCTAAGCACATCGAAGTATTCTGATAGACAGAATAGTTCATCAAATCCAACCTGTTACAATGGCCAATCCCAGTCTCCTGAGTCACAGACTAGCATCCAAACCGCTGAACCATCCTTCATTTCCATGCCTCATTTTCCCCCCATTCAGACTCCGTCTTGTTTACTGAGATTGTAAGACTTGCAGAGTACGAGTACCATTTACTTGCCATTTGTGCCAAGCCTAGAACCCAAATACTTATCTGGTGGTACTACTACTAACAGCAAGTGTCCAATTCTATATGCGTTCAGAGAGGACTGAAATTTACTTCTGACTGTATCTTTTAAAAAACTTATGCCCTACGATTTTTACCCAAGTTAATGAAACTGCAAACAGTTTCTATATCTCTCGCTCGCTAATCCATATTTGAATGCAATACTAAGCCTTTCTTCAGTAAGAGCCTATAGCAGTGAATTAACCATATTAATTTTATGTTGCATGAAAAGCACTTTATTTTTTCCACTGTAATGGGTGTGCGGTCCTTTGGCACGTTGTATTGCAGAATGTGGGTGGAGGAGAGGGTGTGCATTCATTGATCCATTGATCAACATTTAATTTTGGAATGCTCTGTGGGACAGGACAACTAAAACTCAGCTGGACTTTTCTCTTGCTCATATTATTATACATACCACAACTGTATCCCTTTCCTGTTTCCATTACAACCAAAAAGCCTTAGCTTCCAAATGTACCTTCCAGAAACTCTCAGCTCTCATCAAACTAGTGCTTCCCCTTTTGCTTTCTCTTCTTGCCCCACTGTATTTTTAAAGTATTTGTGACAAGCCGCCACCTCACCTGGCCCCTTCTGTCCCTTGGGCATAAACTCTTCAGGCAGAAGAAGCTTATGTGGCTGGGAAAACAACAGTGGTGGATCCAGAGGGGCACCCCCTCTTTCAGACTGGACCATGCTGAGTGGGGATTTTTTAAAACTCCCTAAAGCAAGTGACAATCCCCCTTCCATTCCCGTCAGTGCTCAGAGGCATGCATGGGCAACTGGTGCTGCCTTAGTTGAGGAGGGGCACGTACCCCACAGATACCTGTCAGCAACTGGGGAGGTGGGTCCCCCCACGGCCAATCTCGCTGACCAGGATGGGTCCCCTGTGGTCATTGCAAGGCGGCCGATCGCTGAGGCCACTTCTGGAAGTGGCTGCAGTTGCTTCTGGGAGTGCCATGCCACTCTACTCCCTAGCTGGCGCTAGCAGCAGGGGCACTGACACTCTTGCCTAGCCCCCCCCCCCATCATCTCAGCAGCAAGCGCAGCCAGTCAGGGGGTGCACTGGTGCTCTCAGGGGGTGCACATGCACCCCCATGCACCCTCTATGCATCATCACTGGAGGCATGTCTCCTCTCCTTCCCTCCCCACACCCCATCCCCTGCCTACCACTGCTGCTTCTGCCACTGAACTGGGGGTAAGGGAAGCTTCAGAGCTGTTCCTGCTCACTCCATTTGAACTGTGCTGGGGCTGGGCTCTACTGAGACAGCAACAGTGGAAGCAGTGATGGGCAAAGGGTTCCCCCACCTCATGCCTGCTCCTGAAGGGACTGGGCAGGGTCCCCAGCCCCAGGGCTCATCAATGTTGTTGCTGTCCTAGCTGAGCCCAGCCTCTGCACAGCCCAGCAAATTAGGCAGGAGCAGCTTTGAAGCTTCCGCCACCCTTGGGACAGTGTGGAAAGCTGCAGCAGTGAGGAGGGGAGGGGAGGGGAGGGCCATGCCTCTGAGCACGGAGGGAAAGGGGAGCATTCTCACCTGCTTTGGGGACTTAGAAAGGTTGTCAGAGGGCCTCGAGTGTGGGGGGATGAGGTGGCAGCAGAGGGGGGAAGGAGAAGGGGAGATGCAGCCACCTCCCTTAGCCAAATCCTGGATCTGCCCCTGAAAAACTTAGGTGTTTTCCCAGCTAACCAGAGCCAAGTAGCCAGAACATGTCTAGAAAGAAAAATCTCCTACTTTTGCAAAAGAGAGTGAGCCAGGACTCTAGTGGTTTTACTAGCACCTCTCCGGTTTTGTTTTTCTGTAATCAAGATCAGAACCTGGTGCATCATGTATTGTGTTAAAGGCAAATCTAATTTAGCTTTTGGGGGATATGTCTGGAATAAGGTACATGGAATTTACTGGAATTAAATATGTGGTTTAAATTAAAATAACTGTAATGAAAGAATTGTTGTGCTAACTATAGGAGAAGATGATTAAGCAATTCGTTGCTATTTAGGAATGAAAGAAGCAGCCAAAATCTACTGTTAGGATTTTCCTATTCAGCATGTCAAAGTTAATATACGTTGTGTTATCTCCACTGGTCTTGCTCTGACATATTTTTATTGTTTTATTTACATATGTTCACAACAAGATATTTGTATAAAAACACATCATATTTATTTGTATCAGACTGCATATTTTAAACTACCTTTTAATTTTTTTTTTAATTGTCATCTCTAACATATGATATTTGTATAAATCTTGTGTCATTTCTACTTGGGTTCATGGTTTTAAAAAACTGGACTGGAAAAAGAAATGAATCTAGGAGAGACAGAATTGAACTTCCAGACTGGATATGGGCTGATACCTTTTAAGCAGCTAAAAAGAAATGGAGAGTTGCTCAAAAAGCTTTTTATATGAGAGAGAGAAAAACCACCACCTTGGGATATCATAGTGATTATTTTCACAGAACAAAGAGTGAATATGAATAGCATGATATATTTTCTGAAGCCTATAGAAAGGTCAGTACAAGGGTAGTTTATAAAACTAGAAAATCTCTGTAGCCAGATACTGTTGGTGCCTGCCACTTTAAGGGTTGAACCAAGCAGCTAGCAAGTGTTTGATTACAGCGGCCATTTTAGAACTCTGGCCGCCTATATAAACAGAGCAGTTCACTGTTGGTAGACCAGGCAGAAACATTGTCTGGCTGCAAGGCTGAATGCAACACCTTGGAGGTAAGGGCAGGAGCCTAGGGGGATGGTTTGGAGGCTTCTGATCCTGGGCATGACCTAAAACTGCACCCTGCTGGGAATGGGTGACCTGGTAGGGCTCCCAGTGGTGTGGGAACCCCCAGGAAATACCAGGCCAGTTACCACCCCAGTGAAAGGTGGATTGGGGTGCCTTAATAACCCAGCTCCCACAACCGGGTGGGTTACCTCATAGTAGGGCCAAGAAGGTGGACCCAGGTTAGAGAGTGGGCTAGAGGCAGAAGCCTGACTTGAAACACCCTTGACTGGTCAATGCTGGGGCCAGGACCAGAGGGGTCAAAAGGGCCAGGGGCCCACTGTGAGGAACGCCACAGCTAAGGGACTGGGATTCTGACTGGCCTTGGAGGTGAGGCAAGGGCCTGTGTGGCCAAAGGTCCTGGGGGGGGCCACACCCTAGAGGGGGAAGAGTTCAGGGAGCTAGGCAGCCCAGAATGAGGGTGGAATAGGCTGCCTGATTGGAGGGATCTGGTTGGGGTCTGCACTGGAGGATTCTGGGGCCCAGCGTGGGGCCGGTGATGTTAAGAACTGTGGGTGCCATCTGCAAGGCTTGGGCTACAGTGTAGGAGAGGAACGGAGCTGCAGATAGTGCCCCCTGGAATTGGGACAATAATGGGCAGCCTCCCGCCTAATTAAAACCATAATTATGTATCATCAAGGCATGGCAGGAGAGGAGGTGGACAGTTGGCCCAGAAACAGGTGGATGGGCCAATGATAGACCAGCCCTGAGAAAACCCCCCTGTTACAATATCCTATGCCATTGTGCTCCTTTTCACTATTAGTTCCAAACTAGCACAAACTTTCGTAACTGGACAGATCTAGACACCTTCTCACAAAATTCAGAGGATATGATTTCCTTCCCACTTATACCAGTTTTACATTCCTGAAACTCCACTTATTTACACAATCTGAAGGAAGAATTAGATTGAGTATAAAAGAAGGACATTACTTTGCCCCTTAGGTGAGCATAAGGAGACTTAAAAGCCAAACAATCAAAATGAAAGAGAAACATTTGAGCTACCCAAAAAGCATAAGCAGAGTAAAGGAAGAAAAGGATATCTGTTTTACTGTGACACCAGCCCCATCTGAGCAAAAAAAGGAACCTGTAATAGATAATTAGAAACAACTGAAATTAGACCTCCATTTAGGAATCAGGCAGCTGAGACAACAAATTATTCTCCTGGACTTGCAGGCAGCAGATCTTATTAAAAAATCTACTAAAAGATGTTTCCCTATACTTTGATCATCTCTGGGCCTTTAGAATTGCTATTATAGCAAAATATTATTAACTACCTCTGGCTTACCTGAGAGGAAATAAACCAAGGGGGATGAATTTGAATACACTTCCTAGAGAGGCAGAAAACAGCAGAGACACTACAAAATTCAACAGGAGTTTTGTTCCTGGAACCAGGATTTCACTCTAGGAATTTGTTTGACTCTTATGGGTGGACCAGAGGTAGGAAATCTTTGCTGTTGGAATTGAATAATAAATATTTTCCCAGCAGGGCAATCAGATCTAGAAACTCTGCAGCTGATCACCTGGGTAGATGAACTGGATCTGACCATATCATCAACTAAGATGTGACTGTACATGAGGAGAGGAGCTCCAGGGGTTTGTTGGCTACCTGCCAGTGCAAAACGGCTAGAATGAACCAAGAATTTCAAAGTTTTCACCCTGAGTCTTCAACAAACTATAATAAGATGAACAGACAAGCACTTGGTATGGTAAGATAACAATGGCAATGCTGAGAATGTAGAGCAATGCACATCATCATAGCAAGAGCTGAAAGTCTCAACGGAAAGGTTACGAACAAACTGCAGTGAGTTAAAAGTAGGTGGGGACTTGGCATACAACAGCTGATCTGTGTTAACTGTTTGTGTGTGCCTGCTCTCACTCTGTCGCAAATGGGAGCTAACTTGGAGCATCTTAGCTCTCAGTGAAACATGACTAGCTGAACTACCTTGGTTCAGCTTGCACTTACTGGGCACATCTACGCATATCTATTAACACGCAGCAGTAAGCTCTGGAATTTATTGCTCTGGAGCTTATTGCTGCCAAGCGTGCTTCTGCATGTGCATCCAGACTGCAGCACATTGAGCCAGGTTGGGGCAGCCCTAGCTGGCTGGGGGAACAGCCTGCCAGCCTGGGGCTGTTCCGACCCAGCTCAACATGGTGCAAAGGGCCTGTCTGGGGCACAAGGGTGCTTCAGTGCAGTGCTAGCTGGCAGCTAGCACCGGCACTAAAGCACCCTTGTGCAGCCAGCCAGGGCTGCCCCATTGTAAATACAAGTAATGCCCTGCTGAGGAGTTTATTAGTTTCCTAAACCCTAATATGGGTGCATGTGCAGGTACCGAGACATTTATTGCTCACTTAATTAGTCAACTGTGCAGTAAACATCTCATGTAGAGATGCCAACTACCAAGTATGAGCTTGTGCATGGATAGTTACCAGGAAACAGCTGAGGAGTGGCAAACCCATTCTCCCTTTTACCTTACTCTAATTTCTTGGTTTGTCATACTGCTGAAGTTGTTCTAAGATCCTCATTTTTATGGCAGAAAACACAACTAGGAATTTTTAATAACCCTTGCATCACAAGCAGAATTGAGAGAGAGGGAGAAATGCAGAAAGGGTCCAGAAACAGTTGGCTTGGATGAGGTCAACCCTTCAGGAAAATATCGTTATTTTGTATGTTTACACATCACGACTCTACACATTGCTAGGCAACAAGTTAATAGCCCAGTGAATAAAATACTTCTTCTGCAAGCCTTATGAGCTGAAGGAAAGCACCAACACAAAACAATATAATAAAACTTCATGCCAAAAAAGTGATGTATGATCATTATAAATTAAATCATTTGTGGGACAAGGATTTCAAAATGTTGGGACCCCTATGGAAAGTTTAAGAGCCATGCAAGTATCGCCGCTGGTTACTAATTTTTTACCATTGCAACTTAGTTTTTGAATGGTTCTATATATTCTTCCATTAAATAATCCAACATAAGATGTATATAGACGGGCACTGAATGATTAGCTAGCTCTGTCATTGGAAGTTAGGTTTGAAACACAACTGAAAGTCGCTCAAAGGAATTTTGAGGCTGCATGTGGATCATTAATTAAGAGGTAACACTGCTGAAGCCCTACAGGTAGGGTGTGCACTGAACTGTATGAAAGATAATCAGAAAATAATTCTGTGAACAATTTTCCTGGCAAAAAACAGTTCTTGCTAATGAGAGGAATTTCAGGTGAAAAACAATACTAAACTTACCTAATGACTTACAAAAAGCCTCTAGTTTTCTGCTAACAAGTACAAAAGACACATTTAAATGTGTGTGTGGAAAAATACAAACAGCCTAGGTAAAAAGAGCTAAACACCTACTTTAAGTATCTTATACTGGTAGCCCTTCCATATTGCAGAGAGACTGATCTAGCTACATGAAAGAAAAGCAAATACTCTGTTGGTTGGGGTATTCAGCTGGGGTATACATGGCCTATATTATATGGAACAGGGTCTTGAACGTGAATCTTCCACATCCCAAGTAAGTACTCTAACCACTAATTCATGACCTGTTCTGGGATGGGTCTTTCATGATTTTTCTTTCTATGAAAATTTTTGAAACATCCTAATTTCATTCCATATCATAACAAGAACAAATAACAAAACCACAACATTTTTTTACAAAATGGAAATGTTGTTTTCAGGTTAGTACTATTCCACATGGGGGATTATCAAGATAATTAATTCTGCTAATTGTAAGAAAGCAAAGGAGATTTCTGAAGACAAGTAGAGCAGGTCAGGAATTCCTGTCCCAAATAGTTACAAAAGTCAAAATCTGAGAGAGGATGGAGTGAGGGGTAGGGAGACTGGAAGGTAGATTAGGTCAGGTTAATATTAATCTTATTAATTTAACAATGTTTTGTGTTATTTAAACTATAACTTAACTATCTATTTTAACTATAACTTAAATTTAAGTTATAGTTTAACTTAATTTTAAAAATGTAAAATTTAAACTTACATTTCTAAATACAAGTTGTTGCAAAGCAAAAATGAAACTTTTAACTTTGAAAATGTCAGAATTGGATGCCCTGATCCTTCCCAGTCTTTTTTTTCCTCATTTTTTAATGGGAAATTCATTGAAAAATATGCACTCTCTCCAAAAAATCATTTTAACAAATTGGCATTTTACTACGAAGAAATGTTACTGATGAAAGCACTTATTTAGTCCAGCAAATAAAATTATAAAGACAGTGAGAAATGGGCTCTAGACATTCAGGAACTGAATATGTGATACTAAATACCTGATTATGATGAACTAAACAGTAGGGATGCTAATACATTTTAATTTAGCAGTGGATTAACATCTCAGTGACAACATTTCCAACCTTGGGAAATGGAAGAAGGGTTAAACAGCCAGAAGCAGCACAAACTGCAGCAGAAATGAGTTGCTTACTAACAACAAACATTCCATCTTTGTCTACAATTATGGTCCCAACAGGTGAAGCTATAATACACATATAGGACAGCATTTTTTATCACCTTGTTTTCTGTGTTAGCAAAAGTGAAAAGAAGCAAAAAACATTTGAAGCAGGAACCAGTCAAGGAAACAGGGGAAGGATACCACCACGGGAGAAATAAATCAAAGGTGAGTCAGGACTGTTTTAACCTGTGCTGCAAGCTGCTATTGTGTGACAATGACTGTCAGGCTAGGCTGTGCTGGTCTCTGACCTGCTGCCTGGTGTTGCTAAGGATTTAATCCAGGGGTAGGAAATTATTTTGGGCAGGGGGCCGCTTACTGAGGTTTGGCAAGCCATCAAGGGCTACATGACAGGCAGCCCAGGACAGATAATATTAATATTCTAAATTTTTTAGCGGCCCCACAGGTTGGATAGAACAGCCTGGCAGGGTGCATCCGGCCTACAGGTTGCATTTTGCCCACCCCTGATTTAATCCCTGCCTGCTGGATCTGCTGCTCCAGGTTTGAACCCCTGTGATACTAACAGGTGACTGTAAACAACAAGGCTGGTTCTATCAATTGCCTACTTTCCCTAAATTGGTACCTATTTAGAGCACACCACACTTACATAGGCAATGGGGGTAGTCAAAGGGGGGCCAGTCCCCAAGCACAGCCATGTAGTTCCAGTGCAGACCCATACTGCAGTTTTGCGGGGGGCAGGAGAAAGGAGCTGTGGTTCAACCATCCAACAAGTCATCGAGGTTCTACTTTGAATGCTACAGCTAATTGCACACTACACCTGTTGTCTGATGTCTCCTTACCCAATTGTAAAGGTGGGCTTCCAGTTACCACCCCTGGAAGTGGGATCTATCCTGTCATGGGCTGGGTCTTCTGGGGCAATGGGACCCTGTTGGGGAGAGCTGGCTGGGAGGTCAGAAAAAATCCTGGCCCTTTTTGTCTGATCTGAGTCCATTTCAGAGCC
The DNA here is from genome assembly GCF_030867095.1 of Alligator mississippiensis. Taxonomy (NCBI): domain Eukaryota; kingdom Metazoa; phylum Chordata; order Crocodylia; family Alligatoridae; genus Alligator; species Alligator mississippiensis. The sequence continues at coordinate 74,570,423 of NC_081824.1, read as the reverse complement.
TATGTAGCTCTGCTGGATGGCCACCAAGTCCATGTGGCTTGGCAGGATGGCCAGTGAGTCCATGATCTGGCCCATCACCCAGGTTGTTGTTTTGGCCTGCAAGGGCTGCATGTCTTTGACCAGGGTTGTGTTGGAGTCCTTGTCTTCCTTCTAGGAGGCATGGGCCTCTGTGTCCAGTGTGTTTTCAGACAGGACCATGTTACTGACTGAAGATGTGAGACAATTCTTTGTTGTGGGTGCACTATGAGAAGCCATGCTAGAGGAAGGATGGGTGGATGTGTGGGTCTGAACTTGCTGTGGTGGGTAGTGGATGGGTTCAGTGACCTTCCTGATGACTGGATGGTTAGGTGGATGGAAGACCTCAGTGCTTGGTGGCATATGAGGTTGGTTTGGATGCAGGCTCTGATGCTGGTCTTGGGTGGGAGGTGAGCATGAAATTGCAGGTAAGTTGCTGCCCCCTCCTATCAAAACCAAAATAGCAGTAGGGCACAGCTATAGGGGCCCTCCCTGCTGCACCTGGACTCATGCCCAGAGCTCAAGATATGGCAGTAGTTCTGGTTTCACACCCAGATATTAGGGCAATGAAATGCTACAAGTTACCACTTCATTTGCCAACACCTTCAGCTTTTTGCCTTGCCTCCAACCCTGAGAAAGTAGCAGCAATGGGCCTCACTCTGGTACAAACAACCCATTAGGGAGAGATAAAGGCACTTTATCCCAAGCAATGCATTGCAAACCACAGAGCAAAGACAGGAGAAAACAAGCAGCTTTTAAATGATAAAGTCTGCCACTTGGTCAGTCAGTACAGACCACTATAGCAGTTCATGTCCCTTCTAAGCACCCACAGCATGGGTGGTACTGTCCCAGACTTTTCTAAATGGTGAGGCTGACTTTAAAAGTCAGTCTGAGATCCCTCTTGTCCCCTCAGCCCGGCAAACCTGGTTTGTGCAGTTCAGGGTCATTTCACAGCAGGAAAGTATTAGTCTCAGGGTAAGCTAGGGCCCTGAGTCCATGGCATAAAGGAGGGAGAGAAGATAGTGGCAGACCCCCCTGCCCCTAAAAGGTTTTCAGGGCCTTCCATGATCCTTCCACATACAGTTCATATTAGTGTGGGCTCTTCACAGCAGTGATTGACTGAACCCCTCAAGGCAGGAGCAGGCAGGGAGTATTTGTTTCCTTTGTATTCTCAAGCCAGGTATTTTGAGTGGTGCAGTAGCCTCCTGCCTGCAACCTTTGTGAGGTCTGCTTTCCTACCTCTGATCATGTGCATGGCTCTCCTCTGGACTCTCTCAAGCTTCTCCACATCCTTTTTGAATTGTGGAGCCCAAAACTGGATGCAGTACTCCAGCTGCAGCCTCACCAAGACTGAGTATAATAGGAGGAGGATGACCTGGGATTTACTTGAGAAGCATCTATGGATGCAGGCCAGCATTTTGCTCACTTTACTAGCCTCAGCATCACATTGAAGGTTCATGTTTATCTTGTGGTCAATCATGACCTCCAAGTCCCTTTCATCTGTAGTGCTAACCAGCGTAGCACTGCCAAGCCTATAAGCATGCTGCAGGTTTTTCCTCCCAAGGTGGAGAAGCTTGAATTTTTCAGTGTTAAACTCCATAAGGTTCTCATCCATCCACTTCCTGAGCCTGTCAAGGTCAGCCTGGATCACCCTCCTGTCTTCAGGTGTGGACACTTTACCCCAGAGTTTGGTGTCATCGGCAAACTTGGCCAGTCCGCTTTTGATACCAATGTCCACATCATTAATGAAGATGTTAAATAGTATAGGCCCGAGGACAGAGCCTTGGGGGACTCCACTGGTCACAGGGCACCACAACGATTGACTTCCATCAACCACCACCCTCTGGGTCCTAGCATGGAGCCAATTCCCCAACCAGCAGATCGTGGTGTGGCCAAGGACACAGATGGCCAGTTTTACTAAGAGGAGATCATGGGATAGCAGATCAAAGGCTTTTTTAAAGTCAAGATATATGACATCAATCTCTTCTTCTTTGTCCAGGTGATTGGTCACCTGGTTGTAGAAGGAAATGACATTGGTAAAGCAAGACCTACACACAACAAACCCGTGCTGGCTATCCCTTAGGATGTTGTCATCCACCAGTCTGTTAAGAATGGCCTCTTTGATAATCTTTTCTAAGACCTTCCCTGGGATAGAGGTCAGGCTGATGGGCCTATAGTTTGCTGGATCCACTTTCCTCCCTTTCTTGAAGATAGGCACCACATTGGCCTTCTTCCAATCATTGGGCACTTCACCAGAGCACCAGGAGTTCTTGAAGATCCATGCCAGGGGCTGAGCTATGATGCTGTCCAGCTCCTTGAGTACCTTGCAGTGTAAACTGTCAGGGCTGGCTGACTTGAAGGTGTCCAGCCTCTCAAGGTGTTCCTTCATGAGATCAGCATTGATGGAGGGTAAGGAATCTCCCTCACCCGGGCCTCCCTGTCCTGTAGTGGGCAGGGGTGTCCCATGGGACTGATGAAAGACCAACACAAAGTACCCATTTAACAAGCTGGCTTTTTCCTGGGCGTCAGTTGTCAGTTGTCCCATCTGGTTTAGCAGGGGTCCAATGTTGCCCTTGCTTTTCCTCCAGCTCCCCACATATCTAAAAAAGGACTTTTTATTGTCCTTGATATTTGTAGCTAACTGGAATTCTGTCGGGGGTTCGTGACATCATTCTATGATCACCATTTTGGCCCTCAGCCTTAAGTCTGACAGAGTGGTCAGTCAGCACCTCTTACACATGCAGTGCTAGGTGACTGGCCTCCATTTGAGAACATGCGGACATGGCATTTGTAGGAGCTCTACCTCAACTGGCAAAGACTTAGGCAGGGGCTCCCTCTTGATCTTACAGATGTTGTGCAGCATGGGTGCAGAGGCCACAAGCCAGGGCACATTGTGTTTGCTGGCATCCATGTCTGTCCTCAGGCACCTCCAGCAAGGCTTGACATAGCCAAAAGCATGCTTCTCATCCATTCTGCAGCTGCTGAGCTGGTAGTTAAATACTTCCTTCTGAGGATCCAGGCATCCAGTGAAAATCTTTATCAGCAGGGGTACAGTGGATATGCAGGGTGCTCAATTAGTACAGGGCATTGGCACTGAATACGTGGGAGCCCAAGGTCCTTAGATCCCTCAGGAAGAGGGTAGAGTGACCACCTGTCCTTAATTGTAGGGACAGTCCCAAAATGGGACCATCAAGTTCCAGCCCTGGGGTGCATGACTGAGGCAGCATTTATACCAGATTGCCAGTCATCATCCAGGGATCCGTATCATCCAGGGATCCATATTTTCCGTTCACTATGGAAAAATGTGGCAAAAAGCAGGTTTCTCCTTGTAAGCTGACACATTTTCAGCCTGCAAGGGGCTGCAGGAAAAGGGACACAGGGGGCGTCATGTGCACAGTCAGGAATAAAGCCACAGGAAGTGGTGGAGAGAAGCTCCCCCAGCTAGCTGCCCATCCAAGATGGTGTGTGTGGCCCAGGGCCAGGGCAGGGAGTAGGATAGAGTCACAGGCAGCATATCTTGGGGGGAGCAGCTCCCAGCTGCTGCCTGCACTCCAAGGGAGCAGGGCATGGAGAAGCACATGTCCCACCCCCCAGATTCGTGCATGGGGTGAGGGTGGGAGGCCCATTGTGACCTCAGCATTCTCCATCCTGCTGCCCTCCCCCTGGGAGCCCCACACGAGCTTTGCCATCATGGTGAGGCACCCCCTGCTCACCTGGCAGCAGAGGGAGGGGGGCACAACTCTGGCGAGAAGTCCTGAGGCTGCAGCAAGCAGCCTGCATCTACTGCTGCTCCCCATGGGCTGTGCTTGGCTCTGCTCCAGCCATGTCACAAGGGTGTGTGTGGGAGGGCATCACCTTAGGCCCTCCCCCAGCAAAAATAAAAGTCAGCATCTATGGCACAGGGAGTATAGTCACTCCCTCAGCCTGGATGTCAGGCATGGGGGCCACATATAGCTATGGATCATCCATTGCTTGGCAGTGAACACACACAAGCTTCTCCCTGCAAGTGTTACTCCCTCACTCTGGGCACAAATGGAAGCAATCATAGTAGCCATCAGAGCTCATTATTGGCACCTTTTTCACTCATTCTTGTTTATGAGCTCATGACACTGGGCTAGCAGGGCAAAAACCTCATATGGATCCATAGTGGCCAGTGGTGGTGGAAGCTCTGGGTCCAGGTCAGTACTGGCAGTACAAATGCAGCAGAAATGTAGGTCTGTAGTTAGGGGCAAGAGCTTCAAATGGCGCCAAAATCCCTCCCACAAAAATGTCACCACCCACAATTTGAACACCCAGTGGGCACTTTTCTCAGTGCTGGCACAGTCAAGGCAACCTATGGACAATTTACCCGCACATGCATCTGGGGATATGTGTTCTCTCCAGCCACACACTTCTGTGGCTGGAAGAAGAGCGGTTGTGCATTTAGCCACACTTCCAACCCAGCTGGAAGGGTGATGTGTGGATATGCCAAGCCCGCAATTACAGAACAAGTTGTAGCACAGGTCCTGCAACAAATGCAACATTTTTTTTAATAGACTGTAAGTCTCAAATGCCTTAGCATAGTTGTATTACCATGCTTCTGATAATTACCAACATAGTCTACTCTGCTTTCAGATTCAGTCTGAGATACAGTTGTTGCCTGCTAGCTAGATTTACAAATATTCAGAGATCCTGTGCTAAAACATTATGCTAGCATTATGAGCTGTGACAAGTAGTGATATGTTTTAGCTGTACCTTAATAAGTAACTCAGAATAGCCAAAGACAGTTGCCAGGGCAATGTGCTCTCTGCTAGTAATAAAGATGTGTCATGCAATGCTAAAAAGCTGCCAATTTGTTTGATATATACAGTCTTGACCACACTTGACTACTAAGCGCTTGTCCACATGTGGTTTTGTCCTGATCTAATTATATTGGTTTAGAAATCCATAGGCTTAAGCAGGTTCAAACTTCTAGTGCACAATCAAGCCATGGATAAATGTTACATTTGTAGCACTACAAGTTCCCCAGCACGTTGAAGTGCTACAAATAATAGTGCTTATGTTGTTGTCCTGTGGGGCCAGGCCAACTCTCAGGATCTCAAAATTGTGCTGTTAGATGGGAGGGTGTGACACAATTGCACGTACATACACACACACACACACACATCAATTGGGTGCATACACGCACACTAGGCACATGCACACACAGTAGGTGCATACACACGCACTTGGTGCACATGCACATCCAAGATTACCAGTCTAAGTACATGCACACCTATCAGCAATTCAAGCACACACACACAGGTGAGTTCCTAACTTGGGCGGTGTGGTATGTGTGTGCTTGGGGTACTGGGGGTACCTAGGATGCTTGGTGACTATGGGAGGGGGAAACCAAGGGTCAAAGATTTCTGGAAGGAAGGAGATAGATGGGGGTTAAGATGAGAAAGGGAAAAATAAGAGAGTCAAAGTGCCAGGGCTGGGATTAGAACTGGCAGACTAGAGGGGAAGCTAGGGTTACTTAAGGTCAAGTGGCCCCGGGGTTACTTGAGGTCATTGGGGCTTAGGGTTCTTAGGGTTAATGTGCCCTGGGGTTACTCAGGGTTACCTGGTGCCAGGATGGAAGCAAGGGAAAAGCCCGGTGGCAAGGAGGAGACAGCCAGGAAACAGAGGCAGAAAGCTGGGAGATCATAGTTTCATAGTTGGTAGGGTCGGAAGAGACCTGAGCAGATCATCAAGTCTGATCCCCTGCCATGGCAGGAAAGAGTACTGGGATCAAACGACTCCTGCAAGGTGTTCATCCAGCCTCCTTTTAAAGACCCCCAGGGTAGGAGCCAGCACCACTTCTCTTGGAAGTTGGTTACAGATCCTAGCCACCCTGACAGTGAAGTAGCGCCTCCTGATATCTAGCCTGAATCTACTCTCTGCCAGCTTGTGACCATTATTTCTAGTCACATCTGGTAGTGCTTGGGGGAATAGGGATTCCCCCAATGCCTGCTGGTCCCCCCTGACTAGTTTGTAAACAGCCACTAGATCCCCCCCTCAGTCTTCTCTTGTGGAGGCTGAACAGGTTCAGGTCCCTTAGCTCTCGTAAGGCCCACCCTGCTGACCCTTGATCATGTGGGTGGCCCTCCTCTGGACCCTCTTCATGTTGTCCACATCCTTCCTGAAGTGTGGCGCCCAGAACTGGATGCAGTACTCCAACTGCAGCCTGACCAGTGTTGCATAGAGGGGGAGGATCACCTCCTTGGACCTGCCTGAGACGCATCTGTGGATGCATGACAAGGTATGGTTGGCCTTCCTGACTGTGTCCCCACACTATCGGCCCATGTTCATTTTGGCATCAATAATGACTCCAAGATCCTGTTCTGCCTCTGCACTGACTTATCAGGGGGTAGATAAGTGGTGGCAAGGAGGAAACAGCCAGAAAACAGAGAGGCAGAAAGCTGGGAGACAGCTGGGAAATGAAGGAGGAGGGTCAGGAGGCCAAAAAGACAAAAACCCAACTTGGGGTTTCAAAACAACAGGTTTATTAAACAGACAACACACTACACAGCCCCACAAAGTTATTGGTTCCTACACATACATACCCACACAATGGTAGCAGGAGAGAAAAAGGCTTGGTGGAGGGATTGAAGTTAAGGTGTGTAGGGACAGAGTCCAGGTCCTTTGCTTGGGGAAGAAAGGTGGGTGATAGCTACCTATCCTGGGCTGTGAGTTGATCCTTGATATCCATTTGGGGTCTTCTCCAGCAAGGTGCTGTTTGCTAGAGAGGGCAGGGCTTCTGGGTGGATAGGTGGTGCGGCGTAGTGCTGGTTCAGATGGAGAGGGCATCCCACTGGGTCTGTCTTCACTGCCTCCTTTTATACAGGCTGACCTTCTATGACCCTAGTGGCAGGGGCATGCCCAGGCAAGGGTCAGCCCCTGGTGTAGTAAGAATATGCATTCCAGGCTAGGACATCCAGTTTCAAGTGTCTGTAATGGAGGGTTGGCTGGTTTCTGCAGCAGTCTTTTTATTCCAAATCTTGAGCCAGGGGGGTCAATGCAGGGTGATGGCTGGGTCACCGAGTTGATGGTTTGGTCATTCAGAGGGAGCTATTTTTAGACCTACTGCTATTGTCTCTCAAGCACCCTCATTCATCCCCATTCATTCAGGAACTAGTTTACATAGGAGGGGTAGGTATGAGTCACAGTTGCAACATATGGTATAGGGCAGGGGACACAAGATGGAGGCTTGACATTACTTGACGGACATAGGCCTAAATCATATAAATTCAATATAAAACAGTAAAAATCAATACAAACATAATAGAACACTATTTACAATATAAAAAGGAGCTTATTACTATGTGGGAGTATAAGAACGTAGCTTGCCTAGTATTTCTTGTAATCACTTATAAAGGATAGAGGGGGCAGAGAGAAAGTCAGAAATGGTTGAGGAAGGGGAGGGAATGTATTTTTAAATTAAAAAAAAAAGAAAAACTGGGGGTTTTGCTACACTTATAGTCACAAGCACAAGCAGACCTGTAGAGCACCCTGGCTACACCACTACCAAGTTGCTTGCTGCCAGGGGGCATAAGAACGGGTGCTGGGCCCTGGGCTCTGTTCCACCCCCACCAGGGGAGGGGAACATATTAGTGAGCCTGCTCACTGACAACCTGCCAACCTGCCCTGGGGGAGTGGGAAGAAGGAGGAAGAAACAAAGCTGCAGGTCCCCCTTGCTTATTTTTTTCTCTTGAAAGCTTCTTTCAGGAGTACTCAGTGTGGTCCTGACTTCCTTCCTAATTAAGTCAATGCCAAACATCTCATTAACTTCAATAAGATCAGAATAAGTCCAAGACTGAGGAGTTTTTAACTTGGCCACTTTTTCCGTAGAATAATTCTTACTCAAAGCCTTGCTAGATTGCTCATATATACAGTGGCTGAATGTAAAAATAATCAGGTTTAGTGCTGCTTAAAAAGTTTTAAAATTCAAATTTGGCACCTCCTTCATCTAGCTCTTGTCAGCTCCTCACAAAAATACCTTAAAACACAGAGAATTTATGAATGGACCATTAAAAGCATACAAATAAAGTTGTTTTACTGAGGCAAATAGGATTAGCTACCTTAAGGCATTTGTATGCATGAAATGTTACTTAAAACCACTGTGTAAAGTCATAATATCATTAATTATGCTGCAAATACCAGGTGGGGTTTCAAATATGTAACAGTAATGATTCCCTTTGAAACTTACCAAGTCTAATTTACTTCTTTTAAGACTAATTGCAGGAATTTCAAATATAGTACATGTGGCAAGTGCTGAGTCTCTGCACACAATGTCAGCTTTTCTCCTAATTTGTTGCTGGTTGTTGCAGCACCTAGTAATGAAACCCTTTCCTTCCCAGTTTCCCTTGACTTCTCTTCTTTTGAAAGTTTCTATTAGCATTGTTACTTTCTTAAACAATTTATTACAAAAAAGAATTATTATTACATGTCAACAATTAATAAGGTGTTTGGAAAAGGCCAAGTTCTATTTAGGCAGCTTGCATTGTGATGAATGAAGTTGCACAGATGTAACTGAGAACAGAAAATAGCTTTTCTATTAGCTGATGATTTTTTTTGTCTATAATTGCTGTTAGTCTGCGGTACATCTGAGGACACCAATGAATTTTATTTAACTCTAGCTTCCTCCACAGGTTTTCAGTATTGCAAATATGTGATAGGAATAAGAAAATGGAATTTTAAAAGAGAATGACAAAAGTAATTAACTTGCAGTGTATGTATTCCAGAGAACCTCTCTCTCTTCTGCTTAGCATCTTGTCAAAAGGTGATTGGCTGTTGCATGGCTACTGCCAGGAATGCCTGATCCATGGTTTAGATATTTTCCCAATTGGTAGTCAGCTCTAGATTTGCTCTGCAATAATATTCTGATAGTAAGTCATAATCCAGTAAAGAGATGTCATCTTTAAGATGCAATATGAAATATCCTGCTTCATATGAAGTCCCACTGAAGTCAATCAGATTATTTGTGGAGTAAGGTATTGCCACATATATAAAAAAAAAGGTGTAAAATATGATTCCCAAATAATTGAGATCAAGGATATTTAGGGGCTTTACAATGAAGATAAGAGATCTGCATAAGAAGAGGCCAAGTGAAAGGTGGTTTGTAGCAGTATGTCTCATTTGCGTCTCTTGCATTCTAGCATATGCCAAAGCAGAGTAGAGATTTTCTGTGATTCGTGGTGGCTTCTTTTGTCCCCACAGGGGATATATTGTGCTGATTGAGAATAGCCAGTATACACTGAGAGTCAGCTGTGCTCTTGTTCAATGATATACATTTACAATAGGAGTTGGAAATAGAGCAAAGCATTAGGGCTGTGTGAAGCTTCAGTCCCTGTTTTGATTCGGCAAAGATTCACCCTGATTCAGTGGCCAAATCTCTGAATCCAAATCAAATCAGAGGACCCTTTAATCTCTCCAGATGGAATTGGAACCCTTCGAATCAATTCATATTCAGACTGATTTGGACATAGACACAACTTTAAATGTGTTTTCTAGATACCTCTAGGTAGCAGGCAGCTCGTGAATCCTGAGATGCCAGGGTGCATGGAGTGTCCCACAGAAGCACAGGGGGCACCCCAGTGCGCTCAGCAGCAGACCCAGAAGTGGACCAGAAGCACTTCCAGGTCAGCCAGAGACCATGCCAGGGCCCTGCCCCCCCCCCCGCTCCGCGCCCCCCCCCCCCTGCAGCTGGTGCCTCCTGGGTCTGAGGAGGCACAGGGGCCCCCCTGTAGCCAATCACTAAGCCAGAGGGGCACAGGGGGGCCTCCCCTACACGTTCCCCGGCAAACCTGAGTGGACCAGAAGTACTTCCAGGCCATTTCTGGGTTCGCTGCCAAGCATGTGGGCCCCTCCCCCTTCCTCCCCCCTGCCCACTCCTGTGAGACACTCCATCCACCCCAGCATCACAGCATTCACGAGCTGCCTGGTACCTTGAGGTATGTAGAAAAAACATTTAAAGCCGTGTCTATGACTGAATCACTGAGGATTTGAATCAGCATCAAATCTTCAGATTTGAATTCAGCCGAATTGAATTGGGGACAGTGATCCAAATAAATTAATCGAATCACTGTCCCAGATTTGGGCTGAATCTGAATCTGAATTAAATAGGGCCCATTTCACACACCCCTAGTAGTATGTTCTCAATTGTCTCTCTGGTTTTTTTTTTAATTTGAAGTACTAATAATATCATATAGGTTAGGTTTTTGCTCTCTATGTGTTACACTTGCTTTTAAAATTCCAACCTTGAAAAGGGAGAGAAAATCCAGAAAGTAATTTGCTAATAAACATATGAATTACCTTTTATTCCTTCAACCCCATTCTGTGCTGTGATTCTCAAAGTGTCTCATCACTGGCAGTGACAACCCCAGGGGGATAAGTCTGTATTCTGTGTTATCTGGCCAAGAGATCTCAATAGGGACTGGGGCCCAGACATTTTTACTTCATCACTTCTGCTTCCAGGCCCAATGTTTTTTCATCTGTCTAGGATAATCAGTGGGAAACTGCAAGCAGGTCTAAAAACATGCAGGTTATAGTAAAACAAAAAATATGTAAGAACAGAGAATGATCAGGTAAAGGAAATGGCTGCATATTCCATAGTTTGCCACTTGGGAAACCTGATCTAGCAGGCACTAGCTAAAGTTCAGGAGAGATCAAAGGGGATTGAGATGCTACGTTTTGAGAATAGAAATGAGGAAATAACTTCAGAACTAGATGAGGAATGTTAAGAGATGGAGGGCAATAACTACAGCGTGGAGAACTCCATTTCTTCACTGCACGAAATTAAACATTTTGTTGGTGAACTGCTGGTGTAATCTTAGACTCCCTGATACTTATAAAAAAAAGGGTTAGAGACACAATTATTTGGAACTTGGGTATCAAGAAGGGGCTACTGACACTACACAAGGAACAGAGATGAATTCTACAAGAGGCTGTATGACAAAATGTCAGAGAAGAATAGAACAGGTCATACCTTTGTATAAGAGATTTTAGAAAAAATAAGAACCCAGGGTATAATTTTCAAAACACATTAGGCCCAGATCCTCAAAGAGATTAAGGTGCTTAACTCCCATGAAATAAGCACTTACATATGTTTATAGATCATAAACTGAAGAGGGAGGACGCAGGCTACAGAAGTACAAAATTTTGTTCCTTCAGTTACAGTTAAAAAAGAATGGCTATCTAGCTCAGTTTTTGCTGGGTTTCAGACTGTATGCAATCCATTACCCAGAAATTCTCATTGTCCCAGCTGCCTGCGGAGGGTTCGGGATTGAGAGTATGGTCGAGGGTAAAAAGGTAAGAAAGATTTATTGACTTAACAAAAACACAACTACACGTAGTAACAAGACAAACAATGACAGACAAAAGCAATTCAAGTCGGCAACTTATCGGCAGTCCCCTCTGATGCCTGATACACAGCAAGCTTCTCTTTTCACAAAGTTCAGCGAAGTCGGGCATCCCTGAACAACACTGTCCGAAGGGTACCGGGAAGGACCCTGAAATGCAGTCCTTGGGCTCCTCGAGGTCCACGGGCTCACTGATCCAGGCAACAGCTAACTGATCCTTTTCACAGAGCTGTATCTTCCTTCTGAATGGTTTCCAGATATTCCAGCCAATTTAAAGCTTCTGAATGGTTCTGATAACATACAGCCACTCAGATTCCTTTTACTTCAACTGTCCTTAGACTGACCAATAGCAGTACAAGCCTTGCATTCTTTTGATAAAGTAATTTTAACTACGCCACAGGGCGTTACTACTTCAAGGCTTCGCTAAATTTACTAGGCCTTACTTTATACAAGGCGTCACTACATCTTAAACTTTAATTAGGCTTTTAGCAACAACATATAACTTAATATCTAAACAAATACAGAAAGACACTTTGTCTAATCTTCATAGGGCCTTCAGCAAGCACCTTTATTACACAGGCACACTTTTCAGCTGTCACACTCTACTCCTTGCTTGCTGAAGCACTACGATGGCTATAATTGAAATGCTAAAGCCATATGCGCTACATCGGGAAATGAGGAGGAATCTATAAATTTAACTTGCATAGCATGAACAGATTTACAACAACAACGATTAAAACACCATTTAGCTGTTGCCACTAGGGCAATGCAAAATACTATGATGCTTAAGATGGTTAGCCACGTAGCTGAGGTGACACTTGGTGACACACGAATAGTACAGATTACATCTTACCATTTACAAGGCTCAGGCACATTGACAGCTAGACTGATGATTCACCCACCCTCTTGAGCAAGGAGAGCCAACTAAGTGCTTTGTCGAGCCTTTGCCTCAAGGCTTTGCAGCTTATTTTTCACTTCATTTCAGTTTTCTAACCATGACATGTCTACATCTGATACCCATGAAGTAGGTATCGTAAAGTTGAGAGGTATAGTCTCAGAGGAAATTTTTGGCTATTTTAGGGCAAAAGTATGGTTACTTAATTGCAGTAGAGCAACGGCTCTACTTTTAGCTCTTAAGCAACATGAATTGCATAAAGTCCAGGTGGTACCATTTTTATGCAGCAAATGACCCGGTCCTTCCTAACAAACATGTTGTCCTATTGTTACATATGACACATTAGGTAACTCGTACATGCAGGTCATGTTAGGTGGGCTGGGAGGCCAGCCTCTCTATAGGGTCTCTAATCCAATCAAGGTGCTACTAATTTGAACTAAGGGGGTCTGTGCTACATGCTGAGGGCCATCGGGGGTAACTATTTCCCATATGGGGTGATGCAGATTCTAGTTGCAAAGGCATTCTCTGCTTAGCCCCATGTTTATTAAATAAGCAGTGGTCTAGTTTTCATCTTTTACTCCCTGCACTAGGATTTAGGCAGTGAACAACAAAGCATTTAGGAGGGTTGGTATTTTAACTTGTGACCTTCAGGGTGTGGAGTTATACACGGGCAGTGTCAGGGCCTCCCGTGGGGGAATGGCCAGAGATAGTAGTGAACACCCCGTTTTCTTACAGATCACATTTATCCTTCCTTCTTTGGGAGCCTGTAACTATGCTTCACCTCCCAGAGAGTGAAAGAGCTCCCACTGTCGCTCATGGGGACGATGCTGTATCAGATTAACGAAACAGCATTGTTCTGGCAGAATCATTGCACTAATTTGCTTTAGGAACTTTACTGGTATAAAAGGATGAGGATAAGTGTTGGAGACTTGCGGATACAGTTTCCTTTTGGTTGTATTGAAGTGGGTACCATTTTACCATGCCTCTGTGTAGGTATGATTTACAAACTATGTAATAACTTTGTTCTAACTTGTAGTGCGCTTTCCTACCTGGTGGGCCTCACACAATCATTGGAGAGTGTTGTCAGCCATAGGAATGGGAGGGGGCAGATTCTTCCATAAACGCAATGGCTCAAGAGGCTGAACAGATGCAAAATGCATTATTGAGGACACAAACTCAGGGGCGTTGAGCTCATCGGGGTTTCCCTCAGGAAGTATGTAACAACAAACTCTCAAATAAGCAGATCTACCACAATCACCTCCCACAGTTAGTCATTCCAGCCTTCAGGTAGGGAATGAACCCAAGATAATAACTGGTGCCACAGGTGCACTGACAGTTACCACCTTGCCAGTTAACTATCCTGTTTCTTATACTCAGAAACCAGGACTTCACTTGCTCCGGGGTGGCAGGTTTCTTCCAGTATGGATACTGCAGCTGGACCACATGAAGGCCATTTGAACGCATTTCCGGGGGATGCTCTTCAGGGTCAGGCCACTCTTTGAGGTCTTCAGGATCAAGTTCATTAATATCTGGGTAATAAGAAGGATAGTAGACACGCCCTGCCCAGGAAACACAATAAAGCATTAATAAAAAGAGTATATTCATAACATAGCATCGCAACATGTCTTTGATACTAATGGATTCTATCCATGCAGGCTTATAATACTGGATGCTTTTTGTCAAGGCTGGTAGTGATGGGATGGCAGCCATCAAGGGGTCAGTATTAGCATTTAAAGCTCAAAAGTCACTAGTCAATTGCCACTCTCCATTTGGTTTGCACACTGGCCACAATGGATTGTTATACGGAGAGTGGGTTCAAATAGTAGTCTCATCTTTTAATTGCTGGCTGATAATACACTGGATAGGTTGTGTGACCTCGGGGGGAGTTTGATACTGGGGTCTGTGTACTTCTTTCATGGGAGGCAGGGTTAGTGGGATTATCTACATCGTGTTACAGCTGTTATAGCTGTTTCTTCTGGTTCTTGGTGAGGCACTGCGCACTTAAACTGCCAATTATCTTGTTCAAGGGCAAACCGCTGTTTTCTTAGTACATTAAGTCCCAGCAAGCTTGGTCCCCCTTTAAGTATTACTGTGGCCGCTGTTACCTTAGAGCCATTGGGTAACGTGAAGGTTGCTCGGACTAGATGTCCTGGTCATCTGGTGCTTCCGACTCCAATTACTTGATAAGGGGTTCCTTTCTCCTCTTTCCAATCTGCGGAATCTAAAATGCAAATCTGGGCACCTGTGCTTAATAGCATATCAATTGACTTTTCACTTTTACTTAATTGAATCTGTACAGGTATCCAAATTAAGGGACTAATATTAACTTTAGATACCGGTACTCGGCCTGCTACTACCCCCATTATGGCTCCTTTCTTTGGGGGTTGGGCTGGCGGGACTCCTTAGGCCATGTGGGTAAAAGCTGGTGGCCCCGCATGTGCCTAGGAAAATGTTGACAGTTTTGCTATCAGGGCAGAGAATCTCTCCGGTGACACAGTTGGTGGTGCAGAAGGCTCTGCTTTTGGTCTTGCCCTTTTGGTACAGTGTTTAGCCCTCAGCCCTTGCAAGGCATTGATGGGCAGTCTATTGATTTGCACTTTATTATAACAGGCAGCTAACAAGTCTTTCTATATTTTTTCTTGCGGAGTCTTGAGCCGGTCTTTCTCGGCTTTTCTCAACAATTCAGGGGGGTCAGCAGGTTTATCTTTCACTGAGGCCACTGCCATGGCCTTGGCAGTTTTAATTGGCTTGGTAAGCTTTGGCTTCTGCAAAATGGGTAAAAGCTGCACTACTTGCTGGATTGCATCTCTTACCGGGTGATTCACCACTTCTGGCTCAAAGGCCAACAAGGCCAAGGTGCACTCTGTTGGTGGTTGCCGGCAAAACCTCCTCCACAGCAGTGCTGTCATGACTTCTGCATCTGGCATGAGTCCAAACCGCTGCACAAATGATATTACTATAAGTGGCTGCAGTGGCTTGGACTGCAGCAGAAAACAGAGTAACGTTTTCATCACTTCCTGCAAACTGATTTAACTGGAGCTTAGGGCGCGGAATGATTTTTGTAGCTTCGGCTCTATTCACTGAAATTGCAAATGCCCCTTTACTATACATTTGAACTAGCCAGTCTATTACTGGCTTTTCTGGCTTGAATTCATGCTGCTTTTGAATATTTTTAATCTTTGCATGGGTAAAGGAATGCAGCTCTGTTCGGGGATTCTCTCCTTTCAGCCTTGAATGAGTTATCAACATAGGAAAAACTTGGCTGAGTTTCTCCCTTGGGGTGGGGAAGGCCTGGCTAGGTTCCTCCCTCTGGGCAGGAACATACGGGGGTGTTTCAGCACCAGGCTCATCATAAATTTTCTCCTCTCCATCAATCTCCTCCCTTTGATCTTCCCAGAGCTTAACTTCTGGTTTATCTCTATACAGACACTTGTGGGAGGATCGCTCCCCAGCCTGTGCTAACTGCACTTTTTTCTGGAGGGGAGCGGCCAGGCACGGGATCATAATTTTTCCTTTCTTTCGTTTTAATGTTTCCAAGCAGCTCTGTGTAGCTCACGCAGCCTTGCACACCATGCTGTTGGAATTTCTCACATCTTTTAACTCCTTACTCAGCTGGGTGACCTCTCCCCAGAGCTGGGCATTCTCTTTGGCCCCTAACCACAGGCATGTTGCCAGCAGCCCTTCTCGGGCTTACCCCAGGCAGCAGCAGCAAACCTAGCCCAATGATCAGGTACAGTTCCCGGGTCACTCCAGGCAGGTCTCAAACTATCCTTATCCCACCTGGGATTCTCCATCCCTGTCACCTCCTTAAGCAAAGCCACTAACGGGGCCCACGTAACTCCCTCTATTCCAACCTCTCTCTCCAGACCAGAGCCTCTCAATCCTGTTTGTGATGTCAATTTATGTCCCAACTGCCTGTGGAGCGTTCGGGATAAAGAGTATGGTCGGGGGTAGAAAAGTAAGAAAGGTTTATTGACTTAACAAAAACACAACTACACGTAGTAACAAGACAAACAGTGACAGACAAAAGCAATTCACGTCGGCAACTTATCGGCAGTCCCCTCTGATGCCTGATACACAGCAAGCTTCTCTTTTCACAAAGTTCAGCGAAGTCGGGCATCCCTGAACAACACTGTTTGAAGGGTACCGGGAAGGACCCTAGAATGCAATCCTTGGGCTCCTCGAGGTCCACGGGCTCACTGATCCAGGCAACAGCTAACTGATCCTTTTCACAGAGCTGTATCTTCCTTCTGAATGGTTTCCAGATATTCCAGCCAATTTAAAGCTTCTGAATGGTTCTGATAACATACAGCCACTCAGATTCCTTTTACTTCAACTGTCCTTAGACTGACCAATTAGCAGTACAAGCCTTGCATTCTTTTGATAAAGTAATTTTAACTACGCCACAGGGCCTTACTACTTCAAGGCTTTGCTAAATTTACTAGGCCTTACATCTTAAACTTTAATTAGGCTTTTAGCAACAACATATAGCTTAATATCTAAACAAATACAGAAAAACATTTTGTCTAATCTTCATAGGGCCTTCAGCAAGCACCTTTATTACACAGGCACACTTTTCAGCTGTCATATTCATTACCATATTTCCTCTTTTTGCTCTTGAATTGTGTTTTATTCTGTTTGTTTGAGATCATTGGTGCTTAGTTGCCTAACTGATGTGGGCAGTTTTGAAAATCCCGCTGGGTACCTAACAGCTTCTTTAAATACCCTTAGTACTTGTCTCTAATGCTGCTTCAGATGTAAACTCTCCCGCCCACCCCAAAAACGTGCTTCCCTTTAAACTTGGAGCACCCCTATACTGAGCACAGCACATGCCCAGAAGAAGCATTGCGTTAGTTGGACCCTGCTTGCCCAATGTCTGTATCGATCGGGTGATTAAGTGTGGCTTTTTGGCCCTTTTGTCTAATAGCTGATTGAATCAGCTATTAGACAAAAAGACCAAAAAGCCCCACTGAAGCAGGCAAACTATGCAGTCACTGCAGAACCGGGTCAAAGTAACGTGCTACCTCTTCTAGTAAAGCACTCTTTTTTTTCCCCCGCATCTGTCAGCATCCTAAGTCACTTTAGAAAATGGGAGTTAGATTTCTAAATCACTTAGGCCATAATCTTCAAACATACTTAAGTGCATATCCCATGGGAGTTAAGCACCTTAATCTCTTTGAGGATCTGCACCTAATGAGTTTTGAAAATTTTACCCTGGGTTCTTATTTTTTCTAAAATCTCTTATACAAATGGTATTATTTATAGGATAAAAATCACATTTTTACCATATGTTTTTCAGAAATTCTTTACAATTTGATCTATAGACCAAAATTCTGTCTTTATTTACACTTGTGCAATATTGCTGGTGGCAGTAAAATCCCAGATGCAGACAAAAATATGACCTGGTTCATTATTATTTATAATACAGTAGTTTGCAAAGTCATACATATATATGATGGATCAGAGGTGACCAACCTGCAGCATGTATGCCTCAAGTGGCACAGGCAGCCTATAACAGGAAACCCAAACCTTGTTACCTGCATGCAACGGGGGGAGAGGAGAGAGGAACAGACTCCTTCTAGGACCCAAACTTTTGGGATTCACAGGGGAAAGGGGATGCAGCAAGCTACTAAAAAGAGCCTCAAACCCAGAGGCCAGGAGCTGCTAAGGAGCTGAGAAAGGCTGCAAAGCTGAGGAAGCCGGTCATCTCATTAAGCTAAGTAGGGACACTTGGACAGCTCTTTCTGCCGTGGGGCAGTGGCCGGGTGAAAAATGAAGGCAAGGCTTAGAAATATAAACCCAGGCTCTGAGCTTGGAGTAAGAGGAACTCCTAGGAGCTGTGGAAGGAAGGTTCAGTAGCTCCAGACAGCATTAACCTTTGCTGTAACCCTGGAGGGTTAGAAGTAGTATGCAACAAGGTGATCAACCTTTTTGTCCTGCTTGTTTTGTTTTGCAATTGAGTTAAAGGACCAAAGGACTGGAAGTGGCTGTAGGGGTGGAGGATCCCACAAGCAGGCACTAAGGCTGTGTGAAATTTTGCCCAGCATTTTGTTTCGAAGCATTTTGAGCTTGAAACAGTAAAATCAAAACTAAACAAAAGCCTTCGAAACAGCATTGAAATGAAACAAAGGAACTTGAAATGTTTTGAAAGTTTTGATATATTTCAAAGCCAGGCTTACTGGCTTCAGTGTCACTCCCAACCAGCAGCACCCGGCTCCTGTCATCCGGCAGACAGTCCTGCAGGGGGGTGCAGGCCGCCAATCTGCCTGCCAGATAACAGACTGGCGCTGGGCACAGCCCACACTAGCGCTGGGAAGCCTGGTGCTGCCTCTGGCCCCAGGTGGCAGCACCCAGCTCCTGTCACCCAGCAGGCAGATTGGGGGCATGCACCCCCAGGAGGACTCCAGCACAGCCCCTGCAGCCCTCCTGGGAGTGCCCACAGGCCCCCAATCTGCCTGCTGGGTGACAGGAGCCAGGTGCTGCTGCCTGGGGCCAGCAGGACCAGGGCAGATCAGCTGGTGAGGGACCTGCCACCCCGATCCCAGAGTGGGGGAGGGTCCCTGCACCAGCTGATCTGCCCTGGGCCCACACCTGGAGCCAGCTCCAGTACAGGGCCTGGGCAGATCAGTTGGTGCAGGGACCTGTCACCCCTATCCTGGGGCAGGGGAGGGTCCCCACACCACCTGATCTGCTCCGGGCCCCCACCTGGACCCAGCTCCAGTATGGGGTGGGGCAGATCAGCTCATGTGGGGACCTACTACCCCAATCGGGGAGTGGGGGAGGGTCCCTGCACAAGCTGATCTGCCCTGGCCCCATACTGGAGCTGGCTCCAGGCAGGTGCAGGCCCCCAGCCAGATCAGCTCGTGTAGGGACCCTCCCCTACCCCAGGATCAGGGTGGCGGGTCCCTGCACAAGCTGATCTGCCCTGGCCACGCTGGCCCCATGCAGCAGCACCCAGCTCCTGTCAGCTGGCAGGCAGATCGGGGGCCTGCCAGCACCCCCAGCAGGGCTGCAGGGGCTGTGCCAGAGTCTTCCTGGGGGGGTGTGCCCCCAATCTGCCTACCAGGTGACAGGAGCCAGGTGCTGCTGCCTAGAACCAGCAGCAGCACCAATCTTCCTGGAACTGGGTGTAGGCTGCACCCAGTGCTAGTCTGTCATCTGGCAGGCATATCGGGGGCCCACACACCCGGGAGGACTCCAGCACAGCCCCTGCAGCTTTCCCGGGGGTGTAGGGGAATCCGCAATCTGCCTGCCACATGAGAGGATCTGGGTGCTGCTGCCTGGGACTGGTGGTAGCAGCTATCTTCCCGGCACTGATCCCAGGCAGCAGCAATCAGCTTTCATCTGGCAAGCAGATTGGGGGCTTGCACCCCAGGGATGACTCAGGCACAGCCCTGGCAGCCCTCCTGGGGGTCCTGATCTGCCTGCTTGCTGCATTTTATGTTTCCCCATAATAACCTATGAGTGAAATATTGAAACAGTGTCAAAACAGCAAAACAGTTTTGATGAAATGAAACAAAACAGTGCTTTCAAAATGAAATGTAACTCAAACAAAACACTGTTCCAGAGAATCATCAAAACATATGTTGAAACAAAATGATACTGTTTCGCACAACCCTAGCAGGCACTGTGCTCTGAAGGGCTGAGACCTGGAGAGCCAGGGCCAGAAATAGTGGACCTGAGCTGAGGGGTTTCAGCTAAGGGAAAAGGAGCTGAAGCTGAAAAAGGCTGAAGCCTGAATAGGATTTGAGGCCTGAGAGGTCCAGTGCTGACTTTCTGCAAAGACTGAGTAGAAGGAAGAGAGTCCTACAAAGGAGCAGATGGACAATCATCATCAGTGATGTAAGGGCATGGCTATGGGGGCAGCAAGGCAGCCATGATAATAGCCCTAAGGCACCAAGGAAAGGGCTACCCCTGTCTCAAGGGCAGCCTCACTCTGAATACATACCAATTATCATCAAGTCATGGCAGATGAGGAGAAGAAGGCACAGTAGGCTGGGGAGTATGAACAGGAAGAGGTGGGGACCAAGCCCAGAACTGTCACACAGCTTCTGTCCATAGCACATGGCAGATGGGAAAGGGGACAGGCAGCAGAGTGGCAAGTAGGGCAGGGAACAGAAAGCAGAGAAGGAAGGGAGCATAGAGCAGAAAGCAGATCAGGCAGGGAAGGGGATCAGAGTGGCACTCAAGGAGGTTTTGGGGCTGCTTATGTGCCATGCCTGCCAAAAAAGGTTGGCCCTCACTGTAATAGATAAATATACTATGTGACTCAAAGGACTTGAAGATCTAGAAAGAGGGAAAACAGAAAGAGGTAATAAACAGGCACAACATAAAGCTATCCCTATTATCACAGAAAAAGGTCAAACTCCATGAAACTTTATACAGTAGGATTTTAGCCAATATGTAGTAATATAATAATTTATATTGCTGTCTTGGGTATTAAATGGCTCAGTACAGTCCCACAAGTAGTGTTATATAAGGCACACAAATATCTGCCACACAACTATCCTTTCCACTCAGATCCTTAAATCCAATAAACAGATGGATCTGCAACAGATAAAGATCACTGTTAAATCAAGGCTTTGTAACAGAAATGACAGAGAGAGGTTAGCTAAATGTCCAGTTTAATGAAAAACCATATGTCTCATTTTGGTTCTCCGATACAAACTTCCTCCAAAATGTGCTGTTGAACTTACCTCATAGACTTTCTTAATAGTATTTTAAGGAACACAGCATTTCAGTAGCAACTAGGCTATGAGAATAGGCTGGAAAAAAAAATATATATATATAATAAAGTAAAATGGACTTGTGTGTGCATGGAATAAACAGAAGGGGGACATAATTCTCTTGTATGAATGAATGTGGTATCCCTTTTTGGTCAAGCAGGTAGGCAAAATGTAGGTCTTGTGGGTTGTTTCCATTAGGAAGAGGAATTGAGGATTCCCAAGGAAACTCATTAGAACTAGCCTGGGTTCCTCAGCATAGTCATGCCCTCAGTGTTCGCTTTTAGGGTTGAGCCCAGCTCTACTTTCCTTTCTACTGCCTTTTTGTGTCTTTCTGTGGTGTTTCTCTCTCTGCTGCAATCCAGTTGATTCACCACCCCACCTCTATTTCCTGATTCTCTAGGAGGCCCCTTGGGCTGCGTGGGTCATCTCATCTCCTACTCCAGTCAGGCAAAACAGTAGCATAACCAGGGGTGAGTAAGCAGAACACAAGATCCAGGCACTGACTTAAAAGGAAAGCGTCTTCCCAAGAGGGAGGGTCCTCCCAAGATTCCCTCTGTTTGCTCATTTCATTCAGCATTTCCCAAGCCTGGTGGGCCCTCTCATGCCCTCTTAATAGTGCCCTCTACCTGCAGTTTTTCTGAACTGTTTCTCCACATCCCTCTTTGCAGGGCCCCAGACATACCTGTTCCAAGCCCAAGAAAGTTTCATAGATTCATAGATTCATAGATGTTAGGGTCGGAAGGGACCTCAATAGATCATTGAGTCCGACCCCCTGCATAAGCAGGAAAGAGTGCTGGGTCTAGATGACCCCAGCTAGATACTCGTCTAACCTCCTCTTGAAGACCCCCAGGGTAGGGGAGAGCACCACCTCCCTTGAGAGCCCGTTCCAGACCTTGGCCACTCTAACTGTGAAGAAGTTCTCAGTTGTCTTGCTCTCTTCTCACCCTTGCTGCCCAATTTGGCTCTGTATATTGTCTTCAGGTGTGTATGTCTGTGGCATGTGGTGGGGTAGATAAGCCCTCAGTACAGAGCAAGAAGGTTTTGGGGGCAGGAGAAGGGAGACATACATGTCAAGGCAAGCCGCACCACAGCAGGTGAAAGCGACCATTAGGGGGCCCAAGAGTGGTCACCAAATTTGCAAAACCCTGGTCCAGGTGTAGACCTTGCTAGTTATTTCTAAAACAGGGATTGGTGCTAAAAGGCCAGTGTTTCAGATGGAGAGCCCTAGGGTTCCAGGTCTTGGTTCAAAACTGAAGCTCAAAAGTTTTTTAGATTTCTCCTAAGTGAAGCAAGGCTCTTATACTCAGCTTCAATGAGGACTTCCACAACCTCTCTCCTATGCAGCTGCTTAAGTCACTCTTGAAAGTTTTATACTCACAAAGATCAAAATGCCTACAATGATACTGAAACAGAATAACCAAGATAAAAGTAAAAATGCTTTTTAAAGAAGTAGGATAACTGAAAGCCAAAGAGTGTGCCAGTAAGCAAGAACTAGGGAATAGAGCATTACATGAGAGAGAGAGAGGACCACTCAATAAATTTCACCAGAATGATATCTTGCAATGTGCCATATATTTAACCATTTAACAAAAGGGTCAAGGCCTTGGAGTGGATGTCCTGATGCACACTGTTGGTGCTCCACCGAGGCTGAGACAAAGGTTTGCCTGTACTGCCCTGGGCCCTTCCTTCATGGAATCATATTTATTGTGCATCACCAGGTTGCATTCCTTTGGCTGCACTTTCAAGGCTGAAGCACACATTGTTCTTCATGTCTTCTGGAAGGAAATTTACAGTGTTAAAACAGCTCCTAAGCAAGGCCTGTGCACTGCTGAACCACCCAAGGATGATACAGGAATCAGACATAAATACAGGGTAGCTTGAAGAAAGTTTGCTCATTTGGGAAGTTAATGTAATTTACACACTGCTGACCCTTCCTTATTAAACTATATAGTCCCCTTTACCTGAAGCAGCAGCAGAAATTCACTGTACTACGTTCCCCTATTCATGCAAATGCTTTTTATGCCACTTTCTATTTATCATAACAGAACACAAAGTTGGACCTAATAGAAAAGAGGCATACTTGAACACATGCCAGGGTACAAAAGTAAAGGGATGTGGTTTAATCATATAAGTTAGGCGGCCAAGAGGCAGTGTAGATCCTTTAAATCACATGTTGAACTGAGCAAGTATAGAACCAGTAAACCCTTGGGTCCTTCACGGCAAGGTGCAGGCTGATAAACTAGGCACCTAAATGGGCAGCATGTAGAGGAATTCCCCAGCAAGGGGCAAGTTGATCAACAGGATGGGTGCCTATCCTGCAGCAAGTAGTGCCATAAAAAGGTAACCTGTCCTAGCTCTGTACATACAGTAGCTCTAGAGCCACAAGTATTAGTACAGTGCTGTACCAGGATCATTAGCTCATCTAAACAGTAGGGTTTATTGGTCTGAGCACCACAGGAAGGTGCCAATTTTACTTCTGATGCTCAAGCTGCCACACACACAGGATCTCTGAACGGTGCTGCCTTTCACAGCACAGCCCCATGCCCAGAAGTGTATCTGGGAAGGAGAAGGGGGTGGAATGACACCCGCCCTCCCAGAGAGTCTTTGCCCCAGGAGGCACAGTGATAGCCATGCACCTGGAGTGAGAGGGGAACAAGCAGGGCCTCAGGAGAAACCGCTGGGGAGCTGATGCCATTCCTTGTGCCTCAGCTGCAGCAGGCCAAGCCTGTGCCACTACAGTAGCAGTCACAGGAGTAACAACTGCCACCTGAGTAAGGCAAATGACAAGTTAAGACCCCGCTCCCCTTACCGTCTCCCACCCTCTACCCCATCTTCAGTGGACAGCACAATTCCCATACACATACACCTCTTCCCTAAGTATTGAAAGAGCTCACCACATCTCTTCTCCCAGCTTTTATGTAACAGTCTAGTGGTTAGAGCTCTCCCATAGGGAGTGAAAGACCTGGGTTCTAGGATTCAAATGGATTTCCCTAGAAGAGTGGGCTAACCAGCAGGGTACACAATGTCCTGCCTGGGGAAACCAGGCCCTTGCCAACAAAGGGTAATTGGGTCAGAAGGAGAGCAAACATGACTGCTACCCAGTGTTGGAGGGACTGGGCTGGGAAGGACGAATCCTTGTGCCTCTGGTCTCCTAAATTTATTTAAGTTATTTATTTATTTATTTATTTATTCATTAAGTGCCTGCTTAATGTAAAATGAATAAGCAGTCCAGGGACTAGGGACCAGAACCCAGGGCTCTTTTCTCCCCTGCTGAGTGCTCACATCACTGGACTACAAAGTCAGGGTGCCACTTGCTCTCTCTACTTCTGTTCCCATAACTCTTGCATTCCTGCCTGTCCAATGCTCCAGCTTAATCTGCAGGGGTAGAGGGTGCCGCCCAGATTATTCTGTAGCCTGGTAGTTAAAACACTCTCCTGAATGTTGGAGCACTCACTTGGGTGGGCCTCAATCTCTTTCATGTAAGGACAGCTCAGAGCCTAGGTCTTTACTTTCCTGGTTGAGTGCTTTAACCACTAGGATATAA
This sequence comes from Alligator mississippiensis, assembly GCF_030867095.1. Lineage (NCBI taxonomy): Eukaryota > Metazoa > Chordata > Crocodylia > Alligatoridae > Alligator > Alligator mississippiensis. The sequence continues at coordinate 74,545,883 of NC_081824.1, read as the reverse complement.
AGAAAAAAAGTGAGCAGCAGCAGCATCGGCATCACCACAATAACAACACTCAGAAGAGGGCAATGTAAGCCTAAAAGCCACCTTAGTAAAATGCTTAGGATAAGCAACTAAAGAAAGCTTGCAGAAAAAGATATTTTTTTGCAATTTCTCAGTTGGTCTAATAAAAGGTATCATTTTGGAACCAGGACTTCTAGATTTTTGCATTAGGATACGCAATGCCATTTTTGTGCCTTGACATAACTAACTAAAAGCAGAACAAGTTGGTCACAGTTTAGAGTGACCTCTGTATAACCTGTCAGCGAAAAAGTCAAAAGAGGATGTGGTAACAGTCTGAGACAGCGGGATACAGATGGCAGTCTAACAGGAATGGCCACTATAAAAGATGACTGGTGGACATTTATGGCATATGAAACATACAAAACAGAACTACAAAAAATGTATAAAATCATGAAGAAAAAGACTTAGGCGTGGGGGAGAGCAACACATAGGAAAAGAAGAAATAACACTTATTTGGATCCTGGACCAGTGACAAACACCTAGCCAGATGAAATCATTGTATTCATTGGGAGGCTCATGTGAGAATATTGTTGTTGACTGCTAGGGCTTGCTTATAAGTTAGGTGCTGCATTTAAAGCCTGGGTTAAATATTGGCATTGCTTCTGTGTTCAATAAATTAGGATTTTAGACCAGAATAGTCTGACTGATCATTTCATTTCTATTCATCCCACCCCCTAACTAAATTTAGTACAACAGACAATAGGTCTGGATCCCAAGTAGACAGAGGGGTCTACTGTGCAGCACTAAATCAGCCACAAACAACTGATGCCTCCCGTGACTGGGAGGGCACCATGGTGGTGTGCAGTGAGCAGGGACTGCCTACAGCCACTGCTGGCAGTGTTGGCAGCAGGGGGGGTTAGCGAGTGGCGACTGCCCGCAGAAGCCAGCGGTGGCTTCAGCGGCGGCCGGTCTCATGGGGGGCACGTACTCCCTTATGACCCCGTTTCACGTCACCTATGAAGTCAGCCATCTAAGCTCTAGAGAGGAGTAGAAGTTCAGACATGGCCTTGTATTTAGTGTTTCCCATTGGCCAGCTCTAAGCAGCTCTTGATCAGCATCTGGAGTCTCTGAATAACCCTTCTGTGGTCCCTAACGCTCCTCACTGACTGTATAGGAAACCTAATCTACTAATCTTGTTTCTTCGAATTTCTTTTCTAGGCCCAGGCTCCTAATTTTTAAGCAATGGAACACTTAAATTGGAGGTGCCTAAGTGGCCAATCCAGATGTTGACCTTACTGCATATGTGTTTATTTTATAGCCCTGGTCTGTCTCAGTGGACATGCTCTGGAGCATGCCCCACCTGCCAGCTCTCACACACACACCAAACCCAGAAACCTGTCAGTGAAGGATGAGTTCTTGAGAATGCAGTCAGCAACATTTTTAGCAGCAGGCTGGAATTACCCAATCTGGGCCTCAGAAAGGCTGACACTCAAATCCAGCCACTGCTGCTGTTGCCACTTCTCTTCACTGCAATGTGAGTGAAGCTCCCCACCATCCAACTCCAAGTGAAGCCCCCTACTACCCAGCTGTGTTGCAAAGGCCTCTGCTACCAGAACGTCACCAAAGTCCAGTGGCTCCTGGGACACTTCTGGCCCCTGAGCTATAGGTTGCTGACCCATGACCTACAGGATGACTGAACAGCAGTACCCTCCAACCACGGCACAGCAGTCACTTTGCAGCCCAGATCTTGCCTGTTTGCACATCCATGGGTGTACAAGCTTGCATGAAAATTGTGAGTCTCAGCAAGCTTGTAAGCCATTTCAAATATTTCAGAAGCAAACTGCAGCCCAGGGGTCAGTGATGCTGTCTATCATTGCAATAAAATTATGTGATTTGACTTAGTCATGTCAGGATAGCTTCCTAAATAACACAATGCTGCAATGATTGACAAGATGCAAGGACTTCTGCATAGCATGTAAAATTCTACAGATGGAGCACAGTTCACCAAATTAAAAGGTTAGTGGATGAGAGGTGAATTTGATTCTGTATTTCCATATATGTCACTAATGTTCTCCAGTCTTACTGTCACAGCAGTAACCTTGAACCATTAGGATGCATCTCAATACTGATTACATTAAATAGGGAAGTGCTTTCAGACTCTGGCTTTTGCCCACAGTAGTTGAGGTAGCATTTATAAAGCATGTTCTCAAGCTGTTCTCTATCTGTAAAAATTAATGAGTCATTTTTAAGAGAACAGCAGTTATAGTCTTTTCCACTTTATAAAACTATAATCAAAAGAGAACTATCATTTCCCTAGATGACAATGTACAATTTATAGCTGGAGAGAAGCTGAGAAGGTTTCTGCAGTTTAGCTGCAGAAGTAAAAATGAGTATGGTACTGATAGAGCTGTCTATGAATGGAGTCATACCAAAGTCAACTGTGAAGGCCTTGCAAACACTAGAAATGAAGCAAAACAGCTCACTCACTGAAAAGCTATTAAGGACAACAAGAATTACCCTCAAAATTCTCTTGTTGTAAGGAAGCAGACATAGCTTGGTCATATACATCCTGCCATGTTCTGCACATGTACCAGCACATGCTGACAGCCTTGTGCATAATAAAAGTAACAACAGCAGCAGTGACATGTTGCTTGAACAAAGGAAATGTGTTGATGCAGTGTTATGCTCAGAACAATACCAGAAATGCAAGATTCAAATACAGTTTCATATGAGTCACAAGGTACTTGGACTAAAAGCCAAAAAAGCATGATCCTACAATGTGACCTTAAGATATTCATGACCCAAGCCAGTCCCCATTCAGCAGCCCAAATGCAATTACCTTGTCCATGCCCACCAGCTCTTTCTTCTTTATTCTCAATGCTCACAACACTTTTAACAAATATAAATTATAAGATTATAAGATTTACCATGAAACAAATCATTTCCAAGAGATCAACAATCCTGCCTGCCCTGGTAATAATGCACAGAACTCTGCCTTCATTTCTATGATTGCGTCTTCTGACAAAGGTCCATTGCTTCAAAATAGATGCTCTCTGAAAGGGCAATAATTACTAAACTGAACAGATAGAAATATTGGGCATTTCTGCAGCAAGACAGCACTTTCTTTCCAATCATGCAATGAAGAAAAATCTCTCTTGTACATCTCTGCAGCGAACATTTTTTGACTATAGTGACTGATGTCCCTCCTACATTCACATCTTGTTTCAAATTAGGCAAGGAGTTTTTGCAAGTGGTTTAATTTTTTACATGCCTTTTCTATATGGAAATCTACCTACCTGATTTCTTACAACAGCATGAGAACAAAATTGAATTCCTCTGGAAATCCCTCCATCTCCTACTTTCACACATTTCACATACAATAGGTTCTCATTTTTTATCACTGAATTATAGCCTGGCTTGTCTCTCAGGTGCTTCTGTTCCAGTATGGAAAGCCTGTACTAACAGTAACAGTCCCAGTAATTTCAACTGAAACCTTCAGTTCCTTAAAGACCTGACTGGAAAGGGGTGAGATTCTTCATGTGCTTACAGTTTATTATGTGCTTAAGTGCTTTTACAAATTAAGGTTGGTGCAGGAAGATGTCCCAAGTTTCACCCCCTCACTATCCCTCCTCCCCAAAGGTTTGCAGGATAATTCCAAACACATATATCTCAAACCACTAAAATTTAAAAAATAATCTAAAATCAGAATGCAGTTTTGCCTGGGGATATATTTTTACAATACTTGTCTGCCCTGGGTCTTTTCATACTATCGCACTTCATGTTATTGCTGCTGAAGTATTATTTGAAATCAGAAATAATCACAATTACTGTTGCATTGTGCTACATGTTCCTTCAACTGGACAGATTTCTGTTCTTCATCATGATCTGTGATCTCAACACTCTGCATTTCCATTTCAAAGTACAGTTCTAGTTTTGAGAGTTGTTTTTTATTGTTATTATTTTGTTGATGGCACTGATGAGTACCCTTGAAACTTTTATATGTTTTTTTATACTTTGGGAACAGCTTTGTATGTTTTGAAAAAGTATTTTATCTAACCAAGGGCATAGAGTAAGTTGTTTAGGCTGGGGGAGATTGCTTGTTGCCTAGTTGCTTATTTGCTGACCTCGCTAGAAGGGAAGGCCATATAAGCGAGGTCCCTGGTGGGGTTGGAAGGGGGGTTACTTGCTGGGCTTGCTGCACAATTTACCACATCAGCAAGTTCAACCTGTCACGTAGCTATATAAGGCTGATGCCCACTTGGGTGGGTGTGCTTGCTTTGCGAATGATTGCCAAGCACCGCTTTCTGCGCAGAAATAAAGATTAAGTTGGATCCTTCACCCCTGTGTGTTTATTGGCACAAGCACACTGGGCACAAACTCACTGTCCTTTGGGGACAACAATTTCTGGCGACCCAGATGGGACCTAGTTAACTGCTTTGCCCGGTTCACCTCTTCGGCTCCGGCAACAACTGTGGACGGCGCGAGGGCCAGGCGCCACCGACCTTATTCGTCGGAGGTCTGACCATCTCCTAGTTTCCTGATGGAGTCGTGGAGGGGCACAACAGCGCAACGCTTGAAGGACCAACTTAATCGGGTGGGGCGAGGGAGGTCTCAATGGACTGGTGAGTACTTCTTTTAATATTTTGATCAGGTTTGGGAAAGAGACGGCTTTAAAAGTTCCGACCGTGTAGACGCCCTAGGCGAGTGAGATCGGGTGGTAGTCCCATGAACTCCCTTTAATCAGTTTGGTACTGAGGCTGAGCGGCGGTCACCATCCGGTAGTTGGATAATGGGAACTAACCAGTCTAAGATTCCGTCCTGCAGTCCCCTAGGATGCATTCTGAAAAACTGGCCAAAGTTTGGAAGCAACCCTATGACGAAAAACCAGATGATTCAGTATTGCAATACATGTTGGCCACAGTACCAACTCGTGGATGGTGCAGCCTGGCTGGAGAATGGGTCTTTGGATTATAACACAATCTTGCAGTTACAGTTGTTTTGTAGGCACCAAGGAAAGTGGGATGAGATGCTTTATGTAGAGGCGTATATGATTTTGTATGGGGATGGGGCTACACAGAAGTCGTGTGGGATATTTAGGGGAAGCGGGGTAATGGCTTTACAGGGGGTTACCGCAGCATGTCCGGAGGAGCTGGAGGAGGACGACGTACAATTGCTAGTTGCCCCCACGGCTCCTCCGCCTTATCCGGTGAGCCCTGCATCACCACAGGGGACTTCCACGGCTGAAATGGCTCGTCAGGGACTCCCGGCTGGCTCATCCAGTCCGTTGTCCCCCACCTCCCCTGACAGCCCTGGGGTGCTGTCCCCAGGTCCGGCAGATGCGGGTGGTAGCAATCTGGCGGTAGAAGGGACTGTAGAAGATGGGGCGTTTAGCCCTGTGGCGAGTCACTTACGATCAGGGGCCCAACCAGTAGTTCAGGCCCCTTTGCGCCAAGCGGTGGGTCCTGAGGGTAGACCAGTTTTTGTCCATATGCCATTCAGCACGGCAGACTTGATAAATTGGAAACAGTCCGTGGGCCAGTACCGCCAGAATCCGGAAGCAATGGCACGGTTGCTTTCTACCATTTTCCTCACCCACCAACCAAACTGGATAGATATTCAGGCCTTATTGGCCGCTCTTCTGACTCTGGAAGAAAAGAGGTTGGTCTTAGAGAAAGCGCGCACGATAGCACAGCAGCGTCACCCAGCCGATGATGTAGATGAACTTTGCCCTAAGGAAAATCAATACTGGGATCCCAACACCCGGGGGGGCCGGCAGGAGTTAGCGCTGTATCGGGAGTTTGTGCTGGCTGCTCTTTGGAAGGCTATCCCCAAGCAGAAAAATTTGTCTAAATTGTACGAAGTGCGGCAGGGTCCGGAGGAGGATCCGTCCAGTTTTTATGGGAGGTTGTGTGAGGCGGCCAGACAGTGGACGGATTTAGATCCGAAGCTGCCAGAAAATGCCAAGATGTTTAACACACTGTTTATAGGACAGTCAGCCCCAGATATTAGGAAAAAACTACAGAAGGCTGAAGGAGCAGCTGGAATGAGCGTCAGCCAAATGATTGAGATTGCTTATAAGGTGTACTCCAACCAAGATCAGGTTAAGGAGAAAAAGGAAGAGAAAAGAATGAAGGCTCAGGCGTCGTTACAAGCATCGTTGTTGGCAGTGGCAATTGTAGATCAGAGGAGTAGAGGATGGGGCAGGGGAAGTAGAGGGCGTGGAGGAAGAGGAGGCATGAGCTATGCTCCAGGAGGCTACGGCCAGGGTCCCAGGCTGGGACCTAACCAGTGCACTATTTGCAAGCAGGAAGGGCATTGGAAAAATGAGCGCCCCAAGAGGGGGGAGAAGAGACGAGAGAAGGAAGAAAGATTGTTGATGTTAGATGGCTCTGACCAGGAGTGACGGGAACCAGGGGCGAACACTGAAGTAAACCCTGTCTCCCCCGACGAGCCCCTGGTTAAAATGCAAGTAGGGGGAGAACTTATTGATTTTTTAGTGGATAGTGGAGCCACACATTCAGTTGTAACCAATTTTAAAGGACCCTTATCAAAAACCAAGATCCCCATAATCAGAGCCACCGGCCAGTGGACACATCGTCCTTTTGTGCCACCCATGGAATGCAAATTGGGAGGAAAGAAAGTGTCTCATCAGTTCTTGTATATGCCTGAGTGCCCCATACCCTTGTTTGGGAGGGATTTGCTGTGCAAATTGCAGGCCCAATTGACCTTTTCAGAGGACCAAATTACTATGAAGATACCAACTGAGGAGGCCTGGAAGGCCCAGATGTGTCTCCTATTGCGGGAAGGGGAGGAAGGGAGAATTCCCCCTGAAGTAGAAGATGCTGTAATGCCATGGGTATGGGCGGGAGAGAAGCCAGGAAGAGCCAAACTGGCCACCCCTGTAAGCATTGATTTGAAGCCGGGAATTACTCCGCCCAGGGTACCCCAATATCGGTTGAAAATAGAGGCTTGGAAAGGCCTAGAACCGCTTATAAAGCGATTCCTTGAACATGGTTTGCTTCGAGAGTGCCGATCATCTTTTAATTCCCCCATTTTGCCTGTCAAAAAACCCCACAGTAACGAGTATCGTTTTGTGCAGGACCTCAGAGCCGTGAACAAGGTCACGGTGACCCTCCACCCGGTGGTGCCAAACCCTTATACCTTGCTGGCTACTTTGTCTGCAGAGGAACAGTGGTTTACCGTCCTGGACCTGAAAGACGCCTTCTTTTGCATCCCACTTGAAAGAAACAGCCAAGAGATTTTTGCATTCGAATGGGAGGACCCGAATACTAGGAGAAAAACTCAATTGTGCTGGACAGTTTTGCCTCAGGGTTTTAAGAACAGTCCCACTATTTTCAGCACTGCCTTAAGTACCGATCTTCAGAAGTGAGACAGAAGAACGTCAGGAACCCTGTTACAGTATGTGGATGATCTGTTGATTGCAGCAAAAACGAGGGAAGAGTGCCACCTACTGACCATAAGTGTACTGAACTTCCTGGGACAAGTGGGATACCGGGTGTCTCGGAAAAAGGCCCAGATAGAGCAAGAGAGATTGCGGTACCTAGGATTTGACATCTCGCAAGGCCAGAGGATGTTGGGCCCTGAGAGAAAAGAGGCCATCTGCCGGATGGCAGTCCCAAAGACCAAGAAACAGTTGCGAGGCTTTTTGGGGATGGCAGGGTTCTGCCGGATCTGGATCCCCAATTTTGGACTAATAGCCAAAGCTCTTTATGAAGCCACTGCTGGTAGCGAGGGAGATTTGCAATGGACAGCAGAATGCCAAAAGGGCTTCGACACTATCAAACAGGCCCTCGTGATGGCGCCGGCCCTGGGCCTACCTGACCTAAGTAAACCATTTCAGCTTTACGTTCATGAATGCCAAGAAGTAGTGTCAGGAGTGCTGACCCAGTACTTAGGTAGCTGGAAAAGAGCAGTGGCCTACTTCTCCATACAACTGGATCCTACTAGTTTGGGATGGCCAGCATGCCTGCAAGCAGTGGCAGCTACAGCTATGCTGGTAAAGGAATCTAAGAAACTTACTTTAGGACAGCCAATGACCGTGTATACCCCACATTCAGTGCTGGCGGTGATGGATGCAAAGGGGGGAACCTGGCTTTCCCCTGGACTCATGGCTAAATATCAAGCGGCTCTCCTGGATCAAGGAGACATCAATCTGCAGACCTCCAATACACTGAACCCAGCTACACTACTGCCCTTGGAACAAGACGAAGGATTACAGCATGATTGCATTGAAACTATTGAGAGCGTGTATGCTAGCCGGCCGGATCTTAAAGATGCCCCACTACCTAATGCAGACCTTGAATTCTACACAGATGGAAGCAGCTTCATGGACAATGGAACCCAAAAGGCGGGATACGCCGTGGTTACATCATGGGATACCGTGGAAGCAAAAGCCTTGCCTCCAAATACCTCGGCACAGAGAGCTGAGCTTATTGCGCTGACCCGAGCTCTCCATTTGGCAAAAGGAAAGACAGCCACTATATACACGGATTCGAAGTACGCTTTTGGAGTCCTACACGCCCACGGAGCTATATGGAAAGAGAGAGGACTCTTAACGGCAAGCAAAAGCCCAGTAAAGCATGGAACAGAAATCCTGAAACTACTTGAAGCCGTGATGGAACCAGCAGAGGTAGCTGTGGTGCATTGTAAGGCCCATCAAAAAGGAGATGGTGAAGTTATAAGAGGAAACCGACGAGCAGATGCTGCAGCAAAAAAGGCTGCCAGAGAACAAGTCAAGGAGACTCCAATATTGGCACTGGTGCCTCAGGTGGTGCTACCTGAAGACCCTCCCAAATATACTGAAAAAGAGAACCAACTCGCAGAGAAATTGGGAAGCAAAGAACAACAAGATGGATGGTGGGTCTTGCCTGAAGGACAGGTCCTGGTGCCGAAATTGATTCTTAGCAAAATGCTCCAAGAGTACCACCAGAGCACCCACATGGGAGCTGACGCCATGACCCAAGGTCTCCAAAGAATTGTAGTGGGACCTAAGATGAGGAAAACAGCAGAACAAATAGTGTGAAGATGCCCTGTCTGCTGTGCCAACAATCCTAAAATTTCCCCCAAACCTCCACCAGGAGCAGGAAGGCAAGGACTATTAGCAGGAGAATGTTGGCAGATAGATTTCTCTGAAGTTCCCAGGAAGGGACACTACAAATACTGCTTGCACTAAACACCTATGACTTAGTGGGGCTAACAGAGACCTGGTGGGATTCATCCCATGACTGGGCGGTACATATTGAGGGCTATAGATTGTATAGAAAGGACAGGTCGGGGAAGAAAGGGGGGGGTTGCACTTTATGTCAGTGAGCAGTATACATCAACCCTCATCAAGACAGAATCCGAGGTTGAGGAAGTAGAAGGATTGTGGGTTAGGCTACATGGGGGGCAAGGAGAAAGGGATTTGGTGGTAGGGGTCTGCTACAGACCCCCACACCAAGGGGAAGAAATAGATGCGGGGCTCCTGAGGCAACTCTCGGAGACCATAAAAGCTAAAGAGGCGGTAGTCATGGGGGACCTAAACTACCTGGACATCTGCTGGGAGACGCAGACAGCAAGGTCCCATCGCTCACGCAGGTTTCTAACCTGTGTACAGGACCTCCACCTGACACAGGAGGTGCATGGTCCCACTAGGGGGAATGCCATACTGGATCTGGTATTGGCAACGGGAGATGACATGATAGGGGACCTCCAGATCGGTAGCCATTTGGGAGACAGTGATCACCTTATAATAGAATTCAACATAAGACGGCGAGTGGGTAAGGTAACTAGTAGGGTAAAAGTGCTAGACTTTAGGAAAGCTGATCTCAATGCACTCAGGCGATTAGTCAAGGAAGCACTGCAGAGTAGGAGTTTTGATGGGATGGGAGCCCAAGAAGGGTGGCTGTGCCTAAAGGAAACGATCCTTCGGGCACAAAGCAAGATGATCCCCGAGCGAGGCAAAAGAGGGAAAGGGGCCAGGAGGCTTCCATGGCTGACCAGAGAAATCCAGGGCAGCCTAAGGGACAAAAGGGGAGCACATAAAAAGTGGAAACAGGGTGAGATCACTAAAGATGAATATACCTCCTCTGCTCGTGCTTGTAGGGAGGCAGTTAGGCGGGCCAAAGCTACCATGGAGCTGAGGATGGCAACCCAAGTAAAGGACAACAAGAAATTGTTTTTTAGATATATTGGGTGTAAAAGGAAGGCCCAGGGAGGAATAGGACCGCTGCTAAATGGGCAGAAACAATTGGTGACAGATAGGGGGGACAAGGCTGAACTCCTCAACGAGTTCTTTGCCTCAGTGTTCCTAAGTGAGGGGCACGACAAGTCTCTCACTGGGGTTGTAGAGAGGCAGCAGCAAGGCGCCAGACTTCCATACGTAGATCCTGAGGTGGTGCAGAGTCACTTGGAAGAACTGGATGCCTTTAAGTCGGCAGGCCTGGATAAGCTCCATCCGAGGGTGCTGAAGGCACTGGCCGACATCATTGCAGAGCCACTGGCGGGAATATTTGAACGCTCGTGGTGCACGGGCCAAGTCCCGGAGGACTGGAAAAGGGCCAACGTGGTCCCCATTTTCAAAAAGGGGAGGAAGGAGGACCCGGGCAACTATAGGCCGGTCAGTCTCACCTCCATCCTTGGTAAAGTCTTTGAAAAAATTATCAAGGCTCACATTTGTGAGAGCCCGGCAGGACAAATTATGCCGAGGGGAAACCAGCACGGGTTTGTGGCGGGCAGATCATGCCTGACCAACCTAGTCTCTTTCTATGACCAGGTTACGAAATGCCTGGACACAGGAGGAGGGGGGGATGTCGTATACTTAGACTTCAGGAAGGCCTTCGATACGGTATCCCACCCCATACTGGTGAACAAGTTAAGAGGCTGTGATGTGGATGACTGCACAGTCCGGTGGGTGGCGAATTGGCTAGAGGGTCGCACCCAAAGAGTCGTGGTGGATGGGTCGGTCTCGACCTGGAAGGGTGTGGGCAGTGGGGTCCCTCAGGGTTCAGTCCTTGGACCGATACTCTTTAATGTCTTCATCAGCGACTTGGACGAGGGAGTGAAATGTACTCTGTCCAAGTTTGCAGATGACACAAAGCTATGGGGAGAAGTGGACACGCTGGAGGGCAGGGAACAGCTGCAAGCAGACCTGGATAGGTTGCACAAGTGGGCAGGAAACAACAGGATGCAGTTCAACAAGGAGAAATGCAAAGTGCTGCACCTAGGGAGGAAAAATGTCCAGCACACCTACAGCCTAGGGAATGACCTGCTGGGTGGCACAGAGGTGGAAAGGGATCTTGGAGTCCTAGTGGACTCCAAGATGAACATGAGCCGGCAGTGTGACGAAGCCATCAGAAAAGCCAATGGCACTTTATCGTGCATCAGTAGATGCATGACGAATAGGTCCAGGGAGGTGATACTTCCCCTCTATAGGGCGCTGGTCAGACCGCAGTTGGAGTACTGCGTGCAATTCTGGGTGCCACACTTCAAGAAGGATGCGGATAACCTGGAGAGGGTCCAGAGAAGGGCCACTCGTATGGTCAAGGGCCTGCAGACCAAGCCCTACGAGGAGAGACTAGAGAAACTGGACCTTTTTAGCCTCCGCAAGAGAAGGTTGAGAGGCGACCTTGTGGCTGCCTATAAGTTCATCACGGGGGCACAGAAGGGAATAGGTGAGGATTTATTCACCAAGGCGCCCCCAGGGGTTACAAGAAACAATGGCCACAAGCTAGCAGAGAGCAGATTTAGACTGGACATTAGGAAGAACTTCTTCACAGTTCGAGTGGCCAAGGTCTGGAACGGGCTCCCAAGGGAGGTGGTGCTCTCCCCTACCCTGGGGGTCTTCAAGAGGAGGTTAGACGAGTATCTAGCTGGGGTCATCTAGACCCAGCACTCTTTCCTGCTTATGCAGGGGGTCAGACTTGATGATCTATTGAGGTCCCTTCCAACCCTAACATCTATGAATCTATGAAAATACCTGTTAGTGCTCGTGGACACATTGACTGGATGGACCGAGGCCTTCCCGTGCCGAGCCAACAAAGCAAAAGAAGTGGTCCAAGTGATGTTAAAAGAAATGATTCCACGATTCGGAATCCCGGAGGGATTAGCCTCGGACTGAGGGCCACACTTTGTGTCAGAAGTAACCCAGGCAGTTTCCCAGGCTCTGGGGATACAATGGGACCTTCACACAGCATGGAGACCACAGTCAAGTGGACAGGTGGAACGAATGAATCAGACTCTGAAAAGACAACTGGGTAAACTTTGCCAAGAGACTCAGTTGAAATGGCCCTAAGCTCTGCCTCTTGCCTTGCTTAGAGTGCACATAGCCCCTAGAGCTAAATTGGGAGTTAGTCCATTTGAATTAATGTATGGCAAGCCATATCCTAAGAATCCAGTGGTGATGCATGGGAGTCAAATGCATGTAAAAGGGGAAGGCTGGGTAAAAGATTATTTGTATTCTTTGTCTGCTGTATTGTCTTCTCTCCACAGGTATGTCCAGGAGCGACTTCCACTCCCCTTAGATACACCAGTCCATAAGTTCCAGATCGGAGACGAGGTGCTGGTCCGAATGTGGAAAGACGAGCCGCTTCAGCCCTGGTGGAAGGGACCGTATCCTGTGATTCTCACCACTCACGCTGCAGTAAAGGTTCAGGGGGTAAAACCGTGGATACACTACACTCGGGTGAAGGCCGCACTAGAAGCACTACCTGCGGGAGAAGTTGCTGAGAGTGTCGCACCGGAAGCCGACACAAACGGACACCATTGGACAGCAGAGCCAGTAGAAGGACTTAAATTTCTGTTTAAACATCAACCATGTGGAGGAACATCGGTTGAGGATATTTTCACGTCATGCCTTATAGGGGTGCCCACTCCATTGGAAGCACTCTGGAATCAGACTTGGTTCGCATCTGGGGGAATAGGAGTTCCAATCAATTACACTAACTACCCCATGCAGGGAACCATTACCACAGAAAGAAACGCCAGTACCTTTGAAATAGATTTGTTGACAGTCACCTCCCCTGGTAACACCAGCTGTGCCAATTTTGTGAACTGTACCAAAGCTTGTAAAAGCCTAACCAAAGAAATGAAAATTTTCAATTGCTCAGACGTGACTAATGTATCTTGCAACTACGGTCATGTTGTATTACCCCGGGGGTGGTTCCTTCTTTGTGGGAAGACTGCCTATTCATATATCCCAGCCAATGCCACAGGAGGCCCTTGTGCTCTGGGCCGGTTGACTGTCTGGCTACCAGGTATGCCTATGACCTCTAGTAAACGTCACCGGAGAGTTTTGAATGTGCTAGATGAATCCTGTGATAGTGACGTAGACCTCCTGAGTAAGGCCGAGGTAGTGTCCTTAGCAGTTTCCATAGTAGGGGTGCCAGGCCTAGCAGCGGACGCCGAGAGGCAGCTTAGTAAAGTGGCCTGTGCCCTGGCAAAGGGCCTAAATACAACTTCACAGGCCCTAGCTGCCCTCAATACTGAAATGAAAGAACTAAGAGGAGCTACTCTGCAAAATAGAGCAGCCATAGATTACCTGTTGCTGAGGCATAACCACGGATGTGAAGAGTTCGAGGGAATGTGTTGTTTCAATTTGACAGATAATTCCGAGTTGATCGAGTCAAAAGTGCAGAACTTGAAAGAAGTTCTGTCCCACATCAAGCAAAAGGAAGGGTTTGATTTCTCTTGGCTTACTTCTTGGCTTCCTAATTTTTTCTGGCTTAAACAAATTTTCCTGTTAGCTGTAGCAAGTATATGTGTTTTCTTGATGATTTGTTGTGGAGTACAATGTGTACCTATGTGTTGTGATATATTCAAGAGATCATTCCTTCCCCTGTTAATCGTGTGAAATCATCAGTTACAAATCTGATCCAAAAGAATCGGGAGGGAGCCAGGAAATTCCTGACGATGAAAAAGATGGTTGAGGACTATGGTCCTAGTCCATAGGGCCATAGCCTCGAAGGGGGGATTTGAGTACCCTTGAAACTTTTATATGTTTTTTTATACTTTGGGAACAGCTTTGTATGTTTTGAAAAAGTATTTTATCTAACCAAGGGCATAGAGTAAGTTGTTTAGGCTGGGGGAGATTGCTTGTTGCCTAGTTGCTTATTTGCTGACCTCGCTAGAAGAGAAGGCCATATCAGCGAAGTCCCTGGTGGAGTTGGAAGGGGGGTTACTTGCTGGGCTTACTGCACAATTTACCACATCAGCAAGTTCAACCTGTCACGTAGCTATATAAGGCTGATGCCCACTTGGGTGGGTGTGCTTGCTTTGCGAACGATTGCCAAGCACCGCTTTCTGCGCAGAAATAAAGATTAAGTTGGATCCTTCACCCCTGTGTGTTTATTGGCACAAGCGCACCGGGCACGAACTCACTGTTCTTTGGGGACAACAGCACTGCTAGCATTATTTTCTTCCTGTTGGCTAAACTAAATTTGGAGCATTGTGGGGCAGAAGGAGAGGGGAAGGTTAAAACTATATGTCATTATTGTGACTTTTCTACTCCCTGGATATGGGCTAATTAAATTATTCAGCAATCAAGTGCTTTCTTAGGGAATTGCAAGTAGTCTATAGTCAATAAGTGAGTGATAATATATTAAAGTTGTTTTCCTTGATTTGTTTAAAAGAAATGTCATTAACCCAAAAGCAGATTTTAAGGTATAAAGTGTAACAGGGATTTACATATTTGCAGGTATGATTTTGCATCCACAAATATTTTTGTCCACAATATTACTCCAGCAACAAGTTGTATGTACAAATGATAGTGAGTGGACATCTGCCTGCCTGATTTGTGATATTTTGAAAGCAAGGACAAGTATTGATACGCGTTAGTGAACTAATTTAATGCTCACTCAATCAAAACTATATTTTAAAAATGTATTCATATCCATTAACATATGAAAGATTGGAAAGATTGGAGTGCCTTTTTTAAAAGAAGCAATTCTTTTAAGCAAGTGCTCTTTTGGAGGGGATGAACATTTCATTCAAAGTTCACTGAAGTATTTCTATCGCTTCCAATGGGCTTTTGATCTGGCCCCATGCTGTTATTTTTCTTTTACAACATCAGGTTGAATTTAGACCTTTTGCATTTCTGTTGTTTGTAAAGACTCTAGTATGCCTTTAATAACTGCTAGAGATGCACTGTCCATGTAGATTCAGTATCTTTTGAGTCTTCTGCTGGCACTTTTAACACTATAGAAGGGCTTATTTAAAGCCAGTGTAGTCCCTGTCACTCTTTCTACATGACAGCATGTAGAAATGTATTGTAAGGCATTGATTCATTTGAATATCATGAATGCCTTTTTTAAGCTCACCCCCCCCCCCCCCCACACACACAAAAACCCCCACTGAGTCAGTCTCTTGTACTTGTTTCTAACACAGTGGAAGATTGTTACTGTTCCTAATGCTGAAGAAAGGTGCTAAGGTACTTCTGATCTATAACTCATCCACCTTTTCTCATCTACTATTAAAAGTTTCTGACAATGGCATTGTGGTTGATTTTTTTTTTCTTTGAGGAAGTTGTTCCTTCTCACTGATTACAGCTTTCCAGCCATTGACAATTTTGCTAAAAAAGTAAAAGTGTTGAAATCTGGCAATAATGTTGACATTCATGTGGGTGAGACTAAACCTGTCAGATTATTAATCAACGAAGAGAGGCTGTTAGGGAGGTGAGACTTTAAATACAGAATAACATATCAACTACTGGAAAATAGGTAGCAACTCCCTTAAGGAGTTCTATCAGAATCCCTTTAAAAGTCATTTCTATCAGAAACTCAAGAAGAAAGAGTCTACATTTATTGCCTTGACAATTAGGCAAGGGAATTATAGTAATAATGGGATTTTAATATTAATCTTGTGATAGTTAGGAATGGGGCTCTGTTGTGCTGGGTGCTGTACAAAGGGTCCACTGCTGATGCATTTACTATCTAACACCCACTCCTGCACTGTGATTTGTATGAACAGACTGATGTACCAATACTGAGACTGTCTGATGTAATTGCGGCTCCACGTTGGGGGACAGAAGAGGTATTAAAACATAAATGCCAACAGTGGCACAGAGCAAATGGGTATATGTGGTCTATGAATAAGCGTAGGCTGAAAATCAGAAGCGGGGTTCTATTAGCGTGAGATTCTGTAATAGCTTTCCAGCTGGACTGCTGGGGAAAGGAATGAAAGGATTTATGTGACATAGCTGCTCGCAATAGCAAAGAACTAGAGTCAAAGACTTGGAACAGCTGCAGCACCCTGGGATTTTATAAGATCCTTTTAAGGTTGCTGCAGAATATCAGGTTTGCCAGACATCTTCATGATTCACAAAATAAGCCCAGAGATTTCTAATAGGAATCCACAGCATCAAAAACTTTCTGACCTGCTATGGACTTTCCAAGATCTTTGCAACAATAGAATTACTTTATTATTTTTCCATAATCAAGAAATTAGTGAAAACTAAAAGCTGGCATTTTTGGAGGGGTGCCTTGAGTCTAACAGGGTGGGGGCAGTGCTTTGAGTCTAAAAAAGCCTGAGAACCAATGACTTAGAAACTGCCTTTTAGTAATATGTTCCAATGATTCTCTATGATGGTTGCAAATCATGTAAACATTTAAAAATCTGTGCCTATATTTTTTAGAAAACCTCAGTCTGTGTCCAAATTTTTCTCTAGGAACCTCGGCCTAGTTTTATATTTAAGCTACTATCAATTTCTATTCTTCCAAAAGAATTCTTGAAGCAGTGCCTATTTCTATTTTTGTACAATATTGGGAAAAATGAGTGGGGCAAGCAAAAGCTATTCTCACAGTCAGAGGAGCTTCTGAATAAATCTCATTCATGGATCCAAAAATCTACTAATCAACTATTTCATTCATCAGCAAAAGGTTCTACATTGCAAAATATGGAAATAGTACCTGCAAAAGAATAAAGGTGCTTCAAAAATAAATCTGTACAATGTATTTCTCTTAAGGGACAGAGGTAATTAGTATGTATGGGTTTCACTCCTTCATCCTTCATGGTGGAAGGCCTCCTAGGGAAGGGGTGGCCAGCCTATGGTACACGTGCCATGGGCAACAGCTGTGTGTGGCATACAAGCTCCAGTACTCAGTAAAGAGAGGCCCCAAAATAGAGGCAGGGGGACTTGAGCCTCTGGCTATGTGGAGCAGACAGGAGCAGGGTGTTGTCAGGC
Source organism: Alligator mississippiensis (assembly GCF_030867095.1). NCBI lineage: Eukaryota > Metazoa > Chordata > Crocodylia > Alligatoridae > Alligator > Alligator mississippiensis. The sequence goes on along the minus strand of NC_081824.1, from coordinate 74,528,710 downwards.
GTTGAAAGGAGTTGTCAGATGTCACCACCAAGAGCCATGTTAAGTTTTCCCTTATTCTGCAGTTACTGCCAGGGCTTTGGATCTTTACTCACCACATAAAACTATGGCCAGGGAAAAGTTAATCTTGCTCTTGGCAGTGACACTCCTTTTACAGCAGTGATCTGTCCCCACTCTGCTTCTCACAGACAGAGGCTCAAGTCCCCCTGTCTGCATTTAGGTGCCCTAGTGCGAAAACTCTGTCATCGTAATGTGTCTATACCCAGCTGGGGCTAACCCAGCCCCAGGACGCAGAATCAGAGCCTAGGCTGAGTCATCCCAGGCCTTATAAGCCCCAAGCAAACATTAGTGAGCTGCTGGAGAAAACTGACTGTCTTGCTGTGTCTCCTGGCCTGCTTAGAACCCTTTAAACTTGGGCCTTTTTCCAACCTGAATCCATGCCTAACTCTTGCCTGCTCTGTCAGCCAGGCTGTAGATGGTCACTCAGCAGATTACTGTAAGCAGCTCAAGGTCACACCTGGTATCAGTCGAAATCTAGGACTTCAGGCAAAGGGTCAAGGCAGTATCGTAGTCAAAGTAGATCAGAGCTGAGAGGTCCAAACAGAGCAGGGGCAGGGACTGTGGTGAGGCTGGAATCAGGCAGCAGCAAACAGGAGTAGGGCAGAGATCTAGGGAGTGTATGCACACATACACGCATGTACACACACACGCAAGAAAGGGTGCTGGGACAAGTCCCACAGGAAGTAGGAAGGGTTTATTGCCCTCCTATCAGGGGCTCACAGTGCCTATAGGTTCCCCCTGATCCCCTGACTCCTTGTTAATATCCTCATGGGAGGAACTAGGCTGGGCTGGGACTGCTGTCTGACCAGGTATGTGGTGGTAATGAGGACCCAGCCTCTGTCTGCTGGCCCAGCCAACCTGGATTTGAATCCCTGTGGTCCTAATGCCTACCCACTCCCATCCTGTATTGCTCCATGCCTGCCTTGCCTCTTTCTGATTGTTCATGTTTCTGGCACAACCAGTGGCTCACCTCAGCCATGAACCTATCATGATTCTGGCTTGATACCTTGGACTCTAATACCCAGATTGATTTCTTCTCTCATCACATGCCCCCTTAGACTTACTGCCCATGTCCTGGGTCTAACAATCAGGCATGGCTGGGGGGAGGGAATCAGAGGGAGGCATTGGGACTTAACTTGTGGCATGCTGCTAGTCAAAAAGGTTGGCCACCGCTGTCCCAGACCACACCAGAGTCATTGACATAAGCCTTATTAAAGATGCAGCAACCTTCGGAACAAAATCTTTAGAAAAAAGGAAGTTGCACCTTATCTATTAATCATCACAGCCTAGTGAATGTCAAAGGCTCTGCCTTCCAAGTGAAGGGAGAGGGATATTGAAAAGAATAGGGTAACAGAGAGCATTATCTAGGCAACAAAATGCCTCCCTTTGATAAATGCTATTTAAAAAAAAATGACATATGCATTGAAACCTAAGGTGAGTCAGTGCAGCAGAAGGAAAGATAGTTAATTGTTAGGCACTGTTTTCCTTCTTTTAGTTGAGGGGAGGAAGGGTGGTTCTGATTATTATTTTCTAAAGATCCTAAAGCAAGCACTGTCCACATTTATAACAGTAGGAGTGTGTAGACTGAACTTTGTAGTCCGATTCAAGAATACAAGTTTCCATGACTTCCCTGAAGTTAGGACTCTAAATAAGTGAAGTTTAGCCATGCTGGGCTTGCTACAAAGTCCACAAAACCAGTTGGCTTTGAAACAGGCCCTCTTTGTTCTTCAAACAATTGCTATCCATAGAATATATGATTGAGCTGATTCCAAATTTGCTTGTTTCTGTGCTGGAAACCTCAGAACTCATAAGAAATCTCAGTTCGGGTTGGGGGTTGGGGAGCAGGGAGGAACAACTCTGAAATTGAGATTACTGGATAACATACTTAATCTTTGAGGCAGCCATGGTCAAGATTTTTAAGAGAAATATGATTTTGAGTGCTGAACTTACAATACCTTAAAGAACCCCAATTTAGAGAGAGAGAGAAAGAGAGAGAGAGAGAGCACTTACTTTCTGCAAACCAGTGTCTCATGGTAGGCATGAAAAGATTAATACATGCAGAATCACTAGTAACTTTTGAAAAATCTTAGCACAGGGCCAAGACTAGTAGGTATGAACTTACTTAGCTCACTATCTGACCACTCTCGTAAATCCAGTCCATGAAGGGAGACTTGCTTAAATTTAAAATGACTAGATGGTCAAGAGGAACCTTCTAGCTTCTGATTGCATATTAACCCTTCTGACACACATGGCATTCTACACCTCTTTGCTTTGGTATTATATGGACTCATTTTACAACATTGAGAAATTAGTCCATTATCTGGTTGAACCAAATTTCTTCACAATTACTTATATTTATTGGTAATGTACAAAAATGTTAATTTGTTGCGGTCACAGACATGTTTATGTTGAAATCTACAGTAGGTAAGTCCAGTGATTCTGTAATTAAATCAACCTTCAGCTTTTAGGAAGGCTTTAGCTTTCATGAGACTGCATTGTCTCCAAGGATATGCCAGCAAATATTTTCTTTTAGGCTGAAAGGACAAAAAATACTTGCAGTCTGTTCTTGCTCATTGTGCTTCTGGTGGCCAAATAAAGCACACTGAAAATATCATTCATATGGCCATACAAATTACTAATATCATTATACCACCTGTATCATTTAATCAGAATGAAATATAAATGGGTCAGAAAGCCTATTCCAGATAGATATGCTTTAAAACTTTGTTCTCCTTGGGAATAAATAATTTTATCTGCTGTAGCTGTAATACAGTATGGTTTGTAATTAGCAAATTACAGGGTCCAAAAAGTGTAATGATTCTACAAGGGTAGACAAAGATTCAGCACAGGTACCTCCCATTAGAGACAGGGAGAAAAACAGAATGGAGAAAGGGATTGTCTTCACTGTCATTACCAGAAGCCTGTTCCTCCTCATAGTATACCCTCTTGATCCAGGTTACCCTGCCATTTTAAGTTGTAATATTATCAGATCTCATGATCAGATCTGATCTGCTCAGTAGTAGGATGTGGCTTTTACAAAGACAATCCAGTGTATTTCAGCCAATGATTCAATGGGCATTCTGTTTTTTCTGCAATTCACCTGGTGCTAAGGGCACTGAATTGCTGAAAGATTGCAAAGTCTTCTCTCTGTCAAAACCCCACACTCAGCCAGCTCCCTGGAACCATGGAAAATGTGAAACCATGACCTCACCTCCTCTCCACTTCCTTAGGACTATTTATATCCATGGAGTCATAGGAGGACACCGTCCTTGTATTTACCCCCCACCCCCAACCCCTCCCATTGTAAAATTAGGTAGAAATAAAAACTGCCTTAAAAATAAAAAGAAAACTTTTGGGTTTTGGGGTGGGCCATAGGATCAGTATTCCCAAATTCTGCTCCATAAATAAAATGGAGGACTCTACCTTGGATCTACAGAACCAGAACCTCTCTTCTACCTGTTTTATCGTAAAAAGATAAAATTCCTCCCAACCTTGTTTTGCTCTAGTATTTATATTTTCAATGGGCTTATTCCAGTTCAGAATTTTTGCTAAAGTAGATCCCAAAGTATTTAAAAGAAGACACTACCTCTAGTTTCTATTCCTGTAAAAATCAAACTCCTTTCATTCTCAGAAACCAATATCTTGGTTTTAGCTGTGTTAATTTCTAAGCTATTTCAATACTGCTGAAAAGCATCTAGTAACCTTAGGAGGAGGCCTATTTGAATTTGTGAGATTATCAATGCATCATCTGCATAAAGCAAGACAGGTCATTCAAAATCATGGGTGTGTGAGATTGATATCCTGTCGGCACCTGTTTTAGATCATTCAAAAATAAATTAAAAGGTAGCAGAACAAGCAGACATCCTTTTCATACCATTGTCTTACTGAACAGGGCACCTGCCAATCCCATAACACACCCTAGCTACTCTGTTTGAATAGTAAGAAATGTTTAATTGTAAAAGAGCTTTATCCATGTAAGTTATTGCCACTTCCATAATTTTACTCTATCTATGGCAGTGGTGCTCAACCTTTTGGTGTGGTAGGCAGGAGTGGTGCAGGGCCTCTCTATGGGCTGGACTGGAACCCACATTTCAGGATCAGGCCCTGTGAAGTCTCCCGGGGGCCCTGCACTGCCTTCTTTGGTCCCCCACCACCAGACCAAGACACCACACTGCCTCCCTACGGCACAACACCACCTCCTTTGGTCCCCTGCCACCAGATTAGAGCCCCATACCACCTCCTTCTGCTTGGCACTGCCTTCCAGGATTTGCACCACTTCTCTCAGCTCTGCAATGCCTCCCTTGCCCCATGTTGCCTCTTCTGCTTGGCCCTGCACTGCAGGACCAACCCCCATACCACCTCCAGACAGCCCCTTTGTGCCCAGATCAAGCCCTGGGCCCCAGGGCACCTCTGTACCCTAATAATCATCATTAGGGATCTATTTAATTTGTGGCAAGACAAAGCAATTTTTGCAGCTTGGTCACAGCACGAAGAGCCAATTTTGTGGACATTTCCTGCAGGCCCTGCTCCTTGCTGCTGATTGTCAGAGAGGCATATATCATATAATTTAATAGCAAATTCCACAGAAAGTAAATTATATCATATAATTTATCATATTATTATAAATATCAATATTAAATTTAAATCTACATTTAAACATATTATAAATATAAATTTATATATAATATGAATTTTAATTGTATCATTATAATTATTATGTGCAGCATTCTACAAAAGTTTAAAAATAGTAATTAATGCTAACCTTAATAGAAATAATTCATTTTAGTTGTTAAATGCTAGCATGCAGCATCCGCCATCAGTTGCAGCTGACATCCTCTGTCTCTGTGATGTGAAGATTTTTCCAATCATTAAGATCGCATTTTCTGCATCCACTGAACTGGTTGTAGTTGTAAGGCAGCATTTTGCCAAGTTGTCGAGATGTGGGAAACAATCAGAAACAGAATCCCAAAATTCAGTTACATTCAAAGGCATTTGGCATGCTTTGGCAAATTCATATAAGCAGAGCATTCATTGTCATGCTCTTTCAGGAATCCAAGGATTGATTTAATTAGCTGAGGGTCAAAACTCAGAAAATACACCTGATTTGGGTCAAAAATGTGAAGAGCACTAAAACAAAGTAGGTAGTCAGTTGTTTAAGTCAAGGTGGTAGTGACTGATCACACTTGTACTGATTTAATTTTGCAGCTATTGCCTAGAACAGTTCTTATCTCTGCTGGTTTTCAGTTTGATAGCCTGAAAGTTGTTGTGATGTCATATCTTCTACCCAGCTTATCACATCCATCAGTTTGTTGTGTGCTTGGTGAATCAAAACCTGCCAACTTTCCAACCAGGATAGAAGCTCCATGAACCAGATCTCATTTTCAGCCACAGGACTTGATCTTCAGTGTCACCCTGTTTTAAGAGATTGCATAGTTTAAACATGCACTGTGTGCCAGCTGTGATTTCAAGCTCATCGCACACAAATTGCTAGTAGTACTTAATATTTTTAGGCATGTAATGAATTGTGCTAAACCCCAAATTCCATCTCATAAGAACTGATTTTGATAGAAGTGACACAGTTGCATTTAGATCCCTGTTTTGATTGGTGATGGACTCTCTGTATCAAAGGTTATGGCCTGGACAACATTTGAATGCTTTTAAAAGAGGAAATCAGTCTATCTACGTCAGGAAAATGTGTGCACCAGATATCACTTACTAAAGAAAGAATGTGTTCATTGAGGGTAACATGAATTGTGTTGGGGATCATTCCATGGAGCACGTGAGAGAGCTTTGCACATATACATGGTGTTATCAGACAGAAATGCTGAGATCTTACTAAATTCTAAGCCATAGTTTACAACAGCCTTCACTACACCTTGTGCAACACTTGAAAAATGTATAGATGTGAGCTGAACTAGCCCTGTTTGAAAAACAGGCAGGTCACAGTCTTTCCAGCTTTCAGGTACAAATTAAATATGGAGTACATAATCATCCTGTGCATCTGTTGTGTTGTCTGCAACAGCTGAAACAGATTCATATACTGCCAATGCAGACTTTGTAGACTGAACATGAAAAGTAGTTCCTCCTGGTGAAGTGTGTTTACACACAGGAAACTGTCAGTATTTGGTATATGCTTGTTGAACTACTCCCTTAGTTATGGGTTATCAATTTTTTCCAAAGGTATGTTGGCAGTAGTGAATGCCTCTATTAGCTTGAATGTACCTTCTCTTCTTGTTAAACTGCTTTCAGTGGTTCTTTTAAATACTGAGGACATTGTTGTTTGTTTTTTGTTCTGACCTTCAGCCTCTGCCAAAGCCTTTTACTTTATATGTAATTAGGACTCTTTCTGAATATATACACACATATAGATATACACATACACATATACATACACACACACACACAAATATACATACAAATTTATATTCAGAAAGAGTATGAATATATATGTGAATTGCTTATAGATATATAGAAATAAATGTCTATATATCTATATCTATAAGCAATTTGCTTTATATACTGTGCCACCTGTCAAAAAGGCTTGCTTGCCCTCTCTCTCATTCTCTGCTTCAATAGGACCCAGGTTTTGAGGTGTAATGGTAAAGAGGACACAAGAAATAATAGGAAAAGGCTTCTCCAGGAAAGCAAAATGCAGAAGTAACACCTGCTGGAGGCAAGGATTGAACCTACAACCTTTAGATTGGTAGACCTTGGTTGCCATCTTGGGACCAGAAGTCCCACCCCCTAGCCCATGACCTTTGCCACCAGCATTCCCCCCCCTTACCCCCAGAAGTACTCCTTTTGGGAAGGGGGTTTGCCATCTTGGAACTGGAAAAAAAACAAATTATATTATAAAAAATAAAACATTGACAATAACATATTTTAAAATATATATTTTTGTCCTGATTTATGTGTGTTTGTGTGGTGTATGTAGAGATGACTGTGTCACAGAGCAATGAGGTGCCCTGCTCCTACAGAGGGGAAACTGCCGGGGAAAGAGCCCTAGCAGGGAATAAGGGGCACAGCTGAGGGTTGCCAGGGCAACCAGGAGGTCAGCTGACTGAAAGGGGTAGGGCCTGGCTCCTATATAAATCACAGGCAGGAGGCCAGAGGCAGTCCCTGGCCAGTAGTCAGAGAGAGAGAGGAGCAATGATGTGAGAAGAAGCCTGACTGCAGGTACTGCTTTAGCAGAGTAAAGGATGGGAGATCTAAGATGTCTGAGCAACATGGTTTTAGTCAGGCGGTTTTAAGTTATGTTACAGCCTAGGGGCTTGAGTTTGTGTTGTATTTATTACACTGGTGGTTTGGGTGAGGCTATTAGGGGTTGGAGGAGGCCTCATAGGGGACCCACAGCAGTGTGGGGGGCCCCAGCGCCAATAAGGGTGCTGTGTATGGGGTGCATAGAGAGGGGTGGTTGAGAAGCCCTAGTGTGGGTGTGGTGAGCCCCAGAGAAGGGGACGGCTTACCGGTGAGCCCCAGGAAAGGGGCAGCATGACTGAGACGGCCCAGTGCGGGCACGGAGAGCCCCAGGAAAGGGGCGGCATGACTGAGAAGGCCCAGTGCAGGCACGGAGAGCCCTAGGAGGGGGCGGCAGTACCAAGAAGGCCTGAGCGACGGGCGGCAGTACCAAGAAGGCCCGAGCAATGGGCATGAGTGTAGACAGAGACCGAACAACATCCATTCCAACTGCGAGGCTTGGGGCATGGTATAAGGGGTGGTTGGAGCCACGCATAGCCCATAAGGCTAGGGTGCCCCTGAAGCACCCATCATAGAGTGAGAACCCATAAGGGGTCCGGGAAACCACAGGGTCTGAACCAACACCAAGAAGTGACCAAGAGGGCGTAAGGCAGCCTCCCAAACTTATCTAAACATCAAAGACGTGGCAGATGAGAATCAGAGGGTGCCCTTGGGCTGACTTGGCACGGAGGAAGGGGCCTTAAGGAGATCACGGCCCTCCTGTAGGACCCCGCCATGACAGACTGCATAATAGCTCAAAATGAGGTCTTGCTCTTGTATATTGTAGGGGCATATGAGGGGGTGGTAGGGAGTATGGGAGTGGGGTGTGCTTGGAGATGTGTGTGTGGGGGAGGGTGGGGTTAGTGGGAATGGTGGGGGAGGGTGTGGGTAGGTGCAGGGTTTGTGGGGTGTGTGATTATGTGTGGGGGAGGGTGTGCTTTTGCAGTTTGTAGGAGTGGGTTTGTGGGTAGGGTGGGGTGTGCATGGGACCCCTGCATGTGCCCCCAAGAGCCAGTCAGCACCCAAACCTGTCCCGCAACAGCTCAGAGTCCACGTGCCCTGTGGCACCTTCCCACAGCCACCAACAGTGAGCAGCCCCTGCCCCACCCCACCCTGCTCCAGAGTCACCCCTGGTAGAGCAGATTAGCTGGAACCTATGCATAGCCCCAACCTGCCCTGCCCTACCCCATGCCTGCTCTGAACCACCTGCCCATGGTGCATCCTGCTGCCCCCTGAGCATGCAGTGAGGTTGGGGTGGCTCCATAGCTGGACTGCCTTTCTAGGCAGCTCCTTCCAGCTACCACTGCCACTGGCCCCAGCCCTGCTGCACGAACCCGACCCTCCATGCCCTGCACCTGCTCCGGGCTTGCCTGTCCAGGCTCTGCAATGGTGGCATGGGGCAAAAGTTGTTGCAAAGTGCGAAGGGAAAGTGGCCCCTCCCCCTCCCACTGCCAGGAGTTCCCTGCTACAGCCACCCAGAACCCATGCTGGGCTGCCCTGTGTCTGCTCTACGCTGCCACCACTGCCGCACAGGGCAGCCCAGAGACCGTGGTTATGGTGGCGTAGATGCAGAGCAACCCAGGGTGGGTTCCAGGCAGCTGCAGCAGGGAACTGCCAACTGCGGGAGAGGAAGGGGCTGCTTTCCCCTCATGCTGAGCAGCAGCTTTTGTCCTGTGCAACCACTGCTCAGCTCAGATGGGCAAGCCTGCAGCAGGTGCTGTGAAGTGCAGGCCACTGGGGCTGGCGGCAGCAGCAGCTGGAAGGAGCTGCCTCCGACCCAGGCTGCCTAGAAAGGCAGTCCAGCTGTGGAGCTGCCCCAGCCCCACTGTGTGCCTAGGGGGTGGCAGGATGTGCCACAACTGGACTGTGCCTGGACCAGAAGACTAAGGGACCTGCTGCAGGCCCGACAAAGACAAGGATCCGGCCTGTGGGCTGTATTTTGCCTGCACCTGTTCTAAATAATATTAAAAATTGTGGTCAGAATTCGACACAATCAGTCAGTGAATTGCTTAAACATTTCTGAAGGGAAGAAAAGCAAGGCTGGGAGCTTTTACATTTTTCAATGAAGATGTATATGATCTTACTTGAGATTCAAAGGTGAGATAATGATCAGCTTGTAACTTAACAGGTAAGATTCCCTTTAGAGAGAAGCCACCATTTCCTTCACTATCTTTGATTAAGTTCTTAAACTTATTTTTAAAAAACAAGACCCATATATCTTCAGGAACATATGTATCAGGAATTAAGCTGAAGTGTTTGGTCCCTTTGGCTATAATTTGCCAAAAACATTGCTTATTATTTTTCCTGTGGCTACCAGCTCCTCCCATAGCCTCATTTGATATTGCTTCTTTTTATGTCTATAAATGTTTTATAGTCTATTTTAATCTTCTTGATCTGTTCAATGCTAGCATAGTCATTTTTAGACTTCTATTCCTTCTAGTCATCTATTAAATCCGCTTTAGCTTTAGCTTACTCCTCATCAAACTGTTTTGTACCATTGATACTGCCTATTCCCAGCAAAGATGCTTGCCTTTGTAAGGGCATTTTCCAACTCTTGGACAACTGCTTCATACTGGGTATTTGTTTTGTGGGATTGCATCCATACAATTATAGTTTAAATATATATACACCCCCATTTTATGCTCAGATTGTAATTCACTTCAGAGGGGAAAGATGAAATCCATAAGGATTTAACTAAGCTGCATCATTATATAGGAGGAGAAATCATGTCATTAATTCAAAAATGGTGTGTTATTAGGTAATGTTCTACCCTATTATCTGGGTTGAACTAGAAATTAATTTTCATAATGAGAAAACTTTATGAATGAACACATACACATCATGCCTAATCCAAAGCCCACTGAAATCAATGTGGATTTTTCCATTGACTCTACCAGACTTTGGATCAGCTGAAAATGCAGAAGGTTGGACAAATTCAACAATATTAGAAGTTAAACATTTATTTTAAAACCTATATATGGTATGAAAGCTAGAAAAGTGACTGTCAGCTTGCAGTAGAAGGTGGCATGTTGCCCATCCTCCTGCCTGAACAGTGAAATGACTGACTTACAGGCTGCTATAAAAAAGTATAAATATTCCTGTTAAAAAAGAAAAGCTTTTCTTTCCCTCATATTTTTCACTGCTGCATCCTTTAATAATTGAGATGGCCACAATGAATTCCAGGGTCCACAGCAATAAATAGCAGTGTTTGGAAGGCCACGCATCATTTGATTATTATAACCTTTAAGTAACAGTGCCAGTTCACAGTAATCCTAAAGGTATGTGTATAAGTGCTTAACAAAATTTGCTTACATTCCTCCTATTAAACTAGTAATTCCAATAGAAGTGTCTATATAATGTCAGAACATAAAAATGGTCTATTCTCAGCTAAGTGTATAAGACACCAGTAATAATTTGCTGCTTTGGTAAAGTAAAGCAAAGTACTCTTTGAATAGGATACCTGAACTAGCCTACATGGCTTTGCATAGTATACATATACAAATACTTGGAGCTTAGGCTGTGCCATTGACTGGGTGTCCCTGAAGCCATGTATTATCCGTCTGAACTTTCTGAATATGAGGGTGATAAAACCTTGGAACATGCTACCTAGGCAAGTTGTGAAATCTCCATCCCTGGAAATCTGCAAGAGCAGGTTAGACAGACACTTGGCTAGGATGGTTTAGTCAGGGATGATCCTGACTTCAGAAAGGGTCTAGACTAAATGACCTTGTGAGGTCCCTTCCAGGTCTACTTTCCTGTGATCCAGAATTTATTCTTTGGCACTGAGACTATTCAGCCAAAATGGCACAGATACTAGTGACTGTTAAAATGAATGGTTAGTCTGGAAATTGTTTTTAGATACAAAAACTAGTGCATAAATATTGTATGTTTATAGACAAGCAGATTATTTTCAGCCATTTGTTTTCTTTTAATCCACGTGTAGATGCTTATCATTTCCTTGTACTATGGGCTTTTTAAACTGTAATTTGTCTGTTTTCCAAGTTAAAATGGACAAGAAAAATGTATGCATAGATCACATTATAGAACAAGCTGTATGACTGTGCTACAAAATATTTTTGATCCCCTGACCATAATAATGCAAATATTTGGGACGTAAAGAAACATAAGCAGCTCATTAACAGAAAAGAAAGTCAGCCACCAGACCTGAACTAGTCCAGATAGTTTATTGTTTGAGCCCAGCCAAATATCACAAAGTAGAGACTATAGACATCTCATCCCATTCAAGTCGAGGTAGGTTTTTCAAAGCCATTCCACATAAAAATAATAAGGTATAGGGCAACTGTGCTAAATTTATCAAGATCAGTAAACTATACTAACAAACCATATTTGGACTATGTATAATTTAATACTAAACTATTCTTTCAAGATCAAATTCATGGTATTTGCAAAACCTCAAGTAAACAGCTTACTGCAGAAAAACCACATAAGGATTGGAGCCAGTCTTCTGGACTGTGGACAAAGTTCTGATCAATCGTGCAGAAGGTTTACACTGCTGTTTAGGGTCACCTCAATATGCCTGAACCCTATTAGCCACCGTCTCCCATTTATATCTTACCTTCCAGCTCGGAACAAAGACAATGCCATGTATTTCCTGTTCCTTGAGCACAGCCCTTCTAGAAAGCAGTACATCCGCTACTTCTCTCTTCTTGTACACTTGTTTCTAATTATAGGCAGTAGAAAGAGGAAGTGGGATACAGAAGGGCCATTTCCAGGAAGAGGATGTTGTGGGATTGGTGCGGTTAACTCTGTCCTTGTGGCTTGCAGCGCTCCAGTGATTTCTAAACTCACTGCAGGGAGATGTGGGCTAACAGGATATAGGCATCTGATAGCAGGCTGGATTGCCACTAGGGTTGAGTTAAGAGGTTTAATTGCATAGATAGCTAGCAGGCATGGGCTTGAGACTGTGTCTAAGGTTGACGACACCAAGTAGCAGTTACAGTTTCAGGGGTCATGGTGCCTGCATACCTGATGCGTGCAATTTCTGAACAATGAATCCACCTCAGTGCGGTCCCACCCACTGGTTTTGGTTCTCCCCATACCCTTCCCTCCCAAAGCACAGAGCCCAGCTCTTCAGGTCCAAAAAGTATGTCTACACAGTGACTGAACTGTAATGTAAAGGTAGCTCAGCAAACTATAAACAGAAAAAAAGGGTACTAGGAGCAGGCAAGCTGCAGCAGTGCAATAGGGCTTTGGATCTGTGACCACTAGGGCTGTGCGAAGCTTCATTGGCTGTTTCATTTCAACGCTGTTTAAACTCATTTCAAGCTCAAAACAGCGAAATTGAAATGAAATGAAACGAAAACAGCCCTGAAACAAAATGAGGGTAGTTGAAATGTTTCAAAAGTTTTGAAACGTTTTGAATTTTGAAGCAGCCCGGTGGTGGAAGGCATTGGAGAGCCAGGGGCTGCGCTCCTAGCAGCTCCACAGCCCCATGTGGCTCAGCCCTGTGGGGAGCGCAGCCCTGGCTCTCCCTGCTTCCTCCCCTGATCCTGAGGCAGTGGCAGGTCCCTGCATGAGCTAATTTTCTCTGGGCCCTGCACCAGAGCTGATCAGAGGAGGGTGCAGGGCCTGGGACAAATCAGCTCCAGTACAATCCTGGGGTGGGGAAGGGTCCCTGAGCAAGCTGATATGCCCTGGGGCCCGTACCGCAGCCAGCCCAAGGAGCGTGAGGGTCCCAGGGCAAATCAGCTTGTGTGGGGACTCACCCCAGCCCCAATCCTGGGGCAGGGACAGGTCCCCACAGAAGCTGATTTGCCCCAGGCCTGCTTGCTGCTGGCTCCAGCCAGCAGCACCAGCCTCCTGGTGCAGTCTGACACAGGCCCTGCAGACCTTCCAGGGATGCGGGTGGGCCCCAATCTGCCAGATGGATGACAGGAGGCTGGTGCTGCCGCCTGGGACCAGTAACAGCACCAATCTTCCTGGTGCTAGGTGCAGGCTTCCTGTCATCTGGCAGGCCAATTGGGCCCCCCACTGCACCCCTGGGAGGGCTGCAGGGCTCTGACGACTCCTCTTGAGGGTGTGGGGGGCCCTGAACTGCCTGCCGGATGACAGGAGGCTGGTGCTGCCATCTGGGTGCAGCCCATGCCAGGAAGATCAGTGCTGCTGCTGGCCCCAGCCAGCAGCACCAGCCTCCTGTCATCTAGCAGGCAGATCATTGGCTTGCCCACACCCCTGGGAGGGCTGTGGAGGCTGTGCCAGACTCCTCCCAGGGGTGCGGGCCCCTGATTTGCCTGCCAGATGACAGAAGGCTGGTGCTGCTGCCTGGGGCCAGTGGCAGCATTGATCTTCCTGGCACTGGGTGAGTGAAATGTTGAAACAGCATCGAAACAGCAAAACAGTTCTGACGAAATGAAACGGAACAGTGATTTCGAAATGAAACAAAACTTGAAACACTGTTCCATCAAAATGTTGAAACGGAAATCAAAGCGGAACCATGCTGTTTCGCACAGCCCTAGAGACCACCATACAAAGGTACCCAGTCTCCTTTACATGTCCTGGTGATACTCATCAGGACATTAGCAGAAGCTTCTGTTCTAGCACTGTCTATTAATCCAGTGCTTCCCAACCTTTTCCAGCCCAAGGCACACTTACATTAATAAAAATTTTCCACAGTGTACCTGTTAAGGCATTCCCCATCCTCATACCTATTGTAACTCATTGCCATGGCAAAATTCCATAACACACCTGTTCATTTCTGATGGCAAGCTACTGTGCCATGGCACACTTGAGAAACACTGTATTAATCCATTTCAGTTTTATGCTCTTCGGAGCTGCACTAACCATCTGATGTATTTCATATGATGTGCTTCAAGGTTGAGGTATAAAAATGCCTGACAGCTCATTCTTCTCCTTGAAGGGACACTAAATTCTCCACATGTTAACATGCTGAAGCAAGGTGAAGCAGCCTGGAGAAGCGCAGGCTCAGTGGGGATCAGGTGGCTGCCTATAAGTATATAAGGGGTATACATCAAGATCTGGGGGAACGTCTGTTCACCAGAGCACCCCAAGGACTAACAGTCATAAACTCCTCCAAGACTGTTTTAGACTGGACATAAGGAAAAATTCTTTACTGTCCAAGCCCCCAAGGCCTGGAATAGACTCCCTCCAGGAGTGGTGCAGGCACCTACTCTGGACTCATTCAAGAAACGTTTGGATGCTTATCTTGCTGGGATCCTTTGACCCCTGCTGACTTCTGCCTCTGGGGCAGGGGAGTTGGACTTGATGATCTGCAAGGTCCCTTCCAGCCCTAACATCTATGAATCTGTGAAGGTGATAAGGAACTCGGAATAAACCCCTCCCTTCATAGCCATAAAAGATGTCAGAACAAATTCCTAAGAAATGTGTATTGTGTTTTAATGAAATTCTCAAATGCACATCATTACAGTTTTATTTTTGACATTAGACAAGGTGCCTGAAAAAGAAAGCTCACATTTCTTCTGAGACTTTGGACTGCTTTTTCTGAAATGCATATCTGACTTTAATGCTTAGAGCTGGTCACAACTAAAACTTCCATTCTGTGGAAGTAGCTGACATTTCCAGATATTTTTCATTCTGAAAAGTCCAATTTTAAAATTTTCCTTCAAAAATTACATTTCTGAAAAATGCCACTGTGTCCCAGTAATGCTAAATATTTTGATCCCATAGAAATGTTTTGATTTTTTTTTCCCTTGAATGAAATTTTGTCAAAATCAACATGTTCCCAAGGAATATTTTGAGGTTGAGAAATGAGCATTTTTTTCCAGTGGAGTAATGTTCTGTCAGAATATTTTCAGGCTTTTTTAATAATGCCAAAGCAAAGTCATCTTTATAGCACATGAATCTGCCTTCAGCTTTCACCAGTAGCAAAATAGTGTTATGTTCTTTAGGATAGCATGACTGTGACAACACTTGAATTTTAATTAAAATCTCCCACTGTTGTGCTAAGGCTAGCAGAACTAGTGTAGTCAAGGCCTATTCTATCCTTGATCTTTGACCAACCTCCCACTGACAGAGGACATCTCACAGATTAATTGAATAGACAAAAATCTATATCCTTTCTTCCTGCTGTGACAATGCAGAAAGAACAACACTGCCACTGAAAGGAGACAGAAAGCTGGTGCTTCTAATTTGTCATACAAAGGAAACAGAGGTGTGTGATCCAATTTGCCATATTAGCATTAATCAGGATTCTTTCCTCTCCTTATTAACTGCCTGCTCAAAGATTAGCTGCACTTGGTCAGATGAATTTAAAAAAATACCTGAACAAAACACCTTAATTCGAGCCAGAGCTCAAAGCAGGATTATAACAAGCTGAATACAAATGGAGCTCTCACAAAATTGTCAATGAAATCCTGGTATAGGTATCAAATGAGAGGCTTTGAACATTACAAAGCTGTGGCAAGGAGCATGAACACTCTTTTTCACTGTTCAGTGTTAATGGCTGAGACAGCAGATGCTATGACTGTGGTAATGCGACACGTTCCCTAAGAGAAATGGCAGATCGGTGAAGAAAGGGCAGCAATATAATGAGGGTGCTTACTCCCACAAGCTTCACCAGCATCTGCAGAATCTAAATGTACTGTTACAAAGAAAGCCATCCAAATATGAGCCCCCCCCTGTTGTGTGAAGTTTGTGGCAGATTGTGAGAGCTGTGAATTCCTCTCTGTCTAATCTCAACAGGGCATTAACTGTCTTTGAGGGGCAATTTAA
The DNA here is from genome assembly GCF_030867095.1 of Alligator mississippiensis. Lineage (NCBI taxonomy): Eukaryota > Metazoa > Chordata > Crocodylia > Alligatoridae > Alligator > Alligator mississippiensis. The sequence continues at coordinate 74,512,708 of NC_081824.1, read as the reverse complement.
TTGCCAGCATGACTATTTTATAGATAAAAGAGAAGTGGGACATACAGTAAGTCTGAGGGGCAAGGGTGCAGGAAGCCCATGGGAAATTCAGGGACCCAAAGAGACACATTGAGTAGCTCAGGAATAAACAGAATGCTTAAAAGGTTGCTTAATAGCCTTAGTTGTTCATCTGTCAAAAGTACCCACAATAGGGCAGGTAGATTTGTGAGCTTCAGGTAAACCTGTCCATGAGCAAGACACAAGAGGTAGTAGCAGTGACTGAAAACGAAGAGGAAGAACATTAGTTTTCTGTAAAACCTTCTAACTACAGCTTCTAAGAACACTTTGGATTTTGGTTTTCCAAAGAAAAAATCAATCTTTTTGCAGAATGCAGATACATTCTGTGAAAATTTTCTTTTAATTGAAAACTTGATTTACCATTTTAAAAAAAAAAGTTGCTATGAGAAATCTCTCTCTCTCAGTTTTGATAAGCTTTGGCAATGAAGTTAATTTGGGGTGGGTTGAAGTGTTTATCAAGTTTTTTGTCCTCCTCTGCTACCCAGTTCCCTCTCCTCCTCGGTGCCACTGCCAGAGGAGTGAGGGCCAGTGGGAAGAGAAAGGGACCCAAGAAATGATCCAGAGATAGGAAGGTAGGTACCGAGGAGGTGGGGATCCAGTAGTTCATAACTGGAACAGGAGGAAAAAGAGGAGTAGAAGACTCCCAGCCACTGAGGGAGGGAGGGAAGACATAGAACAAAAAGCTACAGATACAGACAAGAGTAGACAAAGTGCATAGGGAGAATGAAAAATAAAGAGTCAAGTGGCAGAAAGAAACCACCAAGGGAAGCATCATAACAGGAAAATGAAGTGGGGGAAAAAACAAAGTTTGTAGGCCAGTAAAGAAAACAAAGCCTCTAGCTATGCTTGGCTAAGTGCACCTGCTCTTAGAAATGCAATAGTCCCAAGCCCGGTTAGTATTTGAATAGAAAATGACCTGGGAAAGGATGGTGTTGTTGGCACAAGCCAGGGGCTGTGGCTTCACGCGAAAGATACTAGCCTACAGCAACAGCACAGACTTCATCTAAATTCATTGCTGCTTCTGACTGCGGAGAAAAAGAGACCAAGGACAACGGAACTGTAAGGAGTGACAGCCCCTCTCCAAACCTTGCTGCCTTGGGAGACCATAATTGTCGCTTCTAGTTTCATTCAGAAATGTGGGCGGGTTTCCTGCAAGTATGAACTCCTTGGGCACATCTACATAAGACATTGACTGCACAGTAGCCTGATATTACTGCACAGTAACGTTGCATGGCAAAAGCCAGGCCTAGATGCTACTACACAGTAGTATTAGGCTACTGTGCAGTAGCATCACTTAAAAGGCATTTCCTGGCACTAATTCCAGTTACTACGCATTTATTCGGTACTTGCTTATACAAATACTGAATTAATGCGCAGTAACCACTGCGCAATATCATCTCATGTAGATGTGCCCCTTGTTAGGAACAGCTTTACCACAGATTGAGATGTGTTTATTTTGCTTGTTCCTACAAAGGGAACTCTACAATTTTCCAGTTTAAAAAAAAAATCAAAATGACCAAAGGGACATTTGGGGGCAACTTTAGGTTTTCAACAGAAAAGTGGCAATTTAGTTGTTTTTCTTGAACCAGACAAGATCCCATTACATTCATCACAGACAGCTGTGCTGGTTATTTTTCATAAAGTTTCTTCTGTCAGGTCTGGGAAAATGGGAGGAATCTAGTGGGAAGCTCCCTGAGAGAATTCCTATCCATCCACTTACTATTTTCTGTTTCGAGCGAGCGTCTATCTTGTGCATTTTCTTGGGAAAACCTGCAGCAGTGCTGACAACACAGAGAACCAAAAGTCATGAGTCAAGCCCCTAAATCATGAGGCTGCCTTTATAACCATAGTAATAAGAAAGTAATAAATAAGGGATTCTCTGGTATCCCTCTGCTGGATTCCATGTCTTGAAGTTTTTTAAGATATTCTCTGCAAGTATTGCAGCTAAAATCTTCTTTTTGTCGTGGAAGCTGAAATTTTGATGTAGTTACAAGACTGGAGCTGGACTTTTATAGAATCATAGATTCATAGGGGGTGGAAGGGACCTTGAAGGATCATCGGGCCCAGTCCCCTGCATGAGCAGGGAAGACATCTGGGGTCAGACGACCCTAGCCAGGTGACCGTCCAGTCTTCTCTTGAAGACCTCTTGGGTAGATGATTGCACCACCTCTGGGGGGAGCTTGTTCTACAGTCTGGACTCCCAAGTTGTAAAGAAGGTTTTCCTAATGTTCAGCCTGAAACTATCTTCCAGGAGTTTGTGGCTGTTGTTTCTAGTTTTCTTCCAGGATGCCCTGGTGAACAGTTGTTCACTGAGCCCCTGATGTATGCCTCTGATATAGCAATAAGCCACAATCAGGTCTCCTCTCAGCCTTCTTTTCTTTAGGCTGAAGAGTCTGAGATCCCTCAGCCTCTCCTCATATGGCTTGCCATGCAAGTCCCTGATCATGTGGGTGGCCCTTCTCTGGACCCTCTCGAGCTTAACCATGTCCTTGTTGAAATGCGGCACCCAGAACTGGACATAATACTTCAGCTGTGGCTGCACCAATCTTGAGTAAAGTGGGAGAATCACTTTTTTGGATTTACTGGAGATGCATCAATTGATGCATGCCAGAGTTTTATTGGCCCTAGCAGCTACTGCGTTGCACTGATGGCTCATATTCATGCTGAGGTCTACTGTTACCCCCAGATCCCTTTCATTTGTACTGCTGGTCAGGTTAGCGATGCCCAGCCTGTAGGTGTGCTGGGGTTCTTCCTTCCCAGATGCAATACTTTGAATTTCTCTACGTTGAACCTCATTTGCTTCCGTTCTGCCCAACATGCCAGCCTGTATAGATCTGCTTGTATCTGCAGCTTATTTGCAGGTGTGTCCGCACAACCACATTTCTTGGTGTCATCCGCGAACTTGGCCAGTGGGCTTTTCACCCCCTCATACAGGTCGCTGATGAAGATATTGAACAGCACTGGGCCAAGTACCAACCCCTGGGGTATGTCACTGCCCGCATCTCACCAGGACAACATTGATCCATTCATTTGGACTCTCTGTGTCCTACCCTTCAACTAGTTTTGCGCCCACTTGACGGTCCCGGAGTTGAGCCAAATATCACAAAATTCATGCAAAAAGGGTGGGAGCTGGGAGCATTGTGGAAGTATGTCAGATTGACAGAGTAAGTGAACTGAATACCATCACACAACCACAGAAGTTCACAAAGCCTGACACTTTGAAAAGGGGAGAATTTCCAAGAGGATTTTTTCATTTTTTTTTTTTTTTAAAAGACTGGTAACACTTGTTGCCCCCATATACAATTGAATGCTCTTGTTTTAACATCTTTTTTTCCATTATTTTTTCTGTTCATATTATTTGCTTCAAAATGTCACCACCTCCTAACACAATTCACATGGGAAGTGCTGAACTCCACAAAGAAGCTGTCTGAGAAGCAATCCCATTGACATGTACATAGATTTACTGTCTCTCATGACATTTGTTCCAGTTTTAGCACAAGAATTATCCTTTTGGGTCATACTACCCTAAGTCACTTCAACTCTGAAGCCACATCTTTTTATCCATTCCAGAATTTCCTCCTCCTTCAGCAAATTCTATCTCTAATCCCCCCTATTTGCCTGCACCCAAGCCACCAGCCCAACTGCCTAGCAGGGATGGATCCAGGGGGGAGTAGCACCTGCTTTGGGTTGTGCATGCTGAGCTAGCTGGCATGTCAGCACAGCCCCAGCCAAAGCTCTGTACATGCTGTGACTTCTGAGCTCACTAGCTGGTTGGCAAAGGGTCTGGCCAGAGCCCTGCTTTCATGCAACTCCAAAGCCCAGGGAGTGAGCACTGCTGCTATTCACCTTCCCCTTCTTCCTCCTATCCCCAGTGCTGAATTCAGCTGCAGGAGAAAAGAGGAGACAAGTGGTGGTGGTGGCACTGGTACCCTAGGCTCCAGAGTTGCACCAAAGCAAGGGCTGAGTACTGTTACTACTCATTTCTTCTTTTCCCCGCTGCTGAATTCAGCAAAGCAGGGGGTAGGGAAAAGAAAGAGATGGCAAAAAGCAGCCTCACTTACCCCCTGGGATCTAGACCTGTATGAAAGGAAGGACCAAACCCTACATTGAGCTCACAGCTGGCCCATGTGCTAACACAAGCTCAGTGGCAAACAGGATTGTGGCAAGGGGGGCTGCAGGTACCCCCTGAGGTCTCTTTACTGTGCATGTGCCGCATAGCCAAAAGGGGGGTGGCTGAACCCCCCCTTGGCCCACCCCCCACAGATCAGCCCATGCAGCCTGTTATAAGACTTCCCCACCCACATTATTCTGACTGATATTAGACTGTTCTTGACAATCACAACTAGGGCCTACAAAGTTGAAGCATCTTGCTGCCTTCAAAGGTACCAGATCATCACACCCAAACTATCCCTTGCTGCCTTAAACACCTTGGTGATCACAGGTCAATGATACATTTTCTTGTGTATTATTGGGCATCTGAAGCACTCAAGAGGCTTTCTGCAAGGACATGAAAAGTCCTTTCTGAGCACAAGACAACAACCATGGTTCCCAAAAAGAAGATACTTGCAAAAAGTCTTCTAAAGAATGACAGTGCCAGATATGCTCCCAGATTACAGCTAAATAAAAGACATAGCTGATAAAAGTCCCTGCTGGCACTAATGGAGCATATTGTATTTGCAGCCAGCTTAGTCGAATCAAATTGTAATGAAATTTAGAAGTGAAAGGCCTGGCATCTCATCTGATTGGTCATACTTGCTCTTAAAAGCTTGCCAAGTACTGTTTTGGCCACATCTATGAAGTAGACTTAATACGCCCAAAAGCAGCACCCTCAAGAACACTACAGTGGTCCAAACAAGCTGTCACCTAAACCAGAAGCAGGTTAACAATATCCACCTGGTACTTGCAGAAGGCTAACTGGCACTGCTGAGTGCCAGTGCCAGGTACCCTGCCCCTCAGCTAATTAACCCCCGTACTATGCAGTATGAATATGGTTACATTGTTTCCATGTTAGAAGGTATCTAATGTGGAATAACTGAGTGCAATAAGTTTATAATTTTGACATGGGTTTTCTATTTACTGTCTGGTCTTAGAGAGTGATTCAGTTTGGACTGAGGAAATCCTGTGCAGGACTGATGTCAGTGACAAGGAGTTGGAGAAGCAGGTAGAGCATACCACAAAAACGTGTAATGCAAGCAAAACTATTTAAAATCAGCTGATTGAGTGTTTTCATTTAAAAATAAGCAGCACATTGACTATTAAATTATTTGTGAATGCAATTACAGACTGCAAGTATAGAGGGGAAACAAAACAGAGCACAAACTGTGCACTCAGCTGAGTGAGATAAAACTGGACTTGGACTTTCTGATAAACCCTGAGAGAAATTCTGTTTCCTTTTATTAGCCCATGTTCACTATTCTAGTTCCCACCATCTACCAAGAAGGCTGATGAGGATTGTCAGTGAAGTGCAGTGCCATGGACAACATGGGAAATCTAAATTGCTGTGTCAGCAGTTACTACACTTGACTTTGTCCAAATTTCTACTACTTTTGGCACAGCAGCACTCTCTTTAACTGTGTTTTGTATCAGGTTGTTGGTGTGTGGTGGTTCACAACAAGTTTCAAAGTTGGCCACTAATTTTGGGTGTTCCAGATTTTATTGAACCAACTTAAGACACCTTCCCCATGCTTCTTTACAGGTGCAGAGCACCTGTAGCTCTCATTAGGTGTCATAAGAGAGGCTGCAGCATAAAGGTATCTGAGCTAGCTCAGGTATTGGCAGTAATCTAGTTGTAGCACCTGAGAGAACAGTGCAGGGTAAAGTAGCTTGTAATGCAGCCTGCCTCTCAGATTCTTGGCTTCAGTAGATTACCTTTCACATCTTCCCCTGAGGCTTTGTGGCCTTTTCTTTTTAACCAGGAAAAAATATTTTCCACAAGTTCTAGATAGTTGAAGATGTTTCTTCATGTGTAGTGTTATGTTTTTACATCTGCTGTCAGTATCAAAGGAGAGAAATGTAAGGACATTTATAAATTTGTTTTTGTTTATCCATAAAATGAGATTATGAATGAAAAAATCCACAGGTGTATGTTAATTGACTGAGGTACTACCCACCTGGTGATGAGATGTTAAAGTATCTAATGAGGACCCTAGCAAGTATAGACAGAGCTACACTGGAAGGACTCCATTACCTTCTCTCTAAAAGGACCTATGGTAGAGTGCTGCGTGACTACACAGGGCTACCTGAAGGGAAGTGTTCATCTTTCTGTAAGGCCATCCAGGAAGTGAGTGAAGCGATTCATAGGGCAGTGCCTCCAGTAGGCTGAGAAGACATACATTCTCCTCTAAGCCCTTGTTTCACTGAATCTGGACAACGTGGTCAGCCAGCTCTCAAACCATCTAGGTGAGAGAGAGGCTTGAGCAAGAGCCAGCTGTTTGCTGGGTAACATGTACAAAGGTTGGAAGGGTTGAGAACACAGGCAACACATAGCATGCACACACCCTGAGTGTGTCGGTACACCCCCCATGAAAAGGCGCCACTGACACTGCTGGCAGTGCCTGTGGGTGGTCGCTGCTCACCACCCCTGTCCTCGCTGCTGATACTGCCAGCGGTGTCTGCAGGTGGTCCATGATTGTCACTGGCCAGTGCCAGTGGCATTTTTTGGGTGGTTACTGACCACTGGTAGGTGCTTACTACCTCTCCCCACTGTTGATAGTGCCATGGCTGCCTGTGGGAACTCCCTGCTTACTGCCGCCACGCTCCCACCTCTGACAGTGCCACTGCCACCTGCCAGAGCTCACTGTGCCCTGCCAGCCTCTGGGGGCACGCAGCGTTCATAGTTGAAGGGATCACAGGAAATGGAAGAGATATAACTGCCCCCTCAATTAAGAAGGATGTGCCCCTCCTCTGTCATTTACATTTACATCTGCTTGTGAATGCTCAGAGAGCATTTTGGGCAGGTTCCTATTCAGTTTACATACCCAAATAGCACTTAAGCAGTTGCATAACTGCTATTTTTGGCACTTACATGCAGTTTGTGATTGTATCTCACACAGTGCGGATACATAAATTTCCACATTGCTACTGAGCATGTGCCATAAAATGCACTCTGGGTGGGTGTGTACATGGGTCTATATACCAGTGCAACTGGGGGGGGGGGGGGAAGGAGGGCACAGGGGGAGGATGACATTAACCTGGGACACTGATTTAGAGAGGGCGCAAGAATGCAGCAGCCACTGCTGCCAGTGCTGTCACCGCCTCTGCCCAGGGCACATATATTACACATAAAGTGGTATATGTGATCAGAAACCAGTTCAAATCTGTAACACAACAGAAGTTCAGTGCACATAAACTGCTTTCAAAATGGCCCAAACCAGTTTAAGATAAACCTGGATGAGCATAGTATCAGAGCTAACTGATTTAGGTTAAATCAGTTGATTGAATTTCTGTGCCCAATCCCATCCAGGTTCAAGTTAACTCACAGTCCCCCAGAATCCAAGGATGCTTTGCACCTCCCCCACAAACCCCGGCTTCACTGGGTGGGCAGGCTAGCCATGGCCCAAGCTGTCTGCTGCAGCAGAGTAAGGAGGCATTCTTTAGCGCCCCCCAGCTTCTGACTTGGGCCACTGCAGGCATGTGGCTGCATTTCCAAAATCAACAGCGCATGTCTGTTCACTTGCTTATCAGTTCCATCTACGTAGCGCAAACTAACCTGCAAAGATTGAATCAATTTAGCCTCAGGCTTTTTAACTGTCTACATTTAGCCTTCACATTTTAGCAGTGGGAGCCAACCTTTTTGGCTGTTCTACCACAAATTAGACCTGTATCATCCCCACTCTGATCAGAGCACCAGATCTGCTGCTCTACTTTCTGCTCCAAGCCCTGTGCTCCCTGCCTGACTTGTTGCTTCACTTTCCACTTCCTGCCCTTTCTGCTACTATGTTGCCTACCCCCTCTCTGATGTGTTACATGCCACAGACGGAGGCTGCTTGCCATTTGTTTCCAAGAACCCATTTCCATTGGCTTCTGACAAAAAAGTTGCAACCTTTTCTTTCAAATGTAGATCTTGCCCAGTTGTCTGTGCTTGTGTCAACTACAGAATGGGTTACAGTAAGTTTTCTGCATGGACAACACCAGAAGACCATAGAGCAGGGTATAGTTAGCCATTTTACTTGTTAGCATCTGTCATCTAGATCATATTACAACTTGGCTCCAGAAGCCAAATGGCTTCCAGTTAGTATCTGGACCTAGTTCAAGGAATTAATTTTAATCTATAAACAATTTAGTTACAGATATCCTAAGTTTCTCTTAAGTCTCCTCTTCTTATCATACACAAACAATTGAAATCATGTTAAGGTAATGGCTGAAAAGCACAATATTTTCAGTGGAAGGCGTTCAGCCTTCTTTTTGAAAGTCAATGAGACTTAGGCACTTAAATACCTTTGAGGTTTTGAGGGCCTTCATCAATAGAATTGTCTTCACCTTCAACTTAGTCTGTCAGAAGAACCCAAGCTGGTTTCCCTGCTGGGCCCACAGTCAGGCATATTTATTTACCAGCACCATCTGAGTTACATGATTTGTACAATTAAATGAAGGTTGCATGTGCATCTGTTGGCTCGCCTGTAACAAAATATAAACACTTCTTGCTTTTCTTTCTCCATATGGCTTGACCTAAATAAATGTAATGCATCAATTTCAGATACCAGTACCAATTTTTTCTTGGCTTTCTCTGTAGGTTAAAGACTTCCTGGTAGGCATTGTGTTTTTCCTCCTGTTCTGCCCAGGAAGATGGGACAACAAATAATAAAGCCAGAAAAACAAATCCTCTCAGGTAGAGTAATAATAAATAAAAGTTCCTAAAATGAAAAAGGAACAATAGATAGAATGAGCCCTTCCCTTCCCAGACTCATTTCCCTTTTTCTCCTTTCTCATTTTCTTCTCCTTCTTTCTTAGCTGTTCTTCCTGTGATTCTACTCCCCTCATTTTTTTCTCTGTGGCCCTTTTAATATTTATGTAAGGACTCCATTGGAAAAAACTATGACAACTTCTGCTTTTTAGGGCTCAGCAAATAATACATTTACTCCACTGTAATCTGTCTTTCCACTCATATAAAAAAAGGACAGACACCATAAACTTCTTCACTAGCATTACTTAGGTTCAGAATTATACTTGTGAAAAATTCAAGGGTTAAACTACACCAGTATAAGTTAGACAGCAATTACATCAGTGTACTGTTTCCATTCTCATGGCAAACAGGCCATTACCATCTATCCTGTGATAAAAGCTATTGCCCCAGGATGGCCGCTCATCTGTCCACTCTAGATACTGATGTAGCTTACACTGCTGTACAAAGCCAATATAGAGGTAGGTATCCAAGTCAGAAGTCAGGCAGAAGGCAGGGTAGAGATGTACCTTATAAACTAATGGATGTATATTGGGGGCATGTCTACACAAGACACTTTACTGAACAGCAGACTAATTTGCTGCACAATAACATGTCACCACCTAAACATGCACAGCAATTAGGGTGCAGTAGACTCATTCATGGCACTACTGGATATTCTTATCAGATGCATGTGGTATCCAGAAGCACAGTAAATTACTGCACTTAAACACATGTGTAAATGGTGATGTTTGGATTAGTTTACTCCAGCTCAAATTGACCCAGAGTATATTCAGTCTGTAGTAGAGCCTGAGGTTCCCTGTTACTTTAAGATACAAGCAGCCCAGCCAGGGAGCACTGTAGGCTAAGCAGGTTCAGTAGCTGTTGGTTGCAAGGGCAACAAGGCAAACAAGGCAATTAGGAGGCACTTGCAGGCAGCCTGCTGACCAGAAGTGAGCAGGGCCCTGGGAGGATATAAGCCAGGGCTTGGGCTGGCAAGCCAGGCTAGCATTGCCAACTGCAGGGTTAGGAGCTCCTGCCCAGGATTGCTACCCAGGGATGCTAGACTGATTGTTTTGCTGCCTGCAGGAACAGTGAGGCTGAGGGAGCTCACAAGGAGCCCAGGCTGGGATGTATGCCAGCACACAGGGTGAGGGAAAGTTTCCCTCTTACAGGGGCAGAGGACTGCTTCTGCTGTTGTTGTTTATGTCATAGCCCAGGGCCTTATGTTATGTTACAGTTAGACTAGTGGCTTGGGTTAGGACTATAGGGGCAGTATACAGAGGTCCCATTACTGCCCAAGGGATATACAATAACTTTGAGCCCTGGCAGGGGCAGGCTGAAAGCCTAAGGGACTAATGATTGAACCCAGAGAAGGCAGAGTGAAAGGCCACAGCACCACGCAGAAACCAGGGCCCCAGCACCGGAGAAGTTCACAGCCTCATAGGGGCCTGGGGCCCAGCAGACAGAGGCCAGGGGCCTGGTGACCAGAAAGGACAAACTAGAGCTAGTGCCTCAAAGCCAGGTCTGACAGAGTGGGCCTAGGCAAGAAGGCCTAGCCAGAGTAAAGGGGTGGAGTCTGGGGAGGCCGAATCATCCCCAACAGGAGAAAACAATATTGTAATGTAATACCCGCAAGGCTTAGGGCTGGGTGGGAGCCAGTGGGCTGCACTTCAACCCCTCGCAGGCTGGATAGGGTCCACAGGCTGCCAGCTGGGCAGCCCTGAGTTATGGTACATCATTTATTTGGAGGAAAGTCCATAACAAATTATACGTACCCCATTTCTAATTAACTACAGATAGAAAAAAAGTCTCGTGATAGGCTATGGATACTGTACTTATGAAACAGAGTGTTTAATTAATTTAATTAGCTGCAGTTAAATATAGATCATATCAATACAGATTTGTAGAGTACAGAAATATAATGAAAACAACATGAAGAGATGATGTTTTTTAAGTCTACAGTTGTTGGGCTCATTCCAAACAAGCATCAGTAACAGAAATCTTTCTCAAATCAGTTATATGTACACAATAAATACTGAGTTTCCCATCAGTCGCATGGCTGTAGATTTCATTGGAGACAGGTTAGAGCAGCTTAGAAATGAATCCCTTATGTAAGTCAGGCATAGAGTGGCAAAGCCTGTACAGAACAAAGGCAGTAACAGAATTCCCATAGACTTTAATCAGATCAAATTTGACCATTTGGCTTTTCACTATCTCTTTAGATTATGGAAGAGTTCATCCAGTTTAGGTTAGTGTATAGTACAGGGTTTGGCAATCTATATCCCACAGGCCTAATCCAACCCACCAAGAGGGCTGATCTAGCATGGGGGAGGGTTGGGGTTGATGATACAGAGCTGTGCCATGTTACCCATCCCCGCTGCAGGGCTCCCCTCTGTACAGCCTGCTACTCCACCATGTCTGTACTTCCTTTGCTGCAGAGCGGTCAGGAATCTGCACTGAAGGAAGAGCAGATGCAGTAGAGTGAGTGCAGGGAACTGACTGCTGGGATGGGGGATTGAGACTTCTAGCCCTCATTTACAGCCAGCTCACAAGCTCCAGCCCATGCTGGCCGAAGGCTACAGAGCCCTGATCTAGAAAGTTGAGTTTTTTTAATATATCTTATGCTTTAAGGCATTGTTCCCCCTCCTACCAAGATGATATAGACCTGTCCACTAACACTCTCTGGGTTCAGCCCCTTAGCCAGTTCCCAACCCACCTGACCCTGGACTCTGCCAGCCCACAATCCCCCAGTTTTTTTATAAGAGCATCATGGGAGACCATATCAAGGGCCTTTTAAAATCCAAGTGTATGACACCAACCACGTCTCCCACATCTAAGGAGTTCATTACTCAATCATAGAAGAAGACATAGTTGGTCAGACATGACCTGCCCACAATGAAACTATGCTGACTATCCTTCAGCATCATGTCTTCTGCCAGTCTCTCGCAAATGGACTTCTTGATAATTTTTTTCCAAAATTTTAACCGGTATCAAGGTCAAACTGACCAGCCTAAAATTTCCCAGATCCTCCCTCCTCTGCTTCTTAAAAAATGGCACCACACTGGCCCTTTTCCAGTCTTTTGGGAGGGACCTTTCCTGAACACCACAAGTCTTCAAATACCTTCACCAATGGTTCCGCAATAACTCCAGCAAATTCTCTCAGCACTCTTGAGTGTAGTCCAACTGGTCCTGCTGACTTGAAGACATTCAGATGCTCTAAGTACTTCCTCACCACTTCAGCACTGACTATTGGTTAGCAATCAACCCCCCGCATCCGTCCAATAGCTGACCAGGCAGGCAATCACCATTTTTATGCAGGAACGTTGCTATAGTAGCAAGAACATCTGTATTTTAAATAAAACTGCTTTTGACCACACTTTTCTATCCAAATATCTTCATTTATCCTTGTTGAATTATTTCCAAAGTAAACTGGTGATCTGTGTTTCCAGTCATGTCCTGCTTTAATCTGATATATATGCTAAACATCTCTCATATGTAGTATTGCAATGCTTAATCAGCTAACAATCTTAGCCTGCAATCAGCAAACAAATATATAATGGGTTTGCCAAAACAATTTGAATATATTAAAATCTGAATGAAAAAAATTGTATAATAACACCTTCTTTTAGTTCTGATACCCGATCTGGATCAAAATATCATTTATAATGAAAGGCGATAATAGCACACTGCAATTTGCAGAGACACTGATTGTACAAAGAACTGAGAAAGCAAATTCCTCATACATGCAGCCCAATATTAACTGTGAATCCAAATGTCTATCAAGTTCATTCAAACAGTATGAGGTTATTTAACACTGAGCAGTGCTTTCCCGAAAAATTCCAAACCAGCTGGTATTGCTCAGCCAATTCCAAAAATTCATAATGCAAATCACACTTATCTGCTGTGGTCAATTCAGGAAGCAGTACATGAACACGCACCCTGGCATCTATTTATGGAACTAGAGACAGAGATTAGAAAACAGAACAACAAGCAAGATAATTCTGAGAATGTAAAAAAGAACAGCAAGAGGTGATACTACCAAATATATAAAACAAATTATAGCATAGCATATCCTATAAAAGACAACAGAACAACTTTCATTTTAAAAGTCTAAAAAAGACACTTTCATGAATTTCATCTGATCTTTACTTAGTACCACAACCAATAGAAGCATAAGGTGATTACAGTAAATCATCAATTAGGTGTACTCCAAAACACTGCACAGACATTTTATTGCTGATTACTGATCCCAAATCATTGCTGACCAGTGTCATGCAAGAAATTATAATCTTTACAATTAACAGCAATAAAATTAGTTATATGAAGCAAATTAATGGATCTGGCATTAGTCCTTAAATTCCCACTCACAAATCTAATAGCAGTAATGCATCTCCTTCTTCACTTAAATATTCTCTTTGATTGTATGATCATTCATAAGTGCCTTTGAAAAATGTCAGCGATCCTCTGAGAGCGTGTTACACTGACAATGTTCAGTATTCATTGGCAAAGCCTCCCTATATTGTTCCTTATACAAAGTACAATCAAGAATGTTCTTATTCTGTTTAAATCTGTTCACAAGTACTAGAGGCAATATCAATAGTACCTACTTGATCTGTGGCAGGGGTGTCAAACATGTGGCCTGTAGGCTGGACATAGCCCTCAGAGCCACTCCATTTGGTCTGCCAGGTTACCAGCAGGTTACCAGTGAGGATCTGAGGCCATGGAAGACAATAGGTGTGAGACAGGTGGGGTGGGGGAAAGTGGGGGAATGTTGACCTGGTGATAAACTGTAGCTGGTAAAGCCTGCCCACATTTTACCAGCTACATGCTATAACCTGGTCAACATTCTCCCCCCACCCACCCCCAGACACACACCTGTCTCACACCTATCATCTCCCATGGTCTCTCCTTTGATCCTCACTACCATACACTTGCATTTTCACAGATCTGAATTTTGCATACTGGCTTCTATTCCATTCAGGAGAACACAAAACTACAGCAGACTCTCCCTATGCCTGAAGAAGGGTGTTTGTGCCTGAAAACTTGCAAAGAACATTTTTTCCCAACTATTTAGTTTGTCTAATAAAAGATATCACATTTACCCAAATAACTTTGTCTGACTGAGAAACCATTAATTTAATAGCCAGTGTGACTCACGGGGCCAGCCCATCCTATCCTGCAGAACCTGTGGCCACAGGGGGCCTGCAGCCAAGGGACCCACTGAAGCTGTGAATGCTCCAAATCATTGCCGTAGCAAGGTGGGGCGGGCAGTTGCCATCACTCCGTGTTGCTGCCACCAGCTTCACGTCCGGCCACTCACCATCCCCACTTCGCTCCCTACTGCCGACGCCACCACCGGCTTCTTCAGCTGCTCACCACCACTCCTCCGCCCCCACCACTCCACAGCCAACAATGCTGCCAGCTTCTTCATGCCAGGGGACCCCAAAACCTTACCCTGCAGGGGATCCCAAAAAATTGTGGGCCAGCCCTGGTGACCTGCTCTGACACTCAGGAGGAAAACTTAGAAATATATATATATTTTCCCCTGGAAACACCAGAAGTAGCTTTTTAGCTGTAAATAAAAGGCACATGGATATTTATAGAGGGAGAATAAGGGAGTGTGATGGCATGGACTAGCTAGATCCTGGCAAGGAAGGGATTAAAGAGAGCTGCTGGGCTGGATTGGCTCTGCCTGCAGGAGTGGTATAGAAGAGTGGAGTCAGGCTCAGAGTGGGGAAAAGTCTCCCTGTGTTGGTCAGACATCCTGAGAAAACCAAGTTATGGGGATTTCCAGGTCAGTATGGGTAGATTGTAGCACAGGGACCAGGGAGCTGCTCTAGTGCCCCAGTACAGAGAGAAAGGTAATTTTATACAGTAGTTTCAAATATGTGCTAGCTCTAAGGTTCACATTCTTTCAGCAAAAAAGTAACACTTAAAGTCCTACAATGAGAGAGAATTTCAGGGACTATTTTCCAAGTCTCAGGTCCCTAAGGCTAATAGCTTGAGGCTTTTGAAATAAACATGAAGAACTGAGAGTGAAATACATAACCTCTCGACTAGATAAAGCAGCAGTGAAAGGAGACATGAAACAATCATGGTTTTTAAGAAAAGGTGGAAGTATGTGGAAAAAATTCCTTCAATTGGTCACAAAAATGGGAAAAGAAAGCAACATCTTTTATCTGCCTGATAAAAAGGAGATGAAATACAGTAACATGATGGAATAATGGCAACCTTCACTTACAGCTAGCCAGAAAGCCCTGAAGTACAGAAGTGTCAGCCACAAATCCCAGAATCTTATGTTCAAAAGTGAGGGTTCCCCTCTCACAGATCAGTGAAGCTCCAGTGACTTAAATTTAATTATCCCTCATTTCCATAAGGTCAGGAACAACACCCCCCCCCCCCCCCCACCACCCCAAATTACAGGCTGCAATTTTTTTAGAGTCTTTGCTGATGGTTCCAGACCTCCTAATAAAGGAGATCAAGCCAATAAAACTGCTAAACTTAATATCTACTTTTTTGTCTCCTCTAGGTGATCTTTACAGAAAATTAGAAAAAAAAGAAACTTGGGATACTTTTGCTTGATTTTGACGAGTGAGACACCTTAATAATGGAGTAATTAATTATAAGAAAATGGGAACAAGTCAGTCATATACACTCTATGCAGTTTGCATTGCATTCTTGGAACCTGGGAAAAATTATGACAAAAAAACCTATCACAATACCACAGTAAGGTAGGTGCTTTATAATAACATAAGGCAGTCCTGTCCTTCTTCTTGGAATTAATTGTTCACTCTCTCCTTGATCAATTAAATAGTATGTGTCCATGAGGAGTTAATTTAAACATTTTCCTCTGCATTTTTTTACTCTACATTTTCTATTTTATTCTTTTTTCTCTTTGTATTTGATTCATGCCCCATTACTTTTTAAAAAATTAAAATAAAACATGGCTGAAAACCTAAAAGTAACCAGGGTTTTCAAGGAAATAGGATTGTAGTAGATCAATATCCTACCTACTGTACCCAAAACTGAGAATCTCTGTGTTTGGAAATCTCTGTATGTGAATCAGTCTATGAGTAATTCTACATACCCACGATTTGTATTTGTTCTCTAAGGGTGGTGTTACAGGTTACCTTTAAACCATCATTTAATGGACTGGCTGACGCCAATATCCTGAGGGATAGCCAGTACAGGTTTGTTGCGGGTAGGTCTTGCTTGACCAATCTCATTTCCTTTTACGACCAGGTGACCTATCACTTGGACAAGGGAGAGGAGATTGATGTCATATATTTTGACTTCAAAAAGCCTTCGATCTGGTATCCCATGATCACCTCTTGGCGAAACTGGCCAATTGTGGCCTTGGGTCCACCACGATCCGCTGGCTGGGGAATTGGCTCCGAGGTCGGACCCAGAGGGTGGTGGTTGATGGAAGTCAATCCTCATGGTGCTCTGTGACCAGTGGGGTCCCCCAAGGCTCTGTCCCTGGGCCCATATTGTTCAACCTCTTCATTAATGATGCGGACATTGGAGTCAGAAGTGGACTGGCCAAGTTTGCCGATGATACCAAACTTTGGGGCAAGCAACCACACCTGAAGACAGGAGGGCGATCCAGGCTGACCTGGACAGGCTCAGAAAATGGGTGGAGGAGAACCTGATGGTGTTTAACACTGAAAAATGCAAGGTTCTCTACCTTAGGAGAAAAAACCTGCAGCATGCTTATAGGCTTGGCAGTGCTACACTGGCTAGCACTACGGAAGAAAGATACTTGGGGGTCATCAGTGACCACAAGATGAACATGAGCCTTCAATGCAATGCTGCGGCTAGTAAAGTGACCAAAACGCTGGCTTGCATCCATAGATGCTTCTCAAGCAAATCCCAGGACATCATTTTCCCCTTGTACTCGGCCTTGGTGAGGCTGCAGCTGGAGTACTGTGTCCAGTTTTGGGCCTCACAATTCAAAAAGGATGTGGAGAAGCTTGAGAGAGTCCAGAGAAGAGCCACGTGCATGATCAAAGGTCAGGAAAACATACCTTATGACGACAGGCTGAGAGCTATGGGGGTCTTTAGCCTCGAAAAGTGCAGGCTCAGGGGTGATCTGATGGTCACCTATAAATTTATCAGGGGTGACCACCAGTATCTGGGGGAACATTTGTTCACCAGAGCGCCCCAAGGGATGATGAAGTTGAATGGTTATAAACTACTGCAAGACCATTTCAGGCTGGATGTAAGGAAAAATTTCTTTACTGTCCGAGCCCCCAAGGTCTGGAATATCCTGCCATCAGAGGTGGTTCAAGCACCTACATTGAACACCTTCAAGAGAAAATTGGATGCTTATCTTGCTGGGATCCTACAACCCCAGCTGACTTCCTGCCCCTCGGGCGGGGGGCTAGACTCGATGATCTTCCAAGGTCCCTTCCAGCCCTAATGTCTATGAAATCTATGAAATCATCAAGGCACTTAAAATGGGAGCATTCACCTATTAAAGGGTGGTATCCCATTTTAAGTATTGTCAAAAATTTGTAATGATAAGCCAAATGAAGTGATGGTTATTAGGGGTGTGCAAAGTGGGCCATATTCAATTCAGTTTCAGATTCTGCCTGAATTAGGGACAGTGATTCAATTTGTTCATTCGGATCACTGCCCCCAGTTTGAATCAGCCGAATCCGAATCTGAAGATTCGATGCTGATTCGGAGAATCAGTGATTTGGACATAGACACAGTTTTAAATGTCTTTTCTACATACTTTGAGGTACGGCCAGGTATTCGTGAATGCTGCAATGCTGGGGCAGATGGAGCATCCCACAGGAGTGCGAGGGCCCCCCCCCCCGTGTGCTTAGTGGCAAACCTGGAAGTAAACCGGAAGTACTTCTGGTCTGCTTCTGGGTCTGCCAGGGAGCATGCTGGGCTCCCCCCCCCCCCGCACCTCCCCCAGCTTGGTAATTGGATGCTGGGGGACCCTGGGTGTCCCCTCAGACCCAGGAGGCACCAGTCACTGAGCCATGGGGTGTGGGGGGGGGGCCCCCGTGTGCTTCTTCGTGAACCCAGAAGTGGACCAGAAGTGCTTCTGGTCCACTTCCAGGTCTACTGCCAAGCTCACTGGGGAGGCCCCTGTGCTCCTGTGGGATGCTCCATGCACGCCAGCATTGCATGAGCCCATGCTACCTAGAGGTATGTAGAAAAAACATTTAAAGCTGTGTCTACGTCCAAATCGCCAAATCTTTCTGAATCTCTCCAAATCGATTCAGAGGGTTTCAATTCAATTCAGAGAGATTAAAGGGTCACCTGATTCGATTCGGATTCAGAGATTTGGCCACCAAATCAGGCTGAATCTCTGCCAAATTGAATCAGGGAGCGAAGCTTCTCATAGCCCTAATGGTTATCTTTGTTTCGTCTTACCCAGGTCATTTCAGGGTATTGTTAGTTAGCTCCAGGGAGATAAAACACTTAATTTGCAGTCCTCAAGCATCCCAGGATGCACCGCTCCCAGCCTCTACCTATTCCCACCCTCCACACCTTCCCCCTCCACACTAAGAGCAGCTTAAGCACAGTAAGACCATGGAATATGGCTCCATGGTCTCTCTGCACAGCAGCTCCACACTGAGAATGGAGACCCCTGGGGTTAATCCCCAGCAGCTCTGCTCTCAGCACAAAGCCACTGTGCAGCAAGACCAGGGAGCCCAGGGAAGAATGCTTCCCTAGGCTCCCAGGTGTCACTGAAATTAAAGCAGCAACTTCAAGCTGAGAACAGAGTCACTCTCCACTCTCAGTGCAGAGCTGCTGGCTTAATTGATGTAACCCAGGCATTCTCAACCAGGGTACGATGACACTCTGGGATATCTTGAGATCCTTTCAAAGGTAACACTGTAAAGCAAGCTTGTCCAACATATGGCCCAAGGGCCACCATGCAGCCCTCCAAGCTGTTTTCTGAGGCCTGAGGTGCTGTGATGGAAAACGGAAGTAAACACTGTACTTTCATTTCGGGGGGGGGGGGGGGGGGGCGGGGATGTGATACCACTTCCTGTGAGGTATTTGAATATGGCTCGCCGGCCCACTGGGTGATAAAAAGTTCATGATCTGGCCCCACATTCAAAAAGATTGGACACCCCTGCTGTAAAGTCTACAAACACAATTCACAAGATATAGCTAGAGATCTCAAATAAGAATCCACAGTGTTAAAAGCATTCTGTCCTGTAGCAATCTTTCTGAGTTCTTTGCAACAGAAAAATTACTCCATTATTTTTCTATAGTATGAAAATGAGTGAAAACTAAGAGCCAGCATTTACCAAGTGGTGTCGCAAGTCTATCAAGGGGTGGTCTGAGGGGTGCCTGTCTATTGAGAGGTCCTTGAGTAGTATCTTGTCAAGGGGATATGCATATGGCTCCCTGGAGCTAGAGGTGGAAACAAATAGCTGCTGGGATGACAAGGCAGGTATTAC
Source organism: Alligator mississippiensis (assembly GCF_030867095.1). Classification (NCBI taxonomy): domain Eukaryota; kingdom Metazoa; phylum Chordata; order Crocodylia; family Alligatoridae; genus Alligator; species Alligator mississippiensis. The sequence continues at coordinate 74,493,337 of NC_081824.1, read as the reverse complement.
ACAGGCAGCAAGGATAGGCCAGACAGGAAGCACCTACCAAAGCCATGCTTGGCTGTTACGTGGAACTTGTCATCCAGCTGGAGCCCTTGGGAAGTATCATGCCATGAATGCATAATAAAGCATTCGTGGCATTTAGAAAATGGCTGATGTATAATATATTTAATAAAAGCACAGGGAAAAACTAGCACACGGAGGTTTTGTAGCAGAAGAAAATGTAAGCTCTGTCTAAGCCGTCTCTAAAACCACCATCAACTGCCAACCTTGGGAATGGTATTACTGATATTTGAAGTAAATTGGACCATTGTTTTGCACTCCTAGAACCAGAAATGTGCTTTAATTATGTACATACCAGGTGAGGATGCTGTTAAAATCTACAATACTTCAGCATCTGATGTCCCAACAAGCAGATGGCCTTGACGATTCTAATAGAAAAACCTGAATTACTGCAACTTACCAAGAAATACACCTTGCAAAAAGACCACTCTTCCCAAGAAGCAAAAAAGAATAAAACAGATCAGTACTGAAAATGTGAGGCTGGGGTTCTTCATAACCATATCGATAATTATAACGAGGGATCCTGGTTTTCTCTGATTTAAAAAAATCCCCAATTTTCGGTTAAAAAAAAAGTACCCCCAAATCCACATTTTTCCATGATTAAAATGAAACATATATATAAGTTGACAAGGTTCCTTGGGTGAATCTGATATCTTTTATTAGACCAACCCAAATAGTTGGAAAATAATTTTTAAGCAAGCTTTTGGGTTCAAAAACCCTTTGTCAGGCTAAGGAAGTTTCTGCAGTTGGTGTGTGCTCTTCCTGGATGGAATGAAAAGTAAAGAAGCCAGGGGCTGGGCTGGTATGCATACAAGACAGGCAGAAAATGTAGATTGAGGAGTCAATGGGTGAGAGAGAGGCTGAGGGTTGCAGTTGTTTGGGGATTTTCCATACAGGTTCAAGGGAGGGGTGATATATCATCCCTTGAACCTGTACAGAAAGTCGTCAAACAATTACAACCCATACTAGACAGAGACCCTATTCTTAAAAAGATCTTCCCAGAGCCACCCGTCCTAGCCTTCAAACAAGCACTGAACCTCGCTAACCTCATCACCAGAAGCAAACTTCCTCAAGCCCAGAACATACCAAAAGTATCCAGACCGTGCCATGACAAGAAATGCAAAACCTGCCAACACATCTCCACCACCACCCCAATCACTACACCCCACAACAGAGCCATCAGCATTCCTGGATCTTACAGCTGCACCTCCAGAAATGTAATATATCTCATCCAATGCACCAAATGCCCTGATGGAAAATACGTAGGAGAGACCAAACAACAACTGCGCACCAGAATGAATGCAGACCGGAAATCCATCAAAGACAGAAATACCCAATTACCTGTGGGGGCACATTTCTCACAAGAAAACCACTCTCTCTCCAATCTCTCAGTTCTGATCCTCAAAGGAAACCTACAAAACACATCCCAGGGACGAGCCTATGAACTCCACCTCATCAACCTCCTGGATACTAAAAATCATGGACTAAATATAGACATTGGATTTATGACACATTATAACCTGCCTGACATCTGACTCCCCAGGTATCTCTCCACTTTCATCCCCCTTCTCTCCAGGTATCTCTCCACTTTCATCCCCCTTCTCTGTCTCTCTCTCCCCCCCCCCTTCCCCAGCCTGTTTCTCACCCATTAACTCCTCAATCTACATTTTCACTGACTACCTGTCTTGTATGCACACCTGCCCAGCCGCTGGCTTCTTTACTTTTCATTCCATCCAGGAAGAGCACACACCAACTGCTGAAACTTCCTTAGCCTGACAAAGGGTTTTTGAACCCAAAAGCTTGCTTAATAATTATTTTCCAACTATTTGGGTTGGTCTAATAAAAGATATCAGATTCACCCAAGGAACCTTGTCTGTCTATGTCCTTAGACCAACACGGCTACAACCTACACCCCTGTATATATATAAGTTTTGTTTCATTTATATCACAGAAAAATGTGGATTTGGGGTTCCTTTTTTTAACTGAAAATTGAGGATTTTTTAAAATCAGAGAATAATAAACATAGTTCCATCTTTTAGAAGCCAAGCAATATATGCTCAGGGAAGGGAACAGCTTCACTGCACAATCACCGAGTTTTGAATACTACAGATGCAGAACATGGGAGAGGGGTTGGGCAGGACATTAATAGAAAGACTGCAAAACTGGATCAGAAGTGAGTCTTTCAATGAAAAAAAGCAAGAAGAAAAGGCACCGAATCTCCAAAGGCTCTCTCTCTCTCTCTCTCTAAAATATGGTGTGTAAAAATTGTAATGACAGGGAGCCAGACCCAGACTAGTCCCAGGGATGCCTCAGTTTATCTACAATCAGGGCTCATAGTAGAGGATATATTTTATTAGACCAACAAGATTTTTGCAAAAAAAAATATTTAATTGCCAGCTTTCAGGCATAAACACCCTTCATCGGGCATTAGAGAAAAGATTGTAAAAGTTCGCCTAGGTAGAAATGAAGGTTCATAGACAATTTACTTATTGCATTGCTCAAAACTTAGGCAAGTGGCCTCAGAGAAGTGATCCAAATTGACAGTGCTTGACATTTGGGATCCTTGTATAGGTCATGGGGACAGGTGGGCACCTGCAAAGCATTCTTCAGAGAGGCCCCTAAAGCTAACCTAGGAGAAGCACTAAGTGCAAGGAGGTGTCTGAACTCCAGCCCTTCCCCAATTTTTAGGCATTTAAGTCAGATTGACTATTAGCCATCTCTGTTCCTTTGGTATCTACGATGTCTTCTTTGAGTAAGCAGTAGTACAGAACTGCCACCCACCTTTTGCATAATATCTTAATATGGGGCTGTCCAACTTCTGAATGGCCAGGAACCACAGACTTCTAACATAAGCTCTGCACATGCTCGACCCTCCTCTCACCATGACAATACCCCTGTGCCTTGAATGCTTCACTGCATCATATGTCCCTCCCCCACCACAGAGGGCCAGGAGCAAGAACTTCTACCTTTGGCTAGACAAGGAAACTATGGGCTAGGCCTGACTTTTAAAGGCTGCAGTTGGGTCCTCTTGCCTGTGGCTTCAGGGGATTGGCTACCTCAATTGCCTCACTCAGCCCAGCTGCTGTGGGCTTGCTGCAGATAGTGCTTGTGCAGGGGATGAATTGCCCTCATCTCCTGATTGGGACTGACTGGGTCTAGGGTTCTGGCCTGGCCTCCCCTCATTACACATGCATCCCATGGGGCACCAGATGGAGGACAGCCCTGCATCACTATATAGAACACATCCCCTGGAAGTTGGAGGCCTGGTTTCTAGGTCCTCCTGAGCCTGAGAGGATTCAGATTTATACCTCCCTCTTCCCAGGAGAGTGCCCCAATGACCAGGTTCCAGAATAATTGGAAAGATACCATTCATCCCTCCTGTTGAAGCTGGGCCACTGGGCCTGAGCGTGCAGGAGTCATGACACTAGAAGAGGAGCCAGCAAGAGTATGACACTGCATCCCAGTGGCTGGGACAATCCTCTGGGAAGATGAGACTTGAATTCTGGTCCCTGCTGTTATGTTTATTTCTTTTTTTAGTCAATGACTGTCTAATGTAAAGTGAATAAATGATCCCTGGCAGCAGGGATTAGAACTCACAACTTCCCCCTCCTAGGGGACTGCTTTCCTAAATGGGATGTAATCAGTTTTCAAATTATTTGTTTTCTTCCTGGCTCATAAAACTTATATTCTTGGCAGCACACTGGCCAAGTTTCAACAGCAAAGATAACCCCACTCCTCTATGCTATAGGCCTGGCAGGTAGACACAGGGCCAACACGTCCTATCCTGCAGAATCTGCAGCCAAGGGCCCCCTGCAGCCGTGAACATTTGGCCACTCCACATTGCCACTGCCACTGCCACCACCATCTTCACGTCCAGCAGCTCGCCACCCTCCACCCCCACTGCTGACTTCATGTCCGACCACTTGCCATCTCCCCGCCCTCCAATGCTGATGCCACCGCTGGCTTCACATCCAACCGCTTGCGCCTCCTCCCCCCACCCCCTGGTGCAGCCACCATCACAAGTTTCTTCATGTCCGGGGTCCCAAAACTGTATCTTGCAGGGAGCCCAAAAAAATTGTGGGCCAGCCCTGGGTAGACACATCCCTTGAAATTGTTAGATGCCAGTTTGAATCCTAATGAGGGCCTAAAACCCAGGTCCTCCACTTCCTGGGCAAATGCTCTAGTCACTGTTTTTATACAAAAAAGTAGCACCACCAAGCTGAATTCAATCATGGCTGTGCAATTTAGGTACACTCCAAGCATACCTAATAGATCAGGCCTCTTCAGTGACTTCGGTGCTTCCCCCATCCCCATAAGGATTGCAACTATATTTAAGCAAGGCTTAGATACCAACATGCTCCAACTAGATCACGTTTGAGCTTGTATGGAAAGCCAAAGGTATTTGCCTAGGGAATCTTATAATCCAAAATGGTGACAAATGAACTGAGATGCCTGGTACATTTTGGGGCTGGGCCAATATGAATTGCACCTAAATTCCACCTAAGTCCCATTTAAGCTGCTATGGACCCAATCTGGATCTGGTCCAGGATATTTTATGGATTGGTAAGGAAGTGAAGGCCTTTCACCTTTAACTTACTGATTTACCTGCACAGGACAGTACTGAAGCAAAGGAATGGACATAAGTATACTTGTAGTAGCTACAAAGGGGGAGCAGGTGCAGGTGTTCAGAAGCCTGCCACAGCTTTCATGCTATACCTGTGCATGAGCTTGGAGTGATACAACTGAGTTGAGTCACCCCAAGTTTGACTCTGGGTGAAACAGGATTGAAGCTGGAGTAGTTTTGCTACATTTGTAACTTACATGTTACAGCCTAATGCCTGTGTGCAGCTGAAGATGTAAATCCGCTGCCCCTTTTGAAGCCTTTACAAGTGTAGGCTTGCCCCTATACCTAGTTATTATCATCTAATGGCTGCTTAATGTCCAGTATCACATAACTTAGTAAACTTACTCCAGTGCCACATTAGAGAACCTGTCAAGACAACTGATATTTTCGTTGGCTGCCACAGAACAGAGGTCAATGTCTGAACAGACAGAAAGGCTAAATAACTTATTTTTCTAGACGTTATTCCTTCAAAATGTTGGCAGAGCAGGGTTAAAGTTTGCACTGCAGAGTCCAGGCTGCATCTGCCCTGAGTTCAGAGAAGAATTTAATTGCTACAAAAATGTAACATCTTTTGCAAGCAAGAACAACTACTTTAGCATCTTTTAAAAAGGTGTACAACTGTTACTGATTGAATCCTTTTATTAAATTTTCCCAGAACTGACATTTTCAAAAAATTGACAAGAAATAATTCATACATACTCTTTGACAATCTACAGTACAGAAAGTGACAGATCACTTCGCAATCAAAAGTCTAACTAGATTTAAAGATACTTCAACAGAGTCAACAACTGCTAGAATTAATTAAAGACCATAAAAAAAATGGTAAGAATTGCATTGACAGTTATCCAAAGGGATGCTGACCAGTGATAAAATCTTAAGCTTTTGAATGGCATAAAGTGTATTCTTGAGCATGTATTTCTGAGCATAATAAGGTTCTCTTTCATAACTGAGATTCCTTTGTGTTATTGCAATGCCAGAAAATAATCATCAACTTGTGGTTGACAAGGCTATGAAGATGGAGGTAGCCAACAAAAAATTCACAGTAGCGTGAGTAAACTAAAGAAAGCTTTTTATTCAGCCCCATATTCATGGATACAAAAACAATGAGAATGTAGATTATTGCAAATAATGTAACTCATGTTTCAGACTTAACTGTGACCATGTGGAAGACAGGTCTTATTCTCCAGGTCATATCCCAGTCACTTTTTAGATCCTCTGGGGAACCTTTGTCATAGGTTTTGACATTTGCCTCTTGCCATTAGCCACACTTGTGATGAAAAGTCAACTGGACTTTGTCATGCCAAATGTTACTATCAGCATGTCCTCTATTGCTGCATCCAGATGAGTGCAGCCATGATGTATGTGGCACCACAGACATGTCTGCAATACCACATACTGCACATTCAGCTGTTCTCTGCACTTCAAGGGAGCAGCACAGGGGGAGGGGGGGGAAGGGGCAGGGGTTGATCCCTGGATATCCAGGGGTGAAAAAACCTGTGCAAAAAAAAGCAGAGCGGCACATGCAGGAACAGTTTGTGCTGCTCAAAACTGGAGCCTGGATGGCGAGAGCCACAGTCTGGCTACCAGCCAGGCTCCAAGTAGCAGGATCACTTCTGCTGCAGTCCCAGGAGGCCCCCAGGACAGGCTGCTGGGGCCTACCCCACCCAGGGTAACCTGCCACATGCCAGAGGGCATGTGGCACAGGTGTTCCCCAGTGACAAATAGCAGCAGCACAAGGTGTCCCGTTGCCAGTTGTCCCTGGGGAACTAAACATCCACACTTGTGGGGATGCAGCCTATATGGGTAAGGAGGTGGAAAGTCCTTTATATGCAAAGTCATATAGTGATATCCTAATCCTGATGAAGATTGTTAAGAACTTTTCAAATACTGCATGCAGTTTGGACTCAACAAATGGTTCACAGTGACCATCAAGAAGGTCCAGTTGAAAAAGAAGATGGTCTGAGAGTTTAACTCCATGGGAAGACATTAATGCATTGTTTAGCAAATACACGTGCCCTTTTTACTTTTAACAGAGATGCCCAAAACTGAAGATAAGTACTTCCCCTCAGAAACTGTCTGGATGAGACACCAAAAAATCAACCTTCTTGCCAAGAAAGAGATCTCTTTTGTATGAGACCTTTGGTCTCTATCCCTTTGCTTTAAGCAGGCAGTCTTCTCCTGTATCTTGTATTTTTCTGCTGAGAAAACTCTTCACACTAAATCACTTCCCTATGGCAGCATGGAAATCCTTTTCCCAGAACTAAACATGAATTAACATGAAGGCCTGAGTGCTAGCCTCTTTATGTAGAACAATTCTGCCACACATAAGATTGTAAGTGGCCTATACGCAATGTCAACAGGAACCAGCCTGTCTGCTAGCCCCGCTGGATGTAAAAATTAATCCACAGTTAGCCCACACAAGTCCCATAATGATGATTCAGATGCAGTTGCTATTATGAAGCTTCGGGGGATATCTTAGGCAATATTTATAATTTATATGTGTATTCCTCCTTGAAGTTCATCTTTCTGTTAAGAGTAACATCCATTACAATAGAGAATATTTTGGAATCTCCTGCTTAATAATACATGCACAACAAGTAGTAAAACAAAATCCTTTCATTTGTTGCCTGGCTTCCCACTATGATTACACTGCTACGATTATTATATCTAATTCACAATAACCCAGCATCAGTCAACAATGAGAATTAATTTTGTTAGAGCCTTTTGGAACCTGAGCTACATCCATCTGCCAAAATCTCCATCTGAAACAATCAAGTCTCTGCTACAAAGTTCAGAGCAAAATCATAAAAGCCTAAGGAAGAATCACATCAGTGAGATATGGTATGAGAAAGTTACTTCTATGCATAGAAGTTTATAAAAGAAAAAGGCCAAAAATTCATCCAAGAACAAGTCTTATCCAGTAAACATCTTGGGAGTGCAGATATTGAAAAGAAAGCAAAAGCAACATAATAATACAAGCTAAAATTAAAATACTTTAACATGGGGGAAGGAGTGGTATACAGTTTTGCAGCTGATAGTATGATGACTCCTAATGATGAGCAAATACATTGCAGGGACATTTATGCTAATAATGGCATTGTTTATTTAGATGTCTTAAGTGTGTTTTTCTGCCATGTCCTTGAACTCAGCGAGTAGTTGAGTTGTGGAACTTGTTGCCACAGGAGGTTATAAATGGAGATAATACAGCCAGGTTCAAAAAGAGATTAAGCAAATTAATGGATGATAGGTCCATTACTAGCTGTCAGACAGAGCAGTCAGGGATGTATCCTGGCATCCCTAAACCACTGATGGTTGATGTCAGGGAGGGTATGACGGGGTGGATTACATTATCCATACACTGTTCATGTGCTCTCCCTCTACAAAATCTATTACTGCCACTGTCAGAGACAGGGCTATTTGTCGCACAAGGATGATGAGCCTAGGTCCATTAGAAACTACAAGCCCCCTAAGTGGCTGAACACTAAATGCATAACAAAATTTCTTGGGACAAATTATGATAACTGTAAGAGACAAGATATTGGGCTCAATGGACTAATGATCTGACCCAGTATGGCCCTTTTTATGTTCTTATGTTCTTAAGAGAGAAGCAGTTTGTCACAAACGATGCGTGCCCCTGGAGCCTAGGGGGGCATAGTGACTGCCCACAGGTGGCACGGACGGAGGCTGAGGTGTGGTGGCGGCGAGCAGAGAACTCCTGCAGGTGACTGCAGCAGTATCGGTGGCAGGGCAGACCTACTAAGGAGCTCCCGCAGGTGGCCACAGCAGTGTCAGCGGTCGGGGGAGGGATGGTGAGCAGCAACCGCTCGCAGGCAGCGTCAGTGGTGCTTCTCTCAGGGGGCGCACCACCAATCTCAGGGGGTGCACATACACCCGCATGCACCACCTATGGATCGCCAATGGTTTGTGTTATACAACAATACTGCAGTTCACATGTTTTTGCCTTAATTTGCTCCTTAGCATAATGTAAAGTGAGGAAACTATTCACATCTATGTTCAATGCAGCCCATTTTTGTTTATGAGTGTCACCTGACTGTGGCATCTGTAAGATGAGCATTTTAGCAGCCTGAATCTCTGAGGTGTTTCAGCATAAAGTTTGAAACTTTGCTCAGTGCAGTTTAAGGATTGAGAAACCTTTCAAGAGCATTCCAAGTGCCTTTTTAATGCCAGATATTTCAGAGCTTCTTGATATTCTGTGAGCTCCCAACAAATGCGTCTTTGGTCAGTTCCCCAGTTCCCTGATGAAATTCACAATGTTTCCTGCTTCCCTGCGGCTTTTGGATTACAACAAAGTCATCTCATCTCATGAAACCCTTTATTACTCTTTCAAATACCACTTTTCTTTTGCAGTTAAAAAATTAATGGCGTTTAAAGGATTTGTCAACAGATCGAATCTAAAGAGGGTGAAGCAGCATTTCAGTCCTGAGATCTGATGGTCTGTGGAACCTCCCATTACATCTGTAGAAGCCTTTAAAAAATGGACCCACCTGAACAGAATGGGAAGGGCTGCCTGGCAAAGACAGAGTTTGTCCCTGAGGGGACACTGTAGGCTCTGAGGGCAAGTGAAGCTGTTTGGGAGCAGCCCTGTTGGAAGCGGGAGGGGTGATGTAACCCCAGCACAGTTTGAAAGAGAGCCCTTAGCAAAAGCCCAGGAAGGGCCCTGAGCTGGGATTGGCTGAGAGGCTTGGATAAAAGGGGGAGCAGTTTTTCCCATGGGGGGGACAAGAGAGAGAGAGGGGGGCTGAGGGACAGGCTGGAGACCGGATTGAGTGTCTCAGCACAGTGGTCTCTCGGAGAGCCCCTGAGAGAGGCCTGCAGGAGCAGAGTGGAGAAGCTGTGCGGCAGGAGCAGGCAGGGACTGCTGGTGTGGAGAATCCAAGCCTGGAGAGACCTGACTGCAGCCGGTGTGGCTGGGTGAGCGCAGCAGAGCCGGGGGAACGGGGGACTGCCAGAGTCTGCCCTAGTTTCCCTGGTGGATGAGAGGCCCCAGGGGCAGGCAAAGCCCAGGGAGGGGCTGCATTTGCTGGGGCTGTGAGGCTGTGTGGGGCAGGAGGGTTGCTATAGCCTGCAGCCCAGACACTGCTCCCAGCAGAACCAGGGGAGGGGGGCAAAGGCAGGGGAAGGCTATCTTGCAGGAACTGCAGAGGAGCCGCTGCTTGCTGCTCAAAGACCCCAGGAGCCCGAAGACAGACACCAGTGCCAGGGAGCGTCCACAGACCACGTGCAGGGACACAGACAGTCCCGCTCCCTGAGATACCCCGCCGGGGCAGTGCACATGGGATCCCCAGTTCACCGTGTGTAAGTGAGAGACTGTGTAAATAAGTTCTTGAGGGTTTATTAGACAGTATATCCATGTGCTTATTTAATGATTATTTATTATGATGTAAATAATTAAATCTTGTAAATAGTTTGAGAACTGTCTGCAAGGGTGCTTGATTGTACGGGGAGGCTCTCCGCTCGGGGCACTGTAGCAGCTTCCCAGGAGGGCTGGGCAGGGCTACTTGCTACCGGGTACCCCAGGATCCCATTATTCAGGTGAGGGCGCATGTAGTGTCATGCCCAGGGTTACATTGTGGGGTCTCATCTGGGATTTCTGGCCGTGTACCCATTTTAACAGGTGCCATGTACCCATAGCTAAGCGTCTCCCCCACCTTGCTGCAGGCTTGTGTTTCTGATTTGCTTGTCCCAAATAATTTTTCACTCTATTGTGGGAGTGTTGGTGTGAGGGTTCTCAATTGTTATGGCCATGGCCGAGCTTCTGCAGTGGTGCATGGAGCTGCAGGTCAGCCCAGGGAGGGTGATTGTGATTAGCAACATCCCCAAGGGCCTTTCAGCCGAGGCCATTCAGGATCTGCTCAGGGGGTCCTCTCGATGCCTTAGACTATGTCAGGTGCGTGGAGTGCGCCCTGATGGGAGAGGGGACCATCAGATGGTAGTATGTGAACTGACAACTGCAGTGGTTGCCCTGCATGTTCCCCGGATGCTAGAGCTCACAGATGAGGAAGTCTGGGCTGTAACTCTAGTAGATGGGGGGCTGGTTCCTCACCCAGACTGGAGGGGAATCCGAAGAACCCCGCTCCAGAGGAGCTGAAGACCCTGTGCCAGCTGCCCCAGGTGAGAGTGGGGTGGGCTCCAGAGCACCAGATCCAGAGTGGGCAAAGGCATTGGGAAAAGCGCTGAAGGAGGCACTCCAGCCATCACCTGAGTTGGTTGCCTACAAGAGGCTCCGCATATTTTCAGGGAAGGACCCACTTCCCCCAGGGGAAGAGACTTTTGAGGCTTGGCATTCCCATGTGACAGAGACTTTGGCCTTGGGCAGGCTCAGAAAAGGAGAAGCGGAGGCGGCTGCTGGAGAGTCTCCGAGATCCAGCTTTTGAAGTGGTTTGAATGATTAAGCAGGAAAACTCCAACATTTCCGTTCTCCAGTGTCTCAAACTTCTGTCTAGTGTCTTTGGAAAATCAGTGCAAGCTGAGGCTTTGTTTCTGGAATTTAATAAGACATACCAACAAAAGGGGGAAACAGCCTCAGCTTACATCCTGCAATTAGAGAGAGTGTTACAGCAGCTAGTGGCCCAAGGAGGACTCACTTGGGAGATGGCTGGCAAAGCTCGCTTGCAGCAACTCTGGGTAGGAATACTTTATGATGAGCAACTGGTAAGGGAGCTCAACCTCACTGGGAGGAGAGAGAATCCCCCTACATTTGGGCAGTTACTTTGGGAAATCAGGGAGGCTGAAAGCCTACAAGCTGTAAAGGCCTCTATCAAAGTGGTAACACCAGCGCGCCAGCCCAGGGATTGGCCATGGCTCCATGCCCACCATGAGCATTGGTTGTCAAGATGCCAATGGCGACTGACTTTGACAACGATGCCCCACAGCCACTGGCCGTGCTGCACCAGCAAGCCCGGGTGACACAGGGAAATCAGCCCAGGGCCTCCCAAGGCTCACTGGCTATTGGGTCACAATGGCCTCGCCGGCCCAAAGGGAGAGGAAAATGTTGTTACCGGTGCGGGGAAGATGGACATTTCAAGCGCCAGTGTACAAGTCAGGGAAACCCGTCCCTGGTATGGCAGCGACTGCAGGCAACAAGGAAGGAGCCGACCTGAGTCTCAGCTCCCTCAGGCTCTGACAGTCCGGGAACCCCAGCTCAGTTTCCACCAGGACTAGTGGGACCTAGGGCAGAGGTCCCTGTGGTGATAGAGGGATGGAGGTGTATTGCTGTGTTAGACAGTGGGTATGTTACTGCCCAGCTAGAGTTCCCCAAGGAAGTGGCCGGGGTATGCAAGTCTGTGGCTGTTGCTGCGCTTGTGTGCCCAGATCCTAAGTGGATGCGGGGGGGCAATATAATTGTCGGAACTAATTCCAGTCTGTTTCAGGTGCTACTGCAATATTGTCAGCAAAAGGCCGAGAAGCAGTACTTAAAAGCTTTGCCCATGCATGCCCTTTGTACTGGAGCATATCAGCGGATTGAGACCTCGGCCGGCCCTGAAACTGATGTCAGGCTGGGAGCTTTGTATTATGCAGGCGAGACTCCTGAAAAGGTGCCTGCACGAGGCAGCCAGTTTTAACTCACTGCCCCCAAGGGCATTGCCCGGACCCATCACAAGAAGCTGGCTGTGGTAGAGCCACCTAAGAACTCTGGACCCTTAAGGCAGATGCTGGTTCCCAGTGGGGTAGTTGATATTGGAGGGCAAGCTCCATCTTCAGTGACTGTATTAGTAGTGAACCCCACAGGAAAAGACATCACAGTGAAGCCGGGACAATGTGTAGCTGAACTGCTGGAAGCAGAGGTAGCTGTGTCGCCTACACAGTCTTCACAAACCCGGATTGTGGACCCTGCAAAGTTCAATTTTGGGAGCTCTCCAGTGCCAGCCGCTTGGAAGACCCGACTGCAGGAAAAGCTAAGAGCTCAAGGCAATGTATTCTCTGTGCATGAGTGGGATGTTGGGCTGGCTAAAGGAGTGGAGCATTCTATTCGGCTTCAAGACACCCGACCATTTCGGGAGCATTCCCAACGAATCGCCCTTTCAGAGATGGAGGATGTGAGGTGGCACCTCCAGGAACTTTTGGACCATGGTATTATATCCGAGACACGTAGCCCATACGCCTCCCCAATTGTGGTAGTGCGAAAAAAATCTGGCAAAATTCGGATGTGCATTGGTTATCGAACCCTCAACAGCCGCACTACGGTGGACCAATACACCGTTCCCCGAGTGCAAGATGCCCTTGATTGTTTGTTGGGAAGCCAGTGGTTCTTGGTGCTTGATCTGCGGAGCAGTTATTACCAAATTCCACTGGCACAAGAGGATAAAGAAAAAACAGCTTTCGTCTGCCCACTGGGGTTCTACCAATTCGAGCGGATGCCCCAGGGGATCTCTGGTGCCCCTGCTACATTTCAACAGTTAATGGAAAAGATAGTGGGAGATATGAACATGACCCAAGTGCTGGTATACCTGGATGACCTCATAGTATTTGGGAAGATGCTAGAGGAGCATGAAGAGTGATTGTTGAAAGTCCTGGATCGATTGCAAGCTGCTGCTTGCCCTGGACAAGTGCCAGTTTTGCCAGACATCAGTCAAATATGTTGGACATATAGTGTCCCAGGAGGGAGTCGGCACAGATCCCGATAAGGTCAATGCCATGGCAACATGGCCAAGGCCAAGGAACTTTCAGGAACTTAAGCGATTCTTGGGGTTTGCTGGGTACTATAGATGATTTGTCCAGAACTATGCCCGATTGGCAAAACCCCTAAACGACCTCACTCGGGGATATCAGGTGAAAAGGAGCCAGATCCAAAGTAAAGGAGCTCTGTCTAAGGCAACAGCAGGCAGGCGGTTGGGTTTGCAGGACCCATTAGAGTAATTTGGGCTGCGATGGGATGAAAATTGTGAGCGGGCATTCAGAGCCCTCATCCGGAGTTTGACATGTGCCCCAGTATTAGTTTATGCAGACCCGCAATGGCCATTTGTATTGCATACGGATGCCAGCCTTGAGGGGTTGGGGGCTGTGCTATACCAAGAGCACCAAGGAAAATTTAAACCCGTTGCTTTTGTCAGCCAAGGTTTAGTTGAGAGTGAAACTCGGTACCCGACGCATAAGCTAGAGTTCCTTGCACTCAAGTGGGCGGTGACTGACAAATTCAAGGACTACCTGTATGGGACCCAGTTTGAAGTTTGGACTGATAACAATCCACTGACCTATGTGCTAAGAAGTGCCAAGCTGGATGCAACAGGGCACCGTTGGGTAGCAGCATTGGCTGATTACCGTTTCAGCTTACACTATAGATCAGGGAGGAAAAATATAGATGCTGATGCTTTATCGCAACAACTGTATAAGCAGGAGAGAGAAATAGCAACGGTGGATGAAGTGCAGAGCATCTGTGGTTTGGAGGAAAGAAGAACATCTGAGGCAGAGACATCACCTGACTGTGTAGCAAAAGTGCTGGGCCAGCCACCAGACAGTGTCCCATGGGCCACAGTGTCCCATGGGTGGGTTATATGACTCTAGATCAATCGCCGCTGCCATGACTCAATGCCACGGGATGGCGGCGAGCTCAAGAAGCTGACCCTGACATAAAAGAAATTTTAGAAAAAAAGAAAAAAGGGGACTTGTCAAAAGAGTTCAAGCCTAAAACACTTGGTGGCCAACACCTCCTTCGTGAATGGCCCCGACTGAGGGTCATAGAGGGAGTGCTGTATCGAATGGTAACCACCCCGGATGGGGGCACTCACAAGCAACTAGTGCTGCCCCAGGAATACCAGACACTGGCACTAAGAACGTTGCATGATGACCTCGGGCACCTTGGGATCGAGCGAACGCTGTCATTGGTTCAGGACTGTTTTTATTGGCCTGAGATGGCCAGAGATGTCCAAAAGAAATGTGAAACTTGTGCACGCTGCGTGCAATGGAAGACTTTGCCAACTAGGACAGCATACCTGCACACCATCAGCAGTTCAAAGCCCTTGGAGCTGGTGTGTATTGACTTCCTAACTATTGAAACTGATCGCAAAAACATCAGCAATGTACTAGTAATCACAGATCACTTTCCCAGGTATGCCCAGGGCTACCCCACCAGGGACCAAAGGGCCACCACTGTGGCAAAGGTTCTGTGGGAAAAATACTTTGTGGTGTATGGCCTTCCGGAGCGGATCCATTCTGATCAAGGTCGAGACTTCAAAAGTCACCTGTTAAGAGAAATTTTCCAGATGGCTGGCATCCGGAAATTACAGACCACTCCCTATCACCCTCAAGGAGACCCTCAGCCAGAGAGGTTTAACCGGACTCTACTTAATATGTTGAGTACACTGAGGAACGAACAGAAGGATTGTTGGAGTCAACACCTAGCTTTTTTGGTCCACGCTTACACTACCAGAAATGAGGCCACCGGAGCCAGCCCCTACTCTCTCATGTTTGGAAGGGAATCTCGACTATCAATAGATCTCTGCTTCAGGGTTGCCAAGGACCAGGGTGAGTCCGAATCATGTGGGCAGTATGCTCAAAAGCTGAGAGAGAGACTGCGGCGAGCGTACCGGCTGGCAATGGAGGCTGCCCATCGAAACACAGCCCGGCACAAGCAGAGGTATGACCTTCGAGTGCATCCGCAAGGCCTACAGGTTGGAGATAGGGTGCTGCTGAGGAACCTTGGGGTGGTAGGAAAACACAAAATTGCTGATAGGTGGCAGCCCCCTCCTTATATTATTGAAAGACAACTTGGGAATTTACCAGTCTACAAAATACGCCCTGAAAGTGGAAGCGGCCCAGAAAAGACTGTGCATAGGAACTTGCTCCTTCCGGTAGGAGAGTTGGTGGGACCCCCATTGACAAGAGAAGGGGGTTATGAGTCCCCACGGAAAAGTACCACACGGCGGCAGATCCGTTGCGCAAAGCAGGAAGGGCGTGAGCTCACTGGACACTGGCATGAGCCCAATAGTGAGTCTGAAGAGGATTATTCTGAAGGGTTAGACCCAGGTACTGGGGTCGCCTGGTGTCACTTGGAGCCTGAGGACCCCATGGACCCCAGTGTGGGGCCCATCCCAGGGGGTTCCCCTCACCCCGGGCAGAGTAGCAACCCAGCTCAGAATACAACAGGAGTCTCATCAAATCCTGCTACAGGTAGCACCGGTGCGGAACAGGAGGGCGATATTAACTGGGACCAGGAGTTGGAGTCCCCACGTGGTCAGGGTTGGAGTCCTGATGGCAGTGAAGAAGTTAGCTCCAAGGAGACGGCGCTCAATACACCCCGGCCCATTCGAATAAGGAAAGGAGTATCCCAGCTGACATGCGATGCACTGGGAGTCAGCGGCGAGGTCTCCATCTCTTCACCGTGGAAGTACTAAGGGACTGAGACTGCATCCAACCCGGTTCGCTGGGACAGTGAACCTTGACGCAGGGAAAGATTTAGCAGCCTTTAAAAAATGGACCCACCTGAACAGAATGGGAAGGGCTGCCTGGCAGAGACAGAGTTTGTCCCTGAGGGGACACTGTAGGCTCTGAGGGCAAGTGAAGCTGTTTGGGAGCAGACCTGTTGGAAGCGGGAGGGGTGATGTAACCCCAGCACAGTTTGAAAGAGAGCCCTTAGCAAAAGCCCGGGAAGGGCCCTGAGCTGGGATTGGCTGAGAGGCTTGGATAAAAGGGGGAGCAGTTTTTCCCATGGGGGGGACAAGAGAGAGAGAGAGGGGCTGAGGGACAGGCTGGAGACCGGATTGAGTGTCTCAGCACAGTGGTCCCTCGGAGAGCCCCTGAGAGAGGCCTGCAGGAGCAGAGTGGAGAAGCTGCGCGGCAGGAGCAGGCAGGGACTGCTGGTGTGGAGAATCCAAGCCTGGAGAGACCTGACTGCAGCCGGTGTGGCTGGGTGAGCGCAGCAGAGCTGGGGGAACGGGGGACTGCCGGAGTCTGCCCTAGTTTCCCTGAGAGGTGAGGGGCCCAGGGGCAGGCAAAGCCCAGGGAGGGGTTGCATTTGCTGGGGCTGTGAGGCTGTGTGGGGCAGGAGGGTTGCTATAGCCTGCAGCCCAGACACTGCTCCCAGCAGAACCAGGGGAGGGGGGCAAAGGCAGGGGAAGGCTATCTTGCAGGAACTGCAGAGGAGCCGCTGCTTGCTGCTCAGATACCCCAGGAGCACGGAGACGGACACCAGTGCCAGGCAGCATCCACAGACCACGTGCAGGGACACAGACAGTCCCGCTCCCTGAGATACCCCGCCAGGGGCGGTGCACACGGGATCCCCAGTTCACTGTGTGTAAGTGAGAGACTGTGTAAATAAGTTCTTGAGGGTTTATTAAACAGTATATCCATGTGCTTATTTAATGATTATTTATTATGATGTAAATAATTAAATCTTGTAAATAGTTTGAGAACTGTCTGCAAGGGTGCTTGATTGTACGGGGAGGCTCTCTGCTCGGGGGCACTGCAGCAGCTTCCCAGGGGGGCTGGGCAGGGCTACTGGCTACCGGGTACTCCAGGATCCCATTATTCAGGTGAGGGCGCATGTAGTGTCGCACCCAGGGTTACACATCTTTCTAGGTTTTAGCTGTTCTCTTCTTTTATTCTTTTATTAAATAAGTTATTTTATACTTTTATGTTCCTTTATACTCTTATTAAACTTCAGACGAGGAGCAGAAATCTTCTAGTATAGAAGCTGCAGACACAGGCTGATTTGGATGAGGGTTACAGGGTAGGCTTTACTGTGCATAAACTCACTGTGCCCCCTCCAAAGACCAAGCTACACCAGAAAGCAGAGAGGTCCCTGTTGTATCTTAAAGGGACTGGGTGCTACATCTCTAAATTACACTAAACTCAAAGGGCTGCCTTGTGAGCAACAGCAATGCCCCAAATCTCTACACTGCATCTCCAACCTGTGACACACTTGCCTTCTGAAGTCAAACAGGTTCCCATGCATCAGAGCTGTCATGAGTCTCCTGGAAGTCAGCCCTTTCTTCAGAGCTGTCTTCCATAGTGCCTGTGCCATAGCGCCTGTGCCATTCTCTCTAGCCAAAAAGGAAAGGAGGATCAGGTCCTTTCCAGTCCTTCTACTCTACGAATCTATCATCTCTGTTTGTTTTTTAAACCATTTTGATTGTTTTAACTGATTTAAAGAAGCCAAAGTGGATGTGAGGATCTCTGTCCTTGTATCCCAGATTCTATAGCCTTTACCACATTTTAAGACTGGAACAGACCCAGAGATTCTGCAAATGGTCAGCATCACTGCTACAGTTACCCCTTGTGTCAGACATCAGCAAGGTGGGGCTGCTGACTCCCTCACTGCTCGCTCATGCAAGGAATGGTTCTCAGGCTCAGTTCTTTCTTTCTATTCTTTGTGCAGACTCTGAAACCTTCCACCCCCCAAAATGCAACTATCTGGTTCAGTTGGGCTTTCCCTTCCATGCACTTTTAAGGTTGCCAGCATCAGAGAAAGACAGGCACATTTCATTACACAGGTGCCTTACTACAGATGGTATCTCCTTCACGCTATGAGAAAAAAATCCTTCCACCCTCCCTCCTCTGTTCCTTTCTGGGTTTTTTTTTTGGGGGGGGGGGGGTGCTTTGCTTTGCTTTATACCAAGACCTGCCATCACAGTAAGCTGCTCTACAATATTTTGAAAGGATTTTGAAAGCCCCCTCTTCAAGGGAGAAGGGCAACCTGTCTTGCACCTGTCTTACCAGCTGATTGCATGTATTCTTTTCTTATGGATCCATATTAAAGTTCTAATTGTGTCTTACTTATATTGATCTGTAGTGAGCAGTAAGTTACCACATGTATGCTCATAAATGTTTGGAAAGATATGGCTTGCCATGAACAAATGTGGCACAGTTAGTCCTTAGATCCCCAAAGGGTAGATGTTTTTGGTACAAAAATAAATCTGAGATTTTTATTATCCATTTTTCAGTCCAAAATATTTTCCTACCAATTTTATATGAGAAATTAAAGTACTCTTGCATAGCTGATATTTTCAAAATTCTGTGATGCTCATTTAATATTTTCCCAGTACTCCAGGATGTTTAAGATTCTTAGAGTGTAAAATGCCAGCTTTGTGGGTTCCTGTTAATTAGAATTCTTCTGCATGATTGAAAATCCTGATTTACCTGCTAGTTCCTACAAGTCCATATGTATTCAGATGTTAATTGGTAGAGTCTTGTGTTTTGCAACAGTATTCTCATTTTCTTAAATTAGCAAATAGCTTAGAAGTTTTTATCCTCAGCTCTTTTCATGCTCCAAAGGAAGTTTGCGAATGACGTTTCTAATTGTTTGCTTAATATACATAGGACATATCTCAGGGCAGCAGCTGGAACAGAAAACAAAGCTACTGAGATGAACTATGTGTGTTAACCCAAAGGCTGGATTTACCCAACTCTCATTGTTTGACAACTTTCTCTATATTTTCAATAACTGAACAAAACTCTCCTTAACTGTATTTGAACTGGAATTCAATTTCAGCCTTCAGTCATGCATATTTATATTGCTTCCTGTTCAGGCACCATTGGGCTAAGACTCATCTAGGGATAAAAATCATCCTGCCATTCTCACAGTTCTTTTCTATGACCTTGGGCAAGACATTTAATGTCTTTAAGAGCTAGATTAAAAAAAAAATGGATTCATGTGTGTTAGTTTCATTGCAATCAGAACTGAAGTGCTCTTTTTTCTTATGTATGATTCCTCAAGGTGGCCCATACATGTTTCTGAGCACTGAAGGTCTATTCATCTTAGCGCATATATACTCATTTCAGCACTTAAGCAAAACTAGTCTTCCTATGTATGGGAATACAAAGGTGTTGTACAGGCTCTGAACATAAGCCATTTTGTCTGGAGGTATGCCTATCTGTGTGATAAGTAGGGATCCTGGTTTTCTCTGATAAAAAAAAAAAATCCCTAATTTTCAG
Source organism: Alligator mississippiensis (assembly GCF_030867095.1). Lineage (NCBI taxonomy): Eukaryota > Metazoa > Chordata > Crocodylia > Alligatoridae > Alligator > Alligator mississippiensis. The sequence continues at coordinate 74,473,770 of NC_081824.1, read as the reverse complement.
ATTTAAAAAAATAAACCAAAAATCCACGCTTTTCCATGATCAACATGAAACACCACTATTTATCTATATCTATATAGTTATATGTTAGTGGCGTTTCATGTTGATCATGGAAATATGCGGATTTTGGGTTACTTTTTAAATCTAAAAATCAGGGTTTGTTTGTTTTTTTTTATATATATCATAAAAAAACCATTGTTAAGCCTAATGCAGGATGAAAGTCAGTAAGGAGGCAAGAGGACTCATAAAGCACCTGGCCTTGTTTCTTAAACATGCTCAGAAAATGCCTAGATGGAGATCTCTTGTTCTGACTCTGTAACAAGTGGTCATCCCATATCCAGCCACTGGTGGGTGGGCTTGATGCCTTCTGGTGACAGTTTAGCCCTTGACTAATCTGACTCTCTTTGGGCACTCTCCTCTTCACTTGTCCACCACAGCTTGATGTTGTGATATTTTAGAAAAAAGGGCTTCCCCAGGGCTTCCCAAGCCTGATTTCACACTCCTGAACTCAGATGTCTCCACACTCAGCTTTATGGGCTAATTATGTGGCTCTGCCCAACCACCCCTTACACTCTGTCCAGACCTCACAAGTATTATCAATCATGTTGATCATCAGCCCTCTTGGGCCACGGCCTCAGTCTCTATGACTGGGTCTTCCTGCCCAGGCACTTCACCTACCTCAGCTACTCTCTCGTGTGATTTCCAGGCTTGCCTGCATCTCCCAGACATGTCACCCATCATGGCTACTCCCAAGTATAGCCTCTTTGCCAGTACTCCCCACCTAGGCATATTCCCTAGGAAAGCTATTCCCAGGCACTGCTTCCTACCCTGTTAGGCTTTTACTGCCACCCCACTCCTGAGCTTCTAGTCCCTGGCCCCAGTCTCTGGACTCCTTTGCTCTGTCTATACCTCTCTCTGGAGACTACTACTTGTGCTTCTGACTGAGGGAAGCATCCAAGTTCTTGAAGTGAATCAAGTACCTTCAAGGGCTACTAGGCCTGTTTCCCAGGGTGCACAGAGCCAGAATCAAGCCCAGCCCTGGGTGGTGGCAGTGGAACCCCCAGGCTAGTGGGCATGCTCCAGGAAGGGGGTCGGCCGGACATAAGGCCTCCCCAGGGAGGCACACGGAGCCTGGAAGGTGGTCGGGCACAGTGAAGTGGGTGGCTCAACACAGGAGTGCCCCTACTGGCCCTCCACAGGCTGTTTTCCATGAAAGGTAAGTTTGGTTGGGCTACCTATGGGAGAATGCCTTTTCCATCTCAACATGACTCTGTGATAAGCAGGGTTCCTGGTTTTCTCTGATTAAAAAACTGCAAATTATCTGATAACCCCCCCCCCAAATCCATGATTAAAATTAAAGGCCCCCCACAATCCCCCTGGCCCTGCTGGTGTCTCTCACTCCCCACCCCACAACCCTCCAGCCCTGCTGATGCCCCCTACCCACAGCTCCTGCTCCGCCAGGGCTGATGGAGGGAGGCCCCCAGCTGCCAGGACTATGGGACCATGGACCTCGGTCCGCAGCCCTGTTCTCTGACAGGAGGTGGTGGCTGCTGCAGGGCAGTGGAGCCCAGCTTCCCCCCCCCCCCCCCCCCCTGCCTGCTGTGGGCTTGGGTGGATGGGCCAGCTCCCCACCACTGTGCTTACTCCTGGGGGGCAAGAGGGACCTGTGCCCCCCAGATCTGTGCATGGGGCAGGGGCTGTGTGCTGCCTGATGCAGGCTCAGGCTCTGCTGCCCTCCCTCTGGCCTCCACCACCCAGCAGGTATGACTCAGCGCTGCAAAGAACTATGGGCCATGTAGGAAAGCTGCTTTCTGCTGCAAGCTCAGCACTGCCCTGGTGATATGTCCCATGAGCATGCAGCTGCAGTGGGGGCAGTAATGCGGGGTTGCATATAGGGGGCATGTCGCCATGGCAGTGTGAAGCTCACAGTGTCAAGCAGCTTTCCTGCATGGTTCTGCTGCTCTTTGCAGTGCTGGGTTGCACCCACTGGGCTACAGAGGCCCCAGGGGAGGGCAGCAGGTTGGGAGCCCACGTCTGAAGTGGGCAGCCCACACCCACACTCATGCCCCATACACAAATCTGGGGGGCACTCATCCCTCCTGCCCCACCAGGAGTGCACAAAGGTGCAGGGAGCAGTCCCACCCCCCCCCCCCCCCCAGCTGAGCCTGCAGCAGGCAACTGGCCCTGCCCCATCCCAACACACAGATCTGGGGGGCACAGTTCCCTCCTTCCCCTGGGAGTGCGTGCAATAGCTGGGAACCACCCCCCCCCTGCCCCTGGATGACCTGTCCGTTGCCCCATTCTGCTTCCCACCAGGGCCCTGAGGATGTGCATTGCAGCCCCAGGCCCCAAATCCCAAGCACTGGCTGGCTGGGCAGAAGCCCCAGCCTCTGCTCTACATGCACATGGCACCCCCTTCCTGACTGCCCTCCTCCCGCTCCCTCCCAGCCCCTTTCAGGCTGGAACTCTGCCACCTGCGGACAGATTGTTGCAAAGCTGCAAAATCCATGGGTTTCTCCGGTAAATCAGAAACCTGTGTTTGCCTCTGGTAAAAGGTAAAATCCATAGTTTTCTCTGTTTTTTCCATGGGAAACAGAAAATTCAGATCCCTGGTGATAAGATTGGTAAGAACAACCATTATGTAGGGAGACAGTATTCCCTGGGTGTGTCTACATATGCATTTGCATTGCATTAAATTTATTGTGCAGTAACTACTGCACAGTAATTGGGTATAAGCCAGCGTCTACACGTGCAAGCAACCTGAAACTAGATTTAGTTCCAAGTCAGAGCAGCTTGCCATGTGCCCCTGTGGCCACTGGGGGGGAGCTCCAGCCACAAGGCTGCCAGCACTTGGCAGCTATGTTGAGACCAAAGGCAGCTGCCAGCCCTTGGTGGCCATCTTAAAAGCACACCCCTGTCCTCTGATCCCTACCCAGCCCCTCCCCTGCCCGGGAGCTGCCTGCCCAGTGCAGGGTTTATACGCAGTAGTTCCCACCCTGCCTCCCTGCACCATGACTGCTCCAGCCCCTGCCCCTGCCAGTGGTACCCAGCACCCTTCTGCTCCAGGATGGCCCCTGCCAGCAATGACCAGCACCCTGTGTTGCTGCTGGCCATGGTGCTGGCCCTACTGGCCCCACCAGGCCCCCAAACAGCCACATAGTTTCATAGATGTTAGGTTCGGAAGAGACCTATTAGATCATTAATTCCAACCCCCTGGGCAGGAAAGAGTGATCCAAGCTAGGTGTCTGCCAAATCTCCTTTTAAATACCTCCAAGGAATGGGACAGCACCGCCTTCCTTGGAAGCATATTCCATATTTTGGCAACCCTCACTGTAAAGAATTTTTTCCTGATGTCCAATCTGAATTTGCTATCTTCCAGTTTGTGGCCATTATTTCTAGTTACCCCAATGGGCGCCCTGATAAACATTGTATCCCCTATTTCTTGCTGACCCCCCTGATGAGTTTGTAGGTGGCCATGAGATCACCTCTCACCCTCCTTTTGTGGAGGCTGAAGAGGTTCAGGTCTCCCAATCAGTCCACATAGGGGTTTTTTTCTGTAGGCCTTTAACCAGATGAGTGGCCCTCCTCTGAACCCTCTCCAGGCCATCCACATACCTCTTAAAGTATGGTGCCCAAAACTGAACACCGTCCTTCAGTGCTGCATAGAGGGGAAGTATTGCCTCCCTAGACCTGCTTGTGATGCACCTAGTTATGCAAGAAAAAGTACAATTAGCGTTGCTTATTACCTCATCACACTGGTGATTCATGTTCATTTTGGAGTTGACTACTACTCCAAGATCCCTTTCCGCAGTTGTGCTACTTAGAATGGTACCTCTCAGGCTATAGGAGTGTTGATGATTCTTCCTCCCCATGTGCAACACATGGCACTTATCTTTGTTAAACTGCATCCTATTCTGTTCCGCCCACTTCCCCAGCCTGTCTAAATCTGCCTGATTCACTCCCTGCCATCTAGTTTGTGTACCTCCTGCCATAGTTTGGTGTCATCAGCAAACTTGGACAGGGTCCTTTCTACTTCCTCTCCCAAGTCACTAATGAAGATATTGAACAGTACTGGTCCCAGGACAGAGCCTTGGGGGACTCAGCTGCCTACATTTCTCCAGGTAGAAACTGACCTATCCACCACCACTCTCTAGGTGCATCCCATAAGCCAATTTTCTACCCACCATACTGTGTAATAATCTACATTGTAACTGTTTAGTTTATTTATAAGAATTGGGTGTGACTGTGTCAAAGGCCTTTTTAAAATCTAAGTAAATAACATCTACCTCTATTCCTTCATCCAAGCATTTTGTGACCCACCTGCCAACTGGGCCCAGGGCACCAGCTGTGAGAGGTCCTGGCTGACCCCACTCTCCTACACTCTCTGCTCCAGCCTGCCTGCCCACCACCTACACACCCCTGACACCCTGCCCACCCCCAGCACCACTCTAAAACACACACGTGTAGGAGAAACAGTACAAAATTTATTAATAGAACAAACCCCCCATCCCTTGTCCCGATTGAACCGATAAGCAAGTGAACAGACTTTCACTTTTGATTCCAGAAATGCAGCCACATGCTGGCAATGGCCCAGGCCAGAAGCTGAAGGGCACTAGAGTATGCCACCCTGCTCAGCTGGAGCAGACCACTTGAGCCAAGGCTAGCCAACCCACCCTGTAAGGAGGAGGGTGCGAGATAGGTTCCGAGCATCCAGGGATACTGGGGGACTGTGAGTTATCTTGAATCTGGAGGGGATCTTGCACAGAATTTCAATAAACTAATTTAACCTAATCAGTTAAGTCTGATACTACATCCATCCAGGCTTATCTTAAACTGGTTTCAGCCATTATGAAAGCAGTTTATGTGCACTGAAACTCTGTTGTGCTACAGATTTGAACCAGTTTCTGATTACTTATACTGGTTTATGTGTAATTTCTGTCCCTAGCCAAAGAGCTCAGGACTAGGTATCTACTTCGCTATCACGGATACATACAGTCAGACATCACACAATAGTAATTCAGAGAGAGTGAGCCATGTTAGTTAAGCAGAAGGTACAGCAGTTTATCACCTTATAAACAAACTGCTTCAGAGAGGCATAAGCTTTTGTAGGCAACAAATTACTTCAACAATTACTATGAATGAACAATATTCATTAGGATGCATAAACTTATAACCAGTTCAAGGGGGAGTGAATTTAGGCATCATGTCTAATGCTAATGAATCATAACTAATCAGAAATGTACAAATTAAAATTGTAGATAACTGAATAAATGCCTCCTGCCTCTAGGACAGAGGGGAAACCCAGATACCCCACCCTCTGTTGCATTTCCCATGAGGTGGCCTACACATGCCTCTGCCTAACACTTTGACTGCTATGCACCATAAACCATAAGGTGCTGTAAATGTCTCCACTCAAGATATAAAGACACAAGACAGTTCTTCTTTATGAATTCCACTTATGGGTCCATGTGCTTACATTTTAAGTGAAACAATGCAACTTTGGGGCAGAGAGTCTTTTCTGCTATGTTTCAACAGTGCCTACCATAGTCATAATGGGACCTATGCCTGCTTCCTCAGCACAGAGAACAACTACAAACACGGGTTCCAGCTAAGGTTTAATATTTTGAAACATAACACTGCTGTGTTTGGAGACAGTTTAATGTAAAACAGGTAGTGCTATTCAGTCGAGTAAAATTGTTGTCAAAGGACTTTTTTATAACTAACAGTAAGGCTTCAGTATTCGCTAATACCTTCTAGTAAGCAGTCTGAGTTCTGATGCATAATCATATCCATTTTCCCAATTAAAGTAATTAAAGCTCAGAAGCCAGTGCATTGGGCCAGGAGACACCCTAGCAATGTGTAACTGCAAGTTACATTTTCACCCCCCAACAATAAATTCCTTTTTGCTCCCTTATTCAAAAGTGGACACAGTGGGCATATCTACATGTGCAATTAATGTGACTGAATGTACTTTGGCTCCATCTGAGCTGAAATAAGCTAATCCTGACATCACCATCTACATGTGCATTTTACTGCAGTAATTTATGGCACTGCCAGGTACCACTTGTATTTGATGGGACTATCTGGCAGCACAGTAAATTAGTCTACTGAGCCCTATTGCCACACACATGTAGACAGCGACACTTTACTGTCTGCTGCACAGTAAAGTATCTTATGTAGATGTGTCCAACCAGATGGAAGGGTCTTATCACCCATTTTCCATATAAAGTTACTGGGAATTGGCATCTTAACTGCCTTAAACCCCTTAAAAATCCCAGCCATAATATATCACCTGGGCCTTCCTTATATGGAGACAACTTAATGGGTTACTATAAATAATTTCTTTGTATCTTGCCATAGCCACTTCACTTTATATAGTGAACTTTATCTTTGAAAGCAGGCTACATCATGTTGAGATGAAGCAAAGAGGTTCAGTACAAATGACTTTCCCAAAATAACAACATGTCAATACACAGCCTTCAACTCTGCCATGATGTGTAAATATCTTATTACACAATCGAAAACACTTTTGAATAGGCTTGCTCTAGCATGTTGAGAAACAGTTTTATTTCATTCACTGAAACCAACAGACACCCCATTTTAAATTCTGTTGGAAAAGTGCTAGGATCAACTACAATGTTGGTCACACAATACTAATTTATTAAAATTATCTGGAACGTCACCTCTATCCTGAAGTTAGGGGGCACTTATGCAGTTGTCTGCAAATTTGCCTTATACATTGCTGATATGTTCCATCAAAAAAATTATTTTATATGTAACCCTCAGCACACCATGCTAACTGCGGCCATGTCCAATTGTTCAGGACCTGGGGTGCCAGGTAGCTCTACCCCCTGCTCAGCTCACCTAAGAGTGGCCAAAGGTTCCCTGGCAGGAGGGACTCCTTTTACAACGGAAAGACCTTGCAGACTCAGAAATAACTATTTACAGAATTTAATTATACACAGGAGATAATTGCTATATGCAAGCGAACATTGAATAATATCAAAAGTTTGAAACTCTATTTACAATGCACAAGGATGAGCTTATAAAAAAAAAAACATTGACAAATATTTACACTTACGGTATGATCAAATTAATGAATACAAAGCTAATAACTTTATCCACTAGTTAAATACTCATTGTATTAAATCCCTAATTAATTATTTACAACTAATAGCCAGTCACCCCGACTTATGCTCAATGAATGGAAGCAGGGGCAGTCCCTCACTACTCTCATCACACGCTTGCAGGCTCCAGCTGCCTCAGGCTATCCCACACAGGCCCAGGTGTCTCACAATCTGCAGAGGCTGTTTCCACTTCAGACCCCTGAAAAACACAAATTGTTCCCCACATGCCTCTGTGCACTCCTCTCTGCACAGCCTCTCCAAGCCCACAGAGCTATTTACACAGTTGAGCTCCCAGAGGGAGAGCAAACTGCCGCTGCAAACCAGGCAGCACCTACGGGCTCACTTCCCCCTTTAAGCACTCCGGCACACCGAGGCTCCCCTTCAGGTAATGCTTCTCTGGGTCTTAGCCCACACAGGCATCCTGGGAACTTTCCCTTGCTGGTGTCTCTTTCTGCCAAGTGGACCCAGTTCCACCACAGCCCTTTTTCCTGGCCACTCACACAGGGGGTTTAATCACACTCTTACCGATCCCGAGAGTCCAAGCCCAGCGGGGAATTGCCGTCCCACTCTCTAGGGGCTTTGCAGGGCTATGTCCCCACTGCAAGGAATTTGTGAAGCTGGCTCACGAACTCCATGTGCTCGTTCTAGGGGTCTGATCTCGCTTGCTTGATGCTTCAGGTGCTCTGCTGGCCTCTGGCCCACTCACAAAGGGTTTGGCAGGCAGGCATAGGGTGGGACAAAGTTGCAGGCTTTTCCCCAGCCCTTTCACTCAGCATGCACCTCTTTTCTCCCACACTGGGAAATATTCTGGCTTTAAGAGGAGCTGCCCAGTCAATCCCTGGGCTGGACTTTTCCCGGCCTCCCTAACTGATTTTTAATTCTTGCATCCCCTTGCTGGAGATAATACTTCCAAGGGAAGTGGTGCTGGCTCCTACCCTGGGGGTCTTTAAGAAGCGGCTCGATGCCTACCTGGCTGGGGTCACTTGAGCCCAGTTTTCCTCCTGTCCAGGCAGGGGGTCAGACCTGAAGATCTACAAGGTCCCTTCTGACCCTACTTCTATGATTCTATGATTCTATGAACAGTCTCATTAAAAAAAGAAATAGAGAGTAGATGGAAGTACATAATTATAGATACAAAATTGTTGTCATCTGTGTCTCAATGTCTAGTTAGGAGGAAGTATCAAGTGAGATTCCCCAGGGATCTGTTTTGGGTCCAGAATTCTTCAACATCTTCATAAATGATTTAGATGAAGGATGAAGTGCATTCTTAGGAAATATGTGAATTACACCAAGTTGTATGGAGTTGTTGGATGGAGGACAGGACTAGGATCCGTAGTTTCATGGTTTCATAGTTGGTAGGGTCGGATGGGACCTGACCAGATCATCAAGTCCGACCCCCTGCCATGGTAGGAAAAAGTGCTGGGGTCAAACAACCCCAGCGAGGTGTTCATCTAACCTCCTCTTAAAGACCCCCAGGGTAGGAGCCAGCACCACTTCACTTGGAAGTTGGTTCCAGATCCTAGGTGCCCTGGCAATGAATTAGCACCTCTTGATGTCTAGTCTGAGTCTACCCTCTGCCAGGTTGTGACCATTATTTCTAGTCACTCCTGGTAGTGCTCAGGTGAACAGGGACTCCCCCAATGCCTGCTGGTCCCCCTGACTAGTTTGTAACAGGCCACTAGATCCCCCCTCAGCCTTCTCTTGTGGAGGCTGAACAGGTTCAGGTTCCGTAGCCTCTCCTCATAGGGCCTGCCCTGCTGCCCCCTGATCACGTGAGTGGCCCTCCCCTGGACCCTCTCAATGCTGTCCACATCCCTCCTGAAGTGCGGTGCCCAGAACTGGACGCAGTACTCCGACTGCGGCTTGACCAGTGTCGCACAGAGAGGGAGGATCATCTCCTTGGACCTACTCAAGATGCATTTGTGGATGCATAACAAGGTACAGTTGGCTTTCCTGACCGCATCCCCACACTGTCGGCCCATGTTCATTTTGGCATCAATGATGATTCCAAGATCCTTTTCTGCCTCTGCACTGATGAGAAGGGAGTTCCCCAGCCTGTAGGTATGCTGCTGGTTCTTCCTCCCCAGGTGCAGCACCTTGCACTTGTCAGTGTTGAAACCCATCCTGTTCTCATCCGCCCACCCCTGTAACCAGTCTAGGTCCAATTGCAGCCTATTCCTCCCTTCTAGCATGCCCACATCCCCCCACATCTTAGTGTCATCAGCAAATTTGAACAGGGTGTTTTTTACCCCCTCGTCCAAGTCACTGATGAAGATGTTGAACAGCACGGGTCCGAGGACAGAGCCCTGGGGGACCCCACTGCCCACATCCCTCCAGGTCGAAAATGACCCATCTGCCACCACTCTCTGGGTGCGGCCCTCCAGCCATTTAGTGACCCATTTGACTGTGTAGGTGTCAATGCCACAGTCCCCTAGTTTTTTAATGAGAATGGGGTGAGAGACAGTGTCAAAGGCCTTCCTGAAGTCCAGAAAGACTACATCCACTGCTATCCCTGCATCTAAGGATTTTGTGACCTGGTCATAGAAGGCCACCAGGTTGGTCTAGCAGGACTTGCCTCTCATGAACCCATGTTGGTTGCCCCTAAGCATAACCTCCCTTGCTGGCCCCTTGTGGACATGCGCCAGGATAATTCTCTCAAAAAGCTTACCCAGAATCGAGGTAAGACTAACAGGCCTATAGTTCCCTGGGTCCTCCTTCCTCCCTTTTTTGAAAATGGGAACCACATTGGCCCTTTTCCAGTCCTCTGGCACCACAACAGAGCACCACAGGTGCTCATAAAGCCTTGCCAGGGGTCCCGCAATGACCTCTGCTAATTCCCTCAGCACTCTGGGGTGGAGGTCATCAGGACCAGCTGATTTAAATATGTCCAGTCCCTCCAGACATTCCCTTACTAGATCCTCACTGACCCTAGGCCTGGGTGTGCCTCCCCTGGGGCCTGAGGGGGTCCAGGCAGACGGGCTGATCTGGTCCCTGCTCAGAAAAATGGAGGCAAAGAAATTGTTAAATAGGTTAGCTTTGTTGTCTGGTGTGACAACCAGATTTCCTAGCATGTCTTGCAGAGACCCCACATTACCTGGTACCTTCTTTTTGCCCCCTATGTATTTAAAAAAGGACTTCTTGTTGTCCTTGATCCAGGTAGCTAGTCCGAGTTCCATCTCCGCCTTGGCCTTCATGACCGCCCCCCTGCAGCCCTGAGCAACTGAGGTATAGTCCTCCCTGGTGGTGGCCCCTCCCTTCCATTGGGTGTACGCCTCCCTTTTAGCTAGGAGATGTTCCGGTATGCTTTTGGTGAACCATGGGGGCTTTTGCACCCTCTTGCCCCCTTTGATCCTTGTTGGGATTACCTCCCTTTGGGCATGGAGGATCGTCTCCTTAAGGAACGACCACTCTTCTTGGACACCTGACTCCCCTCCCTTCTGGGACCTCAGTACTTCCCCAACTATTCTTCTTACCTCATTGAAATCCGCCCTCCTGAAGTCCAGGGTTGCTGCCTTGCTGCAGGCTGTTGGCACCTTGCACTGGATGGGGAATTCCAGCAGGCGATGATTGCTGTTGCCTTGGTGGTCAAGCACCCGCAGCCCCGTCACGTGGTCATCGCCTGTGGCCAGCACCAGATCCAACAAGCTGTCTCCCCTGGTGGGGCTGTGTACCTCCTGGGTTAGATGGAGGTCCTGTATCTCAGCTAGGAACCTACGTGAGTGGTCAGACCTGGCTGACTGCTCTTCCCAACAGATGTCTGGAAAGTTCAGGTCACACATGATGACCACGTCTTTTGACCTAACTACCTCCATGAGCTGACTTAAGAATTCCCGGTCTAGCTCTTCCCCTTGGTTGGGTGGCCTGTAGTAGACCCCCACTATTACATCCCTTTCCCCTCGACTCCCTTGTATTCTAACCCAGAGTACTTCAGTGTGCCCCTCATCTGACCTTGTGCTACTAGATGAGGATGTGTATTCCTCCTTGATGTAAAGCACCACACCCCCACCTTTTCTCCCTGTCCTACCCCTCCTGTGCAGCCTATAGCCCTTGATATTCACCGCCCAGTTGTGCATTGGGTGCCACCACGTTTCTGTGAGCCTCACTATGTCTGGCTTGGGGTCAGCTAGCAGGAGGGTAAGTTCCTCCTGCTTGTTCCCATACCATGAGCATTTGTGTAGAGGCATTTGAGGCCTCCTGAAGATGTGTGCACTGGCCCCCTAATCTCAGTACTGCCCAAGCCCCATTTGCTTACCTGGGTATTCATTCTGCTCATTGTTGGTCCAGGCTGGGTTGTTCTTGTGGGTGTCTCTTGGTTTTTTGGTTCAAGGCTTCCTCTGCCCTCATCTTCTCCGTCCCCAGATAAGCCTAGTTTAAAGCCCACCAGAAGAGATCCGCCAACCTAGAAGAGAACACACGCTTACCTTTGGGGGAAAGGTGAAGCCCATCCTACCCGAGCATGTCTCTCATCATGATGTGCAGGTCGTTGTCTAGGAAGCCGAAGCCTGCCTCGAGACACCATTCCCGAAGCCACCAGTTGGTCTCTCTGATGCAGGTCTCATGTCATCTTCCACATCCGCTCAGTGATAGGACAGAGGAGAATACCACCTGTGCTCCTATATCCCTCAGCACGCCCCTCAGAGCATGGTAGTCCATCATCAGGTGATCAGGACTTCTCCTGGCCACATCATTAGTACCCACATGGATTTGGACCATGGGGTAGTAATCAGTGGGCTGGATCACAGCCTGGATCATCCCCATTTATCCAAAATGGATAAACTGGAGAAATGGTATAAAATCAAATCATAAAATTAAACAAGGGCATATGCAAAATCCTGCACTTGGGATGGAATAATTGCACATATAAATAAAGACTGGGGAATGATTGGCTGGGCTGTGCTACTGGGGTTAGAGTGGACCATAAGTCAAACATCAGCAGTGTGCTCTTGTAAATAAAAAACACCCCAAAACAACAGTATAGTGAGTTGTATCAACAGGAATGTCTTTTGCCAATCAAGGCAAGTGACTCTTCTACTCTATTCAGCACTGATGAGACCTCACCTGGAGTCCTGTGCCTGGTTTGGGGCCTCACACTTCAAGAAAGAAGTGAATAGATTGGAAAGAATCCAGCGCAGAGCAACAAAAATGATCAGGGGCCTGGGAGGGAAGACTTATGAGGAAAGGCTGAACTAGCTAGTGAAAAAGGACTGAGGGGAGATTTGATAACAGCCTTCAAATACCTGAAGGGCAGTTACAGAGAGGATGGAGATAGGCCTGTCCTGGGCCACAGAGAAAAGCATAGGTCAGTGGCTTCAAACTGCAACAGATAAAATGAATGCTGGAGATTAGAAGGATCTTTCTGATGAAGCATTGGAACAGGCTACCTAGAGAAGCTGTGGAATTGCCATCCTTAGAAATTTTCAAGAGTGGGTTGGACAGATACAGGTTGGGATGGTATAGTCAGAGACAGTTCCACCTTGAGTACAAGGCTGGACTAGATGAGCTCATGATCCTAAAATATTAACGTTTCCTATCACCTACAACCTCCTAAAGCCAAAAGCATGTCTAACATTTGTCATCAAGAATGAAAGTAGATACCAAATGAGAAAAGCACATTCATTTCAAATCCTAAATCTGTAAGGTTACATCAGATGTTTTATAATATCAGAAACCATTCTAACATTGAGTTACAGGATAGTAAATTCAGACAATATTCTTTTGTGATTTCCATCCAGTTTGTTTTATTTTAACCTAAAATATAGATTTAACAAAAATTAATTCTAAAATTACCAATGATTTTAATAGCAATTTGATGGCTAGGTGATTTAAAATCCTCTTTAGTTGCCTTAGGGACCATAAAAATCTGACTCTTTGTCCCTTTTAAAAATGAGACCAATAGGTTTTGAATATATTAACCCTTGACTTTTCTGCCTTTGGCAATCCAGTCACCAGTATCAAGCAGTGCCCAAAGCTCCAGTCTTGCCATGAGCTTCCAACAGATACACCCTCCCACTCCAGTTTACTGGGGCTCTGTGTATTTCTATGGGTCGACACACTGTACCTTATGGCAAAATCAGAGCATAAGAACATAGGAATATAAGAAGTGCCATACTGGGTCAGACCAATGGTCCATCTATCCCAGTATCCTATTTCTGATGATTCCTGTTGGATCAACCTGTATTCCACCCTGATCCCACAAACCACTGGAGACTTAAGCTGGGTGCTCCTCCACAGACCCATCACTACAGATGTACATCTGGCACATTTTATGAACACCCCCAACACCTGCCTTTTTGCCAACAGAAGGGACTCTGATGCTCACCTACCTCCAGTGCACCAGGTTGCAGTCCCTTTTTTGCCTCCTTAGGAGCCTCCTCCTGATGTTCTGGCTGCACATCTCCCTGCCCCTTTTCTTTTATGCACTCCCCGTCCATAGCCTCACCATGTTCTGGGACCTCCTGGTCAACCTCCTTTTGGCTCTAGCCAAACTGTCTGTTTATCAAACCAGAAAAGGGGCTGAGGTTGGAGGGGGAACTCCAGTGACTGTGGGCCTGTTTTCCTGCCACTCTTCCAATCATGTCTCTGGGCAGATAGTGTCCACTGATTGGTATCTACTGGTTCATTCGACTCATTCAGGGGACAGTGGGCAGTGGCTGATGTGTTCTGCTCAGCGTGTTATCCCCTCCACTCTACCCCCCCCCCCCAAACACACACACTCCTTGGAACACTCATTATTAACCTATGGCCATCCCCCCCTTGGAGATGTGCCCCAGCCTCTAGTGGCCTCCCTGATTAAGTGAGGCTTATAGTTGTCCTGTTGTGCCTAGGCCCATGCTTCTCTTGACACAACAAATTGGCCTATCTCCTACAATGACAGAAGTGGAATGCTATAGAGGGGGATACACTGAACCAGCTAGATCTAGAGTGATCTATCCCCTGTTCATTACCCTCCCTGGTGTCTACCATTATCCACCATTATTTTTTTAGAGATGGCAGAGGAAATATATCCAACCATTCTGTTCAACAGCTATTAATATAGTATCCATGAATTCGTCTAATTCCTTTTTGATCCTGGCTATGCTATCTGCCTCTACCACCTCATGCAGCAATGAATTCCACAAGTTAACTATGTGTTGCTTAAAGTAGTTTCTCTTGTTAGTTTTAAACCTCTCTTCTACAAATTTCAGTGGGTGCACTCTAGGTTCTAGTATTCTGGGAATGGTGAACAGCAGTTCCTTGTTCACTTGGTCCACACCCTTCATGAATTTAGAGACATCTATCATAGCCCACCTCAGCCTTCAACTTTCCAAATTAAAGAGTCTTAGCTTTTTTAATTTCTCCTGGTATGGCAACTGCTCCATGCCCCTGATCATTCTGGTTGCCCTTCTTTGTACCTTTTCTAATTCTGCTACATCCTTTTTAAGAGGCAGAGACCAGAACTGAACACAATATTCAAAATGTGGGTGTACCATGGAGATGGATAATGGTATGGTGATGTTTTACATTTTGTTTTCTCTTCCCTTCTTAATGATGCTTGACATTTAATTGGTTTTTTGGTTGCTGCTGCACAATAAGCTGATGTTTTAAGAGAACTATCTGGGTGACTCAAAAGTCTGTTTCTTGAGTCATCACAGTTAGTTCAGAACCCAGCATTGTGTATGTACAGTTGAGCCTATTTTTTCTCCCAAGTGCATTTTCTTGCACTTGTCACTACTGAAACCTACTGTTTCAGAAGGAACAAAAACCCCAAAGAAAAACCACCCTGACAACACCAAAAACTGTGATATACTGAAAGAACTGAAGGAGATTTTCACTTCCTAACCTTGGACTCAAAGATCTTCCAAGGTCCCGTCCAGCCCTAATGTCTATGAAATCTATGAAAGTGAAAACTATTCATCTAGAAGCCACAGATATGATTGATTTACTTTACCTTAGCTTGTATAACTATAAATTAAACTATAAAGCCTGTGGGCCATATCCAGCCCACCAGCTGCCACTGGGAACCTGAGGAGGAAGGGCTGAACCCCGCACTGCTCCACTCTGCCACAGCTGGCGCTGGACCATGCAACACACAGACTCTTCCACCCCTACCACCCACTTGACTTCCTGTTGACACTGTGGCTGTGCAGTTCTGGCACTTTGGTAGCTGGCATCCAGGCCTGCACAGGACGGGATATGATGCAGCACACCGAGTAGCCGTCCCACCCATCTGCTGCAGTGAGATGTTGTTGCCTCAGAGCCACTAAGAGGTGAGTCCATGCCAGCCACAGAGTAGGGTGTTGGCCCAGGGCAGCTGCCCTTGACTATCCTGGTGCAGCATGGCAGCAGGGCTTTGGGAACCAGGCTTAGGAAGACAGGCACAGGTGGTCTTCTCGTCAATCCTCCCGGTCAGTGGTTGCAGTAAGCATCATGTCACCTGTACCATGTGGGCCCAGCTACCAACAGCCACAGTGCTAGGACTGCACAGTGCCAACAGGAAGCTTCTCAGGGAAGGAGGTAGGGGAGGAAGAGTCTGTAGGCTGTGCAGTTTGTCCCAGCCCCAGCCCTGGCTGCAGCTGGGTGGAGCAGCACGGGGCACAGCCCTCCCTCCTCAGGTTCTCCACAGCAGCCAGTAAGCCAGCTAGGATCATTTGGCATCAGCAGCTCACTAATACTCATTAAGTGTCCCTCCAACACAAATAATTGCCCACCTCTGGTCTATCAGGTTACCAATATGGCATTCATCCACATAATACCAGAGCAATCAGGTGGCAACTGCTTCAATTGTGGCTATAGCCAATCAATCATTCAGTTACTTGTTCTTTCAGAATTCATCCAGCTCATTAAATTAACTTGAAGGCCTCTGTAAAAGATTTATATTTAATTATTTTCCTCTCCAGCTCAAGTAGATTCTATCAAGAACAGCTGTGTCTTTTCTCTCCAGGCTGATTTTTCTGAAGGCCTCTGGTGACGTTTAGCCATCTTAATTATTGTATCTTTGGCAACTGTGCTCAGAAAATAATTATTTCTGTGTTTATCTTTATTGCTTAAATGATGCTGTGAAGAGACAAGATGCCTTTTAAATCCTTTAGTAATTAAAATTAATGCATGGTTTTCTATTAATTTAGATTCCTATACTTCTTTTAAATAATTAGTCCAATATGTATTTTTATGCATCTGATGGATGAAGTAGTGGATAAAACTGAATTTCTTCCCTCAAAATATTGTGAATTTTGGTGATGATGATGGTGTTAGTGATGATGAAAAGTGGGAAAGATAAAATTTTCTATAGAATGGAAAATTTTTAAAAATCTGTTTCAGAAGAACCAAAATGGAAATTTTAAAAACTCCCAGGCCAGCCCACTTGCTAGCAGCCCAAGAACTAGGCAGCCTAGGGAATGGCCAGCTGGACAGCTCTGGGAGCTTACTAAACAAGCTATTTGATAGATGAGCAGTTTGGAGAACCCTAGGGCCAGAAAACCATACAAGATATTAGGAAATAAGGTGTCCAGAGACAGTGGCAAACTACTTCTCACAAACGGGGAGGAATTGGTTGAGAATGTGAAGGTAGAAAGTACCTTGGGTGACAGTGACCATGGAATTATAGATTTCTAGATCCTAAGGGGAAGAAAGAAAGAGAGCAGCAGAACAAGGTCATTGGAGTTCAAGAAAGCAAACTAACAAATTCAGAGACCTAGTGAGCAGGATCCCATGGGAGGCAACTTTGAAGGGAAAAGGAGTCCAGGACAGATGGGTATATATTACGGAGGCATTATTTAGGGTACAGGAGCAAGCTATCTTGATACAATGGAAGAATTGGAAATGTAACAGGAGACCAGCCTGGCTAGACAGCAAGTGCTTCAATGACTTGAAACTCAAAAAAGAACCCTATAATAAGTGGAAACGCTGTCAAAGTACTAGGGATGAGGATAAGAGGATTGGATGGACATGCAGGGAGAAAACTAGGAAGTCTGAGATACAGTTTGAGATGCAGTTGGCAAGGGACATAAAAGGCAATAAAAAGGGATTCTACAACAGGAGTGGAGCCAGCCTCTTCCTGGTGGGGGGACTGAGGTGGGATAGACAGAAAATTTGGGGGGCTGTGCTATACATAGGAATGGAGGGAACCATCTGTCACCAGATCCCATGGCGTGAGAGGTTTGCTGCCTGCCCAGAGCCTAGATCAGGAACATCGTGGCAAGGATTCCTGACCTCATCCAGCCCTCTGATTACTATCCCATGATCCTCATCCATGTGGGAACACATGATGTAGCCAGGAGTAGTCCAGACCATATTATGAGTGACTACAGGGTGTCACAACCCAAGGGTGTGATTTTGTGTGTGTGTGCTTTGGCACTGCTAAATTATTTCCCGCCACGAGGAGCTTTCTTTGCAAGGTGAATTTCTCAGTTGCAAAGAGAAAACCCCGGTGCAAAGAAGTTCCCACCACCCGTGTGCAAATTTGTGTCCCACTATTGGCCAGTTCTAAATTATTCCCACGTGGCGGCTAGTGATTGGCTTGCTAGCCGTATAAGAGGCTTGAGCGGTTTCCGCCCAAGTTGGAGGACTCCACAACCATCTGGAGGAAGAGGACTTCACATCTCGTGAAGAACTCTAAGCGCTGCGGAGCCTAACGGACCCAGCGTGTACCTTAAGAAGGCTATAGGGGTCTGATCAACCTCTGATCTCTCCCTGTCGCCGAGCGCGATCCCTCGACGAACCCCTTCCCTGCGCGCAAGTTCCACGAAGCCTAACAAACTTCGTGTGAGTGTATCCAGAGCTCTTCTCCGAGTTGTTTTCTTCGGTTGACACGACGGGCTCGCGGTTTTAGAGCCTTCAGCCGGATTGGGCTAGAGTTCGCAAGATTAGAACTCTTGTCCGCTCTTCTTTCCTATCTGTAACTGCAACTCAAGCAAGTTTTCCTGCCTGCACCGCAACCATCTATGGTGTAAGTAAAATAATCTTTAATCAACCGCTACGCGTCCGTGCCTAATTCTAGTCCGCCGGCCTGTATTCCCCGACCCGGGTGCCAGGGCTGCTGGCCACAGCCCGCCGTGCGCCCTCGAGGGCCTCGGACCGCTCCCGGCCTGCACACAGGGCTCTGGGAACCAGGCTTAGGAAGACAGGCACAGGTGGTCTTCTCGTCTATCCTCCTGGTCAGCAGTTACAGTAAGCATCACGTCACCTGTATCAGAGAGGTCAATCCACGACTCTGGAGTTGGTGCCATTGTGCAGGTTTTGGCTTCCTGGACCACAGTCTGCACTTCTGTGCAAGGGACTTCCTGGGACACAATGGGCTTTATCTCTCCTCAAAAGGTAAGAGTCTCTTCACTTACAGGTTGGCTGATCTCCTATGTCGGGCTTTAAACTAGGTTCAATGGGGGATGGGGAGGCAGAAGATGGAGAGAATCTAGGACCTACAATCTATAAGACATGCAACAGAACATCTCATGTAAGTATTAAAGGGCCCATTGGGCATCAGAACGGAGGGAGGGGGGCACCAAAGGCACCACTGGGACGGCTCAAGTGCCTCTATACTAATGCTAGGAGCACGGGGAACAAGCAGGAAGAACTCGCACTCCTGTTTGCAAACAATAACTTTGATTTAGTGGGGCTAATGGAAACCTGGTGGACCCCTACCCGGGCAGTACGCATTGTGGGCTATAGGTTGTACAGACAGGACAGAGTAGGGAGGAAAGGGGAAGGGTTGCTCTCTATGTTAAGGAGTGTTATACATCTACCCTATTCAAAATGGGATCAGAGAAGGACAAAGTTGAGGTACTGTGGATTAGGATACATGGAGGTCAGGTAGAAAGGGACTTGGTAGTGGTGGTCTGCTACAGACCACCACATCAAGAGGAAAAGTTTTTTGCCTCTGTTTCTGAACAAGAGTCAAGACAAGTCTCCTAATGGGTTCTTAGATGGGCATCAGAGGGACACCAGCCCACCAACTGTTGACGCTGACTTGGTGCAGAGTCACTTGGATGGACTGGATGTGTTCATGTCATCAGGCCCAAATGAGCTGCATATGAGAGTACTGAAGGAATTGGCCAGTGTCATAGCTTAACCACTGGCACAGCTGTTTGAGTGCTCATGGTGCTTCGGTCAGGTCCCAGGGGACTGGAAAAGGGCCAGTGTGGTCCCTATTTTCAAGAAGGGGAGGAAGGAGGATCCGAGTAATTATAGGCCAGTTAGTCTCACCTTTATCCTTGGAAAAGTCTTTGAAAAAATTATTAAAGATCATATTTGTGTGAGTCCAGCAGGAAAAATAATGCAGCAGGGCAACCAACATGGATTTATAGCAGATAGATCATGCCCGACTAATCTGGTTTCTTTTTATGACCAGGTCACAAAATGCTTATATGCAGTAGAGGTGGATGTCATTTACTTGGATTTTAGGAAGGCCTTCAATACGGTATCATCCCATTCTCATAAATAAATTAAGAGGCTGTGACTTAGATGATTACACAGTCCAGTGGGTAGCAAATTGGCTTGGGGGTCGCACCCAGAGAGTAGTAGTGGAAAGGTCAATATCGACCTGGAAGGATGTGGGCAGTGGAGTCCCACAAGCCTCGGTCCTTGGACCTGTACTCTTCAATGTCTTCATCAGTGACTTGGATGTGGGCATGAAGTGTACTCTGTCCAAGTTTGAGGATGATACTAAATTGTGGGGTGAAGTGAACACACCGGAGGGTAGGGAACAATTGCAGGCAGACCTGGACAGGTTGGAAAAATAGGCAGAACACAATAGGATGCAGTTCAACAAGGACAAATGCAGAGTGCTGCACCTAGGGTGTAATAATATCCAGCACACCTACTGGCTGGGAAATTACCCTCTCAGCAGCACAGAAGTGGAAAGAGATCTCAGAGTCATAGTGGACTCCAAGATGAACATGAGTCATCAGTGTTCAGAAATCATCAGCAAAGCTAACTGCACTTTCTCATGCATCAGCAGATGCATGACAAATAGAACCAAGGAGGTGATACTTCCCCTCTATGCAGCATTGGTCAGATTACAGTTGGAGTACTGCATCCAGTTTTGGGCGCCGTACTTCAAGAAGGATGTTGATAGACTCGAGAAGGTCCAGAGGAGGGCCACACATATGGTTAAGAGTTTGCTGGCCAAGCCCTATGAGGAGAGACTAAGGGACCTGGATCTCTTCAGCCTTCACAAGAGAAGGCTGAGAGGTGATCTTGTGGCCACCTACAAATTCATTAGGGGGATGCAGCAAGGGATTGGAGATGCTCTGTTCATCAGGGCGCCTCTTGGGGTAACAAGGAACAATGGTCACAAACTGACAGAGAGCAGATTTAGGCTAGATATCAGGAAGAACTTCTTCATGGTAAGGGTGGCTAGAATTTGAAATGGGCTCCCAAGGGAGGTGGTGCTTCCCCCTACCTTGGGGTATTTAAGAGAAGGCTGGATAGGCATCTAGCTGGGGTCATCTAACCCCAGCACTCTTTCCTGCCCAGAGCAGGGGGTTGGACTCAATGATCTATTGAGGTCCCTTCTGATCCTAACAACTATGAAACTATGAAAAATACAGGCATTGTTTTGGTCAACACAATGCATTGAACTGAGGACCCAACCTAGCATCTATGAATCTTCTGACCAAGCCTACTTATTCATTTTTTTTAACAATATCCACTTAAACATGTGTTTTATCTATGTTATCTGCAAAAGGAAATAAAAATATATATTGTATGCAAACAGATCAGGCCAGGCCAGAAGCACTGCACCTCTACAGGCTGTGGGTGGGAGCAGAGTGGGCTCAGCTACATGGGGCAGGTGGTGGCTGCCTGGGGGGGAGTTGGGGGGCTTGGACAGGGGTGGCACTGGGAGGGGTAGCTATGGTGGGGGGCAAGGCAATTTTGGGGTGGCTATAGCCCCCCCCCCAACTCCCTAGTTCTATAGGTATATCAAAAGTAAGAGGAAGACCAGAGAAACCATAGGTCTCTTACAGAATGAGGAAGGCAATCAAATTATAGATGGTGCAGAGAAGGCTGAAGTGTTTAATGCCTTTTTTACTTCAGTTTTCACAAATGGGGCAGAGGTATCAGATAACAAGTGAAGTTGGCAGAAAAGACAGGGAAAAATGCAAACAGCCAAGATTAATGGCAGAATGTGTTAGGGATTACTGAGAGAAGCTAGATGTTTTCAAGTTAGCAGATGAGATGAACCCTGGGATAATGAAGGAATTATGATTCTGTTAGGCAGACAGAAAATTTGGCTGGATTGTTGGACTCAAAAGGTAGTAATCAATGGTTCAACATTTAGTAAAGTTCCCTAGAGGTCAGTCCTGGGGCTGGCTTTGTTTAATATCTTCATCAATGACCTGGAAGGTAGCTGGAAGGTAGCATAGAGTGCGCCCTCAGCAATTTTGGAGATGGCACCAAGTTGGGGAGAGTGTTAAATATGCTGGGGGGTAGGAATAGGATTCAGAGATACCTCAACAAATTGGGGGACTGGACCAAAAGAAATCTCATGAGGTTCAATAAGGACAAGTGCAAAGTCCTGCACTTAGGATGGACCAATCACATGCATGAGTACAGGCTTGGAACCAGCTGGTTAGGCAGCAGCTCTATAGAAAAGGACCTGGGGATTACAGTGAACAACAAATTGAATATGAGCCAACAGTGGGCCCTTGTTGCAAAGCAGGCTAATGGCATCCTGGGCTGCATTAGTAAAAGCGTTGCCAGCAGATCAAGGGAAGTGATTCTTCCCCTCTATTCAGCACTGGTTAGACCACATCTAGAGTACTGTGTCCAGTTTTGGACCCCCCACTACAGAAAAGATGTAGGCAAATTAGACAGTGTGCAGCACAGGGCAATGAAAATGGTTAGGGGTCTTGAGAACATGACTTATGAGGAAAAGCTGAGGAAACTGGTCTTACTGCATTTGGAGAAGAGAAGACTGAGAGGAGATTGAGAAGGGGAAGACTGAGAGGGGAAAAGACTACCTGAAGGGTGCTTCATCCTCTTTCATCCAAAGAGGATGAAGCTAGACTGTTCTTAATGGTGGCAGATGACAGAAAAAGGAGCAATGGTCTCAAGTTGCAGCAAGGGAAGTTTAAGTTAGATACAAGGAAAAACTTTTTCTCACTGGGGTGGGGGTAGTAAAACACTGGAACAGGTTACCCAGAGAGGTTGTGGAAATTCCATCCTTGGAGGTTTTTAAGACCTGACTAAACAAATCCTTGGCTGGGATGATCTAGTTGGGAATGGTCCTGTTTTGAGCAGGGGTTTGGACTAGATGACTTTGTGAAGTCTCTTTCAGACCTACTTTCCTATGATCCTATGTCTAGACCTGCTCCAAAAAAGGTAACTTTGATGCTTAACTCCTATCTAAGCCCCACTACAATTCAAAAAGAAGATGCAGCTCTGTCTCTGTCCTTTGAGAGAACCTATTTAGTAGGCACACATTGCGCAGTAAGATCAGACCCATCACAAAATGCAGCAGGAGTGGCCTCTGGGTGGTGGTGCTGTCCTCCTTTTATACAATAGTCTAATGGTCAGAGCACTGGCCAAATAGATTGGAAATCTGGGTTCCAGAACTTTCTCAACCTGCCAATTTTCCAGACCCTATCTCCCTCTTCCCAGGAAATTGCCATATCCACCAGGCTCTAGGTTATGTTGGGATGAAGGTACCTGTTGAAGTCACACCCCTGTTATAGAGAAGGCATTAGAAAAGCCCCAAAAGCTGACAGGAACTGATTTTCTATGATTCTATGAAGTGGCTGGGGTAATAGCAGAGCCATTAGGTAACCTCTCTGAGAACTCATGGAGGTCAGGGGAGGTTCCTGATTACTGGAAAAGGGAAAAATATAGTGCTCCTCTTTAAGAAGTGGAAGAAGGAGGATCCAGAGGACTATGGACTGGTCTGCCTGACCTCAATACCTGGAAAGATCATGGAACAGGTCCTCAAGGAATCAACTGTGAAACATCTAGAAAAGATCAAGGTAATGAAGAACTGCTGTCATGAATTCATCAAGGGTAAGTCATGCCTGACCAACTTCATTTCCTTCTTTGATAAAATACTCTGTGGATGGGAGGAGAGCTGTGAATATGATATACCTCAACTTTGGCAGGGCTTTTGACACCGTCTCTCACAGCATTGTCATTAACAAGCGGAGGAAATACAGACTAGATGAAAGTACTGTAAGGTGGATACATAACTGGTTGGATCATTGTGCTCAACAGCTCAATGTCTAGATGGGAGGAGGTATCAAGTGGGGTTTCCCAGGGGTCTGTCCTGGGTCCATTACTACTTACTATTTTCATAAATTATTTAAATAATGGGATCAAGTGTACAGCTAGCAAATTTAGAAGTGACACAAGGCTGTGTGGTGTTTCTAATTCTCTAGAGAGTAGGGCTAGGATCCAGAATGACCTACATAGGCTGGAGAAATGGTCCGCAATCAATCAGGTGAGATTCAACAAGGACACATGCAAAGTACTTCATTTGGGATGGAACAATTGCATGCATAAATACAGACTGGGAGATTAGTGGCTAAACTGCAGTGCTGCAGAGAAGGAAAGAAGCGTTGCATTAAAGATAAGATGAATATGAGCCAACAATGTGCTCTTGTTGCAAAACAAATAAACAAACAAAATTAACAGGAGCGTCACTGGCAAATCAAGGCAAGTGATTCTTCCACTCTATTCAACACTGGTAAGGCCTCGCCTGGAGTACTGTGTCCAGTTTGGGATGTCACACTTCAGGAAGGATGTGAACAGATTGGAAAGAGTCCAGGGCAGAGTAAAAGAAGTGATCAGGGGTCTGGGATACAAGACTTATGAGGAAAGGCTGAAAGAACTAGGGATGTTTAGCCCGCAAAAGAGAAGACTGGGGGTGGAGGTGATAGCAGTCTTTGAATACCTGAAGTGTGATTACAGAGAGGAAGGAAATGTGCTATTCTCTGTAGCCATATAGGACAGAACTAGAAGCAATGGCCTTAAGCTGCAGCAAAGGAAATTTAGATTGGAGACTAGGAGGAATTTGCTGATGATGAGGGTGGTCAAGCATTGGAACAGATTATCTAGAGAAATTGTGGAACCTCCATCCTTGGAATTTTTCAAGATACGGTAGAAAGATGCTTGGCTGGGATGGTTTAGTTGGGGATGATCCTGCCTTGAGCAGTGAGCCGGACTAGATGACCTCATGAGCCCCCTTCCATCCTTACCTTTCTATGATCCAATGTTATGGATTTCTGCTTACCTGGTTTTCAGCACATTTCCACAGAATGTTTCAATTGTGTTAAATTAATATTTTCCAGTGGATAACAGTCCAGTCAAAAGCAACTGACCAATTCTGGACTGCCAGAGGTTATTTTATCTTCATTCTGTAGTGGACATTCAAGGGCTGTCTGGTGCCACACATGTATAAGCTCACAGACATAGCAGTTGTTCATGTAACTCTGAGAATATTTCATATGGTAAAATAGGAAGAAGCATCCCAAACAAGATGTAATTACTGTACTCAGTAGTGCAGAGCTGTAAATGGTAAAACATAACTATGCCTCCAGCAATCTCTCTCACAGGAATTCTTTGCATATCATTTTCTTTATGCTTTTGCTCAACATGTCAACATTGCATTTGATTTTATAAGAAACAAGGTTCATTTGTTGGCCACACAATGAAAATGTAATGCCACACACCTCTGTGCTGTTAAAATTTCTTAAAAGTATTTCTGAAGACTTCAGCCTTGATTCTGAAAACACCAACACATGCTGACTCTGCTCTGGGAATGGTCCCAGTGAAATCAGAGAAGCCAAATACAAGCTTGTCAGTGGCATGCGTGCAGAGATAGGCAGCGGAGCTTTAGTAAGCATGTCTCTACTGTTTTTTGTGGAGTTGCAAAATGAAGCTGCTTTGAATACACCTCAAGCTACCATTCTCCAGATTTCTGTCTCCAGTGTGTCTGAAAGCAGTGGTGAAGAGCACCCTCCAGACAGCTACTTTGCCTCTTTTTTGTTTTGGTGCCTATAGAGCAGAAGAGAGCGGTTGGGTTGTGCTCCTCAGTGACATTCTTGGGAGTGCCACCCAAGACAACTGTGGTGTGCAGGGCAGATACAAGTGGAATTCCTCAGTTGGCATTGGAAGCCAGTGGCTTTGTTCTGGCTCAGAAAGGAGCAATGTGGTCTTGGCTCACATGGCTCTGACTATAAATAGCATCCATGTCCCCTTAACTATAAACAGCTTTTACACCCCAGTTTTTTCCAGATATGTCCTTTTTTCATGTGATGTCTGCTTTTCCCAATAACACTTAGTGGGTGAACCAGTCCCAGGACAGCAGCCAGGGTGGTCAAGTATATCCCGCAGCTACCTGCTGGCAAGAGGGGGCATGCTTTCTCCCCATCCCTGCCAGCTATTACCAACTGGAATTCACTATTAACCGGCATGCCGACTGACACAGCAAAAGTGAAACCACCTGCCAATCAACGTGGCAAAAGCAAAGCCAGAAGTCCCACCATGGTACTTCCAGTTTCACCGAGTCCCACTTCTTCCTCATTTGCCATGGCCGGGGGCAAAGCAGCCGGTCCCCCAGCACACTGACACCAGGGAGTGAAAGCCCTGGTGCACTGGACGTGGCGGGAGGGGCGGTGGCCCAAACATGCAAAGACACCTCTCTGATAACCAGCATATTTGGTTATCTGGCACCCTCCATTCCTCATGGATGCCGGATAACAGAGCTTTTACTGCATTTGTTTTCTGAGGTTTACATTACTAACTCCAGACCTGCATTCACACCCTGACTGCATTAACACATTGCCTTCCCCAATATGTTTATTGATTCCTTGGTTTTATGACTGCATTTAGCTCTGGTCTGCGCACAAAGTTGTATAACTGAAGTTATGATTTTATGCCAGTTTAGTCAAGTGAGTGGAACTTCTGTGTGGTTAATTCTTAACTGATTTACATCTGCCATATAATGGTTTAGTTTACATCAGTAAATGCAGGCCAGCCCATTTCAACTGGTTTTAATGCAATGTAAAAGAGTACACACAGAGGGCTGCAACACTTTCTGTGCATTCTTTTGTTATCAACTTATATTAAATTGGTGAAACGTGCGTGTGAATATAAATCTGCTTAATTAACAAGACAGGGAATCGGCTGCATTGTAAGGTGCCGTATTTATGGTATTGTACTAATAATACCTTCATCATAACATATTTGATTCAGATGATATATTCTATTCTAGCTCATTTCTACAGACTATATTTATGTTTGATCTTTGCATACTTGTATTTAATCTCATAAGTAAAGGACACCACACAGAGCACATAGAAGGCAGAGCTGAAAACAGACAGCTTCATAGCTAATTAGGAAGTTTATTTGCATGTTCTCTGTTACAGGAAGGTCATCATCATTTACTGTAACTGGAGATAATGAAAGGATGAATGGAAATCTTTTTTATGAGCACTGATTATTCTATGTCCGATACAATGATATTCTCTTACTAATATCATGGCATATCATACTATTAAGAACTGTCCAATCCCTGTGTTACAACCTCAAAGATAGGTTATACTGCATTTCCTTATTCACTGGCATTTGAATGCTTCTTTTGTATGGGCTTTATCAAAGTGCGACTCTCACCTATAATGAACTCTGCCAACAACTGAAATGTATCATTAAGTCAGATGAACTTCAGCAATCAGAGCAGAAGATGAACTGATTATATTCAGGTAGTTGTTACAAAGAAAGGGAAGGACGCATGTATGTGGAATGACTATAAGAGAAATCTCCCCAGGGATATTGTGCTAGGGAAAGGCAAGGAGGAACAGTTGTAAAGATTGCTTTTAGAATGCTGCAACACTGAGGAGGCAGCCCAGAAAGCAGAGCAGTTTCATTCATTTCCAATGTAATCAGAAAAAAATTAGGAATGAATCATTTGTGTTGTATCTGCACTAGAACTAAGAGCTGTGTTAGCTAACATATACTGACACATGAGTAGAAACGATCATCTAGATAAACCCTGAGTGGTCAGAGCTTTAATTGTATATCTTATCCTGCAGCAGTAGGATGATACCCCACTGGAACACTAATTCTGGAGCCCCAGCAAGAAAGCTATCACCTACTGATTCACCTACTGAGTCTTTGCAATACTTGGAACTCATGTACTTCCTCTAACCAACGAGAAAAAGGTGATGGTCATATCCCTCCTAAACTTGCCTATTGCCTACAGAGTCAGAACCCTTGGCATACAGTACAGAGCACTGGAGGCATCTACACATGTGCTTTACTAAAGTTGCCTAATTAGCTCTGCAGTAAAACATCACCATCTACACATGCAGCACTATTAGGCCAAAGTAAACTAATTAAGTCCACTATAGGATAGTACTGTCCAACACAAGTACTAACCTATGGTAGAGTTATTTAATGCCCCACAATGCATATGTAGATGGTGACCAAGGCTGGCTGGGGCATGAGGGTGCTACAGCACAGGGTCTTCCTGCCAGCTAGCTCTGCACTGTAGCACCCTTAGGCATGTCCACACATGCAAGCACGTTCGCTTGCAGCAGCTCAAACAGAAGCAAATTTGACCCGGGGCTTTTTGCCTCAGCGCACATGCTCGGACATGCACTTTGTTGTGGAGCAAATTGTGCCACTTGGGGCAAAATAACCCTGCCTGGCTCCTCCCAGAACTTCAGCCAGGGGGAACTAGAGCCCGGGGCCAACACCTGTGCTGTCCCCAGCAGTATAAAAAGCTGCCCTGTCCTGGCCCCAGCAGTATAAAAAGCTACCCTGGCAAGTAGCTCAGGGCTACTAGCTCTCAGGAGCTTCTGGGGCCCAGCCAATTGGTATCTGGGGACACTACCCCTTGTGCCAGCTGGACTGCTGAAGCAGCCCTGAGAGTTCCCTGCACCCTCTACGCACTGCAGGGGTCTGGCAGTGGGGGCTGCTGCCTGGCTGTGACCTGCTGTGAACCTGCCAGACTTGGATGGGGACTTGGATGGGGACTTGGACGATGCAGATGGACTTGGATGGGGACTGCAGAGCCAGTAGAGACATCTGCCCCTCTGGGCCAGCTGCCAGTGGACTGAGGTTGCAAGGTTGGCCTTTGTGCAGCACTACTGCCACTTGTGCCCCCTGTCTGGCCATCTGGGCAGCTATCACCCAGAAGATGTTCAGGGTGTGGTGGCCTGCTTCGAACTGTCAAAGCACGTCCTCCTATTTGGCCAGGAGGTCAGCCACAGCCAGATGGGTCCAAGGTGCCAGCTCAGAGCAGGCAGGGTCCTGCTGCTGGCCTCCCTCACAGGAATTCTGGCGCTCCCTATTGAAAAACTGAAAAATCCCTGATAAAAAAAATCCCAAAATCACTCTCGAAAATACCCCTAAACCCATGTTTCTCCACAAGTAAAACAAAAGACCACTATAAAGAGAGAGAGAGAGTGAGACAGAGACAGTGATCAGTTGGACAATGTTTTATTGATATATCTACAGTGTTAAAGCAAGTCTTTTATCATAATAATAAAGTGAACTCTAAATACAGGTTTCATGAATTCATGAATACATATTTTGATGGCCCCACGCAAGGGGTTGGTCCCCCAGACAAGGGCTGTGGCCCCCAAAAGGGGAATCAGCCCCCCAACAGGGGGTTCGTCCCCCACACAAAGGGTTCAGCCCCCCAAAAGGGGGTTCGGCATTCTCACAAGAGGTATGGCCCCCCAACAGGGGGTTCATCCCCCACACAAGGGATACAGCCCCCCCAACAGAGGCCAAATGACCCCCACAGGGGCTACCACCCCCCCTGCAAGGCCCACATGCTCTACCCCAGCCTCCCGATTGCTGCCCTACCTGGCCCCATCCCCCAACAGCTGCTGCAGCCTCCCCAATGCCTGCCCCACCCAGCCCCACCCCCCCAGATCCCTCCAATGGCTTCTCCACCCAGCCCCACCCCCCCAAGTTGCACCTCCAGGCCCCCAAGGCTACCCCCAAAACCCTAGGCACCATCACGTTTGCAGCGCGGGGAATGTTTTTTTGTTCCCACACGTGCCTGTTGCCCTGCCTCAAAGGGGTTTGAGGTGGGGCAAGATGCACATGCGTGCTCGTGTGGATGCGCCCCTTGTGTGCCAGCCAGGCCATCAGCAGCACATTGAGCCAGGACAAAGCAGCTCCAGACTAGCAGGCAGACCCCTGGGCCACCTGCCAGCTGGGGCTGCACCACTCCAGCTGTGACTGCTGTGGTCCTAAGTGTAAACGCTGTGCCAGGGAGCAATAAACTCTAGCATGATCTGAGCCGGAGCTTATTCAAATGCAGTAATTGCACGCGTAGATGTAAACCTTAGCTCTCATCCTTTGCAGACTTCTGCTGAAATAAATACCTCTACGCACTTGCAGATACAAAAAAACACTCTCGACTCCTCACTGAATCTGGTAGCATTACTTGTAAAGCAATGCTGGGGTGGATGCTGCAACAACTGCAAAGGATTTGGGATGTATCTAAGAAAATGACAAATAGCCAAAAGCAGCATTGTAGTACAAAAATGGTTTAAAAATGTTGTAAAAGGAACAGCAGTGTCTGCCCCACAATGCCTCACATCAAAGCAATATCGTCAAGTGTGCTATATCACAAGTGCAAGTTTGGATGAATGCACTATAGAAAAATGTGATGTTACACTTTCCTACAATCCAATTTTCACCTGTTTACCTAACCAGCACTTTGTAACTTGCTGACAATGTAATTTGTGCCAGAGCAAAAGAGGTAAGTGTTCACACAAAGTGCTTGCAACTTTCTTCCCTCAGGGTTTTGGGATTTTTTTTCATAGAGAAAAGTTAATTTCTCTTCAGCTGTACTTTGTATGCTCTTGTAAACCAGTGACTAACCTCTTTAAAACCTGTTTTGCAATGTATTTATGTGTGTGAAATAAATACGCAAATAAAGAAATAACAGCAAAAAAAGGAGCAGCTCATTCTAATGGAAATTCTATTGATGGATTTTAATGACTGTCCTCAGAGGCTCAGTGGCTGACTGCTAGAGCCACCCCAGCTCCTAGGCAGTGTGCATCACCCTGCCAAGCCACGCTGCACCTGCATAATGCAGCAGGTGCCAGGCAGGGGGGCAATCCCCGCTGCCCCCTCCACTGCCCTACGCTGTGCAGGTGGGTTCTGCCACGAGTGCCCGGATGCCCCAATTGCTGCTCCTGCAGCTGGTGAGTGCAGGACACTTTTTTTTTTTTAAGTGCTAGGAGGCTGGGCTGGGTAGGGGGGATGGGGCTGGGCAGAGAAGCCATAGAGGCTTTTCCCTCAGCTCCCCTGGCTTTGCTTGTTTCTGTGCCAGCAGGGAGAGCTTCAGGCGCTATGCCCTGCTGCCGCTTGCCCAACTGGCGTGGAGGGAGGAGTGCAATGCAGGTGCAGCTCACTCTGGGTGGCAGCAGATCATTGCTGGGAGCAGGGGCTCTGCCCTGCCACTGCTTGCCAGCCAGCATGGGAGAACAAGGGATGTGGGCGCAGCAGCATTGAGATTGGGGGATATGCCCTGATGCCACTTGCCCCCTTCTGCCTGGAGCAAGCCGTGCATGCATCCCCCCACCCCCAGCTGGGCAGGTGGAAGCAGGGAAGAATCCCTGCTCCCAGCACTGCCACACACACCCCCCCCCCGCCCCAGCTGGTCAACTTGTCCCAGCCCCAATCCCTCCCTCCCCCATGCCCCTTCCCTTCCCCCTCTCCCAACCCCAACAGACTTACCAGGTGGGGGCAGCTATCAGCTGCCTATTTAATCTATGGCCAAATCTCTGAATCAGCCATATCTTTTCCACACTGCACCCACACCATGAGACAACTGCTGTGCGGGTGCCAAGCCAGGGGGATGATCCAGGCTGCCCTGTACTGCTCTGTGCTGTGCAGGGGGCTCTGCCACAAGCACACAGAGGCCCCAGTCACCGCTTCTGCAGCTGGTAAGTACAGGACTTTTTCTTTTTTTTTAAGTGACAGAACTAGACTAGGGCCGGGCACGGCAGCCATGGGCACTTCTTCCATGGCTCCCCCCACCCAGGGAGAGGCAAGCACAGCCAGAGGAGCCACAGAAGAACCTGCAGCCACCTGGCTGTTACTGCCTCTCCCTGCCAATCCGAATCACCGAATCTCTCCAAATCAGCACAAAACCTTCTAAAGCTGATTTGGCTGAATCAATTCAGGACAGTGATCCAAATCTCTGAATTGAATCACTGTCCTCTGAATCAGCCGAATCCAAATAGAATACTTCCCTATTTACACAGGCCTAGTAATTACTGCACTCCAGCAGACTCCAGCACCATATGTATCATCATCCTCTCACTGAAAAATGGCAGCGGGAGCACTTTAACTAAAGCTCATTCAACAGGCTTTAGTTAAAGTGCCCGGCTGCCATTTTTCAGTGTGGGAACACTGATACACATGATACTTCAGATATTTTAATTACAGAGGCTTTTGGAGCCACTCTAATTAAAGTGCCTCCCCCCCGCCCACCTCCACTCGGGACCACATATATAAATGCCCTATGTCCTTTTTTGATTCTAATCCTAACTCATTCTTGATGCTTTTGAAAATTGGATGCTTATGTAAATATTACTCCCAACAGCTGACAGTTTAAGATGACAATAAGATAGGAAAGGTTGAGAAATGGAATTACAATTACAAACAAAGGGTTTAATTCTACTTTTAGCAGCACAATGCAGGATTAACCCAGGGAGGGACCATTCCGCAAAGATACTTCACTGCAACTTAATTAGCATTCAGTATCTTCCATGCTCCAGGTGACAACCTTTTGATGATGTCCTACACAATTTGTGTAGTGGGATCCTTTTGTAATATGCTGATCTATACCCATATATTTGTCTTTCTTTCCCTAAAAACCTGCCTGGGCATTGGGCTACAAAGGAAACTACTTACACTATACCTTATGAAAGGGGCATCATGGACCTGTGCTGCCCCAAAAGCAGACTAAGGAACAGACTGTGACTCTAAGGTCTTCCCCACAGTACATAAGGAGCCATAGCAAAAATTCTGCCAACTCCCTATCTCTGCCCACTGTCTCCCCACAGTCTTTTGACTTCCTTTTTCTCCCCCACACTATGATTTCTTTTGCAGGTTGTCATAACAGCAAGTCACAATCTTGTCCCAAGTGATTCCTCCAGAGTTAGAACCTGTCTCTATTTTCACTGTATAAGAAAGAATGTTACACATCACAGACATTTCCAAGACAAGTCATTTTAAAATCTCTTCAGCTGGAAAAATTATTATTTAATTTCCTTTATGTTATCATTAAAAAAAACCCCTCTTTCTTAACCTGAGTTAATCTGGCTAAAAGTGTCTGTATCTGTTGTTCATTTCTGCAATGTGATTGCTCTTCTTTATTCTCCTCATCCAGGACATCATGGAGATGGCTACAATATGGCCCCTATCTTCACAGCATCACAGAGTTTTCAGAGGGTTAGGCTCTACTGGAAGCTTCACACTGGCTTTGAGTAGCCTAAGCGGTTAATCATTAAGGCTGTGCGAAGCTTCGGTCCCCAAGTCAATTTGGCAGTGATTTGGCCCAATTCGGTGGCCAAATCTCTGAATTCAAATCAAATCAGGAGACCCTTTAATCTCTCTAAATTGAATTGGAACCCTCCAAATTTATTCAGAAAGATTTGGCTATTCGGACGTAGACAAGCTTTAAATGTTTTTTCTACATGCCTCTAGGTAGCTGGCAGCTTGTGAATGCTGAGATGCTGGCGTGCATGGAGTGTCCCGCAGAAATGCAGGGGGCTCCCCAGTACACTTGGCAGTAGATCCAGAAGTGGATCAGAAGCACTTCTGGTCCACCTCTGTGTCTGCCGGGGAGTGCACTGGGGGGTCCCCCGTGTGCCCCTGGCTTGGCGACTGGTGCCTCCTGTGTCTGGGGGGTGCACCTGGGGTCCCCCTGTGGCTGATCACTGAGCCAGGGGTGCATGGGGACGGGGGGGGGGGGGGCCAGCACACTCCCCAAAGGACCCTGAAGCGGACCGGAAGTACCTCCAGTTCACTTTTGGGTTTGCCACCAAGCACATGGAGGCCTCCCCCACACTCCTGTGGGATGTTCCATCTACACCAGCATCACAGCGTTCACAAGCCACTCTGGTACCTCAAGGTATGTAGAAAAAACTTTTAAAGCTGTGTCTATGTTGAATCCCTGATTCTCCAAATCAGCATCAAATCTTCAGATTCATATTCGGCCAAATCGAATCAGGGACACTGATCCGAATCAACGAATCAAGCCATTGTCCCTGATTCGAGACGAATCCAAATCCAAATTGAATAGGGCCTGCTTCACACACCCCTCCTAACCACAGGATGACAGTCCACAATGAGTGGCCATGCAGTCAAGCAAAGGCCACAGGCTTAAGGCTGAGGTTTGACAATGGTATTATTTCAATTCTACGGGCAGGGAACTGAGGCACAGAAAGTCTAAGTCCAGATCTCCAAGCATACCTCACTATGTTTAAAAACTTAATCCTAGGAGATTTCCCCAGTCTTATACAGGAAGGCAGTGGATCCAGGAACTGAACCCACATCTCACAAGTAATGTGTTAGTGTCCCATCCACTGGATGTCCTTAATTTTTTCCTCCTTCATTTCTCCTTCAAAACCTGACTTAGAAAAAAAATCTGTGGTAAATAATATATTCAATTAATACAGCCCATCCACAAGTGGTCTGTGGGCATCTTATTATTTTTTTTCTTTTAAATGTATTCTCTATTAGGAATTACTTGCTGATTGAGCACTTTAAAAATGTTTGATGTTTTGACTGTTCACCAAGTCACCAACAGTATTTGAGGCAATATTTGAAATTCAAATTGTGCTGGTTCATTTTAATGGGACCTATAGGTCACATGATATTATTTTTTTTCTCTGGATTAGACAAAGATCATTCTTAAAGTCTAGAAGTGTATGTGAATATGTATGCTAGTAATTTTGAAATTGGCATTCCCCAACATTTACTGTTTCAACAAGCATTCATGCCAATAAATTCATTCACTACATTTTCCAGGAGATGCAAATTGAGAGAGGAGATGCAAAGGGCCAATAAATTTCCCTGGAGAATGACTGAAAACACAATGACTAGGGCATTGATGTGTTGGTAGCTGTGGGTTTGCACCTATCATGAGCCAAAAACAAATCAGAGGGTGCATCTACACATTTATTAATGTTCTGTAACTATGGTGCATTAAGTTTAGTACTTGGATAACCACGTACTAAATCAATGTGCAGTAACTTGTGCAACTCCACAGTAGCACTGGCACATCAGTTTTTAGTGATGCTAACTGCACCGTAGCCTAATATTACTGTGCAGTAGTGTATTAGCATGGCTTTTGCCAAGCACACTACTACACAGTGTTATTAGGCTACTGCACAGTAGCCAGAAAGCCAGAAGAAAGCAACAGAAGGGATCATGAGCATGTCCCAGTGAGTGAGCAGAGACAGAACTCACTTACTGAGGCAAAGGACTGGCTGCAAAGGCAGGCCTCTGAGCCAAGAAACTGCCTCTCTTCCTTATTCCTACCTTGTTGGGGGAACCAGTACACAGTCTTTGTAAGTAAGAAGAATAACACCAAGGAAATATCTTACTGGGTTGAACAGTTCACCCTCCTAACAGAAACAATGCAGCAAGGTTTTGACTATTACTAAACTGCTTCAACCACAGGACAATAACTGCATTGTGCAGATATTTTGAAATCACAATCAAAATAAGGCAAGCTACATACAGGTTATTTGAGATCTAAGGTTGAAATGTGTTTTACAGATATTAAATTCAGAATGTATTTGGGACTTTCTAAAATAAGGCAGGCAGTGGGCAAAAAAGAATGTAAAAAATGCTGGAATAGCAGAACAACTTAAGAGTATTTAATGTTTCCTGTGAATAAAGAGAATAAATATGATCTAGACAGTTACCTCCAAAGAGGTCTGAAAAGTTTTTGTAGGAAGTCACTTGGAAAATCTCATGAAATTAAGACAGACAAGAGGGAAAGTATATGCAAAGCAGGAAAAATCTCTGACATAAATAGAAATGTGCAAGAAGATAAATATTGGGAAATAAGCGGCTGGAAAAACTAAATAGGCAATGTCAGAAAAGATTTTGTTTTGTATAAATGAAAAACAGTTGTGTCATATTATGGTTTCAGGCTACAAACACAGCTTCTTGCTTCACTCTTGTGATTCCTGGGCCCAGTCTGACCTATAGACTTTAACTCATCATTGACTATTAGGCATTTTTATTGGGGTGCATCGATCGAGATTTTTTTGGCTGATACCGATGACTGATTTTTAACAACCCATAGCGGCTGATACCAATCCGATTCTGATATGCAGCTGGGCAACATGGAGAATGGCATCTGGCTGGTAAGTCTATTGTGGGGGAAAAGGCAGTGGAGGGGGGGAAAGGGGCGTGGGGGGGGGCAGATTGAGGCCCCTGAGGTGAGGAAGGGAGTGGAGCAGGGGCAGACTCTGCACAGCCAGGGCAGAGTGGGGGATGGAGCTAGGAGCAGCTGATTGGGGCGGGGGGGGGTGACTTCCACTGCTATGAACACCCCTGGGAAGGCATAGCGAGTGTGTACCCCCAGATCTGCACACAGAGTGAGGGTGCGCTGCCACTGTGGGCTGGGG
Source organism: Alligator mississippiensis (assembly GCF_030867095.1). NCBI lineage: Eukaryota > Metazoa > Chordata > Crocodylia > Alligatoridae > Alligator > Alligator mississippiensis. The sequence goes on along the minus strand of NC_081824.1, from coordinate 74,438,063 downwards.
CTGGGTTCTTCCCAACAGGGGGCTGGGCCAGGCTGCGCTTGGGGCGCGCAGCAGCAAGGCTGGGAGGGGGGCTATGGAAAATTTTGGGGTGGTTCCAGCCCCTGCATAGTCCCCTCCCACCACCACTGGGGCTTCGATTTGTGCCCCCCACGCCTCTTCCTTTCCCTCCCCATGCCCCTTCCCTCACAACAGACTTAAAAGCAAGAACCAACTGCTCTCCACACTGCCAGGCTGCCCTCCTGGCCATCTGCATACTGCACTGCAGCTATGCATGTACAGGGCATTTATCAGCCACATCAGCCAAAAAAAGCCAATTGCCGATACAGTGAGTCTTCTTTATATCGGTGTCGATCTGATATGGGACCAGTGTATCAGTGCACCTCTAATTTTTACTTATCCTAAGCCCAGCAGAGTCAGCAGATTTCAATGGACTTTGAATCAGAATTCTCAAATATGAATGATTCTAAATATTGCTTGATAAAAGTAAACTAAAACACAATTAAAAAGAGGGTTAAAAGAACTAATAAGCAGGCGAAGTATCCAAGTAGCAAGCTATTATAAAAAATCCTGATCAACATGAAACATTTAGGAACAGAAATTTAGAGGAACTTAAAATGTAACATATGCTTAAGTGCTCTTCTATTTTGATTACATTTTTTTCTGCAGACCCCAGAGTCCTTCAGAGATGAACACTTTGGGGTAATCCCAAAGCTCCATGTGAAGCCAGTGGGAAAACTGCCATTGACTGAAATGGGCGCATCCACACATGCAGGCATGTGCGCTTGCAGCAGCTCAAATAAAAGCAACACAAATTTGAGACAGGGATTTTTGCCTCAGCGCATGGGGCCCAGACATGCACTTCGGTGTGGGGCAAGTTGTGCCACTTGGGGCAAAATAACTCTGCCCAACCTCTCCCGGATCTGCAGCCAGGGGGAGCAACCACATAGAACCAGAACCTGTGCTGGCCCCAGCAGTATAAAAACCTGCCCTGGCAAGCAACTTAGGGCCACTTGCCCTCAGGAGCTTCTGGGAGGAAGGTGGCCACATCCCTTCCTGTCCCAGGCTGCTGCTGCTAGCTTGGTCTCAGAAGCTTCTGGGGAGAAGATGGCCAGGCCCTTTCCTCCCTCTGGCTACTGCTAGCTGCTGGCTTGGTCTCAGAGCTTTTGGGAGTGAGTTGGCTGCACCCCTTCCTGCCTTGGGGGGCTGCATGCTGCTGCCCTCCCCCCCATGGGGGGGTCCTCTGCTGCATGCTGCTGCCCCCACTCAGGGAGGGGCCCACTGCACTACACTGCACCCCAGCTTCTACACCCCTGTTCTAGCCTGCTGCCCAGCCTGCTACCAAGCTGTTGTTGGGAGACAGCTGGGGGGGCAGGGGGGGGGACCCTACGCTACCTGTAAGCCCCTCCTCCCCCACCATCACTCCCAGAGCCTAAAGGTGCCTTGCCTGCCCCAGTTGCCTTGGCAGGCCACCCCCCACCTTCACTTTTACCAGAAGCACACCCTGAGTGGCTGAACTGGATGGCTCCCACCATCGCTGCTGCTGCTGCTGCCATTGTTTCTGCTGCTCCCCCCTCTCAGGAAAGAGGGAGAGTCCCTACTGCACCACCTTGCACCACCTGATGCCACACCTTCACTGGATTATTTCCTAATTGACTGACTTCTCCTGCCTTCCCCCACAGCTACCTCACTGCATCTGATTTGTTGTCCTGCCTACTGCTCTGCTGCTGAGCACCTGGCTGGAGGCCTCAGGGGCTTCTGGACAGATCTTCAACTAACAGCCCCTCCACTGCTCTAGCCATCTTCTACATCTGCCTCATCAGCCTTCCCTATGTGTTCTTGCCCATGTGCGGTAAGTCCTGTGGTCCACTCCCCCTGCCCTGGTGTTTGTTATGTGGCTGAGTAAGCCAGCTTGAGTCTCCCCAGTCCCTGTGTGTGTTCATTTTCCCCCTCCCCCACATTCTCAAAGCCTAGGCCTCCTGGTTTGTTTGTTTTTCCTGTGGGGCTGTAGCTCAGTGAGCTTCAGCCCCCTTCCTCCCTACCCCACTTCTCCTCCACAAGTCCAGCCTGCCCCTACTAGATTCACCAGCCCCACTGGATATTTTGTTTTTCTTTATTGTCTTCCCTGCCCTCATGTGAAACAATGGCAGGGCAGGAACCTTTGTGGGGGGAGGGGCAGATGCCCCAACAGAGCTTCCTGCAGCCTCCACTATGGGGATGGATCCCAGCCAAGCCCCCAAGGAGATGCATGCCCCTGCAGCCTCCACCCCGGAGGCAGTCCAACCAACCTCCTCTCAGGTGGAGAATCCTGCAGCCTCTGCAGCAGGGGTAGGTGGGACTCTGGTAAGGAGCCAACAGGGCCAGGGGGTCTCCCCTGAGTGCCCCCCCCAGAGGGGTTCCCAAGCCCCCTCTCCCATCATTAGGGACCAAGGGCAGTGGGAAGGACTCCTTTTCTGCCTCCTCCACAGTTGGGGGTGGGAAGGGCAAGGGCCCTGCCCCCAAGCCTAGACCACCAGTGCCTGAGGGGACCAGATGCACTACATCAGTCAGTGCACCCACTCAGCCTGTCCCTGACCCTAGCTGGGGCCTGTCCCGGCCCCACCAACATGCCCTCCCCCCCCTAGCGGGGGAACCACAGCTATGCACAGGCAGTTGCAGGGTGACCCAAAGCTAGGACGCCTGGACCCTCCACCAGTGGCCCTTCCAGCTTGGGTGGCAGGCCCCCTTTCTGGCACTCGCCCATAGGCATGGGGTGAAGTGCCAACAGCCCAAGTGGGAGAACCTGCACTTTGAGACCTGGGTGCAAGCCCTGGCTTGGGTAGTGGAGGCCCCTAAGATCATGGCAACCTCCCACTTTCATGGCAAAGGGGTCTTTTTCCTTGCCTCAGAGGTCACCACACAAAAAGTGGTGGAGAGGGGGATCATGGTGGAGCGCAAATACATCCTCCTCAAGCCTCCAGAAGAGCTGGTCCTTGACTCTATCCCTCCCTATATCCCCAAATGGGCACTGCTCCCCTAGCTCCAAACCCTGGAGAGAGTTATCTCCCCGGTAGTGGCCTTCTCACTGGGGTGCTAAGACCTCAGCCTCCACCATGTATGCTCTTTCCATCACCAGGTCATGATCCAGCTGGCAGGGGGAGCATGGCTGGAGGCTGATAGGTTCCTGGCAATTCCTTATCGGGGTGCCCTGGTGAGGATTTTCTATACATGGGGGTGGGGGGCCTGCAGTGCTTCCAGTGGCTTGCTCCAGGGCACTTGGATCATGAGTGCCCCATGGGCTAGGCAGGAAGGGCATCTACAGGTTCCACTGGCAAGAGGGGTGCCCCTACCACTGGCACCCCTCCCCCCTCAGGCCCCCCTGGCACTCCAGCCACAACTATGAGCCCCCCCCCATAAGTTCAAGGGACCACACCCCCCCCAACCAAATTTGGCAGAGTCCCAGGGAGGGCAGCAGCAACCAGGGGGAGAGAAGGAGCAGGGCCCCCCTTCCCCCCTATTCATGCCCCTGTCATAGCTGCCCCACCCCACCAACCCTCACCCTCTCCTACTGAAGCCTGTTCACCTGAGGACCACCCCATGGCTGAGTTGGGGCAGGCCCCCTCTGGACATAAGCAAGAGGAAGGCCCGGGAACAGCTGGAGCCCTCTGATATGGAGGACTCCTCTCCCCCTCCCAGGACCACTACATGGGGGCAGGGGAAGGAATGGTTCAGCCTCTGAGGGTCTCCCCAGCTGCGACTGACACCCCACCCCCCAGAAAGATCAGATGGGTCATCCCCATGGAGGAGGTTTGGGGCTGCTAGATGGTCCTGAACAGGAGCCCATGGAGGAAGCCCCTCATCTTGCTGACCAGGGCCTGCCCCATAAAACCATGGGCACTGAGGCTGAGGCCTACCCAAAGGAAGGTCCAACAGTGGAGACTCCATGCTTTGATCTGGGCAATATAGAGGCCCTGGGGCTCACCCCAGTGAGTCCTGAGGGAGGAGGTCCTCTTTCCCAGGACCCTGAGGCAGATGCTGAAGCCACCCCGGTGCTTGACAGGTCTCTTCCCTCCCCCTCCCAGAAAAACTTCACCTCCAGCCTTCCCCATAGTCCTGCACCAGAGGGGATCACGGTGAGGTTCCCCTAATCAACAGGTTGAACTTGTTGGGGACCCTGCATGGCCCCCTGGGGCTCCAGTTCTACCCCACCATCTTGTTAAGGAGCCCCACCCCTGTCCCAAGGGGCTGCAGAGCTCTCCCAATCCCAACCAGAGTCTGGGGTCTCAGTGGACCAGGTGGTTCAGATGGTGCCGAAGGAGCCCTCTGAGCCCCAGGACCAGGAGAAGGATGCCAGAGACCCAGAAGGCTCCATGGACCCTGCAGACCTCTTGGTCCCAGCGGTCCCCAGAGATGACTACACCTGCCGGTCTGCCAGCAAGGTACAACTAGCCTTGGACCACTAGGGAGACTTTGACAGTGTCTTCTCCACTGTGAGGGTGCTGGTGGGGGAAAGCAAGAGGCCCAAGAGCTGCAATGCCCACATTTATAGGTGGGCCCACAGTTTTGTAGCTTACCTCTATGCTTATGGGAGGGTGCTGCATGAGCCGGTGGGCCCTACACAAGGTGTTGAGGCATGCAAGGCCCCTGCCATACCATCTACTTCACATCCCTGGCCATGCAATCATTTAAGATTGTGACCCTCAACATCCACAACTTCAGGGTCTCTGGAGAGTCTACTATAGAGCTCCCAACCAAGAGGAAAAACTTGATCGGGAATTCAATAGGGAACTAGTCAAAGCCATGCACTCCTGATTCATGATTGTCATGAGGGACTTCAAGTTCCCTGACATCTCTTGAGATGAGCAGATGGCCAAATCTGACAGGTTGCATAGCTTTCTCACATGCATTGATGACCTCTACCTAACCCAGGAGGTCTATGGGCTGACTAGGGGAGAGGCATTGCTTGATCTGGTCCTGGCCAAAGGGGAGGACCTGGTGAGTGATCTGTGGATCAAGGGGAAGCTTGGTGACGGTGACCATGATTTGGTCACCTTCTTAGTTCACCAAAGAACAGGCAAACTGCTCAGTAAAACAGAAGTCCATAACTTTGGGAAGGCTGACTTTTGCAAACTGAGAGAATTGGTCAGTCAGGCAACTAGAGGCCATACCCCCTTCCTCCCCCCCCAGAAAAGGGAGTACACAAGGAATGGTCATCTCTCAAAAACATAATCCTTGAAGCACTGGGGAAAGCCATACCATCTCGCAAGAAATGCAGCCAACGGGAAGCCCCCATGGCTGAATAAGGAACTGTTGGATCTCATTAGGCTCAAAAGAGTAGCCTACACCAGCTGGAAAATGGGAAGCATTACCAAAGAGGATTACTCTGCACTCACCCGCACTGGTCAAGAAAAGCCAAGGCACAAACCGAACTCAGGCTAGCTACAGGAATCAAGGACAACAAAAAGTCCTTTTTCAGATACGTGGGAAGTCAGAAAAAGAACAAAGATAGCATTGGGCCCAAGCGAGATCCAATGGGGCAACTGACATCTGATGCCCAAGGGCCAATATCCTAAATGACTTTTTTGCATCAGTTTTTTACCCTCCCAGGAGGATCACACTGTCAGGAATGGCACAAGCCAATCCAGGAGTGGGAGATGGGCCCAAAATCAATATGGATCAGGTGAGGGAACACCATGAGAAACTGGACATTCACAAGTCTGTAGAACCAGATGGAATGCACCTGAGAGTCTTGAAGGAGCTGGCAGACATTATTGCATCCCCTTTGGCAGAGATATTTGAAACGTCATAGTGCTCGGGTGAGGTCCTGGATGACTGGAAAAGAGCCAATGTGGTCCCTATCAACAAGAAAAGGAGGAGGGATGATCCAGCTAACTATAGACCAATCAGTCTGATATTCATCCCTGGAAAAATCCTGGAGAAAATCGTCAAGGGATCCAGCAACACCAGATTAACGGAAGGCAAGCTTCTGAATGCCAGCCACCATAGCTTTGTGACTGGCAGGTCTTGCCTGACCAACCTCATCTTCTATGACCAGGTAACATGTGCCCTGGATAAGGGAGATGACATTGACACCATATATCTAGATTTCAACAAAGCCTTTGACCTAGTTCCCCAAGATGTCTTCATGGTTAAGTTGGGAAACTGGCCTTGATCATCATACGGTCTGATGGCTAGGCAACTGGCTATAGAGTCAGACCCAAAGACTACTAGTTGACAGGAGCAAATCAACATGGTGCAGGGTGACCATTGGAGTCCCTCAGGGCTCGGTTACTTGGCCCATATACCTTCATTAATGATCTGGATTCGGGAGTCAGATGTGAACTGGCCAAGTTTGCAGATGATACCAAATTATGGGGGAGGGAGGTCACACTGCAAGACAGGCTAGGGATACAAACTGACTTGGACATGCTCTCAAGGTGGGCCAACCAAAACCTAATGGCCTTCAATGCAGAGAAGTGTAAGGTGCTGCACCTCAGTAGGAAGACACCCCAACATACTAACACTTTTGGCAGTGCTACGCTCACTAGCATCACGACTGAAGGGGACTTGAGGGTCTTGATTGGCCACAAGATGAATATAAGCCACCAATGTGATGCTTTGGCTGGCAAAGCAAACCAAACTCTGGCGTGCATTCACCGATGCGTCTCAAGCAAAACCAGGGAAGTCATCCTCCCACTTTACTTGGCCCTGATGAGACTGCAACTGTGCCCAGTGTTGGGCCCCCCACTTCAGGAAGGATGTGGAGAAGCTTGAGAGAGTCCAGAGGAGAGCCACTCATATGATCCAAGGCCTGGAGGGAAGGCCGTATGAGGAGAGGCTGAGAGACTTGGGACTCTTCAGTCTGGAGAAGAAAAGGCTCAGGGGGGACCTGGTGGCAGCCTATAATTACATAAGAGGGGTACATTAGGACCTGGAAGAACAGCTGTTCACCAGAGGTCGCTAAGGGATAACAAGGTCTAATGGCTATAAACTCCAGGAAGGCTGATTTAGACTGGAAAAAAGTTCTTTATGGTGCATGTGTCCAGGGTCTGAAACAAACTCGCCCCAGAGGTGACACAAGCACCTACTCTGGACTCTTCCAAAAAACAGGGTAATATATTTCTTGCTGGGGTCACTTGATCCCAGCTGACATCCTGCCTCTGATGCGGGGGCTGGACCCAATGATCTCATGAGGTCCCTTCCAGCCCCCAGTGTCTATGAAATATATTAAATCTAATCTCAAGGAAAAAGTCTCATGTAGACATACCCTTAGAGACACCTTAGCAGACCTGCTAGGAGTTTGACACTGGAGATCTGAACTCTAGGCCCTCTAAAGCTTACTGACATTTTTTCTCCATTACAGTTTAGACTGAGGTACCCCAAATCCACCAAGAATGTCACTGAGCTGCCAGGATGCAGCAGCATAACTGAAGGGAGCAGGTCCCACTGCCAGGCTCTTCCTGGCATGGGGCTGAGGTTGGCTAGACAGAAAATTTAAGGGAGGTGGGGGGGGCAGAGCTGCATTATACATCGTCTGACCAAGCACGCTTATTCTTTTTTTTGTTTTTTAATAATCCTCACTTAAGGCGCCACACATCTGCGGACTGTGGGTGGGAGCAGGGCAGGCAGCAGAGGCCTGGGGAGGAAGGCAGGGCCTTGGACAGGGGTGGAGATGGGAGGGGTGGCTACAGTTGGGCTAAGTTGAATTTATGGTGGCTATAGCCTCCCCAAGCCCTACCCCAAGTATTGCCCCTGGAAGGGAGGTTGACCAGGATAGGTACTACCTTTGTGGGGGAAAAAAAATCATCATGACCACAACAGTGGCTGATTGCACCATTGCAATTGGCACCAAAACAATGAGGGCTGGCCCAAGTATTGTACAGCTGCCCTTGGAGCATTGCTGCACAGTTACATCTCTCCCAGGATATACATAATCCTCCAAGTGCCAGAGACAGCAGGACTCCACATGCTATGATAATCTTCACACAGGCTGGCATCTTCAGTCTCTTTCTCAACCTCTGTTCCTTCAGGGAAGCAAGCATTTTCTGTCAGTATGAAAGAGACTTGCCAATAAAAGGAACAGGAAGAGAAGTGAGGGAACAAATTGAATCTTAGAGTATGAAACTATGTGAGCACCACAAACATTAAACCTCCTTCCTCGCTACCAAAAAAAAAATCAAGTGAAAAAGGCACTTTGAAAAATTTATTTCCATGACTGTTTCAGATTTCATTTTTATTGTATCTGTGACCAGGGGCAAGAGAGGCAGACTGTTGGCCTAAATCCATCTGGCATGTCAGAGAGGTCAGTTTGTAAAGTATGAACAGATGTACTTTTTATACTAGGGTAAAGGAAGAAGGGAACTTTCCCAGTCAGGAATGTGTGTCAGCTGACCCAGTGTAACTATTCCACCTGCCCACTCCTAACCTGCAGTAAATGCATCTAAACCACAGTAATTTACTTTTGAATGAAACAAGGGGGAATTTACTATTATTCAACTTCCTCTTACTGTGCTTCAGAAGCTGACAGATTAAGTAAAAGGCACCTGTAGATGTGCAGGGAGGCTGCTCTGATGCACCATAATTACAGCACATTAGAGCAGACTCAATTAATTGAGTCTTCTGGAGCATGCTAACTGGCATTCAATGAGCTTTAATTAAAGTGCCCATGCTGCAATTTTGAAGTGCAGGGACTCTGATACACAAGACACTGTGGGCGCTTTAAGTAGAGCAGCTCTCAGAGCCATTCTAATTAAAGTACCCTCCCCCCCACCTCGAGCACATGTGAAAATGAGTAGAGATTTAGCTCATAGGAAGTGGAAGGCTGGGGCTAAAGGGGCTCAGTGTCCCCAAATGCGGGGCAGTGGGTAGGGCCACAATGCAGCCCAATCATAGGCTCTGGACAGCTGCAACAGGCAGGGTGGGATGCACACACACCCAGGATCACAGCTCAGCGTGTAGATCACTAGCTGCCCAGCATGGCAGGCAAGTACCTGGTATTCTGTGAAGGGGAAGGGGCTGGGGAGAGGCAGACTGAGGCCCCGCGGTGAGGGAGGGAGCGAGGCAGAGGCAGGGACAGAGCTGGGGTGAATGGGGCCCCAGCTAGGTTGGGTGATAGGATGATCAGAGCCCCAGAATCTCATCCGGGTGTGCACAGGGGCTTCTGCTGCTGTGCACACCTGAGTGGAGGGCTGGGGGCATGAGTCCCCTGCATCTGTGAGCAGGGTGGAGGCAGCTGCCACTTCACTTTGCACCCTGCTGCAACTGCCCCAGGAGTGGCACAACACCACGTACATCCCAGTGCTGGGCTGTGCCTTGCTCCCTGCCCACCTGGCAGTGGGACACGTGGCATCATGTGGTTCCAGAGGCAACAGCAGCTGCAGTGGGGCAAGAAGCTCAGGGACAGCCACCTCTGCCCTGCACACAGATCAGGGGAACATGCTCTCTGGGCCTTTGCTGGGGCATGCATAGCAGCGGGAGCCCCCCATGCTCCAGGACAAACCACCTGGGCTCTGATTGTCCCACCACCTGGCTCATCCAGGGCTGCATTAGCCCCTGCTTCTGCCTGTGCCCTGTTCCTTCCCTCACTGTGGGGGCCTCTATCTGCCTTCCCCATGCCCCTTCCCCCTCCTTTCACCCATTTCCCCACAGACTTACCTGCTGGGTGGGAGGGAGGGTGCAGAGCATGCACATGCTCAGCCCCCCCCCCCCCCCAAATACTTTTTTCTTGCTCTGCCTATGATTTAGCTGCACTGTAGTAAGATTCATACCATTGCTGAAGTTAATGGAAGTTACTTGTTTTTACAGCATGAGCCGAATTTGGCCCTTTCTAAGGGCAGGTCTCAATAGTGTATGCATATTTCAGTGTAATTGCTTTGCCTTGTTAATTTTGTTTTATCATAGTTGACATAAATCAAGGTCAGTGAAAGGCATTTGCAAGCCTAATACGTGGAAGGTTTGGGTTGTACATTCTTAGAGATGGATGGCATTTGTCATCTTTATCTAACACTAGGAGCTTTTCATTATCATAACCAAATTCTACTCTTGGCTACATGTCAATGGGAGTTGTAGGCAAACATCTGAGGGCAGGATTTGAGTGAGAACTGATGAAAGGGCATTTGCTCGAAGAGGAGGCCTGGACTGGAATTCATTTTCCATGTTGACATCCCCAAATTTATCAACTACTAAAGAACTATTCCTTCAGTTTTCAGTAAGGTAGTAGTATAAAAAGAGCTAATCGCTGTGAAAGGGCTGAGATACAGTTTGAATCTGATTTTCCTTGTTCAGTGGGTTCTTTTCTGGGTTTAGTGGCATGGAGAAATTGCTGCCTTTACTCCTGTTTTATAACAGTGTTTTTCACAGTGGTCCAAAGTGCTGAGACCTTCAAGTAAGTAGATGCTTTTATGGTTTATTCAGGGTTTGAACTATCCAATTTCAGTTATCCCAACTGCTTCTCCACTTCTTCTACTAGGAAGAACTCACACTCAGCTTTTCTGCAGCAACGATTTATAGCTCTTTTAGCTTGAGACGAGATGGCCGTTAGTAGGTGTATTGCAGCTTTAACTCACCAAACTCTTCAAAAATAGGATCCTTTTATATGGCCAAGTTTCATCACATTTTTTTTATGTTCAGTTTCTTCCCCTTACCTAGCTCATATCTCCACTAATGTTTGAAGTTCTATTACCCAGAGTCCCCTGATTTATCTCCTGTAGTGGCTGTGGTTTTCATCAGTTTTAGCCATGTCTATATAGTAGACTTACCTGAGCTGCTCCTAGTAAGCTGCCTTCTAAAATGCTATTGTGCCTGTATAGGCACAGGAGGGCCAGTTAGTACTAGTGAGGGCACTGACATATGCCCAGCTCCCCACCATAACTCATGGCGCTTCACAGAAAGTTCAATGTTTGGTGGGGGGAGAGGTTGAGCTCTACTTTGGAGCTAATCCAGCAGAGAGAGGCTGCATGTCTGCATCCTCTCTCCCCTAGTCCTCCCCACTGCTTTCCAGCTCTACTACTGTCTTCAGGATGGGAGGAGGGAGAAAGCAAGGGAGAGAGCTCTAGTTTAGGCTTTACCTAGCCTGCACTTGAGGTGGGGCCAGGTGGATTAGAGCCCCCCACAAGGTCGGGGGCTCCAAACCCCCACCCCTCCAAGCGTAGACCCAGACCGGAGCTCCCTTCCCTGCCTTCTCCCCTCTCCCATCCTGAAAACAGCACTGGCAATGGGGCTGGGCTGATGCAGCTCAGCCCAGCTCACGTGCATGGAGAAACAGGAGTTAAAGAAGCTGTTCTACTTTAGAGTGCCTTCACCTGAAACCTCATTAAATGAGGGTTAATTTGGCATGAGACTGGGCACTTTTAAAGCACTCTGTGGTCAGGGTCAGTCCAAGGGTAATTGGTACCTTAGGTGAACTATGTACCTCAGTGCCCCCACCACTTCCAATATAGAGGAAAATAAGAAGTCTAGAATGAACTTTTATATGTACTTATTTGATAATTCAAAATGAACAATAAAACAATAAAAACACATTTTTTTTATTGATTGTTTCACACTTTTCATTAACCCTAACACAATTATAACAGCTGGCCAGGGCTGCTATTTAGAATGATGTTCCTGTTATTTTGTTCTGAATTTAATTTTGGTGCCCCCCGCAAATTTTAGCACCCTAGGCAACTGCCTAGCTTGCTTAATGGTTGGACTGGCCCTGTCTGCATTCATGCACTTCTGTCTCAGCACAGCTATAGAGTGCTTCCAGGGGGCCAATCGTGTAACAAATATCACTTTTGTCAGCACCCTGAGTGACAGCTCCAATAAGCTGGTCTTTACACTAATTTGACTCAGTCCTGTACAGACATAGCTATACTGCTTCTGGTCTAGAAGCAAGTTGTCCAGACCAGCACACTATGCCTGAGGGCACTGCTGTGAGGTACATGAAGTTTACCATGTCGGCCTGGCCACTGGAAACATCTTCTTTCAATGTTTTATACAAAGAGGAAAATACAGCTGCCATACAGATATTTTTTGTTTCTAGAAAGCTTTTCCTCCTCCCCTATACCTCCTTCCACCAACACAGGCATGGCCCCTTCTTTACTTCTGATATTGTTTTGACTAACATATCACATAAATTGGCAGAGGCAAAGGTGGATGAGCTCTGGACCTAGCTCTCTTCTACTTTAAGCCACATTTTGTTATGGTAGGCAAACAGATGAGGCACACGGAGAAGAAGCAACTTATACCTGTCCTACCATAAATGGAAACAGAACCAGCATACTCAGTATTCACCAGCATAGAAGTACTTAACATGCACCACTAACAGAGGTCTTAGCCCTTTAGGGAAGGCTTATGGCATGTAGGACTGCACTGGGAAAGTACTCCTAATCACATAGGATGTCCTTTGTCTATGTTAATATTTTAGCTACAGCTCACCACACTTTGGCTTCCTATACACATGCTCAGTAGGGCTGTGCAAAGCTTTGGGTGCTGATTCAGTTCAGAGGAGATTCAGGCCGATTCGATGGCTGAATCTCCAAATCAGAATCAAATCAGGAGACCAATTAAAAGGTCCAAATCGATTCAAAGCTCTCCGAATAGATTCAGAAAAGATTCAGAGTGCTTCAGAGATTTGGGCAGTCACCACTTGCTGCTACAGGGACCTGGACCCAGGATCCATGCCGGTAAGTAGGGGTTGGAGGAGGAAGGAGGGGACCATGGGGGGACCCCTGCCAGGACTCATCCCCTGCCTTCCCCCCCCAGCTCCCCTGAGCACACCCCAACCCCCATCCACTGTCCCAGCCCCCACTCCTCATGGCTGCTCTGCCCGGCCCTGGCTCCCATCTCTTTAAAAAAATGCCCCCATTCACCGGCTGCTGCCAGGCAGGGGGGTCATCCCCACTGCCCCCTGCTGCCCCACGCCATGTGGGGGCCTCTACCAAGAGCCTCCCAACTCCCACCTGCTCTCCCAGCCCCACCCCCCCCATGGCTGCCCCACCTGCCCCAGCACCCAGCTCTTTAAAAAAAAACAACAACAAAAAAACAAGCCCTCCCCCTTTTTTCTTTTTTTTTTTTAAAGAGCTGGGGCTGGGAGAGCAGGCTGGGGATGGGGGCCTCATGACAGAGTCCTTCACAAAGCGTGGGGCAGTGGGGGGGCAGTGGGGATCACCCCTCCCTTCTGCCTCACAGCAGCCAGTGAGTATAGGGCTTTTTTTCCAAGGAGCCAGGAGCTAGGACCTGGTGGAGCAGCCACTGACAAAGCTGGGAGAGCGGGTGGGAGATGGGGCCGATTTGGAGATTTGTCTGCTTCAGCAGCGGCCGAATCTCCAAATCAGATTTGGCCAAATTGATTCAGGACAGTGATTCAAATCACCAAATTGAATCACTGGCCCCCAAATCATCTGAATCTGAAGTGAATACTAGCCACTTCACACAGGCCTAATACTCAGGGCTAGGGAGTTCTGTTTTAATCAGAGCAGTTCCTAAACAGCTTCTTGAATTAAAATGTCTCACTGTTACCTGTATTAAGCCCCTGTGCATTTCAAAATGGCTGCAGTATGCTTTATATAAAGATAAAGTGTCCCCATGGCCCTTTTGAAACATAAAGGGGCTTAATACAGGTGACAGTGAAGCGATGCTAGACCACTCTAATTAGAATATGGAGCAGACATGATTAATCGGGCCTTCTCTGATGCATTCTAACTAGAACATGAATGAGCGTGTCTATAGGCATCCTTTGCTTGTGGTAAAAGCAGAAGCTTTTGTTCTGCTATGGAAAAATTATGAATTTGAATCACTTTGAAGCATGACAAGGTGATAAAGGCACCTGAGCTGTGTCTGCAGTACAGCTCCACCTGTTGTCCCAAAAGTAAAGAAAAAGATAGTATAGTCTGATAGTATAGAGGGTTGTCCAACTTCAGTGTAGCAAGGTCACATATTGTGGGAGCAGCCTGGCTGAGATATGCCCCCACATCCCTGTATAGTGCTGGTAGCATGTGGGCCCCCCATCAGGCATTGCCAGAGGTGCCCCTACTCCAGACCTCTCCACCATGCAGCAGTGGAAGAGGTGGCCAAAGAGGCCCTCAAGCCACAGTGTACCTGCTCGCAGTCTGCATGTAGCCCATGAGCTTGTTACAGGCAGCCTGCAGTCCATGAGGTACCAGTTGGACAGGCCTGGTGTAGTTTCAGCAACCTAAAGCTGTACAAATCTGGTGCATACATGGCAGCTGCCATTTTGGGCTAAATCATGGCTCTCCAAAGCTCCTTCCTTCCTTCTCATGTCCTTGTTGTGACAAGGTATTCAACAGAATTCACAGATTCTTTTGGAACCTGACAGGGTCATGCCAGGAAGGTTTCTGCTATAGCCTCAAACTTGGGACTTCTGGGCTGTCAACCAAGTGCCTTAGCATCCACCCCAAACATGAGGGCCTGCATGTTCAAGCAGTAACACATGTGTTCAGTGTTATTGAATTGTAGCAAAGTTATGACTTTTCTTAGGAGGAATGTCTTCAAATTATATTAAGTAATGTGTGTTTAGCCATCGTCAGACTACTCCATGGAAATAATATGAGAAATTTTCAATTCCCTAGGCATCCACTCAAATCAGAAATGACAATACCAAGCAAAAGGGCTGATTTTTATAGCCCCCAACTCCTATCTGAGATTTACAGCCAGTGTGACCCAATGAGATCATACTGCCAGAGCCTGACCAGGGTTGGATCCTGAATTTTCTCCATAGTGAAAGGCCTCCAGTGCTGGTTTATTTACTCTATAAGGTAAAAAAATTATATAAAAGTGTTCCAAATAGGTGCTACTCTAATTAATATTCACATGCCTATAAACACTTTGTTCCCTATATAAGCTTTATCTCATCTAGAATTAGCCTCAGGTACACTACATATATTCAAGGTGACCTTGCAACCCTTACCCTAGCTTGGTTCCATCCATTTTACTTGAGTTTTCTAAAATGGTTCATTCTGTGTGACATTCTCTTGCCAAAGCATTTCCTTTGCCTGTTCCTCTCTCAGCAGAACTATAGTCAAACATATACAAGTAACTCTATACTATCTTATCATTAAACAGCTTAAGGCCTACTATCATCTGGAGAATGCTCAGAACACATTCTAATTTTAATATTACACAGATTTAATGTGTACAAGGTGTGACAAGGTCCTTGGTCAGTGTTTAACCAGGTACAAAGAATAGGACCTTCAGAGAGTATTAAACATTAGAGTTAAAGCTACAACCTCCAAATTAGGACTTCCCAGGCCTCTAAATGTGGGGAGGATGAAACAAGAGAATGAACAAATAGGCTCTGCGTAAATACTTTCCCATTTCACATCCATTCTCTGCCACTGTGAGATACAGGATGCTGGGCTGGATTGACCTCTGGTCTGACCGAGAATGGCACTTCTTACGCTCTTATTTAGTTATACTGGTTTGTTCATTGGCTTTGTATTTTCTGCTTGGCGGTTGTGCCTTTCCAGCCAGGAGATGCACTATTTCCTTTGAATGGCTGATGTCAAAAAACAACATCCCCAAAGGAGGGAGGCAATTCCTTGATTCAAGGATGATCTACCATGGCTCAATGGGGGGCCTTGAGGTGACTTATGAGTTCAGTCTTAATCCACAGATTTGTCTTAAGATATTAAGCACTCATACATTCATACACACCTATGTTAAAAGATTGCAAAGTCAAACACTTAAAACCTCATGTCAGTCCTGTTGTGTGCACTTTGACATAGACTGAATGTGATAGAGGTGCTGTGAAAAAATTGCATGTGATCATATAATTAAAAACTACATCGGGGTAGACAAAGTCCGGCCCATGGGCTGGATCGGGCCTGTGGTGGACTCCATTACCCAGCAACCGCAGCCTTCGTTGCTGCAGCCAGTTTCCATGGTGAGGTTGTGACAGCACAGGGCCAGGGTTTCCATGGAGACCAGCCCCAGCAGCACTGGCAGGGTGCACAGCTGGGTGGGGAGCTGCTTTGGGTCTGGGATCTTGCAGGGCCAGGGCAGAGCTGCAATCTGCTGTCCACATGCCCCAGGCAAGGGTGTGCAGGCAGTGAATTGTGGCTCTACCTTGCTTCCGGACCACACTGTCACCATTGCAAGATCTGGATGCTGAGCAGCTCCCCACGCAGCCACACACCCTGCCAGTGCTGCTGGGGCCAGTCTCCATGGGAATACTGGCCGCACGCTGTCACAATGCTGCTGCTCCTGGAGTCTCCATGGAAACCAACCAAAGTGATATGGACAGGGGCTGTTGGGAAATGGAGTCCAGCTGCCAGCCGGACCTGCCATTTTGTCCACCCCTGGTCTATGTGAACAAAATTATGTAATCATATCATTAAATGCCAGTTCATACTGTAAATACCACATATGCACAAGAGCCAGAATTTAGATTGCATTGGCAACCTTAATTCTAGCATTTCATAACTTTTCTGTGCTTGAATTTATAATCCTAATAACGTTTTTTAACATAAGTTTTTGGATGTAACAATATATGGTTAATTTAGGCATGTAATTTAATAGCTATATAAAGTCCCTTTTCATCTCATTGCAGAAAATGAATTGCAATCTTTGTGTTATACTTTATAGTTGCATTAGGGGAGCTGAAGGATTGAGAATGGGATTTATTATTAACAATAATATTAATAATGATGATAGTAGTAGTAGTAATACTAGTTTCTTTCAGTTTCTAGGAGGCCCAGACATGGAGGTATTATGAAGACTGAAAAGACAATCCCTGCCCTCCAGAGTTTCCAATTTAACCTTAAGGCTGCCCATTTGAATCGAGCCAGGGACAGCAGTGCCAGAATGTTGTAAGTATTAGACCTGTGTGAATAGGGAACTATTAGATTCAGATTCACCCAATTCAGATGCCAAAGATTCGATTCAGAGATGCAAATAGTTTTTCCAGTTCAATTCAGCCGAATCGCTTTGAAAGATTCGGAGTTAATTCGGAGATTTGGCCTTAGAGTATAATGGAGAATCAATGAAATATCTAGAACTTTGTTGTCTTCTGGCTGATTCAGATGACACTTGCAGGAGTGGTAGCTCCTGCTGAGGGCATGAAGCCTGCCAGGTTTCAAGTTGATAGGTGCAGGGGTTTCTGGGAAATGGCACCTCAAAGTCCTGAAAGCAAAACTCATGTAGCATGTATGTGTTAAGCCACAGTGGGATAAAAACTGCAGAGGTGATAGCTCTTGAGGCCACAAAGCCCCCCAAGTTTCAAGGAGATAGGTGCAGGGGTTTCTGGGAAACTGTACCTCTGCACTTTTACCTGCGCTGCTACATCCCCATTCCTCCCACTCAGCCTCTCCCTCGTTCCATGATGCCTCCATTTCTATTTTCACCGACTGGTTTTCTTGCCTGCATTGTGGGCCAGCCCAGCCTCTGGCTTCTTTACTATTCCTTCCATCCAGGACCAGGAGACACACCAACTGCAGGTACTTCCTCAGCCTGACAAAGGGTTTTTCAACCTGAAAGCTTCCTAAAATATATTTTTCTAACTATTTCAGTTTTTTTCATAATAAACATATAAACACAAGATAAGCCATCATACACCACAAGTAACATATATCCAACACAACATCTTTACTTCTTGCTGTCAATTCCTTTATAAAAAGAAAGGCTCTGTGACAGTTCCATCTTGGTACCTTTGCTGCTGCTGGTGCTATTGGTGTTGAGCCAGCTACGTTATTTTGACCTGCCGTCGTTTACAGTGTTGGACTGGTTCAAGGCTGTAAGGGAGAAGAAGGCCTCATGGGGGCACACTGCCATGTTGTGCAGAGGCCCCAGCACCAGGAAGGGCACACCTGAACACACACACAGTCCCATAAGCACCCATGTCACAAGTTTTGCCTGCCTACAGCCAGAGGTGCAGGGCCCCAGAACCCAAATTCCCCCTGCACCTATCTCCTTGATAGCTGGTAGGCTTTGTGGCTGCAGCAGGCCCTAGCAGGCCTGCAGTTTTCACCCCCCTGTGCCTTAACACACACACAGTGTCACCTATGTCATGAGTTTTGCTTGTCAGCAGTTTGAGGTGCAGTTTCCCAGAAACTCCTGCACCTATCACCTTGAAACTTGGCAGGCTTCATGCTCTGAGCAGAGGCTACCACTTCTGGAAGTTTAATCCAAATCAGCCAGAAAACAACAAAGTTATAGATATTTTATTGATTTCCCATTATACCCTACGGCCAAATCTCTGAAGCACCGAATCTTTTCTGAATCTTTTCTGAGTTGATTTGTAAGCTCCGAATTTATTCAGAAAGCCTAAAGCTTCTAGCAATTCAATTTTGATTAATAGATTCGGCCTCCAAACCATCCAAATCATGTCTGAATCCAAATCGTGATCCGAAGCTTTGCACAGCCCTAGTAACTATGTGCTTCAACCCACCTCCCAACAGAAAGGTATCTATACTACCCTAATTGGCACTAAATGTTGGTTTTTAAGTTTGTTTTCCCTAATGCTGTTTATCCTGTGCCTACAAAAACTGCATCTGTTAATCATCTTTTAGCAGACCCATATTTAACTGTAAGTTAAATATAATGTTCTATTTCTATGGCATAGAACACATTAATTATTCCAGGGCTTTTTTCAATTATTTGATTAACCATGTAAAAATATTTCTGGTGGGCTCTTGTGGGGAACATTCATCATATAGTAGCTATTGTGCCCTCCCTCTCATTCTGCACAGTTGCCTAACCTGCCTTTGAAGATGATTTGTGTCATTAGTTATATAACTAGTTTAGGGCCTAGGAGAGGAATGGTTTCCTATTTTACATTTCACTTGACCTTTTAGCTACATTTCAGGAACTGGGTTTAATTTATATAAGATTAAAGAAAGCATTTGGTAAAGAAGACAATCAAGCTGTTGTGTCCGGAGCAGTACTTTCACTGCTGAGAACTTCAGAGTTCCTAATTAAATCTTTTACTCTTTTAATTTTTTTAATCCTCCGAGCTACCTGCCTTATATGTGTACAAATCCAAAGGATGAGCACTGTGGGGATCGTTAACAAATTTATTCTGTAATTAACCTTGTGTTTTTCCTTCTCTAAAGCCACAAGTATTTATCACAGAAAGAAAAAAGTAAAGAACAAAACATAATAGCGGCCACACCTTTACAATGACCTTTTACGAAGATAAGAACTAGTCTTGTCAGAAGAGTAAGGCTGTTTATAGAGAGGTTCTATAGAAGCAATTAGCAACTACAACACTTACTAAGTAATTCAGGCTTCTTCACCCTCCACAATCTAATTGCTCATACTGAATCTCTAAGCAGTTCTAATCATGGGTGTATCTAGAATTTTGAAAAAGGTGGTGCACATGGCATAATGCATCATCATATATGACACAAAGCCTATTTTTCTCTAATTAAGGAAAAACTAGATGCTTTTAAAATGCTAAGAGGTGAGCACTATATTATTCAGTTTAAGATCAAGGCAAAATAAATATAACTATTGGAATGTGCACTGATTTGCTAGATTATATATCAAGTTTTAATAATACAACACACTAGGCAAAAAAATAGTCAAAAGATATTGTGTCATTAGCAAGGATTCTGGTTTTCCATTGACCACAGAAAAACAGAGAAAAACATGGATTTCCTCCTTTACCAGAGCAAAATATGGATTTCAAATTTTAGCACAGCAACCCACACATTTTGAAGTTTTGCAAATTGCTCTCTGCAGACTGACAGAGTTCCAGCCTGCAAAGAAGCTGGGAGCAGGAGGAAGGTAGTCAGGCAGGGGGCATCATGTGCATATATATGCACATGGCCCCAGGCAGGCTGCAGAACTAAATCTAAAAAAAAGTTTACAGAGCTATGAAATAAAGAGTAGGGTTGGGTATTTGACCAGCCAAGTAAAATTTGTTCAATTGACTGGTAAAATATTGGTCAACAATTATAAAAATATTACCAATAGGTTCAATAATACACTGAAAAAGCACAAATTTTCCATTAAGAAATATGTAAAAAAAACAACAATTATATCCAGCGAGAATGAGCTGTTTGGTGTCCTAGTTTAACTATTTCTAATCTAGTTTTCAGGCATACCACTCTTCAGCTCAGCATCAAATATCTTTGAGTCAAGAAACTTGTCGTTTAATGGTGTAACCCACTGATCAACATATTCCCCACTGTGCTTAATCCATAGAGGATGAGAGTCTGTTGCAGCTTTTAATGACCAAGCCTAATGTTTTAGTTCAGCCTATAGAGACTTGTGCTTTTTACCCTGGTGGTTCCCCAGTTCAGTGCACTGTGTTGACCAAAACAATGACTATATTTTTAATAGTTTTATAATTGTTAGGGTTAGAAGGGACCACAATAGATCATTGAGTCCGACCCCCTGCCCTGGGCAGGAAAAAGTGCTGGGGTCATATGACCCCAGCCAGGTGCTTGTCCAGTTTCCTCTTGAAGACCCCCAAAGTAGGGGAGAGCACTACCTCCCTTGGAAGCCCATTCCAGATTCTGGCAACCCTTACCATGAAGAAGTTCTTCCTGATGTTCAACCTAAATCTGCTCTGTCAGTTTGTGGCCATTGTTTCTGGTTATTCCAAGAGGTGCCCTGGTAAACAGCATCTTCTGTTCCTTGCTCCCTCCCCCCCGAAATGAATTTGTAAACAGCTGCAAGATCCCCTCTCAGCACTCTCTTGTGGAGGCTGAAGAAATCCAGGTTCCTCAGTCTCTCCTCATAGGGCCTTACCTGCAAGCCCCTAACCATAAGAGTGGCCATCTTCTGGACCCTGTCAAGGTTATCCACAACCCTCTTGAAGTGCAGCACCCAAAACTGAATGCAGTGCTCCAATTGCGGCCTGACCAATGCCGCATAAAGGGGAAGTATCACCTCCCTGGACCTGCTTGTGATGCACCTGCTTTTATATTTCTATCATTAAATCTATGAAGTGATAACCTTAATATACTTTGGAAAGTCGATGCAATATTGTCCCTGAATCCATGACGCTTTCTTTTTTAAAATATGTACTGACTCTTCCATTCTACAGTGCACAGTAGTATAACTTGCACAGGACATTTGGAATCATTTGCATTTTATCAAAATAACCTGCATGTTTTTGCAGGTTTTTATTAGAAACAAAGGTTTTACAACAAAATTGTAAATTCTTGTGTGAAAATTTCTATTTAGCCAGATCTAGTCCAGGATGTTGCCCAGGATAACTTAATACATTAAAATATATTTACCAAGAAGCAACAGCAGAAAAATGTATTGTGGGTTCCAGAAAAGTACATTCAAATTATCAATAAAAGCATGATTCCACAATTGATTAAAATAATTCAGCAGTGTTATAGCTCCATTTTTATGAACAGGAAATACAAAACTAATTTTCATCTTATTGCATGAAAATAGCATGTGACAGGGAATTGTCAAGTGATAATCCTGTTCTCATTGCAGTCAATGGAAGTTTTCATAATACCTTCAGTGAGTACAGGATTAGACTATGATTGTGGCAGGAATAAGGCATTATAGCCTGACAACTGGTCATGCCCTAAGTGAACTAGTTGATGGTTGCAATGTTATTCCAAGGGACATATCTTCATATGCAAATATAGCACAAATGACACTCTTCTTCACTGTCTCAGCTGAGACACTGAGCATTAATACACCATGGACACTGACCATCCCTGCTGACCCTAGATGAGGTCCCTCCCAAGTCAGAACTAAAGAAACTTGACAACAAATGGGTGCTTGTACACATGACAGGAGTTTAGTCTTCAGGGTTTTATTCTATGTCCCCTAAATTGAAATGGTGGGTTTTAATTTTTTCTGTCACTGCATACAAGTGACAGCTCTTAAATGTCATAAATCTCAGTGTGGTATCCACAGTACATTCCTGCAGGGGGCACCACATAACAATCCACCCCACTGATCTCTCTGCTACTGAATTGCAGCAAGGGGTGCTGCCAAACCACTAATCCCTGCTACAAATTGGTTGGTGATGTCTAGCTCACAGGTCACTGGCCTGTACAGTTAACTAAAACTTCTGGGATTTCATTAATTTAATAAATGTAATTATCATTTCAGTAATTGTTTATGTGTTTTCAAACTGCCCCCACATGGGGCAAGAACTACCTCCCCTGCTGCAGCTCAGGGGCTGCCTGGCCCACTAGCAGTTCACCACCTGGCCATGGAGGGGAGAGGCTCCACCAAAAGCAGAAGCAGGCCCCTCACCACTTCTGCCTGACTGCCCCAAAGGACCCACCTGTGCCCCTCACTCCCAGGCTATGCTAGTGCCCTTCAGTCCCAACCCACAGCCCCCTATCCCTGTTGCTGACCCTCATTCCTGATCCCCCAGGTCCCCTGCCTCCCAGCCCATGCTGGTGCTCCTCACTCCTGAAATGCAGCCCCCCATCCCCCTGATGCACCTCACTCCCAACTCGCAGCCCCCTGTTTCCCCTATCTCTGTTAAAGAGGGCAGCCAGATGCCCCCATCCCAACCAGGCTGGAGTGTGGCAGCTCTGATTCGTGGGAATGACGGCAGAGTAAGTCAGGCCCCAGCATGAGCTGTAGGGAAGGAGAGGGGATGCCTATGGCACCCCCTGCCCTGGCCTGGGGCTCTAGTGCCTTGCTATGCTGACAGAACTAACCAGCTCTTCATAAATTGGGTACCTTTAACACTCATTCAAGCTAACAGAACACCTCTTATTGGGTTTCTGTAAAACCATCAAGCTTTAGAGGGACAATCACACCACGGCCAACTAAAAAGGTAAGTTTTAGAGGTGCAGAAAATAAACTTTGGCAAGGGTTCAGTTGTATGAGTTATGGGTATCATGTTCTTGGTGGGTCTCTCACCCAGCAGATTCAGGCTTCTTTACTCAAGGTATGGCATAGTATCACAGTATCATAGTGCTTGCGGTCAGAAGGTACCTAAACAGATCATCAGGTCCAAACCCCTTCCCCAGGCAGGAATGGGTGCCGGGGTCATATCATCCCAGCCAAATATCTGTCCAGCCTCTTCTTGAAGACCCCCAAGGTAGGAGAGAGTACCACCTCACTTGGGAGCCCATTCCAGAGCCTGGCAGCTCTAACTGTAAAGTAGTCTCCTGATGTCCAGCCTGAACCTTCTCTCTAACAATTTCTGGCCATTATACCTAGTAACCCCGAGTGGTGCCCAGGGGAACAGAGCCTCCCCCAATTCCCGCTGTTCCCCCCGGTGAATTTGTAAATGGCCACCAGATCTCCTCTCAGCCTTCTCTTGTGGAGGCTGAGTAGGTTCAGACCCTTTAGTCTCTCTTCATAGGGTTTGCCCTGCTGCCCCTTGACCATGTGAGTAGCCCTCCTCTGGACCCTCTCAATGCTAGCCACATTCCTCTTGAAGTGCGGTGCCCAGAACTGGATGCAGTACTCCAACTATGGCCTGACCAATGCCACATAGAGGGAAAGGAGGACCTGCTTGTGATGCATCTGCAGATGCACGACAAGGTATGGTTAGCCGTACCGACTGCTTCCTCGCATTCGTAGCTCATGTTCATCCTGGAGTCAACAATGACTCCAAGATCCCTTTCTGGTACCGTGTTGACAAGAAGGATGTTCCCCAATCTATAGGTGTGTTGCTGGTTCCTTCTCCCTAGATGCAGCACCCTGCACTTGTCTGTGTTTAATTCCATCCTATTCTCATCCACCCACCTCTGTAATTTGTCTAGATCTAGCTGGATTCTGTCCCTCCCCTCCAGCATGCCCACTTTGCCCCACAACTTGGTGTTGTCAGCAAATTTGGACAGTGTGCATTCCACACCCACATCCAGATAGCTGATAAATATATTGAACAGTACAGGCCCAGGACTGAGCCCGGGGGGACTCCACTGCCCCCATCCCTCCAGATCGAAAATGACCCATCCACCACCACCCTCTGGGTGCGACCATCTAGCCAATTTGCCAACTATCTGACTGTGTAGGCATCAATGCCTCAGTCACTTAGTTTTTTTAAGAGAATGTGGTGGGAAACAGTGTCAAAGGCCTTCTTTGAATTACCAAATCAAATCACTGTCCCCTGAATTGGCTGAATCCAAATCCAAAGTGAATACTAGCTACTTTGCACAGGCCTCATGCTCAGTGACAATGGTAAGTTGACTGGGCAGGTCCATGCCCAGGTGGCTGCCTAATGAGCCCCCTTTCTCCATCCCCACTTTGTCCCCTGAGGCTTGCAGGCTGCTGGGTGTTGGCTTCAGGGACCTACTACTGCAGCTCCAAACCCTGCTGCCCCACCTCTGCCCTGAAGGTCAATCACTCTGCTCTGCTGCTACACAGACCTCAGTGCCTAGGCTTGAGGCACATGGGGCTCCCAAACAACTGGTGTGAGGGGCTGGCTGCACAGTCACCATCCCCTCTGGGGGCCTCTCTGTGGAGGTGCCCCAGGACCAGCCCCCCCTCCATACTGCCACTGTGCCCTGAGCATGCCTCTGCTGCATGTGCCCCAAACAGTACACAATGAGCTGTTTGTGCAGGATGAGGGATGTCCAATCCACTAGGCCCTGCTGCTGCTGATTCTTCTGATACCCCAGGCATACCTGCACTCCTAGTTCACGACCCTTAGCTATGACAGCACAGGAGGCAAGCCTGGGCTTCCACACAGCCTCCACTGCCAGCAGCGTTACATGTCCCTGCCCCTCCCTTCCCCCCCCGCTACCAAGAAGGATATCACCACCTTCTTCAGTGTGTGAAAGGCCCTTGCCCATCCAGCAGCAGGGACATGGGATGCTAAATAAAGTTGCCAACTTTATCATGCCTCTGTAGTCTGCAGGTTTGTCATTGCCCTGAAATAGAATAGTTTTCTGAAAGCATACTGTTAGGTTTACAATAATTTGGATTTTTAAGAAGTATTAGCTTTACAGCTGAATACAAGGCATGACCTGTGGCCTAGTAATGCAGCTGACCACAAGGCAGAATGATAGCTAGGCCTTTGCTTGTGTCAAGTAATCATTTTAACTGCAACAAGCATTTTCTGAGTTAAAAAGTGAATCTGTGTCTGTGTGCTAAAAAAAATCAGCTACAGCAAGAAGTAAGATAAGACAGAGAAACCATTGTTTGAGCTTACTGGTTGTGTCCTTGAGAAGTATCTTCTACTGTGTAAGGTTTTGCTAACATAATGTTACTGTTACTTAACTTTTAGCTTTTAAAAAGTGCTAGTTCAGCTTAATAGAAATATGCTGTTACAAAGATTTGTAGAGCACCGCCCCAAGTATTGCTTTTTGTTAACCATATAGTCTTGCTTTGTTATAAAAAATATAAAAGATCGCCTCACCCTTGAGGGGGGGCCATTTTGCCTTTTGCTGGCTTTATGGTCTTTGCTCGAGCAAATAAACAGCTGTCTTTCTTTACCCGCGTTGTCTGTCAATCAAATTACAGCTAGACAACGGACCTTAGGGAGGTTTCTCCCACCACAATTTGGCGACCCAGATGGGACCCATCTAGCTTGACGCCTTTGGAGACCTCCATCCCCCGACACCCCAGCGCGCACCAGGTGAGTTCACCTATTGGGTTAGTCTTGGGAGGTGGACGGTCCCCTCAGGACCAATAAGGCGGGATCCTCAAGTCGGGTAAAGGAACGGTACCGGCAAGTACCTCAGGTCAGGTATGTTTTTGGTTTCTATCTGGTTTCTGGTTTTCTGGTTTTACCTCTAGAGGTCTTTGGAAGCAGTCTTTGAGGGTATCTGTCTGCTGATCTAAACGCTGATAGAGCCAGCAGCCTCGCCGAAAGGCAAAAGACACAGATATAAGGTAGAAATGCTGTTATAACGGCCAATGACTAGGGTCTCGGACTCAAGATGCCCCTCCTCACGGAGAAAGCCAGTGGGGTCCGAGAACACCGGTTGTTGTACGTGGACGAAACAGCTTCTAGGCAGGTAGAACTTAGGGAAATAAGACTGCTTGTGCTTGGATATAATCATGGGTTCCGGTCTAGGGAAAGTTATTCCTGATTCACCCCTTGATTTTATGATTAAGAATTGGAAACATTTGGAGGGACGGGCGGAACTGTCCAAGTCTCGTATGGCAGAACTCTGTTTAACTAATTAGACGTCTCATACGTCTCAGTTAGATTTGGGAAGACAATGGCCAGAAAATGGATCATTTGACCTAAATCGTCTGGCTGCCTTACGAAAGGTCTTGGAGGACCTCCGCCCTGGTCAAATTAGTTATTGGTATTTATGGGACAACGTTGCTAGCAAGCAATTAAAACCTTTAGCTTCCCAGACCCCTGCACCTTTTCCAAAGCTGTTAGCTCCCCTTCTATATCCAAAACCTGCTGCACCACCGTCATATTCAGAAGATGATTACAGACCCATGCCTAGGCCCCCTAACCTACCATTGATACCACCCCAAATGTTTGAACCCCAAAACATTGCCCCTGGGCCGGCCGAGGGACTGGGAAGTCTTCGGGAGGCATCACCTCGATTGTCTCTCTCAGAATCCCCGAGTCCCGGATCTGGAGATGGGTCCAGAGATCCCTCTCCAGATT
This sequence comes from Alligator mississippiensis, assembly GCF_030867095.1. NCBI lineage: Eukaryota > Metazoa > Chordata > Crocodylia > Alligatoridae > Alligator > Alligator mississippiensis. Next base: position 74,411,626 of record NC_081824.1, on the reverse strand, counting down.
CCAGTTCTACTCCGATTTCAAATCGCACTCGTCAAAAATTGTCTAAGCCTGAACTTCAGTTACCTCTAAGAGAATACCCTGTGCCTGGCGAGGGTGGAGAAGTTATCAGTCACTGGACACACGCTCTGTTCTCCACCACAGACCTCTTAAACTGGCAAGAAAACACCCCCAGGCTCAGAGATGATCCCGAAGTAGTTCTAAGACGCTTCAAAACCATTTTCATGACTCATAACCCCTCCTGGTCAGATGTCATGCAGCTTCTCGAAAGCCTCTTAACTATGGACGAGAAGACTCAAGTACTACGCCATGCTGACCAATTTCTAGCCGATCAGCCCCATGAAAACCACCCCATGCCTAATGGCGTGCCCAGGCAAAATCCGAATTGGAATTACAATCAGGAAAGGGGGCAAAATTCAATACGAATGCTGAAAGACAGCATTTTAGAAGGATTAAAGAAAGCAGGAGATAAAACTACAAACTGGTCCAAAGTGACAGCTACTGTTCAGGGTCCCGAAGAACACCCTTCAGACTATTTTGAAAGACTCTGTAAAGCTATACGTCAGTATGGAAACATGGATCCCGAGACACCTGCCACTTTGCCTGTGTTAAGACTTGTATTCATAAGTCAGGCTAGCAAAGATATTAAAAAAAATAAATAAATAAATCTTAGCCATTGCTACTAAAACTTTTAAATAGAAAAAAAAGAAAAAAGGAAGAAAAAAAAACAAAAGATGCAGAAGAGCCAGTCTTTTGAGATTATAAAGCTGCCTGCAGCTTACTTCTCTGCACAATTAGATCCAGTGGCAAAGGGGGGAGTAGGCTGCCTTCGTGCAGTGGCAGCAGCTGCAATCATAGTCGAGAAAGCCCAGGAATTAGTCCTCGGATATCCCCTTATCCTCAAGGCTCCACATGCAGTTGCCCTACTTCTACTCCAGAAAAATACTCAACATTTTTCTCATCAGAGAATGAACAAGTATGAAACCACACTTTTAATGGCTACAAACCTGGTCATAGAGAGATGCAATACCCTGAGTCCGGCTACTCTATTACCTCTACCCAGTGACGGGGAACCAGACTCTCACGACTGCCTTCAAGTTGCAGCATTTTCAGACAAACCCAGGGTAGATCTTAGTGACCTACCCTTAGACAACCCTGACTTGATTTTTTTTGTAGATGGCTCTTCAAAATTAGTAAATGGAGTTAGAAAAACGGGTTATGCAGTAGTAACTCCATTTGAAGTACTTAAAGCTGAACCACTGCCTGGGCAGTTGAGCTCGCAGGTGGCTGAACTTACTGCCCTTACACAAGCTTGTCAATTAGCATCGGGCCACTCTGTAAATATTTGAACTGATTCTAAGTATGCCTTTGAAATCTGTCATGCCACTGGACAATTGTGGAAACAGAGGGGATTTATGACAGCTTCTGGAACTAAAATATCAAATGCTAAACAAGTTAATGATCTTCTACAAGCTATAATGTTGCCAAAAACATTAGCGGTAATGCATTGCCCAGCTCATACCAAAAAGGGAGATCAAGTCTCAAAAGGCAATGCCCTGGCCGATGCTGCAGCTCAAACAGCAGCCTTACAACCACTATCCGCCCTAGCCTTCCAAGCTCAAATTCCCCAGTCAAAGGCATATTTGGGAATATTGCTAGAGCCAAAAATGTACGAGTTTGCACCACCTTTAGAACAACAGAGATGGAAAGTGGCGGGAGCCACCTGTGAAAAAGACGTAATATGGCGATTGCCAGATGAAAGGATAGTGTTACCTAAAGCAGCTCTTAGACCCTATCTGCAACAACTCCATCAAAGTGAGCATTTAGGTTGTGAAAAACTTGCCACTATCACTAACAGGCTGTTCTACGCACCCGGAGTCTACCAGGAAGCAAAAAGGCTTTTAGAACACTGCAGTATATGCAAAAGGTTTAATATCAAGGGAGAAAAATCAGGACCCCCTGGGGCCCGCCCCTGGGCTTATACTCCCTTTGAAAGACTACAAATAGATTTTGCTGATATGCCTAAAGACAATGGGTACAAAAACCTCCTAGTAATTGTTGACCAACTCACGGGGTGGGTAGAAGCTTTCCCCACCAGAAGAGCTACAGCACAGCAAGTAGTAAAAATACTCCTTAATGAAATTATACCCAGGTTTGGTCCTCCACGTATCATTGAAAGCGATCAAGGATTGCATTTTACTGCTGACATAAACAAAACACTGGCCAGCTGCCTAGGAATAGAATGGAAATTCCATACCCCTTGGCATCCAGAAAGCTCAGGACAAGTAGAGAGAATGAATCAGACCCTGAAACAAAAAATTGGAAAGCTATGTGCTGAGAGCAGGTTAAAATGGACTAAGATTCTCCCACTGGCTCTTATGTCCATCAGAACTACCCCCAGGAGAAAACTAAAGCTCAGCCCTTACGAGCTGCTGTTTGGACACCCTGTTCCCCAACATTTCCCCTTATTACCGGCTCGCACTTCTTCTCTTTTAGGCGATGAAGGACTCACCTCCTATATTTTATCTCTACAGTCTCAGTTAAAATCTCTCCATAGGTATGCTGCTTTAAGCCAACCCCTCCCTGCCGATGTCCCAGCACATCGCATCCAGCCTGGAGACTGGGTGTATGTAAAAACTTGGAAACGGTCTCCCCTTGAACCTAGGTGGCAAGGACCGTATCAAGTCCTCCTCACCTCCCACACCGCCGTAAAAATAGCAGAGAAGGACAACTGGATTCATTATACTAGTACAAAAAAGACAGACGTTTCACCCGAGCTCAGGATCGGCTCCAACGCGAGCTTCCCTGACCTGGAAAAGGGGAAGCCAGAAGAAGACGACTGCGGATTTCGTGGGAGCACCGCACGCCCACCTGACCGCGACAAGGGTGAGCCAGAAGCAGACGAAAAAATAAAAACAAACACCTCCGGGACCTGCAGCCCGTTAGATAATATAAAACTCAAACTAACCAAGGTCCACTAATGAACTGTCACCCTTTTGGGGTCCTGCCCAGCCCAGAAAGCACCAAACTCCAAGTACTGCATCCTCTAGACACTTTTGGATCAGCTGAAACCGAGCACTTTGAGACTGTAACATGTCCCAGAAAATCAGTTATTGGAGCTGCAGGGTTGTGCATACTGTTTGTGCTGATTTTGGTTATAATATGGTTTTTATAACTATGTTATTTCTAATCTTTCTCTTTGCTGGAGAAATAAGTCTCTCACAGGGGTCGGCTATAGCTGCCAGTTGCTGCAGATGTGCTAATCCTGGTGCCCGAGGTTTTCCTGTCTGGATAAGCGATTCAATCGAACTCTCTGATATAGACGGGAAGGTCAACATTGCCCGTTGGTATCCTCCCTCACATTGCTGTAGTTCAGCAGAAGTTCGGGTATTTACTTATGGAACAGAATATTGTGTAAAGCCTAGCCACCCAGTTTTCAGACAATTTGCAGAGTCTCCTCAGGCTAAGACTACTCTTAAACCTAATGTTGCCCACATCTCTGATAATAATATGTACCTCCAATACGTTGAGAGAGCCGCTAAAGCAGAAAACCAAAGTGATTGTTGGGTGTGCAGTCATTTTCCTCTACACACCCAAGGAGGCATTCCTATGACTCCCATCCCCTTGGGCCCCATCCAGTCACTTTTAAACCCCTCTAATAACCAAGCTTGGGACCAAAGTCAGCAGGAGTTCCTTTTAGTAAAGCCTGTTGTTGGAGATTGGTGTTTCTATGTAAACTGCTCAGTATCAGACTGCATTAATTTAGGCACAAACATATGTCACCACTATTTTACTAGTTCTAGTGGAGGAGACTGGCGTAATAATAACACAGCAACTCCTACCTATTGCAGCTCTTACAATGATTTCTACAGCAGCAAAAATTTAACCAAGGGCACTAATCCTATCTGCACCCCCATCTCCTCTTTAAATAATACCTTGTGGTATTGTTTGTACACTGATACCTCCCGGGGACAATGCTTCTTCAATGGAACTGCAAATCCTTCCTTTAAATCAAAGGGTGAACGCGGGGTGCTAGGGTTAGGAAACGGGGGCCGAATACCTCCTAAATATTCAAACCTCGCTGCTTTAAAAGGACAATACTGGGTCTGTGGCTCCCACGCCTACCATAAAATCCCTGCCAAAGGAAAAGGTATCTGCTATCCGGCGATGCTAAAACCCTCTACGTCCTTTGCCACGCACCTTCCACGGGGCAGGTGGCGAAACAAGAGGGATTTGCAAGAAAGCCGTGATATAGTAGATAAATATCAAAAAACTCCGCTTACCAAAGGAGTGTTAGTCGGGTGTTCTTTAGCAGGTATACTCCCAGGAGTAGGCACTGCTTGTCTTGGAAGATTTACACTTCGCCTACAAGCTGTGATAGAAATCATGGCTCATGAATTCAGTGAAGGTCACAAGGAACTCTCGAAGGCCGTTGCTGCCTTGGCTGACACCCAAGAAGAACTCTGACAAATGGTAATTCAAAACCGTATAGCCCTTGATTTTCTCCTCGCTGCTCAAGGGGGAGCTTGCGCAGTTATCGGACCAGAATGTTGCGTTTGGGTTAACAGTTCTTTTACAATAGTAAAAAACCCACCTCAATGATGCAGCTGTCCATATCCAAAAAGCCGAAGATATAGCAAAAATCCCCAAAGATACATCTCTTAGTTAGCTCACATATTAGTTGCCTTCCCTTACAGGATGGCTTAGACCTTTTGTATTAAGCTTAATTGGAATTGTTATAACTATAACCTGCCTGTTGTGCTGTTTTCAGTGTCTATGCTCTCTAGGACAACAGTTTATGCAAAGGCAAGTAAAAATGTATGGTCAGTTTGTACAAATATCCAGCATCAATCATCAAAACCTAACCCCACAAGAAGTTGAATACCTAAAGTGTGTTCCAAAATTTCCTCTGAAATATTGGAACAAAGGGAGGAATTGTAGTCTGCAGGTTTGTCATTGCCCTGAAATAGAATAGTTTTCTGAAAGCATACTGTTAGGTTTACAATAATTTGGATTTTTAAGAAGTATTAGCTTTACAGCTGAATACAAGGCATGACCTGTGGCCTAGTAATGCAGCTGACCACAAGGCAGAATGATAGCTAGGCCTTTGCTTGTGTCAAGTAATCATTTTAACTGCAACAAGCATTTTCTGAGTTAAAAAGTGAATCTGTGTCTGTGTGCTAAAAAAAATCAGCTACAGCAAGAAGTAAGATAAGACAGAGAAACCATTGTTTGAGCTTACTGGTTGTGTCCTTGAGAAGTATCTTCTACTGTGTAAGGTTTTGCTAACATAATGTTACTGTTACTTAACTTTTAGCTTTTAAAAAGTGCTAGTTCAGCTTAATAGAAATATGCTGTTACAAAGATTTGTAGAGCACCGCCCCAAGTATTGCTTTTTGTTAACCATATAGTCTTGCTTTGTTATAAAAAATATAAAAGATCGCCTCACCCTTGAGGGGGGGCCATTTTGCCTTTTGCTGGCTTTATGGTCTTTGCTCGAGCAAATAAACAGCTGTCTTTCTTTACCCGCGTTGTCTGTCAATCAAATTACAGCTAGACAACGGACCTTAGGGAGGTTTCTCCCACCACACCTCTTTGTGTGTTGTGGGGGGCAACCAGGTGCCAGAGTGCTGTGGGAAGACCAGGCAGGGAGCTCAAGAAGTATCTTGCTCCATAATGACATCCAAATCTGATCTTCATTTAGCGCTGACAGCCAGTGAGGAAATGAATGCTGCCAGAACTGACCCACTATTCATAAAGTGGCTGCACTTAATGGTCCTGTGGGCTCAATGAACACTGCTTGTTGGGTTTTTGTAAAACCAGAGAACAAATAAATGGTGTTGGGGGTACAATACGGCCACAGCAAGCTGAAAAGGGATGTTTTAGCAGTGCAGGGGAGAGGGGAGCAGTCGTTCCTCACAGCTGGTTGTGGGCAAAGTCTTGGGAGCTATGCTTTGCAAAGCTCTGTTCTGCAACTGTTGCAACTTCTGCTGGAGCCAGTGAGTGGCAAGTTCTGAATGGCTTGGCACCATGGCAGGGGGTTCTGGGGAGTCAAAGTAAGGAAAAGAACCTTTGGAAACCTCAGTGACCCAGACACTGTGACCCATTGACCCAGACTCTGCTCCTGGAGGCCGCTGCCCAACCGACCAACCGACACCCCCCACCAGCCGTCCGGGACCCCACCTGCCCCTTTGCTGTTGTTGGGCTAAGCACAAGCCTTTGTCCTGACCTGTACCTGAAGCTCTAGACACCAGGGCAAACCAGGAAAAGTGTCTGCCCTGGTAAAACTAAAGGTTGCATTGGCAGAGGGGCCTGCACACTGAAAAATAACGTTATGATGCCTGCAGGCTAGAACCTGCAATCCTGAAATTGGTGACTGCTTACTGCTTTAAACAGCAAATGTAACCATGCTTGGTAGCCTACATGAAGTGGTCAAGTGGTTATTAATTCCATGCCAGTGGCCAATTAATGCATGGGGCCACAGGGCCTGGGCCCAGGGTCCCCTGCCAATCAGGGGCCCCCTGGAACACCAGCAGCGTCATGGCCCAGACAGGCATGCTGGCCACTGGCAGCCAGGGCAGGCAGTACATGCCTCTTCCTGTCCGGCTTGTCCAGGGCCAGGAACTAGGGGTGGGCATGGGGCTCCCTGCAGGCAGCAGCTGCTTCCTGCAGTTATCTGCTTCCAGCAGAACCCATGCGTGACCCCACTCCTGTTCCCTGCCATCTTCAGGTGGCCATTGGCACCAGCTGCGGGTGGCCAGGCTGTGGCCAGGACCACCTACACCTCAGCAGTCCTCATGCCCACTGGCTTACCGTGGCTGTGCTGAATTAATGACATGAATAAAACCAGGGAGTAAATTATTGGCATGTGGGGGTGTGGGGAGAGCTGTCTTTGGGATGGGCAAAACTCTGGTCAGGGATGTTCACGAGATTCCTTTAGTGCCACAGAGGCATGATGATGTTGTGTGGCCCAAGCAGGACTTTCAACTATAATACGAGCCAAATAGCCAGTTCCTAATTTGAGCCATTGTACTTAGCACAGTGTAATTGTCCCCCTAGTGCCATTTAGTCACTCACCAGTTTTACGTAAAACTGAAAAGTGGTGTTCTGTGCACCCGCTGCAGTGTTAAACATACCTGTTTAATGAATAGTGGGTCAGTTCTGTCACTATTCATTCTCTCACCGACCACATAAAAAACTGTCAGTAGGGACCGGTGTCTTGACACATGGGTCGCTGGTGGGTAGTCTGTTGTTGTGCCATGTCCCAAAAGGGACCCTGTAGGCACCCATCGTGGGCATAATTGTCAGTACATAGTTCACTGAATAGCTACAACTTGCAGATATTTGTAGCATCAAAACTCGCAAAACTAGTCCAGAACAAGTATGGCCATAAGATACAAAGTTGCCAGTGTGGTGCCAGCATGTCCCGTGTCCAAACTTTGTGCACCAAAAACAGGGTTGGAAGGAGGTGAACTTCCCTGGACCCAGCCACCTCAAGACTTATAAATTGAGTGCACAGCTTCCTGGGGTACTCTTTATTGATGCAAGAGGCCTGATGTTGAGGGAAGAAGGGAGTGGACGGGGGCACATAGGACAAGGACCACTAGTACCTTCACAAAAACTAAGAGCCTGATGTAGATGCTGGGGGACTCTGAGGTTATGCGCCAGTTTGTCTGCAGCCTGTGGGCCAACTGGTACATCTACCTTGATGTTGCAAAGAGACTTGGTGAGCAAAGGCACAACAAGACAGCAGTCCAGTGCCGGGTCAAGGCCAAGATTCTGTGGGCTGCTTTCCACAGAGATGTAACAAGAGCACAGGAACTCCACCATGTGATGTGACACATTATAAGTATCTGCAGTCACTAATGGAGGTACTCAATCTCCCTGAACACAGACAGACAGAGGTCCCCATGCCATCCTCTGCTCCTGAGACCTCGCTGACCATGGCTACAACTCATGGGGGCTCAAGTAAAGAAGATAGCAGCAGAGACCTGGTAATGTCACCTGTGGCTGTAGCATGAATTGAACTAAGGTAGCTGATGTTAACATAGAGTGTAATAGTAGTAATATGTAACCAGGTTAGTCTTGTCCTGTAAGCAACTTGAAAACTCTATTTTGTATCCTTCTGCTTGACATAAGTGTATGAACCCTGCATAGCCTTTAAGTATGAGTGTGTGTAAAAGGTTGAATGGTGAGAGAATGGCATAGAGATGGGAGAAGATTTAACTGTTTATGTAAGCAACAAGGCGCCAAACGTAAGTTACCAGTCAATAAACTAATTAATGAATGGCTGAAGAATCCCTTTTAGGCTCAAGGCACAAAGAAGATAACAAAGAGAAGGAATGCACCCAACCTGCCAGATGGGTGGCAAGAATACTCTGGGGCTGAGATAAGCTGAAAACAAAAGAACAACAGCAAAAACAGAAGCTGGGTATAGAAAAACCCCAAAGCACTGAAACAAAGGATGCCAATCCCTATAAAAGAACACTTTGAAAATGCCAAGTTGTGTGAGTTTCCTTCTCTACTGCTGTTTCACTGGAGCACCGATGCATCTGTTCACTCTGCTCTAGCTGTTATCTTCAAATCTACTATCTTCAAATCATCATCATCTACTCAATAAACCCGGGTTGGTCACCCTGGGTTGATATTGCTGGTAACTATATCTGGTGTATGTGTGGATGAAATGGTTGTTTTGTGTATGTGTATGCCTGTGTGTAATGATGTGTATGATGATTTGTGTGTGTTTGTATGAATGGTGTGTCTGAACCTCTATGACTAACCCATGTAATCAATAAATGTGGCACCTTGCTTTATCCCCCTTTATAAAGTCTCGCTTGTGATTTAAGCAATAGGGTAATTTGTTAACATGGCTTCCTGCAAGGACAATAGACTGCCAACTTTGACCTCCATACCTGGTATGTGAAGCCATGGGGACCTTTTAAGTCACCTGTCACCTGAACTGACAGTAGCAATTAGGCTGGGTTGTAAGGTGAAGGGAGGGGAGATTGGGTTGACATAGAAGATTGCTTTAAAGACCCTGAGAGTTAGTGGGCAGTGCAAGGAGATGTAGGGCAATGCACAGCATGGATACTATGCTGGGCAATTGTTTGCAACCACACAGGGTCATTTTGGCCCAACAGCTTCTTATCCACTGGCAAGATTTGCTGAGTATCAAGCTCTTTAAAAAGACTCCACTTGCCACATTTCTTGATTTTCAGCTCTGCTTGGTATGCCACCTCTGAGCAGACATAGGCCACATAGAATCAGAGACTCAAAGGACTGAAAGGGACCTGCAAGATCATCAAGTCCAGTCTCCTGCTATGGGAAGGAGATTACTGAGCTCAAATGAGCTCAACAAAGTGCTTATCCAGCCTCCTCTTGAAAACCACCAAGGATTGCAACAGCACCACCTCTGCTGGGAGCATGTTCCAGATTCTAGTTACCATTATGGTAAAGACGTTTTTCCTTATGTCCAGCCTAAATTTTCCCTCTGGTAGCTTGTGCCCATAGGTCCTCATCCTCCCAAGGGGTGCCTTCCTGAAGAGTTGCTCCCCTAGAGCTTGGTACTCGCCCCTGACGTACTTGTAGGCAGCTATCAAGTCACCTCTCAGCATTCACTTACTCAGACTAAAAGGCCCAGATCCTGGAGTCTCTCCTCATAGAGCCTATCCTCCAGGCCCCTAATCATATGGTTGGCCCTTCTCTGTACCCTCTTGAGGTTATTCACATCCTTCCTGAAGTGCAGTGCCCAGAACTGGACACAATACTCCAGCTGTGGCCTCACCAATGCCGAATAGAGAGAGAGAAGCACATCCCCAGATCTATTGGCAACACATTGGCTGATGCATACCAGAGTTCTATTTGCCCTTCTGGTGACTTCATCACACTGTTGGCTCATGTTCATCTTCCAGTCAATTGTGACTCCCAGGTCCAGTTTAGATGCTGTGCTGGCCAGTGTACCATCACCCATCATGCAGTTATGGTGAAGGTTCTTCCTACCCGGATGAAGAACCCAGCACTTTTCCCTGTTGAACCTCATCTGATTCCATTCAGCCCATAAAGCCAGTCTGTCAAGTTCATCCTGGATCCTTACCCTATCCTGTGATGTGCCCGCATTTCTCCACAGCTTAGTATCATCCACAGACTTAATCATTGAGTTTTCCACCTCCTCATCCAAGTCATTGATAAATATGTTAAAGAGCACAGGTCAAAGAACCGATCCCTGGGGAACACCACTGGAGATAGCCCTCCAGGATGAGACCATCCTATCTATTACAACTCTCTGAGATCAGCCTCTAAGCCAGTTGTCCACCCACCTCACTGTAGACTGGTCTAGGCCAGTACCTTCTAGTTTAATTGAGAGAATCTCATGGGAAACAGAATTAAAGGTTTTAATTCTGAAGCCTAAGTAAATGATATCAATTCATGTCCCCTGTCCAACTGCTTAGTTACCTGATCATAAAAGGACATGAGGTTTGTCAAGCATGATTTACCCTCAACAAAGCCATGCTGGTTGCTTCTTAGTAACTCACCAGTTATGAGCTTGTGATTGATGGCCTCCTTAACATTTTTAATTTTTTTTTCCCAGGATGAAAGTCAGACTGACTGGTCTATAGTTTTCTGGGTCATCCCTCTTCCCTTGCTTAAAGATAGGTACCCCATTGGCCCTCTTCCAATCATTCAGGACTACTCCCGAGTTCCATGACTCTTCGAATAGCTTCACCAGAGGCCCTGCTATCAGCTCAGCCAGTTCTTTCAGGACTCTTATATGCAGGTCATCTGGCCCAGCAGACTTGAAAATGTCCAAATGTTTTAAGAGTACCCTCACCTGTTTATGACTGATTTTATGTGGTCTGTTGTCTTCCCCATATTCCCTGGGCCTCTGAACAGGTGAACAGCTTCCATCTGATTTCAGGAAAACTGATGTGAAGTAGGCATTTAGGAGCTCTGCCTTTTCACAGGGATCAATTGTGGGCTGCCCCTCCATATTCACTAGGGGTCCCACAGTGGAGCTCAATTTTATCTTGCTGCCTATGTACCTATAGATGGACATTTTGTTGTCCTTTATTTCAGTTGCCAGCTTAATCTCCATGCCTGCCTTGGATTTCCATGTTTCATACCTGCAAACCCTGGCTATATAAGTATACCCCTTTCTGGTTGCTGAACCATTTTTCCATTGTTTATATGCTTCTTTTTTCTTTTCAATAGTTCCCTAATGAACCTGTGGAATTAAGTGGGTCTCTTGGCTCCTTTCCTGCTTTTTGACTATGTAGGAATGGCCTCTTTTTGAACAGTGATAATTGTCCCCTTGAGGAAGCACCGCCATTCCTGAACTCCCAAATCATCCAGTTGCTGGTCACAGAGGACATCACTAACTAGACTCCTGAGTTTGCCAAAGTCTGCCTTTCTGAATTCTAGGACTTCTGTTCTACTAACTGAATTCCAAGGCTTTCGGTGGATGGTTAACCTAATCAGATTGCGATCACTGTCACCCAGAGTACCTTCGATCCTCAGGTCACTTACCATATCCTCACCTTTGGTCAGCACTAAGTCAGAGTGGCTTTACCCCTAGTCAGCCCTTCCACAACCTTTGTCAGGAAAAGGTTGTCAGTAGCTGCCAAGAAGTTGGCTGACCTCCTGGAGCTGGATGAATGGCCCTCCCAACAGATGTCAGGGTAGTTGAAGTCACTGATGACAATCAGGTCTTTAGGGCTGGCTGTCTCAGTCAGTTCCCTGGAGAATGCCTGATCAGATCACTCTGCTCTTCTTGGGAGTGGGGTCTGTAGAAGACCTGAGCCCTCTTGTATCTTGACCCAGAGGGTCTCAAGGGACCTCTCTCTGCTATCAAACATGACCTGTGGGGAGTGGTAACATACACAGGCTGTTGCTGATGCCCAGACAGAAAGTATCATAAGTGCCCTCAATAGCTGCAAGGTATGGCTGTGCAAGATTGCCAGACAGATACATTTTGCTGGTGGCTGTTTCATGTCCATGCACCATGACATGAGGCATTCCCAGACAAGGAGGAGAGAATAGCAGCCATGCTCAGTAGCTTAGAAATGATTATTGCTTACCTGTTATAAAAGTTGTTATTTGATTTGTTTAATTATGTTTAATTTATGTTTTGTAAATTATGGGTTCTATTTGGTTGATTCTATTTTTCGCTTTGTATTGATTATTGATTATTGCTTGCCATTATCTTCTAAATGCTGTTCAGTGGATGTAAATAATGTAAATTATGCTTAATATGTACTGTATGTTTAATTATATAAGTAAAGGTTTCTATTTGCTTGACCTCATGCTCCCTGTGTATATGAGGCAAGGGGAGGGACTTGCATAAGTTTGATGGGCACACATGTCTTTCAGTGTGAGCGATTAGCAGATACTCAAGCCAGGCTGCTTAGCTTTGTTCTCCTGTCAAATCAACAAAGGGACCCAGAAAGGGGCAGGTAAAACTAGTAAACCTGGTAAATCCCTGTCCCGCCCCTTTCATGCTGGCAGCTCACCAGTATCCAACCTGTTAAAACTGTGGGTCAGCTTCTGGGGATGTGTCCACACAATGAAAAATAATTGTTATGATGCCTGCAGGCTGAAACCTGCAATCCTGAGATTGGGTACCCACTTGTTGCTTTTAATGGCAAATGAAACTGCTCTCAGCAGCCCACATAAAGCACCCAAATGGTTATTAATTCTATGCATTAACCCAAGGGGTGGATTAAGGGCCAATGGGGCCCCTGGCAATTGAGGGCTCTCTGGGGAGCCAGAGGCAGCACAGCCCAGGCAAGCATCCTAGACATGGCCATCTGGGATAGGCACAGAGGTCTATGCAGGGAGCAGTGGCTGCTTTCCAGGGCTGTCTGCTGCCAGGAAGCCCCATGGGTCTGACTGTACTATGAGCTCATGTCCACACTGGCAAAACTACAGGTTAGCTTTGTGGAGGTGCCTGCACAAAAAAAAAAAGATGTTATGATGCCTGCAGGCTAGAACCTGCGGTCCAGGGACTGGGCGCCTGCTTGGTGCTTTTAACAGCAAATTAAACTGTTCTTGGCAGCCCACACATAAAGCAGCCAAGTGGTTATTAAATAACAACACTCATCATAGTACCCCAGATAAGGGAGCACATACAATCAACACTGATCAATCTCCAAAAGAGCCCGGAATCACCCCGATCTGCAAACCCCCACTATACCCTCAGGCCCTTAAAACACCCACCACATCAAGGAAAATAACCACAGATCTGTTTCTTGGAATTCTTTATTTAATAACAGGTCAGCAGAAGATTGATTCATGTTGGGCTGTGCAGCTACACCTGGTGTCCTAAAACATTCACTACACACAAATACCTGCAAATTGAAGCAATATCTGGTGGACAAAGGGGCTCATTACACATCATTTAGTGAATTACCATGTATACGTGACAGATTAATGACGGCATTGTTGCAACTTGTGTCATTGCAAACTAAAATACATTGGGATGTGGTTTAGTTTGCAATGTAACAAACACATTTGAATTGCAAAAAACCCGTGTACATGTAAAGCGTGACACAATTAAGCCACACAAACCGGCAATTTTCATCACACGTACAAGTGCCCCCTGTGAACAAAAGTTTGCAGTGAGGCTACTCAGGTGCTATATCTGCTGAGGATAAATGCAATTTTAACAGGAACACAGCTGTTTTTTCTGACAACTTGCACAAATGCTCTATTTCTTTTAAAAGGAAACAGATCAGGAAGTTTTGTTCTGAACATTTTTCTTAATCTGCCCACCAGTGTCAGCTGTTAATTCTAACCTGTCAGCACTTAATTATCATGAAGATTTAATTCTTAATATATTTACACCTGGACAAGTATTCAAAGTTATTTTCCTGTCACTAAGTCTTACAATCATGTATGCAATGCATTAAATCCAAAGGATATACAGTGAACTGATTTTGCAAATGCTCAATTAAAAATGTTGAATTTCATACATTACTGTAAGGCCTTTTTGTCATTACAGTGGAACCAGATAACAGAACCATGAGCAGCAAGCAGCCTGGGCTTGTAAAGAATAGACATGACAGACAAATTTGTTTGCACCTTTAGACAGAACAAAAAAGGAAGTTGGAGATATAAATATAGTTGGGTTTAGTGAAGTATTTTATAGGGTCCCACAAATATTACATTGAGCAGTAATTTACATCAGTTGGAAAGCAATAGTGTCACAGACTGAAAACTGACAGTACTGTCTTTTAAAATTTTATGATACTTAGATCCTGAGCAAAGTTTGGAAATATAACAGAAAAATAGATTTGTTGAACATTGTGTAATACTCACCAAGATCTATAGATTTCTGTCAGTACTAAACAATATTAAGTTAGTTATGTGGCTTTTTTCTCTGACTTGATTTGTAAATTTAATTGGGTAGAAAAAATAAATGTAATATAGTGAAGAGAAACATTTCTAAAAATAAACATTTGCAACAGAATAACCTAATCTCACTAGTGTTTCCCATAACAAAATATAAAATGTTTAGGGGAAGAGGAAAAGGAGAAAATTTAAAATACAGTAAATCACAATATTAAAAATAAACAATGATAAAAGTGATGGAACTTCTGCTATATTAAATTATACTCTAATTGTTTCCAATCACATGCATTTATATGCCTACATCAGGAAAAAAATCATGGTTCTAGAAAGACATGGACTTTCATTGCTATGACCTTTGTTTAAACCTACAGTACATAGTACAAATACATTTTTAACAGTTTATTTTCCTGAGAAAAGAAAATGTAAACCCTTAAATCCTCCAAATCCATTCTTAAAGGCTTTCTGTGCTCATGCCTACAAGAGATCAGCCAGTGTACTGTTGTTTCTATGCTGAGGGTCAGGTGGAGAACTTGAGTACTTATTCATTTATTAACAAGTTATGTATACAAACTGAAATATATCTGTTTGACTATGGCCCTATCTGCCTTTTGTAGAATATTTTTCTTCTATGATTGAAGTTCTTCAGAATTAGGGGCTTCCTCTGCTTTTTATTCCTCTAGTTCTCTATCACCCTAAGAAATCCCTGCCTCTTACATAAATCCTGGAACATCACTTTAATACTTCCTCTATCATCCTAATCTTGATCAGTAATTGGGGAACGTGCCCATCCACCCCTCATTTAGAACAACTGGATGAACTTGTTTTTAAACAACGCCTGTTCACCTCCTCTCACCATAGACTACAGATTTCTATCTATTACTTGCCATTGAAGAGATACCAGAACAGGGGTTGCCAACGAGGGGTACACATACCCCCAAGGGTACTTAGAAAGGCAGTAGGGGGTAAGGGTACCTAGAAAGGCAAGCAGGCAGGGATGGAGTAGGCCTCGGGGTGCAGCAGCGGCGTCTCCGCCAGCGCATTCCAATATTTTGCTTCTTACCCAGGGGAGGAGTGTGCTGGGCACAACCAGCCCCACGCAGCACATTGCAGTGCCTCGCGGCCACCCACCTCAGCTTGCTCTCTATGCCTGCTCCCAGGATCAGGGCCAGGGGGGTGAGAACAGCAGTGCCCCTCTGTAGGCCACACATGCACCGCTCAACTGACTGCATGGGAAGGGGGGCTCACGGGCAGTGGCTGCCACCACCCCATGCCACTGCTGCTGCTGCACCCCATGCTACTTTCATGCAGCCAGTTGCACATGCGGCTCCGTGGGCTGCTGACGTGCCTCGCCCCCCGCGCACTGCCTGTCAGCAGTCTGTGGAGCCGGTTGTACGACTGACTGTGGAAAAGCAGGATGGGGTGCAGCGGCAGCACTGATAGCCACTGCGTGTGAGCCCTGCCCTTCCCATCTGGCCAGCCGGGTGGTGCCTGTGCGGCCTGCAGAGAGGCACCACTGCCCTGGCCCCCCCAGCCCTGATCATAGAGACACACTCCTCCCTCCCATTCTCGATCTGGCAGCCCCCAGCCCCTTCCCTCTCCCCCACCCTGCCCCTTCCCCCCCAACACACACTTACCTGATGGGGTGTGTGTGTGTGCTTATGCATGCATGCATGCATCTCCATGTGTCTGTCTGCATGTGTGTGTCTGTGTGTGTCTGTCCCTGCATGTGTGTGTCTGTGTATGTCTGTGTCTTTGTGTGTGTACGTGCCTGTTCCCTGCCTGCCCAGCCGCAACAGGCACATGGCGTTGCATGGCTCTTGGGCTGGCAGTATGCAGAGTCCAGCCTACAGCAGCAGCTGCCTCCACCCCACACACAGATCTGGGGGCACATGCCCTCGGACCTCCACCAGATTGCGCGCAACAGCGGGAACTCTCCCCACCCCCCACCCCACACACACCTCCTGGACAAACTGGTCTTGTGGCTCCATCCTGCACTCCTACCTGACTATGCAGCGCCTTCCCCTGCCCTGCCCCAGCCCCAGCCAGCCCCACTCCCTCCCTCACCACAGGGCCTCGATCTGCGTTCCCCCCACCCCCCACCTGGCCCCTAAAACCAAGAAAAAAAATATAAAAGGGTACATGACCTGAAACTTTGAGGCAAAAGGGGTACACTTGTTAAAAAGGTTGAAAAGCAGTGGGACCAAGAGTGTCTCTTCCTACCAGACTGATCTGCAACCCCATAACTGCAGATCCAGAGGGAGGTTTTGGCAGGGTTGAGAATGCTTGGGCCCTTTCATTTAGAGCAGTGATTCTCAACCAGTGGGTTGGGGCACCCTTGGTGCCACCAGACCCTTAGAGAGATTTGAAGAGATAAGTGAGCTTTGAAGAGAAAAGCAGATAAGCCAGGTTCAGACTTCTCTCTGCCTGACAGTTTCCCTACCCCTACTGCTCAGCCCCTGCTTAAGAAAGTAAGCACTTTAAAATGCTTAGAAAGGCTTGAGTCCTTAAAGGTTGAGAACCACTGATTTAAAATAAGTTATCCTGCCAAAGTGTCAGGGTCTAGTGGCTTCTAGAGATTGCTCACTCAGATAGCTGCCAGCATTGAGTCAGTGTCTCAATTGGGCAGCTATTCACAGAAAAGATATTTTAATAACTTGAAGTGAAGAAAGGAGCTTAATAATCAAGAATCAGATTGTGTGGGTCCCAGAGTACTTTGATCAAGTGGCCTAGAGAGAGAAGAAGACATCTGTGACAGACTGTATTTGTAACATTTCAGGGTTAAATGGGTTTATGTTACAAACATGTTGCATGTCTCAGTTCCCTGACTGGTTTGTATCCAGGGAAACCATGGGTTAATTGTGTTTCGAAGCAGAGCTGTAACAATCGACTTAACTTCTCTGTTAGGGTGCTTGTACTTGTGATTGGGGTTTAATCCCCAAGGTTGGATTCTATGCCTCCTAAATTGAAATGATGGGTTTTTAATTAAAACCCACCATTTCAATTTTTCAATTACACTATGGCGAGGGGTCTGAGCTTTTTTTTTTTGCTTTTTCTTTTGCTTTTTTTTTTGCCGGAGCCTGCCCAAGGGACACTTTCTTGGATTATAAAGCCCTGGATGTTGCTGCTCAAACCTCTCAGGTGCCTTTCCTTCCCCCCTCCCGGCAGCTCTCTCCTTCCCTTGCCTGTGGGTATCTCTTTTTCAAGACCTCTCTTTGTACTACCCTTCTTAGCAGTGCCTCCCTGACACCAGAAACAGCTCCGAGTCTCCTCAGGTCCTGGGCTGGAGTCCAACTGATTTGTGAACAAGGACAAATTAGCTCATTGTCACGTAAGAGCCCTTTCTCCACTAAGGGCGCTTGTACACATGACACCATTAACATGTACACATAATGAAAATGTCACTTTGTGTGGCTTAATGGCACCACACTGTATACATTCAAGAGTTTTGGGGGTTTTAAATGACTTTGCATCATTGCAGACTAAACTACATCTGGCTGTAGTTTAGTTTGCAACAATGCATTACAGCTGTCAGCTCACCCCACAGCCATGGGAGAAACAGGTAGGCTCTACAGAAAAAAAGGATCGGGCCCCTTACCACCTTGTGTAAACCAAGCATTAGGAATCAAGAAGCTCTGTGTATTATAGCCTGTTTCAAATACTGGACCTCTATTCAACCTGCTTCAGGCATTTCAGCATTAACTCGGGGGGTGGCTTTTCCCCTAAACTTCTAAGCCTGAGGTTGTTGAATAATATGCTAGTGCTTTTCTCTATAGGGATATTTGCTAAAACTCCACAGCAGGAGATATTCTGGTGTTGACAACAACATTGGAAGGGAGTGCTAATTGCAATTTTGACAGAAGACTCCAGCTGAAGCTTTTTGCAAATTCATTTTCTAAAACTGAGCATATCATGGTATAAGGAGCAGAAATGAAACTGCAAAATGCTAAAGGGAAAAAAATACCAACTTGCTTTTAATAGCATTGCTTTTCTAATTCTTGCAGGCTTTCCAATTAGTAATGCTTCTAGCTTTAGGTGACTGTTCTGATAGCAGAACCTGATTTATCTATGAAATTGCTGAGAGAATAACAGAAAGTATCGACACAATGATACTCGATTCAGATATTTCATTCATTCCAAACTTTTCAATCAAGAGCATAAAAACAGCACAATATCTTACTGGAAAATCTACCAGTCTACTATTTACCTGTGTATGAAATCAAGCAGAGGAATGCAGTTTACATGCTCTTTACTGTGCGTGAGAAAACCAGGACTGGAGTAAAAAGCCTAAGGAGTGGAGAACAGGACTTTGTAAGGAGGGGAAAAAAAAGCGGGGGAGCTGGAGCGGAGACCCATTGTATTATTAGTATTTCTCTGCTGCCAGCAGAAATCCACTTATTTCATTCTCAGCTAAT
Organism: Alligator mississippiensis; assembly: GCF_030867095.1. NCBI lineage: Eukaryota > Metazoa > Chordata > Crocodylia > Alligatoridae > Alligator > Alligator mississippiensis. The sequence goes on along the minus strand of NC_081824.1, from coordinate 74,392,871 downwards.
CTACACAGCGTGCATCTACACATGTTATTAGCATGGAGCAATAAACTGACGCAGTTTGCACCAGTGTCAGGGGGTCCTAGGCATAGCATATACACATGCACCCAGGACCGCAGCAGTTAAAGCTAAGGTTAAGGACCCCCAGGTTGGAAGCAGGCTCAGGGTGTTAGGGTTGTGGCACTGGGTGGCAGAAGGGCTGGCTGGGGCACAAGGATGCTACAGTGAAGGGCTAGCTGGCAGGCAGCCCCCGCACTGTAGCACCCTAGTGCCCCAGCCAGCCCCAATCACAATCTACATGTGTGCTGAGGTGATGTAAATTACTCTGCTGTAGGATAGTACTTGTCCTGAACAGTACTATCCTATGATAGAGTTAATTAATTTACTGTACCCTAATACTGGCACATGTGTAGATGGTGACACTTTACTGTGGAGCTAATTAGTCAACTCCACATTAAAGCTCACATGTAGATGCACTCACAGAGGATGACAGCCTTCATATCAGAGGATGTCTCTGCTCTCACATGTGCAAGAGGTTGGCAAAGTTGATCTAAAGGTTCTAACCATGTAGGTTAGAATATGCTCCCAACATGATGCAATTTTTGGCTTTTCAGTATCCTTTATTTTAACAAAAGCCTAGAAAATCAGATACAAAACCTACATTAAAAACATTATTAAGGTTTCCAAAATCAAATACCAAAAAGGTGAGAAATGCCAGAATTAAAACTGCCTCTGCAACCTTGTTATGGACCCTTATATGTATAATCTTAATTACTGGCATATGATTATATGCTACTTTTCCATTGCAAAGGATGAACCTGCTATGGGAACGAATCAAGGTGAGGGGGGCTCTCAGCTGTAGGACTCCAACTTCCTTTACAACAAAAGCTGGAAGTTGTTTACTTTTGGAGAAAACCTGGGGAGGGTGAGCAGGCAGCCTCAGCCCACACAGAATGAGAGACTCAGATTCAGGCTGAAGAGAGTGCCACAAGGTCAGGTCCCAGATGATTTCTGGGAACAAACAACAGAAAATAATGTCATTGAGATAATGGGATCAAAATAAGGGATCCAGGGGGAAGCTGAGCTGAGAACATCTGGAAACAACCACCACTCTTGAAAGCAGTCCAGGGAGAAGGGAATAAGGTTGGGGGTGGGGAGGGGTTTACCCCTTTTTAGCTCGGGATTTCAGAGACAGACACCAAGCAGAGAGTCCTGATAGCCCCAATATGCCACAAAGGCATCCAAGGAGCTGGCTGACATCTCCCCATGCATAATGAATGAAGCAGGTATCTACAGGAAGAGAAAAATGATACCGTGGTTAAGGCAGCTGCTAGCTGCCCTGGAGAGATGGATCGTACCCTTGCCTTTGCCAGAGTTCCTGTGTAAGATTCATCAAGTCACCCAAATCAGTCTTTTCAGACAGTCAATAGCACCTTCCACCTCACCAACAAACTTGCCAAAACAAGACTGAATGTCAAGTGTGGAACAAACTCTATCCTTTTCTAAAGCCACCTAAAGTACCTTGGAGTCACGTGGGACCACACCCTCACTTACAAGATGCACCTTACCCAACTGGCAGCCAAAGTACAAGCTTGCAACAACCTGCTCTGTCAACTAGCTGGCCATATCCAGAGCCTCTCTGTCAACCAGCTGTCAACTAGCTGGGGAGTTAACCCCACTGTATTTTGGACATCCACCCTGGCACTGGTATATTCAACAACTGAATACAATGCCCCAGTGTGGTGCAGAAGTGCCCACACACAAAGGTGACAGGGCACTTAATAGCGTGTGACTCATAGCTGGCTGCATCCACTCTACCCCTACAACGCAGCTCCCACTCGTCAGCGGTATTACTCCCCCTGACATCCACTGTGAGCAGCAATGCTTCCACCTCCCTTACCGTGCTGAACTAGATCATAACCATTACCTACATCAGCACATCTGCTCAGACCCTCCAGTCGGGCAGCACCTCTGAACTAGGAAACCCCTTATCACCCACCTGCACCATCTGCACTCTGTTTTCAAAGGTTCTTCCCCAGTTGACTGGGCTGCACAATTATGAGAAGAATGATGGGTCTCTGAGAACTGAAGACTCAAAATGTTCATCCCAAACCTCTCTATGAGGGGCCGGGCAGATTCCCTTGGGTCTGCCCAAAAGACTCCAAACAGGCTCTGGCCGCTTCCGCCATAACATGCATCAAATGGGCCTGACATCAAGTTCCACTTGTGAATGTGGCACCCCCTCCCAGATGGCAAACCACATAGTTACAGATGCCCTATCTTCCATTGTCCTGGAAACCTCAATGCCCTCGACAACCCATCTCGATCTTGGCTCAGTTCTGTCTGTGGCAGGCCAGTAGGGGGCACTCCTGCGTTGAGCCGCCCACCTCACTGTGCCTGACCACCTTCCAGGCTCCGAGTGCCTCCCTGGGATGCTTCACGTCTGGCCGACCCCTTCCCTGGAGCATACCCACTAGCCTGGGGTTCCCACTGCCACCATCCAAGTCTCTGGACCCAATTCTGGCTCTGCGCACCTTGGAAAATGCAGGCCTGATCATCCAATGGGTACTAGACCCAATACAGGCACTTGGGGCACTTCCCCAAGTCTGGGTCTTATTAGAAAAAGTCTCCCTTAGTCCACAGACCTAAGGGGCCTCCTTGGCATAATTTAGACCCAACCCTCAATAAGTCTCCCACTCCGGTCACAAAGGAGAACTTTATTGATTACAGGGGGCAGGGTGAAAACAGGGTAAAAGGTAGAGCAATATCAGAGGAATCTCAGAGGAATCCCGTAGAGCAAACTAGAATGGCTGAGGTAGCCGTTTAAACACACATCTGAGTTACTGTAAGCTAAATATCTAGTCTGATCTCGAATAGCTTACTCACACGCATCATCCAGAGGTGGTTGGAGTTTTCCTCTGGAGGCAGGTCACTCTGAGCATGCGGTTATGAGGAGAGAGCCAGTTTCAGATTCACCTGGATGACCGCATGGCTAAAGGCTTCCCTTCTTCCTGGCCGGGCCTTTAAATAACCTTCCTGACCTCAGCAGCCTGGTCCAATCAAAGCTGCCAGTGCTGGTCACTAGCCAATCAATTAAAAAAAACATCACTGGCTACCTGGGCTGGTGAGCAGGGCTTTTTCCTCCCCCTCCCCAGGTGACCAGAGCATCCGCCTCCGAGGCGCCAGGCTTTTGTCATGTAGACAGGGAGGAAGATCCCCTGCCCTGAGGAATTCAACGCCAGCCTCTCACGCTGGCAGAGACAGATTTCTGGAGAGGAGCACAGACGGTGGCCTTTCTGCCACTGTCCAATGTGAAATATGGCTCTGGCGCATCATTTCTGTCATACGAAAAAAACCCAACCAAACAAACAGGTGATCTGTAGGCCATGTCTACACAGAAGCCCTCATGTACTCTTGTCCTGCTCTGGACAAGCTGCTTCCTAAACTGAAAGGAACATTGCCACATCCATGCAGTGCCATGGGTAGGCTAATTAGCCCAGTAACTGAGCCGTGCTAATTATCTTGCCTGAAGTACCACAGAGACTTGGCTACAACACTTCCAGCTGAGGAAGCAGCCTGCTCTGAACAGTGCTGCTTTGACACAGTAAGTAACCAGGAAGTCATTGCTTAAGTGTATATTCTTCAATTCCTAAGTGCCTAATTGGAGTCTGATTTATAGAAGAGCTGAGTATGCATGCCTGCTCAGTTAATTGCAACAAAGTGCTCTACAATGTTAAGTATTCTGAACAAAATCCAGCTCTACATATCTTGCATGGGGAATCCAAGATTAGTGGAAATGTTTTACATTCATCTCTGTGTGTTTCAGATCCCCATCTGTAAAATGGAGATAATGCCACCCCCTCATCTCACAGGGCTGTTAAAAATATAAATTAATTAAGGTTTGTGAAGTACTTTGAAACTATAGTGATGAACACCTTAGAAAATCCCCTGAAGAAATTAATTATTCTGTTATCAGAGCACGGTTTAAATAGTGTGCAGTAAATACAGCCTTAGGCTTCACACTGAAGAAAGAAGATAAAGCAAAGTATTGGACTGCTATTTATTAAGTATAATAAATCTTTTTCAGTGAATGAGTCCAAGGCCCCATGGAAAAATAATATGGGATAATGAAATTAAAGATGGTATCATAATGAATATGCACAAAGGGCAAATTAAGGTGGCGCAGTCAACTTTCATTCTGGCATTTCCTAGCTTATTAGTATTTGACTGCTCAACCTCCACATTCTGTTACCATTGTCTGCCTGCAATATACTGTATGTTGTGTTGCATTTTACAGACCAATTAAATTAGGAGACATAACATTGCTTGGCTAATTAAATGAACCCTGACATTCATCTAACGTTACTGTGATGCTTAAATGTTTAAATGATTAAATTTAAACAAGACAGAATGAGACACTTCTTTCCAAGAATACCTTCTAGCTTCATGTTTCAACTCACTGCCCTAAGTCAGACAGGGAAGGGATTTGAAAACAGATCTCCCACATCCCAATTATACGGCATAACTGGGATAAGGGTTAGAATGGACATCATAAAACACCTCCTTTGCCAGGTTTGTAAATGGTGCCTGAGGGCAGATCTATACTGCTTCTGTGTCAGGAAGTGGCACCATGAACACACACCCTGCCCATTACTCCTTCTCAATGAATACCAGATGCCAAAGCTTCACAGATGCCAGGCTCCCCCCCTCAGGTGTGTTTGTTGGTGTGCATCCAGAGCCCCTCCTATTGCAGGTACATTGCATTTTTTTGGTATTTGGTGCATGAAGAACAGGAGTGGGGGTGAGGGTTTCACAATATCATCTCTCCCATCACAGCTAGAGGTTGTAGAGACATGCCTAATACCTCAGCACTTTTATTTAGCCAAAAAATATATACCAAATTCAACCCATATCATAGATAGTTAGTGTCAATAAAAACTACATTTTTCATGGAATAAACTCTTTTAAAAAATCATTCAGTTCTCCATTGAGTAATGCTCACTAAGTACTTCTGTTCAAAATTCTCACCTTATTTCTAGGAAAACTGAGTAGAATTCATAACTCAACTATATAGTCATTAGGGCTGTGCAAAACAGCACCACTTCATTTCAATTTCTGTGTCACCATTTTGAAGGGAAAGTGTTTTGTTTCATTATTTCATTTCATTTCAAAGCACTGATCTGTTTCGTTTCATCAAAACCGTTTTGCTGTTTTGATATGTTTCAATGTTTCGTCCATAAGTTCTAATGGGTAATCATGAAAATGCCTATAACTTTGTCATTTCTTGCCTGATTCAGATGAACATCACAGGGATGGTAGCCTATTCTGAGGGCACAAAGCTTGCCACGTTTCAAGGAGATAGATGCAGGGGTTTCTGGGAAACTGCACCTCACAGTACTGACAAGCAAATCGGGTGTCACTTGCCGGCAGCGGCAGCCTCCTGTCATCCCACGCACAGATCTGGGGGTCCACATCCCCGGAGGGCTGTGGGGCTGTGCCAGACTCCTCCTGGGGGCACAGGCTCCCAGATCTGTGTTTGGGACGACAGGAGGCTGCTGCTGCAGCCTCGGACCGTCACTGGGCACAGCCCACACCCAGCACCGGGAAGACTGGTGCTGACGCTGGTCCCAGGCAGTAGTGTCAGTCTCTTGTCATCCTGCATGCAGATCTGGGGGCCTGTACCCCCAGGAGGAGTCCAGCAGCACTGGGAGGGCAGATTGAGCTCCATGGGGCTGGCGAAACTGCTCAGAGAACAGCCCTGGCTCTCCCCGCCTCCCGCCGCCAGGCTGCACTCTGAGTGGCTCCACCAGCCCCATGGAGCTCAGCCCAGTGGCCTGAGGTGGCAGGAGAGCCAGTGGTGGAGCTGCCCAGACAGCAGCCCTGGCCAGTGGCTCTCCTCCACTTCCTACCACCAGGATCAGCTCCATGGGGCTGGTGGAGCCACTTAGAGTGCAGCCCAGTGGCGGGAGGCAAGGGAGAGCCAGGGCTGCACTCCAACTAGCTCTGCCAGCCCCATGGAGATCAGCCTGGTGACAAGAGGCGGAGCGCAGCCCTAGCAGCCCTGGCTCTCCCATGCCTCCCACCACTGGGCTGAGCTCTGTGGGCCTGGCAGAGCCGCTCAGAGTGCAGCCCTGGTTCTCCCCCACCTCCTGCCACAGGGCTGCTTCAAAACTAGAAACATTTTGAAACTTTCATTTTGAATCTGTTTTGAAGCTTTTGGTTTCATTTTGATTTCTCTGTTTCAAGCTCAAAATGCATCAAAACAGCTTCAAAACAAAACACCTGTTGAAATTTCACACAGCCCTAATAGCCATATGTAGTCATGAGCACCTATTCTACTTTTTTCCCCCAAATTTAAGTGTATTGTTTATTGAAGGACAAGTTTAAATCTTAAGATTTTGAGGAGCTTCCCAAAAGTAATCTTGAGAATGTTGTTGTTGCTAATTCTAAACTTTGAATCCACGTTTTACATCTACAATATTTTAAATTCAATTTTCAATTTGATTGAACTTTATACTAAGAATGAAAGTACCTGTTTCCTCTCCTTCTCATAAAAGCTTGTGCATCTTTGGCTGCAAATAAGTATTTTTCACTTGTGACTGTTTTTGTTAATGTTTATCAAAATTATGTTTTTAATGGCATAGAGGATTCCCATGTCCAGATCCTTCTGAATTTAATGTGCCTACTAGAATGAGGTAATGGACACAGTGTGCACAGTGTTCCCTTCCAGTCCTGTGTTCCTATATTAACAAATTCAATATTTACATATCTATGTACATCAAAAATCTTTCTGAAATGCAATTTGTTCAACTGAACATGAAATGTACTGAGACAGAAGGAAAACTTAGCAACAGTTTTTTTTCATTGAATACAAATCAGCTATTGCAATTTGCTAATTAAGTTACAGGTTATAAATATAGTATCTGTTTCCACTGATGTCAAAAGCACACTGGCAATTCATAGCTATAAATAACATCAATTTCAAAAGGATTGAAAGGGGAGATTCTTATCTGAGAGCAGAACACATTCAAATAGGGATTGAAGTCTATTTCTTTTTGGTTTTAGATTTAAAAGGAATTTGTATGAATTGCTATCAGCAATAATGGTTCCCTCTCGTGACAAATCCATGAGTAAAATTCTGATACCACTGAAATCAACAGCAAAAATCCCAAAGATTTCAGTGAGATCAGGATTTCACCCTGTCTCTTTCTACAGATTAAATTCTTTAAAACAAAGATGAATTTAAACAGGGAAGGACATGAATCTTGTGCAGAAAAATACTCAAATTACCAACTCAAAAGTGTACAGTGCATATTTCACTTACGACAGCTTGTGCTGATAAACAATATCAACGATGCCATACTAAGCATTCTGTTTCAGTGGATTAATTACTTTCCACTTCAGATGATATCTTCTAGTATTTCTTGTTTGCTACTCCAATTTTCAAAACTAATCCAAACCAAAAAAACAGTGATCAAAATTCATGTCATATCAAAATGGTGTAAGTATTACCTTATTTGCATTCCCTTGCAGGACATTGATGCCACATTAATCCAAAAGAGTCAACTGTAGCAGGGACCCAGCCCAGCACTGCATTTACTAAGGCAATGACCGCCAGGGTGCCCCACAGTCTGTGGGATCCTGGGCCATCCTGATGGTAAGCAGTGGGCCCTCAGGCAGACATCACACCTCCCCACATGCTCTCCCCCTGGGCCCAGAGCCTGGTCAGGAATGAGAGCAAGCAGCCAGCATGTCCAGCATCACCTGCAGGCTCAAGGTCACAGCTGCCAGCAATGAGGAACCCCACAGGGCCTCTTAGTACCTGGCAGCAGTCACAGGGCACATAGGAACCTCCCTTATAGGGCAGCGCCAGCCCCAGAAAAGGGGAGGTGCTGGCATAGACATCAGCCCATGCTCCTTCCCTCAACCAGAGCCAAGGATGTCTGGTCAGAGACCAGCCTGACCCCAGCTCCTACAGCAGAAACCTCACTATCCTGTGGATGCTGGATGCCAGGTACTTGCAAGTGCCTCATGGTGTTCAAAGTATCTGTATCTCCAAACTACCCAGGGGGGTTGGCCCAATACAGGCCTGCCCTGTGAATTAGGCTTGCAACTGGGGGAAAACTCCAAAGAGCCTCAGCCACATGAAGAGAAGGCGAACACACACTACAAGGCTGAAGCTAGGCCCATAAGTAAACAACAGACACAGATATTTATGTTATATTACTTAATTAATTTGCATGCGGTACAGATGATGTTGGTGGTAGACCCTTACCAGAGTAGCAGGGCTCGGCCACCACATGTCAGTCCCACACTGGGGTTTTTTGTCCTCATGTAGGACTTTTTCTCCTGTCACATGAAGACAGGTGCCTGGGGGAACCAGGTGCCTATCCCAATCATCACAGGAACACCCGAATGGAAAGGGGTGGAGTGTAAGGGAGGCAAAGCCCCACAGGAGATGCCCGGATGGTGAGACCTGCACCCAACTACAGTCACCTCCTGCTTTCCGTTTCATTAACAACAAGTCATGGCAGGTGGGATGTAGAGATAAGGGGGTTAAACACACATTCAGAGTGAGGCACCCAGGTCCCACCCCAGTATGGCCCTTCAGCCTGGATCCCACTACACAACAGTAACTGATATGTTAACTTGAAAAGCAAGTTTCTTAACAGTAATCCACTTTCTCTGAACCATTTTGCTAAATCCTCAGATTTGCCTCTCTAAATGCCATTCTGACCTAGGGATTTGGTCTGAAGGTCAACAGCAAGGAAAAATTTCTCTAATCTCAACTTTTTATAGAACTGGACAAGGAGAAACAGGCCTTTAAATGCAATGGATTGCAAAACACTGATGTCTTAATTGTTCCCAAATTACTGGTATTGCATTTTTGAGAATAAATGTTTAAGTATATAAGGGGAAAGGCACAAAACTGCAAACCCAAGGACATCAAGACACATAGGTAGATACAGCAAAAGGAAAAAGCTGAAAGACAAGGAAGATGGTGATCTCACTCAGCACTCAGTCTCTTGCTCTCAGGTCTGACAAAGACTAAGAGTGCTGTAGAAGGCGGATACCCTCCCTCCTCACCCACCGCCCCCGGCCCCCCGACACACGCACAACCCCCTGGAAAAAGAGAACTTTGCTGCTCAGATTAGGAGAGGCATTAACTGACTCCATGACAAATTCCACCATCCAGTTTTCTTTGGTTATGGAAGATCTGTAGTAATAGAGGGCCTTTTCAGAGTTAGTATAGGAGGAAAATATCCTCTATCAAGGAATGAAAAGATGGCTGTTTGTCCTGATACTTCTGTGGACCACATTTATAATAGCACTCTGAGCACTTAACAGATAAGAACTGGGATACATGGCAATGACCAATTTCTTCTTTTTTTGGTTCTTAGAAACAGCTACTGCTCTAGACCTTTAACTCTCTTTGTGCTGCACCATACCTTCTAAAGCAACTGCCGTCATGGAAACCCTTCCTCCAACCAAAGGTTTATTCAGCTTCATTCTATAGATAAGCCAACAGTGGGTATTTGGAAAACAACAAGGTGACTCACATTATTCTAAGGAAGCTGATTAGTTTTATAGCTTTGATAGCAGTTCCTTGAACAAATGAACCCCCAGCTGTTACGTTCTATCAACTATGTCTGCTCTTAAACAAAGGTATTATCACTATTTAATTGCAAACTATAGATCAGAAGTTTGAAGTCCCTACTTTTTTTTTTTTTTTTTACTGTGTCCTAAATCAGTGAAAATGTATGTGAATCAGACTTTTGGTTGAATACCTCTGACCATTTCTGAATATATTTTCAATTTTGTATTTTATTGTTCCCTACAAGGTTTTGCTTTTATGTCCTTGGCACTTTTGCCTTACAACTCTTCAAAACTCACATGGGAATTCTAGTTAAAATGGTCAGTAGGCAAACCATAGCTTCCCATCTATTGTGTACTTTGTTCTCCACTGACAGGTTTTGGGTGTCCTTCTGCTCAAAATCTTTGGATGATGCTCTACTGTTTCTCCATCAGAACAATATAACATTTTCCATAAGTGTTATACATTGATCAGGTTCAGGCTGTGTTCATGCTCTGTGTTCACAAGAGCAAGGCACATGTGTTCAGGCTCTTACTGTGAAGCAGCATCTCACCATTACCAGCTTTGTTTAACATGGCAATAGGAACCCTCTTTTGTTTGAAGCGAGTGAGGCTTTTCAGCCATAAATCAACTATAAAGTCCAGCCCAGCAAAGCACTTATATTGGCACATAAGTGATCCCTCGGAAATTAAACTACTTGTGAATTCAAATTATTCATGTGGTTACATGCTTTGATGGATTGGGCCCTCGCTGGGACAAAATCTGATGAACCTCAGTTAACTTAACTGTTTCTTCTTATGTTAAATCTGAATTTGGAAAAATATTCCTGTGAAATGTAGAGAACTAAGCTGCAAAAGAGAGCAATATGATTACCATTTTGCTCTGGATTGCTAGTGAATTAACAATATATTTAGAATGACAATATATGGAGGTATATTGTATTTAATATCTCAAAGGAATTCTGGTAAAAATGACTACTTAAAGCTAAAATTTAGACATATTTTAAGTATTTCTTAAAGAAATCTAAAATCCTTCTAAAACAATATTAACATGATAATTGTGGAGGCAAACAGTCCTTCTCTCCTTTGTATCATGGATATTTTTTCAATAGTATTTAAAAATGGTTCTGTCTAAATTCTGCCCCCAACTAAGTGAGGTATGGGTTGATTTTCAAAATTTAAGCAGTCAGGCTACCATTACCACTTACCAACAAACTAGTTTACTCTCGCTTCTATTGTTCTACACCCACTCAGTGAATAATTCTTCCCCTCTCCCAAACCTAACACAGCTGCACACTTATTATAAAGAAATATTAGACAAACAGATATGTTTTACCCTTCATTACCAACGTTCTAAACAAACATGATATGATATCTAGTTTATTATGGTCATTATTTATGATGAGAACCTATTTTAAAGGGTAGGAATTGTGTAGAGAGGATGCACGAGATCAGGGATATATCCTCAGTCACCTGATCTATTCAGGACATGGTGACTCAGGGTTAGCCAGAGGAGATATACTGCTGCTCTGAAAATGATCGGCCATGATCCTAATAATTCATCATGTCAATCACAATATGCCAGTAACTAATTAGAGTAGGGCTACCAAATATATGATCTGTGGGCTGGATTCAGCCATGGAGCCTTATCAACCAGCCTACACTGCTGCCTGTGGGTCTTAAATGAGCCCAATATGCTGCATGTGGTACCTAGAGCCACCTGGGTATGTGCTACAAGTAGTGCCCTTGGCCAATTCAGGGTATATCCTGCATGTGACATGCTGAATTTTGGGATGGTCTAAATAGGACCCATAGACTGGCTGCACATGCTGGATCCAGCATGGAGGGCCAGGGCTGGCATGTGCTGCATGCAGTGCACAGGGCTGGAGCTGACATGCATGCTACAAGCAGTACAAGGAGCCAATCCAGGTTATACACTGGCTCCAGCACAGACCAGCCCCATGCCCCTCATTCAATCCACAGAGACAGATGAGTTTGATATCCCTGAGCAAGAGACCTGGATAAGCTAGCAGATACCAACAAACTCAGGTGCCATGTTCCCTTCTTAATGTACTCTTTGAATGCTAAGTAGGAAATGTCCTATGCAGCTGTGTGGAAAGAAGCTGCCTCCATGACAAATAAAGTGCCCACAGCTTAAGCACTGCAAGGAGACCAATCCAGGATGTGAGCTCTGTGATGAAATCCTATTCCAGCCTCCTCCTTGCCATGGGGCTAGTCTGTTTCCCCCTCCCTCTCTCTCCTATGTGTCTATCACTCCAGTTGCTAAGAAACCAGCTCTGCCTACCTGCCTGATGACAGGTAATAGGTGAAAGCTCTCTATTGTGTTAGCACTGGCCTCATGTCATGGGGTCAGGGGCTGAAGCCCCTGTCAGTCCACTAGGTAGCGATGATGCTTTACAAATTGATTGGCCAGCATCCAATAACACATGCCCTTACTGGGTATGGAAAATTAGGCCAGAAAATTATTTAAGGGCATCTGCTTCCTGGAAGGGGGGGGAGCCATATTGGGGAACACGGAGTAAGCACACATGTGAGTAACTTACCTGAAACTTATCTAGATATATAGCTTACTGTGATGTAGAAGCATGTCAACCAGCTACTAAGCTGGTTTAAACCAGCTGCTTTGCTCTGGGTTATTCTTTGATACTTCTCTATCCTGTACCCTTCCCCAAGCATACCCTCTGTAACCAGTAAAGCTCTCCACTATACAAGCATGGTGGACTGGCTGAGAGAGGGATTGGGTAGGTCATTGTGCCTCCTTGGTTTGACTAAGGGACGCTACTTTCTGTACTTCAGGCTAAAGGATGCACCCCATGTTCTTGCAGTGGGTCAAGCACCCTCAAGGGCTACAAGGACGAGATAAAGTCCCGACTCCTGGGTGGTGGCAGCATTTAGCCCAGGCTTGCGGGTGTGCTCCAGGAAGGGGGCCAGCCTGACGTGAGGCACCCCAGAGGAGGCACTCAGAGTTTGGCAGGTGGTCAGGTGCAGTGAGGTGAGTGGCTCAGCACAGGAGCACCCCCTACTGAACTGCCACATTATCCAGGTTGACCTGTTGCACATGGATAGTATTCAGGTCAGCATAAGACACAGCAGCCATGGTGGCTACTGTCTGTCAGAAAAAGTTCAGTGGAGGAGCTGCCACCGTTCACATTTTGCATCACAGCCCAGTTTCTTAGTGCACTTTCCCAGAAAATGAGAGACTTGTGTTCATTAGGCTTCTCAGCCTAAGGAGATTCAAGCCTACATCTTCTGCCTCCCAGAATAACGCCCTAACCATCAGAGGAAGTATGACTATATCCAAGTGATGCAGGCACTGCAAGAGGAGTGGGAGCCCTAGGTTCTAGCCCTTGTTCCTGATACTATTTATGCATTTTATCTAATGAATCTTTAATCAAAATGCATAAGCATACCCTGAAGCAGATACATGGCTCCAGTACTTCCCCTTCCTCAAGGATGCGCTCACCACTGCACCACAAATTATGTTCACTCTTGCTTACTCTTTGTCTGGCATTTCTGGCTGGACTGCAACAACTTCAGCAGGACAGATGGAGTGTAGCCTACTCTGCTGACGTGACCATTGTATAGCCTGATTAGTGCACTCTCATAGGAAATGCAAGACTCAAACCTCCTCAGATGGATCAGGATGTTGAACCCAGGACTCACTTCTTAGATAAGTGCTCAAATTCCTAGATTAATCATTACTAGATTGATAATTAGATTAAAAAGCAATCATTTATTACTATTTTATATACTTAATAAATTAGTAATTAGATCAATCTAATTGGCTTAAGCTTCTATTCAACTGTAGAGAGTAGATAAACACCAGCAGATTCTCACTATGCCTGAAGAAGCTTGCTTGTGCCTAAAACTTGTAAAGAACAATTTTTCCAACTGTTCAGTTGGTCGAATAAAAGATATCACATTTACCCAAATAACCTTGTCTGGCTAGTCCCCAGGATATTATGTAATACAGGTGGTGCCAATACCACCAACTTCTCCAGCTGTATCCTAAAAAAGGAGTCAGACAGTCATCTGTCTTCAGAGGGATGATTAACACCTTCCATGAGGAGGGTGCCTATGTGAGGCTGTGAATCCCAAGCCTTACATAGGTACGTAACTCTGGGACAGAGACGGTATTTCAGATACCTTCCTTCTCTCAGCATCTCCCAGGAGCAAATCCAGAGGCGGTGCAGCACTGTGGTCACAACCCCCCACCCTTCCCTTGACTGCGCTGCATATGAGCTCCCAACATGGGGTCTAGCTTGAGCCTCGACTTTCACGTGGCTCTGGAGTCCAGAGGGTGAGCTCTGTCGCATCTGCCTTTCTCTTCCTTTTTCCTGCTGCTGGATTCAGCCAAAGGGGAAGGGCAAACAGCATCAGCTTTCATGCCCTGGGCTCTGGAGCTACATGAAAGCAGGGGCTCCAGCCAGACCCTGCTCCAATCAGCTGATGAGCTCAGAGCCTCTGCTGACTGGGCAGTGAGCTGAGTTCACTGTGCAGGTGCAGCACAACCAAAGTGGGGGAGAGGGACACACCCTCTCTCATCCCATTCCTGAATCTGCTACTGGCATTTCCTTTTCATTGGCTTAGGAGCCCTCTGACTCCTCCTTAGTATGCCGACTCTTGTGAATCTTAATCCTTAGCACTGAACTCTCTCTATTAATGTACATGGAAGTCAAGCTCCTAATTCAGGTTTGTGATCTCCACTCAAGAACTGAGCACATAAAAGGTGTGGCAACACTCGAGGGCACCATGCCTAAATCTCTCTGTGGATTAGGCTCCAAGTTCCTCCTGATAGTATTTTAAAGTTATCATATCTTTTAATATTTCCAAATTAGTGTTTAGCTGAGTGCACAAAAAAGTCTCATCAATCCCTTATTGTAAGAGCTTTAGTTGATTGGTCCATGATTCATATTGAAGATAGATGCAAATTAGTTTTTAAAAGGCTGGTAATATATTCATTTATTTGAAAAAGCCACCTAAACTTAACTTTAGACTAATATTTCTAGCCAGATCCACTAAATGCAAAAGCACTGTAGTTAGAAGAACAAAGGGAAAGAACACTTGGGGTGAGATCAGATGTAATCTGTAATAAAATGTAATGATGGAAAACGAAAGAGAGTAATTGAAACTGTTTATTCAAAGCAACAAATTGAGTCCTGAATGGAAAGATAGCATACAAGGGATGAAACACCTCAAGAGAAACACTATTTTTTGTGGAGGCGAGGAAAGCGAGGGAAGGAAGTGTGTTTAGTTTGATAAGGTAAGCACATCAAAAAATGTTTGAAACCACAACAGGATTATGAGTCAGGGAATAGGTTGGGGAAAGAGATGGCACAGAATACCGAAACAAAATGTTGTGCACCAGACAAGCCGACCAACCAAAAGGGTCCAACAGAAGAAAGGAGAATGTGTGCATTCCTTAAATTAATCTCAGAAGAACCTACCTGGTTTAACTCTTACCAGCTTGCTTCCTTGCAAACTTGCATTGGTTTATTACATTGGTAAGAGTTCAACACTAACAGTGCTTTTAAATAACTTTTAGTAATTTAGCTTGTCCTGAGAGTGTCCATATTTAAAACCATTCCAATTTAACAACATTAATTTAAAATTACACCTTTAGTTAAACTGGTACACTTTTTTGTATAGATCAAGCCTAGCATAAGGTTATAAAGGTAACTTATGTTTCTTCTAACTTTGACCCAGGGAAGTGAAACAGCCTTTAAGTAGGCTGTGCAGTTAACTGTTGGGTTTTTTTTATTTGGCCTCCAGATTGAAAAATTATTTTAAAAAATATTTTAAATCAAAATAAGAATTTCCTTTTTCCTTGCCAAGTGAAAAAAATCCTGTAAAAATATTGTTTCCATTTTGACCCTTTTTAACAAATAAAATAAGGGAAGTAAAGTGCTAGAATTAGGCACTATGCACAAAACAGATGAAGTAGTGATGTCAGCATGTTCCTTTTACCATATAACCCAGTGGTAGGGTATTCATTCATGATGTAGGAGACTGAGGTTCAATTCCTCCTATACCAAAGGGAATCTGAACCCTCACTTCCCACCTGGAAAGAAATTTCCAAACCACAAAGTGTTCTGAGCTAGGTTTCTCTCAGTCTCTCCAATTGACACGATTTCATTTTTCATTATGCATTGGTAGAGGGACTGGAATCAAAGGGCATGTCTACATGTGCCTCTATGGCGCAGTAACAGCCTGTACTGTGCTCTGCCGGTGGTGCATAGTTACTTTTAGCCGCTCTGTCACCATAGCAACATACAATACCAAGGGAGTGCGTTGCTATGGTGACGTAGTGGTGGTTTTGCCCGCAGATGCTACATTGCCCTAGCACATTGCTACAGAAATGTAGCATCACTTGGAGATACTCCCAAAGTGTCTAATTTCTCAAGACAGTGCCCCAACCAGTTGTGCTGGAGGGTCATTCTCATTCTCATGCTTAGTATTATTCACTGTCTTCTTCTTTGGCTCAATGAATAGTTAAGTACTCTGCACTTTGGAACAGCATCAGTAAAAGACACAGAGCTCTATACATCAGAATGCTGTAGCTTGTGGTGGTCAGGGCATGCCCAGGGGGGATATGGGCTCAAATTAGCTGAAGTAGAGAAGGAATTGAACTTGGGTCTCCAGCATCTTTACCATCCTTACTAAGTGCTGAAACTACAAGTCCCTTGAATAAGAATCACCCCCCTACATCTACCCTGAAAAATGATGATTCAAAGTAAAATTCAATTTGAATTCATTAATAGTTGGGGGACAATCTACACTGAATTTTTCCACAAATAAAATATTCACCATCTGTACATCTAATATGTTGAAGCTGGGGGGGGCAGGAAATGTCTGGAGCCTACTGCCCTCAAGATTCTCAGATATGTTTACACTGCAGTCAAGAAGCAAGGTCAGTTAGCTTACACTGAGCGTTGTGCTGCTGCAGCTACTCTACTACCAATATCTGAATTATCTAGTTTAAAGTTAGGGCCATACACAGACATTGACTTTCTACAAGAGAACCACCGCTTTTCTGGCAGAAACTGCAAATGTCCAGATGTTCCAGATTTTTCTCCCAGAGCAAAAAATAGTCATTCCCAGAAAAAAATAGTCTAACTTCACCCAAATAGAAATTGTTCCTGGGAGAACAAGAGAATGAACATTTGTACACTTTTCCATTAAGCCAGGAGGCTTAAATCTTCCTGGGGACCAGGAGAAGAAGAGTCACTGTAAAGAGCTCCTGTGCCTTCCAGAGACCAAGGTCAGCCCAGTCTGGAGAAGATGGGATTGGGGGGGAACTGCTTCCACCCCTCCTGTACAGAGGGAGGGGAGGGAAAGAGCAGCCAAAAGCTGATCCCCATCTTCTTCTCACTCCAGACTTGAGACTGTTCAGCCTGGAGAAGGGAGGACTCAGAGGGGACTTGGTGGCAACCTATAAGTATATTAGGGACATACATCAGGGCCTGGGGGAGCATCTGTTCACCAAGGCCCCCCCAGGGGAGGACAAGAAATAATGGGCACAAACTGATTGAAAATTGTTTCAGACTGGACATAAGGAAAAACTTCTTTGCAAGTTGAGTACCGAGTGTTTGGAACAGGCTCCCCCCAGAGGTGGTACAGTCACCCACCCTGGCAATCTTCAAAAAGTGCCTTGACACCCACCTTGCTGGGATTGTCTTTCCTGCCCAAGTACAGGGGGGCTGGACCCAATGATCTGTAATGTCCCGTAACATCTATGAAACTATGACTCCCCCAGAGCCTGAAGTGGGCAGAGGTCTTTGCCCTGCTGCTCCCTCCTCTTGGCTTCTGAGCACCAGGAGCCAAGTGGAGAGAGTGGCATCATGAGCCCCCTGCCTTCACTCTGGAGTTTCTGGTGTGAGAAGCAGCAGTGGGCTTTCCCTTCTGTTTTCCCTGCTGCTCCAGTCCTCCCTGAAAAGGAAGGACTGAAGCATTCCATGCTCTGCCCAGACCAAATCATCCTGGTCTCAGGAAGACTCAAGGAGCAAGGGAGAGGGGGCATTTGCAGACTGGACACCTGTACAATTCCCTCTCCAGTAATCATTTCTAGTAGTGGAAATGTTCCACCACTAGAAATTAACATTTCCATGTGGCCTAGGTTGGGTATCCCTATGCTTCAGTGCAGTCACAAAAGTGACACTAGTATAGGCATACCAAGAGCACAGACTATGAGTCCCCTCCTATAAGGTGCTTCATTCTCAAAGCCATGGTTTGATGGTGGCAGGAGAAGTGTCTACTGCCATACAGAAGAAAATAATTTAAGAGGCTTAATGTGATGCTTCCATGTTCAGAAGCTGAAGAAACACATTTTTCCTGTATCTGTTTGTAGCAGCAAGACACGAGCTGCCACGAACACCGGCAGCCTGAAAGTGCCATGAGAACCCCAGCCCTGGGACTTACTGGCACTTCCAACAGCGGGACAGCTGGAGGAAACCCCAGCTCTGCTCCCAGCATGCTTTACCAGTGCATGCTGGCTCCAATTTGTCACGTGGAGGACTTCATAAAGATGTGCCCGCCACCAGCGAGGGAGGAGACTGGAAGAGGAAGCTGGGGAGTGAGAAAGCCAGCTTCTAGAGTGGCATGCCCTGGCAGGGGCGAGTGGAGGGAACCAGCAGAGGTTCCTTTAAAGGAAGACTTGGAGGAGTCTTCGAACTTTCCTAGGGAGCAGCAGCAAGAAGAACTGGAGTGGCTGATTGGCCAATCAAGAAGCAGGGAACACTTGCCATCCTGGTGAAGAAAAGAAGAATTCTAACCATGAGTGGAGTGGGGGAAGCAGAGAAAAGTCTTTCCCCCCATCCTCAAAGAATCTAGAAAATTGGAGTATCACTAGTAGCTGATGGTGCAGTAAAAAGTCCCATCAGGGGTATTGGACATTGCACAGAGACAGGCAGATTGCCTATGGACTTAGGTTAACTTAGGCTTCTGGCTTAGATATAAGTTGCACCAAGTATTTGAGGATGTTGTGGGCATGCTGATGGCCCTACTTACCTGAACGTGACTGATAACATCGGGTTGGTGCTAGGACAGGATGTAGGGGAGGCAGAGCCCCATGGTACATTGCTTGACTGAGCAAAATCCAGGTGTAAAGGAATTAAAACTATTCCTCCTCTTCAATATTGAAAACATCAAGCCTGGCAGGCGAAAAGAGGATTTGCACCATAATATTTTGCAACTTGAGTCAATCTGTCCAGTCCTAAGTGTGGGCATGCAGAGGACGCTGCCTCAAGATATAAACATTCAGCCAAGACAACACAGAGACATTTACACTGTTTTGTGTATTTTACAAAGTCCATTCAACTTTAAAATCCAATTGCTACTTTGCAATACTTCATATTTCTACAAAGAATTTTAGTTTAAATTGCTTCTAGGTGAAGTCCAAAATCCCTCCTCATATAACTCCACTAAGCCACACAACAAAGGAGTTCAGCTCAGTATCATTAATACGCACATGGCATCAGAACACTGCAATCTTCACAACCTATTTAAACAGCAACAATTTTTTATGTACATGGCAACATGCTATCTAGAACTACTTCTTCTTTGTTTACCCGCTGTGCAAGCTCAACAGTTTTATTCATACCTGGCTGCAACTGAAATGAAAGTTGTGGGCTTTTTTCTCATTGCCACTAGCATATAAAATTATAGATGAGTAAATAGAAAATTTCAAGATCAGGTCTATCAGAAAGTTCCTTTATTTAAGGGCCTCTTCAAGCAGTGGCAGAAGTGGTATGGGGCATCCAGCACAGCTGCCCCAGGTGCTGACTTGAGGATGAAGGGGCAGAAAAACCCCACACAATTGTGTTCTGTGCAGGTGACTGCTGTGAAATACAAATATATAAAGTTAGTAGTCCTAGAAATAAGAATTCCCCTATGAAGCACTTGCAATTAGCCTCTGCAAAATCCTGGCTGACAATCACAAGTGTTGTTCTAATATACATGAAAAGCATTGTGACAAAGATGGACTACATTTATACTGCAGCAGTGTATGCTGTGCAGTGGGCAATGTATACAAAAAATGAATAAGAGAAAGATGCAATGAAAAAGAAAAAGCATCATTCTGAATTGCTTTGTGCATGTAACCTATCAACTAACTCTCTGAGCTCTTAGCTGGAAATTGGCAGCAATAGAGAATCAAGGAGAGAAAAATGTATAAACCTTTTTTTAATGGCATGCCCTTGGGCAGAAAAGATGAAAAGGCAAAGGATGCATCAGCAGGAAGGGTAACTAACCAACTTACACACTGAGTGATGGGGCTGAGTATGTTGTGCTAAAATGTGCTTACCATACATAAGCTGACAGACTCCTCGGCACCCACCATGCTTGACTTAAGCACTTCCACGATGTTACACTTGCCTCTGATGGACTCACCTCAACAATAACCCCTGAGCCTGGATGAATATGGGATGGTATTCCATTACTGAAGGGACCTAATTCTCACTTACACCAAGAGTCTTTTACACCACTTTGGCATTGTAAGGGGTCCCTAAAATTGATGCTTTCCTTCAGTTTAATTCCCCTTTATGCTGGTGAAGGAACATAAAGGACTTTACTTAAAAGGAAAATCTGCATTTACTGACTTCCAGAACTAGTGACCATAATTTGAGAATTTAAAATAAATACACTGACTGGTTTGAAGCATTTGGCAAAAACTATTTGCTCCAAAATATGGCAAACAAAATGCAGGAGCATTTGAAGTGCTCGCCCTATGTAGCAGCATTTAATTCCAACAACAGTCTTTCCTTTCTGCCTAACTGCCAACTGATTCTGTTATCACTTTGGGGAACACAGGTTTGTTCTTTATCTTATCACTTCAGTTCTTTGTACCTTATTCTTTGGCAGACAATTTAGATTCACAGTAACTCCAGATGAGATTTTTTTTTTCCAGTCAACTCTTTCACTTAACTGCAGCTTGCCTTGCCTCTGTGCAGTCATTTATTTAAGTTTCAAGTTATTTTTCTCCGTTCAGAGACTAAATTTGAAGTTATTTTGGGAGAAAGTTAAAAAGACTTAGAGAACCATTTTCCCCATTTCTTGCTTGAGCACCACTATTACCCCTTCCTTCACACAAATTCACAAAAATAACTCATCTAAAAATAATGTTTCCTTGTCAGCAAGTCAGCATCTCAACAGCTGAAAAGAAATGTTGTAAGAACAGTGATGCTGGCTCAGAACAGGTGGTATTTCAAGAAATAATATGCAGCCAGGGTGAACTACAGCATCGTTTCACTAATAAAGAGTGTAATATACATCTAGATACAGTTCCCAAAGGTCAGGTTCCAAGGTCACTAAATTATCATGGGTCTCAATAAAGCTCAAATAAAGATCACATTACTTTGCTAGCCAGTAAAGTTCAGCTCAAACCATTGCACAGCTAGGGGATGCTCATTGTTTGTCTTACCATTTCTATGCAAATGAGCAGCCTTGTAAGATATGCAGTCATGGAAATGCTTTATTAGTTGGTGTATTACAAATACATGATGTGCCAGCAAGCTTTGCAAAAGCAGCTACACACAATTAATCTAGCAATTTTGTCTACCAATTTTAAGCAAATTCCAGCTTCCTAGCAGAACAAAGTTAATGGCCCTCGTGAACCATAAGCAGTCACCCACTTCACAAGTAATGACTGGCTATTATTTCTCAAGTATTCACTAATAACAATCTATTGTATGTTCCTTCACATCATTTATAAACTGAAAAAGAGAGAGTCCAGGTTCAGTAGTGTCAAATGTTCAAGAAATATATAATTCTGACAGATGCTAACAACTGCCAGTTCAATCAACTACAACTCCTGAAGAAAGTAAGCCAGTAGAAATATGTGCCACTTAGTATCATACCAATGTTATTGACACTTCAGATGAAAAATAGATTCATCCCTTGCATTCAGAAATTACTAGCATTGGATTTAAAGCAGGGGTGTCAAACTCACCCCACGCTCTGTCTGGGCTGAATCCAGACTATGGGACTCCTTCTGGGATGGATCCCTGGGGCTCTTGGCTGCAGCAAGTCCAATGGTGGGGGGCCAATAGCGGTGGTGAGGGTCTGGTGACAACAGCACCAAGTGATGATGAACCAGGCGGCTGCAGCATAGGGAAACCAAGGGCTATATCACACATCCCTTGCTTACCTTCCTGCTGCCAATGGCCATGTCCAGTAGGGCCTAGTGGCCCTGACTTTTGCATCAGGCTGTATCCTGAAGCAGGGTGGATCCAGCCCACAGGCCATATGTTTGATACCCTCAATTTAAAGGATCTGGAGTGTTCTTTATGGGGACCTGAGAAAGCAGGTCAAGGGCAAGAACAAAGTCATTACAAAATATTAAGAGAAAGAGCTTTGAATGCTTGTTCTAAAAAATCACTTTGTTTGGCCCAGCACTGCAGAGCTCCAAACCTGACACTCATGGAGAGTTAACTAAGCTAGAGGCCTTACTGAATCCCTTCTGTGCTGCACAGTGCTCACACAAAACTAACTGAACTCCTCCATCTTGTCCAATTTTACACTAAGCTATATGGAAAATTTCAAATGGGCCAATGACCCCTTTTAGTTATTTTATTGTCTTTGTCAACAATTGGGATGAGCAGTCCTGAGGAACAGTTGATTCTCAAGTGTTATTCATGACTACCAGTGACTTGAGCAAATTGTCAAACTTACCTGGGCCTTGGTTTACTGATTTTCTCTTACTGATGGTGTATTACTTACCTTGTAATGCCCCAATGTTTAAACAGTGCAGAGATCCTCTACTAAAAGCCAATATCTATATTAAATGGCACGTAGTGTTGTTATACTATTATAGCAACAAGTTCAGCCTATAAAAGTATTTAAGCCAGCAACTTCTCAACTGTTTGAATAAAATACAGCTCAGCTGCTGTAAAGAAAATAATGGAAGGGTTTTTTTTAAATTAACCCTCTCCCCACACTTCATTTATAAGCTTATTCAAAGGGAAGGAAAGAAATTACAGTTCTAATTAAAACATTTGTAATAGACGTTCAGTTTTGCCCGGTTCCGTGGGCAAGGATGTGCAGGAAATGGATCGCAGCTCTGCCCCGGGCCCCAGCACCTTGCTGTCACCACCCCATGATCCTGGCCCTGGCTCCACCCACCCTTCCTGCTCCTGGATGCTGCTCCCCACCTGCCTGTGGCCCCATCCCATTGGCCTGCCCATGTGGGTCCCAGGCCGGTCTCCATGGAGACCCCACCCATCCACCTGCTCCATCCAGTGCCCTCAGCGCTGGGTGCAGGGCAGATGGACCGGGGGCCAGATAGGATCAATTCCCTCCCCCTGCCCCTGCTCCGCTCCATGCCAAGTTAGCTCTACCTCCCCCCGGCCTACAACAGATCACTGAAATTCCTTATGTGGCCCTCCAGCCCAAATAATTGCCCACCCCACTATAATCCCAGAAAATAAAAACCATTGTCTTTTCCCATTTCCTCTTTGTTTCCATTTAGTCTGAGGCTCTTTCTGTCCATTGCACTGAAAATGGCCTCACAAAAGTTATCAGTAAGACTTCTATAGTTTTTTTCTGTATGATTTTATTATTTCCGCAGTCTGGTAGGACAATGACTTAATTTCCCTTCTCTTATCACAGGGCCAACTGAGTTTTCCAAAATCATGTCCTGAATACCGACTCTTCCTCCACAACTTGTCCATCTATTTTTCTAACTGTCTGACACAGATGATGATCAGGGATGGGTTTTTTTGTTATCTGACTATACAGTGCCTCAAATAATGTTGGTGAAAAAGAGACAGATCTGCATGTGACTGTGGTGATAGAAGTTGTAAATTAGATACACTCCTTTATTTAGACTATAAAGGTTGCAGATTGGGGGATGGTCCCTCAGTTAAGCTTCTTGGGGCCTTATTACACCTGTTACATCTGCTAGCTGGAGTTTGGAGCAGTCACACCCTAATGAGGCTAGAGACCACCTCCCACTGTGCCTGACATACACAGCTGTGACTTGCCACTAGAGGGCTGGTGAGCCAGGACAGACTTCTATCCCTGCTCTCCATGAAAGTATATGAAAGATGGGTGGGGAGAGGGCAGGAACATGAAACTGGGATGTGTAGAGTTAATGGGATGTGGATGGGTAATGAAATGGGAGGTGGAAAGGAAATGGGGGTGGGGGAATGGTGGTGAAATGAAGGAAGTCAGCCACTGAAGGATACAATAAAAAATGGGAAGAAAAAAGAATTTTTAAAGAAGTAAATTAAAGGAAGTCTCATATTTTGATAAATTGAGATTTGGTATGGAAGTGTGGGGACTGCTGGTCATGCTTCCTGGTGGCTGAAAGCTGGGAGCAGTGACGGAAGGCACCTTTGGGGGAGCTACTGTCCCTACCCTGCCCCAGGAAGGAAGCCCCAGCTCATGGGGACCCAACATGGCCCCAAACCTTGTTCCCATCCACCTAGAGTATCCACCTCTGGGGCTTGCCAGAGCCTGGGTGGGTCTTAGGGCTTTCTGGGGCCTGCCACAGCTCTCCCCAACTCTCTCAGATTTAGAGGGGAAGTGGGGTCAGGCAGTGACCACTTGCCTGGACAGGTTCAGCATTGGTGGAAAAAGGTGCCCCCACTAGCTGTTCCCAGACCGGGCGGCTGGGGGATGAAAGCCCCACCCTCAGGTTCTTTCCCACTCTCCAAAGCTCAGAGGGAGTCAGGCAGTGACCTCCCACCCGATGGGCTCAACATTGGTGGGGAAAGGTGCCCCCACTGGCTGGGGGGAAAGGGAAAAGCTGTGGCTGCAGCCCCTGTGCCGCTCCATTGAGCAGCCTAGGGTAGGAAAGCCTGATTTTGCCCCAGCCTTGTTCACCCCCCGCCCCCCAAAATCTCCCTGGCTCTCCCTTCCAGACCAGTCTGAACTCCCAGGATGAATTGGGCTGGGTCCTACAGTCTGGGCCCTGCCTTGGGAACCCAGCTCACCCATACCTGGCTCCTTCTCTCCCCAGTAGTCAAGGCAGGGTGGCCAAGGTCTCTCTGGAGTAGCCTGATGTACAAAGGGGCTGGCAATGGGAGACAGGGAGTCAGTTACCTTTCCCTGAAGATAGGGGCAATGGGGGTGAGCTTGGTTCTCTGGGAAGGGCTCATACTACAAGACTCACCCCATGTCAGCTGGAGAGCATACAGGGCTTGTCTGCCACCTGCATGGGCAGGAGAGGGCAAATGAGTCCCTCATCTGACTGGAGCCCTCAGACAACAGGGAGCCAGGCACAGGGAGAGGAGTCGGTACAACCAGTCCCAGGGGAACCCCATGAAGCTGGAGGCCAGGGTGGGCTGCGGTGCTCTAGTTCTGGGGGTGGGGGGTGGTAGCTCCTGCTCCCTGGGTACAGGCTCTGCTGTCTCTGTCCTCTCCCCAAGCTGGGTTCCCCATCACCCCAGAGCTCCAGGGGGACATGGGGCTCATTTTCCTTCTCCTGCTTCTGCAGGTGGCAGGGAGGTCTGGTGCTCCCCGACCCTGGCTGAACTGGGCTGACTACTGCAGCCTGGGCCCTCCCCTGGGACCCAAGCTCAACCCCATCCAGCTCTTTCTCTGCCCAGAGGCTCTGGCTGGCTGCAGTCTTGGGGGTAGGTGACTGGTTCCCTGCCTCCCATTCCTGACTTCATCCATACATCCAATTGCCCAGAGACCTTGGATTGAGAAGGCATCTGGGATGGTTTCTCTGCCAAGTCATCAGCATGCTGCCCCTGCTGTTGCCCTGCCTGTGCTATGGTCCAGCACCTGTTACCCTCTTCCTCCAGTGCCACTGTCCTTCAGTCCCCCCTGTTCTTCTTGCTTAACGGGGCTCCCCCAATTCAGGCTGTGCTAGCTCTGTCCTCTGAGTGGCCTGGGATGAAGAACCTCAACAAGCCATCAGCTTTGTCCCCCACCAACCCCTCCAACCCCCCTACTGTGGATAACTGTAGGCTGCCTACAGGCTCAGAGTGCAGGGTTTTGATACAGCCCAATCGGGTCTGGGTCTGCAATGATGCTCTTCTCTCCCCATATTGTGCTGAAGTCTAGCACCTCACAGCAGCTCCAATTAGATCCCCAACTGACAGGGTCTAGAGGGGGCACCCTTTGTCTAATGCTAGATAAATGAGTTAGAGGTTGATCAACAAAAAGTGTATGCGGACTAGGTGGCAGGTAATCTGCTGAGAGGGAGTTGGCTTGGTGCCAGAAGTGCCCCCTGGACAGTAGAGTTCAGGAGATGGAAAGTTTGTCCACACAGAACAGGGGGTTGGGAGAGGAATCACTGCAACCTGGGATCCTGGAGGACTTCAGTAGGGTAGCCCATCTGTGGGGAATGGTCACACATTAATGGAACACAAGCTAGGTAAGGGCCCTGTTACACCTTACACTGTGAGCCACAAAAATGTTGATCAGTGTTAGTGCTAGCCTGGGGTTTGAAGCAGTCAGTCCCCTACCTGCACAGCTGTGACTTGCCACTAGAGGCCTGGTGAGCAAGGGCAGGACCGGGAGCTGGAGCTGTAAGTTGCTACCAGAGGGTTGGTGAGCCAGAACAGCCTACTATCCCTGCTCTACAGATGGGGGAGTGAGAGATCCTAGGACACTGGAGGACTTCAACTTGGGGGACACATCTGTGGGGAGTGGCCACACTTTAACGGAATAGGAGCTGGGTAGTATAGATCAGAGATAATCCTGCCCTGCCCAGATGCAACTTTGAGCTGAATAATTTTGAATTATAATTATAAATAAATCCCAAGGAGAAAATCCTCTTAGTTAGCTCACTCACCCCAAGTCACCAAAGCTGGGAGTTAAACTCAGATCTCCCATGTGGTAGGCAAGAACACTACCACACAGCCACCACTGCTGGTAGAACAGAGATAATCCTGCCCAGATCAGAGATAATCCTGCCCAGATCAGAGATAATCCTGCCCTGCCCTGTCCTGATGCAACTCTGAGCTGAATAACAAGTGCTTAAAACCACTTAATGTATTAATGTGTGGGCAATTCAGGGGTTAAGGCCTCCAGGAGATGACAAAAAATACTGTACAAGACCCCCCAGTTAGAGAGATTGAAGGACTGCAGAAGCTTGTTTATGGTTCCACAAATAAAAGGGTTTTTTTAGTTCTTGTCATTCAGGTATGCCTGTGTGTATTGAACCCAGTGATCGCTACATGGTTTCAAAAGTGATAAATGAGAAAAATGTTTTCAAGTCCTGAGTTCCAAACTGACAAAGACGTTGGAAACTGAGAGCAACTAGAGCAATGCAGCTACGTGTAAGGACAAGGGCCTTGGTAAGTGATCTGCCAGAAGAGTTCTAGTGCAAAGGTAGCTAGTTTAGAAGCTCTGTAATCTCCACATACTGTTAGGCAATATAGCAGAGAACTAGAGGGCATTCAAACAAAAGTTTGAGTGGTAGCTAGCAGCCACAGGGACAGAAAAGAAAACTGAAAAAATCAAATCCTCAACAACTTGCCTATTGTGAGGGAGAAAGCAATGGCTGTTTATAATACCTTTACCTTCAAAGAAGCCCAAAATATATAGTTAAGTGTAACACTGTTCAAATTTGAAGAGTGCTACATGCCAAAAATAGAATGAGACCCTTGAAAGACAGAATTTTTTACATGCAGACAAACAACAGGAGAAAGCATAAATCAGTCTGAAGAAACTAAAGAACTAAAGAAACTGAGTAAGAACTGTGCTTTTAGGAACTTGCCAGAATCTCTGATTAGATTTGTGGCATTGTAGACTCATTATAAGAAAGGCTACTGCATGAGGGAGACTTTTCCATAGAAAAGACTGTTCAAATGTGCAGGGCATCAGAAACTGTGAAAGCCCAGGCTGCAGAGCAGAATACACCAAAAGGGGTCTGTGCAGTAGGCATGAAAGAATATCGCCAGAAAAAGCCATCTCACAGGGTGGGATTTTCCATTGGTAAGGAGACTAAATAAGAGAGAGAGTGAACAGCTACCTAGCGGCAAGTGTGGAAGACAGCATAGCCCTGAATGTTGTGCTGAATTTGGCAAGTTCTGTTTTAACTGTAGCAAGAGAAATCATTTTGCAGGTGCTGCTGATCTCAAACACAGAAACCTCAAGCATATGAAGATGACCACATACCAGAAAAATTTTATATAGATATGGTAGAATCAAGTAAACTCAATGCAAGTGCCAGTGGAAGTAACAGTAGTTTCATTTAAATTGGACACTGGACCTCTGGTTAATATTTTCCCGGAACATGAATATAGAAAATTAAAAATGGAACCAAAAGCAAGTTCAAGAAACATAAAAATAACTGGTTACAAAGGAACAAATGTACCAGTGAAAACGAGATGCATTCCTAGCACCCAGTATGAAAACAGAGTATGTACACTACCATTCCTTGTTGTATCTAAGGAGGTGACAATACTTTTGGATCTGGAGGCTTGTGGAAAACTGAATCTAGTTAAGCGTGAGCTTGCTTCTTACCTCCTGATGATCCTCTTGGCCAGCATGGCCCAAATCCAGACAGTCTATTTAGGAAGAAGCCAGTTGTTCCAGAACACCAGAAGCAACCATGTCCTTATAGGAAGAAATGCATCTATGCACACATGCAAATGCTATCATGCAGGAAGAGGACTCAGCCTCAGTGGTCCCTAGTTCATGAACTTTGTGCTATATGCATAAGCACAGGTGCCAAAAGTGCAAGTCAATTGGATCTGAGTATAAGGACTCAAGTTTCAGGACTTGGAGGAAAAGCTTCCCACAAAAACAAATCAGAAACAAACTGATGCTTCATCAAGCTAAGAAAACGAGACTTGTTAAAAGAGCTTCAGAAAAGGGGAAATAAGAAACTGTGTGGTGAAGACTCACTCCAGACTAAAGTGCTAGTAATCTCTCCTCTACAGATGAGTGTTAATTAATTTTGTAGTTATTCCTAATGGGGAAGATGTAGTGACAGAAGTTGTAATTTTGAAACACTCCCTGATTGAGACTACAGAAATTGGGAATTAAGAGTCTCACGGTTAAATTGGTTAGTCAAAAAGACTGAAGGACTGCAGAAACTTGCTTACCACTCCAAAATAAAATTACGTTTTAGTTCTTCTCATTCCTGTATGATTGTGTTTACTGAACCCAATGATTACTACACTGACAGTGCCCTGAAACTGTCCTGCAACAGTAATAAATGAATAGCTGTACAGTGGTCTGTCTAGTGCAATATCCCACCTACAATAGAGACCAATACCAGATGCTATAAAAAAAGATATCAGGTAATCTGTAGGAGCAATTACCCAGTAATCAAGGTTGGCAGATGTATACTACCTATCATATTTGTAGAGTAAATCTGATCTACGTATCATGTATGATAGATAACTGAGAAAGTAGCCAAAATGCCTGATCATTCAGGAAACGCCACAAAAAGTGTGTTCTTTGAAATACAATCAATTTTCCATCTTTAGTTTGTCACAACCCAAGGGTGTGATTTTTGTTTTGTGTGTGCTTCGGCACCACTGAATTATTTTCCCGCCGTTTTGGAGCTTTCTTTGCAGGGTGCATTTCTTCTTTGCAGCACAGAGATGCACGGTGCAAAGAGTTCCCACCATTTGTATTAAAATTCGAGCCCCATTATTGGCTTGTGTTAAAATATTCCCACGTGGCGGCTAGCGATTGGCTTGCTAGCCGTATAAGAGGCTTGAGTGGTTTCCGCCCAAGTTGGAGGACTCCACAACCATCTGGAGAGAGAAAAAGAGAAAGAGGAGGGCTTCGCGTTTTGTGAAGCACTCTAAGCGCTGCGGAGCCTATTGGACCCAGCGTATTCAAAGAAGGCAACAGGGGTCTGATCAGCCTCTAGCCTCTCCCTGTCACCGAGCGCAATCCTCGACGTATCCCTCTTCCCTGCACGCAAAAAAAGGATCCACGGAGCCTCAACAACTCCGTGGGAGTGATCCGAGTACAGTCTGAGTCCTCAAACTGGGGATTTAAGCGGAGCTTTGCCTGGGAAACTGTCCAGCCTACACCGCGACCATCTTCGGTGTAAGTAAACAATCTTGAATCAACCATTACAAGGCGTCCGTGCCTAATTCTAGCGTGTCGCCTGCTTTCTCCGACCTAGCGTGCCCGGGCTGCTGGCCACAGCCCGCGCGGCGCGAAAAAGGGCCCGGATCGCTCCCGGCCCGCACATGGCGACGAGGATGGGATCAGGAGAAAGCATGCTAGAGCTAGAATTAGTTAAGAACTGCCCTTGGCGCGGTGAAAAACGCCAAGTGAAAAGTTTTATGGAACTGGAGGCGCATATCGCTTACCACCAGGCGGGCGGAACAGGTGAGTTATGTATCAGCGGACGCCTTTCGCTGAAGGGAGAAGAGGGAGCTTCCGAAGACAGAGCCCTGAGAGAGAGGGAAGTGTATTTGCACCCCACGGCATTCGGGTGTATGATGAGCGACGAGCGGGTCCTATTCAGGCCCCTCGATACTGTGTCCCTCGCCAGAGTCAACCCGGCGGGTGCAGTGAACCCGACCCTCACCCGGGAGTGTGCCCATTGCCTACGATATGCTCGGGAGAGTGAAGAACCGGTGCCAATCGGCCGGTTCTCCCCTTTCAAGGTGGCGTCTAGATTAAGGGGTCGCGAGCTTCCATCCGAGCTCCGCAAAGATCTGGAGTCGGAGGAGCGCGCCGCAGGTGAGAGGGTGGCCCTACAGTACAACAAGGGGGGAGAATTAAGTGCAACTTTCCGTACAATTACTGATTTAATGAATAAGAATTTAAGTTTAAAGGCCCAGCTGCGTATGGCTGTTCAGGCGGTCAGAGAAGCAGCTGAGAGAAGGGATCCTGAAACGCCAGCGCAAAATGGCGCCGAGCAAGAGGGAGACCACGTGGAAGAACCAGAAAAGAAGGGTGGAGAGAGTTCGGTCAGCGACTCCACCCATCGACGCAGTGTCGTCTCCAGCAACCCCGCCCAGCGACGCAGCGCCGCCTTTGACGACCACGCCTTCTTGCTGACGAAAGGGAGAATCGAGTGGAGGAGTGCATCCGCCCCTCCTGCCTGAAGCAGTAACAGCAGCAGTGACTCCCGCAGCAGCAGTTCAGCCTGTAATAACATTGACTCCCGAAAAAACAGCTTGTCCGACAGCCATGATCAACCAAGTGATTGATGAGCAAGATGCCGTCACCAGTTGCATTCGTGCTTGGACGGAGTTACAGCAGCTGTATAAAGAATCTGAAATGGAGTCTGATGAGGCTATAGTCTCATGGCTGGAGCTTATGTCCATGGAGTTTAAGCTTGACTAACTGGCCCCTCCTTCGTCAGTTGTCACGACTGCGTATCCTAATGGAGCCAAGATCATCTAGTGATCAGGACCGTCGACACCCAACCGAGATTCAAGGCACAAGACACCGCGAATCCGATCTTCCATCATTGCCACAGAGAACACCAGAAGAGCGATACATGTTTGGATTTCTCCTACAGCGTTCTGGACTCAATAAGCGGCAACTTCGGATTTTAGGAGACGCAGGCCAATGGCAACTGGCCTATGAGTTAGGTTTCTGTTATCTAGAAGAGTTAGACGACGGCTCCTCAACGATTTCATCTAGTTGAGTGTATAAGAGAGGATAGTTTAGAGTAGCAACCACTTGTACCATAGAAAAATAACAGTAAAGTTCCATGAAAATTCTGTAAATATGTTGAGATAAGTTAACTTATTTTTTTTTGAGAGTTTTTTGTTTACAGATCCGGAATTCAAAGTGTGTGGTGAAGAGAAGCCCTGAGAAGGATAACATCACCGAGAAGTGAGGGCCTGACGCGCGACTTCGCCATAACGTCTGCTGAAGCCCTGATTGTGTAGTTTTTGTTATAAATTTGATTGTGTGTGTATTTGTGTTTGTTATTGTTTGGTTCGATCCCTGAAGGACGAACTTTTCATGTTGATAAGTTTTGTGTTTGTTTGCTTGTTTGACAACTCGTAACAGAACTCTGGATCACTCGAATAATGAGAGTACAGCATAATTCAGCTGTGCCTTCAGCAAGGGGGGATGTCACAACCCAAGGGTGTGATTTTTGTTTTGTGTGTGCTTCGGCACCACTGAATTATTTTCCCGCCGTTTTGGAGCTTTCTTTGCAGGGTGCATTTCTTCTTTGCAGCACAGAGATGCGTGGTGTAAAGAGTTCCCGCCATTTGTATTAAAATTCGAGCCCCATTATTGGCTTGTGTTAAAATATTCCCACGTGGCGGCTAGCGATTGGCTTGCTAGCTGTATAAGACGCTTGAGTGGTTTTCACCTAAGTTGGAGGACTCCACAACCATCTGGAGAGAGAAAAAGAGAAAGAGGAGGGCTTCGCGTTTTGTGAAGCACTCTAAGCGCTGCGGAGCCTATTGGACCCAGCGTATTCAAAGAAGGCAACAGGGGTCTGATCAGCCTCTAGCCTCTCCCTGTCACCGAGCGCAATCCTCGACGTATTCCTCTTCCCTGCACGCAAAAAAAGGATCCACGGAGCCTCGACAACTCCGTGGGAGTGATCCGAGTACAGTCTGAGTCCTCAAACTGGGGATTTAAGCGGAGCTTTGCCTGGGAAACTGTCCAGCCTACACCGCGACCATCTATGGTGTAAGTAAACAATCTTGAATCAACCATTATTCGTCCGTGCCTAATTCTAGTGTGTCGCCTGCTTTCTCTGACCCAGCGTGCCCGGGCTGCTGGCCACAGCCCGTGCGGCGCAAAAAAGGGCCCGGATCGCTCCCGGCCCGCACATAGTTGATCTTAAATTGTCTGTGTTTAATTCCTCATGCATACAGACTCCCTTAGAAACACTTTACACATGACTGCATTTCTAAAGGTTATGGTGTAACAGTGGAACACAATGAATCGAAACGGGAGGTTGACAGTGGCTAGATACAAACATTCAAAAAGCCTGACGTGGAATCGATGTAAGTTATGTGGTTTTCTGTAAGTGGTGTAGTTTAGATCGGTAGTGAAGTTGGGACCCAGCTCCAGAGCGAGACACACGGGTGTAAGCCTGTCACACTCCCATGAGCTTGGGCCTCAGAAGACCCCTGGCGGACCCCTGACTGGACCCCAGTGCAAGCCGGGAGATAAGTGGGGCCTGCAGTGGGTGGGCACTAGCCAGTGGGGCAGCTGAGCGGAGCCGAGTAGGGTCACCCCCACTACAGCTCCTACTTAGCCCAACCTCTAGGGAGCCACATGACTAGAGCCATGTGAACAGAGTGCACAAACAAGTATGCTCTGGGCCCAGGGTGCAAGTTTGCACATGAGTTTGTGCAGGAGGGTAGCAGGAGGGGCACGAGGCTCTAGGCAGCAAGTCTGAAGGCAAGGGTCTGCACAGAAGTAGCCCAGACTACTATGTGGACCATGGTGGGAGGAACGCATCGCACCCCAAAATTCCCCCCTGCACCTGGACCCCCCTACTCTGGTACCACTGAGGTCTCTACCTAAATGGAGCCTATGGTTCTGGCCCACACCTGGGTAGTACACTTCCCTTCAAACTGAGTTTAACAATGTAGGAGGGCATCTTGACACCCTCTGGGTTAAAATATGGGGGGAGCATGGGGAAGGGGATATAAATGTAGGAGTCTATTACAGACCTCCCAACCAAGATGAAGAGCTAGATTTAGAATTCTATAGGGAACTGGGTAAGGCTGCATGCTCCTGATGCTTAGTCATCATGGGGGACTTCAACCTCCCCCACATCTTGTGGGAAGAGCACACAGCCAAATCTGATTGGTTGCATAGCTTCCTCATTTGCATTGACAACCTCTACCTAATGCAAGAGGTCTGTGGGCTAACTAGGGGACAGGCACTGCTGGAACTGGTTCTGGTAAAAGGGGATGATCTCAGTGACATTGACCATGAATTGATCACTTTTTCTGTCCAACGCAGGGTAGGCAAATGTCTCAGCAAAACAGAAATCCTCAACTTTGGGAAGGCTGGCTTTCAGAAACTCAGGAGACTGGTCAGTCAGGCACTAAGAGACCATGGCCCCTTAGAGAGGGGAGTCCATGAGCAATGGTGGTTCCTTAAGGGTGCAATCCTCAAAGGGCAAAGCAAGTCCATGCCATCCTGCATG
This sequence comes from Alligator mississippiensis, assembly GCF_030867095.1. Classification (NCBI taxonomy): domain Eukaryota; kingdom Metazoa; phylum Chordata; order Crocodylia; family Alligatoridae; genus Alligator; species Alligator mississippiensis. The sequence goes on along the minus strand of NC_081824.1, from coordinate 74,359,255 downwards.
AAATGCAGTCAGCAAGCTGGGAAACCCCCTTGGCTAAATAGAGAACTTTTGGACCTCCTGAAACTAAAAAGAGAAGCCTACACCAGATGAAAAACAGGAGCCATTACCAAGGAGTGGCCCACACCTGTAGAGAGTGGATCATAACTAGCCAAGGCAGAAGCCAAACTCAGGCTAGCCATGGGAATCAAGGACAATAAAAAGTCCTCAGATATGTGGGAAGTTAGAGGAAAAAGAAAGGCAACATTGGACCTCTGCTAAATAAAATGGGGCAACTGACATCTGACGCTCAGGAAAAAGCCAATTTCCTAAATGATTACTTTGTGCCAATCTTCCACCCATCCCAAGGTGTCACCCTGTCCAATAGGACACAAAACATCTAGGGGGTGGAAGATGGGCCCACAATTGATGTAGATCAAGTAAGGGAACACTTTGAGAGGCTCAACATCCACAAATCTACGGGCCCGGGCAGAATGCACCCAAGAGTTTTGAAGGAACTGGCGGACATCATAGCGCGCCCTATGGCAAAGATATTTGAGAACTAATGGTGCTCAGGAGAGGTACCAGAGGACTGGAAAAGAGCCAACATGGTCCCAATCTTCAAGAAAGGAAGGAGGGAAGGTCTGGGGAATTACAGATCAATCAGTCTGACATCCATCCCTGGAAAGATCCTGGAGAAAATTATCCAAGGGTTCTATCAGCATCAGGCTAACAGAAGGCAACTTTCTGAGTGCTAACCAACATGGCTTTGCTACCAGAAGGTCCTGCCTGACCAACCTCATCTCCTATGACCAGGTGACGCATTGCCTGGACAAGGGAGATGAGGTTGATGTCATATATCTGCAGTTCAAGAAGGACTTTGACTTGGTCTCCCATGATGTCCTCATGGCTAAGTTGAAGAACTGAGGCCTCGATCATCTCATGGTCCAATGGCTGGGGAACTGGCTCCAGGGTTGGACCTAAAGAGTATTAGTTGATGGGAGCAAATCAACTTGGCGCAAGGTGACCAATGGTGTCCCTCAGGGCTCAGTGCTTGGGCCAATGCTCTTCAACAATTTCACAAATGATCAGCATTTCGGTGTCACACGCAGGCTGGCAAAGTTCACAGATGGCAGTAAACTATGGGCGAAGGCAGCCATACTGGAGGATAGGCTAGGGATACAGACTGACCTGGACAGGCTCGCAAGGTAGGCAGACCAAAACCTGAAGGCATTTAACACAGAAAAGTGCAGGGTGCTCCACCTTGGGAGGAACAACCAGCATCATACTTATAGGTTCAGCAGTGCTACACTTGCTAGCACCATGACCAAAACAGACTTGGGGTTCTTGATTGACCACAAGATTAACATGAGCCACCAACGCAATGCCGTAGCCAGCAAAGCAAACCAAACTCTGGTCTGCATCCACTGATACATCTCAAGCAAAACCAGGGTCATCATCTTCCCACCCTACTTGTCCTTAGTGAGGCCACAGCTAGAGTATTGCATCCAGTTCTGAGCCCTCCACTTCAGGAGGGACATGGATAAGCTTGAGAGAGTCCAAAGGAGAGCCACCACATGATCAAAGGCCAAAAGAGCAAGCCTTATGAGGAGAGACTGAGAGACATGGGGCACTTCAGTCTGGAGAAGAGAAGGCTCAGGGGGGGACTTAGTGGCAGCCTATAAGTATATAAGGGGGGTGCACCAAGATCTGGGAGAACAGTTGTTCACCGGGGCTCCCCAAGGGATAACAAGGTCTAATGGCCACAAACTTTTGGAAGGCCGATTTAGACTGGACATCAGGAAAAACTCCTTTACAGTTCAAGTGTCCAGGTTCTGGAACAGACTCCTCCCAGAGGTGGTGCAAGCACCTACTCTGAACTCATTCAAAAGGCATTTGGATGCATATCTTGCTGGGATCATTTGACCCCAGCAGATTTCCTGCCTGTGACAGGGGGCCTGGATTCGATGATCTCATGAGGTCCCTTCCAGCCCCTAATGTCTATGAAATCTATAAACAGAACACACATTCACTTCAGTGGGAGGGGCAAATCTTAGACCAGGTTCTGCTTTGTTTAAACCAGACTGTGGGCAAGTCTACATGAGACACTGTGTCACTGTAGCCCATTGCTACAGTGATATAGCTCATCACTACAGGGACATAGCACTGGCAGGCACTAACCATGATGCTGCCACTACTGCACAGTAGGGTTAGAAATGACCTTTGTCCTCCTGGGACTTCCAAAAGCAAGTACTACATGACTGCGCAGTATGAACTGCACAGTGCGGCACATGTGTAAATGAGCTCAGTGTATGCCAAACTTCTGTTCTGTTATGGGTATAGAATGGTTTAGTGTGCCAAAATTCTGTTCTGTTATGAGTGTAAACTGGTTTTCAATCACTAATATCAGTAAAAGGGTAATGTCTGTATCTGGCCTCATGAAAGATTAGAGCTCTAAGACAGGGGTGGGCAAAATATAGCCCGCGGGCCAGATCCGGCCCACCAGGCACTTTCATTCAGCCCACAGTGCCCTCCAACGAATTGCACCCCACCCAGCCCTTCCACCCACAATGGTGAGAGTGAGACGTCCATGTGTACAACCCCCCAACATACCCTCTTGGGCTTTGATCCCACTCTCTTGGATGGAAGTGCTCTGCTTAGCTAGCAGCTTCTGGGGAGGGCTCCTGCTGAAGCCAGAACCTGCTTGCTCAGGGCAGCAGGTAGGGAAGTGGTGGGGTTGGTTGGGGCGAGGAGTGGAGTTGCAGTTAGGCAGAAGTGGGAGAGCAGCATGGAGCTTGTGCCCAGGGGGCACCAGGAATGTGGAGCTCAGAAGGGCAGGGTGTGGGTGTGAGGTGTAGGGACCCCCCACACATTCCCTCCACAGTGTGCAGACCCTGCTGCTGGCGGCAATGGCAGGTGGGGAGGTCAGGACGCTCATGCCTGGTCAGGCTCCCAGGGGGGTGTGGATCTGGCCAGCAGTGCATGGAGGGAGGGAGTGCAGTCTGCCCGGCTACCTCTATCATCAGGGCTCTGCGCCCCATGCCTACAGCTCCAGCACTCAGAGTGGGGGAAGCCCCATACTGGAAGCTGTTGCCTCCCCCTGCTGCACAGGTCCCCACACTCTGCTGGGAGTGAAGGGAGTCCCAGCCCCTTCTTCCCCATGGAGACCAGCATGGAGCTTCCCTGCTGTGAGTGCAGAGCTGCAGGCATGCCACGCAAATCTCCTGTGATAGAGGCAGCTGGGCAGGCTGCACGGGGGTGTGTTCCTTGCCCCCAGCAGAGTGCTGGCCACCTCTATTGCAGGGGCTTCGTGCCATGCACCTGCAGCTCTGTCACAGAGCACTGAGGTGCCCTGCTCCCAAAGAGGGGGAAAACTGCTAGGGAGGAAGCCCTAGCAGGAAATAAGGAGCCCAGCTGTTGGTTGCCGGGGCAACCAGGGAAGGTCAGCTGACCAGAAGGGGCAGGGCCTGGGTCCCTTATAAACCCTAGGGGCTGGGGCTAGAAGCAGTTCCCTGCCAGCTGCCAAAGAGGAAGGAGCTCTCTGCCCTGGGAGAGAGGGGAAACCTGATGCAGGGGCTGCATCTGAGAGTTAAAGGGTCACTGGTAGGACCGAATGTTGTTTGGGCCGGTTGGCTTCTGTTTTTGTTATAGCCGAAGGGCTTGTGTTTATGTTGTTGTTTGTGACTGGTGGTTTGGGAGAGGATATTAGGGGTTGGAGAAGGCCTCATAGGGAACTCACAGAGGAGTGTGTGGACCCCAGTGCCAGTGAGGGCACAGCGTTCAGGGTGCATAGACTCCAGCCCTAGAGAAGGGCAGTTGAAAATCTCCAGGGAGGGGGCATTTACTGAGAGGCCCCAGAGAGGGGGCGGCCTTATTGAGAAGCCCAGTGCGGGCATGTTGAGCCCAGAGAGGGCGGCTTGACAGAGAAGGCCCTGAGAGAGGGTGGCCTGACAGAGGAGACCCAGAAAGGGGGCAGCAGTATTGAGGAGTGCCCTGAGAGGGGGGAAAAAGCCCAGAGAAGGGGGGCAGTTACTGAGAAGCCCCAGTGCAGGTGAGCCCTGGAGAGGGGGGCAGCACTACCGGGGAGCCCCAGAGAGAGGGCAGTTGCTGAGAAGCCCCAGAGGAGGGGAAGTTATGGGGGGGAGCCCCAGAGAGGGGGCAGCATAACTGAGGAGGCTCAGAGAGGACAAAGAGGGCATAATTAAGAACATCTATTCTATCAGTGAGGTGTGGGCTACGGTGTAGGGGAGGAAATGGAGCCACAAATAGCGCCCCCTGGCAGCGGGGCAGTACAAGGGCAGCAACCTGCTAATTAACACCAATTAATTAACTAACAACAAGGCATGGCAGGCAAGTAGGCAGGCAGTTGCCCCAGGAACAGGTGTGCAGGCCACATTTAGGTTGGCCCAGATCGTGTACCTGTCACAAGCTCCCAGACTCACAGTGGGGAACCCTGTGCTGGACTCCATGGGGAAGCAGGGGGCAGGGCTCCCTCTACTCTCAGCAGAGTGCAGGTCCCTGCAATCAGGGAGCAGGTGAGGCAGCAGGCTCCAGTGTGGAGCTTGCCCCACTGAATGCTGGAGCTGCAGGCATGAGGCAAAGAGCCCTGGTGATAGAAGCAGCGAGGCAGGCTGTGTTCCCTGCCCCTGCACTGTCAGTCAAATCCTTACCCCACCAGGTGCTTGTGCTGGACATGAGCATCCTAGTCTCCCTGCCTGCTGCTGCTGCCAGCAGCAGGGGCTGCATGCCATGGGGGAAGTGGGTGGGGGGGTACCTACATGCCCCACACTCACACCCTGCCCCCACAACCTCCATCAACATATACATACACCTCAACATGCCCTATGCCTCCCTACAAAGCTGCACCCTTTCACAACCCCCCCATACACTCCCACACCCCCACCATACACATGCATACAATATAAAGGAGTGACACTTTATTTCTGAGTTATTATATAATCCCTTCTATATACAGTACACAATCACAATGACAAATATTTTTCTAATAAAATTAAAATATATTATAGTAGGTGTTTGACTTTTAGTGTATGATTTGTTTTTTTCTGGTTCTAAAATGGCAACCCCCCAGCCCCTCTCAAAAGGAGTACCTGGGAGGGGAAGGAGAGCACAGCAAGGGGAGGGACTTCCAGTGGCAAAAGTCAGGGGCTAGGGGACAGGACTTCTGGTCCCAATGTGGCAACCAGGGGGCAAGGCAACTGTCAAGAGATGGGGCTACCTATGCAGCCCCCAACAGCTCGCCAAAACTTGTTAAGTGACCCTCAACCAAAAATAATTGCCCCCTCCTGCTCTAAGAGGTGATGGTGGCAGAAATGATCAAAATATTTGTTTTTTACAGCAATGCATGCATGATGAAAAAATATATCTGCATATTCTTAAACTTGTAGTGCACAATATGATACAGTAGTTCTGAGGTTCTGATATATTATTTCCATTTTTCAAATTTGGCAACACTGCTAATAACACACCTCATCTTTGTTCTCAATCCAATGAGTCCTTCACTTAAAGGAAAAGCTAAAAGTTTCCGTTTAATACCTGGTTAGATCATACCATTTTTAGGTCAAAGCTTGTCCAATGACTGTTATATTTTTCTTTCCTGGTTTTTTGCAAGACTGAAGCTTTCTTCTAAGGTAGGTCTGCAATGAAAACCAATCTTTCAAAAAGTACTTCTGTTCACCAGTTTTAATGTTTCTGCAAGAACAAGGAACATTTAATGAAACAGTTTGTAAATTTACAACTTCTCACAAGACACAATTATCTTATGGAGTTTGTTGGCAGAAGATGATACTGAAATCCAGAGCTCAGAAGGATACAGAATTGAACTAAATGGTAATATAAGTAATAAGCAGTGATCCTGCTTTTCTCTGTTTAAAAACTGCAAATTCTCTGATTTAAAAATTCCAAATTCTCTTAAACCCCCAAATCCACATATTTCTGGGATTAAAATGAAAGGCCACTATATATATGAGTATCAGTTGAACACTGTGTTTAACTAATATATTTACAATTTTTAAGCAAGTTGGAAGCCTACCAGTGCCTCAAGCACTGTAATAAAATACATTTTAAACACCTATAAGTTTTGGTATTTGATTTTGGGGCTTTTTATCATGGAAAAATCAAAGCTCCCCCTGCCCCCTTCACTCAACAGGACACAGGTCCAGCTCCAGCTGTACCCCCTCCCCCCCCGCCACCTCCCCCACTGTGTGGTGCCAAGCAGCCCTGATATACAGTGCTCTGCCCATGACTTTGACCCTTACTCCCAAACCACCCTCCCCCAGCCCTGCTGGTGCCCCTCACTCCCAACCCACAGCCCCCTGGCCCTGCTGGTGACCCTCACTCCCAATCCACAGCCCCCTGGGCCCTGCCAGTGCCCCTCACTCCCCACCCACAGCCCCCTGCCCCTCCAGCCCTGTAGGAGGGGGGGCCCCAGCTGCCAGGATTATGAGGCATGGGATCCAGGTCCACAGGCCCCTACCCTGCTGAACATCACCTGAGCCCCAGCTGCCACCCGTGGGAGGCAGTGGCTGCTGAAGCTGGAGCAGAGCATGGAGCCTGCCTGCCCTTTTCCCATAGGCAGCACAGCTGGAGCGGAGCACAGGGGGCAAGGGGCAAATGTGGGCTCAGGGCTTCTGGCTCTGCAGCCTTCCCCACAGGGCCTCCATGGCCAAGCGGGCAGGACCCAGCACAGTAGGGTAGAGCAGGACGAGGCAGCTCAGTGCCGCCACCAGGAGCCCCACACTGCCATGGCAAGGCACTCCCTGCCTGCCCGGTGGCAGCAAAGGTCCTAGGGGAGAGCAGTAGGACAGGAAGACCTGAGCCTGCAGCTGCCAACCTGCATCCATCCCTGCCCCAACACAAATCTGGGGGCCATGTGCCCTCCATGCCCCTCCGAGGAGTCCCTCCCCAGATTGGTGGGAAGCCAGCCTCACCACCGTCCCCCAGATGAGCTGCCCATGGCTCCATCCTGCTCCGCAGCCAGGCCCTGTGGCCTCACATTTCCACTCTGGCCCCAGGCCCCCAGCCCCAGGCTCCGTGCACCACCCCAGCTGGGCAGCAACCCCAGCCTTACCCAACTCCCTCCCTCCTTCACGATGGGGGTCTCAATCCCTCCCCCACCTCCCCCGCCAGACTTACCTGCAGGGAGCTGCAGGAGTTGCTCTCTATTTTGCCTAGCTGCCACATGCACGTGTTCATAAACACATGCAAGTGATGCCCCCTTCTTGATCATGCTCCTCCCGCTCCCTCCCAGCCCTTTGCAGGCTGGAACTCTGCCAGTCTGCAAGGGGAAAGCTGGTTTCCCATATTTTTGTCCTTTAAAGGAGAAAATCCATGTTTTTCTCCTTAAAATGAGAAAATCCATGTTTTACCATGTTTTTCCATGGCAAACAGAAAACCTGGGTCCCTGGTAATAAGCATATTGAGAGTTACAGCGGTACAGAGGCCTAACTAGTGAGTTTTGCACTCTGAGCAAAACCCTGCCAGAGAGGGAGCAGGTGGCAGGAGCCAGCAAAAGAGGAAAAATCCAAGCAAAAACACTCAGGTTTGGAGAAAATGACTTACTTGTAATTCTTCCTCTTTGAAGGTAGTGACTATAGATAACCTGCTCAGGGAGAATGTTCTCTCAGCTGTCAGCTATCTTTCAATTGGTAATGACCTATTCTAATGTGCTGTGCTAAATGAACTGGCATTTATTGATTGCCATATGCTATGTAGTGCCTTTGGTCATAACTAAGTCTCTCCTGGGAATCCTACAGAGGCTTTTGAGGTTGCTTATGAGGTGTTCTGACTGTAGAGGAAGCACACACAGATGAGTCACAAAACAGACAACAAATGACATATTGAACAAAATGACAATTGCTTAGTAAACAGAATGAACGTCTTTCATTTATTTCTTTTGCAGGCACAGCTTCTTAACATGACTGCTGATCTAGAATGCCTGTCAGTGATTGCTGTTTAGTCAAGACTGGTCTAGGTCTTTTACAGAAAAATAAGGTTGTATCTACATTGGATGCATGCTACTCTCAAAGCTACTGCTGAAAAATTAGCCCTCCCTATATACTCCTGGTCTGTACAGTCTGGAGTATAAGCCAGAACTGACATGGAAAGAATGCTGTAAGACAAGGGTGGTCATTGGTCAACCTGCAGCATAGGCAGCCTGTGTGTGGCATGTGGTAAACCAGCAAGGGGATAGGCAGCACAGTGGCATAGAGCAGGGATCAGAAAGCAGATTGGAGTGCAGGGCTAATTTGTGGAATTTCTACCATTCACAAAAGATAGAAATGAATAGAAGTATCTAACAGGTTAAAACAATAGGGGGCAAAGGGAAAAACAAATTGGGTGAGTAGAAAAAGAGTGTTATATTCATTCCAGCCTCCTCACTACCTACGAATTTTATGTTGCTCTTTACATTCCAAGTTATTTCAGGCAAGGACCTCTCTGCTTTATGCTCTGTAAAGTGCACGTATTAAATAATTTTTTTAAAATTCCAGGGCCTACATGTGACAAAACAGTCTACAAAAATACTTTTAAAGCTGTCTTGTAACTGACCTTTCCACCTCTCAATAATAAAAAGGAATGACATGTAACTTGTATGGTTTCACAACATTTTCTGGCTTCATTTTCTGTAAGTGTAAATGATGAATGTGGACACCGCTACATTATGCTACACCAGAGGAGTTAAATATATGCTATACCAGAGTTGATAGCCGCCATCCTGAGTGTCACAGGGCACTTAGGTGCTTGCTCCTAGAGGAGCAGAAACTGCCTGGGGAGAGCCCAAAAAGCCAGACAGGAGCCCAGATGCAGGTTGTCATGGCAGCTAGCTAATGAGGTAATTAGCCTGCACCTGCACCTGGTCAACTGGCCGGAAGCAGCAGGGCCCTGGGCGTATATAAACCCCAGGACAGGGACTAGGAGGGAGTTCTCTGCTGGTAGTTAAGGGAGAAGGAGCCCTCCTAGAGTAAGTAAAGGGAAGAGGCCTGACTAAGTTCTGCTCTGGGTAATGTAAAGGGGCTGAGCACACCTTATGTAGTTTGTGTTATATTATAGCCCAGGGGATTCTTTTTGTTTGCTGTTTTATAAGACCGGTGGTTTGGGTGAGGCTATCTGGGGAAGGAAGAGGCCTCATTGGGGGCCCATTGTAGTGTGGGGACCCCAGTGCTAGAGAGGGTGCAGCATTTGGGGGCATAGAGCCTGTGGAGAACCTGGCACTGAGACAGGGCTGCGGTAAAGGGGCAGTTGTAGCCACGCATGTAGCCTGTAAGGCTAGGGTGCCCTGAAACACCCACTGTAAAATGGGACCCACAAAAGGTCTGGGAACCCATGGGGTCAGAGAGTCCATCAAACCGTGTCCAAGAGGACTTAAAGGCAGCCTCCCTATCTTCATATTTCCATCAAAGATATGGTGGGCGATAACTGAGGGTGCCCATTGGGCCAAATTGGCACGGTCAAGGGGCCTTGGGAGATCACGGCCATCCTTAAAGACCCTGTCCTGTGACACTGAGTTAATCAGATTATCAAGATGCTCTTCCTGTTATTGCTGTAAAATATCTTTCATTACTAAACACCTTCTCAAAGAGACCAGAAAAGATGTTTTATGTGCACACACATGCAGACAACCTTTCTTTTTTTTTTTCCAAAGTTTCAATATTTTAGTTCTCAAACAAGTCACATGAATTTCATGTGATTAACTTCAAAGCATTTCTTCATTTTATTAGGGTCATTCTGAATTTTAATCCTGTACTCCAAAATGTCTGCTACCTCACCCAGTTTGAGAGCTCAAGGATGGAGCCTACTGGGTGCTTGGTCAGAGCAGGCAAGCTCAGGTCAAGTGCACTAGTACTCAAGGAAGTGCAGTGAGGGAGGGTGCGGGGTCACAAAGGACAACAATGTAACTTGAATTAGTAGGGGGAACTGATACTGAAATTAAATTCACTGGTCTAACCCAGATTGATTAGATTTGAGTGCACATTGATCCGGGTCTTTCTTGGTTCCACCATTTTTTAGACCAGTCTATGTGCGGTGAACTTCTGACCTGTTTATAGGTATACATTGACTTCTGATTGCTTAGACTACTGAAAGTATAGTGTCTGCACCTGGCTCTAGTTAAACATTGAGCCACTGATAACTATTCTTTGAGTACAGTAAAACAATCAGTTTACATACCCACCCATTAGTTTAATCTAGACAAGGGCTTTCCAACTTCTAAAGGGCTGGGTACTGCACTCCATGTGGGCCATACCAGTGTAGGCCACAGCTGCAGAGATGGGGAGAATAGCAGCTTGGTTAGGGCTGCAAATCTATGGGCCGTAACTTGGATGGCCCTGATCTAAACTGTATTTCCTTAGCTTACTTCTGATGGTAATACCATGGGTGACAGTATCAAAGGTTTTGTTAATGTTAAGGTATATCGCATTCACTGCCTTCCCTCCATCCACAAGCCCATCACCTTGTCATGGAAGGAAATAAGGTTGATTAACCATGATTTGTGCTTGAAAAAAATCCCTGTGGCCTACTCCTTATTACTTTATATGAGCAGTGGTGGTTAGCCATGTTAGTGTGAAATCACGCAGAAGGCAGTCAATTCATAGCATCTGATAAAGTAGATTGTTGCCTGTGAAAGCTTTTGCTGCTCTGAACCAGTTATTCTCTAGGGTGTCACCCCACTCTACCTTCTGCCATATTATCTTGTTATCCTTGAGGCACTTGGATTACTTGATTACATCCTCCAGAACCTTTGAGTATCTAGCTTAGACTGCCCAGTGTGTAATTGCCCAATACCCATTACTTAAAGAAGTTAAGGATAAATATGCTGTCCCAGTCTTCAGGGAAGCTCACCTGGCCTTTTTGAGTCGTCTAAGATAAATGGCCACTGCTAATTGAATACAACTATTTAAAAGCATCATACTTAGATATATTCATTAAAAACCTAACTAGAATTTTAGAAGCTCAGGCTAGTTTATATTGTTTAACAGTAATTTTGATTGTTAATATTATTTCAATATAAGTAATTTGTGGACTTGTTGATTGTCTAATGGGTACTATCCTTTCAAAAGGATGGTTGGGATATCTGGATTCAGTGCTTATGGAAGCTTGTGAGCAAAGTGCCAGGCTATATTGAGAAACCTACACAAAGCTTGAAGCACCTTTTTGCCTTTGCCTGTGGATGTTTTCCCCCAGTCTCTAATCATGATAAGGTCTATTCTGCATATATATCACGCGTACCTAGCATTTTGCTGTGGCAAATTAAAGTACTGCAGCTGAATAGTGCTTTGGTACCTTATTGACAGAGAGAGTGGGTATGTCTGCACATGCAATTAATGATGCTGAATAAATACTGGTGCAGTTCCCATCAGCTTATTGTCCCAGGTGCACATGCAAACACAATACCTGGGAACCGCAGCACACTGAGCTGGGGTGGAGCAGCCCTGGCTGGCAGGGGGGACCCAGAAGTTAGCCTGCTATCCCAAGGTTCTTCTGCTCAATGTGTTATGGAGGGGCTGCCTGGGACATGAGGGTACTTCAGCACAGGACTAACTGGCAGGCAGCCCCACATTGTAGCACCCTTGTGCCCCAACCAGCTTCTACATTTACGCTGCTGTAGGGTAAATAACTCCACCATAGGATAGTGCTTGTCTGGCAGTACTATCCTACAGTGGAGTTAATTAGTTTACTCCATCCTAATGGCACTGAATGTGTAGACAGTGACATTTTACTGTGGAGCTTATTAGTCAACTCTGAAGTAAACGTATCATGTAGACATGCCTAGTGTATGGATGATTTTCAGCCATATCTTCTTCCCCTACTGACTCAAGTTAAAGCACTTCAGCAACATCTGTCTGACATAAAGGAAACAAACCTAATGCATGATGCTCTTCTACTCTAAAATAGTGAAGAAATGGTGGTGAAAAGCATTTTCCCACAACTATGTAAGAAAATAGTTATTGATATTGTATGTGATATGGTTCTTCAACTGAATTTCATGAAGAAAATTGCTATTTCCCACAAGAAAATTCTATCGATCATTCTTGATTTGCACCAAAATAAAGCTAAGTCTGCCCAAAAGGGTTTTCCTGGCATAGCTGTCTCAGTCAGGAATGTGAAGAAGTATGATTTGTAAATAACATATCCTGTAATGTAGATGCAATTATACTGACAAAACTGTGCCCTATTAAACTGCAGCTCATTTTGTTGACAGCAGTAGAGACCTCTGGATTAAGCTATAACTGAAAATGTTGTTTTGCTAATACAAGTTGTACCCACACAAAGAACACTTTGCCAATATGTTATACCAATACTGGCAAAACATCCTGTGTTATTATGTATGTGGGATCAGAGTCTGATTCACTGGTTTCTACAAAAGGAAGTGAAAGTCAAGTAATTGTAAGCCTTCTCCCAATCATGGTTCACTATCAATTTAGGGTGTGATAGGAGTGTAACTAAGCATGCTACCCTATTACAACATCTCATCAAAGTGAGCAAGCAAAATCCTTGAACTGCATAAAGCTTGATGGGCTACCTAAGGCTAACTTTTTCAGCTCTGTTATTTCTCCAAGCTCTCTCTGATAATGAAAGAACGCTTAGACCTTTTTAAGCACCATACCATATAAAATATAAGCCATGTACAAAAAGACCTCTCAACAAACGTATGAAAATGACTGAACATGGCAACCTTAGCATCCCAATGCCTACCAGACTATGGCAGCTTTTATAAGCTTTTATAACTTTTTTTTATAGTTATTCATTTCTAATTTGCCCTATGAATGTAGAAGCTTTCTGCAGTTATACATAGGATTAATTTTAGTGTTTTACTTCTGGAAACACACAATTCTATCCAGAGTGAATCTAATCAGGTTTTCTTTTGCAAGATCTGCCTGGCTACAAAGAACTAATTTCGGCTCTGATGGCAAATTTGTTGAAGCTCTGCACAATGGATAGCTTTAGCTCCAAAGGGATTTATGTCTGAATGAAACTAAAGAATTTATCAGTCCCTATCACAGACAGTAGCCCTCGAGAGCCAGAGAGAGACAGCGATATAATAATTGGGGCTACAGATTAGATGAACTGAGCTACAACATCTCTTTAGTTGCTGATCCATTATATGCATAACATTTGTCTGTTTTTTATTATGTGACCTTTAGAACTAACAATATTTCCAAATAAAGACCATAATACAGTCTTGGTTGTAAGCATCTGTTTGTTTGGGCCTTGCCCTGCTACTGGCTCTGATACAGGTACAGACAAAATAGGCATCTGACAGCAGATAGTAGGCTGATTGCCAACGTTATCAATGAGCAGCACTATGCATTTTTAAATGCCTGCTGAATTCCAGCTTGGAGCAAGTGATAAACTCAGGTTTTTCTTTTTTAATTTTATGAAAGTTTATTCTGCATCTATTTTATAGGAACTGAATCAGGTTTTGACAATCTTGGTGCAATATTTCACCAAAGATAATAACTTGACAAGCACTTCCGGTTTCAAACTTAGCCTTTTTTATTTCCCAGGTCACATGAATCCCTGATTAAAAACTACTTGTTTAGTGATATTACTTCACGTGTAAATTAGGCTCTCTGGATTTTAAAGGTGAAGAATCTGAAACTAATAAAGATCGGCACATTCATATACTTTTATGAAGTGAAAGAAACAAATACTGCTTTTGAATTTAATTTTGCTGAATGTACTGTTTATTATATCTTTATAAGGATTTGTTTAAAAGCAGAAAATATTTATAACCAGCAGTAAGCAGGGGGAGGAAGGAAAGCTCTCTTATTTACACGGGTGAAAAAACTGAACAATTCCCGGTCAGTGGAATTTTCTCCAGATGAAATCTAAATTCTAAAATCAGATTCCAGCCTTAGTTGCATCTGTGTTTGGGGGTGGGGTAGGGAATCAGCTCTTCAGCTCTCCATTTATAGGCATCACAACACACACCTTAAATATTGTAATAGGTCAGTCATTCTTGGTCAGATTTGACTTAATAGAATAAAGCAGAGATGGAATTAAGTTTGACTCAATATTTAGTATGCCTGGGATCCTACAACCACCAGAAAGAGAAACACAATTTCACACGTGCAGAGATGGGAGAGCCTTTTGATTTGGAAATGTAACACTTATTGGTTTACTTCAATTTCAACACTGTTTGTTTACAGAACAAACTAGAGGCTGATGCTCACTTGCATAATAATTGTACAACTGGGATGCAGAATGACTTGGGGCATGCCCCAAGTCACATTTCTAATGGCTTCAAAAGAGCAGCAGAAAACACTGCTCTGAACTGGGGAGCAGCTGTTATGCTGTGACATTACAGCTTCATGCAGATGTAATAAATACAAGCATAGCTAATCTGCTCCAGTGTTAACCCCTATTTATTCAGAGCTATCGCTCACTTTGTATGGCTACAGGCTTATGCAGATGTAACAGGGTGTGGACAGAAATAACAACTGAAATGTTTCAAACACCTTTGAAACGTACTAAAGGGCCACTTGCACAAATATACTTGCCCCTTGAAATGTTCCAATAGCAGCTGAAGTGCTCCAAAGTAGTAGCTCTTGAAATGAAAAACTGTTTTGAAGCATTTCAGTTCCTGTTGCACGTGCATCAGGATCCTGCAGCACCTGACAGTGCTCTACTCTACCCTCCCCTTCCATGCAGGAGCAAGGAAGAGCAGGGTGAATTGAGCAATAGTGGGTGCCATCAGTTCCACAGCACTCCAGTAGTTCAAGGAAACTGTTAAGAAGATCCAAGTAGTTGTACCTCGGGGCACTGACAGAAGTGACATTTGTGACCCAATCAGTCCCTTGAAAGTTCTCTATAGCCATGCCTTGACTGATGTGCACAGCTACTGGGCACTTTAAAAGTGCCCAATCACATGACAATTTAACCTTCATTACATGAGGGTACAGGTGAAGGTGCTCCAAAGCTGAGTGCCTTCATTATCTTCTGTCGGAGGATCGGGACTAGGTTGATGCAACCCAGCCCTACCCTGTCCCCAGTGCTCTCTGCGTGATGCGAGGGGGTAGAAGGGATGGGATAGAGCCGGGGGAGGGACGGACTCCAATCTATCCCCTACCCCCCTCCAGTGTAGGTTGTGTAAGCCCCAGCCCAGAGCTCCATCCCATCCTTCCTACCTTCTCCCATCATGCAAACAGCACCAGAGCTGGGAGGGGGTGGCAGGGCTAGGAGAGAGAGGTTGTAGACATGCAGCTCCTCCTGGATTCGCTCCAGAGTGTAGCTCAATGCCCCAGCCCCCTGACCTAACAGGGAATGTCTGTTGGGTCAGAAGGGTTGCTGTATCTCATGGTGCTTTCTGTGGACAATGAAATTGTGAATTATGTAGGTCCCTACATTTAACTAGTACAGTAACCTTTGCAATCTGACCCCAATCAAAAAAGTGGAACCAGGAAATAAAGTTCTGCTGTCTCTGTTTAGCATTCCGTGGACAAATCCACACCCTCAGGTCTGTGAGACTACAACCACACTGCTTAGGTTCACAAAGTGGTGCAGCAAGATTTGACTGAGTGTGCTACTTCCAGGTAAGATAAATCTGTGGGGTAAGCATACCCTTTGAGGTGTGCAGCACAAAATGTCACCCAACAGCTTTTTGCAAAACTAAAGTAAATGAAACTTGCTGAATCACCAGTTTGTAAGGGACTGTGGCAGTTGGAGGGATGTGGTTGTACTGCCAAATTTTCCCCATGAGTGGCATAAAGCAGAAGAGACTGAGTGATCTACATCAGGGGTCAGAAACTGTTTAGCAGCAGTGTGCCAAATTAATAGATCTTGGTCCAAAGGCAGGCCATGGCCACTGTCTTACTCATGCCTAATGTCCCAGCATTGCAGGCCAGATACTTTGCTTGGCTGACTGGATCTTACCCATGGTCTGTGGGTTACCAGCCTCTGGTCTATAATGCTTTCTGTGGCAGGCCCAAAAGGCAGTAAAGATCCACAGTATGTTCCAACTGGAACACAACAGTGATGCAAATTGCAAAACAAAAAATTGCTTGCCCACCATGTCTTGATCTTGTTAAAGAGTGAATAAGGGAAGCTGCCCATGGGCCTTAGAGTGAGCTCCAGTCTTGCTAAATTGCCAACGGGGTTCCCCTGCACCCTGCTAGTCTCAACTATGCCCTCAGGCTCAGTAGACCCTCTCAGCCTGACTCTGTCTCTGCAAGGGACCTGTAGCCTTAAGGGCCAATTGCGTGGTTCCATTCTGCCTCTATACCATGCCCCACCATGTCTATTTTCTCTGTCTGTTATCTCGACTGGGGAATTTCTGTACCCCATTCAGCCCCTCCTCTGGACTGGGGGACCTTCTGTGTCCTGCTCTCAGCTCCCCTCTGAGCTACCAGCTCACTGAGTATGCCTTAAGCTTGCTGTGACAGGGGTGAGCTTTCATGCCCAGTGCAAGCACCGGCCTGCCCCCTGTCTATGGGTCAGCCATCTGCCTCTCTCTCCTGCCATGCCTTGGTGTAATAATATTGATGTAATAATTAGGTGGGATGCTGCCCATTAAACACCCTGATATTGGGGGGTGCTATCCACTGCTCTGTTCCACCCCTACACCGTGGCCCAAGCCTCACAGATAGTTTCTCAGGCAGTCAGCTCAACCATCCCCTTCACCCATGAGTTGTGGCCCCTTCCCTGGGACCTTCAGCTTCCCTTTAAGCCCTGGCCCCATCTCAGGCCAGTCAGGACCCAAAGCTTCTCTGCTCTGTATGGGCATCCCTCGTGGTGGGCCCCATTCTCTTTTGACCTTTATCTGGGTTCTGGCTCCAGCACTGACCAGTCGGATCCCTTGGTTAGGTCTAAGCCATCTGCCTGCACTCAGGGATCGGGATCCCCCATTCCCAGCTCAGGTGCTTCACAAAGCATGCCTGGCCCTGTGGGGTCACTCACCCCAGCAGGCTCAGGCACTTCAAGAAGCTTACCTGGCCTTCCCTGGATCAGATGTATGATATAAACCAGCTGAAGGTGACGGCTGGAGTTAAGGTGCTCTTCCCTGGCTTTCACCAGGGTGGTAACTGGCCTGGCATTTTTCTGGGGTTTCTGTGCTGCTAGGAGCCCCACCAGACCACCCACTCCCAGCAGGGTGCAGTTTTAAGTCATGCCCAGGACCAGAGCCTCCTGCTCCTACCTACAAGATGTTCCCATGCAGCAGCTCAGCCAGGCAATGTTTCTTGCCTGTCTCCCAGCAGTAAAATGCTCTTGTTTATATAGGCAGCCAGAGTTCTAAAATAGCTATCCTAATCAAACACCAGCTGAGTGTTTGATCTAGCCCTTAAAGTGGCAGGCACCACTGGTGTCCTTCCACTACTGCCACCAACAGGGTGCAAGACTTGTGACTCAAACAAAAGCATCAACATAAATCAATCTCTCTGTACCCAGATAAAATTCCTCTGTTTCTCAAGCCTGCAGAGAGGCTTACCCTAATGCCTTATTCTGTCAGGATCCTCACTACCCTGCTGCCTGAAGCTGTTCTCCTTGGGGCTCTCAGAGCTAGACTTCCTAGTGGGTTCAGGCTCTGGGCTTATATAGCTCAAGCCTTTTCTGGTCAGGTTACTCATTACCACCACCCCCCTCCCTCCATACCACCTGGGAGCTGCCCCTCAGGCAACTTTTTATCTTAAAGGGGAAGGTGCACTAAGCATCCTGCCACAATGGGTGCAAACATTTTGGAAATGCTAATGATTTTCTGCTGTAGGAGAGACTCAAAGAAAGTGGCAAGAAAAATAGGTCTGACAATTAAGTATAATCAGACATGCATATTTATGCATTGATAATCAATGATTTTAGGAAATTGAGCTGTTTAAAAATGTCTAGAAGCTTTTAAGGCAAAGAAATTAGAGTTCAGAGCAAGAAAGCCTGCTACTTTTCCCTGATGAGAATTTTCAGCACCAAAGTGTTGCAGCCTCTTCACTAACCTTTGACCAAATCCTGTTCCCACAGACAGACCAGCTTTCCCTCTGGTCAGCTCTCTCTGGGCCATGCTTGGATTGCTCTAAATCTTCTTTCCTTCCACTTGCTCTGGATCCTTCCATCTGAAAGGCCACTGCCCTTGCTACTATTGCATGATTCTCCATTTCAGCAAAGAATGTACCCATTCAAGCACTTCCCCATCATCTTGTAGCCCTGGAGTAATCTTTCCCTTAATTTCTGATAAGAGACTCTTAAACACTTGATCCACTCATGTTTGAGTATATTATCTCCTCTAATTTGGGGGTAAGCAGGTATGTGACTCTCCACACTTGCTCTATAGATTTGTTAGGGTAACTCAGCTCATTTACCACACCCCAAAGGTAGTAGATGTCCCAGTCATAATCCACCATGAAGTATTCAGTAAACCTCAAGGTCTTTGTTGGACTCTACATAGTGGGTCTACATGCTTGTCCAACCTATTTCCCCATACTTTTTTATGGACTTTTTCCCAATCCACCACATACAGGTTATTAAAATCCCTCATATTTAAAGTTTTAACAGACCACTGGGTAAATGGATTCATTTCAGTTTCCTTTCCCAGGGTTTCTAATTCTTCCACCTTACATGGCCTACTAGTAGCTGTGGTTCAGCTCACATGTGGTGTTATCTGAGAAGTAACAGGCATATTCCCTAAGGCAAGGGATTATGCACACCTCCTTGGCCACTACATCTACCACTGTAGTCAAAGGCATGCAGGTCAGCATCTGACCTCCTGAGATCAATCTTTGGGTAAACCAGGGGTGGGCAAAGTCCAGCTCACAGGCTGGATTGGGCCCGTGGTGGACTCAATTTCCCATCAGCCCCTGCCCATGTTGCTGCAGCTGATCTCCATGGAGACCCTAGGAACAGCAGGGCCGTGACAACATGGGGCTAGTGTTTACATGGAAACTGGAACTAGCAGCACTGACAAGGCACATGGCTGGGCTGGGAGCTGCTCCAGGGCCAGTGTTAGGGTAGCTTGTCACATTTAGCTTTAGTTGCACTTGCTTGCATGGTGAATTACAGTATTATTATTTGAACTTTTCTTTTGTATTTTGTACCAGCTCTGTCAGCTATTAGCCTTGCGCTCACTTTCACGTTATGTTTTTCTTTTTTTTATCAGTGCAATAAGGCAACTTATGTGCTAGCGTTATCAAAATGTGAGCCTTGTTATTAGCTCGAATTAACTGAATTTAGCACTAACCACCTGAATCAGAGGGATGAAATGATCAGATATATTGATGAAGGGTGATAACAGGGGACCAACTGGACAGAGCAATATTGCCCAACTGCAGAGCCCTTGGAATTTCTGGAGTTGATGGACAGACCAAATTAGGAGTCCAGGGCATGCCCAAATTAAGACACCGGTAAAAGACTAAATTAAGATGTGTGCAAGTGATGAGTTTGTTGGAACAAAGGAATATGCTGACAGGATATAAACATGAACAGTATGATGCTCACAGTGAAACCAATCAATGGTACCTGGAAATGAAAAGTCATCAGAGGAGTCAAGTTAAAGAAAAAGCATAAAAGTGGGGAGCAACAAGAAAGTTAAGTGTATCATCATCCAGCAACATCTGGACTGAGCAACAGCCAAAAAGACTATCCACAGACAACCACCCTCTACTTTCAGGAATGCTCACTATACATCAGACCTGATGGTGGAGTAACTTCTGTGATTGGGTGAGACCATTGGGCTAAGTGTTTCTCTCTCTCTCTCTCTATTGATCAATCAATTGATAGATAGTTCGATTGATATATCTATATGTAGATATAGGTATATAGATATGTAGGGCTGTGTGAAACATCACAGTTTCATTTCGACTTCCATTTTCCCACTTTGAAGGGAAAGTGTTTTGTTTCACTGTTTTCAAGCACTGTTCCATTTCGTTTTGTTGAAACTGTTTTGCTGTTTCAACGCATTTTGCTGTTTCACCCATTGGTTATTATAGACATTTTCATGATTCCCTATAACTTTGTCATTTGTTCCCTGATTCAGATGCAAATTGCAGGGATGGTAGCCCCTTCTGAAGGCATGAAGTCTGCCAAGCTTCAAGGAGATAGGTGTAGAGGTTTTTGTGAAACTCGCCTCAAACTGTTCAAAGCACAAGGCTACCGCTGCACACTGCTGAAACCCCACGCACAGATCAGAGGCCCATGCTCCCCCCCAGGAAGAGTTGTGGAAGTGATCAGTAGAGCTGGGGAAAGGAATGTGAGAGCTGGGGAATCAAACCAGGAGCTAGATGTTAATATCAGACCAGTCCTTCCCCCCTCTTTCCCCTGCCTATCCTTAGTTTCTGTTTAGCTGCAAGCAAGCTGGCTTCAAAACTCATCCTTGTTTCATTTCAAAGCTGTTTTGAAGCCTTTCTTTTCATTTCAATTTTACTGTTTTGAGCTCAAAACGAGTCGAAACGGCTTCCAAAGAAAACACCCATTGAAATTTTGCACAGCTCTTACACACACACACACACACACACACACCCCCCCACCCACCCCCCCCCACCTAGATAGAATTTATATTTAATGTATTAATAAAGTTAGATTTTAGTTAAGTTGAATGGTGTGAGATGTATTCCATGTTCACTCTGGTCTGATTATAATTTAGCAATCCTTTAGCACAGGGGGTGTCAACCAGAGATGTATGTACCCCAGGGGGTACTTGAAAAGGCCCTAGAGGGTATGCACAGGTGGGCAGGGACAGAGCACCACCACACGCCATCCCATGTAGGTGCCGCCCACCTGGTCAGACACAGGGAGCGGGGAAAGGTCGCATACAGTGGCTGCCACCACATACCACCCCCCATTTCCCCTGCTCTGTGTCCGGCCACTGGGGGTATACTGCTCCGTGTCCAGCCGCCAGGAGTACACTGACCCAAAAAGGTTGAAAACCCCTGCTTTAGCACCATAGGTGCATAACATCAGGCCAAGATCTTGCAGCAGTGACAGTGTGGTCTAGAACTGGGGCAGAGCTGCAATCCACTGCCTGCATGCCCTAGGCAGAGGCATACAGGCAGTGGATCACAGCTCTGCCCCAGTGCCAGACCACACTGTCACTGCTACAAGATCCTCCACCTTATGTGGCATCTTTGTTCCAAGATCTGCACAAGTTCCAGACCACACTGTCACCCCAGAGCAGCTCCCAGCTCAGCCGCATGCCCTGCCAGTGCTGCTGGGGCTGGTCTCCATGGAAGCCTTAGCCGCTCGCTGTCACAGCCCTGCTGCTCCTGGGGTCTCCACTGAAACCAGCTGCTGGGAAATGGAGTCTGGCCACCAGCTGAATCCACCATTTTGCCCACCCCAGGCCAATAAACAAAACTACTTTAAGGCCTAGTGTAAGACCTGAACACTGATTAAAATAACTTATTTTATTTCCCTTTAAGGATTTTTTTGAAATCATATCATGAGGGCGGGGACAGTCAGGTAGAATGATAAAGAGAGAAAAATCTAAAGGAATTACAAGAGGTATAATGAAGCAAGAGGTATCCTAAACCCAGAGGTATCATAATGACTTCCATGGGCAAGATATGTGTGTAGGAGGAAAGAAAACAGACTAGCTAAGTATTTCTTGAATGATCAGTCCAACAGTGTTGGGCCTTATAGCTGAGCAAGATCTTAGAGTTTTAATGTGAAGTATGAGTAGTAGGAAAATATTGGCCTTTGACATAAATGTATGAAGGCAACTTATAAAAGTGATTAAAGACTTCTAGGATCAACAGAGCAAAGGGGGAAAGAAAGGAGGAAGATGATTTAAAGACTTCTAAAACTATATCACCAGCAAAAAAGTATAACAGATATTGTAATAAAAGAATTATCAAATGAATTCCTTAACTGAATCATCCTCTTTTATTATTTTTTTCCTTAACATAGTCACTGCAATGTATTACTGCAGCTTGGTAGTATTGTGTTGGACTGTAGCAAAAGCAATGATAGTTCAAATTTAGTCTTATACTTCCCTGAATTCTTTAAAATGTTTGCCTGATCTTTATATGACTCCCATGTGCCTTTACTATGATCATTTTTTTGCTTGAGAGAAAAAAGCTTTGGTGCTAATATCAATTATAAAGGTAATCTTTGTTTCATTTCTTTGCTAAGATTAGTGTCACTTCATAAGTTTACTGATTTTGCCATCTTGTCTTTCATGCTTTTGAAATGGAGCATAGCAAACTAGTGACTATCAAGTGCTTAACAGAATTTAAGGACTGAATTTGGCTCTCAGTTAAACAATTCCATCAGTCACACTGACTTCAATACCATTACTCTGGATTTATGTTAGTATAATAACAGAAATTGGCCCTATACATTTAAATCAAATTTAGAACCAAGTTTCAGCCTGAGAGAAAAACTTTATCAATCATTCTGATTCCTTCCTCAGATGCTGATATGAATGGCAGCTTGCAAAAAGACTTGATTATTAAAATTAAAGATGCTATGATTTAGACTCCTGGTAGGAGGCAATTTTTTATTTCAGTTTTACAGTAAGATGTACATTAAGAACTTTCAGTACTGGGTAGAGAAATGTCAACCTGTCTCAATGCTGCCTCTGATTATCACATTTTATGAGATAATTGAATGGGGGACCTCTGAGGAAAAGCACATACTGCAAAAAAGTAGGGAATGTGATTCAGTAAGGTGTGTACCTTTCAATTTTGACTTAGAACCATTGTAAAAGCATGGTGCAATGGGACAATGAGCTAGCGGTGGTTCATTTATGATGATACATGAAGAAGAGGTTACAAGTTCCAGACCACCTGTATCATTGAACAGAGAGGTAGTTAGCAGAGCTAGTCTGCAGGCAGGCAGGAGGCAGAGTAGTATGATACCTTATACACTATCTTGTTCAGTGAGGCATGAGTTTTCATAGGCTGCAGCCATCTTTTTCAGATGCTATGAATTATATAAATCAAATCAATCAGCTTACAAGGTAAGCTGTACTGTACAAAAGTTCATGCCTCCCTGAACAAGTTAGGCCAGTCTTCCTTGCCTTCTACCTATCATTGAACGGGCTTACATTTTCCAAAACTGGTGGTACTATTGAAAAACTACGTTGGTCAATTTACAAGTTGTAATTACAGTCATCCTGTCATTCAAAATGTCCCCTGTATTTAATCTGGAAAATATTCATTTGCCATCCTAATATTGCAGCAATTTTTGGCTGTCTCTCCCAGAAAATGCTGAATTTCAGTGTGATCCTTTGTACATATATTAGGGTGTAGCATAGCTTTGAAGCAGAGTAACATTATTTTTTTCTTTCTAATTTAAGCTCTAATTATCTCCCTCATTTTGCAGAGGTACCTAACCTGTGATAACAGATAAGTGTTCTAGCCAACCAAAATGAGTGGGTATTTGTCCCATACCAAGGAGTATGTGGGTTAAATGCATCTTAGCATTTGTACGCTTAGTTCTTAGAATTCATTGATGCAAAGATGAGAATTAAATCCTGGTGTGCACTGCTAGATTTTTTGATTAAATCTTATAAGCTGGTTCCTATAGTAACTCAAAATTCAACAAGTCTAATTTTACCATATTTGCTCACATACGATGCATACCTTGTCCCCCTCCAAAATCAGGTCTCCAAAATCAGGGTGCATTTTTAAGCAGGGAAGTTGATTTTTCTTCACTGGAATAGAAGCATGGAACAAAAATAAGCAAGCAAACAGTGTGCTAAAATGGTTGCCACTGCTTATAGGGGCAGGAAGCAGCAGGTATGGAATCTAGTGTTATCCCTCACACAGATACTGGTAAGAAAGTAACTTTTGGCTGATGAGCCACTGAGTTGGTGGAGGGTGAGTGAGTTGTTGCATGCAGTGTGTACTATCTCAATGAGGCTTGTGGTATGGAAGCAGCACTATTATTTACATCAGTGGTGTCAAACGCATCTGAGTCCCCAGGCAGGATCTGGACTGTGGAGCTCCTGGTAGGCCAGATCCAGCCTATGGTACAGGGACAAACACTGTGGCTGCTGCAGTAGTGATGGTGGTTTCTCCAAGCAGCAGCAGCAAGAACTTCAGAAGTGCTAAGCAGTCTGGGGCATACAGTGGTGAGGGATCTAGGGGTGCAGGACCCCCAGCAGCAGGAGGGTCCAGCAGTGGCAATGGGTTTGGGAAAGGCATCTGAGGGGGGTGGCAGCAGCTAACAAAGTTCATCACCAATGGCCATGGCCAGCAGAGCCAAAAGGCCCCAAATTCTGCAGCAAGCCATGTCCCCCAATTTTCAATGGTCTGCCAGCAGCCTAGTGGGCCAGATAAAGTGGCTCCTCAGGTCATATGTTTGACACTCCTGATTTACAGGAAATTATATAAAGAACTACATAGAGTGGAAAGCGTAAGACTTTTACTACTGCCCCTGAAATAGCCTGGGGCCTAGGTTTGTTGATATCCTGCCACACTAAGAAGTTCCTCTCTCTCACAATACAAGAACTGGGGTCAAAAAATGAAACTAACAGGTAGTAAATTTTAAACTAACAAAAGGAAGTTCTTTTTTACACATCATGTAATTAAATTGGCAGTTGTGAAATTAAAGTGGGAAACTCACAGTTGTGGAATTAAAGTGGAATTGATACCTGCGGAAACTGACAGTTTAACCAGATTGAAAAAATGATTGGACAATTCTTGGAGGAAAGGGGCAGCAGTAGCTCTTAAACATGGCAATTAGGGATACAGCCCCTGAATCAGAACTTCCTAGACCTTAAGGGTACTTTTACACGTACTCTGGGGGTGGGTGGGGACAGCACTTTAATTAGAGTGGCTCCGAAAGCCACTTTAATTAAAGTGCCACTGTATCTCGTGTATCAGCACCCGCTAAGATTTTTAAGTGTGGGAACACCGAGCCGTGCTCCAGCAGACTCAATTAATTGAGTCTGCTCTGATGCCCTAGAATTCCAGGCTTGAGGGACAGGCTGGGGTGGGAGGAAAAGGGGGTTGTAGCAGCACAGGTAAAAGTGCAGAGGTACCTGGGGTGTCAGATGTCGGGCAGGTTTCAGTGTGTCAGAATTCCACTGTGTATATTGAGTCCATGAGTTTCTATACCTACTACTTAGGAGGCTGATGAAGTGAAGTTCATAGGCCAAGCTCTGAAAAGTGGTTTATAAATTCAAACAAGAACCTAACCTCATCACCAGAACTGAAGCCAACTTCCTACAGCTCCAAACACAAAACCTGCTAACTGTTTCCAGTACCCCCACAAACTGCACACTAGAACTTAACAAAGACAACAATACCCAACTACCTGTGGGGACACATTCCTCACCAAAAAAACACTCTGCCTCCAGTTTCTCAGGCCTGATCCTGAAGGGGAACAAATTACAAACCACTTTTCACAGCTGGGCCTATGAACTTCACTTCATCAGCCTCCTAGGTACAGAAACTCATGGACTCAATATAGATTAGACCAGGGGTTGGCAACCCCTGGCACACGTGCTGAGCACGGCATGCAAGGCCATTTTTCTCAGCATGCATTGGGGCCGGGGAGGCAGCAGCTGTTTGCAGCCTCCCGGCTGCACAGGACCTGGGGCCTCCTTCCCCATAGACCCATCCCATACTTCCAAGTTCATCCTGGCAGGCGACCGAGCTCAGCAGGGACATGTTCTTCCCCTGCTGGCTGGTGATGCAGTGAGTGCCCCCTCCAGCTGAGAGTGGGGCAGTAACTGGTTTTTTGTTTTTTTTTTATAATGAAAAAAGGAAATTGGTTCAGACAGAGTGAGGAGGGTGGCACTCAGTCTGTCTGCAGGTGGAGCTTGGGAAACCCCAGCAGTGGGAAGTTCACTTTCAAGCACACTAGGTGCTCCATCAAACCAGAATCCAAGCAGGTGCAGTAGGGTGTCACAACATCCCCAGCAATGCCAAAAACCCTCTTGCTTGGAACACTGGCTGGTGGGCAGGACAGGTGTTGCTGGGCAACTGTGGCCAGATCCTACCACATCTGGCTGTGGCTTGCCCAGTAAGCCAAGGGGGTCACAGTCCAATGCCAGACCCCGGCACTGAAGTCATGCCCTTGGCCCACATTGGCAGTAGCTGATGTGGAGGAACTATTTGTAACTTTAATGTAAACTATTAAAGCTAAATATAACTAATAATATTAACAACTAATGTAATAACCATACAATCTCTTCTATGAATATGTGATTTTTCTTCTTCTGTGTGTGTGTGTGTGTGTGTGTGCGTGCGCAATGTGCGATTCCCTGCACAGTGATGGATCACACTGCCAGGGAAAATACTGAGCTTTCTTTTTTTAAAGTATTGCAAAAAAAAAAAAAAGAGAGAGAGAACAAATATAAATTGAAAGAAATGAATTGGATAAGTATTAAGTAAAGAGATTCTAAGATAAGGTAAGCTATATCCTATTCAATCCTTTCTAAGAACAGAAAGGAGTAGGCAACTGACTGACTAGGAAGCAAGCCAGGCAGCACAATACCTTTCTGACGCTGTTGCTCACTCAGAACCAGCTCACAAAAGGCACAGCAAACCTGCAGACAGAGGTTTTTATGTTGTTTCTATGTTCCTCCCCCAGACACTGTGATTGGAAGGGCAGTCAGAGACAAATCACACTCACTGGCCAGCTAGAGATGCCAGTTCTTCCCACCCCCTGCTCCCCCTCCCCCCTGTGCTTCCCTTCCCTCTTCTAAGTTTCTGTTTCCCCATAAAGACTGCCCTCTGAATTTCCAAATCGCTGAATCTTTTCCAAATCTATTAGGAGTCTCCGAATTCATTTGGAAAGTTTTAAGCTTCTAGCGATTCGATTCAGATTTGGCGATTCGGCCTCTGAATCGGGCTGAATCTTCTCCGAATCGAATCGCAAACTGAAGCTTCGCACAGCCCTGCAGGGCAGCCTCTCTGCTTGTGTATAGGCAACCTAAAGGATAGCACTGGAAATTGAAAGACTGGAGCTACATTCAGACAAAATAAAAGCAGTGAGAGGATTAGTGATAGGATGTGGCGCCTTTCGTTTCTCTTCTTTCAAATCCAGGCCAACTGATAGTGGACAAAAACCAGTATCATGTTATGGCTGTTCTGAGACCTCTGTGAGGTGTAAGTCATTTTGGACATATGCCCATTTTATAACATTTCAGGTTCACCTTTGAATTTTTGCTCTTCAGGCTGGAACTCCAATTCTTGCTGATTTGCCTACCTGCAGGTGAACCAAGACCAGTGTTTCTTTGAAACTTTCTTTAAAACTGAGTAAAGAAATTCTTTTCTCTGACTGCCTGACTACCCGCTAGTGATTTTAAGACTATGACTCATCAGATTTAAGATTCATTTCTTTTGTTTCAGGATCTAATTATTTTGTTCTTCCTTTTGGTTAATGAGTATTATTTATTTTTAATCAGTAGCTTGATATGTGTTACCTATATTGTCTTAGTAGTTTTAGAATAATATTGAAGCCATGATGGTCCATGACTTATGTGAGAGAGAAGGATTTTTGGGGGGGTGATATCTTTTATTGGATCAACTAAATGGTAGGAATAAAGTTAGTATTGTAAATATATTGTAAATTGTTAGTATAGTAAATTAATATTATTATTTATAGTTCAATATTAAACTTGCTATTAAAATTTACTATAAGTTATTTCTCAGAGTACTTGATTTTGGTGGGAGAGGCTTCACAAGTCTTCCTTCATCCCCATAATACCTTGGGGGATCAACACCTCTCAACTATTGTGGCAACTATGAATCTCTTTCAAAAGAGGCTAATTCTCTCCATTCACTTTAAGCAGAACTTAGGGGATTTTTATACTGCAGCCATCACAGTGCCTGGGGAATGCTGCAGAGAAGCATGTTCTGGCCACCCACTCCTGTTCTACAGGTGTCAAAATGGAAAACAAGGCAGTGAAGCTGCCTCAGGGTGCCTACCCACTGCTGCTAGCAAACTGTCTCCAGCATGCTTGAGAATGATACTTAACTTGGGTTGGTAAATTCCCCTTCTGGAACGGAATGCCTAAAAATCTCTTTGTGGATCTAGGCCTAAGTAACATGTTTATTTGTTCTTCCATCTGCTACTTAAGCGGCCATGAGAAAATACAGCTTGGTTAGGGATTCATTAGATAGCCCCATCAACCCAGGGCTGATGTACTGGCTGGAATAGGATAGAGCAACCTTCAACGTATTCTAATTTGTGTCAACAAGGCTGGCCTCAGGATAAAGAGAGTGTAAACCGCTGTTTGTACCCTTCACTTCAGCTGCACTGAATGCTTCTCAGCTACAGCTCAGGAACTGGGCCCGAATGTCAGCCACTGACCCGTGTCGATTGAGTTTGATTGTTCCAGAAGATAGATATAGATTCAACTCCTATCTACATTTCCGGTTTCAAAGAAAATGCCGTAGGGTTCCCCACATTTATAAACAAAACTATTGCATTTCTTCCAACATTGTGGTATCTGAGTGCCTGTCTGAGAAATGTTATTAAATATTTTATCCAGTCAAAGTTTCAAAAGTAGGTTTAAAGCAGTTTTACATTTCTCTATTTTCTTCTGCTTTTCTTATGTGCCTAGTATTACTTGAGAGTGCAGCCCTGGACTTCAGAACACATCACCATACAGCCTGGAAAAAATAATATTAGCTCCTGCAGTTTCCTTAGTAACAATAAGCACCAGAAGCACCTGCAAATTCACAATAATTCTGCTAGTTCTTTGTGAGGTTTTAACATTTAAATTCCGAGTGAGCATCTGAAATAGGTGTATTGAGTCAGAAAGATCTGAAAGAAACGTGGAATTATCCGTTTGATCAGCAAATGGTTGGCTACTCAGTTCACCGACTCTAGATTACTTCAGTGCTTTAGGAATTGTTCTGATTACCTTCTACCTCCATTCTGTATTTGCAGAATGATCCACAGTGCCATATCAGTGAAGTCTGGCACCCAGGGCAAAGCCTACAGCAGCAGCATACCTTTGCCCAGAGCACAGATCTAGGGGGCATATGCCCCCCATGCTTGCCTGGGAGTGCACACAGCCGCGAGAGCTACCCTTCCCCCATCTCTGCGCCCACCCAAATGAGCCACTTGTGGCTCTGTCCCACACTCCACCCCAGATGGGCAGCACCTGTTGGTACTCCTTTGCTTCAGCACCCAGGGCAGTCGCTTTGCTCGCCCTCACCTTGCTACAGCACTGATGGTCTGTAACTGTTTTACATTGACGCTTTCTTGTGCTTAGGCAAACCAAGATGAAATCATGCTGGATTTTAAACTTATCTTAGCTTAAATTATTTTTCAGTTATCAAAAAGACAATAGTTGGTTCTTTTTTTCACTTCATTGATGGCAATCTGTTCTATATGCCGCCACGAGATTAATTAATAAAATTAATGTTAGATATAAAGTATGTTGAGTATACATACACACAAACTTCTTGGTTTGCTTTTCTAACAATGACCCAATTATTTTTACACTTAGTAGCTACTGATTTTTGACAGGATATGCATAAAGCCAAAACCTTTAAAAACAAGTCCTTCATTTCATAATACCCATTCTACAAATAAGTTATCCTCAATCAAATAGTTATCCTGTTTTCTCTTTTTATTAGATGTAAAGTTACACAGATACATTAATCTACATGGATGCTAAATCAGCTTCCTAAAAGCTAATTTTAGTAATGTAAAGTTAATTAGGACTTTTCTGAACAGCTGTGATTAGTTTGGCATTTTGAATAAAACAGTTAAGAACGTAAGACTGGAAGAGAACTCCCAAGTTATAAATCACGTTATCTTGCTTTTGCAGGCAACTATATCATATAGGATATTGTCTACACCAGGGGTGGGCGAAACACGGCCCACGGGCCAGATGCAACCTGCCAAGTCATTCTATCCAGCCTGTAGGGCCCCTAAAAAAATTTAGAAAATTAATATTTATCTGCCCTTGGCTGCCTGTCATGCAGCCCTCAATGGCTTGCCAAAACTCAGTAAGTGGCCCTCCACCCAAAATAATTGCCCACCCCTGGTCTACACCATCTCCTTTGTGCTTCTGATCAAACTCAGTCCTAAAACTAGTAAAATATGCTAATCCTAGATTAGTAGTACTCCTCCTGCGTAACTGAAGCTAGATTACTTCTGATACCTGAGCTGCCTTGTTCAGAATTAGCTCTGGTATCTAAGTACATTGAGCCACAATGGCATACCCACCGACTCCTTGCCCAAATAGTTATTTCCCATTGGGTGCATCTACATGTTCATTAATGTACTTTAGGTAATGCACATTAAATCTAGTACCTCCAGGCACATCTACATGTGTGCTTTAATGCACATTATCTTATTTTGATATACATTAAAGTGTCACAAAAAACCCAGCTATTTAGTTAATGTGCATTAAAATAGGCTACTGTGCATTAAGCATCACTTATAAACCATGCTCTTCAGTTAATGTGCATTAAGACAAGCTAATGCACGTTTTCCTAGTACCTCACAATGGAGGGCACCTATACATGTGCGTGGAGCCTACTATGAGGCACTGGAACATGGAAATTGACGCACTCTGGCAGCCTTCCATGTCACGTGTATCAGTGTCCCAGCACTTCTCTGAAAAAATCAGCATTTGTGCTGAAAAAATGGTGGTGGGGGCTTTGAAATAAAACATGTTTGAAGAGCTTTAGTTCAAAGCACCCCACCATCTTTTTTTCAGTGTGAGGATGCTGATACACATGATGCGCAGGACTGTTTAATTAGCACAGCTTGCTAATTGAAGTGCCCAGCATTGAGTCCTGCAGCACATGTAAAAATGCCCAGTGGTACTAGATTTAATGTGCATTAACTAAAGCACATTAATTCATGTGTAGACACACCCTTCATTGTGAAGTACTAGAAAAATTAGCCTATTTTAATGCACACTAGCAAAAGAACAGTTTTTGTGACACATTAATGCACATTAAAATAGGCTAATGCACATTAAAGCACATGTGTAGACACATCCATTGTGAATCCCCCCTGCTGCCCTCTCTATCTTATACTTGTTTCCACTTAACAAGTTTCAGTTATCACTGCAACTCATGAGTTCCTCATGCGACTAATCTGTCTCTGCTTCTCCCACCCTCATTTCCCTCCACCAGCTCCCATTTCTAGTCTCCTTGCCCAACCAATCCCAGCTCCACTCAGTTCCCAGGAACAGTTTCTCTTCTTGATTTCAGACTATTATTCTAATGACCTGGATAGACCAGAGAAATGGTCCTCAATCAAAGAATAATTGCATGCACAAATACAGACTGGGGAATGGCTAGCTGCAGTACTACTAAAAACCTGGGGTTAGAGTAGACTGTAAGCTGAATAGGAGCCAACAGTGCACTCTTGTTGCAAAAAAAAGCCAACTGCCTGGCATGTTGTATTAACAGGAGTGTCATTTGTAAATCAAGGGAAGTGATTCTTCTGCTTTATTCAGGACTGTATCTATTTTTGGGCCTTTTTACACCCTTCAGAAAGAATGCCTTCAAGAAGAATGCAAACAGATTGGAAGAGTCCAGTGCAGAGCAATGAAAATTGTTACAGGCCTGGAAGACAAGACTTACAGGCTAGGGACAGACATTACACAGAAACTGGTTTAAGTGATCAGAAACTGGTTTAAACCTGTAACAGAACAGACGTTCAGTGCACATAAACCACTTTGAAAATGGACTAAACCAGTTTGAGATAAACGTGGTTGAATGTAGTACCAGATTTAACTGATTTGGGTCAACCCAGTGTATGCAATATCTGTCCCAGACCCCTTCCTGGTTTAATTTAAACCAGAGTCCCCCAGCATCCTGGCAAGTTCTCTGCTCCACTGGGCTCTCTGCTCCAGCAGAGAAGGGCTGACCCCGCCCCTCTGCTCCCCAGTTGATCAGGGACAGGCAGAGACAGACAGGGGCAGGGGTCTAGCCAGACGCTGGCCCCAGAAGGGAGCAGGGAAAAAGTTTATTCCCCCCCTCCCTCCCCTGTCCCACCACCATGGACCTGCACTTCTTCATGCTCACTGATCTGGCAGTGGGGGCATGGCCAGCCCCGGCAGTGGCCTTAGCTGAACTGGCCAGAGAGGTTGTTTAATTCCCCCCTCCCTGTCCCAACAACTGGGACCCAAGCTGGGTCTGCTGGGCACTCCCCCCTTGCTGCTGAAGCGGCAGGGCCAGGTGCAGCCAGGTGCTGACCAGCATAGGCCCTGAGGCAGAGAGGGCAGGGAGGGAAGTTATTCCCCCCTCCACCCTCATTTCACTGGGGGACTGCAGCAGGGTCTGCCCATTCCATCCACTGTCCCCGCTTGCTCCCTGCTTGTGGCAAGCAGCAGAATAATACCCTTCTCCACTCCTCACCTAAGGGGCCCTGCTGGCCAGTGTCTGGCTGCACCTGGCCCTGCTGCTGCAGCAGTGAGGGGGCAGGACTCTTGTTGGGGGCAGCAGCCCCTGTCATAGTGTTGGGGAGCATGAGTCCCTTCCCAGTGCGGGGTCCTGTTTTGGGGTGAGGAGAGCTGCGCTGGACTGCAAGTGGTAGGACCAGGGTTCAGAGGGGGCCAGAACCTCCACAGCGCCGTCACCACTGCTGCTACTGCCACCACAGCTGCGGTCCACAGCAGCTTTCTCTGTCCCGCAGTGTGGCCCCCCAACCAGGAAGGGTGTCATGCTTGGGGAAACCATGACAGGGGTTGCTGCCTTGGTCATGGTCAGTCCTCCCCCTCGCTACTCCAGTGGCCAGGCACGGGCACGGCCAGATTCCAGCTGGCATGGCCCCTGTGGCAGAGGGAGAAGGGAGCGGGGTTATTCCTCCCTCTACTCCCACTGCCTCCGGGAGACCACAGCAGGGTCTGCTCACCCTGACCACTGCCCCTGGTTGCTCCCTGCTTGGGACAAGCAGCAAAATAACCCCCCTGCTGATCCCCCCCACCTAAGGGGCCCTGTCGGTCACCATCTGGCTGTGCCTGGCCCCATCACTACAGCAATTAAAGAGCAGGGCTCTTGGTGGGGGCAGCAGCCCCTGTCATACTGTTGAGGAGCATGAGTCCATTTCCAGTGCAGCAGCCCTGCTGCAGGGCATGCAGAGCTGTGGCAGACTGTGCGCAGAGGCACTGGGGCTGGGAAGGGGCCAGAGCCCCCCGCAGTGCCACCACTGCCACAGTCTACAGCAGCTTTCCCCACCCTGCAGTGTGCTCTCCCCACCCCCACCAGGAAGGGGCTTGCACTCTGGGAAACCATGACAGGGACTGCTACCCCCATCATGGTCTCTCTCTCCTTGCCACTCCAGTGGCTGAGCACAGGTGGGGCCAGTCACTGGCTGACAGGGCCCCTTAGGCAGGGAGCAGGTAGCAGGGAGAGGGGTTGTTTCCCCCTCTGCCCCTGGGGCACCGCAGTCAGGTTTGCCTGGCCCAGATGCTGCCACCACCACTAGCTCTGTGCCCAGGGCAAGTGGCAGGATAAGCCCCTACCAATGTCCCTTCCCTCTGGCATCTGGCAGAGGGGACACAAGAGGCAGTTTATCCCACCACTTGCCCTGGGCACAGAGCAAGCAGTGGTGGCAGCTGGCCTGGAAAGACCCCACTGCAGTGCCCCAGGGGTTATTTCCCCTCTCTCTGGTGTCTGGTGGAGGGGGCTTATTCTACTGCTTGCCCTAGGCAGGGAGCAAGTGGTGGCAGTCAGAGCAGGCAAACCCAGCTGCAGTCCCCCGGGGGCAGTGGGAGTAAAGGGTGTAATAACCTCTCTCCCTGCCCCCTCTGCCTCAGGGCCATGCCAGCCCGCTGCTGCAGTAGCAAGGGGGGATCCCTCAGCAGACCTGTCCTGGGTCCCTGCCGGTGGGACAGGGAGGAGGGAATTAAACCCCTCTTTGGCCAATTCGGCCCAGGCTACTGTCTGGGCTGGCCATGCCCCCCCCAACGCAGCTTCCCTGCAGCTGAGGGCACATACTAGCGCTCCCCGACTCCTGGCCTGAGCCACTGCAGGCATGTGCCCACATTTCCTCAGTCCACAAGGAATGTCTGTGCTGTTGCAAATCAGTTCAACCTAGGCAGGTTAAACTAACCTGCAAAGATTGAATCAATTCAGGTTCTGGCTTTTTGAATGTCTGTGCCTAGTCACAAAGAATGACTGAAAAAATAGGGTTATTGAGTCTTTAGAAGAGAAGACTGAGGGCCATTTGATAAGTCTTCAAATTTCTGAAAGGTGATACAGAGAGAATGGAGATGGGCTTTTCTCTGTAGCCACAGGAGACAGGACTAGAAGCACTGGCCTCAAGGTGCAGCAGGAGAAATTTAGGGTTGGAGATTAGGAGGAACTTTCTGACTATGAGGATGGTCAAGCATTGGAACAGGCTACCTAGAGAAATTGTGGAATCTCCATTCTTGGAAGTTTTCAAGAGCAAGTTAGACAGACACTTGGCATTTTGAAGTGCAGGGATGCTGATACACAAAATGCGGAGTGCAGTAATTGCCATGCTCCAGCAGACTTGATTAATCAAGTTAGTGCTGAATTAGAGCACGTTGGAGCAGCCTCCCTGCTTGTATACGGGCACCCTCCATTGTGACGCAGCAGAAAAATGCACATTAGCTTATTAGTGAAGGAGCACTTTTTGTGACACTTTAATGCACGTTAAAATAGGTCAGTACACATTAAAACACATGTATAGACACACCCATTGTGAATCCCCCCCCAGCTGCCTCCCTCCCTAATCTATTTTACACTTTTTTTTCCACCCAGCAAGTCTCAGTTATCACTCTGCATCTCTAGTTCCTGGGATGATTTAGTCAGGGATGATCTTGTCTTGAGCAGGGGATTGAACTAGATGACTCCGTGAGTTCTTTTCAGCCCTACTTTCCTATGAGCCTATACCTCCAGTACTAGATTTCACCATTGTTTATCCCAAACAACTCTTTCCCTTCCCCACTTCCTATTTCCGCTGCATTTAAGTGAAGCAGTTGCCTCATCCATGCCTGGGAACCAACAACAGACCTTTCAAACCAAGCAGAAACAACCTTCTCTCCCTCAGTTCAGCTGGCCCCACCCTGGTCTGAAACAGCCAAGTGAAACTGGAGTCTGTTCAGCTCCCCTGTGGAGTTCACAAATATGCAATTGGTTGCACATCAGTGCTGAGAAAAGCTCAAGCTCGCTCATTGCATACTGAATCTTCAGAGATTTTTAGCATCTAAACTCTAAGAATCCTTCACTGAGTCTGAGCAAGCTGAGATTTCTCAAAGGCTTAAAACCTGGACAATTTGTGGCAGATTTTCACAGGAATAGCAAATATCCCACCCTGTTAAATTTCAAGTACCTACTAAAAAGTTTGGGGGCACTAGAGCAGATTGTAGAAACAGAGGTGTTACAAGGGTGGAGCTAGCAGGACACTGCCCCCCCCCCCCCCAACATAAGAAGGATCAGTGAAATAATGGCTCCTTGGGACAGTGCTGTAGCAAGGGTGGGCAAGCGGGATGACTACCCTGAGTGCCAAAGTAAAGGGGTGCCAACAGGTACTGCCCAGCCAGGGCAGGGTGCAGGATGGAGCTGTAGGCTGTTTGTTTTGGGGGCACCAGGATGCGTGGGCAGCTCCTGCCACTGTGTGCACTCCCAGGCAAGCATGGGGGGGACCTGTGACCCCCAGATCTGTGCACAGAGTGAGGGTGGGCTGCCATTGCAGGCTTGCCCTGGGCACCAAACTTCCTTGTTATGGCACTGCCCTGGGACCCCACACAGCAGCAGCAGCTAGGCATTGAACAGGGAGCCACCCTGGCACAGACCAGACTGAGTGTGAAGAGGAGGAGCCCTCCGTGCAGCAAGGAACCTGCACAGAGAGCTACCCCTTCATCCCCAGCAACTGCAGCAGGGGCAGTTAAGAATATTCTGGGAACTGTCCTCTTCCCTGCCACAGCACAGCACCAGTCACCCAGGGAACAGGAAGCTGCATGCCCCCTCAGGTTGCAATAGCAGTTATAAGGCAAAGAGTTGCCCACGTACTCCAGCTGCAGTACCACCAGGCAGGCAGGGAGCAGGGAGCCAGCCCCATTGCTTTAGCAGCCCGTGTGTGAAGAGCCAGCCCTGAAGCAGCAGCTTCAGGCAGGTGGCACCGACAGGTTATCTGTTTTCCCAACAACGGTTTACAAGTGCCCTAGTCCTTGTCACTGTAAAGTTGGTTTCTTTCTCTCCGCTGCACAGCTCTCTGGGAATTCTCAGTCCTAGTATGCATTAGCTCTCAAGGAGCTTTTGAAAATATTTGCTCTGTTTAATGCATTGTAAGGGGTAATCTCAAGGCCTTCGGCACTAACCACTATACCCCCAGCTTTTCTACAAGCAGCTTTCTATGACTGTATTCCAACTAATAATAAACAATGGCATAAACTTGACAGGCAGTTTTCAAATGTAAGCACCTAAGAAAAGGCACTGGTCTCTGCATTTCAATCTTGGATTCCATCTTCCTTGCCCTAGGTGTTCATGGGTAGCCAGAGGAAGAATTAAGTAGCCTAATTTTGGTCTCACTGGGCTTGTCTACATGTGCATTAAGGTGCTTTTTCTAATGCACATTAAATTTAGTACCTCCAACCTGAGGTACTAAAAAAATGTGCTTTAGGCTGCCTTAATGCACAGTAATGAATGTGCATGTTTTTTTAGTGATGCTTAATGCACAGTAGCCTATTCTGCTGTGTATTAGAATAATCTGATTTTTTTTACATGATGCTTTAATGCACAGTAAAACAGGCTACTGCACATTAAAGCGCATGTGTAGATGTGCCCGCTGTATACTGTAGCTGGCTCTCCTACCTCTTAATCCTAGGGTTAAACACAAATGACATGGAACTTTTGTCTTAATTTAGAGCCTATTATAAGCTTGGGGGGTGGGGCAGAGGGGGGGAGAAACAATCTAATGAACAGCAGTAGTAGGGGAATGGAATGTATCAGCAGCTCAGCCTGTTAGGGAAGTGTTAAGAGATAGGGGAAATAGAAAAAACAATTTTTTTAAAGAATTACCATTTTGTCCCCATCAAATATAGGCCAAACAATGCCTCCAAAAAAATATGGAGCTGCTATCATAAAAAGAAAAAGGTTCATGAAGAAGAAGTGCCCAAACAGTCCTCTCAATTTGTCACCTGGTTTTCAAAAGGCTACACCAGTACCTTAGCCAACTCTACTGACTCATCTTCTACAAACAAGGTAGGAGAGAACAGCACTAAATCCTCTACTGGTGCTTCTATCAGCACAGAAAACAAGGAAACAAGAACTTCAAAATCCAGTCTTGATTTGGAAAAAGAACAGGAAGAAAAGTCCATTTGTAACTCTAGTCCTGAAACTGCTGATATACATACCACCATTTCGATGGCATTACACATGCACATATAGATTGCAGCAACCATGACTGTGGCCCCTGAAAAATATTATTCAGTTTAGGAGCAGATGAACAAGGTCCAAATCAAAAGCAAGATGCTGATTTCTCACTGTCAGTGTCAGATGATGGAAGGAAATTCACTCATGACTGATTTATAAAAACTCTTGGTAATGAGAGGGAATTGAAAGAAAATTGGTCATCTATCCAACTTGGAGAATAACAGTTTTCTGTTTCCTTGTATGTTTTTTCCATACAAAATCACAGTTTACACCAAATATCGCTAATCCTTACAAAGGATTTTATTATTGGAAACATTTGAACCCACACATTCCTGAGCTCAAAGTCTCTCCAGAGCACTGTGAGTGTTATCTCAAGTGGAAAGTACAGGAACATGACCTTAAAAACAAAACCTCCACTGACGAAAACCTGCAAAGAGCTATATGATGGTGGAAAGAGAAACATGACACTCAATCCTAAAAATAGTTGTTGATACTGTGCTATTTGCACCACAAATAAATCTTGCTCTTAAAAGGCATAATGCAATTATTGGAAAACCAGTTACAAGGTTTTTTCATGAGAACTCATTAACCACTATCAACCAGTTCTTGCTCAATGTCATAAACCAAATCCACCATTTGGGTGCTGTTACTCACTTCCCCCTTGTGCGAAATGGATTTATTGACATCTTAAGGTGTCCAGTTCAGAAAAAAGTTTTATCTAGGAAAAACAAGGCAAACTATTGTTCAGTTTTATCTGACTGCACAGATGTAGCCTAAAAAGAGTAAATGACTCAAATTACCATATACATGAGAGGCAGCAGCAATGGGTTCAATATTGAAGAAAGCTTTGTTGACTTCATTCAAATGAATGAGAGAACTAGAAATAGATTAGCCAAAATGATAAAAAATAAACTTCATTATGATGGTTTGAGCATAAACAATATCCATGGTCAGGACTACAATGACGGAGCAAATAGGACCAAAAAATACAGTTGTGTACAAGCAAGAATTTTGAAGTTAAATACTTTTGTTAGGTTTGTCCCATGTGTTGATTAAAATTATTTGTTCACTTTAACTGGTATATGCAGCTAATATCAGTGCAGAAGTAATCACATTTTTTGGTTCAGTTCAGTGCTTGTTCTTGGTTTTTGTTGGTGGTGGTGGTGTTTTGTTTTTTTGCTGAATTCTCCTAAACAGTGAGAAATACTGACAGGGTGCCTTCAAAAAACACTGAAAAGCCACTTTGACACATACTGGTGTACAAAAGTGCATGCTATTGGCATATTATGTGGTCAGCTGCAAAAAGTAATAGAGGCTTTACAGAAAGTAATTGAAGGCACAATTACCATAGTGGATTTGTTCTTCAAATTGATTATAAATTTATTTACCTACTAATCATATGGAACAAATTTCTGAAGTCTATTGACCACATTAATGAAAAAAATACCAGCAAAAATGTCAGTGGATAAAGCTTCAAGGTTAATAAAAGGTTTGCATGACACAGTGCAAACTATTCATAATTCTGTATTACAGTCTGCAATGGAGGAGATCAGAAATCTTGCAGGGACTATAGATACTAAACCATTCTTTCCCAAAAAAGAAAAAGGTGTGAAAGCTTTTGAACTAGGGAGAATGCATGAATGAACCTTGCCTTCCTACTCTTGAAAACTCATTCCTGGTTCTTGTGAATAATGTCCTTGATTCTCTCACGTCTGACTTGTTCACAGAATGGCAATATGTGACACTGTTTGAAACTGCATCTAATACTGAATTTTTTCTTGGAAAATCCTTGTCAGAAATGCACTGAAAACACACGCTATTTGGCAATGAAGGACCCTGAGAATTTAAATGCATGATATTTGTCATTGGAAATTGAAAGCGTCAAGTTTCAGATTTCAGCTGCTCATCCTACACTTCAGGATGCTTCCCCACTTGAGATCCTGAATCCTTCATACAAATTTGCCTTAACTGAATCACTTCCTAACATCACAATTGCCTTAAGACTCTTTTTGACCCTGCCAATAGCAGTGCTTCATGTCAGTGGAGCTTCAGCAATTCTACAGTGTGGCACGAGTATCTTTCTAATTTGGCAATCTTGTTCCTTGAACATGATCATGCTAACTTTACCAATTATGACAAGATGATCAATGTTTTTTGCCTCCACCAAAGCTTGAAGAGTTAAAATACAATTTTTCCTTTTGTTCTCATTGAGCCTCCTGTCTTTTCCATTTAATATAACATCACATTCAGACAATACCTAGGTCATTTAACTTTGAGGAATGAATTACTCCATCATCCCTTGTAACTTAATCTGTAAAAATCCACTTAAAATACTGCTTTTTCCAGGAAGACGTATAAGTAACATGATGCAGATTTCCCTGTGGTTGCTGTATATTGGTTTGGATGTTCTACTGCAAGACCTCTTTTTTAATTTAAAGCACATTTCATATCTTCCAATGTTAAGGACAAAATGTGATCAAGCACATGTTGAGGCATTAGTGAATTTTCTTTTTCCATTATTGAAATGAGGGGTGCTTGACGTTTCTTCCCAGAGCACTGAAATTGTTAGTTACACCTCTGCATGCACAGAAAGGTTCACCAGAATAATTAATGCTGAAACTCTGTCCTTAACCTTGCTCACAGAAATGGCTGCCAGCCCCTCTTATAACAACATAATCTCTTAGCTAAAACCATATTTAACTCTTTACCCTATTAACCACATGACAGAACTAGGTAAGAAATGGTTTTCCTGCCCTTTGGAAAAGTTGCCACAATTTTAAAAATATTTCTGTTCTTCATCTGGATGCAACTGAGGCATTTTGAAACTTCCACTCACCAGAAGAAAAAATATGAAACCAAGAAAGAGGTTTATTAGACACAGAAGTCCTCTCTTCTAAGGACAGCATGTCTGTCCTTTGTGGGTTCAGCTGAGCTTTGCTTGGGAAGGGGTTTGGGGGAGAAAGAGGTGGGGAGTGGACAAAGTTTACTTTTTACTACCTTTTTGCCCTATTTCTGACATTGTTTCAAATCTAAAGAAAATAGTGTTCAAGCTACCTATGGTGAATTTTCATCCTCTTTCCTTGGTTGCCTATAGCAAGACCAAAATTTTTCCTACTAAACCAAAATGCCTCTGCAAGGAGTAAGCAGACACATGGTCAGACAGAAATGTTCCAGACCATTTTTCACATACATAGAACATAAAGAATGACAAGGTGGAGTGAAATTCCAAACCATAACAAACTTATTTCTTCCAGGGTTTGTTGAAGAAACAATCTCCAATCAAGTAACATTGGTATAACAGAGTGAAATTCTGATGATTGGGAACTCAAAGTATTTACTTCTAGGAATCGTATTTAAGTTATTAACCCTAATTTTAAATCTTGTTCATATTTGGATGACATATTTGGAAAATTCACCATATTTTCCCAGTGTACTAGGAGCAGGATTTAACTCAAAGTTTGTATGGTAGTACAGCATACACATCAATGCTTTATGTAACATCTACTTGACAATAAGTGGCTATCAGTGCATGAGTATTACTTTGAGGGTATTCATTTTCATATCCACACGCTTTTAGATTTTAAACTAATTTTTTTTGAACAGGAAGGTAGACTCTTGCATCAATTTCCAGTTTCTGTATTAAATGTTATAAACAGTTGCATCTGTATCTTTATCTGGTAGTTCCAGAATATTTAAAAAATGGTACATTCTCCCCTATATTCCTAGGGAAGATTAGGCTTTAACACATCAGGCCCATATTGGCCAAATTCCCAATGGGTATAAGTTGCAAAGCTTCATTGACTTCAGAGAAGCAATCTCAAATTTACACTACTGAGGTTTTGATGTTTAGACACCATCAGTTCATCAAAGCACTTAGCTATATACTTAACTCTCCTCTTCCCTTGACTCAAAATTAAACCATGCTATTGTGCTTCAGTGAATAGGAATGCATTTTTAAACCATGGCCTTAACATTCAGTTTCTCCATTTGCAACAGAAAAAGCAGTAACTGTTCAGAAAACATGAAAAGTAGATTTATCATCTTGTTGGTCTTATTAAATACAGAAAAATATTTAATTGTTAAGCAGATTGGGAAGGATAAAGAAAGTAATCAGAGCAGTTTAGACAGGATGTACGATATATTAGACAGCTGGAAAAGCTCAGATTATGTAATGAATAAAACTGTTACAGTAATAAGCCATGTATGTATGTAATCGTAGTATTAGATTTGTAATGTAGTAACAGTAATTATAAGTACATTCTGAGGTGACAATTTTCATAATCAGGCCCTAGAAATCTAGTATATTAGGAGGTAAGAAACAGGAATAAAATAAAACATTAAACAAAGGTATTGCACAAAGATAAAGGGTTATGCTGACATAAATTGAACTCCAATAACATGAAGCAGACTATAACAATTTATACCAGCCAAAGAGATGGCCCGAAGAGAATATTTCAGAGATTTCTTTTGAAGAACTTGGAATTGTCTTTCATTGACTTTTTAATGAACATACTGCTATAGTGTATTAAGCTTCATTTACTAAAGAGTTATGAAACAGAAGGGCACTGCTATCAGATAAAAAACAATGCTCTCAAAGACAGCTTGAAGAAATGTGTCTCTTAAATGTGTGACTTGTGTATGCTAGGAGCTTCAGGAAAATTGGGGGGGAAAAGGTTTCCATGGCTTCCCAGATTCATGAGGCTGTTATGTGGAATTCCAGACAACTTTATTGAATCAGGCTTGTAATGAACAGTGGTACCCAAGACTACAACACTTGTTGCAGAGAAATTGGTTGTGTTACATTGACTTCTCTATGCCATTTCTAAGAAGAATACACTAACTTCATACTACACAGCAACATTAATAGAAGCAGATGATATATTGAAAGGGTAACATGGTTTACATGTAGACTGATATTCAGCAATAAATACATCAGCAGGACATCACTAAATCCGTACATACATTACAATCAGACAGGCAAATTTTGGCTGGTTTCATGTTTTGTTACAAACTTAAATGCAGGCTCAAGTCCATCCAAAAATTCACAGTTCTTTCTGAGTCCGGTTTTGGGAGAATGGACAAACGTATCCTTTTGCAGTGGAACCAGGCGAAACTTTCTCAGTTCATTGAAGTCTGAGGAATAATGAGCTAAATACAATAGATTGCTTAGGTAACTATGTTAGGTACAGCAACTGCCAACATCTATGCACTTGGACCTAGATAATCCAAAGGACTTAGATACATGAAGTGGGATTCGAGTAAAATTTAGTCAACCTAAGTACAAAATGGCACTACTGAAAACTCTGCCTAACCCCTTAGCAGAAGCATAGGGATGGTGTGAAGGGGGAGAAAGGACAATTGCCTGAGGCCATCATTTCTTAGGAGCTAAATGTCCCCCTTAGGGCAGAGTCCCTTGCCCTAAGCCCACCTCCTTACCTGGAAGGAGAGAATCCTGGGTGGTTGTTTCTCCTCCCAGAAATGCCTGCTTAATTTTACATTAAAAAGCCACCAAGTTAAATACAAATAGCTTCATTTGGAGGGATGAAGGGTACCCCCTCTCCTTACTTTCTCAACGTTTTGGACTCCAGGCACCCCTCCACAACTTTTTAGAATGAAGTGGCACCCAGTTTCAAAAACTAATTTATATATTACAGTGCTTACCTCCTTGCAAAGGAGCTGGGCAGTAAGGGTGGCAGATCGGTCAGGCAGAGACAAGCCTGAG
The DNA here is from genome assembly GCF_030867095.1 of Alligator mississippiensis. NCBI lineage: Eukaryota > Metazoa > Chordata > Crocodylia > Alligatoridae > Alligator > Alligator mississippiensis. The sequence goes on along the minus strand of NC_081824.1, from coordinate 74,316,352 downwards.
CCCACACTTATCTCCTCACACCTTGGGGTGCCCTTCAAAGGGTCTGGCAGCACCCTGAATGAGAGTCACTGCTCTAAGTTATACCTTGGTAGTTAGGGCCCTTTCGTGGGATGCAGGAGATGTAGATTTGAACCCCAAGGTGAGATGGGAATTTAGCCCAAATCTCCTACTTCCTGGGCAAGTCCTCTAACCACCAAGTAATTATATAATGAAGTGAGCAACATTTCATTCTCCTGTGTTCTAAAAAGTGTCTGCCACTGCATTTTGTTAGACTCTTGGACCTGTAAGAGTTTGTATGTATTTGGGGGCAGTAGGACCTTCCTGTCTCTTCCCTTTGTCTATTTAGATGATTAGTTCTTTGTCATACAAAAAAGAAAATTAGTACTTTGAAACAGGAACTGTCTTCTGGCATATATAAATGCAGTGCCCAACTGTAATGAGGTCCTGATGTTGGCTGGGACACTGTATAGTGTAAGACATATATGCAATAAGAGAACAACTTTTCAAACCTGCTTTTCCTCATATTTATCCATCTACCAAAGTTCTTAGTTGCTGTACTTCACTATAGTTTCCAGGCACCTCCTATAGTTGTATTTTTACTAGGAAAAGAATTTAAAAAACACACCAAAACTACTTCCAATGTGCATATCTAGGTAGCTGGCTTTCCTATATCCTGCTTACCTTTATGTACCTGCTATTGTAAATGTCAGCTCACTAGACCCAAACAGAAAAGGGCCATGGGAAATTTTAAGACTGTCATGTAAGGAAACATATTACAACCTAACTACAGATAAAACTGGTTAAAAGCATAGACATAGAAATGTTGTTAATGCCAACGGATTTTTCTCTTCAAATGACTGAAATGGTCATAAACATTATGAGTGTCAACTTCCATATACAAGAACTATTTCACATCAAATGTCAGCAACCCTCAAGATCTATACAAAGATCCAGCTCTTCACAAAGAAAAGATACGCTTGATATTATTGAACCATGCTGTTCACTGAATAGGATTTCTCCCCCAGTAAGAATGGTGAAAATGGTAGAATTAGGAAATGACAGACCTGCCAATGAAACACCAGTGTTATACCTGATATTGAAAAGGTGAGATTTACTTCAGAAGCATTCAATATCCTCATTGTTCCATCCACCAGATATATGTTTAAAGAAAAATGCTCTTCTTTAAATATTATGTATGCAGTTATATATTTGATTAACAAATCTATTCTTTTGGTCAAACAAATCTAAGGACTCGTCTTTTTAATTGATGAAATTATAAAATAGCCCTTGTGTCCCTGAGTCAGTGTCTCTCTAAGGGCAAGGCTCACCAGGCTCACTGTCCTTGTCCTTATTAAGAAACCTCACTGGGCTAAAGGAATATTTTTCCCTCTTCCGCAAAGGGAGAACGGCTAGCCTGCCTTGCCCGCCACGACTTAGATGGAATTACCAATAGGAGGAAATGGCTAACGACAGTCACTGTTCTCCTCTGAGGTACGATCAACACCTCTCTGGCTAGGGTGGATCCAGTATAGCAATTCTAATATGTAGTATGGCCTTAGGGGTCAAGTTTGGGAGCTTCTCCACCCCTACGGTCCTGCCTCATACCTCTGAATGTTTTAATAGTCTCAATCACAGCTGTGCCCAGCATCCTTGCTGTAAGCACCACCCTTTACTCCAGGTATGCCTAACAGACCATTCACTATTAGTACACAAAAAGGTGAGCAGACAGGCTGCTCCTCACCCATCTGCTGCTGGACATGCTTCCTCCTCAGCTTGCCACCAAATCAGGTTTCTGGGAAGCTTTTAAAGTCGCCGTCTTTTCCCGGGAGCCAATCAACAGCCAAGGTTGCTACACAGATGGGGATACTCCCTTCAGCTAAAAGGGAGAAGGGGTCCACATAAACCTTGGTTTACCTCCCCTGAGAGGCCCTGGAGAGATCACTACTCCAACCCTGCCTGAACTTCCAGTTTGAGCTGGCAGTCTCTCCTGATCCGGGCTCCCAGCTCTGCCATTCCTCCCCGCACTGCGGGGAATGAGCGGAGATGCTGTCCCTAGCCCTGCAGTTCACATGCGGGGACCAGGTTTCCAGTAAGTCTCAGGGCCCCGGGCAGTCAAGGCAAGGCGGCAAGCGGGGGGTTTCCCTGCCCCTCTCTCCGGCTTTGCCACACCTTCACTAGGTTTACATTCTCAGTTATCTAAATTAAACATTTTCACAATATCGCTATAAAATTACTATTTAAATATATCAGACCAAGTTTTGCTCCCAGATTACACTAAGGAAATCCTTTTGAAGCCACTGTGGTTGTTCCAGTGTACAAGAGAGAACAGAATCTAACTCATCCTATTTCTCATTATGACAGTTAGTGAGAGCTTAATGTAATGCCAGAAGGCTGTTCATCCCTTTGCTAATTATTGCCTCTGTGCCACATTTTTCTGATACATTTGAAATGTTCCATGGCATTCAGTATTCTGGATGCCACATTAAGCATTCATCAGCTTGATTTCAAATTAGACTGAATGCATCAGAGCATTTATTTTTGCTACTGAATTGAGTTTACCTGGTGGGAGTCTTGCCTCCTTATGAATGAAAATAGGCTAATTCAGTTAGCTCATCTGAAGAAATGTAGAGTTATAATTATTTTTATAAAACAAATGAAATCTTTAACCACTGAGATAAATGATAAAATTTGAACAGTGAACTGGGCTGACTACAAGAAGTCAAATAGTTTAGTAATTTTTTTAAGGAATTACAGAATTTAGGGTCAGGTCCACTAAAAAAACCCTACACACAGGGCTAATGTTATGTAGGGGAATAAAGTTAATCATGTGCATTAGCATTTTCAAGACTGAGCCCTATTTGTGCAATTATAATAATTTCAACTATGGGCCTAATTCAATAGCCTATGAGATTAGTAAGCAGGCTCCCATTGACTCAAAGAGGTATTGGATCATTGACAGGAACCAAAATATATAAAAAAATCTAACCTCATGTTTCAAGACATAAACCAATTGCTTGTGAGGACTGAGAAAAAATTAATCATCCCCAAACAAGTAAATATGCCATTGTATGAGGTTTGCCTTCTTCTGAAATATCAAGTATTCTCCAATGAAAGAAAAGACGATACACAAGAGATCAATGATCCAATCAGTTAGGGCAAATTAACCTGATTGCTTGATTTTAGTATGGCAGCTTTTATAATCTGGTTAGTCATAATACTTTTGGAGGGTTTAATTAAAACTCAGGGAACTCAAAGGTAGAAACTATCTCCTTAATTCATCACGTTGCGTCTACATTTTGAAAAGGCCAGTCACTAGTCTAACATCCCTTAGATAAATATACTATTAATTTACAAATGTTGTTACAAACTTTGCAATTTTCTTTAACTATTTTGTGAGTTTAAATCCTTCCCTTTGTCTCAAAGTTACTGCATTTTGAAAGTAGTAGGTTAGGGTGACATGGCCACACAGGTAGCTTCCAAATTTAACCCCAATATTATTTTTAAATGGTCTGATTTTTATTTATTTATTTAAACACGCATGAATGTGCACATGCACACACACACACACACACACACCCCTGCCAAATCTATTACCTGAATCTCAACAACATTCATGCCCCTCTAAGCTACCACAGTGGCATAGGGAGCCCTAAAACCCCCATATGTGACCAAAGGAAGACAAAGCTAAACATGGGTTGAAGAAGATTGCTTAATGCTGTGTTTTCAGGATGGAAGGAGTGTGCTGGAGACAGGGTTATAGTACACAGTGCTGGGTAGATTGTGAGCAGCACCGTGATCCATAGGGCAGATTCAAAGAGGTTGCTGTAATTGGAGATGAGTCCCCCAGGGTTATCCAAGTTACACAGAGGACCTCTTCACTTCCTTGGAGCAGCCTAGGATTGGGAGAACACAAACCTACCACAGATACAATTTATGTACTGCATATATCCCAGAGGCACAACACAGGAACGAACATTCATACCCCTGTGAAGAAGCCTTAGAGAAAATAATAATCAGCCCCTGAGAGTTCTGAAACACTTTCAATCACACCTTTATACAATAGCCAGATCTTCCATAGTCTGTGGAACTTGGAAAAACATCCTTCTCTTATAAATACATCCAGAGATACCTTTTAAAAGTTATTTTGATTCCCATGGATTCTTATGGATTGAAGAGAAATAGCTGAAATCCATTATGTTAAAAGTCCCTTTAAAATCAGCATTTAATTATTGGATATCTGATCTGCATGTTTCGGCCACAGTCACACAGATGTCTAGAGTATGTCTATACCTCTTTCAGGGCAACCCTGGGGGCTCTCCCCACCCACTCTTTCGCCACTGCAACAAACACAGAAATGAGAACACTCCGTTCCTCATCACTCTCAGGATCTGTTTCCAATATGCTCCAGAACAGCAGTGAGGTGCTGTCTCGTTTCTGGGTTGGATGTGCAGAACAGAAGATGATGGGCGTAGCTGTACTCCTCAGCCATGCTTTCAGGTGTGTCCAGGAAGCAGTATAGACATATTCATACATACATGCATAGGTTTTCTCATGCTAGTAATCAGACTGTTAACCTTACAGACAGAAGGGCACAATTTACTAAAGCCAGGAGCTCTAGAGATGCAGTCCTGACTTTGCCACTGATTTCTTATGCAATTTAAGCAAGTCACCCCATCTTTGGCTACTACCCTCTTCTTAAATAGCCTCACTCTGCCACTAACTAGATTGCCTCTTCAAATGAATTTCTTGTGTGTTATAAAGCTGTCTCTTAACCTTTCTTTGTTCCTAGTTCAAAGCCCTCCTGCATCCCTCAAAACAAACTGTATTTACATGAAAGTCTTTTTCCTGATAATTAGCTCAGCCTACATCTGCTTCTCCCCCAGACTTGAAGAAGGACACTTAATACTTTGAATATTTGTCCAATAGTTCTCCCAACTATAGCTGGTCCAATAAAAGATATTGTAGATTCTTGCATCACCATCTTTTGCTTCATTTTTCCATCTGTAAATTAGGGATTATATTTACTCATATGCTTGCTGTGTGGTTTGATTACTAGAGACTTTTAAGGAACTTTGGACATGTAGAGAGCTAACTATGTTTATTATTTTAAACAATGAATATTCATATAAATTAGTGAACACTTAGGAATGAGTGTGTGATCTGATAAGTAACAATGCTTCAAGATTAATTCAAGTCTCTACTTGACCAAGTAGCCACCGGCTTGCCGCTTCCTGTTGTGATATTTTTCACCTACTTCCAAATGCTGTAAGAATTCAAAGAGATTGGCTCACCACCTGTCCATCCCCAAATGAAGAATCTGGCTAACAGACTGCATCTTTTAAAAAGCCAGGGTATGACACCCAGTTTCAGGGTATCCAGTACAAATTCCTTTTTAATATTAAATTTAATTTTAATTTAATATCCTGGGGATTTATCTTATTATAAAGTGTATCTTTGCTCTGTATGCTATTGATGGATTAGCAATATTACTAGTTTGTAAATTAGTACTGCCATAATTTGGGATACTCTCCTAATTTATCTGTAGCTCTTTTACTCACAAACCCTATAAATCCTTAGGATAAGTGCAGGCGTCAAAAAGCCCAAAGCTGAATTGATTCAATCTTGGCAGGTTAGTCTAAGCTGCGTAGATTGAACCTATAAGCTAGTGAACAGATATTCACTTGAGGTTCTGGAAATGCAGCCACATGCCGGCAGTGGCCCAGGCCAGAAGCCAGGGGGTGCTAGAATATGCCTCCCTGCTCAGCTGATGCAGATAGCTTGAGCCAAGGTTAGCCTACCCAACCTGCAGGAAGATGAAAAGCAACCTGGGATGTTGGGGGACTGTGAGTTAACTTGAATCTGAAGGGGATCTTTAATAAACTGATTTAACCTAAATCAGTTACGTCTGATCCATCCAGGTTTATCTTAAGCTGGTTTCAGCCATGTTGAAAGCCATTTATATACACTGAACTTCTGTTGTGTTACAAATTGGAACCAGTTTCTGACTACTTATACCGGTTTATGTGTAATTTTTATCCCCTGCCATAAAGATAAGATGGACTAGGCTTTAGCACCATTTCGTTATATAGGAATTATGTAACTAACTGGATACATTTGGAGAACTCAGCCTGCAAACACATCCAGTTTGCCATTCCCTGGATGACAGCCAGCCACAGTCCAGCCCAAGCAGCATGCTCCTATCTTATTGCTTCAAAGAACTGTAGAAAAAGAGGACTTGAAAGGACCTTTAGAGTTCACCTCAACCAAACCCCCTGCTCAAGGCTTTGAGCCTTTAAGACCTTTAGTGAAATCAGCATCTCTTTTCTGCTGCCAATATTAAAGGGGAAGGGCTTACCTGGCTATTCTTGCACGGCTAGGTACACCCTGTGTTTCAAGCATGACTTCTGCAGAGACACTATTTTTTTTCACTAGATTGAGATGCCTGGGTTAGAGGGATACTACAGAGCAGACATTAGAGTACAGGGTAGCAAGAGAACACTGGTCTCATTCTTGTCACAATCAGTTGTAGACAGAGTGCAATTTTTTTGCGTGGGCTCCATTTAGGTAGATAGAGACATTTAAAGAAAGTTAGCTTATGATCCTGTTGCAATAAACCAGAGCCAAAGCAAATAGAATACATTATTAATTCTTCAGTTTCCACCAAGGAAGCAGACACTTGATAGCAAAAACAACAAAAGGAATCAGAATGCCACCAAACCACTCCAACAGCTACTTACCTGGTACCAATTAATTCCATGAATCCTTCTCAATATCCCTAAGTGGACCAGGACTGGTCCTCACCCCCCACCCGTGTCCACATAACATAATTATAGAACTGGATTTTGAGAGCAAATGAGCATAACCTTTGAAAATTTGTAAGCAAAACTGCACACAGATAGCTGAATAAGCACCAAGTGCTTGAGTTTTGAAATATTAACTGCACACATTATCTGTAAATATTTACTCATGACATATTTCTTTTAGATGCTGAACCAGTTCAAAACACCTGATGCAACCACTTGCACATTCTGAAGAAGTTTGGATATGGCTTCAGAAATTATTCTATCTGCTTAACATTTTTGCTATATTAATACCATAAGAGAAACATCTAGTTATGGTATTAACTGGGGAAAACAAACTGGAAAAATACCAAGTAGAATTCTATGGTCTAAAGGGATCCTAAAGGTCAATCTAGTTCAACCACCTACACCGAGGCAGTTGAACTATACATTTAGACCAACTTAGAAAGATGCTTACTCAACCTCTTCTTGAAAATCACAAATAAAGGAGATTCCATAACTTCCCTAAGCAGCTTGTATCACAGTCCTACTGCAAAAGTTTAAAAAGTACTGGGAGTTACAAAGATTGATTATATTAATGTGTCTCGGGTTTTTGTTTGTTTGTTTTGTTTTAGTTTTGTTAAGTGTAACACGGTACCAGACTCTAAACAAAATTACTGTTACTACAAATTAAGTGGACTTTGTACACTGTCTTGCAGACCAAGACAATTAACTTGCCTAGATTTGTCTCTGTTAACAGGATTGGAAGCCCCCATGTCACAGGACCAGTGTAAAGTCTCAGTCTCATGTGGGGTGGAATAGTTTGGATACTGATGCAACCTAGCTGACCTGTAGCTGTCAGACTTGCACATGGGGCCACAGACTGCCAGTGCACAAAAAAAATATGACCATCCATAATGATTACCCACATTTTACAGATGAGAAATAAGGCCCTGGATTGTCCAAGGAAGGGCAATTGTCAGATAGGAATTATCAGACCTGAATCGTTCTCTCCTGAGTTCCAGTCCAGCTCCCTAACCATATAGCTATAAGTTCCCTCAAGGTCCTGATGTTAGGCTAGGATTGATGTACAAGCTTTGGATTTTTTTTTACATTGCAACACATTTACTTTGATCCTTTTCTAAAAAAGGAAAACAAACAAAAGAAATGAAGACTTCTTAATAAGACAGTATCCCAAGAGCCGGCTTGTTATACCAGGATGGAAAGACTCTGGTCTTGAATTGGGGGATTTCAGAATGCTTCCTCTATCTGAAACCACTGTAAAGGGCTGATACCTCCTTAAGAATACAGAATAGTTTTGGTGTCTTCACAGTCCCCCATGGCCCCTTCCCAAATTGTCATGGACTAGCAACCACAGAAACTAATTTTGGCTTGATCAAGCCGTGTAAGTAGGACATTCTTCAGCACCTGCTACACAAACAGATTGTTTATACTGCATAGCAGCCTCCCATCCCAGTCTCCTCTACCTAGTCTTGGTCCAGTTAAAATAAAGCTTGTGTTAAATTGCCCCCTAGAGGTGATGGACAAAAAGTGACATTAATGTCAAAAATCAATTAAGGCAAACAAATGCCAACAAATGTATGACAGAAAAAACAAACAGGCAATCATTCCTTCTAGTCGTTCATATCTGTTTCTTTTTCTGTTACTCGATAATGAAATCTAATTGTCCAATAATGCTACGTCCCCTTAAATTTCAAGAAAATAAAAATCTACTATTGTAAAATGAAATAAAAATATTTGAGATTAGAAAGCTAATCCACATTGATCTAAAGTAGTTATCAATCTATACATTCTTCAGCTAGTGTTCTCCAATCCAATTATAACTATCTCTAAAGAGGAGTCTAGATCAAGATGAATCGCTGATTAGAAATAAGCCTGTATTGATCTGACTCAGTTGTTTTTACAGTTATGTGGCCATTTAATCTTCAGACAGCACTTTAAACCTGTATGTGTCACCAAAGCAGAGTAAATTGACAGCCTGCATTATAAAAGGAGTGCTCTAGGAAAAGAATCCACATATGATAGCTATTATCATTTATTTATGTAGCAAAAAATTATCATTTCTGTTCAATTTTTTAAAAAGTGGGTTTATTAAAAGTTCTTTGAATTTGAAATAATTAATAAGCCTTCACATGGGCCTTTATATTATTGCATAGTCCCAGTGCCTGCTGGTGTCCAAAAGCAACAAATCAAAATGTATTTGTTCTTCACAAACCCTTAAACACGTTCTTTCTAGTTATACTGTTGGGAATAACTTTGGTTTTCATCATTCTAGTTGTATGTAGATATGTCTAAGAATACATCACATTTTTATTAACATAGATAAAGATCAGGAGGGGACTCATTTAGAGACAGATAACTTGGGACCAATGAATTTCTACTGCAGGCTTTTTGCTGTGAGTTTACATGGCATGTGAATTTGGTTTGGTGTTTTGCTGTCCAACATTGATTCCCCAAGCTTTACCTGTGGCAGGTTAGAGTGCTAGGCCTTGTGCTTGTGTGACAGGGTTGACAGTATAGTTTTAAGTTAAACAAGGATTTGTGTAGCATGATTTGAATAGGGATGATTTTGCCTCAGGCAGGGAGTTGGACTAGATGACCTCCGGAGGTCCCTTCCAGCCCTACTTTCCTATGAAATCACAAAAATGCACATTGTTTTATAAGCTAAAATATTTTACATGAAGCAAAGAAATTTAGCAATCCATCAAATGAAGAGTCTGCAAAGGATGAGCTAGTCACATTTAGGTACATAGATTTTGCATGGCTAACACATTATGGTTGCTACTAACTGCTCTCTCAGTGTGTTAACCTTCAGGTGATATTACAGTATTAATCATTGTACCAAAACACCACAAGGATGGCTATTTCAAATAACAAAAGGTAAAGGTAAAACTCTGGAAAAGCCACAAAAAGTTGAAGAACTTTACCCTGGCACAAAGCCAACAAAACACCTCTCTGCTACTTACATTCTATTTTAAATCCTTTACTGCCCTTCTGTAAAGGGGTGAATTTAATCCTCAGTTCAATAAGTAACTGAGGCAATGTCTACATTGCAAACATTCAGTGTCTACCAGTTGCAAATGCAACAGCTCCAATAACCCTCAAACACACTATACAGCTCTATGCGCACTACTTTCCAGATGGGAAGCAATGTAGCTGCGTTCATGAATCTCTGTGCCTGAGCTAATTGGCCTGAACTCTCAGCAGTGTAAAGCTAGAAAGTAGTGTGCACAGGGCCACGCAGTGTGTTTGAGGGGACTACAGGCACAAGTCTAGACATATTCTAGATGTCCAGTGCAACAACATAGGAACAAATTAATTGTCAATGGATCCATGCATTTCTCAAATCTAATATATCATTTCTGATATTAAGTAATTCCAGAAACTCCAGGGAAAGGTACACAAAACTTTCTAAAGGACAATTTTAAAATTACCTGAGCATAAAAAAAGTGTGTACTTTACCAGTTTGTGGTTCGTGGTCGGCTATACAAGCTGGAACAAGAGGAATCATTCACCTTTTTAAAACAGGAATGGCTTTATTATCTGAAATAATTTTGGATGTTTTCTTAATTTATGCAAATATATCCGGATCTTTTAAATACTTTATGTTTTGTGGTAATTAATTCTACAGATTAAATATGCATAGTGGAGCAAGAAATACATTGTTCTTTATGTTTCCTAGAATACCTAAACCAAGAAGGCCTGGTGCTCATCTTCTGATGTTACCACAAACCATACTAATAAATAGAGGTGCACCAATACATCAGTCCAATATCCGATCAGCACTGATACAAAGAAAATTGATTATATTGGAAATCAGTCTGATGTGTCTGATAATTTGGCCGATAAATGCCCGAGTATGTGCGCAGCATACAGGTGGCGAGGAGCACAGCCTGGCAGCTTGGAGAGCTACGTGCAGCTAGTAAGTCTGTTGTGGTGGAAGGGGAAGGTGGAGGGAAGAGGCATGGGGGGGGCAGATCAACGCCCTCTGCAGTAAAGGAGGGAGTAGGGCTGGTGCAGGCACTGCTGAGCTGGAGCAGGGTGGGGTGGGGTGCAGCGTGGGACAGGACGGAGCCACAGCTCATCTAGGGGGCATGGGGAGGGGGGGCAGCTCCTGCTACTGCATGCACCCCAGGAGGGCACGGTGGGGCATGTCCCTAGATCTGCGTAGGGGGAGTGGGAAGGGCTGCGGCTGTGGGCTAGGGCCAGGACTGCACTGGGCTCTTCCCAGTGTGTGGTGGGGGGGAGGGTTGGGCTGGGACTGTGCTTGGGATGGGCAACAGCAGCACTGGGATGGGGGACTATTGGGGAGCTATAGCAAAATGTGGGGTCACTGCACCCCCCCCCCCCCCCGTAGCCTCCCTCCCAGTGCCACCACCGCCCACCCTGAGTGCAGCCTGGCCTAGCCCCTGCCCACAACTGCAGCCTGCCTTGCCCCATGCAGATCCAGGGACACATGCTTCCCCACCAGTCCCATGCCTTCCCAGAGTCTATGCAGTGGTGGTAATCATCTCCCACTGCATGCCCCCCCTCTCCAAGACAAGCCACAGCTCTGTCCCATGCCTTACCCCACCCCAGCTGGGCAGCACCTACCCCAGCCCCTGCTCCACTCCCTCCCTCACCATGGGGGCCTTGATCTGCCCCCCCATGCCCCTTCCCTTTCCCCTCCCCTTCCACTACAACAGACTTACCAGCTGCACACAGCTGTATCAGAAATTGGATTGGTATCGGCATTGGCCGATATGCCTCCTTAAAAATCAGCTATTGGTATCAGTCCCCAAAATCTCTATCGGTGCACCCCTACTAATAAGCAATATGTCTTCTGAGTAACTCGGAACAATTTATAAACACTAAACAATTAAATCTGACATGTTCACCTTGTGGGGTACATGTTATGCTAAGGCTATTTGATGCATGAATAGGCTGAGGAACATAGAGATTGAGTGAGTTACCTAGGGTAATTTACTGTGTTATTGAAAAAGATGAGAAAAGACCCAAAAAATCCTGACTTCCAGTTTCATTCAAACCACTAGAAAATACATCCTATCCCATCATGATAGTCATTCTCATGTTAATTCCATGTTAAAAGCATTTCCCAGGTTTCTTTTACCAATGCTGAAGTTACAAAGGTGTGTTGTTACAGCACTGGTATCTTTGCTCAGCTCTCAGTCTTCGAATACAACTTTCTAACATCAGTATTGGTTGCAGTTATTTACCATCAGTATACATGGGAACTGTGAAAAGCACTACATAGGCTTACAGTTTGTCTGCATAAAACATTTCATCTGTGGAAGAAGATGAAAGAATAATTTTGAAACTTAAAAAAATAATTCCAAAGAAAACTCAGGTCTGCAATCAGGTCTGAAACAAATCTCTTGCTGCAACCACCTAACATCTTTGACATCTTTGGCAGTTGAGGGCAATCAGGATTCCATGGAACCATATCCAAGTGTTTGTAAATGCTTGAGAGCTTTTGAATATTGTCCTGTTATAATGCCATCTCTTTATTCTGGTGACATCAAACATTTTGACATTGCACTGATATCTGTGATTTCTGCATAAATCTTTGATGGGAGTGTTACTAAGACTGTACAGTATCTCACTGTTGCCTCCCATGTTGCCACTATGTGGCCGTATAAAAAAAGCATTGATGAATACATTTTAAAGCAGGGGTAGATCCTCTCTTCCTCCCCTGGGCGTGGTAGGGCAGTGTTGTCAATTAATGCAGCCACCCTTCCCCCTGCCAAATTCCCAAACTGCCAAGCCAGACTGTGACCCTCTCCCTGCATCTGAATCAGGGCGTGGCCATATACTCTCCACACCACATTGGGCCAAATTGAGACTGGGCCACCTCCCTTCCCCCCACCTCCGCAGGACTGGGTTGGGGGCCAGGCCATGCCATGCCCCCTGCCCCCTCTCCCCTCCCCTCCCCTCCCCTCCACAGGGCCAGGTTAGGGCCAAGCTGCCTGTTGCCCCACTCTATGCAGCCAGGTGGTGCCCTGCCATGCCTGCTCCAGGTGCCACATTGGGACCACTGTCTGGATCTAGCCTGCAAACAGACCAGGCACTGCCCATCTGGCCCACTGAGGAAAAAGATTGACCATCACTGTTCTAAAGCATATTCAAATACAGTCTTACAGCATCAAATCAATATCTGAACAAGTGTAGAAAATGCATAATCAAGTTACTGCACTGCAATTAATCCAAACTACAGGTTATGTCTTCACTGCAGAATTACTTTGAACTTCTATGCTCAAGATAAGCTAGTTCCAGTGAAATCACCATATTGAAAGGAGAACTCGAACCCTACTTCAGTTACCACCTCTGTCCTCATGTTCTTTTGAACCAAATCAAACTAAGCTTCTCAGCACTGCACAAGTACAAGCTGTTTTTTAAATCTTTTGCAGAATATTATGTGACAGGCTGGCTGGCAGTGACCTAGCCCAGGGGTTTTGAAAGGGCAAAAGATGATTGGAAGACTTGGGATTCCCTTTCCTCACCAATCTGGTAATGATTTGGCCCAGGGGTTTTGAAGGGGTAAAAGATGATTGGAGGACTTGGGATTCCCTTTCCTCACTAATCAGGTCCCATAGACTCACCCTCCATGTCCCCTGATTGGCCCCTTGGGTCACCTGGAGGGAATAAAAGGTGCAACGCAGCTGACTCAGGGAAGAGACCAGTGAGGGACCATGAGGAAGGAGCTTCAAAGAGCTGAGCAAGAGCTGAGCCAGCAGGGCGGAAGCAGTTGCCCTAGAAGAGCCTGAAGAAGCGGGACCTGCAGGCAGCAGTGGGACCCTCAGCAGCATGGTTGAGAGGCTTCCTGCTGGGCTCCAGGATCCCCTACGAGAGGCTGTGGCCAGCAGGAAAGGCTCCCCCGCTCCAGCAAGGATCTGAGCAGCAACCTGAGAGGTTCCCAGCTCAACTTCCAGCTCCTCCAATCAGAGGCCAGGCATCTTGACGTGAGGCCGGGGCTCCGGGAAGGTCAAGACCCCTAGCAGCTTGGAGCAGTGCTACAGTGGTGGCTGTGTAGCAGTGTTTCTGCCTACCATGTGAGAGATCCAAATTCAAGTCCCAGCTGGGGTGACTTGGGGTGAGTGAGCTAACAAGAAGCAAATCTTCTTGCAGTGGAAAGGGGCCATTGTGCTTTCCCCCTTTCTCCCCTTCCAGGTACCTAGGCCCTGTATTTCCTTATCATTTGACATTTTGTATTTTGTGACTTCTTATATTTCACCAACCAGTATTGTTTGCTCTGCTGTTTGTGTTTTTATATTTTGTTAACCCTGTCTTTTGTCAATGATTGTAAGTGTCTAACCTTCATTGAATTCTGCCACCTTGGGGCATTGTAGTGTCCCCTATACCCCCTGATTTATGCCTGTTATGTTCCCAGTATTGTTCCCTCATTAAAAGGTATATGGTTAAGTCCCCATTGGTGGTCTGGCTCTGCTCTATAGGAGGAGGAGAGTCCCTACACCTCCCACAGTGCTTGTGCACCTGCTTTGATCCCTTCAATTGGAGAGGGGGTACCTCTTGGAGTACCTCCCGGGTTACAATTGTGTGAAATGCCTGTCTCTTCCGGGCAAAGAGTCAGAATGGTATTAGCCCTGTAACAGTTCCTCACTTCTGGGTTAACTTCCATGACCTACATTCCAATGTTAAAGCACAGATACCACTCAGAATGATGACCTGTACCAAATGTAATCAATAAATGAAATATTCCTTGCCAAGGTGATCATAGCAAAGTAACTCATCACCTTTGCAGTTATGGGAGAGATTCACCCATAGCTCCATTGAAGCTGGTTTGCACCAGCTGGGTTTGCACCAACTGAGGTTCTATTCCTTGTATTTCTAGTTTCATAGATGTCATAGACATTGGGGCAGGAAGCCACCTGGGGTCACAGGATCCCAGCAAGATAAGCATCCAATTGACTCTTAAAGGAGTCCAGAATAGATGCTTGGAGGCACCTATACCTCTGGAGGCAGTTTGTTCCTGGCCTTGGAGGCTCAGATAGTAAAGAAGTTCTTCCGTATGTCCAGCCTGAAATGGTCTTGGATGAGTTTGTGACTGTTTGACCTTGTCATCCCATGGGGTGCTATAGTGAATAGGCGTTCCCCCAGATCCTGATGTACACCCCTTATATACTTATAGGCAGCCACCAGGTTCCCCCCCCCCCCCCCCCGAGCCTGCACTTTTCCAGGGTGAAGAGTCCCATAGCTCTCAGCCTCTCATCATAAGGCCTGTTTTCCTGACCTCTGATCATATGCATGGCTCTCCTCTGGACTCTCTCAAGCTTCTCCACATCTTTTTTGAATTGTGGAGCCCAGAACTGGATGCAGTACTCCAGCTGCAGCCTCACCAAGGCCAAGTACAGTGAGAGGATAACATCCTGGGATTTGGAGAGAAACGTCTATGGATGCAAGCCAGACCTTTGCTCGCTTGGCCGGCTGCAACATCACATTGGTGACTCATATTCATCTTGTGGTCAATCATGACCCCCAAGTCCCTTTCAGCCGTAGTGTTAACAAGTGTAGCACTGCTGAGCCTATAAGCATGTTCTGGGGTTTTTTCCCCCAAGATGGAGTACCTTGTATTTTTTGGTGTTGAAGGCCATCAGGTTTTTGTCCACCCATTTTCCGAGCCTGTCAAGGTCAGCCTGGATCACCATCCTGTCCTGGGGTGTGGACTCTTTACCCTATAGTTTGGTGTCATCAGTGAATTTGGCCAGTCCGCTTCTGATACCAAAGTCCACATCATTAATAAAGATGTTAAAGAGTATAGGCCCAAGGACAGAGACTTGGGGGACCCCACTGGTCATGGCACACCACAATGATTGACTTCCATCAACTACCACTCTCTGGGTCCGACCTTGAAGCCAATTCCCCAGCCAGTGGATTGTGATGTAGCCAAGGCTGCAGTTGGCCAGTTTTTCTATGAGATAACCATGGGATACGAGATTGAAAGCTTTTTTAAAATCAAGATATATGACATTATCTCTTCTCCCTTGTCCAGGTAATATGTCACCTGGTTATAGAAAGAGATGAGATTGACCTACCTGCGATAAACCCATGCTGGCTATCCCTCAGGAAGTTACCTTCAGCCAGTTTGTCAAGAATGGTCTCTTTGATGATTTTTTCCAAGATCTTCCCCAGGATAGAGGGCAGGCTGATGGGCCTGCGGTTCCCTGGATCTACTTTCCTCCCTTTCTTGAAGATAGGCACTACATTGGCCTTCTTCCAATCTTTGGACACTTTGCCTGAGCACCACAAATTCTCAAAGATCCGTGCCAGTGGCAGAGTTATGATGCTTGCCAGCTCCTTAAGTACCCTGGGGTGTAAGCTGTCTGGGCCAGCTGACTTGAAGGTGACCAGCCTCTTAAGGTGTTCCTTCACATGGGCAACATTGATGAAGGGTAACAATTCTCCTTCGCCCTGGCTGTCCCATACCGTACTGAGCAGGACCGTCCTTTGGGGCTGGTGAAAGACCGACGCAAAATACCCATTAAGCAGGTTGGCTTTTTCCTGGGCGTTGGCTGTCAGTTGACCCATATGGTGAAGCAGGAGCCCAATGTTATCCTTGCTTTTCCTCTGGCTCCCCACATATCTAAAAAAGGACCTTTATTGTCCTTCATATGTGTAGCCAGTTGGAGTTCAGTCACAGCCTTAGCTTTCCTGGTAGCTCCCTACAGGTCTAGACCAGTGCAAAGTACTCCTCCTTTGGGGTGGATGCAGCCTTCCATACTTTATAGGTCTTTCTTTTTAGATGCAGGAGGTCCACTAGTTCCCTGCAGAGCCAAGGGGGCTGCTGTGCCCTTTTTCTACCTTTCCTCCGAGATGGGATAGACATTGCTTGAGCTTCCAGGATCGCTCCCTTGTAACCACTTTTCCTGAACTCCCCTCCCTTTTGGGTCGAGGTCCCTTAGGGCCTCATCAACAAACCGCTTGAGCTTGTCAAAGTCAGCTTTTCTGAAGTTGAGGACTTCTGCTTTGCTGACTGACTTGCCAGCTTTATGGCAGATGGTGAAGGTAATCAGATCATGGTCGCTGTCTCCCAGCTTCCCTTCGATCGTTAGGTTGCTGATTAAGTCATCCCCCATTGCCAGTACCAGGTCGAGCAGTGCTTTGCCTCTTGTCGGTCCATAGACTTCTTGAGTCAGATAGAGCTCATCCACACACGAGGAACCTTTGTGACCATCTGATGATACAGTGTCATCTGCCTCAGGGAGGCAGCTGAGTTGATCTGAGGAGGGTCACACCCCCCCCCAAGCTCCTACTTGGCCCAGCCCCCCAGGGAGCCACATGACTGGACTGCCAGTGTGTGAGACAGGGTAGCGGGGGGCACTTATCTGGCCCCTCCTTCAGTGGGATGGAGGGACCCCACTAGACCCCCGAGAGTGGCGCGGTGCCAGCGGGCCCTTCTGCACATTTGGATGACTAATTTGTTCTAGTCATTAAAATAACCTTGGTAGCATGAACTGGATACAGTGTCATCTGCCTGAATTTCCAGAACCTAAAACATTCTACTATAACAAAAGCCTTAGTCTGTCTGTCATGTTCTGGGCCAACTGTGCATTCACCACCAAGAGGGCACATGCTGATTGGCTGTGAGGGACTGGAGCATTATAGACAGAGGGCCCAAGGGAGCCACCATGCCGCCCCTACACCCAGTAACAGCCAGCAGGGAGGGGGAGACAGTGGGGAAGACGGGAGGAAGGGAGGGAGGCAGGGAGTGGGAATGGGAAGGGGGGGTTTCCAGGGCCATCACCCCCGCCACTGCTGCTGCAACCCCCTTGCTGACCACTGCCCGGCCCTGACAACAGCCAGCAGAGAGGGGGAGGCAGCAGGGAGGAAGGAGAGGGGGAGGAGAGGCAGGGAGGGGGGGCATGTTGCATCCTGCCGCATGTCTCTGGCCACCGTCATATGTAAGCTCCCCTCCCCCCTGTTTCTAGGAGCTGGCAGCGGTGCGGGGTGGAGTGGCAGGGGATGAGGGGTGCACAGGGCCACACTGAGAGTGATGGGGGGTGAGGGGATGCAGGGGGTCGCACAGAGCTGAAGGTGGAGAGGTGGCACTGTGGGGCACTGAGCGGCAGCACTCCGTCCCTGCCCCCCCCACCCCATCATTTATGACAGGCAATTTGTTAATTATCTATAAAAAGGCATGAACACTCCTATTTTTCTCATTTAGGGCCTGGTGAACTCCGTGATTCCATTGCCATGGAATCCATTATTTTTTGAACGTGCTACAAAATTCAGTATTTTTCTTACAGAATTTTCTGTTTTCTTTTCCTGCTTTAATAGGACTTGCCTGTAGCTGCCTCTTACTGGCCCAAAAGAGGAAGTTACTTGAATTACAATACAAAGGCTCCTTATAGAGTAGAGCAATGGTTAGCGGCATTAGTCTGAAGTCTATTCAAGACATCTGATGAAGTAGACTATTGCTTATGGAAGCTCATGCCTCTCTGAAACTGTCAGTCTCTAAGCTGCCACCCTGCCCTACATTCTGCATCATTCCAGAGAGTCAGGCAGCATGAGACTAGGGCACCAGAGCCGGAATCTAGCTTACAGGCCCCTGGTGTGTTAAGCAGCCTGGAGAACAGTATAACAGCCCTTGAAAATAATCAATAAGCATTAGGTTCGATAGAACTGCCAACTGAAAACCATGTTAGTATGTATTTATGTGGGGGTAGGAAGATAGAATAAAGGATATTAAATGTATTATGTATAAGAAAGTTGAGTTTTTTACTTACTGTCATGAAATTTGTTTCCTTTGTGTCAGACAGTAAATGGCATCTGCATCTCAGGTATGCATATTGTATGGTAAAGGACTCCTTGGGCAGCATCAACCCTTTTTGGGAAGCCCAGACCAAAAATTGATCCTCCAAAAGTAGACTGCACTCTACAAAATACATTAATGAACAAGTTACACAACTTCATTTTCAACAGCAGACACTTCCTACAAACTATGCGCACAAAGATGGAACTCAAATATACCAGCCTCTTCATAAACCACCTGGAGGAAGAATTTTCTGGAAAACCGCACCACTAAACTTGTACTATACCTGTGATACATAGATGATATTTTCATTGTCTAGACTGAACGCCTGGACTCAGTTGCTGATTTCCACCACAGGTTTGACAACCTTACTCTTCAATCAAATTCTCCCTGGAATACTCCTACATTAACATCAGTTTTCAATATGCCTCAATCCACATCCAGGATGACAGCCTTCAAACTACTATATATAGAAAACACATGGGCCACCACGGGTTACATCCACAAAGTTAAATCCAAAAAGGAAGGTCTAGGGAACTACGGATCAGTCGGCTTCACCACAGTCACTGGAAAAATCATGGAGCAGGTCCTTAAGGCATCCATTAAGCACTTGGAGGAGAAGAAGATGATCAGGAACAGTCAGCATGAATTCACCAAGGACAAGTCATGAATGACCAACCTGACTGCCTTCTATGATGAGATGACTGGCTCTGTAAATGTGGAGAGAGCAGTGGATGTGGTATAACTTGATTTTAGCAAGACTTTTGATACAGTCTCCCCCAACATTCTCGCAGGCAAGCTAAGGAAGTATGGGCTGGATGAAAGGACTGTAAGGTGGATAGAAAACTGGCTGGAGCATCAGACTTAGAGAGTAGTAATCAACGACTCAATGTCTAGTTGGCAGCCGGTATAAAGTGGAGTGTCCCAGGGGTCAGTCCTAGGGCCAGTTTTGTTCACTATCTTAATGAACAACCTGGGAGATGGCATAGAGTGCACCCTCATCAAGACTGCAGATGACAACAAGCTGAAGGGAGTAGTAGATATGCTGGAGGGTAGGGCTAAGATTCAGAGTGACTTAGAAAAATTGGAGGATTGGGCCAAAAGAAATCTCATGAGGTTCAACAAGGACAAGTGCAAAGTCCTGCACTTAGGACAGAACAATTCCATGCACCCCTACAGGCTTGAGACCAACTGGCTAGGCAGAGGTTCTACAGAAAAGAACCTGGGGTTTTACAGTGAACAATAAGCTGAATATGAGCCAACGGTGTGCCCTTGTTGCCGAGGCTAACAGCATAGTGGGCTACATTGGTGGGAGTGTTGCCAGCAGGTCAAGAGAAGTGATTTTCCCCTCTATTCAGCACTGGGGAGGCCACTTCTGGAGTACTGTGTCCAGTTTTGCCTACCCCCCCCCCCCCCCCCCCACTACAGAAAGGATGTGGACAAATTGTAGAGAGTCCAGCAGAGGGTAATGAAAATGGTGAGAGGGCAGGGGGACATGACTTATGAGGAAAGGCTAAGGGAACTAGGCTTATTTAGTCTGCAGAAGAGAAGACTGATAGGGGATTTGATAGCTGCCTTCAGCTACCTGAAGGGTGGTTCAAAAGTGGATGGAACTAGCCTGTTCTCAGTGGTGACAGATGACAGAACAAGGAGCAACGGTCTCAAGCTGCAGTAAGGGAAGTTTAGGTTAGATATTAGGAAGAATTTTCTCACTAGGAGGGACGTAAAACACTAGAATAGGTTACCCAGAGTGGTGGTGGAATCTCCATTCTTGAAGGTTTCTAAGACCCAGCTAAACAAAGCCTTGGCTGGGATGATCTAGTTGGGGATGGTCCTACTTTGAGCAGGGGTTTGGACTAGATGACCTCCTGAGGTCTCTTCCAACCCTCATTTTCTACAATTTTATTATTCTAAAGCCAGCAAATACTTACATCCACAAAAGAAGCAACCAAACCAAACAAACAGAAAAAAAATCTATAATCTACAATCAGGAGCTGAGATGCTCTGAGAAGAATCTGCACAATACCTAAACCTTGACAATTTGAAAACTGTTTTTATCCAGTTAGAACACTCAAGCACAGAAACAGACCATATGTTTGAAAAAAGACATCCAAATACCACAACAGCAACCTACTACAATACAAAAAGGAAATCCCCACTAACAGCAACACCCTTGACTGTCACCTACCATCCTACACTTGAACTGATAAAAAGGATCATCAAATAGTTACAGCCTATATTCAAAAAATATCTGACTTCGAAGGAAATGTTCCTAATCCTCCACCCTGCAATTCCTGGTTTTCAAGCAACCCTCTTATCTCTGCCAAGTCATCATCAGAAGCAAAATCCCTGCTGACTAACAGACACAAAATAGAACACAACCCTGCCTTAACAATAAATGCAAAACCTGTCAACTCCTTTCTACCATTGCAACAACCAATGCCCCTCACAATGAAACCATCAGAATACACAATTCCTATACATGTCTATCCCAGAATGTGGTATACTCCATCCATTACACTAAAAATTATCATGAAAACTACATGGGTGAAACTGGACAAAAAAGACATGCCAAAATGAACGATTGCAGAAAAACAGATAAAGGACAAGAGACAAACAAGCAGGGTAAGAAAACACTTTTCATAGAACAAACACTCCCTTTACGCCAGGAGCAGGCAATTATTTTGTGTAGAGGGCTGCTTACTGAGTTTTGGCAAGTTGTCAAGGGCCACGTGGGTAGCCCCGCCCTTTGCCGGGTGCCCCACCCCCTGGTCACCATCTTGTAACTGGAAGTCCTGCCCCCTAACCCCTGATCTTTGCCACCAGAAGTCCCACCCCTTGCCCCCAGAAGTACTCCTTTCAGCAAAGCGTTTTGCCATCTCAGAACCAGAAAAATATCCAATTATATTCTAAAAAGTGAACATCTAAAACATTCATTAATTTGATTTCAAAAAATATTTTTGTCCTGGTTTATATATGTTTGAGTAATATACATAGAGGTGATTGCACAATAGCTTAAAAAGAAGTCTTAAGCTTGTATACTGTGGGGGGTATAGGTTTGCGGGGAGCTGTGGATGTGCGGGTATGTGGGGTAAGGGAGCATGCAGGTGTATGTGGATATGTGGGGTGTTGGTGGGAATGGGTGTGGGGGTCTGCATGTATGACAGTGTGAAGGAGGGTGTGGGTGCATGTGTATGGTGTGGTGTGCATGTGGGATTCACCCTATGAATACATACACACACAATGCCCCTGCCTGTGCGCGTGGGCACACACCCTGGCACAGGCCATGTGCTTCCCAGTCCAGTGGTGCAGCTGGGAGCCATGTAGTGCTGGAGCAGGGCAGGGGCAGGAATCAAGGAAATGGCTGGGGTGGGTGGGGCTGGGCTCCTGCCTCCTGCTGCCAGCTCCCCCTGGGTCCTACTTCCCCTGGCTCCTGTCATCTTTTACAGGCAGCCAGGAGCAGATAAATATTTTCTAAATTTTTTAGGGGTCCCATAGGCCAGATAGAATGACCTGGGGGGCTGGATCCAGCCTGCGGGTTGTATTTTGCCTGCCCCTGCTTTATGTCCTCACAATCTCCATGCTCAAGGAAAATTTAGAAAACACTTTAAAAAAACAGGCTTAGGAAGAAAAAATATTTCGCTTACTGGACACACAGAATCAAGGGCTAAACACAGACATTGACTTTATGTCTCATTATTATCTGTTTGATCCCTGATAATTTTTCTACACCCCATGGGTGATAATGATCCTCTTGAATGGTCTTACTGTTCCATGAATCAATTTACCTTTTCTACTGCATTTATCTTGTCTGTTAGCTACCTGATAATGTCCCTTTTATCCTGTTTTATCTACATAGGGAGTTTTACACAGACTTTTATTCTATCTTCTATTTAGCTCAAACTGTGTCTGCTTTTTTCTCAGACTTGAGGAAGGGTACTTGGTACCCAAAAGCTTGTCTATATCCCTTCAACTATACAGTTGGTCCAATAAAACATATAATCCATAAAAATCCTTGCCTCTCAAAGATACATAAAATAATCCCCAGCAATAATAAAATGCCCCCAGTTCCTAAATGTACAAACGAATGCATCCTGACCCAATTGTTAGGTCCAGTAACCAGGGGCGGCACTAAGGGAAGGGGCTTGGGGCGGGGGCTATAGCTACCCCAAAATTCACCTTAGCCCTACCATAGCCACCCCTTCCAGCGCTGCCCCTGTCCAAGCCCCCCACTCTTCCCATTCTGGGCTGCCACCATCTACCCCACACAGCTGATCCCTCCCCACGCCTGCCTGCAGAAGTGTGGCACTCCTGGCCTGGCCAAATAAATATGTTTGGCCAGAAGATGTATAGGCACAGCCCCTCAATTTTCTGTCTAGCCAACCTCAGCCCCTCCACCAGGAAAAGGCTGGTGCCACCCCTGCCAGTAGCCCTGCCAATCTCTATCTCCTTTGCTGAAGTCACTGCTGTATTTTTGTGCATACAGTGCACTCCCAAATAACATGCACCTTGTGTTTTGAAACTCAAAATAAAGAAAAGGGATTTTTTTTCACAGTCATGGCTTCATTGACCTTGGACAAAGCTTAATCTCAAATGACTCGCCCTTCCTTTCACACATAACTAAACCTGAATTCCTAGCTGCTGCTGAAGACTAGTCTCCATCTATGATTTTGTAAAAAGTTAAAGAGTCCGAGCTAAACAGCTAAAGAAGCCCTGAAATGAGAGACCAGGAGCAGCTAGCAAACAACAAACTTGCCCTAGGATAGGTTAGGTTGATTAGTGGAATATCAAGACCATTACAAAGAAGAAACTATAGTTAACACCTATACAGTGAAGAACAATGAAGTTAACTCCCTCAGTTGCTTCAACAGTAATACCACAGCTGATGTACTGCAGGGCAGAAATCAAACCAGGGTGCTTCCAACCCCAAAGAACAAAATCAGCTTCCCCACATAAAACATGCACTCCAGTTTTGAGTAGAAAGGTGCATGTTGTATGAGATAAAATGTAATCCTCATGTGTGATACACTCTTCTTTAAACACAGGTTCTGATACCTATTGTCTAGGCCATCCTTCCTCATTACTGCTCATTGCTCTACCCCCACTTTTCCCCTCATCATCTCCCTTTGCTGACTGCCCCAAAGTTACCCCAGTAGTCTAATCTTGACCCTTCATTTTAGAGAATTTCTACCTGAGTAAAACCCAAGTAATCAGAAACAACACCTTGTATTTTCTGGGAACTATACTATTTCCCCAGTGAAATCTTCCAGCCTTTTAGTCTTGTGCAACTTTTCTGCTCTAATAATGGAGGACACAATTCCAGTGGGAACACCAGAGGGCAGTAGGAGCAGAGCAGTAGATCTGTGTGAAATTTCAGCTGGCATCCAGCAGGCAGATCAGGGGCTCGCCCACACCCCCGAAAGGGCTTCAGGGGCTGTGCCAGAGTCCTCCTGGGGGTGCAGGCCCTCAATCTGCCTGCCAGATGGCAGACCAGCACTGGGCACAGCCCGCACCCAGTGCTGGGAGGATCAGTGCTGCCACTGGCCCCAGGCACCCTCCTTGACCCGGCTTTGGTACAGGGCCAGGGTAGATCAGCTCATGTGGGGACCCTCCCCCACCCCAGGATCAGGGCAGCAGGTCCCCACATGAGCTGATCTGTCCCAGCCCCGTACTGGAGCCAGGTCGAGGAGGGTGCCAGAACCCTCCCCTGCCTCAGGATTGGGTTGGTGGGTCCTCACACGAGTTGATCTGCTCCGGCCCCGCTGGCCCCAGGCAGCAGATCCAGCTCCTGTCAGCCGGCAGGCAGATTGGGGCCTTGCTGGCACCCGAGGGAGGGCTGTGGGGGCTATGCCAGAGTCCTCCCAGAGGTGCGTGCCTCCGATCTGCCTGCCAGGTGACAGGAGCCAGGTGCTGCCTCCGGGGGCCAGTGGCAGCACTGATCTTCCCAGCACTGGGTGCAGGCTGTGCCCAGCACTGGTCTGTCATCTGGCAGGCAGATTGGGGGCCTGCACCCCTGGGAGGACTCACAGCCCTCCCAGGGGTGCAGGTGAGCCCCCAGTCTGCCGGCCTGCTGCATTTTATGTTTCCCTATAGTAACCTATGGGCAAAACAGCAAAACATTGTCAAAACAGCAAAAGTTTCGACGAAATGAAATGGCACAGTGGTTTCAAAATGAAAGAAAACTCTAAATGAAACACTGTTCTGTTGTACTGTCGAAACAGAAGTCGAATCAGAATGGTGCTGTTTTGCACAACCCTACAAAGCAGTACTATCTCACATGAGGTAGCATTGAGAGGTGAACCCCCTCCCTCCCAAAGAAAGCCAGAGGATCATTTTCTCAGCTGGTGTAAGTCTATCAGAAGATTTGACAATGCTCACTGAGAAGAGGTAGAAAATGAATATAAACATGACAATTTTGTGGCAAGGTTTGTACACTACTGTATAAATAATTCTTTTGTTCCTGCCTGATTTTGCATAATTGCAATTTTTACCTGCAGATTTACCTTTAAAATCTCATTGTTGAAGTCTGTTGAGTTTACTGGTATTTTTCTGCTCCCAGACCCACTCATGGAATACTGGCATGCATGGCAAAGGGTGCAAAATAGATTCAGTTCAGCTTAACTACCAAAGCATCTATCAAACACATCATGGTATCAAAGCATTTGAATTCCTCTCTGAATTGTCAGTGCAGATTTAATTAAAGCCAGTGGGAGTTTTATTTGAATAAACTGTACCGTTTACCTTCATATCAGTTGGGATCAAGAAGGCATATTTAAATGGTATCCAATTTTGAACCCATGCTGCAAAAATTTTTTGTTCCCAGCATGCCTCTGCTTCGAGATGTAGCAAGAGGCACATGCAGGTTCATCTAGATGCGCGCAATAGGCTCTCAGTTTGATTTTTAAGACACATTTTTTGGCAACAAGACAAAAGCATTTGATTAGTAATGTGAGAACTTTTATATACCTAAATACATTTGCTGTTATGATAACCACTGCTAATAGCATGCACAATTTGTGTCACTGAGATATAAGCATCCAAGATGAAACCCTCTGTGTACCCATCTAATAAGGGAGTTAAGGGGAACAAAGCAACTCTTCTTCAGTTATCAAAAACTTTTCTGAAGTGTCTGTGTGGTAGACCTATATAGAAAGAAGGTTTGTAGCCAAACTCTTTTTCCAGATTACGTGGTTTTAGGTGAGGAGTTTTGCACAAGAGCAGCAGTTCCCAAATTAAGGGTCATAGCCCCAAGTGGGATCATGATCCCAATGGAAATTTTATTGGAAGAGTCAATCTTATATCAGAAGTGAGATTACGAAGCCAGAAAAATTGAGAACCATTGGACTAGAGATCTCCAGACAGAAAGCCCTAGGGCTGGGGCAGAAACAAGAAAGAATGTGTTTTAGAAGTAAAACTTGAGTGAGACACCAAGAGCAGTCAACAGAAACAGAAGTTTAAAGCCTTAAACTAAATATGAAACCATCACTCCTGGCATAAAAGTATTTCCTAGGAGACTTACAATATTGGTGTAACTACTGGTATTACTTTCCTGCATAAACAAGATCACATATTCAGTTCCTTGTGCGAACAGAACCTCTTGTGAAGCTCTACTTGCAACCCTGAAGAGATTTACCCTCAAGCAGTACAGGTTCCTGAGGCAGCAGATTAACCTCACCAGTGGAAGCCACTGCGACTTCACCAGTGAACCTGAATCAGTATTGTTCTGACTTTGCTCCCTTCCTGTTAGGGTCACAGAGATTTGAACCTGGAGCCACTCAGCCAGCAACAGGCATAAGCTAAGTCCTCAGCAGGAGCCAACCCCTGACTGATGAGGAATCAAGTGACCAGGGGAAACCTATAGGAACAAGTGAGCCCCTGACAGGGGGACTATAAAACCCCTCCTATTTCCTGTGGGATTTGTCCCAACAACATTACTTGTGTGTCTGTTTTTGGATCTGTGCTTTATCCCAGCCTTGCCACAGTCCCTGCCCCTGCTTTGCTTGGGGGTCCCAGCTCTGATCTACCATCCAACCTGATCATGATGCTGCCTCAACCGTTGGCCTGACAACTCAGACTGCAACAGATAGTCTGCCTACAGTAATTTGCTAAGTGATTGTCCGTGGCCTGGTCCTGCTTTTCACTATGCCATTCTGGGACTCTACAGTCCCCCACAACAGGGCAGCATGCAGCAACTTCGAGCTACAGCATCCAGATTTTCTAGAAAACTCTGCTGCCACAGGGAAACTTTACGGTTAGGGCTGCCAGGCTCTGGAATGGGCTCCCAAGGGAGTTGGTGCTCTCCCCTACCTTGACGGGTCTTCAAGAGGAGGTTGGATAGATATCTGGCTGGGGTATTATGATTCCAGCACTCGTTCCTGCCCAGGGCAGGGGGTTGGACTTAATGATCTGTTCAGGTCCCTTCGGACCCTAGAAACTATGAAACCTCCACCATGGTTTAAACTGGCATATGTAAGTGCAGGAGCAGATCTAGGGGTGGTGTGGCTGCACTCCCCTTTGGCTGTGCCCCTCATGAACAGTAATCTCTGCTCACTGGCAGTTCAGCACTGCTTCCGCTGTGAGCTCCACGGGTATGTCTACACATGCATTAACACGCTTTAGTTAATGCATATGACATCTAGTACCTCAATTGTGAGCTAGGAAAATGCACATTTGTCTTAATGCACATTAACTAAAGTTAAAGCACGGTTTTTAAGTGATGCTTAATGTACAATAGCCTAGTTTAATGTGCATTAACTAAATAGCATGTTTTTCAGTGACATTTTAATGCGTATTAAACTAGGCTAATGAGCATTAAAGCACACCTGCAGTCATGCCCCACACCGATGGCCAACCGGGGGGGTTTCCCCCAGCGGCCAGTTGTCGAGCCAGCTTCCAAGGGGTGCTTGGCTGATCTCAGGGGGTAGCACTTCCAGGGGGGTGGCACTCAGGGGGTGGCGCTCAGGGGTTTGGTGCTTAGGGGTGGCACTTCCAGGGGTGCACGACTGATCTCAGGTGGTGCACGTGCACCCATGTGCACCCCTACACGTCGCCAATGCTCTTCAGCTGTGTGGCACATACACAATGCAGTTTCTTCACTGCACACCCTCAAACAGGCATGGTCACACCCCATTGGCTGCCATCCTAGATACACCTATGTACAAGTGTAAAATCCCCCACTTGTATGTAGCCCCACACTTGTACACTTTACAAGTGTATGTAGCCCCACACTTGTAAAACAGGTGAACTGTCTCTGTGAATGGCAGCCTGTTGTCAGTGGGAGAAGAAAGGTGGGGGAACAAGTGGGCACTACTGGCTCTTCTGTAGCCTAAGCCTGAGGAAGAACTAGCTGTGAGTTCCTGCTGGTATGGGAGCAAGGACTGCCAAAGGGTGCCTGTAGATGTGTGGGATGCCTGGTCCAACGTGATGTAATTACAGTACATCAGAGCAGACTTGATTAATCCTGAGAGCCGCTCAAATTAAAGCATCCCCCCAACCCCAGAGCATGTGTAGAGGCACCCAAAGAGCCTTGCCATGGGGAAACCAGAGGCCAAGGCTTAAGAACCGGGGAATTTCCTGACCTGATAGAAAAAAACACTAATCAGCTCAGGCTTAAGAGTGAGAAAGCTCAAAAGGTAAATTTTCCTGTACTGCATTAGTAATGAGTGAAACCACAGGAGGGGAGACTGTGTTAAACTGGAGAGCATAAGGTGTGTTTATAGGCAGATAGGACTGGAAGAGGTCTCCTGGGCCACTGAGTTCAGCCCCCTGTATCTGCAGGCAACTATTTACCTAAAGATTGTTAAAAAAAACAACATTTCAAACACTCACACATCCCTACAAGGCACACAACTAGAAATGCTGGGAAGACCCTATAACAGGGGCAGGCAATTATTTTGGGCAGAGGGCCGCTTACCCAGTTTTGGCAGGCTGTTGAGGGCCGCATGGGTAGCCCCGACCCGTGACAAGTGGCCCACCCCTTGACAGGTGCCCGGCCCCCTGGTCACCAACTTGGGACTAACGTCCCAAGGTCTTGGGACCATTGTCCCAGGGCCAGCACCGGTGGGACCCAAAGCGGGGCACAGGCTGGCAAGGGTCTGTGCAGCCGGGTTGGGCTGCATCAGCAGGAAGTGAGGAGCTGGCCTGGTTCCATAGAACCCCTGCCAGCCGGGACCCCATGCTCCTGCCACCCTGCTCTGGGCCCTGCTGGCACTGGCCCCGGGACATTGGTACGGGCCCCATGCTCCCGCTGGATCCCTGCCAACTCACATCCAATGCCCCCCAGCCCTGTGGCACAGGCGGGGGACAGCACTCAGCCCTGACCCTTGCTCGCCAGCAGGGAAGAAGCTGGTGCTGAGCATGGGGAAAAGTGGCCCCTCACCAGCCCCATGGCCAGCATTCCCTGCTGCAGGCACTCGCAGCCCATGCAGGGCTGTCCGGAGCAGGCACAGGCAGCCCCAGGCAGGCTGCGAGCAGCTGCAGCATGGGGCACTGGCCATGGGGTGGGCGAGGAGACACTTTTCCCCGTGCTCAGCACCAGCTTGTAACCTGCCCCACTGCCCGCCTGGCAATGAGGCCAGGTTACAAGGTGGTGTTGAACATGGGGGTGAGAATGCAGCCCCTCCCCAACCCATGCCCGGCGCCCCATGCTGCAGCTGCTCGCAGCCAGCCTGGGGCTGCCTGTGTCTGTGCCGTGCAGGCTGTGAGTGCCTGCAGCACGGGGCACCGGGCATGGGGTGGGCGAGGGCATACTTTAAGAGCCCAGGGAAATGCTGAGTGCAGGGGGGGAAGCGGCCCCTCATCTGTCCCACGCCTAGTGCTCCATGCTGCAGGCACAGACAGCCCCACGTGGGCTGTGAGCAGCTGCAGCGCGGGGCACCGGACATGGGGCAGGGAGGGGCCGCTTCCCACCCTCACTGCATCCTTCCTTGCCTAGGGTCCTCTCCCCCACTTATCTGAGGTTCCCGTGCTGCCGGGCAGCCACCTGCTCCCAGCCCAGAAACCCCAGCAGGGGGGTGAGGCCGGGTAGGCCCCACTGTTGTGGGAGCCCGCCGGGCTTCCCCTGGGTCCTACTGCCCTTGGCTCCTGTCATTTTTTTACAGGAATCAAGGGCAGAGAAATATTATTTTTCTACATTTTTAGGGGCCCCACAGGCTGGATAGAATGGTCTTGCAGGCCGTATTTTGCCCAACCCTGCCCTATAACATACCATGGGTAAAAGCAGGGGAGACAAGGGTGCTGACAGTGCCCTGCCACTGCAATGGCAAAAGCAACTGGTTAATATGTACATTTGTATACGCAAATGTTTATGTCTATCTGGTAAAGACCCAAATCATTAGAATGAAAGAATGATTAACGCATGCATTCAGGTTCTGGCATTATGAATGCCCCTGTAAATGCTATTAAGTGATCTGATGTTCAAAAACAATCATAAAAACAGTTCCAGCTGGGACCTATTCTGGTTTGGTTTACACTGGAGTAATTTAAAAATCCATAATTATTCTGAATGGAGTCTGGTGATTCACAGCAGCATTTGGACAATTTCTTTGTAATCAAGTCCCAGTCACTTGCCTTCCACATTCACAAAGCAAATTAAATTATAGAAAGGTAGGCAGATTGCCAGCCCTGCTCAGTTCTCTTTGTACTGCTCTGTTGACACATTTGGAGCATGGATTGTCCCTTAATCCCCTGCTGGGGAGGTCCCAAGCACACAGTTACTGTAACTGTCTCCATACAGCTGCTGGCACAGAAAACAAGTTAAGGACAGGAAAGAGTGAGAAGGAGCAATGATCAAACTGTGGGAAAATGTTGGCAACTGCCATGACTTAGAGCGGCATCCAGGAAGATTTACATAAAATGCTCATATTAAGCTGTGGTCACCTATTTCTAAATACTGTAAGGGTGCTTATACACGAGTAGCGAGGCTGCTCCTACATGCTGTAATTACAGCACATTGGAGCAGATTTGATTAGTCAAGTCTGCAGGAGTGTGGGAATTACCATGCTCCAGCACCTCATGTAGCAATGTCCCCACGCTTAAAAATGATGGCAGGGGCACTTTAACTAAAGCTCATTTTAGCTAAAGCACCCCCGCTGCCATTTTTAAGCATGTGGATGCCAATACACAAGCTGCTCTAATTAAAGCACCCTCCCACCCTACTCCTGTATCATGTGTATAAATGCCCTAAGTTCTTTTACATTAAGATGAAATAAGTATCTGAGGCACTTAAGGTTTCTACAACTATGTAGTCTTGCTTGTAGAGCAGGAGTGGGCAAAATACGGCCCACGGGCCAGATCTGGCCTGCAAAGCCATTCTATCCAGCCTGCAGGGCCCCTAAAAAAATGTAGAAAATTAATATTTCTCTGCCCTTGGTTCCTGTCAAAAATGACAGGGACCAAAGGCAGTAGTACCCAGGGGAAGCCCAGCAGGCTCCCATAACAGCGGGGCCCCCTCCGGCTCTGCCCCCCAGCTGGAAGCCCCTACAGGGGTTTCTGGGCTGGGAGCACATGGCTACCCAGCAGCACAGGAACCTCAGGTAAGTGGGGGGGACCCCGGGCAAAAAAGGAGCGTGGGGTAGGGGGGGAAGCAGCCCCTCCCTGCCCCACGCCCGGTGCCCCACACTGCAGCTGCTCGTAGCCCGCATGGGGCTGCCTGTGCCTGTGGGGCTGCCTGCGCCCACCCCTGTTGTAGAGTTTCTACCAGTGGGGCATCTGAAGCACAAATCAGCATAACCGTGGAGTGAGTCTGGCCCTTTGTTCCTTGTCCACTACAAGTCTTAATTCCTCAGAAGCACCAAACTTTACAAGAAACTATTGTACTATAGTGCTAAATTCCATAAGCCCATTCCTTAGTATGCCAAATCCAAAATAGGTTTTGAATACTGGTACCAACTTCTGTGTTATCATCCTATTCCAGGGGTTTTCAATCTCTTTTCATTTGCATACCCCTAAAAAAATTCAAATGGAGGTGCAGAGCCCTTCAAATTGTAACTGTGGATATTCACATACTTTTAGTTGATCATGAGAACTGCATCCGAGAAACCAACTGGCGGCTTCGGCAGTGGTGTCTCGAGGCAGGCTTCGGCTTCCTGGACAATGACCCGCACATCACGACGAGGGACATGATCAGCTGGGATGGGCTTCACCTGTCCCCCAAAGGTAAGCGTGTGTTTTCTTCTAGGTTAGCAGATCTCCTCCGGCGGGCTTTAAACTAGGCTCGTCGGGGGGAGGGGAGTATGAGGGCAGGGGAAGCTGTGGACCACCAAACCATGTGGCACCCACAAGGACAGCCCAGCCTGAAGAAAGAGAGCATTGGAAACCTGAAAGCCATGGGGAGACCAGCACTACAGCACAGGTAAGAAACAAGAAGGTAAGAATCAAAGGGCCCCTTGGGACTCGGAGCGGGGGGGCGGCAAAGGCACCAGTCGCAGGGCTCAAGTGCCTATATACTAATGCTAGGAGCATGGGGAACAAGCAGGATGAACTAGCGCTCCTGCTTGCACTAAACACCTATGACTTAGTGGGGCTAACAGAGACCTGGTGGGATTCATCCCACGACTGGGCGGTACATATTGAGGGCTATAGATTGTACAGAAAGGACAGGTCGGGGAAGAAAGGGGGGGGGTTGCACTTTATGTCAGTGAGCAATATACATCGACCCTCATCAAGACAGAATCCAAGGTTGAGGAAGTAGAAGGATTGTGGGTTAGGCTACATGGGGGGCAAGGAGAAAGGGATTTGGTGGTAGGGGTCTGCTACAGACCCCCATATCAAGGGGAAGAAATAGATGCGGGGCTCCTGAGGCAACTCTCAGAGACCATAAAAGCTAAAGAGGCAGTAGTCATGGGGGACCTAAACTACCCGGACATCTGCTGGGAGTTACAGACAGCAAAGTCCCACCGCTCACGTAGGTTTCTAACCTGTGTACAGGACTTCCACCTGACACAGGAGGTACACGGTCCCACTAGGGGGAATGCCATACTGGATCTGGTATTGGCAACAGGGGATGACATGATAGGGGACCTCCAGATCGGTAGCCATTTGGGGGCAGTGATCACCTAATAATAGAATTCAACATAAGACATTGAGTGGGTAAGGTAACTAGTAGGGTGAAAGTGCTAGACTTTAGGAAAGCTGATCTCAATGAACTCAGGTGATTAGTCAAGGACACACTGCAGAGTAGGAGTTTTGAAGGGATGGGAGCCCAAGAAGGGTGGCTGTGCCTTAAGGAAACGATCCTTCAGGCACAAAGCAAGACGATCCCCGAGCGAGACAAAAGAGGGAAAGGGGCCAGGAGGCTTCCATGGCTGACCAGAGAAATCTAGGGCAGCCTAAGGGACAAAAGGGGAGCACATAAAAAGTGGAAACAAGGTGAGATCACTAAAGACGAATATACCTCCTCTGCTCGTGCTTGTAGGGAGGCAGTTAGGCGGGCCAAAGCTACCAGGGAGCTGAGGATGGTAACCCAAGTAAAAGACAATAAGAAATTGTTTTTTAGATATATAGGGAGTAAAAGGAAGGCCCAGGGAGGAATAGGACCCCTGCAAAATGGGCAGAAACAATTGGTGACGGACAGGGGGGACAAGGCTGAACTCCTCAACTAGTTCTTTGCCTCAGTGTTCCTAAGTGAGGGACACGACAAGTCTCTCACTGGGGTTGTAGAGAGGCAGCAGCAAGGCGCCAGACTTCTGTGCGCAGATCCTGAGATGGTGCAGAGTCACTTGGAAGAACTGGATGCCTTTAAGTCGGCAGGCCCGGATGAGCTCCATCCGAGGGTGCTGAAGGCACTGGCCGACATCATTGCAGAGCCACTGGCGGGAATATTTGAACGCTTGTGGCGCACAGGCCAAGTCCCGGAGGACTGGACAAGGGCTAACGTGGTCCCCATTTTCAAAAAGGGGACGAAGGAGGACCCGGGCAACTATAGGCCAGTCAGTCTCACCTCCATCCTTGGTAAAGTATTTGAAAAAATTATCAAGGCTCACATTTGTGAGAGCCCGGCAGGGCAAATTATGCTGAAGGGAAACCAGCACGGGTTTGTGGCGGGCAGATCGTGCCTGACCAATCTAGTCTCTTTCTATGACCAGGTTACGAAACGCCTGGACACAGGAGGAGGGGTGGATGTCGTATATTTAGACTTCAGGAAGGCCTTCGATACGGTATCCCACCCCATACTGGTGAACAAGTTAAGAGGCTGTGACGTGGATGACTGCACAGTCCGGTGGGTGGCAAATTGGCTAGAGGGTCGCACCCAGAGAGTCGTGGTGGATGGGTCGGTCTCGACCTGGAAGGGTGTGGGCAGTGGGGTCCCGCAGGGTTCGGTCCTTGGACCGATACTCTTTAATGTCTTCATCGGTGACTTGGACGAGGGAGTGAAATGTACTCTGTCCAAGTTTCCAGATGACACAAAGCTATGGGGAGATGTGGACACACCGGAGGGCAGGGAACAGCTGCAGGCAGACCTGGATAGGTTGCACAAGTGGGCAGAAAACAACAGGATGCAGTTCAACAGGGAGAAATGCAAAGTGCTGCACCTAGGGAGGAAAAATGTCCAGCACACCTACAGCCTAGGGAATGACCTGCTGGGTGGCACAGAGGTGGAAAGGGATCTTGGAGTCCTAGTGGACTCCAAGATGAACATGAGTCGGCAGCGTGACGAAGCCATCAAAAAAGCCAATGTCACTTTATCGTGCATCAGCAGATGCATGACGAATAGGTCCAAGGAGGTGATACTTCCCCTCTATCGGGCGCTGGTCAGACTGCAGTTGGCGTACTGCGTGCAATTCTGGGCGTCACACTTCAAGAAGGATGCGGATAACCTGGGCCAGGGTCCAGAGAAGGGCAACTCATATGGTCAAGGGCCTGCAGACCAAGCCCTACAAGGAGAGACTAGAGAAACTGGACCTTTTCAGCCTCTGCAAGAGAAGGTTGAGAGGCGACCTTGTGGCTGCCTATAAGTTCATCATGGGGGCACAGAAGGGAATTGGTGAGTATTTATTCACCAAGGCGCCCCCGAGGGTTACAAGAAACAATGGCCACAAGCTAGCAGAGAGCAGATTTAGATTGGACATTAGGAAGAACTTCTTCACAGTTAGAGTGGCCAAGGTCTGGAATGGGCTCCCAAGGGAGGTGGTACTCTCCCCTACCCTGGGGGTCTTCAAGAGGAGGTTGGATGAGTATCTAGCTGGGGTCATCTAGACCCAGCACTCTTTCCTGCTTATGCAGGGGGTCGGACTCGATGATCTATTGAGGTCCCTTCCGACCCTAACATCTATGAATCTATGAATCATAGTCATCTTTCACAGACCCCTTAGAGATAGTCCATGGACCCTCAGGAGACAGCGGACCACAGGTTGAAAACCACAGTCATATTCTCTACTGGTTATTTTAAGAAACAGATTCAGAGCCTGAATCTCATTTTACTTGTGTTATTGTTACTCCATTATCTTCAGTAAAAACTGTCCTGATTTATGCTGGTGTAAGAATGCAGACTTCTGGTTCTCCACCAACTGGATTCTCCACTTCTCAATAATGAATTTGCTTACATTACAACACATAAACCTTTACAACAGGGTTGGGCAAAATACAGCTTGTGGGCTGGACCCACCATTCTATCCGGCCCACAGGGCCCCTAAAAAATTTAGAAAATTAATATTGATCTGTCCTTGGTTCCTGTCAAAAATGACGAAGGGCAGTAGGACCCAGGGGAAGCCCGGCAGGCTCGCACAACAGCAGGGCTTGCCTGGCCCCACCCCACCAGCTGGAAGCCCCAGCATGGGCTTCTGGCCTGGGACCATGTGAGTGCACCGCGCCGGAACCTCAGACAAGGTTTCAGCACGGTGCACTCACATCCGGGGAGAGCAGGGGAGGACCCCGGGGGAAAGCAGCCCCTCCCCAGCCCCATGGCCAACACTCCCTGCTGCACCAGCGCAGGGCTGTCCTGAGCAGGCACAGGCAGCCCCAAGCGGGCTGTGAGTGGCTGCAGTGTGGGGTGCCAGCCATGGGGCAGGGGAGGGGCTGCTTCCCCCACCCCCATGCTCAGCACCAGCTTCTAACCCACCCCCGCTGCCAGCCTGGGCTCCATGCAGCTCTGGGCCCAGCTGTCAGGGCTGCACATGGCAGCAGCAGCTGCGCCCCCCCCTTCCTTCCCCCCACTTGCGGTGCCAGGCAGTATTTGCTGCTGCTGCATGCCCAGACCTCGCACACTGGGCAGCACAGGGGCAGCAGTGGGAAACACTGCCTGGCATGGCAAGTGGGGGGGCCACAGCTGCTGCCACCATGGCGCAGCCCTGACGGGTGAGCCTGGAGCCAGTGCAAGGCCCAGGCTGGCAGCAGGGGTGGGTTACAAGCTGGTACTGAGCGTGAGGGGATGGAAAATTGGCCCCTCACCCACCCCGTGGCTGGCGCCCCGCACTGCAGCAACTCGCAGCCCACCTGGTGCTGTCTGTGACTGCAGCAGTGAGCGACGGCCATGGGGTGGGGGAGGGGCCGCTTTTCCATGTGCTCTGCACCAGCTCGTTACCTACCGGTGAGCATGGGATCAGGGCTGCATGCAGCCCCCCGCCTGTACTATGGGGTTGGGTGGCACTGAGAGTGAGTGGGTGCACAGGGCCCACACTGTTGCCGTGGGGCCAGTGCCAGCAGGGCCCAGAGCAGGGTGGCAAGGGGTACAGGGCCCCGGCCGGCAGGGACTCTATGGAGCTGGGCCAGCTCCCCACTCTCCCTGCTGGTGCAGCCCACCAGCCTGTGCCCCACTCTGGGCCCCACTGGCGCTGGCCCTGAGACATTGGTCCCAAGATGGTGACCAGGGGGCGGGGCACCTGTCAAGGGGCGGGGCTACTCATGCGGCCCTGGACAGCTTGCCAAAATTGGATAAGTGGCCCTCTGCCTGAAATAATTACCAGCCCCTGCCTTATAATGATATTTGTTTCGTATATTCCTTGCCCACCTCTGACCTGGGGGAAGTCTCATAGAAAAACAATATTGGAGATACTGATTCTCTAGATTGGGTTAATTTGGGGACTTGTTTGTGCATTCCTTCCTTTGTTTTCTGGAGATCTACAGAAGCAGGCAGCCAGTTCGGGGGAGGAGGGGGAAGTGGCTGGGGGACTGTAAGCACACATGGAATAATTTGCTATCCCTACTGCCCTGCTGCACTGTCACCCCATACCTGCCCTGCTGCCACTGGGGGGCAGGGGGAGGAAATAAGTTGCTTATCCATGTCGCAGCGAGAGGGAGGAAGTGGCAGGGAAGCATGTGTCAGTGCATGCCTCCGTGTGTGTGTGTGCATGCACACATGCATGGGCAGAGTGGGGACAGGTTGGAGGCAGGTCCCTTCAGGCTCTGGCCTGGGTACAGCCCCTCACCCCTGGAGGCATGGGGGAGGAATGTGTGCCCCACTCCCAGCTGCCCCCCAATCAGACACACAAACATGCATACACAGAGTACCTGATCTCACTCATTCACACACACATACAGAGAGCCCAGTGAGGCTGAAGGTCATGGACTCCGCACCCAGGGTTGGGGGGGCAGCAGGAGTCTTCCTCTGTCCCACTTGGTGCCCCCACCCTCCCCTCCCCAGCCCCTGAGTGGAGGGCAGCTGCTTCCCCCCAGCACCCCGCTCCAGGTCTTGGTGTCATTCCTTCCTCCTTTCCTGGCTCCCCTGCAATCCCCCCACCTCGCTGCCCAAGCTCCAGTACAAAGAAATAGGAGAAGCTTGGAGCTTTTTTGGCAAGACAGGCCCTGGAGCAACAGTACTGGGGAGGAAAGGGACAGAAGAAATGGCTTGTATCACCCCCAAACAGGAGTTTTCCCCTATCCTCCCCGCCCCCCCCCCCCCTCCAGGCTCATTGCTGGTGTCCTGCTGCATGAAGGACTGCATGAAGGGCTTTCAATCAATGCTTGGGAGGGGTGGGACTTATGGTGCCCCCCAGCCAATCAGAGGCATGTGGGGGTGCTTTGCTCTGCCCTCAAAATGATGGCCCTGACCATGATACTGCCATGAAATCGGAGGCTTCGGCTGTGTTATAGGTGTGTAATCGGCCTCCAGGGCCTGTGAATTTGGAAGGTCCCTAGTCATGGTGCAGACAGACATACTCAAACCCTTTAGAGCAGAAGTCAGCACCTCTTTCTGACTGCGGATCCTAATGACCCCCTTCAGATCAGAGGCAGGAAGGTGGGTGCCAGCAAAAGCATCCACAGCCAAAGCCCCCTGCCACCAAACACTGCCAAAGGCACATGTCTACAGGTCAGATCCAATGGCTACATGGGCTAGATCCAGTCCATAAGCCATAGGTTGCCAACCCCTGCTTTAGAGCTTTCCACTTCAGGTTTTAAGATTCAAAAATAATTTCCCACAAAATATTAACAGCATTACAGGTGACTTGCTTTACTCAATATGTTTACACGCCCCTTAACATTTTTATGAAAGCCAGCAGAAGGAAAGTTGTACATGTGTTATACTTTCATATTTTAATCTCTCTTGTAACTTTTGTCTCCATTACCCTACACAATGGAATTGGAATAATAATTGCAGAGTTACTGCAGATTTGTGGTTCTGAGTTGCTGGGGAGTAGGATATAAATGTCACTTCCCTGATGCCTCTACACCAGGAGTTGGCAACATTTTTGGACAGACTGCCAAAAACACACTTTACTTGTAAGATATTGGTATGCCACTTGCTCACAGTGGGGAGGCTGCAAGGGGCCCAATCCTTGTTGTGGCAGCACAGCCCTGGCCCCTTCCAAGTCATCTGCACCAAGCAAAATGCCTTTGCGTGTCATGCTCTGGCACCCATGCTGATGCTTGCCTACCCCTGCTCTACAATGAATATACATGGAATCTGTATCACTAGACTACAGTAGGTTCCTCCAAAGTGTATTAAGGGCCAGTTCGAAGTGGAGTTCTTTTCTTCTAAGGGTTTTTCAGAGAGATGAGAGGTGTAGGTGGTAGGCCTTATCAAACACATTTTGGGAGAACATTCAAAACAAGGAATTGGAAAGGAAATGACAATAAAGATACTGATTTAAAAAAGGAAGAATAAAGGATCCTCAGCTGCTTCTCTCTTAGATGTGTTGGCTCAGTAGGATTCAAATGGGAGGTGGGGGGAGATAGTAAATATTTTTCCCCTTAAAATGAGTAGATCTGATTCTAAACACATGTACAGGAAGAAGTCCTGTTGAGTAAGAAAGTACTTTGTGTTCATGCACCCATTTTAGTGAAATATATTAGTTGAACTTTACAAGCAATTTCTCTCATATTTAAATTCATGTCTGGCATACAGAATGCTTTTAAGCCAACAATACCATATCTGATATCACCTGCAATGAATTAGCCCATAGGGTAGAAATTTTGCTGGATGTAATAAGGTATATTTCCAGAAAAGGACCTGGAGATGCTGAAAATAATTTTAGAGTGATTTCCTTTGTTTAATAATCACTATAAACCCTTTCTTCAGAAAGGAATAGTTTCCAACTGAGGGTGAAGGCAGTCTGCTATAGTGCAGCCTACCTGTTCTGTTAAGGGAATCATTACTAGTAATGATCATTTTGGAGAATTTTCATGCTTATGAATCACTTAACATATTTGGAGGGAAGGTCACACCTGGAAATGAAATACTTCTTGTTTCAAGAGACGCTTGGGACTGAAAAGTTATCACTATTGCAATCTGCTTTGGGAAAAATTGGAGTTTTTAAAATAATTTCTAATGAATGGTGATTAGCCAAATAAAATCAAAAAATGTTAAATTCTTGTTAGTAGATATAGTATATATATTCTATCTGCTTTTAATATTTTAAAATATTAAGTCATGTTTCTGAGTGCTTGCTGAAACCTCCTAAATAGCTCTTGGGCCATGAAATAAAACATTGTTATTAAAATAAATATACAACCCACAAGAATCCACAGTATTTCATATTTGAATATTTTAAATCTTTACAAATATGCTCTAAAAAGGACTAATAAATACCTTGCTGGACTAAATCATTTTTTATTCTTTTCCTTCTCCAAAATGGTAACAAACAAATGGGAGAAATGGCAGCTATTGGTCAATGGGAATTTTGTCTAAATAGCCAGTTAGATCCATAATATTCAGGGGGATCCATGATCCACCATAAAGTAACAACCTCAGTCTATACTATATTTGTTAATTATACTCAGAGTGAAATTCATCATGCATATAGGGACCTGTAGCAGGAACAGGCTGGATGTGGAAGGTTAGTGGCTCTGTGCTATGAAGACGCCAAGTCTAAGAGTTCAGAAACCAAGGGTCACAAACCAGGAGTCCCGACACTACGGCTAGGGACAGACATTACATATAAACCAGTTTAAGTGATTAGAAACTGGTTTAAACCTGTAACAGAACAGACATTCCATTCACATAAACCAGTTTCAAAATGGCTAAAACCAGTTTGAAATAAACCTGGTTGAATGTAATATCAGACTTAACTGATTTGGGTCAAACTGGTTTATGCAATATCTGTCCTAGACCCCTTGCTGGTTTAAGATAAACTAGACACCCCCAGCATCCTGGCATGCTCTCTGGTCTGGGCGGGCCTCTCTGCTCCATCTGCAGGGCTACCCCCGCCCCTTTGCTCTCTAGCTGGAGCAGGGACCGGCCCTAGCAGACACACCAGCTGGCATGACCCTGTTAAGGCAAAGTGGGCACGAACAGGGGTTAATTCTTCCCTCCTGCTTCTCCGCCCCACTGTGCAGGTCCTGCACTCTGCCAGAAGTGGAGGGAGCCCTACCCCTGCTTCCCCACAGAGTCCAGTGCAAGGTTTCCCCTTTCTGAGTGTGGAGCTGCAGGTGCGGTGAAGAGCTGTGGGGACAGAGGCAGCCAGTGCTGCACTAGGGGTGAGGAGCACAGCCCTGTATAACCTCTAGTGGGCTAGTAGGGGGTGCTCCAGCACTGAGTTGCCCACCTCACTGTGCTCAGCCAAAAACCAAGCCCCGAGTGTCTCCCTTGGGGTGCCTGTGACAGGCCAACCCACTTCCTGAAGCACACCCGCAAGCCTGGGGTAACCACTGCCACCACCCAGACTCCGGTCTCTGTCTGGGCCCTGTGCCACCCAGGATACACAGGTCCTATAGCCCTTGACATTTTGGAGTACTTCTATTAGCCTGAAGGACAGAAAGTAGCCTCCCTCAGTCAACCATGCAAAGGAAGCAAAAAGGTATGCCCAAACACTCTCAAGCATGTACCACAGGGCTTGCTAATAGATATCTTTATTGGGTAGAGAGGGCAGGCTTGGGGAGGAGTGCAAGTCAGAGAAGTATCAACAGAATAACCCTGAGCAAACAGAACCGGCCTGATAGCCATTTGATATGTTTCTAGATAACTGTAAACTACATTTCTAGTTAAGTTTCTAGTAGTTTACTCACTTCTACATCCTGAGAGAGAGAGAGAACGGCAGAGGTTCAAATTTCTGTGTAAATGTCCCAACATGTCTGCCTGTCTTCTTCCTGGAGAGACTCTCTCTTAAACAGCCCCTCTGACCTCGCCCCCTATACCCAGTCAGGGACAAGTGTTATTTGATGCCAGCCAATCAATTTTAAAAATGTTGTCTCTCACCTTGAGAAAGGGCCACCGCCTTAGGACTGCCCTTCCAGGTGAAGGACAGGAAATTTAACAATAGACCTGGCCACAGAAAGAGGGAGATTCCCCCTCCCATAGGGATTTCCTCGGCAACCAGGTTGATAGACACATGAGAGAGAGAGAGAGGAAACAGACTACCCCCAAAGAGAGGAAGGAGGCTGGACTGGGATTCTTTTACACAGCCTGGCTGACTGCTTTTATCCCCAGGGCTCCACGCCACACTACAGCTCCATACTCAGAGGGGAAGCCCCGCACTGGACTCTTCAGGGAAGCAGGGGGTGGGGCTCCCTCCACTCCTGGCAGAGTGTGGGACCTGCACAGCAGGGAAAGGGAGAAGCAGCTGGCTTCAGTGCAGGGCTTCCCCCACTGCAGGTTCAGGCTCAGAAAGCAGAGCTGCGAGGATAAGCCAGACTCCACTTCCTCCCCCTGCGCAGCGCTGGCCGGAGCTGTGCCTGCACTGGGCATGAGCACCCTGACCTCCCCATCTGCCAGGCAGCAGGGGCTGCACACCATGGGGAGGAGGGTGTGGGGGTCCCTATACCCCCTCTCTCACACCCCACACCCTGCCAAGCTGAGCTCTGCACTCCCACTACCCTTCTGGGGGAAGCAGGAGGAGGGGGAAGAGTTCCCCCCAGCATGGAACAGAGCATCCCCTGCCCTGGGGGGCAAGAGTGGGGGAAGAGCCCCCTTCTGGGCAGCATCCCATAGAGTTCCCCCTCCCCACCCCGAAGCAATGGGAGAGAAGCAGGGGGAAGAGTCCTCCTCTGGCACCAGGTAACCTCACAGAGCCCCACTCCCCCCCCCCAGCACCAAACAGGGCCCCCCTTCCAGCTTCACGGTGGTGGGGGAGAGGAAGAAGGGGGAAGAGTCCCCCTCTGGGCGCAGGCAGCCCTGTGTGCCTGGATTGCTCCCGGCTGTTAGGGAGCTGTAGAGGCGGGAATGCGTGGCCTGGCCACAAACCCCCTCCTTAGCTCAGCTTTCCTGTGGAAGGGAGGGCTTCTCTAGCGCTCCCAGGCTTCTGGCTTGAGCCACTGCAGGCATGTGCCAAATGTTTATCCACTTGCAAACCGGTTCACTCTCTGCAGGTTAGACTAACCTGCAAAGACTGAACAATCCAGACTCAGGTTTTTTGAATATCTGTCCCTAGCCTAGGGGCTAGGCAAGATTCAGACTAGGTAATGGTGCAGGCAGGAGCTAGCTAAGGCTCCAAGGCAGGAGCTAGGCAAAGGTTCAAGCTAGGAGCTGCACAGAGAGGCATCTGTAGATTGTTTGAGTAGGCAAGAAATGCTGGAAGGATGACTGCTTATATCCAGGCTGCTTGCAGCCATGCTGGTCATTGGGACAAGCTGGCAGTAACGTGAAGTCAGTTTGGCAACCTGAAGTCAGACCCAAACAGTGAACCAGGGCCAGCAGAGGTCCAACTCAGTCTGCCCATTTCTCTGATTGCTAACAGGGCCATAGTAGCCACACTGCAGCCTTATGCACCACTTTCAACCTTATGCTGCCCCACATGAGAAAGGAGTGCCACTTGGGGAGAGCTGTTTACAGTGCCGTGACAAGGAAGTTTGGCACCTGGGGCAAAGGCCACAGCAGCAGCTCAACCTCACCCCACACACAGATCTGGGGGCACAAGGCCCCCCCCCACCTTGCTTGCCTAGGAGTGCACACAGTGGCAGGAGCTGCCCTTTCTCCTTCCTAGCACCCCCCCGCCAAACAAGCCACTCACATCTCTGTCCTGTGCCCCACCCTAGGACAGGCAGATCCTGTTGGCGCCCCTTCGCTTCAGCACCTGGGGCGGTCACTCCTCTCTCCTTCCCCGCTTGCTACGGCACTGGCTGTTTAGCAGCTACACTCCACGA
Organism: Alligator mississippiensis; assembly: GCF_030867095.1. Classification (NCBI taxonomy): domain Eukaryota; kingdom Metazoa; phylum Chordata; order Crocodylia; family Alligatoridae; genus Alligator; species Alligator mississippiensis. The sequence goes on along the minus strand of NC_081824.1, from coordinate 74,273,335 downwards.
AGGGCCCTTGATAAAGCCACAGATAGATTAACATGGAAGGAGTTGTTGAAGGAAGCATGAATGCATATCCTACTTATACAGATCCAGTGGCAGAAGAACAAAGAGAGCATGGAGTCTTCAACCACTTTGCCAGTCAGCAAGCAAGGTTGAAATTTGCCCTCTTGATTATTTCCATGGAAATCTTTAAATAACGTCTGATAACTGTCTCTCAGAGGGGAAAGGCAATATATTTCACCCTAACTAAAAATTTACCAGTATTTTAGTTTTAATTAGGATAAATCATCATCCCAACATTTTATAACATAACCAAGGCATGTAGGGAGAAGGAAAATAGCAAAAAGCTCAGCACCACATACTTAGGAAGCTTGCAAACTCCAAGCAAGGAGACAACCTAGCAACACTAAGATTCACTGCATTTGTAGGACCTTCCTGAGCCTACCTGGCAGAACAACATGTATGTCCAGTGTGAGGAAGACCAGTTTATGCAAAGAAGCTGCATCCTACACTGAATGACAGCTCCCATTGCATTGCAGGATGTCTAAAACCAACAAATAGGAACAGCATGGATGTACTTGCTGAAATCATCCCACAGGACATCAAGAGAGCAGTCGCATTTGGAACAGAAAGATCGCAGGTTGAAGACACCGGACATTTGCTATACAGCCACCTGAAATTGTGGGAAAGTTTCTTAGCCACAATGGAACTGTTTAAAGAAAATATACCACAGGCAGCTACACAAATGGAGAGACATGTCACACACATTTTCACACACTTAAAAAGACAATAAAATGACCATAGACATTGCCAAACACCTCTCCGCTGGCTCAGAGAAGTATCAGTCAACTTGGAGACTGTTTAATTTGCCTTTAAACAAGAGTCAGCAGGTCAGCAGACAACATGCAGAATTGTGGTTATGCTAACAGAATAATTCCTATTTCTTTCTCACACATTATTTTGTGTAGATCAAACCAAAATTAAATTTCAAAAACGAGAAAAATTATTTGACAGTTCAGTTGGTGAAGAGATCTATCCTTAAATATAAAAAAGGAAGTTAAGTAGCCAATGCAACTTTTTCAGTCTTTATACCTATTTCCCAATATTTGAAGCCATTCTTAAAACAAAATCCCTAGGCAGCCTATAAGTGTATGGCTAACTATGCCAGTATTATATACAGAGGAGTCGCTGCTATTGTAAGTGTTTCATTTTTCAAATTTGATATTCACTATAAGAGTGAGGTGTGAGTGCCCTCTCCTGTTTGAAACAAAACATCTGAATGCAGATCAAGATTACAAAGCAGGGAAAACTCACCAGTTCACAAATTGTGCATTTATTACGATATATCATTTCAGTCTGTCACTTCCCTGTAAGTTTCCAATTCCAGTCTATAAAAAACACCTACCAAAGTTGGTGGCAACAGTTTATGCTAATGAACTGCAGGATCTTTGAGAGAATTTAAACAAATCAATTAACATTTCTTGTATCTGAGATACAATCCTCTTTCACGTTTACTTATGCAAAATATGTGCCTGAATAGCCCACATACATCTTGTATTCCTTGCAAAAAGCAAGGAAAGGTGACAAAACAGTAGTTACAAATTCACCATTAGCACAATGAGCTAGCATCATGGAATATTTCAAGTAGATTATTTAATTCGTGAGATAATAGAAAGCAGCCCAGCCATTACAGCATGTGCTCCCCACTCCAATAACACTCATAAACCTCTTGCTAACCTTACAAATGCAGTATCATAACAGAAGGACTTCCTAAATTCATTCAGTGCCCCAGACCTGGCCACCCATAACCTGTTGTGATGGTACTCATCATCTGTTGGACTGAATCTTACACTCGATATGACAGTTACGTATAGAAGAACAAGAAAAACGGACACAGGAAGCCTCTAATCCCATTGGGCTGTCTAGAACAAGCACAGACTTCAGAATTTTTTTAGTACTAAGGCCAGTTGTTAACTAAGCTACCCAAACAAGCTGGGGAGGGGAAAGGTATGCTTGGACCAGCTCTCATGCTCCATCAGCCAGCTGGCTGACTTCTGAGAGTGCATACTCCACCCTCTGTAATGCAGGTGCTGCCATTGCTGCAGGATGTACTAAAGATCCTCTAAAAGAACCCAGTAGAAATGTGCACGTCTGGCCCACCTCCACCACACAGCTGATCTGTCTGTGCACAAAAGTCCTGCACAAAAGTCTCAGATTTATACTCTGCTGTATCACCCCCGTGTCTTATTCTATTAGTTTTATGTAGTGCTATGTTGGGCTGTGCAAAATTTTACTGGGTGTTTTGTTTTGAAGATGTTTCGATGCATTTCGAACTTGAAACAGTGAAACTGAAACAAAAGAAAAGCCTTCGAAGCAGCTTCAAAACGAAACAAGGGCACTCAAAACATTTCGAGTTTTGAAACCGGGCTTACTTGGCTTCAGCACTGGTCCCAGCCAGCAGCAACAGCTTCCTGTCATCCGGTGCAGATCCAGGGGCCGTGTCCCCTGGAAGAATTCTGGTTCAGCTCCCAGGATCTGTGTGCCGGATGACAGTATGCTGTTGCTGCCGGCTGTAGCCAGCAGCAGCACCAATCTTCCCGGTGCTTGGCACAGGCTGCACCCAGCACCGGTCCCAGCCAGCAGGTCATCCAGCAGGCAGATCGGGGGCCTGCCTGCAACCCCAGGAGGGCTGCAGGGTTGTGCCAGACTCCTCCCAGAGGTGCGGGCCCCTGATCTGCCTAGCGGATGACAGGAGGCTGCTGCTGCTGCCTTGGACCGGCACTGGGCAAAACCCACACCCAGAGCTGGGAAGATTGGTGCTGCCACTGGCCCCAGGGGGCAGAACCAGCCTCCTGTGATCCAGCAGGCAGATCAGGGGCCCGCACCCCCAGGAGGAGTCCGGCACAGCCCCCGCAGCCCTCCTAGGGGTGCAGGCAGGCCCCGATCTACCTGCCAGATGACAGGAGGCTGCTGCTGCTGACTGGGGCCAGCAGCAGCATGAACCTTCCCGGCGCTGGGTGTGGGCTGTATATACCCACAAGTATACATTTCAAGTATACATTTCACTTGAAGTAAAATTATGAAAAGGGATGATTATACAGATCTCTGAATAAAGGAAGCATGCTCACATGGTTCCCATCCCTCAGTTTCAACTGCACCCCTTCAAAGCTCTTATCTGGTTTCAACCTGTTCAACTCACCTCTTGAAAGTAAGGTAACAAGATAACAAACAACGAAGAAGCATCATACAGCATCCAAAAGCCTTCCAGTACAGCACCATTTGTGCAAAATAATGACTTCACCAAGATGTCAACATCAACCGTGAAAGGAAGGTGCTAAATGTCTGCCAAGGAATTGCATTTATTTGTAAATATTTTACTGGGATAGTGAAATGCTATTGCAATTTAAAATAGTATCAGAAAAAATTGTCATGCACAAATGGTTAAGACTAGTCATACTTGGAGAAGCTAACTTCATGAGAGGCAAATAATGATTTTGAAAAAATCTTTTAAATATTCACTAATTTGCCTTTATCAAGACAGTTCCTTGGATAGCTTCTTTTACATAACTTTGGTTTTAGGAGACTCAGCTACATCCACCAACCATTTACACTGCAAACCCATAAGTTCAAAATCCTGACTGTGGCAGTCCACTCTGCCCATGAAAACTCTGCTAATCTTAATATAAGGTTGACCCCATCAACCTTACTAAAACCCACACAGGTTCTTCAAACAGTTAGCAGAAGTTTCCATATCATAGGTCCAAGTTCTCAATGGGGACTTCAATCACCTTGACATCTGCTGGGAGGGCAATACAGCAGTGCACAGGCAATCCAGGACATTTTGGAGTGTTGGAGACAACTCCCTTGTGTAAGTGTTGAAGAGGCTAGGTAGGAAGCCATGTTCTTCTTGACCTGCTCCTCACAAACAGGGAAGAATTGGTGGGAGATATGGAACTTGATGGCAATTTGGGCAGAAGTGACCATGAGATGATTGAGTTCAGGATCCTGACAAAAGGAAGAAAGGAGAGCAGCAGAGTAAGGATGCTGGACTTCAGAAAAGCAGACTTTGACTCACTCACAGAACTGATGGGCAGGATCCCCTGGGAGGCCAGTCTGAGGAGGGAAAGGAATCCAGGACAGCTGGTTGTATTTTAAAGAAGCCTAACTAAGGGTGCAGGAAGGAACCATCATGAAGAGTAGGAAGACTAGCAAGTATGTCAGAAGATCAGCTTGACTTATCAGGGAACTCTTCAATGAACATAAACACAAAAAGGAAATTAACAAGAAATGGAAACTTGGACAAAAGACTAGGGAAGAATATTGCTCAGGCAGGGATGAAATCAGGAAGGCGAAAGTGCATTTGGAGTTGCAGCTAGCAAGGGGTATGCGAGGTAACAAGAAGGGTTTCTACAAGTATGTCAGCAACAAGAGGAAGATCAGGAAAAGTTTGGGTCCTTTACTGAATGAGGGAGGCATCCTAGTGACAAATGATGTGGAAAAGGCTGAAGTACTCAGTAACTTTTACCTCAATCTTCACAGGCAAGGGCAGCTGCTCCCAGACTACTGCACCCACCAGCACAGTTTGGGGAGAAGGTATGCAGCCAACAGTGGCAAAGTACCTGGTTAGGGACTATTTAGAAAAGTTGAACATGTACAAGCTCATGTGTCTGGATGCAATGCACACAAGGGTGCTGAGGGAGTTAGCTGATGTGATTGCAGAGCCACTTGCCATTATCTTTAAAACTTCATGGAGACCAAGAAAGGTCCTGGATGATTGGAAAAGGGCAAATATAGTATCCATTCTGAAGAAAGGGAAGGAACATCCAGGGAACTACAGACTGGTCAGTCTCACTTCAGTCCCTGGAAAAATCATGGAACAGGTCCTCAAGGTATCCATTTTTAAGCACTCAGAGGAGAAGAGGTTGATTAGGAATAGTCAGCATGAATTCACCAAGAGCAAGTCATGCCTGACCAACCAGATTGCCTTCTATGACAAAATGACTGCACTGTAGATGTGAGAAGAGCAGTAGATGTGATATACCTTGACTTTAGCAATGCTTTTGATTTGGTTCCCCACAACATGCTTGAAAGCAAGTTAGTACAGGTTGGATAAATGGACTGTAAGGTCAATAGAAAACTGGCTCAATTGTCAGGCTCAGGTAATAATAAATGGCTTGCTGCCTATTTGGCAGCTGGTATCAAATGGAGTGCCTGAGGGGTTGGTCCTGGGGCTAGTTGTGTTCAAAATCTTCATCAGTGATCTGGAAGATGAGATGGAGTGCACCCTCAGCAAGTTTGCAGATGACACCAAACTAGCAGGGGGCAGGGAATAGTAAATATGTTGGGGAGTAGGGCTAACATTCAGAGTGACCTAGACAAATTGAAGGACTGGACTAAAAGAAATCTCTTGAAGTTCAATAAGGAGAAGTGCCAAGTCCTGCAACAGGATGGAACAACCCCATGTATAGGTATAGGCTGGGAACTTGCTGGAAAAGCAGCAGCTCTGTAGAAAAGGACCTAGGGTTTATAGTGGACAACAAACTGAATAAGCCAACAGTGTGTACTTATTGCTAAAAAAATCTAATGGCATACTGGGCTGTATTAGTAGAAGTGTTACCAGTAGATCAAGAGACATGATTATTTCCCTCTATTTGGCACTTGGGTGGTCACATCTGGAGTACTGTGTTCAGTTTTGGGGCCCCCACTATAGAAAGGGCGTGGACAAATTGGAAAGAGTCCAGTGGAAGGCAACAAAAATGACTACAGGAGTGGGACACATGACTTACAAAGAGAGGCTGAGGGAACTGGGATTATTTAGTCTGAAGAAAGGAAGACTGAGTTGCGATTTGATAGCAGCCTTCAACAACCTGAAGGCTGGTTCCCACCCCAGAGAGAATGGACCTACACTGTTCTCAGCGGTGGCAGATGACAGAACAAGGAGCAATAGTCTAAAGGTAGATCAAGGGAAGTTTAAATTAGATATCAGGAAAAACTCTCTCACTACGAGGGTAGTAAAGCAGATTACCCAAAGAGATTGTGGAATCGCCATCCTTGGAGGTTTTAAGATTCAGAGAGACAAAGCCTTGGCTGGGATGATATAGTTGAGGATGGTCCTGTTTTGAGCAGGGGGTTGGACTAGATGACCTCCTGAGGTCCCTTCCAACCCTAATTTTCTATGACTCTATCATTCTATAATATATTTGACATTGATTTGTGTGCTTCAGGGATCAACCAGAGGAAGTCTCCTTAGAAATTCCATAAAACCCTGTTTCTGTCTACCTAGCTCTTTAGCATAATACATCGTACTTCATAGATTTCATAGATTTCATAGACATTAGGGCTGGAAGGGACCTCGGAAGATCATCGAGTCCAGCCCCCCGCCCAAAGGGCAGGACGTCAGCTGGGGTCATAGGATCCCAGCAAGATAAGCATCCAGTTTCATCTTGAAGGTGTTCAATGTAGGCGCTTGAACAACCTCCGGCGGCAGGCTGTTCCAGACCTTGGGGGCTCGGACAATAAAGAAATTCTTCCTTATGTCCAGCCTGAAATGATCTTGTAGTAGTTTGTGACCATTCGTCCTCGTCATCCCTTGGGGCGCTCTGGTGAACAAACGTTCCCCTAGATACTGGTGATCACCCCTGATAAACTTGTAGGTGGCCATCAGATCACCCCTGAGCCTGCGCTTTTCCAGGCTAAAGAGCCCCAGGGCTCTCAGCCTGTCATCGTAGGGTCTGCTTCCCTGACCCCTGATCATGCGTGTGGCTCTTCTCTGGACTCTCTCAAGCTTCTCCACATCCTTTTTGAATTGTGGAGCCCAAAACTGGACGCAGTACTCCAGCTGCGGCCTCACTAAGGCCGAGTACAGGGGGAGAATGACGTCCCGGGATTTGCTTGAGAAGCATCTACGGATGCAAGCCAGCGTTTTGGTCGCTTTACTAGCCGCAGCATCGCACTGCAGGCTCATGTTCATCTTGTGGTCAATGATGACCCCCAAGTCTCTTTCTTCCATAGTGCTAGCCAACATAGCACTGCCGAGCCTATAAGGATGCTGCGGGTTTTTCTTCCCAAGGTGGAGAACCTTGCATTTATCGGCGTTGAACACCATCAGATTCTCATCCGCCCACTTGCTGAGCCTGTCCAGGTCAACCTGGATCACCCGCCTGTCTTCTGGCGTGGATGCTTTGCCCCAAAGTTTGGTGTCATCGGCGAACTTGGCCAGTCCGCTTCTGACTCCAGTGTCCACATCGTTAATGAAGATGTTGAACAGTATGGGTCCAAGGACAGAGCCCTGGGGGACCCCACTGGTCACAGGACACCACGATGAGTGACTTCCATCAATTACTACCCTCTGGGTCCACGATGAGTGACTTCCTTTCTCTGCTGTCCATAAGTAAAAATAAGCACAGGAAAGATAAATAATCCACCAACTGATTCCTAAAAGGACCCTATTTTGCATAATACAAATGAATCTGAGATAACTGGGATCTTAAGTGACCTACTTGAAAAATAAGCAGCATAGTGTAGATGGCTTTGATGTGGCCTACAATGAGATATAGATAGTGGAAGAGTAGCTTGCATGACTCAGGTTTGGTTAGGACAATCTCCAAGTCAACCTAAATAACAGTAAAGACATACATTTAGATAAGCTTTATTAATGATTTGCCCATTTATAAACTGTTTGGGTTATTCATAGTAAACCAAACAGGATTCACCTACCTAAAATAAATGTATTTTGCCCTCCTATAAACAGCTGTGGTTATGTACAATGCAGTAAGACATGACTAAACTAATTTTGAAAACAATACGCCTTAGCCTTCGCTTTTCTACAAAAGACCATCCCTGTCAAAAGCAAGCTTTTGCCAAAGGTCTAACACAGTGGTGGGCAATCATTTTGACTAGAGGACCGCTTAATGAGTTTTAGTGAGCTGTCAAGGGCCACAAGGGTACCCCTTTCCCCGCCCCCCATTGACAGGTGCCCTGCTCCCTGGTCACCATCTTAGGACCACAAGTGCCACCCCTAACTGCTGAATTTTGCTACTGGAAGTCCTTCCTCTTGCCCCTAGAAGTTCTCCTTTTGGGAAGGGGGATTGCCATCTTGGAACTGAAAAAAACCCCAAATTATATACTAAAAATCAAACATCTATTATTATGTATTTTAATTTTATTTTTTTTAATATTTTTTATCCTTATTTGTGTGCGTTTGTGTAGCATATGTAGAGGCGATTGCATAATAGCCCAAAATGAAGTCTTACTCTTATATATTATGGGAGGGATGTGGAGAGGTTATGGATGGGTAGGTATAGGGTTTGTGGGGGACTGTAGGTGTATGTTTGTGGGTGTGTGTGGATGTGGATGTGGGGGAAGGTGTGGGGAATGTGTGGAGTTTATGGGGGTGCATGGGTAGGTGTGGGTGTGTGTGGGGGTGTGGGTAGGTGGGTATGGGGTTTGTGGGGACTATGGGTGTGTGTGTATGAGGGAGGGTGTGGATGTGTGTGTGGAAGTGTGGGGTGCGAAGGGATGTGGTGATGGGGTCTGTGGGGGGCTGTGTGTGTGTGGAGGGGGAGGGTGGCTTTGGGGTGTGGCTATGGGGTGTGCGTGGGGGTGTGTGGGTGCATGTGTATGGTGTGATGTGCATGTGGGGCCCCCCCTACAAACATGCTCCCCCACTGCACACAGTCCCTGCTGCCAGGCACTCAAGGCACTCATGGCCCGTGGCAGGCAGAGCTGCCTGGCAAGCCCCAGGACTGTATGTGGCCAGGCCACTAGCTCCACTCTGTGGGTCTCATACGCCTGAGCCTCACACTTGCAGGGGGAGCCCCAGGCAAAAAAGATGGCAGTGCAAGTCATGGGGCTCAGCCAGGAAGGCAGGGAGAGGGGCAGAGCTGGCTCAGCTCCACAGTGTGAAGCTCCCTATCATTTCCCATGACCTGCGCGTGGCAGTGAGCAAGCCCAGGCCGCCAGCTCCATCATGCAGGGCTCCTCTGGAGGCATGCAGCTTGGGCGGAAAACCTAGGAACTTCATGTGAGTCCTGGAGAGCCCTGCATGGTAGACCTAGGCAGACCCTGACTCCCCACTGGCCCAGGCTCCACGCTCTTACCACCCTGCCTGGGCCTCCTATAGTTCTAGCCCAGTGGCATTGGCATGGGCCCTGCACTCCTGTCTAGCTGCTGCTTCACTCCCACCCACCCACCCACCACTGTATTTTGCCCACCCCTGGTCTAACCTGAGTACTAGCTCTCTGCAGAAAGGTGTATAAGAGGGATTAAGTGAATTAACTGTTTAGTATTTATTTTGTTTTATTTATATTGTCCTTTAATAAAAAAGTGAACAATATTTTTTTTTTAATTATTTTGCTGTTCTGTAATGGTAGTATCTGTAAGAGGTAGTCCAGAACCTCATACAATAAAAACAGTGAGGGAGTGACATCCAGAATGAACATTAAGAAAAAAATAACATTTTGCCTGCCACATCTTGTTTCTGTAGACCATACATTTCAGTAATTTTTGGAATTTAAGGGCATCTATACACATACTCCAAGGTGGAGGCAGGGTGTGCTTTAATTAGAGCAGCTCTGAGAGCCGCTCTAATTAAAGCACCCGCAGTGTCAAGTGTATTTAGCATCCCATGCTTCAAAATGGTGGCAGGGTGGTTTAATGAACTTTAGTTTGACAGGCTTTAGTTAAAGTGCCCCCGCTGCCATTTTGAAAGATAGGGATGCTAAATGCACGTGAGGCGGACGCTGCTGGAGCGCACTAATATGCAGACTCACAGCAGACTCGATTAATAGAGTCTGCTCCAAAGTATGCTAATTAGCATGCATCGGAACAAAGGTCCGTCACGTGTATAGGTGCCCTAAAACACCAATTTCTTCACTTATATCACTCTATGATTGTAAACTAGGTTGGCCAAAATTCTTCAAGCATCTGCACTAGGGTACCCCAAACACCTCCACCCTGGGAAACAGAGAGGGAAAGATATTTTTTAAACCCTTGCTATAATTCTTTTGATCGTGTGTGTGTGCATGGATCATCAAAGTTACATATGCTGGTATTGTCCCTAACACACTTCTGACAAACAGCTTATCTTGACCTATTAACTCCCTTCCTGCATATTTTTTTCCTGACAGTCCCCCATTAAATTAAAATAGCATATTCATTCAGTAAACACCACGGTAACCAGGTCAACATACAGTATGCATAAGCTATTGCAGAACAGTTCCAAATAAGCCACAGGAGAGTTCTTCTTTTAATGAAAACTGCAGAAGTTGATGGCATTCATCCAGGCAAACGTCCCACCTGCTGTGGGTGAGTGGAGTTTTTAAACCTTGATAATTAGGATTCCTGTATTTTGGGGAGGAGTGCTTTGTACTGTTCCCACAAAAAGCAAACTTAAAAAAAAATCAAGCTTCAGAGAAGTCTAATTAGATACAGAGTAATTAGATACTCAGGCAGAGATGTGGGACAAAGGGTCAATCAGGAGGCGTGAAGAGCAAAGAACAAAAGAAGAGGCATAAGAGTTGAGTGTTTGTTGAGGAATATGTTTTTCAAGTCTGCAAAGTTTTGGAAAAATATAACAAACGACTGAAAATGTATACAGTATGCCATTTCCTTAATGACATAACCACATTCTTCTCCTGATAGAGCTACGTGCACATTCATAAGCAATATGCTGACAAACTAGTTTATGGCAAGTCCCACAGCACAAAAACTACTAACAAAATTCTGTCCAATAAGCTCTCACTATAAGGTCTTCAGGCCTACACAGAGAAGACTCCTGCCTCATTCACTATTACAGGTCATCTCCCAATATATTACCTTCTTTATGAAAAAGTGTACATCTTTATCAGTGACCTGGAAGATGGAGTACACCCTCAACAGATGTGCAGATGACACCAAGCAGAGGGGAGTAGTAAATATGCTGGAGGGTAGGGCTAGGATTCAGAGTGACCTAGACAAATTGGAGGACTGGGCCAGAAGGAATCTTATGAGGTTCAGCAAGGATGAGTGCACCAGTACAGGCTGGGGACTGACTTGCTGGGCAGCAGCTCTACCGAAAAGGACCTGGGGGTTACAGTGGACGATACGCTGAATATGAAACAATGGTATGCCCTTGTTGCCAAGAGGCTAATGGCATATTGGGCTGCGTTGGTAGGACTGTTGCTAGCAGGTCAAGGGAAGTGATTATTCCCCTCTATTCAGCACTGGGGAGACCACATCTGGAGCGCTGTGTTTAGTTTTGGGCCCCCACTACAGAAAGGATGTGGGCAAATTGGAGAGAGTACAGTGGAGGGCAACAAAAATGGTGTGGGGGCTGGGGCACATGACTTATGAGGTCAGGCTCAGGGAACTGGGATTATTTAGTCTACAGAAGAGGAGACAGAGGGGATTTGATATCAGCCTTCAACTAGCTGAAGGGTAGTTCGAAAGAGGATGGAATTAAACTGCTCTCGGTGATGGCAGATGACAGAACAAGGAGCAATGATCTTAAGCTGCAGCAAGGGAAGTTTAGGTTAGATAGTGGGAAGAAATATCTCACAAGGAGGGTAGTAACAGTGGAACAGGTTACCCAGAAAGATTATGGACTCTCCATCCTTGGAGCTTTTTAAGACCCAGCTAGACAAAGCTTTGGCTGGGATGATCTAGTTGGGGATGATCCTGCTTTAAGCAGGGGGTTGGATTAGATAACCTTCTGGGGTCCCTTCCAACCTAATTTTCTATTATTTTAACTTTTGGGCAGAATATACATAACAAAAATTGAAATTATTGCATTAAACTACATATAGCCTGTTGTAGATCTGGTCTCAATCTCACTGAGACTGGTGGATCTAGGAACCACCCTTTATGCAGGATAGTTGTGAGAGATCATTAACTTATTTTATGGAAACAGGTAGTTGGAATATACAGCAAAAGAAAATCATGCCTCAATCCCAAAATAGAAATGGAGGGGCAATGCTGAGCATTGTGTTTGTGTGAGATCAAGAGAAACAGTGGCACAGAGCTCAGAAACAAACTAATAAGGAAGCCTGACTCACACAGCATTGATACGTGGGTCCTGGGAGAAACCTAGAGGGAAAGATTTTGGGTCAGAGTATGGATTAACAGAGGTTTAGAGCTCTGAACTAAGAAACTTTCTGGTTGCTTGATTCCTCCCACGTTCAAGCATGCAGGACTTTCTACATTCATGTGAACAAACAGACTGCAGAAATTGTGTGTCAAGATTAAGGTGGATTATGCTAGGGTGTAAATTTATATTAATTCCCATTGTGTGTTTAGTCTGTAAGAATAGAGTGCCCTTAGGCAGAGTGATGAATATTCTGTAAATTCACCCTCTAACTCGGTCTGCACTAACAATTTACCAATGGGTAAAAGAAGTTGGTTCTTTATAGCACCTCAGCTGCTCTACAGATAACTGCCAATGTGCACACACCTGCCCTGTGGTAAGTGGACACTAAACCATGGTAACTTAGCTCTCAATAAAAGGAGGTGTGTTACTTTGTTTAGATCACGTTATAAGTATAACAGCATGCACAAGGAGAGTTGCCTCACAGCAACAGACACACAGGAAAGCCTACCCTTCCCTATTTCCCATCCCACTCCCACATCTATGTAAATTGCTTGCATGTCCAAGCCCTAAATTTCCCATGTAGATAAGCTCAAAGCAAGCTGATTCCATTGCTAATTCCTTCCACCTCATTACTAGAATAATCTATGAGACCCCAGAAGAGGGCTCTAACCACCAAGCTATATAACACTCTGAAAAGAAGCTGAAGCTGAACCACTAGACAGTCAAGAGCATAAAAACATGGAAACAGAAGGAGAGTATGAAAGAGGGAGCCTGACTTTATAGCCTAGTGATGAGGGCAGTTCTCTGGGAAGGAAACTTGGGTTGTAGTATACAATGAACAAGACAGAAAATGAATGTATGGAGCCTTTGTGCAAGGGAGCACCATGCATGTTAGTAGTATGTGTGCATTACAAGGAATGCTTCCATTAGAAAATGCTCTCTGATAGGGAACAGGAGTTGGTATGTGTTTCTGGGAGCACAGACAGCAAGTACACAGATGGGGGCAGTAATCATGTAAAGAATCTTAGTGCCAGGAAGATTTTGCTCTGGCTCTGGAAAGAATCAAGAAGTCTGTGCCAGAGGGACATCATACTTCATTTTCTATCCTGGGATTATGGAGTGGCCACAGCCTTCTTCTCACTGAGGCAAAATTCCTGCGCAGCAAGAACTTCTGGCAAGCAATCATCCCTGTACCTTATGGGGTTGTTTTGGAGCCATTTCCACTACCTGCCCCTTGGGAAGGAGATCATGGGATGCTGATGATGTGAAACGTAATTAAGAGCAGGAAGTGGTTTTCTGTACATTGAGCCTTTAGAGTTTTTTATATCAACTGTCCTTAGTGTCATGACCCATGATTGTGTGTGTGCTTCGGCACTGCAGAATTATTTCCTGCCACATGGAGCTTTCTTTGCACGGTGCAATTCTCAGCTGCAGAGAGAAAACCACGGTGCAAAGGAGTTCCCGCCGTCCGCATGCAAATTTGTTCCCCATTATTGGCTGTTTCTAAATTATTCCCATGTGGCGGCTAGCGATTGGCTTGCTAGCCGTATAAGAGGCTTGAGCAGTTTCTGCCCAAGTCGGAGATCTCCGAGAATCTCAGGAGGATCCTGAGAACCCCGATTCCGAGAATTCCGGGAGAAATCCGAGAGAATTCCAGCAAGGAGTCCACGATTATCTCGTGGATTTCTACGTATATCTCGGACTGAATGGTGGTTTGATCAGCCATCAAGAATCTCTCCCCCTCACTGGACGATCCTGGACGTACCCCTGCCCTGAGCGCTAGTTGAGAGTCACAACACGGACTCTCGTATCAGTTTAAAGAGCTCTCATCGTTCGAGTTTTCTTCTTTTCTTCTGTCTACAACTGTAACCAAGCAAGTTTTCCTGCCTGCACCACGACCATCTACGGTGTAAGTAAAACAATCTTTAATCAACCTCCACGCGTCAGTACCTAATTCTAGTCCGCCGTGCCGACTTCCCCGGCCCACGTGCCCGGGCTGCTGGCCACAGCCCCTCGGCCCCGACACTTAGAATCCAGCTGATTGTCTCATAAAATGGAAAGTGATTTGTGGCAATATTGCTTCTCCCAAATACCAGAGGGAATGTAAGAGAAAATTATTAAGTAACCAGTTTATCTGGAAGGCTAAAGTAGTGAACTCTGACAGTTTTTTGATTTCACAGACAATTCCCTTCTGCCAGTGCATCATACAGAAATCTCTAAATATCATATTATAAAAGTGTATGTTCATAAGAAGATATTAGCCAGTTTGAAAAAAAATTCTGCTTTTGACATCTAGAGTACTTCATATAAAATATTAGTCTGGCATGGCTTTTGTTTAATATGCAAATATTTTGTGATTTTATATTTAATAGAAAACTGGAAAAAGACAAATAATAGCCTGACAGAAACACTTTGAGGAAGAGATAAAAGCTCATCAACGTGAGGCTAAAAACTCAGCCAAAGACACTGAACGTCATGAATCCAAAGTGAAGGAACTAGGAGATCAATTGTTGCAAATAAGTCATTCATCCTCACCAAATTTTAGAAGAGTGGACAAGAACACCACTCCCCTGATGCCAGATTTCTAGACCTCTGGGAAGACCTGGGCCCTACATGCTAGATCAGGCACCTGATCCCAGTGCATGTGTGTGGCACTGGACCCCAGGGCCCAGTTCTGGTTTGTGGAGCCAGGAGGGTGCAGTGCTGGGTTGCAGGGCCCAATTCTGGCATGCAGGACCAGGCCAGGGTGGCACCAGGCCCCAGGACCTGATTCTAGCACAGCTCTATTCAGGCCCACAAGGCCTAATCCACCCCACGGACTGGCCTCTTGCCACTCATCTGGGCTGTGGGGCCAAACAGCTTGAGCACTACTGGTCTAGACCACGCAAAGGACACTCCTAAGCATGCACAGCCCACACCTGCCTGCTTGCATGTGATAAACCCAGAAATGTACTAGATAAAGGCACTCAGGGGGTGCCCATCTACAACCACCTCCAACCATGGTAGACAGATTTACTGGAATGATGCAAGGAACTCAGTGCAGACAGGCACTGAGATGCATTATATAATACTTTTCCAGGCTCCCTCTACAGTGATATAATATTAGAACATATATTCTATATAATATTAGAACATGACAGTAACTTAAAGATCCAGAGCCATATTAGTAGAGGTGCACTGATCATCACAATTCAGTTTAACTGGAGTGAGTGCTCAGGAGTTTTCTTGAGTATAGACGTTCTCCAAGCAATCCTGGCTTCTGCAGTTACTTTGAAATAGTAAATCAGTAGGTGAGCTCTTTCAGCGTGCCAGTGCAATGTCATTGCTACAGTTAATTGCATTATTGCTAAATGGCTATTTTTATCTTGTGGATAAAACACTGTGGGTAGGGGATAAAAGCTATGTTACAAAAATGTTATTGCCTAAATACAGTAGCTAACAACTGTTTTGGCTGGTGGAGAATGAACCTTAGTGGTTATTGCAGATTATACCAAGGCAAATCATGTTCAACATTGTGTGAGTTAACCATGCAGTGAGACACAGCCTCATAAAACTGACAACACTGAATGAATTTCTCTTGTTTTTTCCCCAAGGGAAGCAGGAATGGTTTGATGGTATAACAAGAATAATTCAAAAATCAGATTCGTCACGAGGCATGAAGAATGAGTTTCAGATATTTTTATAAATACCATATGCTCCATGCTTTTTACCTGCCTAGTTGTCAATAAGTTAGATCAAAAGATTTTTGTAAAGGAACAAAGCAAAACAATGACACAAATAAGAGTTCTGGAAGAAACAAGGAAATCTGATTGTTGTGCAACACTGCAAATCTCTCTCTTTCTAGTCTACAATTGATTACTCTTCCCAGAAGAAGAGGATTAAGGAGTGTTTTGTACCTGGAGGAATACATAGAGTGCTTTATTTGGAAGTTGCTGCTTCTGAGTCATTGCAAACTTATGTTGTCAGGCTCTGAAAGGGAAGCTCTTATGGCTACCATAATCATGTTAGACTTTTGATAGCATACAGTTGGAAAGCCAGGGTCTGTGGTGCAGAGAGCCAGTCTATGAGTGAGTGGCTGTGGCATCCTGGGGTCCTTTGAGATCCTTCCAAGGGTGCCACATGATATTAGCACTGTTAAATATACAAACATGATTCATAAATTAAAACATGATTCACAAATGGGAGTCCACAGTGTTAAAAACAATCTGACCTGTTCTGGTCTTTCTGAATTTTGTAACAGAGAAACTGCTGTTATTTTTCCATAGTCAAAATACAAGTAAAAACTAAGATCTTGATTCTATAAAGGTTGAGAACCATTGTGCTAAGCAAATAGTGTCAAAAAACCCTTTTTGGTTTTTATTACAGAAGCATAAGGACTATAAAAATTCACTAGACTCTAGCTCTTAAAACTTCAGAATATCTTCCTCCCAGAAATCTCTGATTCTCAGGAATATGGGAACTCACCTCCTTACCTAAGAACTACTTTTTCTAAATGTTCTTATCACCACTGAGTTTATTAGTTTGGGTTCATCCTTTCATAAAGGCTTGCCCTAGTTTTCTAGTAGCTGAAAAACAAGCAGCTACTTTTCTAAGATGGTAATTATGCTTTTGACTACTGTGCCCTTTGGCTTTTCCAGTTTGTTAGCATTTTTCATGTTATACTTCCTTTCAGTTTCTCTTATTCCTAAAGAAACTTCTTTTTCCTTATTCCCAGGACGTAGTCTGGGAATCTGAGATGTAACCTTCCTGCCAGATTTGAGTGCAATGAAAAGGGTCATGAACACCTTAAAAAATGTAAACACTGGCTTGAGCCCCATGAAGAAAACTGAAAAGCAATTATTACTTCCCCAATCATGCTCCCCACCAATCCCAGTCACAAGTACCAAATTTTAAAAACAAAGGGAAAGTTAAGGAAAGAGTAGGAGATAGAGAAGGACACAAAATAAACTCAGCAATGCAGCAGTTCATAAAACAAAATTGTAAGGTAAAACTCCTACATCACCAGATGTTTTGGCAAGAATGTCAACCTCCATCCTCCTCTCTGGATTGTGAATGGGTAATAATGCAATGCCTCTTAATACTAGCTACTGCCTTCTTCCCAGCACTGAACTCACAGGCTAGGGACAGAAGTTACACATAAACTGGCTTAACTGATCAAAAACTAGTTTAAACTTGTAACAGAACAGAAGCTCAGTGCATATAAACCAGTATCAAAATGGCCAAAACCAGTTTAAGATAAACCTGGTTGAATGTATTATCAGACTTAACCAATTGAGGTCAAACCAGTTTATAAAACTTCTGTCCCAGAGCCCTTCCTGGTTCAAGTTAAATCAGAGTCCCCCAGCATCCCAGAATGCTTTGTAGCCCTGGGCTGGGCTGAGCTGAGCTGTCTTCTCCAGAGAACAGGGCTGGCCCTACTCCTCTGCTTCCTAGCTGGAGCAGTGAGGGATGGCTGACAATGGGGGGGGAAACAGGCCCAGCTAGGGATGCAGCCCAGTCTGCAGGGGAGGGACTGCCCCTCCCCACAAGTAAACACTGGCTGGGGGGCTGGGTCCAGTGTCAGGGTTTAAACACCCCTTCTCCACTCAGACTTACTGCTGGCTATAACTGTAGACTACAAATCCCAGAGGCACCTAGAAGCAGTAAAAGGAAGTGATGAGCAACCTTGCAGAGTCCTGCTGCTGAGATTTTTAGACTACAATTCCCAGAGACCTCAGGGCAACAGGAAGAAGCAGCAAACACACAGCACATGCTGGCTATGTGCCAGAGAGCTGTGCTGTAGTGCCTCTGGCTTCTGGTCTGAGCCACTGCAGGCATGTGGCTGCATTTCCTGAATCAAAAGTAAATGTCTGCTCATTTCTGTTTCAATTTAATTTGTGCATCTTAGACTAACCTGGAAATACTGAATCAATTCAGCCTTAGGCTTTTTGTCTGTCTGCACTTAGCCACAGTTTGCTGCCCAGGGTTGGCATAGTTCACAACGTAGGCAGTTCTATCTCCAGTCTCTCAGGGTAATGCTGGGTTAGCTGCTGCAGGCCTCTATCACCTCTTCCAGATGAAGTAATTTCAGCTTTGGTGCTGGATAAGGTGGTCACCATCCAAGTTCTTCCATCTGCTGCCCTCTATGGCTTCAGCCCACACCAGCTCAGATCAGTCCATAATTTCTGGGCTGGTTTCTTGTTTTTCATTTGTTTTTTTAAACAGCTTTTTAAGTGGCACATCATGATCTTAACAGATCCCTTACTACCAAGAAGTATTCCCTCACTTTTTTCCCCTTTTAGATTTTTTTTTAGACATGAGCAGTATCAGACTATAGCTAGAGTGAGGGCAATTCCTTGCTGTAGGATCATTCTACATAATTCTTCTATTATAGCACTTAAGATGGATAATATGACTCACGCATTCAAGAAAATAACTGTATTTTAGCCAAAACAGAAATGAAAATGGGTATTGCCCTCATTTGTTTTCCCTTGGTAACCAGCAGAGACTGAGGAGAGCTCCCTGTCTTATACATCCTCTGTCTATTAGATACTCTCAGACACATTTAGATTACTCTTGGTCCTGTTCAATGAAAAGATGCCATCAGCAAGCTCTTTATTCTCAAAGACTTCTGATCACAGGACTTCTGAAAATGTAAATTCTCTCAAAAAGCCATACATGAGGAAGCATGAAGCCAGCCTGTCAATCCTATAAATTTTAAATGCATCAGACAGAGAGAAGATGAGTGAATAGGTACAACAGAAACACTTTTCTCTGGAAGGGCTGATTAAGACCTAGATGACGCCTTCTAACTTTACTGTTCAAAATCACAGGATGAAAATAAACTTTGAAGACTCAAGTGGAAGAGAAAGATACCAGGCTTTGCTCCAGTTTAGAGACATTAACCAAGACCTCTTCTTCCTACTCAAAGACTCCTCTTCAAGTACTCAGGCTTTTCCTTTTATTCTTTGCCTTAGTCTGAGCTTGGCCCCCAACTGGCTGTTTTAGCTGCCTGGCTTGTTGCTAGGTCCTAGCGCTCCTTGGTTTTTTTTCTAATAATCTTTTTTTGTGTAAGGCTGAAGTCCTATCACAGCTCAAAGACTGCAGTAATATCTATATTACAGACGGATCGCACAAAGGCTGTGTGAAGGAACTCTCCAGTCCTTGGGTCTTTTAATTTATTACTACATTAGGCAGAGTTGAAATGATACTGTTGTCCTTTTTTTGCCCTGAGTAGTTAACTAATATTCAAAGCTTTGCTGAGTTGTTTCCATTAGGAGGAATGTTTGATAATACAATTCAGGTATTTCATTGCATTCCTGTTTTTTCACAAGGATGTACATGGAGCCCTGTTTCCCTAAATGCAGTGGGAACAAACAATGGAAGACAGTTTTCTCACTCCTGATTTCCAAGTGGGCACTTCCAGTCACTATATTGTTCAAAAGAAGACCTGCTCTCTCACTGTTTCCTCTTAGCACCAGGATACCAGCCCTTCTATAGCTTTCTTCTGGAATTTCTTTTTTGCTTTATCTTGGTTTTTTGCTTGTCATCTACACAGGCACACACCAATGCAGTCCATTGAGTGCTACAGTCCCTGCACTTGTAGTCACTTCCCAGAAAAACCCTTCTTATTCCCTCTGAAACTACACATTTCAGATGGAGTGTGAAGAGGTGTGCCCACGGTTGGCCCATCCTATCCTGCGAAATCTATGGCCGCAGGGGGCCCCGCAGCCAAGGAGCTTCACATCCAGCTGCTTGCTGCTGCCGCTGGCTTCCTTGGCTGCTTGCCACCCCCCCCCCCCCCCCCCGCCACTGACTTTTTCACATCACGGGGCCCCAAAACTATACTTTAAAGGGGGGCACCAAAAATTGTGGGCTGACCCTGAGTGCGCCAGTGGAAGGCCCTGATATGGGTGTGGCTCTACCAACAACACTGTACTTTCATAGGTATAGCTTACTTTGCTTGGAGGGTTGAGATATTAAGAATGTACTATAGTGGTCGAAAGCAGAGCTTTGTGGCATAACTGAGTCTATCCTAGAAGTGCTGTGCTAGATGTTATGTGCTATGTGATGTGTGTGCATGTGTGTACCCATGCATGCAAAGTGTATGTATGCATAGATGCACTCTTGCCAGTATGTGGGGCTATTTTGTGTTGTGTTTGTTTCCTGTTGCTGTCTGTTGTTATGCTTGAAGAGCATTCAGTTAACCTAGGGGTGTCAATATATGGCCCACAAGCCAGATCCAGCCTGCGGAGCCATGTGATCTGGCTCATGGAGCCTTATGATCTGGCCTGTGGGCCTTGGATTGATCCTGTGCAGTGCATGGGGTGTACGGGCTGGACTCAGCACTGTGGGTATTACATGAAGCACAAGCAGTTGGTCCAGGGCACATGCTGCATGCAACGCTCATTCTGAACCAACCTTGAGCACTGGTTAGCCAGAACAGGGCTGGTGCATACTGTAGGTGGCATACAGGGCTGAACTGACCGTATATGTTTCAACACAACACAGGGGCCACCATGGGGTGTGCAGTGCACGCGGTACCCTGCTACATTGGCCCTGCACATTGGCTCCAGTGTTTGGTCCCAATCCAAGCTGCAGACTGCCTCGGTGACCCTCATCCGGCCCATGGGACAGCATGAGTTTGGCACCCTTAAGTTAGGCCTTTTTGTCTGCACAATAAAGATGGCTGCTCTGTTGATTTCACTGGGAGACACAAACCTCTGCAGCACACTAAACTACTACTATTCCTAGACCAGTAAAGTACTCCTTTCGTTCTTGCTCAGGACTTCCTTGTGGCCAGTGCTTTGGTTAACAACTGCTATTGTTTCAACTGTCTTACTCTATAAAGGAGTTTATATCTTTTTAGCTAGAATAAAATCCAGCTAGCAAGCCTATTAGAAGTTTGTGATTGTTTAAACAGCAAAGACATGTTTATTGACAGCTACCAAAATTCTTCAATGATATATAACTAGGAAGCATTAGGAAGAACAGTGTAGACGGAAGACTAATAAAGAGATCTAGAAAGGTTAGAAATAGTTAGAAAATAAAATTACATTCACCTCAGGAAAATGTAAATTAACTTCTGGGGAATAATAATCTGAAAACTGTATTTCATAGAAGCCTCAAAATATACAAGCAGCTTTTAAGGGTGAGTAGCAGAAAGAAATGTAGACTTGAATTTGTAGTCAGTCAAAGGGGTCAATATAATGTTATGTTGCATAAGAGCTGTCATGTTGTCACGCTTGTAATATCTCCATAGATGATTCAGTTGGACATGGCCTGAGCTATTATATTCAGTCTTAAGATCCTCTTAGGTGATATCGTGAGCAAAACAACACACTGACCAATGGGAATCTTTGACAGCTGCTAACAGGCACCAGTGGCAAAACTAGGTTGAAGCCAGACATGGTACATTTTAAACAGCAACTGCGTCCCACTGAGCTAGGCAAGCATATAAGACACAAAAATTAACAGCAGCAGCAGCAAGCTGTTTTACAGGGACAGGGAAACATAAGATTTGTTGAAGAGGCTGCTTCTCATGCATTGGCCTTCTCTCTTGTGCATCCACCATGCCTCAGTAGCCTCCATGCCATGCAAAAATAGCCTCGGTACCAGGAAATGATATTGTATGGCCTAGTGAGAAAAATATCCAAATATAACAGCAGGAAAGAAGAAAAGATCTATATGAACAACACCTTGGTCAACTGACGATTAAATGGGTCTTGTATTAATCATGTACATTATATACAAAGAGTAAACACCAAGCAGAAAGGGATAATTTAGGATGGTAAATGGAGTTATCGCAAGATGAATGGATTCAAATTGAGAATTTGAAATATCAGGAACAGTACTTTGAAAGGAGCTGTACAGTGACTGAACACTTGCACAACAGGCTTCGCACAGCCAGGCGACTGGGGGGGACAGGGGGCCACATGTCCCCCCTTAGATTGGCCCCTGACTTGGCACCGCTCAGGACGGGGCCGTTCTTCTGCTGTGCGGGCCAGCAGCGTGTTGGGGGAGGGTGCTAACCATGGCACAGAAGTATAGGAGTGGATATGGGGCTTTTGGCCCACCCTCAAATGGTGCCCCCCCAGACTCAGGAGGTACCAGTTGCCCTGCATCCAGGGGATTACTTTTCGTGGCTAAATGCTTATCCACCTATAGCTTACACCAGCTAACATTTAAACAATGTCGGGACTGTTAAAGAGTAGTGATAGAGAAAAAAAGGCCCAACAACGTAAATGCCTCAAGTTACTGAGGTGTAGGTTGTAGCCGTGTTGGTCTAAGGACATAGGCAGACAAGGTTCTTTGGGTGAATCTGATATCTTTAATTAGACCAACTTAAATAGTTGGAAAACAATTATTAAGCAAGCTTTCGGGTTCAAAAACCCTTCGTCAGGCTAAGAAAGTTTCTGCAGTTGGTGTGTGCTCTTCCTGGATGGCGTGAAAAGTAGAGGCCAGAGGCTGGGCTGGTTTGCATACAAGACAGGTAGTCAGTGAAAATGTAGACTGAGGAGTCAATGGGTGAGAGACAGGCGGGGGGGGGGAAGAGAGAGAAGGGGGATGAATAGTGGAGAGATACCTGGGGAGTCAGATGTCAGGCAGGATATATATAATGTGTCATAAATCCGATGTCTATATTTAGTCCATAATTTTTAGTATAGGAGGCTGAAGAAGTGGAGTTCATAGGCTCGTCTCTGGGAAGTGTTTTGTAAGTTTCCTTTGAGGATCAGGACTGAGAGATTAGAGAAAGAGTGGTTTTCTTGTGAGAAATGTGCCCCCACAGGTAATTGGGTATTTCTGTCTTTGATAGATTTCTGGTGTGCATTCATTCTGGTGCACAGGTGTTGTTTGGTCTCTCCTACATATTTTCCATCAGGGCATTTGGTGCATTGGATGAGATATATTACATTTCTGGAGGTGCAGCTGTAAGATCCAGGAATGCTGATGGCTCTGTTTTGGGGTGTAGTAACAGGGGGGGTGGTGGAGATGTGTTGGCAGGTTTTGCATTTCTTGTCATGGCACGGTCTGGATCCTTTTGGTGTGTTCTGGGCTTAAGGAAGTTTGCTTCTGGTGATGAGGTTAGCGAGGTTCAGTGCTTGTTTGAAGGCTAGGACGGGTGGCTCTGGGAAGATCTTTTTAAGAATAGGGTCTCTGTCTAGTATGGGTTGCAATTGTTTGAGGATTTTCCATACAGGTTCAAGGGAGGGGTGATATGTCATAACCGGCGGTGTGCGATTTGTGGGGGGGTTTCTTCTGTACTGCAGCAGTTCTTCACGTGGTATCCAGGCGGCTCTTTCAAACGTGCGCGCTCTCTCTCTGGAGGAGTGTCCTTGTTGGATGAAAGCCTTTTTAAGATTGGTGAGGTGGCAATCCCAGGTGTTCTCTTCAGTGCAAATTTGGTGGTATCTGAGGGCTTGGCCTTCACATATCACAGCTTTTTTGGTGTGTTTAGGGTGATTGCTGGTTCTGTGCAGATATGTATGTTGGTCTGTGGGTTTCTTGTAAAACGTGGTCTGTATTTTATCATTTTGGATACTGATCATCATGTCTAAAAAGATGCTGGTGCTGGAGTATTCTAGAGAAAGTCGGATGAAGGGATGGTGATTGTTGAATTTCTGATGGAACTTAAGAGATTGCAGGTTTTCAGTCCAAATGATGAAGATGTCATCGATATATCTTAAGTATAACAAGGGTTTGATGGTGCAGTTCTTGAGGAAGTCTTCTTCCAGGTGGCTTATAAAAAGGTTGGCATACATTTTGGTGCCCATAGCTGTTCCCATCATCTGGAGGAAGTGTTGGTTATTAAAAGTGAAATTGTTGTGTGTGAGGATGAAGTGTACAAGGTCAGTAATATCTTTGGGTCTGTACTCTTGAGTTGTAATCTTGTTCCTGTAGATAGGTAAGGCAGGTTTGGATGCCATCCTGGTGCGGGATGTTGATATATAGGCTCATAACGTCCATGGTGGCTAGAAGGGTGTTGCTGGGAAGGTGATCTGTTTTTAATTTTCTGTAGAAAGTCTGTAGTGTCTTGTACAAAACTTGCTCTGTGGGTGATGAGCGGTTTTAGGATTGATTCAACGAAACCTGATATTTCCTCAGTTAGGGTCCCATGGTTGGATAGGATAGGTCTGCCAGGGTTCCCTTGTTTGTGGATTTTAGGGAGCATGCAAAAAGTCCCCGGGTTAGGCAGTGGGGGGAATCAAGGTCTGTAGTTTTTCTTGTAGTCTTGATGGAAATGATTTGATGGTATTGTTGAGTTTCATGGTGAAACGGGGAGTAGGATCTTCTTCTAGGTCTTTGTAGTAGGTGGGGTCAGAGAGCTGTCTGTTGGCTTCCTTTATGTAGTCTTCACGGTTTAGGATGACTATGGCTCCTCCTTTATCTGCTGGTTTTATGACACATTATAACCTGCCTGACATCTGATTCCCCAGGTATCTCTCCACTATTCATCCCCCTACTCTTTCTTTCCCTGCCCCTCCAGCCTGTCTCTCACCCACTGACTCCTCAATCTACATTTTCACTGACTACCTGTCTTGTATGCATACCAGCCCAGCCGCTGGCTTCTTCACTTTTCATTCCATCCAGGAAGAGCACGCACCAACTGCTCAAACTTCCTTAGCCTGATGAAAGCCTGCTTAATAATTGTTTTCCAACTACTTAGGTTGGTCTAATAAAAGAGATCAGATTCACCCAAAGAACCTTGTCTGCCTCGTTACTGAGCAGCCTCCTCCCAAGGCCACAGGAGGGAGAGCAATGTGCAGGCAATTCGCTGGGAGCAAAAGGAGGCAAGGAAGAGAAGACGGCCACTGGGTCCTGCTCCACCAGAGAGGCAAGGACTGCACCATCTTGTGCTGCCCCAACTGTGGTGCTGAGGCGAAGTCAGACAAGCGTTTGGAGACAAAGGTGATGACTTTACCTGGAAGAGCTCGTTTCGCTCCACCCCACTCCAGCGGCCCGCCTCCGCCACGTTTCCTCTGAGGTGAAGGCAAGCCACACCCCGCCCCGCCCCTGCGCGCTCTCGCCAATGAGCGGTGCAGCTGAGGGGCGGGGGCGGGGCCAGCCTCGATCTCGTCCCGTCGCTTCTATATAAATCCTCCGAGCAGCGAAGCTCGTTCTTTTCTTCCTTGCGGAGCGGAGGTAGCGGTAAGTTTATGCTGCGCCACGCTGCGCCCTCCCTGACCCTGGGGCAGCCCCTGAGAGGCGGTCTCCCTCCGCCCTCCCCCTCCATGGAGCCGGCCGGCCGGCCCTCGCTTCTCGCCAGCAGCCTCGGGTGTAAAAACAGCGCGGACTGCAGCTCCCGGCATGCCCCGCGGGGCGCGCAGCGCATGCTGGGAATGGCGATCGGGCCGCGAGGTGCATGCTGGGGCTGCGGAAGTGCTCGTGATCTCCTTCGCGGGCCTTGGCTGCGCCTCTGGCCCCGGCCGGGTGCAGCGGCGTGCGAGTGGCCGCCGACTCCGGGCCTTGGGCTCCCCGAAGGGCCTCGGCGGGCTCGGGCCGCTCCTGCTCGGGCCGCCGCTTTCGCGCGTGTCTCGGCTGCTGTTGGTGGCTGCGGACCCAAGCGGCTCGTCACTTTCCTGGCTCCGCTGGCTGCGATCATCTCGCGACATCCCGGGACTGGCGTCTTGGCTCCCAACCAGGATATTTAATATGGGGATTGCTGCCTGCCCTTGTCAGATCCGGCGGTTGCTTTACCAGGGACCTCCGCGTGGGCGCCTCGGTAGGAGTCATGTTACAGCTCCACCTTCCTGGAAGCGTCTGAAGCATGTGCAACTTCTCAATGACTCTTGTTCCTTATCTCAAGGACTTGCTGCTTATTTTCTTTATTCTAGGAATAAAGACAAACTTATTCTAGAAACTATGCGGAGAAAGCTTACAGTGATCTGCTGGCTGCTGCGCAGAAATGCTCAGGTACGGATCTAAGAAGTTTTTACTTGGTGTGAATGCGCCAAAGTTACCTAATTTTGTTGAATGTTTTGTGTAGAGCAGTCTTCGGATCATCTATTTGAAACTATCCTCTCAGGGTAGGTGCTAGAGGGAGAATTGGGTTGGGTGTGAAAGGAGACAAAAACAGTAAACTGCATTTAATGGATTTGTACCACATGGTCATTTTCCAGTTGTTAAACAATTCCCTGCCTTTGCTGTTTCTATTTGGCATCTACTGCAGACAAGCAAATATCTGTTGTTTACAGTCACTTTTGCTGTTACTGTTTGATTAACTACATAACTTTCCTGAGACATCTACTTAGATGGCTTTAGCCTTAGTATACCTTGTGGGGCTAGTGGTTTAGCAGCTTTGGCTTCAAACACTGCTGACCACTTTTGAGTAGTCGTAAAGGAATCTCAGACATAAGTTTGCGGCTGATCATGGTGAGTCCAATATAGATGTGCATGTTTGTAGACTTGGGGCATAAGTCTGATTTGTTTTTTGTTTTTTTTTTAAAAAGTTCCCTATCGTTACATAATACAGGGTTGACTGGTCAGTAACATGGGTGCCATGTGGCATGGGCAGCCTCCATTGCAGCACTGCTAATTGGAAAGGGAACAGGCAACAGTGGCAGATAGGGCAAGGACCTGGATGCAGGATCTTGGTGCAGGGCACAAAAAGATAAGCAGGAGATTGGGAAAGGGGAAGCACCAGGAGTGGCACTCGGAGGGTGTGGGGCTAATCCATAATAGTAAAGTGGCCTTTGGAAATTAGAAACGCGTTTTTATGCAGTTTCACTCTGAGAATTGTTTGAATCTCATCTCAAAGTAATCTATTTTTCATTCCGAGTGAGAAAAAGAAATCTGTTGGGCAATTTACAGCTCATAATGTTAAAAAACCTGCTAAAGTTCGGGGGGGTTTTTTCTTCCTCTCTCTGATGCATCAGCTGAAGCTTTGTCATGACTTGTACTCTAAATTCCCTGGGGCAAGAAACATGTCTTAAACTAGAAAATGATTATGGTGGTACATGATTGTTAAACCACAGCTGGGACAGTATAAAGTGTTCTCAGACTATATAACCTGAATTTAAAGTTTGTGTTGTTTGCGATATATGAAAGAAGTATTGCTGTTTGGTGGACTGCATCACTTTTTTTTTTCCTCTCTCAATTTTAGGTCCAGACCTTCATGAGAACATCAACAAATTTAGAAGAATATTTGTGTTATTGTAGGTGGTCCTAAATACAAAAAATTGAGAAGTATGTTATGAGTGTTTCACTGAAATATAGATAGATAAAAATAGAATACATGATTTATCAGATTTAGGTATTGATTGATCTGTTACTGATGTGTATCCATTTAAAGGGGTATAATTCTTTTTTTTGCTTTCAGCCCTGTTACATTATTCTGTATTGTAAATCCGGTAGCATAAGGATGGGTAGCTGAACTGTGAATGAGCCCCAGGTGCTGCCTGAGGGAGATGGGGGCACTGCAGCATAGCTGGAGGGGCCCTTATCCTCCCATCCACTGTTCCCTCTGCATGAAGCACTTGTAATGCAAGAGCCTGTCAGTTAAGTGGAGGATCTTGGGAGGAATGCAGTTTTGTCCAGCAGCTGGATTCTTCTGTTTGCAGTTTTCTGCCACTGAAACCAGAGGTGTTTTTGCCTGCTTAACATGGGCATCTGCAGCAAAAAAGGTGGTATTTCTCCTCAGTAGCAGCATCCTTTAGCTGTTACACTTGCATGCTCCCACTGCTAGAGCCTCCAGGGCCAGAGTCTCTGGCCAGTTAAGCCTCTACTGTAAATCTAAAATGGTCAAGAGTTTGGAGGACTTGGGGGAGAGGTGTGTTGTATGGTTTAAGGCCAGTGCTTTGGGAGGTGGTAACAAAATGTTTTGAATATTCATACTAGACTATAAAATAGTACAAGCTGTCTGTCATTTAGCAAGATAAACTAACTTAATAAAAGGCCTTAAGGATGAGATCAGACTTCATGCAGCAAAAAACTGTTTTTGGGATTTTAAACGAAGAGAATAGGCAGACAGTTGCTCATGTTTTATTAAAATATACTTGCTAATCATGTTCCTCAGGCCCCTGACATGTTACCTATGTGACCCTAAGAGTGAAAAATTGGGACCGACTTGGGTTTCTCTGGGTTTTAATAGGTGTGTAAGCTATTTCACCCCTTACCCCACCCCTTCCAGAAAACATCAGAGGTGGACTGTAAGTAATGGTTGTGTATCAACACTGTTAGCTTATATAAAATACCTATAAAAGTAATAGCCTAGATAAATGAAATTGGGTCACTTCTAAAATTAAGAATATGCAATATTGGTAGCAGATTTTAAGTGGTTGCCTTATTTCTAGTGTGACTTAGGAGCATCCAGCATATAATGAGAGTGAACACCAACAACACTGGGAGAAATACCAGCCACTCCAGTACAACTTAACTTTAAAATGGTGGATAATTTGACGGTTACAGTATGCTCATCTCCCAAGAACAAATGGCACTGTTCAGGTAATATAAAATGTAGGGCATAAGTTTTGGAGCAGAGAATGCATGTTTAGAAGCTGCAGGGGTGTAGGTTGTAGCTGTGTATGGAAGCTAAACTTTTTCATCTAATACAAAGCATTTTTTTTCTCCCCAATCCTTTCTTACCTTTATAAAAGTATATGTGATTTGTGGTCATGGTGCTGACTTAGTTTATTCAAGTAAGTGCTCCCAAGGTACTAAAGAGAAGAATGCACATAATATAGCTATTTTGAGTAGCAATCTCAACCATTATAGAAATTGTATTGCAGTGGATTTGTTTCCTTGTAATTCTCTTTGAGGTATAATTGTAGACACTGTTTTAAAGTGGTCTGTCAGTGAGGAAACTATCCCGAACCTGATTTGCTGATGAAAAACTTATTGCGGATCTGGCTTCTGAGATCAGACCACTTCTCTTTCTTTTAAAAGTTGCCTTATGGCATAAGGGTTAACCTGGTGACACCATTGTTCTGTGCAGTGTAAGAACAAGACTATATGAATATAGACTGTAAACATTCCCCCTCTCTCTCCGTCTGTATCTCTCTCTCTGAGACAACAACCTTGAGAGTCCCATAATATGTTTTGTAATATGTCCCAGAACCGTTTGTTGGCATTCGTATTTTGATTCGCTTCCAGGAGTGCAGCAGCATGTTTTCCTAATATGAGAGAACTCAGGACAGTAAATTGTACTTAACTGAAGGCAGGGGGGAGGGCCAAGTTGAGAGACTGAAATAAGATCTTCATTTCTGAATAGAGTCTACACTGGGTTTTAATGTGATGTTTAACTAATACGTATTTAGTTAATTAGGATTAAT
Organism: Alligator mississippiensis; assembly: GCF_030867095.1. Classification (NCBI taxonomy): domain Eukaryota; kingdom Metazoa; phylum Chordata; order Crocodylia; family Alligatoridae; genus Alligator; species Alligator mississippiensis. The sequence continues at coordinate 74,244,028 of NC_081824.1, read as the reverse complement.
GATGCTGAGTGGTGGGTGATGTGTAGACAAACCTATGGGTAATAAATTTTGAAGTCTAACATATAGTACCCCATTCAGCACGCTAGTGTCCTGTGTGCAGTACTAGATGCATTTTTTCCCCCCCTTTTCATTCTTGATGGGGAAGGGAATAAGAAACCTTTACTTCATTACTCAGGCAAAAGTCTGCCTTTGTATTTAATGATAGTTATAGTGGAAATAAGATGCTTCTGAACAAAGTTTTAAAAATGTAAATGAATATGCTAGGCTTTGGTACTGTCATTTTTACTGAAATTTTGTGCAACTTCTCTTGTTCTAGAAATGTTCAATGGCTCATTGAACTGAAGGTACGTATTGTAGTAAGTCTCGATAATTATGAAGGTTGGTAAAAGGGTGACATATGTCTAATCTGTGATGAAACTATCCCGAACCTGATTTCTTGATGAAAAATCTTATACGGATCTGGCTTCTGAGATTAGACATCCAAAATTCATGTCTTACAAATGCTGAATGCATTTCAGATTTAAAGGGTGAATTCTTGGTAGTAGTCATATGATTTCACTGTGAAAATTGTAACCAGTTTACTCTTGCCAATTTACTACGCTTAACAATTTATGCTAATTCTTATGCAGGTAACACATGGAGTGTTGCCTGGCTTATTTGTACTAAATGGTACTAGTGTCTATATTGTCCATTTTTCTTTGCTTTTAATAGAGTATAGTGTTTCATCAGTCATGTATGACTCTTCCTAGCTAAATTGATAATCCACCTGAAATCTTTGGTCCTATTTTCCCTTTTTGTTGCAGTAATAAAGGTTAAGTGGTTTAGGTACCTGTATAATGTATTAAAAGCAGCCTGGATGCAAGTTTCTAATTTAGTAATACCTGCTAGTTTGACCTACTCACTTTGGGTTTTTTGGTTGGATTTTTTTTTTTAATGCAAGTAAGATTAATTATTCTTTTGGGTAGCATCCGCATTTCTGAGTTCAGAAGGATAGGGAAGCAGGAATCTCTTCATCTTGTGTTTCATTCATGTGCCCTGTTAAATGGCTAATTACCCAATTACAGTATACCAACAAAACCCAAATAAACTATATGTGAGCAAGGGAAGGAAGTGATAGTTCAGAATATTAAAACAAACTTCTGGTCACGTTAAATTTTCAACTTCATAAGTTTTCAGATTACTGAATCTGTTTTAATCTAACTATGAAACATTATTCTTAATTAGAACTGAATAAGTGTTAGAACACTTGTGTGCTTAAGAAGAAATTTTTTAAAATTCTTGTTTGTTCATTAATGCTATTTTCTTTAACAGTGAAATAGCCAAAAAAGTAGAGGGGAAGAAGCTTTTATTCAGGTACGTAATTAAAAAATAAATGCATCACCTCTTACTGAAAAATAGTATGGTTCTGTTTACAGTTCTGGATTTCTAGCTTTTGCTAACAAGTTACCTACTTTAGCACAGCTTTAACTTGGTAGGATAACTCTTCTGTTTTGTCCTGAATTAAGGACATTCCTTTCTTTCCAAGGCAATGCATATCACTAACCATACTTAGCCTTGGAATTAATCAAGTGTTCTTTTCTAATCTACAGAAGCCTCTTTAGAATGGCTCTGTGACTCACTACTTCCTATATGCTCTATCCTATGACATACTGTTCACGGTATAATTTCTTTAAACTTAAGTTTACAAAATGGTGATCCTATACACAATACCACATGTGATTCAGTTTACATTATTCTTACTCAGTCTCATCTGTGATGATGCTATCCCGAACCTGAATTTATTGTTGAAAAAACTCAATACGGATCTGGCTTCTGAGATGAGAGGGAGAGTATTGTATAAATTAGTCCATCAGCTGTTTGAGTATAAAAACGTGTTTTCTAAAAGCAAAAGAAATAGATGCTTTAACTTGCACTGTATTCACTATTTATGCAGCCTCATCTGGAGTGCTGTGTTCACTTCAAAGCACTTAGAGCAGATTGAAGGGACTCCACAGCAGACCAACAGAAATGATTACAGGTTTAAGCGATATGAAAAATTGTAATAATTGGGATTATTTAGTTTGGAGAAAAGAGAGCTGATAAGTATTTGATTTAGTCTAAAAAACAAAGCTGTGATATAGAGGGTGCCCATCAGTTGTTCACAGGGGACAAGACAATGAGGAATGGCTTTAAATTGCAGTGAGGAAATATTGGATATTAGGAAGAATTTTCCAGCCTGTAACTATAGAAATTGTGGAATTTCCAATATTTAAGTGCAGAATAGGCAATACTTGTCTGGGGTAGTTTAGATAGGGTTGATCCTGCCTTGAGAAGGGCCTTGGACTAAGCATCTCCTGAGGTCCCATCCAGCCTTATTTTTCTATTTTTGTGCAACTCCCTTTCTCCAGACTCAATTCCCCATCCTCAAAGCATAAAATCACTCTGGCTATGGGAATGGAAGCCAGTGGTTTAGATCTGGCTGTTCCAAAATTACTATCCAGAAACATATTAAAAACTAAAGGTTTGTCTAGTATTTAATTTCGATCTTTATGTGCCTAGGTATTCATCTTAATTTTTAACTGTTAATTTGAATACTTCTGTTTTTTCCAGATATGGTCTCTAGCTGTCATTCTTTTAAGTAAGAAGTATAGACAGCTTCCTCATATGCTTACAACAAATTTACTTGTTGCTCAGGTTAGTATCATGTAGAATATATATATATTCTGTGCGTGTGTACACATGTTCTGGAGTACTGCATCCAGTTTTGGGTTCCACAATTCAAAAAGGATGTGGAGAAGCTTGAGAGAGTTCAGAGGAGAGCCACACACATGATCAGAGGTCAGGAAAACAGACCTTATGATGAGAGGCTGAGAGCCATGGGAGTCTTCAGCCTAGAAAAGCATAGGCTCAGGAGTGATCTGGTGGCCACCTGTAAGTTTATCAGGGATGCTCATCGAGATCTGGGGGAACGTCTGTTCGCCAGAGCGCCCCAGGGGATGACAAGATCAAACGGTCACAAATTCTGCCGCAGCCGATTCAGGCTGGACATAAGGAAGAACTTCTTTACTGTCCGAGCCCCCAAGGTTTGGAATAGACTGCCACTGGAGGTGACTCAAGCACCCACTTTGAACGCCTTCAAGACATATTTGGATGCTTATCTTGCTGGGATCCTATCTATGATCCCTGCTGACTTCCTGCCCATGGGGCAGGGGGCTGGACTCGATGATCCTCCGGGGTCCCTTCTAGCCCAAGTGTCTATGAAATCTATGAAATGGTGTATCTTGATTGTTTTAGACACAATGTAAAATGTTCTGTAATAGTTTTTTTTTTTTAAGGACTTAGTTTCTCATTTCAATTGAGCCATCCTTTAGATCTTTCTTTCCTTTTTCCAGTGATGAGTTGGAACATTTGTATCAACATCATCTGACAAATGTGGATGATGTGACTGGAAAGAAATGTAACACCTGAAGAGAAATCTTTCTGTTACTTGAACATGGAGATCAAGGTTAAAAAAAGCAAACAAAAAGCCCATAACTAAGTTTCTGCTTCCAAAATAGCTATTGGAAATGTTTTACTTTTTTTGAAGCATCCTGTGCATTGGAACCTATCATTCTCTGTCGCTTCAAAATGAACAACCTTGTGGAACGCTAACTTCTAATGAAAATTTGTCCTATAAACTACATGTGAAATCAAAAAAATAAAATCTGTTTTTCTATATCAGTCAGGCTTGAAATCACTCCTGTTTTCAGACGTTCATTCAGGAGATTAGTGTGATTACAGGAAAATTTAAAAAGTATTTCAAAACAACTGAAATAGAGCTTTCTGTCTAGGGAAGTTTGCTCTCATAATAAAGAGTATATTAAAGACAATAAGCAATTCTCTATATCAAGATGCTTCCTAGCGTGTCGGCTGCATCTTGAGGTGGGTACACATTTGCTGATACTGAAAAAGTTTTTTGATTATTAATGATCAGTGACAGAAGTCACAATCACTTCATGCAGAAATTAAGTGTACAAATGAATAAAGGTCTTCAAAATGAGGTTTCTCTCTTTTTGAGCATAGCATTTCCTATGAGGTGAAAGAGGAAGTAGATGAGGTGCTGGTTTCAAATCAATGAAATTAAAAAAAATACTGAATGTTTGTAACAAAGCAAAATTTGAAACTCATGGGAGGAGTTGAGGTTAAAGAGAAAATTTGAGACCAGAGTATGGGTATGACATTCTGTATACAGTAATGGGGAAAGAAGAAGTAGGGTTTTGTGTACTACTGTCTAAATAGAATGAGAAGACCAATATTGCTTGGTCCCCCTACCCTATTGTGGAACCTCTACCCCCTAGCGATGCTGTTTGCTCTTTGTGTGGAAAAGGTCAGTAGAGGGAAAAGCAGTAGCAACATGGGAGCTTCTGCTTTAAAGCCACTTGTAAAAATAACCATGCCATAGCATGGGAGCAACATATATGCTTCATTCAGCAAGCTGTCTAATTCAATTAGGAAAGGAATGGAGGATAGAGATCAATCATCTGATAAGCTTGACTTCTCATACACTCCACTGAGTAGCATAACATGTAGTCTGCCCTGTGCTATATCCCTCACACTGCAGACAAAAAAGCTGTATGAAAGAAGGTTACAGACATCAAATGACAGAAAAAAGTCAGAATATAGGAAAAACCATCCTACATTCTGCTTAATGCAAAACTGGCAAAAATGCTAGCAGTGGATTTGGAGACCTCTTCACTTGTAGAGGTGGAGGGCTTTCAGAATCTTGCAGAATATGCTGCTCCCAAATAGTGAATACCTAGTAAAACGTAACCCATCATATTGGCACTGATAAAAGGAAAATGGACATTAGGGTTTTTGGGGGGGGGGGGTTTGGGGTTTTTTGGCTGATAATGTCACCAATGAATACTGCATGCATGTGCACAGCTGCAGCCATCCCGGCAGCATGGAGAGCAGCACCTTGCTGGTAAGTCTGTTGGGTGGGGGGGGAGCAGATCAAGGCTTCTGTGGTGAAGGAGGGAGTGGGGCTGGGGCAGGTGCTGCACAGGGTGGGCAAGGCATGGAACAGCTGTGAGTGGCTTGGGGTAGGGTGGAGCTCCCACCCCTGTGCATATCCCTGGGAGAAATGGGGGCATGTGCCCCCCAGATCATGGGGCAAGGACAAGCTGCCACGGGCTGGGGGTGCCAGGCTCTTCCTGTGTTGGGTTGGGAGTGCACTTGGTGGGCAGCAATGGGAGCCAATTCCCCCCACATACACACGCTGGCTGAAGGAATCACTCATGGCTCCATCCCATGCCCTCTCCCACTGGTACAGTCCCTGCCCCATCTCTACTCCCACCCTCACCATGGGAGCCTGGATTTACTATCCCCTGACCTTCTCCCCCTCCAGGCGTACCAGCCAGATGCTGCTCTCCAAACTGCTGGGCTGTATATCAGCAATCAGATTGGATATGGGTTGTTAATCAGATGTTGGTATTGACCCAAAAAATCTCTCTCAAAGCAATGCTCTATGGTTGTACAAAACTACATATAGCTATGTTGAAGGCACTGAGAATACAGGTGAAGAAGATCTATCTGATAACCAAAATGTGGATGAGTAATCGGACTATGGACTAAATGTATATACCAACACCTGGTATCTCCTCTTCAGTTACTTTTTAATACAGGGTACCCTAGCACTTTGGCTGCAGACAACTGCCTGTAAGCAGTTTTAAAACATGCAGTTTTAAAAAGTCCTGTAATCCCTCAAATATACTGCAGAAGTTGCAAAATGTTGTACAGTAGCACTCCCCTTGCTCACTTTCAGTGGGATTTAATACTTCTGATAATGGAACAATTGTGTGTGCACTAAAAAAGAGGTTATTTATATGTGCTACATTTTGTACATATTGATGTGATACTCTTCCTGAATACAAGTGCGTATGCAAGAAAACTGGCCTTTGCATGTCAAGTCTGCAGGTCTTTTGCAGCTTGTACTTTGCAAAAGCTGTAAAAGCAAAATGGCCTTCCAATGCACAAGATATACCAGATAACTAGAATTCCACATTCTGCTTGAGCAATGCAAGTCTATTATTGATTATGTAGTGTTTAAGAAAGCGACAATCTCTATCTAACTTTCACAATGAAGTTCTATGAAGTCTACTATTCTGAGAGCTTTTGATGAGGCTTCTCAAAGCCGGAGTCAAAGATGCCTATCTTAGCCAGGTTGTTCCACATATTTGCTTACTAAAAGAAACAAATGTATCCCATGCAAGCTCACTTTAGAGAGGTGGATGATGCAGTATTTAGAGAAGGGTTAGATCTTTGAGAAGAAGACCTGTGTATAATTTATATCCTGCAGTCTGAGGAGTAGGTTGTTGTGGCATTTTCATAGTTTCATTGTCGGTAGGGTTGGAAGGGACCTAAGTAGGTCATCAAGTCTGACCCCCTGCCACGAGCAGGAAAGGATGCTGGGGTCAAACAACCCCAGGTAGGTGATTGTCTAGCCTCCTTTCAAAGATCATCAGGGTAGGGGCGAGCACCACTTCCCTAGGAAGTTGGTTCCAGCTCCTAGCTGCCCTGACTGTGAAGTAGCGCCTCCTGAATCTACTCTCAGTCAGCTTACAGCCATTATTCCTTGTAACTCCCAGGATTGCTCGGGGGAACAGGGACTCCCGTTGCCTGCTGGTCCCCCTTGGCAAGTTTGTAGGCGGCCACCAGATCCCCTCAGCCTTCTTTTGTGTAGGCTGAACAGGTTCAAGGTCCCGTAGTCTTTCCTCATAGGGCCTACCCTCTTGCTCCCTGATCATGTGAGTGGCCCTCCTTTGGACCCTCTCAATGCTATCCACATCCCTCCTTGAAGTGTGGCACCCAGAACTGGATGCAGTACTCCAACTGTGGCCTGACCAATGTCGCATAGAGGGGAAGGGTCACCTCCTTGGACCTGTTCGTGATGCATCTATAGATGCATGACAAGGTGTGGTTAAGCTTCCTGACTGCGTCCCCACATTGGTGGCCCATGTTCATCTTGAAATCAATAGTGACTCCAAAATCCTTTTCTGCCTCTGCTGACAAGAACCGAGTTCCACGGCCTGTAGGTATGCTGCTGGTTCTTCCTCCCCAGGTGCAATACCTTGCACTTGTCTGTATTGAAACCCATCCTATTCTCATCTCCCCACCTCTAACCTGTCCAGATCTAGTTGTATGCTGTCCCTCCCTTCTAGCGTGTTCACTTCTCCCCATATCTTAGTGTCATCTGCAAACTTAAACAAGGTGCTTTTCACCCCCTTGTCCAAGTCGCTTACGAAGATATTGAACAGTGGGGGCTGAGGACCAAGCCCTGGGGAACCCCACTGCCCATGTCTCTCCAGGTAGAAAGTGACTTAGTGGGGCTAACAGAGACCTGGTGGGATTCATCCCATGACTGGGCGGTACATATTGAGGGCTATAGATTGTATAGAAAGGACAGGTCGGGGAAGAAAGCGGGGGGGGTTGCACTTTATGTCAGTGAGCAATATGCATCAACCCTCATCAAGACAGAATCTGAGGTTGAGGAAGTAGAAGGATTGTGGGTTAGGCTACATGGGGGGCAAGGAGAAAGGGATTTGGTGGTAGGGGTCTGCTACAGACCCCCACACCAAGGGGAAGAAATAGTTGCGGGGCTCCTGAGGCAACTCTCGGAGACCATAAAAGCTAAAGAGGCGGTAGTCATGGGGGACCTAAACTACCCGGACATCTGCTGGGAGACGCAGACAGCAAAGTCCCATCGCTCACGCAGGTTTCTAACCTGTGTACAGGACCTCCACCTGACACAGGAGGTGCATGGTCCCACTAGGGGGAATGCCATACTGGATCTGGTATTGGCAACGGGAGGTGACATGATAGGGGACCTCCAGATCGGTAGCCATTTGGGAGACAGTGATCACCTTATAATAGAGTTCAACATAAGACGGCGAGTGGGTAAAGTAACTAGTAGGGTGAAAGTGCTAGACTTTAGGAAAGCTGATCTCAATGCACTCAGGCGATTAGTCAAGGAAGCACTGCAGAATAGGAGTTTTGATGGGATGGGAGCCCAAGAAGGGTGGCTGTGCCTAAAGGAAACGATCCTTCGGGCACAAAGCAAGACGATCCCCGAGCGAGGCAAAAGAGGGAAAGGGGCCAGGAGGCTTCCATGGCTGACCAGAGAAATCCAGGGCAGCCTAAGGGCCAAAAGGGGAGCACATAAAAAGTGGAAACAGGGTGAGATCACTAAAGATGAATACACTTCCTCTGCTCGTGCTTGTAGGGAGGCAGTTAGGCGGGCCAAAGCTACCATGGAGCTGAGGACGGCAACCCAAGTAAAAGACAACAAGAAATTGTTTTTTAGATATATTGGGTGTAAAAGGAAGGCCCAGGGAGGAATAGGACCGCTGCTAAATGGGCAGAAACAATTGGTGACAGATAGGGGGGACAAGGCTGAACTCCTCAACGAGTTCTTTGCCTCAGTGTTCCTAAGTGAGGGGCACGACAAGTCTCTCACCGGGGTTGTAGAGAGGCAGCAGCAAGGCGCCAGACTTCCATGCGTAGACCCTGAGATGGTGCAGAGTCACTTGGAAGAACTGGATGCCTTTAAGTCGGCAGGCCTGGATGAGCTCCATCAGAGGGTGCTGAAGGCACTGGCCGACATCATTGCAGAGCCACTGGCGGGAATATTCGAATGCTCGTGGCGCACGGGCCAAGTCCCAGAAGACTGGACAAGGGCTAACGTGGTCCCCATTTTCAAAAAGGGGAGGAAGAAGGACCCGGGCAACTATAGGCCAGTCAGTCTCACCTCCATCCTTGGTAAAATCTTTGAAAAAATTATCAAGGCTCACATTTGTGAGAGCCTGGCAGGGCAAATTATGCTGAGGGGAAACCAGCACGGGTTTGTGGCGGGCAGATCGTGCCTGACCAACCTAGTCTCTTTCTATGACCAGGTTACGAAACGCCTGGACACAGGAGGAGGGGTGGATGTCGTATACTTAGACTTCAGGAAGGCCTTCGATACGGTATCCCACCCCATACTGGTGAACAAGTTAAGAGGCTGTGATGTGGATGACTGCACAGTCCAGTGGGTGGCAAATTGGCTAGAGGGTCGCACCCAAAGAGTCGTGGTAGATGGGTCAGTCTCGACCTGGAAGGGTGTGGGCAGTGGGGTTCCGCAGGGTTCGGTCCTTGGACCGATACTCTTTAATGTCTTCATCAGCGACTTGGACTAGGGAGTCAAATGTACTCTGTCCAAGTTTGCAGATGACACAAAGCTATGGGGAGAAGTGGACACGCCGGAGGGCAGGGAACAGCTGCAGGCAGACCTGGATAGGTTGCACAAGTGGGCAGAAAACAACAGGATGCAGTTCAACAAGGAGAAATGCAAAGTGCTGCACCTAGGGAGGAAAAATGTCCAGCACACCTACAGCCTAGGGAATGACCTGCTGGGTGGCACAGAGGTGGAAAGGGATCTTGGAGTCCTAGTGGACTCCAAGATGAACATGAGCCGGCAGTGTGACGAAGCCATCAGAAAAGCCAATGGCACTTTATCGTGCATCAGTAGATGCATGACGAATAGGTCCAGGGAGGTGATACTTCCCCTCTATAGGGCGTTGGTCAGACCGCAGTTGGAGTACTGCGTGCAATTCTGGGCGCCACACTTCAAGAAGGATGCGGATAACCTGGAGAGGGTACAGAGAAGGGCAACTCGTATGGTCAAGGGCCTGCAGACCAAGCCCTACGAGGAGAGACTAGAGAAACTGGACCTTTTCAGCCTCCGCAAGAGAAGGTTGAGAGGCGACCTTGTGGCTGCCTATAAGTTCATCACGGGGGCACAGAAGGGTATTGGTGAGGATTTATTCACCAAGGCGCCCCCGGGGGTTACAAGAAACAATGGCCACAAGCTAGCAGAGAGCAGATTTAGACTGGACATTAGGAAGAACTTCTTCACAGTTCGAGTGGCCAAGGTCTGGAACGGGCTCCCAAGGGAGGTGGTGCTCTCCCCTACCCTGGGGGTCTTCAAGAGGAGGTTGGATGAGTATCTAGCTGGGGTCATCTAGACCCAGCACTCTTTCCTGCTTATGCAGGGGGTCGGACTTGATCTATTGAGGTCCCTTCTGACCCTAACATGTATGAATCTATGAAAGTGACCTGTCCACCACCACTCTCTGGGTGCGGCCCTCCAGCCAACTTGTGACCCATCTGACTGTAGGCGTTGACACCACAGTTGCCTAATTTCTTAATGAGAATGGGGTGAGAGTGTCGAAGGCCTTCCTAAAGTCCAAAAAGACTACGTCCACCGCAACATCTGCGTCCAAGGCTTTTGTGACCTGGTCATAGAAGGCAACCAGGTTGGTCTGACAGGACCTGCCTCTAATGAACCCATGTTGATTGCCTCTAAGCATAATCTCCCCTGCTGGCCCCTTGCAGATGTGCTCCTGGATAATTTTCTCAAAGAGCTTCCCCAGGACCAAGGTAAGACTAACGGGCCTATAGTTTTCTAGGTCCTCTTTCCTCCCTTTTTTGAAAATGGAGACCACATTGGCCCTTTTCCAGTCCTCTGGCACCTCGCCAGAGCACCACGAGTGCTTGTAAAGCTGTGCCAGGAGTCCCACAATGACCTCTGCCAATTCCCTTAGCACTCTGGGGTGGAGATCATCGGGACCTGCTGATTTGAACACATCTAGTCCCTTCAGAAGTTCCCTGACTAGGTCTTTGCTGACCCTGGGCCTGTCTGCGCCTCCCCTGGGTCCATCCGTGTTCCCAGTGGCAAAGATGTCCCTGTCCCTACTCAGAAAAATGGAAGAAAAGAAACTCTTAAAGAGAATAGCTTTGTTGCCAGATTGCCAAGCATGTCCTGCAGAGACCCCATGTTACTTGGTACCTTCTGTTTTACCCTCTATGTATTTAAAAAATGACTTGTTATCCTTGATCCATGTCGCTAGTCCCAGTTCCATCTCTGCTTTAGCGTTCCTAACAGCCCCCCTACAGTCTTGAGCCAAGGAGGTGTAATCCTCCTTGGTGATGGCCTCTCCCTTCCATTGGGTGTACACCTCCTTTTTGGCTTTGAGACCTTCCTGGATGCTTTTGGTGAGTCTTGGGGGCTTTTGAGTGCTCTTGCCCCCTTTGAGCCGCATGGGGATTGTCACCCTTTGGGCTTGGAGGATCGTCTCCTTAAGGAACAACCACTCCTCTTAGACTCCCAACTCCCCTCCCCTCCGGGACCTCAGAGCCTCCCCATCTAGTCTCTTTACCTCATTGAAATCCACCCTCCTGAAGTCCAGGGCTGCTGCCTTGCTGCAGGCCTTCGACACCCTGCGCTGGATGGCAAATTTCAGTAGGCGATGATTGTTATTGACCAGATGGTTGAGCACCCACAGCCCCCTCACCAGATCGTCGCCTGTGGCCAGGACCAGGTCCAACAAAGCATTTCCCCTGGTGGGACTGTGCACCTCCTGGGTTAGATGGAGGTCCTGTAACTAGGCTAGGAACCTACCTGGTTGACTGCTGTTCCCAGCAGATGTCCGGATACTTTAGGCCACCCATGATGACCACGTCCCTTGACTTAACTGCCTCCGCGAGCTGACCAGAGAATTCCTGGTCCAGCTCTTGCCCCTGGTTAGGTGGCCTGTAGTAGACCCCCACTGTTAGGTCCCTTTCCCCCCGACCCCCTTGTATTCTGTATTCCCCTTGTATTCCCCAGAGCACCTCAGTCTGCCCTGCCTCAGACCCAGTGCTGTTTGCTTAGGATGTGTATTGCTGTTAGATGTAGAGCACCACACCCCCACTTTTCCTCCCCATTCTATCCCACCTATACAGCCTATAGCCCTTGATGTTTACCACCCAGTCATGCGTTGGATCCTACCAAGTTTCAGTGAGCCCCACTATGTCTGGGTTTGTGTTAGCTAGCAGGAGGGCAAGTTTCTCCTGCTTGTTCCCCATACTATGAGCATTAGTGTAGAGGCATATATGGCCTCCTGAGGGTGTATGTGCCTCCCCCTCAAGCCGAGGACTATCCAGGCCCGTGTCTCTTACCTAGGTATTTCTTGTGGCCATCGCCTGTCTTGGCTGGGCTGTTCTTGAGGGTGTCTCCTAGTTCGGTGTTCCATGGCTTCCTTGGTCGTCTTCCTCCTCCTCCCCGATGAGCCTCATTTAAAGCCTGCCGGAGGACATCAGCCAACCTGAAAGAGAACACACGCTTACCTTTGGGAGAGAGGTGAAGCCCATCCCACCTGAGCATGTCTCTTGTTCTGAAGTGTGGGTCGTGGTCCAGAAAGCCGAAGCCCGCTGCGAGACACTGTTCCCGAAGCTGCAAGTTGACATCCCAGATGCAGGTCTCACGGTGTCTTCCGCGTCTGCTCACCGGAAGCATTGATGAGAAGACAACCCAGCCTGAAGAAAGAGAGCATTGGGAACCTGAAAGCCATGGGGAGGCCAGCACTACGGCACAGGTAAGAAATGAGAAGGTAAGAATCAAAGGGCCCCTTGGGACTCGGAGCGGGGGGGCAGCAAAGGCACCAGTCGCAGGGCTCAAGTGCCTATATACTAATGCTAGGAGCATGGGAAACAAGCAGGATGAACTAGCGCTCCTGCTTGCACTAAACACCTATGACTTAGTAGGGCTAATGGAAACCTGGTGGGATTCATCCCATGACTGGGCAATACATATTGAGGGCTATAGATTGTACAGAAAGGACAGGGTGCAGAGGAAAGGGGGAGGGGTTGCGCTCTATGTCAGTGAGCAATATACATCAACCCTCATCAAGGCAGAATCCAAGGATGAAGTAGAAGGATTGTGGGTTAGGCTACATGGGGGGCAAGGAGAAAGGGATTTGGTGGTAGGGGTCTGCTACAGACCCCCACATCAAGGGCAGAAAGAGATTCGGGGCTCCTGAGGCAACTCTCGGAGACCATAAAAGCTAAAGAGGCGGTAGTCATGGGGGACCTAAACTACCCGGACATCTGCTGGGAATCACAGACAGCAAAGTCCCACCGCTCACGCAGGTTTCTAACCTGTGTACAGGACCTCCACCTGACACAGGAGGTACACAGTCCCACTAGGGGGAATGCCATACTGGATCTGGTATTGGCAACGGGAGATGACATGGTAGGGGACCTCCAGATCGGTAGCCATCTGGGGGACAGTGATCACTTAATAATAGAATACACCATAAGATGTCGAGTGGGTAAGGTAACTAGTAGGGTGAAAGTGCTAGACTTTAGGAAAGCTGATTTCAATGAACTCAGGGGATTAGTCAAGGACGCACTGCAGAGTAGGAGATTTGAAGAAATGGAAGCCCAAGAAGGGTGGCTGTGCCTTAAGGAAACGATCCTTTGGGCACAAAGCAAGACGATCCCCGAGCGAGGCAAAAGAGGGAAAGGGGCCAGGAGGCTTCCCTGGCTGACCAGAGAAATCCAGGGCAGCCTAAGGGACAAAAGGGGAGCACATAAAAAGTGGAAACAGGGAGAGATTACCAAAGATGAATATACCTCTGCTCGTGCTTGTAGGGAGGCAGTTAGACGGGCCAAAGCTACCATGGAGCTGAGGATGGCAACCCAAGTAAAAGACAACAAGAAATTGTTTTTTAGATATATAGGGAGTAAAAGGAAGGCCCAGGGAGGAATAGGACCGCTGCTAAATGGGCAGAAACAATTGGTGACGGACAGGGGGGACAAGGCTGAACTCCTCAACGAGATCTTTGCCTCAGTGTTCCTAAGTGAGGGGCACGACAAGCCTCTCACTGGGGTTGTAGAGAGGCAGCAGCAAGGCGCCAGACTTCCATGCGTAGGCCCTGAGATGGTGCAGAGTCACTTGGAAGAACTGGATGCCTTTAAGTCGGCAGGCCCGGATGAGCTCCATCCGAGGGTGCTGAAGGCACTGGCCGACATCATTGCAGAGCCACTGGCGGGAATATTTGAACGCTCGTGGCACACGGGCCAAGTCCCGGAGGACTGGACAAGGGCCAACGTGGTCCCCATTTTCAAAAAGGGGAGGAAGGAGGACCCGGGCAACTATAGGCCAGTCAGTCTCACCTCCATCCTTGGTAAAATCTTTGAAAAAATTATCAAGGCTCACATTTGTGAGAGCCTGGCAGGGCAAATTATGCTGAGGGGAAACCAGCACGGGTTCGTGGCAGGCAGGTCGTGCCTGACCAATCTGGTTTATTTTTATGACCAGGTTACGAAACGCCTGGACACAGGAGGAGGGGTGGATGTCGTATACTTAGACTTCAGGAAGGCCTTCGATACGGTATCCCACCCCATACTGGTGAACAAGTTAAGAGGCTGTGACTTGGATGAGTACACAGTCCGGTGGGTGGCGAATTGGCTGGAGGGTCGCACCCAGAGAGTCATGGTGGATGGGTCGGTATCGACCTGGAAGGGTGTGGGCAGTGGGGTCCTGCAGGGTTCGGTCCTTGGACCGTTACTCTTTAATGTCTTCATCAGTGACTTGGACGAGGGAGTGAAATGTACTCTGTCCAAGTTTCCAGATGACACAAAGCTATGGGGAGATGTAGACACGCCGGAGGGCAGGGAACAGCTGCAAGCAGATCTGGACAGGTTGGACAAGTGGGCAGAAAACAACAGAATGCAGTTCAACAAGGAGAAATGCAAAGTGCTGCACCTAGGGAGGAAAAATGTCCAGCACACCTACAGCCTAGGGAATGACCTGCTGGGTGGCACGGAAGTGGAAAGGGATCTTGGAGTCCTAGTGGACTCCAAGATGAACATGAGTCGGCAGTGTGACGAAGCCATTAAAAAAGCCAATGGCACTTTATCATGCATCAGCAGATGCATGACGAATAGGTCCAAGGAGGTGATACTTCCTCTCTGTCGGGCGCTGGTCAGACCGCAGTTGGAGTACTGCGTGCAATTCTGGGCACCGCAATTCAAGAGGGATGCGGATAACCTGGAGAGGGTCCAGAGAAGGGCCACTCGTATGGTTAAGGGCCTGCAGACCAAGCCCTACGAGGAGAGACTAGAGAAACTGGATCTTTTCAGCCTCTGCAAGAGAAGGTTGAGAGACAACCTTGTGGCCGCCTATAAGTTAATCACAGGGGCACAGAAGGGAATTGGTGAGTATTTATTCACCAAGGTGCCCCCGGGGGTTACAGGAAACAATGGCCACAAGCTAGCAGAGAGCAGATTTAGATTGGACATTAGGAAGAACTTCACAGTTAGAGTGGCCAAGGTCTGGAACGGGCTCCCAAGGGAGGTGGTGCTCTCCCCTACCTTGGGGGTCTTCAAGAGGAGGTTAGATGAGCATCTAGCTGGGGTCATCTAGACCCAGCACTCTTTCCTGCTTATGCAGGGGGTCGGACTCGATCTATTGAGGTCCCTTCCGACCCTAACATCTATGAATCTGAAACCTGTGCCCCTATCTCCTTTAGCTTGCTCCCCAGAGCTTGGTAGTCCTTCATCAGTGGCCCTGCAGTGAAAGGAAATAACCATCAATTTCATCCTCTGCTTCCCTGATCCCCGTCAGCCTGCTAACCACCTCCTGGAGCTCCCTCACCTGCCCCTCCAAGGCCCTAAGATGGGTGCCTGCGGGACAGGTGTGGGGACCCCGATTCCCTGCTCCCTTCCCCCGGGGATACCCTGCAGGCCAGGGAGCAGGGTGATTCCAGCTCCCCCATGGGCTCTATCTGGGTGGAGGCCTCAGAGAAGCCCCAAGTAGTCGATGGCCCCCGGGCAGGGGCCCTAGCAGCACTCCTCGTCCACACCATTTTTTTTTTTTTGGTGTGGTGCCTTAGCCTTACCCTTGCCGAAGTCCGCCTCCTGGCCCCTTCTGCTTGCCTGCCTGCATGAATGCCGGCACACCCTCACAGAGCGTGTCTGTTTGCACGCAGCTTGGGAGTGCAGCTCTCTGGCAGCTCAGTCAAAAGGGATCTGGGGGGCTTCCCCTCCGGATCTGCCTCAGCTGCGCCTGCTCCTACACCCCACTTACCTTAGGGGGATCAGCTTCTGCTGCCCCCTCCACTGCCTCTGCTGCATTCTCTGTCGCCACCGCTGCTGGTGCCGGTAAGTTTAGGGGGCACACGTGTAGAGGCGCATGTGTGCCCAGTTCTCCCTCCTCTCCTCGTCTGGCCCCAACCAGCAGCGTTAGATTCACATTTCAGAACTACACTAAGTTTTTCTTCTTTGGATCGAAGCTAATATGGTATATTAGAGAGATCTTAGAAAAGGTGTCTAAACCTATGTCCAGTAGTTGGTCCTTTGCTGGCATTGGGGATCAAACCAAAGGGAGCTGAGACAGCCAAAAGATTCCAAGATCTCATTTGCTGAATACTGGATCTCCTTTATACTTCACATGCATCATGCACCCTGTGTTCCAAAACATTCCTCTGGAATTTGCTTCCTGATCTATGTAGGAAAGTACCAGAACAGAGTGCGGTGGTGATGGAGTCATATTTCCAAGAGCAGTGCTATATTGCACAAAAAGATGAGCCTCTTCTACTGGCTTAGAAAGCAGAGAATATAGCTAGGACTCAGCATAGTAGCCATGGAGCATCCTAGTTGCAAACCTAGTCAATTCTCACTGAGCATTTAATGCTGCAGAGGCTACTACTAATGACAGAAAAACTTGCTTATCTACTACAAAAATGAGCAAGTACTTGCTCCCAGGCTATCCTGTAGAAGGGGTCTGAAGGCAAGGGAGAAGAAGAGGAGTTGTACTTTATCCAGAAGAGCTGTACGATTGCTCAGAGCTCCAGTATGAAACTGGAGACAGCCTTGCTGAAAGTCTCTGGGTTATGGTCAGTGGGAAAAGCAACACGGGTGATGTTCTGGTGGATGCAGAACTGTGGAAGTATCAGAGTCACAGGCCCTGGTTCTCATGGGGGACTTCAATCACCCTGACATCTGGAAGAGCAATACAGGGTGCAGGAACAAACCATCTGGATGTGCAGGAAGAATAGCAAGTATGACAAGACCAGCTTGGCTTAGCAGGGAGCTCTTCAGTAAGCTAAAACAGAAAAAGGAAGTTTATAAGTGGAACCTTGGACAAACAACTAGGGAGGAGTATTGCTCAGGCTTGCAGGGATGACATAAGGAAGGCCAAAGCACAATTGGAGTTGCAGGTAGGAAGGGTAACAAGAAGGGCTTCTACAAGTCTGTCAGCAACAAAAGGAGGATCAGGGAAAGTGGATCCTTAATAGGGAAGGCAACCTAGTAACAGAGGGCACAGAAAAGGCTGAAGTACTCAATGCCCTTTTCACCTCAGTCCACACAGGCAAGGTCAGCTCCCAGACTACTACCTGGCAGCCTAGTTTGGGGAGGAGGTGAGCAGGAGGTGATCAGCCAACTGGCAAAAGAATAGGTTAGGGGCAATTTAGAAAACCTGGATGTGTAAAAATCCATGAGGCCGGATGGGAAGCACCTGAGTGTGCTGAGAAAGTTGGCCAATGTGATTACAGAGCCACTGGCCATCATCTTTGAAAACCCTTAGTGATTGGGGAAAGTCCTGAATGATTGGAAAAGAGCAAATATAGTGCCACCTTGAAGAAAGGGAAGGAGGATCCAAGGAACTTCAGATTTGCCAGCCTCACCTCAGTTCCTAGAAAAATCATGAAACAGGTCCTCAAGGAACCCATTTCAAAGATTTCATAGATGTTAGGGTTTGGAAGGGACCTTGAAGATCATCAAGTCCAGCCCCCTGCCCCATGGGCAGGAAGTCAGTTGGGGTCAAAGGATCCCAGCAACATAAGCATCTGAACGCTTCTTGAATAAGTCCAGAATAGGTGCCTGCACCACTTCTGGAGGTCTATTCCAGGTCTTGGGGGCTCGGACAGTAAAGACATTTTTCCTTATGTCGAGCCTAAAATGTTCTTGGAGGAGTTTATGACCGGTGGTCCTTGTTTTTCCTTGGGGCACTCTGGTGAACAGATGTTCCCCCAGATCCTGATGTACACCCCTTATATACTTATAAGCAGCCACCAGGTTCCCCCCTGAGCCTGCGCTTTTCCAGGCTGAAGAGTCCCATGGCTCTCAGCCTCTCTTCATAAGGTATATTCTCTTGCCCTCTAAGCACTTGGAAAAGAAGATGATTAGGAACAGTCAGCATGGATTCACCAAGGGCAAGTCATGCCTGACCAACCTGATTGCCTTCTATGAGATGGCTGCTTGTAGATGTGGGGATACCAGTGGATGTGATATACCTTGACTTTAGCAAGGCTTTTGATATGGTCTCCTACAAAATTCTTGCAAGCAAGCTAAGGAAGTATGGGTTGGATGGATGGGCTGTCAAGTGCATAGAAAACTGACTGCATCATTGGGCTTAGAGGGTATTAGTCAATGGTCCAATGTCTAGTTGGCAGCCAGTGTCAAGTGAAGTGCCCCAGGAGTTGGTCCTGGATCTGGTTTTCAATATTTTGGTTCAAAGCTTTGTTCAGTGACCTAGAAGATGGGATAGAGTGCACTTTCAGAAATTATGCAGATGTCAACAAGCTGGGGAGAAATATATACAGTAGATATGCTGGGGGGTAGGGCTCTAGGATTCACAAAGACCTAGAAAAATTAGACGATTGGACCAAAATAAATCTCATGTGGTTCAATAAGAAGTGCGAAGTCCTGCATTTAGGATGGAACAAGCCCATGCACTGGTACAGGCTGGGGACTGATTGGCTAAGCAACAGCTCTGTAGAAAAGGACTTGTGGGGGAGGGGGAAAGGAGGTGTTACATTGGACAGTAAGCTGAATATGAGCCAACAGTGTGCCCTTGTTGAAAAGAAGTCTAACGGCATGGTTATCTATTAGTAGAAGCATTGTCAGCAGATTGAGGAAAGTGATTATTCCCTTCTATTTGACACTGGTCAGGCCACATCTGGAGTATTGTGTCCAGTTTTGGGCCCGCGCCTACAAAAAGGGTGTGGGAAAATTGGAAAGGGTCCAGTGGAGGGCAAAGCAAATGGTTAGGCAGCTGGGGCACATGACTTATGAAGAGAGGCTGAGGGAACAAGGCTTACTTAGTCTGGAGAGGAGCAGGCTGAGGTGGGGGATTTAACAGCAGCTTTCTACTATCTGAAGGGTGGTTCCAAAGAGGATCGAGTTAGACTGTTCTCAGTGGTGGCAGATGACAGAATAAGGAGAAATGGTCTCAAGTTGCAGCCAGGGAAGTTTAGGTTAGCGATTAGGAAAAATGTTATCACGAGGAGGGTAGCAAAGCAGTGGAGCAGTTACCCAGAGAGGTGGACTTTCTATCCTTGGAGGTTTTTAAGACCCAGCTGGACAAAGCCTTGGTTGGGATGATCTAGTTGGGGATGATCCTGCTTTGAGCAGGGGGTTGGACTAGATGACCTCCTGAGGTCCCTTCCAACCCTAATTTTCTATGATTCTATGAATATGTTTGTCATAATAAGGATATGTTTGTCATTAATTCAAAAACTGGGGGAAAGTGTATAGTGTTTTCAGGTTTTGGAGGGAAATTACTTGCTCTGAGCAATGTTTGTGGTTTTGAGCTTTTTTCTAAGCTTTCTTTTTTTACTTGGAGGTGCAATGTTGCTTCAGTGTTTTCTGTGGCCCTTTAATAAGGCAATCTGTCAAGTAAATAATAAGAGATGTTTGTGTGCTAAAATTGGGAATATCTACATGGCAGAAATTTGAATCTTGTGTACACAAAATCAGTTAAAGTTTTTTTTATCTATATATTTTCTATTTAACAAGATGCCAGACCTTTTCCTTTCCACTTATGTCATATTTGTTAATAATGAAGCATTAAGAACTTTAAAGAGTCTGCACTGAGCAGAATTTTTTTGCTAAGAACTTGTACTGATACTAGATTTGATCTTAGACAACTTGTTGAAGTTGGACTATGGGAGTTAGAAGCTAAAACTACACTATAATTCAAAAGCTTTCCCTTTAATGAAGGTAGGATTATAGTTGCACAATACCTTCACATTTAAATGGTATTAAGTACTGATAGTGGGAAGCATATGCTTTATACCCAAAGGAAAGCTGTAGGAGTGGGTCTGCACAATATTGTTGGTGTCTCTGAAATTCTGTGTGATGCTTTTCAAAGAAGGGTTGGAAATAAACCTCAAAAACAGACCTCTGGTCTTATCTAGAGAAACTAATAGACTTGTACTTATGTAGACCCCATGGCACAGTCTGCCTTGAAACTGATAAGGCAGCAGATGTTTTGCCATAGCCTGCTATTGTGACTTTTACGCTTTATCTATGCTGTAATTGAATGTGATAGCATAGCAGGACATATGGCTGTACCTGCTGTAGGTCTAATCTAGCTAACACAAGGAACAATAGCTGTGAAGGTGCTGTGTGGAAGCAAGGACTTCAGCATAGGCTTTGGTTGCTTGGATTACTAATCTGATTTGAAGTCTGTTTTCACTGTATTTCTTTCTCATGCTAGTTAAATTAAGCTAGAGCTAGCATTCCTTCCCCTGCTGCATTCATCCCTTCAGTTTCTGGGTAGATATATACTTAACTCCTAGTATAACTTTAATTACTTGAGCTTTGTGGCTATTAGAAAAACAGGTCTGGAATGACCTACCTCAGGTCAGGGGTGGGGGTGCTAGGACCAAACTGAAGCTGGGGCTTCTGCCTGCAACAGCATAGGGAGAGTTCCCATATCCAAATGCCACCCAGGTCCCATGTCCACAGATTGGACCAGTGGCTCTACAGGCCGTGGGTTGCAGCCCCTGCTTTAGACTAGTGAAGTAACGGACTCCAAGGGTAAAGGTATAAAACTAAAAATGGATTTTAAGAGTATGAAGAGAACACTGATGCAGTGTCTTGAGGGAGTAAGGCAGTTGCATCAAATACTGTTTTGTCATTTCTATCATTATTGAGACAGGGTTGACTGAGCAAAAGATTTTCTGTTGCAAAATTAATGAGCTTTAGAATAATGGTCCAAATCCTGTCTTCTCTCTTTCCCCCCAGGACCACCTTAGAAGAATCCATTCACACGGTTTGGTAGGACTGAATTTAATTTTCAGTTATGGACTATGATCTAAACTAAACATACTGCATACTTCCATTATCGACCACACAATCTCCACTGATGTCAATGGAAAATTTGTACAAAGATCAAGCATAGAAAAGGCCTTAATTTGTAAGTTGTTTTTTCTTGCCTGCTATTCTATGTCCAAAATCGCACAGAAAAAAATCCTTAGAATTACTATTTTAAGCATTTTTCTGCACCTTCCTCTCTTGGTTCCACCCCCAACGCCTCCAGTTCCTATACATCTGAAATTAGTCAATTGAATATTTGCATTAAAACAGTGTCAGTTAAAATAATGGAGGGTGTGAAATTCATACCTCTCAGACATTGTTTTAGGCTGCCAGGAGAATCTGGAAGACGACATGAGTATCCTATGCAAAGACAACCTTCCCGCTAGCAATGAAAGTCTATGGGTTTACTTAATGGCATTTGTTAATTCAGAATTTAAATATTTTTTGTGGACTACAAACATCAAGGGGGCTAGAAGCTGAATGCAGCTCAGTCCTGGTTTATGGGAAAGGTAAGTTTCTCCCTTAGCTTTTTCTATGGAGCTTTTCCAGCCCTGATATGTCTTCTTTCTCTTGTACTGATTAAATACCAATGGAAACAGCATAAGGTCCTCTCTGTTTGTAGAACTCAACCAGCTTTACAGTTTATTTACGTAAGTAGTACTGTGTGGGATCTGGAAAATACTAAGGTACTACAGCACAGTTTTGCCTTTTCCTCCATTTCCAGTAACCCTCTGCAGCACTTTCACAGCTTGCCTTTCACCTAACAGTGCTTGCCTATTCCATTTTCCATATAGCACTCATCCATAATGCACTTCCTTACTGAGATCTGAGTCTCTTAAGTTTGGGGAATTGTAGTCAAAGCAATTGCAGTAGATGGAGATAGGTTAATGCTTGACTAAAGGAGAGCTGAGGCTCAGTGTGGAGAGAAACATAACACAGCTAAATGTTTGAAATATAGTAATGACTCAGGTGTTTTAGCAAAGAATACTTCTTAGAATTCACTGTTTGAATTGAAACTGAAATTCTAAGGTTTTGTTTGAATCCTTCAAACTTTCAAGATACCTAAACTTGCAGATACGAGACACAGAAAGCCAAGGCAGGCATGGAGTTCAAGCTGGCTACTGGAATACAGGACAACAAAAAGTCCTTCTATAGATACATAGGGAGCAAGAAAAAATTGGGCTCCACTGTAGGGGTCCCTACTGAATACTCAGGGGCAGCCCACAGTTGATCCCCACAGAAAGTCAGAACTCCTAAATATGTACTTCACGTTGGTATTCCTTAAATCAAATGGGGGCAGTTCACTTGACCCAGAGGCCCAGGGAAAACAGGGAAGACAACAGACTGCATGAAATCAATCCCAAACAGGTAAGGGATCTCCCACAACACTTGGATGTTTTCAAGTCTGCTGGGCCAGATGACCTGCATCCTAGAGTCCTGAAAGAACTGGCTGTGCTTAAAGCAGTGCCACTGGCAAAATTGTTTGAAGAGTCGTTGAACTCAGGAGTAGTGCTAAATGACTGGAAGAGGGCCAACGTGGTGCCCATCTTTAAGAAAAGGAAGATGGATGACCCTGGAAACTAAAGACCAGTCAGTCTGACTTCAGTCCTGGGTAAAAAATTTTAAAAATTTGTTAAGGAGGACACTAATTGTAAGCTAGTAACTGATGGGGTGTTAAGAAGCAACCAGCACAGCTTTTTCGAGGGTAGATCATGCCTGACAAACCTAGCGTCCTCCTACGACCAGGTAACTAACCATCTGGATGAGGGACACTAAGTTGATATCATTTACTTAAACTTCAGTAATGCCTTTGATTCTGTTTCCCATGGGATTTTATGAACCAAACTGGAGGGTACTGGGCTGGACCAGTCTACAGTGAGGTGGGTGGGCAACTGGCTTAGAGGCTGCTCCCAGAGAGCTGTAACTGATGGAATGGGCTCATCCTGGAGGGCCATCTCCAGTGGTGTCCTCCAGGGATTGGTGCTCGGACCTATGCTCTTTAATATATTTATCAATTACTTGGATGAGGGGGTGGAGAGCTCAATGATTAAGTCTGCAGATGATACCAAGCTGTGGGGAAATGTGGGCACATCAGAGGATAGGGTAAAGATCTAGGATAACCTCGACAGATTGGATTTATGGGCAGAATGGAATCAGATGAGGTTTAACAGGGAGAAGTGCAGGGTTCTTCATCTGGGTAGGAAGAACATTCACCATAACTACATGATGGGTGGTGGCCCACTGGCTGGCACAGCATCTGGATGAGACCTGGGGGTCACAATCGACCAGAAGATGAACATGAGCCAACAGTGTGACGAGGCTGCCAGAAGGGCAAATAGAACTCTGGTGTGCGTCAGCCGATGTGTTGCCAATAGATGCAGGGAGGTGCTCCTCCATCTCTATTCGGTGTTGGTGAGGCCACAGCTGGAGTACTGTGTCCAGTTCTGGGCACCGCGCTTCAAGAAGGATGTGGATAAGCTTGATAGGGTATGAAGAAGGGCCACCCATATGATTAAGGACATGGAGGATAGGCCCTGTGAGGAGAGACTCCAGGAACTGGGTCTGTTCAGTCTGAGTAAGAGAAGGCTGAGAGGTGACTTGATAGCCACCTACAAGTATGTTAGGGGTGAGCATCAAGATCTAGGGGAGTAACTCTTCAGGAAGGCACCTCAGGGGAGGATGAGGACCAATGGGCATAAGTTGATAGGAGGCAAATTCAGGTTGGACATAAGAAACAACTTTTTTCTCTGTAAAGGTCAACACACTCCCAGCAGATGTGGCGCAGTCACCATCCTTGGAAGTGTTCAAGATGAGGCTGGACAAGCATCTTGTTGAGCTTGTGTGAGCCTAATAACTTCCTACCCATGGCAAGGGACTGGACTCGATCATACAGGTCCCTTCCAGTCCTTTGATTCTATGATTCTAAGGAGGAAAAAAAACCTAGTAATTGTTAAAGACACAACAGTTTTCCTCAGTCTTTATGGCTGCTTGGTTTCTTTGTCAGAGAGAATGACATAATAGATCACATAAACATAGTTTTGAAAGAAATATTTGACCTCCAACCTTGTTTTTATTTGCTTTGTTAACTTGTAAGGTCACTCCAGCAAAGGGATGAGAAACTCTCTCTCAGATTTCTCCAATAATGGGGAAATGGGATTTTTAAGATAATTTTTCTTCTTTTGAAACGTATATGCCTACGTTTCTTAACTGTTAGCAAACCCTATTTATTTTAAGCAATTATACATTTAAAACACGTTGTTATACTTTCTCTGCTGTGTATTAAAATAATACATTTCTTTTATGTTCTCCAGCTTGAATAGGATTCTTCCATTTTGCGGAAATAGGATTATTATGCCTGAAACTACATAATAGACATTAACTGGTTATATGCTGGTCTGGTGGGGATAGATGTTTGGAGAGAACGAAGAATCCTGTCTAATGCACAATCTAAAGTCAAATAATCTAAGTAGTGTTTCTCAACCCATGGGTTGTGACCCAAAAGTGAGTGGCAAGAATATTTCAAAGGGTCGCAAGCAAATGCCAGAAAAATGTGCCAAAGCACAGGTTTACCCTTGCAGGTTAGCAGCTTTCCAACCTGCTAGGAGCTGCTTGGGGCATGGCCAGCACGCAGCCTGGCAGGGCTGTGGGAGCAGCCCCAGCCGCTGGTTGAAGGTAAGTGTAGTGTAGGTGGAGCAGGGGTTGGAGGGCCGAGACTTGGGGGGGGGGGGGGGGGGACAGTGCGTGCGTGCATGTTTGTGGGGAGGGGGATGGGTGTGTGTTGGGGGGGACAGGTACCTGCCGGCACTGGGGGAAGATGACCGGATAGCCGGGCACCAAGGCTGTGGCAGGGCAGGGGGGACAGGGTACTGTAAGTCGGGTACTGCCAGGGCCAGGGGTTGTGGGTCAGAACAAGCCATCAATCTTTGCAAATGGGTTCCCGTATGAAAAAGGTTGAGAACCACTGATCTAAAGGACACCAAGAGCTTAGTTGGTAAGTTAATTTTTTGTACATTTAAAATACTATTGCTGTGTGTGACATTACAGTGGTAAGTTTTGTGTTGCAAAGATCTTTGTATAGTTTTGTATATGTAAGTGGGACAATAAGTGCTTCTGACAAAACATTTTTCTATAAGGTTTTCAGTAGTAGCTTGTCTTTGTCTACTGTGGGCAGAAATTGTTCCTTGCACACTTGAAACAATTCTTCGGTAGAATCTCTACAATTCATTGTTCGTAAATCATGGTATTTCACAAGGAAAGGATCATTTGAAATTGCAAGCTACCCAGAATATTTTATGCTTCTAAAGGCATTG
Organism: Alligator mississippiensis; assembly: GCF_030867095.1. NCBI lineage: Eukaryota > Metazoa > Chordata > Crocodylia > Alligatoridae > Alligator > Alligator mississippiensis. The sequence continues at coordinate 74,218,793 of NC_081824.1, read as the reverse complement.
AATTGTTTTCCTTTTTGTGAGATAAGGTTGACTTTGTTGCTGTCTAGTCCTTTCTTAGCTGCTGTGATCACAAGATGATTAGGAATGCTTCCCCTCCATGCCAGATATCCAGACCTGTGGAGATCCTTTTTCCTCACATATATAATGCACACCCCAATTTTGCCTGGTTGGTTTTTGGGGAGAAGCTGCAGATTATAAGTGAGGAAAATATAGAGTTTTACTATGAGAATTAGATTCATTTGGTGATGGTTTGAGTAAAGGTCTTGTGAACCAAGTGAAAGTCAAAGAGAAGCCTCTTTCTCAAGTCTGCTGCAAGGAGGCCAATGAATTAGGATCCAAGCAAAGGCTTCCAACAGATTTATTAAAAACATCCTGCCCCAAATTTCATTCTTTTCTTTAACTGGAATAATTATAAATGCTACACCTAAGTTGTTTGATTACACTTAACACTAAACATTGTGGTCTTTGTCTAAAGGAAAGGGATGCTGATAGACCATAGAGTTTTTAGAATTCTGGGCATTTAGGTGTAGTAATCTCACATTACAGGCAATAGAGAGAGGTTGTGGAGGAACAGACTAAAATAAGAAGGTATCCCTGTTTCCCCTCCTGCCTGCTATAAGGTATTATAAGCTTATATGGAAAGTTTTTGAAGAACAAAAGTACTAGTCATGTACAGAACATGAAGAAAAAGCAAGCTAAGTTTGCTGTGGACACTGCACTTGTCAGACACTACTGGAATGGTGACTGGTCCTGCACCAGACAAAACCTTTGGTACAGTGAATGATGTATGAATCAGGGTGGATGTGTCCTGAATTGGCAGAGCAATCAAAATCTCTTCCCTTGGTTATATGGAGCTCATGTATTGTGTAATCCTGATGAAATATACACAGGGGTAACATATCTCAGAGATCTCCTGTTACTATTCCTGGTAAGTAATTTCCCCCCCACCCTGTAAACTACCCTTAAATTAGCCAGCACTAGTGAAAATACTGGGAGAGATCATAAGGAAGCAAAAAACAATTGTGAGTTATCCTTCTTTACAGAGTTTTTGAAACATTATATGTAACATGCTTCTTAAGAATCTAGAATGTTTTATTAAGATAATTTAACTCTATAGGAAATAAAGCTAAAATTAATGTATAGCATACATCAAAATATAGGATTATTGTGCACTCTTCACAAGGGACAATAGAATTACATTACACCGTATATTAAAAATATTAACTTAGTCCATACTGTGGGGGTGGGGAGAAGCAAAACCTGAATTAAAAGGAGGCATTATGTTCCCTGTTTACATCTCCATCACAGACCTCCCAATTCCACCTCCATCTTACAATGCCATTTTCCTTGCAATCTAGTATGTTTTTTGTTTTGTCTTGATGTTTTTTATAGAATTTCTACATAAAATATACTCAGTTTATAAGCGTGGGTGTGATTTATTTTTCTTTGCTACATTTTCATCTCTTCAAACGTGATGTAAAATTTGAACAATAATTTGCAGTCCTGACCTCACTAGCTTAAGGGACAGACTAGAAACAGTGGATTGATATAGTTAACCTGTACATTCCATTTGAAATTAAAGGTAGTTTGGTAGCATGGCGCAGATTGCTCCTGTATATGATGTAGATTTAGATTATACCCATTTACAAGAGAACCAAATGCCACACCACACCACAGAAGAAGTGCTTCAGAAGAAGATTGAAGTGGGAGATAGGGGTCAAGGTTGCAGAGTTAACTGCATTCATCTCCGTACTCTTTGTGATCGCTATGTGCACCCCCTCAAGAATTTGTGACCAGTGATGAGTGTGATCATCAGAGAGCCTTCTTAGATCAAAATATCATTTATCTTAACAGCAGAAATAAAACATTTTCAATAAATACTTTAACATGGTCTGTATGCATGTCTGTCTTGCCCAAAGTCCCACCATCCTATGATAATGATTCATGCAGACTTAGTTTCTCCAGTGGTTCCTGCCTTGAATAGTTTCCCATCTGTTACTGTCCCTTTAGGAGAGTCACTCTGTATCCAGTCATGGTTCTTTGTTCTCTGAATTTTAATGTTAAGGCAGTTTCCTTGGGGCAAATGGCTCTTCTCCTTGTCCTGTATTAACCCCTATGTGTTTGCTGTGGGAGGACTTCTTATTTAAAGACCTTATTTCACCTTTTTGTTTCCCAACAGTCCTACATATTTTTAATCCTACAGTAAACACCCTAATAATTTCTAATCATACAGTAGCTAATTGGTTTATATGACCCAAATTTGTGGGGTGTAGCACTTCAGTGAAAGGAACTGAAAAATGAAGACCTATTATTCTCTGGGATCTTAGGATCTAATAGACTTGCAAGTTCAAAAGCAATGAGGTCCCTCCCAACCCTAATTGTCTATGATTCTGTTTGAATCTACAGAAACAAGATCACCACTTAACTGGTATGTGGTAAGAGCTATGGTCTGTCACTGGAACTTTGGAGTAGAGGTGAAAAATGGGAGTCACTGATTGGCTGAGCTGCCAACCTATTAAAACGTGGGCTTCAAATTACATGTGGCAAGAATTGTGGCTGAGAGGATGTGCTTAGATCCATGAAGGATATAAAAACATGGTTTCTTTCTCTTCTGCATCCGAGTATTGATTTTTTCTGGTGTCCCTTCTTTTCTGAGAAGAGAAGCAGTACCATGCTGATTTAGGTCACAAAAGGACTTGAAAGAAAGAAGTAGATTACTTAAAAGAAAAGTTAAGGCACTATTTTCACTGGCATAATCAATGTAGTAGGAAAAAAAGGCTTAATTATATTTCTTTAAGTATTGCTCTCTTATGGGACCATTAAGCACTTCCTTCTCTGAGAGAAACATTGAACTGTCTCTGTGAATCAAGGCTTTTGTTCGCAGCCTATCTTAAAGGCAGAGAAATGCACCTTTGAGGCAAGTAACTCTTCCTCAGAAGTGCAATTGTGAGAGAGAACCACTTGGGTCCGCTTCATTAAACACAAGAGAAAGAGATCTGAGGGGGCAGTAGTAGCTCTCCCAGCATCAGTAGTGGAGAAAATTTCAGAGAATATTGGCTGAGGTAGTCTTTGGGGCTGTGAAAGTCAAAACCAACAGAGGGCTTAGAGAAGGGTTTCAGTGAGAAGCTCTTCCTATGGGAGGAGTGACTTAGGGTGTCTTCCCTGGACCCTCTTTCTTTTCCCTCACCATACTGCCAAATCCAGTCCTTACAACCTCAAGTCTCTTGTCCTTTCTCTGTAGGAACTTTTCCCATTGAGTACAACTTTACAGAACCCACGTTCTGCAAATCAAGCTACAGAAAGTCAAATTATTCTCATTTGATTTGCTTTCTGTGCTTGTAGTCCCATGTTATGGCTTTTAACAAAACGAGGCTTCATCAGAGACTTGTCTCCTTTGAGGGATAATAGGTCAGAAGAATCAAGCTGGTGGAGGAGGGATCTGAAATAATAATAATAATAATAACAACAAGAACAAACCCAAAACATGCCTGAGAGGTTAATGGTCATCCTTCTGCCTGTCAACCTGAGGAGGGGAAGAATATTAGCACCTATATTGCTTCAACTAACCTACTTTCCATAGTTCCATAGCTCAGGTAATAGGTGGGAATACCATATGCCTGTACGGGTTTCCATGTGTGTGTTAATGATTTCTGTATAAAATTATCTTTGTTTACCAATTTAAAAGGTAGTTCCCCCGCCCTCCCTTACCCCGTTCTCCCCTCACCCTCACGTGGCAACAGCTGTTGCTGCTCATTTTTGGGTCTGAAAACCTTTTCATCCTTTACATCAGCAGCAGTTAATTAGGATTCTGCAGACTAGACAAAGTCCTTGGTGACATCTGTGCAACCTTTTTTCCTTCAGCAAGTCTGTGCCAATAGAATTGATTGGAATTAAGTAAACAGTTCTATTGACGATGCATAAAATAGCAAATAATAGATGGGAATCTAGCTCCTTATGTGCATTATTTCTGCAGTGAATGCATTAAAATATAGTAGTTAAAAGTAAGTTTTGGCACTAAATTAAATCCTGTAGATGTGGTTTTAAATATATACAGGGAAAGCCCACCTATTGAACAAGAACTTGTGATTTTTCACATTCTTTTTTCTTAGAATCATGCACTAGTTTCAGAGACTTAACAGTAAAATCCCAATAAGTTTAAATGGAAAAGGGAGTTATTAAAAAACATGGATTCTTCTACAGCAGTGGGGGCCAACCTTTTTGGTGTCCTGCACCCTCCCCAACTGCCTCTCCAATCTCCTTTCTCCCTGCCTGATTTGTCATTCTTCTTTCTGCTCCCTGCCTGACCTGTTGCTCTGCCTTATGCTCCCTGCCCTATCTGTAGCTGGTCTTCCTGCTTTGTCCTTGCTGAGTAGCATGCAGAGACTGCCTGTGCTTCTTGTAGCACATGTGCTACAGATTGGCCAAACCTATTTTACAAAACGATTTAACATGTTTTTAACAGGTGATTGTGGTGAGATGTCTGGTATTAGGACTTGATGCTACTAGAAGCAATAAGCAACACACATTTGATGTACCACACATATTAATGGCTAACATTGTATCTCCTGTAACCTAGTTGCATTTGCCTCCTCACCCCCATCCCTCTATTGTTAGTCCCTTGCTTGATAGCTGTGTATTTCCCTACCAGCGCTGTCATCTTTTTTGGATTCACAATCTACTAATAAAAGTCAAACTGTTTTCTCTCAATGCATCAACACAATACCATAATCCCTTAGTTTAGAACCCCAATAGGAAATACTATGAAAATAGAGCACACCCCACCACTCTGATTTGTTTTCATTCAATATCACTTTTAAAAGCCTAAAACCAAACTTTATACTTTTTTTTTATAGAGGCAGGAACCAGACTTCATGGCAAAACGTTTTGTACAGGATTTTTTTTATTATATACAAATATAGCTCTTTTAACACCTTCTCCAGGTCAGATGACATACAGCTGGAGTTTTTCCAAGACCTAGATAAAGATTCTGAGGCCATTTGTAATTATTGGGCAGGTTGAGAAATACTGACCGTGCTTTGAAAGACTCTCAAAAGGACCAAGTAATCTTCTAGTCTGTCATGCCAACTTTAAGAAGTTCTTTATTGCTGGCAAAATGCAATGTGGCTGTAGTCCTAGCTCAAGGAATTATACATTTTTTTTCTTTTAGGTTTGGAAGAGTAAAGCAGTCTAGATAATCTACACAGGATTACACAAAGCAGCAGGTAGGATCTTAAATATAGAGCCCAATAGTTTTTTATTTTTGCCCAGAGTTGGGGCTCACAAATTTTGATGCAGATGGAACGCTCCTTTTGAAAATATAACTGACATGGTCCCAACATTTAAAAAAAAATGTGATATCTACAAAAGTTTTGGAAGTTTCAAAGAAGGAAGTTGTATATTATAATCACCTCAGACTTGTACCCAGGAAAGATATGGAAGACAGAGAGAGGATACAAGAAAGAGGCAAGGAAAAATTTTGGTGCTTATCTATACTTGAATGTTTTGGGGGGAATGCATTTTTAACATGTTAAATAATCTGAAACAATTGTGAAGAGTAGAACATCTACATTGCTATCTTGAGTTAAGCTAATTCGTTTTTGAATCATTCTTTCAATAACAAAGCACACAGAATATCGGGCAAATGTCCCATGCTGCAGTATTCTGCTTTTATACCTTTGGGAATTTTTTGTGTTGCATATTGTGGGATAAATACTGAAGCCAATAGAAATCTGGAACTTGAGGTCAAAGGAGAAGCATTGTGTGATTCCTCTCTCTTCATCCCATCATTCAGTGCATGTAAAAACCGCTGCTCGGGCAGCATGGAGGAAACTGCTGAGGGATATAATCCTGACAGTCATTAATACAACTTTTACAGGCGGGTGCAGATGCATTGGCTGTTGTGCAATTACAGGGGAGGAGGATGAAGGGAGGATTAAATCAAGCAGTTAGTCCTGCCCAATCTTTTCTTTGTATGGCTTTGCTCATTTAACAGAAGTGTCTGGACTTGGTGAGCTAGCCCTTAGTGGTAGGACAGGATAGCGCTGTAATTTTGAGCAGCTCTGTGCTGTCACTGCTGGCCCACAAGGCAGGAGGCGGTGGTGGCAGTGCAGAGGAGCTACAAGGCAGCCCAACATGGGCTCTGGGTGGCCATAACAGGAAGTGTTGGGCAGCAGCAAGGGGGAGGGGGCACTTTAAACCTGAACTGAGCAGCAGTTTCTGCCCAGCCAGCACTGCTGCTGCTGCTGTTTAGCATGAGCAGGTGAGTCTGGACCAGGTTGGGGCTGTGGTGTGGGTCCCCATACCCCCCCCCCCACACACACACACACACACACACACACACACACACGTGCACAATCACACACCCCACAACACATCCCCCACAAACACCACACCCCTCCCCACACACACTCTCTCCCCCTCTGCCCCCCGTGTGCCTCTGGGGGGCAGCCCTGCTCACTGCTACATGCACACACCCCACCGCGCACACACACACACACACCCCAGCCACCCTTTCCCTCCACAAACCCCATTCCCACCCATACACATACCCATACATCCACACAAACACATCCCCCACAAAACCCCATACCCACTCCCTCCCCCCCCCTCCCCCCCCACAATATACAAGAGTAAGGCTTCATTTTGAGCTATTATGCAATCACCTCTATATACACAACACAAACACAGATCAGGACAATTTAAAAAAAATAAAATAATTATTGTGGATGTTTGATTTTTAGTATATAATTTTTGTTTTTTTTCCAGTTCCCAGATGGCAAACTCCTTTCCCAAATGGAGTACTTTTGGGGTGAGGGGAGGGACTTCTGGTGGCAAAGGTCAGGGGTTAGGGGGTGGGGTTTCTGGTCCCAAGATTGTGACCAGGGGGCGGGGCAGGGCTACCCTTGCAGCCCTCGATAGCTTGCCAAAACTCATTAAGCAGCCCTCCAGCCAAAATAATTGCCCATCCTTGTTTTAAAGGATGCTTTTCTTGTAACCAGTGTGGGATTCTGATTGCTCAGAGCTCCAGTATGAAACTAGAGATAGGCCTATTGAAAGTCTCTGGGTTAAGGTCAGAGGGGAGAGCAGCAAGGGTGATGTTGTGGCGAGTGTCTGCTATAGACCACCAGACCAGGAGGATGAGGTTTTCTTCAGATAACTAGAGGAATTTTCCCTATCACAGGCCCTGGTTCTCATGGGGGACTTCAATCACCCTGATATATGCTGGGAGGGCAATACAACAATGCAAAGGCAATCAAGAAAGTTTTGGAGAGCACTGGGGACAACTTCTGGTACAAGTGTTGCTAAGACCAACTAGAGGCTGTGTGACCTGCTGCTCAAACAGGGAAGAATTGTTGGGAGTTGTAGAATGGATGGCAATCTGGGCAGCAGTGACCATGAGATGATCGAGTTCAGGATCCTGACAAAAGGAAGAAAGAAGAGCAGCAGAGTAAGGATGCTGGACTTCAGAAAAGCAGATGTTGACTCACTCAGGGAACTGATGGACAGGATCTCCTGAGAGACCTGTCTGAGGGGAAAAGGAGTCCAGGAGAGCTAGTTGTATGTTAAATAAACCTTACTGAGGGCTCAGGAATTGAACCATCTTGATGTGCAGGAAGAATAGCAAATATGGAAGGCAGCCAGCTTGGCTTAGTGAAGGACTCTTCAATAAGGTTAAGCACGAAAAGGAAGCTTACAAGAACTGGAAGCTTGGAGAGATGACTAGGGAAGAGTATAAGAATATTGCCTGGGTGCGCGCACAGTAATGAAATCAGGAAGACCAAGGTGCAATTGACATTGCAGCTAGCAAGGGGCATGCAGGGTAACAAGTGTTTCTGGAAGTATGTTAGCAACAAAAGGAAGGTCAGAGAAAGTGTGGGTTCCCATACTGAATAGGGAGGCAACCTAGTGACAAATGAGAAAAAGGCTGAAGTACTCAATGCCTTTTTTACCTTGGTCTTCACAGGCAAGGTCAGCTCCCAGCATGGGTGACTGGTGCCACCTTAGGGGCGGCACGTGCCCCCCAGCAACCAGCCAGTGAAGGGGGGGAGGTTCCCCCCATGGCTGATTTCACCGGCCAGGAAGTGGCTGCAGCGCATCTGGAAGTGGCTACAGTACTTCATCTGGTGCTCCCACTCACCAGCTGCCACTCACAGGGTCCGCACCAGCACTCCCGCCTGTTCCCCCCCCTCCCGTCACCTAAGTGGGAAGTGTGGCCTATCAGGGGGTGCACATGTACCCCCATGCTTTCCCCTATGCATTGCCACTGGCTCCCAGACTGTTTCATCGGGCAGCACAGTCTGGGGAAGAAGATGGTGAAAAAACAGGTTACGGACTATTTAAAAAAAGCTGGAGATGTACAAGTCCATAAAGCCGGATGCAATGCATCTAAGGGTGCTGAGGGAGTTGACTGATGTGATTGCAGAGCCACTGGTCATTATCTTTGAAAACTTGTGGGGATTGAGGGAGGTCCCAGATGATTGAAAAAGGGCAACTATAGTGCCCATATTTAAGAAAGGGGAAAAGGAGGATCAAGGGAACTACAGACTAGTCAGCCTTACCTCAGTCCCCAGAAAAATCATGGAGTAGGTCCTCAAGGAATCCATTTCTAAGTACTTGGAGGAGAAGGTGATCACAAACAGTCAGCAGGGATTCACCAAAGGCAAGTCATGCCTGACCAACTTGATTGCCTTCTATGATGAGGTGACTGGCTCTGTGGATGTGGGCAAAGCAGTGGATGTGATATACCTTGATTTTAGCAAGGCTTTTGATACAATCTCCCATAGCATTCTTGCAAACGAGATAAAGAAGTGTGGGTTGGATGAATAGACTGTAAGGTGGATAAAAAGCTGGCTGGATTGCTGGGTTCAATGGGTAGTGATCTGGCTTGATGTCTAGCTGGCAGCCAGTATCCAGTGGAGTGTCCCAGGAGTCAGTCCTGGGGCCGTTTTTATTCAATATCTTCATTAGCAATCTGGAAGATGGGATGAAGTGCACCCTCAGCAAGTTTGTGGATGACAACAAACTGGGGGAAGTAGTAGATACGTTGGAGGGTAGGGCTAGGATTCAGAGAGATCTTGACGAATTGGAGGATTGGCCCAGATGAAATTTAATGTGCTTCAACAAGGGCAAGTGCAAAGTCCTGCACTTAGGATGAAAGAATCCCATGCATCGCTACAGGGACCAGACAGTGGGAAGACATGGGACCAGTGCCTGGGTTGGAAGAGATGGCCTACTTCAGACCAGAGTGGCATTAGTTTGGCCCACTGCTCTTAAATAAACAGCAGCTCTGCAGAAAAGGACCTGGGGGTTACAGTGGACAATTACCTGGATATGAGTCAACGGTGTGCCTTTGTTGCCAAGAATGCTAACAGAGCTTTGGACTGCATTAGTAGGAACAGATTGCGGAAAGTAATTATTCCCCTCTATTCTGCACTGGTGAGGCCGCATCTGGAGTATTGTGTCTGGTTTTGGGCCCCCCACTATGGAAAGGATGTGGGCAAGTTGAAGAGAGTCCAGTGGGGTGCAACAAGGGAACTGGGGCACATGACTTACAAGGAGCAGCTGAGGGAACTGGGCTTATTTAGTCTGCAGAAGAGATGGCTGAGTGGGTAGTTGATAGCAGTCTTTAACTACCTGAAGGCTGGTTCCAAAGAGGATGGAGTTGGACTGTTCTCAGTGGTGGCAGATGACACAACAAGGAGCAATGGTCTCAAGTTGCAGCAAGGAAAGTTTAGGTTGTATATTAGGAAAGAGGTGGTGGAGTCTCCATCCTTCTGGGTTTTTAAGGCATGGATTGATAAAGCCCTCACTGGAATTCTGTAGTTGTGGATGGTTCTGCTTTGAGCAGGGGGTTGGACTAGATCAGTGTTTCCCAACCAGTGTGCCTTGGCACAAAAGGGTGCCATCAGAAATTAATAAGTGCCACAGAATTTTGCTATGGCAATGAGCTACAATAGGTATGAGGATGGGGAATGCCTTAACAGGTGTACTGCAGAAAAAAATTATTAATGTAAGTGTGCCTTGGGCTGGAAAAGGTTGGGAAACACTGGACTAGATGACCTCTGGAGGTCCTTTCCAACCCTAATATTCTATGATTCTATGACTGCCTTTGCAGTTGACCTGAAAACTCCCCTGAACAGGGAAATGCATGCTGCCTTTTCTATCTGTAAATTGTTACCAGTCAGTTACTAACTAATGTAATTAGATCAGCTAGATGTTATGAGATACAGAGTGCTTCCCATCTCTTACCTCTGTGGGAATGCAGCTGTGTGACCACTAGACATCTCAGTCCTTGTCCTCTATCTTCCCTCAGGAACTTGCCAGGCACTGTCCAAAAGATAACACCCTAGTCTAGGAGTTAGCAACCTGTGGTCCACAGGCTGAATCTGACCCACAGAGCAAGGGGGCTTCTGTGGTATCCTGGCAGCTAGGGCTTTGCCTGTGCCACAACCAGACAGTGGGAAGACATGGGACCAGTGGCTAGGTTGAAAGAGATGGCCTACCTCAGGACAAAGCTAGGTTAGTTTGGTCCACTGCTCTTAAATTTGCTGATAGCTGCCGTAGTCTATGTGGACTACAAGGTGTCAGATCCTGGGAGATGCAGGGGAAAAAGCATGGGGAGTCATTGTCTCAATTCTATTTTTCATGCCAACGATGAGTAAATGCCCCTCTTTCCTCAAATTTGGAAATCCATTCCTGTGGCTTTTTCCCAGTCTGTGATGAGCTTAGAGAGGAGGCATTTTCCCCTTTTTTCCTCACTATATAGGCCTGTTGTGAGGGGAATTTTTGTGAGGGGATAGGAGGGAAATCCAAGGGGAGAGTTAATAAGTATTCAGTATTTCTATGTACCGACCAAGCCAATTACCCCCACCTCGATCATTGACGGATGCCCACATGGCACCAGTCCGCCTATGGTTAGTTCTGAAATAGTTAAGGAGCTCCTGGAGGAGCTGGATGGGTACGATTCAGCAAGCCCGGATGACCTCCATGCACGGCTGCTGAAAGAATTGGCCAGTGTCATAGCTGAGCCACTGGCACAGCTGTTCGAGCACTCGTGGTGCTCCGGCCAGGTCCCTGAGGACTGGAGAAGGGCCAATGTGGTGCCCATTTTCAAGAAAGGGAGAAGGGATGAGCTGGGTAACTTTAGACCAGTCAGTCTTACCTTTATTCCTGGGAAAATGCTAGAGAAAATAATCAAAGAACACATTTGTGCAGGCCCAGCAGGGGAAACAATGCTGAGGGGAAACCAGCACGGGTTTGTCACAGGTAGATCCTGCCTGACAAACCTTGTAGCCTTCTATGACCATGTCACACACTGCCTGGATGCAGGAGCCGAGGTGGATGTCATCTTCCTGGACATTAGGAAGGCCTTTGACACAGTTTCGTGCCCTATCCTCATTGGGAAGCTAGCAGACTGCAGAGTGGATGCCTACACAGTCAGGTGGGTGGCCAACTGGCTTAGGGACCGAACCCAGAGAGTGGTGGTGGATGGTTCCTTCTCGGCCTGGAGGGAGGGGGGCAGTGGGGTCCCGCAGGCTTCGGTCCTCAGACCGATATTATTCAATATCTTCATCAGCGATTTGGACAAGAGCGTGGAGAGCACCCTCTCCAAGTTCGCTGATGATACCAAGTTATGGGGCAAAGTTAGTACACCAGAGGGCAAGGAGCAGATTCAGGCTGACCTGGACAGGTGGTGTCAATGGGCAGAGAGAAATAGGATGCAATTTAATAAAGATAAATGTAAGGTACTCCACCTGGGAAAGAGGAACCCCCAGCACACCTATAGGTTGGGGAGTGTCCTTCTCAGCAGCTCGGAGGCAGAGAGGGATCTCGGAGTCATAATTGACTCCAAGATGAACAAGAGCTGGCAGTGTAACAAGGCCATAAACAAGGCCAGTCACACCCTGTCGTTCATTAGCAGGTGCATGACTAATAGAACAAAGGAGGTGATGCTCCCCCTGTCTGTGGCACTGGTCAGGCCACAGTTGGAGTACTGTGTCCAGTTTTGGGCGCCGCACTTCAAGAGGGACACGGGGAATCTCGAGAGGGTCCAGAGGAGGGCCACTCGCATGATTAGTGGCCTTCATGATAGACCCTACGGGGGGAGGTTGAGAGAGCTGAATCTCTTCAGCCTTCACAAGTGACAGCTGAGGGGAGATCTTGTGGCCACCTATAAATTTATTAGGGGAGGTCAACGGGGAATAGGGGAAGCACCGTTTACTAAGGCGCCCCAGGGAGTGACTAGGAGTAATGGGTGTAAACTAGTTGAGAGTGGATTTAGGTTAGATATTAGGAAGAAATTTTTCACAGTAAGGATGGCCAGGATCTGGAATGGGCTTCCAAGAGAGGAGGTGCTATCACCTAGCTTGGAGGTCTTCAAGAAGAGGCTAGATAGTCACCTGGCTGGGGTCATCTGACCTCGGTCCTCTTTCCTGCCAGGGGCAGGGGGTCGGACACGATGATCCATTGTGGTCCCTTCCAACTCTACAATCTATGAATCTATGAATTGCATGTGTACTGCTTGCTGTCATGTTAGAAATATTTCCCCTTTCAGTTCTGAAAGAGGTAATAAGCTAATAGGGAAATATGCCCCTCTGCGCTTAAAGATGTTGCCTGTCTGAGCCAGTCCAGGAGTGGAAGCTATAAGAGCAGTCACAGATGTTTCATTGCCTGGCAATGTGTGTGCTGAAAGAGTTGCCTGAAGTTCTCTTTTTCACAATGCCTGCAGATCAGCATAAAATATGCTGCAAAATAAATGGAATTGTACAGTAATTGCTCTGAACCCAAGGGGAATAGTCATGAATGCCTTTAAAATCTCTAATTTACTTCAAAAAATCAAGTTAGCTAAAAGCTGAAGGCATTAATGAAATGTTAACCCAAGTACTTTTCTACTGCTTTTTTCCTGTATCTTCAACTATAAAAAGCATGCCATCCATGCAATCCATGTGTTTTTTAACTGTGTGCACTGGGGGAAGGGTATGGTTAATTAGGTGGGGGAGAGAACAATAAACAGCATGGAAGAAGGGTAGTATGTTATGGAGATTTAATATTTGTGAGAAAGAAGCAGTATGAAACTTAAATTCTTTGGTGCTCCACCATTTTGAGTATGCCCTGTAGGCATGCAAGATGAGAATGAGAGATGGTAGACAAACATACCAATACACGGTTACACCCAAAACTTGATGTTCCCTTACACAGTTCTATTGCAACGTATCACATCATACTGCCTGGAAGAGGTCTACACCTTAGCATGGACAGGTGCATTCTCTGCGCATGTTTCAACGGACTCTTGGGTGTCTCAAACTGTCTCTGCCTTGGGATATAGCAGGTCAAGGAAATCCTGGTCGTGTATCTATATGTCCTGTTCAGCATCCTGGTTGGTATCCATGGGTGTGTCCTCTGTGGTTTCTACTCCTTGCCATAATTTTATGATTGCTTCAAAAACAGTCCATTTTCTTGTAGTGGGTTCAGTCCATACAAGTTGTCCCAGAGACCTTGTAATTTTTCCTGGCATTTCTATAATCCTGATGGAACCCTGTTCCTAATGTTACAGCAATGGATTTGATACAGGGAGGGCTTCCTTGCCTTAATTTGGTTTAATAACTGTTTACAGGCCTGGGCTTTCTGGTGACTTGCTATTTAGATGGACTCGTAGTTCTCTCCACAGAGAACCGGGAAGTCCATGACCTCAGTGTGGGACCATGAGAGGTGGTTACCTGTATAGGAGACTGCTGCAGAATCTGCAGTCTGCTGTGACTCTATGCATGTGAACTTGCCACAAGCTGGGGTGCACCTTGCTGAGTGCTATTATTTAAATAGGAGTAACATCAAATCAAGGTTACCTTTGAACAGTGCAGAGAATGTAAGCAGACAGGCTGCCCTAGGTAGCCAGTGATAGTAGGACTTCCAGGGCTAGAACAGTTGACTCAAAATGGGGTTGTCTATTTTATTGTGGGAAACTCATTTAAAATTCAATAAACCCATTCTTAAAGTGTTTGATGGATATAAAATAAAGATGGCATTACCTTATATTGTAAAGGTTTAAGTGACTATTATATAAGTCCCAAAAGTGTAGATGTGCTTAATTTTGCATATGTAGTCTCAGAAACTGAAGTAAACATCTTTAACAGTGTAAAATGTAAGTACTCGTTTGTTTATTTTTCAGGATCAAGCCTTAGAGAGAGGTAGATATAAAATGTAAATGTTTAAAGACTAGAGCTTAATTTTTGTCTTCTAAGCAGACTACATTTGTGTTGCTTCATTTGTCCAGTAAAAGAAAGGGTAGGAAAAAAAAAGGATCTCACCACTGTTTTACATTTATGTTTTTATTTGCTATAATAGTATTAATCAAATTAGAGTTCATATATTTTTTTTTTTTTAACTGGAAGAACAGCAAAAGAACCAGTCTCAAAATGAGGAAAGTTAGTGAGAAACAAACTTATTTTCAAGTATGGCTGGCCAGTTTATTCAGATCCAGTACTCTTTAGTATATGTATAAGAGACCTACACTTCTAAAATGTAGAAATCTAAATTTCTTTAAATTGCATTTTCCTCTTAAATATACTTACCGGTATGGCTAGATTTTGGCTGGCTCCTTATCTCTTTCATATATAGGCTGGTCAACAAAGTAAGTGCTTAATCTAGGGTAAATGAACACCAAGTGTGTTTTCAGTACTATTTGCCATTTCTTGTTCATTTGCTGTGGTTCAACAGAGCAATTAGTGCACTGTTGATAGCTCGATACTGGCTTGCACATTACTACATTTGGAATCTTTAGCGTGGAGGCCAAGGGCAGTGAACAAGTTTGGAAAATGAACTACTATCTAACCCCGAGTGCTGGATAATGCGATTCAGTACTGAGCTCAGGGGCAAATTAGCACTGCTGCTAAAGCGTGCTCTGTGGCTAGGGACAGAAATTACACATAAACCGGTATAAGTGATTGGAAATGGGTTCAACTTTGTAACACATAAACCACTTTCAAAATGGCCAAAAATAGCTTAAGATAAACCTGAACAGCTGTAATATCAGACTTAATTGATTTAGGTTAAATCGGTTTATTGCTGTCCCAGATCCCCTCCAGATTCAAGTTAAGTCACAGTCCCCCAACATCCCAGGATGCTTTGCCCATCCCATGCAAACTCTCCCTTACAGCGTGGGTGGGCTAGCCTTGGCCCAAGCTATCTGCTCCAGCTGAGCAGGAGGGTATTCTCTAGCATCCCTCAGCTTCTGGCCAGGACCACTGCAGGCATGTGGCTGAATTTCTGGAATCAAAAGTGAATGTCTGTTCACTTGCATATTGGTTCAGTCTAAATAACTTAGACTAACCTGGAAAGACTGAATTGATTTAGGCTTGGGCTTTTTGACTGTCTATACCTAGCCTGTATGTTCTATGAACAGAGAAATTCACTCTCCAACTTTATGAAGCTAGCACTTTTCCTCAACTCAAATGTGATTGGACAAGTAAACCTAAATTTCTATCACAAATGATGAACATTTTCAGAGGTATAAAGATGCCATGGCAGGAATCAAACTGAAACTGAACACAAGATTGATGCTATACTTAGTACCTGCAGTATGTTAATTCTTGAATTATTTGTTTTATAACTTAAATAATAAATCACTGAATCAGAGCACAAATAGGTCTTTTTAAAAATCTATGATGATCAAATTTGATTCCTGTTTCAGTGTAGTTGCTGAACATTCCATAACAGACTTCTGCAAGTCCTGCTTGGGCCCTGATCTTGCAAGTGACAAATGTGTTGTATGTTCCTCAACACACTGCTAATGTCAGTGGGATTCTACGGACAGTCTGTCTGCATGAAGTCAATTGCAGAATTGGAGCCTTAGGTTATAAGAAGACCTGACACACAAAGCTAATGCACTTTTTAGGAAAAAATACGTTTTTGGATATATGAAATTAAGTTCTTGGTGCATCATCCCTGGAATGTCACTGTTATAGAATTAACACAGGATGCACACTTTTGATGTGGTTTTTGTTTTTTTTCAGGAACCGATTTCACTTTTCATAATCTTTTTGTTTGTGTTCATTCTGTGATTTTGTAGGCCTCATCTTGGACTATTTTCTTTTCTATTATAATACTATTCATGCTAATTATTCAATAATATTCAGAGGATTTGCCTGACAAAATTCAGCTCCTCCTTATTGCAGAAACATTCACTGAGTCAAATACCAACATGCTATGTGCAGCTCTATGCCTGAAAATTTCTGGGCCAAATTCATCCGTAATGAAAATAATGGTATAGGTTAGTCAGAAAATGAATTTTACTGCCAAAGATATTACTGCTAGTCTTGTTTAATAATGTTTCTTAATATATTTGGTGGAGAATGCTTAACTTCAATTTCCTTCTGAAAAGTGAGACTAGAAGCTGGAATTTATTTCTCAAGAGATCTATTTTCTGTGTGAATTCACAAATATCTGTTGACATCTTATGAGAATGTTAGTGGCAAAAGTTTCTTGGACTATTGTTAGTGTTGTAGAACTAGTACGCAGCTGAGTGAGAGGGCTCTAGCTTAGAGTTCGTAACTCGTGTTCCAGGTATAGGGTCAGATTCTACCCACAGAAACCCCTTTTGCATGGTTATGTAAGTAAAGCAATTTCATATGACATTTTCCATGAAAACTGGCCTCAGAACACCCTGCTGCTGAGTACTGATGTTACCCGTATGTAATGCTGAGGTTTCGGCCAAAAAACCGGCCTTCCATTGAAACCAAAAAATGTGCATGAAAAAGCTGAAGTTGTTGATTTTGGAGAGAAAAAAATATATATGCATCGATTATAATAAATGCATTATTTTGTCAAATTTAATCAAAACTGGCATTTCATTTACCAAAACCTGGGGTTTCAGAAAACTTTTTTTCTCCAGTGTTATAGAAAAAAAATGAGTTGAAAAAATGAATCTACTTAGAAGATTGTAGTTTTTTTTAGAAACATGTTAACCATTCATAGTTTGTAACCAGCTAATGTAGTTGCATAATTTATGGTTATAAAAAAAAAAAAATCCCGAATTTTCAGATTTAAAAAAGTAACTGCAAATCCATATTTTTCTGTGAATAAAATGAAACACCACTATATTTATATTGGTGGCATTTTATTTTAATCAGGGGAAAATCTGGATTGGGGGTTACTTTTTTAAATCCAAAAATTGAGGATTTTTTTTATTAATTAGAGAAAACCAGGATCCCTGGTTATCAGTAAGACTATGACACATTTTTATTTTTTAAACTAGCATTACTAACCAGAAGAAAAACTTCTGAAATATTTTGATCTCTCAAAGATTTGAATAATATTCGCGGGATTCAAATGCTTATTTTATTCAAGTATGTGATGTCTTACTATATATGTGATGCGGTAGTAGAGTGGACTTGCGACCTAATTTACTGCACTTTAGTAATTTAGCCTAAGAAATCTGGATGCTGCACAGAATACAGAAGTCGCTGTACCCCGGTAAGAGCTCCAGTGTGACAATATGACAAAAATGCAAAGGCAGTGATGCAGAATTAAGCATCCAGTAAACTTAGAATAATGCTGGATAGTCAATTAATATACTGCAAATAATGGTCTACAAACTCTTGCTGCGTTTTGTGATGTGAACTTGCCACAGAAGAAGGCAAGGTGATGGCCAGCTGGTGAGGAAGCCTGGGAGAAGGCTTGCGATGCCAGGAGCTGGTGGGACCGGTCCATCAGCCCCTGGATGTGCAAGCCCTGTCCGCTACTTGGCAGCAGGAACGGGAAGCCTCTACGCTGTGCTACACCTGCACCGTATCGGCCCCATTGTTGCTCCTAGCTTCCCTTCAGCCTGGCCCACCTCCGCTCCCAGCGGCTTTCCCAGGACCAGAGCCCGCGCAGCGGGGACGCCCAGCGGGGCCCTGACCCCCCCCCGCCAGATTCCGCCAGGCGCCACGTGGCACCGCTGAGGCGCCGGGCGGGGGCTCCCCCGCCACCTCGAGCATCGCTCCGTTATGTCTCTGTCGCCAAGAAGCAGAAGCCAGGGATGCCGCGGGCCCCTCCCACGCGGGGGAGCCACGCGCGGGGCCCAGCCCGGCCCTCCCTTTGTCTGCGCGGCTTTGTCTCAGCGTGGGGGGGGGGAATCCCCCTCGGGCCGCCCCTCCCCCCCAACCTGCGCACAGCACAGGTGCAGGGGGCGGGGCTCACCAATGGCGCCCCCCGCCCCTTCCGTCCCCCTGGCTCGGGCAGCCCCGTGGCGGCAGGCTGCGAGAAGGGGAAGTGGCGTCCCCGGGGCGCACGAGGCGCCGCGCGCGCGCTCAGCAGCCGGCGCCGGGGGGGCGGGGCCAGATGCAACGTCGCTGCGCGGCCCGACGGGGGGCGGGGCCCGGCGATAACCCTTGCGGAGCTGCCTGGGAGACCCCGGCGCTGGGGTTGCGCCAGCGCGCGCGGCGCCGCCTCCCTCGCGCTCCCCCGCCCCTCGCGCTCCCGCCCCCCCCCCCCCCCCCGCCGAGTGGAAGGGGCCGGGGCTGGTGCCAGCAGCGGCGTGAGCGCTCGAGCGGCCGCCATTTTACGCCCGCTCCAGCACCCTGCCCGGACGCGCCGAGGGGCCGCGCCGCCGCCGCCGAGCCCAACCGCCCGCCGCGCCCCGAGCCCCGAGCCGGCTCCCAGCCCCGCGCGCGCAGGTCAGCGCCGGCCGGCGGCGGAGGGCGGGCTGGGGCGGGCCAGGGCGGGGGGCGAGCGGCGGCTGCCGCCTGCCGAGCGGGGCCGAGGCCGGGAGCCGCGTGCGCGGGGCTGGGGCCGGGGCTGAGGCCGGGCGCGGCAGCGCAGCGCTAGGCCCGGGCGGGCCGCGTGGCCCGGCGCATTGTCCCGCCGGCTCCATTCATTGGGCGGGCGGTGCCGGTGCCGGGGCACGTCTCGGCGGCGGGTGGCATTGTGTGGGCGGGCGGCGGGCCCCGGACCGGACCGGGCCGGCCCGGCCCGCGGGGGAAGGGGGCCGGCGGGCCCGGGAGGAAGTTGTAGGACAGCAGAGCACGTGTTTGCAGCGCGCTCATGGCCGCCGCCGCCGCCGCGCTGGGTGCGGACGGGGCAGCGCTTTGTTCGCGCCCCCCGGGCCCGGCCGCGCAGGAGGCGGAGGCCGCGGCGGTGTCAGTGAGGGCGGCTGCATGTGGCAGGGCGGCTGTGCCTCCTCCTCCCTCCCCCACCATTGGCTTCTTGCTCCATCTCGAACTTGTTGGGCGCTGCTCAGGGAGTGTTAGGGCGCGGAGAGGCGGTGAGTCAGTGTCTGGCTGCCTTGTGCAAAGCCCTGCAGGGAAGGCTCCCCCACCCCCGCCGGGCAGCCGTGCTGCTCGGGGCTTCCTTTGTGCTCTGGGCTTCTTCAGAGACTGCTCGCTGCTTGCCTTGCCTTGCCTTTCTCTTTTTTTTTCTCCCCTTTTTTTCTTGTGGCTTTCCCGGGCTCCGCAGCGGCATTGGCAGGGTAGGGGCCCAAGTAGCAGCTCCGTGTAGGCAGAGGGAGAGCAGGCAGTTGCATGTGCTGTCATTTGCTGATCTCCCGCGCCAAGATTTTTAGCTTAATTGTGATGCTTATTGCGTTCGAACAGATATCTGTCAACATGGCTACTGAACATGTTAATGGGAATGGTACTGAAGAGCCCATGGACACTTCTGCTGCAGTTACCCATTCTGAGCATTTCCAGACATTGCTTGATGCTGGTTTACCACAGAAAGTTGCTGAAAAACTAGACGAAATTTACGTTGCAGGTAAGATGCAAAAACTTGCAAAATCATACTTTGGATCTTTTCATTGGATTCCGCTGGCTTTGGGCTAAAATAGCAACTTTTTGTGGTTTCCAAAAGTATGGGGACTGCAGTCATGTCTTTTAGTGTTGATTTGCTGATTTTTATCTCATACTTTTTTTTTTAAACTTACCTAGTGTTACCAGAGACTGTCTGGGGCTAGGTTATGAAAGTCACTTGGAGTGGGTGGTGGGGAGGAGGTAGGACAGGAGAAGGGTGCACAAGACCATAGCAACAGCTGGCAGAGGCACAGCTGTCTGTTCTTCGTGACAGCAGGTGATGTTATTAGTGTATTTTATAGTAGCTTTAAGCAACTTAAGAGTAATTGAGGAACTGGTAGTATTCTCTAATTGTTGAGGCTGTTCTGTGATTTGGTATTTTGACTCAGGAGTGTACAGGTGGTGCTGTGTTTCTCTGGCATTGTATAGTTCTGGGGTTTTTTTCTTTCTTTTGAAGCTCAATTCTTGGATTCTGGTAGTAATTTTGAGTGTTTCAATTCAGTCTTAATGCTCCTTTTCCCAAAAAGTCAAATTTTGATGATACCTTGTTACCTTTAGTTCTGTACAAAGAAAATAAACATAGCCATTCCACTACTTGATGCCATGTAATATTGCAAAAAAAAAAAGTCATAAAAATCATTTGACAGACTATTTTAAGGGTTTTATTCTTGATGGAGAAAAGTTGAGCATTTTTCATCATGTTTTGAATATTTGTGAAGGAGGAACAGTAGATACGGCTTCTTGAACAAGTAAAACGGATTGTGTTACTAAATGATCCGACATCGCTAAAATGTAATGAATATGGTTAAACAAAGATTGTTTCTCAAATATAATTAGCAAAAATTTTGCTTTTCCCTAGGGCTAGTTGCACACAGTGATCTAGATGAAAGAGCTATTGAAGCTTTAAAGGAATTTAATGAAGAAGGTGCATTGGCAGTGCTTCAACAGTTTAAAGACAGTGATCTCTCACATGTTCAGGTAATGTTAAGCAATTTAGCGTGTAAATGTGGGGGAAACAAACTGCTACTAGATGGTCAAAGCTTGAGCAGTTACAGCCAGAGCTCTTTTTTGATGTATAGAACTTGTACAGTTTGGATAAACTGACTGCTTCAAAACAAAGTTGGCTCTACTTTTTCAGAACAAAAGTGCCTTTTTATGTGGAGTCATGAAGACATACAGGCAGAGAGAGAAACAGGGGACTAAGGTGGCAGATTCTAGCAAAGGACCAGATGAGGCCAAAATCAAGGTATGTGCCTGAAGGTGTAAGATAATATTGTAAATTTTATAAATGTAATTTATTTTTTTTCATATAAGCCAGAGCTTACTCTTTGTAACTGTGTCTTGCCAGGTATTTCTAGTTCAGATCACTCAAACCTGTTTATCAGTAAAATCTTATTTGCGCTGTTCCAGAAATTTTGTAACTCCTTTTTCAAAAAATAGTAATGATTTCTTCAAATGAAATATGCACGCTTGTTTATTGCAACTACTTAAAATAATGCTAACACTCACGTTAAGCAACTTGCCAGAAAGGTGTCTTATACACTGAGGTATCTTTGTCTCAGGCTAAAAAAAAAAATACCTGTGCCTTTAGTCTTATACAATTAGGAGTGAAAGTTTTAGTGCAAGATCTTGACTGGTACCACAGAAAAACAGGATATCTCTGTCATATCAATATCCAATTATGAACTGTTCCTTTAATTATGAATAATAGCTGCTTTGTTGGTGTTTTTTTAGACACGCCCATTGGATTTGGGATTTTAGTTCTTTTTTAGGTCAGTGTATTCTCTTTTTATAAGCAGTATACAAAGATTAGTTTAAACTTATTGCAGAATACAGTGAATATCCAAGAAATAATTGCCTTAGGCGTATAAATCATACCAGGAAAATAAATGATTTTTAAAAGATTTGGGAAACTAAATGGACCCAGCTAAAATTAAGTCCTTTTTTGGGAAGGGTATACAGCATATATATCAAATGAGTAAGATGCTTTGACTGGATCAGTTGGAAGAGGAAGATGATTTTTTGCTTCTTGTGTCTTGCTGAAGTATAAAATCTAACTTGTTTAATGAGTACATCTCAAATTCTCCCTTAATTTGCTTTTTTCTCTTTCCCAGTTTTGACTTGCAATTTCAGTAAGCCTTTATGGTTTTAATTAATTTTTTCTGTTGCTCTTTCTTAAAATTGATCTGAACACACAACATTTCAGGTAGTTGATGTCAGTAGCTTGAAAAACTGTATATAATATAGTAAATATTTGGAGCTAGTAGGTGATGATATAATAGATCAGTCGTGTTGTGTTGAAGTGACACATTCCCTGCCTGGGGAACTTTTGACCCTGAAGAGTGTGTGAAAGACAGAAAAGGGTTATTATCCCTGCTTTATACTCGGGCAACTGAGACACTGTCTGTCACTGCCCTGTGGTATCTAAGCGCATGTCTGTGCTTCAACTCCATGCCTATAGGCAGTCCCACTAATTCAGTAGGACTAATGTACCTAAGTGTTTGCAGGACTGTGCATGTCAAAACAGCGACTCCAGGTATTGAGATACCTTAATAGACACTTGCTATTCTGTCACTTGGTTTAATTTTTATATTTAAAAATGTTCAGCATACCTTCACATGAAGAAATGTGAACCTTTTGTTTTGTTGGGCTGCTGCATAGCACACCGTTCAATCTCTCAACCAAGTAGTGTTTTAATAATATGAAAATAGCGTGCATTACACTTTAAATGTACTCATTTCTGTATATGCAGTGGGTTTGTATGCCTGTGGAAGTTCCAGAACACTAATATTAATGTAGAGATAAAACACGCCTTAACTTAAATTTTTAGATTTGTCTTAAGTTAAATTGTCTAAGACCAGACTTTTACACAATTTTTTTTTCTTTTTCCTAAGGCACTCTTGGAAAGAACAGGTTATACTCTTGATGTGACTACTGGACAGCGGAAGTATGGTGGCCCTCCTCCAGATTCTGTGTATTCAGGGCAACAGCCTTCTGTTGGTACAGAGGTAAGCAGAGAAATAGTTTTATGTAAAGAAAAGTGGCTTGTTTCTTGCATGCATCTTTAAATGACATTATATGTGGTATTTGTAGATATTTGTGGGCAAGATTCCAAGAGACTTATTTGAGGATGAGCTTGTTCCATTATTTGAGAAAGCTGGGCCTATCTGGGATCTGCGCTTAATGATGGACCCACTGACTGGTCTAAATAGAGGATATGCTTTTGTCACTTTCTGTACTAAAGAGGCAGCTCAAGAGGCTGTTAAACTGGTAAGTGGTTTTGTGTTTGTTTGTTTTTTTTGTTTTGTTTAACATCTTGTGATGCTTCTCTACCTATTGGGGAACTGCTCTATTTCTTGTCAATTATTTTAAGAAGATAGTATGTTACAAATGAGTTATTCCATAAGTGTTCATTGTCGTTATTTAAAATATTCTTGCGCCTTTCTTTGGATCTTTTGTACTGACTGCTGTCAAAGACAGGGTACAGAATCAGGTGGATTTATGGCCTGACCTAATTGGGCAACTCCTACATTCAAACAAAAGTTCATGACAACAATAGGGTCTCTAGGTTTTCCTTTCTTCACTGTTTGTATTGGGGTGGGTTATTTTGGAACTGATCTCTGAAAAGAGTGTTTTTTCTGCATGGTTATAACTGCTGGTGCGTGTATGCAGCAGTGCGTTCCATGTAGACAAAACACTGAGGACACGCATTTTATTTAAGGTAAGTAACTTAATCATGAAGTACCTTCAAGTGTATTTACTAGCAAACTTGTCTGCCTGTCTCTCTCTCTTTCATTGCGCTATAAAAATGGAACATAACTTATCTTTCAGGGGTCAGGCATAAATTCCAAACTGTATTTTTCTGTCAGTCTTTCTCTTTCTTTCATTTTAACTCCAAGCCTCACCCAGCATTTTGGCAGTGCATTCTCCCCCCCTTCCCCTACTTCATTTGGGGCTGAGCATCAATTCCCCTTTTAGTTAAAGTACTTCTAGGTCATTAGGTCATTTATATGTTACCTTCGCTTAAAAATATGAAGTAGTGAAGTAATGTGTTTAATCTAGTCATACCTGGATCTCAGTTCTGTATAATTTGCTGCTAATAAACCATTGGCCTGGCCTGTTGATGAATTCTTTAAGGAGCATTGATTGAGGAATATTTAGAAGTTTCATTAACTTTTGTGTGTGTACTCCTGCTTGTTGCTCCTTTAATTTTCAGCTTTGCTGTTGTTATTTTAAATGTCTCTAGTTGAATGCAACAAACAGTGCAGCTGCCCCCCCCCCCCCCCCCCCCCCCCCCGAAAATAAAATTGGAACTGGCTAGAGAAACTGGCTAAACTTTTTTTTTTTTTTTTAATGTTAGATGCATGAAGTAAGCTGATAACTTTTTTTTTTCTGGTTTTCTTTTAAAGTGTGAGTAATACTTCAAGTTGATAAGTATACTGTGATAGGAAAAAAGGTTGGGAACTGAGCTTAGATCTGGACTGTCTTCTGCTTTATGTATTTGAGGTGGCATTAGTACTATAAAAGTATGCACCTGTGCATTTACTCACTTTTATATCCAGTTTCTGTTTGTCATTTAAATTGAAGCAAAGGAGAGGAGTTTGGGGAAGTACAAGGACAAATTCCAGTTGGGATGGGAAGCCATCTTTTCTAGCTTTAGTATGTAGCAGGATGCTGTTCTGGCTTTGAGTTAACTTTGTTAAGGTTGTTTTAAAACATTCAGGTAAGGGCAAAGACATCAAAACCAATTTCACACAAGTACCTTGGCAAGAGTTGACTTTATGTGTATCCTCATCTGAAATTGGCTGATTAAACTGGGATCTGAAGAACTTTCCTGGTAGTTCAAAATCAGTCAAGTAGGAGAATGGGGATCTAAGTAAGGCATGGGCATAGTGCCCTTGTGAAAAGATTCTCTCTCTCATTCTTGTTATCTGT
Source organism: Alligator mississippiensis (assembly GCF_030867095.1). NCBI lineage: Eukaryota > Metazoa > Chordata > Crocodylia > Alligatoridae > Alligator > Alligator mississippiensis. The sequence continues at coordinate 74,194,098 of NC_081824.1, read as the reverse complement.
GAATGGGGAGACTCCTAAGATGACTGCCAATGCAGCTTTTTTGGGTAGTACTGCAAGGGGTCATTTTTCATCATCCAGTGGCTTGTAGACATTTACTACTTTTTCCCCATAGTTGTAAGCTGTTTTTTCACCTTTTAGCTTATTGGCCTGCTGAGATGCCTGTGTTTTGCTATATGGCTTTTTTCCTTCTTTTCTTAAAGCCTCATCAGTTTGACTGTTGCCTGTAGACTTGACTATTAGTCAGGGAACTGGCCAAAGCTTTGTCAATTTTCTGTATTGCTGCTTGGGTGGTAAACTGAACAGTTTTTCAGATCCTGGAAAATGGTGTTGTATCAGTTCGTATTTGGATTGTTACCTAGGTGTCCATAAAACTAAAAAAAATCTTAAAAATTCAGTAGGAACTAAAACCTCAGGCTTTGTCCTATCCAGTAGTCAATCCAAGCTTCCTGTTTGAATTCAGGGTTTGGAAAGACTGAAGTGCCAGTGTGTTTAAAAAAGCTGCTAAAGTTGTGGATAAGTGCAGTCTAAATAGAGTTCCCAAACCTGATCTGAAACATGGAGGTGGCTATTATAGAGGTTTTTTCTATACCACTCGGTGTGGACTGTTAGCACTGCAAAGCTTTCTATACTGTTACATCTTATCCTTATACATTAGCTTATCTTTTTGATGTATTCAGTGTTTAGCTTAAACTTAGAGGTCTCAGTAACAGACTTTGTAAAATTGGTGTAAACTTGTGGTTAAACACCCATGTTCATATTTTTTTCTGTTAGGCTAGTGAAATTAGCAATAGTAGCTGGCTCTCAAAAGCTTTTACTTTAGCAAAGAAGCTAACATTTATTAAAAGAACACGCACATTTTTTTTAAATTCAACTATACTTTTACATCTTGCAACGAAATAACCTGAAGCCTTCTCACTCTGCTGTTCTTCAGCATGTTAAAGGATTTAAAAAACTTATTTTGTTTTCTCCTTACCCAGTCTTAACTTCAGACCTGTGCTATAGCAAAAGTGGCACAGGTCTTGTAACGTCTTTCCCTCTTAGCATGCTTATATTTATCTGTAAACTGGCTCAACGCTTGCATATGAATCCCAGTTGAAAGTAATTTTGGGGTCATCCTGCTCTCTAGTGGACATTTGTGTATTCCACATGTGCTACTGGATGTAGAACAGTTAATGGATTTAATTTGAGAAGTTCATAACTAGAGTAATCAGAATTGTTATAAATAGGGGAAAATGATAAATCTGGATAAAGAGGAAAGAGTATGGGGAAAATACAGCATACTTGACTGTGATGGGTGTTACCTTTCTATTCTGGAAGACGGTGTGTATTATTTTTTGGTTTTGTTTTTTTTGCGTAGGTTTACCCTACTGCTTCCTAGAGTTAACACATGATTCCATGAAAGTGTCTCTAATGTAATAAAATTCCAGTGTAAAATAGATAGGATGACCATATTGTTTTTAAGGAAATCTGGGATGAAACCGGGACATGTGGTCACTTTTTTTTAAAGTACTTGGAGTACTGAGTCCAGTTCTGGGTGCCGCATTTCAGGAAGGATGTGGACAGCATTGAGAGGGTCCAGAGGAGACCGCTCACATGATCAGGGGGCAGCAAGGCAGACCCTACGAGCGGAGGCTACGGGACCTGAACCTGTTCAGCCTCCACAAAAGAAGGCTGAGGGGGGGATCTGGTGGCTGTCTACAAACTGGCCAAGGGGGACCAGCAGGCTATAGGAGAGTCTCTGTTTCCATGAGCACTACCAGGAGTAATAAGGAATAACAGCCATAAGTTGACTGAGAGTAGATTCAGGCTGGATATCAGGAGACACCACTTCACAGTCAGGGCGGCTAGGATCTGGAACCAACTTCTAAGGGGAGTGGTGCTCACTCCTACCCTGGGGGTCTTCAAAAGGAGGCTAGATAATCAGCTAGCCAGGGTCATTTGACCCCAGGATTCTTTCCTGCCCATGGCAGGGGGTTGGCTTTGATCTGCTCAGGTCCCTTCTGACCCTACCTACTATGAAAATTAGGGGACCAGTGTGTAAAGCTAATCAGAAGCACAGATAAAAGTGAAATTAGCCAAGTATGTCTTTCTAAGCCAGAGGTAAGCAGTGTAGGGTACATGAGGCATGTGCCAGGTCAGGGAAGGGACAGGCAGCACAGCAGCAGATAAGGTAGAGCAGGGGTTCCCAAAGTTTGTGTTACGGCCCAGTAAACCACGGCCCAGCAGTCACAGCTGACCACAGCCGGAATTTCTGGCTGGAAGACGGGTGGACCAAACCCTGTGCTGCTGCGGGCCCTGCAAAAGGAGCCGCAGCTTCTCTGCCCGGCTCTGGGGGGCTGCAGTTTGCCAGTCAGCAGCAAACTTCTGATCCGGCAGCTGACCTGCTGTGGTCCAGGGATTGAGAACCCCTGAGGTAGACGAAAGGAATTGGAGTGGCACTCAGGAAGGGCATAGGGCTAATTTGTCTTTGGCACACTGAAAAGTTTGACCCGTGTTGTTGTAAGCGTTTTGAGTACCAGTTCCCCAGAAATTCATAGTTGCTGTTTAGTACAGGAAGTAAATAAGCTAAATCTTAAAATACAGGTGAAATTTCAGTTAGGTAAAGTGAGGTAAATAGTTATATTGGGATTGCCTAACATGCTGGAGGAAAAACTTTAGGAGGTTAATTCATCCACAAGTAATAAAGGCATGTGTGCTGCATTTGTCCAAAAGGCACTTTAGCAGTAGTGTCTTCAGCACGGAGTAGGAGGGAATTAAATATGCTGAACTGGCACTTTTACTTGTAGTATGTTTTTGTGGCATTCTTCCATGCAGATATAGTGCCTGGGCTTGACCTTACCTAATATGAGATTTAAGATTATGGGCGGGATGTTTAAAGAGACATTGGTAGCTTGCAAATACTTTTTTTTTAAAGACATGGAAGTTGTAACACTTAACTTTTACTGTTGTTAATGTTTTATGCTTTCCTCAGCTTGGACAATGAAAATTGGTTAGTCAGGGTTTTTGTTTTTCCAAGTGTTCTTCAAACTTTCATGAAGTACCATAGTATTGTAATGTGCTTGGAGTATAATAAACACGTTAGGGTGACAATAAGTTTTAACTTAAACACCCACTGACAAAATTTGAGGCAAGTGTTAAAATGTTTCTTGCTTGTTTTAAAGAAAGCATTTGGAACCACACTTGATCTGACTCCTTTAAACCTGATTAAATAGTATTAAAAGAGATGCAATATGTTGATCCAACAGGATGTCTGGTATCTGATCTAAAAGATGATTTTTCATCTTTTTGAGGAAAATTAGTTTCTTACCTCAATTTTGAGGGATAGCACACTTTACCTGGGGAAGAGCATACCCTAATTAATGCAGAAGAGAGTTCACCAATAGTAGACACTAATATAGAGTGAATATATGATATCCCTGTGTATGTTCATTGCTTTGTTTTGAAGACTACTTTTCAAAGTGCGGAGAAAAAGCAGAGCAGAGGATATTTTAAATAAAGTTTTATATCTTGGGTACTGTTTCTGGGCTACCCAGGAATGCTACTACAGCCAAAAGGGAGATGAGAATCCTTTTGATGTAGCAGGTTTTTTTTTTCTTTTAACTCATTGGCATATAGTTATCAAGCATTGGTTAAAATCTTCAGCGGGACACAATTAGTATTACACTGGTACAAAACAACAACTGTATTATCAAAACATGAGACGTTCTCAATAGCATTCACTAGAGAGGGAAAGAAGTGATGTGGAAACCTGAAAACACCAAAACTAAAATTGCTACTAGAAAAAATTTAAGGTTGACAGGGTCTTAAGAAAAGAAATACATACTTCCCTGCATGAAGAGCTGGCTCTTGAAAAGGGGAAAATGGAGACTGCTGTTAAAGCAGTAGAGAAGTTGATTAAAATGTGTCTTTTGCCTGTGAGATGACTATTTCCACAAATAAAGGAAATACAGGGTATTAACCTCCCTTCCCCCCCCCCCCCTGCACTTTTTTTAGATTCAGCCTGTCCAGGGTGCTATGCCTAAATTGCCCACTTCGGGAGTGGTATTTGAATAGCAAGTCTTAAAGGTTTGGGTTTTTTTTAAGATTCATTCAGTTGAATTCATTTTTTTTTTTTTTTTTTTTCTCCTGTGCAGTTAAAGTACTCTTGAAGTATTTTGGCAGTTGCTCTTGCATATCCTCATAGCTTTGGCTTTGATTCTGTGATTATTTCTTGAGAAGAAATTCTTACTGTCTGAAGGTTGTTCTTATTTTTTATTGTTATGTATGGGAGTTGTACAGGGGATTGTTGAAGTGAACCTTAACTTGCTTTTTATTATGCTTGATTCAGTTTAAGGAGAGGGGCTTGTTAAAACAAGCTGCATCAACTATGGTTCTTCCTCTTGTAAAGTCTTGAGTTCATAGTTTCCTTCAAGAAGGAAAGATGAAGCTTAGAGACCTGGGAAGGGAAGGCAGTGCTAGCTGAAATTGAGGACCTGTGGTGGAGGAAAAAAATACCACAAAAATGCAATCATGAACATGCCACAACAGATGTATTAATTAAGTTGCAAAGAATTTTATACCTTGATAATTGTAGCTCTAGAAAGGAAAAAAATATTTGGTCTGGATATCTTTGAATTGGGATTTGGAAAGCTTATTTATAATTTATCTTACTGTTTTTATTTCAGTACAATAATCATGAAATTCGTTCCGGGAAACACATTGGTGTATGCATCTCTGTTGCCAATAATAGGCTTTTTGTTGGCTCTATTCCTAAGAGTAAAACCAAGGAACAGATTGTTGAAGAATTTAGCAAAGTTACAGGTAAGTCAGTATGCATGTTTTGGGAGCTGGACAGAAATAAATGGGTAAAATGTATGATCAGTGATTAACTCTTCACCATCTTTCAGGTTATGTTGTATCATGGCTGACTTCTCTACTTCCTTTCACTTTGTCCTAGCCTTTTGGATGTCTTGCTCTTAGTCAGCTGGTAATCTGTCATTCTTGCCTAGGCAATGCTGTGTTTTAGAGCAGCGTTTCTCAACCCATGATTCGCGACCCAAAAGTGGGTCATAAGAATATATGAAAGGGTTCTGAACAAACTTAAAAAATGGATTTTTGTTTAAAGGAGAAAAACATGGGAAACCATGGCTTTTCCCTTGCAGGTTTTGGGCCTCCCCTGCCCCATATACTAAGGGGCAGGGGGCAGCAGGTCGAAAGTGAGGGGCACTCGGTTGGGACTGCCCATTGGTTTTTACGAATGCGTCCTGGTACAAAAAAGGTTGAGAACCACTGTTTTAGAGTAATATAGTCTACTATCCATAACTAAACCTTAGATTGTATACATACAACAACCTAGCAGATGAAAGTAGTCTTGTTGGGGGGAGGAAAAGTGTCTACAACTCAAAGGGAGATGCTGTGCTTTGTGGCTAAAAGAGACCAATTAATAAGGAGGCAGTTCTCTTCTCCTTTTTGTCTTACTAGACTTACATGAGGGGTAGACAATCCTTTAACTAAGGCTAATGAATTAAGGAGCTATAACTTTTATTATAGACTTCCTTTTAACATGGAAAACTGTCTGTTGGGTATCCTTATGCACTTTCTGGTTGAGCAGTGTTAAGACTTCTGAAGTCTTAACTCTGTCTTTGTCTCTTGTTTATGTCCTGGAAAGTGTTCCCATGCATGCCAAGATACTACAGTGACAAGTGAGTTACAATATCTGAAGGTATAGAAAGGTAACCTGGCCTCTTTACAGTGGTCCTTAAAACTGGTCCATGCTGTTTTCACATCTTGTAGATCACATGTTTTTAAGTCAGATCATCCTTTTGTTTTATATCATAAACATTTGAATTGAAGTTGCATTTTAAAAAATATTTTGTTTAATTTCAGAGGGTCTGACGGATGTCATATTGTACCATCAACCTGATGACAAGAAGAAAAACAGGGGTTTCTGTTTCCTTGAATATGAAGATCATAAAACTGCTGCTCAAGCCAGGCGCAGGTTAATGAGTGGCAAAGTAAAAGTCTGGGGAAATGTTGTTACAGTTGAATGGGCTGATCCTATAGAAGATCCAGATCCTGAAGTCATGGCAAAGGTAATCAAGGAATGAAGAAATACAAATATAGATGTATCACTTAAGTTGTTGTAAAGTAAATGTCTTTTTATATTAGCTGTAGCTGAAATAATGCTTTTGGTGTTCTTGACAGAGAAGTTGAAGGCAGTCTTGTGCAGTTGTTTTGTATTATTTTGTTTAAAGGTGTTTGTTTTTAAACAACTGGAAAATTTAAAGGGAACTCAAAAGTTGAGTGGCATTGGCAAGTAACATCCATTACAGGTTGGAACTAGGGATGTGAACAATTATAACTGGTTATCATTTAGTTTGGGGTGGAGAAGGGAAACTATGCGTCGCCCCAAATGTGATAGGGCGGGCAGGAGGGGAGGGAGGGAGGAGTGAGGGTAGAATTCACTAGTATGTGGTATGGTGGGGAAGCGGCAGGGGAGCCACAAGGGGCCCAGTCCTTCTTGTGGCAGCACAACCCCTGCCCCTTCCCTACCATCTGTCCCGAGGCACATGTGCCCTTGTCACTGGCAACAAGCTTCACCAGGCTCCGTGGAGCCCTGCCCAGCTCGTTGCTGGCAGCAGGTGGTGGGAAAGGGTCCGGGGCTACGTTGCCTGTACAAGGACTGGGCCCCTCGTGACTTCCCCAACATCCACCTCGAGGTGCAAGTGCACCTGCTACTGGCAATGGGCTGGGGCTGTGCAGACCAAGGTGCAGCTGCTTGCAGCCTTATGCCAGCGGCTACAGGGAGCAAGGGGCTTTTCCAGCCCCCGGCTGCTGTCTGCAACTTCATGGGGACTGTGGTGGCACTTGCCACTGATGCCACTGCAAATGGCCCCAGTCCCCTGGGCAGCTGTGCAGACGAGGCTTTTCCAGCCTGCTGCTGCGAATATGTCACTGCAAGCAGCAGCAGTGAGACCCACCACAGCCCTGTAAAGCTGCAGGTAGCAGCAGTGGGCGCATTGCTGCTGCCTGGAGAATGAGTGAGTACAGGCAGGCGGGTCCCTTGCAGATGCATGTTATCAGCAGGGATCCAAGTTTCCTGTTTCCTATGGAAAAACGGAGAAAATCACTGATTTCTCTGCTAAAAGGGGAAAATCTGCTCTTTCTCTGATAAAAGCAGGAAAGCTGCAGCTTTCCCTCTTTTGCAAAGAGCTCTGCAGGCTGGTAGAGTTCCAGCCTGCAAGAGCTGTTCGCAAAAGTGGTGGGAAACCCCCAAACCTGCCCAGAGGGGGAGGGAGAGTGGGAAGGACGGGGCCTGAGGCTTCATAGTTTCATAGTTAGATAGTAGGGTCGGAAGGGACCTGAGCAGATCATCAAATCCGACCCCCTGCCACAGGCAGGAAAGAATACTGGGGTCAGACGACCCTGGCATGGTGTCTGTCTAGCCTCCTCTTAAAGACCGCCAGGGTAGGAGTGAGGGACCACTTCCCTTGGAAGTTGGTTCCAGATCCTAGCCACACTGACTGTGAAGTAGTGCCTTCTGATATCCAGCCTGAATCTGCTCTCTGTCAGCTTATGGCCGTTGTTCCTTGTTACTCCTGGTAGTGCTCGGGGGAACAGGGACTCTCCCATTGCCTGCTGGTCTCCCTTGGCCAGTTTTATAGATGGCCACCAGATCCCCTCTCAGCCTCCTCTTGCGGAGGCTGAACAGGTTCGGATCCTGTAACCTATCCTCATAGGACCTGCCCTGCTGCTCCCTGATCATGCGAGTGGCCCTCCTCTGGACCTTCTCGATGTTGTCCACATCCCTCCTGAAGTGCGGCACCCAGAACTGGATGCTGTTTTTACTCCCAAGGCTTACTTGTGGTTCACCTTCCTTCTGTAGCTTGTACGGTTATATAAGTGGGGGTTGATGGGGTTGTGTCGCAGGGCTGTAGAGGGGAGCTGGCTGAGAGAGCGGGGAGGTGTTGGTGAACCACACAGAATTCCCAGCTGGCAGCCTGTGGACCGCCAGTGGCACTATCCGGTCCAACCAGGCTTGGAACCTCCACACGTGGCTTTCCTTAAGGGCCTGTAGTGCCGCTGGTGGTCCATGTGCAGCCAGCTGGGCACTCCGTGTCTTTCACTCTCAGGGGGCAGGGGGGACCCATGCCCCCCTAGATCTGTGCATGGGGCAGGCTCAAGCTCCTGTCCTGCTTCCTTCCCGCAGGGCCTCTGCATCCCTGCAGGCACAAACTACTGTGGCTGGGAACAGTGGGGCCGTGCAAGGATTTCACTCCCCCCCAATATGGTGGCAGACCTCCTGCGCCTGCTACCACTTCTCTCACTGCAGCCCCACATCTAGGAGGTGCGCTGCCAGGGTAGCTCGGGGTGAGCAGCTGCTAAGAGAGCCTCACGTGGCCCTGCTGTTCCTAGTTGCTCTGGGTCACGGAGGGAAGCAGGGCACAGTGGGCCCACAGATGCTTGCCACTGTTCCCTTCTGACTTCTCCCTGTGACCCAGTGCATCAGGGAACAGAGGAGTTGTGCAGAGAGCCTCCTCACTGCTTCTTGCCCCTTCACTGTCCCAGTAATGTGCTAGTGCCTTGATGGGCGCAGCCCCGTGTGCAGGAAGTAGGTCACCGGGGCAGTGGAGGTGGGGTTGTAAGTGGTGGCAAGGAGGTCTTTCGCATGGCTCCTCCACTCCCTGCCATGCTGAATTGGCGGGGGGGGAACAGCAGCGAGCAGGGGTCCTACTGTTCCCTGCTGCCCTGCTCCCCCCCGTGACCCGGCGCAGCTGGGAACAGCGGGGCTATGCAAAAAACCCTCCTTGCCACTGCTCGCTCCCCTGGTGATTTGCCTCACGGTGTGGGGGGGGGGGGGGGGGGCTGCACTGAGGGCAGTGATGCAAGCATGTTGCCGGGGTAGCGGGGGACTGAGACACAGTATAGATCACTGTCCTCAGCTGCGCCAGGTTGTGCCCGCCAGCTGGCGGAGGCCCTGGAGGAGCGAAGCAGGGTGGGAGCCCATGCCCGCAACCTGCGCCTGCCCCACTTACAGATCTTGGAATGCAGGTCATCCCTGGCTCCCTGGGAGTGGGTGTGCCAGCAGGGAGTCAGCCCTCACCCAGATGAGTGATCTGCAGCCCTAGCCTGCTTCCAGCAACCACACGTTGTGGCTCCAAGCCCCACTCTGGGCAGCAGTCTCAGTCTGTGCCTGCCCTGGGTACAGATTTTGGGGGTATGGGTCCCTCCTGCCCCTGGGAGTGTGTGCAGCAGCAGGGAGCCTACCCTGCCTGAGGTCCGTAGCCCTGGCAGCTTGGGGCCCCTCCAGCAGGGGTGTGGGAGCAGGGGCTGTGGGTGTTTGACAAGGGGCACCAGCAAGGCTGTGGATGGGGAGTGAAGGGCATTAGCAGGGCTGGGGGGACTGTGAGGGAGCCTTTAATTTTAATCATGGATTTTGGGTTTTTTAGCAGAGAATTTGTGATTTGATTTTTTTTTTTTTTTTTTTAATTGGGGAAAACCAGGATCCCTGGTGATCAGTTAACTGATAAACTCCTCTGATGTTATTAGTTAAAAGGGCGCTTAATTACTTAGTATTTACATCCCTAGTTGGGACTGCATCTTGACTTCTGTTTTTTTTGAACCAGTGCTAAAAAGTATGTTTCTAATCCATACTCTGAAATGGAAAAGACAGAGTGGCTCAAATCAAGGTAGCTTTGTGGTGTCACAAGCAAGAAGTGATCAAAAGTCTTTTGGGATCAATGGGAGTTTTTGTCAGCCTGTAAAACTAATTTACTTAAGTGTGACACTTTTCTTGTCATTCCAAAATTGTATAGCTTCATTAAGGAGCATAAACTGAATTTGCTAAACTTAATTCCAAAAAGCTGTATTTCATCAGCTTAAATAAGTGCTCCTTTTGGAAACGATTTCAGATGTATGACTTTTTTCTTCTCTTTCCCAGATCTCAAAAAAACGTTAACAGTGACAACACTTTATGTAGAAATTAGACTCGTGTCCACATTTTATTTTAAAATGTGAGATTTTTTGTGGAAAACCTTTTTAACATTTTAAAATTCAATGTAGTAATTATTTGCAAGTGTTGTTGCTATATATAGATGGATTTGCTTGTTTTTTACTTGAATATTTCCATTGTTCCCACTTTCTCTTGAGTTCCATTGCCTAGCCCAGGTGCTTGAGCAGATCCCAGACTGTGTCCTACAGTTTTTCCCTGTCTGCTGCCTTTCTGCCTGTCATGGGTTTGTTTTTTGTTTTTGTTTTTTCACTTGAGCATTCACTTGCAGGAATCCCATTGTTGATCCCTGGAAAGTGGCTTGGACAGGGTCTCTTTAAGCAGGAGGAGGCTTCCTTTCCTAGTATTAGTTTAGTATGAAAGCCCTTGCTCTGCCTGCAAGCTTTATCTTCTCCGCTTTCTTGCCTAGTGTCCTAGAATTCCAGTAGCAGGGAATGAGGAATCTTGCAAGGAAAATATACCTGAGGTGACACCTCCTCCAGATGGCAAGTTCTCCATCTGATCAGTCTTTTGACTCACAGAAATGGACCTTGCTCAGAAACTTTTATAATGCCTGTTGAGGGAGGACTTCTCAGATGACATGTCATAAAATGGAAAATGAAGAAGGCATGGCCAGGGATCTTGCCTAAGTCTACAGCTTTGTTTCTGAAACAAGACCCGAGGAGCAAGGTTTTATGGTTCCCTGCCTCATTCATTCCTTACATAGGTACTTTTATGGGTGTCATTCTGAAATGCCTGAAATACTTACTGATGGAGGTTGGGGGGACATCTGCATCTACATCATAATTATCTTAGCTCTTTTAGAGAATCAGAGTTCTATTCACTTAGTGCAATGGACTAGAGAACACAAGAGATGAGTCCCCAGTGAAATTTCAGGGAGGAGGGCTTAAGCAACGGGCTAACTGAGAATAGTAGGGGGACTGGTTTGGGTTTGAAGTTGGTCATCTGGATGATAGGCAGACAAAATGGGAAGAAGAATAGGGGAAGGATGAGGCAGTCATCCATGTGTTGTCTGTTTGTTACCTTTCCTTTCACCCCGGCCCCATGTATTAAATTTTGAACATGGCAAATAATTACTCATTTACCTTCCTGTATCCACACTACTGCAGTTCTCAGTATAGTTCTCAAGTAGAGGAACTGTTGGGTTTTAGAATGGCTACCAAATCATGGATGCTGTTAATATTTTCCATAGTAACCATAGGTTTCAAATATACTGACCTTATGGGCTTAATGAACCACCTCCACATGGAGCCTGTGGTGCTTGTCACAGAGGCTGCTACAGCTATGTTGCTGTGGGCCACTATGAGTCAATGCTGTTCCTGCTCACCCTCCCCTATACCTGCCACCAAATTTTGGGTTTTTGGTCACTGTTGCTGAATAAAATTTGGTGGTGTTTGGCACAGCAGAGAGAAGTCTGCCATGGGTTGCCAACCTTCAGCCTGTAGCCCATGGAGCTGGGGGGCTTTGGCAGCATTTATGGGGAGGTAACACTTTTGTAGGTGACACTGCTGGGTGGGAGGACAGAGATGGAAGAGGGAGTGATCGTTCCAGTGGTGTGGGCTGGGTTGGAAGCAGCTCAGGCTTGGAGCTAAGCTATGTTAAAGTAGTTCCCCCAGTGCAAAACATTGACCCCTGGTCTCCATTCTATTCATTATCTATTTGAGCAGCTAAACTTACTTAGAGAAGAGAGGGCCATTGATTGCAATCTTAGTCATTGATTTACAATTGTGTTAGTAGAAAACGTGTGGAACATGATTAGGAAATATTTGTGGGCCAGGGCATGAGAGCTCCTATGTTTGGCATTACAGTTATTGACATGTTTGGGGGTAAAAAGATGATTTAGCCAGCAAGTGAGAAGCTTTTAGACTGAGGGAGTGGTCTTGATGACTACTGTCTGCTTTGGCAAGTGTCAGGGATGATAACTCAAGATTAGGTACTGCAGCTATAGTATAGGTACAAGGAGAAATCTAAACAAGTTGTGTGACTACCAAATCCTCAATCATGGGTGCTTCCTTGAGTTTTGAACAGCATAGGTGACTTAGGAAATTATGGTTGGAAGGGACCTTAGGAGGTCATGTAATCCATCCCCAAGTAGATCATCCCACCCAAGGCTTTGTCTAGCCAGGTCTTAACAACCTCTAAAGACAGAGATTCTGCAACTCCTCTGGGTAGCCTGTTCCAGTGCTTTATTACCCTGCTGGTGAGAGAGTTTTTTCCTAATATCTAACCTAAACTTCCGTTGCTGCCCCTTGAGACCATTGCTCCTTGTGTCATCCGCCACCACTGAGAGCAGTATATCCACCCTCTGTAGTCACCATTCAGGTAGCTGAAGGCTTCTGAAATAACTTAGGATAGGAAGTTTGTAGTCTACTAAAATTGCTTTTAGTTCTCTTGTGGGCAGGAAATATCCTTATCATGTTAGTTGATGCAACTCAAATGTAATGCTGTTTGAAATTAGCATGCACTCTTTGCTTTACTAAGTGCTTATGTACTTGTTGGATGAATTCTTGGGTAAAAAGCCATCTCTGTGGTACAGGCTTTTCAAAAGTTGACTTCTGCATGTAACTGATTTTAGCAGCTAGCTCTACTTTAAAACAATGCAGTGAGTTGAAAATTAATGTTAGGAAACTTTTCAATAATAACATGGAGCTGATCATTGAAGGGTGAGGGATATGGGAATGCTGTTTATTGGTAGGGGAAGATGCTGGGTTTTGTCAGGTGGGTTGTCTTCAGCAAATTGATTTTTTCAGATTTGCCTTATAGAATATTGGATGCCTAAAATGGAATGTATTTACCTTGATGTTGCCTATAGCTGCAGTGTGGTTTGGGGAAATTTTAAAACTTACATTTTTAAATTGGAAGGCACAACTTATAACACAAAACTGACTTGTTCATATTTTAGGTGAAAGTACTTTTTGTACGTAACCTTGCCAATACTGTAACGGAGGAGATTCTAGAAAAGGCTTTCAGTCAATTTGGAAAATTAGAGCGAGTGAAGAAATTAAAAGACTATGCTTTCATTCATTTTGATGAACGGGATGGTGCTGTAAAGGTAAGTTGAAGACTCTAAATTAACTCTGATGTGTACAGGGAAGTGGTGACTAAATTGAATTGTAAGAGTTGGATATGTTTTCAACTTGAGAGCGCTCTCCTGTAGTGTTATTTACCATATTGAACTAAAAATTCCATACTACTGGATTCCCTGCAGGTAAATTCTTGTAAATTACTGGTAATGTTGGTTGTGATTTGCCTTTTAGTCTGAAACAGATTTCTAGCAGTTCATACAACTGAATTAAGCTACCATAGAAATGCACTTGCATTTGTTGTGCCAAACTGAAATGGATGCTTGTTTTTCCACTAAAATACACCAGGAAAATAAAAGGAAGCTCTTTTTGGAGGTAAAGATCCTCCAAGAATGGTTTGGAAACTAAGCACAGTGAAGCTTCTTCTTTTGTGCTTATGTAGTAGATTTCCTAGGAGCAGATTTAATTTGTCTTTTCTGAACTGAGGTAATCTTCTGTTCCTTTCCCTTGGTGAAAGGGAAATGCTGTTGGTTTCTCCATCTTCTGGTAGAATGATAGTTGGCCCCATACCTATTTTCTACTCTGATTGAAGAGGGGAGACTGATATAGGGTTGCATCTTCCCCTGTTTGTCTGGCTATTATGATGTAGAAGCATGGGCAGTGGAAGAGTAATCCTTTGTAGATAAGCATTCTCTTAAGGCTAATCTCCTAAGGAATCAAGAGGTTCCCTTCAAGTGGCAGGATCTTTCAGATTCCTTTCCTTTTAAACTTGTTTGCAAATGTTTAATGGAACCAATAAGTAATCTACTGTTCCTTGGTCAGAATGACATTATTAGTATCAGTTAGGGGGGCAGGGTTGTAGACTTTTTTTTTTTTTTTTTGTTCTTTGTAGTGGAGACCTTAAAAATAGGCTAAAATAGCAAAAATTAAAACAAAACTTCAAGAAGCTACTAGGATTGGTCTCTTGCTTCACTAATGCTTTCTTGTTTTCAAGTGTATGTTTGAATCAAAAAACTCTTTACAGCTGGCCCATTAATAAAGCTCTTGATCACAGAACTGTATGCTGAATTAATGATATTTGCAGATGTCACAATAGTGTGTTCACAGTTGCAAGTAGAAGAAAACCATCTTTAAAAGACTATTTTAATTTTGAGAACCAAGCATGGGGAGACACTTAAATCTCCAGGAATTCTGTAATCTGGCTTTCAGATTTTGTTTTGCTCTGAAGGATATGCTTTAAAAAATTGTGATGCATGCTCTACGGGGCAAAGTAAGTAGAGTATCTTTCTTAGGAATAATTTTTAAAATCTGATTGATTCCTTCAGGCAATGGAAGAAATGAATGGTAAAGATTTAGAGGGAGAAAATATTGAAATTGTTTTTGCTAAGCCACCAGATCAAAAAAGGAAAGAACGGAAAGCTCAGAGACAAGCAGCTAAAAATCAGATGTAAGTGTAAAAAATTGCATGCGTGTATGTTGTTGATATTTATCACACCAAAAATACCTTTTTTAAAGAAGAAAGTTGCAGCTTAGGAAATATTAACCAGTACAACGAAGTGTATTAGCATTTTATTTCTCTTGTAAAAAATTCAAATATGATACACCTACACAGTTACCTTGATAAATCCTTTTTTTCAGTGTTGCCCAAAGGTAGCTTTTCTATCAGAATTGGTGTAACATTTTGCTGAGTGGTGTACAGAGATGGATGAAAATCAAATCCTCCTTAAGAGCTCATAGTCTGAATTCAGTAGTGAAATGCATCCAGTTATGTTCACCTACCTGGTTGCAAAAGCTTTACTTTTGAACTGGGCACCTCCTTCTGTTTGCTCCCCCTCAGTTTCATATAGTGTCTGCCAAGTTCATCCATATGAATACAAGCATACACTGAAGCTTTCGTATGGGCCAGGGCTTCGTATGTCCAACTTCTGGGTGGCTGGGGCTGCATGCTGCTGCAGCCCTTCTGCTGCATGGGCAGCTTTCCATGTCTCCTTTCACTGCTGCACCACCTGGAGTGGGAACAGGAAGTGGAGGGGGAACCTGGAGGTCTTGATGTCGTCAGGAAGGGGGGGGGGGGGGAGGACATGGGAAGAGTGGTTGCTGGCTAGGAGCTTATGGGCCACCAGTTGGACAGCCCTGATATGTACAGTCTAGGAAAAGCCAGCCAACATTCTGCCACTTCAGTAATGTTGAATGAGCCCATTCATTTTTGTTCTTAAAAAAACAAAAAAACCCCCCAAAAAACCAGGAGCTTTAATTTTTTGTGCAAAATTATATTCATCTTACCACTGTTCTGTTCAGTACTTTACTATATTCTGCTTTGGTTTACCATGGGTATCCTATGGCTTTTCAGCTCCTATTCTATATTTCTCCAAAAATGCTTGTTCTGTCAGTGCTGCTGTTTAAGCCTTCAAGAAGATTGGAAAGATAAGTCAGCAGAATAAAAGCTAGGTTAGCTGGTGACCTTATGTACTCATGGGACTACTTAAGATTGTCCTGTTTGCAGTTGTTGTCTAGGCCACTGACAGATATGGGGAGGGGAAAAACACAGCGCTTTACTGGGAGAGGAAGCTCCTCATTAGTTTGACTTTGCTCCCCAGCATCTGTATAAATTTGGCACATCAGCAGGGCTTTTTGACACTTTTATCTAATAGCGAATTCAATCATCTATTAGCTAAAAGCTTCAAAAAGCCCTGCTGAAGCACCCAGTGTATACAGACGTTGGGCAGGCTAGGTCAAACTAATGCGATGCCTCTTCTGGGCATGCACTGTGCTTGGTGCAGGGACACACCAAGCTGGAAGTAAAGTGCTGGGTTTTTTTTGCATTTTTCCACATGTGTTAAGCAGTCATACTTTCCAAATGTTCTCTCTTGCCTTGTTTGTCTCTTTCACTGGGCATTTGCTGCTGCTGTTAGCCTTTGCCTTGGCTTCAGTATTCTGGGCTCTACCCTCATGTTAGACTTGGTTTCATTTACTTTTTTCAGAAATACATCAACTCTTGTGTATTAAGTACCTCGGAAGCAGCCACAAGAGTACTTGTTTGTTTACTACAGTTAAGGTGCATACAGGAAATCATATGAACATAATTGCAATGCAGGTAGTTGTCTTATTTTGCCATTTTGCTATGAGGTCTTGTTTTCTTGCTTGTTTTGATTAATGCCAAAAGGAAGGAAGTTCTGATGGAGTATTAGACCATTGATCTCTCTAGTCCTGTTTCAAGACTCTGTTGTTGGCCTATATTTTGTAAAGGAAAGTGAGATTTCTTTGGTACACCTGATCAGTTTAGAGTGCCTTTTTTTTTTTTTCTTTATAGGAAGGCTGTAGAAGTAGTCTTTGGTCCAACCCCAATTCCGACTGTTCTCTATAACATAACTGAAATTACTCTGATTAGCGTGACTGCACATTTTTTTCCTATATAAATACCTTAAACTTATTTGTGTCAGATGCACAGCAGTAAATTTCCCTGCTTATTTTATGTTGAACAGAATTCCCCTTTCACCTTAAACTAATGAATAAATTTAATAAATTAAGTTGATCTAATAAAAGATATCAGATTCACCCAAAGAAACTTGTCTGCCTTTTCAAGTTGGCACGTACATTTTTATGGGCTGGTGAAGTAGCAGTTCTCTTCTGACTTTAGCAGTATTGGTTCTTTGATTTGATGTACTGTTGACTGTTACTCCAGTCAACCTAAACTAGCACTGGTTGT